>NW_024429182.1:79420108-81820108 GCF_017639785.1 Mesocricetus auratus | reverse complement strand
AGGACTATGCTCTGCAGAATGTGGTGGCTAGCTGTGACAAGTGGCGTTTGACTAGGCCAGTGTAAACGTAGAAAGTGACTTAGCCTCTCATAGCTCTGACATACTCACTTCTGTATTACTTGCTTGTCTTTATTTTGGTTTTATATAACAAAAACGTTTGACAAAAGCAATGTAAGGAAGGAAGTGCTTATTCTGTCTCATATTATAAGGGTACAGTTCATACTATGGGGAAGGCATGGCAGCAGGAGTGTAAAGTAGCTGGTCACATGACAACTGCTCTGGAGAAACAGAGAGCAATGAATGACTGCTGGTCTTTCTATTTTATCTTTTGGTGCCAAGCAAATTTAGGGTGGGTCTTCCTGCCTCAACAGTCTAGAAACAACCTCATAGGCATGCCTAGAAGTTTTCCTCTTAGGTGAGTCTACATCCTGTTAAGTTGGTAATATTAGCCATCACAATTTGTTTAGCAAGCACAAAAGTTGCCAGAAACATTAAATGAAAACAAAACCATCTGTATATGTCTGTGTGCCTTTTTATTCCCATTATTTGTGGCCACTAAGTTCAGTAACACCTGCATTAAACACTTGAGTAGTATTGAATAATGAAGCACAATTTTTAGAGGGACTGCAGGTTAGGTTTCTATGATTCTGCTGTCATGATATTTAATGAAGTGATCTGCTAGAACCTAGTGGAGGGTTAGAATCATTCATGACCATTGACAGGAAGGTGCAGTGGTCCAGTCATCATGCCATAGCTTACGGAGACTCCTGAAGAGTTAACAACAAAGTTCTGTCTGCTCCAGTCGTCCAGCTAGTGGGAACGCATGGTCTGACACTGAATCAGTTGTTCACAAGGACTTCTGCACTTCTGTGTCCATTGTAGCACTATTCAAAAACATGAGGTGGGACAAGCAAGTGTCCGTTGACTGATGAAAGTTTAAATAAATGCGCACACGGAAGTGGGGGGGTGCTATAATTCTGCCATAAAAGAAGGGCGTTTTGCCATTTGAAACAACCCTGGTAACACTTGGAAACCTGAAGCTGTTTAGAGACATCTGGGGATAATAAATCCTGTATACTTGTAAATAGAATTAAAGAAAACAAACCTGGGGCTGGAAAGATAGTTTAGAGTTTAGGAACACTTGCTGCTCTTGCGGAGGACCCAGGTTCGGTGGTGAACACCCATGTAAAATCTTACCATCATTTATGACTCCAGGTCTATCTGTTGCCTCTTCGGAACTCTGGAGGCCCCTGCCTGCATGTAGTTCACACATATATGTTCAAGTATATAAATTAAAAAGGAAAAGAAAGCAAGCACCCAGAATCCAAAAGTATAATGGGATAAGAGTTTGAGGGTTTGGTATAGGATGCTGTTCATCCTTTCAATTGTGAAGTAAAAAGTTCTGGGACCTGATGTCTAGGGTGGTGACAATCACTAGTGGCACTTTATTATGTACTGAGAAAGGACACCTTATGCTTAAGTTAGGTGATAGACAGATTAGTGTATGTATGTATATATATATATATATATATATATTCCTCAAACTAAATTCACACTCTTATTTTGTTAATCATACCCAATAGAGCTGATAAATTAATAAATCAAATGATCAAATGTTCATTTATTTTTTATTATTGTACTGGGGATTGAATTTAGGGCCTCATGCACACTAGAGAAATGTCATACCATTGAGTCACATCCTTGACCCTTTCTGAATTTTGAGACAGAGTCTCATTACATTGGTCAGGTGTAATGTACATTAAACTAGTAAATTGTCATATGCTGTTTGAGTTCATTGAAAATCCAGCTCTAGAAGTAGGGTTGTCTCTTTCTCCACTTCAGACCCTAGTGTCGTTAAGTGTCCTCCACAGCCTCTTTTCTGGGCTCCCATCTCTGTGACAAAGGGCAATAGCAGCAAACAGCCCAAGAGAAAGAGCATCCTGTCCTCGAGAGTAGCTGGGAGGTCAACCATTCCCAACAGAGGTTACCATTGTTTATCCTGTGGTACAAAAGAACAGGCAATGGGAAAAAGAAGCCACAAGTTCATCCATGGGAGCTCGGGCAGGTAAGAATGCTCAATCGGGGCTCCAGCTGATGCCACCACTTCCCCAGTTGGGGTCTGCTGGATGCTGAATGTGCCTAACTTGATGGTGTCATCTCTGTATGTTGCTATTACTTCTTTTACTTGGAAACCTCACTGGAGGGGACACTCCTTTCCACCCGGAATTGTCAACCATGAACCCCAGGTGGCTGCCTCAAAAGGGCTTTCCCAGATGATTTCTGCAGGAAGTAAGCCCCCATTTGATGATGTTTTACTCTATCTGTCATTGGTTATTTATCTTTTTATTTTGGTTTGCTATCTATTTAATGAACCCAGTCATTCATAGCCAAAAGCACCACTACCCCCAAATCTTTCTCTGGACTGCACAGAACACAGGCTGCCTTGAACTCACTCTAGCCCAGACTGGGCTTTCCATTCCCCTACCTCAGCCTTCCAAGTAACTGGGATTGCAGGCCTACACCACCAGGTTCTAGGAACAGCTGTGTACACAGTGGACTCTCTGTGACCAGCCATTCACATACAGGCTTCATTTTCCTTCCATGCAAGATACTACTTGTATTCTTTATAGACTCCCAAGTCACTGTGTGGGAAGCACTGAACACATGGCCTTCTGCTGCAAGCCCTTGATTAAATACCAAACACTGTGGTCCTCACAGGAGGATGGAAGTGATCACTGTAGTGAGTGGTGGGGTGTTGTTTTCTTCTTGGGTCTGAAAACAGCAAGAGGGATAGACATTGAAGTACCAGTAAGACCTGCTCTCTGAAACCCAACCAAGCTCCAGTGTCCCATAGCTCTTCTCAAAAATTTTCCCACACCTTTACACAGTCCTCTGGAAATTAGGAATCCAAATCTGACTTTGTCCTAGAGACTCATCTTGGATGCTACAGAATTACCAGCAAGATGCAGGTCTTCACTTCTGGGCAGCAGAAGCATCCTTTATCCCCCATTCCCCTTCCCCATCACAGTGGCATGAAAATACCCCCAGCTGTTGCCAAGTGTAAGCCAGGGGCAGGAGAACCTCATGTTTTTTTAAGTAAAGATGATATTTGAGGAATTCAGCAACCTGCTAGCTGCTGAGAGTAGAATTTATGGCCTGGGCATAAACTCCCTCAGGGCTGCTGCTGCTGAACCACTGGCTTCTGTGCCTCCCCACTGAACCTTTGGATCTGCTGCTTGTTGGAGGACTTCGGAGAAGGCCAGAAGTTTCTGTGAGGTTGCATTTCCCTGTTCCCAGGCTCCTCGAGAATGGCAGACAGCTCTGTGGTTATCGCCTCTCCCTCTCCCTTCATGGTCTTTCATCTTCCCCATCACTCTACTTCTCCCCTTCCCTTTCTTCCTCCTTTTCCCTTCCTCTCTCTTCTCCCTCTGTCCTTCTTTCCCTCTGTCTTTTACTCTTCTCCCAACAGCTTGCCTGCCATAGCTTCTCAGCTTCAACCCACAGGACCCTTGTTCATTTCCCAGTCTGTAGTATTTCCAGCCTGTGAGACCATGCAGTGGTGAGGGACTGGACTTTATCTCAGGTGACAATTTTCTTCCTTTTCATCCAAAAGCTCCCCCTAGCTGGTTGGCAGAACCTATCCATTCCTTTACAGAGACGAGGACAGTTCTTCTGGGACTTCGGGCCAAAGACTGTCATTTTACCTATGCCAGCATCTCTTTTGTGATCAACAATTGATAACATTTCCCTTCCAGTCTCAAAGTGAGAACCACAGATAATAGGAACTGTCTATGCTCACAACTATTTTTAAAAGACAATGTAATATTAAAATAAAACTATTTCATCACATATCTCAACAGGTCAGTTTCAGACCTGTCCATAAATAGAAGTCTTAATAAAATTATGATATCATGAGCTTGTATATAGAATCAGAGATGGTAACAATGATGGACACAGGCAAAAGGATGTTTTATGGAGTGATTCAAACAACACAATTGACACTGCCTGTTGTCTGTCATTTAGTTATGAACCATAAAATCTTGGTTTTTACGGTATTCAAATTTCTAGAAAATCCATTACATGTTAAATCTGTGGAAATAAGTTTGTGTGTGTGTGTGTGTGTGTGTGTGTGTGTGTGTGTGTGTGTCGCTCAATCAGGCCTCCAGCTGATGCCACCACTTCCCCAGTTGGGGTCTGCTGGATGCTGAATGTGCCTAATTTGATGGTGTCATCTCTGTATGTTGCTATTACTTCTTTTACTTGGAAACCTCACTGGAGGGACACTTCTTTCCACCCGGAATTGTCAACCATGAACCCCAGGTGGCTGCCTCAAAAGGGCTTTCCCAGATGATTTCTGCAGCATGTAAGCCCCCATTTGATGATGTTTTCTCTCTCTATCTGTCACTGGTTATTTATCTTTTTATTTTATTCATCTGTATATTGCATGTGAACTAAATAAGTTGATAGCAAGACTCTTGATTGCTTTCTACTTTGGTGTTTTGCTTTTTTTGTTTTGTTTTTGAGACAGTGTCCTACTGATTTGGAACTTGTTATTTTGGCTAGACCAGCTGGACAATGATCCCAGGATCTGCCTGTCTTCATCCCCAGTGCTGCAGTCACAGGCATGTTCCACTATACCTGGCTTTTCCATAGGTTCTAGGAACAGGGCTCAGGTTCTCATGAGTAGCAGAAAGTAATTTTGAAAGCGAGCTGTCACTCAGGTAGGGATATGCTGGTTCTCCTGCCCCTGGCATCACTGCTCATTATAACACCACCCTGCTTTACACTATGGTTGGTACTTTGGTCCCGTGAGTATGTCATTTATGTTATGTAACCTCAGCTTGGAATATCAGAAGAAGCTGTAGATTGTCACTCGCATACACAATATCAGATGTGTCCTAGATAGATCTTAGTCATGACCCCATCCCCTCAAAGAACCATCCTTCTTCCCATTACAATTAAGCCTGAGTTTGCTCTCTATATTTGTGGTAGCCTTCTCTTTCCATGGTGGAGAAATAGGGACCATGTGGATCAGCTGAAATGTCCTGTAACCTTGAAACTCAACAATGAAGGAGTCAATATCTCATTGCCTTTCTCTCCCATGAAAATCTCCCCAAGTTGGCTAACTACATGGCTGTTACACATTGCTACAAAGTTAGTGGCTTCAAACACATCTACAAACACAGCCATGAGGTTATGGTCCAAAATGAGCATCATGGAGCTACTAAGTCAAAGCATCAGTGGGGCTGGTTCTTTATGAAGGCTCCTGGACAGAGCATTTTGCCCCGACCTGCAGCTTGAGGTTGCCCACCCATGGTCATAGCTATGAATTGCCTCACCTTTCCTCCATCCTGTCACCAATTATCCCCTTTATATTAATTATCTTTCTTGCCTCTATGAGGAGATACCTAGGAAAAGCAACTTGATGAGGAAGTATTTATTCTGGCCCATAGTGTCAGGGTACCCGTCCACCATGGTGGGAAGGCAAGGAAGCTGAGGAGGTTCTATCCACACCTGCAGGAGTGTGAGGCAGCTGGGGAGGCTCCACCCACACCTGCAGGAGTGTGAGGCAGCTGGGGAGGCTCCATCCAGGCATGTGGAACTATGATGGGCAGCTTCTCACATCTTGGCAGATGAGGAAGCAGATTAGACAAATTCAGAGCACATATCACCTTCAAACTTTGCCTCCAGAGATCACCTTCTGTTGCATGATAAATAAAAGACCCAGAGACTGATACTGGGGTTCAAGTTTCCAGCAGAGGATCAGAAAAGCAAAGCAGTAGGTCACTAAAACTTACCTTTACCTCAGTTCAGAACAAAAAGAAGATCCTCAAACTGCTCTCAACTTCACTGCTCCTCAGATTCACCCAGACTGCTAGGCTCTCCTCAATGTGGCTAGAGACTAATTCTCAGACAGACTACTCAAGACCCTGCTTCTATCTTTTATGCTTCCCCAAAGCTGGGATTAAAGGTGTGTGGTCCCAGGTGCTTAGATCACCTTTTTGTGAGCTGTTTTTTTTTTAGGACTGGATCAATTTCATGTAGTCAGTGTGGCCTTGAACTAACAGAGATCCATCTACCTCTTAATCCTGAGTCCTGGGATTAAAGGTGTGTACCACAACCTCCTAACTCTGTGGCTGCTGTGAGTAAAGGTGTGTATATCACCACTGACTGACTTCTATAGCTTGTGGCTGACTTTGCTTTCTGAATCCTCAGGCAAGCTTTAATAGATCATAAATAATATATCGCCACAGGAGAGACCACAGTCCCAGAGGTTCCACAGCCTCCTTAGTCAGTGTCACCTTCTGGGCACCAAATGTTTGAATACATGAGCCTGTGGAGGATATTTCACACTTAAATCATAACAACCTTGTTCCAAGTTATTTCAACTTTTGTGCCTCATAAGAGACCCTTGAGGATGATGTTTGGGGATCACCTTCATAACAAGAGCCACGGCATTTGGTCCCCAGTAGTATTCCTATTTTGGAATGGTCTAGAACTTTAGGAGAGGGAGCCTAGCTGTAGGAAGTAGGTCACTGGGAACAAGTCTTTGGAATACCCCCCATCTCTCTCCCTTCCTCCTTCCCTCGTTCTTTTCAATAATGGAGTGAGAACATGCACATGCATACTCTGTTCCTGCTGCCATGATGTTTTACTCAAGCAATGTGCACTGAACCTTCTGAAAGCCTAATCTGAAATACAGCTTTCTTCCTTGTGCTGCTTTTCTTGAGTATTCATCACATCGATACAAAAACCAACCTGTTACCCAAAGACAATCCTCCTGTTTTAGGAGCAGTAGTTTACTCATCCTTAGAGTCCCTTTCCCCATATAAAGTCCCAGACACTGATCTGTGGCTTCGGACTTGGATGTCTTTGGAGCTGGCAGGTTGTCCATCAGCTCACCACATCTTCTGTCTATTTCTGAAGGTGAAGCTGGTGTTGAGGTTAACAGACTGAGGAGGAGAGAGACTCCATCCTGAGGTAACCACCCCTTTTCAGAGGACGTAGTGACCTACTGAACTACATTCATGAGACTGAAGCAGTCCTCATAGATACAAGCCTTTCTCATAGCAAGACAGAGAGTGGACTGACTGTTCTGATGAAAATGCATACCTTGTATCAGTAATCAGTATAATTAATGATGTGCTTTAGGTTACTCTTAGTCCCACTGTTAAGAAAATATAGACTTCAAACTTAAATGAAAAGAAACTGTGTAACACTCTGCGGTCAATCATTTGTTTGTTTTCTACTGCTGAATCATCCTCGATGATCTATTGATGGAGTGTGAGGCATAGTGGCTCTCAGCCTTCGAGAGACAAAGGCAGGTGGGTTTCTACAGATTTGGGGCCAGCTTTATCTCCACAGAAACCAGTCCCAGGCCAGCCAGGGAAACAGATACGTTAGTAGAAACGACCCCTATCCCTATTATGTGAATAGTATCTGTGATGCACAGAGAGCTAACAGAGCCTCGGATTCACCACTTGGCAAAGGTCAAATCCAAGATTTTGAGTCAGACATTCAGATTACATGATCTGTGCTTCCAGTCGATGCAGATCACCTGCAGTCTCATTCTCCGACTAAGTTGTTGTGTGACCTTGAAAAAGCCACTGCCCCTCTCTGCAGAGTAATCAGACCAGAAACACTGACCAAGGCCGAGTTTCTCAATCTTAGCATTACAGATTACTGGGGCTGGATCTCTTCCTGCTGGGGGAGGTTCTTGTAAACTGTGGTAACATCCCTGGACTCTACCCACCCAGTGCCAGCAGTAACCCCCTTCATACAGCCTGGTTGTGATAAGTAAGACATCTCCAGACATGGTTGAAAGAGCAGTCCCCTCATCTTAGGAACATGGAGCTAAGCTAGCTTGGGACTTGACAAACTTAACCGTTCTGGAATGTTTTTGCAATCTTTCTTCAGTTTCAAGTTAGGAGATTGATTTGCATGTGAGATGTTCTCAAGGCAGATGAGAGTTCAGATGCAGAGTGCGAGCTCACCATCAGCACAAACATATGTCAGCGATAATTAATGAAATACCTCCGTAGCATCACTAATAAAACAGGCTGAGACAACATTACCATGCACAGAGCAGCACCACACTTTTCTCAGCTTTGCCTTGCATGAGGGAAGAGAGTAAACAGTTTGTTTAGAGGGTTAAACAAAAGCTGTTGCTTGTATTGCTTTGAAGGAAAGGAGAAACCTACCAAAATAGAAATGGAGAAAGCTTATCCTCTATTCGCACCACTTTTTTCCCAGTATCCTGCAGGGCACTGGCTTACAAACAGAGGACCCATCCTCCATGTTGGCTCTTTAGGTTTTCTCTACATGGTCTCCAGATGGTGTGTTTCCCTCTTAAATTTGTATTTTCCATCATACTGTCACCTGGGAGTACCATGGGCCAAAACTTCTGTGTGAAATATAGGTGCTATCCCCACCTCTTTTTGCTGGGTTATTTTTCCAAGAGAAGGTATTAAGTAGCCCAGGCTAGGCTAATTTACTTTGTAACAAAGGCTGACTTGAGTTTTTGATCGTCCTGCCTCCGCTTCCCAAGTGCTGGGATTAAGGACGAGGACCACCACACTGCTTTATTCCATGCCAGGCATCAATCCCAGGGCTTCCTGTCTGCTAGACAAACCAACTGGCCTGTTTCCCCTGTCTGCCATTTTTATCTTACTTTACTTTATCTTCCACTAAAATCATGTTTGTGGTACCAAATAAGGTCAGAAAAACACAGTCTGTGCAGTCTAGGGCAGGTGGCTTGATGTCTGTAAGCATCATTTTGCTCAGTTGTGAAGTGAGAAGTAAATTGGCCTCATAATTAAATGGAGTTATGCATGTTCAGGTCCACAGACTCACATGAGGCTTCAGGATTCTCCAAGTTTCTTGATGTCACCATTGGAGAACAGGGCTCACTCACATCCATGAGATGTTCTAAAACTACGTAACACAAGTAAGCAGGCAGAAGGATGAACTTCTGAACAATGAAGTTCCTACTATGTGTGAGTGACTTGGGAAGCTAGCTTCTTCTAGTCTAAGTTTAATCTAACTCCTGTAGCTCAGTGGTAGAGTGCATGCATTGTACACATAAGACCTTGAGTCTGATCCCTGGTTCCTCAAACACAAACACATAGCCAGTAAACAAAGCCCTCCTTGATCAGCAGAAAAAGCCTGGACACTATTCTATAGGCTTAATCCTGAAGAGTTTAACATTCAAATAAACCTCTGGATATAGCACAAATCTCTCTTCTAATTGTGTTTAATGAGTAGCTCATTATTCAATGACTCCTCTCACTCCCTGTGTTAGTTAGTTTCAGGAGCTTATGCTGTTTAACAAACATACCCAAAACTTCAGTGGCTTGCAACAGCTTAGTTTTATCTCTTGATCTCATAATGTTGATCATTCCTCTGCTGCAGTCCTGTCCCCTGCATCTTCTTCTCACTTAAAGATCAGGGTGGATGAAACAGCTCCAATCAATGATATGCCATTAGTGAGCCAGAAGGGAAGAGAAAAGGAGACATAGCAGAAACACAAGCTCTAAAATTTCTGCTTGAATGTGGGTCACATTGTATCATCTCTGTACCACTGGCTAAAACAAGTCCCATGACATGAATGAACCATAGAAGTATGCACCCCCGCCCCATTTCCGGAAAGCCACTTTCAGTTTCAGTGTGGGAGAGCCCATCATCCTCTCAGGAGAAATACCAGTTAGTTTGGGGGAGCCTTCCTCCAATGGTGTGGATTATGCCATATGGACTCCTAAGCTTCTTTTCTTTTTGAACTAATCTAAACTTTTCAAAGACAGAGATCAAGTTCAAGGCTTCATATTCACGCATTGGAATCCAAAGCTCAGGGTTCCTCTTAAAGGTCTCAGTGTCTGTGGACTCCAGTTAAGGCTTGTCTAACAGACCTCCAGTAGATAATGCTCCAAATGCATTTCATCTGAACAGGGATCCAGCAGCAGACAGTGGTGAATAAGCCCTTGCAGGGGACTCTGTGACTTTTAGACATTTTCAGTCACAATTCCCACTTAGAGCTGCTGTGATAAAGTCCCTTCCATGAATGCTGAAAAGATCCAGAAAAGGGGCAGTGAGCAACTTGAAGGCTGGCCCTTCAGGGCAGTGAACACCTTGCAGGCTGGGCTCTTCAAGTATACAGAAACTCTGTTGGCTGGTGATGGAAAGAATGGGGCCGCTAATAAAAGGGCTGGAGAAGAGCAGCCTTCCCTTTGGACTGAGTTCATGGTCACATATCTAATAGATTTAAGATTAAAACCTGCCTTATATAAGCTTCAAACCAACCAGTTATGGCCTTGTTTTCTAAGCAAGCTCCTGACCTTCATACTACCCAGCTTCCCCTTGGACACATGCAAAGAAGTTCCTGTGTCATCCATTATTTCTTCTGTATTCACCGAGGGCCCTTTGCTACTTGTTCAGCAGAATGCCCCTCCTTGCTCTTCTGGTTGCCCAGTTTCTCCCAGTGGCTTCAAAGCCTTGCTACTCCGGGTGTCTCCTCTTGGACATCCCCATGACTTTCATGACACTCTTACAACAACAGCAGGAATAGCCATATATCCAGCGCTCACACCGTGTTTGCACACTGAGTGAAGACACCATTACCTTCTTCTTCAATAAAAATCCATATTGAGCTTTGTTGTTTTGATTTATCATAGCTAGTCCTGAGTACAGAAGAATGTACACTGGGAACCCTGGGGCTGGAAAGATGACTCAGAGGGTAAGAAGACTTAAGGTGCAAGCGTGAAGACATGAGTTCAGATTCTAGAACTGATATTGTAAAAAGTTGGGCATGATCGTACATATGCCTATAAACCAAGCCCCATGGGGCCATAGACAGAAGGATCACTAGGACTTGACCATCAGCCAGTTCCAAATTCAATTAGAGACCTGTATCAAAGAATTAAGACAGGAAATGTAAAGCAATACACTTGGTTTCCTACTCTGACCTCTGCAAAGAGATGTACAAACCACACACACACACACACACACACACAATCACACAATCACACACACACTCACACACACAATCACACACACAATCACACACTCACACACACAATCACACACACTCACACACACACACCACACACAACCACACACACACACACACACACACACACACACTCACGGTGGAAACTAACTGTGGACAGAATTGGCACTGGACTGAGTCTTGCCTGACCTCAGTGCTCAAGTCTTCTTGCTTTATACTGTGTGTGCCCTTCTGCCTTTCACTGATGAAGCCACACAGAGGAGGGGCAGGCTCAAAGGGAAGTGATTCCTTCCCTACTGGCTCCCAACACCTTGCTCTTTTGCACATGTTGATTTACTCAACAGACTGAAGAATGGAACAGGAGACACTTATTTCTCCCTGGACAATAAATCATGGGCTTTCTATCTGTCACTGGCTTGATTTTCCAAAGATTTGTTTTCGTCGGTTTAATGAATTATTGGATCACCTGGAAATTGCTCAGAATTAACCTGTGGCTGACATTAATGGATACACAACACAAGTGTCGGGATCTCTCTCACCAGCCCAATCCATCCTTCTGTGAGGCAGCCAGCTGCCTGACACCAGGTGACTCATTTATTGTGATGTCCCATCTGCCTGCTTCTGAGGCAGTGGGTACAGGATTAGCCAGTCAGGAGCGACCTCGTGCCTCCTCAACTGGGCACATAGGCACTGAAAACTGCTTATACCTCATTGATACCAATTGTTTTAGTCATTCTGTTTCTTCCTCATTCCACACCCAATGGTCTTACAATGTTCGGGTTACAGTTCACCCACCACACTGAGGAGTGAGCGTATACAAGGTGTAGCTGTTGGCTTAACCGGTCTTTTTCAGTGACCTCACAGGAGTGTGATGGGTGCTGGTCACTTATGTTTGCACAGCAGCATCCTACCTTCTAGAAGCTACACTGCTCTTTGTGACCACTTTCTACCCACTTAATTCTCCGGTTTTCAATTTCTGAAGTGTTTTGTCAGTTGACTCTCTAAATAAGGGATTGGCATTCCTCTTCTTTCTTTTTTCTTTTTTAATTTTTAAGTAAAATTAAATAATATCATTCTCCCTCTTTCTTTTCCTCCTCCAATCCTTCCCATAATTCCTCTACTCCCTCTTAAGTTCATGGCCTCATTTTCTTTAATATTGTTGTTGTGTATCTAGATGCATAAACATATAAAAGCAATCTGGTAAGTCTGCTCAGTGTTGCTTGTGTGTATATGATTTCAGGGCTGACCGCTTTGTATTGGAGAAACAACCAGTGGGCTCATCCCTGGGGATGACTAATTCTCTCTTTCTCTCAATCATTATCTATTGCCTGTAGTTCTTTATTTAGGGATGGTACCTGTGAGATTCCCCCCTTCCATGTCTGTTAGTGTTGTCACTGTTTGGGTCTTGTTTAGGTAGCCATATTGTTGTGGAGTCATGGCCAATGTCCATGCTGTGGATATTTTAGGCTTTCAAGATCCTCCATTTCTGTCATAACTGCTTAACTTTGTTACCAAAGTGTGCAAGCAGGCATGGACTCCACCTGAAGAATGGGCCTACTAGTGGCAATAAAACTCTATCCATATGCAGCCCTCTGGGTCTAGTCCATGGTAGTTATCTGTTAACTATGTGTTAGATTATCAACATCATAGGGAACCTTTATACATATCTGGTCACAAAAAATCCCTTCAGAAAGTCTGATGTGGTAGACATGACAATTATTCCATACTCTGGAAACCAAGAATGCCCCGGATTTCATTTCTGGGCTCATTTTCTGCATCCTGAATATTCGAATCAACCGATACCATCATTACTTTCACCACTGACAAGCTGTGCGACCTTGGACAGACCTCTCCACATTGCAGCCTTCTCTTCTAGCAAGCAGGATGACAGGAGAGAGAAATTCTGAAAGCCATTTCAAAGAGCAAAGGAAATAGCACAAGCAACACCAGATGAAGTCTCTCACACACACACACACACATATACCACAGACAGAAAGAGTTGCTTACTTCTGTTTAATTTGTTTGACGCCCCCTCCCCAAGTGATGTTTATAATCCAGAGAAACTGTTGAGTTATCACAGACACTAGACATCAGTGATTTGTGGGGTATGAGGTAGAGAAGACTTGAAGCAATTGGCAAGGAGGGAAACTTTGATGGGGGTGCATTTAAATAAGTTTTCTATGTGAGTCACCATTAAAATAGCCACTCTTCAGTCTATGAGACAATTATTTCTGTATATTTTCTTCATGGAGCTAATCTGCTAATGAATTGATCTTCACTTTACATTAGCTGTGAGTTGAGAACTAGGACCCTGTTGCCAGGCACTTGCTAGGTGTTTAGAGCTGAACAGCTCTATTCTCCTTCTGCTTTAATAATTTCATCTTTGCAAAAAAATAGTGATGATTCAGAGTCAGGCCCAAATCAGAACATCTCAAGGACTGGATGTTTGTTGAAAGAAAAGAGCAATTCAAATGAGGTTTGCCTGGTAGAGATTCCTCAAGGATATACAAGAATGGCTGCAATTAGCATGCTCATTCTTAATATATAAATGGATCCTCCTGAAGTGCTGAAGTGTGCTTAAAAGCAATTTGATTACGCATCTTCATCATTTCAGGATTCTCTTTGCAGCCCTCTCCCTACTCCGTTCACACTATCCAGGAAGTTTTCCCCAGAGCAGAGACTAGCCCTGGTCTGAATGATCACAAATTACAGATGAATAACTCTCCTAGCACTCCCTGGGAGAAAGAACTCAAAGTCCCAGGCCTTTTCTCATGTGATAGGGTATATTATAATAAGTTTCCTCATCTTTCTGTGTTCTAGCATCCTAAACAAATGAGAAAGCAACTTATGTTTGTGGATTAGAAGACTTTATGCTTTAAGCAACAGCAATACAATGAAAGCCACCTTAGGTCTCCCCAGTTACTTAACAATGAAGCTGTATTCAAGATGCTGGGTGATAGCAGGCTCTAAAAATCTATGGCTCTTGTTCTCTGTCCTTTAATCCTGAACATTCATGAGTGTGTATGAACACACACACACACACACACACACACAGATACCTTTTTTATTTTGCTTTGCTAGGTGCTTTTGGTATCATATCTGAGAGTCAAATGCAAGTTCATGACGATTTACTTTTAGGTTTCTTCCAAGAGATGTATTGATGTATATGTGTGTACCTATGTGTGTACATGTGTATATGTGGGGGGGGGAATATACATACATGCTGCAGCACATATTTAGAGATGATAAGACACCTCCCACTTTGTTCTGAGATACAATCTCTTGTTCACCTCTACATACATTAGACCAGGTGACCCACTGACTTCTGCAGATTCTCCTGCCACTGCCTCCCATCTCATGGTAGGGGTGCTGGGGTTGCAGATGCACACTACCACACCAGGCTTTATGTGGGTTCTGAGGATCTGAATGCAGATCCTCACTGCAATGCTAACTCATTTCACCATCTCCCAGGACCCTGATTTTTGGTCACTGATACACTTTGAGTTTATTTTATATAATTAAAGGTAGGGGTGTCTGGCTATAGTCATTTGCATGTGTAATTCTGTCACAACAGAGTCTTCTTTTCCTCCAGTGAGTGGATCTCCTCCACTCACTCCTCCAGTGACTGGTCCAAGGTCAATTGTATTTCTAGACTGTCATTCCATCCAATGGGTCTACATATCTGTTCTCATGTCCATGTCACAGTTTAGGTTACCAAAGATTGTAGGAAGTTTTGAGACAAAAAAAATGTGAGTTCTCTGACTATGTTTTCTTTTTACAAGACCATTTTAGGTATCCAGGATCCCTATAGTTCCATGTGGATTGAGGACTGAAGTTTGTTTGTTTGTTTTAATAGTGATTGCATTTAATCCAAACTTGGTTTTTGGTAAATTAACATCAATATTGTGTTTTCTAAACCATGGAATACAGGGTATATTTCCACTCACTTAGGTTGGTTGCCCTAGTGGTGAAGTTGGCTAGTGCATGGTACTCACAGGACAGTATAAATGGAAGAGTTTTGTTGTCGTTGTTTTGATTTGTTTTTCAAATTGAACCACCCTTGAGGTCCTGGAATAAAGCTCTCTTATCATGATAATTTATCCTTTTAGTATATCAAGGGATCATTAGCTACAATTCACAGACCCAGAGATACTAGGTAACAAGGAGAGTTCATTGGAGGACACCCAGATCTCCCTGGGAAGGGTAAATAGCGATTTCATGAGTGGACCGGTGGTGGGTGGGAATGGGAACAGGTGTGCTCAGATTGTGGGGGTGGCACAGAGGAGGAGAATGCTGAGGGGGACTTCTGGGGGGTGGCATCCCAGGAGTCTATGTGGAGAACTCCAGCTTAGATTCCTGGCAATCATGGATAAGCACCCTGAACTGGTCTGTCTCTTGTGCCCAGGTAGGTGCCTGGCCCAATTGTCATCAGAGAGGCACCATCCATTAACTGATGGAGGCAGATGCTGAGACCTGCAGAGGAAGAGGAAAGGAGGAAGAGGAGAAATGAGTGTAGAAGCCAGAGGGGTCAAGGACATCACTGAAAGAATCACACAATCAGTTAGCCTGGGCTCATAGGGGTTCATAGAGACTGAATCAACAACCAGGGAGCTTGCATGAGATGAACCTCTGCATCTATGTTACAGTTGTATAGCTTGGTCCTCTTATGGGACTTCTAACAGCGGGAACAGGGGCTGTCTCTAACACTTTTATTGGTTTTTAGAGCCCTTCTTCTCCTACTTGGTTGCCTTGACTAGCCTTGATACATGGAGAGGTGCTTAGTCTTACTGCAAGTTGATATGCCATGTTTTATTGATGGTCATAGGAAACCTGCCCTTTCCTGGATGGAGACGGAAGAGGAGGAGACTGGAGGGTGGGAATGGGAAATGGGGAGAGGGACTGGGAGGAAAGGATGAAGGGGGAGGCTGTGGCAGTGATGTTAATAAATAGATGGATTTAAAAACAGGCAAATGAAAAACAATAAATAAAATACTTTATTGAACTTTTAAAAACTATTTCGAGGGATTCATTTTGTCAGTGTTTATTGATGTAAAACTATGAAGTTGCCCCTTTCAAGAAACCAATCTATTAATATTGCAATATACAGCAATAGGCTGCTGCCACTCTCCTGCCTACATATAGCACTGGATTTTAACTCTCAGGATGTATTTTTCTATAAAAGTTTCTTAGCAGCTGGAGAGATGGCTCACTGGTTCCAAACATGTGCTACTCTGTCAGATTGGTTCCCAGCACCCACATTAGGCACCTCACAACAACCTGTATGTAACTCCAGCTCCAGGGGTATCTGATGCCTTTAATCTCTGTGAGACCATAGAAACACACATATACAGGATTTTAAAAAACCTTGTTTTAAAATTTTCTTTAGACGAATAAATAATACTTATGTCTTTAAATCTGTGTGTATATGTATGTGTGTGCATGAGTGCATACACACGTGTGTGTATATATGCACGTGTGGGTTGTTGTTTGAACATGAAATGTTGCCCATAGGCTTCAGCATTTGATCACTAACTAGGTCTTTTCCTAGTCACTTTTTGAAAGGTTTTGGAACCTTTGGGAGGTAGAGCCTTGCCAAGGAAATGGGGAGCTGGAGTGTGGACCTTCGGATTGTGTAGTCTGGCTGCATTTTGTCTTCCTTCTCTGAACATTCGGTGTGAACAGCTGCCCCATGCTCTGTCTGCCATTCCCCTGCTGCAGTTATAGACTACAGTCCTGCGTGTGCTCTGACCGCAGATCAGACCCTCCTTCACGGAGCCGCTGGTTGCCAAGTATGTGGTCCAGCAATGAGAAAAAGCACCTGATGGCATGTGTGTACGCTGCCGAGGCAGTGCTGCACAGTGGCTCGGGCTGTCCTTTGCTGCCTACAGCTATCGCTTCCCTCACACACCACCTGTGTGAATACAGACAGTAGTTCAGCTTCATTGAGCGCCACTTTGATCACATGGATCATTTAATCTTTCTCGTAGCTGTGAGAAAAGAACAGATGAAACGCTCTGTGCAAAAGTCTTAGCGTGATGCCTAGCATGAAATAGAAAGCTGGGCCAAAGAGAGGAAAGCACCATCAGCATCATTTAGGTTTGGTAAATTACAAACATGCTTAATCCATGCATTTTCCCAGGTAGTTAGTTTTTTTTCTGGACAAATACTATTCAGATAACATGAGCCTACAGTGGTGGCTGTGGTCACAACCATCCTGCCATGTGTTTCATCAGCTATCCAGAGGTGTGAATACTGAAAGCATTGATGCTTCAGACATATGTGGCCCAGTATTTCAGGTTTCCACAATGGCCTGTGTTTCCCTAATTTTCATAAATTTTCCCCTCATCCAACTCTAAAGGTCTCTCAGCTGAGCTGAGCATGACATTCCTCCAGCAATCACTAGGTGGCATGGGATCATACGCTGGAGGAGAGCTTGGCTGAATAGTTGCCCTTAACCACAGGCTGTAGGAACTTAAAACAAGGTCAAGTGCCTGAGTCACAGCCTAATGTCACCACTGGATCACATCCAGAAGGAAGAACACCCAATGCACTGCTTTCTTATTTCTCTGTCTTACTCAAGATATGGAGCTACATGAAGTAGATTCTGTGGTGCATTGCAGAGACTGAAGTAGGAAGATCCCAAATTCAAGGCTAGCCTGGGCTATGAGGTGAGACAAGGAAAAAAGGGAAGAAGGAATAGAGGGGGGAGGGGAAAGGGAAGTGAAGACAAAGGAAAGAATGATGGAGAAGACAGAGAGAGACAGACAAAAGAGAGAGAGAGAGAGAGAGAGAGAGAGAGAGAGAGAGAGAGAAATAGGAGCTGCAGAAGTAGCTTAGAAGTTAAAAATGCTTGCTACTCTTACAGAGGACCAGAGTACAGCTCCCAGTATCTATATCAGATGGCTCACAAGCATATGTAGCTCCAGATATCCAAAACCCTCTTTTGTTCTCTACAGTTACCCAAATGCATACATACATGTGAAAATATGCAAATAAAATTTTTGATTAAAAAATCAAATTTAATTTACAAAAGAAATAAAGCATGATATGCTTATGGTCAATTTACCATTCAGGATCTTCTGCATATTAAAGAAAGAGTCACATCTAAGTTCTGAAAGGTTGCAATGGCCATGGAAACTGTGGTTTGCTCAAGGAATCATTGAGTCAAATTACATAGTGGAGATCAGAAATGCCCACTTCTTAAGAAAACAGTCTCCCTGAGAGTCCAACAGGGAACTGATCCAGACTCCATGAATGTAGTGTCAGTGAGGAGGCCACAGAAATCACTGGGGCCTTGGGTAGTAGATCAGTGTTTACCATGGTGTATGAATGATCTTTGGGAGCCCATTCAAAACAGAGGGATGCTCTCTCGGCCTGGACACATGGGGAAGGGCCTAGGCCCTGCCCTGGATGAAATTACAGACTTTGGAGATCCCCCCAAGGAGGGCCTCACCTTCCCTGGGGAAGGATGTGGGGATTGGGTGGGGGGCTGGGGGTTGGTGGATGGATAAGGGAGGAGGTGTGGGAGAGGGAGCTGGGATTGACATGTGAAGGATTCATGTTTCCAAATTTAGCCAGCTCCACCTAGAACTTTCCACCAACGACTTACAGCTATGAGGTCTTGGATATCATTCTTCTCCTCTCTGTGCCTCCATTTCTTCATCTGCAACAGGATGTAACAATCTATCCTAGCCCGAGGAGGAGGAGAAAGAGGGGTAGCTCTCTGAAAGTGACTTGCATATGGCCAGCATCACAGACAATGGTGTCATTGGTATTGCTACAGTGTATTGGAATTCAGAACAAGTATGTTCTTCAAAGAGAAGCTTGAGAAGCAGCTGAGGTGGCACAGTTCAAGGTTCTGAACTAGTGCTTGGGACAGAAAATATGCCATCAAGGCTGGCTGTCAGAATATTGAGTTTACAGTGCCCTGGTATGATTCGTTTGTCTGAGGGTGTCAGTCAGCGGGAGACTGTTTCTATCACACAGACAGCCCTGGACTTGATCCTCAAACACAACTAAAAATACTGACCAAATAACTGAATAAATGGATAATCATTTATAGAGAGCTGAGAGAATAGCCAGGGACTTCCTCTTTCTTCCTTGCAAGTCATAGAGAACCTTAAACACACATGGTGACAACAGAGTTCAGCTGTGCAGTAGAATGGGCACTCTTCCGGGTGACCGAGAGGACTCAGGACAGTTTCCTGCAGGTGCAGGGCCATGTGCCTGCTCAAACACCTTCATTCGCAGACAGATCACAGGGATCTGGCCTTTATTGTCCCCAGACCTCTCCGAAGTCTGCAATACCCTGCTGGAGGCTGGCAGAAGCAGTGCCTATCTTGTCATTTAGTCATTTAACCCACAGCACACACTGTCATATCCACACATTGACATACACAGAGACATACGCACACAGATATGCATAGCCGTGGGGGGGGGGCGCGTGCACATGCGGGCATGTACTTGTGAAAGTGTGAGTGGGTGGAGTCCAAAGATTGATGCTGGATTTCCTCCTCAGTCACTCACTGGACTTGGTGTGTACAAATTGGCTGGTTTGGCTGGCCTGTGAGTCTCAAGCATCATCCAGTCTCCAGTTTCCACCTCCCCAGTGCTACACCAGGCTCTTTACATGAGGTCTTGGTATTAAACTCAGGTCCTCATGTTTGTTTAACAGGCATTTTCCTGACTGAGCTGTCTCCCCAGCTCTACTATGAACCCTTCGTTTTTTTCTATTTTTATTTAAATTAGAAATAAGATTGCTTCACATGTCAATCCCAGCTCCCTCTCCCTTCCCCCCAGCCTCCCAACCCCCCACCCAATCCCCACTCTCCAGGGAGGGTGAGGCCCTTTATGGGGGGAGATCTTCAAAGTCTGACATATCATCCAGGGCAGGGCCAAGGCCCTCCCCCATGTGTCCATGCTGAGAGAGCATCCCTCCATGTGGAATGGGCTCCCAAAGTCCATTCAGATGCCAGGGATAAATACTGATCTAGTACCCGAGGCCCCAAAGATTGCCGAGGCCTCCTCACTGACACCCACGCTCAGGGGTTCTGGATCAATCCCATGCTGGCCTCTCAGCCTTCAGTCTGGGGTCCATGATCTCCCCCTTGTCTATGAACCTTTCTTAAAGTAATGCTTTTAAGCACATGAAATGGACTACATCCAATTATTAAAAAAAAAAAACTCTGAGGCTCCATGGAAGTTATCTGTATGAACCCTAGGTGAAAAACCACAGCACCCTATTGTGAACTTTGCTTCTTTGCCCAGTCAATTGTTGAAGTTAAGCTGAAAGTGATGAATGTATGTTTCTCATCCTCATCACAGAACCTTGAGTGGCATCATTGGACCTTCCTTGAGTCAATGAGCCATACCCATGTTATTCTCACTCCCTTGGAAGGCTAGAGGAATCTTCCAGAATATGTTGTTTATTTCATGAGAGCAGATGTTCAGTTCTGCTTGAAATCACAGCAAGTTGATTCAGAATGCTCAGCTTATCACCTGTTTAAATTATAGGATTGAGAAAACTCTCCAAGCATACTACACTATACCTTATGTTGAAGGGAGACCCATCTACGAGGCAAAAGTAGTACCAATAGCTAATGCATTTTCTTTACTCAGCAATTCAAATCAAGTACATTTGTTTACATGACTAATGGGAAGGAACACGATTTGGGACTTAATGAGAAACACTTCCACCGTTTCCAGAGAGTCTCACTTCATCCCTGGATTCACGTTTTACAAACAAATTTGGAAGGGACGCCATGCTGCTTGACAGTACAAAGGGAGGACTCTTTTCTGAATAGTTTCAAGCTCAAGCATGTGCACAGTTATGTAGGCATATGTATTTTGTTGAAGTTATCACCCTATGTCTAATAGTCAAAGTCCATTTGAAATCATTTCCAGCAAGAAGGAAGCAGAAGAGGCACAGAAAGAGAAAGATGGCTAAAGACAGTGTCTCCCCAGTCAGCTGGAAACAACTGGCTTCCAAATTTCTCTTCCTTTGTCATATCAGTACTGATGACTTTGCACATTCAGAAAGCTGCCATACAAATGCTAACCCCAGCTTCAGCCGCCAAAGACTGAGGACAACTGTAGGATGTCCCTGTCTTAAATCTTCTTCATCTATGGTTAACTGTTATTTCTCAAAGTGGAGTCTACTGCATCAATGTGAACAATTCTCCTTAAAACAATCCCTAAAATAAATGTTCCCTTTTATTCATGCTTTGTTATTTTGCAATATATCAAAAAATAGTGAATTTATTATAACATTTGGTACATGTGTAGAACACACTCTGATCATAATGCCCTCCCATCCTTTCTTGTCCCCTCCCTCATTTTAAATGGCCTTATTCTTCTTCCCCAACAGTCTTCCATCCACTGTCATGTGCAGATATGTTTTACTGTTACAATTTTAAGTATATTTTATTCATGTTCTCTGTATGAGAGAAAACATACACTTTTTGCTTTCGTGAGCCTACGTTACTTCCCTTAGTACAAATTTTACCCAGTCCCATACAGTGGGATGACTACAGCTATATCATGGGGTGTATATACACACACACACAACATGCTCCTTCTGTGGAAGGAAGGAGTGTCTGCAGGGCTCCACTTTGAGGAATAACAACTGTACTGTATAATTTTATGTCAACTTGATACAAGCTAGAGTCATCAGAGAGGAGGGAGCATCAATTGAGAAAATGCCTCAATAAGATCTAGCTGAAAGACATTTTCATTGTGTTAAGAGAAGCTTTTTCTTTGATAGAAGCTTTCCCGCCCGCCTGGTTCCAGAAGCGCATCAGTCCCAAATAAGCACACAGGAGGCTATATTAATTATGAAGCTGTTGGCCTTGCTTGTCTCTTACTGGCTAGCTCTGACTTAAGTAATTACCCCATAATTGTTAATCTAAGTATGTCTCTTACCGGAGAATAGTTCCGGGCTCCTACCCCATGGCGTTACATCTCGAACTCTTGTGTTTCTCCTTCCCAGAGTCCTCCTGGACTCCTAGTCCCTCCTATCTAGGTTTCCTATTGGCTCAACAGTACTTTATTGACAAATGCACAGGACTTCCCCCAACATCTCCTCTTTTCTGTTTAAACAAGAAGAAAGGTCTTAACTTTAACACAGTCAAATTGTGTATAACAGAACAGTTATCAAATAAGAACATAGTTACAATATTTTAGCAAGATTTAAAGAAAATATCATCCATCCCATCCTTGTGAGTCCAAAGTTCTATATGTAGCTTAACTTTTATCATAACTAAGGAAACCTATAATTATAACTATCTATCTTCAACTCCATCAAAGACCACAGAAGGATAATATATAAACACTAGGATTGACAGAGACATCTTACTGCCTGGACAGTCACCCAAAGTTCCTCTGTAACGTTGGAGCATCCATCTTCAGCCCACAGGCCACAATGTGTCCAGAATATTTCTCAGCAAAGCAGGAAATTTCAAACTGTCCATCTGCATTGGCAGTCTGTCAGTCATTTCTCTGTCCTGTAGAAAGTCTGGTAGACACTTCCATGAAGCAGGAACCCTGTAAGACTGAGTTTAGCAGTCACTTTTCTGTGGGTCCTGCAGAGCCCAGTCCACTGTGGGAGGGGCCATCCCTATAAGAGAGCAAGCCAATTGGCAGCATCCTTCCATGGCCGCTGTATCAGCTCCTGCCTCCAGGTTCCTGCCATGCATGAGTTCCTGTCCTGATTTCCTTTGATGAACTGTGATGTGGAAGCATAAACTGAACAAACACTTTCCTTCCCAACTTGCTTTCATCATGGTGTTTCATCATAGCCATAGAAACCCATAGGCAACATGTAACTACAGATAAGGAAAAATCAAGGGAACATTCTACAATCATTTTCACTCTTTGATCATTGAAGCTGGGATCAGTGTTTGAGGGGCAGCTTTTCTGAGAATGCAAAACGAGAAACATACATACATATTTCTTTATAGCCACTTAGCCTCATTCTACCATGGGCTACTGAGGACAGAGTTACAATAAACACAATTTGCAGGCATCTCTAGTTTGGAACATTGGTTCCTTTGGGTATAATATACCCAGGATTCCAGGAGTGGCATGACTGGATCATGCTCTATTTTCAGTTCAAATCAGTAATTCTTAGCTAACAATATGGCTCAGTAAGGACAGAGAAGTCCGTTTAAAGCAAGGCTACAGATGTTTCAACACAAACTCAAGCCTAAGTTTGATTTTGTCAAGACGACAAATTTCAGGGAAAGAAAAAGAGAAAAATCTACCTACTAGGTAGAAAGTCTTTCCTTTCCCCAGTGCCTTTCCGTGTTGTCTCCAGGATGTACTACAGAGAATACCGGAAACTTTGGCTGGATTTACACAAAGAAATCTGGTCCCTGTGCATGCACCAGCTTCATATGTCTATACAACTTTTGTTTGCATGTTTATGTGTTGCATTATAAATGCTTAACTGCAGGCCTTGCATTAACATCTCTGTCAGTGTGCTTATACAGTGGATATGCAAGTATGTGCTGTGGGTTAAATGACAGGGTAGACACTCCTTCTGCCAGCCTCCAGCATTACACTCTGTAGGATGCTCCACAGATTCCACTAAAGAAAACTCAGTCATTCTCAGTAGACCCTGGGGCCTGTAATGCAAGCAACATCCACAGAGGGAAAGTAGAATCCCTGTGTCCTGTTCTCTACTGATGAGATAAAACACTGTCCAATACAACCTTGGGAGGAAAGGTTTATTTGGCTTACAGATTATAGTTCATCATTGAAGGAAACCGTGATGGGAACTCAAGTTTGAAGCAGAACCCACAGAAAAATTCTGCTTAGTGACTGTTGCTCAGCTATCTTCCTTATGCAGTCCAGACACACCAGCCTAGAAGGGACACAGTGGGCAGGGTCCTCTTATATCAGTTAGGAATTAATAAAATACCTCACAGAAATTGCCACAGCTCTATCTGATCTATTTAATTTCTCAATTGAGGCTCCCCTTTTCCAGGAGTGTCAAGTTGACTACCAAGATCATCGCACCCTGAGTCTGTGCTGCCACTTGATACCTGATTCAGAAAAGCAAAAGTGGGGAAACTGGACTGCAAGACTGAGCTATGAAAACAAATATGTTCCTATTAATAGTCTGTTCAGAAGGATATGTAATAGTTGGATACATACCTGGGGTGTATTTAACTAGAATCATTTTGTTTGCTAAATGGATATCCATTGGGGGATTATTGGAGGTATAAATTTAAAGGTTGATTGGTGTTAGCTTTAACTGTGGCTTTGAGGAAGCTATAACATATTAGAGTGCAGTTATGACACCTTCAAGTATACCCCTGCCAAGAGGTCCTCTCACTTCTCCTCATGTACCAATGTGACTAGGTCCTGTTGAACGAGGAAATGAAACTGAATCAGCATTATCCCAGCTCACCACTGACTACCCACCTCAGACACAATACAACCTCAGCATTTTAAATGCCCTGTGTGTTTGTTATGACATTTGGGGGGTATAAAACCTTTCCCTGAAAGCTTATGTGTTATAAGACTTGGTAGCCTGACATGCTTTGGGGAAGTGATTGGATCCTAGGGGAATCGGTCCTAATCAAAGGTGTAAGCCTTACCAGTGTGACCTCTAGTGATCTAAAGGGATGACACCAATTGGCAAGCTAAGCAATAGTGTAGAGACCACCTCGAATGCCCATTCCTGATAATGAACTTGATGTCTATAACCATCCTGGACCCTTCATCCAGTGACTGGTGGAAGCAGAGGCAAACACCCACAGTTAAGCACTGAACTGAACCCAAGGAACTCAGTGACAGAGAGAGAGGAGTGATGAGCAAATTGGCAAAGAATGGGCTGGCAAAACCAGCAGAGACAGCTGATCTGAACAGGGGAGAGCTCTTGGACCCCAGACCGACAGCGGGAAGGCCAGCATGGGGCTGATCTGGACCCTTGAATGTGAGTGTCAGTGAGGAGGCCTGGGCAACCTATGGGGCCCTGAGCAGTGGATCAGTGTTTATCCCTGGAATACAAACAGACATCGTGTGCCCATAGCACAAAAAGGGATACTCTCTCAGCCTGGACTCTTAGGGAAGTGCCTGGACCCAACCCTGAGTGAAATGACAGACTCTAGATATCCCCTATGTGGAAGGAACTGGCAATAGGGTGGGAGGCTGGGGGAGATGGTGGGGGGTTGCAGGAGGAGGGGAGGGAGAGGGTACTGGGATTGACATGTAAAACAAGCTATTTAGAATTTAAAAAAATTTTTAAAAAGGTGTAAGCCTTTACTGAAGTGTTGGATTGAAAGGTAATAGAAGAAAGTAGAGGCTAGTGGGAGGAAGTAGGTCTCTGGGGAAATACCATGTCCCCAGCCTCCATCTGTCTCTGTTTCATGTCTCCCATAAGGTGTGCAACTTTACCATGCCCAACTACCACAATGCTTCATGGCCCAGAGACAGAGACCAACTGACTATGAATGAAATTATGAGCCAAAATAAATATCCACTCCTTTACAACATTTCTTGGATATCTACCATGGTGGGAGAAAGGCTGGTATCACAATATCCATTCTTGGTGACTTCTTTACTGGTTAATTTAACAAGGGCTTATTGGATAACTAATACATTCCAGGTTCTGTGGCGGGCCCTGAGTATCAGATGATGACAGGCTGGTTACATTTCTGCCTTTATAGGGTGCACATTTTGGCAAGGCATCAGAAGATAAGGCATAACTCAAAATCAGTAAGCATGCTTACTTGTTTGAATTTAGTTACCTTTAAATTGAGTCTGATTTTTATTAATTTAGTTTGATTCATACTTTTCAGGAGAAGCAGGTGCTTAGGAGAAAGCTGATATGAAAGGAGACAAAATGGGTAATGCATTGACTGTTAAAGGCAAGATCTGGCAATATATGGAGCAGGTTCTGTATATCTGGAGGAGGCAAACTTCAGACAGAGAGGTTAAGTTCAAAGACCCTGAGGCAAGAAATTGTTCCCTAGTGTGGTTGGAGAAGAGGAAACCTGGGAGGAGAGATCATAGCGATGAGGAATGTAATGGGATGGGCAGGTCCCTAGGAGCTTTGCAGGATCCTGGCAAGACTGAATTCTGGGAAGAATGATGGGCTATCAGAAGTGAGAAACAAGGCCTGTATCCTCTAGCTCTGCACCTTATGCAGAGAGCTCTCAAAAAGTGCTAGTATAGATTAATAGTGAGCTGGGTTTGCTATTCAACATCCAGGCAACCTGGCTTTAAGACATCCTAGAAGTCAAATGCCAGTTTGTAGGCACAAAGCCTGTTTCCATTGGAACCTCTGGGGTTCGTGTTCCAGTATCTGCAAACCCTTTTTCTTTTAACCAGAGAATGGAATTTACATTTGCTGTCATTTGAATCTAGAGAACTCATGAGGAATGACCACAAATACCCAAATCCCTATCCTACAGGGAACAGCGAGGCCTGCGATCCCGTTCACTGGATTTGCACTCTGTCGTCTTTACTAACACATCTGGATTTCAAAGGAAACTAAAGCTGAGTGTAGCTGATGAGTCATTATGTGGAGCCCCACGGGATGATCTTACACAACCAGTGTTTCAGTCTGTCTCCTCTAGGACTGCTTCCTCTCCTTGTTTCCTCTTCACATTCTTCCAAGCATTCTTGCTTATGTGGAGAGAGAAAGAGAGTTGGAAGGAGAGAGACTGTTGCCTTTTTGTCTTGTTTCATTTTGTTTATCTACCCTGGCATTTTGCCCTCAGTAAACTCTTTCTTGGCCTCCGCCTTCTCACTGACATATCTCCTGATTCATCTCTCTGTGGTTTCTTGATGGTGGGTTCCCTCCTCTGCCAGGAGGCATATATTGGATGCCATCTTCTGCCCTTCCAGTCCCACGTTTTCTGGAGTACCCGTGAATGCAAGAAGTGAAGTCGCCATGTAACCTCCCAGTGAGGAACAGAAACTTGGCACAGGGCATTTGTCTTCCCAGTCTGCCAATTGCCTCCAAAAGAATGCTTCTCAAAGAGCATTGTTAACAATGCCTCGCAATATGGAACAGTCTAATTCTAGCTGTGACTTGCCTGCCACTATATTGCTGTTTCCTGGATTGGAGGTGCTTTTGACATGACAAATGTCAAATGTGTAGATGCTCTATATCCATCCAGTTATCATTACTTGGGAGAATTCTGGCTTGAAAGCACCCAGAATAATTGTGGGTTTGGTCTAGTTCAACTTCAGGATTGAGATTTGAGGGGTCCACAAAGTCATCACCCATTCTTCCTCACCCTCAACACATCCATTTCCTTCACTCCATCTCAGGTTGCAAATCTGTGCATATGTGCTTTCAGTTAAATACTTTGGTACCCTATGAAGAGCATCCTCAGTGATCCCAAAGCTTAGAAGGTTGATGCAATCTAGAAGAGGTCAGAGATCTCCAGTGAGAACATGAGCCCATCATTCTTGCTGCTCTTTCTTGATGCCAAATGGTGATGTTGTTGCAAATTGGTTCCATGCAGCTTAAAGACGTGCATTTTAGAAACATAAACCTAGCAGAAGCTGTGGGTCTTTGAAAGAAAATAATCACACTTCCTCGGGGTGGGGGGTACTTGATCATGCAAGGTTACAACATTTTAACATTCTTGTAGTCTGTAATTTTCCTGCTTCACCTTCCCCACCCTGTCCTATGTATTTTCTGTTTTTTTTTAATCTAAACTATGGGTTTGTCCATGGTGTTTTTGTGGCATCAGCTCCTGCCTGGCCTTCCTGAAGTCACATAGGCTGAGTGTTATGATGATGGAGAACCTGTAAACTGGATTCACTTGTAGACACCACTACCTTGGTACAGTGTGGAAAATTCTGTTTCCCTGTACACCAAAATTTTTTATTGTAAAATGTAGAGACAGTGAGCATTTGGCAGTGGTGGAGCATGTCTTTAATCTCAGCACTCGGGAGGCAGAGGCAGGCAGATCTCTGTGAGTTCGAGACCAGACTGTCTACACAAGCTAGTTCCTGGACAGCCTCCAAAGCCACGGAGAAAAAAGAAAAAAATGTAGAAATGGTAATCCTTCCATATCCTATTATTATAACCTTGAAATCACATGAGATGCTCAGAGGTCTGGAGACAAGGCTGTTACAACCTAATCGCTTGGTATGTGGCAGTCATTCTTGGAACACAGATTCTGAGCTTCTTCTTTGAAAGTATTCAGAATGGAAGTATAATAGTTAACACTGTTACAATTTAATAGGGTCTAGTTTTGTGTAGGAGACAAACGACTGAGCACATCTGTGAGAGTTTTTAAATTGTGTTCATTAAGGTAGAAAGTGGATGTTGCTGTCCCATGGGCTGCAGTCCACAGATCACCGCACTGGGGAAGCTGAGCTGGTGTCCACATAGAGCCTTCACCCCTGTATTCTAGTGTCTAGGAAGGAACTCTGCGATTAAAAAAATAAATAGAAAATGAGTCGAACACCAACAGTCATTATCAGATCCTAAGCTAACCTGTAAGCCCCACCTGACCCAAGATGGGGTAACTTCCTGGAATGCCAGGAGTTATAGCTCTTGGAAGATAACAACATAACCTCATGGGAAAGAATGGTGGCCTTATGGGTTTTGTCCACATAAGTTCTGTCAACACGTGTCTCAAGGATACTAACCCAGCAAGTTTCCAGATGGTGGTCCTGACCAAATTCCATCTTGGTCAATATTTAAAATTTTAATAAAAGCCTGCTTAAACAGTGGTCAAAGTAGTGGTTTTTCTGGTGTATTTCAGGATTCACACCATCTCTCTCTGCATCCTGACTAAAGAGTTCATGGGACCAACTGACTCAAGACTTCCCCATCATGCTGGACTGTGCCCTTGATCCGTGAGCCAAAGAAAACCCTTCCTTCCTTGAGTTGCTTCTGTTGTGTATTCCTGTCACAGCAGTGGTGGTGCAGTTCTGCAGGAGGCAGCCAAGTCAGTGGCCATAAGGAGACAAGGTGAACACAGAAAAGAAAGCAGTACCTTGGTGCTGGGGAGCTGGAAGAGAGGCGAATCTGCCTTGGCTTACCCAGAGGCAGTTCTGAACATGCCCAGAAGGCTCAAAACGTAGACGGGCTCTGGCCTTGAGAGAGCAAGGAGCTGTACAGACAGAGGGAAACGAAAAACATGGGGAAGAGGAGAGGATGAGACAGCTTGGGGCCATGCAGTTTAGGTTTTCTGGGCAGCAGAGGAGTTTGGGGAGAGACAGAAGCAGTGAGATGAAGGCAGGTGTCCAAGGGCAAGGTCAGGAAAGCCATTCTTCACCGAGCTGTAACTTCATTCTGCCAGTTACTTACACAAACAGTCAAGAACATCCCAGGATCCTCCTGTCTTATCAGAGGTGCACAGGTACACAATGAGAACTTTTCCACAGTGTGACTGTTATCCCTCTGAGCCTCAGCTTTATTATCTGTAATATGACAACAATAGTGCCCATTTTATAGAGCAACAAAGGGCAAGCAAGTTGCTGCATACTGAGAACTTAGAACAATGCCTTACATGCAGGAGTCACTGAGCATGTTCCCATCATCACTATTGTTACATTTTTATCTCCATGATGATTCTTAATTAATATAGGTATATTTGGTCATTTGTTTTATCCACTGATATCTTTGTGCCTCAGTGGGACCTTTCATATTCCTGATCCCACAAATGCCAATCAGTATGCCTTTCATTGTACTGGCTTTCTGGGAGAAGAATAGAAATGGCCACTAATGACATCTAGACATGGTTTGGGAACAAAGGTTTCAGACTTGGTCAAAGAGAAGAAAATAATAGAAGAACCACACAGTAATCTGGAACCAGGGAAGAAAGAAATATCTCCACAGCCAGTATCATATGTCAGTCAACCTGGAGCCAGCAACATGGCTCAGTGAGTGAAAGTGCCTGCTGCCAAGCCTGTGAACCTGCAGTCAGTCCATAACACACATATCATCGAAGGAGAGAACCAACTCCTTCAAGTTGTCCCTGACTTCCTTCCCCACCTATCTCTGTCTCTGTCTCTATTGTCTGTCTGTCTGTCTGTTTCTCTCGCTCTCTCTCACATACATACATACACACACAAATACATGCAATAAATTAATCAACATAAAAGAGAAAACTTGAAGAGAAAATATCAGTTGAACCATAGCCAGGGCCAGTTCATGATTTTGGCCTTGCCATTATCTGAAGAGAGTTTAGTTTAGCACCCTCTTTTGCTGGGCTTCATTATTATCTGAGAGCCATTAGCTTAATACTCACCTTTTCCAGGCTTCTTTTGTATTGGCACACCTTTGAGCAATGTGATGTTCTCGCCAATTTTAGTCAGTCCTGGAAGTTGCAGTATTTGAGTTTACTCTAGACTAGAGGACAGGGAGAGAAGTGACAGGTGGGAAGATGCGTAGAAGGTGGGTGAATGGACTGCTGTATCCACAGGGTGTGCATTGGTAGGGAACTCTCAGTCTTGTAATAGTAACAATATATTTTTCTTTTGCAGATCTCTAGATTAGAAATGGTATACTCAGGAGTCCTGTGGACACAGACTAAGGCTGGCTTCCTGCACATGGGACTTGTGAGTGACACAGCTCAGCAAGGTATCTCATTTAGTCTAATTAAAATGCTTAATCATTTTGAAACAAAGAGACCATACTTTCATTCTGAATTAAACCTGAAAACTATGAAGCCTATCATTTCTGGACTGGGGGTTTCCTAGGATATAGGATGTTCGGTGTTGAAGTTGTAACAGTGCCAGGAATTAGGAACAGTTGGTCATCCTAACTGCATCTACAGGTATCTTGTATCCTTGTTGCCAACTCCTTGCTCATTCTGAGGGAAGTTATCTGTGATAACATGCCAAGGCTGGGCTCATACATTCTACTTAGGTTCCAGAATCCCAGGCTAGACAGTTCCTCAGACAGCTGCTATACAGGGACAATAAGCCAGTGACTGGCTGGGACCCAAGAGGCATCTGCGTCTCATTTTATCTAGGAGGAGTGAATGAGATGAGGGAGGAGATGGCACTGCATCTCTCTGTAAATTATTGTGACATGTCAAAAGAAATAATGTTGGAATACATCTTCTCTCATGCCTTTTCAAACATGTGAGAAATTCTTCACACACATCGAGAAGTAAATGTGGCCATTTCTCTGCAGGAAATTTCCAATGAGAGAAGAGTTTTGTCTACATAGTGAGCTCCCAAGTCCAGCCCAGCTCTGAAGCTTGCTGGTTTGGCCCAGAAATGGAAGAGACAAAGGAAAGGTGGAAAAATGATGCATCTTGTACCTATCTTCTTCTGTAGCTGGAGAAGACTCACAGGTGCCCAGAATATGGGGACACCAGAACTGTGAGAAGGAACAAAAGTAAAAGCCTTGGGTCAAATGCCTCTTTCACCACAACCAGATGGTCATAGGCATTACATATGAACTTGCAAGAGTCATCTCCCCCTGAAAGACAACTAAGCAAGGTCTCCACCCAGAAGATAGGGTTGACCTTCTGAAGTTAGCATTCAGTGTGGTTATAGGCAATTCATTCTCCAGAGTCAACTTCAAAGGACACTTTTGAGATTGTTTCTCAACCTGGCCCTAAGCATCTGTGCTGAAGCCATCTTCCTGCCTCAGCTTCATGAGTAGGTAGAACTAGAGGACCACTACCAAGTCTGGTTCATCTTTACATTTTTATGTCATTCTTTTCAATGTCTGTCTTTTGATTGTGCATTTTTGGAAAGTATGCAATGTGATATATCATTTACATATATAACCATTCTAACACCAGTGTTCTACTTCTGGGGCTTGGCACACATAAATATCTTTAAAGAAGATGTCAGGGAGTGTGTCGGAGCATTAGTCAACTCAAGGATTTTCCAATAGCACTTCCTTTCTTCCTACCTTGTCCAGTAGAGCCAATGACCTGCTTTAGAGATGGCCTAATGTTTGATAAAGACTGATGGGTCAGGAATCAAAGGGTTAGTGAGGACTTGATCTGCTGCCACTTTGATGCATGACATATTTCTACTAGAATTGAGGGCAGATGGCCAATGTTGGGCCCCACATAAGAAAAACACAGGATCTAAGATTTCACACATGCCTCTGCAGTAGTTCATTTTGACATAGCCTACAGCACATGGAAAGGGAGTATCCATGAGGGGTTGTCACTATTAGGTTGGCCTGTGAGAGATTCCCTTAACTGGGTCATTGGAGGTAAGAAGACACATCCTAAATGTGGGTGGCATAATTTAGTGGACTGGGCCCTGGGCTGCATGAAAAGGAGGGGAGTGTGCATGAATTAACTCGCTGTTCTCTGATCTTGATTGTGTGTGTGATGTCACCAGCTGCTTCAGTTCCTGCCTGTGATTTCCCTGTAATGATGGGCTGCAGCCTGGGACTGTGAGCCGAGGAAACCCCAGGATATTTTATCACAGAGCCAGGAAACAAACCTAAGACATCCTCCCTACAGTGTTATCTCTGCATTCTCACCTACCACTTCAAATTGGATGCTTGAAACTAGACCTCAGACATGAGCACTTTTCGATGTAGTCAAGTCCTTAAGCAATATACAGTATTCACATCACATCTGAAAACTCAATACAAACATGCACATTTGAAAACTAACTACAAGTTGTGTACTGGTGAGTTCTCTAGAAAATATGTTCTCATGCACAGTGGTTCTCACTGAAGGTGATGTGTCACCTCCAATTCATTCACATGGCCACATACTACTTTACATGTTTTAGTTTGTTTATCCTTTCCCTGATGAAAATGAGAAGTTGCTACATTTTTATTTTATTATTATAAACTGATGTCATTATTAGGCTACAAGCTGGCTGCAATAGCTCCAAACATCACATCTTCAGATGGTTATAAGGAGTTGGGAAGAAAGAGGGTCGGGTTTTGGTTGTGTGACTGGAGAGTGATGATGCTTATGTTTTGTATGAGTAAAGTAAGAGTTTTGTGTATCAGGTACCTGGTAGAGCCCAGGCACACATAGGGTCAGTTCTCATTCATTGTCCTATTCTCTCTCTCTCTCTCTCTCTCTCTCTCTCTCTCTCTCTCTCTCTCTCTCTCTCTCTCTCTCTCTCTCTCTCTCTCTCTCTGTGTGTGTGTCTGTCTGTCTGTCTCTCATTATTTCATACACACACATACTTCCATCCCTTTTCTCATTTTATTTATAAAATATTAATAATGATTGTATTTTTATGCTGCCAACTTCCTAGTACCAAATATGTAGCAAGAAGTAGTCTGGGGGGCGGTTACCTTTGGCCATAGTTACGCTGTGGAGATGGGAAGGCATGGTAGCCAGGGCTCTGTCTAAGGCGGCTGGAGTTTACAGCATAGTTGATATATCTCAGGAGATGAGGAAACAGAGACACTGGGAGAACACTCCCTTCCCATTCTAGCTCTACCCCTATCTTCCTACTAATGCCACCTTGTTGCCATGTCTGGAAGGCTCCACAACCTCCCAAAAATCTAGACACATAAACCTATCGGTTATATGCCATATTCAAACTCTCACACATGCCAAAGGCCATCTCCCTCCTACCACAGCTCCTGGTGCTGCTGGGTGGGTAGAACCTCTCTTCCAGAGCCCTGTCATTCATAAGCATTTCTAATGAATCCCAAGAACAGCCAGGAGTGAGAACAGCTCCAGAGTCAGAACCCCAAGAGCTTGTTCAAACAGATATAGAAACACCATGCCCAGATGCCCATGCACTGTGTTGAGGGAGCAGCTTGAAGACTATGCTTCCTAACACCTTTTCTAGGCGATGCTGGCCTAACTGTCCTTGCTGCACAGGTAGCTCCTAGGCATCCCAGCTCCCCAGAACCAGACTAGGCTCTTCAGTCACACAGAAGAACCAGGAGAAATGGACTCTTTTGATGTGCTTCACTGCTCGGGCCAGGATTCCAGTCCATCCTCACAGCAGAGGTAAAAGGTCAAATAAGTGTAGCAATGTGTCCCATTCTAAAAAGTGGGTCACTGGGACATTTTGGCACTGGGCAAGTATTACAAAGTGTCTTCAGACACTGTGATGGCTTGAATGAGACTGGCCCCCATTGGCTCATTTATGTGCATGCTTAGTCACCAGTTGGTGATCTGTTTGGGAAGAATTAGGAGGTGTGGCCTTTTTGGAGAAGACATGTTATTAGGGGTAGGAGGTTTCAAAAGTCATGCTAGGTCTATCAATTCCATGAAGGTCTTCAGGGCCTCTGCTGTCTGTGCAGTTCTTTGTTGAAATGTTGTTCTATGATGCAGGACTATATACCTTGCTGTTCTAGAAGCCAGGAGAGCCCAGAGCAAGGCTAATGTGTTTTCCTGTCCTCTGCAAGCATGTAGTCTAGTCAGTGTTTTCAGTTGGAAGAGATCTAACACCTGTGAGGCATGTCTAAGGACATATTTTAGCAATCGCATTTGAGGGTGAGAGGGATGGACACTACAGGCCTCCACTGAGTATCAGCTGAATGTGTGATGCAACACCCCACAATGCACCTGTCAGCCCTCCACAAGTGGGAATGTCTGCCCCAGCTGAAGCTGAGAAACTCTGGGGTTCCTCTTAAGACAAGCAACTAAAACACAGGGGACCTAAAAAAGGAGGGGCCTATGCCAAGATATATCTGGAAGTATACTAGGAAATTGTGATATCTAAGCTAAAAATAAAAGATAAGGGAATAAGAGATAGGGAGCAGAAGTAATGATCCCAGAAAAGGAAATGGTATGTTCAGAGAGAACTAGCCCTGGAGAAGAGTGATGCCAAAAGCCAGTGCTAGGCACTCACTGATGCCATCCAACCCTGCCCTGTGCAGACACTAATGGACATGTAATCACAACCTGGTCACAGGGCAAATACTCTCATTGTCCTCGAGTCCTGGATGTGGCAAAGGTAGCTCAGAGAGGTTAAACAGCTTGCCTGAAGTCACATAGCAGATACATGGAGGAGTTACAATTAGGATGGGGCATTCTTGTGCTAACGTCCACACCTTTGATCTTGCATGCACATAAGACAAAGGACCAGAGTATAGAAGACAATGGGCTGTGAGTTGATGGGAGGAAGCCATGCAAGCCACCAGGTGAGTTCAGCATGGTGTGATGGTAGTGGGGTGTTCCTGGTGGATGTAGCAGGGAACGGAATATTTTTAGGAGTTTGAGACTAGCAGAGGTAAGGCAGAGCCCAGAATAAGAACGAATTGAGGTGGAGAGACACTCTGTATTCTGACCTTATAAGAAACTCTGCGTAGTTCCTGTGTTAAATGGAAGGTATGTAGGGGGTTAAAGAGGAGAGACGATTCTGAGTTTCTTAATCTCCATCAACTCCTCCCCCCCTTCCCTCCATAGGTGATCAGGCCCTTTATCAACAGGTATAAAATTAGAAGAAAGTGGAAAAAATAGACTACACTGTGGCAATGTTTAGGCCCTCCTCTGGGGTGGACCCCCAAGAATCTCCTACTAGCTTTTGTGGTCAGCTTTAAAAATAACAGAATTGCTTAGTACTAGAAAAATACAGTTATTAGCTATGATTATAGGGGAATCCGATTGAGCTGTGTATGTGATCTGCCTGTCTTGTCCTAACTGGCAATTTCAAATTGCCTCCTTTTCCCAAAAAAAAATTTCGACAGAGGAGGAACCAAACTTGTAAGCAGATCCACATTGTTTATTTGTTATTTTTAAACAAATCAAATGGAAATTGATCTGCTTCCTCGGGAACACCGTGGCTGCCAAATGGCCTGGCTCTCCTGTAGGTTTTTGTAGGAACACCATCCGTTAGCCATCATGGCTTCAATTTGAATAATCAGAATGCTAATTACAAGCCTCTCTTGGCATCACCCTCACCAGCAGGCAGCATCATTCACCACTATGTGGGGTGAGATGCAAGGTGATGCTGGACCCGTTTTCTAGGGAGCAAGCTGGGAGACTAGTAAACTTCAACTTGGAGGCAATTCCCACCCATTGAGCCATTCATTCCTTCTCAAATGCTCAGTTCAGGACCTGAGGAGTTCAGATGCTTCTCAGTAACACTCACACCCTAATGGGTGAGCCAGACATGGGCACCTAAGGCAGACTGTTTCCATGGTCACTAGGAAATAAAGAAAAGCAAACATTTCTTGCTGATGAGACAAAATGCCTGACAAAAGCAACTTAAGGTAGTAGAGGGGTTAATATTTTGGTTCACAGTATGAGGGCATAGTCCAACATGGCAGAAAGGTCATGCATGAGGCAACTGGTCACATTGCACCCACAGTCAGGAATCAGCTCACTTTCTCCTCTTTATGCAGTCTAAAAGATACCAGCCTAAGTTTTGATGCCACCCATATTTATAGAGATCTTAGCATTCCAATTAATCAGACTAAGATAATTCCACAAGGCTGATTTCCAAAACATATAAAGAACTCAAGAAACTAGATATCAACAGACCAAATAATCCAATTCAAAAATGGGGTACATATAGAAACAGAATTCTCAACAGAAAAATCTCAAAATGGCAAAGAAATATTTAAGGAGATGTTCAATGCCCTCGGCCATCAGACATGCAAATCAAAATGACTCTGAGATTTCATCTTACACCTATCAGAATGGTCAAGATCAAAAACGCAAACAACAGCTCATGCAGGAAAGGATGTGGAACAAGCAGAACATTCCTCCACTTCTGGTGGGAGTGCAAACTTGTACAACCACTTTGGAAGTCAGTGTAGCAGTTTCTCAGAAAACTGGGAATCAATGTACCATAAGACCAGCTATACCACTCTTGGGCATATGCCAAAAGGATGCTTAATCATATCACAAGGACACTTGCTCAACTATGTTCATAGCAGCTTTATTTGTAATAGCCAGAACCTGGAAACAACCTAGATGTCCTTCAACTGAGAAATAGATAAAGAAAATGTGATACATTTACACAATGGAATGCTTTTTTGTTGTTTTTTTTTGTTTTTGTTTTTTGTTTTGTTTTGGTTTGGTTTTGTTTGTTTTGGTTTTTCGAGACACGGTTTCCCTGTGGCTTTGGAGGCTGTCCTGGAACTAGCTCTTGCAGACTAGGCTGGTCTGGAACTCACAGAGATCCTCCTGCCTCTGCCTCCTGAGTGCTGGGATTAAAGGAGTGTGCCGCCACCACCCAGCTCACAATGGAGTATTACTCAGCAGTTAAAAACAAGGAAACCAGGAAATTTGAATGGATGGAACTAGAAAAATATCATCCTGAGTGAAGTAACCTAGACCAAGAAAGACAAACATGGCGTGTACTCACTCATAAGCAGATATTAGCTATAAAATAAAGGATAACTATGTTACAATCCACAGACTCAGAGAGAGTAGGTAACAAGGAGAGGTTGTGGAGAGATGTCAGGATCACCCTGGGAAAGAGAAATTGAAGAGATTTATTGAGCGGACTGAGGGTGGATGGGGGTGGGAAAATGATCCATCGGTTTGGGGGGGAGGAGAGTACTGAAAGATATGATTGGAAAAGGGGTGCCTGATGCAAGAGACTCTCCCAGGAATCCACAAGGATGACTCCAGCTAAGACTCATAGCAATAGCAGATATGTAGCCAGAATTGGTCATCTCCTGTGAATAGATTGGTGCCTAGCCCAGTTGTCATCAGAGAGGTACCATCCAGCAACTGATGGAAACAGATGCAGAGATCCATAGTCAAACATTTGTCAGAGCTTAAATTCTATAAAAGAGGTTGAGAAAGGATTGTAGGCACCAGAAAGGTCAAGGACACCACAAGAAACACACAGAATCAACTAATCTGGCCTCATAGGGACTCACAGAGACTGAACCAAAAACCAGGGAGTCTGTATGAGACTGACCTAGACCCTCTGCATATATGTGACAGTGGTGTAGCTTAGTTTTCTTGTGGAACAGCTGAAATTGGGAGCAAGGGCTGTCTCTGACTCTTTTGCTGACCTTTGGGGCCCTGTTCCTCATATTGGGTTGTCTTGCCCATCCTTATACAAGGGGAGTTGCTTAGCCTTACTGCAACTTAATATGCCATGCTTTGTTGATATCAATGGGAGGCCTGCCCTTTTCTGAATATAAATGGAAGAGGATTGGATGGAGGGACCGAAAGGGGAGTTGGTGGAAGAACTGGGAGAAGAGGGAGGAGGAAATGCAGCCAGTATGTAAATAAACAAATAAATACATTTTAAAAAGACAATCACAGAAATGTCAGCAAAGACAATGGACCAAAATCAGGAGGACAGATATCAGTGCAGTCACTAGAGAGAAGAGGGGAATTTAGAGATCAAGTTCTCAGTTTGCAGCAACAGCCATGAGCTTGTGTACTTCAGAGAGGCAGACACCTAACAATGCTTCAAGAAAGGAAAGCAAAAACAGACACCATCTTCATTTGTGTGAGGCTGCACAAGACAAGGGACCAGGTTTATGTTAAGAGGACCAGCCGACTCACCAGGCTGCAGACATATTTGGAAGAAGCATTTGCCAAGAGGAGGGAGGTCTAGATGTGCTTTGGCACTGGTTGGCATGTTTCCATGATGAGCACTAGTGTCTGCATACCCCCCTAGTTTCCTCTGCGCGATATTTTATTCTTTGCCCCATGTTTTCTAAGCACCTGCTCCCTGAGCACACACAGAGGTCTCTAAACCCCTTGTTCACTGGTGTGCTGATAGCAAGAGGCTCAATACAACCTGTCACAATTTCCAGAAAGGCTGTCATATAGATAACAACAGTTGAGAACTGGGAAGGTGATTCAGTTGTGTGGTGATTTGAATGTAATTGGTCCCTGTAAGCTCATAGGGAGTGGCACTACTATGAGGTGTGGCTTTGTTGCAATAGATATATCCTTGTGTCACTGTGGGAATAGGTTTTGAGGTCTCATATATGTTCAAGCCACACCCAGTATCTCAGACCACCTCCTGTCACCTGTAAGTCAAGCTGTAGGACTCTCAGCTCCTTCTCCAGCACCATAACTGCTTCCCACCATAATGATAATGGACTAAAGCTCTGCAAATGTAAGCCACCCCAGTAAAATGTTTTTCCTTTATGCAAATTTCTGTGGTCATGGTGTCTCTTCACAGCAACAACAACCCTAACTGAGACAAACTTGCTTTGTTTGATCCCCAGATCCTGCATAAAAAACAGCTGCTCCAACTCTAAGGGAAAAGAGACAGGCAGACTCCTGGGGTTCATTGGCCAGCAAGCTTAGGCAAATTAGAAAGCTGCAAGCCAGTAATAGACCTGTCTCACAGCACAAGGTGGACAGATTCTGAGAAACTGTACTACAATTTTCCCCTCATCTATATGGCAATACACACACACACACACACACACACACACACACACACACACACACACACATACACACACACACATACACACACACACACACAAAGGGTAGCAATTGAGTGTTAGTTTGGGCTTATGTCTGGGTCCCAAAGACCTTACACTTTCTGGAGAATGGTGTGACTGAACCCCTGAAAGTTTACTTGCTCACAATGCTGTACACTTTTGTGTTCCTCCTAATATGAAACTTTGTCAGGGGTCTGTGGATTCCTGTGTCCTCCTACCAGAGCTTTCGCCTCTATTCTTTGGCCAGGAAAACCTTGCTATCACTCTTCTTGGCATAAGTCCCTGATCATAAGCAATGGCACAAGGTCAACATTATAAAAGTGTGCACACCCCAGCCTTGTGTGCCCCCCCATTTTATATGCATGTGCTTGTGAGACCACTTGTGCTTGCGTGAGTACAGGAACACTAAAATAAATGTCAGGACTTATGTACACTCACTTCTATTTTATTCACCAAGGCAGGTCTCTCAGTTGACTTACTGATATGCATAGTCTTGCTGGCCAGCTTGTTCTGGGGAATTGCCTGACTCCGCCTTCTGGCCGGAATTACAGGCAAGCCACCACACCCACCTGTACTAGGTCTTCACACTTGCAGGAAAAGCATTTTCACTTTTGTACCATCTCCCCAGCCCCTAGTATTGTTTTTTGAGACAGAGTCTCACTGCATACCCTAGACTTGCCTGCAACTCTTGATCCTCTTGTTTCAGCCTCCCTAGCTCTGGGGTTACAGATGTGACACCCAGATTTTCCTGCTCACTTTTTGTGTGAAGACAGACTGCCATTGTTGAGACAAATGAAGTCATGAAATAAACCTGGGAACCATGGAGGATCTTAACACACCAGTAGCTTTTGGTTTCCAATGTGGACAGGGTTCTGGAAGCCTGAGTTTCAGCCCAGGTCATCTCTTGATATACAAAGCTTGGACAGAAGCATGTTTCCTAAGGGCTAGTTGGTTCTCTAGAATAGAGAGGACAACCATGCCCTCTTAGGCTTCAGAGAGTGATTAAGTAAAGTAGGGTGTACTTCAGAGCCAGACTCCCTGTTTTGGTGAACAGGCTGTGCTGACTCGGTCTAGATAAGCCAGGAGCCCCAGGGGCCTCATGTAGCAGGACCCTGCCCTCCTTTGCGGGAATGTGGATGACCTAGTGAGGGTGTGTATAGGAAATCCTTTTTGCCTCAACTGTAAGTCTAAATAAACTTCTAACACAGCTCAGAAAGGAAGGCTATCAAATCTCAACCTTTGAGCCAGTCACTGGTGTCTTTGAGATACAAAACAACTTAAGGAAACTGAACTTGGTCAACTTTTACCTGAGCTCATGAAGCAGTTTGAAGAGAAGCTTTGCTGCCTTCAGCTGAGTAATTGATGGATTGTATTCCAGAGAGTGGTCAGACTTAGATGAACAGAACAACTCAAGGCAAGAAGCTGCCCCTGTGACTCCTGACCTCACGTTTAAAGGATTTGAACGTCAGTTCCCTGCATTCTTCATCAATAGCAGCTATCTAGGAGTGGACACTCTGGGGACGTAGGTCATACTCAGTGTTAAGGTCTTCACATACCTGTCATATGCATTCAGATCCTCTGTAGGTGGTACATTCAGCATAACAGATGGATCCCAGGATAGTTTTCCATCCATAGCATGAAATACTCTGTATCAGTAATTAAAGAATAATATTATTTAAAAAAACAAAGAAAGCTGTAATAGCTGTAATGGAGTCAAATTGTATGTCTATCATAAACTCGTGTGTGTGTGTGTGTGTGTGTGTGAGAGAGAGAGAGAGAGAGAGAGAATCCCCAGCACCCCAGGTTGATGGCATGGAAGTCATGTGACAGTGACAGAGACTGTAACTATGCAGCCACAAGCCAAGGAACAGGATTATCGATGACTAAAGGGAAGGACCCAATGTAAAGGGAAGCCTTTCCTTGAGAGAAGCCTTCCCGACAGCCTGGTTCCAGAGCCACATCAGTCCCAAATAAACACACAGGAGGCTATATTAATTATGAAGCTGTTGGCCTTGCTTTTTTCTTACTGGCTAGCTCTGACTTAAGTAATTACCCCACAATTGTTAATCTAAGTATTTCTCTTACCGAAGAATAGTTCCGGGCTTCCTACCCCATGGCGTTACATCTTGACTCTCTGTGTTTCTCCTTCCCAGAGTTCTTCTGGACTCCTAGTCCCACCTATCTTGGTTCCCTATTGGCCCAATAGTGCTTTATTGACATATACATAGGACTTCCCCCATCAACCCAACATGGGTCCTCTCATTCTTGCAGTGTAGAACCATGTAGTCTGGGGTGGCCTAATCATGTTTGAACTACTTTGGTTGTGGTGACAGCCTGTAGGGTAGAGCAGGGAGACATACTCTCTGGATTGCAGGGTCCAACAGTGTAGCTCTCAACCCCATGGCATGCATGCAGCTCAGCAGAGAATATTAGATGCTACAGTACACCAGGCCCCAGGCACTCTGGCCTGCCAATGCCTTGATTTTGCCTTCTATCCTCTGAAACTGTCTGCCATTGCATCTACCTTGCTTGTGGTGTCTTGTTCTAGCTGTGTCCAAGAAATGAACACCTAAGCCACTCTCCCAGGATTGTCAAGGGAAAAACCAACAAAGACAGCAGGCATGGACTATGATCCCTCTTATACAGAAATCAGGACTGTGTCATTTCCAATGAAAGACACACGACAGATCAGTGAGGGACTTAGCATTGAGTGACAGACTCGCACCTCAAAACAGGTGATTTTGTGTTAGGTGAGTGTCAATTCTGTGTTTGTCTTTCAGAGGAGGAGGAGATTTAAAGAGACAGGGTCTCATGCTACATCCCAGGCTGGTCTCTAACTCATGGAAATCCTCCTGTCTCAGCCTCAGAAATGCTGGAATTAAAGCAGGAGCCACCATGCCCAGCTTTGATCTCCATTTTCAAAAGGAACATCAGTGTATGCTACCTGATTGCACCTGTTTCCTTACTTTAGAGTTGGCTCAGACACAAGACCACTAAGTGAATTCACCATGCAGACAAGACTGCATTTTGTGTCTGCTAGTTAGCTGGTAGACATTTGAGTTGTCTCCATTTTCTGGGCTCCCGTGGACAGTATTGTGATCACTTGTGGTCACTGTTGTGAGCACCTGCTTTCAACACTTTGGTCATGTGATTCTATAACTTACTAGTGAGATGCCAATCCATCTTTTATGTTTATGTTTATTTTTAACATCTTGTCTTCTAGAACATTAACTGTTTTCTGTCTCAGCCTCAGCGTCCAGAAGACTGGCTACCACATAGTAGTTCTTCAATGGCTACTTCTTTAAGTGTACATGTGCATAAAAGCAAGCAAGCATGTCAATGTTGGGTGTCTTTTTTAGTCACTCTCCACCTTATCTATTTTTTTAAACATTTAAAGTTTATTCATTAATTGTGTGTATATTTGTGCACTACATGTGTGTCTATTGCCTGTGGAGGTCAGAAGAAGTCGTTAGAGCTCTGAAACCAGAGTTATGAATGGTTGTGAGCCACCATGTGAGTCCTGGGAATCAAACTCAGGTTCTCTGCAAGAGCAGCAAGTGCTCTTAACTACTGAGCAATCTCTCCAGCTTCTTATTTATTTGTTGTTATTTTGTGTAAGTGCATGTATGCCACTGTCAGAGTAACTCGGGAGGCCAGAAGAGGTTGTCAGATCCCCCTGAAGCTGGAGTTACAGCTTATAAGCCAACTGATGAGTGCTGGGATCCAAACTCGGGTCCTCTTTAAGAGTAAAAACTCTTAACTACTGAGACATTTCGCCAGCCCTTCATCTTACTTTTTTGAGATAGGATATCTCATTAAACTCAGAGCTTACAAAGCAACAATCAGTCTTCCAGGAACTTCTGTTCTGTATCCCCACTTCTGGGATTAGAGGCAAATTTCTGCTCCTTTGGCTGGGCATCCACATTAAGTCCTCCCGTTTGGACAGCAAGCAGTTCACTGCCCGGGCTGTCTTCCTAGGTTCCTGCAAACAGTACTTCTGAAATAAACACAGCAGCTGGAGCCTTCAGGCTTTGTCTGGGTATGGATTTCAGCCTCTGCTTTATAGCAATGGCATCTTTGCTAAAACACCATCAACAGTGTGTCCTTCTAGTGTTAACCCAGGAAGGTGAAGCTCACACCCAGCTCTTTCAAACAGTGCTCTGTTACTGTAGGTGAGTCTCAGAGAACTCAGGAGAAAAACTTGCCAGGATATGGATATCACTCCACCAAAGAATGGCCACCTATGAGATAGCCTTATCCCAGAAAGCCTGCACTCCATTTAGCCTTCTCTTGTCACCCTGAGCAAGGACAAGAGCTGAGGCAGCCAAGGATGTCACAGATAATACTCACCCCGGGGAAGCTAATCTCCTGGTGTCTGAGGACAGACTTCCTGGCTCCAGGATCATAATTAGAGCTGGCTTAATAAGCACCCATGACTCTGGTGAGGAAACACATCCTTCAGTCCAATTCTGCTCTAATACAGAGTAAATGACATCAATGGAAGGAAAGGAGCAAAATCAAAGGGACAGAAACTCTTCAATCATGAATCTGCTGTCACCCTTTCTCTTGGTGCTGCCTCCTTCTTTCTACCTGTGCCTCTCTATGCACACACACAAATGCACACACATGTGCACATACAAGTATTCACACTTACAAGTTTAAATCGAGAGGCCACATGTAAGACAAAACATGTGTTGTTTACTTTTTCAAGTCTGGCATATTTCACATGGCATAATCACTTCCAGTTCTATGCTGTGGAGCTTCTGAGCTTCTGTATTAAGCCTGGAGTGAGGCAGGCTGCCAGTTTGTAGCTTAGTAGCAGTATGTTTCCCAAGACCCCTCACCTGTATCAATGTCCTTCCATGTCATGATTTCATTTTTCTTTACTGTTGCATATAACTCCAGTGTACACATGCACCGAGATGGTTTGGAAGAAAATGGCCCCCAAGGGGAGTGGCACTGTTGGAAGGTGTGGCCCTGTTGGAATGAATGTGGCCTAATTGGAGGGAGTGTGTCACTGTGGAGGCGAGTTTTGAGGTCTCATATATATTCAACCCACACTCAGTATCTCAGACCACTTCATATTGCCTGTGAGTCAAGCTATAAGGACTCTTGGCTCCTTCTCCAGCACCATGTATGCCTGCATGACACTATGTCACATGATGATGATAGTGGGCTAAACCTCTAAAAATGTAAGCCACCCAAATTAAATGTTCTTCCTTTATAAGAGTTGCTGTGGTTATGGTGTCTCCTCACATAGCAAAAAACCTAACTAAGACAAGTACTATGCTTTCTTTGCCCATCAGTCTGTTGATAGAAATCTAGGCTGGTTCCCCACCTGGGCTGTTGTGTACAGTGCAACAATAAACATGGACTTGCAAGCATATCTTGGTATGTTGATGTAGGGTCCTATAGGTATACTCCCAGGTATTGTATAATTGGGTCACATGGTTCTATTTTCAGTGTTTGTGGAGCCTCCACACTTATTTCCTCCACACTGGCCCGCGCTCCACCAACAGTAAATCTTCTCCTTTCTTCACATCCTTGCCAGCATTTCTGTTATCTGTTTTCTTGGCGATAGCCATACTGACTGCAGTGAGTTAGATTCTCAATTCTAATCTGCATCTGCCTGATAGCTAAGTATGTTGAATACTTTTTTTTCAAGTATTTACAGGTCATTTGCACTTCTGTTTTCAATAACCATCTATTCACTTCATTAGCAAATACAGAATGTAAGGTTTGGACTCTCAGTCTTTATACAATTCTTTGTAGATTCTAGCTATCTGTTGATGCCAGCTTCCTCAGAGCTAGCAGATTTTCTCCTGTTCTGGAAGCTGCCCCCACTCTTACAAATGGTTTCCTTTGATGATACACACAACACCTTAAATGGAACTCAAGGACAGTTTATTCTTCAGAAAGGTCACAAAAAGATTAATAGATGTTTTTAAAGTCAAAGAGAGCAGAATTAGTATCTCAGCTCCTCCATTAATCAGCTGTGTGACTTTGGGCCAATTCTTATATGTTTCTGAATCTCAGTTTCTTTAGTTATACAATGGGAATCTCAATAATATATAACCCAGGCACAGAAATGACACACATTTGTCCACCTACATTCTGTGGACTCAGTAAGCCTTGTTAATACAAAGGACCTATATGTCAGTAGAGCAGAGAGCCAATGACTCAGCGAGTGTGGACTTTCTAGAGAGTCATGGTAGCCTTCCTGTCAGAGCTGTCTCTCAAAAAAAAGTGTTTCATGATACCTAAAAAAAGAAGAATCACAAAGGATGACATGTAACCCAGAAATCTTTGAAATGCCCATTAGCACAACCGTTAAGGAAAAGGCAGACAGAGCCCAGAATTACTCAGCAGCTCCATCCCAGGCGGACACGCTTTAATCTAGCTTTTAAATTTTTAATTATGTTAATCTAATTTTAGACATTAATGAGATTGTGGCGCATAGTATCTCTTTCCATTTCAGGTTGTTTTCCTTCCTTCTTGGTCACCCACTCTCTCTAATAGCGCCGGGTGCTGGAAAAGGGAGCAAATTCTTCACAAGGCTGGTCATTGCTTCCCAACATTCCTGGATGCTTCTAGAATGGTCCATGAACTTTGTTAGAGAGGCAGAGTGGCAGGCCTAGCCTTGCTGAATTAGAAGATGTATTGAAAGAGAAGTCCGGATGGTTTTTAGCTCTTTGTGTTCTTGAAGAACAACCTTGAGATCCCTCCAGACTCTGGGTGATGCCCCTGTGAGTGTGACTGCTCTGGGGATCCTTGGAGCTATTGTGGGATGCTGTACTCTGAAAAGAGCAGTCATTACTGTGTTCATCAAAGCAGCTGTGTGTGTGTGTGCAGAATATACACAAGATGGGGCCTCTTGAGGATCCTTTACTGAAGGATAATGTGCAGAGGGTCATCTGACACTCACCTGAGATTCTAGCCACTACCCTTGGTCCTACTCCACAGTTACCTACCATTCTGTCTGGGATGCATGCGACTTTGGGAGGTGTTAGAGTGAATGGAGTGTGGAAGATTCATTGAAGGGGGAACCCCATCTGTGCAGCCACAGGAAGTAATCGCCCATGTTCCTGTTAGCAAACCTAATAGACTCATCGGTTCCTAAAGTTGGGCCTGGGTGGAATGCTTGCATTGGTCTGTTGTTGGTTCCATGTAGTAGGGGAGTAAGACACTGGTTCATACCATGCCCGAAAAGGTCACACAGCAAAGCCTAAGAACTAAAACTGTGTGGTACAGTAATAACTTGAGGCAGGGGTAAATAAGATGTATAGAATGTGTGATAGGAGTCTCAGATATGAGGTAATGGATTCCAATATTCTGAAGTGGCACTGGAATTCCCTTCTCCACTGGCATGGGTGTCATCTTCCTAGTCTGACTCCATCCCCTCCAGCTATAGACACACATCATATTTTCTTTTCACCAACCAAGAATACCTCTTTCTTTTTCTTTCATCATGTTAAACCAGTCATTGGTTGGCCACTCCCACAAGCTCTGAGCCACCATTGGCTCATTCTTTTTTTCCCATTATATTTTTTATTTAAATTAGAAACATGCTTGCTTCACATGTCAATCCCAGTTCTTTCCCCACACCCCTCCTCCCTTGCCCCTCCATCAGCCTCCCCAGCCCCCCACCTAATCCCCACACCATTCTCCAGGGAGGGTGAAGCCTTCCATGGGGGGATCTCCAGAATCTGTCATTTCATCTGGGGCAGTGCATAGGCACTCCACCATGTGTCCAGACTGAGAGAGCATCCCTCTATGTGGAATGGGCTCCCAAAGTTCATTCGTATGCCATGGTAAACACTGATTTATTACCCAAGGCCATAGAGATTGCCAAGGCCTCCTCACTGATACTGCAATCAGGGTGTCTGAATCAGTCTCCTGCTGGTCACTCAGCCATCAGTCTGGGGTTCATGAGCTCCCCTTTTTCAGGTCAGCTGTCTTTGTGGGTTTCACCAGCATGGTCTTGATCCCTTTGCTCATCACTCCTCCCTCTCTGTCACTAGGTTCCAGGAGTTCAATTCAGTGTTTAGCTGTGGGTGCCTGCATCTGCTTCCATCAGTCACTGGATGAAGGTTCTAGGATGGCATATAAGGCAGTTCTCAATCTCATTATCAGGGAGTCTCTCCACTATTGCTTGGTTTGCCAGTTAGAACACCTCATTCTTAATCTTCATCCTCCAGAGAGGACTCCCAGTGGCCCAAATGGAGTGACATATTTGTCACTTTGGTTCATAGTTTCAAAGGTGTCAGCCCACTGTCCCCTGGTTCCATTGCTGTGAGCCTGTAGTAAGGCAGATATCATGGTGGCATGGGGGAGTGATGGAGCAGGATTTCTCACATAATGGTGGCCACAGAGGGGAAAGAGGACTGGCTCAAGCTAGACACACAGTCCAACAGATACATCTTCAACAGAATTCCACCTAAGGCTCAGGGATCCTTGTGGGAAATAGGCCAGAAATATTAGAAGAGCCAGAGGGCTAGGAAATTTGCTGTGGGACTGTTTCCTGGTAATGTCAGAAGTCTCACCAGCATCACTACCTAAACATAAGATGAACAGAGACAACAATAACAAACATTCCAATATAGATAGGAGAAAGGTCAGAAGACCCCAGCCCTAGGCAATAACTATACAACATTATCAGATGTTGAGGGTGGGAGAAATAGTCTGTCCCAGGAAAAAACACATCTTCTCACTACCCACTATCAAATAGCCAGTCCTGAAACCATACACACACAGACTGAGCAAGCTGTGTGTGTGTGTAAAGACAATTAACCAAAAATGAGGTGATGAATTTGAAAGAGAAAAATGAGAGTACATGGAGGGTTTAGAGAGGGGAAAGTGAAGGAGAAACAGTATAATTATACTACCATTTCAAAAATAAGATAATAAAATAATTATTAAAAAACAAATAAAAGTTGACAAAAACTAAACAAACCAGATGCATTCTTCAAGGTTCGCCTGCAGTGACTCATTTCCAATCCCATCTTCATTTCCAGGGATTCGCCACCTACCTCCCTTGCTCATTCTTCGGTGGGCTGATGGATTGATAGGATGCACCCTGCCATGATCCAGTCATGTTCTCACACCCTCTCTGCATCGCACTGGCGATCGAGCCTTCAGCATATGAGCCTTGGAAGTAGGGGCACATTCTCAAATCCAAATCACAAAAAAATGGCCGGTCTGCTCTGAGCCGACCCTCCAGTCAGGAGGATGTGATGTTCTGTTTTACTAGATCCGGAGACCTGCCCTGGAGCATGAGGTGCCTAAAGCTCCCACGGCCCATCGTTTCTCAGTTCCTTCCAAAGGGAGATGATAGCCATCCATCTTCCCTTGCTTACAGAAATTTACTCTAGGCATGAAAATGGGCCGTTCACCATTTTTAAATCTCACACACACACACACACACACACACACACACACACACACAATTTATTCTTTGAGATTTTTCAAATATATATACAACACATTATGATTATAAACAACCCCTTACCCCTCACCCTCTTCTAGGTTCTTCTAGAATATTTCTCTTCTCCAATTTTATGTCCTTTTATCTTTTTAATAACCCACTAACTTTAGCTAGTGTGACTCCATGTGCATGAATGTAGGGCCATACCAATACTACTATAGCATGGGCAACATATCAATACCAAACTCCCCTCAAAAGAATAATTCTCTTTTCTCCAGGAGCTTTTAACTGCCAGTAGCTCCTCAACTGGTGGTGGGACTCACCACTAAAATTCGATATTTAATTTGAATATTTATCCAAGAGCACATACTGACCTTAGGAATGTCATGATGGTGGGTGCAGCTCTTGGGATAAACTAGGTGTTTCCGGGGACTTTCAGATGTGAGTCCTGGAGGGCACCATGAAAATCTTCAGTTCTGTATTCTCACCTCAACTTCCCAGACAAGCTGTTCCTCTTCCTACCTCCCAGATGTTCTATTACAATGAATATGGATACATCAAGGGTACATGGATTGTCCACAGAGTGTAGAATTCAGGATTTAGGAGTAGTGGACAGAGAACAAAAACAAGAATTTTTGACAGCAATGGTTATAAATAGAGAAAACAAGAAATCAAAAACAAATAGTTGTAACTCACCCTGTAACATGCTTGCCACATGAGCATAAGAAGCTGAGTTTGATACCCCCAAGCCCCTTATGTAAGTCTGGGAGAGTATACACATACCTATAATCCTAGCTCTGTAGGGATGAAGACAGGTTTGCTGGTCAATCAGTCTAGTTCAATCAGTGATCTCTAGATTCTGTGAGAGATGTTGTGTCAGAAAATAAGGTGGAAAGTGGTTCAGGAAGGCAAGCAATGGTGTTTTCCACTCCCCAAACACACACACACACACACACACACACACACACACACACACACACACACACACACACACATACACACACACACACACACCAACACAAGGTGATTCCAGAGTCAAATGCAATACAATTTAAGGATTTATCCAGACTCCATGTAAAATTAACAATGACTCCATCTGTAACTAGATATTGTTGTTGTAGCAAATAACAGGATGTACTGTTGGAACATAGCAGGTATTTTACATGCCTGGAAAAAGAGAAGTGTTGGGGGACACTCAGAGATGGACAAAAGAACTTCTCTTCTGGACCCAGAAATCATGGAACAAACAACATCTGCCCTCAGAGGACCAGCATTGCTGAGGCTGTGCAAATGACATCTGCAAAATTCACACGTTCACCCCCATGCCGTTTTTGATAAGACGTTTACAAATTCAGAGAGAGAGGAATTTGGTCATTTATACTGCAGCGTTATAAAGCCTGACATTAGTGGAGCCACTAGAGCTCATGAATCACAGGAGGAGGGAAAATTCAGATGGATATAAATGTCCATTAATGATGGGAAAGTTAAATAGATTACACTCCATCCATACTATGCGGGAGTAGAAGGCCATTACAAATGCAAGATGTACCCCTATGGTGTGCTGTGGAAAGGTCGCTGAGAAACATGGGGTTAGAATAAGAAAAAGCAAATTGCAGAAGAATGTGTACACCCTTTTTCCATTTATCTATGATAGAAAAAACATCTATGCATGTAGATTTCAGATAAAGACTCCATGCCAGACAATACCATCGATCATCTCCTGGGAGGAACTGAGTATCAAAAGACTGAGGTTTCCATATTTTCTTTATGTAGTTTTGTTTTGAAATCTCTTATGGGGTTGTTTTCATGGAAAATATGTATTATGTCTACTATGTGAAAGTTAACTATGAAAATTAGCAGTTTTGGGAAAACTCAAGGGCAGGGGTAATTAACATGCCTTCAACCTTATAACTCACAGGTACCTTATAAACCACTGGTACCTAGCTCTGGCTATCCTGGCAATTCTGTGTTCTCCAGCCTGCCAGTCTTTCCAATCATGAATTCTCTCCTTCCCACCAATGTCTTCCTTCCTCTCCATGCAGTATGCATACAAATTCATTTCAGGCAGAATTCACAGGTGACCAGTTACTACAATCCTATGACGACAGGTTTACTTCACAAACCCCACTCCTGCATTCTCACTGGTATTTACAAATATCCTCAGCCACAGTTTTATTCCTCTGAGATCTTAGCAGGCTTCTTTCCCCTTTACTTTAGCAGCACCTAAATTGTCCCTCACTCCTAAGGGCATGGCAGACATGGAAGATTTACCAAAAGGCAGTATTGGCAGGTTGAGCTATGAGAAACATCCTATACTTTGTTTTGTACCTACCCTGATACACATTATTTAATTTAACCTTAACTACTCTTAGGAGGAAGATATTTGTATAATCCCCATTCTATAAATGATAAAACTCAGAACTCAAAGATGAGAACTCAGCCAGGGACACAGAGCTGATATGTGGTAGAGTCAGTTTTAAATCCATTGGAAGATACATTTATAATTCCACCCTCATTCTCCTCACTAAAGCCTTGACTCTGAACCAGCAACATCCTTGGGCCCAGAACTGAACAGAAAAAAAATGATGTAGAGCCCAGCATTAGCCTTGAAACTCAGATTAGTCTATCTTGTCAAATATGAGTGTTAAATAGTCACAAGCTAAAGGAAAAGAGAGGTCAAAACTAAGGACAATTTCCAGCAAATTTCTAGGGACAGTGAGTGCAGCAAAGGACATTGGTGGGTTCAGCCATATCTGTTCCAAGAGGGACTTGTTCATTGCCTGCTCATTGTATTGATGCTATTCTCACCTATGGGGGGGCAGTGTGGAGCAGATAGAAAGTAGTAAACTTCTCATGATGGCCAGGACTGGACTCATAAGAACAGGTGGGGTTTTCCACAAGGAACTTCGAAAAACTTAGAATTGCTTCCCCTGTGTATAAAATAGAGTCAAAAAAGCACTTGGTTCCAGGTCTGGGATGGCTCATCAAACGTCAGTCCTTGATAGCCCATTAAACACAGATTACACCTATCAAAAGTATGAAGCTTTATACACATTCAGGGCAAACCCTCGTGCATGAGGCACTATGAGAACCCAAAAGAGATGAGAGGTAAAGCCCCCAAAGGCAGCCTAGTTCCAGAAGACATTGTTTGGAGAAGAGGGAACAGCAGAAGCAAAAGAACTTAAGATGTCACGTATTCAAAAGCATGGAGGTAAGAATGATTACTCACATCCAATGACAAACAAGAGAAGCGGTATCATCCTTTAGGGATGGGAAAATGTAGCTAACATGTTGAGTGAAGTCCTCAAAGACACACAGAAGTGGTACCAAAGAAGCCCTGGAAATCCACCTGTCTCCTCCACCCCAGCACTGGGTTGACAAATGTGCACCACCATGCCTAGATTTTTAAAGTGGTTTGTGGTTTCAGGTCCTCGTGCTTGAACAGTGAGCACTTTATTGGCATTTCCCCCACTCCTACCTCCTCTGGCTTTTGAGGACAGTGTGCAGCCACTTCACCCATTTCATGTTTGTGCAATTGCCGTTTGATACAAGCATGAATGAGATGTTTTCTTTAGAAAGAATACTGGAACTTACAGAGAAGATGGTGCTGAAGGGCACTGCGGGGAGGGGGCGGTTAAAGGGCATCTCTGTTTTCTCAGAAGCATCCTAAGGGCTTGTGCTTTTTCTAAAGGTTCCCGTGAGTGAGTTTCAACTGGCTTTTTTTTTAACAAACTCATAAATAGTTGATGTCCTGAGGCTGACCGCCCTGCCGGTCTTCCTCCTTGCTCTGCAGTGGGGTCCTTGTAGCAACCTCTTTGGGCAAGGAGACATTCTTTGACCTACAGGAAGCTGTCTCAACACACAGCTGCTGACATGGGTACCATTATTCTACATGAAGCAGGGGTCAAGATGAGCAGTGGGAAGTGGAGAGTCATCTGTGCCTGTGGAAACCAACATCGAGGTTTGGACTCAAGGCAGGGCTGCATTACAGAAGCTTGCTTCCCTTCAGGGACAAGGGATTCAGGCAGGGTGATGCTTAATGTCAGGCTTTTAGTTATAAAACCCAGAAGCAAAGTGTGTTTGGTGTCTACTGGGAAGAATTGTACAAGAAGTTGTTGGTGAGCCCACAGGGTCTTCTGGAAGAGGAGGGGTGGGTTACAGTATCCCCAAAGAAACCCAGACCTTAATGCCTAAAATTTGACATTTTAACCTTATTTAGAAAAACAGGTTCTCATAGATACAGTGGAGTGAAGGATTTGTGGTGGAGTAAGCCATCCTGGACTTTCCAAGCCAGCACTAAATCAAACAAGCATTTTTGTAAAAGTGAGAAACTGACATGGTGATGTATACTTATAATCCAAGTTATCAAGAGACTGAGGCAAATTTGGCCAGATGACTCAGTGTGTAAACATGCATGCCACCAAGCTGACAACCTGAGTTCAAGCCCTGGGTACCACATCATACAAAAAACAAAAAAGACTCAATTGACTCCTACAAGTTGTCATCTGACCTCCATGTGCAAATGATGGCACATGTTCTTAATCACATGCACTAAAATAGAATAGATATAGAGAGATGGCAGATAGATGATAGATATACATAGATAGATGGCAGATAGATAGATAGATAGATAGATAGATAGATAGATAGATAGGCAGAGATTTAAAACATTTAGAAATCAAAGGGTGGGGAGAGAGACCAGGGGACAGTCCCAAACCATCCAGGGCTGCATCAGCTGTCATCGGAATAGTGGCCCTGCCCCCACAAGGAGAGAGACCAGGGGAGAGCCCCAAACAATCCAACACTATATCTGTCATCATTAGAGCCTTGACTCTGGATCACTGAGAGAGAAAACCTAGAATACTGAGGGTACTCTCCTCACACCCCAAACCATCCAGGACTGCATCTCCCCACATTGGAGCCTTGGCCCTACCCCCACTGGGAGAGGAAGATCAACCACCTAAGCCACAGGCCCCACCTACACCAATTGGAGGAAAAGAGACACTCTGAATCACAGGCCCCACCTGCACCCACTGTAGGAAGAGATGGGTAGATGACAATGTAAGAACACATTTCAACAACTTAAAGAGTAATATGATGCCACCAGAGACTAGGAGTTCTACACTAGCAAGACCTGAACATCCTAATGTAGAGGAAGCAAAAGAAAATGACTATAAAATAACTTTATGATGATGATAGAGGCCCTTAAAAAGGAAATGAGAAACTCCCTTAAAGACATGGAACAAAAGATGAACAAAAATGGAAGAAATGGAGGAAAAGACAAAACAAAAAATGGCAAGAAATAAACAAATCTCTTCAAGAAAGCAAGGCAAGCCAAGAAAAAACAATCAAACAGGTGAAAGAAAAATTAAAACAGTTCAAGACTTGAAAACTGAATTAGGGACAATAAAGAAAACAAAAACTGAAGGAATTCTGTAAATAGAAAATCTGGGTAAAAGATCAGGAACTACAGATGCAAGCATAGCCAACAGAACACAAGAGATGGAAGACAGATTCTCAGGCATTGAAGATACACTAGAGGAAATAGATTCATCAACCAAAGAAAAAGTTAAGTCCAACAAATCCTTAACACAAATTGACAAGGAAATATGGGACACTGTGAAAAAAATAAACTAAGAATAATAGGTATAGAAGAAGGTAAAGACATTCAGCTTATATATGCAGAAAACATATTCAACAAAATCACAGAAGAAAACTTTCCCAACCTAAAGAAGGGCATGCCTATGGAAGTACAAGAAGCTTACAGAACACCAAATAGACTGGGCCAAAAAAACAAAAAGAAAGAAAGAAACAAAGAAAGAAAGAAAGAAAGAAAGAAAGAAAGGAAGAAAGGAAGGAAGGAAGAAAGGAAGGAAAGAAAGTCCCTTCACCATATAATAATCAAAACACCAAACATACAGACTAAAGAAAAAATATTAAGACTACAAAGGAAAAAGGCAGGTAACATATAAAGACAGACCTATCAAAATTTTACCTGACATCTCAATGGAAACTCTGAAAGCCAGACAGTCTTGGATAGATGTTCTATAAACATTAAGAGACAACAAATGTCAGAACAGACTACTATAACCAGCAAAGCTTTCAATAACTATATATAGAGAAAACATGACAAGATCAGATTTAAACAATACATACCCACAAATCCGGTCCTACAGAAAGTACTAGAAAGAAAACTTCAAACCAAAGAAGTTAGTTTCACTCACAAAAACATAGGCAATCGATAATCCCAGTTTATCAAAAGCTAATAAAAGTGAAACACACACAGAATATTACCACCAACAACAATTCAAAATTAACAGGAATCAACAATCAATGGTCATAAGTATCTCTTAATATCAATGGTATTAATTCACCTGTAAAAAGACACAAGCTAACTAAATAGATACAAAGACAGAATCCATCCTTCTGCTACATACAAGAAACACACACCTCAACTTCAAAGACAGACCTGACCTCAGAGTAAAGGGTTTAAAAAAGATTTTCCAATCAAATGGAGCTAAGAAAAAATCTGGTTTAGTTATCCTACTATCTAACAAATTAGACTTCAAATTAAAATTAATCAAAAGAAATGAAGAAGGTTATTTCATATTCAACACAGAAAAAAATCCATCAAGACGAAGTCTCAATTTTGACCATTTATGCCCCAAGTATGAAGGCACTCACACTCATAAAAGAAACATTACTAATTTAAATTGCACATAAAACTCCACACACTTATATTGGGTGACTTCAACACCCCACTGTCACCACCAGAGGGAAACTTAACAAAGAAATAAAGGAACTAACAGAAGTTATGACCCAATTGGGTTTTACAGACATCTATAGAACATCCCATCCAAACACAAAAGAATATACCTTCTTGTCAGCACCACATGGAACCTTTTCTAAAACTGACCACAAAGGAAGCAACAAAGCAAACCTCCACAGATTTAAAAAATTGGAATAACCCCATGTATCTTATCAGACCACCATGATTTAAAGTTGGAATTCAACAACACACAAATAGCTGAAAGGCTACAAACTCATGGAAATTGAACAATGCGCAATGGCATCACCCCTGGGTCAAAGAACAAATAAAGAGAGAATGTAAAGACTTCTCTAAAATTCAATGAAAATTAAGGCACAACATATCTAAACTTATGAGACACTTTGAAAGCAGTACTTAGAGGAAAGTTCATAGAACTGTCTACATAAATAAACTTGAGAAGAATCACACTAGAGACTAAACAGAACACCTGAAATCTCTAGAACAAAAAGAAACAAGCTCACCCAGGAGGAGTAGATGCCAGGAAATAATCAAATTGAGGGCTGAAATCAATAAAGTAGAAACAAAGAAAACAACACAGAGACAATGAAACAAAGAGTAGGTTCTTTGGAAAAATCAACAATATAGACAAACCTTTATCCAAACTAACCAAAAGGCAGAGAGAGAATATCCAATTTAATAAAATCAGAAACAAAAAGGGGACATAACAACAGACACTGAGGAAATACAGATAATCATCATGTCAAACTTTCAAAACTGTACTCCACAAAATTTGAAATTTTAAGGGTTATGGGCAATTTTCTGAATTTGTTTCACTTACCAACATTAAATAAAGAACAGAGCCGGGCATTGGTGGCGCACGCCTTTAATCCCAGCACTCGGGAGGCAGAGGCAGGCGGATCTCTGTGAGTTCGAGGCCAGCCTGGTCTACAGAGTGAGTTCCAGGACAGCCTCCAAAGCCACAGAGAAACCCTGTCTCGAAAAACCAAAAAATAAATAAATAAATAAATAAATAAAGAACTGATAAGCAATTTAAATAGACCTATATCCCCTGATGAAATACAAGCAGTCATCAAAAAGTCTCCCAATCAAAAAAAAAAAAAAAGGCCCAAGGCCAGATGGTTTCAGTGCAGAATTCCATCAGAAATTCAAAGAAGAGCTAATAATACGAATACTACTCAAATTGTTCCACACAACAGAAGCAGAAGGGCAGAAGGGTCATTGCCAAAGTCGTTTTATGATGTTTTAATCACCTTGGTACCCAAACCATACAAACATACAACTAAGGAAGAGAACTATGGATCAATCTCCCTTATGTACATTGATGCAAAAATACTTAATAAAGCACTGGTAATCAAATTCAAGAACTCATCAGAAAATACACCCACTGTGACCAAATAAGCTTCATCCCAGAGATGCTGGAATGGTTCAATACATGCAAATCTGTTAATATAATCCACCATATAAACAAACTGAAAAAGAAAACCACATGATCAAATAACTAGACACTGAAAATGCCTTTGCCAAAATCCAACACCCCTTCATGATAAAATTCTTGGAGAGATCAGGGATAAAAGGAATATACCTGAACATAATAAAGGCAATATACACCAAACCAAAAGACCACATCAAACTAAATGGAGAGAAACTCAATGTGATTCCTTTAAAATCAGGAACAAGACAAGGCTGTTCATTCTCTCCGTATCTCTTCAGTATTGAAGTTCTAGCTAGAGAAATAAGACAACAAAAGGAGATCAAGGAATACAAGTTGGAAATGAAGAAGTCAAATGTTCACTGTTTGTAGATGAAATGGTAGTTTACATAAGTGACCTGAAAAATTCTACCAGGGAACTTCTACAGCTGATAAACATTTTCACTACAGGGGCAGGATATAAATTAACTAAAAAAATCAGTAGCCCTCCTATATATAGACAATAAATGGGCTGAGAAAGAAATCATAGAAATATCATCCTTCATAATAGCCACAAACAACATAAAATATCTTGGAATAACTCTAACCAAACAAGTGAAAGACCTATATAGCAAGAACATAGAGTCTTTAAAGAAAGACATTAAAGAAGATAACAGAAAATGGAAAGATCTTCGATGCTCTTGGATAGATTGTATCAACATAGTAAAAATGGCAATCTACCAAAAGCAATCTACAGATTCAATGCAAACACCATAAAAATCCCAGCATAATTATTCACAGACATTGAAAGAACAATACTCAACATTATATGGAAAAATAAAAAAAGCCTAGGACAGACAAGACAATGCTGTAAAATAAAGGAATTTCCATGGGCATCACCATCCCTGAAATCAACTCTATTATAGAGCTATAGTACTGAAAACATCTTGGTATTGGCACAAAAATATAGGTAGGTAGATCAATGAGATTGAACTGAAAACCCTAATATTAAACCACATACTTACGAACACCTGATTTTTGATAAAGAAACTAAAATTATACAATGGAAAAAATAAAGCATCTTCAACAAATGGTGCTGGCATAACTGGATGCTAGCATGTAGAAGATTGCAGATAGATCCATATCTATCACCATGTACAAAACTTAAGTCCAAATGGATCAAATACCTCAACATAAATCCAGTCAGAATCTCTTAGAAGAGAAAGTGGGAGCTACACTTGAACGAATTGGTACAGGAGACCATTTCCTGAACATGACACCAGTAGCACAGATACTGAGATATATAATTAATTAATGGGACCTTCTGAAATTGAGAAGCTTCACAAGGCAAAGGACAGAGTCAACAAGGCAAAAACAGCAGCCTAAAGAATGGTAAAAATTCTTCACTAACCCCACATCTGATGGAGGAATGATTTCCAAAATATACAAAGAACACAAGAAGCTAGTTATCAAAACACTAAATAATCCCAATTTAAAAATGGGGTGCACCCAAAAGAAGAGAAATGAGGCAAGATCCTCTGAAAAGATGGGGGACACGGTGAGGGGTGGGGAGGAGTGGGAGCTGGGAAATAGAGAGGGAGAGAAGAGGAAGAGAGAGTAAGTCATGGGGAAACAGAAAGGTTGAGTGGGGGGGTTGGATAGGGGGAAGAGGAAATCATAGGTTAGAAGACAGATCAAGCACCATTGTGACCTCTAGTGATCTAAAGGGATGACACCAATTGGGAAACTAAGCAATAGTGGAGAGACCACCTGAATGCTCATTCCTGATAATGAACTTGATGTCTATAACCATCCTGGAGCCTTCATCCAGTGACTGATGGAAGCAGAGGCAAACACCCACAGTTAAACACTGAACTGAACCCCAGGAACCCAGCGGCAGAGAGAGAGGAGCGATAAACAAATTGGCAAAGAATGGGCTGGCAAAACCAGCAGAGACAGCTGAACTGAACAGGGGAGAGCTTTTGGACCCCAGACAGACAGCTGGGAGGCCAGCATGGGACTGATCCAGACCCTCTGAATGTGAGAGTCAGTAAAGAGGTCCGGGAAACCTATGGGGCCCTGAGCAGTGGATCAGTGTTTATCCCTGGAATACAAACAGACATCGTGTGTCCATAGCACAAAGAGGGATGCTCTCTCAGCCTGGACTCTTAGGGGAGTGCCTGGAGCCTACCCTGAGTAAAATGACAGACTCTAGATATCCCCTATATGGAAGGAATTGACAATAGGGTGGGAGGATGGGAGGGATGGTGGGGGGTTGTGGGAGGAGGGGAGGGAGAGGGAACTGGGATTGACATTTAAAACAAGCTATTTAAAATTTTAAAAAAAGAAAAATGGGGTGCAGATCTAAATGGACAATTCTCAATGGAGGAATCTCAAATGGCCAAAAGGCATCTTTAGCCATCAGGGAAATGCAAATCAAAACAGCTCTGAGATACCATCTTATACCTGTCAGAATGGCTAAAATCAAAACCACCAATGGCAGTTTATGCTAGAGAGGATGTGGAGAAAGGGGCACACTCCTCCACTGCTGGTGGGAATACAAATTAGTACAGCCACTTTGGAAATCAGTATGATGGTTTCTCAGGAAAGTGGGAACCAATCTACCTCAAGACCCAGCAATTCCACTCTTAGTCATATACCCAAAGGATGCACATTCATAACATGAGAAGATCTATTCAACTATGTGTAGAGTCTAGTTTTCCCCACCAGTCGCCTGGTCCCTGCCACACTGTCTGAACCCCCAAATAACACACAGAACACTATATTATTTATAAAGTTGTTGGCCATTGGCTCTGTTTCTTACTGACTAGCTTTGACTTAAGTATTTAATCCATAATTGTTAAGTATTTCTCTTACCAGAAAAAAGGGTCCAGACCTCTTACTCCTCTGGTGGCCTACATGGTGTCTGACTCTGCCTCTCTTTCCCAGAATTTTCCTTGACACCTAGTCCCACCTATCTTACTTCTCTATTAGCCAACACTGCTTTATTCAACAACCAATAAGAGAGACAGATTTACAGAATGACATCTCCCATCAACTATGCTGATAGTAGCACTATTTGTAATAGCTAGAACCTGGAAACAACCTAGATGTCCCTCAACTGAAGAATGGATTAAGAAAATGTTGTACATTTACAATGGAGTACTACTCAGCAGGGAAAAAGAGAAAATGACATCTTGAAATTCACAAGCAAATTGATGAAACTAGAAGATACCATTCTGAGTGAGGTAACCAAAACATAGAAAGACAAATATGGTATATAGTCACTCATAAGTGGATATTAGACATAGAGCAAAGGATGACCAGCCTACAGTCCACAACCCCAGAGAAACTTGGAAACAAGGATGACCCTAAGGGAGACATACATGGATTCCCAGAGAAGGGGAAAGGGACAAGATTTCATGAGTAAATTGGGAGCATGGGTGTGGGGAGAAAGAGGGAGGTAGAAGAAAGAGAATGGGAGAAGGGGAGGGAGGAGGAGAACACGAGGAATCAGTATGGTCGAGTTGGAGGAAGAACAGAGAAGGATAGCAAGGAAAGAGATACTTTAATAGAGGGAGCCGTTATGAGCTTGCACTAGGGAAATTTCCAGGAATTCACAAGGATGACTCCAACTAAGAATCTAAGCAATAGTGGAGAGGCTACTTTAAATGCCTTTTCCCTGTAATGAGATTGATGACTACACCTTAAATGCCATCATAGAGCCATCATCCAGCAGCTGATGGAAACAGAAGCAGAGATTCAAAGCTAAGCACTGAGCCAACTTCCTGGAATCCAGTTGTAGAGAGGGATTAGTGATGAGCAAAGGGGTCAAGACCATGCTGGGTAAACCCAGAGAAACAGCTGACATGAGAAAGTGGGAGCTCTCTGACTCCAGACTGACAGCTGGGGAACCTGCATAAGACTGGACCGATCTAGGTCCCCTGAATGTGGGTGTCAGTTGAGAGGTTTGGGTATTCTGGGGGGGTGGGCTGACGATAAAAGAACCAGTATTTATCCCTAGTGTACAAATGGGCTTTGGTATCCCATTCCTTATGGAGGGATGCTCTCTCAGCCTGGATACATGGGCGGGGGCCGGGGGCCGGGAGGAGGGGGGAGGGGGAGGGAAGCTAGGTCCTGTCCCAAATGATGTGACAGACTTGATGATTCTCCCATAAGAGGCCTCACCCTCCCTAAGGAATGGACAGGGGGTGGGATGGGGAGATGGTGGGAGAATGGGCGGATGGGAGGGAGAGGGAACCGGGATTGGTACATAAAATAAGATTGTTTTTAATTTAAATGAAAATTAATTTAAAAAGTCAAAGGGTATGAGACAGGAGGACCATGGGTTTGAGGCCAGCCTGTATTAATGTACACTGTAATCCTATCAACAAGAAAATAAAAAGATAAGAGAGATGGAATATTTTTACATAGAATAGAAGACAGTAAGAATGCAGGGGCAGAGATAGAAGTGAGGAGACCACAAATGGAAGAATGCTGATGACAACCAGAAGGTATGTGACAAGAGCTTGTCATAGAGATAGTAATAAGGTGCTCAATGTCCTGAGAGAAGCCTAGTGTTTCAAGAACTGACTAACAAAAATCAGCAAATAAAATTAGTCTAGAATTTGACTGCCCTTGTGTCCAGCCTCAGGGAACAACGTCCTTGACTGATCATAGAGCTCAACGGGATGACACATATATTTTCTGATGAATTAAATAAATCCATTTATCAAATCTCCAAATTTACCAACTGTCTTTGACCAGAATCAAAAAGCTGATATACAAACAGCAATCCTTCAAATCCAAATGGAACATGGAGGAGGATGCCTGCAAGAGTCTTCTTTCCTTTGTATATTTGCTTTTGATATGTCTGAGTGTCTTAACAACCCAGGCATCTACTGCTATCTGTGTATTGTTCTGGTCAACTTTAGTTGTTGTCCAGGATAGTTTCATGTCAACTTGACACAAGCTAGAGCCATCAGAGAGAAGGGAGTCTCAACAGAGAAAACACCTTCATAAGAGCAGGCTGCAGTGTATTTTCTTAAATAGGGATTGATTGGAAAGGGCCCAGTCCACTGTGAGTGGTGTCATTCTCAGACTGGTGGTCTTGGGTTCTATAAGAAAGCGGTTGAGCAAGCCATGATGAGCAAGCCAACAAGCAGCACTCTTCCATGACATCTGTATCAGCTCCTGCCTCCAGGTCCAAGCTTGAGTTCCTTTGGAGACTTCTCTTCATGGTGGACTGTGATTTGAACCACAAGCCAAGTAAGCCCTTTCCTCCCCCAAACTGCTTTTGGTCATATTTTCTATCACAGCAGCAGTAACCCTAGCTAAAATAATTGTCATCTAAACACAACCTAGTGTCATCTGGGAATAGAATCTCAATAAGGCTACATTGTCTACATTGGGTATGTCTGTGAGTTTGTCTTGGTTCCTCAATTGAAGTGAGAAGACACATACTAAGTGTGGGCAGCACCTTCTGGTAGATTAGATAAAAGGACATGTAAGGAGGCTTTTTCCACTTCTGTTCACTCTCTCTGGAAAGCTTATCAACCCTGTTACTGCTACTGATGATCCCTTCCCTAATATAGGAACCATTTTCTTCAGACCTCCAATGGTGACTGAAGACTAGCCACTTTCAAGGAATCTTCCAGTCCTTCAGCACCAGACTGGGACTACAGAGGCTCCAGCCTTACAGACTCAGAAGCTCCCTGAATTCCAGCCTTTCACTGGATGGCAGCCATTGTTGGATTATTCCAATAGTATCCTGTTAGTCAATCTAATGAATCTTTTTATAATATACACCCAATCTATTAGTCATATTCCTCTGGAGAAGCCTGACTACTGCAGAGATCCATTTGTAATACCCCTGTTATGTACAGATATGCATTCCCTTGCCACTCCTCCACTCTCCTCAAGTACAAGATTCTTTTTGAATGACATCTTTCATTCCTTACTATAGCCTCCTTCTTGCTGCAGCAGAAGAAAGTTTTGCAAAGAAATTTGAGTCAGTTTTATGTATATTGGAATCCAGTAAGCCTGAAGGCCTAGAACCATAAAGAGATCTGTGATTGTAGATGAGACTTCCACCCTTCCTCTCAGTCTGAGCTTCCCCAGTGAGTGGGAATTGACTTTCCTAGTAAGCCAGAATATCCTTCTCCTAGGTGGGCACCACCTGCCACACCTCCTTTACCACAGTAGGTTCATCAAACATAGCACTGTCAGGGGTTTGAGAAAAGGCTGTAGAAATAGCTTTACAGTAAAGTCTTGCAAGCATGAAGACATGTTTGATCTTCAGAATCCACATTTGAAAAACAAATCTAGTCTAGTAGTACACACTTGTAATTCCAGAAACAGGTAGACACCTGGGCTTAATGGTCAGCTAGACTAGTTTACTTGGCAAGTTCCAAGCCAGTGAAAGCCCTGTCTCAAAGGTACAAGTTGGGTGGCAACTAAAGGATGACAGCCAGCATTATCCTCTAGCCTACATACACACACACACACACACACACACACACACACACACATGTGTGCATACACATACACGTGTGTGTGCATATACACACACAGAGACAGACAGACACACAGACAGACAGACAGACAGAGAGACAGAGAGAGAGAGAGACAGAGATACAGAGAGAGACAGAGAGACAGAGAGAGAGACAGAGTTTGGACCAGGTTATTTTGTGTCATATGCCGCCATTCTGTGTGTTATAGGATGGGGTGCCAACATTCCTAACCTTCACTGATGAGATGCCATAATGGGTACCATTCCCATTAGGACAGTCAAAAAATGTCTTCATGCTGCCAAATGTCATCTGAAGGGAAGAAGGTACAGTCATCTCTCCTGAGAATTCCCCATTCCTTTTTTTAAATCATGCTTTAAGATTATTATCTAAATCACATCTCCCAGGAAGTCTAGTTTCCATGGCTATTGACACTTGAGCCCTCTACTTAAGCTCCTGTGGATTTTCCTCTTTCATCACTAACATTTAAGGTTTGAGCTGGTCTGCCAGCCAGCTTCCAAATATCTCTTGGGGTCCTATGGTCATATAAAGACTTGGGTGAAGAGGCCATCAGGTAACCATGGCCTAGCAAACACGCTTTCTTGTATTTGAAACTGTAAGGTCTTTGATGATGTACTAGGGATATCTCGAAACTTCTGGATTATTTGAGGATTTTTGGAACATTTGACCTTGAGCATAAATGATCTTTGGATGACAAGTGAGAGAATTCCTATTTCTAAGGCAGAGATCCATGCAGAGCTCTTCTGAAAGGAGTTCTATTATTAGTCTGGGGGGAAGGAGGTCCAGGTACAGCTCTGGCTGGCTACCTGGTTCATCTGCTTCAGAACTCTCAAAAGGCACCGGCTTGGGAGCCTATATTTCCAAGCTCCCTGTTCTCTCTAATTTCCTTTTAGAAGAAGAGCAGGTGGCCCAGCTGCCACAAAGTAGTGAGGAGGGAACTTGTTGGACTTCGGTTCATTGGAACAGAAATGACAGAATGTCAATTTCCCTCCTAACTGCATGTCATAGTCAAGAGTCAAATAAGCAATTACACCAGGCTAAATTGAATTCATTTCAGATTCAGATGCATGGCCTGCACCAAAGCTGCTCCATGCAAGAAGCAGTTCTTCTGACTATGGATGTGTTAGCAAGTCCATGGGTGGTGGGTGTCTAGCCTGCACTGCCTTCCATTGTTCAGTCCCAGCCTCTGTTGAGCACTGTTTGGCTGTGACCCTGCAGGTGTGAAATAGTGACAGGGAAGAATTTTAGACATCATAGTGTAGGGGTGTATCCATTTAAGATTGGTTGTAGTGGTGTGTGTGTGTGTGTGTATGATTTAAATCATCATGGAACGGTTTGGACAACCTGTCCTGCTTCACCTTTGACCTCATTGGTTTGCACTAAGGTATTTCTCCTATAAATCATTAATGGTACTCCTTCCCACAATATCATGATGATTTTTAAAGACTTTTCGAGACACCTCTATGTGGGGGCATATTTCAATAGATTAGCTGATACCTTAGTATATGTTAGGGCTTAGCACCATAAGGAAGCAGCCAGCTCTGACCTTAGACGTGTTTTTATTTTTTCTGAGATTTGGCATTATAATAAAGGTACATCTTCCTTTTGAAAAGGTGGGTATGATTGTGAGATAAAAATGAAACTCAAGATAAACATACTTTACATGGTATGGCTTTGTTTAATAAGCAATTCCAGTAGCTCTAGCTTGTTGGGAGCCCCCATTGCCTAGCAGATGGAGCAGCATCTTCTGAGATAAATGAAATAAGGAGACAGGGAATAGATCCTAGGTCTGACACTGCCTGCTAGGGTTTGTTGTGTGGTCCACCTTTTCATTGCATGTAAAATGGAAATAGAATGAAATTCATTTATCCATTCTTTTAAAAATAGTTTTCTCACTCTTTAAAATGTTCTGTGAACTGAAATTTCATTATTTTCTACAATATAGATGGGAGCAGCTGCTGACTAGCAAGATATCTTAGTTATTGCATTACTGGATGGATAGACAAATATGATGGATAGATGCATTAATGTATGGATGCATGGATACATGGATGCCTGGATGGGTATAAAGATAGGTGGGTAGACATGAAGAAAGGTAGATGGGTAGGTATATTGATAGACAAATATGAAAATATGAGAATGGGTGGTGGGTTGATAGATATGAAAATAGGAGGATAGATGAACAACTTAGTGGATGGATGGAAGGAAGGAAGGAAGGAAGGAAGGAAGAAGGAAGGAAGGAAGGAAAAGAAGACAGGTAGGTGGTTGGGTAGATTGATGAACAATATAAAATATAAGGATGGATGAATGAATGGAGGATAATGGGTGGTGGATAGGTATAAGGATAGGAAGATGGATAAATGGGTGAGCAGATGGATAGGTAGAAGAATATATATGAAGGTAAATAGTTGGATTGTGGATTAATGAGTGTATGGATAGACTAACAGCATAGAAAGACATGATAACAGCCTGACTTTCAACCATCACTCAGTCCCTTCATCTATACTTTCTGTCTATACCTTCTACATCACTCTAGCTTCTACCCTGACAGTAGCTCATCATGGTCAATGAGACCACAGACACTTGTTCCAGGTGTATCAAAGCCCATCAGTCCCAATACCAGGAAGAGAATAGGCATGACCCTGACAGGAACATCCCTTACACTGAACTAACCTTTAATATATGCTAGTCTGGCTCCCCTGTGTAGGTGGTGGGTAAATGCAAAAAAGCCTGCTTAGGAGTGAAACTACCAGAGAGAAAAAGCAGAGCTGAGAACAGGGGAAGCAGAATACTATATTTTACAATGTTCTGTGAAGTATTTACAAGGAATGGCTTCCCACTCACCACCCCTCTCCATGAATGAACAAGCTGCCGGCCACCTGTGTGAGGCCTGCTTCAGTTTTGGGATTTGATCCACAGTCCAGTCCAATTTCCAATTGACCAATTTGAAAATCAGCTCCATAGGCCACTTCCTAATTCTACACAAATATTTGTGTTTTAGTGGCCAAAGGCAATGCCAAGTCTCTGTCCAACCAAGCAAAGGAGTTCCCCTTGAGAAATTCCTGCTCCCCACAAGGAACTCAATTAAAACAATTTTCACTTTGGGTAAACCAAAAGAATGTGGGGAAATGTGTTTATTTTCCCTGAAGCAGACTCTGAATGTAAAAGATTGCTCAATGATGATTTTGGTAGAGGATGTCCTCCAGGGTCTTCCAATTTTCAAAACACTGTGATTGTGTAGAGACTGGTGGGAAGCTTTTTGCTTTGTCTCATGAGATGCCTTGAGTGTAATGCCTGACAAAGAGGAGGTGCTGTTGGTATTTAGTGAATAACAAATGTATAAATTGTGACCTGATTACAACCCTCATCCCTGTCTGTTTTCTCATCTAGAAGGACTTCAGTAGACAGCAATCTTAAAGCCCTAAGAGATAAGAGATATTTATATTCTAGCTCTCTCCCTCTCTCTCCCTCTCTCTTCCTCTCTCTCTCCCTCTCTCTCTCTCTCTGTGTGTGTGTGTCTGTCTGTCTGTCTCTCTCTCTCTCTCTCTCTCTCTCTCTGTCTGTCTCTCTGTCTCTCTCTCTCTCTCTCTCTCTCTCTCTCTCTCTCTCTCTCTCTCTCATATGCTTGGTATGCACTTAATCAAAAAGTCACAATATCCCAGAATATCCCAGTTCTCTGCAGGACTCCATGCATGAAGGAGTAAACAGTCAATTTCTGCATGATCTCAGACAAAATCTTGGGTTTGGGATCTTGGAGCCTCAGATAAATTATGACGGGTTTATGATAACTATGAACAACCCTGTGAAACAGTCTAGATACATGCCCATTATTTGATAGGCAAAGGACTGGGAGAGGGATTACGGAATTGAATCTTCAGCCTCCTTCTTCCCCAGGCTCTGAAAATGAAAGCCATCAAAATCACCTCCCTGGCCAAGAATTTTCTCACTTCCCACCTCCTTCCCCATTCTTTCACCTCCAACCATTTCTTGCTGTCTTTCTTAATCACCTCATGCAGCATAACTTGAATAATTAAACTCTGCATCTGGAAGTCACAAACCCATTTTCTCTGTCACCTGCCCCAGTGCAGAAGATTCTATAACTGATAGTTCTCTTCCATCTTCCTTCCCTCTAAAGGCAGGGGCTCTAGAGGAAGCATAAAGATGGGAGGAACCGCTTACGGCAAGCTTCATATTAGATTCTAAAACTACTGTGATTCATTCTTTTTCTATCAAATAAAATTCCTGTCCTTACAGTAAATATGATGAATGGAAACGGCACCTTTAGAGATTTATGATCGCCTTGCAGGCTTCCGGCTGCCCCTTCTCTCCTCTCCTCTCCCTCATCTTCTTTTCATTTTGTAGTGTAACAAAGTTTCACAAGGAAGTATTTTATAGAAAATCCATGTCTGGGGATTTATCCGGGCTTCTGTCATAAATTATGGCAATAGAGAACTGGTCTCTTGCTATACAATTCCAGATATTTCAGCGAGGTGAACACAATGGAGTCACCCACCACTTTGAGCTGGTGTGCCATGGTACATCTGTACCCGTGGTTCAGAGAGGAGAGAGAAAGACAAAGGTGGACCCAAGGCTGCCTCTGGTAAGAAGGAAGAACAGAGGCCTCTCCCCAACCTCAGGAAGGCTATGCTGAAATACAATGGTCTTTGAAAGCCCAGATCAGCATCTATGAGACCAAACAGTTTCCCCAGATGAAAAATGACCTCATCCCTCGATTCATCTTTGCAGTTAATACAATGACCTTTAAAAGCCAGTTGCTGAGAATTGGATAAAGCTTTAAAAATATAAAGCAAGAAAGCCCTGAAAAGATGATAAGGGGTTGTTTAAATGCCTGCTAATCGGGATCCATGCTCTTCTGGCCTATGACACACCAAATCTCTTTGGCTGACCAGCTCTGCAGAAAAACTTAAGGAGAGAAAGAAAGGCTTCGATGATCAGCTGGCTTCCTGAACATGATCTAGATGCAGCTCGATGGTCCAGGAGAAGCCCAAAACTGCTTGTTCCTCCCTCAGGTTTTTACTGGGGCTGATGACCTTGCCTTTGGCAAGATGAATTCTCTTAATATAAAAGTTCAGGTTCTCTAAGACAATTCTCAGCCTTCATCACACACAGTCTTGAAGAGAATGTCAGTCAAGATGTTCTTCCCTCCTGGGGCCTGGACACAGGAAGAGATTCAACCCCAGGACTGTAAGCCACGCATGGACTAAGTTCAGGGCAGGATGGAATTGGAGCTGATTCTCCTAAAGGTGGTCCCGTTTCTTCTTGTTAGGGTCCAATGTGCTTTTGGTTCCAGCATAGCTGGAGCTGGCTTCTAATTCTGTCCTTGCTATCTCGTGTATATCATTCTGTCAAGTTCATGTTTTCCTTTGTGTGTGTGGTGTGTGTCGTGAGTTATGCACATGCATGTGGCGCGCAGAGGTTGATGCTTTTTGAGACAGGGTCTCCTGCCAGTCCTGGAGTTCACTCATTGGGTAGGCTGGCTGTGCTCTAGCATTGCAGATGTGTGCTGCTGTTCCTGGATTTTTATTTGGGAGCTGGAAATCTGGACTCACTCTACCCATGAAGATATCACCTACCCTACCCAAGCTCATGTGTTTTGTACATGATCTTAGTTGACAACTATTGTTTGCAGATGTGGAGCCAGTGGTCACAGCAGCTTAATGCTCTGCTACTTACGAACAACCACAAGAAAGTTTGCCTGGTGGGACTTGGCTTGGATTTGGATATGAGCTCAAAAGATCAATGCATTTAGTTCCACCCCCAAGGAGTCGCTATTGTGAAGTACTGAAGGTTTTCATGAGGTGGGGGCATAATAGGAAATTCTTTTATCACCGGAGCTGTGCCCCTACAGGAACTGTGGCACCCACCCTCCTTTTCCTCTCTGTTTATTGTGCTGTGCTATGTTGTGCTGTGCTCTGACACATCCCTCTTGACATGATGCTCTACCCTTACCAGAGGCCCAATGCAATGGACCTCTTAATCCTGGGCTGGAGCCTGCAGAACCACAAAATACCATGAATTTTTCTCTTTATAACTTAACTGCCTTGGGTATTTCATTATTGCAATGTGACATTGCTTAATGAAATCAAGTTATCACCTTAGCCCTGTTAGTGGAAGAATCCTCTAAGTTAAGAGTATAATGCCATTTTTTTATTTATTTAGTTTCTGTGAAAGAACACATTTGTACAAAATGCATTGTCTGAAATATTTGAGTGGTGTATGTGTGTGTGTGTGTGTGTGTGTGTGTGTGTGTGTGTGTGGTGTGTATACATGTAGTGCATGTTTGATTTTATGTAGATGAGTATGCATATGCATGTGACTGTGCATGTATTTTATGTGTGTGTGTGTGTGTGTGGAGGCCAGAGGTCAATGTTGGGTGCCTCCCTCACCTGTTCTCCACCTTATTTTTTGAAACTTGGTCTCTAATGAGCCTGGAGATCTTTGATTTAGCTAGACCAGTGGCCAGCCAGCCCTAGGCATCTTCCCATCTCTCCCTCCTCAGTGCTAGGATTTCAGATGTGCACCTCTGTGCCTGGCTTTTTTAAGTGGTCTATCCTAGTACTTCAACCTCCCAAATACTATCCTGGAGCCAAAGTTCTCAAAGTCTGACCACCCTGTGTCTACTGAGTTCCTGTCTTCACCCTTCTGAGATGAGCCCCAAACAGTTCTACTCCTAAATTAGAAGCCACGTCCTGTAAGTGCTGACTTGGCAGGGGCAACACTGACATGATTTCACAAATAACGATGTTATCCGAGGCAAAAGTTGCATTAGATCAATTACCACTCTATTTTGGTGCCATCTCTCAGTGTTTATTTCAGCTTACCTATTTTTAAACTGAAGCTTTTGGGCTTCTCAGCCACAGCTATGAACCTTCCCAGTCCTTGCTCATGCCTGCCTTCATCTTTGAACTAAATAAATGATTTGAATAGAGAAGATGACATGAACACATCCCACAGGATCTGTTTGTGCTCTCAGTTCCCTGGTTTGGAGTCTTCTAGTTGGGGTGGATAACTATATTCCACACCACGGAAGTCAAAAATCTCAAGGCTGGAAAAGGAAGAAACAATCTGTGATTGTTTTAGAAGAATAATAGCTTCACAGTGGCTAGACTAGGTGATAACTCCCTACTAGAGAAGAGTTCTGGACAGCGTAAGGAAGGGTGGTTGAGAGAAGCCATTAAATCTAAGTTGCCCACCCACATGGCTGGTATTTGAGGCTGAATTGTTTCATGCCACAAATTCATTCTTTGCACGTTGATGTCCTGGTATCAGAACAGGACATTGTTTGCAGACAGACTCTTGATTTAAAAAGTAAATAAAAATGGGGACATTATGGTGTTTCCTCATTCAATAGATGGGATATTCTTATAATGCCCCATAACAGTGTGTGGAGATAGTAGAAAGTGAGTATTGTCATTTGTGACCACACGCCCTCAAATTTAGCTTCAAGTGTGATGGAACTCTCTCCCCCTGCCCCTCTCCACCTCCCCTCTTTCTCTCCTCATCTCCTTCCTTTTCTCTCTCCCTCTATGAGACACATCAAATGAGGATCACATGATGCCGACTGTCTCTACAAGTCAAAGAGCCCTCATCAGGTATCAAATCTCCCGGCATCTTGGCCTTGAGCTTCTCAGCCTTTAGAACTATGAGAAATAACCTTCTGTTGTTTATAAGACACTTAGGCCACCATATTGTATTACAGTACCTCTAAAGACTAAGTGAGCCCTTGACATTCAAAAGAAAGAAACCTGGAGTAGACCCTTCCCTTCAGTCCTCAGCAGGGCAAAATCTGCCAACACCTTCATTTTAGACTTATAGCCTCTACCACTTTACAATGAGTGGCTCCTGGTGAAGCCACTCACATTGTGCTATTTTGTTCCAGAATTCTCAGCTATCTAACCCAGATGGGTCAGATCAACTTTGTGAAGAGTAAGCTCAGTCTCAGAAGCCGCTTCCAGGATGCTGTGCAGGGAGCTGGGGGACCCATGGGCAGAGTGCTTCTGTCTCTCTTTCCTCCACCATGATCTCCACCCTCCTTTCCTATTCTCCTCTCCTTCTCACACTAAGGGGCCCTACATTGTGATGTCCTCTCTATCAAATGGGCATCACAGAACCATCACTAAGGAAGAGCAGGTGAGGATCCCATGGGACAATGTTTGTGAAGTGCAGACACACTACACACTCTCAATTGGTGGAAGGCTTGGACACCCTTCCTTGAAACAAGAACTTTAGGCCATGCTTAACAATGACAGATAACCACTATAATGAGTGATTATGAGCTGTATCCAATGGATAATTAGTATTTCCGGCAAAGGAGAGTTCTGTGAATGTACTCCGGCATGTGTCACACTAGCCAGACTCTGCAACTCACCAGTGGTGGGACCAGGTTGAGGTGCTTCAGATTCTGCAGGGATAGAAACAATGGATGATGAAAAGATACTGGAAGACTGTGCTGTGAGAATATTCAATATATCAAACCCAAGAAGGAAAAGAGGATGGAGAAACTCACCCAAGATGTAAGTAGCTTTAGGGATAAAATATGGGCACTGATTTTATTTCCCTATATGCTTCATAGTTGATTAGTATTAAATAGGGTCTCTTAGTTCCTAGAACTAAGCTCTTTGTCCCTTTTAAAAATATATACTAGCACATATTAATTATGCATTATATTGGGGTTTATTATGACATTTATACACATATATAGAATGTTTTCTGATCACAATTACCCCATTTCCCTTTCTTATCTTTTTCCTCTCCTGCTGATCCCCTTTCTCTTCCCAACTGGGTCGCTTTCTACTTCCATCTTTTTCCCGTGTGACCCAGTGAATTTCGTTAGGGTTGCTTGCAGATGCATGAGTGAAAGATTATTTAGAGGAGCATGGGCACCTTGCCAAAGAGTGGCTACATCACTGAAGAAAACCTCTCTCCTCCTCCAGCAACTATATAGATCGCCAGGAAGGGCTGAGACCCTGAGACCCTTGTTCCTTACCTTTTCAAAAGCATATATTTATTGTTATTAGTGTGTGTGCACGTGTGCGCACTTTGGTATGTGCGTGAAGGTCAGAGAACTACTCTGTGGGGTCAGTTTTCCTCTGCCCTTAAGTATGTTCCAGGAACCAAACTCAGGCCACCAGTTTTGCACAGTAACTCTTTTTGCCTACTGAGCTATCTTGCCAGCCCACTCACCTCCTAGTGATAATTTTAGATATGAAAGTAATAAATGAGACAGGATGGTGTCAGTGAACTGTAATCCCAGCATTTGGAAAGCTAATGCAGGAGGCCTGAATGTTTGTGGCTGACCCAAGATATATAGCAAGTTCAGGATGGTAGGTTTTAGATAAAAAGACCCTGTCTCAAAAATGGTTTTCAAATCCACCAGGGACCAAGAAATATTAGGGTAATAGTAGCTTAGGCAATGGGTTGCTGTGTTTTGAGCCTCATTCCACACTGGGAACTCTGTGGACTACCCATGCTGGACCCTATCTATTCACACTTTGTAGTTTATAGTATAGATTGTCCTGACACTCCATATTAAAGAGATGAAAAATCCACAGGAAATATCAAAGGCTACACTTGAATCTGGGTTCATGAGCTCCTGGTGCTTTAGATCCAGATCCAATTTGGATAGCGTCTACATTGCTTTTCTAGGACTGTGGTAACCATGTACCATGGAATGGGGCCTTTCGGTTGTTGATGGTGATTTAAAAATTCTGGTTCTCCCACTACTGTCTCCTGAGTGCTGGGATTACAGTCATGTACCACCACACCCAGTTTAACTTTATTATTGTCTATAGAGCCCTTCTCTCTCGTGAACCATCCCACCAGCCAGCTGTAGGGTGTTGGCTTCAGCAGTCTCCCCTTGTTCACTTTTCCACAGATCTTTCCAGAACAGCTTTGAGATGCATCCCCAGAAAGAACAGACTATGGTTCCAACACATTTCTTTGTCACTGAGCAGCCACTGGTCCTTCAGTTAGTTTTGGGACCTCCCTGGGCCTCAGTCACCTCATCCAAAAAATGACAGACTATAAGGATCAAATGGGTGATTGTCTTGAGACTTCCTGGCCCCTGGTCAGCACTCAATAATTGGTAGCTATTATTAGCTCCCTCCAAGGCTGAGAGATGTGAGTGTACATCTGCCAAGGGTTCTGGGAGTGTAGCCAACATCACCTCATCTCAGACATGAAATTTCTTTCCAGTCTTAAATTTGGATTCTACTCTATAATATATCTACATTTGTTTTAATATAAAAGTAATGTGTTAAATTACCATCAGGGACAATGAGAGAAAAAGCATAACCATTCTCTGCAATAGCCACCTCATTCGTGGTGGTGTATAGTTTGAGCTCAGGCAGACTTAGAGGGAGAGGGACCCTTTCACTAGGGGGTTCCTTGTGAAGGATGGTCTTGCCCACAGGAGGAATTTCTAAAATATTTGGAGCTGACATGGCTGTGAGTGGAGGTGCCACCTGGGTCTTTGAAATGCCTTGTGGTGCAGGGGGCCCAGCTGTGACACAAGTTATCACGAAACATGTGCCAACACATGTTAAGAAATCCAGGATTTGCTGATAGTGCAAGACTGAATTATCCCCACTTGTGTTCTCTTTTCTTCCTCTCTCTCTCTCTCTCTCTCTCTCTCTCTATATATATATATATATATATATATATATGTATATATATGTATGTATGTGTGTGTGTGTGTCTGTGTATGTGCATGTGTGTATGGATATGGATATGTATGTATGTTTGTGTGTGTATGTCCTCTCTCCTTCTCCTCCCTTTCTCCTTTGCTATTCTTTTCTGAGCCCAGCTCTCTTACTGATTTTTTCCTTCCTTCCTTCCTTCCTTTCTTCCTTCCTTCCTTCCCTCTTTCCACCTCTTCCCTCCCTCTCACATTCCTTTAATTTCTTTTCTGATTTTTCTCTAGCCCTTTATGGTCATCCCTTATTTCTTTTTATGTGCCCTTCTTCACTTCTTCAGCTTCCTTTCCCCTTCTTTTTTCAGTGTGTGTGTGTGTGTGTGTGTGTGTGTGTGCGCGTGCACGTGTGTGCATGCGTGTGTGTGTGTGTGTGTGTGTGTATGCTGATGCACTTCTTTATCCAGTGTGCATGGAGACCAGAAGACATCCTTGGGTATCATCGGGTGCCATCTTCAGGGAAGCCATCTACCTCATTGGCTGGTAGCTCACCAGTTAGGCTAAGCCAGAGAGCTTGAAGAATCCTTTTTTCTATCTCCCCAGTACTGGGATTACAAGTGTGAGCCATCACTCCCTGCATTTGCATGTGGATTCTAGGGATTAGACTCAGGTCTTTTTACTTGGAAGACCAATACTTAACTGACTAAGACACTTCCCCATACATCCCTTACTTCTAACATGGCCTATCCATCAAATTTCCTGTGCCTCCATCTCTCCTGTAAGTATTATAGCTGTGATTGAGGAGGGTTCATATAACCCTCCAATCACAGGCATATTGGGTTAAGAAGTCCTGTTTGCAATGAAGAAAGAAGAGATGGTGGTAAGATAATCCCATTTCCACTGTGCTATCACCCATTCGTCTAAATCAAACCAGTGACCAAACACTGTCTTGGGTCTGCTTCTACCCAAGGGTTGCCCAACATGATGGACTAACTGCGGCAGGAGTTGTGACAAGTAGGGACAATGCCAGCCCTCCATCTATCAAAAACATAATTGAAAATCTATCCCACCAATTCCCTTTACGTATGATGTGTTGAAGAGAAGGGGTATGTGCAAGGTGTACCCTGGATGATATCTTCTAACAACTGGTTGCATAGTTTTAAGTGCAGGACACATTCCAGGTTATTTATACATTTCTGTACTCTTTGGTCATTGACAATCCATGAGAACCTAAGACAACACCTTTCAAATGGTGAGTTTGAAACACTGATACATCAACAATTAAGTTGGTCAGTTATTTTTTTTCTTCTATTTTCCAATTGATTCATAGTGCCAGGAGAAAATTAGAAGTTTCTAAGTAACACATGACAACGATCTCAAGGAGACAGAAGAACTCTATGACATTGGCCTTTGGCAGTGACTCAGATCCTGCTGTGGGCAAGACAGGATGAGGGGGTCTACATTGACATCCTAAGCCATTTGTGTTTATAAGTAATTATTACTACAGTAGGTTACAAACCATATACTTCTATGTAAAAAGAGTTGTAACCAGTTTGTCTAGCAGACACCAAGTCTATAAGGAAAGACTCCCCATGCTCTAAGGAAGCAATTCTGCAGGATGTAACTGAGGTTGACCAGTTGGATGGTTATTCTGATCTTGTTTTTTCATCAAGTTGCCTTTAATTTTATTAACTTCTAAAAAATGACGAGGGGGTTTGAAACATACCCCGGCATCTAAGAGCGCTTGATGAACACTTGTTGCTCTTCCAGAGGACTTGAGTTTAATTCCTGGAACCCACATAGTGGTTCACAATCATTTATGGTTCTAGTTGCAGGGGATCCAATGTTTCCCTTCTGACCTCTGACTGGCCACACACATGGTGCACACACTTACACACAGGTAGAACAACCATACACATAAAATATTTTAAAAATAAAATGATGAAGCGAGTTTAAAAACTAAGATTCTTCTGAATATCAGTTATTCCCAAAGGTTGACCTCTGAAGCTCCCCAAATCACCAGAAACTATTGGATCTGTTGAAGTACATGGACTCCTAAAACAGGCACATTGGTTTCAATGCTGAAGAAGTAGCTTAATGGACTCAAGACTTAGCCAACCGTTGACAGTCCCTTGTGCTGAAAGGGTACCTTTAAAACACATTTCCAAATCACAGGTGAATGAAGGCATGATGAAGATAAGACTCCAGGCCAAATGCAGGCGTTACTTGCCAGTCATAATGAAGCCAAGACACACAGAAGGTTCCCAACTCCTAGTAAGAATTTAATCACTAGTTGTTGCTGATAACCCTTTCTAATTTCTGCAACAGGAGTCATTCAGAAAGGGATAAATCCATAAGGCTTTGTACTGTATGGGTTCACTTATATAAAGTGTCCAGAGATGGGGAATTCAGTCACCTTTTTACCTGATCTTCAGATCCGAGTGTTGAATGCTTGGCCCCCAGGTGGCGACGTTATTTTAAAAGTTTCTAGAAATTATCAGAGGTGGAGCATGGCTAGAGAACATAGGTGTTTGAGGTTGGGTCTTCAGGTTCACATATCTTTGACCACTTTCTATCAGACTTTCGACATCCTGTCCACCATGGAGTTAGAATCTCCTCCCCTACCTGTTCAGCTTTAGTCAAATTTAGATAAAAATTATTGAAAATGCATAAACAAAATAATGGCATTATAACAATTGTTAACATAGCATTAGTAATCTAGAGAAGATTGTGTGTGTGATTGTTTACAGGTTAGCTCACCCATATGTATGTCTGTGGAGACCCACGATTGATGTCAGGTGGCTTCAAGTCACGCTACACTTTTTTTTATTTTGAGGCCCGGTTTCTCTCCAATCATGGGTTCACTGTTTCAGCTAGACTGGTGGACCAATAAGTCCCCAGGATCCACTGGTCTTTGCCCCATGCACTGGCACTGTACTTACTAACATGTACCAACACACTCAGTATTCCTACATGAAGATCTGAACATAGATCTTCATACTTGCACAGCAAGCATTTTCTCTGCTAATCCATCTTCTCAGCTCCACAGAGAATAAAATATACCTGAGGATGTGTATATAGTCTATACAAACACTAAGCCACTTACATAAGAGGTTTGAGCATCTGATTTTCTTTTTACTCAAGTGTGTCCTAGAATAAATTCCCTGAGGATACTGAGGTATGAGTGTATATTAATTGTTGCTAAAAGTTTGAATTGGGAACAGAACTAACTGTGAATAGGAATGTATTTGTGGGTAATGAAAATGATCCCCAAATAGATTATGTTGGATAGTCACAGCACTCGATAAATTTATCAAACATCATTAAATTGTATTCTTAATGTAGATGAATTCATTGTCCATGCCTCATGCCTCAGTGAAATTGTTTGGTATAAAGAGGAAATGAGTAGAGATGGTCATTGAGCAATTGTGGTCCTGCCCACACCCCCCACAGATCCACATATTTCTTACAGGCTCTCTTGCTGTCACATCCTGTCCCAGGGCTCTGTGTTTAGGGGCTTCATTGAGTCATCAAACTTCACCCTGTCCACATGTGGGACAGACTTGAAGTAACAGGCTATTGTCTTTCTTGACAGCATTTCCCATCACTCTCCTGCCCTGGGGCACATTTGAAATTGTTACCCTGATTTCTACATTGTTCTGAGCATTGCTGATTTCTGTTTTCCACAGTAGCAATGGACTTTCCTCCTCCCTAGCTCACTTCCCCACCTCCTGGCTGGACTCCCCCAACAAATATGTGGCTTCAGTCTCTGCTTCACACTGGAATCTGCCGATAGGCAGTGAAAGATATCGACACCGTTCAAGTAAATAGAAAGTCATAGTCTTGGGAGTCTGACTGCATAGGGTGGAGTCTCTGCTGTACCTTGCATTTCTTGGATTTCCTCTCTGTCTGCTCAAATTCACTGTGATATCTCTGTGTATAGACAGCATGAAATCATAAGGCAACAATGCAGCTGGATCCATTAGCAGATTCGTTGGCACACAGAAAAATTTGTAATTATATACTGTTTTACGGGATGATGCCTAGTCTACCAAATAATTATAAACATTTGAACCAGGCTGAAAAATTTTTAAAAACAGATTCAGGGGGTCAGTTACATTGGCTGAGGCTTATCTACAAAGTATGAATTTGTGGACAGGGTGGGAAAACTCCATTCTTGCTGTCTGGGTGACATAAGTCTTACCCTTGCCAAATGGCACCAGCTATGCTACATGTCTCGTGAGTAGAAAGTGAAACAGACTGTGCCTCACTTTGTCTGAATAAGTAAACTGGCTTGAGTTGGTCTCCCAAGGACCCACTAAACTAAAGTAATTATTACTTAGTAGAATGGATTGTCTGACCTTCTGACAGGAAGGAGATACTGTTCCATCTCATTTGGTTCCATATAAAGCCTGGGGTGGCTCCTTGGGTTGAAGAGTGACTTATCTGGGGACTTTGAAAAATTATTTAACCTCTCCAAGCCTAGGTCCTGATGAGTAAAAAAGAGATGTAAACAGACATCCTTGGAAAGGCATAATGCCATCAAAAGGATTTCCTAAATATTATGTGATTTAGTGTGCATGAGAAGGACTGAGAATGCTGAAAACTGTAGCAGGTGGCCACTAAACTCTTGCTGCTGTCCTCCTCTGGTAGTACCTCCCCAGATATGACACAATGAGCAGAGATTTTGTTCTACCAGCCTGTAAGAAGTAGAGCATCTGCAAAGGCTGAAATGACTGTCTTTAGTCTGTCTGGCATCTGAGTGTCATCTATAACACCATTTCTCCTTCCATGATCATGGAAGGCATTACCAATTGATTATTGATATTTTCATTTGAGTTTAAGTACAACCCAAGCCCTTTTTTCAGTGGGACACCCCAAACCACCACTACAAATTGGTAAATTTTGCATGTAGGATGGAAGTTAATACCTGCTTCCTATGTACCTTTATGAACAATGGAGTTTAGTTCACTGTCTGCCTCTCAATAAATACTTAATAAAAAGGTGACTAAAGGCGAGATGAAATGAGATTATTGACTGATGTGTTCACTGACATCTCCATTAGACAGTGTTATTCAAAGATCAAGCTCCTATACCTCTAAACCCCCTTCCCCAAGATGTGACCCTTTGTTTAGTAGTTCTAGACTGCTTATAAGTTTGGGTACCAAAGAGCCTTCTCTGAATTATACATGTTGAGAAAATCTCATCTTGGGAGATGAAAACTTCCAGGTTATAGCATTTCTATCTAGTCCAGATGCTCCAAGTCTTCCTGGAAGCCTAAGCTACCTGAAGAGCTCACTCCCGACGACAATGGAGAAATCCTTAATTGATAAGACAAAGTCAACTATTTTCTGACCAGGAGGCACATCTCAGAACTGTAAGTCCAGCATCTGCAACTGAGCTGTAATGCTGAACCTGATGGTGATATCCTTAGAAAATTGGTTTTAGCTGTGTGGATGACTGCCCTTAAAGCAGAGAGCCCAGCAAGGGCTGACACCAAGGCTGCAATCACAAGCATCCCATGCTATTAATCACAGGAAGAGTGAGTCTTGCTCCATCATTCGCCTTCCTCTCCTACAGACTTCAAAGTTTTAATTCTGTTTACACAATTGTAAAAGTTAGACTCATGTCTTCCAAATGAAGAGATGATCAAGAATAGAAAAAAGAGTCATGCAGACAGCCCCATCAGCCAAAGATGATGTTAAATTCTGGGGTCTTTTTCCTCTTGTCATTGTTCCATGGATATTTTAGTATAATCATGTTTGTGAAGTATATTCAAACATTATATCTCCTGGAAAGCTGTTGCTTTTTAAAAAATTTTATTCCATAGCAAGCATTGCCCATGTTTTTGCAAATTCACTGAATTTTGGTTGTTGCAAAAATGTTCCAATTTATCAATATGTCATCATGTACCCAATTTTGAAGGTTTAGAGTTCAAAGCTGGGTTGTATCTGGTGTTTTCACACTGCAAAGATGCTGTGGAAATGTCTTCAAGTAAGCTGTGTTGATCTAAATCTTGAGGGTTTCACTGGGTTATATTCACACATATATTTATATAGAGATAGATAGATAGGTAGATAAATAGATAGATAGATAGATAGATAGATAGATAGATAGATAGATAGATAGCAGTAAATATGCTAGAGGGAAATAGAGATAATAGACATATACATGCAGAGAGGTAGACATGTCAAGGTACAGGTATGCTATGACAGAAGTTGTGTAAGTCTTGTACACCCTCTACACAGGCTTGCACACCTTCTGTGCATGTCAATTAACTTCCATGCACATTTGCCCAGATCAAAGCATGGGTCATTTGAACATCCTCAAAGATCCCTTCAGGTCATGAATTTTAAACAAACATTGTGCTTTTAGGGAAGCACACTTCTTTCTTTGCTCCCAAATACCACAGTTTCTTTTCCCAGCCAGAACTCCCTGGCCATACTGAATGGCAGTGGCTTCTTGAGCTCTGCTTGATGGTCAAAGCCAGCTTCTGAGTGGCCTTTCCATTGTCCCGGAAAGGAACTGGGTAGGGGGCACTATTCCAGCTCTTCAGGTGGCAATTTGCCCTCTCTGTCTATCCTTGGCATTCTTCCTGTCCAGTTTACAAATGCCTTTTCCAGTGATCAGCGTCTTCCTGTCTTCCTAGAAATAATGGAACTTTACATAATTATTTTGCTAAGTGAAAACTCACCAGGGATGGTGTGCATATGCAATATAAATATAGACATGTAAATAAGATAGTTAAAAATTAAAAATACCCATATCATAATACTGCTTTTCTTCTCCAGAGACACCCTCATCCCTACCAGCATCATTATCACAGGCACATTTATTGTGTACCCACCGTGGGCCCGAGATTGCCTAAATTACTGAGATACATCATTCCATTTTTACAATACGTTCTCTTCATTTTACAGTTAAACACATTGTAACCACTTCCATGCAGGGGTACATATGAGGACTGAGTTTTTAACCCAGTATGACTGCCTTTGGAGATGGCACATTTAATCCCCAGTCCAACCTTTGGTAGGGTAAGCAAATACAGCTTGAACTTCCAGACAGTGGTATCTTACTAGTGTCCCATTTAGATTTCTGACAATTGACCTTTTTGAAAGGATATGCACCAATTCTAGAATAAAGGCAGCTGCATCTCCAAGAGGGATACACTGTGTTTTTACATATTGATTGTTACAAAACAAATGTGGGGTAGATAGCATTCATATTTTAATGGCTTGATTGAGATATAATTTACATATGATAAAGGTTCACCTGCTTCCTTCTATTACAGAGTTAGAAACCATCACTACAGTCTCATTTTAGAACTGCTAAAACCATCCTCCCCACCGCCAAACAGCTACACATCCATTAGCAATCACCCCTGAGGCCTCCTTCCTCTGTTCAGCCTCGCAACCACCACTGTCTATCAGTCTCACTAGATTGCCTACTCTGGATATCCAATATGAATAAAACCACCATGCAGAGCACAGTCTTTGTGCCTTTGTGTCTTCAGCATGTCGGTATTTTTGAGACTTATCTAAACATTCTCATGAATCAGAACCTCATTTCTTTATGGAGCTGGGTGGTGTGGTCCCACGTCTGTGATGGTTCATCTTGATAACAACTTGATGGGGCTTAGAATCACCATGGAAACGCATCTCTACATGTGTCTATGAGAGAGCTGCTAGGTCCAGTTGAAGAGGGAAGGATCATCCTAGGCGTGGGTGGCACCGTTCCATGGGCTGAGGTCTCCGACTGAATAAAAAGGAGAAAGTGAGCTGAGCAACAGTGTTCATCTCTCTGTTTTTGACCACAGATGCTCTGTGAGGAGCTGCCTCACACTCTTTCCCAGCACGATGGACTACACCTCAGACGGGGCGCTGAAACAAACCCTTCCTTAGTTGTTTTCGTCATTCATTTCTTACAGCGATGAGCCAGTAACTAATACAGCATCACCAGTGTTCTTAGCCTGTGTGCCTTGTGTATCTTTTTCCATTTTCCCTGGCCTGTAAGAGTTCATGTTCTCAACACCACTCTCTAAGTCACAACCTGTATCTGAGGACCTTTCCCTTCCTGTTCTTTCTGTTTCTCCTAAAAATGCCACTGTTAAGTATCTTATCCATAGCCAAGCCTTTAGTCCATTTGGAACCGTGTTGCACATCCTATAAGAGCCCAGCCTTGTGTTCTTCTGATGGAAAATCAGCTGGCAATGTACTCAGAAAAACCATTTCCTTGCTTGATTCAAACACTGCCTTTGGGTTCTCTCACAGGATTGGAATCTAGTTTTTCCTATTCCTAAACCTCTGATGTCATATTTATGGGTTATGTTTGGACTTCATAATACATTTGATTCATACTAATACAATATGTAGTATAATATACTATTAACATTATGCAGATTAATATAATATATAACACAATGCTTTCTTTTTTCTTTTTTATCATTTTTTAAAATTTTAAATAGCTTGTTTTACATGCCAATCCCAGTTCCCTCTCCCTCCCCTCCTCCCGCACTCCCCTTCCCCCCCCACCCTCCCACCCTATTGCCAAATCCTTCCACATAGGGGATATCAGAGTCTGTCATTTTCTCTGGGTAGGGTCCAGTCACTCCCCCCTAAGAGTCCAGGCTGAGAGAGCATCCCTCTTTGTGCTATAGGCACACGAAGACTGTTTGTATATCAGGGATAGACACTGATCCACAGCTCAGGGCCCGATAGGTTGCCCAGGCCTTCTCGCTGACACTCACATTCAGGGGTCCAGATCAGTCCCATGCTGGCCTCCCCACTGTCAGTCTGGGGTCCAAGAGCTCTCCCCTGTTCAGATCAGCTGTCTCCGCTGGTTTTGCCAGCCCATTCTTTGCCAATTTGCTCATCGCTCCTCTCTCTCTGTCACTGGGTTCCTTGGGTTCAGTTCAGTGATTAATTGTGTGTTTGCCTCTGCTTCCATCAGTCACAGGATGAAGGCTCCCGGATGCTTATAGACATCAAGTTCATTATCAGGAATGGGCATTAGAGGTGGTCTCCACTATTGCTTAGCTTGCCAATTGGTGTTATCCCTTTAGATCACTCGAGGTCACTCTGGTACCTGATCTGTATTCGATCCTATGATTCCCTCTTCCCCCTATTCTACCCCCACCCCCTCAACTTCCTTTTCCCCCATGACCAACTCTCTTCCTCTTCACCCCCTCTCTTCTTCCCCGGTCCCACTCCCCACCACCCCTCGCCGTCTTCCCCATCCATTCAGAGGATCTTGTCTCCATCCTCTTCTCTTGGGTACTATACATATATGCATATCTTTTAGGTTCTTTCCTGTTTCCAAGACTCTCTATCAGTGGAAGTGCAAACTGGCACTATCCTGATCCATGTCTAAAATCCATATATGAGTGAGTACATACCATGTTTGTCTTTTTGCGACTGGGTTACCTCACTCAGGATGGTTTCTTCCAGTGCTATCCATTTCCCTGCGAATTTCAAGATTCCATTATTTTTTTCTGCTGAGTAATACTCCATTGTGTAAATGTACCACATTTTCTCTATCCACTGTTCAGTTGAGGGGCATCTAGGTTGCTTCCAGGTTCTGGCTATTACAAATAATGCTGCTATGAACATAGTGGAGCAGATGCCCTTGTTGTATGAACTTGCCTCATTTGGATATATGCCTAAGAGTGGAATTGCTGGGTCTAGTGGTAGATTAATTCCCATTTTCCTGAGGAATCTCCATACTGATTTCCAAAGAGGCTGTATGAATCGGCACTCCCACCAGCAGTGGAGGAGTGTTCCTCTCTCTCCACATCCTCTCTAGCATAAATTGTCTTCGGTGTTTTTGATTTTAGCCATTCTGACAGGAGTAAGATGGTATCTCAGAGTTGTTTTGATTTGCATTTCCCTGATGGCTAAGGATGTTGAGCACTTTCCTAAGTGTCTCTTGGCCATTTTAGCCTCCTGTACTGAGAATTCTCTATTTAGCTCTGTACCCCACCTTTTAATTGGATCCTTTGGTGTTTTGGAGACTTGTTTCTTGAGTTCTTTGTAAATTTTGGAGATTAGCCCTCTGTCAGATGTAGGGTTAGTGAATATCTTTTCCCATTCTGTGGCCTGTCTCTTTGTCTTTTTGACTGTGTCCTTTGCCTTACAGAAGCTTTTTAGTTTCAGAAGGTCCCATTTGTTAATTGTCGATCTCAGTGCCTGTGCCACTGGTGTTATGTTTAGGAAGTGGTCTCCTGTACCAACTCGTTGAAGAGTATCTCCCACTTTCTCTTCTAAAAGTTTCAGTGTGGCTGGATTTATGTTGAGATCTTTGATCCATTTGGACTTAAGTTTTGTACAAGGTGATAAACATGGATCTATCTGCAGTCTTCTGCATACCAGTACCCAGTAATGCCAGCACCATTTGTTGAAGATGCTTTCTTTTTTCCATTGTACAGTTTTAGCTTCTTTGTCAAAAATCAAGTGTTCATAGGTGTGGGGGTTAAAATTAGAGCTTTCAATTCGGTTCCATTGGTCTACCTGCCTATTTTTGTGTCAATACCAAGCTGTTTTCAGGACTATATCTCTATAATAGAGCTTGAAGTCAGGTATGGTGATGCCTCCTGAAGTTCCTTTATTGTATAGGGATGTTTTAGCTATCCTGGGCCTTTTGTTTTTCCATATAAAGTTGATCAATGTTCTTTCCAGGTCCTTGAAGAATTGTGGTGGAATTTTGATAGGGATTGCATTGAATCTGTAGACTGCTTTTGGCAAGATTGCCATTTTTATTATGTTGATCCTACCAATCCAAGAGCATGGGAGATCTTTCCATTTTCTGGTATCTTCTTTGATTTCTTTCTTTAAAGACACAAAGTTCTTGATATACAGGTCTTTAATTTCCTTGGTTAACATTATCCCCAGATATTTGATGCTGTTTTTGGCTATTGTAAGGGGTGATGTTTCTCTGATTTCTTTCTCAGTCACTTCATCATCTGTATATAATAGGGCCACTGATATTTTTGAGTTTACCTTATATCCTGCCACATTGCTGAAGGTGTTTATCAGCTCTAGGAGTAACCTTGCAGAGTTTTTTGGGTCACTTATGTAAACTATCATATCATAGTGAAAGTTTGACTTCTTCTTTTCCTATTTGTATCCCCTTTATCTCTTCTTGTTGTCTTATTGCTGTAGCTAGAACTTCAAGTACAATATTGAAGAGATATGGAGAGAGTGGACAGCCTTGTCTTGTTCCTGATTTTAGAGGAATTGCTTTGAGTTTCTCTACATTTAGTTTGATGTTAGCTGTTGGTTACTGTATATTGCTTTTATTATATTCAGGTACATTCCTGTTATCCCTGATCTCTCTAGGACCTTTATCATGAAGGGGTGCTGGATTTTGTCAAAGGCTTTTTCAGCATCTAGTGAGATGATCATGTGGTTTTTCTTTCGCAGATTGTTAATGTGGTGGATTACATTGATAGATTTTCTAATGTTGAACCATCCCTGCATTCCTGGAATGAAGCCTACTTGATCATGGTGGATGATTTTTCTGATGTGTTCTTGAATCCAGTTTGCGAGTATTTTATTGAGTATTTTTGCATCAATGTTCATGAGGGAAATTGATCTTTAGTTCTCTTTCTTAGTTGTGTCTTTGTGTGGCTTGGGGGTCAAGGTAATTGTAGCCTCGTAGAAAGAGTTTGGCAGTGAGCCTCCTGCTTCTATTGTGTGGAATACTTTGAGGAGTATTGGAATTAGCTCTTCTTTGAATTTCTGGTAGAATTCTGCACTGAAGCCATCTGGGCCTAGGCTTTTTTTATTTGGGAGACTTTTGATGACTGCTTCTATTTCATTAGGGGTTATAGGTCTGTTTAGATTGTTTATCTTTTCTTGATTTAGTTTTGGCAAGTGATATGTATCCAGGAAATTGTCCATTTCCTTTAAATTTTCAAATTTTGTGGAGTACAGATTTTCAACGTATACCCTGATGATTCTCTGGATTTCCTCAGAGTCTGTTGTTATGTCCCCTTTTTCATCCCTGATTTTGTTAATTAGCATGCTCTCCCTCTGTCTTTTGGTTAGTTTGGACAGAGGTTTATCTATTTTGTTGATTTTCTCAAAGAACCAACTCTTTGTTTCATTGATTCTTCTCAGTGTTTTTCTGGTTTCTACTTGATGGATTTCAGCCCTCAATTTGATTATTTCCTGGCATCTGCTCCTCCTGGGGGAGTTTGCTTCTTTTTGTTCTAGAACATTCAGCTGTGCTATTAATTCTTTAGTATGACTGTTCTCCAGTTTTTTCATGTGGGCACTTAGTGCTATAAACTTTCCTCTCAGCACTGCTTTCAAAGTGTCCCATAAGTTTGTATATGTTGTGTCTTCATTCTCATTGAAATCGAGGAAGTCTTTAATTTCTTTTTTTATTTGTTCCTTTACCCAGGGATGGTGCAACTGTGCATTGTTCAATCTCCATGAGTTTGTAGGGTTTCTGCGATTTGTGTTATTGTTGAATTCTAATGTTAATGCATGGTGCTCTGATAAGATGCAGGGGGTTATTCCAATTTTTTTGTATCTGTGGAGATTTGCTATGTTTCCTATTATGTGGTCAATTTTAGAGAAGGTTCCCTGTGGTGCCGAGAAGAAGGTATATCCCTTTGTATTTGGGTGGAATGCTCTATAGATGTCTGTTAAACCCAGTTGGGTCATAACTTCTATTAGTTCTTTGTTTCTTTGTTAAGTTTCTGTCTGGAGGTCCTGTCTAGCGGTGAGAGCGGAGTGTTGAAGTCTCCTACTATTAGTGTGTGAGATTTTATGTGCATTTTGAGCTTTAGTAATGTTTCTTTCACGAATGTAGGTGCCTTTGTATTTGGGGTGTAGATGTTTAAAATTGAGACTTCGTCTTGATGTATTTTTCCTTTGATGAATATGAAGTGTCCTTCTTCATCTCTTTTGATTGATTTTAATTTGAAGTCTAATTTGTTAGATATTAGGATTGCTACACCCGCTTGTTTCTTGGGACCGTTTGATTGGAAGATCTTTTCCCAACCCTTTACTCTGAGATAACGTCTGTCTTTGATGTTGAGATGTGTTTCTTGTATGAAGCAGAAGGAAGGGTTCTGTCTTCGTATCCATTCTGCTAGTCTGTGTCTTTTTATAGGCAAGTTGAGGCCGTTGACATTGAGGGATATTAATGACCATTGATTGGTGATCCTTGCTTGTGCTTGATTCATTGTTAGTGAAGTTATTTTGTGTAGTTTCTCCTCCCTTTTTCTTTTGGTGTTTTGTAAAGTGTGATTATATATTGCCTGTGTCTTTGTGAATGTAGTTATCTTCCTTGGCTCTAGGTTTTCCTTCTAGCATTTTCTGTAGAGCTGGATTCATGGATACGTATTGTTTAAATCTGGCTTTGTCATGGAATATTTTGTTTTCTCCATCTATGGTAATTGAGAGCTTTGCTGGATATAGTAGTCTGGGCTGGCATCCTTGTTCCCTTAGCGTTTGTAGGACATCTGTCCAGGATCTTCTGGCTTTCATCATTTCCATTGAGAAGTCAGGTGTAATTCGGATAGGGCTGCCTTTGTATGTTACTTGGCCTTTTTCTTTAGCTGCTCTTAATATTTTCTCTTTACTCTGTAGGTTTGATGTTTTGATTATTATATGGCGAGGTGACTTCTTTTTCTGGTCGAGCCTATTTGGTGTTCTGTAAGATTCTTGTACTTTCATAGGCATATCTTTCTTTAGGTTAGGGAAGTTTTCTTCTATGATTTTGTTGAATATGTTTTCTGTACCTTTAAGTTGAATTTCTTCACCTTCTTCTATACCTTTTATTTTCAGGTTTGGCTTCTTCACAGTGTCCCATATTTCCTGGATATTTTGTGTTAAGGATTTGTTGGTTTTGAGATTTTCTTTGGTTGACGACTCTATATACTCTTATGAGTCTTCAACACCTGAGATTCTCTCTTCTATCTCTTGTATTCTATTGGTGATACTTGCATCTGTAGTTCCTGATCGTTTACCCAGCTTTTCTATTTCCAGCATCCCTTCATTCTGTATTTTCTTTATCGTTTCTATTTCAGCTTTCAATCCTTCAACTGTTTGAGTTGTTTCCTTCATTTTTTTGGTTGTTCTTTCTTGGTGCTCTTTAGATTCTTTGAGAGATTTGTTTATTTCTTGAATTTTTCCCCCATTTCATGGATTTTTTGTTTGTTTTTTCTTCTATTTCTTTAAGGGATTTCCTTGTTTCTTCTTTGAGGGTCTCCATCATCTTCATGAAATAATTTTTAAGGTCTGTCTCCTCTTCTTCATCTATGTAGTACTTTTCGGGTCTTGCTGGTGTTGGATCCCTGGATTCTGGTGGGGTCATGTTGGTGTTTCTATTGCTGAGTGATCTCTTATTCTGTCTTCTTCCCATCTCTTCTTTCAGTGGGTGCTGGTGGGGTCTTTCCATCTCCACTGGTCTCCTTCCTTCCTGCAGCTGAAGCTGGGGATGCTGACATGGAGTTTGGGTCCTGGTAGGGCTGATGTCTTTCCTGAAGCTGGTCTCACTGGGGTTGGGGTCTTGGAATTGTTGACTTCTTTGCTGTGTGGGCAGGTCTCCTGAAGCTGTACTCGCTGGGGTTGGGATCTTGGAAGGGCTGATGTCTTTCCTGAAGCTGAACTCGCTGGGGTTGGGGTCTTGGAGGGGCTGATGTCTTTCCTGTGTGGGCGGGTCTTCTGGATGCCGGGAGCGGCCCCGAAGATCAAGGGGGATGGGGGAAGGGCAGGCGGTCCCCGCCGGAGACCCAATCTCACCTGAAGCTGGACTAGCTCAACACAATGCTTTCTAATGTTTATTAATATATAGTATACATTCTGATCCATGTCAATATATAGTATAGTGCATAGTAATATAATATATATTATAGTGCTTTCTGATGCTTATTAACATAATATATGATACATATTAATATAATACATAGCATATTACATCCTGATATATGTACATAGTTGCCTTTTATACGAAAATGTAGACATGCATGTATTTTTTAGCTTGGTTTATTCCAGGGTGTTTCCTCTTGACTTTGATGAATTCAATACCCTACTCCACCTCTCCACCATTAAAAAATAAATAACAATACTTTAACCGATACTGTAGTTTCAAGATAGTAGAATAGATTTTTTTAAAAAACATTTTTACTTTTTAACTATATCATCACTCAAGAATTATTCTCATTTGAACAACATGTACTGATGTTTTGAAAATTATTTTTAGAAGTTTGTCGCATATTGTTCCTGATGCTTCTTAATTGTTTTGCTGTGTTATACTACATGCTTTGTACCTAGTGCTGTGCTGGCTCCATTATTGCCCCCTGTATCCACTCCTAGGACATCATTGTTGGTGGAGAGGAAAGTTATTAGCAATGTAACTTTCTAATTCTGCTTCTGCTGTCCCAACAAATACCTATTCTAGTCAGGCTTCTCCTGCCTCCCCCTCCTTCCTTCCCTTTCTCCCTCCTTCCCTCCCTCTATCCTTACTTCCTCCTTACTCTGAGAGTCCATTGGGTTTCTTTCCTTTCTTCCTTCCTTCTTTCTTTCTTTTCTTTTCTTTTCTTTTTCTTTTTGGGTTTTTGTTTGTTTGTTTTTCGAGACAGGGTTTCTCTGTGTAGCTTTGGAGCCTCTCCTGGCACTCGCTCTGTAGAACAGGCTGGCCTCAAACTCACAGAGATCTTCCTGCCTCTGCCTCTCAAGTGTTGGGATTAAAGGTGTGAGCCATTCTTCCAGGCTTCCACTGGATTTCTCGTGATACATAAGCAAGCCATTATCACCAAGAGCCCAGAGTGATGTGGCTTCCTTAGTGCTTATTCTGGAGGTTTTGTTTTATTTCCTTGGCTCATTTACGCGAACTTCTGTGATTATTGAAAGATTGTCATTTTGCCATTTTCAACAGAGTTTGGTTTAACAGCCTTTGTAATAGTCAAGTGATTTCCTTCTGTGAGTATTTTACGCTGTGTCTTGTTAGACATGGCTGTCTCAGATCAAAGCAGCTTCTCAGCTTCCTCTTTAGCACAAGATGTCATTGTGGCTTTTATGGATATCTTACCTGATTCAAAGCAGTGTTGAACTCCCGACATTATTAGGGCAGTCTCTGCTTGGTCATTACATATTATTCCTTTAATAGAGAGGCTTGTTCTTATTCATGAGTAAAGTTTATTTCCTATTCTTGCTGCGGTCTTTACTAGAACAGTGTGTGTGTGTGTGTGTGTGTGTGTGTGTGTGTGTGTGTGTGTGTGTGTAGGAAACAGAAGCCAGGGTCTTGCACACTCCACACTGATTCTGTTTTTAGACAGGTGCTCTGCAACTGAGCCTCATCTCCAGGCCCAGAACTGGACTTTGAGTTGAGTATCTCAACAGTGTTTTCTTTATTATCTGTTATGAGTCTTGGCTTGCACCCAGGAAACACCAGGAGAGCTGTGTTGAAGTCATTTCCCTGACACCCTAGGCCAAATGCACAGGATCACCAGAGTCAGAGCTGGGATATCACCATCTTTCATACCTCACCAGAGGAATGTATCACACAGTCAAATCTGAGAGGCTTGTGTGGGATTCAGGAAATATTTAAACAGCAGTATGGACCTCTTATTTATAGATAGTGATATGCAACTTGACTTATCTCTGATGGAGAACTTTTTCAAGGGTGAATCTTGCTTCTCTTTTTGGTGTCTTGTTTCTTCCAATCTCCTGTTATGCATTGGGTCATTTTTGTCTGGCTTTGAAGATGTTAGCCATTTAGGTGATCAGATGACAGACTAGCCATCAAGTTGCAGGCAGCCCTTCCTTTTCTATTTCCCTTCAGGTCTGAGATTTCCATTACCTTGTTTTTGACATAACAATGTTGCTTTTGTCCTAAATTAGATTTGTGGAGGGTTAACCCAGCACTTTTGAAAACAAGCTTTACAGAAGGCTGAGGGATGTAGCACTTGCCTCAAAAGTGCAAGGCATCCCCACATCACAATAAATAAACACATAAACAAACTCTAAACATGCTGAAAAGGCTTTGCACTTGTTTCCCTCCTTTGCCATAATCTATACTCATATTTTCTAGTGTTAGCTTTGCATGAGAATCTGTTTAGGCTACTTATATCCATGGCAGTCTTATTCTGCCCCAGCAGCTGCTTTGGAAGGAATGGCAGGTGCCCTGTGGAGATGCCGCCTGATGCTTCTTCACCAAGCATGCTAAGCAATGGTAGCATGGGAGCGAGTGCCACAGGTAGTGCATGCCATATGGTGACACACTAAAGGATAGAAACTTTGCCCTTTTCCTTCTTTCCAGGAGTCAGAAGACCCTGACCAGTGTTAAGTATGAGCTGCTTGTCCACCTTGTGGCATGAGTCTGCCCCTCAGACCCCTGCTTTGCCCTGTACTCCTAGCTCTCCCAGAGCCCCCTGGCCCCAACGTGCTGTCTTCGGCAGTGTTAAGAAGTCCCCTGAAAACTCTTTCACTCGAAGGCATTCCACCTCACTGTCCCTTCTCAACTCCAAATTTCTGAGATCCTAACATGACAGTGCTTCTCTCATTGTTTTCTGCCTCAAATTAATTTTACTTTACTTTGCCTTTTTTTATTTCAATTTTTGCTGCATAATGCAACCTGGCCTGGAATCTGCTTTATAGCCCAGGCTGGCCTCCTACTCAAGATCCTCCTGCCTCAGTCTGTGGAGTGCTGGGATAGCAGGCTGGGAGTGACCATGACCTTGTTATTTGTTTGTTTGTTGGTTTTTCTAGCTTTTTGGTTTATTAGTAAGTCTCTGGTTATATTCCTAGTCATTTGTATACTGAAGTCATTGTAGTCTAAAACTTTTCCTTAGATTACAGCTTTTGTTGTATAAGTTTTCATTTAAATATGCTCTTGCTTTGGCATTAATTTTTATTACTTTTTTCATTTATTTTACACCTGGAATGCAGCTTTACATCACCCACCTTCCCTCTGTCCCCTCCTCAACCCAGCCCTCCTCCACCTCTGTTCAGAAAGGGGAAGGTCTCCCATGGGTGCCAACAAAGCATGACCTATCAAGTTGAAGTAGGATTAAACTCCTCTCCTTGTATTAAGGCTGGACAAGGCAACCCAGCATTGGGAACAGGTAGCAAAAGCTAGCCAAAGCATTAGGGGTATGTCTGCTGATGTGGGATGTCCTTCTGTATGCTGCAAATCTGTGTTGCTTTTATTGGTTGATGAATAAAGCTGTTTTGACCAATGGCGAGGCAAAATGGAGCCAGATGGGAAATCCAAACAGAGACAGAGAAAGAAAGAACATGGAGTCATGGAGATGTCATGTATTCACTGGGGAAACTAGATGTGATGAGGTAACAAATTGCAAGACTCATGGTAAAATATAGGATATTAGAAACAAGTTGATTTAATTGTGAGAGTTAGTTAGTAATAAATCTGAGCCATTGGCCAAACAATTATAATTAATTTTAAGCCTCAGAATGATTATTTAATAATCAGGTGTGGGGACTGGCAGGCAGGAGAGAAACAAGCCCAGTAGGACCGGGCTAAATAGAGAAAAACTTTCAACTACACCCTGTTCCCACTGTTAAGAATCCCACAAGTTGACCAAGCCACACAATCTTCACATATGCAGAGGGCCTAGGCTGGTTCCATGCAGACTCGCTAGCCACTAGTGTAGTCTGTGAACTCCCATGAGCAGGCCAGTTGCTTCTATGGTTTCCCTTGTGATGAACCTGACCACCCTGGCTCATTTCCTTCCTGTCCTCAAAACCCCAGCCCAGTGCTTGACTGTGGATTTCAACATCTTTTCCCATTAGTTACTGGATGAAAGCTCTCTGATAACAATTGGGGTAGTTACCAATTTGATTATAGGAGATTTGGCCTTTTTTTTCCTGAAAGGTCGTATTGCTTACTAAACTATTTCTTTTTTTTTATTTAAATTAGCAACAAGTTTGCTTCACCTGTCAATCCCAGCTCCCTCTCCATCCCCTCCTCCCTGACTTTCCACCTGCCCCTCCAACCCCCCACCCAATCCCCACTCCATTCCTCAGGGAGGGTGAGGCCCTCCATGGGGATATCCAGAGTCTGTCATTTCATTCAGGGCAGGGCCTAGGCCCTTCCCCAAGAGTCCAAACTGAGAGAGCATCCCTCACTGTGGGAGGGGCACCCAAAGTCCATTTGTATGACAGGGATAAATACTGATCTACTGCCCAAGGCCCCATAGATTACTTAGGCCTCCTCGCTGACAACCACTATCAGGGGGTCTGGATTAGTCTCATGCTGGCCTCTGAGCCATCAATTGGGGGTCCAAGAGATCCCCTTTGTTCAGGACAGCAGTTTCTGTGGTTTTTACCAGCCCAGTCTTGACCCCTTTGCTCATCATTCCTCCACCTCTGTCACTGGGTTCCAGAAGTTCTGTTCAGTGTTTAGCTGTGGGTATCTGCCTCTGCTTCCATCAGTCACTGGATGAAGGTTCTAGGATGGCATATAAGGTAGTCATCAAACTCATTATCAGGGAGGGGCATTTAAGGTAGTCTCTCCACTATTGCTTAGTTTGCCAGTTTGTGTCATCCTTGTAGATCTCTGGAAATCTCACTAGTGTCAGATCTCTCCTCAAATCCATAATGGCTCCCTCTATTATGGTATCTCTCATCCTGCTCTCCTCTATTCTTCCTTCAAATCATCCAATTTCATATGTGAGTACTGTATTTACACTGTTGTTTTCCTTTCCTTCTCCACCCTCCAATGCCTCCCATGTCCCACACCCATTCTGTCAGTTTGATGACCTCTTCTAACTATTATTTTTACACACACTCATACACACAGCACAACACACACACACACACACACACACACAATACAACCTGCTGAGACTGGTAAGTGTTGTTGAGGACAAATTGTGTAAGATTATGTATCTTGTATTTTACGCTTAAACATTTCTTAAGCCATTGGACTGTGATTACAGAGAATTTAGCTTAAGAAAAGTCCTTTTTATTACATATGTTGAGGTTTTCTCTGTGTTTGAGTGCATAATAGACTTTATGATTAAAAGAACTGGCTATTTGCTTTTTGTTTAGGTACCTCTGCTTCTCAGTGAATCTGGGGAATTGAGTTTGTAGGTTGTTCTCAGTGTTTTCTTCATGTCCCCCCTCATTTTTATTTCTATTTATCTGCTTGCTATGAAAAACAAGTGTATTGATTTCTTCAAATATGTATGTATTTATTTTATCAAGTTCTCTTTGTTTTTCTAATGGGTTTCAGTCTGTGTGTGAGGCGTCAGCAGGAGCTCTGTGCCACTGTAAGGGCTTTAAATAGTTTTTATTCATTCATTTATTCATTCATTCATTCATTCCCCTGACAGTCCTAGGTGGAGGGTTCAGGGTTCTCCCAGCTTTGCACATGCAGGAAGACATAGACATAAAAAGCTTGTCCATATTTGTGCCTGAACTGTCATCTATTACAGTCTCACATTTGAACACTTGGCTTCCGTCTAGTGGCGCTGTTCAGGAAGGTTGTGGGACCTTTAAGAAATGAATCCTTACTTTGGGTGCCCATTCCACAATGAGGGATGTTCTCTCTCAGCCTGGACTCTTGGGGAAGGGCCTAGGCCCTGTGCTGAATGAAATGACAGACTCTGGTGATCCCCCATGGAGGGCCTCACTCTCCCTGAGGAATGGAGTGAGTATTGGATGGGGGACTGGGAGGTCCTAGGGAGCCTGGTGGGGGGGGATGGAGAGGGAGCTGGGATTGACATGTGAAGCAAGCTTATTTCTAATTTAAATAAAATAAATAAATAAAACCTAAAAAAAGAAAATGAAATGGAGCTTGTTGGAGCAAGTGGGTCACTGAGGGCAGACCTTGAGGTTTTATAACCCCTCCCTACCTGATTGTGGATGAGATGTGATCAGCCTGTTTCCATGACTTTCTCATCATGGTGGAACGATCCCAGAATAAATCCTTCCTCCATTAAACTGCTTCTTGCTAAGAATTTGGGCACAGAAATGAAAAAAGCAACTAGTATGACTCAGGTTGGTGAGAGAATGTGGCATTGCCAGTTGGGTGGTTTGCACCCCCAATCTAGTCCTCAATCACGGCTATGTCTGATACCCATAGCAGGTGCAACCTTCCTGTCCATAGCCACCTGATTCAATGGTGATCATAGGCTCTCTTTTTATATGACGTTTATTCCTGTTAACTAGGTTATCTTTTATATCTGACTTATCAGTTTTCTAACTGATGACCCAAGCAAGAATAACATGGCTGAGCTGTCTCTGGACTATGACAAAAGACTTACAGTATGCCTGGTGGTCGACATTAAGTGTATCAGTGCCCAAGACAGAGGAAGTCTGGCTTCATGGAGTGTGTAATCTGGGTAGCTGATGCTATGGGAAAGATGGAAAGAAAGTCAAGGTGATTGGTGGTGCCACTAGAGAGCACTACATCAGAGCCACTACTACATCTACCAGTAGGATAAGGAGCAGAGCCATAAGGGACACAGACATCTAAGCAAATAAAGAATGAACAAATAGGGCAATACTATGAGGTGAACATCCTTCTGGTGTGCTCCAAAGATGATGAGGATGTCAGCATGAAGAAACCTCATGAGGAAAAAGGATACAGCAGACTCTAAAAGTTAGAGTCCCAGAATGCTTCTATCTGTCTGGCATACCACCTCTAACTTCTTAGTTACAGAGTGGCTGCTGAAACTTCCCCTATACACACTATGTTCCAGTTAGAAAAGAAGGGAAATAAGAAGGGGCAACGGAGAAATGATCCCAGTGTATTTAATGCCTTCATTTGAAAGCATTTCTTGGGAGTTTTAACACTCATTCCTACTGCCCTTTCTCACATCATTTCTAACTAGAACACTGTTAACCATTGCTTTTGTCTTGGTCACACTGTCACTCCAAATAAAATCAGAGTATATCACCAAATAGGAAGGGGAGAATAAGTATTGACAGGTAGTGAGTGGCTGCTGCCATACCAAAAAGCTTACTGGAATATTCCTCTTTCCCTGAAGACTTTTTGGAATGGAGTCCTTGGGCATAAGAGATTCCAGAGTCCTGCTTATTTTATGTGGGTGCTAGTAATCAAACTCAGGTCCCAATGGTTGACTAGCAAACACTTTGCAGACTGAGCTATCTTTCCAAGACTAAGGTGGTATATTTAACTTTTCCCTTATTTTCTAAATTTCCCCCAAACCATTCCATAATTCATGCTACATACTCATAAGTGGTTAAATTTTTATTAACCACTATTTGAGAAAATCCCAACCACAGAAGTCCAATGAACATAGCAACAGCCTTCACTTGAAGATCCCAAGAGTGCTTTTTATAATTAGAAAAAATAGACCTACAGTCATTTGTTTAGTCAATGGAGGATTTTGGAGGCACAAAAGGAGTCAGATTCCTGCAAGAGCTGCATCTCAAGGATAAGGCACGTACTATTTCACCGTCATTGCCTCGTGAAGACTCCCCTGTGGCCTGAAGAGATGTGGCCTACACTACTCATTCTAACACATCTCTCAATTTTACATTTCTTCATTTCAGTCAACATTCTACAATCCTGCTTCTTTGCAAACTTACCTACTTGTCCTGATGCACGTGCCCCATCATGTACGAGGTCCACAGCAATAGGAGTCTTCTATGTCTATGTTGCCTTATCCATGGTTGAGTTTCCATGGATTCAGTATTTGAAGAATGTGATGTTTTGGCATGAATTACTACAAGGGTTAGCCATAGTAAATGCTAAATAACAATGACCTTCCCTTACCACCCCATCATCATTCTTGGCCCTGATGGTTATATTAGGCAGGGTTTCAGAGAAACAAAAGCAGGTAGGGTGAACATATATTGCAAAGGAGACTTATTAGACTGTCTTACACCACAGGGTCAGGATATTCTAATGATGTCTAAGTACTGGACACCCTTGTAGCTGCTCAGTATCCAAGACTGGACATCCATAGATGCCCCAGCAATCCCAAGCTGGCACTGAAGGCCTAGAAGATTCCTGGAGACCTGTTGATTTTTAGGGTATATTGAAAGGCCAAGTTACTGTGTTCTGATCTCAGGGAAAGATATTGGCAGTAGTCAAGGGATAGAGGTACTCACCAGAATACCTGGAGTCACAGGGATTGAATTTGGTACCACTGCACTTGTTTTAGAGGAAAGCATCTACATGAATATAGTTTGAGACGTGGAGCTGGAACAGTTTGTTCCCCTTCTCACCCATCAGAGCGTCGCCAGATTGTAATTAAGGTTGTGATATGTCACAGAATCAAATACTGGTTTCAAACAAGTAGACAATCTCTCAGTCAAAAACAGTGTTTCTCACTGTCCTTTCCCAGTGCCTCTTCCTTACCCTTTCTTTCCTTTAGCTTCCCATAACCACAGATGCTTGCAAAACCATGAGGCTTCCTTTTGTACACCCCCATCTAGCTAGCACCCTGGTTTCTGCTATCTCCAGATCTTGCCTGCAGTAAACTGGCCACAGGAAAGTTATTTGCTAACTAGAGCGCCCTCTGCTGATAGAAGAGTCCCTGGAAACACATCTACGGGTCAGTGCTTGGTCTGTCTGCATGGAGGGGCTGGCAGAGGCCACTTCGTTCCCTTGGTTGGGATAGGGTGAAAGGCAGAGAACATTTACCCACAGTCCACACTCTGTAGGGGCTTCTCTGACCCTGATGCCCAGAACTGTCCCTGGTTTGTGGGCTTGTGAGCATTTGCTGGAGACAGTCAGGGATTCTGGGGGTGGAGGTGTTCTGAGAGGGAGTCTCACACCATCAAACAGATGCAAGTGAGCCACCTGCTTCTACTGTCTGTGTTGATGCAGAAGTGAAACTCAGGATGAGTTTAAAAAATTCTTTTGAAGAGCAAAGTGAGGTCAGTTGGTAGCATTTGGGTAAAAAGCAACTATAAAAACAAGAAACAGACATGTGATCGAGATTAAAATGGAAACCATATAACCTCACTAAATTTGAATGTTAGTCTGAAGTTTATTTAAATTCAGAAGGAGGTAGGTCAAGCTCCAGTTTGCCAAAACCCTAAGGCAGGAACATTTGGAAAGGACAGGGAATTTCTTTACTTGGTGATCAGGTTGTGACCAAGCTGATAGTCTTTCCACCCTCCACAGGGAATAGATGACACACTGTTACATACAATGTCACAATTTTCATGTCTCCTGGAAGACATGAGTCTTCTTTTTAATTTTTCTGTTTAATAACACTGAGGGTCAAAGATGCTGCGTAACCTGCTTACAGATCATGAAACGAAAATGTTGCCGAGATGGTATGTGTACCAGGCTCCAACAGTAACTGCTTCATTGTGGAAGAATGCCCTTGGTTTATTGTACCTGCCCTCAGCCCTGTGATAGAAGGATGCTCACTGCACACACAGGTCTCACTCAAGGTCTTGCATCGCACCAAGTGGCAGAGAGAGCAGTGGTAAAGAAATGATGCAGGAATCTGCCCTTAGAGAAACTGAAGTGTCAAAGTCCTGGGTTCACACAGCCTACTCCAGGCAGCCTTTGGTACCTAACCCTTCTCCTCTCTCATGCCTGTGGCCATTTAACATTGATACACAGGGCCTTGCTATGTACTGCAGGGTGGCCTCAAACTGCTAATTCTCTTGCCTCCATCTTCCAAGTGTGCATGTATGTTCCAATAAGGTTGGCTTTATGTGTCAGTCTAAATGAAAAAATAAGTTATTCATGTTAGTTATCTCACTTAATCCTTATGAGGAAGTGTCAATAAAGGCCCTGTTATGTTAAGCCCAATTTTATGGGTGAGGAAATTGAGGCATCGAAATTAAAAATGGATACTTAAAGGCTCAGTTAAAATGTAACAGATGGACCAAGGAGATAGGCTAGTCAGTAAAAGAGCTTGCTCCCCAGAAGCCACACAAAAAGTTGGCTATGGTAGCAATTATTTGCCATCCAAGACCTGGAGACAGTTGATGCTGGTCAGCTTAGCCTTTTTTTTGTAACTTCCAGGCCTCCAAACAAAAAAAGTAAACAATAACCAAATAAATCCAAAACCCACCTGTTAAGTTGCCTTCTGGGTTTCACATGCACAAGCACACATACATGTGCACACGCACACATTAGACCTAGACAGTCTAGTTCTCCTCTATCACCCTCACTCTGTGCACTGACCCTGGAATTGCTGTCGATTATCTGTCATGTCCCTGTGTCCTGTTGGACAGTTCCTAGAGGGTGAAGACTGTCGTGAACATTTCCTTTGCAATCACTGGCTTACGACTGGGCACACCCAGTTACTCAAAATGCTGGCTGACTAATTCAGCCTTCCATCCTGAAAAGTGATGGAGAAATAAGATTTGGCATTTGAGGTGGTGGTGGTAATCCCACAAATCAGGTGAAACTTCTCCAGAGCTCTGACTCCTGGGAGCCATAGCGTGGGAGCTTAGGAACCATATTTAAACAGAAAGGTTCCTTGGGGAATCTTCATCATCCCCAGATTTCGCTTGCCCAGCAGGATGCCTGCATGTAATAGGGTCCCATGTATCTTTGTGGAATGAAAAACTGAGCTTTGGAAATCCCAATGACTCTGGATAGAGTGGCTGGAGCCACTGCTGAGTCTCAAGCAGGACTCTGGCCTCTGTCCTATCAGTCAGAGGCACCTGCCTCTTTATGAATAACTGGGAAATGAAAATTCTTGCCTTTCTCAAAGCAAGGAAGCCACTTTTACTTGGTGTGGTTCAGCAGACTTAGGGTACCTACTTTCAGGATCTCCCAGCTGACTGTCTGCCACACTGAGAAGGACATTTCAGACACCCCAAGTCACCCCAGCTCCCCCTGTCCATTCTTCTGTTGCATCTCCACGTCCCCACTCACTCTAAAATGTTTGAAGGGCTAGTTATCTTGGAGCCAGAAGAAGATAATAATCCCAGACATCAACTCAGGTAAATTTTCATTCAAAACCCATCAAGTGAGTTGTTTATAGCATCTCCAACCTGCCCAGGGCGACTGAACCTCTTTCTTGAGTAGCTTTTTATGAGTCAAAGTAAACAACTGTGTTTCTCCAGGGATTTAGGTTCAGGATCTTTCACCTTAGTGCTGAAGCACTGGGGCCCTGCGGGAGCTGAATCAGAGCCTGGGCCCTGGAGGACTCCAGTTAATTGTGTCATGTGGAAGAAACATAGGTCATTGTTGCTTTACAGGCGAAATGCAGTGGAGAGCTCAACAAAGGGGGGGTGGGGGCTGGAATACTCCACACGGCCAGCCAGTGCAGGACTTGGACACTGTGTTTCCCCTCTTCAATCAACTCACGAACACTAAGAAACCTGAAGTCCTGGGAGGGAAGAAGACTTGACCGTGATGGAAAAGATGGAGCCTGCATGGATAGAAGACGGCGGCCACCCTTCTACAGCCGCATGGAGAAGCTGAGTGGTTACAGAGATGCTATCATTGCCCCAAGGCCAGAGGTGAATCATGGGACCCTGGTTACTTCATCTCCACGTCTGATTTCCGGAGTTTTCTGACTGGTCTAAGGGTGGCTTAGGACCTATAGATGAATCCATGAAAAAAAATCTCTCTGCGTCTTCGAAGAGAATACTGAACGAGAAAGGAACCAAAGTTACAACTAGTCTCCGTCACAGAAGCCAGGCCTCTTGTGGTAATCCAATGTGAACACACCCCATATAAGACAGAGAGGATAAAGAGAAAGAAAATTCTGCAGTAGCAGTTCTGGGTTGCTGGATCAAGCCATGCCTGGAATCAGTCCTCTGAAATACCTAGTTACATGATCCAGTAAGGTTTATTTTTAGAGTGTTAAACCAGGGGTTTTATTTTGTAAACTATAAATATTCCCAACTGATAAGCAGATAAGAGGAGACTAGTGAGCCAGGGAGCTGCTCTCCTATTGAGCTCACTCTTGGTGAGGTGGGAATGCCTCTGTACCTGGCTGCAGAGCTGGAAGGTGACTCTAGACTGCATTTCAGGCCAAGGACAAAGGCTGTTCCAGAAGCTCTCTCATGAACACACAGCTCCTTTCAAGTCTCTGTAGTGTTGCTGACCACATTTCCTTTTGAGATTGCATATATCCATTTGGCTCTCTGGCCTTCCAGCTTACTGTAGGTAAGAGTCATCCTCACTCACTTTGGGATCTTTGTACCTGGCCCCACATCTCCACATCTGACACAGCTCAGATGTGGTATGCTGGTGCAGTGGACAGAAAGGTTCTTCTTACCTTAGTTAGCCTCATTGTCTGAATGATTCTGTCCATACCTGCTCTCTTCCCTCCAAAAACCAGGATGCTATTCAAAAAGGCAGGAGACAAAAGGTCAAGAATTCACTTTAAATTCCCAACTCAGTGACAGACAGATCAGTCCCCTCCATGTGCAGACACTCAGAAGGGAATGGCAGCAATACTGAGTCAGAGAGGGATGGGTGAAATTTGAGTCCAGAGAGCTCATTCCTTCCAGACTCTCATTGATAGAGGACAGAGCACAGGCCAAGGTCAAGGGGGCAGTCCTGGTGGCTCAAGGTCACCAGTCAGGACAGGAAAGTGATGTAGCAAGGCTGGACTCACCCAGCTCTGAACATAGCCCAGCGAGTCAGACATCAGGATGACTGGATGGAAAGAAGGGCAAGAAGGGAGACTGCCTTGGACATGCAGCTTCAGCTTATGGCCTTGGAGGGTTGGGAAACTCCTTTAGCCATCAAAGCATCCACTTGCCAACTGGATTTGGTGGATGTTGGATTTGAGTCCTTGGGGACCGGAGAAGTGAGTCATCTAACCCTGCATTTTTAGTTGGCCCTGGGGTGGGAGGTGACTCAGAAGTCACAGTGCTTGTGCTGATTAACCTCGGAGAGTCATTGAGAACCTCCTCCCTATCGTTTCACTCAGTGATCAAGGAATCCCGGGCTCTAAGAGCCCGGACCTGTGACATCCCACGTTTTCTCCCATCCCCACCTGCCAAGGTTTTCAGAGTGTAACCGAAGATACCGGGACAGAAAACTCCGCGCCTCCTGAAACTCTGCCTCTAGCTTACTGCCACATGGAACACAGGGTCTCAGGACCCTTCTCTCCGTTTGCCTGATCTCGGCAAGCCAATCTGCCCTGTTGGCTCGTCTGTTCCCCACTTTCCCCATCTCTATCCCGAGCACCGGCCTTTTCTCACTCCACCTTGTTCCCACGTCTGTTTGGGGGGTGTCCGTCTGCTCCCCTTGCTCCCTCCCCCTCCCTCACCTTCTCCTCCTCACGCTGTCCTCGGCTCCTCCTCCAGGCCCCGCCCTCTGCTCAAGGCCCGGGTCCCTGATGGCCCCTTCCCCAGGCCTGGTCCCCGGAACAGCCACCTCAGAACCCTGGGGATGGGGTGGGGACCCTGTCCCGAGAGAAGGGGAATCGCGGAGGGCAGGGCTAGCTCCCTCCTCTAGCCGTGTCCCCGCGCGCGCGCGCCGCGCCCCCTCCGCGGCCTCCCCGCGCCCGCCTCCCGCCTTCCCCTCCTCCTGGTGACGTCCGGGTCCCTGCCCGTCTGAAAACTCCGCGCCGCGGCGGTGGAGGCGGCGGCGGCGGCGGCGGCAGAGGAGGAAAGGGAGGAGGAGGAGGTGGAGGAGAGGAGCAGGAGGAGGAGCAGCGGCGAGCCCCGGCGACGGCGGCGGGGCCGGAGCGCGGAGCCCCCGGGATAGAGCGCGCACCGGGGTGTCCCGGCACCCTGCTCGCCCCGGGCCGCCGCGGAAGATGGTGGCGGCGCCGTGCGCCCGGAGGCTGGCGCGGCGCTCGCACTCGGCGCTGCTGGCGGCGCTCATGGTGCTGCTGCTGCAGACGCTGGTGGTGTGGAATTTCAGCAGCCTGGACTCCGGGGCTGGCGAGCGGCGGCGCGCGGGGACAGCGGCGGGAGCAGCCGAGCAGCAGCAGCAGCAGCCCGCGGCCCCTCGCCGGGAGCGCAGGGACCTGGCTGCCCATCCGCCCGCAGCCCGCGGAGGACCCGGAGGCCGAGCAGGCGGAGGAGGAGCACGGGGAGGCGGCCCCGGAGGAGCCCGCGCACAGCAGCCTGGCAGCCGCGGGGCACTGGCCGCCCGGGCGAGGGTAAGGTGCCCTTTCAGAAGGGGATCGGGAGCCTCGCGGATAGATAGACAGCTGGGCGACCCTACCTGTGCCTCCCACCAGTCCTGGCCACCCCAGTTCGGGTATCCGAAGGGACTCTGCGCCTTGGTTGCCCTGGCTGCCCTGGGCAGCTGCAGGGTCGTGCTCTGAGCTGCGCTGCTCTGTGCTGAGTCTGAGGACCGCCCCCTTAGGGTCTGGAAAGTGAGCTCCAGAGGAGATGCGCTTTCAAGGGGGTCCTGTTCCTTGTCACTCTTGCTGGGTGCCCTACTTGCTCTCTAGGTGGGGGCGTTGAAGCTTGACTGCCACCGGAGTGCGTGCATCGGATCGTGACCGGATCCTCAGCCGCTGCTCAGTGGTGGTTCTCCACGCAGCCTCTCTGGTGTGAGCTGTTTGCTGTAGGCTAAGAAGGGAAATGGTATGAGTGTCGTAAGTCCTCCACCATGTCCCTAGTACCCAAATCAACACTGGGTTATGAGTGCCTGATCTGACTTTGAGTCCTGTTTTCCCTTCTGGGTGTCTGCTGCTCCTGTCTCCACCTTCCTCAGTCCCTAACCTTGCCATCTCCTGTCCTCCCTGACTTCTCCGGGATCCGCAGCTTCAGGGCACTGCCCCTTGGTCCCAGCTGACTGTCTCTGACTTAACATAGGTGGCTAGTTACATTTAACTGTCTGTTTGTCTGGCTACACAATCACTACACCTCCGGTTGAGCATTGCCTTCTTCCGATGTGGACGGCCAGGGCTCCAAAACTGTCTCCCACAGTTCTAGGGGCACCTGGTTGCCTAGGCAGGGCACCAGCCTATCTTCCTCCCCTGTCCTCAACTCCCTTGAGGGTATCTGTTCCACCTTTTTCTGAACTCGGAGGGCAAGTGATCTGAGTCCCTAACTATGGGACAGGGGCTCTTCTCTGCGTGGGATGAGTGTCTGTCTGTCTGAGATGCCATGTGACTGTCCATCATCCCAGTTCCCTGCAGAGAATTGCCTAGCATCTGAAGGGCAGTAGCCTCCAGGGGAGTGTTTCTAGGATCCTAGGAAGAGAAAGGTCCTTGTTATTGCTTGTCACTCTGGCAGCCTTTGGTGAAGGCTTCCTTGACACTGACTGTCAGGAGTGCTTTCTGATGTGCTTAAGTTCCTTGGGGTTGCCCTGACCCTTGTTGCCCGAGTGTAGCTATTTGCGCCTGTAGACTGAAGCAGTCTCGGGACTCGATCTGATCACATTTGGCTGCTGTGTAGGTACCAGGGAGGTCTTGTCCTCACCTGTGGTGCAGAGTGGAGTGATCCTTGTGGATGACAACTCAATGTCCCCAAGTCCTTCTTGTTTGTACCCAAGGGGGGAGGCAGGCATTCACTGCCTTTTGAACTCCTGGAGCTGATCGTATGCCTGGAGCTGATCGTATGCCTGGAGCTGATAGTGTGTTCTGGCTGAAACACTATTCTTTCTGGAATTAGAGACCTACTGGAATGAGAGAGGGACTAAGAGCATGTACCGCTAGCCCAGCGTGGAAGCAGGCAGGGTTGGGAGGAGACTATGGGACTCACTGTACCTTCTGCAAATGGGGTTCAGGTGGTGCTTTCAGGGTACATAGACCACCTGTTGAGATAAGCAAGAAGGGAAGAAAAGAAACAAACTGCGGATTTCTTCATACCTCCCCGATGTTCTAAAGCAATTCACAACCCCTCCATGAGTATTCAGTTAGGCGTAGTATTCCCTCTTGTCCTAGCCCAGTCACATCAAGTCTGGAATCGGAAAGGCGGGTGTGTCTTCGGATTCCCAGTTCTAGCAGCAGAGTTCCTGGGCTTGTCTGCAATCTTGCTTTCATCTGTACATCCTCCCACCTGCATCCTTCCAAAGTCTCCATTTCTTTACCTTCCTATGTAGACACACATGCATTTTGCTCGTTTTTCTTTCGCTTTTCTGTTCCTGGTAGTTGTCAACCGTTCGGTCTTGTTGCTGCTCCTGGACTTGAGTTTTATCATATGCTTGTCTCTCTCCTCTCATCCCCCATCTCACATTCATCTCCAGGGGCTGCATTGTGCATAGGATGGCTAGAGCTAGGGGTCTATCCTCCTCAAGCTGTGCCCACCCCAACCCCTGCCCTTTCATGGAGCTCAAGGAGACCAGAAGGGGGCAGGCTGTTCCCAAAGTCCACCAGAGCTGGAGCTTCGGATGCAGGCAGAGAGAGCCACAGACTCTCAACAACCACAGAGGCTCCTTTCAACATGCCGTTCATTTCTGGACCTTGCCTGGACTGCCAGACTGCCTGATACTGCGGAGGGATTCAGAGGGGCATTCAGTAGTGAGACACACACTTGTTCACGCGTATTCGTGCATGAGCAGCACACACACCCTCGAGAGCATTCTTGCACACACACACACACACACACACACACACACACACACACACACACACACACACTTTTTCCAGATGGCTTCTGCAAATACCACAGAAGCATATGCTTGGACAATGATGCTCATCTCTGTGCTCCACTTCGTGGCAACTGGAGCAGGGTAGGGTGGAGAGTCTTGGCCTGGGTGGGTGGCAAAGGGTGTCAAGTAGCTGTTTTGGCTAAGGTATTCCCTAATCCAGACCTGCCTGCTCCCCCTGGCTGCTTTCCCCCCTCCCAGCTTCTGAACATGTTTGGAGAACAGTGTCTGGATACAGAGCTTGCACCTGTGCCTGGGCATTGGGGGCACTTAAGAAGGGAGGGAGGAGCCCCCAGGTTTGTATGCAGGCAGAGTGAAGGTGTGTGCCCTCTGGTGAGAATAGCGGTGAGATGGGCATGCCTGCAAAGGTTTCCTAGCACCCCCTCTTCCACTCGGCTGGCTTCTTTGAACTCATATATTAGCTTGATGCGGATTACAGCTGAGTTCTGTAGTGGGGCGTTTTCTCTGGATCTCAGTAAGACATGGACTTTTCTGTACTCCAGGAATATAAAACAGAGAGTACTGAGCTGTGGATGAGGTAAAGTAGGAAGGATGAGGGGACTGTCAAAAAGATCCACCAGCAGAAGGTCTTGAATGGATTTGGGGGGAAATGAAGGCTGTGCCTGTTAATGTCATACCTTTATTTTCTCCCCCTTGCCAGTCTTCATAGTCCCAGCATTTAGCACTTGTGCCCTGAGATATACTGTTACTTACTAAGTGTCCTTTAAGAAATCTAGTTTTGTATTGTTTGTGCCTGCTACACACTTACAGTAGAATGAGGTTTCTGTACAATCTGACCCCTTTGAAATGCTGATTTTCCACAGAGGTTCCTCATTCTTCACATTACTCAGATAACTCAGGATTCTTTCAGACCTTAGCAGTGACTTTGGAAGATGATTCCAGTGGCGTTGGAGGCAAAGCTTTTCTTTCTATCCAGATGTTTGCAGAGGAGAGAACAGAGAGGGGTTGATGGCTGACTTGTTTCCTCTATACTTCTAGGGAAATATTTCGTCTGAGCAAGGCATTATGCTTTGTGTACAGAGGTGTGCATCCCTGAACGATATTTATCTTGTGTACAGAGGTGTGCATCCCTGAACGATATTTATCTTGTGTACAGAGGTGTGCATCCCTGAATGATATTTATCTTGCTGCAGATATTGCCATCTGCCGGACCATACACTGGAAATGCTAAATAAAATAGATACATAGACACAGAAGTAGTCATATAATTTAATAATAATATAATAAATACAAGCTGTGTATCCGTTATCTGAAATACTTTTAATGAAGTATTTGGATTTTGAAAGACATTTTGAAATATTAGCATATAAATAGCAAGGTATGGTAAAGGGTGGGACCCAAGATTAAACACACAAAAAAGTAAACAAAATTATCTTCTTTATCTCTCTTTTTTCTTTCTTTCTCCTCTTCTTCCTCCTTCTCCTCCTTCATCTCCTTCTTTTCCTTCTTTTCTACCACATCCTCCTCATTCTTCTTGTCTTACTCTGTAGCCCAGGCTGGTGTCAAAATCATGACCCTCCTGGGATTACAGCTATTAGCAATCATGCATGGCTTGAACAATTCATTTTGATGCTATATATACACCTTATGTACATGACCTAAAGGTAATTTTGCACGTTATTTGTGTCTGCATTTTAACTGTGACCTGCCATATGAAGCAGGTTTAGAATTTTCCACTCATGATGTCATGGCTATGTTTGGGAAATTTGGATTTCAGAGCATGTAGTAGTAGGGCATTTCATGAGTATATATACATGTATGTAGTTACTTTCCTTCCATTTTTTACACACTCCAAGCATTCTCTGTAGTCTATCCATTCATTTATTTTTTAAATCCTTTAGAAGATTAGATGGTGGAATGCTTGCTAATTATCTAACAGGAGGCCAATTGAGGCTTAAAATTTTTATTTTCTGGGAATTGTTTAACTTTGATCCGTGTTCTTAATAGGAAAAAAAATCACTAGTGAGTTGAGTTAGTGTAGGAAGTTGATTGTGTGATGGTGTGTGTGTGTGTGTGTGTGTGTCTTAGGATTTAAAGTATCCTTAAGCCTACCTCTGTAGTCTACCTGTCCTCTCTGAACTGCCTATAATGAGAGGGGTTGTAAATCTATGTGCAGAGACTCCAAGATTTCCCCATCAATATACCAACTGTGCAGGGCGGGGTTCCTCCGCCCTTTACAATCCCTCCATTTTCATTCTCTCCTCCCTGCATCTTTGTGTGTGTACATGCGCATGTGCTCGAGCACACACACACACACGTGTGTGTGTGTGTGTGTGTGTGTACGTATTTATGTATGCATACATGTTCCTGTGGGTGTGTGGACATGTGCATCTGGTTGCGTATGTATGTGTGCATGTGTGTAGAGGCCAAAGGTCAATATTGGGAAGCTTTCTCCATCATTGGGAAGCTTACGTTTTGAAACAAAGTCTCTCACTGAACCCGATCACTGATTCCACTAGGCTGACTCACCAATGGGCTACAAGTACCTGCCTATCACCACCTTTCAGTACTGGCATTGTAGATGTATCCCACCAAGCCTGGCTTTTTACTAGGATGCTGGAGATCCAACTCATGTTTGTACTTACTGTAAGTATTACAAACTGAGTAATCACCCAGCTCAGCCCTCGTCTCTGCATTTCTTTCTTTTAAAAAAGATGTAAGTATTTTGTCTGCAGTTGCATCTGCACAACAGAAGAGGGCATCAAACCACATGAATCTACAATTATAGATGGCTTTGAGCTGCATGTGGGTGCTGGGAATTCAACTAAGGACCTTAGGAAGAGCAACCAATGTGTTTAACTGCTGAGCTGTCTCTCCCACATTTCTAATGATTGCCTAGCACAACTTTAAGGAAAACAAAATGAATAAGTAGCAAACACCACTTGTGACAAACCCTTTTTGGGGGGGCAGTTCAAGACAGGGTTTCTCTGTGTAATAGCCCTAGATGTCTAGAACTAGTGATGTAGACCAGGCTGGCATCACAGATTCACCTGCCTCCTGAGTACTGGAATTAAAGGCATGCACCACCACCATTAGGCAAAACCCAGTTTAAAGAGGCAGAAGAGAAACAGGTCTCTCATTGAAGCTGAAGCTCATTGATTCCACCAGGCTGGCTCACCAATAGACTCCAAGGACCTGTCTCTCACCACCTCCTCAGTGTTGGCATTATAGATGTGTTCCATCATGCCTGGAGCATGTGACAGACCCAATACAAAAGTAAGAATCAATAGGGCACTTTCTGATGTACAGAGCGTCAGATCCCAGCTTTGCACTGTCTTGTCTCCATGGTCTAGGCAGGTCTTTCTCAGTTACTCTGTAACGTGGGATGAAGAGGAAGAAAGGTCTGATTCATGAGAACTAATGTGTTCTGGGCCCAGACTGACACTTCAGTGTCAGCTGGTCTCTCAGAAGGAAATCCAAGAGTGTTTGGAATGAACATTTGCTTTTTCAGAGTTACTTAGTTTGCTCCACACCATAGAGTTTGATCAAAATTCTGCAGTAGAATGCCTCAGGGTCCTTTGGTTTGGGCCAGCCTTGGCACAGGATAGAATGAGGTAGAAAGAAGAGTAACATTTATTGAGCATTGACTGTGTGCCAGACATTCTCTTGGTGTTTTACATCGATTAAATTTATCCCCACCAAATCCCTGCCGTGTGTGTGTGTGTGTGTGTGTGTGTGTGTGTGTGTGTGTGTGTGTGACTGCCTGCTTGCCTATTTGTCTATGCATGTATGTATGTCCCTATGTCTCTGCCCGTCTTTGTATCAGTCTCTCTCTCCATCTACTCATTGTTTACACCTCCACTCCAGGAAGCAAGGTGTTCTCTTACTTATCTCATACAAAGTTGAAATCAGGGGTGCCCAACTAGGAATTGTTGGTCTTATGATTACTATAGTGCAGGCATAAACAGGGCTCTGCAGACATCATGTCACTGTGTCACTGGACCCTCACCCCCATCCCCTAGCAGGTGGGACATGACTGTTGCTGTGCTCATTACTTCCAAGATGAGAAATTGGGAGCAATCCTAGGCTGCTTTTTGCCAAGGGCTGCCCAGGGTTCTGAACTCCTTGTCTGTGTAGCTTTGCAAAACCCTTTCCTGCAACTATATACTTCTTGAAAGTCCTCAGTCCAGTTTAATAGATTCCTAAAATGTCAGTTTCTTGTGAAGCACCAGATCCCTGAGAATGATGTGAATAACACAGTTGTAAGCAGCAGAACTGGGATTTGAACCTACACAGTCCACACTGAATAGTCTACTGCATGCTCTTTGTCTAAGGTTTTGCAAATGTTGTCATCTGACCTTAACACTTCAGAACTCCACTGATTCCAACAAGATGCCAAACCCCAAAGCCAAGATTTTGTTTTAGTGTTTTAAACTTAGTTGCATACAGTAGGTCCTTACACACACACACACGCACACACACACACACAAAGGTTTCTATAATCAAAAACATGTACATATAAATTATATATCCCTTATACCATGTGGCACCCCTTGTTGTTTGGGTAACAAGAGCACCAAAAACTATTCCTGCTCTTTTAACAAAATTCTTGAGAACAATTAAGTATGATAATTGTGAGGCACAGTCTCCAAGTCCCATTTTGGGTATGTAGACTTGTTCATCCTAGTCTCTGTTATGTTGTTTCCTTTGTTGTGCATCCTATTTGAAGACAAGATTTTATATAGCTTCAGAAAAGGAAGAGAGAAGTGTGACCTCTAGTGAAACATACTACAGAGTATTGACTATGGCCTGCTGAGTCTTGCCCAGGGAAGGAGTCCTGGATTCAGGGCTGAGGGCCTAGGGACAGGAGGGTGTTATGTAAGGTTTCTAGGAAAGGATCCTCAGTGCTGTTCCTGCCACTCTGCTTTTCAGTTAAACCACCCAATAGTTATCTCTGGAGAAGCCCAGGGCCTGGGTCATTGCAGCAAGAGTTATCTCTGTGAACATGCAGTCCATGTGGGTACTTCCTTCCTCTTGCAACAGGCACTATTTGTTTGCCTGTGGAAACTTCCCAGGCTCTGCCCCTATGAGCCTCGTGGCTAGCCCATCCTTCTACCATTAGCCTCAGAGTTATACAAGACAGTGGTGGGAAGTAGATGGTTGTCACCATAGCTTGGGGGAGGGAGAGTAGTGTCATCAGTATCAGAGCCGGAAACCCAGACTCCTGAGCAGATGAGGAAAGGTGGGAACTCATTCTCCAATAATTCTTTTGAGGGTGTATCCCCATCCACCCAGGCTTCTTGAAAGTAATGAAGTGGATTTGTTCCTACTGAGATCTGGCTTGCCCCAGTCAGGTGACCCTGGCTTATCTGGGCACCTAATGCAGGCTAATGGGTCAGGGGATTCTAATGAAGCAATGTGCTAAGACCTATCTGTGTCTGCTTGTGGCTGAAGTTTAAGTGAGGTTCCTTACCCTAGACATGCTCACATGGCAACTGTGATAATGATGGAGATAATGATAATAAGGAGGGTAACTTGTATTCTTGACTATTTATCTTGTACCATACATTGTGGATTAACTAGATAGTTCTACTACTGAATCTTTTACACCAGCCTACAAGTGAAGGCTGGTATCTCATCTCTGATTTTTACTGGTTAGAAATAATAAGTTTGTACAATGAGTTGGATGAAAGGTAAATCCACGAGAAGAGTCCAAACTAGGAGTTGAAGGGTGGTAACTACAAAGACTGTGTCTGAGTCTTTTTTGAGTTCACCTGGTGAATCTTTCGTCATAAGCCCCACTTTCCTCCCATCTATTTATGTATACTTACATGCATCTATTCATCTATCATTCATCTACCCATCCATCTGATCATCCATATATTCACAAATACCTCAATGCATCCATCCAGTGCTCCAAGCCCTCCTGGATGATGAGTGTAGTAGGCAAGGGTTAGAGTCACAATCATAAGCAGCCTAACAACAGCAAATTCTTCTCTGCTGGGCTTGGATGAGGAATGACCTCTTTCAAATAAGAGAGAGGTATTCTCTGGGAAAATGCAAGTCATCAAAGGCCCTAGAAGCCTTTGAGTCTCCTGCCATTTCAGAATCTCCTGACCTGAGGGCTGATCTGTTCCACTAATAGGTCTAAGCTCCCCAACATTATACCTGAAAAACTGAGCATGTAGATTAGTAAGTGTGGCCAGCGCAGATTCTGTGCCATTTATGATAGAGGCCAGACTCTGACTTGTCTTTACTTATTTGTGGCTCAGTTTCTTTGTTTGAAACTCTGTGGCCTTGATACAACCTTATGGGCCTTGGTGCTGAGAGGTAACTCTAGCCCATCATTGATATCTGTTTTGCCTTGATACATGCATCAATTTGTGCACCATCCATCTATCCATCTATCCATCCATCCATCCATCCATCCATCCATCCATCCATCCACCTATCTATCCACTCCCCATTCATCCATCCTCTACTCATGCACCCTCTTCACACATGCATGGATATATATTCTTTCTGTCTATCCATCATTAATTCATATATACATGTATGAAGGATCCATCCATCTACTCTTCTCTCTGTCTTTTCATCCATCCTTTTATAGGATTACAAATCTCTGCCTATGTAGTAAGTGCCGTGAGTCTGTAATTTAAAAAAAATTGTAATTTTTTAAAGTTACAAGGGAAGACAGTCTAGTGTCACATTTTGTTTGATATGAAAGACCAAACTAGAAATGATCATACCCTGAACCCTCCAATTCTTAGAGCCCTCTTCCAAGATCCTATTAAAAACCTCATTTACTAAGCAATTCCTCTGATCTGTTGAGTTTGCTACATGTTTGCAAGGCATTTGTGAACATTGTGGATGGCTGAAAGTCATCTATCAGACCTGTCAGTCATCACCTGGACTGTTTTTGCCTACCCTTGGCGTGATAGAAATAGTGGAGCCCCAGAGTATGTAAATTCTCTCAAACACCAGACGATTCAGAAGGCAAACCTCACTGATGAAAATAGAATCCTGCCATCTGCATTTTGGTGAGCTTTCCACTTTGTGAGCAGCAGGACATCTAGAATCGTCTACCCCCTCCCACCTATGTGTTCCACATGCCCTTACACTACAATGGTTGGCACTGGGAAGTTGGAAGTTATTGAACAATGGAAAAAGGCAGGTAAACCAGTGGAACATTCTGGATTCTCTTGGCTTGGGTCCCAACTCTATCAACAATGTCCGACTTTCAACACTGTGAGTCATTTTGGACCTTCCTCTGATAACTCGTGTAAACCCAACTCTCTCCATGGGTCACAGAGATTAAATCTGATAAATGGAGAAGCAAGTGTTGTGTCTCTCAGAAAGCCACATAGAGATGGATGCTGGGGTTCCTATCTCAGAGTGGGGGAGGGAGAGCTTTTATCCATAATCCTCCATGATGATTGATTGAATGATTGAATGAATTTGTGAATGAATGAAAACTCCCTGGAGGATCCATGCATTCACAAGCCACCCACATTGATTCCTTGTTTGGGGGCCTCCTATGTGTCAGGCTCTGTGTAAAATGTGGGAGGTGTAGCTGAGTCTCTGCTTTCTCCTGGCTACGATTGGGACACAGGAGGATACACAAGCAGAATAATCATAATGAAATAAAAAATTAAGGTATTGAAGAGTAAAGGCAACCATTGCGGTGTTGGGAAAAGCAAGATACCCTCTCTGGAGGGGGGCTGAGGTTAGGGTGGGGCGGTTTGATTCTGCTCATTTTATTTTTGGTGTGTATGTCACTCACTTCAGGGTGAGGATATATTTTGGAAGAATGATTTTTGCTAGAGGAGTTCCAAACTGACTGCAGGAATCCCAAATAAGCTGCAGACACAGATGTCAATTCACCAGTGATCTCAGGAGGGTTAACAGCTCCCACACAGACATTTTTGGGGACTGGGAACATAGCTGAGGATGTGCAAGACCCTGACTTCCCTTACTAGTACAGAAAAAAAGAAAAAAACTTTAATGCTATCATAGCTACCTCCAAAGGGCTGTGTCTATTCATGTCTGTATAAAAGTTCTGCAGTTCTTGAATTTTATGTTCACTTAACTGCTCTCTGTTCTCTTTATCTTTCCCTCTCCCCCTGTCTCTCTCTCCGTGCTTTCTCTATGTACAGTTTGATAAGTGGTCACTAACTAAGCACACCCAAGACACCCACATCCAGACTAAGAAGCAGCACCTGTGGCATTGCTGGTGCACCCCTCTCCCACTTCTTGGGGAGCACATTTAAAAATGCTACAAATAGCTTTGTGCTTCTTTAAATGTCTGCCTCAAGGCTCTTGTGGCTTTGCATGTGAATAACATGGTAGGTAAGTAGGAAGATGTGACTTACCTGACTATCAATTTCACTGTGCCAACCGCAGTCCTAACTGGATTCCAACTGGGTTTGGGGAATGACTTTTGTAAATGTCCTATTAACCACTTGGAAAATTGTTGGCTGTTCTGATGACAGCTATACTGAGGCGGTGGGATGGCTCAGTCTTTAAAGTGTTTGTCACACAAGCATGAGGACCTGAATTTGATTCCCAGAGTCCACATTAAAAACAAAACAAATAAGCAAATGACAGGTGTAGTAGTGTGTGTTGTAATCTCCATGCTGGCGAGGCAGAGACAGTTGAATCCCTGGGGCTTACTGGCCAGCCAGCCATATTAGGTGAACTCAGGCCAGCAAGAGACTGTTTCAAAAGTCATGTTGCCTGAGGAACAACACCTGGAGTTGTTCTCTTACACACACACACACACACACACACACACACACACACACATGTACATGACCATGCACACACATAATGAATACATAGCTGTATTGTTTTCTTCTGAAGTCCAAGTGGAAAAGGTTTAAGGCAGACACTGGCAGGGACTGACTATACTCTGGGCCTGTTTGTTGGAAAGGAGTGCCCTAGGCCCTCTGGATGATTTTGGTGGCTGTGGTGTTGCTTCTTCATAGACCTCTGTGGAGGACTCCCAGGAGTCCGAGACTTTGTTCCCAGCCCTTCTGGTGAGTCTGTGGGATTTCTGCCTCCTGTTGAATCAATGTACTCTGGTCCACTTTGTATTGAACATGAAATTAGCTGTGATGAATAGGTCCCCAGACAGACTGGTAAATGTCTGCATTAACTTAACTCAGAACCAAGACTCTGCAATTCAGAACTAGGGTAACAGAACCACCACACAGATGTCAGATGTCAGCAGCCACTCTGAGGACGATGAGGACACCTAATCATCCCATGAAGAGGGAGGTGGGGAGTGGGGAAGCCTAGAGCTCTAGGACAGTGAGATCATTTCACAAAGCCTCAGCGCTCAACCATATTGGTGTTCATAAAATAAACAAAAGCTTTTGTAATGGAGAGCTCTGTGTGCATTATTTAAGGATAGTATTAAAACCAGCTTAGATGAATCAAGAAATATGGAGGTTGCCTCATTAAGTGCCCTTTTTTGGGGGGGGGATGTAGCTGCTACTCTTTATATTTTCATCTTTATTGGTGAAATACAAGTTTACTGATTAGAGATGTAATGGAAAATCTTTTTCTTTTTTTCTTTTTCTTTTTCTCTTTCTTTTTTCTACCTTTGCCAGACTTTTGGCTGTTTCTGTTTGTTTTTTTATTTTTTCATGGAGGACTAGACTTTGCAGATGTTCAGTATGAAATAAAAGCCTATTCATTGCATCTCATTCATGCAGTCTTTTATCTCTGGCTGGGAAGGGACAGCTGGTTTCAAAGACACAGAGAACCCCTTTGGCTTGTAGGTGACTTGGCTCTGGTTCTGTTGTAAGCTGCTCCCTCACCTGGGTCTCTCCTAGCATCTCATGGCTTCTCATGTAGAAGGCAAAGAAAAGACAGTTTGAGGAGGGTGGGGGACTACTCAAGAAAGGGGTTTCAGCAAACATCAGTGTTTTTCAGGCAGGCCTGGTTTCTGTTATTAACTCTTCCCAGGTCAGAAAGCTTGCAGCAGGTGGGGCTTTGGGAAGGTTCCTAACTGTCATCAGCAGTAAGGAAGTCAGTTCTCTGTCTGGGGTGATCAGGGGAGATAATGCTCAGTGGACACAGGAAAATAGTGGGGAAGCCAGAAGCAAACCTGGCTCTTTGTGGGTAAGAGAAACACCGCAGCTGATTGGCTTCCTCCTCCATCTCTCCTCCTTCTCTTCTTTCTCTTTCCAGTGAAGGAAGAAAGCCATTTTTAAACATCAAATTGATAGCCAAATCACTGATTTCAAATCCAAATTTACGAGTGTCTGCTACTGTTGGACTCTGGCCTTTGTTTCAGGAAAGGGGACAGTGTAAAGGAGGAAGGTGAGACTTTCCTTTCTGCAGGGACTTCCAACATGCCCCAGGGCCACCCTGCTTCTCTGTGTCACCACTGTTGGGGTTTGTGTGAGTCAACTTCCCTTTGCTGTGGTGAAATACCCATGATTGACTACTGGAAGACTAGGGAGATTGACTCTGGCTCAAGGGTTCCAAAGTTTTCCCCCTGGCTTTCTAGGTGACATTGAGCCTGTGATGAGGCAGGTGGGAAAGTGTGGTGGAGGGAGCTGCCCACCTCAGAGTAGCCAGGGAACAGAAAGGTTTGGCTGATGGTCCCCTGGCTTGCTGCAGTGAGGCCTAGTTTCCTAAAGGCTCCATCCCCTCAGCTGAGCCACCAGCTTGGGACCACACCTTCAATGGATGGGCTTTTGAGGGCCATTGAACAGGATTTGAGTTAATTCTCAAAATAACATGCTAACAGTATGGTTATCTGTTAGGTGCCAGCTTGTATCATGCTAAGCAAAAAATCTCAGGGATTATCCCACTCAGTCATTTACAACAGACTTACCAAGTGGGTGCCATGCAGGCTCCTATTTACTTTATTCCCTGATCTTTATTTTCTCAAGAATGCCCCCAAGCTATAAAGACAATGGCACTGGAATTTTGACTCAGGCAGTGTGACCTGGGAGTCTGTATGTCAAAATTCTGGGCTCCATAGAAAGGGGTGTATGTGTGGGGGGTGCACATGTGTTTGTGTTTGGGTGTGGGTAGAGGTCATAGGTCGATGTTGGGTGAGTCCTATCATTCTCTAATTGAATCTGGAGTTTTCTAATTTAGTAGTCTGGCTGGAGCAAGGTCCTGGGATCCACCTGTCATCCTCTACCCAGCATGGGGATTGCAGACGCACTCTGACACACTCAGGTTTTATTTGGCATAGTCCTCATGCTTGTACTGGAGACTCTTTACCAACATCTCTGGTAGATGATAGTAACGAAGCACTTACTCTGAGACATTCTGCAAAAAATCACTCTACCAGGAAGTTGGTCCCATTTGCCCATTTTGTGGATGGAACTCCTGAGACCCAGTACCAAGATCAAGCCAGGATGCAAAATCATAGTGTGACTTACTATTGCTAAAGGGAGGGTTCAGACTCGTTCAGACCTGGAAGTCCTCTGTGCTGAGAGGCTCTGACCCCCATTTTCACTGTGTTGGGCAGGCTGAGTGGCAGGTACCCTCCTTCCACAGTGGAAAAGAGAAGTAACATACACATTGTAATATTTTGATCAGTTGCTGATTTGTATTAAAATAATAATTACAGCAGTTATTACAGACTCAAATTTCAGGGAGACCCAGCTGCTTACAGAGAGAAAAATAATGAACCACATATTCTCTGGGAATTGCATGAAAACCAGGCTTGGCCCTTTCTCTCCCAGAGTGTCCAGTGGAGGTTCGGATGCAGGTTGAGAGCCATGTGTTTTGCCAGCTGTTCCTTGACGTGAGCGGGATTGGTAGCAAAGGTCCCCTATAGGAGCTACTGGTGACCAAGGAGGAGTGTGCCACCCCAGAGATAGTGGATTTGAACAGTGGCCTTGTCCTTCAGTCTATCAGATGGGTATCACTTTGGACACAAACACAATGCCATCTGGAGGAAAAATATTTAAAACCTGTCCTTGATTATTAAATAATTCAAAAGACACTAGCGTCTGCTAGTACCTGTTCACAGTGAAGGATTCCTAGGTAATTTAATTTGATTGTAGCCGATTAGATTATAAGCTGCTTTGACTGTGAAGGTATGTTATAGTGCTAACTTTTATTTACTTTTCTTTTCAGTGCTGGGCATGGAGCCTGGGGCTAATTCAGGCTCTGCAAGCCCTGTACTTCCAAGTTGCCTGTTGCCTGTTCATGGGTCTTTAGCTGGCTCCTAATTAGTGGCCATTAGAAATAATGCTGTTATGAACATATTTTAAAAAGAAATTATTATATTAGAATTTAGTGTGTGTGTGTACACATGTGTGCACATGCATGCATGCAAAAGAGAGAGAGAGAGAGAGAGAGAGAGAGAGAGAGAATCCCACTTCTGACACCAGATATGGATGATAGTCAATGCTATAGGAAAACAATATATTTATTTACCAGAGAGAGAGAGAGAGAGAGAGAGAGAGAGAGAGAGAGAGAGTCGCACAAACCAGGAGTTAGAAGCGTGGCTGGCTTCCAGGAGAAAAGGGAGGTTCCTTTTCCTTTCACTTCCTTTTATATCTACCTGTGTCAGTTTACTTGTCCCCGCCCTCATGGACGGATAGCTTTGTGGTGGATAGCTTTGTGGGTTCACTCCTACAGTTCAGAATAGGCATGGTAGTATGCACCTTTATTCTGCTCTGAGCATTCCTGTATGTGTCTTTGGTGAATACCTAAACATTGAGAGATAAATATCCATGAGCAAAACTGATGTACTCACTATTTTGCTTTCTTTCCTGTTTTTTCTTTTCTTTTCTTAAAGATGAGCTTTAACTTTGAGACCTTAATTTTCACACCAAGGAGTGGAGGTTGGTGATAGGTTCCTAGGTTGAAGCTCCAGTAAGCAGCTTATATCCATAATTAGTGTTGCAAAATAAGAATCCATACAATTGCGATGTATCAGATGATTACTGTTTGTCCCTTTAAGGCTGTTGGGAGCACTCCTGATGTTAACTGCTTTGGGAAATCATGCTATCATTTAATTTCTTATGCTGAAGTCATATGGTCCAGAAAGCTGTTGTCTTTACTCAGCAAAACAGGCCTGGCAGAATTAGGCCTTTTTTCCATCTCCATCACTTTCTGCTTTGATTAACTTCTATTTATCTCTAGCTGTTCTGGTACTCTTGCTGGGAAGCAGATGAGCCCAACCTCCCCCATAAGATCTCTAGACTGCAGTGACATGTGTCATTTTACATTGAAACACTGTGCTGAAGTGACCCTTCGGGACTGCATATGTTGTGGGTCGCAGAACATTAGAGCTCTGGACTCCATCTAAGGACCTGGCTTCCTGTGCAGTGTCAGCATTGTTTAGCTGCCCAGGATCTGCCTTGCTTTCTGAGCTCTAGTCACTTTCCATTTACTGTCCCACTTCTGCAGTCACAGCTGTTGACAGGGTTGGGACAAGGATTCCCTTCGATCCATCGTCTTTCAGGTTTGCTTGGCGCTGGCTAAACACAATGATTTCATATTCTTTCTGGGGCTTGTTAAAGAGGCCTGTCAACTCTGTCTCCAGCCAGCTCTCTCCACCAGAATAATATCCTGGCTGTTTAAGAAGCATGGCCCCAGGTCCTGCTGCTTGCAATGGTCAGGCTTCACCTGTGTCACAAGAGGCTATGCTTGTCTATGCTCTTGTTATTTTTGAGGGGGGTGAAATATGGATTTTTGTGCTGGAAATAGACATGAAATCCCATTTCGGCTACAATCTGTTACATCTGACTCAGTCTCGGGCACTTTCAGTTGTAGTTTTTTATATGGGGTTAAGACCCCATATGTGCATTCCTAGATAGGAAATACTTAGCCTTTCAGTTTGGGTGGCTTTGCTCGCCTAACCCAGATTCATGGTTTGTTTACTACACCTTATAACTGTAGTATTCATTCGAACTCTTTATGAAGGTGTGTGTATGAGAGCGGGGAGGGAGGGGGAAGGAGAGAACAGCATTGTACACATGTGGAAATTAGATGACAACTTGCAAGTGTTATAACTTGGGTTCTGGAAGTTGAGTTTGGCTTACTAGGCTTGGTGTCAAGTGCCTTAACCTGCTGGGCCATCTCACTAGCCCTATGATCTCTTCTTTATCAAGACCACTTTCTAAGCTGGAGGCGGTAGTGCATGCTTATAATGCTAACACTTGGGTGGTGGAGGGAGGAGGATAAAGAGTTCAAGGCCAACCTGTGCTACACGTGGAAGCTAGCTTAGGTTATGTAAGACCTTGTCTCAAAAAACAAAATACTAAACAAAAGAGACCACTCTTTAGACGTTTTGAGATGCCCTCTTTAAAACTGATGATTGACTTGCTCTCAGAAGAAAACTGATCTATTTCAAAAGAGAGAATCTTCTGGCCCTGTTCCTGGAATGGCACGGTGTTGGAAATTCGCTTTCCAGATTGCACAGAAATGTGAATTGATAAGACATGTCTAGGGCTGGGGACCTGGCTCAGTTGGTGCAGTGCTTGACTAACACTGTACATCCCTGGGTTTGATCTTCAGCACTGCATGATCTCTAGCACAGGTGAGGCAGCGCACTCGTGTAATCCTAGCATGTGGAAGAGGCAGGAGAAACAGAGGTTGAAGCTCATCCTTGGGCACATAACTAGTTAGAGGAGATCTTGGTTACTTTTCTATTGTTAAGACTCAGTACTACGACCAAGGCAACTTATAAAAGAAAGTGTTTAATTTGGGTTTATGGTTTCAGAGGGTTAGAATATATGATGGCAAATCAAAGGCATGGCTATGGGACCAGCTAAGAGCTTATTATGCAAGTAGGAGGCAGAAAGGGCACACTGGAAATGGCAGGGGTCTTTTGACACCTCAAAACATGCCCCAGTGACACACCTCCTCCAACAAAGCCACACCTCCTAACCCTAACCCAAACAGTTCCAGCAACTGGGGACCATGGATTCAAATGTAGGAGCCCATGGAGGCCATTCTCACTCAAACCACTCACCACAGAAGCCAACCTGGATTGCATCAGCCCCATCTCAAAGAACAAACAACAAAAAGAACCCTGTCTACATCACTCTTCTATCAAAGAAGAAATCGCATGGCCCTTTCAGATGAAACACAGTGGCAATGGGAGCAGCTCACATCCCAGTTTGACAGGCAAGGTTAACATGGTGCCCAGAGGCAAATGCATAGACCAATTTCAAAGCAAGTTAGCTTTAGACCTGGAACACAGAAAGTGAAAGTGGTGAAGACTAGAGGCCAACTTTTACCTTAAAACAGGTTATTGAGGATAAACTAAGATCAGAAAGGGACAATCATGGAAGAAAAGGCATAAATAGGTGAACCAGAATCCAAACAAGGTAGTTTCAATTCATAAATGTCCCTCATACCTCAGGCCACTGGGATGAAAGCTGTTTGTTGAAGTTCCCTTTTGTTTAACAGGTCTCTTGCCCATGTTTTATTAAAAATATTGGAGGATTAGGCAACTAGGAGGAGGACCTTGAGCACAAGAAGAGTTGACCTAGACAAGACCATCATACCCCTTGAAGTCTTTCCAGAATTTCTTGGGAGTTGACTGTAGTCATTCTCCAACAAAACCTTTCTTCCTTTTGTAGCAGCTTTGGGGTCCTCATCACTGCCTACTTGTTTCTTGGTCTCTTGATTTCTAAACACCTATGATGTGCTATGCCCTCTTGGAGTATGTCTCTCCCACTGTACCCAACAGAGAGTGTTCCCAGGGTTCATGTCACCTCCTACATGTCACAGCTGATCCCATGGTTTGTACAAAAAAGAACTTCCTTCCCATGTCTCCCTCTGCCTGTGTATAAGCTTAGAATCTCCAGCCTTTTATTAGGTTCCTGTGACCATCACAGCTGACCTCAGACCCCTTAACACCATCAGTGCATCTAGTTCTGGGGTAGTGGCACAGAGTAAGTGCCCAGAAGTTTAGAAGTTACTTGAAAGATGTCATGAGTATCTAGAGTGGAGGCAGGAGAATGGGAAAGTTAAGATCATTCTTAGCTGTATAGTGAGTTTGAGGCCAGCCTAAACTACATGAGATGTTGTTTTATAGATAGATGATACATAGATAGATAGATAGATGATGATAGTTAGATAGATAGATAGATACATAGATACATAGATACATAGATACATAGGATGATAGTATTAGATTAGGCTGGCCACATGTCATGTGTTTTACAGTTAATGTTTCCACAACTCTGTGCTGTGAGTGTTGTCTAAGCTATTGTCCAATGTGTGGATAGAGGAAGTGTTGCATACAGAGGGGAAGTAACTCCAGCAGAGTGGCACAGCTGCTTAGGGGCATGTTTGCACCATCCCTCAGCCTGGCAGGGGGGGTGGGGTGGGGTGGGGGATGGGGTGGATATGTTCTTCATATCCTCATCACTGGATGCTGAGTTCCTTCAGTAGGGTTTGGGACTGGCTGGACACAGGTAAACCTGAGGACAGAGTTTTTACCTGTCCCTTCCAGCCTGTGATAGGGAGTGTGTGTGGCACATGCCCAGCCTGCTTGACCCTCCTCACCAGCCCATGTTCTTAGTCTCCATCATGAAAGTATGATCACTGGGCTCCTGAAAACAGGACAAGGGAGGAGCTGTGACTATGGTCAGAGCTGTCAACCTCCCTGGAACCTGCACTCCACTGGGCAGGCCAGCAGCCCACTGTAGAGGAATGGAAAGTCAGAGGGGCCTGGACTCACAGCCTGTGGAGGGCCAGTTGTACCGGGGCTAAGAAGCACTTCCCTGTGTGTGTGAAAGAAAGCATGAGTAACACTTTTATTCCATGCCACAAATGTCCCTGTTTATCTCAGTTGGAGCACACAGCGTGATGAAGTGGGTAATGATACACACAAAACCTGTGAAACTGGGATGCCTAAGTTCAAGTCCTGGCTCTGTCAGTGAGCAGCTCCATGACTATAGAGATATGCACAGGGTCTCAGCTGCTTCATCTGAAAAATGGGACCATGGGACCTACCTACTGCACAGGGTCTCAGCTGCTTCATCTGAAAAATGCAGAGGGTTCTGTGGTGAGATGGAATGAGTGGACACTGTATTTCACTGAGCACATGTCCAGACATGTGTCACTTACTGTAAAGAGCTTATTATTGCTGGTAGTGATGGTTCAGAGATAAGGGGGCTGGGGAGAAGATGTTCAGTGACTAGCTTTTCCAAATTCTAGAGTGAGTTTTATGAGAGGCAGGCATTTCTTTTGCATCAGACCATACTCTTGCCCCAGAACCATATTAACTATGAGCTACACCTCACTAAGGATAGGGGCCTTTGACTTCAGGAGAGCCCCCCACAGCATCTCTGAGAGACAGTGCTGGGCAGTTAAAAAGGTCATGTTGTTGATTTGTTGCCTCAACCCCTGGCACCCAAAGCTTTCAAAGGGTCCCACTTCAGAGCCTGGCCCTGTTTTCTGAGGATCAGAAATTAGCTTCTCCCTCCCTGGGATGAGGAAATGTTCATGAAGACAGCCTGGTGTTTTCCCACAGAAAGCACTGACAGTTTTTGCCAAGATTCAAGCATCTTGACCGCGACTGACAGTGGGTCTGGGCAGCTCTCCCAAGTCCCCGTCTTTAGAACTCAGTGTTTTCACGGCCTGTGTGTTTCTGTACTGCAGGACCCATCCCCAGCCTGGCATAGGGGCAGGGATTCTGAGCCCTGTTTCCCATTTGGATTGCATGGAGGTTAGACACTCTGCCCCAGAACTGGAGTGAGTCATGAAGGCTGGGGCAGACCACACCTAGGACATCTCTTCTGAGGGACTTTCCATTTGTTCCTGAAGCCTGTGCTGAGCTGGGCAGTGGATGGTGGGTTTCAGAGGTTGTAAAGAAGGTGAAAACAACAAGGAACCTCCTGGCAGCTTGAACAGGGTTGTTGGGCAGAGTCCAGAAATCCTCTTGCTGACAGCAATGGTCTCTGAGTTTGCAGAGAAGCAAGGCTGTGAATAATTAATTGATCCCACTAACTGAGTTGTGAAAAGCATTTTCGGAGTGTCTTACCTGCAGGTTCTCAGGGGAAGGAGATAGGAGGAGTAGGTGGGGATGAGGATGCCTTCCCCTCCAGCCTAGGGATACTGAATCCCCTTTTGTCAGGTCTGGGGAGCCAGGCTGAAGCCCCCAAGCTTGATAGCAGTTTTGGGCCAGCTCTGGGAATGGTGTTGGCAGCTGGGCTCTGACAGGGTTGGGCTGTTGCCACAGAGGGTTGGTGAGTTTCCATGCTGGGTCTCAGGGTCTGAGGGACCCTGACACTTTAGAGGGGAGACCTTAAAGACTCCTGGACCTTCTACTTCCCTGCCTAAGCAGCTGTAGAAGCTGGAGGAGATGTGGGTACAGAATTCTGCCAACAGGTCTGATACCTGACATCTTGTGATTAATGCCGGCTGCTGCATGTGGTAGTCTGGACTTCCCTAGCCCACTTTGTGTCTGAACAAGCAACACTAGCTGGTCAGTAGGAATCAAGAGCCATGATTGAACCCCTGGGTGCCCCCTCCCCCCACACCTTGTGCTTGTGTGGTTTGGATCATTCTCTTTGCCCCTCTCTTCCTCAGAGCTCAGCCTGGATCATGGGATCTCAGTGGCCCTTCCTTGGGAAAATGGTTGTGAAGACTAACTAGGTTGCTATTGCTTAATCACTTGTGTCCCTGTGACTCCTCCCTGACAGAAGCAGACAAAGGAGAGATTGATTTTGTGTCTTGGCTTCAGAGTGTCCTGACTGTTACAGCAGCTGGCTTAGATCAGGAGGGTGGGAGCATGCAGTGAAGGCTGCTCACATCGTGGAGGGCAGCGAAGCAGAGGAGTGGGGGGCATGGCCAGGGATAATGCATCATCCAGGCCCAGGCCCAGGGACCTGCTTCCTCCAGCTGGATTCTACCTCTTGAAGGCTCTGAAGTAGTGCTACCAGCTGAGGGTCAAGGGTCAAAATCTGAGTCAGTGTGAGGGGTGTTTTAGACTCAAATCATGATGATATTTTCAAATATAACACATAAGTATTTTCTTATCTAAAATAAGCATGAGGAAGGGAAGTTGACAAGGACGGGTAGGGGAGACACAGACATGCCGTGATGGCTTGTCTAAACATAGAATCACTCTCTGTAACAGAAAGATCTGGGTCTTTCTGGTTAATAAGTGCTTCATGAGTTGTGTGTGCACCTGTGTGTGTGTGTGTGCACATGTGTGCCAGTTTGTGCCTGTGTGTATGTGCATGTGTGTGTGACGGTGTGTGTGTGTGTGTGTGTGTGTGTGTACATGCATGGGTGTATGTGCATGTATGTGTCCATGAGAATATGCCTCTGTGTGTGCACATGTGTGTGTGCATGCATGAGTGTGTGTGTGCATGTGTGTGTAGGTGTTTGTACATGGATTTGGAGGCTGTCATTCCTTAGATGCTGTCCACCTTGTTTTTTTGAGACAGGGTCTCTCATTGGCCTTGAACCTGCTGATATCACTATACTGCCTGATCAGTGAGCCCCAGGAAGCTGCCTCTGTCTCCCCAGCACTGAGGTTACAGTTTCTTGGGTTCTTGGCATGGAACTCAGGTCTTTGTCCTTGCACAGCAAACACTTAACCATCTAAGCCATTGCCTCAGAACCAGTCTCAGGTTTTGAAGGTCTCTCCACCACTGATTTAAGTCATCTTAGTCAGGTTCCAGTCAGCTGCCTTTGGGAGGGTGCCCAGGGGAAGATGGAAGCAGAAAATGGTTGCTGTTCTTGGAGCTCAGGATAGGAGGTGTGGCGGCTGGGTAACAGACACAACATGGAGTTACCAGTTCAAGTGTGCAGTACACCGTAAGTGCATGGATTCAGAGGTTCCTAACATAAGTGACATAGGAATTACAGAAATGTGAATAGCCTGGTGTGCTCACTACACAGGGTATGGACATGTTAAATAATCATGAATAGCCTGGTGTGCTCACTACACAGGGTATGCACATGTTAAATGATCATGTTGTGCCCCCCTACCCCAGGGTGTGCAGCCATTTTATACCAGTAAAGAGCTTGCTGGTGCCTTTGTCTTCCTCTCTGTAAGGATCTTGATTCCTCAGTCTCTCCCTCTTGGTGCAGTTTGAAGCAGTAACTCGATTTCAGCCAAGAGCACATGTTTGGGGCTGAAGAGTAGCAAGCAAAGAGAGCCCTGAATTTGGAGTCCAGGCTATGATGGAACCTTTTCTCTGTATCTGATCACCCATGACTTGGCCAAGTACCTTGAATCCTGGGAGGTACCACTTCTCAGAGGAAGTTCTAGGGTAGCATCTGGGCTTGTGTTCTCCAGGAGTGGTTTCACTGTCCCCCATGTCGCTCCATCATCATTTGTCCTGGAAGCTGGTCAAAATGTGGGGTCTGCGAGTTCCCAGACCTACAAATTCAAATTGCTCCTCTGGCTGATTCTGTGGTAGGTTTCTTTTCAGCCGACAACCTCAAATTCCTTATGTAGCCCAGGATTACATTTAACTCTTGACCTCCCTGTGTTGGAATGATGGAATGATAGGTGTGTACCACCTACACCCAGTTTATGGTACTAGGGATTGAACTCAATGCCTTGTGTACCACAGGTGAGCACTCTACAACCTTGAGCTACAGCCCCAGGCCAGCCTCTAAGGTGTTAATTATACACATGGATACTTAAGGGCCACTGTGTAGAGGAAGTTGTTTGAGGTCCAATGGGCTTAGCAGGGGAAACCTGCAATTCACTATTTCAGTAGTTCTGTAGAAGCACCCATGCTATTTTATTGTTTCTGGGGCTGGCATGAAACAGGGTGTGACCCCTAGAAAGAGGAAGACAGCCTTTACTTACGGAAAACAGTAGGTGGTGCTGAGTTTGGGAGCTTATAGAAAGTTCAGGTTGCTTCAGAGATCATAACTCAGGTGTCCTGACTTCCTTCTTTGTTCTGATTGTGTTACCAGAGATATGTGCACTCAAGTCTCCTATCGGAGAGGCTGCCTGGAGGATAAGAGCAACTGTTTATTGACCACTAACTGAGCTAGGTGTCTCCCAGTGCTAGCTGTTTGTTAGAATATAGTCACCAGAGGCATTCTGGGTAAAAGGGCGATTGCTATGTCCACTTTATTTAGGAGGAAAACAAGGCACAGAGAGGCTAAGAAACAGATTCCGCATTACCCTGTGAGGATGTGGCAGAACTGGGCTTCAAAAAGACAGACTGCTGTCACCAAACAAGACAATACCACCTTACCTGCTATGCAATTCTCCTTGATGGGCTCTGTCTAGACTGTAAGGAGTCCAGGGTCCCTCTGGCACATGTCTGCTAATAAGCTGACCTGAGTATACTAGTCAGAACGCATGACCCAAATGCTGGAATTCATGGTGCAGGTTTATAAACTTAGCCCTAGGAAGGTAGAGATAGGAGGACTGGGTTGGAGGTCAGCGTAGGCTACATAGCAAGTCTCAGTATCAACGAGCTGACATGACTCTGTTAGTAGAGTGTTTGCCAGGCATGTGTGAAGCCCTGGGTTCAACCCCCAGCACTGCATAATTGGACATGGTGTCCAATGCCTGTGACCTAGCACTCAAGAGGTGGAAGCAGGAAGATCAAGGCTCAGGGTCAGCCTCAACAGCTTGAGCTACATAAAGCCAAAACAACAACAACAACAACAACAACAAGCAATCCTGGAATTGGCTAAGTTCTGTGAGTTTATTAGAAGGAGGGAAATGGCATGATGCTTGCTTGTTTGTTTGTGACGAGGAGTGCCATTGACCTGCGCTTTTCTTATTCAAGTGAATTCTGCTTCCTGGTTCAGACTAGACTGTACAGCAATGTTAGGATGGCTCAGGATTGTCTGATCAGAAAGTGCCTGCTCCCATGTTTCCTTCCCAGGAAGTATTTCTGAAAATGTGTTGCACTGAGTCCCTGTACTCTATGGCGAAGACTGCCTCCTTCTCTCTAGATAAGATCTACTAGCGGTACTCCTCTTGGTGATGACTTGGAGGGGTGTGTATGTGTGTGTGTGTGTGTCTGTCTGTCTGTCTATATTTGTATCTGTGTGCACACAGGCATACACGTGTGCACGTGTACATGAGTGTAGGGGGTATTTTGTAATAATCTGACTCTTTACTAGGTAGTCAACAACATTGGGGTTCAGGAGGTTGATTTTTTTCTATATGGTTTGAGCACCCTCAATGCCAAAACACAATTCAACATTTTTGAGGCTGCAAATAGAAAATTCTAAACCACAAAGCTTTGTCCATGAAACAAAACTATTACAGAGTTACATGTGGGGCTAGGGAGGTGATGCTTAGGTTCAGTGTAGGTAGAAGCCTCAGGGTAAGAACACTGACTGCTGGTCCTTGTTTACTTTTCTGTTGCTGTGATAAACATCAGGACCAAAAGCAACCTGGGGATGGAAGATTCATTTGGCTTACACTTCGAGGTCACAGTTCATCACTGATGGAACTCAGGGTAGGAACTGAAGCAGAAAACTTGGAGGAATGCTGCTTACTGGTTTCCTCGCCAGCTTTTGCTCTGCCAGCTTTCTGATACAGCCCAGGACTACCTGCCTAAGGATGGTCTGTCAACATAAAGCATTTTTCAACGATAAAAACAATCTCTCATCGGCATGACCACAGGCCAATGTGATCTGGGCAATTCCTCAGTTGAGATTCCCTCTTCCAGGTGATTTTAGGTTGTGCCCACTTGATAGCAAAAATTCACTGCATACTAACCTTCCAGAGCACCCTAGCTCTGTTCCCAGTACCACATTGGTTGGCCCACAAGCACCTTTAACTCCAACTCAGGGGATCCAATGCCCTATTCTTGCCTCTGAGGGCACCTGGACTCGTGTGTGTGTGTGTGTGTGTGTGTGTGTGTGTGTGTGTGTGCACATAATAAAAGTAAATCTATAAAATGTTGTATAGAATCAGCTTCAGGTGAGAAACATTAATGAATTCTGCGGTTAGACTCGTATGTGTCATTGTGTATGTCCAAATGTTCTGTAGTTATACACAAAATCCCAAATCTGAAATACTTCCTAATGCCTATAATGAACACTAAAGAGATAAATATAATAATATAATAAAGTACATTTACATCTTACACAATACTGTACCACATGCAATTAAGTATAATAGCACCACTACACACCAATAATGGCAATGTCATGGACACTTGCTGGGCGTCTTCTTTTTGCCTGGCCCATGTTCACCCCTGTGTTTAAACTTAATTCATGAAGTAACTGTGGTCTTAGTCCATTTCAGATCCCTGCCCAAGGTCCATGAGTAAACTCCAACTCTGCACTCCCAGGCCTTAAACTGCGAGCCTAGTCACTTTTTGTAGAGTGAACTTTCTATAGAGTGGATCCCCACATACTGATATTGGTGTAGTTTTGGAGAGGCCAAGACCCACAGAGTGGCTCATTTAGGAGGGTCATTGGCCTCTGTGCCTTCTGTTCTCGGAGGGACTAAGGATGAATAGGAGATGAAGGGGTCTAGAGGGGATGATGATGCAGGAAGAGCTGCAAAGATTCATGGGATGGCACTGCAATTTTCCCAGCACTCCCTGGGGTGGCACATGCCTCCTCCCGTATTTTAGGTGAACACATCAGCTCCCTGAGAATCCAGAGCTTATGTGTGCCAATGGATTCACCTGCAGAGGATGGGGCGCCCAGCTTAAACAGTCTTCAAAGGAAGAGAAAGTGGTCCTTTCCTCCTCATCTGTCTGTGACTGTCAGCTATGTGCCGCCACAGTTTGACAGCAGCAATCCGACTCAATTCTCCTGAAAGAATCAAACGTGTGTGTGTGTGTGTGTGTGTGTGTGTGTGTGTGTGTGTGTGTGTGTGTGTATGGTCTTCAGCCAGGTTGGCTTTTGATGGCCCTGCTTAAAGACCATCACATTGAAGACTGTGAGAAAAGGTCAGAGCTGGAGCTATAGTGGAGTGCCTGCCTAGTATGCATAAGGCTCTGAAGTTCCATCTCCAGAACAGAAAAATTATGATAATAAAATATAATCAGGTAGATGTAGAACTAAGCCGTACAAATTCAGTAACTCAGTAGAATGCATGCTTCGAAATTTGGATTTATACCTAGGCTTGTGAAATACAGTCTGTCCTTCATCAACTCTGGGTAGAGGCAGAAACCTCAGCCATAGTGCCAACCAGCCCAGAGGTCAGAAGGGGCACCAGCCACAATAGCTGGTGCTCTGCAATGCCCTCTGCCGGTTGGTTAATGGTGGTTAATACACCCCACACACTTTCTGCGTAAGATATTTCCAAGTCAGGATGGTTTATGGGATGTAAACTTACACAGTATCAGTGTGTGTGAGTTTGTGTACATAGGTGTGCCTGTGTGGGATGCAAAGTTTTAGAGTGTCTTTGCGTAAATTTGTTCACACACGTGTATATTTATTCTTTATAGATAATATGGATATATTATCTATATTATCTATATAGATAAAAATATAGAAATTTACCTCCAGGAGTTGTAGAAGTTGAGACTCAGGAGAGCAAAGGTCTTGTCCCATTCTGAGAATTCACAGCCTCAAGTAGCAGGAGGAGCCAGCTCTGGGCCAGAGACAGGGGAGGGAAAACCAGGAAGCCAGAGTTGGCTAGCCTAGAGGGTAGCCTTTGCACTGTATGAGGACTTCCAGTGATTGGGAGAGACCCACCCCTTTGAGGCATGCCAGGCTACTTCACTTAACCAAATGAATAAACATTTACTAACTTTATGATAATCTTATCCATAAACACCCTCCTGGACACATCCAGAATCATGTTTAACCAAAGATCTGGGCACCTGTTACCCAGTTAGCACAGAATTAAATGGCTCAGTGTGGGCAGGCAAAGCGAACTTCTTAACTTTGGGTATTTAATTTGCATAGTTCATTTTTGGATCATGTGTAGAGGACTGTTGCAGAAGGCTGGGTCTTTATCCTTTTTTTTTTTTATATGATCCTATCTTTAGCCACAGCCATTATCTGCCACTTACTGTAGCAAGGGACTTCCTGAGGGAAGGCTTAATCTCATTCATTATCTATTCTTGCCATTGCTACTTAGAGCACTTGATACAGAAGAACAAGAAGAAATAAGAACTCTGAGAGAAATTTTGAATGAAGGCAGGACATTACAGAACTGAAGCAAAGTAAAAACAAAAACAATAGCAACCAAAACACCCTCAAATGCTGCTCTCTGGGCCACATGAGTAATTTGTGCCCTAGAATGAGGCAGTGGGGGGAGGGGTAGGCTGTGGTGAGACCATGGACAGTGCCTTAGAAACGGAAGGTGAGTCCTTTGACTCCCCTGCATCTGTGAGCACTGGCTATGCTTTGCATGTGGGACAATACTGCCTCCATTTTGTAGGCAGAAAAAGAGATGCACAGAGTGAGTGACTAACACAAAGCCAACAGTATGCAAGCCTTGGACCTGGGTATCAACTCAAGTAGCCGATTCCAGAGCTCAGTTCTGCATTACATGTAACGGTACGTATGATGTCCACACACTAACGCCTGGGGCTACTTAATCTGGCCTCTGTGTTACAGTTACTTGGGCCACAGTCACTCTCTGCTTTCTGTGCAAGGGGGACATGGTGTCCCATGTGGAGGAGTCTTCTAGTGAAGTAAGAGGAAGATTGTCCATCATGTCTTTTACGGCGATTGCCACCATGAGGGGAAAAAGTGGCTATGGAAATATTCACAGATGTTCACAGCTGGTAGAGGGGATGCTGATGGACTCAGCTGAGGTCCTTTTCACAGCGCCTGTGTCTCACTTCTGGAATAATTCTAGAATAGCAGCCTCCTCTCTCTCTCTCTCTCTCTCTCTCTCTCTCTCTCTCTCTCTCTCTCTCTCTCTCTCTCTCTCTCCCTCTCTCTCCCCCTCCTTCATGCCTTCTTTCATTTTCTTGCTCTCTTCCCTTGCTAGCCCTCTTTTTCATTTTTTCTACATATCCCCTCTCCCTTTCTCTCTTCTCCTAGAACACAGATCTATTTCAATCTCTCTTCATTTGTCCCACTCCTTTTCTTTTTCCCTCCTCTTTCTTTTCCTCCTTTTCATCCCCACTCCCCCTCTTTATCTCTCTCCCTCTCTTCCTCTATCTGTCCCTCCCCTTCTTTCTCTCACTCTCTTTCTCTCTCCCCTCCTCCCTCCCTCCTTCCCTCCCTTCTTCTTCCCCTGTTCCCCCTACTGCTCCTCATTCTTCCTTTCTCTTCCCAATTTTGCTGTGCTGAGAACCCAGGGCCTCTGCCTGCTAGGCAACTGCTCTGCCACTGAGCCACACCCCAGCCTCACTAGGCTTCTTTGAGCTTTGACAGGAACCTGAGCCCTGCTTCTCCTATGCAGTTGAAGGACATTGCATTTCTTGCCCTGGCTTCATCCATTTTTCTGAAAGTTTCCTTGGGCCCTTAGTGTGATCATTTGCCTTCCTCTGGTAATTTGGCTTCAAGATTAGTTAGTGAATATGGGTGCACCCCCGCCCAAACCAGGTCACCATGGCTGCCACTACTTAGACATTTACTGCAGATACTAAGAGGCCAATTTTGCCTCAAGGAAAAACCATTAAAAGTGAATTCTGCTGGATTCTCACAACTTGGCAGATTTATATTTCCACGTTTCAGAAAGGTTCTCCTGCCTCCAAGAATAACTTTCTAGAAACGGTAGGTGGGGTAGGGCTTTGACACATCCTCCTTGCCGAGCATGCTCTCTCCCTACTCAAAAGACACAGGAGCCTGCCTGGGCTGGTGATGTGTCTTGGGGCACTGCTCCAGGAGGGATGTGGTGCCGCCTTGCATTGTGGATACCAACACAGGCCAAGTACATGGAGGTGACATCGTGCACACTGGCTCCACGTGGGACAGTTTCCTGGCACAGCTCCAGCAACATTTGGATGATAAAGATCTCCTGTCCCCAGATGCCTTCTGGTTTCTGTGGAGCCAAATACGATTGTAGGCAAAGAACTCTGGATTTGGAAAGCCGGTTTCTGTGACCACATGTGGGAGATTCGCCCCAGGGTAATACCATCCAAGTGGGAAGAGGGCCACTAGCTCCCCACACTGGCCCAGATGGCTCCGGATCTCTTGCCTCTGTCTAAGATGTTAGGATTTTGGCAAGCATGATTTTTCTCCTTCCTTTGCATAATCTTCGGTGTTCTTTGTGGAGAATGTTACAAGTGTAACCTGACCACTGAAACCCATGGGAAGATGGCCTGAGTGCAGAGTTTGCCTCCTCTCAGTTTTCCTGTCTGTAAAATGGGTCTTGAATTTTGACTGTACAAAAGGGTCCTCCCAGGATTTAGCACCGAGAGCATTCAGTACGGGTCCCTTCCAGGGAGCAGACAAAATCAACCATTCCTCCTACTGTTGTCAAGGTTCTGCATGATGGCTTCCTGGACAGTTCTCCAAGTTTTACAAAGTGAACAGATGAGGCTTCATTCCTCCTGCTGTGACCCAAGACGTGTGACTCCCTGTTTTCAGTGTTGTGAGGTTAATAGGCACGTGGGTTTTCATGACAAATGTCAGGTGTTGCTGAGCTGAATTGCATTTCTGAGCTGCTTCCCAGTTATCTGAGTGTCTCATTACCTGTGGCACATTGAGGCCATGCCTTTGCTCCTGGGTTGTTTGAAACTCATTGCTTTCTGACCTCCCATCCCTAACTCCAGGAAACCCCCTACCCCAGGGTCCATTTCTGCTTTTCATTTTTATAGTGACCTCATTCTTCACTCACAACTTAGTAGCTGGATGTGATCACAGTTGTTTTAAATAACAAGACCAAACCCAATTTTAGTGAACCCTGATAGCACCCTACTGTGTGCTGTGAGGCTCAGGAGTTGGCGGTGTCAACCAGAGCCCCAGGAAAACAGGAGGTCTGGGTGGCTGTACTAGCCGGGAGATACTAGGACAGTGGTTCTCAACCTGCAGGGGTTGCATATCAGATGTTTACATTGCGATTAATAACAGTAGCAAAATTACAGTTATGCAGTAGCAATGAAAATAATTTTGTGGTTGGGGGTCATCACAACATGAGGGACTGTATTAAAGGGTCACAGCATTAGGAAGGTTGAGAACCACTGCTACTCTAAGCAGCAAATTGTCTTTGGTGGAGATTTGGGTCCCTCCACCTTTTCCCTGCCTCTGGGGCTTTGGGCCAGTCACTTCACCTCTCTGGGCCTCTGGCACCTGATTTCTGACATGAGGAAGATGTGTGCACCATCTGCATGCCTCCAGGAGGAAGTGAACGAAGCCATCTATGTTTTATACCTTTTGTAGGCTATGCATCTGCCCGCCATTGTTCATGGGTCACTGATGAGGGAAAATTCACAAAAGAGTCACCAGAGGCCCAGCCCTGGAGAAGCTGCTGGCTGTGTAGGCAGGCAGATGGAACATACAGAGTTGTGTGTGTGTGTGTGTGTGTGTGTGTGTGTGTGTGTGTGTGTGTGTGTGTGGCATGTAGAGGCCAGAAGATGACTTCAGCTCTCCTTCCTCGGGCATTATTCACCTAGCGTTATCAAGATAGTGTCTCTTACTGATCACAATATGCCAAATAGGCAAGCTAGGCTGGCTGGCTAGTGAGTTCCAGTGATAGGCAAGCTAGGCTGGCTGGCTAGTGAGTTCCAGTGATCCTTCTCTCATTGCCTCTGCAATGCTGGCATTGGAAGCACACACCGCCACACCTGGCCTTTGTGTGTGTGTGTGTGTGTGTGTGTGTGTGTGTGTGTGTGTGTGTGTGTGTGTGTGTGTGTGTGTGTGTGTGTTCCAGGGATTTAACTCAGATCCCTGTGCTGAGCCATGTCCCCAGCCTACCACGGATTTTAGCATGCTCAATTTTCTTCTACCAGCTGCTGGATCTCAGCACAGAGTAGGAGTGAGAGAGCTTTGTGAGATGTTCCAGAGGATGGGTTGGATGTACCAGTACAGAGTCTGAGATTTGTTTTTCTCCTCCAAGGCCTTTACCTCCCCAATCTCTGAGGCCAAACTTAGATACAACGAAAACCACAGCCGCCCTCAGACAGGGACGGAGCCTGAAATAGCTCAGAGGGCCCTGTCACAGAGGCGTCTAGGTTTACAGCAGCTGCCTCTGCCTTCTAAAGAGCTTGCTTGTGTGGTAGGAGACAGTGATGAGCCACCGAAGCACAGGGCTGAAGAAGGGGTTTTGCTTTGGATAAAGAAGGTTCCAGAACACAAGGTCTTTCCTTCCCTTTGCCTTGGGTGCAGAGCTTGACCTTTATTAGCCATTACTCTTGCATTTCTGCCCCATCTGGAGTAATTGCGTGAAGTCTGTGATTGGAGAGTTTCATGGGCACCTCTGGGATAGATTCCAGGAGGCTGGGAAGCATCCTCATTCAGCTGGATGCTGCTTGCATGTGGCGCAATCTTGCCTTTTTCACGTGGTGTATGCCAACTGCGCTCTAATGGCCTGTTCAGCCATCCTGAGAGGAAATGACCAGCAAAGATGAGTAAGTGTGCTGTGACTGTATAGCCAAGCACCATTGAGCACCTACTTTGTATAGCACAAGACCTCCCTTATCCCTCTGCCTTTTGTCTTCATTAATAACCATGTATCTATAGTATATAGTCAGGGTCGCTAAAGTCCATTAAAAAATTATTGAACGCAAGGGAGTATGAGGACCCAAGTTCACTTCCAGAATGCATGTAAAAAAATAAGTTGTGGCAGTATATGCTTGTAATCCCAGGGCTGAGGAGGAGGTGACAGTAGACTCTATAGGGCACACACACACACACACACACACACACACACACACACACACACACAGACACACAGACACACAGACACAGACACTCCTAAAGAAAGTTGGAACCTTGGATTAAAGGAAACGGGCTTATCTCTAGTCTTTTTCCATTGTTTTTTCTCTATTCATTTTCTTTATGCGATTTCCATCTTCACAATCCGAGGAGTCCCCATCCCTCTTTGCCCCATCCTTAAGGGTTAAATTGAGGTACTTCACTGTGTACAGACCTCCTTGACTGTTTCCAGGAAGAAGGGGAATTCAGGAATGAATGTGGAGTGAGGTGTTTTCTGGAGAGATCCATGTATGTGGGTGTGGGTGTATGGTGGTGTCTCCTTGGACTCTGGGGCCTCAGTATGGGATGCGCCCAGCATAGTGCTTCCTGAGATGTTGACATTGATAGCTTTGAGACAATCTTCAGAAGTCAGTGGTGGGAAAAGGACATGGTTTCTGATTCAGAGAGGGTCGCCCAAGGGCTGTCTGCTCAGATAAAGTCCTGGCTTAGAAAACCCCAAACACAGTGAAGCAGACACAGTAACGAACGGGATTTATGCAATACTCAGTTAAGGGTAAACCTAGTCCCATAATTGCACGTCCAGGATTCAGTCTGCCAAATGAAACGTTAAAGGCACCAAGTAGATTTCTGGAAGGGATCAAAGTTAAGACGTAGTTTGCTTGCCCATGATAAGCTTATCCAGCTCTCCAGTGGGGAAGACAAACAAGAGAGAAAAAGGAAGAAACAGAGTTCTGGATTATGGGGTACTCTGCAGTGTCTCAGATATTTTTCTTTTTTAATAAAAAGGACCGAGGAGATTAGTGGGCTTCTGTATGAGGCTGGTATTCCTCATCAGATACTTTTGGGACTGCAAAAGAGACACTATAGGTCAGAAGAGCTCCAGTTTGACAGTCTTGTGGGCTTGTTTTCTGGTCCAGTAACCAAATGACTAAGTCATTGTTCTCTCTCTCTCTCTCTCTCTCTCTCTCTCTCTCTCTCTCTCTCTCTCTCTCTCTCTCTCTCGTGTGTGTGTGTGTGTAATATGGCTAATAGAAGATCCACAGTAGAGTGAGGTTCCTTCTAGATCACACTTGCTAGCCTTACCTCTGGACTTTGCAATGGTTTCAGTACTTTTCCCTAGGAAGATGTGTGGTAATGAAACAACTTGGAGCTCTATCCTCCATTGTTTCATTTTCTTGTACACCCATCAGAGTTTCCTCTGAAGCAACCACAGATTTACTTCTCAGGGTGACAGCAGGCTTCCGTCTTGGGTGTGTATGTAAGGCGGGTGGGGTGGATGATGGGCATGGTGACCGTGACCCTAGTGTGGCAGGTTTTCTTTTTCTTTTCACCAGTGCAGCCAGTGGACCTGGAGCCTCACTCTGCTTCATGAGCCTCATGTCTGGCTCCATCTGGGGCCAGGCTTCTCAAGCTGGAAGGCTGGTGTTGGCTTGGAGTTTGAGGTGTTATCCTCAGAGCCCTGTGTGCTCTGGCAACAGATGAATTCAAAAAGCCAAGGCATTTGTCTGAGACAGTTTCAATGTGGAATAGCCAATGTATCTTTCCTTGTATTATAGCTGGTAAGTTTGTAGGATTACTAAGCAGTGTAGTGAAAATTGAAAAAGAATGAACGATACCATAGACCCTAGCCAATCAGCCTCCCTCCCTCCTTCCCTCCCTCTCTCCCTCCCTTCCTCCTTCCCTCCCTCTCTCCCTCCCTCCCTCCCTTCCTCCCTCCCTTGCTTTCCTTCCCATTTCAGTGTGGGGATTGAACTCAGGGCCTCACACATGCTAGGCACAGACCCAGTCCATAACCTTTCATTTAAAAATATCTGCTGATGTATGAGTTATATACTGTGAAATTTATACATTTTATGTCTCAGACAATAACGGTCAGCTCACCCACCCCCAGAAGCTAGTTTCAGGATGCTTTCACTAACCTGGTAAGTTTTCTTATGCCTATCTGAACTGTTACCAGGCAACAAGTCACCCACTGCTTTTGGCATCAGGTTCCATTATAGACATTTCTCAAGAAAGAAGTCTGTGCTGTGTTGACACCACTTGGCTCCATCACTGACTATACCTGTGAGATCCATACATATGTCACAGGTTATGTTACCTGCCCTTCGGTGGCTGATGGATTGTAGTTACGTTTTGGCTATTACAAGTAATGTTGTGAGCGTTTGCCTGCATGTCTACGTCTGTTTTCATTTCTCTTTAGTAGATTCTGGGAAGTGGAATTGTAGGTCATATGGCAAATTTACATTCAATTTCCTGTTTGATAACAAAAATCATTGAACTGTTTTCCAAAGTTGGTTACATCATTCAAAACCATCAGTCCCTGAGTGGAAGTGTCATTTCCGGTTTTACTGTGAACCGGAAGGAAGGGAGACTGAGTAGGATCTGCTGTGTGTGAAGTCTAAAACCTGGCTCCTAGTTGTCTGCCCAGAGTCTCCAAAGCACACTAGAAGGGACTCAGTTCTGGTCTCATAGAAACTTTTCTTCCAGACCCCAGAGTGATCCAGGACCATTATTCCTACTGCCTCTCCTGAGCTGGAATTGCTGGCAGCGGTCCCCAGTAATCCAAAATATTCGCTTTCATGGAAGATACTTAGTACCACACTTGCTAATTTAGCATGTATCTGGTGATGAGAGTTGATATCCATGGCCCACCTTTGAATGTATTCATTTACCTGCATTGATTGCTATAGGCTGCTGGAACAGCAACCAGAAGATACATAGCAGTGCTTCAAAACTGCTGGGCATTCTGTTTTCTGACAATGACAGTTAGCTCCATCCTTGATCAACAATGATATGGCATCATCTTTGGAAGATGGGCTTAAATTGTATAACTCTTCCTGGATGATGAGAAAATAAATTACTTTTCTAGATCAAATTCTGCTAAGGGCTTCTTACCTTGGCTTTTAGTAGGTTTACATGAAGTAGATCTTTTTTTAAAAAAATAATTTCTTTAAATTTTATTTTATGTATAATAGTGTGAAGGGATCAGAGTCCCTAGAATTGGAGTTGGAGTTACAGACAATTGTAAGCTGCTATTTGAGTGCTGGGAATTGAACCCGGGTCCTCTGGAAGAACAGTCCTTAACCACTGAATTATCTCTTAAGCCCAGTACATCTCCTCTTCTTCCTCCTCCTCCTCCTCTTCCTCCTCCTTTGCTACTTAAAATACAGTATGTGGAGCTGCAATGTCAGTCTGGGAACTTGCTAGCACTACTGACTCTCAGGCCCCACCCAAGATCTGCCAAGCCAAAGTCTGTGGTCATAAAAACATTAGGTGATACATACACTTTACAGAGTGTGGTAAGTATTTGCTCACAAAGTCAAGGGTCAGCAAAATGTGACCCCAGGGCCAAATGTAGAACAGCTCTCTGCTTCTTCAAATAAAGTTTTATTGTGACACAGCCACACCCATTCAATAAGTATTATCTTCAGCTACACAGCATTACACCCGCAGGGTTGAAAAGCCTTCACAGGGACCATATGGCCCCCAGAGTCTGTGAAAGTTAATCATGGTTGTCAGTTTGATGGGGTTTATAATTACCATGGAAGCAACACTCTGAGAATGTTTGTGAGGAAGCTTCTAGATTGGGGTAACTGATGAGGAAAGATTTACCCAAAGTGTGACTGTCACCATATCATGGGCTGGTGTCCTTGACTGAGTCAAAAGGAGAGAGCGAACTGGGTAGCAACATTCCCTCTGCACCCTGAATGTGGGTGCAGTGTGACCAGCTGCATCATTCTCCTCATCCCTTCCCTACCATATCACCTCAGTGTGAGCCAGGGTAAACCCTTCCTACTGTCAGTTGCTTTTGTCAGTGGTTTGACCACAGCAACTGGAAGAGCAGTGGACACAGAGCCAAGTTATTTTCACTGGATCTTATACCAAAATCTGCCCACTGGAATAGACTCTGTTTTGTTTACTCATATTGTTATGTTTTTTTAACTTAATTTTCCCATTTTACATTCATTACACAGTGTTATTCTAAATCGTTTCTGTTTCCTTATTATTATTTCCTAAATGATAGAAGATAGTGATTGTTTTCACAATATTTGTGAGATATTGAGCTGAATAAGTAACCTATAGATGATCACAAGAACAGAAGAGGGTGTTTGTAAATTATATGTAGATATAACACCATTTTATGTAAGAGATCAGTGCCTTATGGATAATAAAGGAGGTCTGACGTCTCTCTCCCTCCCTACCCCGTCCCTCCATCTCTCTGTCTCTCTGTATGCATATATATGGATGGAGGGGCATCACAGAGAGACATGGGCAGAAGTGCACACATGTTTCTTAATGGAATTGGCTTATATGATTACAGAGGCTAAGGAGGTCGGTCGCCTGTTAGCCATACACCCAGGGAGGCTTGGTCATGAGCACCAGTCTCAGTCCAAAGGTTTGAGAACCTGGGACAATGATGATGTCAACCCTGAACTTGGGACTGGAGAAAACTGGGAGTTACAGCTTTATTGGTGAATTAGTAAAAAGCACCTCCCTTGTTTCTCCTGTTTCACACTCAAGGAATCGAATGGCACTCACTTCGTTAGAGAAGTTCTTACCCTTCACCCAGTCCACGGATTTGATTATGACTGGTATCACAGACACACCTAGAAATTATTTTTTTATTTGGGTGTCTCATGACCCACTCAAGTGGGCACACAGGGTTTATTAATGTAGCGGCCACTGTTTTTGTGAGTACATGTGTATTTGTGGTAAACACAGCAAACCCTAGCCACTGAGTTATCTCCCCACCCTTCCCCACAAAGCAGGGACTTTTTTGGAGGGTGGGGGTGGGGAGGGCACTGCAACTTAGCATACTTGGCCCTGAAGCACAGTTCTGGAAAGAGGAAACCCAAGAGATGGGACCCCCTTCCTATGGAGGTCAGAGGGCAATCTTGGTGTCAGCCTAGGCCTTCTATCTTGAGACTGGGTCTCAAGTTCACTGCTGTATATGCCAGGCTTTCTGGCCCATGGTTTTCTTGGATCCTCTTGTTCCTGCTACGCATTTCACAGTAGGAGTGCTGGGATTAGTTCATCTCTACGTGGGTCATGAGGTGCAGCCTCAGGTCCTCATGCGTGCAAAAGCAGAACCTGTGCAGTCATCTCCCCAGCACTTGTTTTAATGATTTCTTAAACAAAGCAAGAGACTTAAATCTGCTTGTGCAGAGCAGGCTTCAGAGAGAGATTTGGAATCCCTCTAGTTGAGGACCAGGGTCGAACCTTATGCCTTAAAATAATTAATTTCTCTGCAGCAGGTAACACTTTTGTCCTGTCTGGGTTCAGGTTTTTAGGCCACAGGCCACTCAGGGAAGCTTTGTAGCTTAGATGCTGCCTGGATCACTGCTGGCAGGAACTGCAGCCTGTGACCCTGCAGGTAGCTGATTGAGTCTAAGTACCGCCTCCCCAACTGGCAGGACTGGTGTGAGGAACATTTGCTGTGATTCCTTCTCTCCTCCCCTCTGGAAGATGGTTAATCAGAAGGCCTCTGGAAACAAGAACGAAGAGAAAAGAAGAGAAAGACCTAGTGAGGCCAGCAGAAAACCTCCACTCTTCCAAGATGTCCATCCTGGAAGGCTCTGGGCAGAGGAGGTGGGGGGTGGGGGTGTAGGGTAGGTGATTAGATGGGAATGCAGAGGGATCAGAAGCCCAGACCCTCTATGATGCTTTTAGCACCTTTTGAGAGATCAAAGGACATGCTAGGAACATCATTGTGACTCCAGTTAATGATGGGTTTGCAATTAGTACTGTGGTCCTCTGGAGAGCATCTGCTGTGAGTTGGGTCTGGGCCAAGTCCTGCCCATCTCTGAATTCTCACAGCATCCTCCAATCTAGCTCCACTTCTCAGAGGAGCTGTTTGAGGCTCCAGGATTTAAGTCAGTGGGAAACAAACACCGAGTAAGCCACAGAAACAAGTTCACCTTGGAATTCAGAGGATGAGCTCTGTAGCTCAGGGTGCTCTCGGTACCCCCACGGAAAACGATATCTGTGGATGGGAAGAAACTAGGTTCCAGGGAAACCTTGAAACCTGAGCAATTGTTTCCCCACTTGTACCTGGGATGATTGTAGGTGCTAGATAGGGGAACAATTTAAAAAGTGTGTTTATTATGTGGAGGGGTTGGGGGTAGCTAGCTCAGTCAGGGAAGTGCTTCTGCATAAGCACAAAGGCTGAGGTTGGATCTCAAGCACCCAAGGGAAAAGCCAAGCATAGTGGTACTCCCTTCTAATCGCAGCATGAGGGACATGGAAACACTGAGATCTCCAGGATTTGCTGGCTAGCCAGCCGAGACTAATAGATTAATAGGTGAGCCCCAGGTCTCAATGAGAACATATGTCTCAAAATGGCACTTAAGGAGCAACACTAAGATTGTCCTCTGCCTTCCACATGTACATGCACACACATGTACATGTACACACATGTACATGCACATACATAATGTATTTATTGCATCTAAACTAAGTCCCTACAACTGGGCTATTAAACATGATTTGAAAGTAAACTAATAGTCCTTCCCCTAACATGAATTTAAGTGAGACCCCCTCTCGTGAGACAGGGTTTCTCTGGGTAGCTTTGGAGCCTGTCCCCTGGAACTCACTCTGTATACCAGGCTGGTCTTGAACTCACAGAGATCTGCCTGCCTCTGCCTCCAGAGTGCTAAGAGTAAAGGTGTGCACCAACACCATCAAGCTGAGTGTCTCTTTTCAATAAAAACAATGGTTGTGGTGCTACACACTATGGGCTACTGGCTCAGCAAGTCCGGGAGAATCTTGTTTGAGAACTGGACTAGTTTGCAGTGCAGTATCCGGGTTGGTATAATGCAGAGGAGAGGTGGAAGTTGAGGTGCTGGCTGGAAGCTGGAGGCTGACTTTAGGTGTGTTTCTCAATTGCTTTCTGAATGAAAAAAAGAAAGAAAAGAAGAACACCACTGCTCCCGGGTACAGTGGAGGAGAAAGTTTGTTATAGATACTTGGGAGAGCATAGCCAGAGGCAGGGACATCTGGGCGAGTCCAGAGTGAACATGGCTAGCCTGAGCTGGGACATGTGAGGAGGGAGGGAGAGGAAGATGAGAGAGGAGCCACCAACCGAGAGAGGTGGCCTGGGTCAAGAGACTGGCCAAGAGACCAGGATGGTGAATGGTAGACTAAAGGACCAGGTAACCAGAATGGTTGAACTATATAGGAAATGACATTTGAGGAAGAGTAGCCCAGGCCCTGGGCTGGAGTAGTTTAGGATAGGAGGTGGGTTATGCCAGCCATACTCTGTAACAGGTAGGGACTGAGAGATGCTGGGAGAACCTGGTGACCAGGTCCACTTTGATTTGTTAGTGGACACCTTAGTCATTTGTCCCAGGTTTGAGACCTAAACCTTTCCACCTTATTTTCTGAAACAGCATCCTCACTGAACTTTGTCCCCAGAGTTCTTCAAGCTTAATGTGCCCCCTGGTTTTGGACTTGGTGCACTATCTATCTAGAACTATTACTGAAGACCCTTCTTATCATTGTTCTTCATTTACAATTTACCTCTCTCCTTGTTTCTTAGAATCAGCCAAGACAACAATAGACATTAGTGTGTAGATATGTGTCCATAAAACTGTGTATAAAAGCATGAAGCAAACAGATTTGACCTGCTGACTGTAGTCTTCCAGCGCCTGCCCTCTGTTTGCTTTGCTGCTGTAAGGCTTATCTCCATCCAAAACAAACTTCTCTAGACACAACCCTCTCTTGACGTGGAAGTTCAATGCAATATGGAATATAATATATTTATTTAGCAGAATGAGAACTTACACACAAGCTAGGGAGTCAGAAGCATGGCAGGCTTCCAATCGAGAAGAGAGACTCATTTTCTCTTTCACTTCCCTTTATCCTAACCTGTGCTAAATTTCCCTATCTCCACCCTTATGGGCGGATAGCTTTGTGGAGGTCACCCCTACACTCTCTCCTTGTGAATGGAATGGAAACCCCACGCAGACAGGAGCTCAGTTTTCCTTGGTGTATGGTTTGGAATCTTCTGGGCCTGGTGAACAGTGAGCGCATCCTGCCTGTTTACTGTGTGACTGTTGGCTTTCCAAGCCCACTGTGCTCCTGCAGAGCACTGAAAACAGAGTTCAAGGCCAGGTGCACAGGGAGAGCTGGGATCAGGTTACAGGACAACCTAGCAATTCAGCCCAGGGAAGAAGTAGCAGAGTAAAGCTGCCATTAACTGTTTCTGAGTTAGAGTGCTGCCAAAAGGGCAGCCATGGTGTCTGAGCTTTGTGTGCTCTGGTAGCGATGGAGCAACATGCCCAGCCACAACCACTGGATGAAGGAAGCACAGTTTCTAGAGCTGTGGGTGGGCCCGGTGGGATCTGTTTCCTGTGAACAATGAACAGAGAGCCTTTCATGATGTAGGCACTGGAAAACTAGAGGAGTCTAGATCCAATTTCCAGACCTTGATCATAGCCTAAAGAGGTTGGGCCACATTCAAGGTAGAGATCAGTGCCATGCAGAGCCACAGGAGAGAGAAGCAGACAGTGTTCTGCACCTATGTGCTGGGTGGTGAGTGTCCTTATTCTCTGCGTGAGAGGGAGGGCTGCACCCATGTGATATGTTCTCTCACTATTTGTTCTTCATTTTCTTGTTCCCCATTAGTGGCTGCCTTTTAATTTAAATCTCAGGTTTTACTTAGTCTCAGACTAAGTCATGACATCCAGAAAAATGACATTAATGAAGCCCATTTTCCTGACATACATATCAATGTTTCAATGAATAACTATTGAGAACTGGGTAAGGCTTTGTTCATGAACGTCCCGCTTCTGACTCCTAAGTACTGGCTTTCAGATATAGACTACCGTATCCAGGCAGCTTATTTGTTTCATGTGCGTGTGGATATAATAAGCCACCAAGGGGATGGGACCCAAGTCAAAGTGGGAAAATCATTTGTGCTTCCTGACATTCAACTTGTAGGTAACGTTATATGATGGTTTCTGTGGACAGGTGTGTTGACTGCAACACATTCCTAGAGGTCATTCATGGGATTTGAAAAAGAAAAAAATCATGTCATCATGCAGATAGTTACTCCATAAGGTCTAGGTTTGGGAATTTTAGGTTGTGGATGTTCCACATGTCTTTTATTTAGTGTAAAGTTTTGTTGGACAGGATGTTAGAAGGTCTCTTCTGGGAGGTTCTTCTTGGCTCCTGATGCCTGCCAACTTCTGAGTCAAGCCTCTTATGAGGTGGCCTCTGCATCCTCTTGTTCTGTGTCTTCTCATGGCTCCTGTTTTTCTCTGCTCTGTATGGTCTTTTCTTTTTGTTGGAGTTCCTCACAGCTTGATGACCTCAGGGACTGATGCTTCTTTTCTGGTAGCTGGTGTCTAACAGGCTGGAAGGTGGAAATTACTGGAAACTTCAGTGTTACGAAACAACTCTCCGTCATAAGGCCAAATTGGACTCTAAGAGCAGGGAAAATATATCTACCTTTTAACAGGATGGAGACATAAGATACTGTTGAAGAAGAGCATGTGGATGGGAGACTCAGTCGCTGATTATCTTTGCCAAGAAAAAACATAGTTATCCACTCTGACTGGAGGTCTTTGGCCCGCAAGATCTGCAATAGTGATTGTCTACCATGGCTTTCTAGCCTCTCCACTGTGGGGTTTTTGTGTTGCTCCCGAGAAATTCATGTGTTAGGAGGCGCTTGATTCTCTGTGTTTTAATGCCAGGAGATGGGAGGAGGTAGAGCTAGTGGAAACTCCTGAGGTTGATGGAAGGAAGGGAGGTGATTCTTGTGAGAGGCCTTGGTTCATTTACATGAGATGATTGTTATAAAAGCACAAGATAATTTCAGAACCTTGGGCCACCAGAGCTTTAAAAAAAAAACAAAAAGCAAAAATCCCTTTTTCTTCATGAAGCTACTGAGCCTTGTGTATTTTATTATTGTGATAGAATGATAGTCCCATAATAAATGGGAAGATAGAGGAACAATTTGGAGGGAAGAGAATGGGGGAATTGATTTAATCCAATATGTATGCATGTTTGGATTTTTGAAACATGGGGAGAGAGTAGGGAGGGAGGCAAGAGAGGGAGAATAAGATGGGATAACTAACACTGAGGGTCATTTGAGGGCTGGTATGGAAATGAACTACTCTAGAAACTTGTTAAAGTACATACATATATGAAAGAAATCCAAATGGAGTCACCAAATAATGGGGGAGACAGTGCCCCGGAGTCACCAAATCATGGGGGAGACAGTGCCCCAACTAGATATCTCTCATCACCAAGTGAAACCTCAAGTGCCACGACTGGACTACATCTAGTTGAGTCATTGGCCAAAGGGGCCCATGGAAACCTGTAAACAACTTGGGCTATTGTCAAGGCTATCGGTTGCTTTTCACAAACTTGCAGTAAGGCCCTACTGCTGAAGACAACATTAACATATCTTGTAACTGGGATGTTGCCTAATTAGAGCTTTTACCTCTACTAGTTTTCATGGTACCAGAAGGTACTCTGCATTCTACCAGAGGAAAAAACTAAACACCGACCCAAACCCTTTAACCTACACTGGCGACCTGTCTGCATGGCACAAAAGTTGTGAGAGTAACCATCCACTATCTCATTGGATTTAAAGCCCACACCACAAGATGGGACCCATGCTGGCCACTGCCCAGGTGGCCATGGACCTTACACTAGATAGACCTTGGGCCTAAGGGAAAAACAAATACTATTTTTCTGCAAAAGCAATATAGCAGTGAAATGACTCCTAATGATCAGTGTCTTGCTCAACCATCTTCAGAGAAACTTCCTCTTGCAGTAGAGGAGAACTAATACAGAGACCCACAACTGGATAATGTGCAGACAGTACTCAGTCATAAATGGGATGCCTTCATCAAGCCCCTCCCCTCAGCGAGCTCTATGGAAGAGGCAGAGGTGGAGAGATTACAAGAATCTGAGGGGATGGATGACATCAAGGAATCTGTATTTCCCAGATACAACAGGACTGATGCACATATGAACTCTCAAGAGATTGGTAGCCTGCACAGGGTATATACAGATTCAAGCCAAGCAGGGTCCCAGCACCATGGGGTGGGGGATAGTGAACATGAGTCCTCATCACTAACCAAGAAGATATCTCCAACTGACATCTGCTTGCAAAAGAAAATTTAGTTTTCTCCAATGGAGTGTCACTGAGGATGTTAATCACATTTGAGGGCAGACACCATGCCCAGCAATAGATGGTCAGCACAAAGGGAACTCAATGGGATTTTTATAGACTCTTTGTCACACATTGCTTTGTTTGGGCATTTCATGTCTTATTGGTCTTTTGCTTGTATGTTATGGCTTCTGATTTTATGTTTTTGTGTGTCATGTGCTTTCCCTTTTTAAAAAAAATCTGTTTTGTTTGCTTTGTTTGGTTTGCCTGTTTGTTTGTTTCGTTGCCAAAGAGAAAGAGAAAGAAGGCCTGGAGTTGGGTGGGTGGGGAGGTGGGGAAGATCTTGGAGGATTTGGGAGAGGGGAAACCATGATTATATTGCATGAAAAAAATATTTAAAAGAAGAAATTGTGAAGCATGAAAATGTATGATGCGAGACATGGCACAGGTGCTCTGTTAAAGTCTAAATACACTGCCTGTGCGCTTTTCATCGAATCCTAGTGTTTGATGGAAAGCTTGCAATCCAGAGGTGATGGGATTGTGAAGTCAAAGAAATGCAGAGGCTGACCTCACGGTGCATGGCAGGGAAGGAGTGCATGCGTTGAAGTGGTGCAAGGACAGCTGCCTGCTGTCTGTTCCAGAAGTCTGCACAGGGTCCAGAGCTGAGGGGATCTGGCTCGGGCCAGCTCTCCTCCCGACCTCAGCTTTGCATACGCGAAGAAAAATTCAACTGTTGAAGTAGAGACCAATCCATGCAGTAAATTGATGTTTTGGGGTTGACATTTGCTTCTCTGCCAAGTTCACAGCTCTTAACTGGGCTTTAGCTACCCTTTCAAAACACAGCACGGTGAATAGTAAGCACGAGTAGGACATTCCCACCCTGTGATAGAATGCTAGGAAATCTGAATAATTAGCTGCGTGCATTTCTCTGGATGGTGCTGGACTCTACAAAGAATGATAGAAAGATGTTACACACTAGTGGGGATGGAAGGTGAGTACTGTGCACTTTGGAAGGTTTTCAGATGAAGATTACCTCGGTGGAAGCGTGGCTTCTAAACTCAAGCCGGGACCACACTTCTTTAGCCCTGTGCTTGCCTGTCTGTCTGTCTGTCTGTCTGTCTGTCTGTCTGTCTGTCTGTCCCATTTTGGGTTTATTTGAAGTATAAAAGCCGAAGCATGCCTTGATTTCCAATTGCTCTGTGAGGTTAACAGGTCTTTCTGCATTGAGCCATTATCAGTACTAATATTAACCATAGCATATTTCTGGGGCTAACCATTTGGCATGAGAGGGCTGGGTATAACTCGGGTAGATGGCTTGCCAAGAAGCGGGGAAGGGAGGAAGGAAGGAAGGAAAGAAGGAAGGAAGGAAGAAAGGAAGGAAGGAAAAGAGGAAGGAGGAAGAAAGTTATGTTATCTATGCCTCCGTAGCTAATTTGAAAATTTAAGTGTATAGAGTCTGTAATTGAAAATACAAAGCTAAAAATTTTAACCATATGACTGGCATTACAAGAATTTAAGTACAGACTAATTTGGATTTGTATGTCTTATGTAAACCTACATTTACCTGGATTTAGTGCTTTATAGAATTCAAAGTTTGATTCTACAAAGACAAAAGAGCAAGCCATGAGATAGTATTTTGTTGCTTTTAATAGACTTGAAGCATGCCTGAGCCTTCTTGTTAAGCAGGCTAGTACTAAGGACTAGGTGGTGTGCGTGCACTGACAGATCACAGCTGTAGCAGGTCTGGGTGGGAACTTTTCAGTGAGCTACTTCTGTGGCTCTAGATTTCCATGGAGTATTTTTCCCATTAATTGCCCAGAGCTTTTCACACTTAGGTCAATGAGGCAGGTTCGTCTCCCTCAATTATCAAAATTGTACTTACTTTAGGAGCTGCAGAGATGCTCAGTAGTTAAGAGAATTGGTTGGTCTCTCAGAGGATTTAGGTTCAGTTCCCAGCACCCACATGGTAGCTTACAACTATCTATAACTCCAGTTCTGGGAAAGCTGACATCCTCTTCTGACATCTATGGGTAGGCACTACATGCATGTGGTACACAGACATATATGCAAGCGGAACACTTATATACATAGAATAAAAAGCCCACTTTTTATTTATTTGCATGGGTATCTGGTCCATGTACTAGGGCCTGCGTGTAGAGGTCAGAGGACAACTTGTAAGAGTTTCTCCGTTTATCACTTACATTACCAACTTAGCATTTTTGCTAGCCCCCTCTTCAACTTTCAACACAAAGAAAAGGGTCACTGAATTAAATTTTTCCTTACATAACTTTTTTTTAACCATAGCTTTTCCTTACAGCATTTATCCCGAATCCATTCAACCATACTAAAGCAGGTTGTTCGATGCTGTTTAAAATGGATCATGCTGAGGCCTGGTGACACACACCAGTCGGTTTTGGGCAGCTGAGGCAGGAGACAAGTTACAAGTTTGAAATTCTGCCGAGGCTCCAGAGTGAGCTTGAAGTCAGTTTAAGCAGCACAGTGAGACCATTTCTCAAAAATAAACAGCAAAAGAAGTCTTGGGCTGTGGCTCGTTGGTACCATGCTTGCCTAGCTGCACAGGGCTCTAGGCTCACACTACCACAGACAGGAAGAGTGAGGCAGGGGGCACTGAGAATCACCCAACCTAAGCTTTGTCTGTTTTACTCGGGCCTCAGCTAGCATGCTCACTCTAGAATTCAAGGTCCTTTGTATCACATTTGCTGCAGGGATGGGTGAATCTGGCCCTGTGTCTGTTTTTGTTAATCAAGTTTTATTGGAGTGTCCACTCCCATCCACTTACCTATGGCAGCCTTCCTTTTACCATGGCACAGTTACAACACAGACCCTGCACCATACCACAGTGGGAGCCTTCCCACACCAAAGCAGATGCCTTTTTGACTGTCTTTGCCTGTCGGCAGAGTCACTAAGCTTCCATCCTGTCATGATGAGGCAGCCCAAGCCACTTTCTCTTCTATATATGACAGGCTAGAAACAGAATGAGTCATTTCGTAGTATATATGTTGAAGCTTCCTGTGGGTACTGGATGAATATGGGTGGAGACAGAGAAGGCAAGGTGTTCATAGCAAGAGCCACCCATGTGTCTGCCCTTGTGCCTGGGTCTTCATTTATACAAGAGTTTGAGTGACATCACAGAGAGAAGTGTTATTCTCAGTTACCCTAGAAACGGGAAGTCAACACACCAAGCAGGGCCCCTGGGGAAGCACCAAGTTCTGTGTGGAGGCAAAGGGAAACATCTATAAAATAGTTAAACATTGTTGCTGTAGATACACCAGGTCCCCGTATGGTGTGCCTTGTCTGAGAAAGAGAGCCTCACTGGCTCTGGGGGAGTACTGTTCCATTGAGCTATCTTCCAGCATGGCAGCTGGCAGCTGGCAGGGAAGACACAAATGAGGTGACCACTGACTTCTCTGATCAAAGTCCCCGATGAACCTTGATGTTTTCAGCTCTTACTATGCCCTTTGCTTCCTCTTCTTCACCTCACCTCAAAAATGCTGGTTGCCAAGAGAGACTTTTATCTTCCCCAGTTCTTGCTGTTAGATTGGCAGTCAGTCTCCATGGTACTTAATTTGTTTATATGGATTTTACTCAGTTTTCTGCCTATAGAGTGGGGAATGTGGTTGCGTCCAGGCAGGAGCAAACCATGGGTTCTGGAGTCCTTGGTATGCATGTGAGGAATTTGTGTGCAAAGCATACATGTGTGTTTGTGGAGCAGGAGCATATGTATGTGTGTGCCAAATGAGTGTATCTGTAGAGCATGGGTATGTTTATCTGGTTCACCTCACAGGGACCTGAAGATTGTACCCTGCTCCCTCTATTCCTCGACAGTGATATATACACATAATCTCTCATGTGAAGGATGCCCTTGGACTTGGGCTTTTGGGTGGCCTTGAGAAGGGAAATTCTCCCGCCACGATGTAGGCCTTCAAAGCCAGCCACTGTGGGAGCAACTCAGAGGAGTTTTGGATTCCATCTTACATGTGTCTTGAAAGTCAAGGTGATAGAAGTTAGTCCACTCTTGCCACCTGCCAACTAAGAGTGCAGCCTGCTGCAGCAGGAAGCTCACTATCCCCATTGCATGGCCCATTCAGGAAGTCTGACTGGACCTTTTAAATATAGTGTACTATGGGGGTAGGGAGGGTCCTTCTCGTTGGTGCTCCTTCACCTGTCAGCTTCCGGTTGGCTGAGTCAGTGGCTGAATTAGATGTGTCCATCAGTCTTCAGGATGAACCTCTGCTCCACTAGTGGACTTCAAGACCCTGGAGCTTCTGTTTAGGTTGTGCCCTGAGCTTCCAGCTACCTCCTAAATCCAGGTAGGCATTTGATCACCCTCATGTGATGAGCCCAGTGCATCTACCTCAGTTGTTCCTGACTATGAGCTGTTAGAGACTGGAAATTCCATGAAATCAATGGCCCTCAGAACTAATGCTATTAAAGAGCCATTTCCATCTGCTGTCTAGAAGTCAGTTTTCACAGCTTCCATGATGGCTCAGTCAGTAAAGTGTTTGTCATGCAAGCCATTGTCTTAGCTAGTTTTTTTCATTGCTGTGATAAACACCATGACCCCCAAAAAATTGTGGATGAAAGGATTTATTTAGCTTACAGTTCCCTAATATACTACAACACTGAGTGAAATCAAGGCATGAACTCAAACAGGGCAGGAACCTGGAGACAGAAACTGAACAGGAGCATTTGCTTACAGACTTGTTACCCAAGACTTACTTATGTACCCCAGTGTCACCAGCCCAGGGGTGGTGCTGCCCACATTGGACTAAACCCTTCCACATCAATAGTCAATTAAGAAAATGCCCTACAGGCTTGCCCACAGGCTACTCTAATGGACAAATTTTCTCAATTATGGTTTCCTATCCTCAGATGAATTTAGGATATGTCAAGTTGACAAAAAACCATACAAAACAGAAAACAACTAGGACACATGAGGACCTGAGTTCACAGTTGAGATTGATTTCCAGCTTCCACATGCATTCACACATACGTGTTGTTCTTACAGGAACATACACACAAACCAGATACAAACAGATAAACACATACACTTTGATTTTCTAGTGTGGGTTTCTGTTGCTATGATAAACCCCATGACCAAAAGCAACCTGGGGATGAAAGGGTTTATTTCAGTTTACACTTCCTGATTACAGTCCTTCATGAATGGAAGTCAGGCAGGAGTTCAGAGTAAGAACCTAGAGGCTGGATAAAAGCAGAGGTCATGCAACATCAGTGCTTAAAGGCTTTCTCCCCTTGGCTTGCTCAGCTTGCTTCATTATATACGCCCCAGGACCATCTGCCCAGGAGTGACCTTACCCCACAGTGTGATGGACCGTCCTATGCCAATCATTAATCCAGATAATTTGTAATAGATTACCCACAGGCCAATCTGATGGGGGGGCATTTTCCTAATCGAGAGTCCCTCTTCCTAAATTACTCCAACCAGCAGCACACACACACACACACACACACACACACACACACACACACACACATAGAGAGAAATATATACATGTGAAAACTCACACACAGACACACACTACAAACTCACACAGACTCACACATGTGCATACACAGACACGCCCACAAATACATACAGATACACAGTGACCTTTGTTCATTTGGCATCATGAGACTTCATTATTGTGGTCAAGATACTTCTTCAAAAACCTCTTTCAGCCTCCTGTTTATCAAGCAAAACCACAGGGATGCCATCTAAGGACGGTTTACATGGCTGGGCATTTCAAACAGCCCAAGGTGATCACACCAGCATTTCTTAGTGAGAAAAACAATATAATTCAATTTAGAGATAACATAATTAATTAGGAAGCAAATTGCATTAAGTAGCTCTTTATTTTGATGGCACTCTATCAAGAACGTGCAGCACAGGGGCTGCCAGGCTTCTCTTTCAGAGTTTCTCACCAGCACTAATAACAGCAGCTCATGTTTCTGTGCCAACTTGATGCTGCTGTAGGTCCATGTTCAGGGCTTGGTCATGACAGATCTTACATGAACTTCACAACATGTCTGTGACACAGGCCTGTGACATATGACACAGTTCCTACATGTTGAATAGGTGGCCTTCGGTCCTTTTCTCCCTGAGGGTTGCAGAGTCTGATTTAGATCCAGGCGTGTGGGCTCTGGTCTCTGCCTCTTTACTGAAGAGTGGGCACTTCCCTTCCTTGGCAGAGTTTCGTATCAGTCTCTGGAAAAAGCACAGCCAAACTATTAACTTTGTTAAATGATGATGTCTATGAAGTTTACACTCAAGAACTGTGTATTCCTGTTACAAAACAAAAGCAAATACCTTTGTGGCTGGAAAGATGACTTGGTGATGGATCATAGCACTCACGTTAAAAAAAAAAAACAGTGTGGTCTCATAATTGCCTATAAGCGCTGTTGTAGACAGGGATGGGAAGATCACTGGAGCTTGCTGGCTACCAGCCTAGCTCCAGGTTCAGTGAGAGTCCCTGTCTCAAGTGAATAATATGGAGAGTCATAGAGCAGGACACCTGACATACTCTCCTGGCTTCAATGCATGCACACAGGCATGTGAAGTACCATTGTATACATCTCACATACACTGGGACTCAGGTCTTTGTTTCTGTGTGGGGCTATGAACTCAGGATCAACAGAAACAGGGGCCATATTGACTGGTCTCCTGATGGGTGACTCATTAGCTTCTGCAGTAAAACTCAAAGCATAATGCTGCTTCTGACAAAGAAAGACCCTACAGATTACCAGGAGCTTCTTGGGACATTCCTTCTCTGCCTGGGCTGGGTAGCATGAGTCTCCTGTCTTTATCTTACACCTTCCTTACACAATTCCTTTCTTTTCTTTGATGCATGGTTTCATGTTGCCCAGCATACCTTCATAATTGCTATAGAATTGAGGGTGACCTTAAACCTCTGATCCTCCAGCTTCTGCCTCCCAAGTGTTGGATAATGGGCACATTGCACCACTGTACCCAATTTATGCTGTGCTGGGGATGGAATGTAGGGTGTTGTGCATGCCAGGCAACACTCTTGCAGCTGAGCTACATCACTAGCCCCAGCTCTTTTCAGGAGCAACTGTTAAAACCAGTTGAATTAGTGCCATGCCCTGAGCACTCCTTCTCAAATTCTCTGCACTCCATCTTGTTTGTTAAGACACTTAGCTAGGATGGTGGCTGTGGTTCAAAGTCAATGTCACACACATCACTGCTAATGTTCTACTATAGGAGGGGACCTTGATGGACCCCTGAACTGAATCAAACCCAAGCTGCTGGGCCTTGCGATTCTTTGGTCACATGTGTACAGTCCGGTTCCTGTCTTGCCTTCTAGTTGCTTGCCTCTTTCAAACCCCCTTCTTTTCTGCTTTCCAGTAAAGTCCAAAATAGATTTAAATTGCAAGTTGATGTTGACCCATGACTCTTTGTAGCCCGGAAGGAGTTGACTTTGGCACCCTTCAATGGCTCTGGACTCTTTCTGTTCACTTTTAGAAGGCGGCTTCGAGTAAGGTCTTTGTAATTTGTGTCTCTTTTCTCTGACTAAGGCTTTCTGTACTTCTGATAGGTGTCATTGTGGGCAGATGCCTTGGCCTGGTTTTTGAAGCCTAATTTGGTTCTTACTGCTGTCTAAATCTGGTGTCTGAACTCCGATCAGGCCAAGGAAAGCCACAGGAAGCCTTCTTCTGCTGCTAGCAGCTGAAAGCATAACACATATGATACTGTGGTCTTGGCCAGTGGGTTTGGAATAACCTCGGGGTGTTTTCCAGGTGGGAGCTGCACACTGAGTAACTGGCTAGAAAATGTAGGTGGGCTGTTAAGAACAGGAAGCAGGAAACCCAAGCCTGTGTCTGAACCAGGATGAAGCTGCTCCAGGGCTCTGAACTCTAGAGATCCAGATTGCGTTGTTCCTAGGACTATGGGTTGAGTAATCCCCCAAGAACCTGAAATATCTTTATGTACTCCATCCATTAGAGCTTACTGAAGACATGTCACTGGGGCTAGGAGGCATAGTGTGTGTGTGTGTGTGTGTGTGTGTGTGTGTGTGTGTGTGTGTGTGTATTGTGAGAGTTGGGACAGTGGTTGATACTGGGTGTCTTACTCCCCACTTTCTTTTTGAGACAGGATCTCTCTAAACCTGGTGCTCATGCTTTCAGCTAGATTGGCTGGGCAGTGAATCCCAAGGGTGGTCTTGTCTCCAATCTTCAATGCCTAGGATTATAGGCCCAGGCCATGCTCTGAGACTTTTCACATGAGTGCTGGGTATCAAACCCAGGTCCGCATGTTTGCATGGCAAACACTTTACTTACCGAAACTTCAGCCAAGCCTTAGGAGGTTATGGTAAAACAAGGATCTCACAGCCTCCTTAAAAGAAAGCTATGCTGTCCCCATTTCAGGGGGCAGGAGACTGAAGCACTGGACTTGGGAGACAAGATCAGGAAGTGACAGAAAGGAAACAGACACCCAGTGCTCACCCAGTGCTGCAGTGACCTGGGGCCCACAGACTGGGGGCATTAAAGTGAGGACAAGGAGGAAAAGGAAGGAGAGGAGAAAGAGGAAGAAAATGAGAAAGAAAGGGTTAGTAAATGGGGAGGAAAGGGAGAAGAAAGGATGGACATTTTAGAAGTTGCCTAAGAAAGCCCTTGTGAGTAGGCTGTGCACAGATGGCCTGTGATGTCTCCTTCCCTTTCCTTGCTTCATCTCAACACCCAGGTGGTGCCCAGAGCCTTCTGAGCACTCGGAAGAATGCACAGAATGGATGGACATTGGATGGATATGGAGACGAAAAGATAAACCATCTCACTGTTTGTTATCTTCCCTCTTGTCCCAAGGAGCTTGTGGTTCTTCCTGACCCTTCACCCTGCAGAGGAGCTTCAAGGAATTTGGGTTTCTGCCTCTTTGCCATCCCAGATGAGCAGAATGTTCTCTCCACCCTGGATACTGTCTCAAACCTGTATTTCCTCCTTTCTACTGCTCCCAGCTTTCTTAGGTCCCAGTGATATTTGGGCAGTGAGTGATAGAGATCAACTCTATCTCTTCAGGTCCTCCAAGGGAACTCCTAGATACTTCACAGAAACTCTGGCATAGTCCTCAGAGAGGCACGGAGAGAGCAAGTCATGTTCTCTGGCTCACACAGCCATGAGTTACCTCAAGAGTTGGGAAGAGTTTGAGGACCTAGAGGATGCTGCTAGAGGGTAGAGATGGTTTCACTTGCTGCCTTATGCTCATGGGTGCCAGCAATGCCCACAGCACATAGTAGGTGCTCAGCAAATGTGCTGAATTCACAAATAGAAGCTGTTTTCAAGTGCCCATGTCCCTGTGCCCGGCTATGGCTACAGGTACGAAGAAGGCAGAGATGTGGAGCAGTAGTTCCTTTTACTCTATTTCTGGCTTGTGTTATGCCCTAGGGCTCCAAGTCTGGCTTCTGTTGGCTTCAATCCCAGTTCTCAGCCTCTGTAGATGACAGGGAGCTTGCTTGTTCTGGTCTAGCCTGGGTACCTCCTGGCTCCTAGACCCTACTGTGAATGGGTGCCTTTGAGAAGTTGCATCAGATGTCTTGGCTGCCACAGCATCTGAGGCCCTCAGAGGAAGATTCCAGAAGCCAGGTTGGCTGCTGTTGTCCTGAATTCTGTCTCCCCAGGGCTCCCAGTGGGTGAGAACAAGGGCTAGCTGTGACAGAGCCCTGCACCTCTGGGTGGGGTGTGTGGCGGATGGAAAGTCAGCCGCCCAGGCCCCGTGGCTTGCTTGACAAAGTGGCTTCTGAAACCCTTCTGCCACCGGGCCTTGGCAGCCACGTGGAGTCCCCAGAACTGAGGGAGCCTTGTGTCTGCTGGGAGGAAAGATGTGAAAATGAGGCCTGGAGCAGACACAGCGCTCTGATGCCAGGAGAAACAGGGCACGGCGTTGTGCACAGGAGGCTGAGCTGACAAGAACCGCATTCAGTGCCTGGCTGGAGTTTGCGCCATGCTGTGGTGGCCTCCTTAGCACAGGGCAGCATTGATCTTAGAGGTGTCAGTGGTCCAGGGACTGAGGCCGTCTGCTCAGCCGGGGGAAGTCTGCACACTGTCTGTCCAATCTGAGCCCTGCATGGTGGTAGCACTGAGGCTACTTTGGTACTGTGTATGAGTGGAGCCCCCAGAAGTGTGCAGAGGGAGGGGAGGCTTGTCTAGATGGTCACAGAGGCACGGATGTGTGCATTTATACCTCTCTCCCTTTTTGAGGAGGTGACAGGGAGCTTGCTGTCTCATGTAGCTGAAGTTGGCTTCGGTCTTGCTATGTTAGCTGTGTTGACCGTTTGATCTCCCTGCACCGTTCATCTCTCAGAGCTGGGAGGTACACCGTCATGTCTGGTCTATGTGCTGTGGGGGATTGAACCTGGGGCTTTGTAAATGGTAGGCAGGCACTCTACTCACTGATTCACAATCCTAACTGTGCCCTTTCGTAGCTCTAGGCTGCCTTTCCATGGCTGTGCGGGCAGGATATCATTTGTGTACATTCTCCCATATGCCAGAGTGCGTGCTAAGGGTGTTCCTGAGATGGGCAGTCTGCACAGATGCAAGTGTAACTTTCTTAGTTGGTAACCACGTAACCTTGAAGTAGCAGCCTGGCTGTGGCCAGCCTTGATTTTTCCCGTGGGGAGTGGGTGGGCACACACAGGGCAGGGCAGTAGTTTTACTATGGCAGTTCCTACTATGGCTTACCTGGTCCCAGGTAAGCTTCGATGCTGTGCTGTGTGTTCACACCCCAGAAATATGCAAGCAGGAAACTTCCTGTCATGTTATGTTGATAGCTGTGACAAGAAGTGTGGCATCTTTCCCTTTTTCTTTCTGAGTGAAAGTACCACCACGCTTTGCCCTGGTGAGAGGAAACAGCCTGAGTACCTTTGGTTTGTAAAGGGGCTGCCCAGCTCATCTACTCCTCACTTCCTGTGTGGCATAGCAGTCTCTGTCCTTCCCTGAGTCCCCCGTGTCCCTTTTGTCTAATGATTGTTTGTCATGCTATCTGAGCCACAATCCTACTTCCAACACACACATACACTAGTTAAAACACATACATGCTCACACATGTATACACACATAAGTACATACACTTGTATACAAGTGCAGGTATAATTACATACCATATCAAAATCACATATACACACAAACACTTATGCATACATAGAAGGACATGTACACCCACAGGCAAACAGCATACCTACATATAGATATACATGGATACATGCACATACATGTATGTATATAATGAAGGAGCATGCATGAAACATACATACTCTCTCTCTAAGATGCTCCAGATTGTATCTGAGGACAAAGGACTCTCTGGGAAACCCCCAGCAGTGCTCAGTACATGGGCAGCATCTGTCCTAGCTTGTCACCTTCAGATCTCTTCAGTCCGTAAGTTCTTCCTCTGGGAGTATCTCCCTCTTGGAGCCTGGTGTTGACTACTCTGTCTTTGCACAGGAGGAACCCTCTCTAGCTGGGAGACTGGCTCGGGATCTCATTGAGCAGACCCTCGGGTGTTGGGGCTGAGCTACATGGTGCACTCTCTAGGGCCCGCTGTGTGTATCCTACCCCATGGGCCACACAGCTTCATTCGTTTGCCTCTTTACAGAGGAATGGAATGTTCTAGCAACACTCCTGATACTCAAGTCAGAAGACCCTTTATGCCCTTTGATTTTGTATTTCCATATGTTGAATCATCCAGTAAAGTGTCATAATGAAACCCACTGTTTCAATCCTAGAAAAAAAACCAAAAACATCATCCATGACCAATCATTCTAACCCAACTGCAGTTTCCACACTTTCATGGTCTTCCTGTCTCTGTCTCTATCCTTTGTTTTATAAAGGTTTACACTTCATAGAAACTTTAAGAACAAAAACATTCCTGGAGGTTGTACATACCTGTGGTGGTACACACCTATAATCCCAGAGCTGAAGAGGCAGAGGCAGAGGCAAAGGAATTCTAAATTAAGGACACCCTGGGCTATATAAAGACAGATCTACTTTCAGTGAATAACTCCCCACCCCAAACAACAAAGAAAACTACACACCTCAAGTCTGTATAGGAGTCATTTTCACTGCTGCATATATTTTTGAGTTCCTGTCCCTCAATTAACATCTCAGTTCCCCAATTATGTACATTAAGATTTCTGTGTTACAGTCAAGAAATAATGCTGTAAATATCTTTGAACACATGGCCTTTTAATTATATTTTCTCGGTGTGTTGCTGCCTCAGTGTTTTCACACCTGATATAAAGGACTCAGCCTTGTTAAGGCACTTGATGTAATAATGACACTCCAGGACCACGGTATTAACTTCCATAGCTGCTAAACCTTCATGGGCCAGCCAGGCAGGTGCTATCTTTCCCCAGTGCTTGTTGGAAAGTCTTACAGTTAATCCTCCAAACCCTGGAAATGAGCCGTTCCGAGTTGCATGTTACAGATGCAGGACCAGAAGTAAAGTAAGAGTAGTTGAGGACCAGGCTGAGAATGCAAGGACAAGATGTTAATGCAAGCAGTTCAAAGTTATTTGCCCCAGATAGGCACCTATACTGGCTGGTTTTGTGTGTAAACTTCATGGAGATATCCCAAACCCATGTGACACTCCAGCAACCCTAGGGCTCCATGGTGGGGGCTGCAGAGGTGGCCTTTTGCTGCCCTGTTCCTTTACCTTTCTGGGATCCTCCATTCTACAAGGCCTCAAGGTTCCATATCACCAAATACAACATGGAGTCAAGCTGTGCATTTCATTGATTGGATGTTTGGGGTGGTTCCAGACACTTTCTCCACTGTCCACACATCTGCCCTGATGGCCTGGGGCTGAGGATAATGAGTGTCAAGAGAGAGCTGTGGCCTCCTTGTCTATTCTTCAGTGAGGATGAGTTAACTTAATGGTAGGTCTTAGTGAAGTTTGTCACCAGACCCTTAATGCTTCATGCATGAAACAGTTCTTCTGGGTATTTTTTCCCATCAAGGCAGGAATTGTTTACTTTATCTCCAGCAATGTGTACTTTTATTGTACCAGAAACAGAGGATATTGATCTGAGATGAAAAGAAAAGAAACAAACAAACATGGTTTCCAAAAAGACTGTCAGTGGCTTAAAATTAATCAAGGCGCAGGTGTGTGTGGTAGGGGGAGTAGGGGGCAGAAGTATACTTGGTGGTGATTAAATCTCTGCCATTTGGCTGTGGGGACAGCACCACTTGTAGAAGCAGGTTAAGGGGATGAAAATCTGAATTGGCATGCCTATAAACAAGTTATTACTTCAGCTGTGAGATAATTTGTTGAGAAAATGCCATTATTTTCCCAATCTAGGTCCCCAGGAGAGCGTGGCTGGCACAGGGCTGACTACTGCCCTTGCATGTTGATGCCCAGGCAGTGCCTCCCATTGAGAGAACACACTTCAGTTTAAAGCCTATTTGTTGACTTTTCTCTTTTCTGCAGTATAATAAAAAGAGAGAAGAGCTCCCCTATAGCTTGAAGGCCAGGTGCCGGAGCAGTTGACACTGCTTCTGACTTTGAAGATCCAGTGTCTTTGGAGTCTAGGGACTCTACTATGCCCCACAAAGATTAAGATAGACTGGCTATTGAATCTTCATGGCGAGGGGACTCTGAGGTGCCATAAGCCTCAGCCCACTGTGATCAGGAAGAAAGAATCTGCTATGGGTAAAAATTGTGCCCTTGCTCTCAAACTCACAAAAAGAAACCACAGCATTGAATATGTCAGAACTTAAAAATGTTTAAGAAAAGGGAGATGGTGGCAGTGTGATGGGTAAGGGGTGGGGGCTCACTCTGGAGAGAGGGATGTATCAGTTTCTTATCACTGTGATGGAGCCTGGCCAGAAGCAACTTCAGGGAGGAAGGAAGGGTTTTCTTTTTGTTTTTGTTTCTGCCCCCCCCCCTTGTTTGAAGGGATGCAGTCTCTCAAGGCAAGGAAGGCACGGCACTGGATCCATGATGAGAGAAGCCTGTGCTGGCCTGCTCATGTCCTGGTCCCTAGAAAGCAGAGAGACCTGGGCTAGAATCAGGATTGGTCTAAAACATCCCCTTTCCTTCAGAGAGGCCCCACCCCCTAAAACAGTATTATGAGCCAGGGACAAAGTGTGTAAACACAGGAGCCTGTGAAGGATGTTTCAAGTTTAAGCCTTAATGGTGATCCCTAAATATTTAAGACTGGTGTCATTGTACAAAGCAGGCATCACAGACAGAATGTGGTTCAAAGATGAAGATAGGATAGGGTTGGTCTGCCACAAGTAGAGGAATTTCTGGGCTTCCTCTTCAGAGTTCCCGTGCCTTTGAGCTGGCCTATCAGTCAGGAATAATAAACTTATCGAAGAATGGTCATGTTGACACAAAACTCTATGAAGATAGGCTAACAGCTGAATTTGGCCCAAGGACTGCTGGTTTCCTAAAATAGATAAGTCTTTTGTTCATTATCTTAACACCAGGAATTCTGCCCCCTACTAGTATAACTATGAACAAATACCTTCATTGAGAACTTCTGCGTGCTACAGCTGATCTAAGCCTTCACCTGCCATCCTTGGTGAGTCACATATGGAAGCAGCCACTGGATTTGGCTCAGTCATGGCTTTCATACACTCCCCCAGGAAGCTGCCAGGTAGAACAGAACTTGGGGAGGAAAGCTCTTTTCTGGTCTTGCAAGGGCTGGTTTTGGAACAGCTGGCTTTCCCAGCAACCCTCACTCTGGCAGGCCCCATAATGACTCTGATCTCTGTTACAGCCAGTACCTTGTGAACCATCCCAGCTGTGCTTGGCTGGTTGGGTCTTAATGAACTCTGCTGTCAATGGACATATAGGCGTGACCAAGGGGGTGGCATTTTCTGGGCCTCTCCCTGAAGGGTCTCTGGAGAAGCTTTCGTTGACATGGTAAATTATTCTTATTTTAAAACTGCTCATAAGTTCCAGTGTGTTTGATAGCAGTTCCCTGAGGGAACTCGCTGGCCATGACAAATCTCCTGTGTTAGGATGTTGCCTTCAGGGACTGGAAAGATGGCTCAGTGGTTAAGAGAACTTGCTACTCTTTGCAGAGGACTAAAGTTAGATTGCTACCACCCATAGCAGCTCACAATTTTCTGTATCTCCAGATCCAAGAAAACCACATTTTCTTTTGGACTCTGCAGGCACGAGCCCATGCACATTTTTAAAAATTGCTTTGGCTTCAGCTGGGCTGGTGACCAGCTTTATTGGGAACTTGAGAGTTGTCAGAGTTTGAGGTACCATCAGGGGAAATCATGGAAGTCAAGGATTGGCATAGTTGCTTTCTATAGTGTCTCATTTGATACTTCCAACCCTTCTCTGTGGATTAGGTGCTGGCTTTTTACCTATTGGCAAACAGCCCTAGAGAATGCCATGCTGGCCGGGCAGTGATGGTGCATACCTTTAATCCTAGCCCTCGGGAGGCAAAGGCAGGAGAATCTATGTGAATCCAAAGTTATCCTGTCTCTAAAGACAAAGCAAAGCCAAAAAAGAAAAGATAGAGAGAATGCCGTGCGGGAGTTTGAATCCAGGTAGTCTAGGTCTTCCCAGAGCACTTTCTCTGTTGATCTGAGCACTGCCTTGCCTTGTTGATCTCTTTTGTGACCGCACATTATGGCTCTGGGGTGTTGGACACATTGGTGCTTGTCGCAGGAAGTCACCAAATCTGGATGGGGGCAACACGCAGTTGGGCTCTCCAGGGCTTTGTCTCCCTGTTGGGATGCCTCAGTCATACTGGCTTCTCTGAGAACATAGGAGGGACAGCTGACAGGCCAGGACTGGTGGGCCTTTTGAAGACTCCCCTGCCTCCCGTGGAGAAGATTTCACAGAAGTCAGTGTGGCTAGGACCCCTGCCTTGTGACCAAAGGCTTGTGGATTTCTTCCTTCATAGTCAGAACTGACCTAACAAGTCCAACTACCGGGCACACCCTTCATGTTCTCTTCCAAACTTAGATTCATAATTTCCCATAGCAATGAGCTAAGACTTTTCCAAACCTGTAAGTGGGAGTTCCATTATACCCAGCAGCTCCATCAATTTGTTTCTATTTCCTAATCTGGTACTGTATCTGCTGTCAGGAGGAATCAAGTCTCCCTTTCAGTGCTTGGCTTAAGAATCTCAGCGAAACATCCACTTCACTACAATCTTTACCTTACACAAAACACAAGCTCATCCATGTGATTTGGGCACTTCTTTACCACTTCAACAAGAGGGTTTGTTTTTTAATGGTTAGTTTTAAATTTCAACTTGTCACATCCCAGGGTCTCCTGGGAAGAGAGGCTCACCTGGGGAGCTGCCTGGATTAGGCTGGCCCCGTGGGCATGTCTATTGGGGATTCCCTTGATTTTTAATTGAACTGGTCCACAGTGGGCATTACTATTACCAAGGCTGGGTCGCAAACTGTATCAAAGTGGAGAAAGCTAGCCAGGCATAGGCGGCAGCAGCAAGCAGGCAGCATGGGCGCATTTGTTTCTGTCTGCTCTCAGTGGTGGATGCTATGTGACTAACAGCCTGAGTTCCCACCCTGACTGTCTTCTGTAATGGACTGTAACTTGGAATTGTGAGTTAAAATAAGCCCTTTCTCCCTTCTGTTACTTTTTGGTCAGGGTATTGTACCACTGCAGCAGAGAGAAGACTTGAACAGGTTGCTTCTTCTTGGTCCAGGCACACATTACATATGGTTGTTCCTGAACTGTTAGAAGGATCCCTGTTGTCCCTAGGTAAGCCATCATTCACTGCATAGCTTTATGTATTTTCCAAGACTGGAAACAAACCCTTGTCACTGTCACCTTATTTTTTTTTATTTTCCAGTTTAAATTTAGATAAGAAACAAGGTTGCTTCACAAGTCAGTTCCAGGTCCCTCTCCCTTTCCCTCCCCTCCTCCCGTGCCCTTCCCCCAACCCCCCCAGTTATCCCCTCATTCCCCCAGGGAGGGTGAGGCCCTCCATGGGGGTGTCCATAGTCTGTCATTTCATATAGGGCATCACTGTCACCTTATAACCCCCTCTATGGCAGTACTTGCTTGTTCTAGCATGGTCTTACCCTTTTGTCAACCTCTTGGTCACTTGTGACAGAGGCCCCTCAGCAGCTCACTCACCCATTATAGCAGCCCCCTCTTCTGAGTGACACCTCTCACTATACTCACACAGTTTCTAGTGGTATTAAACCTTTCTGGAGTCTGGAAAGTTGGATCACAACATCAGCAAACCTGTGATGAGGGCCATGCCTGGACCTCTACACAGCTGCCTTCTTATTGAGTCATCTGCATTGTGTCTATGCTTGTAAGGGTTCTACCCCATGACTTAATAGCCTTCTAAAGGTGAGTTTTCAAGTTATAATACCAGAGAGACCGTTACCCTGTCTGTATGGGTGAAGGAACAGTGTCAACCCTACCTGTGCCCAATGGGCAAGCCTCTGCACACCTCTGCTTATTTCTTTTCTTTTCTTTTCCCTTCCACCTCCCTTCTCTCCTATTACTATCTTGCTATGTGACCCAGGATGACCTCTAAGTCACCATCCTCCCTCAACTTTGAAGTCTGTAGATTACAGGCACAAGCCACTATGCTAACTAAGCCTCCAGCTCCTTAGCTGTGCAGTGGCATGTCGTGGGTTGCATGCAGCAGGAAGAATAGGTACTTATTTGATTCTTGTGAGGCTAATATAAGCAATTTCATAAGCTCTGTGGTGGTGCCTGGACACAGGGCCCAACATGCAGCAAGAGCTCAATAAACACTGCCTGCATTGCAATTGTTGCTTTTGGCCCAGTAAGTGGTCTGGGCCACACTTGCACAATTTGGCACAGTGGCTGTTAGATGCTGCTGCTGAAAACACTTGAGCTGTTCTTACTGTATGAGATAATTAACTCAAATTTCTATCTATTAACCTTAATTTAAATTAATTAATTTATTGGAAAATATTTTTAAAAGGCTTAGAACAATATGAGCCTGAGAAGTTAGTTAATTTGCCCTATTTCTGACAATCCTTTAGCATCTAAACTGAAATAGACTATTAAACAATATATGCAGACCTGTGTCCTTTGAGTGTGTGTTTTTGTTTTAAATGTACCACAGCTATGGCATATTCCACTAGTTGTTAAGTTGTTCAACAACTATTCTTGAGTACCAGCTTTTTAAGGGAACACAGAGGAGAATTTGAAAATGGTAAGTTTCAGTGAGGTGTGGTGGAACATGCCTGTAACTCCAGATATGTGGAGGTCGATGCAGGAAGATTATAGCTTCAAAGTCATCCTGGCCCAGAGAGTGAGAACCTGTTAAAAAATAATAACTTTTAAAAATCGAAATATGTAATGAGTGTTGGATATGGAATTTAAAAAGCTAGTGTGATGAGGAGTGTGGTTGTTTGTGAGGAGGAATGTTTGTATGAGCAACACACCTGGGGGTAGCATTTGGCTAGAGACCCCGATGACCAGATAACCACAAGAAAACACCAAGGGAGAGCCTTGTGAACAGAGAGGAAAGGCCTTGGGACCTCAGAGATAATGGAATAATTTAGAAATAGAAGACTGCCAGTGCTGGAACATAGAGGACAAAAGGAGAGTGTAAGATGAACTTGAGAGGCAGACACAGTGAGGAATGCTGGTCCCTGATGACCCAGGAGAAATTCAGATTTTATTTCTAGTAAGACCAAAGTCCCAATGGTGAATGGCTCCAGAGGCACTCAACCTTATGACATGGTGACACAACATTGTCATATGTAAAGACTACACCGGAGATCTTTGCAAGTGAGCTACAAAATATTGCCAACATCTATTCCTTCAGATAAACAAATTCACAATGTTTTAGGCAAATTGATGAATTTGTGTTGAACTGCATTCATAGCTATCCCTGGGCATGTGAAGCCTTAGGTGGGGTATACCTGGCCACCCCCTTATGTGTTCAGAAGCTTATAATGTTATAAAGGTCCCTCTAGGCAGTGAGTGAAAATGGATCCATGACCAGCAATGACATGTTCTAATTCTGAAATGGTCCTAAACTGGACTAGCTACTGATGGAGATTTGAATGCATTTGATATGGACTCTGTTGGATTTCCCAGTGAACTGGAGATGGGTTGGCTTTAGGAAGCTTTACAGGAAGAGAGATATCAAAAGTCATTCCTGAGGAAGTTCCTTGGTGGGTATTATCTGCCTAACTTGCATGAAGTTCTGGGTTCAATCTCCAGTTCAAGAAGTGGAGGCAGGAGGATTAGAGTTCAAAATCATCCTTGGCTACATGAAAGCCTGTCTACCAACCCAAATGTCCTCCTGCAGGTGTGGAACAGGAATTGGATGGCTTTTATCCTCTCACATGGTTTCCATTTGCATTTCATTCCCTGCTCCTTGGTCATTCCAGCTCTGTGGGAGCTGTCAATGATCACACAGCCACAGGTTCATAGGATCGACCCTGTTTGGATCTAGAAGCAGACCTTGTTCTATGTCAGCTTGGTTCTGGGTACCTTCCCTCCTATAACTCCTCTCCCCATTGATCCCTTCCTGCTACTTACCGGTGATGATGCTGGGATTAAAAACTGGTTTCTCCAACCCAGAGTTGACATCCCTGGTTGGGATGCCAAAGAAGCAAGGTGAGTGATTATTTAATTGTATGCAAATGAGAAATGGTGATTTCCACAGACAAAGGGCCAGAACCTGAGTCCCCTGAGAGCAACACCTGAGCAGTGTCACTTCCTGACTTAAGGCACTTGGTGAATTTGTACTTGACTAAAAATACCTCAAGAGCTTGTGGCAGCTTAGAGAGCTGTCACTAAATTGAAAACAGGTTTGCCTGCAGCTGATTATAGGAGGATTAAAAGTTGGTGGGGAGTTTCCCACTGCATTTTAACTCCTGGTTCGCCACCCTGTCCCAGCTCCTGTCAGCTTTTATACACAGCTGGATTGGAATGGAGGGTTTATGCGCATGGAGCCTGGGAGTAGAGCTCAGGTTTCTCCCTCAGTAGATTTCCACCTTAGCTTTGGAGACAGGGTCTCTAACTGAACCTGTAGTGCCCTGATTTGCCTAGACTGGCTGGGAGAGAACTCCAGGGATCCATCTGTCTCTGCCTCCCTATGGATACAGGTGCATGCCACATGCCTGGTTTTTTATGGCTGTTGAGCATCTGAACTGAAATCCTCATGCTTAGATGGCAAGCGCTTTAGTAGTCACTGAACCATCTTTCCAGTCCCCGTCTAACCTGAACTTCTCTCTTTTGAAAAAAAGCTTTGTTTGTTTTAGTTCATGTCTGAGCGTGTGCCTGCATATGTGCATCATGTATGTACAGTGTCTGTAGAGGCCGGAGGGTGTTGGATTCCCCTGGAACTAGAGTTACAGATGGTTGTGAAATGTCTGGTGTGGATGCTGAACCTCAAACTCAGGTCCTCTGGAAGAGCAGCCAGTGTTCTTAACCAATGAGTCATCTCCCCCAACCCCCTTGTATTTCTCTTTTAAGTTATTCAAGAGCAGAAAGTATGTTGCATGCATTTAAACTTGAGCAAAAAGGGTGTGGAAGTGTCCTGGGCTGAGTTAGGGAGGCAGTGTGTGTGTGTCCACAGCCTCAGGGGCTTGCCTGTTTAAACACATGCACTCACAGGGCAGCTATGGAATGCTGCTGTTCTGATCTGCCATTGGGCTCTAACACGCATCCTCTTTATTTTCTTAGAAGCGAATTATAATTTAATGAACGTAAAGGTGGGAGCTAGTGCCTGCTGGGAACGTGAGTGTTGCTTCTCACCTTTGCATTGAATATGCACAGAATATGAAATCCTACAGTTTTATACACACTTTTGGCTGTTCGGGCTTTTGCTTGAACCCTGTGCTCCTGGCAAGGAGCAGAGTTTAGCTGGCTATGGGGGCACATATCCACAGTCCCAGCATTTGGGAGTCTGAGGCAGGCTGGTTTGGAGCTCAAGGTTGGGCAACATGGTGAGACTGTGTTTCATCAAAACAAATAGCAGAGGCTAAAGACCTCCCTCTATTCTTTGGTATTCTGGAAAATAACTCACTATACATAGTCCCTTGTATCTGTGCTCAGTGCTGCTATCCAGGGGTACCCCTTGTTTCCTTACATAAAACTCAGAGTGACCTGCTTGTCCTCACTGTCACACTGAATAAACTATTTGGTCAGCAGACCTTGGTTCCTTGTTGTGGTCTCAGCCCTCAGGCTCCTCAGGAAGCAGACTGACACTCCTGTACCTACAACCCAATAACCCACCCACTATCCCATGTTCCCCACACCTGGACTGTCTGCCTGACCTTCAAGTCAAGCTCCTCATCCTGTATTCCTGCTCTCCCCTTGGCAACAAGCTCTACAGATACCGCCCCCCTATTCTGTTTAGCTTCTCATTTTCTTTTCCCCTCTTCCTTTTGAGGTTTTTTTAAGTGTTTGGGTTAGAACCCAGGCTGGGCCTTGCACCTGCCAAGCAGTGTCTCTTGTCACTGAACTTCATGCCTAGCTCTTCTGAGGGCTTTCTCTGATAAGGCCTGTGGAGTGCCAGGTATGTCAGGGAGGAAGCTGGGGCCTGGGGTCTAATGGAGAACTTGGTTCCATATGAATCAGCACCTGGGCCTTGTGGTTCAAGTTGTTAGTTTCCAGGGCTCTACACATGAATGTTGGCTGCACTCCACTCCACTCTCCAGGTTATGACATAGATGGAAATAGGAGACATTCAGCCTAGATTTGAATTGTTTTGTCTCAGTCACACTCAACCTAAGTTTCCCTCCCTGTTCCATGAGGTCAGTATGCAGAGTAGATGCACTAGTCCCTATCATGAAGTAGTCAAAAATGTCTGCTGTGTCGTTTTAACAAACTGTAGGTACTCTTGGAGCAAGACTTAAAGCTATACATGCTGGGACCTGGGGACAAGGCTCAGTCAGCAAAGTGCTAGTCTTGCGAGCATGAGAACCTGAGTTTGATTCCAGCACCCACATAAAGAGCAGGCCCTCACACTGCATGTGCGCGCGCGCGCACACACACACACACACACACACACATGCACGCGCGTGTTCATTCACACATGTTCACACGTACATGCGAGCACAAACACATATTCTGGGCTACTACTTACACTAGACTTTATTACTATAAGAGAACAGTCAAGTAAACAAAAGAACAAAAGAATAAAAAAAGATTCTGGCTCCTGGTTTCTGAAGTTTCTGCCCACAGTCCTCCAGCTCCCTTGTCCTGGGCCTGAGGCCCACGTGGCACCATGGTAGTAGGAACTTATGACAGGTATTTCTTAACCTTGTGGAAGATGGAGAGCAGAGAAGGGCAGGGGGACAGAGGGGTTCAGGACCTCTTTAAAGCCACACCCCCTCTGTGTCCATCTTCCTACTGCCAGCCCCACCCCTCATCCCATTCAACTGGAAACTGTCAATTTGTGACACTCAGTCACCAATTCTTGGGAGTTTTAAAGGCTGTTGAGTCTCCAGGAGGGTACTTATGGTGGGACTTTGAAGGTAGCACATACCCCTGGTTCTGATCCATGCTCTCTGCTTCTTATGCTTGAGGTGTCTGCCACACTCTTACTCTCATTAATGTCACCAGGCCTTCCTCCTAAGGGGTGGAAAGCCCATTGACACCATGAGCCAGAATAAGCCAGAATGATAATGTTATTTATGACAGGCATTTTGGTCACAGTGATATAGAAACAAACATGGTCACCAGACTGGGACCAAGTCTTTCACACAGAAGGCGGTGACAAGAGGAGGGAGTCTAGAGGAGGGAGGCATGTCTAGATGACAGTGTTGCTCCCATGAAAAATGTTTGAAACTCTGCTCAATTATAACTCTGGGAAACTCATGCACAAGCACTGAAACAGGATTTAAGTCTGGTTTGCAGCCCAAGTTGACCTCAGACTTACGATTTTCCTATTCAGCCTCCCAAGGACTGGGATTAAATGTGTGTATCACCATATCTGGCTTATGAACACTTATTTACATACCGGGGGCTAACAGAATTCTCAGGAAAAGAAAAACAATACTCTCTCCCTCCCTCCCCCCCTCTCTGTGTATCTCTTTCTTGTACACACACATACAATGAGCCCATACATGCGGGGCATTCAGCAGGGATATTGGGGAAGGTGATGAAATGATAGGACTTGGGCTGTGCTCTCTGAGGAGTGGATGTGATGTGGGGACCTTCAGGGCTCTCCTTTGGGGTTCCCTGAGGTGTGTGAGATGGAGGAGAATGGGACGGACACACTAGCTCAGGTGGCCTTGCCCATCGGACAGCTAGCTGCATCTTATCCTAGGCTGTGGGGAGCCACTGATGGTCTTCAGGCAGGATCATCACAATGAAGATGATAATGATGACCATGTTCATGACAGTGCCTGTATTTTCATAGCTGCTCTCCCAAGGTGCCCTTCTCTCCAAAGCTGGGAGTGCTTCACAGATGTTAGCTAATTAATCATGGCGCTTCCCTGCCGAGGAACATGTGGGTAGCTAATACTTCCCATTATTCAATGGATCGAAACAAGGTGATGAGAAGCTCCCAGGTAGCCACGGCAGAAGGCTTTGCTAGATCTGGGAGAGGCTCTGAAGCTGACTTCCCATCCTTGCTTCTGATCTCCACACCTTTGCTACCCAACCTTTTCCAAGTAGAGTGGCCAGGGATGGTTGCCTTGGGCTTGGGGACATTTAGATGTGTGCCTCCCAGTACTGTAAGGATGGAGGAGTCAATGTAGACACTGAATGTTTAGAGATGTCCAAATCTTGTAGGTGGCATAATGACAGGTCAGGTTGGGCATACCTTGAACCCTTGTCATTTTCTTTTATTTTCCTGGCAGTGTCTCTCACCTGCCTCTCCCTACCTCAGATAATCTTCCTCATTCTCCTCCTACTGCTATAACCACACACTGGAGTCCTTGGAGGACACTGGCTAGATTTCAGGTTTTGTGTACAAATTGGATCAGGGATGTGTGCATAGTGCTAGAAACGTGGCAAATTTACTAAGAAGAACTTTCTCAAGCAAAGGGGTGGTCCAGAAAGGTAGGAGACTCATGGTCCTGCGGCAGGAGAGTTATGACCCTATACATGTGAGAAGGCAGGTGCATAATTTGGAGGGCTTCTCCAACACACACTTTGTCCCTTGGGGTGTGTGTGTGTGTGTGTGTGTGTGTGTGCATGAGTGTGCACATAGGGTTTACAGTCTTCTCTGTCATTGGTTTTCTTCTCCACTCTGGCACACTCAGTACCTGGGTTTTACACTTTAACTCGATCTCATCTCCATCATCCACGAACCTCCCTTTCTCCACCTTAATGAAATAATGTCCAGTGCCTGTGTCCTGGGGCCACCATGGAGTATGGAAAAAGTGGTGTCTGTCATGTGCTTGGATAAGGTCTGGTACATTATAGGGGCTTATGACATTTAGTAAATTGTCAGTGCTCTTAGAGGAGGGACTTAAAATACATCCAGGCTGGATTACTGTTCTAAACTGGTTCTCAGAGTCAGGCACCTTGAAATGGAATGTTTTTCATGTTGGTATTTCTCGTGTGTGTGTGTGTGTGTGTGTGTGTGTGTGTGTGTGTGTGTGTGTGTGTGTTGTGTACTCACATACATTCAATACTGGACAGACTCCTGCTTTGTTGTTCTCAGGCCCCTCCACCTTTCCAGCAGGTACTTACTAATCCATAAAGCACCACAAGCCAGGCTTAAGCTGCTATTTAAAGCAATGCTGCTTCTAACCCCAGTGGAATGTGAGCCTGGCCCTCCCCCAGTCCAACTCCTTTGCTCCCATTGTATAAAACTCAGGGTGTCCAGTCTTATTTCTCTAAAAGTAGGGTCATCCACCCACTGAGAGTCACTGACTGGGAACTGAAAGAGGGTGGGATCCTTGTGGCCCTGGCCCAGCCTATTCAATTAAAAGCTGGAGCCCTGCTGGCTTTTTTAATTCCAGAGAGTCTAAGTTGTCCAGGCAGGGCTTGAACTGTCCATTCTCCTGTCTTGGCCTCGGAAGTAGTTTGAATTGCAGGTATGTGCTTCTGGCCCTGACTAATCTATCATTTCTGCTTCAGTTCTCCATCTGTGAAAGAGGAATAAGGACTGATGAGATGGTTCTGTGCATTAAAGGTGCTGGTTACCAAGTCTGGTGGGAGGACAGCCAGTTCTCATGGGTTGTTGTCTGACCTCCACGTGCGTGCCATGGAGTGCCTAATTGGGTGTGAGAACACATGCATACACACACATGAAATAAAAATGTGATAGAGTTTTAAATAAGTAAAAACAAAAGAAGGATAAAGGCATTCTGACTTTCTTGAATTCCGTTAATGAGACCCAAAGTTTACCAATTTGGATGTCACCTTCTAGATCCTGTGCCTAAGCTGTCCCTCAGGACTGAACAGGTGATTAGGAACATTCTCCAACTCACTGTGGCCTCAGGCTTCATGCAAAGGGCATCACAAGCAGTATTAGTATAGTTGCTGCTTACACCTCTGGAACCACCCTCTAATGTCCCTGCCCTTGTAGCTAGAAGCATCCTGCTTAGGGTCAGGAGGCTAGCATATAGTGGTGCTGGAGACACAGTCTGTCTCCAGAGCTTCAGACACTGCAAAATGCTATTGCCCTTTCCTTTTGACACAAGCCAATTCCTAACTCAATTCTTAGAATGTAAATATTCCTTTTGTTTAAACCATTCATCTTACCACTGCTGTTCAAAGTCAACATTCATTGTGCAGAGACCATACGCCTAGCACCCTGTTTGCTTATTGGAAAATAGCCCAGCAAGGATTCTGAATCTCAGTGACTGAAGAAAAAGAGCAAAAACTTTGCAGTAAGGCTCAAGATGAGGGTTTGGTATCCCTGGCCACTGCCCACTGCAGTTCACACACACAAATAAAGAAGTGTGCTTGGGGCCTGGGGAGATAGCTCAGCAGGGCAAGTGCTTGCCAAGCAAGCATTGGGACCCAAGTTTAAATCCCTGATACCGTTTAAAAGGTGGGAGTGACAGTGTGTGTCTGTAATCTCAGGGTGTGGGGAGACAGTGAATCCTCAGAACTCCAAGGTTTGTAAGAGACCTTGTCTCTAAAAATGAAGAGTGATAAGACACCTGATATTGACCTCTGACCACCACGTACATTTATGAGTACACACACACACACAGAGGAGTTGAGTAGGGACCAGCTAGATGGTTCAGTGGTCAAGAGCACTTGCTCTTGCAGAGGACCTGTGTTCAACTCCTGACACCCATATGGTAGCTCACAACCATTCATAACTACAGTCCCCAGGAATCTGACCCAAGCTCCTGACATCCAGGGACACCAGGCACACATGTGATTCACAGACACATTCATACATATTAAGTGAAACTCTAAAAATATTTAGAAAAACGAATACAATAAAATAATAGAGAAGTCTATCTGTCCTGGATATATACAAACTGTTTTCTTTTCATGATCCCCCAATCAGTATCATGCAACAAATATCACACTACAGCCTGGAAATTCTGGAAATTGTGAGCAGACTAGAGATGATTGAAAGTGTATTGAAGGCAGAGGTTGTCATAGGCAGAGGTTCTGTGCCAACATGGGCATTTCTCACGAGAGACCCCTGTTTACCTGCAGTCAGTCTTGGTGGATTGCAATGGGTCACGAGAGTGGTGAGAATCAGCAGTGTGGTGGTGACCACAGCCAAGGAGGGAGGAGCCTTCTTAGGGAGGGCAAAAAGATTTCAGAGAAAATTCTGAATAGGGTTGAACATACATTCAGATGCTCTGACAGGGCAAGAACAGTCTCCTTGTGGCAAAGAGGAGGTTGCATGGTCTAGCTTCCTGCCTGTGTTTTTCTCAGTACCTTCCTCTGGAAACCTGGCTCTCTCATTTCCACAAGAAAGCTGGCTGTTTTTAATTTTATGTATTTTATTTATTTGTGGTGCGCACATACGCATGTGCACGAATATAGGCAGAGGCCAACCTTCAGTATTGTTCCTCAAGAGCCATCGACCTAATGTGTGTGTGTGTGTGTGTGTGTGTGTAATTTTTTAGCTTTTTTTTTCCAAGACAGGGTTTCTCTGTATTGCTTTGGAGCCTTTCCTGGAACTCGCTCTGTAGATCAGGCTGGCTTCAAACTCACAGAGATCTGCCTGCCTCTACCTCCTGAGTGCTGGGATTAAAGGCATGAGCCACCAACGCCCAGCTCCACCTAATTTTTGTTGAAAGGTCTTACACTGGCCTGGGGCTTTCTGAGTAGGCTAACTATTTGGCTAGTGAGACTCCCATGTCTGCCTCCCTAGTGCTGAGGGTACAGGCATGTATATCACCATGCTTGGATTTTGATGTGAGTTCTAGAGATTGCTCTTGTGTCCTCTGCTTGCACAGTGGACACTTTAAGGATTAAGATATCTACCCAACCCCACTAAGGCCTTGTCATCATTTAGAGTGAATAGCTGGGTCTCAAGGAGGCTTGATCGTAGAGGAAGGTAGAATTTCTCTTTTGGAATCAAATCCCCTGGGTTCACATCCTGGCTTCTCCCATGACTGTGTCCTAAAGTATGTTGTATAATTTCCTGGGGGTTTGATCTCCACATCTGAGAAACGGGCACCTGTGTTAGTGCTTTCTTTAGTCTATAAGACACAAAACATTAAAAACCCCTTGCATGTGCAGTAGCATGCATATGCTCAGGTCACTTATGTCAAAGGTCACAGAATTTGCTCGCACTCTGTGCATTCTTAATGGAAACTGGCAATGGAGTCTAACACATGGTCTGTGGACTGCATGAAGCCCTGGATAGGCTAGCACGGCACTGTAGACTAAAACCATTATGAGATCTAAATTTCTTTGTTGTTGCTTTGGTAACTCAACTGTTTTGTTTTTAAGCACAAACTTTGTAGGCTATATCATGACCCAAGTGAGTCAAAAGATTGGAGCCCTGCCTCCCTACCTGCCTTCCAATACCTACTGCAGTGTGAAAGCTGTGTAAATCAACATAAGCCTGTGTCATTTGGGAAATAGTGACCACAAGAAAATGCTTGTACATTACTTTCTTTTAAAACACCATAGCTAAAGCATTGGCTGATGGCTCCAAAGAGATAAGCGTACATCATGGCAGACAAACATGTCAGCAAGTGTCAGGCATGGTGGCTGGAACAGCGTCTGAAGAGCTCAGGTCTGAACCCCCAAGCCTGAAGCAGAGAGGGCAAACAGGAAGTAAGGACACACTTTCTCCAGCAAAGCCACACCTCTTAACCCTCTCCAAATAGTGCCACCGCCTGGGGACCAAGTGTTCAAACGCCCATGGTTATGGAGAACATTCTTATTCAAACCACCATAGCCTGCATTTGTTTTCCAAGTAATAAATACGCATGTGCAGACTATTACCACTTGGACATGTGTGTGGATTGTCCCCCCAGCCTCCAGCACCCTTCATGTAGTGCTTTGATACATGTATCTGTGCCACAGACACCCCAGCAACTGGTGTCACTTCCAGAATTTCTTATGCATGTTCATCATAGTCCTCCAGTCCCCAGCCACAGGAAGTTTCTGATCCTCTTCCTGTCTCAATACATACAAGGTGCTTGGAGAAAAAGAACACTCTTTGGAACCATCAGCCACAGACCAGGGTATATTCATGTTTAATTCACTGAACCTCCCCCACAGCAAGAGGCCAAGGCATAGCACCAAGTCAGGCACCATTTCTGTCTCACCTCAGTTCTTTATCTGTGTTCAGGGTCACTGGTCTTTGGGCTCCTCGTAGCTCTTGCTTGCCCAAAAAGACTGTTTTCCTCAGCAGAACTCAGCAGTCGGAATCCAGGATTATCTGCTGATTAAATACGCCTTCCAAACTGAGTGCTTCCAGCGTGACCTGGGATGGGGAAGTGCCCCAAACTCTCAGGCATTCATGACTCAGACAGACAGAACACAATATGCTTGGGTTTAAGGGGACTCCTGGGTGTTCTGCTTGTTCTTGGGACAGGAGGTTTATAAGAAAATGAACTGAGAAGTCCTGGGTCCACTCTATATAAGACACCCAACAGTGGGGCAGGGGTGTGTGATGGGTGTTGTTGACTGAGAGGTGTTTTAGATATTCATTTATTTTGCTGGTATGATTTTTGAGACAGTGTCCCCTAAGTAGTACAGGCCGGCTTCAAATCCATGATCTTACTACCTCAGCCTCTTGGGTGTTGGGATTTCATTGTTTCCTCTCTTTTCTTCCCTTCTCTTTTATCTCCTCCTCTCTCCCCACTTCTTCCCTCTCCTGCCAGGGATAGGCAGGAGCTCTCGTCCCAACATGAAACTGCAGCCCAGCTCTTCATTTCTCGCAGCCCGCAAATATCCATGTCATTTTCCCAAGCCCTTGGACTGCAAATTGACCTTTATCTAACCTAGATTGATTTTTTTTAGTCTTTTCATTTTAGACAGAAGAAAGATATTTTATCAGACTTTAATATGCGGTCACATGTCCCTTCCTGATTTTCTCGTCATCCATAACAATACAGAGGACTGAATAATTTGTAAAGCTTGCTGGGTGGGAGCAACCTCTCTGCTTCCACTGTGTGGGATGTGTGATGATCCCTCTAAATGGAAAATAGAAATTATTGGAAATTCATCTTAAAATCTCCAGCATGGTGTCTCTCTAAGTGGCTGATCAGAGGGGCCTTAGCTATGACTGTGGAAAAAGCTTAGTGAATATAGCCAAGGTGGCTAGATAGAAATCTAATGTCTCTCTCTCTCTCTCTCTCTCTCTCTCTCTCTCTCTCTCTCTCTCTCTCTCTCTCTCTCTCTCTCTCTCTCTCTCTCTCTCTGTGTGTGTGTGTGTGTGTGTGTGTGTGTGTTGTGTATGTGAGCACTCGTGAGCATGTTTGATTCCATGCACACATATGCAGAAGGCAGGAGGAGACACTGGGTGTACTCCTTAGTCACTCTCCACCTTATGCCTTTGAGACAGGGTCCTCATTGAACCTGAGCTAAGCTGGGAGACAGCAAGCTCCGTGACCCTGCTGTCATCTCCCAAGAGCACAGGGATTACAGGTGTGCTTGCAGCTATGCCCCTGTCTTTTACATGGATGTCAGGGATTTGAACTCAGATCCATTTGCTTGTGTAGTGAGTGCTCTTACCCACTGAGCCCAAGAAAATGATAACTAATGAGGATCTCTGTCAGTACACAGAAAAGCTTCACCTTGAGTGGACCAGAACAGGTTCCTTCCTAATCTGTGTAACTCATGCCATTCATTCTCTCGAAGTACTAGTTTCATGCAGCTTTTCTTTGCTTCTCAAAATGACATGTGCTGGGCTGATGGGATGGTTCAGCTGGTTAGGGAACTTGCTACCAAGCCTGATGTCCTAAGTTTACCCTTGAAACTCACACTGTAAAAGGAGAGAGCTGACTCCTGAAAATTGTTTTCTGATCTCTACATGCATAATATGGCACATATTAAATAAACAAATAAAAATAATTATGCAAAACAAAATAAGACCAAGAGAACTTTCAGCTGCTTGCTGTACTTGCATGGGGACCTGAATTCAATTTCCAGAATCTATATTATATTTTTAAAATGTGGGTCTGGTGCTGTGTGCTGCTAATCCCAGCACTAGAGTGGTAGAGAGAGATGTATTCTTGTAGCCTACAAAATGTAGGCATCACTTGGCTGATACTCACTGTCAACCCATGATCTCCCTACACACATACACACACATGGGCACCTACACAGAACCGCATGCCTATCCCATCCTTCCCCACAGAGTAGTAATGGCTAACCTGCCTGCTTATTTCACATAGCTGCTAATGTCCTAGCCTGATTGTGTAAAAAGCCTGGTGGCACTGCTTGCCTGGGGAGTGGAGGCACACTCAGCCTTTTGAAGTCTTCCTTCTCTAATATGGTTTCAGAACTGTTCACACAGCATTTACATTGTATTAGACATCACAATTAAGCTAGAGATCACTTTGCACAAACAGGAGGATACTTTCATGTTGTATGCAAACACTGGTCTGTTTGACAGAGGGAGCTTGAGCCGTAATGATTTGGGATCTGCAGGAGATCCTGGGAGAATCCCCTGAGCACTGTCCTGGCATTGAAACCTTCACATGGATAGAAACTGTAGAACTTCTCTCTACTTTTGACACTGAGCTCTTCTCACCTTTCTCCAAACTGATTTTCTCTTACTCCGTTAAAATGTGTAAGCAGTTTACTCTACCTACCGAAAGCAGGATCTTAATTAGCCTTAATTTTTGAAGTCTGCAGCTGTAAACTGTGTTGGAAAGATTGAAAAGATTAGCGAACTAGTAATAAGATAATTGTCCCTGAGAAACGCTGTTAGCATGTAAACACAGTTAGCAGGTGAGATCAGAACAACTGTAACATTCCCCCCTTTTGGTGTTTAAAAATGCTCCTGCATGAATGATTATAAATGCAAAGTATAGAAATGGAATATGGAATGATTTTCCTTTTTTTCATTCCTGCTTATCCTAGCTCAGAGATCAAAGTCAGCATGGGGGAACCTGATCCTGGCCTTTCTCCACCTTCATACCTAAAACACTGAATACTTGTACCAGGAGAGGGGTGACTCAGAAAATTTTGAAAAATTTGAGAACCTATACAGACAATGTGGAGATCTTCTCCTAGTTTTTAGGATGGAAGAGAACCATGCATACATACCTGTATTTTAATTGTGTTTCTGGACACTAAACCCAAGGATACACACATGCTAAGATGTTCTCTCCCACTGAAGTACATCCCCCAGCTTTGGGAACATAGTTTAGATTTATGACATCTGCACATTAAATACAGTCCAGGTAGAGCCTAGTTCATCAGCTGTTATATGCATCACATAAACAGTATCTTTTCTGCTTTCTTAGCATAGACATCAACTAACCAGCTATGCAATGTCATTTCTACACACACTTTTTGTGGGGTTGTCCTTCGCCTTACAGTCAGGAAACATCCCACCATTCATTTTGGGCTTTGAGCATCTGTCTTTCAGCTGCCTCTTAGATTACAACCTAACAAGGTTGGAGATCCACTGGATTAAGAGTCAGTAAGTATTCACCCAGGGTGTTCTATGGAACAGTCCTGAGCTAACTCCATTAAGCATCCAAATAAAGTAAACAATAATTAACCTTGAGGAAATAGGGCAAGTTATCCAAATAGTACTAACACACCTCATGTTATTGCATTTTGCTTTATTGCACTTGCACTGTGTACATTTCTCACGCTGAAGAACTGTGGCTACCTCCCGTTAGGCAAGTCCATGATCACCAACAACTCTGGTGATCATTAGCATGTTCATAAATTGATTCTTTTAAAGTGAGTTGTGTGCCTTCTATTGGACATAATGCTGTTACACTTAATGTACTATCATGTGTTGCATGAAGCATCTGAACAGTTTGTATAGCTGGCTTTATTTCAATGATCATTTTCTTGGTGCCATTTGGAGATGAAATATGGATGTGTGGTTCAGAGTGAGAAAGCAGCCGTTGGACCATGCTCCTTCTCTGGCTGCATAGCCTGCTGTTAACCAAGTATTCCTGGGTATATAACATGCTTTCCTTAAGCTGTATCATCCCTGGACATTGTAGGCAAGTTTGTCTAATGGCCAGCTCATGCTCCATTGTTCCTAGCTTTTAGCTAAGCCCAGTTTCTCCTTCTGAAACACTGGGCATGACTCAGAACCCACTAAGCCAGAGATTATGAACCCCAGTTCACACTTCCAGAAATCCCCATTCTAACCACACAAGAGCATCCTGAGTGAAGAAACTGTGTTGGCACAGGTGCCATGGCAAACTGCTGGGCCCATGCATCTCCCAGAGGGGATGCTGCTGTTGAGCCCAGGTAGGTAGTGGTAGTGCCTTTGGGAGATGCTAGGCGTTGTTATCAGATCTTCAGTTCTCCCAAAATTTTGAAAATTTTGCATCTTTATGTGAAAGTTGGCACCCAGTGTTACTCTCTTATTCTTAAAGCATCATACAGGCTGATCAAAGCCCTTCTGAGCTGAGTGAGGCATGCCAGTCCCTGTTCATTTGCTACTTCTGCAAAATCTGTGGTAGCCAGAGTCTCAAAGTGCCCTCCCCACAGAGGCTCTGGGGCACTGGGGATGATTCCACAGTGGAGGGAATGAGTACCATTGGAGAACTCAGACTTTTAACTAGGGTCTGTGTCTCCCATTCCTTCTTACCCTCCCCTGCAGATGTCTCACTGAAGTTCTTGAGAAGGAAGCACTTTGTCCCCTGAATGGAGCCTGCAGAAACACCCAGCATGGTAAGCATGTGAGCTAGTGTCCCCTCCTACCCCGTGCAGAAAGGCATAGAAATAAAGAGAATCATTGTGGGCTTTGGCTCAGCCCAACAGGAATTAGCACAGAAGTTGTCCCCTGGGTGTCAATTATCACTTGCCTGGGGATCTCAGGCTCTTGCTTGACCTTGGCAGGAGGTCTGACAAGTTGGGCTTTCTGGGTGTAGAATTGGTGTTTCAGAAACAAAGCTATTGAGACAGAGTTGAGCAGAGTTGCTCATTCACTGGAGAAAAGGAGTTCATTGTACATTGAGGTGCCCTGCATCCCCTTCCTCTAGCCTTGCTCTGTCCCTTTCTCCCAGCTGGAGCTTTGTAAGCAGTGAGCAGCACACTGTCTAAGACTGGGCTTTCTTTGGTCTTCCTGCGTCTGGGGGCTGTGCACGTTTTTGGCTCCTTGAGCCAAGTCTGTTGTCCTGGGTGATGAGAGCACTTCCTTCCAGTGCTCAGAGGAAAACAGCCCCACAGTCTGCAGGCAGCTGCAGAGGCGGCTGCAGGAAACCAGCAGACAGAGAACACCAGGAACTTCTTCCTGTTCTGCCTACTCCTGCCTGCCACCTCCCTTCTGACCCACAGCCACCTCCTCCCTCCCAACTCACAGTCCCCATGAGACAAGGCCATGGGCAGGGGAGATGGTTCCAATGATAAGGTGTTTACAGCATAAATGTGAGTGTCTGAGTTCATATCCCCAGCATCCTGTAAAAAGCCTAAAGCATATAGAGACAGTCATTGTCACAACACTGGGATGGAGACAAGAGGATCTCTGGAACTGTTGGCTAGCTAGTTGAGCCAAATGAGTGAGCTCCATGTTCAGGGAGAGCAATAGTGAAAGACTCTTCATGTCAACCTCTGACAAGAAATTTGCATACAAACACATATACAAGCAACACACATGCACACATACACATATATCACACCTGAGCACACACACACACTAGTATACTACAAAGCTCAATGTAGAGTCTTGTCACTCATCCATCACGATGCTCAGCATGTTTCTGTCTCATTAGAATCTTGTTTTCCTGTGAAGTCATGGCACTGTATCCTGAATATTCATTCCTGGGGCTGGGGTGAGATTGAGCTATATTGGATACGTTGTCCACAGGCAATATGGAAAGTTCTTTTGTTGTGTGGGGTTACATAAGATAAAGGCTGGCCCCTGATAGTTGAGGAGTCACAGGTTTAGTGGCTTCCCAGACACAGGTTGGTTGACAGGACTGGCTGAACAGCACAGAGTCCTTGTCCAACTCCAGGAGGCAGTAGCCATATGGTTCTTGCTGTGTCTTTGAGGCCTGTCTGCCTTCACCCCATCTGCCGACATCTCAATGAGAGGCATCCATCAAGATGCAGAGATGTCACTCAACACTGACATTGCTGCAACTACTTTTTAAAAATGCTCTGCTTGTTACATAGGTCAAAGAAGACCACGCCCAAGTGGTCTGGTTCCTTTTTCATTGCTGATTTTCAAATGACTGTGATGATAGTAAGGCTAAACCAGCCTGGCTTTCTGTTTTCTTGAGCAAGTCTCTTGCCCGTCTAAGTCATAGTTCTACCCCAGAACTCCACGTTTTCTGTAATGTGGAAGCCAATAAACACATGATGTCACAAAATACCTCCTCATTGTAGAAATATAGAAAGTAATTGCTCATGTGTCCAGACTGTAGGGGCATTTTGTTTTCTGTATGTCTGTCTTAGAGGCCTCAAACTTGCTGTATAAAGATGACCTTGAACTCCTGACCGTCTTTCAGGTGTGTCTCGACTGTTCCAGCATGCCCCTGTTTTATTAGTGATGGGGATGCATGCTAAGCAAGTGTTATGCCAACCTAGCCACATCCTTGGCTCCATGGTGAATATCATGTATCACAACTCTTCTGTGAGAGTGGACTGAAGATATAATAAAATGATGCTTCCCTTTTTATTATTGTCATTTGCTGATTGTGACACCTTTTAAAGACCAGTGAATGATAACTGGGAAGATGGCCATCATAGTGCTGGTATTGCTCCAGTGAAGCCGGGGCTAGGATGAGAAGGGGCCATGCTGGACAAGTTGTCCATGAGCACAATACACAAGGCCCTGAATTAGCCTAGCATACACTAGGTCCTGAATTAGCCCAGCATACACTAGGTCCTGAATTATATGACCAGCACTGAAAAACAAAATGACCATCATCATTGATGTCATCATCATCACCACTGACAATACTGTCAGTGTCACCAAGAAATGTAAGAAGGGTTCAAGAAGGCAGGTTGTACCTCCCTCTGCTGAGGTGTCCTGACTTCCACGTGGACTCTATATGTAGAAAGAGCATCTGTCTCCTCAGGCCCTCAGAGTAACCTCATAATTTCAGCAGTTCTCCCAGTCCAGGGAAGACCCTCCTTTCCATCCCAGAGCCTGGAGCTCACAGCTCTTTCCTCCCTGCCCTCAGAATTGTTTCTTTCCCCTCCATGGCATGCGTTGGCATTTCTGTGTGTGGTCTCTTGGAAACACTCCACCCATGAAGCAGAGCTGAATCACTCTTCCAGAGCTGGGATGTGGTGTCTTTGGTACAAAATGTGTCCTGGTATTAGAAGAGTAGAAAAGAAAGGGAGGGGAGCCTGGGAAGGCTGAGAAATTTATTTTGGCAAAACAGGATGAATCTGGGACTCTGTAACGTCTAGAAACTTGGATTCCAGGCTCAGATTTTGGCTGTGTTGGGGATCAAATCCACAGATCACATGCTAGGCAAATGACCTATCACTGGCTACATTCCCAGCCATGCTGAATTTTGATTCAGACTGGAAGTAGCCCTTAGGAAATGTACTTCTCTCCTGGCTCCCACATGACTCACCAGCAAGCAGGGGGCTAGACTGAGGTCATGGATCTGCAAATTAATCTCATAGGAAAGATGTCTATGTTTGCTCCTTTGCTGAATTGAGAATCTGAAGCCATGTCATTGCTGAGCAATACCCTCAGAGTGGGCTAGGAATATGGCTTCCTTAGTAGAGTGCTTACCTCACACCTGGGAAGCCCTGGGTTCAGTCCCCAGCACTGCACACACCAGGCATTGTGCATTCCCTTGTAATGCCCGACCTTGGGAACTGAAGGCAGGAGAAACAAACATTAAAGTTATCCTTGGCTACATAACAAATTTGAGGCCAATCTGAACTTAATGAGATGCTGTCTCAAAAACCATACATGTACACACACACACACACACACACACACACACACACACACACACACACTCATAGAAGGATGAAGCTACACACCTGCATCTCTAAGTTCTCTTCTTTTGTTTTTCTTTTGTTCTTAACCTCATATCTGGGGCTCAAATCCAAACCCCCTTTGTCCTTTGGAACAAAGCCCTTACCTACCAGTCCCCAACACCACAGAATACAGCATAGTGTCACTGAAACACCAGGTAGTAAATGAGACACTCAGTGACATTGGTTCCAGGATAGATGGCTACTGACAACTTGTTCATCCCAGGAAGTGGATGCAGAAGGAAATGCTGATGTCTGATCTCAGCTGGAGGTGTGGTTTGTGTTTCTGTCTCCTGGCAGATGTCCTTCCGTGCATAACTGGATGGCCACATGCAGAAGCCCAGGAGGATGCTCTGTCACTGGGCAGAGGCTGAGCTTGGGACATAGTAGGGCCACTTTGTGGGTCAAAGTGATTCTTAAAACAAAGGACATTGTAAAGTGACAGTAATTATCTTCAAAGGATGACATTGTGACTTTGCCACTCTGGGCTAAAGCTGAATCAGGCTGTGGAACACCGTTTCAGTCAGTTCACAGCAAGGATGAGAGACAGTTGTTGCCATCATTATTGTTGTTCTCGAGTGTGCAAGTGTGTGTTTTTGTATGTATATGCCCTGTCACATGAGTGAGTGTGCACATGGAAGCCATAGGTAGACCTCAGGTGCTGTCCCTCAGGACCCACTTACTGTATGCTTAGGATCTCTTTCAGGCACATGGAGCTCTTTGTAGGCTACACTGGTTGGCCAAGGATCCCCAGAGACCCTCCTGTGCCCACCTCCCCAGCTTTTTACATGGCTCTGGGGAATGAACTTAGGGCTTTATGCTTGTGGGGCAGATATATTTTTCTGACTGGCACCTCAGTCCCTGTTATTTAAGTGTCACAATCATTAGCTCAAAGATTCACACTGAGGAATTGGGGAGAGCTGGTACTAGGAACATTTGATCCAAACCTCTAGTCCTTGTAGGTTCCTAGTAGGTACTGACCATTAAACTATGACATGTGGCTAGTGATTCCCATTGATCATGTGGTTGAACCACTGAGGACACTTTGTCTCATAGTGGTCAACAGGTATGTCCATGTCACTGAGCTCTATAGGCCAAGTGCTGGCTCTGACATTGCATCAATTGCTTTTCCACAGATGGGACTAACTTCCTTTGAGGCCAACAGAATGGAGGATGGTTTCATAGGGTCCATCTATAGTTCTCTGTTGATTCTGGGATGTTGCTGAGGCAAGGGTATCATTCTGGTAGGAGCATGGTGAGGCTGTTGACCTAATGGTGAGCAGGAAGGGTTGGGGGAAGTGGGAAGGAAGGAGAGAGGTGGGGGACAGAGACATACCCAGAGGGACAGAGAGACAAACAGAGACAGACAGACACACACACAGGCAGAACAGGGACAGAGAGGGACACATACAAAGAGAGAGAGAGAGAGCAGAGAGAGAGAGAGAGAGAGAGAGAGAGAGAGAGAGAGAGAGAGAGAGAGAGAGAGAGAGAGAGAGAAGGAAATACCTTACCTGCTTCTTTTAGCTAGGCATCACCTAATATTTCTTGTTCAAATACTCTCCAAATCACATTGCTAGCTAGGAACCAACTCTTCACTATATGAGCCTTTTGGAGAGTCACTTCAGAACCAAACCATAAGAGGTACCTACTAATGGTCCATGCTGGGCAAATTACTTCTTCAAGCATAAATTTCACTATCTGTTAAATGGGCTTTTAATGTTACCTCCCAAACATGAACTATCAGTGGCCTGCTTATTAGCACAGGGCCTTAAATTCAGGACATATGACCTTATTTATTTGTTATGGTGTGGTGAGTGTGTGTGTGTTTGTGTGTGTGTGTGTGTGTGTGTGTGTGTGTGTGTGTGTCTACTTGTCTGTGGGAGCAATTGTTAATGAAGGTATTGCCCAGGCCTGGAGGTTGCCAGGTGTCATCCCCTGTTATTTCTCCTCAGAGTCTCTCACTAAACCTCACTGGCTACACTGGCTGCCGGCAAGCCCTGAGATCCAACTGTCCCTATTCCCTGCCCCAGTGCTAGGGTTACAGTGCACACTGCTGCACCTGGTTTTTAGGTAGGTGCTGGAGATCCTCAGCCTTGTCTAGCAAGCACTTTGTCACTGGAGTCATCTCCCCAGCCCACCACTTCCTGTTCCAAGACAAGATTCCTTGTTGAACCCAGAACTCACGGATTCACTTAGACTGGTTAGCCTGGAAACCTCTGCAATCCCCTTGCCTCTGCCTCTCCAGAGATGGGATCCCAGGCACGTGTGCTGCTTCTGGCTTTTACATTGATGCTGGGGATCCATGCTCAGATCCTCATGCTTGGACAGCAAACACTTCACTGACAGCCATTCCCAGGTCCACATCTTCTTAAGGAATAATAGACCCTCTCAGGTACAAACAAAATTTTGCATACCAGAGGTAGATGGTCTTCTTAACCATTTATGTTCCAGGGTCCACACACTAAGGTATGGAGGCATTATGAGGTGACTGAGTAACCATGAAGCCATACTCTGTGATATTGTCCAAGGCTGTGGACGATGAACTCCCTGCATCACTGGCTTGAGCTTCATAATATAGACCATTGGAGGGATTTGGAGTAAAACAGATGGAAAGAATGATATACAGGAAGGAGATCTATTCATGTTTAAAACTTCTTTAATTTGGAAGTTGTGAGAGGGAGACTAGTGTGCCCTGTGGCTATAGCCTGTCCATGTTAAAGCACTGCAATGACCCTTCCCCTCTCTATGGGGTTTCTGGTTTTTCACCTCTATTCTATTTGAATGTGAGTTATCACTTTGCAGCAAGGTGTGTTCTGTGTGAATCTGGCCTGGAGCCAAACACACCTCAGAGATGTGACAGGGAGAGTGTGTCCCTGACATCCCTTCCTCATCACTCAGTACCACTTGGCTGCCATGTGCCTTGTCTTCATCACAGGGGAGGGGCATAGGTGAAAGAGGTCACCAGGGAGATCCCATGGAGATTTGGAGAGAAGTGATTGCTGTGTTTAGGCTTGAGAAAAAGGTGAGAAGAAACCACATACCCCTAGGGAGGAAGCATGGAAAAGAAGATATCCATGGGCAGTTACCATGGGGCAGGAGAGACACCTTATCCCTCAAAGTGGGGAGGAATAGACAGCCAGAGTGCTGTAGAAAATTCCTCGTGACGGGACAAAGATGCCACCAGCATCAGAAGTGTTAGGAGTCATGTGTGCAGAAGACACTCAGTGGCCAACTGAGTAGAGTTCTGTCTTTTGTCACTTCACCTGCCCTGTATCTCCGGATACAGGGCAGAGGCCCTTGGGATCTCTTTAGGTGAGAATGGCCCAAGGGCATTAAAAAAAACGTAGGTCCTTTGAACCCCGCTTAAAACACCTTAAGTGACCTCCTACCTTGGGAAACAGAAGTTAAAGGATCCATGCCTGGCATCAGAGAAACCAATTCTCTGGTCCTGACTCCTGCCCTTCTGATCACTGTTTGTGAATGAACTATTCCCACTATAAGTATCTATGACAGGGGAACAGATCCTGCCTCCTCAGGCAGGGCTACGACTAGTACACCTGTCTGGCACACAAACAGCACTTGAAAAGACTTAGTGATTTTTTTTGTACATTTCCTTGCTGGGATGGAGTCAGTTAGTCAGTGTCTACAGTAATTTGTGTTTCGGAAGAATTGTGGACAGAAGTGTCTGTCCTGCCTGGTCCCACAACCGTTTAGCCTCAAATAAACACACAGAGGCTTATTTTGATTGTAAACTGGTTGATGGCTCAGGGTTCTTATTAGCTAGCACTCTCTTAATTATTAACCCATTTTTATTAATCTGTGTATCCCAAAGTGGTCTTGGCTTACTAGTGATGCCTGGACCTCTTGCTCCCTCTGCAGCTACATGGCGTCTCTCTGAGTTCCTGTTTCCAGAATTCTCCTAGTCTGATAGCCCTGTCTATACTTCCTGCCTGAATATATCCTGCCTGTCCACTAGCTGAAACAGCTTTATTCATCAACCAATAAGAGAAACATATATTCACAGCACACAGAAGGACATCCCCAGGGATATGTCAATGTGTTCATTAGTCTAGCACACAAAAAAGGGATGATTATTTTTGAACTAATAAGCATTTTCTTTTTCCATATTGTGTCTCACTGGGTAGCTCCAGGTAGCCTAGGATTCTCTATATAGACCAAGCTGGCCTTAAACTCACAGAGACCCAAGTGAATACTGGGATTAAAAGCATGCACATGTTTTTTTTATTAAAAATTTTTATTTTTAAATTTAAATTCAAATTAGAAACAAGGTTTCTTCACATGTTAATCTCACGTCCCTCTCCCTTTCCCTCCCCTCCTCCCACCCCCTCCCACCACCCACCCAATACCCCCTCCTTTCCCCAGGGAGGGTGAGTTCTTCCATGGGGGTGTCCATAGTCTGTCATTTCATCCAGGACAGGGCCTAGAACCTCTCCCAAGAGTCCAGGGTGAGAGTGCATCTCTCATTGTGGGATGGGCACCCAATGTCCATTTGTATGCCAGGAAATAAATACTGGTCAACTACCAAAGACCCCATAGATTGCCTAGGCCTCCTCACTGACACCCCCATTCAGGGGGTCTTGATCAGTCCCATGCTGGATTCCCAGGCATCAGCCTAGGATTCAAGAGTTAACCCTTGTCAGGTCAGCTGTTTCTGGGGGTTAAACCAGCCCAGTCTTAATCCCTTTGGTCATCAGTCCTCCCTCTCTGTTACTGGCTTTCTTGAGGTCAGCTCAGTGCTTAGCCATGGGAGTCTGCCTCTTCTTCCATCAGCCACTGAATGAAGGTTCTGTTTCCCTAACTCTCCAGCCATGGGATTGTAGGCTGGCACTCCCCAGATCCATGTCTAAAATCCATATATGAGAGAATACATGCCATGTTTCTCTTTTTGTGACTGTGTTACGTCACTCAGGATGGTTTCTTCTAGCATGCACATGTTTTAAATACCCGTTTTAATGGCATGTTCTGGAAGACTGCCGATGTCAGCGGTTTTCTGCTCTCAAAGAGTAGGGCACTGCATTCCTAGGTCTGTCTAGATCACTCTAGCTTTGTACCTGTTAGGCCAGAATATTTATTAGGAATGCCTCCACACGTCCCACACAGTAAGTTCTGTGTTCCACATTCACAGCGACTAGGAGGGAAGCTAGTCTCTTCTGTTCTGTATGGTTCACCTGAGGTCACTCTCTGCTGTCTGGTGTAGTTTGAATGGAGTCCATTCAGCATGGAGGCTCTAACCCCCAGTACCTCAAAATGTTGCTGCACTTGGAGACAGATTCTTTAAAAAGATGAAATGGCACCTTGGTGGGGGGGTCTGCTGTGCTGTCATTGCATGAAGAAGAGGTTTGTTACAGAGACACCCAGGAAGCATCAGAACAAAAGCTACATGAGAGGGTAGTAAGAATGGACCTCTGTAAGTCAATGGAGACTCCTTCAAAGCAAGCCTATAGCGCCTTGACTTAGGGCTCCAGACAGTGTGGAAATGAACACCTATTATTTGTATTGACCACTCCGTGTGTTGCCATGACAAGTCAAGTAAACTAATAGAGTGATTAAGCATGATTTGAACTCAGAACTGACCTCTGACCTTCCCTTTCTTCCCTTGCGCCCTCTTTGCCCTGTGCCAGGCTCTGACACATACCCTTTTGGAGGCATTTTAATTTGGAAGTGACTTATCCCCCCAGCCTCATGGGTTGGAAGACTTAATTCCCAGAGGTGGGGTTGAGGAACTTTCTGGAGGCAGAGCCTAGCTGAAAGAAGTGGATTGCTGATGAGGGAGTGAAGGAGCCTTATTTCCTACCCTATTTCTAGTGAAAAATGTAGCTTCTGGTCCACCAAGATGCAAGGAGTCACACCCATAAGTCTCTGCTTCCATGAACGCCACTGTGCCTTCCTATCTTCTCACAGAGCATCCCGAGCCGTGAGACATCCTCCTCCCTCCATTGCTTCTGTTGGGTATTTTGTCACAGCAATGAGGAAAGTAATACAGAGGGCTTCTGACTTGGTATCCAAACTCAGCTTCTACCTGTTGGCCTCTGGCAAACCCATGTCTCTGGAATGTTGGGATATTTGGGGATGAAGTGTTTAGTCCTTCTCTATCTGTGATCCCATGAAGAGTTCTGGGATCTGCACAGGTCCTTGGTGCTGGATAACTAAATTAAAGGCACTTTTTAATTTCCTTTTTAAGACAAGGTCCTATGTAGCTCAGGCTGGCCTTGACCTGAGGATGACCTTGACCAAACTTCCAGTCTTTCCCTAGCTTCCACATGCTGGGATTGCAGGCGTGTAACTTCATACCCAGGTTGTATGGTGCTGACAGTCAAACCCAGGGCTTTGTGTATGATGGTAAGCACAGTACCAGCTGAGCTCTACCCCCATTAAAGCATGTCTCCCCGGTAGAAGGTTTTCAGTTCTACCCACAATCAAAGGGTTCGCAGTGAGAGAGAGCCACTCTTCAGACACATCTCATGGAAATGGCTGAGACTCAGGGTGTACTGTAAGGGCCCATTGACTACATAGGTCTTGTGTGGAAGACATGAGTCATTGTCACCTCCACCCCAAGCTGTTGCCTAACATCCAATAACAAACGGCCTGTGATGTCCTTAGAGCAAAACCAAAAGCCCAGAAATGCCTGGAGCAGACTTGGGGTTCCACTCCCTACTTTCACTCCTGAAGTTCAATTGCTTGTTAGAATCTGATCTGTTGTCCCTCTCCATGAACTAGATGATGTTTGAGTTCAGCTTCCTGCTCTTATGAACAAGACTTGTGATGGTCAGATGAGTTTCATTTCTCTAAGACTGCAATCGGACTCTCTTCTAATTGAACAGTTAGCAAGTGTACACAAGAGTCTCTCTGACTCGTGCCTGGCTTCCTTGTGGTGACTGGAAGCACAGTGCGAGCTGATGGCACAGAACTCAGGAAGCACATGTGGCCTGATGTGGCTAGCTCCTCAAGTTCCCTCTGTGGTAGAGATTGAGCTTTATTTTCAGTTATGACACCTGTGTTCATTTCTTTCCATGGTATTTACCATCTAAAAACACCATGTATACAGATGCTCAAGGATGTGTGTGTGTGTGTGTGTGTGTGTGTGTGTGTGTGTGTGTGTGTGTGTGTCTCGGGTGTTTGATGAGATAGTAATGCTTATTGTTGAATGTATATCTCCGGTAGATACGAGTATCAAAGTGCCGGATGGCTTTCTCCAAGTTGGGCTACATTCTCACAACCACAGAGCGTGTCTCCAGGGAGCAGTAAGGAATGAAGGTCATTAATTCACTCTCCTCCATTCTCCAGTTGCCTTCTCCAACTTGTCTTTTGCAGTAGGTGCCTTAAGGGCTTTCCTGAGCATAGGAGATTCTGTGGTCCTGTGTCCTCATTACAATTCCAGAAGCACTCCACTGGATTGGGCAAGCACGTTGCAAATTCCCCTTTGGTCTCCTGAAGCCTTCTCTCTGACAGACAGGAATTTACTCTACTGTAAACCTAAGAGTCCCAATTTAGACAGACACGATGGATTAGGCAGACGGCATCATTGACCCAGTTCCACTTGGTTAGGCTTTCCAATTAAGGAGGCTGTTACTGTGAGTGAGACCTCACCAATATGCAGTCATACCTTGAATCCTCAGGACCCAGCTGGTTAGGGAGAGTCTCACATTTCCAGTGTGCACCCAGAGAGGAGAGGGAAGTGTGGTTGGCATGAGAACAGCCTAGTGCTAATGATGCAGGCCCTTGTGAGTGCTTCATCCTCTTCCTGGCCAGTTAATTAAGATGCTAAATAAGGACCCTTTGTGCTCCCTCTCCCAGAAGCTTTTGAAATAAACCTTGGACTCCTGACTGTGTGTGACAGCGTCTGTGATTTTGAAACTCCAGATAAAGAGTAGATGCTGTGCTGTGTTAAGGGACCAGTCACTTGGTGTCATCCACATAGTTGGCCAAGATTTTCCTTGGCTTTCCAAGAAAGGTTTTTCCCAGTGAAGTTGTTCTTCGGAGTTCAGGATGGCATTCCCTCTTTCTTCCCTGTCTTGGGATTCTGAGCAATGAAGCATAAGCCCCACACAATAGCCAAATGGGCCGTGAAGCACGACTTAATTAGTCTGGGCATTCACCCAATGCCCCGTGCAGCACTAGCTAGGATTTGGCTTTGGAGAAGGTGGCTAATTTTGAGACTGAGCTACAGCTTCTTCTGTCCGGACTTAAATCTTGATGAATATGGGCAGAGGGACAGTTAGAATAGATAAGCAGGCTCAGGCTGATGGTGGCATGGAAAAGGAGCTGTGTGCTCTCACAGTGTGAGTCAAACAGGGTCTGCTACACAGAGTCTGCTGCCATCCACAGGATCTGTTGCTGGAGGAGTGAACTGGGTCCTGCCCTGTGTGGCTGCTCAGCAGGGAGCCAGGCTCAGCTCTCCAGCATTGCACATCATTGATCATACAAGTAATGCATGTGCAGCTAGAGGCGCCTCTGTAAGGTTAGGTGGAATAGTGAGGCTGGGTCCCCACCCTAAGTAAATCAATAAACATTGAGTTCTGGTGGGTCATAGCTGAATGCTATCCTGGGAAAAGGGCAGGAGAGGCAACGCTGGGATGGCCTGAACTGTTTCTCTAAGACCCCCTCATCAGTTTCTTGTCGGTCAGTTTGCAGTGTGGCAGAGTGACAGAAAACTGTCCCCTAGTGTGTTCCTGAGTGCGAGGACTAACTGTGCCCAGCTAGTGTGAAAACCAGAGTGAGTGAGGTGTCTTCCTTGGCAATGTCCCTGAGCTGTGCCAGGGAAGTGCTGGGGCTTGGACTCAAAACCTGGAATTGGGGCAAGACAAATTCTTCACCTTCAAGAAACGTCTCGAGGTCAAAATGTGCCTGAGACTATACCTCAAATGTGCCACGAGGAAAATAATTGCCAAACAGGGATCAAGAAAGCAAGTGGGGTGGTTGGCAGTGTGTTCCTGTAATCCTGGTAAGAGAATGACCATGGGTTTGAGTTTAGCCTGGGCTACATAGCAAGTATCAGGCTACAAAGAAAGACCTTGTGTCAGAAAAATAATACAAAAATTGTTTAAGGGAAGCAAGTGGAATTAGGCCTGATGATGCAAGACTGTGGGCCCAGCAGTTAGGAAACTGAGGCAAGAGGAATACAAGTTCATGGCCAACCTGGATTACAGGGAGTTCCAGCAGGCTAGCATAAGCAATTTTCTGAGACCATACCTCAAAATTCAAAGAGAGGGGTGGTGAAATGATGAGGCCCTATGTTTAGTTTAATCCTCTCTCTCTCTCTCTCTCCATCCCCCCCCTCTCCATCCCCCCCCTCTCTCTCTCAGAAAACAAGTAGCCGTTTCTTTATTCATAATGCTTAAAGAAGGGTAGCCTGGTGCCAATTTGCATGGCTTCCTAGAAGCCTATATTAGAAAATCTGCTTTGACAGACCCAAGCTTGGAATGGGATTTCTACACAGGGCCTTAAAAGCATGGCCATTCTCTGTCGAGGGAGCCAAAAGTGATTTTCCCAGAATCATGAACACATATGATGGTTAAGTTCCGAGCAGACATGATGTAGGCAAAAATAGCCTTTATGTGCTGGATTTCCTGTTTTCCTCGGAAACCACTGGAGGAAGGAATGCCATCACCTCCTATTAGTCCTTGCCTCCTCCATCTGTCCCTCCCCCAACCCAGAATTCATGCTTAGTGACCCCAGACTTTACCACCCAGCATCCCCAGTCAATTGGCTTTTGTCAACACTGAGTGAATGGGATGTTTCTCTGGCCTGAAAAGATCTTTCCTGGACTGCTGGAATGTGCTACTCACACAGGACTCAGCTCCTCCTTTTCTGTCTCTTTCTCACGTCTTTCAGTCTTGCAAGATTAGACGTAGTCTCACAATCTTGCTATGAACCAGATCTTTGTATTTATGTCTAATTCTCTTATGAACCCAAGTCTCTTTCACATGGGGGTGGGGTGGGCACTGAACACACTGGAGATGTATGGGAAAGGTGCTTTTTCTTTTCCATGTGTGTATACTATTTGTGTGTGTGTGTGTGTGTGTGTGTACATGTGTGTGTACACATTCTTAGGCATACCTTGTAGGTACACGGTGCATGTGCATGTTGATACAAATGTGTGGGTGTCAGAGGACAATCTCAAACATCATTCCTCAGGAGCCACCCACCCTTTTTTGTGAAGGGTCTCTCACTGGCCAAAAAGCACCAAGTAGGTTAGGCTGACTGGCAGTGAACCCTGGGGATCTGCCTGTTGCTGTGCCCAGCTCTAAGATTGGAAGTGCACACCCCCTTCCTAGCTTTTTATACCAGTGCTCTAACAGGGACCTCACACTTGTGGAGCAAGCACTGTACCAACTGAGCCTCCTCTCACCCCCTTCTTCTTAGTGCCTCATTATCTTCTTATGGACAATCTGTTCTCCCATTGCTTAGCTATGGAAAGGAGTGCTGCGATTCAGCAGGGGGCAGACTGGCTCAGGTTCTGGCATCATCAAGAGAATGGAGAAGACAGAGTCTGCCTGCGGGCCCCACCCAACTGGGATATCAGACTGGGTTGAAAGCTATGTTCAGGTTGGAAACTCCCCTCATCTTACCATTTATGAGTGTTTTCTCCTTTTTCCCCACAGGATCCACACCCAAGTCCACTGGTTACCCTGGAGACCCAGGTGAGTGCCTCTCAAGGTCCTGTGACCAGTGCTTTGTGGCAGTCTCTGTGTAGACTCAGAAGGGACAGACAGGCATATCACCACGATGCCCTATTGCTCCATTTGTGTGATTTGGGTGTGTGGTGTGTACAGCCAGGTGCAACCATGCTGGCTGATTGTGCATACATGTGTAGAATTCTGCATACATGCACGTATTCACAGGCAGGTCACTGAAGACATCCCCCACCCAGTGACCCCAAGAGAGTGACTGCAAAGGAGAGCAGAGACAGAGGAATGTCTGGCCATAGATGGTCCTATTCCAGGGCTCTGGACTTGACAGACGCTGTCCTTGGTGGTTGGTGCACAATACTACTGGAAATGGTGGCCGTCCTGCTAGACTCGTTCAGTGCTGCAAGGGAGACTGGGGTCCCTCTTGGGATTCTTAGTTTCGTTAACAGAGAGAATTTAAGAATGGACTCAAATAGAAGCTTGGAAACAATTTATAGAGTTTAAAAGAAAGCCCTCAGGAAGACAAGCTGGGAAGCTTGGTAGCTGTCCTGAGGAGAGAAACAGAAGAGAGACATGCCATCTGAGTTAAGACAGCATAGACATCAGCTGAGTGGAAGACAAGCCGTCACACAGTGGGGAGAGTGAGGGCTTTGGACCAAGAGTGCAAAAAAGAAAAACAAAGTACCAGAGAAAGTGTTTGGGCTCCCATTGACACCTGAGAGAAAGAGGCGGGGCAGAAGACAGAGGGAAGTCACATAGTTCTGAGTCCTGACTGAGAAAATTGGGCAGACCCAAAGGAACTGCATGGTGACTTGTAGGGACTGCACTAAGGGGCAAAAAATCTGGGAAGAAAAAAGTCCATTATCTCTTTAAAGGGTTAATTATTCTTCCTATCACTTTAGCATGGCTTAAGGTGACTTGCCTTTCAGAAGGGTTGTCTCTTGGCCAGGTCATTGGCCTTCCCAAGTGGATTAACTCTTAAGGGATCAGACAATGACAGGTCTCCACTCAGAGACAGAGTCCAGTCTTTTGACTGGCAGGTAACACCTTTCCCTTAATGGGCCTTCAATGATACTGCAATAAGGCAGGAAGTTGCACTTTCTGTCTGCTTGGGTACTGGAACATTCTGAATGATCTCAATAGCAATGGTGTTTCTGTGTGGGGCTGATGACCCATGGGTCATGTCTTCTTTGTGGGTACCTGCCCCAGAGCCACTGAGATCCAGGTAGAATTCAGTTCTGTGTCTTCTAGCCTTGTGGCATTGGTGAGGTTGTCATTCCTTCTCCATCTAGAAAATGTCACCTGGCAGAGTCCTAGTGAGGTTCACAGGAAATAATCAGAACATCAGAGGTCCATGGGGAGCTTGTATAAGCGCTTATACCACAGTACTGCAGACTTTCCTACTACCATCGAAGCTGAGATATGTCTGAATTAGTGGCCTCCTTAGCTTGATGGCTTGATTAGATATCGAAGAGAAAAGGAAGACAGGCCGGACCACCTTTGGAGCCCCAGAAAGAGCACTTTCCAGGGGTCAGACACAGTAAAACATATTGAACACTTCATGGATGAGTAACAGCACTTTGGGGGACTTCTGCTGCATGCTGGTAAATGCCACCTGCCTTCCCCTGCCTTCCCTCAGCCCTGGATCCTAACCACTCAGCAGCATCTCTGCTTGAGTCTTCCCAATGAGACCTAAGAGAGTCACAAACCCACCTTGCTTCAAAGTGGCCTGACTGTTTCTCTGTGCTTGTCTGTCCTCCTGTCCCTAGGTGTAAACCAGTATAGATGCCCTAGGGAGGAGCAGGCCCCAGGGATGGCAGAACAGGGCAGATGGTGCATCTCTCAGCAGGAGAAAGATCTCTTGACTTCTCCTGCTTTTGCTCATTCTTCACACACCCCTTTAGACTGGGCATAGAGTAAATTCACTCATTGTCTCTGTGAGTGAATTTTATCTATTGAATTAAGTACCTAATAGTTTGTTTTTTCCTTAACAGAATTCACTGGACTCTAAAACCATACTAAGCCAGTAGTTCTCAACCTGGGCATAATTTTAATGTTTAGGGAATATTTGCAAAGGTTGTGAAGACACTTAGGGTTGTCTCATACAGGGGCACCAGTTTATCCCTTGGTGATGGGGTTGAGGCTCATTAATACGTAAGCAGCCAGTATATCACAAGCTTCAGGCAAATGAGAGGCTTTGTCTTAGGAAAAAAACAAGTGAAAAACAAAAACAAAAAAACACTGGGTGGTGGTGGCTCATGCCTTTAATCCCAGCACTTGGGAAGCAGAGGCAGGCTAATCTCAGTGAGTTCTAGGCCAACCTGGTCTAAAGGCACCAAGGAATAGTATCTGAGGTTGACATATCGCTTCCACATGAGAAGTAATTATTTCCCACAATTGGAAAGATCCCATCCAAGGTTCCAGTGAGGTCAAAGTTTAAAGACATTGTATCATCAGTACTAGCAGTGAAATCACAACTTTAAAGAGTTATGTCTGTGTATATGCAGATATGAATATATATCTATACACATACACACACACATATATATATATACATATATATGGATATTTGTGTTATATTGAGTAAATTCTAAATTACAAAAATAAAATTAAAGCACTCCTTTGGGTATCCTCCACAACCATTTCTGTGAATTCCCAGATGTTATGTTTCCCACTTTGGAAAGTATCTGCCTCCCTGTCTACTCTGGATGTCAAGATAACTCCCAGGGTGGGTTGTGAGGTAGAATGTGGAACGATAACTCTCCTCTCTTTACTCAACCCTTCCCCAGAAGGCAACATCTTCTGCTCAAGAAAGCTGTGACAAGCAGTCCGTGTCCAGAGGCCAAGTCTTCTCCCTTACGCTTGGCCGTCTCATCATTCCCTTTGCTCTGGACTTTAACCAGTCAGCTCCTCAGAACCTCTGTGGGAAGAATGGCAGGTGCCCATGGCTTTGGAAAGCATGCCACGAAGGGGCAGAGCCCCTACATAGTGGCCACTATTAAGGTTCTGTGAGCTCCAGGGACCCGAGTCTCAGTGTTGTACAACATCAAGCACACACCTCTGGGGAAGGGTTCTGTTAGTCCTCAGCAATGCCCCCATTGGTCTCATCTGGTGCACAGTCTTTGGGTGGTGGGAGATGTAGGATGCTGTCTTTATGACTTCAGACTTTTCATGTTAGAGGAGCATTGTAGCGGGTGGGAAGAGATAACATCACTTGCTAAAGGCCTTGCTCTAGAGCCCACATAAGGAAAATAAATAGGGACATTCCAGTGCTCCTGTAATCCCAGAACTTGGAAGGCAGAGATAGGTGGGTCCCTGGGGCTCATTGGCCAGCCAACATATACTACTTGATGAGCTCCAGACCAATGAGACCCTCTCAAGTTGACCACTGGCCTCTACACATATACACACACACAGCATTTGAACCCCAAAAAAGTACAAATATTTTTTGTGACTTGCCCCAAGGCCATATGTGACTTGTACTGGGCCTCAGCCCATCATCACAAGATATATAATGGGATTCTGCCAAGCTGCCTTCCATGAAGCAGGTCAGGCATGAAGAATAAGCTAGGTTTTCTGTTAAAAAACAAAACAAAACAATGTGCCATAAGCAAGGTGGCAGGTGTGAAAGTCTTGGAAGAACTCATCCTGCAGAGGCAGCATTTATATGAATTCTGAGCCCTGGCTAGGTTCTCTTTTCCCCTCATAATGCCTTTTCTGCTCTCAGTGGCATTGTCTGCTGTATCTTAGAGTCCAGGACCCTAAGTGTGTGTATTGGACACCACAATGAACCATGTCCTTGCATCACACATGTAGAATATGACTTTGCTGACAGTTCAGGTTGAACAGGATCTCAGGTCACCAATATAACCACTTACTTCCTGCATCCCACATTCCTTGATAATAATTACAGAAGTCCTCACCCATGACCTGGTATATCTCTCTTCACACAGTTATGTGGTATTGGGGGAGATGTGTCAGCTGGTCATTGAGGGTCATCTTATGCTCTCTGCCATCAGCATAGTGGAACTTTGCATCTACTGGTAGTAGTAGGATTCTCTGCTTAATAGTCAGATTAATATCATGAAGTCCAAGTAATGTCCAAGTAATTGGTGTCATATTTCTCTGTAGCACATTGCTCCTGTAGATGTCTCAAGTAAACTCTGCTTGGCAGTGATGACCACTGATCTGGTCTCTGGATAGACGTACCTGGGAACCAGATGACTTAGGAATAAAAAAGTAAAACAGCAAAAAACCTGAAATGACTTTAAATTTGGTTAGTGGTCTGGAATCATTATTGTCATTCATATTACTATTCACACTATTACTAGATTGAGTTTCCATATGAGGCACTTAAGGGTCTTAAAAGTCAGGTAGCTTGCCCAAGGTCCCACAGAAGGGACATTGCAGTGGTTGAGTGTGAGACTCAAAGTCATATGACATCAGAATCTTTTCTTGCAGGCTCTGTTTTATTAGGTTAGAGAATAAAATTGCCATGATCAGTAGAAAGATTTGCTAATGCTTAGACAAAGCTAGACATACCATTTCTGGTGTTTATAAACCACTGTCTGTGGGTATACTTAGATGGGGGTGGGTGGGTATATTGGTGATAAAGAGCAGGCAGATAGTGTCTTAGTTACTATTCTATGCTATGAATAGACACTGTGACTAAGGCACCTTAGACAACAAAGGATTTTAACCTTCCTAATGCTGTGACCCTTTAGTACAATCTCTCATGTTGTAGTGACCCCCAAGCATAAAATTATTTTGTTGCTATTTCATAACTGTATTTTTGTTACTGTTATGAGTCATAATGTAAATATCTGATATGCAGGATATCTGATATACAACTACCATGAAAGAGACATTCAACCCTCAAAGGGGTCACAGCCCACAGGTTGAGAACCACTACAAGTCTAGACCAACTTAACTGATAGTAGTCATGGGTTAAGAACTGCTGTTATAGAAGAGTTTGTTTGGGTCTTACAGTTTCAGAGAACGAGTTTATAACCATCATGGAGTGGAGCGCGGCAGCAGGAATACAGACGCGATGCTAGAGCAGTAGCTGAGTGCTTTTTTATTGATTCAGAAGCACAAGATAGAGGTCACACCAGGAATGACATAGGGTTTTGAAACCTCAAAGCCTGCCCCCAGTGACAGCTCTTCCAACAAGGCCACGCCTCCTAATCCTTTCCAAACAGTTCCACCTAGTGGGGACTAAATCTTCAAACATATGAGCCTATGGATGCCACATTCTTATTCAAACTTCCACAGGTAAATGTAAGATAGATAGAGAGATAGATGATGCATAGGTAGACAGACAGAAGGATATATGCATAGATGGATAGATAGACAGAGCGAATTATTTGCACTAGTATCCACAACTGCACTTAGATATGTAGGTAGAGGTGATGATGAACAGGTATTTAGCTGGATGGATATAGACAGATAGATGTATAGATAGATAATGACAAATAGATTCATGGATGGGTGAATACATAGACAAAGGGATTGCTATACTCAAAGAATATTTTTATTTTTGTCACGCAGGCTGCCATAAGGCCTGTGGGTAAACAGCTTAGGCTGCAGACACAATAAAAAAAATTCATTTCAGAACAACAAAAAATAGACTGTCTCCCTGAACATCAATAATGTTGTGATAAATCTGAATGCTTATTTGATTCTTTTTCATTGATCCTCAAGGGGGACTATCATTTCTGAACCTACTCCAATTGCCTTGGCCTCTTGTCATTTAATTTCACCTTCTCCACATGCTGACTCCTACCCCCATAGCCCCTCAGTTGATTAGTAAATGGCTCCAACTCAAATGCACAGACACCTGGGGAGCTGTCCTGAAGGAGCTCTTTTGTAAAGATCTGTCAATCTGGGTATTTCTGAGGTTGGCTCTCTCAGAGGGGAACAGAACTTCATTTACATGTAGATCTCTCAGGGCCTGGAGATCAAGGACAACAGGAGAGAAGTCACTGCTTGTTCAGTTTTCAGATCTAACCAGGTACTTGAATTCCTTTGATCAGCTAAGTGGGGGCACAGAGGGAGGGAATGACAGTCACATTATTTAAAGATGTAACTAAGGCCAGGGGGATTACAAACAAAGCCAGGCAATGTAAAAGGGAATGAAAGCTTAAAAATTATAATGTGTAATCCATTCATCTTGGCTTATTCAATAAATAGCTCCGAGGCCACACAGAGGCCAGGCCTTGTGTGAGACATCAAGGATGTGACAGCAAGTGAGGCAGAAGGCTTCTGCCTGGAGCATCATGTTGGAAGAATCAGATGAGAAATGTGCAAGCCTGTGATCATGCCCTTAATATCGGTAGTGAATGGAACGAGCCACTTGTGTTTATAAGAGAGAAGGTGAGCAGGAGGGATTTGCTCAGCAAAGTCTCTCTCAGGACATGAGAGTTTTGTTTTGTTTTTACTGATACAGAGGAGAGAGGCTAATTATATAGCCCAGGTTGGTTTTGAACTCTTCATCCTCCTGCCTCAGTCCTCCAGTATTGGACCAATTACACTCCATGGGATGCGTGCTTTGAGCTTGGAGCTGACATAGTCAAGAGATTGCTAAGAGATGGCAGTAATCACATTCCAAAACGTTTGCATGTTCTGTCTGGGTGCCTATAGCAATAATGCCACTTTTCCTTAGGATCAATTAAACAGTGTGAGCTGTTTCAAATTCCTTCAGTGCTTTGTGTCATCATAATGTCAAGATGGATAAAGAACTGCCTTATCAAGCGAGCCAGAATGAAGGATGATAAATGAGAGGGAAAGAGAAGAGACTTAAATTCCCAGCCATCAGGTCATTGGTCATAAGACTGTCTGTCCAGTAGGAGGGAGTTTGGGGCCTCAGTGTGTTGTGCTCATATGGGGACTGATATCGGGAATCTTGAAGATGACTGCCATTAGCTAAGTTATGGACGTCTGTGGATATTAACTTGAGTTTCATCATATAACCAGTAGTTCTCAACCAAGGTTATGTTGGCCAGCAGAGGGTGTTTGGTTATGACTAGAGACAGGTTTACTGTCAAAACTCAGAGACAGGGGGTGCTATTGACATCTTGTAGGTAGAGAGCAGGGATCTGCTAACCATTTGAAAATGCATGTGACAGTCCCCCTCCTTCCAAAAGTTTTCCAGCTTCAAGTACAATAGTGTCAAAGTTGAGAAAGCATGGTGTGTGCTTGTTTGCTTCTCAGCTTATTTCACAGAGCAACTTCAGCCTTGCAATGCTGGCTTCCCCGGTATTATTGTTTATACTCATTAACTTCAGTTAATGTAAGATTTGAGCCAGCCTGCAGGTGTTAACTGTGGCACATTCATCCCCTCTGCATTGGAACTGACCTTGACTATAAACACAATAAACCCTTTCCCCCAATATTCATAACCATGTGCTCAATGTACAATAAAGGACACATCTTGTTGGATAATTGTGATTATAGATGGAAAACTCACTAGGAGAGATAATTTCCTACAAGATTTATGGTTCATTAATATAGAGAATATTCAGGGTTTTTTTGTTTTTGTTTTCAAGAAACTGCAATTGGTAATGTATCTCAGTGGTGACACAATTGCCTAGCAGGTGTCAGGCCCTAGGTTCCATCAATAGAATGGCAAACATCAAACAAAAACATAATAAAAGTTCAGCTACTTGGCTGAGGTTCAAAGAGGACTTGGTCAAGGCTTTTGGACCACTGGAGCAGGTCTTCTGGTTTCTAGGCTTGGTTCCTCTTTCTGGGTAGAGCACAGCCTCTTTTGTATAAACTTCTTTCTCTGGAAGCCTTCCTGCCACCACTGGGATTAAAGCAATTGCCGTCTGTTTGCCTCTCTTCCAGCTCTGGGCTTCGATTAACCTTTTCCTCCATAGAGAGTGGTTTTTGAAGCAATCAGGAGCTTCTGAATGGCCCTTACCTGAGTCTCCAGCCCATTAATTCTTATGGTGCCCAGCATCTGTTGAGAATGGCAGAGACCAAATTGCTTTCCCTACTCCTGCCTCTTTGTGGGGAACAGGGCCTCTTGAGGGCAGAGCAGACCAGTCTGGAGGACAGCAGAGTCCTTTACTGTCATCGGCTCTGCTGGCTCTGATTTGCGGGTCTTTAATTAACTTTGGTGGGGCTGGACCATTGCCTAGGCAGAAAACAGGGGACTGTATCCAGGGAAGATCTGTGGTCCCATGGCCAGGGATCTTTTCTGGTCCTTGTGACTCAGAGTGACTGCTGTGAGGCACCATTCCACAAATAGCCAGCTAGTTCTCCAAAGCCCAACCACATGTATCTGCAGAGTCACAGGAAATAGGTGGTGTTGACATCATCTTTCTTCAGTCTCCAGCCCCAAGCCATGGTGGCTTGAGTTCATCCCTTAAGTCAGAATACATACAGCCATTTTTCTTGTTGGCAATGGCAGTTGTATTGGTCACTTTTGCATCACTATGACCTAAGTGCCTGACATAAGCAGATTTAGAGAAGAAAAGCTCCTTTAAGCTTATTATCTCAGAGGCCTCAGTTCATCAAGGCAAGGAAGATGAAGTGGAACTCTTGGCAGTAGGAATAATAGATGTAGCAGAGGTTGTTCACATCATGGTAGACCAGAAGGCAGAAGCAGAGGCAGAGTCTGATGCCAACAGCAGTTCAAAGGCCAGCTCTCAGTGGCCTACTTTGGCCAGCTAGGCCTCTCCTCCTGAAAATTCTACAGTCTACCACAATAGCATCACAAGATGGAGTCCAAACTGGAATATATAAGCCTATGGAACACATTTCAGATGCACCAACCATAACAACACCCATGGAATAGGATTATGAGGACATGAGAACTATGTGTTGTATATGTATTTAGCAAGCTAGTTCTTTCAGTAAACATATACTAAGCCCTTATATGTCTATAATAATCAGTGAATATGTTTACTTTGATATGAGACAGATACGAATTTTAATCCCATTTTGCAGATGAACCAGCTATAGGCCAAAGTTACAGCTGGTGATAGATAGGACAGGAACCACAGTCAGGTGACAGATTGTCCTATTGTCCTCACTGTCATGATGCTAAGATACTGCAACAAAGTAAAGATCCAGATTTTGTGGAGAAAGTGATTAGTGTATTGTGGATTTCATATGGTAGAGATACAGATGGAGTAGATACTGACTGGTGTAAAGTAGGTGAGATAGAGATATGACTGTGGATTATGAATAGATCATATTGGTTATGGAAACAGAGTAAGTCTTGTATAGATAAGTGTATAGTCTAAGTTTTGATTGGTGTAGACATCTATAGACACTGTCTTCCCTCAGAGATCCCCATGCACTTTCGAGCACTGAGGCAGAATTCTGGGGACAAGATGTCATTGTCATGTTTCCACTGAATCACAAGCATCAGGAGGCCCCAGCTGACATCTGGCATAGATGTATTGTGTGCCAAGGTCTGTGAGGCTTGGGCTGTCAGCTCAAATAGAGTTGTACAAATTAGGAAACTTAAAAGAATGTTACAGTGCTAGCATCTTAAAACTGGGTTTTTGGGTTCTGGTTGCCAGGATAATTCACTCATGAAAACACCTTTCATATAAATTAACAGCAGGAGGGCAGTCAGGTGAGAGATACAAACATTTCTAGGTAGGCCAGAGAGGGCCTGAATGAAGCCCACCCCTTTGATGACCCAGCACTGCTAGGGAAACTCTCCAGGCTGAGTCACCATCTTCTAAGGCTATGTTTTGATGTAAGAAGGGATCTTTATGTGGAAGGAGGATCCCTGAAGAGAAGAAAGGGGCTGGCAGGGCTCTGGGGTAAGTCTGGGTTGTGTAATATTTTTTTTGTATAGAGGATAGTGGCTGTCATCTTGTGAAAATCTTCCCCTAAAACTGAGCCAAACAACAAACAGGATAAGCACTTATGTTGAGTTAATATCTGAGGACTCAGACATTTGAAAAGTGATGCCTGGTCCTGTCACTGTCTCACACCCTTTTGTGGGCCATAATCCCAGTGCTTCTTTTTCCAGGAGAGAAAGGTCTCTCAAGGCTGGGTAAGGCCTGATCCTTCAGGCTATTCCTTTGGGTCTGCAGCAGACAGACAGACACTGGAAGTAGGCAATTTTTCTAGCAAGCAAAGACCTTGAAAACCATTCTTTTCCTGTTCTGTCATACCTCAGGAAACATTAGCTACCCTGACATTCAAGTCTGATTTCAAAGAAGTGCCACCACCTCTCTCTGTGGCTTTGAAAGCTCTGGGGAGGAGGGGAGGGCTCCAGACATTTCTCTGGCACATTGCAACCCTTCCTGTGGCTTCAGTCTTTATGGAAAGAAGTATTTTATTAATTACATTCCCAGTTTTGTTTTCTGAGAGCCATAGTAGCTCTTGTTTTGCTATTGGCGAGTGACGGGGGAGGCTGGAAAGGGGTGAACCAAAGTGAGTTGCTAGCCTATGTGACAGATGCGTAAGGCTGAGGAACATTCATAGAGCCTGCTTAATGCCCGAAGAAAGAACCTCAGATACTCTAAAGGGCTCTGAGATGCTTGCTGGCAGTAACCAGGTACTGCCCCAAATACCACCAGGCACCAGATTTGGGCCTAGAGGCACCTTCTCATTTCATGGCCATTGTTTCAAAGTAATTCCCCAGGCCTCCTCTGCCTGCATATGGTTTTGTCTGTCCTTAGGCCTTATGGACGGGAGGTGATGGTAGTGCATGAACCACAATAAGCCTTCACATACTCCTTTGCATACAGTCCCCTCACAGTCCCCACTGGGCTCCCTGTTGCCCTCTGTCACCTCATCTGACAGTATGTGTTCAGACAGCCAGGCAATGAACCAAGTCATGACTACTCATCTTCATTAAATGACTGCTACTGAGACCCAGCTCAGCAACTCTCAGGTGGAGCCTTGACCAACATGGTCCATTTAACTTATTTAAATTAATTATTTATAAAATTTTCACAAGGGGTCTCATGTAGTTCAGGCTGGCCTAGAACTCAATAGGTAGCCAGAGATAACTTTGAGTTTCTGATCCTCCTGCCCTCACCTCCTGAATCATGGGGATTTTATTTGTGCCCCGTCATTCCAGACTTTAGTCAGTATGAAGGATAGAACATAGTAGACCTTCGTGCAGACTAGGCAAGCACTCTCCCTGGTGACCTGATCTTAACTTCTGCTCCTCTGCCTGCAGCTGCATGGTGCACTTGAACTCCAGGTCTATCCTGAGTCCCTCTAATTGACTGCTGCTCAACTGTGGTACCCTGACATTGTGGAAAGGCTCATACTTCACTGCTCTCCACACTGTCCATTGAGCAGCATCCCAGACCACCCACTAACGGCCGGTGACACACCCTGACAATCTGACATGTCTTCAGACTTAGCCACATGTTCCTGGGGAACAAACTATCCCTGGCTGAGAACTACCAGTCAAAATAAGGAGTGTGGGAAAATACTGAAATCCATGACCTATGACCCCACTGGTTCTACGCTGGTGATACAGGGTGAAACCACTGCTCAGGCAGCCAGTTTTTGCTCCTAAATGACCTCCTATAAACTTGTTCTAAACACATCACCAATTGTCCCCCTTCGTTACACTGATTTGCCAAGCAAAATGCTTCTATTGTTCTTAAATTTGTAAAATAACAAGACATTCTCACAGGTCTTTATACCATGGTGAAGGGCTCCAGCTTTTGCTTGGGGAAGTGGGACTTCCCAGTTCAGGTATCTATTCTATAAGCAGCATCAGGTTAAACCCCAGACACAACACAGAGTTGCATCCCTAAAAACTACAGGGATGGCATTGACTGAGGTTTCACATCTATTTGGCTAGGAGGTCTCAGGAGGGTGTGGGCTCCCCTGACACCAGCAGAAATAGTCTGTGGCTTTGGGCCCCAACACTGTGACGTGGTCAAACCTCACTGGCATCAGTCCCTGGATTTGGTGAAAGAAGCCTATGTGTAGGGCATCAGCTTAGGACAAAAAGCCACTGTAGGTCCTGGAAGCCTCTGGGTGTTTCTCCCAGGGTGTTTTCTGAGGGTAGTTGGGTTGGCTGCAAATTTGGTTTGTTTTTATTTTCTATTTTTACAAATTCTCCTTTGGGGACTTGTGGGCCCTTTTTCAATTTGGATTTCATGGATGCAGTCATAAGTGCTATACTGTGTGGCTGTGTCATTATCACATTCTTCATGTACTGAATATTTATTGAGAGTCTAGTCTGCGCAAGACACTGTTTTTAGAGTCTGGAGTCAAAGCAGTGAAGTTGACTTTGGTCCCAACCTCCCAAGTTCACGCTAGGGGACAGTAAATGAGAATTGTGGATATGTCAGATAGAACAAATACTATGGAAAGTAAGTCAAGCAGAAAACTGTGGATGAGTTAGCTAAGTCAGGGAATGTGCCCCCCTTTAATGTGCCAGGACAATTCCATGCAGCAATATTAGAACAGAGAACAAGTGGATGGGCTCATTTCACAGCTGTGTGAATGGTGGCAGTTGGTTCAAAGTCCTGAGGTAGGGTACTCTTGGTGTGGTGAAGCTAGAACAGAGAGAAGTTTAGGTCAGTAGGATGCTGTCGAATTTAGACATGAATTTGCTTTCACACTACATTGCGAGGCCCTGGAATTGGTGACTCCCTACTCAAATGACCTGTAGTGGTCAAGAATGGAGGGTGTGGCAAAAGCCACAGGGATGCCATAGTGGTTTGGATCAGTGTTAAAGTGGAAGCCAAGAGCACTGTTGCATTGTCCAGGAGAACCCACTGGATGGTGTATTGAAGCAATGCAAGTACCTGGTAAAACAAGACAAAATAAAACCATGTGAATGCAAGTCTAGGGAAATCCCTAGACTCTTGTTACATTCTTCAAATAACTGCTGTTCATGGCTATCACCTGTCCTTCTGCGCATGTGCATCTGTGTTTGTGTGTGTGTGTGTGCTATTTCCACCAAATAGAATCTAATGAGCCTTATTGCATAAGGATGTATATACTTCCTGTTTCTGTCCTCACTTCAAATCAACCCATATTAATCTTCTTGATTATTACATCTCTATTTTGTGCAGCCCTGTTTCTAGCATCTGGCTTGGTATCAGGTACATAGAAACTGCTGGATAAATATTAGTTGAATGTATGAGCTGTCCTTTCGCTGGTTAGTTGATTTCCTGCTGTTAGATATGTAGGTGGCTCCCTTTCGTTTTCCTGTTTTCAACACAGCTGTTAGTCATTCTTACATCCGTAGCATAAGTGACCAGATTTCACCAGCCCAGAGGACACGTGTTTTAAGTGATGTTAAGGGAAACTGACTTGTCCTGCATGAAGCTCCTTCAGATCTGTGAGCACTTAAGTGATTTCCTGTTTTCCATTTCAAAAACATGGACAATTGTTAATGTGTGCCATTCTTGACAAATATGGGGGTAAGGGATTGCAACATTTGCCAAAACAGGTATTTGCTGGTTGCTTGTTTCCTTTCCAGGGCTCTAAGTCCCACTTGGATTATCTGCCCCCTTGAAGCAAAGGAAGCAAATGATGGCCCTGACACTCTTGGAGTATGTAACTATTTAGGTCACTGTGCTAAGTTCCTCACAAGATAAACTCATTCAGTCTCTTTGTAAGAAGGTTAAAGAAACCACTGTGAGACAGTGTGACTGTCCTCCAGCTTGTAAAGTAAAAGAAGGAAACTGAGGAGCAAGAGCTAAGTAAGTCACCCAAGGTCACGCTGAAAGTGAGCTCTGGTTCTCAGTAGAAGTCAGCCACCATGGCACAGTGGGTAGATTTAGTAATAACTGTGACTATCCTTTGAGGCTCAACCACTGTGTGATATTTTAAAAGCAAGAAATCAATGAATTGTTTTGGGAGTCAATGGTCTGGGCACAGGCTCAGGGCTATGCCTGGGCTCATGGCCCAGCCTGTGGTATGGCAGCTGAAGACAGAGTCTATGCTAGGATTCTGGAAGACAGCAAAGCCACAAGCATGTGAAAAGACATGCCCAAGGCCACATAAGAAAATAATGCCATTTATTTCCACACCAAGTTACATTTCCTCTTGACCAAGTACCCAAATGAACTGCTAAGCTGAGAAACAATTTGACTATAGAGGTGGGGATAGAACTGTGGATTGGATGAGACAAGGGGTATATGGCTAGTGAAGGCATTGATGGAAAATTGAATGAATGCTAGAGTAATGGAGAGATGAATAGTGAGCCGATGGATAGTAGGAGATATGGGTGTTGGATGTTAGATGGTGGATATTTGAATGATGGAGTGATGGAAGGATGGATGGGTGGGTAGTGAATGAATAGGTATTATAAATATTGGATGAATAGAGGACTTGTGGAAGGAAGGATCACCAAGTGATACATAGATACTTAGATGATAGATTGAGTGATGGATTTCTAGATGGCAGACAGACAGATAGATAGATGATATGCAGATATAGATGACAAACAAATGATGAATATGTAGATATGTAGATAGACTCCCCCCTCAGATAGGCAGCTGGACCACCTCAGTTTACTCTTTGGAAATCCATAGCATGCACCAACCAGTGATTTAGGTACCAGGATTAAGAGCCATACTTCATCTCCAGTGAGCCCATAGTCTAGAGCAGGTTGTTGCCACCTCTGTTCTATCAAGGATTCCTTTGCCAGCTGCAGGAGCTTATGCCACCCCATCTCTGAATAATATTTCAAAATAAAAGTAAATGAATATCAAAGCAAAGGAAAACATTTATACCAAATACAGCTGCAGAATATATGTAAAACCAGCAGTCTGCAGGCAACTATATGGTTGCTTGTGTTTTTAGCATGCTTGCTAACTAGATTTGGTAGTAGATGTATTAGCTACTGTCAACTAGAGGAGGTAGAGGAGTAAACAGTTTACTGAGACACCGGCTACCAGGTAGTGTGACATGAACATGTTAGTAGCTTATACCAATCAGTGTTTAGGTTTTGGGTACTGGCAATACCCTAGCAGTTACTTTCATAATTGAAGGACATGATATATCTTAGTCAGAATTAGCAAAAAATAATTGTCTGTGTAAGTATAAGCTCAATGACCCCAGCATTTTCTTCCCATAGACTCATCAGTCCACAACATCCTGGACAGGTATGGGGCTGGCTGGGGAGACACACTAGTGTAGATGTGGCAGGGAAGTCCCCACAGAGTGGCTGTGTGCAGGGCTACATGCATTGGGCTTTCTCCATCACTCCCTTTCTCTTTTAAAAAATTATTGTTGTTATTTGTATTATTATTGGTGTTAGGGTATGTGCCAGGGCACATGTGTGGAAATCTGAGGACAGCCCAGTAAGATGGGTGTTCTTTCACCTTTATGTGGATTCCAAGGTTATCAAGCTTATGTTATATGTCTTTTACCCACTGAGCCATCTCACTCTCCTCTAGTTTTCTTTTCTGCTTATAAGATATGTGGAGAATGGAACCGGGCCCCTTTGAGCAGGCTAGGAAAGTGATCAGTCACTCAGCTACAGCCCAGCCTATGGGAAGGACTTGTTGATGTTTCTATCTGTGGACTTGTATCCAATCTATGCTAGTATCTACCACTCCCAACAGAATACCCATGGACTAACCCCCTAGGGAAGGAGCTGTTTATAACATCTTCCAAAGACTCAGTCCAGATCAAAGCATATCCTTCCATATAGATAAAGCTGTTCCTGAGAACCAGAAGTGGAATGTGAGCACGAACAGAAAATTACAGCATGGGGCAAGGATTAGGGATTAGCAGGCAAGGTAGCCAATGCAGGAGGAAAAGGCCCAGGTACTAAAGACCCTATCAGGAAGCCCCAAATCCTCCTGTAGGTGATACGGAGCCGCTGGAGGTGTCTGAACAGGAGAACTGCTCATTAGGACATCAATTTGAGATCCCTCTGCTGCTATTTGGAAATGGGTTGTAGAAGAGGTGAGTTTGGAGGTGGGCGGGACCTAAAGAGGGCATTCAGAAGAGCTATAATGATGGGAGGAAGGGATGATGAAAAAAGGAGAGGAAGGGACACAACAAAGGAGCATTAAAACAGAAGGCAGGTAGAGTGCTTGTCCATCATTCTTGAAGCCCTGTGTTTGATCTCCAGTGCTGCACAAAATCAGGTGTAGTGGTGCTTGCCTGAAATCTGAAATGATGGAGTAAGGGAATAAAAGGATCAGAAGTTCAAGACTGCCTCATCTACATAGTGAGTTCAAGGCCAACCTGGGCAACATTATCTCAGCTAGTGGTAGGGTAGATAGGATAGGCAAGAATTTTTACATGTACAGTATGAGTACAGGAAGTATAAGTTAGGAAGTAAGTCAATAGTGGACAGGTCTGAAGAGAGGAAGGAATGGTCCTTGGAGACATGAGTCTTTGTGTTGCTCTGTGAGGTTGTCAAGAACATGTGGACTTAAAGGGTCAGACCTTTTTTATCTTCTCTCTCTCTCTCTCTCTCTCTCTCTCTCTCTCTCTCTCTCTCTCTCTCTCTCTCTCTCCACCATAGGGATTGACCTTGATCCCCCCCCAGAATATCATATGTGCTAAGAGAGGTCCCTTGGAGGCTCTTCTCTCTCCCTCCCTAGAAGACAAAGTTGGCTGGAGACAGTGGGGGTCATGTCTGTAGGCTTGACAATGCAGAATCTCACACCTAAGAACTCCAGCAGAATTGCTCCTTGTTCAGTTTAAGGAAGTTCATGCTACAGATCTTCACAGGCCATTGTCTTCTCCTGGCTGTCGCTACAACAAAACTAGTCAGGCTCACGGGCACTTCAAAGGAAAACCTGCTTTTTTTCTTTTTGAGAGGGAGAGGCATTTGTGAGCCCTTATGGGGCTGAATATTAATTTTATCCTAGCTGCAGTGCATTACACATGACCTTATAAAATTCCATAATGGCTCTTCCTGGATAACATAAATGCAGAATAGACTCCTTTTATTCCCCAAGTGGTTGTTAACAAATTTGTCACTCACTTTTCCTATTGGGAAAGCTGCAAGGCCTGTCATCTATACAAATGTGCATGCCTCCTGAGCTGGCCTGACACTGTCAAGGTCTCAGACCCAGAGAACACTGCCTGTAATACAGGCACCTAAAAGAAGCCTCTTGGGGGCGGGGGGAGCTGTTGACTTATCTTGGTCAGCCAGCATTCCCTATGGAATCCATAGGGGCTAGAGCTGTCCTTAAACTTTACAATGTCTGTGTATCTCTTTGATGTCCTAGGGTAACTCAGGGAGACAGGCGTGTGTGTGTGTGTGTGCACACGCACGTGCATGCGAGTGCACACACGTGCTCACATGTCCGAATGCGTGCATGCAAGTGATTTATCGTATGGCCTCCATATGTGAGTATACAACACACACACACACACACACACACACACACACACACCACATGCACATGCACACACTAAGCCATGGTGTCAGTACCCCATGATTGTCCTTGGCCACCAATATCTTTTTCCTCTCTGTTAATCTCCCCTCGACACTGGACACACACTCATAATGTGTATTTTTCTGCTGGAAAAATGGAGCCAGACAACAGAGCTGGGAACCTCTGGGGAATGCTGTTGGTTCCTGAGCACCTTGCTTTCTGGAGGTGACTCAAACACTGTCATTTCTATCCTTGTTTTTAAAATAATTGTTAACTCCACATGCCAGCAAGCTAAGCCCCAGAATGAAACCCAATGTCTATGTCAAAGAGCTGTGTAGGTAGCTTTTCCCTTGCTTCGGTGAGCTGTGTTCTCCATCCACTCACCTCTGTCTTCCCATAGGCTATGCACCCCACCCTGGATACTTCTTCTTGTCCTGGGTCCCTGTCTCCCCTCCAGCCAGATCAAGCTCCATTTCTCCGTAGCTTTTCTCCAAGTGTTCGGTGGAACCTGGTAACTCACAGACAGTTTATGCACAGCAGGAGCAAACTTTAAAGACATTAAGAGCTCTGTGCGTATTTTCCTAGTTACATTGCATTTATGTCAAATTAAACTAGTTTTCCTTCCAACGTATGGGTAATGTTTCTTTTTAAAACAAACTCACCAAAGTAGAAATACCAATGAGCTAACTAGAGAGCACTAGAAAATTAAAAAATGTTCATGCCATGCATAGGAGAAGGTGGGAAAGAGCATTGGGTGATTTAACATAGGGAAGGTGGATCTCTTTCTTGCTAGCATCCTTCTTCTAGAATACCAAGTGTATCAAGAAAGAAATTTGCTTATTTTTTCCTGAGTCAGTTCTTTCACTAGCAAAAATAGACTTAATAATGTCTGCCCCTTATATCAGTTAGACCTTATCCCAGACAGCATATGGGTTTCCCCACCCCTTGCTATGTAACATACAATTCAGGGGAAGGTTTTTGTAGGTGTCACCAGTAGGCTGTTAGTACAAAGAAGACCTCCGTGGAGAAGTGTCACAGTCCCACTCCCATCTTGGCTGCAACATGTGAGATCACTCAAATGGAGGCTGGGGATGGTGCTCACCTATTGCAGTCAGAGACAGATAGGTTGAGATGCAAATCACAGGGCAGCTCCCACAGCAGCTGCTTTCTGGCTGTGAGGCCTTGGAAGTCACTACTGCAGTCTCAAGCCCTCTGGAGCCCAGCCTCAGTTCATCCATCAAGGTGCACCTGTGGGAGAGAGTGCTTAGCACAGGACCCATTAACTGATGACCAAGTTCCTATAACAGTCTGTCTCATACTGCTGTAGCAAAAACATTCAAAGTGAGGTGAGATAGAGAGCAATTGAGGAAGCCATCTGATATTGGTCTCTGGCTGCATGTGCCAGACACACACACACACACACACTCACACACATACACACACACACACGTGCGCACGTGCGAGCTTGTACACACACCAAAGAGAATTCAAAATCTCTCACTACTTAATATGCTTTAGAGCTCAGATTTTTCCTATTAACTATACATGTGATAATATTTTGGAAATATGGGTTAAATAAAATAGCTTAATTGGGTCAGTTTCTCCAATTGCTTTCATCTTCTGTTTTTATGATGTGACTACTAGGACATTTGAGGTCACACATGTTGCTGTTAGGATGGTGAAGGAGAGCAGGCTGAATCTAGACTTGAACTGAGAGACAACCAGGAAGATTTTTCTTTTTCTTTTTGTAAATGGCAGTTTTTCTCAACTCTTTGTCTTAGAGTCTTCTGAGAAGATACAGGAAGGACTCCCTTTGTGGGTTGTTCTGGGTAGTTGAATTTAGTTAATCTTCCTTGTGTCCACTGTGTGCAAGGCCCCCTCTCCTGGATACATTATGCTTAACTCTCAATGCTGTTCACTTGTGTTCTCTCTGCTAGGGTCTGTGTGGGAACCGGGAGCTAAAGAATTCAGAGCATTTGCCAGCAGGCACATGACTGCCTAGGGTGTAAGTTCTGGGCACACATGTCTGGCTGATCTGAAATGAACTTAGGTCCTGAGAATACCTTAATTCCAGCCTCCCCAGCCCCTGTTTCTTTGGATTCAACCATATTTGCCCTGTGGGTGGTGAGCTTTTGTGACAGTGCCTCTGAAGGAGCTTGTTGGGTTAACTGTCTTGTTCCAGAGGCAGTGTTGTGCTTTAAGCACTCCTCCTCTGTTCCAGAGATGAAATCATGGTCCTACCAAAAGCAGAGTAACGTGGCAGGGATGACTGTCATGTGTACTCACTAGGAAGGGGCATGCCACAATCAACATCTAGGATTGAAGTGAATTGAGCATTTAGAGGCATGGGCCCACAGGCTGCTCTGCAGGACAAAGCTGAGGACACCCCAGTGGTTCCCACTGGAGGGTGGGATTGTCTTGTCTGGACAGTCCTGTGGCTGTTAGGGAATGGAAGCCCAACACTCAGGTACTGCCAAGCCCAACACTGATCCCTGTGATCAAAACTCTTTGGTGAGGGGTCAATAGCCAGGAAGCAAAATGGACAGAGGAGTTTGCATGAGGCCACCTGGGACTGTCCTGTCTCATGGTCCATGTCTATATGCCACAACACAAAGATTGTCAGCTCAGTCCACAGTATGGTGGGGGAAACCTATATGGGAGAATAATATGTTGGCTTAGATCTATCTGTGTTGTGCATTAACAACTGGCTTCTTAGACCTCAGATATGTCTGTCAATAAAAATGTAACACCTATCTTGAAGGTCAATGTAAATATGTATCAGTGACTCTAGAAACACACACACACACACACAAACGGAGAGAAAGAGAGACATATATTTACATATATGTACACATAAACATGTATACACAGGTACACTTGTACATGAACACATATGTGCACACATAGAGAGGTCTTTCTTCATCACAGAGGGCAATTTCAGCCTCTACTCCTTCAAAAAGTTAAAACACAACCACAACCAAATCAAAACCAGCCATGGCTGAGAAGCAGATGTGTCAGCCAAGCAGACCAAAGCCCTCAAGCCAAAGCCTACATCTGGCCGTCCTCAGCCGATCTCCACTGACTCCATTTGGACCTGGTTTGCATGAGTAGAAGCAGACATTGGCTCATCTTTTCTGGAGCCAGGGAACATGAGTGTTCATTTGTGTTGTTCTAAGAGGACATGGCCTGCCTCCACCCTTGTTCTGACACCATGACCAAGAACATCACCTCAGGGTGGTGAGGTTGAGACCTGATCTGCACACTGCAACACTGAGAGGATCTTGCTTATTGTCTCTGGAGCCATCATGCTCTCCCAGGCTTGGGTTGTTGCCATTTTTGCTAAAAATGTAGCTGGCTGATGAGACTAACAGAGGGGCTTGCAATAGCCAGGAGACCGGCTAGGGCATGGCTGAGTGTAAACAGTGCCTTCATACAGGACAGCCGAGTGTATGATTGCTCTCAAATGCACTGACCATCTTTGTCCAAAGACAGAATCTTGTCTAAACTGTTCAAGAGGGACTAACTACTCATGCGACATGTTCCCCTGAACCCATACATAGTGCAAATGACATATCTGTCCAGTTTATCAGGCAGGCTACAGCCCCTTACTCATCCCACCATGGAGTACTGTTCTCCATGGAAACCCAACCCTAGGTACCCTAGCCAATTCATCCAGAGGCCCAACAGCAGCCCTGCTTCTCAGTCTGGGGTGGCTCGAATCTGGCAAACAGCTAATAGCATTCCATAATCGTAGGCCTGGATCAAGCGACTTTCTTGCTCCTTCTAGGAGACAAATGGATGCAGAGAGTAAATTACAAAGTGCTGGGGAACCCAGCCCACTACTTCGCTGTTATAGAAAGCTTGTTATTTGGGAGAGTGTTGTCATGTTCATCAGTGGACAACAGTTCTTTGAATGACACTTGCTTTGTCAGAGACAGTTTCTGCACACATGGAGTCAACAGATGTGCAGGCACACATTGTGTGTGTGTGTGTGTGTGTGTGTGTGTGTGTGTCTGTTTCTGTGTGTCTATGTATTTGTGTGTCAGGATGGGTCTGAGGCTACTAGTGTCATTGAATCCAAACACCACATCTTCTCATTCAACACAATGATGGCATACACATTGGTGTAAGGCAAGCATTACATTAGGTTTTCAACATTGTTTGTATGGTAGAACCTTCTAGAACCTTTTCAATGCCATTTCAGAAATGGGGATACTCACCATGATCAATTGCTTCCCCCAGAGGCATTCCACTTACAGGTCCCTGTACTGGAAGTCATAAAGTGAATACTGAGGAATTTTGAAAATATATTTTTATTATTTTATGTGTGTATACACATATTCATACATACATACATATATGATGGGGCTGTGTTCCATAGTAACAATGTAGAGGCTTGAGGAAAACTCTCTTGTTTTGATAATCAAACTAAGGTCACCTGGTTTGCAGGGCAAGCACATTTATCTACTGAGCCATTTTGCCATCTTGCCAGTCCTAAAGTGGATATTATATTTGCTATACAGTAAAATAAAGGAGACAAGTGCCAGAGTAGCTGATTCGTGATTTTAATCAAGCCACTATCCTGTCCAGAAACCGTCTACTTTGTTCTAGGCTACAGTTTGGTGGAGTGTGAACGGAGCCAGATCCAGCCAGCTGTCCCAAAGGAGAGAGCTCAGGCTGGGGCAGGGTAGGTTCTCTTGGAAGATAGCCACACTCATTCATTAGGTACTGCTTTGGGCTCAGAGCTACTGGCACAGAGCTGAGCTGTGGAGGCAGGGATCACCTGGCCCATGAAGCTGAGAACTTTGAATCTCATACTTAGAAAGCCAGCAGGTCTCTGTGCTAGACTCTCAGGTAACAGTGTGAGAAGGAAGCTTAGAAGCAAGCGGACTGAGGAGCCAAGAAATGTGAGCATACACTTGTACGAGTCAGCTCTCTGGGGGCTCTGGAAGCCTGATTTTCTTGAGAGTTAAGCAGCCCTATACCTAAGGAGTCATGTTAGATTACATCATACATTTTCATGCCTTCTCTCTCTCTTTATTTTTCTCAAGTGTGTGTGTGTGTGTGTGTGTGTGTGTGTGTATGTGTGTGTGTGTGTGTGTGTGTATGTGTGTGTGTGTGTGTGTGTGTGTGTGTGTGTGTGTTCACAAGAGGAGGCCATAGGACAACCTCAGGCATCGTCATCAGGAGCATCATCTTCTCACTGGCTTTGCAGTCGCGGAGTAAGCCTGACTGCTTGGCTGGTGAGCTCCAGGAATCCTTCTGTCTCCATCTCTCCAGTGTTGGGAGCTTCTTACCTGTTGCTGGGGGGGGGGGGCTTGAACTCAGGTCCTCACACATACTTGCCCAATGAACACCTTACTCATTCAGCCATTTTCCTGGCCCCTTCCCTACCCTTTACAGTGGAGTATAGTGTGCACAAGTTAAAGCTTCTTCAGTCTTTGGTCTCAAGCATGGAGGGTAGATTCTGTAGGAGCACCCATGATCCCTCGCGGCATCCTACCTGTTGTGGATCCCTGATCTGTGAACCCAGAGACTTTTGTCATCTTCCTGTCTGCTTTGTGGTCTATTTCCCATTCCTCCCTTCCTCTGTTATCTTGAGGTCTTCTCTATGGTACTGATAGTGGTGTGGACCAAGCCGAACTTTTACACCCCAGACAGGACCCTGTTCATCAGCAACATACGGAGGACACAGTCTCTTTTTCTGCCAGGTGCCCTGTGTAAACTTCAGAATCTCCCTAGCACCGCCACCCTGTTGTCTCCAAGCTCAGAGTACTGATACCCAAGGAAAGAGCAAGACTGCCCAGCAGATTCTGAGTGCAGCAGCAAGAGCCTCACAGGTTGCCAGCGTCTGACCTCAGCCCTGGGTATATGTGGCCATGGCCAGAGCTGGCAGCCAGCTGCTTTGATCTAGATCTCAGATGGAAGCAGGTCAGTGGAATCCTCTGACTGGCCAGGATGGAATTTAAGACTTGAGTGAAAAAACAGACTTGCTTGTGAAATCCAAGTACAATTTTATAGTCAGAGATTTGTGTTAAAATAGAATCTGATCATAATCAGGTATGAAAAGGCAATTGTTCCCTTCAAATTGGTCCAGCCGTATATGGTTAACTAACTGTATTTGTGCACAGCTGTTTCATCTACTTTGAATAATTCTTTTTAAAAGTATACACTTGACTCTTAAACACTGGGTTTTTTAATGAAAAATTTTGGTGCACAAATAAAAAGTGAATATATTAAAGGTGTGTAGCACAATCTGATTGCTTATATACTGTCTAACAACTGCTACCATCAAGTGTATTAACAAATCCTGGCAGTATATGTGTATACCAGAAGTTGTTCACCCTATAAGCACTAGGTTTCGGGGATTTCTTTTCTTTTCCTTTCCCTTCTTTTCTTTTCCTTTAGTGGTGACAACTTATTCTTTGGTTTTCAGTTATCCGCAACACAGCCCAGCCCAGAACTCATGACAAACCTCCTGTCCTAGCCTCTTGAATGCAGGGAAACTGGTGTGCACCCACATACCTGGCATGTTTGCTTGCTTCTTGCTTTATCAGAGTAAAACTGACTTACAAAAATTGTCTGTGTTTAATGGGTGCAATCTGAAGGTTTGGTAACATTTACAAACCTATGCAGTTTCCCGATATGGAGAGTGATATCTGTTACCTCCATATATTTGCTGCTCTATCTCCTTTCTCATTTTGGTTGTAAAGCACTTAAAATGAGATCTATCCTTTTACAAAATGTTTAACTCCACACATAACAGTGTTGCTAACTCTGGGTACTGTGCTATCCTACAGAGATCCACAGTGTTTTCATTTTGCATAGCTGAGAGGTAATCCAAAAGGACAGTCCCTCTTCATTGTTACAGGCATCATAGCTCTGTCCATCATCCTGTTACCTTGGACAGTCCTGTAATGAAGCTAATCCCAAATGACACCTACAGCCTACCTTGTCTCCAATAAAGACCTTGTGTCTAATAAAACAAAACAAATTAAGAAGAAAACAAAAAGACAAACATGGCATGGATGGCAGATTCAGATGACCAGGAAAGGGTTGGTTGGATCCTTCCTGGTCACAGGGAGGCTTCCTGCCTGAGACATAATTGATCGTTTCTAATTTGTACTTTGATGATGACTGAATTCAATGATTAATCCTATGAATTTAAGCTTGCATTAATCTTTGTCCTTCTGAGACAGATGTCCACAGATGTCTGTAATATTTTAGAGTGGCCTTACTGATGAAATTTGCCATGTTTGTGCTACAAGCATGAGACTAAGGTCCTTAAAAGTGATAAGCAACTCACCCGAATTAAACATCTGACTGGAGTATTTTCCACTCATAAAACAGTACAGTCTTGTGATTGGAAAGTTGGGAGATGTTCAAGGAAGACAAAAAGTGACCATTCCAGACTGTTACATATTTTCCCAGCCTTTTCCATGGATATGTGTTTTGACAGTCACTCTGAAGTTATTCATAGTGGAAATTTTGAACTTCCGCTCATGATGATATAGTCCAAAACCATGAGATTCTTGTCACAAAGGATTAAATATTGGCCATCTGATGATCTTGAATATACATTCTTGGCAAACCTCTCCTCCTGCTTGCTCCCAGTCTTGCTCTTACTCTTGCTCTGCCAATTTCTTTCTTTTTAAGATTTATTTATTTTTGTTACATATGTGAGAGTGTATGTGCACTCATGTGACATACCTAATGTATAGAGGTCAGAGGACAACTTCTGGGAGTTGGTTCTGGTTTTTTCTACCATGGCGAGATAGGATTTGTGGTGGTTTGAATAAAAATGGCTCCTTAGAGGAGGTGTGACTTGTTGGAGTAGGCGTGGCTTGTTGGAGGAAGTGTGTGTAGGGATGGGGCAGGCTTTGAGGGTTCAGAAGCTCTAGTCAGGCCCAGTGGCCCCCTTTCTCTTCCTACTGCCTGCTGACACAGATGTAGAACTCCCAGACACTTCTCTAGCTCCATGCTGCCTGTATGCCACTGTGCTTCCTACCACGATAACAATGGACTAAACCTCTGAATTGTAGGGCAGCCCCAGTTAAATGTTTTCCTTTATAAGAGTTGACCTGCTCACAGTGTCTTTTCACAGCAATAAAAAACCCTAACTAAGACAGGTTCTCTCTTATTTCTGCTGCAGTGCTGTGTAAGTGAGCTTCAGGCTGGTCCTCTTGTCTCTGCCTCCCACCTCACTTTAGGAATGATAGATGTGAGCCACCCCACCTGATTTCTTAACATGGTGGATCAAACTCATGCCATCGAGTTGTGCAGCCAGTAGTTTTATCTATCAGTCTGTCTCACAAGCCCCCGCATCGTATCTCTTACTTATATAAAATTCCATCTTGTGCCTGCATGCAGCTACATAACTTTAATCAAACCATATAGCAAACAATTATAAATAAATAATATTCCTATACATAAATAATTATGAAAGACTTTCGATTCTGTTATGATAAAGCAATTTGTTTGCTTTCATAGAAAGAATGTTTCTTTATGACCACTTTCTTTTATGTGATTTTTTTTTTACTAATCTGTTTTGGGTCATCAAGATGGCTCAGCAAGTTGATGTGCTTGCCACCAAGCCTGATGACCTGAGTTTGGTCCCCAGGATTTACACAATGGTAGAAGAGAACCTACTATGCAAGTTGCCGCTATGGACATGCACAATGCATGTTTATCTACCTCTACACACAACTAAATAAATAAATTAAATATTTTTAAATTAATATTCCATAAAAGAGCTTGGAGAAAGAAAAAAGGACAGCCAATTCAATTTATGATATTAAGATGTAATTTTGAATGTATTTCCTTCTGTTTTAGTGGTATTTGGAAGACTTTATTATTTTGCATCAGGTTTGTGGATATTAGATATTAGACTTTTTTCTTGATTTACCCACCCATACCCCTATTATAGATTGAAAATATGATAAGTTGAAAGTCCACTGAATAGAGCTTAGGTCTTTCAGGGCTAGATAAACAACACAGCCCATTTCAGAATTCCCTTGTTCACCTTTCTGGACATAGCTGGACTTATGTGAAGGGTGACTGCTGGTGTGGAAATGTAGAGGATATAGGCTCCAGCTCTTGAAAACACTCAGAATGCAAAGTTTTACACAATGTTTCTGAAAGGTTTGTGTCACTTTTGTACAAAAATGGAAATCATTGTGCTCTGGGAGACTGTCTGTTTATGGAGTTTGGTGAAGTTTATTTCCTATGACTGTGAGACATGCCTTATTGAAGGGCCACTTCCCAGTGTGATTGGTGGCACACACCCTTTGCTCCATGTTTGTAGACATTGAGATCGGCTAGGGAGTTTGAGGAGGAGCCTTTGCAGCTTTGGTGCACACAAAGAAGCCATGTGAACAGGACCAGCCTGGGATTACAACATTTCTATCCAAATCAAGCATTCCTTTGATACCTAGCTGATGTAGCCACTCATTCCATAGCCTGAGAGCATTTTTTCCTTACTTTAATTGACAGTGCTTGCTTTGTATAATCTGAACTTGGCCATCATGAATAATTTCAGGTTGATATTTTTTTCAATGTAGCTATGATTTAGAGCTCTCTTCGTTCATGTACTCTTGACCTTTCTTCAGGCCTGACCCCAGGTAGACTCAGGCACATTCAGGGATGTATAGAATGCCCTATATTTCTTTCAGTAGGACAGAAATCCTAAAGATCAGGATGGTGTGGGGGGTGAGGTCTGTTACCAGTGTATAGAAGTGAGTGGTGCTAAACTCTGGGGTGATTCCTGAGGCTCTGCCAGTCCAGGGTTCCCTGGGCCACTTGTGCTGGTCCAGTGCAGGGGATCAGCAAATGGTGATGATGAAATAACTGGCTTCAGTTAAATAATTTGCTGTTTATGGCTTCTCTGTTTATGAATCAGTTAAAAGCCCTTTTAAGTGAAATTGGATCGACTACAAAGTGTTGGTTTCGTGTGTTTTATTTGCAGTTTAATCAGTGTGATCCAGCTGCCGGAGTGGGGAGAGTCGAGCTGGGGTTTTAATTATCCCTGCTTTGCCCGAGTTAGGAATTCCCAATGGTGCCGTCTGCGCGAAGATGCCAAAACCCGCATTGTTCTTTAATTAGCTGTTGTAATTGTTTTAGTCTAATCTCCGTGATTAGCAGCAGCTTAAATACAGCAGGAAGAAAGGCTTGTCCTCCATGGCTGCCCCAGCAAACATAGCCCTTCTTTCTCCCTTCTGCAGACGATGGCACAGCGAGTCAGGAACTCAAGTGGTGCTGATGACGAGTGATTAAGATGGGCAACTGTGACGGGGTGACGGCATTGGGGGTTGGATTATGGCTTCCTGTGCCAGGGGATGTAGGGGCATTTGGATGGAGCTCTGTTGATAGTGCTGTACCTCTCTGGAGATGGGGAAATGGGGCAGATGGGTAGCAGCTGTTGCTTTGGCCTCGGGTCTTCTCCTTCACGCACTGAACAGCAATCTTTGTGTCTCGCTGTGTGGACATGCATGTAGAGGTCAGAGGTCAGCCTCCAGTGTCCTTCCTTAGAGACCAGACATCTTATTTTTTTAGACAAGGTCTCTCACTGGGTCATGGAATCAGCAATTAGGTTAGTCTGGCCAGCCAGCAGGCCCCAGGGATCTGCCTTTTCTGCTTCATAATCTGGAACTGCAAAGAAGCACCATCCTGACTGGCTTTTTATATGGATTCTGAAGGCTGAACTCATGTCCTCATACTAACACAACAGACACTCCACCAACTAAGCTGTCTCTCCAGCCCTCAGCTAGAAGTTTTGTTGAGCACTTATTTAGTGCCAGGCATAATGCCCGAATCTTAGGGGGCAGCACTGTACAGAGTCCCTGTCCACACAGTGTAGAGTCAAAAGGGGAGAGCCTGATGCTAGTCAAGCCCTTGCATATGTGATTAGCTCATTATAAATGGTGACATGTGATAAACAAAACCAGGCATGAATTTAACCTGAATGTTCCAGAGCAGTGAAGTGTAAATTCAGATCCAGAGTGACAGATATCTGGGAAGAGCAGCCACAGAGGGAGAACTAGGCCTTGCACAGGGCTCAGGCAGGTAGAGTTTCTCACTCCTTCTCAGTGTGTCAGAGTGAAACAGGTTCTCCCATACATGCTCCTTGCCCTCAAACCTTGTCTTCACTGCCCCTGCTGGCAGCACAAAACTCCCCCAAGAGATGGCACCCCACCTTGCCTCAGGGTTCCCAGGTTGTAAAATGGGCATTATGATAACCACAAGCATGTGGTATGGCTCGAAGGGTTAACTGGGAATTAATTTAGTCACCATGATGTAAGGCCTCAGAGCACTGCCTGAGAGAGGGCAAGACTCAGGAAGCATGAGCGGATGCCGTTCACCCAGTGACAGTCACAGACTCCACTTAGAAGTCTAACAAAATGGGCTGAAATTTGAAATCTGCTGTGTCCAAGCCTTTTGTTTGACCTTGTCCTAGTCGCATGACCTTGAAATATTCCTCCTTGTGGATAATGTTGGCTTATTTAGAATTGTCTGGTGGGTCAAGTTCAGGGCTTAGCTCGGGGACAGGGTGTCACAATGCTCTAAGAACAGTAAAGGTTGTTGGTGTATATGAATGCCTGCTCGACCTATGGTTGATAGTCATGGTTATGCTATACCCCCCTTCACTTTTTCCCTGCCCATTTTAGCAAGGCTCCCTCCTCCTCATGTCCAGAAAGGATAGTTCTACTGGAGTCACTCTCTCAGTCTCAGAACTCTTGCTATTGGCAAAGGTTATTATGTGGATGCTGCACACAGCAGAAACTTAAGAAGAGTCTTTGCTACCTACTGACTGGATTCTGGGAGCATCTTCATCCCAAGCCAGGAATCAGATTATCACTAGATGTCACCAGGGGGAAGACAACTGCTTGGCAAGATAGAAAAGCAAGGACAGTCACTGGGCTGTAGGAATAAAAGCCCTAAGAGGCCACTGGGGAGAGTGGACTGACGATGTCTCTGTGGCTCTTTGAGCAAGAAGAGTTTACAGTGGACCTCCATGTGGGCTCTGTGGTGGACTTAAAGGAGGGAGATTGGCACACTGGGTACTTAAGATCCACAGCTGGAGGAAGGAGTCATGGGTCTGGATGTGGCTTCAGGATACCTCAAAGCTCCCAGTTGCTTCTGGCAGGCCACCAGTATTGAACACTACCCGGAGGAGGAGCCAACATGCTAGTGAAAGAGAAGTCTTCTAGTATACTTCACAGTCATGTCCACAAAGGACATAGCGGCAGCATGAGGCAAAGCAGGGGCCAAGTGCTTTGCGTATATCTTATAGATATCATGTATGTATTTGTGCATTTGTTCCATGTCAACAATAATTGTACAAGGTAGGCACTGCTACGATTAACCCCATTTTACTCATGGAAGCCAAGAATGAAACTCAGTGGGCATGGCTCTGAATTCATGCCCTATTGCTCCAACGGATGGGACAGGAGAGGCCTGGAGGTGGTTCTTAGGAATGCCATGTTTGAATTTTCCTCCAACCAGGCTGCGAGGGAACCTCAATATAAACAGGTTAGAGGAAATGTCAGGCAGGCCTCCTTTTTCTATGAAGCCTCTATTTAGTTCTTGCTGGGTCCCAGGTACTGTACCAGGTCCTGGAAATACATCGCTGACCAAAATGTGTGTGGGCTACTTTTCCTGCAAGCTGATGGTTTCAGAGTTCGTGGAAGAAACAGAGAGGATTCTAACAGTATGTAGTAGTTGATTGTGAATGCTGCCACAGCTGTTGGAAACCATCAAGGATGATTTTGCAGAGGCTGCTGAAGTAGAGAGCCAGGAAAGGCGGAGACTTGTGAAGTAAGATGGTGCCAGTCAAAGAAGAGTCGGAAGGAAGACTGTTCCAGAATCAGGAGCAGAGGCTGTGAGCTCCTAAGGCTCAAAGGGAAGGAAGAACTGAAGATATCCCCTGAAGAAGGGTATGATGAGTGTGGATGGAAGAGTAGGGTATGGAATAGGGTGGGAAGATTCACACAGGCTATTGTCTCCATTTAATGGCATAGGAAACCACCCTAGAAATGACACAGGGACCTCAACCCACAAGTGTCAGAGCCAGAATTCACTTCCATGACTTTGAAATAAAAGTTCCAGATGGCATACACTTTACACTTCCGTTTTGTTTTGTTGGTTTTTGAGACGGGATTGCATGTACTCCAGGCTGTCCTTGAACTGACTATATAGGAAGGTATGAGCCTGAACTCCCCAGTGCTGAGATTTCAGGTAGGGACCACCACACCCAGCTCCAGTTTCCATGCCAGGGCTCCTTTGATTAGTCCAGCTGCCTGATCTACTCCAGGACTCTGGAAATGTAGTTAAGATGCATCCCTCCTCTGTGCCCTAGAACCAGACAGCCTGGGAATGCTCATGCAAAGAGCCCAGTGCACAATGGACGTAGGAGGCAACTCACAAATGTGCCTGTTTCAGACACAGCTGTAACTGTCTGTTTTAGTTTGTTTGAGACTGAGTCTTGTTATATATAGCCCAGCGTAGCCTGGAACTGGGACCCTTCCTGCCTCAGTCTCCCTAGTACTAATTCCACAGGTGTGTTCTCCAGCTCTCAGCTCCTGCATTTCTTGTGATTGTGGCAGAAGCACTTTACAACAGATGCGCAGACACTGTCCCACATTTACATATGGGGGAACTGAGGCCTAAGGAGTGATGACTTTTCAGTCTCGTTCACTTAGCAAAGAAAAATGAGAACCTATGGTGGATCTCTGTCTTCTGGCTCCATGGTCCCTGCTTTGTCCCTCTTTGCCTTCCACATTCCCTTTGGCACTGTCCAAAGGAGCAGGCAGATCCTCCCAGAGGTGCAGAAGCCATTCAGAGGCCCCACAGCTTCCAGATGCCAAGAACGCTTGAGATGAACATCACTGACCGGCACTGCCTAGCCCTGTCATTTGCTGAGGCATATGCTTGGTCCTCACATGTGGAGAGCAGATGTTAGCTCCCCATAACCCCGATCAGGGCCCCCAGCTTTGGTAATCCTCAGGAAGTGTCTACAAAGCCAACCAGAATTGTGGCTATCACCCTTCCCCCAAACGCCAGGGTGGTTGTACTGAGGAACTTACTGGAGGGCCCCGGGTGTCCTGTGCTGAGGCTGTGCAGTCTGGCAGTTAAGGAGAGAGATCAGGGAGCCCGGTGTTCTCTTCTGAGCACTCCCTTAGTCACCACCATGCACCTGTGTTGCCTGAGACATCTTTGCTACGTCAGGAATCTGGAAATGCAAGTTTCGCCTCATAGATCATACCTGAGGAAACAGACCATATGCACAGAAACAAATTCACAGGGAGAGAACTGCAAGCAGCTGCAACAGTGCTGCAAGGGACAAGCAATGTTGTGACACAGGCAGTGTGCCAATCTAGCTTCGGACAGTAGGAATCGATGAGACAGACATCCGGAGCTATGGAGAAAAGGGTTCCAGACAGAGAAGCAGCAAGCAGTGTGTGCAGATGTCCCTGGGCAGCAACAAGCTTGGCCTGGCATTTGGAAGATATCAATGAGTAAAGAGAAGAGGGGACTTCCACCAACAGGTGGGAGCTCAGTGTCTTGGGGCCTCCTAGACCCTGATAAACAGCTTGGCTTTTGTTCCCATTAAAGAAGAATATGGTGATTGGCCTACCAGGCTAAGGAGATACCACATGTAAAATTTTTCACCTCACCTGGCAGATGTCGTGGGCACCGTGAATGTTCCCTGGTGATGTCATTGGTGCCTGTGCTTAGTTTTCCTCAGGCATGTGTTCTCTAGGCTTCAGGTGCCTCTGTGGTGAACCTCCCTAATTGTAAATGACTCATAAAGAAAGTCCACCTTGGGGAACTATGGGGAAGCAGAGAGGCCAATGCCTAGATGTCACCTTGCCTCATAGTTCGACTGTATTAACAACCCACTCCCATTGATTTCTGAAGGGCACACAAGCCAGTTAAAGATGGTGCCCAGGGGGAAGCCAGGAGTTTGAGTCCTGAGATGATTACAAAAAAAGAGTGATTGGTTGCCAAGATCAAACCAGATGAAGTCACTGCATGATCAGCTCATGTTCACTAGGTAAAGGATAGGGCGCCTAGGCACAGGACAGGCTGACCTTTAAAACCATTGGCTAGCTGTTTTCCCGCTCTGTGGGTTTTTGTTTTAAAAGATGCTTATATGGGGGCAATAAATGAGTTCCTACTTGACTAGACTCTGCGTCTGATTGTCTCCGGGATCCTGGGAGACTGGAGAACAGGCGAGCTGCACACTTACCCTTACTTGAACCCAGCTCAGCCTTCCATGGTTGGGTTAAGACCCTACAATTCCAAATGCAGTCTAGAGCCTGCCTACCCAGGCAGTCAGCTACATGTACAACCAGCTTTACCCTCAGATCCTTACATCCAATCCAGCTGAGCTCAGGCAGAACAGTCGCAAAACCCAGGACCCCAGATCCCCCAAATTTGCACCTACACAGCCAGACAAAGCTTGGCAACAGACAGCTCTTCATCCCCAGGGCCTGGGTAACATGCTTGTGTATAGTCCTTCGCCATGTGTTATCCAAAGATTGAGTCAACAGGCTTAATCTCCTGTGAATCTCATTGTGTGTTGTCACAGTCTGGAAAATTGATCAGATAAAGGCTACAAGCTCAGGAGAATGGCTGGTGTTGTGCTCAGGAAATCTGGTGACTCGGTGGCTGGTATAGTAGGTACTGGGTTGTCTAAGACCCCATGATTCTTTCATCTTCTGGGACTGGGCCCTTAAGGCATCAGTCTCCTGGTCTCTTTCTGGAACCCTTTTAGAACATGGAAGACCATCGTGACATACATACCAGCCTCCTCTCAGAGCACCAAGGCCTCAGTGTGATGGGTGGCCAGAATCATCTTGAACTTGCTGAGCTGTGGCGAGGCCAAGGTCTATCTCCCTATGTGAGTCAAGTACAATTGGATATATGGTCCCAGGAGTCTAACCCCAGAGGGAAACCCGAGATCTGCCACAGGTGTGCCCCCTGGCTGGCTCCTCTGAGCTTATCTGGGAGAGCCCTTGTCACCTCAAAGGTTCATTTACCTAGCAGCTTTTCTGAAGCACCTGTTGTGTGGAAGCCTGATGATGTGAACTGGAGAAAAAATGCCATGGGAATGAATGTCTGTCTTTGTGGAATGAGAGGCATTACAGGAGAGAGGGTACTGAGTACCATGGTCATGGGATGACATAGGTGACCACTCCAAGAGCTCAGAGATGGTCAGGGACAGGGAATGGGATCCAATGAAAGCAGGCGGAGAGTTAGAAGGTTTGGGTGGGAGGAACAGGAGGCTGGGGCAATCAGGAACCCCTGCCTCTGGGGAGGAGGAGGCTTCCGGCCTAGGCGTCTCTGTTTCTTACTCTTTTCTAGCTTTTGCATCAACTCCAAGTCTCTCTGTCTTCCTGAATGGTATCAAGTACCTTGGAGTCTATGTCAAAGGCCAAACATGGACCCACATCCTCACATCCTCTTTGACCGTGTTGTGGTTCACCTGTCCACGATACCACCTTCTCCTCTCCCTTTAGCTTGCACCTTCTCATCTGTGAGCACCACATATGGTCTTTACTCTTTTCCAGGGCTGAACTTCCAACTGTCCAAGGATAAGTTTGATAACACAACATGTCTCCTTTCTCTTTGACTCCCAGGAAATTCGGTCTTATCCAGTGTTAATGGCACTCATTCTGTTGTGGTCTGAAGGTTTCTTTCTACATTGGTGCTTTCACCTGCCTCCACGTTCTGTCCCAGGCAGGCTCTGTCTGGTGCAGCACTTGTCTAGTTCTGCATCTTTCTTTACAGGCCTTTCTTGGGTGCAACAGAAGGCCATGCATCTCGTTTGGTTTCTCATACAGCTCCACCTGGCTGTGCCTCCTTACTTCCTGCTGGCATGGAGGGTTCCTAAACAGCACACTTATGGATATCATTCTAGGAGAAGCAGTTGGGATAGGGAACCAGACGGGGTTTCTAGCTAGCTGGAAAAGTAATGTTGAGTCAGCTCATGTAGCTGGGTGGGCTGACTAAGCACTTTTTCTTTTCCTCCCTTGCATACATGCCCAAGGGTGCTTTTGTGCTGGTGATGGATGGTCCTGGAGAGGTCCCCAGAGGCAGAGCAGCAGGCTGCTTGCCAGAGAGCAGAGACCTACATCAACAAGATCCATCTACACCCAGGGCCTGTTGCTTCCCAGCTTTCTCCTAATAGAGGGCAGTAGAGTACAGAAGCCATTCTAGCTGGAGACCCTGAGCAGTAACTGGAGAGTTTCATATGTGTTTGTTTGTTTGTTTGTGTTGGCCATGGAAGACAGGACTACATGCATAGCAAATGCTCTACCAGTTTCAATGAGAGACTACATCTCAACCCCCTCTCCCCATCCCTACAGTCAGTGGGGCTTAACAGGTTTTTATATGAACCTTTTGTCACTAGTGTCCAGCTCCCCATGGAGACACTGACTTGAAATCCACAGCCACAATCAGTGAATTCAGACTTAGAGTCTCCATACAGAATATAATGCAAATGATCCTCTTTGTGCTGAATGGATGACTCAGCTGGTAAGAGCCCTCACTGTGCAAGCATAAGTCCTTAAACACAAATTCCCAGAAATAGGAGCTTAGTGTAGCCATGTATACTTGTGGTCCTGTTGCTGGGACTTGCTGGTCACCGACCTAGCTCTAGGTTCAGTGAGAGACCCTGTCTCGAAGGAATAAGTTGCAGAGTGATAGAGCAGGACACTGGACAGCCTCCCCTTGGCTCTCCACATGCAAGCAAGCACAGACAATGCTTCTGCACATGCATGTGGGCATTCACCCCCTCACACACATACCCACAAACATATCACCTACCCACACATATCACATGCACACACAATACAATACCTTACACACATGCACATACAAAATACCCACTACACCACACACACACACACACACACACACACACACAATACATGCATACCCTCCTCCGTCCCTGCAAGCTCTGTCATCTGTATAAAGCACTCTAGTAGACAGTTGGGAAATCCCTGCAGCCTGAGCCATACCCTGCGGGTGGGGAAACTAAGGTTCAGAGGACCCTGATGGCAATCAACTCTGTCAAGATGAAGCTGCATCTAGGCCCTTTCAGATTTTTATTTTCGTGGTTTAAATTTTGCTGTTGTTGTTTGGCCTAATATAAAGAAACCCTCTTTGCCTGTGTCATACAAATAGTGCCATGGCAGCCAGAACAGAACATTTCACCAACAGAGGAAAGAATTCACTGGTCTCAACACATTGGATGGAAACCAAGCTACCTGCCAGGGGCTGAGCCATCCTGTCTGCATATGGACATCATCTCTGTAACATTTCTTTCCTTTTTATGTGAATATATGTGTTGTTGCATATCTGTACATGTGTATGTTTGTGTACATGTGTCACTTGTGTGTGTGTTCAGATGCTGGAAGTCGACATTGAGGCAGTGTTTCTCACTTGAACACAGAGCTGGCAGATTCAGACAGCTTGCTGTAGGGGTCACATCTCCTCTCTGTCTAGGAGAACAGGCAGACACCACACCTGCCCAGCTTTACATGGGATCTTAGATCTGCACCCTGATTGTCACATTTGTGTTTCCGTTTGCCCAGCTCCCTTAGGCACAATTTTAAGCAACAGAGGTGTCCTCTTCCAATGAACCAGGCACATCATAAAAGCTGGTGGCAAAAGGCAGCTTTGTCTGATAGGGCTGCAGCCCTTGAGAGGGGCCTTGTTTAATGGTGTGACAGTCTCCTCTCTGTCTTCACTGCTACCCCACCCCACCTCACCCCCACCTCCTTAAGCCCCAGCAGTCAGGGGCCTCACTCTTGGCCCAGGCCAGAGCAGCCCAGCCTCCTGTTTCCTGCCTCATAAGCAGATCTCTGTGGGGTTGCCAGGGCTCTGGGGCAGGGGCAAGATTCAGAACACCAGGTATTTGTCAAATCTTGATGCTGGCAGGCATCCCAGGACAGTCTGAAGGACATCACAAGACCAGTTACTGGGTACAGACAGACTGCCTTTGAGCCCAGGGCTGACAGGGCTGGGAAACTGTGACAGGGCCTGGGCTGCATGTCCCCTCTCTCAGCTCCCTTGTTCAGTCTTGGCCAGTAGGATGCATTAAGCCTGGAGCATGTAGGACCTGTAGACTTTATGAAGAGCAGGTTCTCCAGACAGCATCTCTGATCCATGAGTTTATACTAGACTTTACTAGAAAAGCAATACCACATAGCTACTCCCATCAGGCTGCTGGAGTGGGGTTTCTGTCCTGCCCAGTCCCTGAGTTTGTTGTGTTGTCTCCGTCCTGCTTTAGTTCATTGTGAAGATTATCCAGAGAACAACAAAGCACATACACTGCACAGGCCACATACTACACAGAACATGCACATCATATAAGCCACACACACCACATATGCTACATATGCCACACATGAGGGCACATGAACTACAGACATTATACTTACATACACCATACATGCCACACCTATCACACAGGGCACACACATCATATTAGTCACACATACCACGTTTGCCACACATATCACACATGAGGGCACATACATTACACATACCATTCATGTCACACACACCACACATGAAAGCACATGTATATATACACACACCATACATGCTGCACACACCACACAGGGTACACACACCATACAAGGCATACACACCACACAGGGCACACACATCACATTAGCCACACCCACCATGTATTCCACACATACCACACATGAGGGCACAGGCACTACACACACCATTCTTTCCACACACACCACACAGATCACACATATCACACAAGTCACACACACACACCACACATGCCACACACCACCCTTGCCACATATTAGGGCCCACAAACTAAATATACCAAATATACCGCAAAGTCCACATACACACAGAGACTGCACATGCCACACATGCTATTCATGCTGGCACACACACTAGTACATACAAATCTGATGAGACTCATAGATGCCTATGGTCTAGCTTGTGCTACTGAGCATGTGTTAATCACCTGGTTTAATATCACCCCCTTTAGTTAAGTAAGATGACACCACTGGGCAAGGTTGGAGGGACCTAGAACTCTGTACAATTGTGGCAACTTTCTGTAAAACTAATTATTAAAAAAAATAAAGAAAGGAGAACATGTTCATGCAATGAAGTCCCTAGCATGAGAGGTGTGTGTGTGTGGGGGGAGTCCCTTGTGTGTAACATGATGGGGGAAAGAAAGGGAAAAACAGGGCTGGAGTCAGGTATTCACAGAGCAGTGCCCCTGGGAATCCTGTAGGTTGGCAGGAAGCAGTATCTAGTAACCTCCAGGTCAAGCCTTGTCTGTCCCCCACTCACACACCCAGTCAGGACACATTGGACTGACAAGTGCCCTCCCAGTAAATGCCTTACTCTGTGATGTGTCTGCTTAGCTGTGGTGTCCTCAGTCAGCACACCCTTTTCACTTTGTCTGGCAGGCTCCTATTCACACTTCTAGCCCCCATGCGGCCTCTCCTAGAAGCTTGTATCCCTGGGCCCCCCGACTTTTGCTGGAACCCTGAAAGACTTCATAGACCTTGTAGTCTTGAACGGTAATAGTGACTCATCTGGAGAGATATGAATGTTCTCTTGCCACCTGTGGGGTGGACCTACTGGATGTGATGGGATGGAGTGCAGTCTTCCCAACTGTCATATGACAGATCCTCCAGGAGCTTCAGTGACCAGGGGTGTCATCCAGCATCTCTCATGCCTTAGCCAGGAAGTATAGATTCTGAAGGAGCTGGCCGAGGGCCTGGGACTCTTCATTGCTACAAGCCCTGGCTAAGGCAAGACCTGTGGCCTCTTCAGAGACAGGACCATGTCCCATGTTCCTCAGTTGGAACACTTCCTGTCACCACAGAGATGTGCTCTGCAAAGTGGGATTGTTGAGGAATCATGGTAAATCTGCCACAGTGGCTCTAGCCAAGATATAGGGGGAGTTTCAAGCGTGGCAGGGAGGGCTTTCTCCATCAAGTTTGGAAGTGATGCATACTTGGGGAGTGGAGGCAGGCAGGCCTCCTGCCCCTCTAACTAAAGCTGGAAATAGAGCCATGTGACCTAGCCCTGTAGGAGTTGGGCTTTGATAAACTCGGAGGAGGCTTTCTCCTTTCCCCATTCTGGCCTTGACCTGCCCCTTGAGTATTTGCTCAGTGTAAATAGAGGTATATTAGTGAGTTTCCCATCCCTGTGGCAAAGTACTTCACAAAAGTAATTTAGGAAGGGAACAGTTCATTTTGGCTCATGGTTTCCAGGTATACTAGTCCATTGTGATAGGGAAGTCATGGCAACAAGAGCTGAGGCACTGGTTATATCCCTTCTACAGTCAGGAAGCAGGGATCAATGCACTCTGGTGCTCAGCCCACTTTCTCCTTTTGATCTAGCCCAGGATCTCAGCCCTTAGGTTAGTGCTACCCACATTTAAGATGACTCTTCCCACTCAATTTAGCCTAGTCTAGAAACTCCCTTGCATATGTGTCCAGATGTGTGTATCCTAACCAATTCTAGAGCCTGTCAAGTTGACAAGTTCAACCACCACAAAAGGGAAAGACAATAGTGGGTATGGAAGGTGCCATCCCTAACCTCAGGAGGCATCCATTGGAGACTGCCAATAATTGTACAGGTATGTAAGGGGAGTCCTTTGACCTGGCTCAGAGACTGCAGCTACAGGGTTTGACAGAGGCTAGTCACTTCTCTGGGGAAGGGACATTTAAACTAAAGGAAAAAGCATAGTCAAGAGAAGGACTCATTCATAAAGAGGATGTAATGGGAACCTGATGACTGGCCCAGAGAATGCTGGGAATCAAGAGAATCACAGTAGGTGGGCCCAAGAGAGCCTTCAGATAACAACAAGGTGCAGCTGGAACACAAGGAGGAAGATGATATCAAAGAGATCTTTAGAAATGACATTGTTGTTCTTTCCTGTATGGAGGGTTCTGGAAGTTTCCATCTAATTTCATCTTTTTAAAAAGGTTTTGTTTTTATTTTTAATCATGCATTATATGCTCTTGACTTGGTGTGGGTTTGTGCACAAGAATGCACCATACATACATACATACACCAAAAGAAGGCATTTCATCCCTTGGATCTGGAGGTGCAGGCTGTTGTTAGTCGCCCAAGTTGGGTGCGGGAAAGTGAACCTGAATCCTCTATTAAGAGCAAGAAGTGCTCTTAACCAGAGTCATCTCTCTGGCTCCTAACTTCATCTTTACAGGGAAAATATGTTTCTAATCTCAGCCTCCTAACTCATCCACTTTGGATCTCTTGTGACCTCCAGTTCCCTTTCTGTTGCCTATGCATTTTGCTTTGTCCCTGCATAACTTTCTCAGCATCCATTCAAAGACCCAGATGCAAGAGACCTGGGCTTCTCCACTGGTATACTCAGATCCACAAGTACACATTTCTTGGCTCTGTCTCTCTTGATGCTCAACCACCGTGTCTTACCCCAGGATTGGAGAACCGAGTGCTTTCAGTGGCTTCCCTGGAGGCAGAATCTTGAGACCCAGCTCATGCAGTGAGGATGTTTACTGCCATCCTCATAAGGACTCTTACGCCCTGGAAAATGGGCTCTCAGAAAAGTTCCTCTCTCAGCAAGGCACAATGTGAGTAGTGCACCCTAGGAATGAATGCATGTGTTTCAGGGAACCCAAGCCGGTTAGTTCTCACAGACTTCCCCCAGATCCACCAAGGCAAGGTGAGAGCCAACTCTTCCAGGAGGGACTGCTCATTCTCCCAGCTAGGATGTGCTGGGAACATTAGGCCATGGTTAAGGGGCATTTTTGTTTGTCATCTCTGGAGATGGAGTCAGAGTGCCACTCTAAATAGGTAAAGGCAGGGTTGCTAGTGAGCCTTCTATTACACCACTCACAATGTCCCTGCCCAAAATGTTAAACAAAGTCAAGGTTAGAAGGAATGGAAAGATGTGCAGATCCACAAGCATTGTCCCTGTTTCCCTCCTCCTGTCACTGGAAGTATGTCTACACACTAGACCCCCCTTAAACATTTGTTTTCCATTACCCTTTGGTTCATATTCATATTTATCTCATGACCATTCACCTCCATCAATCCAAATTGACAGTAGCTACTGCTGCTCTTTTATTGCAGGTGCAAGTGACAGCAGAGGAGAGGATTGTATTTCCTTACAGATATAACTTAAGCCTGTAGATTGAGCAGTTGTATGCCAGACCCTAATGGGAGAAATAATTTCTGTCCTCATGACCAGTCTGGTTCAGATTTTCTGATCCCATCTGTCTCCATGTGGAACCTAAGTCCTGGAAAGTAGATTCTCCTTCAAGTTCAGAAGCCTGGGAAGTGCACCAGAAGCTGGGGGTTGCAGCAATCTTTGGGCAGTCAGGCTGGAGGAGAAATAGGAATGCAGAGATCTAAATGTGAGCTCTATACTTGCACACTAGCCATGTTCCAGAGAGGGAGGGAGAAGCTACAGTTCTCTGGAGCCTTTTATCATTTACAGCAGTGATTCTCACCCTTCCGAACCCCGCAGCCCTTGATATAGTTCCTCATGTCATGGTGACTCCAAACCACAAGATTATTTTGCTACTACTTCATAACTGTAATTTTGGTGCTGTAATGAATCATAATGTAAATACCTAACATGCAGGACAGCTGATATGCAACCCTGCGGATGGATTGTTCAAACCCAAAGGGGTCACAACCCATGGGTTGAGAGCTGCTGCATTATAGGGTGAGTAGAGTGGACAGTTCTAAAGAAGAAGGGATGCTCCTTGCTCCGGGCTGTCCTGTGCCTGGTGCTGGGGTATACCTTTATCGTCATCTGGTTATTTCTAGCCACTTTCAAGGCAGAGGCTGTTAACTTTGGCTTTGTTCTAGATCATCCTTTGGGAGTGAGAAGGAAAGAGAATGACTTGTGTCGTGAGTGTTTAGCACCATCTAGACACCAGATGCCATAGCATTTCACTGTCCCAAACTCTGATCTTTGTGACAATCAAAAATGTCTTCAGATGTTTCTAATTGCCACCTCAGCCCTGCTCCAGTGGAAAACCCTTAAGTTCAGGCCCTGATGGAGAAGTTGCTGCCCAGAATTGAGAATTAATCAGTCACAATCTCTTAAACTGATTGTTGGCTTCCTGGCCTCTAGGCAACTGAGTGCTCTTAGCACCATATCAAAGGGTGCCCTCCCGGGACACTGGATTTGTGAGTGTAGATGTGTCTGGAGAATCAGAATATCCTTTTGAACCCAAGTACCCATTGCCTTGTTACAGAGCATTTGTGTTTTGTGCTTCTAGTGTGCTGAATGACCCACTGTAAACACTTAAGAAATGACAACTGATTGGCTAATGCACTGAGGCTGCATTCCTCCAGCTGCCCTACCTACAAAAGGGTTTAGCTGCCATTATCCAAGTACCCAATGGCAGGTCATCTAAGTGACTATTTGTGAGTAAACAGGCATCTGGGCCTAGGCAGCCCCATCCCTGTCCTTCTCTGCCCATGTGTTCCATTCCCCCCAGGTCTTTTCTGCAGGATCTATCGCCCCATTGAAATCTGTCTGAAGCTCTGCCTCCCAGGGTGCATGAGACCCCTGGATGTGGAGGTCTTCCAAGCCCTAATCAATCCCTCCTTTATTCAGGGTAAGGTTGAAAATGAGCTGGAGTCTTTGGAAAGACTTTTCCACCGCACTGTGCAGAGGAGCCCTTATAAAAGATGTATTGACGGGTTCTCTTGTTCCAGGATGTTACTGGCGTCAAAAAGGCAGGCACTAAGTACAAGCTCTCTTACTGCCACACAAACGTTTTAGGGTCAGATCTCCTCTGTACCTGAGCACATTTGATTTAAATCATCTCTCTGAAAAATATAAATGAAATAGAGATGACTGCCATAATGGAAATGAGAAGCACCCATGTGTTACAGTTCTGACTGCTGCGAATACGAGCATTAAAACTACAAGGCTGATCTCAGGCTCCTGGCACAAAGCCATGCATTTCAGGCAAGGACAGTCAGTACCACAGATACCTAGCTCCTGAGAGACCCAGTACCTAGGGTCAAGGTTCAGCTGTGATCCACTCTGGCTTTGTGATGAGACGATTTACTTTTCTTCTCTGACCCTTGCTCACTCTCTATAATAAGGTCTTGTGATTGATGCCTCTAATACCCTTCTGGTTTCATGAATGTAAAAACAGATATGGAAATCTAAAATTCCCACAAAGCTGTATTTTCAGGTATTGGTAGCAAGATTTCATGTTATCAAAGGTCTTTTGCCTTTAAGTGAGATAATTTGTGGGTTTTTGAGAGTGGCTATAAAAAAAAAAAGGAGTTTTAAAAACTTCTTCCTATCCAGGATTTCAGGCCTGTGTCTACTTTATATAGAGAGATATGAACCCGCAGAGGAATTGAGAATTTTAGGTTTAAAAGTCAATGTGTAGAGTGGAAATTATGCTTGGACTTTTATTCCAGCTTTCCTGTTTCAATTTCTCTTGTACTTTTTTCTCTTGACCTTTTCCCATTTTCCCAACCTCATCTTCCCTTCCCTCCCCTCCCCTTCCCTTCCTTTCCCCTTCCCTTTCTTTCCTCTTCCCTTCCCTTCCCTTCATCTCTCTCTCCTCCATTTCTTTCCTTTTTTCTCTCATCATTTTATTGTATTGAGGATAGAATCCAAGGTCTTGCACAAGTTATTTATGATAGTCTTCATGTTCAGCTTGACTGATCTTAGCATCACTATGAAAACATTTTTCTGTGTCTATATGAGGGTGTTTTCAGACAGGATTTATCTAATGAGAGTGCTCATATGTGAGCAGCACTGTCCTATGGGTTAGAGACCTGCACAGACTCCTTTTTCTGTGCTCATGCCCTATTATGTTGGGGATGATGATAGCTACTTAGATGGCATTTGCATCTAGATATTCTAGGCAATTCAAAGGCCATTAAAGTATATAGGATGGTAAGTGTGAGGTGATACTCAAGTCTGCAGTGTTCACCACAAGTGCTGGAATGTTTGTCCCTGGCAAGTGGCCCTGTTTTAGGAGGCTGTGGGCCTTAGATGGAGGAATGTTTACTAGGATTTGCCTCTGAGGATTTTTCCTGCTTCTGCTGAGGGCTAAGGCCCTCTGCCTCCAGGCCTGCACCATGTCTCTGCCACCAGGGTTGGATGAAGCTATCACCACACCTTCCCTGCAAAGCTAAACTGAAACAGTCTTTCTGAAACTGTGAGCCAATACAAGCCTTTCCTCAAGTACGTTTTTTTTTTCTTTCAGATATTTTCTCCCAGTGATATGATTTATTTTTATCCTAATTATGTGTCTATGTTATATACACATTAGTTCAGGTTCCCTCAGAGACTAGAAGAATTGTCAGATCGCCTGGAGCTAGACTTACAGGTAGTTGTGAGCTCTACAGCATGGTTACTGGGAACTGAACTAATGGCTTCCACAAGAGTAGTAAGCGCTCTTAACCACCCAGCCATTTCTCCAGCCTCTGTCCTAGAAATGAAAAGTAACTAACCTAGTGTACATGTGCAGCACATGGAAAGGACTGGAGCATGTGAGTTTGGTATCTGTGGGATCTTGTAGTCAGTCCCCAGAGACTAAGGAGCTACTGTGCATGCATGCATGTGTGCATGTGTGTTAGTGTATGTGTGCGTGCATGTGTACATGAGTATGTGTGTGAACATGCATTTGCACATTAGTTAGCTTGCATCTGAGGGCCCTTGCAGCCAGTCCCCAGAGACTAAGGAGTAGCTGCATATATGCATGAACTTACGCATTAGTCATTTTGTTCCTGAGAAAAGAACTGAAAGGGAGGAGGATTTATTTTGGTTCACAGTTTCTGAGGACTGCCTTCATGCTTTTAGGCCCATGCCAAGATGGGACACCGTGAAGGATGGACATGGGGAAGGAACTCTGCTTACTGCCTGTCAACCAGGAAGTAGAGAGAGTAAAAGAAAGAGGCCAGAAACAAGATAAACCCCTACGAGACACATGCCAATGGCTCAGTCTCAGACACTTATGCCTTGTGGCTGGACACACACACACACACACACACACACACACACACACACACACACACTACACTACACTATGACTAAACACATGGCTCAGCTCTGACCTCTTGGGATCCAGTGTTGCATTGTCTCATTCAGGCCTCACAGCAAGGCTATATGGTGACAGTCTTCCCTGGCTACCATGCTGTTGACCTGAATGCTTCCAAACTGCTCTACTCACCAAGTTTCCATTATTACTGTCTGAGGAAAAACACTTGAATTTACATTATCCCTAGTGAGAAAAATTAAATACTATGGATAAGATTTTATCACCTATGATTGAGCTTTTTAGCCACAGTCTGTGGAAAGTTTATTTAGGCTCATGGATTCAGAGTATTAGGACCATGGCCACTGGGAAAGTTGGGCAGTTTCCCAATGTAGGAATGTGTACATGTGTGGGCAGACAAGAAGCAGCATGTGAGAGGAAGGAAATGGAATGTGAGAGACAGGAAGGAGTGTGTGAGAGGCAGGAAACAATGTCTGAAAGACAGGAAGCAGGAAGCAGTATATGAGATACAAGAAGCAGTGTGTGAGTCAGAAAGCAGCAAGCAGTGTATGAGAAACAGGAAACAGTGTGTGAGAGAAAGGAAGCAGGAAGCAGTACGTGAGAGTCAAGAAGCAAGAAGTGTGCAAGTGGGAAGAAGCAAAATGTGAGTCAGGAAACAGTGTAAGATGCAGAAAGTAATGTGTGAGAGATAGGAGGCAAAGTGTGAGAGACAGGAAGCAGGAAGCAGAGTATAAGAGGCAGGAAACACTGTGTGAGAGGCAGGAAGCAGTGTGTGAGAGGCAGGAAGCAGTGTGTGAGAGGCAGGAAGCAGTGTGTGATAGGCAGGAAGCAGTGTGTGAGAGGCAGGAAGCAGTGTGTGAGAGGCAGGAAGCAGTGTGTGAGAGGCAGGAAGCAGAGTATGAGAGGCAGGAAGCAGTGTGTGAGAGTCAGGAAGCAGTGTGTGAGAGGCAGGAAGCAGTGTGTGAGAGGCAGGAAGCAGTGTGTGAGAGGCAGGAAGCAGTGTGTGGGAAGTCAGGAAGTAAATGAAGAAACTGAAGCCCAGAGTAATAAGTTAAATTTCTCAAAGTCACACAGCCAGTGAGAGGCAATCTTGGTTTAATCCTGGGAGAGTCCCAGATTGCACATCTGTCTAAGGCTCATTGCTGTTAGTGGAGACTGCATTGGCTGTAATACATCTTGCTCTTACCACTCATATTCTCACTTATATTCTGACCTTTCTGTTATGGCACACATCCAACCATCTCATTTTTTAATAGCTACATTGTTTCCCACATCCACCTGTACGGTTCCATTTATTTAACAAGTTCACCACCCATGAGGCTGCGGTTGTCTCCAGTCCTGTGCAATGAAGAGATCTGTTCTAAAAGCCCGCCATCCATACATCAGTGCATGTGCACAGGAAGGCTAAATGCGCAGCCATCAGACATCTGCATAGCTCCTAAGAACATCTGTTAGGAACACTGTAAATGCCTCTCAAAGGTGACACACTTGCCACACAAGGTCAGTTTCACTGTCTTTCCCTCCTGCAGGTTCCTCTTGACAAGGTAGACATAGCTCTAGTGGCAAGTTCACTTCCCCCACCTCTTATCATCTGGTGCCAGAGCTCTCCTCCTGTCATCTGGTATTTTCCTACCAGGCTCCCCACAGTGTGTATTTGAACTTCAACCTCATCTCATTAACAGAAAGATAGGGCAACCAGATTCCATTCCTGCTGCCTGGGACCAGCTTTGAAATGGGGCTGAAAAGGTCAATCTAAGAGGATGTGTTAGGGGGTGGGGCAGGCTTTCCTGTGGCTGGTCTTTCTTTGCCATTTTAGAGATTTCAGGCCACAGTCAATGGATTTTCCTGGCTACTTTTGCTAAGTCCTACCTGTCTTTCAGTAGCAAGGGAAACCTCCTCAGGGGTTCCCATTCAGTGTCTGTGGGGAACAAGCCCAAGGCTCTTTCTCCGAACCCCCATGAGTGAGGTTTCCATGACACAGTGTTCCTCACCATGCAGAGACCTCGGTCAGGAAGCCACCAGGTGCAAGGGACACTGGAAATTCAGAGAGGGTGATTTGAACCCTTCTCTCTGCAGCATTGCCATAATCAAACGAGCCACAGTATTCTAGTCAATGGAGATTGGAGAAGGTTTGTCCTGTGAGCTCTTACAAGCAGATTAATGGGTGGACAGGGCTGGGAGGGAATTTGGCTGTCACTGTATGTGTGTATGTGTGTGTGTGGGGGGGTGTAAAGTCTATCTTAGTCTCCTGGTCCTCTACCCTGCTCAGGTAACTGCTTGCTCTAGCTCAAATATGCTGAATGGTTAGATACCTTGGTGACCTGTTATCACTCACATGACCTTAACCTGGATGGTCAAGGCTCACCTTACCTCTTTCCTCTGCCTTTAGCAGAAGAAATGGGTGATTATCACATCCCTTAATGCTTCTCTTGCCAAACTTCTCCAGCAGGTAATCAGATCACCAATCGAAGAAATGAACTTAGGGCCCTAGACAATCACATTGGAAGGGGCTGGTATCACATGTGGGGCAAAGGACATGTGGGGTGGAGAGGCTGAATTGCTGGGAGTCACAGGGCTTGATTCTACATGCTGAGCCACAGCCCTCAGCTAAGACTCCCATGAATAGATGTGTAGAAACCACACAGCAAACCATCTAAAGTGCTTGCTTTGCAAGCTTGATAATTGAGTTCCATGCCCCAAATTCCCATTTAAAAAAAAGGCTTGGAGATGTGGTATGTGCTTGTGATCCCTGCTTTAGGGAGGCAGAGACGGGGTTACCTGGGACTCACTGGTCAGCTAGCTTCATCCAATTCCTGAGTTCCAGGTCAGTGAGTGAGAGACCCTGACTCAGAAAAAAAAGGCTAGCACATGCACATACTTACTCACATGCATGCGCATACGTCTGCTTGCACAGGAACACACAAAACATAGAGCAGCAAGTATGAAATGAAGAGGGTTCTCCTGTCTGGCTCAAGCACGGTTTAATCCCAGTACATCTCAAAATTCTCTTCTTGACTCTTCTTGCTATGTTGATCACTTGGTCCCCAACAAGGTCACCTGGAGACCCATCAACTAATGAATACTAAGCTCTATGCACCAGCACCTCACCCCCAACAATGGCTCTTTTGTCTCCCCTTCCCCTTTCCTTCCTCCTGACCATGTCATTCCCCACATGTGTTTGAACCCATTTTACTGAAGGGGAAACTAAGGTGGGGAGAGCAGACCATTCCATGTTGCCAGTGTGGTAAGGGTCTGGGGTTCTGTGCCCGAGTTTGGCTCCAGGATGCAGAGCATGGCCTTTATTCTCTATCATCCCCCAGTTACCTAAGGACTCTGAATGCTAGGGGTGATTGATTAGTTCTTGACTTAGAGGCCACATCCCCAGCAGAGTATCCTCTGTTTCGATGTGAGACAGTCATCCATGGGGCCCTGGCTCCGACTGATGCACCCCAGCCATTGCTGCCAATGAGGACCTACCCGGAGGTTTGATTTTAGTAGCTTGCACCCGATGCATCTAATTTACATCCCTATGGGGCTGAGGCTAAATTAGGCTCTGATCATTCAAAAACAGAGGCAGGATGGGAACGCGTCCTCTTCTCCTTCATCTCCCAGGGGAAGCTGAGGCAAGGCTGCAGGGTTCTAGGGTTTGAAGGTCAGTGGCGAGCCCACCCAGGAGAGCACCTGCAGGGCCTCATCCCTCCTCTAGCTGTCACATGGGAAAATAATGCCCAACAGTATGCTGTCCCAGGGTGCCACACCCCCAGGCCTTGTTTACTCATTGTGGTTCCATTTGGCTTCTGTCCTCTGTATAGCTCGCCAGTCACCTCCATGAAACCACAGCTAGCTTTCCAAGAAGTGACTTGTGTTGTCACCCAGCCAGGAGACAACTGGCACACTTCTTGGCTGCACGAAAAATAGCACATTTCAAAGCTGTATGATCCTCGTGGGGAGAGAAGGCTATTTTCTTCCTCCTTAACTCTGTTTGTAGGTGAACACATTCTACAGGACTTGAGCTGCCTCCTGGTTCACCACAGCCCCTTTTCTTCTGGTGTAAGCACAGGGGTGCATCTGCTCAACCAACAATCCCAGCATGCTCCTCTGTGCTGCTGTTCTCACCTTGGACTGTGCACATGCTCGCTCTCGTGTGAAGCTGGCCATTTTCCTCACTCAGGGGAACAGCCCCTGACCCTCTTGATTGTGCCTGCATCCACCAACAGGTTAAGGCACTCGCTCTGTTCTCTCTTCTCTGGGCACTGGCTGTGTTCCCCTTCCCAACTGTGACAGAGAAAGTTACTCCAGACATGGCTCCTGCACGGGGACAAAAGCTTCCTTTTCTGAAAACCCTGGTTCTAGAAGGATTCAGTGATGTTTCCTCCATTTCCACTATGTTCTAATACTGTGTTGTCCACGAATGTGTCTCTTCAACCCCCTCCTCATTGGCTTTTCTAGCATATTCTCACCCCAGGTTCTTAACACTACCCTCTCTCTGAAGTGTATTTTGCCCTGGATAGCCACACAGCCTGTTCATTAACCCTGTGAGTCCTTGCTTAAGCCCCACGTTGCTCATCCGAAGCCTGACTTGACCTTGACCACTTTTAAAAATCAGAGCATCCTCCTACCCTTGCCCTGTTCACCATCTTCTCATATTTATCACTCATGATACGTGACAGATTCGTCTCTCTGCACGACTGAAGTTCCCTGAGGAAGAGAGGCTCGTCTGTGCAGTTATGGATGCTTCCTATTCCCTTTGACCATACCTTTACAACACAAAATTAATGCCTATTGTATACTACATCAGAAGGAGACTGGCAGCTACAGAAGGAGCCCAGATGCCATAGGTCCTTGCTCAGAGCTGAAGGGTGTGTGTGACTGGGGAAAAGAGCAGGGCAGAGATGAGACAAGACTGTCCCCTGGAACAGTTGTGTGTGGGGCTGAGTTTCTGTTTCGAGGGCAGTCAGGGACAGCCTTGCTCAGTGCCCTCTCCTGCTTAAGGTCCCCTGGAAGCCCTTGCAGCCTAGTGGCTCCAGCTCCAGTCACCCTATTGGTATTCAAGCTGCCCCACACTCTGCAGAAACATCTCCCCGCCTTGGGCCCTGACGCAGCAGCTCTGCCTGGGGCATGAGAACAGCCGCTGTTAGGAGATAAAAATAGTGTTCAGTTGCTGCGCTTTGCTTATTTTGTACTTTTGGGCAGTAACCCATCTTCTGAAGTATGTGGTGGGCCAGCAGAGTCCATCACTGTACTCTCTCAAGGAGGATCAGCCTCCTCAGAGGGGCACTGTCACCAGATGGACATTGTCAGTTGTCATTGACACTAATGAGTTGGACTTGGGTTTCCTCTACACACGCCCATCTTTCTCCCCAATCCTGATCAGAAATCCCCAGGAAGAGAGGATTCACATTTAGAGACTGTGAACAGAAGAAGCCCCTGTAGGAGAACAGCCCTGGCCCTTATACCTGCTTCTACCAAAAAATGTTACAGCTCCTGGCTCACTTCCTTTTATAAAAGCATACGATAGAGTCCGGGGAGGCTGGGTAACTTCTTCGTGATCACACAGGGATCAGCATTAGATGGAAGGGGGATCTGAACTCATTCATGATGGAGACTCACTTGGAACCCAAGTCTTTCCTGTCCTCTGCATTGGGGTGTGCCTTTCTTAGATGCGCAGGGGCTGTTTGCCCAAAGCTCGGATTGGTTCTACAAAGTGAACAATTAATGTGGCGATGGCCACTAGAAGGGACATGCATTTTCTACTTAAAATGTTGAAATCAGTGCCTGATGTCTCCTGTTTGGGAGTAGATACATAGCTGTATAGCTGTCAATTGCCATATCGGTACAACTGTCAGGGGCAGGAGGAAGGGAGCAGTGGGTGGCAGAGGAGGTGGGGAAGGGCTAGCATGTGCTAACTGGGTGTTCAGTAAAAGAAAGGAGGGTGAATCAGGTGTGTTAGCTTTAAATGGAGGTGTCCACGGATGGCCAGAGTTGACCATGGTGGAGAAGAAGTTGGGCTATGAAGACACTTCCTGTAGCCCGTTACCTCTTCTTCCCATCGCCTATCTCCTGGCAACTGCAGTAGCATGGAAGCAGTTTCCTGACCTATGATCCCAGAGTGCTGAGCTTGGGTCAGGCTACTTGGGAACGCGTGCTGGGAGATTTTTCACTGTGATCCTGGAAAGTCCTCCTGTCTGCAGGCATCATGGCTCAGTAGACAATTTTATCTTTGAACAAAGCCATCCAGCAGGTGACATACTCCTGGTCCCTGCCACATACTCTGTGACCCTGCCTACAGTGCCCCTCCATACATGCATAGGGCTTGGAACCACCTGAACGAGCCTGTCACCCCTCTGTTCATTTTGGTAGAGTGAGAGGTTAGACAGATGATCCCCTGGTCCCACTTACGTTCTCATATGTACATTCCAGAACAGCCACATGGAATGATGGGGATAGTGTCACCCCAAAAGTCTTTCCTCCTCATTCCCACTCATTCAGAGGTTTCCTGCCTAGTTGCCAGTTGCTATGCTGACACCTTAAGCTCCCACCAAAGTCGTTTTAAAAGTTTCCTTTGTAGTAGTCTGCTCAGGTGATGCTTAGTAAAGAAATGCTCAAGGATGCCAAGGGTGTGGGATGTGGCCATTCATCCCCTCCAGTTTGGGAGGATGCTTTAAAGATTCTACAGGTCATTTCCACTCAGCTCAGCAGACATAGGGACTCAGAAAACACATGGATATGAAGCATAGCCATAGCCAATGATAACATGATACCGAGTCAGAAAAGTACACTCTGTAAAACAAAGAACCTGCCTCTGTCACAGCTCAGGAGTTTCCCTCTTGGCATTGCATATCAGAAAATTCAAAGGCAGTGGCCATACCACACCCTGGCAACTTTGGGCAACCACAAGGTGGCCCTGACCATTTGGGGATTTTAGTCACAGCATTCGCTCATTAGTCCTTTGCTGCCAAACATTCTTTCTCTAAATTATCTCCACCCAGTTTTTTCCTGGCTGTCATCATCATGGAGGCCTCCAGAAACCAGCCTGAGTGCCAGGTCCTGATGAAGGCCCATCCGTCCTAGAGCTCACATTTAATGGTAATAAGGACTGAGCCGGGTTTCCTCTGACTTTTGCAGCTTTAGGCTTCTAAAATCTAGAGTCAGTCTAGACTAACATCTTTATTTTCACTTAGAATGTCTTTAAAGACTATGGAAACTTTGACACTAACCTTGACTTTGCTCAGAGGAAAGTTCCAAGACGTGGCTCTCATCTTCCAGGTTGGATGAACCACTTCGCTGAGCACATGGATCCAATCAGGAGGGAGGGACAGCCAAGTTCAGATTCCATACTAAATGCCAGCAACGCCTGGTATTCTAGGTAAGAAAAGAGAGGGGCACACAAAGAGGTGGAGGAAATAGGAGCTTACCACGTGCTCTGTGGGTAAAGGGTTTGCTGAACAAGCAAAAGGACCTTAGCTTGCACCACTTCACCCTCATAATAGCTGGATGAAGTGGTGCACACATATAACCCCAACACTGAAGAGAAGAAGACAAGAGGGTCCCTGGAGCTTGCTGACCAATCAGGCTTGGTGAATTGGGGGAGCTTATAGACCCTATCTCAACAAATAAGGTGGAGACCAAAGAAGGAGGACACTGTGGACTGGCCTACACACACACACACACACACACACACACACACACACACACACACACACACCACTCACAGTCTCACAGTCCATGCTGTCTGGATGACATATGCATCCTTCAAACCAGCATCTCCAGGGTTTCATTTATTGCAGCCCCAAATTGTGTTTTCTACTGAAATTCGCCATCCCTTCTCTCTTTGCTGCTGAGACGCTGCCCCAGAGTTGCTGCATGTGGTTCGAGCCAGCTCTCTCCTTCTCACTTCTACCTCACTTTGGAATCTTACTAGGGGAGTGATAAACATGCTTTGGAGTGAGTCTAATCCCAGTTACTATGAAACCCAAACTATTGATTTCGAATGTTCGGAGTAAGGAGTGGTTTGTACTCTGCCGTCACAGTGAGTATGCTAGGTTGTTCGTGTAGAGTACAATCATTACTTAAAATTCCCATCTCTGGGGAATTCGGAGAGCAATCAGCCTCACATTGAGAAAACATATCAGTCAAAGTGATTTCTGCAAGTGACACACATCCGTGAGATTTGGGCACCAAGCAGCACACACACTGCAAGAACAAAGCTACCAAGTTTGGAATCTGTTGTCACATGTCACAGGTGTCACATAGTAGAGTGTAGAAATAGTGAAAGATAATTGAAGGGTGTTACATAGAAATTCTAGAGAAAGGGGAAAGGGAGATAAAAGGAGGAAATGAGACGAACTGGTAGTATGGAGAGATGGCACAGCCTGGCAGTCATGGTGGCCATGGCAACTGCTGCTTCTTCCTCTTCCTCTTCCTCTTCCTTTCCCTCTTCCTCTTCTTCATTCTCCTTTTCCCCTCCTGTTCCCCTCCTTTTTGAAACAGCGTCTCATGTATCCAAGGCTTGCCTAGATCTCCTGATCCTCCTGCCGTCATCTGCCAAGTGCTGGAATTGTAGGCATTCACCCTCACCCACATCCTTTCACCCTTGGCTTGTGCAGTACTGAGGATGAAACCCAGGGTTTCATGCATGCTGGGCAAGCTCCTTACCAACTAAGCCACATCCACAGCCTGAGTTCAGTTTCTTAAGCTGTGAGTCACAACCCCACATGAGGTGCTGTAATGGAATGTGGAAGTCCTTAAAATGTGGTGAGGGTAAAGGGTTTCTGAATATACAATGACCAATAATTAACTCCAAATAAATGCATAATGAGCCACAGCTGTTTCACTCAGAGCTTACCTCTGCTGAGTGCATGGCTTCACTGCAGCCTCAGTTTTGAGCATGGGACATGTGTGCACACATGCTGTTAGGCATCCAAAGCTGGAAAACTGTCTGAGACATCTCTTCTCAGAAATCTGTGTTACTATATGCTGTGAATTGTGGTATTTTAACTATACATACAAAATTTTTGCTGTTACAGAGACACAATGGTTTAATGCCATTAAACAAATTAATATTTCCTGCCATTCATCATTCCTCAGCACAAAGTATCAAATTAGCATATCTTTATACTTATCATGTTGGTATTAATATATTGAATTTCAAAATTGCTGTTTAAATAGACAACTCCAGTTTTGTAATAGACTGTTAAGTGAATTTGGGCCTGGGATTTGAACTGGAACTCTAGAAATTTCTGACGTGACCCTAGATGTCTTCTGCCTTATAGGACTATGTATTTATTTGAAATGGCCTTCTTTGCCTTGGTGATTATAAAATCAGTATCTTGCCCAAGTACAAAAGGTGTTGCAAGGCTAACACAGCCAATATTCAGTCAAGATTTAATCCTAAAGTAAAAATAAATGAGTACACCATCTCTTTTATGGGCAAATTGGATTTTGTTTTCAATAAATGATAAAATTATGTGTATATCAAGGAGCTGTTCTAAAATAAAGTTCCTTATAACTTATTCTCAGTAAGTTTTTGATTTATATACCAACTTCGTAACTTATTTGGGGTGTCACATGAAATTTCTTGGGTGGAATGGAGTCTTGAGTTGAAAAATTATGATCCTGGTTTAAAGTAAGGGACAACAAGCTGCTGTTGATTGGTTTTATAAATAAAGTTTTATTGAAATAGTATATTTGTTTGTTTATATATGGCTCAGGATCGCTTTGACTCAATGATGGATATGTTGAGCAGTTACAGCAGAGTATATCATATATAAAAACTAAAATCCTTTCTTATCTGATCTTTTACTATAGATCTAAAATGTGGATCTGTCTTTGTGGTTCTTGACAACGGTACAGAATCCTAGCTCCACCCCTATTTGTCTCTGTGGCTTCAAACCAGCATCTGTCTCTCCATGACTCAGTTTCTTTATTGGAAATGCTGCTATATCCTTGTTGTGTATTAACAAATCAACCAAAACTCACAGTGAGATTGTGAAGGACTTTTGTCATCTCTTTGGCCCTACGTCTATGGATGGCTAGATGGCTCTGGTGATCCTGTATAGGTTTCTGTGTCTGTAAACTGGTCCAAGATTTCACTGGGGACATTGGGACCCCTCCATACAACCTCCTATCCTCCAGGGAGCATACAACTTGGGCATGACCACAGGGGCCTCTTCATTGAGTGAGAAGCCACACTTTGGACTAGAGCAGTCTCCCTTCTGCCACTCTCCTTTGTACAAAGTGATTTTTACAATCACCCTATACTCTATGAGTTTCAGAGTGGACTGTAAATCTCATCAGGAGGGCTCACAAAGCCTCACTGACCAGGGCGGGCACAGTACAGACTATGGAATGAGTGGAGCTCATGTGTGCAGGGAGTGTGCTGTGATTTCTGCACACAACAGGCTGGATTTCTAAGGTATCACTTCGGAGATTTTCCAGCTATAGATTTTTTTGATGCCTCTGCTACCATTCCTATGCTGGGACCAGGGCCCTGACTTAAGATGTTCACTTAATCGAGTGCCTGGCACACCCAAATGCTCATTTTGTGTTAGGCTTTTTCAAGACATAATAAACAAATATGAGGTTTTAGATCAGTATCCCTCTCATCTTTCTTTGGTATCTCTCTGTTTTTAAGATCCAGGAGCCCAGCAGAATGGGAATGAACCCTTAATGCAAAGCCACAAGTGAACCTATTCAGATGGCCCCTGAGGGCTCCAGACAAAGTGCCCAGCTGGAGAATCTTGGAGTAGAGTCTTCAAGATTGCCACATTGTAACCTGACAGTGAGGGCCAGCAAAGGTTACTGTAGAAAGTGGCTGATGATTAGGGTGGGGAAAAGGCCATACTGTCACAGTTATTGGCTGCAAGGATTTGACAGCTGTCTTTCCCTCCATAGTGCAGCCTTCTGCAACCACAGGGTCTCTGAGACTGATGAAGAGGCCTCAGCTTCTTGCAGTTTGCGATGAGCTAGTCTGGAAGGATACATCAATCTCCTGTGCCTCTTCCACTTGTTGGTGGGATCGGTACTCATGGAGCACTCTTAGATCGGAGCAAATAGAGACGTGGGTAAAGCAAAAGAGATGAGTAATGTCTGAGCAGGTGGAGAGACACCTGAGTGACCAAAATGACACCCAGTTAGACTCCGAGTCTGCAGTTTCCAGGCTGAGTACTGTCTATAGACAGTTGTTCAAGGTATCTACTGCACAATAGAATCAGTAGGAGATGGAATTCAGCCTGTAATCTAGTCATCAGACCCAGGGCAAGTAGAAGCCATGTATCTTCTGGCTTTATTTTGTTTGGTAATTCTCACAAAGCTGCAGTGGGTAAACAGTGCCCCAGTCTGGGTGGTGGTGACTGTGTCTGACATCCCTAAACTCTCTGATCATTGGTTCCCTTATCTGTGAAACCAGAAGGAATGTGCCAGTGTTCTCAGTTCATGTGTAACAAGCCTAGAGAAAGTGTAAAGTGCCTAGACAAGTATAAGGACCTAGGATGTGAAGGCTACACCTAGACAGTGGGGGCAGATGTTTCTCCTTTCTGCTCCTGCCCACTCTGTTGTGGCCCCATCCAAGCCTACTCTCTCTGGTTCTCTTCTGTGGTCCCCCTACCTAATACCTTCCACATGGCATCATCAGGCTTCTCTGACCCAAGGCGCCTGAAATGCCATCCCTATGTCTCCCTTTCTTCATCCTCCTCCCTGCACTGACCCCAAAATAACCCCATGTCGTCCAGCTATCTCTTGTTCTGTGATGTTATGCTGAGTCTTGTGTCTGCTGCTCAGCATCTAGAATGACATTTGCCTAGAAAAAAACTCAGATGTTTCTAGATGGACATGGGCATGTGCAGCAGCAGTTACAAGTGAGAATCACACAGTAAATCAGCTAAGGGAGATGGTACTTCCTCCCACATTAAAGATGGGGAAGCCAAGGCTTCTTGATGTGACAGTGTACTTGCCCTAAGATTGACTGTGATGCTGAATTCAAATTAGAGTTTAACCAATCTGCATGGTAAGCATAGAGTCAGAGGAGCAGTTCTCTCTCCAAAGACAAGCGGCCTGCCTCACTGTGCTCCTTCACAGGGTGACAGGGCAAGGCTCTCCAGCTGCAGCTGACAGGATCACATAATGTTCCTTACATTGGATATGGGGATGATAAGGCTGTCATCATCGTTGTCAGCTCCATCTGTGTGAGGATAAGGACAGGACTGGGTGCCCAAAGGTCATGAAGTTCCATGAGACTGAAGGATGGACTCCAAGGCTTTCCTGCTGCTCTGGATCAGGGGCAAGCACACCCAAGGAGCAGAAAATGTGAAACCCAACTTACTTCTTATGGCTAAGCAGGAAGGAAACTGCCATGCACTTATGAAGACTCAAGAATATAGAATAATAAATGAGAAGCTAATTGTGTGACTTTTGAGGACAGTGTCTGTGTGTACATGTGTATGCCTGTGTTAGATATATGCATACATATTTGTACAGGTGAGTGCATGCATTCTGTATTAATTTCACTTCTGTCGCTATGATAAAATACACTGACAAAAGCAACTTAAGGAAGAAAGGGTTCATCTGGCTCAATTCTGTGTAACAGTCCATCATCACAGGGAGGTCAAGGTGGCAGAAAAATAAAACAGATAGTCACATCACATCCACAGTCAAGACCTGAGAGAATAAATGCATGCATGCTAGTGCTTAGCTCATTTTCTCCACACATATAGCTCAGAAAACAGACCGAGGGAATGATCCCACCCACAGTTGGCTGGGTTTTTCTACCTCACTTAACTTCAGCCATACCCCTGAACCAACCTGACCTAGATCATTCCTCATTGAGACTGTCTTCCCAGGTGATTCTGGATTGTGTCAAGCTGAGAGTTAAGACTTATGATCACACATCTGCATGACCGTGTGTGTGTGTGTGTGTGTGTGTGTGTGTGTGTGTGTGTGTGTGTGTGTGTACAGGCTTGAGTCATCATATGGTAGACATCTTCTTGGCTCTCTGCCCTCTCCCCACAGATGTGAAGAGATGGCCCAGTCAGCTTCCTTCAGTGTCTTTCTATGAGTGGCAGAGGCAGCCTCTGGCCACCAGAATGTAAGCTCCTGACAGATATTAAAGAACAATTCACTTATTAAAGCTAAACAGAAAAGCATATGGAAATAGCAAAGAGCATTAACATCTGCTGCCCTGGTTCCATCTGTTCCCACTGGCCAGGCCTTCACCTCTAGATTTGTCTGTGCCTTTGCAAGGTGGTCCCTCCCTGCCTCCAAGCAAGACCAGGCTGTGAATTGGTTTCCATCCAGACAGACAGGACCACATGAGGTGTTTTTTTAAACGCAAGGTCCAATGCAGAGTGTGCAGAGGCCACAGTCCCTGGAATTGACACTGATCTGCTGCTTGCTCACAATGACCACACCATGCCTTAGTTCCCTCGCCTGTTAAATGGGTTTGGCAACAGTAGTAGAGGCATGTGGGGACCCTTGTGAGCATGAAGTGACACCCTTGTCACAGTGGCATCCTGTGAGTATGCACAAATAGTGGCTCTTGCTTTCTGTATGGATTTGTCTCCCTTGATCCTATTATAAGATCTTAGCCCCACACACTTTTCTTTGGGAGGCAGTAGTGATCAAACCCAGAGCCTTTGCATGCTAGGCAAATGCTCTCCCACTGAACTAAGTCCCTAGTCCTTTTAGCTTATACTGAGTAGTGTGGTGGTTTGAATGATATCTGCCCTATAATCTCAGGCATTTGAATACTTGGTCTCCAGCTGGGCAGCTTTAGGCGGTGTGGCCTCACTGGAGGAAGTATGTAACTAGGTATGGACAGACTTTGAAGTTTCAATCATGGCATTCCCAGTTGACTCTCTGCTTCCTGGTTGGAAATCAAGGTGTGCTTTCTGAGCTGTTTCCCATAACATGCCTTGCTGATTCCATGCTTCCCTGTCATAGTGGTAGTGGACACCCATTCCTCTGGAACTGTAAACCCAATAAAGCCTCCCTTCTATAAGTTGCCTTGGTCATAGAGTTTTTATCACAGCAATAGAAAAGTAACTAATAGAAGTAGTGTCTGGCTATGCAAGTAGGTTCGGTGGGATCCTTTTGCCTGAGCCTCCTGAGTAGTTAGGATCATAGTGTGCCCTCCACACCTGCCTGGCAATACCTACTCTAAATATCACATCCCTATGATGACTTTGTGGGCTTTGGATAGAGCAAGGTCACTCTGCCCCACCCCTAGGTTTTTCTTTTCTTTATTTGCATTCCACAAGATTGAGTCTTCATCCTCCATGCTCCGAGCAGGACACTGAGCTGAGGTGCCAGTATACCATTTAATGGTGGAATCTGAAAGAGTCTGTGTCCTTCAGAGAACTGGGCCAGTGCAGGGCAAGCCTGCCTTGTCTATGTTTAGCCTGCAGCCTCTGGTCCCACCTGAGCCAAGTTTTGCCTCTAGCTAGCAAGACAGCTAAGCGTTGTTATTTGAATGTATCTAGTTGCCTGTCAGAAATCATTTCTAAGGATGTTTTCCCTGTCTTTCCCCTGTCCCCTTGCTCTCCAGCACAGCTGTGTCTTAAAAGCAGTTAGCATAACACAGCTGTCATCCCCTGGCCCCTGGAAATTGAATGACGGTGACCAGGCAGGAGTGAGAAGGAAAATGGGTGGCACCAGGGCCTTTTAAAACCCAGATTACTATTGCACTTATTTATTTGTGTGGGGGGAGGGTGTACTGTACACAGGTGTAAGCCAGAGAACAGCAGAATCAAACAGCACAGAGACCAGTCTCTCTTTTGTTTTCCAACGAGGATTGTGGGACTGTGACACCTAACACCGTGTGGGCAGCAGAAGGGACTCTGTTAGTCAGTTTTCAGTTTCCACCGTTGTGTCAAACTACCTGAGATCATGGCCTTTTCACGATGTGTGCCGTCACCCACAGCCCTTAGGATACCAGCACAGCCATATTCAAGATTGTGACTGTATGAAAATGCTGAGGGTGGTTATTATTATTATTGTATTGTTTGTGTGTGACTTTTTCTTGAAACTTAATTGGTGATTCTGGAGTGTGAACTTTGAGGTGACAATGTGAAAAGGTTGGACTGGCCTAGAAGGTTTATTTTGTCTTGTTATTTCAGAGCTATCAGATGACAGTTACTTGAGTATGTAGCACATGATGTCACAGTAAGAGTCTGAGGTAGAGGAGGCCTGCTCACCTCAGAATGCAGAGTCAGAATACAAATTCAGGGTCCCAGGATCCCCCTCAGGAACACACCCCTAATGACTTCCTTCTACCAGACTCCTCATCCTAAAAGGTTCCACCACTCCCTAGAGTTCCTTGGGATGGGTCTAGGGGGGGGCATTTAAGACATAGAATATACTAGACTATTAATAACCTTGACTCATCCAGGGGAAGAATGAGCCAAGGAAAGAGGAAATACATTGGGAAGCAACACCATGCTAGGCCACCATGTCCAGTCTGTAGATGGGAAGCAGGTCTAAGCATAGCCACAGCCTGGGGTATATGCAAGCATCATGTTCCCTGTGCCACACCCTATGCCAGATGCATCCTCTGCTGTCCAGCAGGACAGCTCTGGTTGGACCTCTTTTGTACTGTGTCCTGGAACTGATTCACAGCCATCCCCAAGCTGAGAGAGCTTTGGGGTGGAATAGGTGGGTGTGTACACTCTGATTCCCATTCAAGTCACCCAGAAGTTTCCCAGACTCACAGACCCACTCACTAAATGGGTATCTCCAGGGGTAGGTTAATGGTTTTTAAGATCCCAGTGAGGCCAATGGAAAGGTATGATTCAGATCTAGGGACTAGATTCTGTAAGTTTTCTCTATGTCATGATCCAAGGGCAGAATGATTAAGAGAGGTACCAAGGGAGAATCCCAGTAAGAAGAGTGCTTGATGCATAATCATGAAGTCCTGTGGTCAGGTCTTCTGTGTTCAGGTCCCCAGTGAGTGCACACACACACTCACATGCACATACTTACACACTCACACACACACACACACACACATGTAAGATGTAGGGTGCACATGAATATAATATCAGCACCAGGGATCTTGAGAAAGGAACATTCCAGGAGCTAGTTGGCCAGAAGCCTAGCCAAATAAATGAATAGAACAGACATTAAGAAGAGAAAAAGACAGAATACAATTGTAATAAAACATGGAATGAAGCAAGCCAATGGCAACCTTCTCCTCAGGCTCACAAGCAGCACTACCCAGTGTGACTCATCGAGACTGTCAGAGCTGCTGTACTGGGTACTTCACAAGTCCTGTGAAGTTAAAAGGGGCATCTACCGTCTAACTCCAGCCAGACTTCAGACTTCAGGGCACAGTTGGCCACAGGAGAAAAGGCACATCACTGGGGGATGGCAGATGTCTTCAAGGACAAAGTGCTTACCGGACAAGCACAGGACCTGATTTCAGATCCCCAGCAGCCACATAAAATCCAGATGTGTGTGTTGATATGCCTGTCAACCGAGCAGTGGAGAATGGAATATGGAGGAAGACAGCTCCCCCATGTGTGGCCTCCTCATGTGCACAGATAGATGAGTATGCCTGCATCACACACACCCACACACACACACACACACACACACTCGTAAAACCCTTTGAACAACAGAGTTTCCCAACTCTAAGCCATCCTGCAAGACACAGGGCACACACCTCTGGGAGTAGTTTATGGGACAGAACAAACAGGAGGAGGCAGAAATCACCAACTGACACCCAAGCAGCAAGCCTCTGTCCCTACCTTAGAGCTTGATGTTGTGGGAACCGCAGTGGGCCTTTGCTCCCAAGATTTCCAAGCAGATGGAGATGGCAATGCCTACAGAACCCCAGAGGCCTGGCTGTCCAGCTCCATCCTCTAGAGTATAATGCCCCAGGAGCAGGCTTCAGCCTTTTTACTCCCATGCACATCCCCAGTGCCTGAGGCACCATGTGGCTCATGCTTGACACCCAGAAAGTACCTTTGAATGAACTCAGGAGAGGTCACTATGGAACAGTGTTTGTCAGCCACCTCTGTTGACATTCTTATCTGTCCTGTCACTCTGACAAAGTCACCATATCTCATCAAACCTTCTATCTTCCATAGGAAGAAAGCCTGACCCACAAAAGTTAATGAACTAGCCAAGCATCACACAGATTGGAATGCTTCAGTCCGACAGAGAAGAGGTAGAATGTGCTCTAGAATCACTTTGTCGGATGATACCCAGTGGTCCTCCAGTGTGTCACATTCTCTATAATTTTGTGTGGCTCTTTATGATTCAGGTAGCTTAAGAAACAGAGTCCACCACATTACTTCTGCAGGCAGTGACCAGTGGTCTCCTTGGAGGCAGTGACACACAGAGTTTAGTTCAGTAGACAAAGACAGGGCCTGGTGATCTGTTGTATCAGGAGGGACACACCTAGTTGCATGATCCCAGAACCTGGTCTCATGGTCATATTACCCCTCATTCTCTGTGCAGAAGCTTCCCAAAAGCTTGGATGTGAGTGTAGCTATCACTGTGGACACAGGCATGTCCTCTGTCAGCCCAGGCCCAGGTGTAAACAGTAAGTGTCAATGGGGTGCCTACATTGTGCAGGGAGCAGCTTGAGAGACCCTAGCCTTCTGTGGGAATCCAGCCAACAAAAACATGTTTGGAAACCCCTGACTCTGGACGGTGGGCCAAGGCAAGCAGAGACTCATAAAGGAGATTTAGGGGATGAAGGTGGCATATTCATTTGTACCTCCACATAGTAAAAGTAATTTATTGGCAGCTGCTGGGTAGGCTTTGGTCTGAAATCACATGGCTAGCAATATAAAGACCTTTCTTTCTTTTTCCTTTCCCTAAACCAAATAACCTGGGCTTTCAGATGAAGTAACGTCAATGAATTTGTAGTGTGAGTGTGTGTGTGTGTGTGTTTGTACATACATATGTATGTGTGGATGCCTTTGTGTATGTGTTCATAGTGAGTATGTATGTATGTGTGTATATGGTTGCCTGTGGTATATGTGTGTATGCATGTGTGTCTGTCTGTCTGTGCATTTGTATGTATGTATGTCTATGTGTGCATGTATATGTGTGAGTGTGCATGTATGTGTGCATACTTCTATATTTCCTTATTTACAGGTGTCTTCCCTCATTGAGCCTCAGGCCTCTTGAGTATTTCCTCAGAGGCTGTGGTAATGAGCTCACCAGCTTGCTATTTATCACCCACTTGTGGCAAGTGGAAGGGGAGGGATCTAACAGGCAAAGGATGAGTTGTAGATAGGGATGTCTTTCATCTGCTGGAGACCCATTTATCTCCTTAAGTGCCTGTCCCAAGAGGACCTGGGTAGGAATTTGTGGAGAAGGGTGAGGGCTGGGACTGAGCAGGCATGCAGAATATTGAAGAAAGGGAGGCAGGGGAAGGTCCCCAGGAAAAGTCAACCCTGGGGACAAATAGCATGTTGAGACTTAAATATGACTGGGGGCCAGGGAAGGAAAAAGCAACAGAGATGGCAAGAAACTGAATCCGAGGCAGCCAGGGAAGTGTTCTTGCTGACATCAATTGATGACTCTGTGTGCCAAAGGTTGGCACATGCCCGACTGCCATCTAGCAGGAGCTTCAGCTGAAATGGAATCACCCCTGGGATCACTGAAAACACACTGGGCACTCAATCACTGCTCTTCTTGAACAGCCGTGGCCACAGGCAGCAGGGCTTGTGACTGTGCTGTGTGCTGCCTGGTGACATACTTTACCTGTCTGTGACTCCATTGTTTTCACTTCTGTCTCCTCTGGAAAGCCTTTCCTTACTAACACTTTCTCCATACACCCTCATCCTCCCAGTTCACTTCTCCATTTTAACCTCTGTGGTTTAAAACCCAGGAAAGGCAGTTTCAGTATAGACCAGTGTAGTATCCTTGCCAGCATCCCCTCATGCACCCCACAGAATTTAAGAAGGCACCAACACTGCAATGAGCAGTTTCCTTGAGTGGATATGGCATCGTTGTGTCTGGGGAGCACTTTTCCCTTCTTTGTCCTTGGACTGGCTCTCCAGCCTTGCTGGTTTCTGACATTTGGTTCCACTGGCTCTGACCTTGCCTATGATCTCCCAGTGACCTTGACCTTGGCTTCCGTATTGGAAGTTGTGTCTGTTTTGTCTGCAGAAGGGCAGGCCAGGACTTTGGGGGATCCTGTGATCTCTGTTGTTCCCAGCTCTGCCCCACTGCCATGAAAACCCCACAATCAACACAAATAGGTGTGAATGAATGTCTTTCTAGTGTGTTCCAGGGGGAACTTCATGGAAAGACATGCTGCTGAACTTCTGCCAACTTCTGACCTATCAATTTTGTTATTTTGTTCATTTATATTTATTTGTCTGTTTATTAGTTTTGGAATACATTTTACTGTGAACATTTGGTGAGATACACATAGTATCCTAGACCCTTGTGACAATGTCTGACATGGCCATCATCTCACATAGTGACCTTTTTGTGATAAGTGCAGCTATGAATTACTGATTTCAAAAAAAATCTCTACTATGATACGATTTAATCAGCCTTGAGCCCATGTTATACATTAAACATGTGGGTGTGTGATTGTATAGAGTGCCAAAGTCCATGTCCAGTGTCTTCATGCCTGCCTTATTTTTATGACATAGTTTCTCAGTGAAGCTGAAGCTCGCTGATTTGGCTGGGATGACCAGCCAGTGAGCTCCAGGGGTCTGCCTGTCCCTGCCTCCCTACAGAGGGATTACAGACAGGGCCACCATACCTGACTTTTTCAGTAGGTGCTAGGGATCAGAAACCGGGTCCTCATCATGCTTGCTTGGTAAGTAATTTATCTGCTGAGCCATCTCCCCAAGCCTCGTGTATGTAAGCTTTTCAGCAAGTATTCCAGGATCTAGGCACATTGGTACATACCTGTCGTCTCAGCACTGTGGAGGCTGAGGCAGGAGGACTGTGATTTGGAAGCAGGTCTGTGCAAGAGTTAAGACTCTGAGAAAAGGAAGGAAAGGAGATATAAAAGGGAGGGGGGGAAGGCTGGAAGGAAAGGGATGAAGGGTGTGAGGAACAACTTGTATTAACATCTTCCCAGAACTCTGTTTTGCCTGGGATTTCTCCTTCTATGCTGCCCCTGCTTTCCTTTCTGACTGTGTGTGCATTGGTGTTGTGTCTGTGAAATGGAAAGAACTAGAAAATGTAGGACTAGATCCCTGAGCCTTGGCAGGTTTGGGAAGATGGACCATGCAAAGCCTCTGAGCCAACATCCTCTGGGCTCTGTAGCTTTCAGCCCCAAGGAACAGTTCTCCAGGGCTGAAGTGCAGGCAGAACCAGATGCTGCCCATCACAGAGTTTATCGAAGGTGATTGTTGCACTAGGGAAAAGGGCTCCACAGAGACAAGCTCAGCAGATGTGTCCAGAGGTGACTAGGATTTTTGGAAGGAGAGCAAGGCAGCCAGATGCAGGATGATCAGGCTTTAGGGCAGGCAGGAAACCAAAAAGGTTCAAAAACCAGGAAAACTGAGCAGCAGTGGCCCATGTGACTTGTATAGTACTCACCTTGGCTTGCTAGTTGGTGCTCGGGGAAACTAAACCCCTGTCCTTCCAGTTGAGGATAGGGCTACTCTTTATGTGTTGGCTAGAATCAGCAGCCTGTTTTTCAGATGAATAACAGAGAGTTTTTACTCTTTATGTGTTGGCTAGAATCAGCAGCCTGTTTTTCAGATGAATAACAGAGCGTTTTCTTCTCTCCTCTGTTCTTCCTCCCTCTCTCCCTTCCTATAATAGCAGAAATTTAACCTTGTTCCTCATGATTCTTGTACTGAGCTATGTTTCCAACCCTTTTCACAATTTCTTTGTTTTGAAACAGAGCCTCTGTAAGTTGTCTGGGTTGTCTTTGAACTCACTCTAAGTCAGGCAGAACCTATAAGCCTCCTATCAGTTTCTCAAATAGCTAGGATCATTGGTTTGTTCTGCTGGCCCAGTTAGCCATGGGAGTTTTGGGGAATGGAAGCCAAGAGGCATCTCTGAGAAGGTGGAACATTCCAGTTTTTCCAGTCTCTGGAAACCAGAGTTGAGGCCATGGTAAAGAGAAGGCTCCGGACCAGGGTCTAGTCAAGGATAGAGGGGCATGTTGGCCTCAGGCCACCTCCCTTCCTGAATACAATTCCGGACTTTTGGGGTCCAAATTCCTGGAACCTCCCCAACAAATGTCTTCAGCAGCACCAGAAAGAAAACTATGTAAATCCAAAGGCCAGGCAGACAGAGAAGCCTACAAGAGCAAATCCTCGACAGACTTAGTGGCACAGGCTTATATCCTAGTAACTTAAGAGACTGAGGCAGGAGGACAGAAAGTTCAAAGCTAGCTTAGGCAACTGAACAAGAACCTATCAAAAAGTGTGGGTGAGTGTGTGAGTGTGTGTGTGTGTATGTGAGGGAGGAGAGAGAGTTACATGCTCACATGCACATGTGTGACAGGCTGGGTCATAGGTCATTGGTAGAGCACTTACTTACCATGTGTGAGGTTCTAGGCTTAATCCCCAAAGAGAAAAGGAAGGGGAGGAAGGGGCGGGGAGAGGAGATGAAGGGAGAGAAGAGGTGAGGAGACTAAGGGTTTTTATCTGATCCACAAACAGATGTTTAGGACTACACCTCTGTGAAATGTCTATCTCCAGCAGCTCTTAGGACCCCATTGAGCCTTCCAACACTCCCGAGGCTCTCCAGAGAGCTCTTGCTCACACATATCACTTATTGATGACTGATGATATTTAAACTGAGCCATCCCTAAATGCTAGCTGACTAATTCACTTAAAGCAACACTCAAGCCCATTACTCCTCCATATAAATGAATCTTAATGGAAAGATGCAACGTCTCACCACAGGGAATAGATAAGAAGTGCAGAGTCTTCAGGTCCTTTGGGGAACTCAGTAAAGTCACTGACTAGAAAGAGGGTGTCTGTGATCGGTGTGGTAGCTCAGACTTGACATGCTAGGACTTGGCGGGGGACAGGGGTGGCGCTGAAACAGGAGGATTGTGAGTTCCAGGTCAGCTTGGGCTACATGAGGAGCCAGTCACATAGATCTCAGGAAACCACAATCAGAAGGCAGCTGCAGGGAAGGGGTGTCACACCTGCTTCTGATTCTTGCATGTTTTGATGTCGCCTGTCAAAAAGTTCCTAGAAAAGACCTCTGTACACTTGTGAAAGAATGATCCAGAAGGAAATAACATCTCTATATTATGATGGAAACAGTTTGTTCTTGATGATCCCTGCACAGAACTCAGATCCAGGGAGGCCGCAGCACATGCTGGGGGAACCACACTGGGTTAGCATTGCAGTGAGGCACTATTTATTTACTTTTATTTGTGTGTGTTACTGTGTGTGTGTTACAGTGTGCCTGCCGTCGTGTGGATGTGGATGTCAGAGTACAGCTTTTCAGTTCATAAAGAGAGATGAGATTGTCTGTGTCTGCCTGAAGTGCCGAAGACGGAAGTGGGAGGAATTGACTCCCTTCTGCCTGAACCATGACACCAAGACCCTGTTAGCAGCAGTGATCTGAGCTGTGTCTGGGATGGCACCAGTACCCTTCGGATCATCCATCCCTGGTCTCTTAAACTTTATCAGATTGGTGTTCAATGAGCTGAAAAAGAACTTTACTAGTCAATCATATTGATTAACAACCAACTCAGAGAGTGTTTACTAAACCCATGTGGGACCCATCCTATTACAGATGAGAAAATTATACAGTCACTAAAGCAAGACAGGTCTACTCCCCTCCCTACTCATTGCTCATTCCACAGGAGCAAGGAAAGCAAAGGCTATAATCTCTAAATGTATAAAAAAAAAAAAAAAGGTCACAGCTACCACCCTCACCTCTGAGAAACAGGACCCAGGGACTGGCCTAAAGACTGATCATTAGCGATCAAGAAAAAGATAAGAAAAGATCCCCCTCTGTGTGTGTGTGTGTGTGTGTGTGTGTGTGTGTGTGTGTGTGTGTATAGGGGCAGCCAGGATCACATAACCTGTCTCTGAGAGCCTTGTTGTCTTTAGCATCTTTCCATCTGATCAAAATCAGTTCTGAACAAGCCCAAGGTTGAATGGGGGTGGAGGACATTAGTACACTTAATTATTCTTCTGGAATAAAAATGAAGTGTAGCAACGGCTTTGAGGGAAGGCAAGGCAGGAGCTTCTAATTGAAGTTCTGAGATGCACGCAAATGTTTGAGCGAACAATCATTATAATAAGTACATTAAAATAAAAACAAGTCGAAGGGTTGTATTTGCATAAATAATCCAAGGTGATAGTGTTGGATAGGCTAAGAATAAAAGGGACATAATCTTTCAAAATAGAGAAATCATAATCCATATGCCCACCAGTGGAGAGAGATGGGAAAGAGCAAATTAAGACAAAATATTTTTGGAAGATTTATTTATTGTAAGTATATATACATGGTGTCTGTGCGTCTCACACAGAGAGAGAGAGAGAGAGAGACAGAGAGAGAGACAGAGAGAGAGAGACAGAGAGAGACAGAGACAGAGAGAGACAGAGACAGAGAGAGAGGAGAGAGAGTTGTTACTGAGGGTGTATGTACTTCTTCATTCACAGAGAAGCTGAGCAAGGCATTTAAGTGTCCTCTGTCACTGCCTATTTGAGGCAGGGTCTCTCCCTGAACTTGGGACTCTTTCTTTCTTGGTTAGGCAGGAAGTTAGCAAGCACTAAGGTACTCCTGTCTCCTCCTTCTAGGAGCTGGTATTACAGATGTGTGCAGAATGCCCAGCTTATTATGTGGGCATTGGGATCTGAGCTGGAGTCCTTAAGATTTCTCAGCAGCCCTCTTAACTGCTGAGCCATCTCTCCAGCCCTCAGGCATAGTATTAATTACTAAAGTTATTACAAAGTTGAGCTCTGTTGTTCATTTTTCCTCCTACTTTAATTGAGTAGGAAGAATATTCCAGAAGCTCAGAAGTTCCCAACATATTCACCTTCACCAAAATACCCACAAGGTAAATACTACATCACGTCCCTGTTCCAGATGGGGAAGCTGAGGCACAATGAGTGTGAGTCACTTTGCACTGTTATGGTGCTTGCTTAGAGTCCTTGTGTCTGGTCTCATCTCCTCGGTTGGATCCATTCTTCCTGCCTCACTGTGTCCCCAAGCTTTAGAGACAAGCTTTCAAGCTTTAGTGTGAGAGTACTGATCCAGGGCCCTGCGCATGATGAGTTTCTTCTAGGGATCTGATGGGGCATTGCCCAGGTGTCTCTGTCTCTGTCTCTGTCTCTGTCTCTGTCTCTGTGTATGTCTCTCTTTCTCTCTCTGTCTGTCTCTCTCTTTCTCTCCCTCCCTTCCTCCCTCTCTCCTTCCTTTCTTTCTTCCTTCCTTCCTTCCTTGAGACAGTCTCTGTGTAATTCAGGCTGATCTGTACCTAGTTTTGTTGACCATAATGGCTGGGCTAACTTGTGGTGATCCTCTGCCTCTGACACTTTAGTGATGAAATTGCAGGCATGCCTAGATTTATTATTATATTTTTATCATATTCTTTCCCCTCCAAACTTCTCCAAGAGCCCCCCACTTCTCTACCCATGTACTTCATATTTGTTCTCTCTTTCTCTCTCTCATAAAATAAAATAAAATGAAAACAGGCAAACTAAAAGAAAGAAAACCAGTAAGTAAAGAAAAAACAAACAACAGAATTAAACAAAAAGTGCATACACATATAAAGGAATAAAAACCATGGAGTATGTTTACATTGGTCAACTACTCCCAGGCAAAGCAATGGTTCTTAACCTTCCTAACACTGTGACCCTGAATACAATTCTTCATGTTATGGTGACCCTCCAACCATAAAATTACTTTCTTTGCTACTTCATAACTATAATCTTGCTACTGTTATGGATCATAATGTAAATATTTTTGAAGATAGAGGCGTGTCAAAGGGTTCATGATCCACAGGTTGAGAACTGCTGTCATAGGGCCATCTCTGGAATATGGTTGATATTCCCAGTGATACTCAATTGGAGAAAACTGGTTTACCCTTTCCCAGAAGCTACCAATTGCAAGTCGCTTAGGACTGGGACTTTGGGTACACTTCCCATTCTCAGGGCTAGGCTTTTTGTCTGTATTTATGTCAGGGTCTCACACTTAGTCTAAGCTGGGCTGGGACTCAGTCTATAGACTGGATTGAGTATGGGCTACCATACTCAGGTGTTTGAGTCATTCTTTTTTTATAATTTCTTTTTTCCCCTTTATTTGTCCTGTGTGTCTTTCACATCATACATCTCCACCGCATCCATTTCCCCTTCCCTTTGTATTCACCCTCTGCCCTTGCAACCTCCCCTCCCCAATAAAATACAATAACATTTAAGAGGAAAAAAGAAAAATGAGAAAGAGAGAGAAGGAAAAAAATCAATCTTGTCATGGAAGCTGTAGCGCGACACAGTGAGTCATGCAGTAAACCCTTTTATCCATATGTCTTTACTTGCAAGTGTTCATTGCAAAGAGTCATTGGCCTGGTTCGAGGCCTCTGGTTTCTGCTACACTGTTGATGCTGAGCTCTCACTGGAACACCTCTTGGTTATCCTGCTGTTGCTGTTTATTGTGGGAATCCTACAGCTTTAGTCCCTTCACATGCTCTACCAGATCGCAGATGGGGTGGAAGTTGGTGCGGGTCAATTCATAACCCTGGGCCTGGGTAGTTGCAGGGTTGGTCAGCCCACCAGCTCCTCACCACCAGGGTGAGCTCTCCCGCATTGTTCAGGTGAGTTCACCCCTTGCAGCACTGAGCAAGGGGCGGAGCCAGTTCTGCTTTCATGTCCTCAGGGTCTGATCTTCCACACCTAACCCTCAGGGTCAGCTCTGCTGTGTTGCCCAGGCATGGCATAGAGGCCACTCTCCTGACTGCTGCAGCTGATGAGAGGGAGGACCAGCTCTCCCGCTCTTATAACCTCAGGACCAGCTCTCCCACCTGCCTCAGGCAGGTGAGGGGCAGGACCAGGTCCTCCATCCTCGCATTCCTGGGCCGGCTCACCTGTGCCCTCACCAACAGGGTCAGCTCCTCTGTGCTACCCCAGTGAGGCACAGGGCTCACTATCCCAGCTGGTGAAGGGGTCAGCTCCCTTGCCAACTTGAGGCAGGGGCAAGGGGGGTAAATGTTTTGGTCATTCTTGTATCAGGGCCTCACAGTGTAGCCTAGGCTTATCTGAAACTCACTATGTAGCCCAGACAGACCTGAATTATCAGTGACTCTCCTTTCTCTAGAATTACAGGCATGAACCACCATGTCCTGCTCCTAGGTTGCTTTTTTGTTTTGTTGTTGTTTTCCTTGGGTGGGGGAGTGAATATTCAGGAATGGGAGAGAAACAATGAGGCTTGTTTGCCTCTTTGGGTTCAGATGAACTGGGGGTGAAGTAAGTGAGACAATTCCTTCCAATTGAGAGACAAATATATAGAGTAGATGCGGCTGACACACACAGTGGTATTATTTAGACTTTCCTAAACAAAGAATTTTGTACTGTGTAGCAACATGGATGAAAGTTGAGAGCCCAGAGAGATGGCTCAGTAGCTAAGCAAGATAGCTGCTCTTGCAGAGGACCAGAGTTCAGGTCTCAGGACCATTACTAATGATAACCACCTGTGGCTCCAGCTCCAGGGGCTCTCATGGCCTCTTCTGGCCTGCAAGGGCACTGCGTTTGTGTGTACATAAAGCATGCATATATATCACATAGTGTAGGTCAGGCAGGGCTACATTATATAATGAAATCCTATTTTTAAAAAAGATTAGGTAGATCTCATAATTTTTTCATTGTTTTAGTCCCACAAGAATAAAATAGAGTTTTAAAGGATAAAGTATATGGGGATGGTGGGATGAATTTAGTGACTGTGGTCACAACAGAAAACAGCACAGAATCTGGGTGATGGAGTTCTCAGGCCTCCAGAAGTACCCCATTCTCCTTCACAGTGCCTCACACAGACTTTTCTAGAAGGTATCAAGTGTCTGTGAACAAGCCATTCCAGAAGGCAAACATCCTACTCATTTCTTACTAGAATATTTTAACAAACGTCCCGTGACAGCTGAGTAGCATCTGAGGTGAGGGGGTCCATGGTCCCATGGTAACTGCATCTCTTGAGGAGATAGCTGAATTAATTGTAAGCCATGTTGGACTGATGGCAGTGCCAGCACCAGAAATCAACAATTTGTCAGAGGAAATGGCTGTGGGGAAAATTCAAAGCCACTCTGGCTCACCTGGTGAGACTGTGTCTCAGAAGAAAAAATAAAATAAAATAAAAAGGACCAGGGAACGTAGCTCCATGAAAGACCACTTGCTTGATATGTGTAAGGCCATGGACCCGAACCCAGTACAGCGAGAGCAGTAAAAGATCACGGGTTGGCATCTTTCTTGAGACGCATGGCCAGTCTTGTTTGACACCAGTTATGCTGCAGTTAAAAATTAAGTTAAAATAAACTAAATTTAAGAAAATTTTAAAGGCATGCTGTGTTGCTTATGATTTGACTGTGGTTCAAGCCTAATTTTTCTTATGGCATACTTATCCTAAAGGCAAAGTGTCCAACACTGGCCCATGCTGTCTCCTTTACAATACAGCTCTTCTATACCTCATCACAGCACCTTCTGCTGGAATTTGAACAGGAACCCCAAAGGAAAGTTTCCGCAGACAGTGAAGTGGATGAAGGGATCTTTGAGAACCCCATGGTGAGCAGAGAAAGGCCTTAATGTCTTGTGGGGAGCAGAGTAGGAGCAGGGTGAAAAATATTGTCTGAGCCAATAAGAAAAGGATGGTGATCTTAGCCCAGGCTTCACACCTGTCACACTGCCCCCTCAGGGTCAGCCTGCTTACCAGAGTGACAACTTTCTCTGTTTCTCTAATTCACCAGGATGGCTACTTCTCTCACCGGCCCAAAGAAAAAGTTCGAACTGACAGCAACAATGAGAACTCAGTCCCAAAGGACTTTGAGAATGTGGACAACAGCAACTTCGCCCCCAGGACCCAGAAGCAGAAGCACCAGCCCGAGTTGGCAAAGAAGACCCCCAGCAGGCAGAAGGAGAGGCTGCAGAGGAAACTGGATGCCCAGGACAAAGGGCAGGGGCAGTCAGTCCTGGGCAAAGGCCCCAAGGAGGTGCTGCCTCCTCGGGAAAAGGCCACGGGCGATAGCAGCCAAGGGAAGGATCTCTCAAGACTCAGGAAGACCGGTGGCGGTGGGTCCCCCGAAACCAAGTCCGACCAGCCCCCCAAGTGTGACATCTCTGGCAAAGAGGCCATTTCAGCCCTGACCCGCGCTAAGTCCAAGCACTGCCGCCAGGAGATTGCAGAAACCTACTGTCGCCACAAGCTGGGGCTGCTGATGCCAGAAAAGGTAGCGCGGTTCTGTCCTCTCGAGGGTAAGTCATTTTCTCCTGTTTCTGGCCCCATCTGCCTGCCTTTTCAGGCCCTCTGAGGATTGCCACACTATATCTCAAACCCTGACCACAAGATCTAATTTGTCTGGAAACTCTGAACTCCTGCCATTTTTATAAGGAAAGTTTTACAAAATCACATTACATGTGTTAGTAATTTATCCTGTTCGATTTAGCAGAAGTACCTGCCCAACTTTGACACTGAGATATGACCTCATTGTCTACAGGTGTGTTGTGGTGTGTTCATAGCTATCCTGGAATGCACAGGCTACAGAAATCAGAAAAAAAAGAATCAATCTCTATTAAATCTTGGCTATTATTATTATTACTGTTATTATTATCATTACTATTACCTAAGCAATATAATCTAGCAGTTATTTATACAGCCCTGACATTACATAAGTCATCCAGAGAGTATTTGGAGCATACAAGAAAATGTACAGGTCATAAATAAACATCATACCACTTCATATAAGAGATGGGACACTGCTAAGTAGGAGTATTGTGGAATCTGGTATCCAACCCCCCATGGATTCTAGGGGACACCTCTTTGTGACTCTATGTATCCATACAGTTTATCAGATGGGATGTGGCCTCAAACTCCAAGTGTCTCGAGGGAAGGTAAGAAAGGGAGTCTTTGTATGCCCTTCACACTTTGTTCCCTCTTAGTCAAGTTCAGCCTGGCTTTTTGAGCTTGTAGCAGCAAATATGTAACTATGCAATGCTTCCTGTTCAATAGACAGATGTAAAAAGGAAGATCCTCCTTTCCCCATCGTCTGTGTGGTCCAGGTGGTTCCTGTCTGTGTTCTTGATTGCACTTGGCACTTAGTGTGCAGCAATAATTAAGTGGAATGCAATGTTTCCAAGAGCTGTTCTTAGCCAGTGCCAGGCAGGAGGCGCTTTGGAAATCTGAGCCATGATAATGCGGCTCCTGCCACATACAGAGCTTGCATGCTTGCTCCACGAAGGGCCTAGCAGTAAAGCTGTGTGGTTGTTGGGCCGTACATCACTACCACAATGACTGGAGTCTGCTCTTAGAGCAAACACACAAACATCGATGTACTTGCTCAGGTTACAGGGGCTTCAAGTTGCTTCCTAGCTTGTGAGGGAGAGGCTCGCATCCTTGACCATCTAATTTAAGATATGAATGTCATGAACTCAAAAATGCACATAACACATCTGACCCAGGGAATGTCCTAGCTCAGTTTACTCTACCTTAAATGTGCTCAGAAGGTTTTCATCAGCCTACAGTTCGGCAAAATTTACACTAAGATACTGTGTTAGCTGCGTTGTATGAGTTATTAGGGAATGCTGCAATGAAGGTGGGAGGCAGGAAGGTGTGGGGAGGTTTGTGTCCTCAGCATTGTCAAGTTGAAAAGTCCAAAGCCATGCATCACCACTCTATGGACGATGCATATTCGAATAATCAATGCTATGTTTCATCTCTGTGATTCCTTTGCTGATGAAACTGAGGCTCAGAGAGGTTTAGGATTTGGCTGCAGGCTTGTGGCTAACAGCCAGCAAAAGTATTGGAATTCAGGTTGCAAAACCTGAGTCCCCTTCGATAAGTTTGTTGGTCTTCAGGAGGAAAACAATTTCTACTTCAGCTCAAGTTGTACAAATCCCAAAGAAAATCTGCTGCCTGCGGGCTATGCCCTCCTCCTCTTAGTATAGTCAGAAGGGACAGTGCCAGCTGGGGAAACAAGGGGGCTTCTGACAGTGATGCTCGAGTGCTTGCATTTGGATCTTGGATTTCCTCTGCACAAGCTGTGAGACTTAGGGCAAGTTTCTTGCCCCCTCTCTGTACCTTGGTGGTATATTCATCATAGAGGGTTCAAGACGACACAGTTCAGCAAATGCTCCTGGCCAGTGATGCATATTACACAGATATTTGCCTTACAGCTCACTCCACAATCATCTACCACCGCACAGCAGAGTTTCCCACACTTCTCCTGGTCATGCAGAGATGTCTGGAAGCTGGTGTGAGCTCACTGGGGCTGCCTCCAGGGTTGGCTGTCTCTGCCTTGGCAAAGGTGGCATGCTCTCCCAGGACCTCCGAACTGGTTAATGGGGCTGGCATTTAAGACACATGGCACACCAGCCCCATGATGCTTTAATTTCCTGCACCATGGCCTCCCCTCTGCAGTAAATTTACTGTGAATAGACTAATTGCAAAATAACTCTAATTGGGTAGTTATCAATGAACAACTTCCCGTGAAACAGAATGGCTTACAATTAATAGCATTTAAGCCATAAACTATTCTTCTGCGGAAAGCAGGGATGTAATTACACCCCACAGGGAGACTGCCTTTGCCTTCTGGAAACCATGACACCCGGAATTCCCTCTGCTAGGTAGGACTGGAGCTTCAGCCTAGTGGTCTTTTTATATTCTGCAAAATGAGGAAGCGAGCTAGGGTAGAGGGAACATGTGACATCAGGCGATACAGGAACCTAGCTGTTCCTCCCAACACAGGCATTCACTGGGCCTCGCCCAGACCATAGCCACTGTGGGCCAGTTCCTCAGGCCACTGGGCAGATCCAGAGGAAAGGAAATTATTTTCTACCTTGACTTGTGGTGAAGGATTCTTTGTGTGGGCCCTCTACCTTGCCTGTCCCCCAGCGTCATCCCCTCTCAGCCCAGGGGAAGATCTGGAGAAGATTTGCTTTCTGCAGGGACATTATTGCTCTGCTGACCTTTGCTCTCCGCCTCCTGTGGAGGACAATCTGAGAAGAGGTGTATAGAAAGCTCCCCTCATTCAGTTTGAGAATACCTGTTTTCCTGCTTGCCCATGAACAAGGGGAGAAGACTCCTGTGGATAGTACATCAATGAACATGTAGAGATTCCAAGGGATTCTGTGGGAAGACCTGTGCCTAAGTGTGCCCTTTGGGGATGTTGTCTCCAGACCCCCAGCAAAGGCTTCCTCCTATAGCTCCTGTACTCACTGCAGTCACCAAGCTGCCAACATGCGCGCGCGCATGCGCGTGCACACACACACACACACACACACACACACACACACAGAGAGAGAGAGAGAGAGAGAAAGAGAGAGAGTGAGTTACATCCTTTGGTCTCTAGAACTACTCCAGTCACTCTGACTGAACCTCTCTGTGTGTTAGGGAATTAACTTTGTAAGAGCAAAGGTCAAGGGCAACTTGAACTGGAAAAAAAAAGTGAACTTGGGCTGCTAGGATCTAAGCCACAGCCCTGTCTTTACCTCACTCTCCAGTCTCCTGGGGTTTCAATTTCTGACCTTTATGGTGGGGGCTTGGCAAAGCACAGTAACTCACAGCATATTGTCCAAGAAGCAGAAGCAAAGCCTGAGCCAAGGGTGCTCTCTCTCTGTCTCTCTGTCTTCTCTGTCTCTCTGTCTCTGTCTCTCTCTCTGTCTCTGTCTCTGTCTCTCTCTCTCTCTCTCTCTCTCTCTCTCTCTCTCTCTCTCTCTCTCTCTCTCTCTCTCTCTCTCTCTCTCTCTTGGTTTTTTTTTTCAAGACAGGGTTTCTCTGTGTAACAGCCCTGGCTGTCCTGGAACTCACTTTGCAGACCAAGCCGGCCTCAAACTCAGAGAGATCGGCCTGCCTCTGACTCCCGCGGGCTGGGAATAAAGGCGTGCGCCACCACTGCCTGGCCCTTCTTCTCTTTTTAACTTGTCTTGCTGTGCAGCCTGTGGGTCCACCATAGGCACCACTCACAGTCAGGGGTTTGCCTTCCCCTTCTTAGTTAACCCTGTCTGGAAACACCCTCCACCACACCCAGGCACTGCTGCCCCAGTCTCCCGCTGCTTGTCAGTCCTCAAACTGGCAACAGGGATAAAGCACACTCAGTCCCATGCCTCACACCTGGACAAGCCACTAGGACTTTTCTAAGGCACTTGGCTGTTAGAACTGAGGAGAAAGCCAGCCACCCAGAGCACTTTCTACACAGCTAACATCAAAAGTAACCCATCTTCCTCTCTCCCTCCTCCTCATCTTTCCTCAGAGATGTCAGACTACTGCCCCTGCTGGAGTGCTGACGCTCTCCCTTTAAACTGTCTAACCAGAGTGTTATGCCTGAAAACAAAGCTGAAAAGTTTGCAGGGACAAGGAAAGCATCTGAGACACTGCGAGCAGGAGGCCTTTCCTGGTTGCTGTCAGGCACGTCTTCTGAAAACTTCCCGTATGAATAAGCACTTCGCAAACCAAGTGTATTTTTAACAAGGGGATCATGGTTAGATGGAGTCTCTGGCATGTGCTCACAATGACCTCTATAGACCAAGGGATTGAGAACAGGCTTCTCACTCTGCACTTGTGAGCCGAGGCTTGGAGCAGTGCTGCCTAGAGAGAGCCTGACTAATCGGCTTCCCTTTTGTTCAAGGCTGGAAGGGGATTTTGGAGAAGGATAAAGCTCCGGCATGCCTGGGAGGCAGTGCAAGCTAGGGTGCTTTACTGGCCTGGAGCACATGGGTGCCTGTCTCCTCTTCCCTGGCTACCTCACCCCATAGCACAGCAACTCTCCCTCCCCCAAGTAACCATGGAGACACTAGCATCTGGGCCCCTGCTGCCAGGAATGTCACAGGCAGTTTGAGAATACTAGTAATTTGGATTGTACAGTTGGCACGCTTCTTTTCTCATGGATTTGAACAAAATTGTCGATGCTTCTAGCACCTGGCACCGGGCTTGATATTCATCAAGTATCTGCTGCTATTGAGTGGTTAAGATAAGAGAATGAGTGAAATCCTACCTCATGTCCCCTGGCTTTTTCACAACCCTGGGGAAAGTGTAGGATACCCAAAGAATGCCATGGAAACTCATCTTGAACAGGAACATTGATCTTCCCCCAGCACACTTCAATATTACCTAGTTCGCTAAGCCAACGAATGTACTTAACAGTGCGTTGGCCACTTCTCTTAGCTGTGACAAAAGTGCCTAAACAACACAACTTAAAGGAGAGATGGTGTCTATGGCTCTGTTTCAGACTTGGTGGTCCCTGGTCACTTGGCTTCATTGTTTTGGAGCTATGGCCAAGACAGGGCAGGTGTGACAGTCATTGTGTTGTAGAGCAGAGCTGCTCGCTCATGGCAACCAGAATGAAAAGCCAGGGAGGGAGGGACTGAGGACCAGGTATTCCCTTCAAGGCCATGCTCCAGGTGAACTACTTCCTCTAGGCTTCATCTTCTAATTCCCATCATCTAACAATGCCACCAAAAGATGCATCCATTCATCATTGATCTGTTGACTAGGACAGAGCCCTCCTGAGCCAGTCACTTTCAGAAAGCCCCACCTCTGAACACCAAGCTGTAGACCAAGCTCCACACAGGAGCCTTTTAAGAGAATATTCCATATCTAGTCCCTACAAGCACCTAAACAGGGTGCTGAATGAGTGATATGATAAATGAGAGAGATAACAGCTGATCTCATGACACTCACATTGCAGGGTGGACATGGGTGATAGGTAGAAAAGATGCTATTACCTACCTGGCATCAAGCGGGGGGAAGGACTGTGAGTCTGACAGGAGTGTCTTGGAAGGTAAGTGGAGACATTGTCTTTGGGTAGAAATTTGATCTCTTTTGGAAGCACTTGTTAAGAATGTTAATACTCTCCGGATGCAATGGCTTATACTCTTGAATATACTGGGTTCATTGATTGACTCAGCTAATAGTATTTAGTTTATGTTCTAGGAGAAGCTGGCCATTATCAAATGAACAAGTAGCATCAGCCTTCTTATAGCTAGGAAAGCAGGTTTGTACCAACAGGCCCAATAACAGATCATCTTTTGATGGGCAGTTGATGATTTTGGAAGTTTTGGGGGAGGGCTGGCAACTCTGGTCTGCAGCAGAGCCTTTGGCAATGCTTTGCTTGGGATAGTAATTCAAATAGGACAGGATCTAGGGGGCCAAGGATGTGGCTTAGGATACAGTACTTTACATAGCATGTCTTAAGCTCTGGGCTCCATCCCCAGCATCATATAAACTAGGTCCAGTGGAGCAGGCCTGTAATCCCAGCACTGCTGAGGTAGAGGCAGGAGGATAGAAGTTCATGATCCTCCTTGGATACATAGTGAGTTTGAAACAGCTACATGAATTATGAATTTCTATCTATAAGCAAACGAATAGAGATAAGTTGAGCAGTCCTAATCTGAAAGTACAAAATCTGAAATGCTCCAAGAGCCAACATTTTGTTGTTGTTTTCTTGAGACAAGGTAGCATTCTGTAGCCCAGATTCTTCTGCCTTGACCTCTTGACTGATGAGATTTCTGGTATGAGCCGTGGTGCCCAGTTCTGCCCTTTTTTGAGCACAACCAATTCCAGCCCTCGAGAGGAAAATTCCACATATGACCTGTTGTGTCACACAGCAGCCATAATGCAGATACTCTTAAAATGCCATATAAAATTACCTTCAGGTATATGTATAATATGTGCATATAGCAGTTATATGTATAATGTAAATAATCATAAATAAATTCCATGTTTAGATTTGAATCCCATCTAGAAGATATCTCATTATATAGATGAAGAAAATTTTCAAATTTAAAAATTGAAATCTAAGCCCTTCTGATTCTAGCATTGTGGACAAGGGGTTCAAAACCTGTGGTCACATTTAGCGGTCCACTCGGGGTGACTAATTGCCAAGGACGAGTCTCAGCCAGTGAGTTATGTTACCTTGATGACTCCTTGTGCCAACTCTGTCATCCAGGAAATTAAGGCACAGAAAGAGACAGCCTGTCAAAACCACACAGTGGACAAGGAACAGAATCATGATTCAGTGTGCTAGGGGTTCAATGGCCATCAGCTCAGACATATGCTTATGCCACTTACAAAAGAAGGAAGCTGTGCAGGCCTCTGCCTATGGCATCTCCCAGCTACTGCAAAGAACCACACTGTCATGTAATTCAATTGCTGCTGGAATGGGGGCTGACCCCACTGAAGACCCCCTGAATGGTCTTCGAAGTCAGCTGGTCACTTTAGATGAGGAACAGGCTGCATGGATGTCCCCCATTTCTCTGTCACTTTCTGGTTTCCCAGTATATTTGTGTTAGTGTAAAAATGACAAAGCAGTAATTTTTCATTGTATCCTTCAGTCACCCATGAGAGATTGGATTTAGGTCACAATTTATTACCCCGTGGAATTTAATCCAATTTTTAACACCATGTCAGCCACTCCAGTATTAGAGCTTTTTTAATGGCTGTGAAATTTATACAATGATAAAGTAATTTAAAACATATGTAGGAAGAGCATCGGTACAAATTGATGCATACGGAACCCTATGGTAAAAATTGAACAGGAGATAAACACGGAAAATGGTGATTGATTACAGGATGGTGGCAACCGTGTCCCGTTGATCAACTCTTAATGGTAAAATTAGTAAACTAATTTATTATTCACAATTTTGAAGAGAGTTTATGTTGCCCTAAATCAAGACGGAGAGTGAGTCACAAAACACAATTAATAGCTCACCTCTGAGTGTTGTGTGCTTCAACTTAGAAACAGGCCTGGGTGACTGGGAGGTAAGTTGCCAACAGCGGGTGCCAGGGGACTGACTCAGGCACCAAAGCAGGAAGACAATGGGAAGGACAGCAGAACCTCCCTCCCCCTTGTCCATTTAATTTGTGTGTGCATGTCCATGAGCATGTGTGTGTGTGTGTGCACGATTATGCATGTGTCACTGTTGTGTGTGTGTGCACGAGTATGCATGTGTCACTGTCATGTGTGTGTGTGTGTGTGTGTGTGTGTGTGTGTGTGTGTGTGTCTATGTCTGTATTCTGTGTGTGTGTCTCTTTGGGTACATACACAGAGTGGATAGAGGACACCAGATGCCCTGCTCTCTGCCTTATTTCCTTGAGACGGAATCTTAGGCAGCCAACCCCAGTGATTTCCCCCTCTCTGTCCTGCCACCCTGGGGTTGTGTACAACCAGGCTTCACTTTTTATATGGGTTCTGGCGATGTGAAATCAGCTCCTCCAGCTAATTGCTCTTTTCCACTGAGCTGTCTCCCCAGCTCTTACTTAGTTATATAAAGTTGCCTGTTTTCCCCATTCTCCCAAAGATAAACACATTTTAGTGCCACTCTGAAGGCACAGAGCAGCACCTCTTTGCTGCCTGCCATGGGTGGTGCAGAGCTAAGGTCTGATTCCCTTAGGACCCTGTGTTAGTTACTTTCATGTTGATGTGACAAGACACCTGGCAAAAACAACTCGGGAAGATTTATTCTGGCTCATGTCCTTGGGGGACACAGAAAGCACAATGCAGACTCTACCCACTGAACCTTGGAGGGTTATGGTTTGTTGTTAGTGTTTGTGTTTTTGTTTGTTTTTCCATGATGGGTATAGATTTCAGGTTCACTAGATTGGCAAGTTTTAGAAATTGATGACACTGTGTTAAATATTCTTGACACTCCCAAGTTATATGCCTAGAAATGGTTGTGAGGGTAGCTTTTGCATTGTACATGTTGTCGCGGGGTGCTTTTTTGCGGTTAGGCCTTCTGCAAGCATGCATCACTTCACTTGGGTCTCCTAGACCGGTACAAGCAGATGTTCTGGTAAGAGCTGGTCACTTCTTTCCAGAGATTCATCTCACATTTATTTTGGGATAGTAAGGGACCATTGTTAGACATTCAGTAGAACAACAGAATAATCAGATTTATAGTTACAAAAGGGGTTGACAGAATTTCTGTAAAAGACCAGCTATTAAATATTTCAGGTTTGACAGGGTTTGATATCTCTGCCTTAAGGACTCAGCTGTGTATGGAAATGACTGGGTATGGCTGTGCCCCAATGGATAATTGCACACAGAACAAATTGGATTTGGCCCAAGGTTGTACTGTGCACTCCTGCTTGTTCTGGCCTAAAAGTTAAGAGGAACCTCTACAGGAAGCGGCCACCTCTTCAGGTCCCTAATAAGTCCCAGCATAGATGTTGTTTCCCCTGCTCACCACTCACTCCCAGGAAAGTTCCCAGGACAGAGGGTCCCTGCAAGGTGACCTGGAGGTTCATCGAAGCCAGAGCAGCTGGCCTGGCATGAAAGAACTTGGTCCAGCTCCTGATGCTGGTTAGACTGCACTGTTTGTTTTGAAACTTTATTAGCATTGCAGCAGGGGACCCAGAGAATTTAGAGGCACCGCTGACAGTGCTTTCAAAGTCTAGACCTCAAAGGACAATTAACCTGGTTATTCAGGCCCCCTCCCTTCCTTGTTTATGGCTGTGAACACAGGAAATGCAGTATTGGGTACATGGACTGCTATCAAGGAATTTAACTGTAATTTAAAAGGCTCTATGGGAAGGACCCCGGTGACTGATTAAGAATGCATTTGTAGAGTAATAAAGACTCCAGCAGTTCAGTGGCGCTCAGCCTCCAGACTTATTTATGAATCTGGAATCTTGTCAGGTTCCTTGGGGGAGGGGATCTACACTGAGGTTGTCTGGCTCCAAGTGCTTTGGACAGGATCCTGGCAGAATGTAGGATGGAAGAAATGGCCCTGCCTTTCTTTCTCCTTGGGATCCTGGAGTTGAATGCGAATTCCATTGAGGACTGGATGTAGAAGCTAGGGCATGCTGGTCTGGCCTCACTCTGCCTCATTTTTGCCATCTGTGAGATGAGACTAATGATAGCCTCCTCCCTTGCAGGTTCTATCAAGTGGTACATTCAGAGCATGCTGGGTGTGTCCTGCTGAGCTAATGTGTCTTGAGTTTCCTCGGGATCACTTCAACTTTTCTTTAAATTAAAAAAAATATTTATTGGGTGTGTGCACATGCCAAGGCAAATGTGGAGGTCAGAGGACAGCTTAAGGTTTTCTCTTTCCACTGTGTGAGTTTGGAGTATTGAAGTCAGGTCATCAGACTTGGAGACAATCAACTTTATTCACTGAGTCATCTTGCCACCTACTTTTCTTTCACAGCATTTTCCACTGTTGGAAATAGACATGCATTTGAGGGATCATTCATTTGGCATCTCTTTTCTAAATTAAACCAAAATATTCAGGATACTGTTTTTTGTTTTCTTCTTACTTTACCTGATGCAAAGTAGATATCCAGAATGGATATACAGATGAATGGGTAGGCAGATGGGTAGATGGGTGAATAGATGGATGGGTGAGCAGATGAATTAATGGGTGGGTGGGTAAATTAGTGCATTGATGGATGAATGAGTGGATGAATGGATGGATATATGGATGGATGGATGGACGGACATACGGATGGATGGAAGACTGAATGGTGGATAGGTAGGTGAGCATATAAATGCATGATGGATGAATGGTGTATATTGATCAAAAGATGACTGTATGAATAAATGTATAGATGAACAATTAGTTAATTGGAAAGACAGAAGGATATGTAGATGGATTTATAAGAAGAGCCCAATACAGGTTAAGAGTCCAGTATGTATGTAGCTTTTGACATAATCCTAGGAATAAATGCCACAGGGCTCTACTTGAGAATCAGGGAAGGTTGTATTTGAAGTAGCAGTGAAGTAATTTTATGGTTGTGCTCACCACACATGAGGAACTATATTGAAGGGTCACAGCATTGGGAAGGTTAAGAACCACTGGGCTAGCAGAACATGTTAACTGATTATCTGTGGACAGGAACAATGGAGAGGAATTTGTAAGGCAGCTGGATTGTTCCTTAGACTTACTGGAGAGTCATTTACACATCTGGAAAATGGGGCTGATGATCACATACCTCACTGTGGTGAAGTGAGATGAGTCCCTTGGCTATTTTGTCAATGCTGTGGAAATGAAAGGAGCTGAGGAGGAAGGGGTCTTTCCTTCTGGAACAGAAGGGGCAGCTTTGCAAGAGTTCTGAAAGAACAGAGCACTCACGTGGTCTGGAGTAGAAGAGAAGAGCAGACGCTAGAGCTTTAGTGTGTCAGAGGTGAGGAGGAACATAGGGGTCTGTGTGGTCCTGTAGCACTCAAAAGCCATGTGTGATGGGTGGCCCTTACTGTTAACTTGGCCAGACTTAACATTGGCTAGGCACACCTCTCTAAATTTGTCTATGAGTGTCTGAACAGGATTAAGGAAGAAAAGAAGACCCATCTAGAGTATGGGTGGTATCATCCCATGGGGTGGGGACCTGGATGGAATAAAAGGGGGGACAGTCCAGTGAACATAGTTATTCCCCTTTTTCTCTACTTCCTGAATGCCATGACATGAGTTCCTCTTCCTCTCTGGAACTCTCAGGAGCCAGCCATTAACAAATTAGAGCCTTCCTTTTTCAAGTTGTTTCTGTGGGTACTTTGCAAGGCAACAAAAACAGTTACAAACATGCTACAAAGAATTAAGGAATTCCACCTTAATGAGATGGAGTAGATAGCTTCCTAAAGCCCATATCTTAATTCTTGCACAGAGGGACTCTGAGTTTGATGGTTGACCCCCCTGCTTTGGTGAGACTGCAGACAGCCCACCTGTTTGTTGCCATAGTGTCTGTCTGTGGCTGCTTAACACCCAAGAGCAAAGTAGAGAAGTTTCAACAGTGGTGGTATGTAGCTCAAAGTTCTACATACTACATCAACCAGTCCCTTATAGAGACACCTACATCTGCTTTTACTCAAAAAACTGAGTATCACAAGCCACATCCAATGTGTTTGAACATGTTACAGATTTGTTATAGTTCAGCATTCATGAGTGGGAATACAGAACAGATTCAACATCGAGCAGCAAAACCTGACTTTACAGCATTTCAGTTGACTTTGAGAGATAGTGTAAGTTGCTCAAGGTCACAGGGAAAAGCTCTTATCTAAACTTATTATAAAAGAAAAAAACCTCCGTCAATGTCTCAATGCACCTATGATCCCTGAAAGGATGCTGCATAAAGGTATAGTGGCCTGACACATAGCAGATGTTCAGCAAATGTTTGTTGAATGACTAATGAATGAGTGATGACCTTGAGAGGGTGGCAGAGGTAGTCTTGCACTGGAGTGTCTTAGAAGTGACTTGAAAATAAGAGGGAAGGTTTTCCAGCCCAATCACCTGAGCTAACACATTCAGAACACACTGAGTTCACAGCACCACAGGAAGTCACACCCAGAGTCCCTGGGTTTGGCCAATGGATGGCATGTAGCCTAACATTCCTGGGGTCTCTCAGAGAGCAGAGCTGGGTTCAGATGAACATCGGGTCATCCTTCAAAACTGCTGGTAAGAAGTGCTGAGGATGCAGTCTCTGGCTTCTAATTATACCTCTCCGAAAGGAAGAGACCTTCGCTACAGGGCACATTTCACTGCTGATCTGAAATCTGACACAGGCTGTTGAATTACATATGCTCTTCTCTGGAATCATAGAAACCATCTGAGTAAGTGGCTCACTGTTAGTCTTCAAGCCCAAACTCTATGGTCTCTTCATCCAAGGCTCAAGACCCTATGTGGGAACGGGTAAGGGTAGGCAGGGTCCACCCGAAGTGAGGCCAACTGGACTATGAGAAAAGCCCACTAGGAAGAAAACCAATGTTAAGTCCAGCCAAGTTAACAGTAAGGGCCACCCATCACACATGGCTTTTGAGTGCTACAGGACCACACAGACCCCTATGTTCCTCCTCACCTCTGACACACTAAAGCTCTAGCGTCTGCTCTTCTCTTCTACTCCCGACCACGTGAATGCTCTGTTCTTTCAGAACTCTTGCAAAGCTGCCCCTTCTGTTCCAGAAGTGTGTGTGTGTGTGTGTGTGTGTGTATGTCAGGTGGGGACTTGTCAGACATGGCCATGCATGTCTGTAATCTGCTGCTAGGGTAAGGTAGGAGGTGGAGACAGGAAAATCCCTGGACACTCACTGGCCTTCTATGGATGATGAGAGCCTGTGTCAAGGTAGAAGGTGAGGTCCACCTTTATCTTGTTATATCCCTAATGTACCACAGCATGTGTTAAGTAATGCATGTTCCTGCATTCATACACATGAACATGCATGTGCACACATACACATACAATACATACATATACATAGACATGTGTGTGTATGCGCACACACACACAGAGGGGGATATTTTTAATATTAATGTCATAACACGCCAATTTGTGAGTGTGAAGTTCTTTGGGCATAAGTTTTTTACAGATGGCCGGGTTCAAATGAAGTCACCAAAATGGGTCTTAATGTAATGTGACTATTCTCATGAAAGGGCGACCTTTGTACCCAGAGTCTAGAAAGAAACCTGAGAGAGCTATGCCAAGAGATACAATGGTTGCCAGCAGCCACCAGCGCTAGAAGAAATGTCCTCAGCAAATGCATATTCACAGCCCTCAGGAAGAACCTGCCCTGCCCCATCCTCGATCTCAGCCAGCATCCAAAATCTAGAGACAGTGGGTTCTACCATTGCAGGCACCCATTATTTTGTTGGAGCAATTCCCGACATTAATAAAGTGGACATCATCACTCCATCATCCCCTGGCATTTCAAATTCATACCAGCTGTTCCCCATTAACCCAGTCCAGCATCCTTATTGTAAACTCTATCATATTTCATGACACCAACACCTCAGGTAGCTCTAACAACAGCAGCAACCTAGCCCATGTGCTTCAATTCTAGGACGGTGAATGTGTTTATCAACCTAAGGGAGGTAGGTGGCACACCCACACATCTTTAACCTTTAGACTTAGCCTTGAGGCCAAAGTCAGCACCTTGGCAGACCTAGGCCAGATATCCACATTTTTTTTAATCAGCTGGTAATAATGAAAAATGGAGCTCTTCATTGAAGCATTCAGAGTTTTAACTTGTGGAGAAATTAGCAGAAATATTTGGTAGTGTTGTCCATACTGCCACAAATGGCAAAAGAGTCACCTCTGTATGCTGGGACATGGTGTGGATCCTTCCTAGTCCCCAGCGCTGCTCTGATCTCATACCAAGTATGACAGTTGACCTTCAGAGACTGGTGGGTACAATCTGGGGGTGTCTATGAGGACATTTTCAGAGAGAACTAACTAAGGAAGAAGATTACCTTTAGTGGCACCGTCCCAAGGACTAGGAGCTTGGACAGAATAAAAAGGAGGAAGAGAAAAAGCCTGTTGGCTACCAATGTTCCCTTCTCTCTTTCTCATCAGCTACGAAGGGAACAGTCTCCTCTGACATAGGACTCACTTACCATGCTGTTTAACACAAGGGTACAGGCCAAGTGACTACAGGCATATTACTCTGAAACCCTGAGCCAAAATAAATTCCTCTGACCTTACCCTTTTCTGTCAGGTGTTTTGTCATAGTGACAAGAGGCCAACCACCTGCAAAGCCTTCCTCATAAACGAGCTTACCCTCACGGCCCCTTTGGACCTTTCTCTTCCAATCCAGATACCATTGGCAGGAGATCAAGGAGCTCATTTTCATACTTTGCGTAAAAGGAAATGAAAGTCCAAAATTCACAGGAGAGGGGGAATGAAACTATCCCATCAACCAAGGTACCCATGGAATCCTTAGAATCTCCCCAAACCATCATAGCTTAGATCTCCCTGCAGTTCATATCACATTTCTGTTAAAAATGACAATGATGTGTGTGGTGGTGGCTGGAAACTGGACTGGGATGGAGCTGTTATTTAGAGGATGCACAAGACACAAATGTACCAACATGTTGTCTTTTCCATGAATGATTGCAGGCACAAGGCAAATACCTTGTAAGCCTGGAAACAATGATCAATAGAGACACTGTCCTGAAAGGAACTGTGAAGAAAGCATTTGTCATGGTTTCCCACATGGCATCTTGAATGTGGAATCTCTGCCATGACTCAGCACATCTCCAGGATTGAAAAATAAGTGTCAGATAGATGCCTTAAAGACTAGTGGGGGGATGGGGCTGGAATGGAGGACCTTATGTTCAGAGCTCATCACTGCTTTTAGGACGTGTGACCTGGGCAGGTCACCCACCCTTTGTCTGTCTCTGTCCGACTGTCCATCTGTCTCTCTTTCTCTGTCTCTCTCTCTGTCTCTCTGTCTGTGTGTGAGAGAAAGATAGAGACAGAGAGAGAGACACAGAGAGAGAGACAGAGAGAGAGAGAGAGAGAGAGAGAGAGAGAGAGAGAGACAGAGAGAGAGAGAGCACAGAGAACAACCTCACTGTCATTCCTCAGACAATGTCACTTTGCTCTTTTGAGACAGTGTCTCTTACTCGGTCTAGAACTTGCCAAGTAGGCTAGGGTACCTGTCCAGCAAGCCCTGGTTTCTAACTGTCACCTCCCCAGAACCCTCCCCAGGACTGGGTTTTCCAAGTCTCACTGTGTCTCGTGGATTATTATATTACTTTGTTCTAAAAAGTATATTCTAAAGCTCAAATCAGGTCCTCATACTTGCCAAGTGAGCTGCCCCTAGCCATTGAAACTATATTTATGAAAAGGTAGTGGTGGAGAGAAGCTATGGAGAAAGCCCTACTTAGCACCCTCCCTAATACGTAGTCAGTCTGAAAGAGCCTGCTATCAGATGGTACATTAGCCCCCAAGGGCTGTTAAATCTTGAACTGTTGAGTGGCTTTCCGCCAGGTAACGAAGTTTCTCTTCCTAAAACCATGAGCTGCTTTGAATTTCGAAACTCTGCTTTCAAAGAGGATTTGGAATAGCATACAGTTTTTCCTGCAATAAAGCAAAGCAATGACTGTAATGGAGCAAGATGACTCTACTTTTTTTCTTCCAGGAATTCCCCCCATTTTCTCATAATGAGAGATCATTAAAATAACCAGAAGACAAATGGTACCAAATTAATAAAAATGTAGATCAAATGATCCTCTGTTACCTATTTTTGCTCAATTGCAGTTGAGAAGTACATTGATTAAACTGCCAGCACACCATTATGGTCGTATTCATTACTACAGTGCAATCCATTTGATTATGATAGGGTAATAACTAACACAGCCACGCAGACAGATGCTCCTCTGCAGCGAAGTCATCATCTACGGTAAATCTGCACAGACAAACACCAGATCTCTGTCGCCTAGGGTAGAATTGTACTGTGGGGTTGAGGAGAAAAGATGGTCTATTTTCCTCACCTTTGTCACATGGCTCAACTTTCCAGGTTCCTACCTTAAGCATGCTTGAGTTCCACTGTGCAATGCATAATGATCCAGGAGATGTGAGAAAGAAGACAGGAAAACATAGTCAGCAAGCTGATTTTTTGAAATCAGTTTGTTACTATTGACTCTGAAGCCAATAGTGGATTTGATTGATTCCTCGTATGCTTATTTACCCATTGGGCTTATTAATTCATTAAGTACTTATTATTATTCATAGACAGACAGAAGGGAGTCGTGCAGAAGTTACTGAGAGGTTGGATAGATGGCTCCATTGGTAAAGGGCTTGCTGCTTAAGTATAAATAATAAATAAATACACGGCTGGAAAGCAATCAATGGCTGGAAGACTCATGACATGGACCCTCTACTTGTGTTCAATGAAGTTACTACTTGGATACTTTGAGTTGCTCATAGCCTAGTGGGAGAGTCAAGGAATTGAATGGACTGTCCTACTTAGTGAGGAGAGGGGTGCACATGGGGATTCATATCTAGCAACATGTGGGGATGATTCTACTGTGGGACAGGCATAGCTGGTTCCGGGAGCTAAACATCTGGAGCTAGCAGTGGCAGTCAATGTGGATGCATGTGACAAGCTCTCTGCATTCCCTCAGGATTCTCACCGGTGAGCAAGGAGTTCCTGTACAAGTTAGCTCTTTCCCCAATACCCAGTCTCTCCTTGGTAAGTCACAATAGTGACAGCACTTATCTCAACACCTGTGGATACTGCCACGCTGCCACAGTTAGGGAGCAGGAGTCCTGTACAAATGATGGTTTCGAGTGGAAAACATTCAGTGGAGGCTGGGAAGATGGTCCCGTCGGTAAGACAGCTCATCATTCAAGTGTGAGGACCTGAGTTTGGGTTCCTAGCACTCATGTAAAAAAGCTTAGTATGGTCACACATGTGTTTACAACCTCAGTGTTGGGTGTGGGGTACACAGGCAGGAGTATTGCTGGGGCTCACCAGCCTCATCAGAAAAAAAATGGCAAACTCCTAAGTTCCATGAGAGAGCCTGTCTCAAAGGGAAAGAGAAAGAGTGGTAGAAGTGGATGCCTTTGACCTTCTCCAGAGCACCAGCACATACCTCTGCACACACTGCTGTATACACATGCCTGTACCCCACACATACAAATACACACACCTACACACACACACACACACACACAAGCAAAGAAGTTCAGTAGGCATTTTCTTTCCTTTTATTTACTTATTATTTTTAGTTAGTATGCATTGCTGATATAAGTGTGTATTATGAAATATGAAAACAAATACAGAAGTTTCTCAGAAAATGAAAGATGTAACTACCATGTGACTCTGCTCTACTAGGCTTTGGGATAGACCCAAAGGAATCCAAGTGAGCATGCTCAGGGATACCTGTACATTCCTGTTTATTGCAGCACTATTCCCAGTAGCTAAGTTATGCAGTCAGCCAGCTGTCCATCAACAGAGGGATGGGCAAAGGCAATGTGGACATATATACAATATTGTTTCATTGACCCATAAAGAAGAATGAAGCTACATTAGGTGCTGAAACTTGATGAAATGGAGATCAGTGTGTTAAGTGGAATAAGCCAGAATCAGAAAACCAAGTACTGCATATTTTCTCTCAAATTCAGAGTCTGGAATGAAAAATTGTGTGGAGAGAGTGGTCAAGTAGCATTTTCTATGTGAATTTTCTTTGTATCCTCCAGTCTAGAGGAATAACCATCATGAGCTATTTGTTCTGGCCCCTGAGGACACTAGGACGAAAGTGAAGCAAGCACCTTGCCTCAGGCCTCCCAGACAGCCAAAGGAAAGCCAGGATTTGAAGCCAGTGTGTTGCAGTACCTCTGAGTGCAGGCCTTTAACCTGTGTGAAGCTGGCCATTTCATATGCTATGGGGGTTAAAGCTAGGGTCGCAAGACATACCTGCAGGTCAAGAGAAGAGGGCATGAATGCCTAAGCTGGGCAGGTGGGTGCTGCAGTTGATCTGACTGAATGGCTCCCATCAAAAGTTCCAAGCTGTCTTTCTGTGAGCATGAGGGCAACAATTTTATTTTTTTAATTTGAATTTTTAACTGCAGTCTCTGGATTGACATGACACTACATTAATTGAAAACAAGAGGTAAGCCAAACAGTGTGAAGTCTAAATGCCTGTCTGCAAGCAAGGTTGCCTGGAGCAGCCAGCTCAGAGTTTTTCTTTGGAGCAGGGTGTGTCTGTAGGCCACTCTGTGTGCTCAGTGCCCTGCACCACTCTGCCTACCTCAGTGTCTACAGAAGTCAATCTAGTCATAATAGTTTGTATCCCTGCCACAAGTTTCCTGACTTCATTCAACAGATTCCTCACTGTCTTCCAGTAGGGGAGTTGGCCCTAGTTTTATAGTGGAACGTTCCAACCCATTCTGAGGGACCTTGGAGCTGGACGTGTGTTACTTTGAGGTCCGGAAGTAAGCAGCTAGACAGTTGCCTCTATACTCATTTCCCTTTGGAGCTGGGGAGAAGCAAGTTGGAAAGTTCTGGTTCCCATTTGGTGTTAACATGCCTTTATTAAATTGCTACTCTGTCTGTGCCAGGTGAGGGTGAGTTGCTCCTGTAGAGCAGAGAAGGCAAGTAGAGATGAGATCCTGGTGTGGCAGATGGTGTCATGGTAGAGGCATTAACCAAATCTGCAAGCTGTGAACGTGGAAGAGGAAGGACCATGCCCCAAAGAGGCAGTTTGGGGAAGTCTGTGAGCTGAATCAGAAGGTGTGGCTACAATTTCACCAACTCAGGAGAGAGGATCAGGGACAGTCCAGGCCAAATCGCCACCAACCATCCCCATCACTGACCGTTGCAATCATTGCACACCCACCATCATTTCCATCACCGCCACTGTGACCACCACCACCACTGTAATCGTCACTACCCAGCACCATGCTATCACTGCCATCATTAACACCATTGTTACTACCAGACAATTTCCATCACCACTTTCATTACTATCACAATTGCCACATCACTCCCATGCCAGTGTCACCACTTCCACCATCACCATCATCTCCCCACAACCTTCATCATCAGCTTCACTGATACCACCAATTCCACAGTAACGCTACCCCCACCACCTCCACTACTAACATCTCCATAAGAGACACTCCATGTCCACACTTTGCCATTTCTTTCACCACTTTCTACCATTACCACTCCCATCGTCACTACCACCATTTCCATCATTGTCAGCCAATAGTTATCATGACCCAGATAGCACACACTCTTGGTCATGGCAAGAAGTAGAGCTCTCTAGCAAGAAATTCTGATGTGCTTAGTGCACAGTCAACATGAGTTGGCCTTCTCTAAGTCACAGTGTTCTCATTCTTCTGATGAGGATATAATACAGTTATCCTGGTGATTTGGAGAGTGAGATATAGCAACACATGAAGTCCCCTTCCAGCTGTGACAGGTGGAAGGCAGTCACTTAATAAATAGCAACCTTTTAAAAGGTATGGGCTTGTCTACAGACAGATTAATTTCAGCCACCAGGAATATGGGGAATAAAGCATTCATAGATCATAGGAGAAGATTGGATGGGGAGAAGAGGAGATGAAGTCTCCTATCAGAAGCCTCAGTTATGAGGACATTGGGGTTTTAAGCCCACCCATAGACTATTTGAGATAGGAAGTCTTCCTCATGACATAAACCCCCCTTTACCCAAAGCCTCCATGAGCTCCTGAACTTATTTGTTATGGGCCATTCAGTATTGGAGGTGACATCTTATTAACAAGGTTTGCCTGCAAACCAGGCAAGTCACAATGAAGTCAAGAATTAAGAAACTGCTTCCCACATTGCCTAATTGGATTACAAGGATCATGGGAATGCTATGTTGACTATAAAAAAAAGTGCAGAGGATTATTGAGTGATGACAGTCCTCTGTGCCCTTCACTAATCCTGTCAGTCAGGAATAGCACAAGATGAGGTGAGACTCCTTCTGCAAGGAGCTGCCTTTCTCATTTCCAGGTGGGCTCCTGGAGAGCTGCGGGAATGGGAAAGTTGTAGGACATTTTCTGGCCTGTGGTGACAGCCAAAACAACCATGTCTATACCTGTGTCTCTGATCCCCTTCACCTGTTTAGGGTCCTTACTCAACTGTTAAAAAAATTAGTGGATATTTCCAACTTGAGGTCCCACAAAAAAAAAAAACTACCATATGTGCGGGAGAGATGGCTCAGTGGTTAAGAGCACGAACTGCTTTTCCAAGGAAGGAGTTCACTTCCTGCACCCATATTGAGTGGCTCACAACCAGCTTCAAGGGATACATGCCTCTGGACTTCATGGGCATTAGTACTTACATGTACAAGTATGCTCACAGGCATGCATATGGGCACACACACACACACACACACACACACTAATGCATCCATGTATGCACTGACACATATAAAAATAGAAATAAACCATTAAAATGTATTTTAAAGGCACCCACCATTTTTGTCTCTAAATTATCTCGAACTTTCCTACTGGTGAATAACGTACCCATCCTCCAACTCGCCCAAAGCAGATCTCCACAAGCCTGTGTGTTGTTTCTTCTTCCTTAGATGCACAAGGTCACTGTCATGCCCAACTCTGAAATGTCTTTTCTGTCCATTTATTCTATTCCATCTGCTCTGTATAACATTCCCACCTCTCTTTTTGCAATGCTGCAGTCACTTTCAAACTTCTCTTGCCTCCATTCCTGATCTTTTCAAAATGAAAAACACTGGAGAACTTTAAAAAATATTTCTGCTCACATTAGCCCTCCGATGAAACACTCTTCTGTAAGCCTCAGCTAGTGCAGTGTTACCTGAGCCTCAGACCCCTTTCTAGGTCCAAGCAGACATTGCTAATCAATTATTGCACTGTTTTCTGCTGAGCAGGATCTGGACTGGGCTTTTCTTAGTTCATTGGTTTGGTAAGAAAGATGAGAGTTATTCAGCATCTCAGAATCCCATATCATTTGCCTTTGACTATCTTGCTTCTCCCTGCCCCTGTCAGAGAACTCCCATCCATAGTTCTAAGCCCTAGATAAGCCAGAGCGACATCACCATCCATCCCTTCTTGAATGAGGTTATCTCTGCCTGGACTGTGTCTGATCACATCCCGATGAGCCCCTACTTCCTTTAGCTATCTTGTGTGCAGTTGCAAGAAGGCTCTTTTCCCCTAAGCACCTATTTTCCTTCATCTAGGCCTACATTTCGCCCAGTGTCTTGTTGCACTGAGGCTGTGGGTCCTCATGCCTCCCAACTAGTGTCTCAAACTACTATCACAGGAACAAGTACAGGATTATACTTCTTTGCATGCCCAGTGCCTATCACAGCTCTAGTCTGGAGTATAGTTCATATTCAGTAAGGGGTAAATGGCACCAAAGTCATGTTGAATGCTTGGCTTATGCCAGACATCAAAGCCAATCTCTCTCCAAGCACCACTCTAATCCTTCCCAGAGCTCTTCTAGGTGGACGTGGCTTCTTTCCATTCTAATGGCTAAAATATTAAGGCTTTGAGAAGTAAGTCTTCTGCTCCAGGCCACATAGGAATAGACCTGGACATGTCTAAACGAATGGCCCTCAAAAGATGCCTGCTTCTGGAGACATTTTTAAATTGTCACAAATGAGAGGAAGGGTGCCATAGGCTTCTAGTGGGCAGAATTCAGAAATACTGGCAGACATCTTACAAAGCACTGGACACTTCATCCCCAGTGGAAAAGCCATCACCCATAGTGCCATGGAACCACGGGCTGGACTCCAGCCTTTGCAACTAACTGTGACCTTGAACTCTCTCTGTGGTGTGAGTCCATTAGACCTGTTGCTAGGGATTTCTTTGTTTCCTGCTGCTAAGCATTGCATACTACTCATATACAACCAGGACTTTTCATCCCTTTGTTTATGCAAGACCAGCCAAGGCACTAGCAACACTCAGCCTTCCATACAGAATTCTAAACCTTGAATCACATTATTAAACAATCCCAACCTTACAGATGGTTGGTCTCAGTGCAAGCCCATGTTCCCTGTCTGTCCATCCTCAAGAGCTCAGCGTTAAGCCTATGACCTTATGCAGATACCCAACAGATGAAATGAATGCCTGAAAATTGTTTTGTTTTTTTGCAGCTGTTCCTAGGAGAGAGGTAAATAAGTAATTTAGATAAACCCCAAGAACTCATGATCTGAATCAGCTTAATCTAGGTGAAGTCAGCAGAGGGTTAAGAGTGCCTAATCCATTTTCATCAGGAAAGTTTGAACTTTGGTCGTAGTGAACAACTTAGCCAAGATATCACATTGTTCATTATTCACAGGGCATTGTAACTTAGCACAGTCTCTGAGTAATCTTTTTAAGCCTGCCAAAAGAACCGGTGTTAATTGCTTACACTGGAACATATTTGCTGCTGGAAATGTCACACCGTAATTATATCCCATTTCGCTGTCTGACAAGTAATATACTAAAAGAAAATTGGCTTTCTTATTTTCTCCTGCCTCTTCTTGTGATGTGTAAAAAAACCATTCCTGGAAGCCTTCAGGCAGCACACAGGTTGCAAGTTTCTGGACTTGTCACAAAGTTTGTCAGCAAACTTTCTGGGCTGGCTGAGGGTGTTGCAGACAGGCAGCTGAGCTCTGCCAACTCTGTGCCCCTGGCAGCCATAGGACTGACTCATGGAGTGACCTGTGCAGAGTCTAGGGCTCCGCTTCCACATGCTCGCAGCTCCCAATACATTTTCAGTGAAGCACCCACACTTTCATTTGTGCTAGGCCTGTAAATTATGGAAACAGTCCTGCAAAAGAGGAACAAGTCAGGGAATGATGTGGTGGTGTACCCACAGAGACAATAAAAGGCAAGAAGTCATTAATATTTAAGGAGATGACATAGACATGCATGTGTGAATACATTATATAGGTATATATTTTCCCATTCAAGCTAATATGTAATATTACATATGTGTACATTTGTATGCACAGTTATCCTAGAGAGGTTGGTTCTAACACCCCTGTAGATACCAAAGATGCTTAAGATCTTTATATGAAATCATCTCACATCTGCATTATACCTATGGACATCCTTCTATATACTTCAGAGCATCTCTAGATTATTTTTAATACCTGGTGTAATATATATGTTATGTAAGTAATCATTGGACTGTATTGTTTAGGGAATAATGGCAAGAAAAAATGTTCCATGATTGGTTGTTGGTTGGATATGGAGAGGGCTAACTGTGTGTGTGCGCTTTGTATATTGTTGTATGTGTATGTGTTTTCTCCCTCTCTCCCTCCCTCTCTCCCTCTCTCCGTCTCTCTGTCTCTCTATCTCTCTGTCTCTCTCTCTCTCTTTCTGTGTGTGTGTGTGTGTGTGTTTCCGTATGTGTGTGTATGTGTGTGCGTTATAAGAATCGTTGGTCAGGATGTGAGATCATACAGGGCACATTGTCTAACTAGAGGCTCCTTCTAGAAAGCTAGCACTCCACTTACAAGACAAAGCTTCTGTTAGTCCAAGGTTTCCTACCAAAGACCAGGGAGTTATACCCAGCCCACCACCTGTCCTGAAAGTCAGATGACGCGGAGCACATAAGCACCCACTCACTCCTTTTAGAAGCACCTGTCTGTGTGTTGTCTCCACATCCTGCTGGGGAGGAAACATCATGAAGTGTGCTCAGGAGGCATCTGCATCCAAGTCTAGAAGGTATGCCAGTCCTTAGCACTTCTGTTTTATTGGCAAAGCACAGCCTCTTGTCCAGACACAACTGCAAAGCATGCAGGGAAGTAGGTTACAAAGTGTGCCAAGGAAAATGCAGAAGCAGGATTCAGCAAGAGCCCCAACAACTCTGCTTGGCTGCTCTGGTCAGACTTCATTCCCTCCCAGTGTGCATATTTGCAACTGAACCCCAGTCCTCAGGTCCTCCTGAAGCATGTTGATCATGTGGATTTATTCTGACAGAAGGGTCACCTTCCCGGTGCTGAGAACACTTCTACATGAAGCTTTTCTCTGAGAACATGGCTGCGTACCTGACAGGGATATGGGGCAGAGGGGGAGGCAAGGTTAGTAATTTAGTTGTCACTGGCTGACAGGTTAGTCTTAGAATATGTTCCCTGCAATTCAAGGCTTTCGAGAAAGAGACAGAGAGAGGCACTTAACAAATGTCAGCCTTTTTTTTGTAAACTGCCACAGCTGCCTCATGCTGACCCTGAAGCGGTTGAGGAGTTGTCTGCAGGCTTCCATCAGCACCTCATCCCTCTCACTCTGGTGTTCTCTTAATGTATTCCCTGTCTTCAGTTTCCATACAAATACACATTGTATGTTGAGCATATCTCCCCAATACCTCCTCCCCTCTTTGCCCTCCCATCGTTCCCCTTTGCACCTAGGCAGTTTTGTGACTATGTTCACGTTGTACAGACAGACAGGCATGATTTCTTTTTTGATCACTATACAATTTAGGGACCACAGATGACAGAACGCATGAGCTATATCTGCCATCCTAAGAATGGCTTAATTTGCGTGGCAGGCTTTTCTCTAGTTGCATCTACTTTTCTACAGACACAATCTCAATGTGTATCCTGATCCACTCCTCTGTTGTTGGGCGCCTAAGTTGGCTCCAGAAATTTGCAATAGTGAATAGTGTGGTCATAAACACTAATTTGCAAGTCTCTCTGTGGTATGTTCAGTTGTGGTTCCGTCCATTAAACACACGGGAGTGGTACAGCAGGATTACGTGGTAGATCTGTCTTTATTGGTTTTGATGAGATTCCATACTGGTTTCCATCTTCTCTGGACAAGTTTATATTGCCACCAGCAGTGTAGAAGAGTTTCTTTTGTCCACATCCTCACCAGTATTTGTTATTCGTTTTCCTAATGACTGCCATTCCCACACATATCCTGGTACTCTTTTTATTATTAATTTTTTGTTATATATTTAAATTAGAAACAAGCTTGCAGCCGGGCGGTGGTGGAGCACGCCTTTAATCCCAGCACTCGGGAGGCAGAGGCAGGCGGATCTCTGTGAGTTCGAGGCCGGGCTGGACCGATAGCCTCCTAAACAATACAGAGAAACCCTGTCTCGTAAAAACCAAAAAAAAGAAAGAAACAAGCTTGCTTCACATGTCAGTCCCAGTTTTACTTGTTTTCCCAAGGAAAGAGACCCCCATTAAGAGTCACATTGTTTCATGCTGGGTTCTCAATCTCACTAAGCACTTGTAACACTGGCCAGCTGAGCCATTGCTGTTGGGGGCGTGACATCTGGATAATCAACCGTCCAGTAGCTTTATCTAGTATATGCCAGTCTGATTCCATCAGTTCTGACAACTATATACCTTTCTAGACCTCATAAATGTCCTTGGTGTAGTGAGGTCTATACTTCCCCTAGATGAGATGCTGGTTTAGAGCATACACACTATGTCAGTTTCAGGGAATCCTGTTCTCTCCCTAGGGAATCCCTTGTGTGTGAATGAGATCTTGTGGCTCAGTTTCTCAAACAAGGACACAGATGGAAGTGATGGCTACTTCTTAGCCTACAGGTTGGTTAGATTTGATCTCATCAAATCCACTACTGCCCCCTCTGTTGTTTTCAGAGAGGGACTCCAAAGTGTAAGATAGAATTGGCATGGAAGAAACCTGGGTCTCCAAGTCACTTCAGAAGGCACATCCTTGCATGACCACTATGATTTGTGGTGCTGTGTGTCATCATGCTAGAACCTAGCATTGCTGTGACTAACACTGAATTTCACTGTACCTAGGTAAGCATAAGAAGTAAACACATTTCTTTCCTCAACAGCTTTTCAGACCGTGTGTGTGTGTGTGTGTGTGTGTGTGTGTGTGTGTGTGTGTGTGTGTGTGTGTGTGTGTTGCATGTGGGTAAGGAGGCCAGAGACAACCATGGGTATCATACAGAAATGCTGTCCTCTCTCTTTGAGTTAAGATCTATCATTAGCCTGGAGCTCGTGGAATAGACTGGATTTGTTAGTTCCAGAACCCCAGAGATCCACAACATCCCCAGTTTTGGGATTACAGGTCCCCTCCACCATACTTGGCCTTTAAATTTTTATACATTTTTAAATGCATATGCATTGCTGGGTGTGGTGGCACAGGCCTTTAATCCCAGCACTAGGGAAGCATAGGCAGGTGAATCTCTAAATTCAAGGCCAGCCTGATTATATTACTTAGGGTCTCTGGAGTCACACAGATTATGGAAATTTATTGGAATGATTTATAGGCTAGTTGTGAATGGAAAACTGAGGAATCTAGTAGCTGCTCTGACCCACGAGGCTTGGATGTCTCAGCTGGAATAGATGTGTTGACAAAGAGAGGGCAAGCAGGTGAAGAACAAACCCTTCCTTTTTCCATTGTGCTTATATAGGATTCCAGCAGAAGATATGGCCCAGATAAAAAGTATGCCTTCTAGCCTCAAGGTGTGGATTAAAGGGTTTGTCTTCCAGCCTCAAGATCCAGATCACAAGTGTGCCCTCCATTTCTGGATTATAGTCCATTCCAGACAGGGCTACATAGAGGAATCTTGTCTTGAAAATCAAAATAAATAAATAAAAAGTGGGCACATTTGCACCTGCCATGGTGCAAATTATGAGAATCCGAAGACCATACCTGGCTTTCTGATGTGAGTTCTGTATAAATTGACTCAGGTTCTCGTGCAGCACTTGACTGACTGAGGTCTCCCCAGCCTGTGTCAAGGGCTCGGCTCACCCCACAACCTCCATGCTAGCCTGCCTTCAGTGAGTTAGAGACGGCCGAGCTTGGACTATAATCCCAGACCTGTCACTAGCTGTGTGTTTTCAGCGATGCTTGGCCTCTTTCAGTCTCCGTCTTTCCTCTTTTGGTGCCATGGGTTTGAGTGGGGATTAAATGAAGAGAATGCAGCTGACCAGCTAGCCAGAGCCATACTTGACAACATTTCTGGTTTATAGCCCATCACATGTGTGACAATGGGTTATCAAAAATGTCAGGAAATATGGGGACATGCCTTAGCTGCACAGTTCTTGCCACACAAGCAAAGGGACCTGAGTTTGTTTCCTCAGACCCACACAAAAAGCCTGACTTAGTGACACATACCACACCACTGGGACGGAGAAGGGAAAAAGATCCATGAAATTCATAGGCTGGCCAGCCAGCCTAGTGAAACCCATGAGCTTCATGTTTGGTGGGAGCCCTTGCCAGTTGAAGAAGAAACCCAGTATGGACCCCTGCACATATGTGCATACACCCCCAAATACAGATACCCACACTAAAAATACATAACACACACACACACATGCACACACGCCTAGGTGGCTGGCGCTGGTGACAGCTTGCTCAACTTCCAATTGTGCTCATACTTTTTTAAATGGCAGTTTCAACAAACTCTGCCCAGTGATGCATTGTTTAACCAAATGTCATCTCTCTGCCTTTCTCATTTAAGTATCATCTGTTAGGTTTACACATTGATACACCCATGAAATTAACATTACACGTGTTTCCTCATGGAGCTGACTGGATTTAATTTAATTGAAGCTGTTGTCACTGTTGATAGCCTCCAGAAGCCGCGGAAGTGCGTGCGCAGGTTATCTTATCTTAACCCTTTCTGTCAGAAGATCAAGGGCTCTGCTTTTTCCAGGTGTTTTGTGCCTCTGTTTACAGCACTCTTCCTCTCCAGCTCCTCTATAGGTTTTTCTTTATTTAGAAAAGGGTGGAAGACTTTGGTTCAGGTGCCAACCCAAAAGTGAAAAGTTAGTCTCTGCTGTTCTGGGTTGGCAGGTAGAACTGCACAAGAATGCTCAAGCCAGTAGCTTCACACGTGGCCATGGCTAAGAGGCTGTCTGGGAGAGTGTCCTACAGGCTGGTCTACAGCCTGACTTTCCTGTATGTTATCTGGTAACAGCCCTTGATAATTGTTCCTTACATAAGTGGCACTATCCCTCCAGCCAACTCTACCCCACCCCCACATTTGTATTAGTTGCTTTTCTTGCTGCTGGTACTAAATACCCAACAGAAGCCACTTAAGGTAGAATGGGTTTGTTTGGATGCACAGTTAGAGGACACCATCCTTTGTCTTGGGAAGACACACAGCTGGAGCAGCTCCATACACACTGATGGGCCTTGAGGCAGTGACTTCAAGATCTCTGTGGAACAACAAGCAGAAGCCCTGGGCAGGAAACAAAACAGACGTCATCTTTAAGCTCTGCCCCTGGCCTGAAGTCCACTTCTAGCTAGGCTGAATATTACAAAGGATCCACAACCTTCCCGAACTGCACCACCAGCTAGGGAGCAAGTGCTCAAACACATGAGCCTATGGGGGACATGTCACAGTCAATCCAGAGCAAAGACTTAGCAAACTTAGGACATTTGTGGCTAGGTTCCAAATAAATGAATGAATTTCTGCTGCCATATGCCTGAAGGTTCCTAAGATGCCCTTTCTCTCGTAACCTTGGTGTGTATTCGCCCTTCTGGCTGCCCTAAGTGGGGCATTCTAGTCAGTCCCAGGAAGGATTGTGACCAGGACTATTGAAAGCAGACAGAGGAAATGTGAAGGAGCTGAGTGTGCAGATGTGACTGGACTTGGAGCAAGATGGGGCATAGTGTGATTGCACAACACCTCCCACATATCTGAGAGCTTTGCATTGAGTGGAAGCTTGGGTGTGGTCTTAGGAAGCACAATGGGGAATCCCCTGGTGAGATTAGTGGATGAATATATTTGAAAACAATAGTTTGCAATTCACACTCTCTCCAAGGCACTGAGGCTACTAGCTTTGAAGCCAATCCTGAAAGAACTGTATGGCCATTAACTATTTTCTCTAGATGTTTTGATTATTACACTATAGAACTGCCCACAACACAGGACATTACCAACATAAAACCAAATCTGAGCCGAAGACCAACTCATACACCTACCCCAGGTATTTCTTGTCTCCCTCATTTTTCTTCATACTAAAGCCATCTGTACCCTACTTTCTTCAGCGATGCCTGCTTTGGTACAGAATGGAGGCATTCATGTGTCTGTGCATGTTTGTGTGGGGGTGAGTGCACATGCATAGGGAGTGCAGAGGACAACCTTGAGTGTCTTTTCATTTTTCAGGCACCTTTTTGTTTTAGACCCTATCTCTTATTGGCTTAGAACTTCACCGAATAGACTAGACCATCTGGCCCTCTAAGAATTTGCCTTTTCCCTGCTTCCCATCACTGTCATCTTCACCAGAATCATTTCACCCAACTTTTTCCTGGGGTTCTGGGAATCTGAGTCCCAGTCTTCATGCTCAAGCATCTCCCTAGCCTAGTGATACCTTCTTTACCTCCTTCCCTCTTCCTTTCTCAGCCCTTAACTTTACTCTGGCTTCTTCAGAAAGTTCTAGAAACTTTCCTGGCACCATTACTTTCTCCCCCAACAGCCTATTCTTCATAGTAGCTGGCACCTGTCCTCCACACTCCAGTCACTCCAGATTCTAAGCTTCTTAGACACAAAGTTTATATTAGTTTACTCACTGGGGTGTCCTGGCACCTGACAGGGTAGCTGCTCACAGTACCTGCTCTGTGAATATTTAAAAGGTGGGTGGGCAGAGAGAGGGGCCTCTAATCATCTGTGTGGGAAGACATAGAGCATGTTGCTGAGGACAGGAGGTATACTGCAAGTTGGAATGTGGAGGAGTGTTACCTATATTCATTCATGTATAATCTATGTATAGAACTGTTTCAAATATGGTCAACTACTAGATACACCAGGGTATTGATTCTTTCTCTTTCCTACGTCTCTTAATTTTTTTTCATTTATTTGTGTTGCATAAGCCAGATTGCCATTATGCATATGTGCATTTCCATGGTACCTACACAGCTACACTTCTCTCCTTTCATCATGTAGGTTCCAGGAATTAAATTCAGATTGTCAAGCTGGACAGCAAGTACCTTTACTTACTGAGCCATCCCACTGGACCCTCTTTCTTACATTCTTAATATTGTCCTATGTGCTTAAATTTTCTGCAGTCTGAGTTTTCCATATAGATAGAGAAATCAAAGAAGCAACTAAAAGCACTCAAGGAAATGAAGCTCTTAGAGTTAAAAACAAGTTTTCCCTGATCTTTATCCCAGGGCCTTAGCTCCCCGAGTGCAGAGTCTATGTGTGGTCTTTGCATTCAAGTCCCACCCATAGGTCACCGTGACAGAGAAATGGATCTTGGGATATCCCACTACCATGAAACTTACCAAGTGCACATTCCAATACCCCTTCCTTCCTGCATCAGTAATTTATCCAATATGCCATTGGTGTCCCCAACATTACCAGCCCCACATCCTAGAGGTCCAGTGGTGGGAAAAACAAACAAAAGGGGAAAAATACCCATTACACTGGGTTACCTCAGTGCTCGTCACTGTTGAAGTAAACCTAACACATTAGTAGTGGTGTCCTCACAGAGGATGGTTATGCTGAAGTTCATGTGGCAGTGTCATTTTAGGAGGCAGGATGGAGAAAGTTCTAGAATCAGGCTGTCTGGACTGAATCTCCAACATTTCCTAACTATATGGTGGTTAGCAAATTATCCACTCCTTGTGTGCCTCAGTTTCCCTCTTTATATAGCAGACATGCTGGCTTCACTTGCAAGTGTTGGCAAGGTTCACATGAGGTTGTGTGTAGGGAAGACTTCGCTTAAGGACCAGCACAGAGTGAATGAAGCTTAAAGATGCCTGTCTGAATTGGGCACTGTGACAGCATTAACATGACAAATGGTTGCCAATATGGGGAAATGTCCCTTCTTAAAATCTAAAAAGTGAGCACCTGCAGTGCATATTCATGGTTTATGATCAGGAGGCAGCGTTAATGGCCCATAATGTGATTACTATAAGGATTTTTATTAGGAAAATTCCAACCAATTTGGCATTAATTAATGTACTGTTAACTTTCGAGTGTTACTCACTTAGTCCTTAGAGAGTTGGAGAAAATAAACCTGTTGTCAAAACCCTTACCCTGAGAAGTAAATAAGAGTTGTTTGCTCCTCAAAAGGCCCTGAGGTAATAAAAACAGATGAGTCACTGCTGGTTTCTGACTGTATTTATTGAGCCTGTGAGTCCCTTCTAGAGAGGAGAGAGGGGATGGAGATGAAAATGTCAAGCTACACAAGACTCCAGAAAGAACGTGGAAGCTTCCACCTCTGGGTCAAAGGGCAAGAATTGCATCTGGGAGCAGGCATTAGCAGCACCTTCATCCACAGGCTGCAGGAGGCTGCAGAGGATCCCTGCCACCTCCAGACTGCTCCCCACTTTATTCTGTGAAGTTGTTCATTATGATTCACTTGGGAATAACAAAACGGGATCTGCCCACAATCCATTTCACCACTGTGGGAAGTGAGCCTGTTGCAGAAGCTCTCTTAACACAGTCCTTAGAATGGTACCCAACTCCCTAAATAATGTCCTTCCTGGCTGGCCATCCCCATCCAATGCAGTGCTTCTGCTTTGCCTCTGGGGACCAGCCACGTGGGCCTACCTCTCTCTCATCTACCATGCTGAAGTGCACTACAGGATGTTTGGCCATCCTCTTCCTTCTGAATGGAGACTCCCTTCCCTCACTCTTGTCCAGTGACCTTATCACTCATTTTGTAAACTGCAGCCCAAAGGACATGCCCATACCAACTTGAGTAGTAATCAGATTGGTGGAGCTGCCATAGCAAGAGAACATGAGCTGGATTCCTTCAATGAGAGAGATGCATTGTCCCAATGTGTGGAAACTACAAATCCAAGGTCAGAGTGCCAACATGTTCTGAATTCTGGCAAGCACCCTCTTGCAGATAGTTGCCTGCCTTGTCTTAGAGAGGATGAGCTTTCTGGTGATTCCTCTTCACAAGGGCACTAATCCCATCAACCCAGGGCTCCACCCTTGTGACCTCCTTTTACCCAGTTCCCTTAAATTAAGTGCACATCTCCAGCATCATGACATGGCAGGCTTAATATCTGAACTGTAGGCACAATAATTCCTGTTAATGGTGTCTTTGATAAAGACCCTACTTCCTGGGCATTGAGGAACCAGAGGGCCTCAAGGTGCTAAATTCTTAGGGAGCTTCATGGAAAGAGGAACTGAAAGAGTGTGGTGGGAACAGGGTTGGAGCAAGAAAGAGAGGAGATGCCCTCTCTCGCAAGGTTATTTATAGTAAGGTTCATGATGACTACCACTGCATATTCTACCTTGGTGATCTCATAACTGTTCATGTGTTTATCATCTCTCCTTTCTGGAGAGCTTGCTTCTCAGAAGCAAAGGCTTTTGTGATGGACGTTACTCCCCTACCTAGTACAGGGCAGCACCCACCTGGCCCAGCCTAGGTACCCTTTGTTCCCTAGGAAGCCTGGGAAAATATGAGTAGTGGGAGGCTGTTTGGGAGACTATTGATGTTAAATGCCCTGTGATGTGTGGGGCAGCTTGATCATCTCCAAACTTGGGTAGCCCTGGCAGAGAAGCAGTGCTTGAGAAGAGGAAGGAAATGATGACATGTCCTGGAACCACCAGTGTATGGTGTGTGACATAATTACTTATTTCTGTGAGTTTGACTAAGCTGGCTAATGACCTACAGGACACTCCTATCTCTACCTCAAGCACAAGCTGTCACACCCTCAACTCAGATAAATTGCACCACTACCCCAACACCCAATTTTTTTCTTTGAGACTATGTCTCATGTAGTCTCAAATTCACTAGTATCCAAGTTTGGCTGATCTTATGCATGGTTTAGCATGGGTGTTTTAGGTCTAACAATGAGATTTGAATCCCAGTTGGGCTACTTGCTCTGAGTCTGTTTCCTTATCTGGAAAATTAGGATAATCAGTTCCATCCTTCCACCATACAATGTGGAAAGAAGATGTGAAACCACACAGCCAAGCAAGCACAAAGTGTCACTTATCTTTATTATAATGGCCTTTTCATCCTTGGTACCTGGGAAAGGCCACGCCAGCAAGGTGGACCAGAACCCATGGGCTGCAATCTAGCTTTTTCACAGATGATGTGTAGCTGGCCAAGTGACTGGGACCTGGTGAATTGCAGGGAAATGTACCATACGCCATCAATATCCATCCCACCAGTTTCCATTTATTGAGCCGTACATCATTAGAATATCCCTGGGCTCTCCACAATAAAATCAATAAGACGGCGCAGCCACGGGCTGTGGTTTAATAACTCCAAACTTGAATAGGGGGAAAGAAAATCAGTGAGCAGGAAAATGTCCTGAGTGCTTGGTCAGAGAGTAGAGGGAGACTCTTTTTTTTTCTTTTTTCTTTTTTTTTTAAGAGAGGGAAAAAATTAAGGGTGAGCCAGTCTTAGACTCCATAACTAGACCAGGGGCTGTGAGGACCTAGGCCACATCTGTGGAGGAGAGATGTGGTTGTTTAAATGTGTGGGGGAGGCAAAAGTAGGTACCAGAAAGTCTGAGCACATATTGCCACCCGAGAACTTGTAAGGAAGGATCAATCCAAGCATCCAAAGTTGCCATCTCAGGCTTCATGAAGGGTCCCTTTCATGATCACTGGATGACTTCATTGCTGCACAACCCTCAGCAAGTGTGTTTACACAGAGTGAGACGCTAATGCCTCCCCAGACGGTCTCATCTTACCAGACTACAGTCTTATGTATGGTCCATCCTACACCTAAATATCATCACTCAACATGCAACTGTACCTAATTTAGAATTTGTTGGGGTGGGGCACAAGGAAGTATTTTTTGCTTTGGTTTGTTTTTCCATGGTGCTGAGAAAGGAACCCAGAGCCTAACACAACCTAGGAAAGGCCAGCCAGCCCCTTAGCTATATACCCAAACATTGTTTTCTAGATCTTATTTGTTTGTTGTTAGCATGAGATTTCCATGTGGATCTGATATGCTTACACCAGTGTTTTCAAAGATTACTCCATATCATAATCACCCCTGGAGAGGACTTACGCAGTCCAGTTTTGTTCAACACCCTCAGAGTTTCTGCCTCAAGGGATGTGGACCAGGACTGCCATTTGCATTTTGCATAAATTCCCCCATTTTTGTGTTGCTGCTATTTGAAGACCAACTTTTGGAAATAGTTGTGAATTATTACTCTCAACCAGGGAAGATCTTGCCTCTGTAAGTCCATTGGCATTGGTTAATGAGCTGGAGAGCCTTTTTGGTTTGGTCATCCTGGGCCAAACCTTCTGGTATCTGACTGATAAGGTCAGAAATGCATTAGACAGTCCCCACATCAAAGATCGATCTGCACTAGAATGACAACTGATCAAAGCTTGAGAACCTCACCCAGGGAAGATGGTGGTTAGAAGGTACTGGAGAATGGACGTCTGGACTGTAGGTGAGCTTAACACCAACCTGCAGGGAGAGCAAGCTGCTTGAACTCTCCTTCATCAAAGCCTGGCTGTGATGCATGTTTGAATTCAAGGTAGAATGTGTCCTGACCTCTTGTCTTATCTGTTGGCTCTGTGACCATGAGCAACTCCCCCAAAATCCCACCTCAGATAACTCCCAGCAAACCCTTCCAGGAAACCTGGGATGAACAGGGTTCTCTGAGCCAGGAAAAGGAAATATTACCTGGACCTCTGAAGTTCCTCTGGGACATCCAGGGCTGCCTGGCATCACTTGGCCATGTCCTTGTCTTCTGTGTTTAACACACTCGGCACATCACAGCTGGGAAGGAAGCTGGTGGAGTCAAGTCCATGTAGTCCCTGTGCCCCCTTCACCACATGCCTTCTCTGCCACCCTCCTGTCCTGCTTTGTTTTCATGGCAGTAGTCCACATTTGTTTTTCCTGAAGTGGATTTTATTTTGAAAGTCATTTTGCATCATGGTCATTAGTGGGACTCTTGCTGTGGGGTCAGGATGACTGAGCAGGACGAGCACTGGTGGCTATAAGAGAAAGCTGAGACCAAGTGGGCTCTCCTACTGGAAACACATCGTGGTCTCAGGCAGAGTTGGTTGGGAACAAAAGAGTCTGGTGTTGTCAATGTCCTGTCTGCACACCATGTGGCAATGGCATTGAAGCTGTCCCCATTATAGCTTTTAGTCCATTCAGTCTCATGTGTAGGAGAGTATTCTTTGACAGATAAGAAAACTAAGGCACAAGAAATATAGTGACCTGCTGATGAACAATGGACCCAAGTTGCAGACGTGGGATATACACCTGTGAAAAATGGTTAATTTTCTGTAGAAAATTGTTTTTCCTTTAGGAACCACAGAGTACAGGAGACCCACACTTCTACATCCAAGAACTAATAGTGACCCAAACAGATATTTCACACCCATGTTTATAGCCAAGGTATTCACAGCAGCCAAAATGATAGAAGCCAATAGTGTCTCCATTAGCAGATGAATGGATAAGAACCCTGTGATATGTCCATACAAAGAAATATTTTGCACTGAAAGGGAAGGATTCTAACATATGCTACAACACATACAAAGAACATTATACTAACTGAATAATGATAGTCGTGAAAGGACATATATTGTATGATTCCACTCATTAAGTTCCCATAGTAGCTGAATTCAGAGAAATAGAAAATGAATTTCGACCAGCAGTGTGAGGAGGAGAAATGGGGATCTCTGTCCCACTTTTGCAAAATGAGAAGTGATGGAGATGGATGGTGGTGAAGGCTATACAGCAAGGTGTAAAGGGCTTCTCGTTACTGTTTTCTGCATTGGAAATGACAGGGAGTTACTTAGGTGGGTGTGTGTGAGACCATAGATGAAAGCTTCAGATCTCCTAAAGCTGAAGTTAGAGGCAGTCAGAAGCCACCCAGTGTGGGTGCTGGGAACTGAACTCAAGTCATTTGTAAAAAAAAACTGTATACACTCTTAACCTTGGAGCCCCACAGAGTGGTCACTTTTTATGTTATATGTCTTTAAACACAATTTAAGTGGAAAAATAAATGTGGGATGCTCTTTGGAGGTGTGATGGGAAGAAAAGGAATAAAAAAGAAAGACTGAGTTGGTTTTTCCAGAACAGAACCATTTCTTCAGAGACTGGAGGGTGCCTTCCCGACACTCATTGGGCTAGAGAAGACCCAGTTGCAGCTGTCATGTTGGGACCTCCTCGGGCACTTAACTGGCTCCTCTCAGAGCCTTTGGTGCTCCAGAGCAAAGGTCTTTAGCCCAACACAGAGCCTCTCAGAAGGAGTCCAGCCTCCAGCCAGTTTGCTGGGTGAGCAAAGTCAGCCACGTGCAGCAGCTCAGGCCAAGCCTCCCATGTGTGCCTCTAGGGGCATGTGCATGGATGAATCTGTCTGCCTTCATTCATCAGTCCCAAAACATTCACTGAGAATTCTCCACCAAGCTCAGCTCTGTACCAGGCCCAGAGGCCAGGACTGCATCCTGCAAGAGAATAAAGCACAGGGGCTAACTGGCAGCTCTCGGGAAAGCCAACCTGATACTCCGGGGCGTACCATGCAGACAGTGCTAATTTCATGATTGCCTTAGCATCCCAAGGTATTCTGAGCTTTCCATGAGTTTCTAGAACTTTCTTTCCCTCACTGGTGGAATAAAGCATGGGTTCTGGAGCCTGGCAGACCTATTTGGTGCTCACTAGAGAGGGTAACTTGCCTCCATAGATCTTGATATGATTAAATAATAAATTACAGGAAGAGGACTGAAGGGGGTGGCTCAGTCAATGAAGCATTTGTTGCTCAAACATGAGATTTTGATCCACAGAATTCATAGTGCTGAGAAGGCAGAAACAGGAGCATCCCTGGGGCTTCCTAGTTGGTCACCTTGACTGAAACAGTGAGCTCCAGGTTCAGACAGAAGTCCTGTCTCAAAAAATAAGGTTTAGAGAAATCAAAGAACCTGACAATTGATCTTGAGTCTCCATATGTATGAGCTCACATATGTATGCACAACCCCACACACAAGTGCACATCCCATACCACACACACAGGCACACAATTGCATAGAAGCTGGTGGTGTAGCTCAGTGATAGAGCACTTGCCTCCTGTGTGTAATGCTTTGGCTTCTCTCCCCAGAAGTGGAGAAAAATATTTTCCCAAGAGGAAAAAGCATGCCCTCTCTTGATCCTGAAAATGAGCCTGCAAGCCAGTGCTTCTCCTGACACACCCATTCCCTCCATGCATGGTGCTGTTGCTGGCATTTAACTACCATCTCTGAAGATGAGGGCAGGGGACGGCCTACATACCCCACTTTACTGGTGAAGCACTGGCGATCAGAGAAGTTAGGTGTCTCCCAGAGGCTCTGCTGTACAAAGCTGGATATTAAACCCAGTTCCGTGCACCTCCCACACTATGTTAAGCTAGCTGTGCCCCAGCTCAGAGCCTCTGACCCTAGCCCATTTGTATGCAACTTCCTTTCCACTTCTCTTCAGTCCAAAGAACCAAGCAAGCCAGAAAATGACACTCTCCCACACCAAGAGGCACTTTGAGAATATTAACAGAACCAACAGAGGGACTTGTTGGTGGGGCCTATTCCAGGCCGGTGGCTCCTTCCCATTCATGATACTTGTGATTGGGCCAGATGGAAACATTCCAGCTGTGGGTGTTTCCTTGTAGGCAGGGGTTCTGCTTTAACCTGAGCATGTTGCTAGGAGTCAGGGCAGCTTCAGACTGGAACCCCTCAGGGCTGGACTGGCTGGTTAAATTTAACTTGCTTGATTCTGACCATTGTGGGCCAAGGGCTGAGTAGAAATGATCCAATTATAGTTTGATTTGCTGAGTGTTTGCTACAGGCTTGGCCCTGTGCTCAACACTGGACATAAGCACACATGAGAGAAAGCCAAGGCATCTATACCTATGTCCATATCTTTATGTATATAGATAGCCATATCCATTTTATAGCAGAGAACACTAAGACTTGTGGAGATCACATAATACCACCCAAAGTCTCAAGCTCAGCCTGACCAGAGGCCATAATCTAAAATCCTTGCATGGGGGTCTATAGAACTCATTGGTTAAAAACATAGACTGGTATGTAAAATAAGATTATTTTTAATTTTTTAAAAAATTAAATAATAAAAACAGATACTGTTCTTGCAAGGGACATGAGTTTCGTTCCCAGCACCCATGTTGGTAGCTCACAACCTTCCAACTCCAGCACCAAGTGATCCAACAACCTCTTCTGGTTTCCATGGGCACTGCACTCACATTTGCAAACCACCACACAGACACCCCACCTATTTACACAATTAAAAATTTTAAAACTCCTTATAACCCTAGCATCTTTCTTCCATATACAGATTAAAATCCTACAAGGTAACACAATCACAAGCATCCCCAGAATCGGGACATAGATACATACATACATACATACATGCATGCATGCATGCATACATACATCCCTGCCTTCAGAAACCCACACTGAAGCCAGATAGTACTACACACTGCAACACAGTCGCTCCTCTCTGCCCATGCACTCACAATGAGTGTCCATTTCTTATATAAAATGGCAGATTTGCTCATAGTCCCCAAACTTCTAGGATTTCTTCCTAGCCAGGACTCATCAAGTAGACTAGATTGAACAAAGTATACCCTCAGGTAGTATCCTTCTATCTCCATGTCCCTAGTGCTATGATTACAAGTGTGTACCACCTGGGGGAATTGAACTCAGGACCTTATCTGTACAAGGCAAGTACTTTACCAACGGAGCTATCTCCCCAGCCTGCACAGATGTGTTTAAAACAAGTATTTTTAGTTGGTAGTTGGTTGGCTCCACAAATGCACATCCCACGGGTGCAGAAGAATGCTTGTTTCCTGTTTCTTTTCTTATACACACACCTATGAAAACATTTGGTTTATACCTTAGGCATACCAATGAGTTCCTAACAACTGATAACTGAATAAGGTGACGGCAGTAACACAGTGTAGAAAACATTATTTAAAACTCCTCAGTTGTTTCCTACTGGAACTTTCCCAACTTGATCCTTTTGAACAGAGTAACATAACTGAAGCTACAGAGAACGGCACGGAGCACAAATGGGTCCTTGTGGATCTCTTCCTCTCACCACCCTCGAAGCTTAAAGACTATATGGTCCTTGTCAAGCCCACAGAATGCTGAGTCCTGCTGAGTTGGTGTAAGAGGCTTAGCATGGCCCAGCCTCTTACCCAGAGAGCCGCTGCGCAGCCCCTCCTAAGTCTTCCCTCCTCACCTCAGACACACACTTGATATTCTCCCCCATTGGCGTAGCTTTTAACATTCATCTGGAGTCAGCTTCTCTGGCTGCCTCTAATCAGTCTGATTTTTCCACTTATTTTCTATTTTATGCCACGGGAATCTGATTACATTGTTAAATTCGGGCCTCTTTCTTAGGAGCTGGACAGAGTGTGAGTTTTAGCCTTTCAGAGTCCTCCGTCTGAAGAGACCCACATGACTCTATCCACGCAGCATTATCTGTCCAACAAATGGAAGTCAACTAACATGATTCTGGGAATAGATGCTCCCCACTTTATACAATGGGGACAGTTTGATGAGCAGAGTGACAGTGTAAGGGTTCCTAGATCACAGACTCCATCCTCAGCTCAGCCTACTCCCTTGCTCCCTTGCTCCCTCCCCCCTCCCCCTTCCCTCCTCCCTCCCTTCTTCTTTCCTCCCTCCCTTCCTTGCTTCCTCTCTTCCTCCCCTTTACTTTCCTTCCTTTTTTCTTTCCTCCCACTTTCCTTCCATTCTCTCTTCCTCCCGTTCCCTCCCTCCATCTGTTTCTTCTTCCTTCCGTCCCTCCCTCTCTTCCTTCCTTTCTATGGTATGGTTGGAACACATGGTGGCATGCCCAGTTGGCACTCTACCATCGATCAGCCTATAAACTCAACTCTTGATTTTTGAGACACACCCTTACTGTGTATTCCAGCCTGGCCTCAAACTGGTGGCTCTCTTGCATCAACCTCCTGAGTGTCAGGACAGTAGGTGTGTAACACCACACCCAGCAGCTCAACTATTTCTTCACAAAGACCTCCCTGAGTCACAGCTTCCTTGTGCTTTGAGACCAACTGTCTGATCCAAAAGTGACTTTTTAAAGACACAATTGCTCTTTCACTGGTGTGATCTGTTTTCCAAATACTCCTCTACTCCAGAACTAAAGCGGCTACAACTCCTTGTCTCTGTTATGAATATGCTGTGCTCTCTAACACTCTAAAGAGGAGTCACAAAAGGATTTTTGGTTTTTGTTTGGGTTTTGTTGTTGTTTGTTTGTTTGTTTGTTTGTCTTATCAGCATTGGTTCCCAAGTCCCTTTAAAGAACAGTGCAGGGTCACTGTATCAGGTCTGGTCACTGCCTGAAGCCACTCTTTGGCACTGGACATTTGGACACAGCAGGATGGCTTAGAACTTGGCTGTTATGCTTCTGCTCCCTACTCTGTCTTCACTGTGTGACCTGGGAAACATGCCAAACACTCTGAGCCTCAATGTTAATGCATTCTTAACCAAGACCAAAAAACAGAGGACCCAGAACCCCCTCTCAGTGCTAGTAAGTGGCGGTCCTCAGGAAATATAAGCTCCTGGGACCACCACAGCATCAATTCTTCATCAGAAATCATTTGTTTGTGCATTCACTCATTCACTCATTCAGCAGCTTTGGCAAGAGACCTTGTGATTAGAGAATGAATGAATGACATTTGATATGATAGGCTGTCAGATGAGCAGTTGAATGCCTTCCTGTGTTGAATGAATGTGTAGAGTAGGTGGGGGGTTAGTAGATAGATGGAGTGGATTTCAGGGTAAGTGGGTAGATGGAATATATGTATGATTTTATGAAATAGGTAGGTAGATGATGGATGGATAGATAGAGTCGGTAGGTGGATGGGTGAGTAGACGGATGGGTATATGTATATATACATAGATACATAAACACACAGAGATATATATGGTCATCTATAGTCAATGTCTTATCAAATACAGAAATTCTTTCTCAACACCTGTGAAACCCTTTAGATCCCTACCTTCTTACCTGCAATAACTTACAAGGTATTTAATTAACAAACACCATTGTCAACTCTCCTTTCCAAGGTCTCGGTGTGATTGTATAGTCTACATTAGTAGTTAAGGGCATGGTCTTTAAGACATGGGTTTGCATCTCAGCTTAACTAATTAATGCTGCATGACCTTAAACAAATCCCTTGGCTCTCTAAGCTGGGGGCTTTCCTCTAAAGAATGGAGGTAATAACAACCTTGTAGGCTGTCAGGAAGATTAATGAAATAATGAGATCAAGCCCAGACCACTGCTCCAGACAGGTATTGTTATTGGACAGAGCTGACATGTACCTTCTTGAAGCTTTTGTTCTTCACAAGGCACCTGCTGTGTGTTGGATTTTACCTGAGCATTATTTGTCTGATGGTAAATAAGATGGATAAAGTCTCTCATCTCTTGGACCTTATGCTCTAGCAGAATGCTCAGATAATAAACAAGCAAACACATAAACAACTTCAGATGGTGCTAAATGATGTGCAGAAAATTGGAACAGATGAAGTGAGAGATGGAGAGTGAAGATAATCTTTTATTGGACTTGTGCTGGTGATAGAAAGGTGTAACCATGCTAAGCTCTAGGGAGAGGGTGTCCAGGTGCCAGGATTCACTGTCAAAACCCACAAGAACAAGGAGCTTGTGCAGGTAAAAAAAAAAACCAAGAAAGGGAGGGGTGAGCTGACTGTGCAAGCACTCAGAACTCAGAGCAGAGATCAGAGGATTTGCTGTGTTGAGCTGTGAAAGCCACACAGTGTGGTTCGAACATTACCCTTATTGGCTTGGGGGTTGGTTTGGTTTAGTTTGCTGGTTTTGCCAATCATAAGAAAGGAATGATTTAAAACAAGTAAGTTTCACTACATAATCCAGGCTGACCTGGAACTTGTGATCTTCCTGCCTCAGCCTCCTAAATACTGGGATTATAGGTGTGTGTCGACCATCCTGGGTTTGGACATTCTTCACACTAATCTTGTCATGTGAAAAGAGCCTTCATCTGACTGCCACTAACCCTTCTGGTCATAGCCAACACAGTCCCTCTCCCAAGCAGCTGACAAGGCCAAACATTCCACATTCTCAGCAACCCCAGCTGATACTCGGGGACACCTGAAACCCCTGCAGTGTCCTGGCCCCACAAACCTAGACCTTGCCAGGAATCCAGTTAGACTAGAAGTGGTCATCCCAGGGAAGACCAGACAGTACTGAGTCTGACTTGAGAGGCTGTTACTCATGGACCTTCACCCTGGAGATAGGGAGTTTCTGAGACTGATTTGGGGGAAAGGATGTCTGGAACCCTTTATCCAGGTGGATTGGGTGTGGGATCTAGCTCTCAAAAGGTGACAGATGATAGTCTGTGACAGTGGCAGATCTACAGCCTGGCTGATCCTGGAGCTCAAAGTGGGTCATTAGGACTTAGACACCAGCCACCTCTCAGAAGAGCTTCCCCTTGTGTTGGTTTTCTTCTGGCAACTTCTCTCCATCTTCCAGTCTGATGTATAGCAAGTACCTTTTTATCTGACAACTCCAACAAAACTAGAGTACTGTCCCCTTGGCAAACTGCTTGTGTGGCTCAAACATCCATCTGAACAGTGTAGCACCAAGGGAGGGCCAAGGTCTGGCCAGCCAGTCCTGAACTACAGGCCACCTCTGGGTTTATAGTTAAGATGATGCTCCCCACCACTGTAGACTGAGCATAAACAAGAGGAAGACCAACAGAAAGTGTCTGCTAAGGTGCCAAAGAAGGAGCTCAGTTAGTTAGGTACTTCCAGTCCAAGCATGGAGACCAAGGTCCAAGCCTCAGCACCCCTGTGACAAAGCCAGTCCTGCAATCCCAGTGCCAAGGAGGAGGCAGAGATAAGAGGACCTCAGAGACTTGTTGGCCAGCCGTTCTTGCCAACTCAGTGAGTTACCATGTTTTCAGTGAGATACCATGTTTTCAAAAGATATGGTGAAGAGCAATTAAGGAAAGCACCAACATTGACCTCTGGTCTGCACGCGCGTGCGTGCACACACACACACACACACACACACACACACACACACACGAACAGGTGTCAGATAAGGTTGCAATGGCACAGGATGAGTAAGCTCCTGAGTGCTGCTAGACAATGTCACACTTCTAATTACCAGTACCGATACTGTTTTGAAAACAAAACTCTATCAAAGGGTCAGAGTTCATGTTACTCTCTTTTTTCATAAGTTGGCCATTGTTGGGGGAGAAGGAAAAATATTATGGACAAACAAAGGTTGCGTATTCACTCCAGATTTCCTTGGTGCTTCATCTTTCGTAGCCCCCATGCCTGCCTTGCGTGGTAACTTGTCTTAGTCCGGGTTACTATGCTGTGATAAACATCTTGACCAAAGCAACTTGGGAGGGTAAGCGTTTATTTGTTTATGCTTGCAAGCATTATCGTTCATCATCGAAGGAAGTCAGGACAGGAACTCAAACAGAGAAAGAACCTGGAGTCAGGAGCTGATGTCCAGGTAATGGAGGCATGCTGGTTCTGGCTTGCTCCTGGTTTGCTCATCCTATTTTCTTATAGAACCGCAAGACCACCAGCTTAGGGTGGCACCACTCACAATGGGCTGGGCCCTCTCCCATCAATCACTAATTAAGAAAATGCTTTATCTGCTTGCCTTCCACCCAGTCTTATGGAGGTGTTTCCTCAGTCCAGGTTCCCTCCTCTCAGATGACTTTAGATTGTGTCTAATTGACATAATACTACCCAACACTTAGCTGAATGCATGTATCAGCCTTTTCAAACTCCTCTAGTGTAGACAGAATACTGTAAGCAACACAGAATCTCTACTACCGTGTATCCGGACAGCATAAGGGTCCTTGCTTGGTTCAGCTGAATCAAAAGCTCTAGGATTAAGTGTGGATAAAGGAGCTCCTGTCCCCAGGGGAAGTGTAGGAAATGGTCCCTGCTTCCCAAAGGGCAGGCCATCTTTAAGCTCATCTCTGTGGTCTTCTGGTTTTCCCCAGGCAAAGCTAACAAGAATGTCCAATGGGATGAGGACATTGTGGAGTACATGCCCACCAACCCAGTCAGAATCGCCTTTGTCCTAGTGGTCCATGGCCGTGCTTCTCGGCAGCTACAGCGCATGTTCAAGGCTATCTACCACAAAGACCATTTCTACTACATCCACGTGGATAAGGTGAGGAGCTGCTGCTCAGATCCCTTTGTTGGGTTTCCTCTGCAGTCTGTCTGTATATCTCTGATCCTTCCTCCCATCGCACAAGTCCAGAATGAGGTCTAGAGATGGAACAGCATCTATGTGGTCCTGAAGAGTGTGTGTGTGTGTGTGTGTGTGTGTGTGTGTGTGTGTGTGTGTGTTGTTAGTTTCATTTAGCTGTGGCTCTCAGCTTTTCCTATAAATATTGTTCCTCTGGTTGTTTGTTTTTTATTCTTCTCGACACATGATAATTGCACGTATTTGTGGGGTACAATTTGATATGCTGATATATGTATACACGGTGAGCCAGTTGGTTCTGGAAATTAGCATATCCATAGCCTTAAATGCTTCTCATTTCTTTGTGATCAGATCATTCAAGATCCTCCCATGAGCTTTTGTCAATGTGTTCTACATTACCGTTAGCATTTGTCTCCCTCCTACATAACATAACACACATGAGAATTTCCTCTCAGAACCTAAGTGTGCTGTGGGTTTTGCCTCTTTCTCTCCCTACCTAGTGTTTATTGCCTGCCCTCACAGGTCTGTAAAACTAGCTATCCCAGGAGTGGGCTCACTTTTTCTAGGCAAGTCCAGGTAGTTGAGATATTCTTTTGGACCATGTGCTAATCAGAGCTGCCCTTATCTGACTGCAGCCACAGAAAACTGTCAATAAATGGGCATGATTATGTACCAATAAAGTCTCATTGCCATTATACATGGCTTGCTGACCCCGGAGTGATCCTTCCCTAGTTGTTGATGTCGTAAGATGTGTGCATATCTAGAACACTGGAACTCATAAGATAGAGGCGGGAAAGTTGCTCTGAGGTCAAGTCCAGCACCGTCTGAGATCCTGTCTTCTCAGAAAACCACAGGTTGAGTTTGTAAGTCAGTGATAGAATGCTTGCCTAGCAAGTACACAGCCCACTTACAGCTTCTACCCTAAATCTAAAGAGGCAAAGGGGCTATTTTAATCCCTAAGGTGTTTCTAGTCAACCTGTGGAGCAGTAAGGGAGGGGGAATGTCCTGAAGGACAGAACATATAAACTCTACCCCCTACCTACAAAGACGCACCAAATTTAGACAGACCCATGTTTTTGAGGTTGGTACCCTCAGCTAACATACAACAGTCATTCATTATCATGCTGTGCTCCAGCCCCACAAGCTCAAGCCCACTGATTGACTAGCTCAGCAATGGGCCTGGGGAATCTGAATTTCAGTAGCCAATAAAAAAATTCATATGAATGAAATATTTGAATATTGTTGCAGAAAGACACCACAGACTGCCATCAATAGCAGCCAGTGTGATAAGACACCAATCACAAGAAGAACAGGGTGGCTGGGATATCTATGGGCTGATGTTTTCTGGGCTATTTACTGTCGCCTTTTCTCCTTTTCTCTCCTGGGAAAAGCGTTCCAATTACTTGCATCGGCAAGTGCTCCAGTTCTCCAAGCAGTACGACAATGTCCGAGTCACCTCGTGGAGAATGGCCACCATCTGGGGCGGGGCCAGTCTCCTGTCCACCTACCTGCAGAGCATGCGGGATCTCCTGGATATGACTGACTGGCCCTGGGACTTCTTCATAAACCTCAGCGCTGCTGACTACCCCATCAGGTAAGCCAGTCCACAACTCTAAAACAGTTAGGTTCAGCATCATGCTTCCTTTCCCTCTTTATGGTAACAACAGTACAGGCAGTCAGCTTCCTGTTCTGAGAAGCATCCTGCTTCACTAAATGAGCTTGTTGTCTCTATGATATCAACCAACACTGTGTTCAGAAGGCAGAGGGCAGAAATGGGCGAGCATCATGTTCTTAATGAAAAAGGCAAGGAACAGCCTTGTGGACAACAGTAGAAGATGAAGTGAGTGATGATGTCTTAGGAAGTATTCCAAAGCAGGAAAGAGCTAGGCCAGCCCTAGTGTGGGCAAGAATAAGTTGGGCTTAGAAGAGCTATAACAGATAATGAGGGATAAAGTAATGAGACACAAGGTCAGAGAGTAGATCTAGATTATGTCATGGATCTGTTTCTCCAAGACAAATGAAAATATGTTTTGAGCAGAAAAAAATACAGGTCTGACCTTGATGTTGAGCTCAAAGCAGGCTAATAGAAGGGCGGTTTCTTACAACAGCCCAGACAAGGTCACAGATAAGAAGTGAGAAAGGCCCTGGAATATTTACTCCAGAGCAAGATGTGTTGGCAAGCATGGATGGAGCAGAGAAGAGCATGGAAGAGCATTCTAGACCAGGATTTGTGAGCTATGCAATATTGACATTTGGGCCACTAATTCTTTGCTATGGGGGTTCCTCTTGCACTGTTGGGTGTTTATCAGTGTCTTTGGTCTCTATCTAAAAGCTGCCAATAGCATGCTCTGCCCACTTATGTCCTTCTCACAGTGTCTGAAGAGATTGTCAATATTCCCTGAGGACCCAAATCATCTGGAGTTAAAAGCCATCATTTCTTTTGAGAGAAACTATAGAAATCTAAAAATGGGTGGAGTTTAGTAAGCAATAGATGGAGGAAAGGTGACTCTAGACAATTAGGGCAAGGGGTAGTTAGAACATTCCCTTGTCATCTTCCAATAAAGGATTGAATTCAGAAATTTGTTGACAATGTTGTGTATAGCAAATATCATGGGAGGTCGTTCCTTGAGTCCTTGTAGGGAATCCAGTAGAAAGATGGTCAAACTGAGATCCACTGTCAAATAGTGAAGACATGACAAAGCAAAGACTAGAACCAGTTCTGTCTGGTTCCAAAGTAGATGTTCTTTCTGCTTGCAATTGGCCTCTTGGGAAAAATCAGGAGACTGGGCTGTCTGTATAGTTGCAAGCAAGAAGGAAACAGTCCAGGTAAGCACACCCACGGCTGGTCCCCTAGAAATGATGCTTTGCATTGATTACAGTCCTAGCTGTAACCATGGCCTTACCCTGAAGGGTCAGGGTCAGACAGGCTGCAGGTTTAGACTATCACCAAACTGCACAGTGTGGGAATCTGAGATAAGTCATTGAAGCAGCAGCAGATTGACAGGAACATAAATCCATCCATGTGATACCAGGAGGTAATAACAAACTGTAGTAGAGCACCAGGCTCTTGCAAGTGGCTAGTGCAGGTCAACTATTGGCATCTAAGCTGCAGGCGAGGTTGCACCTTTTATCTTTGCAAAGGTCCCAAATACATTGTCAGACCATGTGCTGAAAGTGTGTTCTTTGTGGGTCCTTTAACTGAACAGCTCATTGTTTGTCCCTGCGCTTGGCTTGCTCTCCCTCTCCCTCACAGGTCTCTGCCAGGGTGCTCACCCACACTTTTGGCTTTTCTGTGCCCTCTGTCCTATCAGCCTCATGACCAAAGGCACCTGATGCTCCGGGGTCTGTTGTTTCCTCTTGCTGTTGTTTCTATGAAGTCGCCCCACACAAAAACATATGGATTTTGCAGATGAATGGTTTCATCCCGGGCAACTCTGATAGGTTTTACTTCCCATCTGCTGTCCCATCTGTAGCTTCTAAAATGACTACTTCCATCCTGGGAAGAATAAGAAAGTTAAGAGCTTTCCCAAAGGGCAGTGGGAGTGCCCACTTCAGACATTTCCTCAGGCTCTGAGGACTTGGGGAGTCTTCTGGGACAGAAACAGCCCAAGGTATCCACTCTGAGTCCCCCACCCGCCATGACTGGGAATGCAGCCTCTCTTCTTAGGTAATAAAGACTCACTGGCTTACTGAGTCATACACATGCTAGTTCCTAGACACAGGTATCCATGGGAGTTGGTGTATACTACTTGAATTCTGTATGTCTCAATTTTCCACCTTAAAATGAACACAACAGTAGTGCCTCTTGCAAGGGGCTGTTGGGAGAAGACAATGAAAAATCAAACCTCAGAGGCATCACACAGAACCTGATGTATAGTAAGTGCTGGGTAAATACAGGCTGGTCACAGCAATGGGGTGATGATGTGCGCATCACAGGCAGGACCTCACACTCCCCCTCCCTTCAAAATATTTCCCCGTTCCCTCTGATGGGGTGAAAAGCCAAGCAATTATTTCTCAACTCCAAATCCTTCTCAAGGTGCGAAAAGCAGAGTAAGTCTGTGAACAGTGTTTCAAGAGAAAGCAAGACATGATTTGTGTGTGAAGGAGATTCCTGTGTGGGTAATGGACAGACTAAGTATGCTCCAAGTCTCCATGCCTTCCTGCCCTGCTGTTTAATGTGGTACTGCACTGTGTAGGCTCTGGTTGAAGCTAGTTAAGTGCCCAGCACATGGTGGGACATGAATGTTTCCAAGTTCTATGTCTTGACTCATCAAAAGCATGTTAATTGCATTTTTCATTTCCTGCATACCACAGAAGTAAGTTTGGACTGGCCATATGTATGTAGGGATCAAACCATGAATATTTCTCCATGTCATTTTGTTTAGGCCTGCACAGGGACATTCTATCTTTAGGACATTTGCTTTGGGGCAAACAGAGGAGGGTTGAGTGTGTCCACAGCTCCTTTCAACCCCTCTATCTGTGGTGTGTGTGTGTGTGTGCGTGTGTGTGTGTAGCAGAAGCTGTTGCCTAGGGGACACAGTGTTGGCATATTTCACGCTAAACCCAGGATCTGCCTTTTCTTCCTCTTGGGGACACAGAACCATAAAAACATAACACATGGGACCCACTATGTAAACACATAAGTTATATTAACAACAGAATCAAACCTGTGTCTTAAGGACTGGAAAGTTGAAGAAGTTAGAAAATATAAGTAGATGAGACAGGAAGCAGGTAGTCAGGCTTCTCTACGGTCTCCCCAAGCCAGTGTTTGTATGAGACCTAAAATGCAAGCATTTCCTGCACACCTACTATGTGCCAGAACCTCTGTTGAGGACTTTGACACATATTTAATTTTCATCCTATAAAAGAAAAGTATGTAAGAAACCAGTGGGCTTCATAGGCCTACTATGAGCCAAAGCCTTGACAAGACCCAGAGAATAGCTGAGGTGCCTGAGAGTTGGCAATCAGTGTAGACACTCAGATTCTGTGTTCAGTTGCTCCTATATCATCATCCCTTTCATCAGCTCAGTGGCTTTGGCTGGGTAGAAGAATCCTTGCAACAGACACCAAGAGACAGTCACAGTGCATGGCTGCACAGAGCTTCGCACATGCTGACCTTCTGATGATGTTGTGGGCAGAGTGGGTGAACCCAGTGGTGTTTGTTCTCACTCCTGGCTCTCTGCAGAATGGGGCAGCTGTCTCCAGAAGGTCTGGTTACCTGGGGCGGATTTGGAGTTACAGATGGAAATTGGGAACTTTCTTCTTCCTTGTTATCTTACTACTCAACTCCTTGTGATGGCAATTCAGGGCTGTCATGGGGAGGCAACAGTTCAAGCCAACCTGGTGATGTCGGGAGGAGAAAACCCTCTGTATCTATCAATGAACTCAGGAAATGGGCCTCCTTCTGACAAACCCGGTGGCTTCACAAGTCTTCTGTAAGTCAAAGCCTTGACAAAACCCAGTCAATGTCTTGTGATCTACTGTGACTGGATGACAAAAACTAGACAGAGGACACAACAGGTCAGTGCTTTGAGGTCACCTATTAGTCTGTTGATGCCTTGGCGCCCACACTAGGAAACTAGGGGAAGAGACCCTATGTCCATCTTGAGATATTATGTTGGTAGCTGTGGGGGAAGAGATAGAAGAGCCCAAGCAGAAGTGGGGAAGCTATAGCTTCTGCTACTCCCAGAACCATGGCTACAGAACTGCTCTCAGCCTCCATGCAGAGGCAAGCTTTCAGAAGCCATGTGAGCTTCCAGAATCCACACAGCCATTTAGCCTTACAGTCACACACAACCAAGCAGCCACCTTCTGCTTGGGGACTGAGAGCCCCACACCTGAACAGACAACCTGCTTCAGGACACTCACAGAGCATTTCATTGGGATATGGAGCAAGGAACAGAGCAGCCCAGTGGCCTGAGAAAAGAATTTGGTAGAACAGGTCAGAAGAGATGCTTGTGAACTAGAGAGGTCACAGCCTACAGATTTAAAGAGAAAGGAGGTTGGATGAAAGTATCTCCTCTAGGTTTCCTTGTCTGCTTTATAAATGTAATAAAACATGTGTAACATGAAACTTACAATCTCTGCCATTTTTTACGGATGCAGATAAGTGGTACTGAATGTGTTCATGTTGGACAATCATCATACCCATCAGTCCCCAAAGACTGTCTTGACCTTGTAAAACAACTTCCTGTTCCCTCCTCCCTCTGGTCCTTGGCAACCACAACTGACCCATCCCTATGAGTTTATTAACTCTGTGGGCCTCTTGTAAGTGGAATCATGCAGTACTTGATTTGTGGCTGGTAGGAGTGAACCCCACAAACCCATGAGGGCGGGGACAAGTAAATTAGCACAGGTAGAGATAAAAGGAAGCAAAAGGAAAAAGGACCTCTTCTTTTGGAAGCTGGCCACGCTTCTGATTCCCAGCTTGTGTGATTCTCTCTCTCTGGTAAATAAATATATTCTATTCCCTATTGCATTGACTATCATCATTAGTGGCTGTCTTGTTTCACTTAGCATAATGTCCTCAAGGATGAGCCATGTAAGCATGTGTTGGAAAGGCTTTCCTTTTAAAAGCTGAATATTGTTCACTTGTATGAACACATGGAATGATTCTAACTTTTCACTGTTTTGAATGATATTGTCATCAGTATGGATGTGAAGATATCTCCTCAGGACCCTGTCTCTATTTCTTACCTGAGTTTAGATATCACTAAATCACTGTATTCAGTCTTGGTGTTTTTGAGTAACAACCATAATGTTGTCTGTAATGGCTGCATCATTGCACATTCCAACATCTCTGTGTGAGAGTTCTGGCTTCCTCAGTTCCTCTTCAGTGCTGTTTGTGTAACTATCTTAAGGAGTTTAAAGTGTCTCTTGTCTTTTTCAAGTATATAAACCCTTGAAACAAAAGCCCAAGAACCCTTGGACAGCTGATATACCTGTTTGTAGACTTGATAGGGAACTGTTTTCCAAGAGGAGCTTGCAACCCATTTCTTTGTTGTTGTTGATGTGTGTGTGTGTGTATGTATGTATGTGTGTGTATGAATGCACACATGCCATGGCATGCATGTGACAATCAGAGGTTAATTGTCCTCAACTTCCATTTCATTTGATACAGAGTCTATTTTGCACTATTGCATACCCCAGGCAATTGGCTCCTGAGCTTCCAGGAATTCTCCTATTATCTCTCCATATGAGTGCTGGGTATACAGGCTTTTGTTATTATGTCTGACTTTAGGTGAGTACTAGGAATCCAAACTCAGTTCCTTATACGAGCATGACAAGTGCTCTACCCACTGAGTCATCTTCACAGTCCTCAAATGATCCTTCTAGAACATCACTCCAGCCCACATCAGGCTAACTTCACACGTTCCATTTTTTTTTTCTGAGTGAGATCCCTGTTCTCCTGATCATGAGCAGATGGAAACTTGTGCACCCTTCATGGTGTTACTGCACTCAGCACCCACCCACATGGTCTAACAGTAACCCTCACAACACTTGCATGCATTCCCACTCCTGATGCCCTCCATCCTCAAGCAGGTCGGACTCTCATCAACTCAGCCTCATAGAACCCAAGGGCATACAAGCTAGGCCATGAGAGACCAGACATTCTGGCAAGACTTTCACTGGTACCTTCCCAGGTGCAAGCACTAGGGGAGTACAACAGGGAGACATTGCTCTCTCAGAGGGACTTGACCATCATGGTGAGCTTCTCAACGAGGGAAACCTCAGTTCTGAGCGATTCTCAGAAATTCAGGGCTCTGCTCTGGACCAACTGATTACAAATTCTCTGTGGGTGGTGAGAATCTCTGTACATTTAAATCTCCATATATGGGTGTAATACATGGCAGAGGGCTGAAAGAACTGTCAGAGGGTAGGAATAGAGACATCCATCACATAATTACAGACGCAGATAGCAAAATATCTGCTGTGATGGAAAGTATGGATGCTGGAGAGATGGCTCAGTCAATAAAACATTTGCCAGGCAAGCATGAGAACCTGATTTGAATCCCCAGAACCCATGTAAATGATGGGGAGTGCTTTGTGATCTCAGTGCTCAGGAGGTGGAAACAGGAAGATCCTGGGTCTCACTGGATAGCCAGCCCAATCCAATTGGTAAGTTCTAGGCTAATAAGAGACCCTGTTTCAAAACATAAGGGGAGTAACTCCTGAGGCACAGCACCTGGAACTACATACACACCACACACACACACACACACACACACACACACACACACACACACACACACACTAAAGTGTATGAGCTGCAGTAATTCATAAGAAGTCTTATTTAAGGGTCCCAGTATGTGGGCCATTGAGTGTGACCTATGCTGTGTCAGCATCTGAACCACTCTTGTCTTTGAGTGCTCTGAGATGCTCGCCCTCATTTCTGAGACCCTGAAGCCCCAGGGACTAAAACATCCAACAAAATCTCCACCCAGATAATGTGTGATCTGAAAGGGTGCACCTGCTCAGACTGCTGCTGATGCAGGGACTGGGATAGTGAGCCCTGCCGGTAATTATGCTGTTAACAGCCTTGTTTGCATCTAGTAACAAAATAAACATATCTCCAGCCCTGTTATTTTCCAGCCGACAGCCCACACCCCATGCCTTTGCAGAAATGTGGTTTGTTTTCCTCCTGCCTGATGCTCAAGCTGTATTTTAGATCAGACAGCTCTTGGGCCTTCTTGAAGCTAAGACAGACCCCCATTATCTACTAGACAAAAGGGGAGCAGCTGGAGTTCTTGGACTCTCTTGAGAGTCAGATGAAAAACACTCAGGTTCCTCAGAAAGCCACAAGTGGTCACTTTGGTTTAGGAAATCATCTTAGTCCATGTAAATAAGGATGGAAATTTCTGGAAGGAAATTTACAGCATCAGGGGGAAAGTTGTAGAACAAAAAACAGGAAATGAATGGAGTTTTGCCTGAGGAATGCTGCCTACATGCTGCACTTTCCTCCAGACTCACAAGTTCTTGTAGTGCCAGGCGGTACTGGACAGGCTCCTGGGAAAGAGTTGTTGGTACTTTCTATTTCATTTCTATCCAGAGTGTTGGAGAGGAAGGTTTTGATGGCTTTTTCTTGAGTGATGTTAAAGTTCACTCTCTGGCCTACAATGTAGCAGAGTTGGTTCTTTGGGAGCCTGTTGGAATCCAGGCAATGTGCTAGCCCAGCATCCTCTGATAACCCTTTCTAGAATTGTGGGAATGCATCCTAACCTATCATCCAATGCTGTGGACCATATGAGACCACACAAAAGTTGAAATGTGTCTCATGGTGCAAAGCAACTAACTTTTAAATTTTATTTTAACTTAAAGGTTAACAGTTTGTTTTGTGGAGTGAAATTCCACTAGAAAATATTACTTATCTGCTTTTATACTCTCCAAAGAAGAGTGAGCCAATGTCATACAGTTCAAAAACAAATGTTCTACCATCTTCTGCCGATAATCTCACCAGATCTCGGGTCTGTGGTAAGGTGATTCTTTAAATGTATTTCGTCCTGATTTCTTCCTCTGTGGACCTCATGGGTCTCTATCATCTTGGCAGCGTCTCTCTATGTGCTTGTATATTAGATGTGTCTAGCCCTGGCATCTCCTTCCCCAGTACACAGAACACACTTACTTCCGGGAGGACAAAGCCTTTTATCTAGCTTTCCACTGTGGCCATAGACAGGAATGATGTGCATGCAGGGATGCTCTAAGTGCATGCTGGGAATGTGGATATGAGCCTAGGGTAGTCCATGGAAAACAGCATTGCAGAGTGTTTTATTCCTGCTTCCTGTTCCTGTAAGCAGGTGGAAGTTCATTTCAAGGGCAACCTGAATAGACAGCAGCTCTTAAAATGTCATGTAGAACAGGGATTTGTGTCTGTTGCTTATTTTGATGATGGAAGAGATTTGGATGAGTACAGGGCCCACTGGGCAGAGTTATAGTATAACCATTAGATGAGTAAATGTAAACTGTGGCTTTCACATCTTTATTCTTATGTGCATCTCCTCCTTTGCTGCCACCCTCAACCATGGCTCTGCATAGTGAGTAGTCTGTCAAGGCCCTGAAAGTAGATGCCCAGGAAAATCTCGTGAGGTCTACCATTCTCCCATAGATGATCACAGCTGATAACATTTCTTGGTGTTTATTGGGCATGACATCCTGGGCCAAGTATGTCATGTATGTTCCACAGTCACTCTTGAAACAGCCTCAGGTGGTAGATGCTACCCCAGAATCTAACTATATAAATGAATGAAGTAAAAGAATTTTTAAGGGTCTCAAAAACTCATCCACCAGGACTAGGATTCAGATCTGTGCTGTTCCATTACTGGGGAAAAGCAGGACCTGACTTCTTTCCCAGCAGCAACTGTCACTCTTTTTTTTAAAAAGTCATCATCATTACCACCATGTGTGCGTGCGTATGTGCTTCTGTGTGTGTGTGTGTGTGTGTGTATGTATATGTATAAAATGTGTTCTTGTGGAGACCATAGGACAACTTTGAAAGTTTGTTTTCTCTTTCCACGTTGGGTTGTAGAGATCCAACTCAAGTCATCAGGTTTTGCTAACGAGCACCTTCAGCAGCTGAACCATCCCACTGTCCCCAAGTCCTGTCACACTTACTTCATAGTTCTTAACTGAAGCTTTGCAGCCATTCCTCCCCATATAAATCCCTGCTGGGTGAGAGCTGAGGAGAAAGGTACACACAACAGAGCCCAAGAGCAAACTGGTCAACCTTTTCTGCTATGTCTGCACTGTATCCCATCTGGTCACACCCAAAGATCAGAGCTTCATCAGATCCAGTTTACTTACACAAGGTCAACAGCCAAGGAGCAACCAGGCAGGGATTCCAGCAAGGGTCAAGTAGACTGCCAAGTTAAAGGTGCTTTGCATAGCTTCCCTGAGCTGCCACAGTGATACATAAACAGCTGACACCAAAGGGAAAAAGTCAGTCACTCAGAACACCAATCCATGCCTGCACAGCCAGCATGGCTCCTTGTGTAGATGAGACACTTGCATTTATGTTGATGGAGAATAGTAACTTCATTGACTATATTTGCCCCAAGCATAAACCTAGGAACCAGCTGTCCTGCATCAGCCAGTCACAGCCATCACAACCCTCTTGTAATCCTGCCCACTTTGACTTGGACTATACAGACTTTGCCCCAAGTGCCTAACTTTGGTGTTCCATGGAATTCTCATTCATTTAAACATTAGTCTAACTTAGGCACAATTAAGAAGGACTGGTTGTCATCATTTCTGATATGCATAGTCATCCCTGTGCAATATTAATGATAATAATAATAATAAATATGCTGACATTTTCTATATTTTCGACTGTTTACCATGGCAGTAAAGAGGGCATATGACATCAGTATCCTCCATGTTAGAAAAAAAATGTTCTCCATGTGCTGAACCACTGCTTCTGCATTTGGAGACAGGGCTCTGAAGGACAGTAAGGTTTGCTGAGGTAAAGGAGTATAGGATTCAGATACTATAGAATTAGGCAAATCAACACCAAAGCGCCATCTTTGTTTCTTTCTTCCTTGTGAGAATCCAGAATGAAAGTAGCCATCTGTTAGCCAGGGAGAGGCCCTTCACTAGGAATCAGTTTCATTGGCACTGTTGGTCTTAGACTTTCAGCTTCTGAAACTATGGGCAAGTGTCTATTGTTTAAACTTCCCGTTCTGCACAGCCTGAGCTAATGCACCATTGCACACCCTCTAGCAGCACTGTGTTCTCACAATGAGTAAAGCCAACCTTCTGAGTCTTGATTTTCTTACCCTCAAGAGAAAGACTATGGTCAGTGGTCGCTGTGCAAGGAGCAGCTGCCGAGTGGGAACCCAAGCAATTGTTGTATCCAGCTCTCTGACAGATCACCCCATGAGCATGATGTCTCAGCTCACATCTGTATTCTGAATCGCCTCCACCATTCCCACCATCTTAACATGGAAATGCTCAACAATGCTGATGTTGCCGGAGAAAAGAGACCTAGTCCCCAATCTTCTCATAGCTTAACATACCTGCCAAACCCAGTGTGAGATGGGAAGAGTCAACACAGAAGAGGGTGGCTGATCTCAGCCTCAAAGATGTAACCCAGGCCTGGGACAAGAAGTAGGTCAATGGACTAGAATCCAGGAGGAAGTCCTACCTGCGTCTATTCATTCCACTAAGTGATGCCTCAGTCCTTGTCACTTCCTCCCAAGGAGAGAATGGAGGAGAACCATAGGAGGCAGCTTGGTGACATCTTGATGTCCCAATCCATTTCTTAGGATGATGGTAGTGTTTAATATAGAGTTGGACAGTTTTTAATAAGGAAATAATTCTCCTCTGAGGACAATGCAGATATAAGTTAAAATCCCATGTGATTATGAATTCTAGACAAAGCCATGGTCTGGCCTTAGAGGAGATCTCTTTATCCTCATCTATCTCCCTCCCTCTCATGTTTTATACTTTCCTGCTCTTATACTCACGCAGGAATACTGACAGAGCTTGCCTGAAAGGAAACCCAGGGCTTGGGGTGTAATCTCAGCTGATAGAACACTTGCTTAGCATGTATTGAGCTCTGTTTCCATCACCAGCACCACAGAAACCAGTGTGGTAATACACATCTGTAACCCTAGCACTGGGTAAGTGAAGGCAGGAAGATCAGGTGGTGATACACATCTGTAACCCTAGCACTGGGTAAGTGAAGGCAGGAAGATCAGGTGGTGATACACATCTGTAACCCTAGCACTGGGTAAGTGAAGGCAGGAAGATCAGGTGGTGATACACATCTGTAACCCTAGCACTGGGTAAGTAAAGGCAGGAAGATCAGGAGTTTAGGGCCACCCTTTCCCTCAGCTACATATAGTACTCAAGGCCCCATGAGACCCCATATCACAAAACAAAAGAACCACAAACATAGGAGTGAAGGAGGTGGATGTCTTTGTCTGTAGTTGAACGCCAACAGCCTCCTCTCTTCTCATTTCCTTACTTACTCTTGAATGAATGCCATCTGCTCAGAGCTTCAAGTAGAGGCTTTCTCCAAACCTGCCCATTGATATCCCCATTAGCCACACCAACGGCATCTTATCTCAAAACCTAATAGCCTGCCCGAAAATACTGCCCAATTACTCTAGGCAATGTCCAAAAAAGGATTGGACATCTGAACTGGTCACTTGCTTAGGGGAATAGTCATGGCTTAGATCTAAGGCACCAATACTGTGAGAATCACTCCTGCCCAGCAGTGGTGAAACAGCCTCACCAGTCCAAATTAAGCAGCTGGAATTTGAACTTGGCCCAGTCCCCATAGCACTGACTTGTGACTGAGTAGAGGGTGGGAAGGAGAAAGCCCATGGCCATGCCAGCCAGCTTTTCCATGGAGGAAGGTGACATATAATGTCAGCATTAATGTTTTTGTTCCTATACTCAGGAGTAAAAGTCATGTCCAGAGCTGCTGCCAGTCTCTTGTGTCTTGCCTCTTCCAGAGGAGGATTCTCCTTGGCCCTGCTTAATTGTGTTCATCACTTACTTGGCAAATCCTGCCAGGGGCACAAACACTGCCACCCCTTTCTCAATTATGCTCCGTGTGCTGCTAGAATCTGGTTTAAGGCCAGACAATTTTTGATTACAGAGTCAATCTTTGTTTAAAAGTTTGCCACCCTGGGGAAGTTTCTAAAAAGTTCTTTTTAAACAATGCATTCTCTGAACACCTACAGCTAAAGAGTTCCATTAACTCAGATCGCTTTAGAAGGTATGGTGGAAGCATTAGGCTGCTGGGGCAATGTCCTAGATGGTCTTCAGAGAGAGGAATAGATGTAAGAGCGAGAGGTGTAGCTTTGTCTTGAACTGAGTTAGCAGGAATCAGTCCTTTCCCATGACTCTTCTGAATACTGCAACTATCTCCAAGGGGGTGCTAAAGGTATCCCGTCTGTCTTATCTGCTTAGCCATCTAGCAGGAGAGGACTTCATTCTTTCCATTCATGCGATAAGGAATTGAGAACATGCCCACCTACTGACATCCACAGCTCATATGTAGATCCTTCCATGTCCTTGACACCAAGCCTCGGACTCTTGAGCACTGTCCACAGGCTGCTTATAATTTGCAAAGACATGAGACACCAGGAGTTTGAAAGCATGTCCACTTAGATACATTAACATATATAGTGAAGGATCAGTGCACCCCGCCCGACATCCCTGAACTAGAAATCTCCCTTTTAAAAGCAGCTAATTAAATAGAAAAAGTTAACCAAGCAACAACACAAATAGTAAGTGGCTCTTGGATCATTCAGAAAAATCTCTGTTGAGTGCCTACTGTGTGTAAGCCACTTTGCTGGGTACCAGGAAGATGCAGTCCTTTGATTCTGCATGCTTGTGAGGCAGATGGACAACAAAAGGGTAATACCCTGGGTAGAAAGGTTTATGAGGAAAGCTACCATGAAGAACAGTGTGAACTAGGATGATATTGTGATACAATGGAAATGCTAGAAAGCTCTGAAGCTCAAGGCCAGCCTTACCCTCAGCTAGAGACAGTACCCAAGGCCAACCTGGGATATAAGACCCCCACCTACCAAATCAAAGAAAGGTGAAGCATTGAGCAGGTACAGGAATAGGCAAATGGAGAGGCACATTTTATTGGATAAGAGATTGGTCAGGTGTGTGTGTGTGTGTGTTGTGTGTGCATGCACACACAGAGACAGAGACAGAGGTTGACATCAGGTGTCTTCCTCAGTTGTTCTCCACTGTACTCTTTGACACAGTGTCTCTCCCTAGACCTGAAACTTCCTGATTAGCTAGACTGACTGACTGGTCATGGAGTGCCAGTGTTTGTCCTGTCTATTTGCCAGTGTTGGGATTACTAGCGTATACCACCATGGAGATCCAAACTTAGATCTACATACTTGCCAGCAAACACTGTCTGTGTCACTAGCCGTAGTTTCATTTTATAGAGGGTAAATATTTACCCTCTATAATTGATCAACGGTCTCTGTATTGATGAAACTCACTGTTATAGCAACAAAGCTTCCAAAGGCAAGTATGTAAGTGGATGAATGTCCCAATAAAGCTTAATTTACAGCAATAGGCCATAGTCCGTAGCCCCTACACTAGCTCATCCTTACTCAATCCTCACATTTCAGATAAGGGCCTTGTTCAGAACGTGCATGCAAATCTTTGCAAGTCTAGCTTCTGACTGCTCACACACTTCCCTAGATGTCATCCTGAATGACTCCTTCAGCCTGTGTACCAGCTTTTGGTCTGCTCAGGGGGTCAGAATCCAAGACAGAGGATAGCACATTCCCAATGCCCTCTGGTCTCTCTCCTTCACCCTTGATAAGCAACATCCAATGTATCTCAGTGGGCGCCTTCTCCAGTCTTCATTTCTAGCTTAGATGCAGGTAGTGAAATGCAGCCCTTCCACCAGACTGTCCCACCAGAGCCTGCCAAGAAGGGAAAGACAGCTGGCTCTCAGGTTCATGTCTTTAGTTCAGTCCAGCCTCCTGCTGTAAAAGTTAGCCAGAGCCAACCATCTCTGTGGAAACCAATCATTAATACCTGATACTCATTAGCCCTACAATTCACCCTGCACCACCATCCTCATCCAAAATCAAAAAGGTTAATGACACATCATTATTGTTTTCAGTGCTTGCCCCAGATCTTTGCACCCATCACACACACACACACACACACACACACACACACACACACACACACACACACACTTCACTTCTTGGCCAAACAGTCATATTTCTGACTAATGCCTTAGTGTCTTCAAATGCTCCAAGATTTCCCAGAGTAGCCAGACCTATGTCCCTATACTTCTTTCTGTAACTTGGTAGGTCTATGTCTCTGGTCCCCTACTGTCCCTCTGCCTCGATATGTGTCAACTCCTCTCCTGTAATTGGTCTCTGGAGTCCGATGCAGTTTGCAATGTCATTTCAAAGAAAGAAACACTTTTAACCAATGTGTTAAAAGCGAAATGCATTTTAATGACATTTTAGTTTTAAAGTCTCTCTACTCATTAATTTGTTCATTCATACCATCAACTATCACTTGTTTAGTGGAGCCCTACATTGTGCCTGACCCTAACACTCTTTCCCTCAAAGAACACACTGATCTGGCCATTAAAGAATTGTACCTTTATGACATGGTTGTAAAAGAAATCCGCATGTACGTTAAGTAAAATGGCATGCATGTAACTCCTCTATTCTAAGAGGGCAGAGAAACTTCCCTAGAGAATTGATTACCTTTGATCTGAGAGTTGAAATAAGAGGAAATAACTGAGTGGTAAATGAATGGAGGGCTATGCTCCAGGTAGCAGCAGCTACACATCCAAAGGTCCTAAAGCAGGAGAGGATACAGCTCACACAGTAGATGAAGGAGTGCCTATATGACAGGATATGGCAAGAAAGAAAGGTAGTCAGACCATAGGTTACCTTGAAATCTATGTTCAAGACCAGAATTTTTTCTGACAACAGCAGAAGCCTTTGGAAGTTTCTCTTTTAAATTGCAAAGTTCATACTGAGAGTGTCTCAGTTCCTGATCTTTGTTTGGCAGGAAGGAGAAGGTTGGGGAGGGAGTGTAAAGAACTTTGCCAGACTCCGGAGAAGGAGAAATCTGAAAGCACTTTTTTCTGCTAGCCCTGGCTATGCAGGTGGGTGGGTATGATATATCTCAGATTGTGCTGATGGGTAGGAAAGGGGGCAGATGAAGTACACCCCAGGATATACAGGTGGATAAATACAGTGTAGCCCAGGTGATGAGGGTGGATATGCACAGTACAGCCCACACTATACAAGTAGCTATATACCTTATAGCACAGGCTGTGCTGGTTGAGACACACAGTATGGCTATGCTCTACATCCTGTTCTTTCCTGTGTTGGGATTATCTGTAGCAGATGATATTTTATGCATCGTGTTCCCCAGATTAATAATAATAATAATAATAATGATCTGAACCTAAAAATTATTTCTTCCAACCTGCCCCTTTCTGAACAGGAGTAGATGGGGGGCAGATGGGAGGGAGGGGGAGGAAATAGGAGGAAGGAGAGAGGAAAAACTGCAATAGGGATGTAAAATAAATGAAAAACGTTAATTAGTAAAAATTAAATATGGGCATTTGAGATTAAAGATAAATAAACTATCTCTTTATATGAGGATGTTAAATTTTTATAGTATTTCTCAAAGGAATAAATTCTTTCCTCCCAGGCAGAATTTCTCAAGTGCTCAGGCCATCAGAGAAGTGTAACCAAAGATGGGTTTGCGTAGACAGTAGGGTCAAAGTTTAAGCTTCAGTTATTTGTCACATTCGCTGACTATGTTTCCTTGGGCAAATTACTTGATCACCCTTTGCCTCAGTTTGCTCATCTAAGAATGGGGTAAGCCTGGTTATCTACCTCTGCTTTTGCTGTGAGGATTAAGTTGCCATGCGTGAGGCACCTGCTTAGCTCAGAGAGGATGGTGTCTGCAAGTAACAGTGATGGTGTCTCAGAGTGACAGCCCTACTACGTCAGAGGGTCTTCAAGGGCAAAGGTCACATCTGTTCCACCCATCACAATGCCTTCAGTGCCTGCTACTGCACCTGGCACCTTCTGAGTGCCACGAGAATGAAAGCAGGCATGAGCACCTGGCTGCCCCTTACAGCCCCAAAGCGACTTTGGTGACTGTTGTCTCAGCAGTGGAAGAGATGCTGGTGTGATGTGTTGCTGCGCATTTTTAAACCAGAGTTAGTGAAAACATCCCTGAGTTGGGAACCTACAGGTTTGTCTTTACCTAATTGACCCTGCTAGAGGCATTTTCAGATCTCACCACTAAAAACAGAAGACAGCAGAATCCATTTCAAAAGGACAATGAGCCATGCTGGGTTCCCATAAATCCTGCAGTTGGCTCAGCTGCTTCTCTGCTTAGCTAGAGGAGCCTGAACAGTGCCTAGAAGCCTGTCAGGGAGCTCGGGGAGACACAGGACCTTCTGGCATCAAGCCTGCCTGGCTGTGTGCCTGCTTCATGTAGCCCAAGACAGAGTCTGAATCCCACATACTCACTCTGTGTCCTGTGGTAGGTGCCCATCCATCCCTGTCCACTGAGAGACAGGACATCAGCTGCCCAACTTCCCTGCAGTTTTCAGTAACTAAACCAAGTGGTCCTCAGCCCTCTGTATTCAAGAGATCTGAGTTCGGGTGGTCTCCTCCAACTCTCTATTCATGTTTACAGGTCGTCTGTCTAGCAGGGGTATGTCCTTAAGTCCTTCTTTATTTCTTCCTCTGTAAAATGGGTTTAAACAGCAGCACTGATGTTGGGAGGTTTGGGGGAGGGTAAAGGAGAGAACATATGTTAACAGCCGGGAGCATGTAAGTGCATGCTCCGCAGTTACACATTACTGTCATCACTCTTACTGTGACACAGTTGCCCTGGTGCTGGGAAACCGCATTTGCCCTGCTGTAGGAGAGGCTCACACTGCCCACCTGAGATGCTGTGAATATTCAGCCCATAATGTATGCCACAAAATATGCCTGCCACGCATGCTGCACTGTGGTCATTATTACAGCTATGCACTGATGGCCTTTTTTCCATTTTGAATTGTTTAGGTTCAACTACTCTCTATTTGTTGTGGCAAAGTACACACAACATAAAACCCACTTCATGACATTTAGAGCATTCATTGTTGTACAGCCAGCATCGTCTCTAGTTCTAGGCATTTTAACCACGTCAAAAACTGTTATCCATCTCGTAGACACTCTCATAATCTCCCCTTCCCAAACCCTGGGATCCACCAAGATTTGGTTACTGAATATTTCATAATAGGTATTCTGTGTCTGTCTAACTTCTTTCACTTAAAGTAACACATTTAAGATTAATCTATGTTATACCAATTATTTGTATTTCATTCCACTTACAGGTGAATAATATTCCATTAAATGGCCATACTGCAATCTGTTCATCCACCTGTATACACTGATGAATGGTTGGGTTGTTCCACCTTTTTAATAGTGCTGCTATGAAGATTCTCATAGAAGTCTTGTTTGCAAGCATGTTTTTTCATTCTTTTGCAAAGGATGATATTTTAGCATATGTGGCTTAACTACCTAAGAAGAAAATGGAAAAACAGTAAGAGTTTAATGTAGGAAAAGAATAATTTCAATTCCCTCTTTAGAGGCCTAGCTTCTGGGATATTTGTGAATATTTACAATATATACATGTGAGGCCATTATTGCAGGACCCACAACAGATGTTGGACTCAGGTTGCTTCTTAGTCTGTTGACACTTGAAAGACTACCATGGTTTCCTTAATGTCTGTGTGTCATAGCATGGTATGCTGGGGCTAGTGGAATGGAACCAGTAATCCTCCTTCCTCTCTCAGAATCAAGTAAGTCACCGAGCTACTGTAATCAAGGATTTGGGCCTTTCATACACAGGAACTCATTCAGTCTTGGCCTGACACCCACAAGAAAAGTGAGTCTTAGAAGAGAAAACTAACCTGTAAGACAGTGGCAAAAGCAGGCTTCAAACACAGGTCAGCTCACTGCAGTGTTCTTACAGAATAGTGGCTCATCTGGCTGTCACTCCCTTGCCTCATCTCTACAAGACCTGCCCATGTATTTTCTTCAGCATAAAATGAACCCAATTCAAGTTCATAAGTATCGTCTCAGGAACCTGGCACAGCCTTGGGAATATCATCCAACATTTCTGTGTGCTTCAAGCAACTATTACGTGCTATGTCCAGATTGGGTACAGAATATCTGCTATATCTGCTAGCCTTTTCTCTGCTACAGCTCCTCCCCTGTTGTGGAAAACACAATCAGATCTTGGCTCGTACAAGGATGTTCCTAAGTAGTCCCATTCTTCATATGGGAGAGATAAAGTAATGCAGAGTCTGCAATATCAGACCCTATTCTCATGGTACCTCTGTCTCCATTGTGACTGTTCTCTCAGCATCTTCAACAGTTCCCAACCCACAGTAAGTCTAACATTCATGTTTGCTGAAGGAATTAATGAGATTACCTCAGCAAGAACAAAACAAGTGTGTGTGTTTCCTTCATTTGGCATATGCCCCTCTTTTCAATTTACTGTGTGACCATGTTTCCTGATACAGTCATATAAATACCCAGAGACATTTACTCATCAATGATCAATGCACTTGAAGCACTGCTTTCTTAGCACAGATCTCTGATATGGCACCTGATGGCATTTATTAAATGTTTTTGTTGTTAGCAAACATTCTGTAGGTTGCCATGGAGCCACACAAGGAGCCGGGCTAAGATATTGACCCTAAGTAAATAACTCTTTTGGAACGAATAGACATTTCTGTAAATGAGTAACCTTGACCAAAGGACCAGGATGTGTGAGTTCACAGTCAATCAAACAACCAGGGCTCAATTTTCCCATGGAAATGACTCCATCCAGCTCAAGAGGAACCCAGTGATAGAAAGCAGAATTTGTTTCTGAAGCCAGAGAGCACAGTTGGAGGCACAGGGCACAGAGCGTATGCTTACCATATGCTGCGGTCAGAGCCTGGCCTTTCAAGAGGCTGGGAAACCACACTTCCCAGGAGAGCAGAGAGAGCACAGCTGACAGAAAGGTTCCAATGACTCCAGACATTGAGCAACTAGGCCAGGAGGGGAATACAAAGAAAGGCGGTCTAATGCACAGGAAGAACACAACTAACATACATGGAATGCATTCTGTGTCCAGGTGCCCATGCTGACAGTGTAGCATGGAATCTCCCTTTTACCCTACACACTGTGATGTCCGTCATGTTATATTATGATTCCCTGTCTTAAGGAGAAAGTAATACTGCTCATCTTCCTTCTTTCAAAAGAGAAAGAGAAAGTTAGACTCTTATTGTTGTTGAACTTTTTTTAAGCCTCTAAATCTTTTTTTACTTGATATAAATTTATCCCATTCCCCAGTATAGAAATTGATAGAAGCATGCAGTCTACAAAGAAGCCTCAAGCCAGATGTCCTGAGGATCCAGATATCTGGCAGGAGTTGGAGTACCACTGATGGATCTGATATATTCTTTTTGTAAAATTTCTAAAATGTTCTTTCCCTAAGAACTGTCACATTACCTACTTAAGAACTGTATTCTCCACTCACACATTCTGATCTTTTAAATTTTCTCTTAAGCTCTGAGATAAACAAACATCTATGAGAACTTGTGAGTAGAGATCATACTGGATGAAACATTTCTTGTCCATCAGAGTCTCTGAAGCAAACATCTATGTCTGCACAAAGTCTGCAGAGGTAGCTACACGATTTGTTTTCTATGAAACTGTATGTAGCATTCTCTCTGCTTTTGGAGACCTTGTGACCTTGGTTCAGTTCAGACAGGCTAGTGAACCTGACAGGTCCCAAGGAAGGCAGGTGAGCGGTAGAGAGTCACCTGCATTTTGAGCTCAGCCCCACCCTGAGCTATTATCCAAACTGACCCTGTCCTGGTGTTCTGAGAGTTAGCTCAGTGCAGACCTACTTCTACTGCAACAGCGGTGATAATAACATCTAGCCTTCTATGGGTTACCCAGCCGATATCATATCTCCGTGGTTTTTCCCTGACTAACATTTACTATCCCGCTTCTGGTACCAATTTTGTGTGAGCTTGAAGTGTTCAGTTTCAAGCAACAGAATTCCTTCTTTTTTCATAAAATCTTCTATCTGTTCTATAAGGCAGAATGTATTATCAATCCTAGTTGTAAATATGAGGGCATCAAGTATTAAGTAGCTAAGATGACATGCTCACAGCTGCACAGCCAAATAGTAGGACTAGAAACATAACTCTTTCTGAAACCAGCTCTGTATTACATCACCAGATCCAAATTCTACTGTGTAAATTGTTGGAACTATAGGAGTACTTTTGTGGTAGCATTGAGATGGACCAATGATTGTAGTAAGTCATTATTTAACAAACCCAGAGGAGTGTGGATGGTGAAAAATAGCCTGTTTTCAGCCACACCACCAAAAGAAAGCTGAGTTCATCAATACAATTCAATATAGCTGAGTAGCCATTCTGTCTAGCCTTTCTCGGTTGAAATAGCATATGAACACTAGTCTAGTTCCTGTGCACACAATCCAGAGTTCATCAGGCAAACACAAGAAAGAGCACTCCCTACATAGGAGACAGTATAGAATGAACCTCATTCTAGACTGGAGCACTTGTGCTGAGCGACAGACTCAAAGAGGAGCTTGAGGCCTGCCGTAGAGTTTTGCTTGTTGTGACTAAAAGCAACTTGTAGAGAAAAGGGTTTATTTCAACTTACAGGTCACAGTTCATCTTTGAAGGAAGTAAGGTCAGGAACTCACACAAGAGCTAGATGCAAAATAAGTGGAGGAACGTTCCTGCTGACTGGTAGCATACTCGTGCTTAGCTAGCTTTCTTACACAACCCAGGGTCACCTGACCTGTGGATGTGCCTACAGGCCAATTATATCTGAGATTCCTTCCTCAGATGATTCTAAGCTGTATCAAGGTGACAGGTTAAAGCTAACTAGGACATATGAGAAGGTATGATTTGTCTAATCAAATATTTTGCTTATTTGATATATCTCATAACACATGAAGACAACCAGATTGAAGAGAACTAATATGCAATTAACAAATTGACTTCATTCATACATGGAAGTGCTTTGTGTGTATGTATCCAAACCAGGATGAGTGGCATGTTTAAGTATTATATTTGTTTAGAGACAGGGTCTCACTGCATAGTCCAGGCTAGCCTCATGCCATCATCTCACCTCAGCTTCAAGAGTTCTGGTATCACAGGCATGTGCTATCAAAGCAGGCCAAATTTTAATTTGTTCACGATTCTAGAAGCCTTAGATCCAACTGGGCCTCTTGGTGCTGATCCCTGGCAGTCACCTTTCCATTACATCCATCTTGAGGAAGGACTGATGGGTGTGTTCAGTGTTCTCACTGATGGAACATCAATAAACAGCCTCTTCGGGTGGCATATGTGTGTTTAAAATGAGAAATGTGCTTCTCTCAAATGCTCTGTGAACATGTCGAAGCTTTGCAAAATGATTTGCAGGTCCCTTCAAATGCAATGAACATGTTTTAGTGCCACATCATTTTCGTAAGTAACAAAAAGGTAAATCCAATTAACAATGATTGGGTTTTATTATCCAGGTGGCTCTCCAGACTGTTGCCTGTGTAGAGGGAGGGACTGTCCCCGCAGTCTCACTGGTGTGCTTTGGATATGTGTCTCATGATTCCTTTCGTTCTTTGCAACTCACCCATATCACAAGAACGTTGTTGCATTATGACCGTGGCTGTCATCTACTCCTGTCACCACATGTGTGTGGCACAGGAAGGACCTGTCGGGGAAGCTTAGAAAGCTTCAAGTCAAGAAGTCCCAAAGTTGCAGTGGACAGACTTTGACTGTGAGTAGCTTGTGCACCTTACTAAGCAGTTAACCCACTGGCATACTCCTGATAGAGAGTCCCCAGAGGGCAGTAGGTGGAAGAGGTAACACAAAACTCATGTTTTAGGAAGATTCGGTGAATGCCTAGTGGGAGAGAGCAGAGTCTGGGGGCAGGATGGTATGTCACCCTGCTCACTTTTCCTGGTTGCCCATGGTACTGTTTTTAAGCCTATGGTATTTGGGAACAAATACAGCACCCAGATCTTTCCTAACAATCCCCAAGTATCTTCTATGCAAAGCTTGATTATCTTTGTATCTGGGGCTGGCTTTATTTTCTGATTCCTTTGCTTCCTCTCCTCTTCAGACAGCCTCAAACTTCCCTTTTCTGTTCTGGAATCCTGGGTTTCCGTATTTCCCTCACAGGAAGAAGATGTCATTAATGTCTGTGCCAAAAACATCAGGAACCTTGAGAAAAGAGACTTGGAATTGTCTCAACTTCCTATAAACCCCCAAAATAAACCATGTTAACACAGAGGCCTCAATCCAGTCAGGTGATGGACTACCATAGTGGAAACAGAGTTGGCAGGTTTTGGTTTTAGATGAGCTGTGGAGAAAGTCAAACCTTGCACTGTGTCTATGTCAACTTCTGCTCTGCAACTGTGTTCACTAAACAGCGTTGTCAAAAGGAAGCATGAGGCTCTGGAACGTGATTATTGTCCTGTTTCTAAAGAAACAAGCACATTGCTGAACCTTGCCCAGCAAGTTACAGTGAAATTGACATGTGCCTGACTGCTGCAAGGTGCTGAGGTCTTCAGCTTCACTCAGCCTTCTCTAAGACTTTACACAAGCCACTGCCTCATTTCCAGACATACTTCATTCCATAGAAGAAGCACCTGCTGCATAGGGTTATAGTGATATTTAAAAGGATGATAACTTAGCAGTTGATAAGAAAGGAAAGAGAGATGGTTCTATGAGTGTTGTTACTATCCATATTCTCACAAGTTACCTGAGCTTGGGATTCATTGTCCTAAGTCTCCCCTAGATCTCTGTGCAGAGACGGAGATGTCAATTTCTGGGGTGCGCAAAGGCTGGGATGCAAAATCGAGGGATAGTGCTCCTGGATTTCAGGGCATCTGTTCTTCTGACAAACAAGTATGGAATGTCCTCATGTCAATGGGACAGACCTGTGACAATGGCAACAGCAAGAGCTGAGCTGTTAAGATGGCACACCCGTGGGCACTTCACATGCATGGCAGTGAATACTTGTGGACACCTACAATGTGCTAGTTCTGGAGGAACTGTAAAGGGATCTAGACCCAAAGTTTCTTCCCTCACGTGACTGTAGTCAGTGGCCTAGGAGGTACTGTCCAAGGTGCTGCTCCTGCATCCAGATGGAAAACCCCAGAGTTGTTACCTAACAGATGGGCATCAGCTGCCCCAGGCACAGAGGATAGTTCTGCCCACACGCCACACCCCAGTCCAGCAATAGGTCATTTGGACCTTGTAAGAGGTGATGTAGTCCTCTAGGGTCCCTTTCATTGTTGATACTATGATAAAGGAAGAAGCCTTGACTCCAGTCTGGTCAGCCTACCCTGGCCAGACCACCCTTACTGCCAAGTGCCTGTTAATCTCTCCAGGATGCCTCACCCACCAGTTTTACAGTTAGTATCTCTGTCCCACATTCATGTCAGATAGCCAGGTCTTCATCCCACTGCAATTTAAACGTCCACAATGAAAGACTTTAAAGGAGTAGGGGGCAAGGGAGTGGCTCGATGGGTAAGAGTGCTTGCTGTGCAAACATGAGGATCTGCATTCAGATTGCAGCACCCATGTAAAAAACTGGGCATAGCCACAAACATATCTGTATCCCCGGCAGACTTGGCAGACACAGTAGGGTCTCTGGGGCTTGCTGGCTGCCAATCTAGATAGAAAATATCAAGCTCCAGGTTCATCAAGAGACCCTGTCTCAGAGGAATAAGACAGCACAATAAGGGAATAGTCCTGACATCCTCTTCCTCTGGCATCTATGCATGCAGAGACACATGGACCCACACACACATTCTGGGACTCCATATGTGAGAGCAGTTGAGTCTTGTGTTGACATCAAAAATTGCTGAGTTTGCTTGAGATGCATGTAGAGGAGTGATCATTGTATTTTCATGTATAACTTTTTTTAAAAAAATCACAAATGTGATATGTCAGATTGAAATATTATTCAGCCTAAAAAAGAAAGAAATTCCAACATACACACTTCAGCACAAATGAAGCCCAGCAAACTGTTTGCACAGAGATAAATTCTCTATAGTTCAAGTTCTATGAAATAGTGAGTTATCAAAACCACAAAAACAAAAACAAATTATAATTGCTCAAGGTTGAGAAAGGGGGAATGGGACATTAATTTTGCAGGGCAGAGTGAGTACTGGAGGTAGGCAGTGCTAATGGTTAGACGGCAATGTGACTGTATTCATTACAACTGAGTTGTATACCTCAGTAGTGAAGTTGGCAAGATTCGTGTTGTTTATGTTATTTTGGCACAATAAAAAGGGTAGGACAAAGATGAGACCATCAAGTGCTGTGAATATTGTTGCTTAGGACAAAACTAAAATGAAGTCTGAATCAAACAGGTAGGACTGGGAAGATAGCTCAATGGTACAGCTCTTGCCTAGTATGCGACAAACATATACTCTAAATGTGCATATAAAGAAATGATGGATGATACCATACTAGAGCTAGACTTTGAAGCAGTACCTTCCATTCAGAACTCAGAATAAAAATGCTTCCAACTCCTCTATCCTCAACTCACCCCTCTTCTCTCTGTCTCTCTGTCTCTGTCTCTGTCTCTCTCTCTGTTCATCTCTCTCTCTGTCTCCCCCCCTCTCTCTCTCTCTCTCTCTCTCTCTCTCTCTCTCTCTCTCTCTCTCTCTCTCTCTCCCACACACACATCCTACACCTAGCATGTTCATTTCTGCCACATAATGGCCAGTCCACTGCAGTCCAAACCCAGGGCCATGGGGTTGAATTCCAACACCCACAAATGCCCTGTGTGCATATCCCCCTGGCTTCAGTCTATCAGCCCCACCCTGATACTGTAGCTACCTCTTGGAGGTCCCTTGTAGCATCCAGCCTTGGTAAATTGGTTTGGAATGAGAACAGTGCTTGGAAGGACATGCAGATGAACCTGTTCTGGACTCTTTCCCAGTAGATACTGAGCAGATCCCAGTCTTCTTCCCGCTTGTCAATCAAGGTCAGCACACCAGTCTTGCATGGCCCTGAATCTGTATACCTTTCTTTCAGGACTCTGTACCTTTCTTTCAGGAACATTGGAGTCTGGCAACCAAGGGAATATCAAAGCTGTTCCCCTCATCATTTATTTCTCTATATTCAGAGTCATGGCCGTCAAAGTGGCATCATGTCCTCTAGGAGACATCTCCTAACTCTTACTGCAGTGGAGAGATGAGGACAAATCCCTGAAAGAATTATTTCCTTCTCTGTCATCTTCAGAATATTCTATGGGTCTTAAGCACAGAAAGCCCTCTGAGTAGGAGTCAAGTTGGGTCTTTGACTGCTTTCCCTGGATCAAAATGTCTTAAGTATCTGATGTTTGAAATGGTGCTGATACTATTAAATGACAGCTAACATTTGTCAAAGACTTACCCTGTGCCAGGTGCTATTACAGAGGTCTTACATGCATGGTTCTATTTAATACTCCCAACACCTGAGGTTTATGCCTTACAGAGATGAAAGGAACTCCCTGTAAGCATAGGCATCCAGAAGGGCCCTCAGGGACCAGCGGAAAGAAGAGAATAGTCACTGTTCTTCAAACTCAGCAGAGCAGAGCTTCTCAAATTGACAAGGGCATATATATCACGTAGAAAACATGGGAAGTCAAACTGGTCTCGAGCCAGGGATATGGGTCAGTGGGTAAAGTACTTGCTGCATAAGCATGTGAACCTGAGGTCAATCCCCAGCAGGTGTGGCAGTGCATGCTTGTAATCACCGCACTTCGAAAATGAAGACAGGCAGATCCCTGGGGCTCACTGGCCCACACAGTCTACTTCCTGTCTGACGATATTCCCTGTCCCCAAAACACAAAACAAAACAAACAAAAGCTAGGTGGACAGTGCCAAAGGACTGAAACCTGAGGCTGACCTCTGACTTCCATACTGCGTGTGTGTGTACAGGCACGCGTGCACACACACGCGCGCACACACACGCGCACACACACACACACAAACACTCAGAAATAGAAAATAAGCCAAGTTTATCTCAGTGGGTCCTGGATGAGGCCTGAAATATAGTATTTCTTTCTGTTTCTTAAAGATTTATTTTTTATTTTATGTGTATGAATGTTTTTCCTGCATATGTTTGTACCACATGTGTTCAGCGCCTGTGGAGGCCAGAAAAAGGTGTGTCATATCCCTTGGAACTGGAGCTATAGATGGTTGTGAGCTACCATGAAGTTGCCAGAAACCCAATCCCATCCTCTGCAAGAGCAGCCAGTGCTCCTAACCACTGAGCTATCTCTCAAGCCCCAAGTGCAGTGTTTCTCATAATGGCCTCTGATTTGAAAACCAGGTTACAAGTGTAGTTCCTTCCTGTACCTGTAGTTCCTCTTCCACTCCTGAAATGGAATTCACCCATCCTCCCTCCCATTCACTCTCTGCCATTTGCAGAGTGGGTTATTTATCAAGAGCACCAGCCGTAACTTCTGAACCAGGTCCCAAGCCTGGTTCTGCACTTTCCTTCATGACCTAATATCTCCAAGTTTAGCCTTCCAGTCTGTCAGATGAGAATGAAACTCACTGTATGGCATCTTCGTAAATATCAAATGAGGTAAAAACACAGCAAGCATATGCCTTGAAGCTAGATCATGGTCCATGACCAATGATGGTCATGGTCTGAGGCCTTATTTTATGACTCTCTTATTTATGCATTCACTCCTGATTCCCATATGATCACCAATAAGCTGGCTTCAGCATTTACTTACACATTACATATTGAGGTAGATATTTTCCATGACCCTCGTGGTTATAGCAATGGACACCATCAATCGACAAGAGATAGACTGACCTGTGAATAACTTGTGATCGTGTCAGCAGAATACAGAACTGGCTACACAGGTCCCAGAGATGAGCAATGGGAGTTGCATAGAGAAAGACTGTTCTATAAAAGTGTGTGTGTGTGTGTGTGTGTGTGTGTGTGTGTGTGTGTGTGTGTGTGTGTGTAAGAAAGCAAGACTGTAATGGGGTAAAATGTCAGCAGATCACAAGCTGTTCATTATCTGGAGTGAACTAAATATGTAGGCAATTATTGACAGGAGCCTGAAAGGAGCAATCGGGAGAGTTGGTCCCCAGCCAAATCCCATCTCCTTTCTGAGCAGGAACAGGGATTGGATGACCAGAATTTAACATTTCAGCAGGCATTTTACAAAGAGGGGACAGGCAAGGAGCTACAGGGTTCCCTGGCCAGAAGGAGTAAGCAGTAGTCCCTCTTACCCCACCCTTCCAGCCAATCCAGCAAGCTTGCTCACCAAACACATAGGCTTTGCTTTGAAAGGGAGCTTTATGCATAGGTCCCTGCATGGAAAGCCCCTGCCTGACCACCCTCCCTTCCCCTAAGATGTCATCTTTTGAAATGACTTCATGTGGAAGCATCGCTAAGTAAATTCGCTAAATGCCTATTCATCCCCATCCGATGGGGAGCTGGTGAAGCGGGAAATGCGAAAATGGCCCCAGCTCCAGCCCTGAAAGATGCTTTCTGGGATTGCCAAATGGAGCCACAGCAGGCTGACCCTGGGAGGCCCAAGACTTCCCAGAGGGGGCTCCTGTAGCCTGGCCTTGGCCCCTTCAATCCTCCAGCCCAAGCTCCCCAAGAGGCCCTGTTTATTATTCCTTCTGCTGGAGACCCATTCAGAGGTTAACTTGTCCTTTTATTCATCAGGACAACAATAATGAACTGTCACAGAGTGTGGCAAGGGGTTTGGTAAATAAGACTGGCTGAGGCAAGAAGATGTAGTGGGCCTCGGGATGGCTGGGAAAGACACTACCTGGTTTTCTTTTAAAAGGACATTGCACTGCTGCTTACCCCAGCAGCTCTTCCGAGGTCCTTTTTAGCATCAGGCCACAGAACCTCAGAACCTTAGCCACCTTGGTTATCACTGTCCAGACACATGAAGGCTGGCCTTTTGGGTCTATCCCTAGGATTTACCTCTGTATACATCAGGAGAGAGCTGCATCCAGTGTACATTTGATTTTACCAGGCTGCAGATGCAGGAGGCTCCTCTGGCATCTGCCACCCAATATAGCTGGCTTCTAATTGGTTTTTATTTCAATAAGAGGCTCAGCATCTCTTTAATCACTCTGCTCCATCTCTTCAATCCATCCAGAATTGTGAGTCTTTCAACATACTCCATCCAGTGAGTGGATGAGGGTTCAGAATGGCAAAGAAACAGAGAGGGGTGGAGGACTGAAGGTAGAATGGAACAGGCAACTGAGAAGTAGAAACCTACTATGTGCCTTTAAATCTACCCGTCCTCCTGGTGAAACTGCATGGTGAACCTGTTGTGTGTTCAGTGAGTTTAAATCTGAACGGCCAGGAGAAAATGAGTTTACAGAGGGCCACTGTTCAGAGGGTCTGGTGGCTTGTTCATTCTCTAGACATGTGGTGAGCTGTGGCAGTGCAGCCGAAACTCACTTCCAGATCCTTTTGTTTCTGGAGCTTCGACATTGCTTTCTAAGCTACTGCCCTGCCTCTCTTCAGTCCAGCATTGGGGTTAGGGAGATGGTACAGTAGACAAACCACATGTTACTCAAGCATGAGGACCTAAGTTTAAAACTGCAGCACCCACAGAAAGACAGAAGCAGTGGTGAGCATCCGTAACCCAGCACTCGGACTGAGATGGAAGACAGTTGCAGGTGACTCCCTAGAAGCTCGCAGGCCAGCCAGAAGAGTGTGTGTAGTGACAAACTAGAGACCCTACCTCAAACAAGGTAGAGGGTGAAGGACTAACACCCAAGGCTGTCCTCTGACCAATATACACGGACCATGACACATGTGTGCTTGCACTAACTTTCACAGACACATACACAGAAACATCACACTCCCGCATGTGCGCCACACACACATACCATACACAATGCAAAAGAGTCCAACCTCACTGTGTTCCCATAGAGCCTCTTTCTTCCTGCCTCACCCAATCAGGAAGAGTGGTTAGCCCCTGCCCTCTGAGGAACACTTCCCCCAAGCAGAGAGAGCAGCCTGGTGACAGAGGAGCTGTCACATCTGCACCACTTACCTGTTTGGGTTTATTCAGTGGAAGAGGCGACTGCATCTCTGGCAGATGGAGACCTGTGTGACTGCCTTTTAAAATACTGTCACGGCTGTATGCACAAGCTGATTAGCTGTGACGGCACTGTGAACGCCGAGATTGATGGTGATAAATTTGGGATAACAATGCTGGGAACAATGTCATCCGTTTGCATGGCGCTTCATATTTTTTAAAGCTCTCTCAATCCACAGCCCGGTGGTTATCAAACACTCGGATTCATTCACTGCTCATTGTGCATTGAAGGAGTCAATTCTAAATCAACTCACCTTGATTCATGCATTCCTTCATTACCATTCATTCATTCATTCACCAGGCATTAGTGTAGGTCCTACTGTGTGCCAACAACTAGCAGATATGACTAGATTCCCCACATGTAGACCTTATAGTGTAATGAAACCAAGAGAGTACTTTCAAAGGGTGATAAAGTAGTGAAGTCAGCATTGTGAGGTGATGAAGTTGTGATATAGGAGGCAGGGACTACTTTAGGTGGAATGGCCAGAAAAAAATACCCTATTTGAAGAAAAGGCATTTGAAAGACCTAAATGACAAGAGCAGGCCATAAGTCAAAAGATATAGGACAAAATGGCCCAGGCACAGCAAGTGCAAAGGCCCTGAGACTGATCTGTATATGACATTAGGTATACTGATGACTGTTGTCAGCCGTGCCCAATGCTTAGCATAGAGATAAAACATGTAAGATACTACACTGTCCTCAGAGTTCCTTGTACAATGGAGTATGTGGGAGAGAGATGCACAAACAGCCTGTGCTGGTTAGCTGTAATTGTCAACTTAAAAAGAAAACCCTAGAATCACCTGGGAAGACAGGCTACTTGTATTAGATTGGCCTGTGTCATATCTGGGAGCAGACATAGTCAGAATTAAGTTCATTGACGTGGGAGGACCCAGCCCACCGTATGTGTCACTATTCACTGGAAGTGGGGGGTTCCTGACCTGTACAACAGTGGAGAAGCCAGGCAAAGTATGACAATCAGTCAAGAAAGCAAATGCGCATGCATGCATTCAGTTCTGTCTGCTCTTGACTATGGGTGTGGTGTGTCCAGCTGTCTCAAGCTGTTGTGTGCAGTAATGGACGATAACCAGGGATTGTGAGATAAAATTAACCTGTTCTCTCCTTAAATTGCCCCCATTCTGGGATGTTACACCACAACAGCCAGAATGAAACTAGAACACAGCCTGTTTTCACATAATGTGGCAGGCCCAGGGACAGGACCCGCCAAAAGGATGCATCATCGGACTGTGTGGTAGGGTCAGGACGGGACAAAGAGTGAAATTTGCTTCCTAGGACTAAGAAGGGAGGCAAGGTCCAACACCTCCATGGTCTACAGAGGACCCTGACTTTCTCTTCTGTTTGTTTCCACAGGACAAATGACCAGCTCGTGGCATTTCTCTCCCGATACCGAGATATGAATTTCCTGAAGTCACATGGCCGGGACAATGCAAGGTGATACAGTGGGCACCGCGGAAATGGAAAGCTTTCTCTGGGGCCTTTCCTCCAGGTTGACTTTACACAGCCAGGAAAAGGTTCCTGTGTGAGAGCTCAAGGCTCCCTCTCGTTAGACAAGGACAGAGAGAAACAGATCCTCTCACAGGCTTGCAGCTTTTCTCCCAAGAAATCTTTTGAATTTATTCCTGTATGTGTACATTTGCATGAGTGTGCAAAGAGTGCACATGTATATGCAGGTGCACATGTACCTGTGTATGTGCATGTATGGGGGTGCCCTGTGTATTCAAGTGCACATGTACTTGTGTATGTGTATGTATGGGGGTGCCCTGTGTATGCAGATCCACATGTACCTGTGTATGTGTATGTATGGGGGTGCACATGTGTATGCAGGAGTACATACATCTGCGTGTGTATGTGGGTGCACATGTGTATACTGGTGCACATGCACCTGTTTATGTGTATGTATGGAGGCACACATGTGTATACAGGTGCATGTGCACCTGGGTTTGTGTACATGTGGAAGCCAAAGGATAGTCCCAAGTATCATTCCTCAGGTACTATCTACCATTTTGTTTTTGAGACAAGATCTCTCACATGGGTTCTGGGGATCAAACTCAGATCCCCATCCTTATACAGAAAACACTTTATCAGTCACACCATCTCCTCAGGCCACTTAGAACCTTTCGCATCTTTTTTTTAATCAGGGAATTTTATGAGTTCACTTTTATTGTGGAAATCCTTGGAGCTGAGTAGTCACGGTTAATTCTTGGATCGTTGGTAGGTAGACTGAGAACTGCATCTAAGTGATGTCCCCAAGTCATTTACTCCTTCTGCCTGTCACTCAAGAGCTACTTACCTTACGCCAAACATATGCCAGGCAATGTTCTAGCCGTGAACAAGAGCATCTTCAGACTCTCAAAGCATTTACTTAACAGTTGAAAGACTCGTGATAGCATGAAGCTAACTCCAGAGGTCTGACCTTCCAGTCTGTCTTCCACACTTCCTCCCACTGCTGGTGTGAATGAGACCTGAGGGATTCAGAATCCCACCTCTCCCACTTGGAGTAAGCAGAGTCAAAAACTTGAGGTGATTCAGTTTACAAAGTACTCACTTCACAAGCATGAGTTCAATTTCCAGAAACCCTGTAAAAATCCAGGCATGGCAGCATGCACCTGTAATCCCAGTGGGATGCGGGGAAGAGACAGTCCAGCTAGCCTGGCCTACGTGATGACATTTCAGACCAGCAAAAAACCCTCATCAAGCAAAATGTATAAGGTGCCTAAGGATCAATACCTGAAGTTGTCCTGTGACCTCCACATGCATGCCATGTATGCACACCTGCTCCTACTTACATGTGCATAAACACATTTGCACATGTACATGAACACTTACCCATACACAAACAGCATCCCTCCTGGTGGAAGAGGCAGTCTTGAGCACCCTCTGGTTCTGGTGTTGAACACAACACACTCTGGAATAGTAGCTCTTAGAAGCATTGTAGCCTGTTAATATTTTATGTTTGGCCCTTTTGATATTTCATGTGGTTGTTTGGTTGTTTGTTTGTTTGTTTGTTTTGGTCAATTATCTCATTTGAATGTATCTTCCATGAGAATCCACATTTCCAATTACCTGCGACAAGCCCAGGAGTCCTTAGCTCTGTGTCTGACTTTGCTCAGGGCTGATATCAGTTCCTATTCCGTCTTCCCTAGGTCATGGCAGTTCTTGTTTGTCTCCATTCCTGATTAGGTCATGGTTGGGATTTGAATTTACTGTCCCTATTAAAGATTATTTCTGCCATGGCTCATGCAGATGGTAGGTTCTGTGACTCAGATTACCTTGTTATCTCAAGCAAGTATTAAGTCCCCTGCCATGAGCTTTCGTGAGCTCATCCCAGAATGATTGGGTTGCATCATTTCTTAAGTTTTGCCTTTGATTTCAGTAGCCTATTGGTTTTTCTTGATTATATTCTGCCACCATTGTATTTAAAAGGACCTTTAAGGCTTAGTGGTGCTCTGTGAATTCCTATTGGCTAGCGTAGCATGTTCCAGGCCACCAATGGTGGAGAGGCTGTCTATGCAAATACAAATCATGGCCACTGTGAGTAATCTTCCTGCTAAGTCCCTGACACTTCTTGGCCCAGTGCATATCTAGTGCAGGCTTTATCTAGTGCAGAATTAAAGATTAATGTTTTTATTCTCAGGAAGTGAAAGGGAGATTTTGTGAATCCAAATGAGTTTTCCTAAGGTTGCCCAGATGATAACATGCAGGATTTGAATCCAGGTCTTTCTGATAGCAAAGGAATGTGTCAGTTAGAACTGGGGACAATTATGTGGAGTGTTTATTATTAAAGGGACCCTGATATTGACAGTCCTCACCAATGAGTATAGAATAAAGCCCTTCTTCTCCTCTACATAACCTATAGTATCTGATTTGTCCAAGCAGCTTACATCATGGGCAAGAAGACCATTCCAGTGAAAATCATGTGGTACAAATCACACCTACCCCAGTAGTACTATTTCAAGCTAATCACTATTTAGTCTTGGCTCACTGTTAACCAGGGGTTCTCCTAATAACAATTAGAGTCATGCACTTTGCAGCCCCACCTCCTAGGATGAAATGATAATCTATTGTATCTCAGGTTGTGTTGTATCACTTGTGTAACTTAACCTCTCTGAGGCTATTTTTTACCAGTAAAATTAAATAACAACAGTCCTAGATGGGTAGGATTAAATGAGATGTTGCCTGTGAGGAGGAGGAGGAGGAAGAAGAGGAGGAAGAGGAAGAGGAGGAGGAGGAGGTTGTAATTGCCATGGAAAACATAAAACCAAAATGCTACTGGTAGGAATGTGTCCTAGACTCTGCCCTTCATGTTAGAGCACACCCTGTATGATCCAGGTGCGCCAGTGATGGGCAGATAGTACCTACATGGCTCAGAGAAGTGTAACATGTTCTTAGCACCTGCATCTTAAACCCTAAAGCCCAAGAATCTCAGATCAAAAGTCCTCACAAGCTCCTGTATTCACTCTTTAAATCCCCAGCTGGGACTCTTATTTACATAAATTAAGGACAATATTTTTAGTGTTAATTTAGCAATAAAATGAGTTAGTGTGTCATTGCCTACAACCTTCTTTCCTTTGTTAGTCAAGTCTTCAGTCTTCCCTTAGTGTGTGAACTAGGCTTTTCACAGCCTCTTCCATTGCCTCTATCTAGTGGGCAGGGGTGTATCCAACTTAAGTCTGGTCCCCTTACCAGTGCAGTGATACAAATAATTCTTTATGTGGTTTGTGACATAAGAACACTTCAGACTAACTTGTGTATGAGGAGAGTTTACTGGAACAAGTTACACTGACTTTGGGTATAACTGAATTGAGCAGCTCAAATGACAGTACCAAGCCTAGATGAGTCTATTTTCTTGAGTGTTGACTTGATTTTCTCACTTTCGGTTGTGGCCATTAACAACCCAGTCTCTGACTGATTTTAACATACAAGCAAGGAAGCTGAGATACAGAGAAATGTTGGACTCACAGAATTAGGGTGGGGCTAGGACTCAAGCCCTACTGAGTGTGCCCAAAGAGGCCAATCCCAAATCTCCCCAGTGTGTCACTTCCCTGTGTGCCAGCTCTGCTTTGCTCCAGTGTGCCAGCTGATTTTTTTTAATTATCAGTTCTTTGGTAACTTTGTACAGCGTGTGTCTTAATTTACTATGGCTGTGGTGAAACACCATGACCAAAGCAACTTGGGGAGAAAAGGGTTAATTCGTCTTATGCTCCCGCGTCATTGTTCATTATCAAAGGCAGTTGAGACAGGAACCAAATAGGGCAGGAACGTGGAGGCAGGAGCTGACTCAGAGGACATGGAGGGTGCTGCTTACTGCCTTGCTCATCATGGTATGCTCAGCCAGCTTTCTTATAGACCCCGGGACCACCAGCCCGGAGATGGCACCTCCCACAATGGGCTGGGCCCTCCCCCATCAATCACTAACTAAGAAAATGCTCTATCGGCTTACCCACACCCTGATCTTATGGAAGCATTTTCTCAGTTGAGGTTCCTTCCTTCCAAATGACTCTAGTCTGTTTCAGGTTGGCTTACAAACCAGTCAGCACCATGTGTTCCATTATATTCATCCCTTTTACCAACTCCTCCCAGACCCAGTCTCTTTCCTATACATCCTACTTTATGCCCTCTTTATTTTTAATCCTAAAAATACAATTTTAAGCCATCAAAACCAACTTGTGTGGCCATGTATTCTTGGCCCTGTGGTCTTCCACTGGAGCATGGTCAACTTATATCCTCCCTCTCCCTCCTCCAGCGCTATCAGATGTCAGGGGCTTCTTAGCTAGGGATAGAGCTTTATGCCACCTCCTGTCTCCATGCTTGCATTTGATCTTGCATGCACTTGCATGGGTCCTCTGCATGCTGCCGCAACTGCTGTGGGTTCATGTGTGCTACCCCTGTGTCCAGAAGACACTGTTTCCTTATAGCCATGCACTGTCTCTAACACGTATAGTCTCCCTGTCCCCTCTTCAGCAGTTGTCCCTAAGCCTTGGGAGGAGGGGGTGTTATGTAGAGGTCTCATTTAGTACTTTGTAGTTTTTTTAATCATTTCTTGTTGTGGGTCTCTATTAGTCACCATCTGCTTCAGCTAGAAGCTTCTTAGATGAGGGTTGAGACATGTGTTTATTTATGGATATAACAAGTCATTGGGAATCAAGATAATATTATGTCCATTTAACAGAATAATAGTAGATTCTATCTCCTGGGCTTTCTAACCTATGTAACCAAAATATTTGTGGCTTGATAATGTGCTGGGGTGATGCTGAGGCAACTACTCAGCTTAACTGAGCCTCAGCATTCTCCCCTTTGCAGAACAATATAGTCAAATGAGCTAGTTGCCAAAGTCCCATTCCAGTCTGGTATGGCTTGTCTCTAGACTGACTCTTGTAAGAGTTTGAGAGGCACAAGGATGTAAGGAACAAAAACAAGCGGTGGGATGCAGCATAGGTTTCAAGGTGCCTCAGTTTTTATTTCTACACAGAGCCTAACAGCCACCCTGACCCTCTGTGCCTGTCTCCAGACTTTAGCAGCTAGGTTAGACTTTTAACTCCCACTATGAGGAGATGGCATAAAAACAAACTTGTATTTTAATAACTGCCAAATTGGTCCCTACTGTTCTTATAATTAAATGAACAGGAGTGCAATGTTCACCATTTCATCTGGTTTTTATCCAAAAATTGTAAGTGACCAATGGGGTGACTGATGTGTGGTGCCACATCATTTCCTAGGGACCACCAGCAGGGCCTGATCCCTGAAATTTATTCTGAACCCTGAATAATGGAAATGTCTCTGGGAGCTCCTTGCTTTTGCTCAGATGCAGTTTACCTGAGTCTTGGTGTATGGGGACAAAGAAATAGGAAAAACCAGCTCCCTCTGATACAGTAGTTTCTCATGGGATATTTTCTGCTCTGTGTAATTTCTCAGTCACCAAGAGCCCCGTGTTTGGAATGTGAAAAAATGTAAATGGTAAGGCAGTAATGCTGGTATCAACATGTCATCTCTGCTACATCCCAGCTGTGTGTCTCCAGCATGTAGCTCTGACTAGCCTTGTCTCTGTGTATAGCAGGCAAATACAACATGATGAAATTACTCACAAACCATGGGAAGGCATCAAGCTGGACCCTTTGAATATGTTTCCTCGGTCCACTCTCTCTTGGTGAATACTCTCCCATTTGAGAGAAGTATGCAGCTGAGGAATGGACCATCGATTTGTCTTACCCCACCCACCAAGGTCTTAAGGCTTGCTGCTGAAAGAGCTCCAGCAGAGAAAGTCAGCCATCCAAGATCTGAAGCTAGAAGGCCAGAGTCACCTGCCCCCTCTCAGCACTCACTACGTGAGACCCCCTGTAAATCATATCAATTATCTGTTTGTCAGCTCCTTGTCTGTAAAACTGGAATGATGAGAATAATGCCAACCCATAGAATTTACTAGATTTTACTGCATTTGCCAGCCATGATGGTGCAGGCCTGTAATACCAGCTATGTGGAAGACTAAGGAAGGAAGATGGCAAGTTCAAGGCCAGTCTGGGAGAAATCTGTCTCAAAATAAAAGTTTTTTAAAGGAGCCATTCTGAGACCAGTGAGATGGCTCTGTGAGTTACAGTGGTTGGCCATAAAAGCCTGGTGGCCTGAGTTTAATCCGCAAAACCCAAGTAAAGTAGGGAGGATAGAACCAGCTCCACGGAATTGTATACTCTATTGTCCACATCATGGCACATGTGTGCATATACACCAGACATACACACACACACACACACACACACACACACACACACGGAGGAGAGGGAAAAGGAGGGGGAGAGACAGGATAACAGAGAGACCAAGATGAGGAGATAATACTATTTTGGTTTTTTTTAATGGCTGATGGTTCATTTGGTAAAGATACTTGTTGCCAAGCTTGATGACCTGAATTCAATCCCCAGTAACTACATGATAGAAGGAAAGAACCAACTCCCATCGATTGTTCTCCCACCTCTACAAGTGTACCATGGTATGTGAACACATCCAGACAGACAGACTGACATACACAGATGAAGTAAATGAGCACATACAAAAATATTTAAATACATAAGTGAATAAAAGAGGGCTAGAGAAGTGCTTGGGAGCTTGGGAGCATGTGCAAGACCCTGAGTTCTGTTTACAGTACTACAGAACAAAATAAAGAAGCAGATTAATAAAGCCTCTTGGGACAGTTGCTTTGAATAGGGAACACATGATGATGATGATGATCATGATGATGATGATGATGATGATGATGATGGGGAAGCATCTTAGAAGTGACAGACCTGTGACTCCACCTCTCAGGAAACTTTCTAGAGTCTTCTCAGTGTTTGGGTTGAGACTGGGAAAGGATCCAGCTCCATATTGGAAGCAGCACGAGCAGCTCCCTGTCCTCCTGTCTGGACTCCACCTGCTGCAGGCAGCATTCCCACATTAGGTACCAGAATGACTCTGAGCAGCATCAGGTATTTCTCTTCTCTGACACTGAATTAATTCTCCAGCTCAAATCCCATTAGATGTGTAACAGGCAACTGATTAACCTAAAGTTGGCAAGTCCACAGGGATCCTAGCCAGGAGCCTCCTCCTGGTAAATCTGCTGTCTGGAGGTCCTTTGGTACCATCTTGCTTCTGCAGAGATGGGCTCTCTCCCCTGTCTCCCCTGTTTAACACACAGCACTCTAATGAGAGCACATAATTAATATTGCATCTCCAGTTGCAGAAAGCAGATCACACTTCAACTTTTTTTCTCATACACCTGATTTGGTCCTTTATCATACTCATGGGGTCTATGAGTTTCAAGAGCCGTGTCACCTCAGAACTTTGTGTCATGCTCGCCCTTGCCCCCCCACCCCCTGCACAGGACTTTGCATACATGCCCTCCCATTATTCTGCTATGCACCTTTCTGTTTTTTCAAGATAACATGAATAGTTAGACTAAAAAGAAAAAAATACATTCTCACAATTAATCAGGAGTAGAATAGGATTTTATTTTCTTTTTTGTATTTCTTTCTATGTCCAAAAGTCTGTGAATGGCAGGCATCATTTTGTTAATGAAAACAGAAAGCAGCAGACACTGTTTTTAAAAATGCATGTAGGGACTGGAAAGGGGTCTCTGTTAGTAAGCATTTGCCACAGAAGCATGAGGACCTCAATTTGGATCCCCTGCATCTGTGTAAAAAAGCTGGCGTGGGCGAAGTAGCCTCCACAGGTCATCACAGTGCTAGGGAGGGGGAGCATGTGGGTGGGAACAAGGTGATCCTTCTGCTCATTGGTCAGACAGTCTTTGAGTCAGTGAGCTTCTGTTTCAGTGAGAACCCTGTTCAAAACTAAGGTCAAAGAAGATCCCAGATGTCAAGTAGGAGCTGTATGCATACACACACATATACAAACACATGTGCACAATTGAGCACACATGCACACACACACACATTTGCATCCATATGCAAACAAACAAACAGTGCATGGGCTATAAAACTCACAAGGTCTTCAATGGACCTTTGCTTATAGAAGAGACCAGCAGATTCCTGGCCTTAAAGCCTGGACTAACATAAGAGTTCTTGAATCTGTAGGTCTCAGAATTCAAGCCATTGGTTCTGCATTTCCTTTTGGGCATCTTTTCTCTCTTTGAGCAGAAAGACAATTTGGTTTCCCTGCACAGTGTAATAAGTGACAGCTATCTCTGACCATCTTCACCAGTTGAAATTCCTTACCAGCTTTTTGCCATTGCCCTTGATTTTTCCTGCACAACAAATACAGAAAGTAAAACTGTGTGTTTGTGGTTTGCATGGATCAGGCCCAGAATGCAGTGTGTACTCAGCAAATTGTAGCTATCACTACCTACTTTGTTCTCTGCCTCTAGATGGGAGAAAAAGACAGAGATGGTGTTCTCAATCCTAGTCTTGGTACAGAGATCGGGAAATGAGAGTTATCCAATACAGTCTCTAGGGCTGATAAAATCATGGCTGTCCCACGCCCTTTAGTTACCTCTCCCTGTGTCTAAGACCAGCAAGATGCTGGAGTCTACCCAAATCAGAACCTAGTGCTAACTCCTAGCCAACTCCTGACTTGAGACAGCAGGAAAGGTTTGTATTGGTAGTCCTTGACCACAATTAGAAGAATAGGTATGACACCTGTCACCTCCACCATCACAACCATTAGTATGAAATCACTTCACAGACTGGGGTTCCAAGTAGGGACTCTGGGCGCTGTCCTTGGTGCTGACGTATCACTCCTTTCCAGCATGGGGATTTCTTGTCAGCTCTTGGCATACACTGCATGCCTTCCTGCTAAATCCCAGAAGATAATAAAAGAGATAAACATTGAAAACACCCATGTCGATGAAGGATAGCCTCTATGCCCTGACTGTCTCATGGAGTGCTGACTGTATGTCCAGCACTGTATTAAGCCCTCCCCTCCCCTATCTTATTTAAGCCTTCAGACTAACACTTAGAGGTAGGCATTGTTTCAGTCACTCTTTTCCAACTGAGATATTGAAGCAGCACATGATGAAGGAAGTGTGGGGTTAGTTCCAGACATAGAACTTAGACCAAGCTGCCTGGCTTCATGGCTCCCCTGCTTCATATGGCTGTAACGTGTGAGCATGCCAGATGCCTGAGTGATTGCAGAGTTTGTGAGTTATCATGCTTTGTTCTGTGGCTTCCTTTTCATTTGTTTATTTGTATGTGTGAAGATACGTGTGTGTGTGTGTGTGTGTGTGTGTGTGTTTTCATGTGGAGGCCAGAGGTCAACCTTTGATGTTTCAGGGTCATCTACCTTATTTTCTGCTACAGCACATCACTGGTCTAGAGTTCACCAGTTAGGCTGGTCTGGCTGACCGTAGAGTCCAGGGATCCACCTGCATCTGCCGCACCACACTTGGCTGTTCACTTGGGCTCTGGAGATCAAACTAAACCATGGTTGAACCCTTGGCTTTATGCCTTAATAAAATGCCTGGTTTATGTTTTTCTAAAGGGGTTCCATGACAGGGTGCTGGCCATTGGGAACACAGAGCAGATTGGTTTGTCCAGGAATGTGACTCTGGGACATTGTTCATCTTCTCTGGGCCTCAGTTGCTTTTCTCTTTGTTTGTTTTGCTCAGCTATAGCATTAGTTACCTTGGTGAATTACTAAGACTTCTTTCAACGCACTGAGGACCCTGGGGGCAGCCTCCATCCTTTTAGAACTCACAAGAAAGTCCTGGGATAGCCCCATACTTAGTGGTTGTGCCAAGATGGCAGCCAGAAAATGTGCAGAATGGAGAAAGCACTTTGACTCCTAATGACAAAACGGAACCCTTCTTCACTGACTTCTCATCCTCTGGGGACAGTTGGATTCCTCTAACCTAATCAAGACCTTCCATGTGATTTAGATTCCTTCTCAGCTGTTAGAATTTGGTCCCTTGAATACCAGTGGAGCCTATTTAGCTAAGATTTGGTTTTATATTGTAAGTAAAAATAAATGTTGGAAGGCAAGCCACACATTTCTCAAAGCTTAGGAAGTAAAACTGAATGCGAAATTTAGGAGGGGCCTCTGAAGATGCAAGTCCACATGGGTCCCCCAGAAGACCTTTCAAAGCAAAATAGGACTCTTATTCTTGGGCACTGTGTCTTTGAAGTAGTGGAAGTGCTCAGATCCTTCATTTCTACCCCTGTGGGAGGGACCCTGGTGAACTGAAGCAACAAAGAATGGCAGAAACCTTAAGAGCTTGCCTTGGAATCAAGTTTAAGACCTCTAGCTCTGTGATTTTGGAGAAGTTACTTAACCTGTCCATTTTTGTTTGTTTGTTTAGCTGTTTTTTGAGGCAAGTTTTTGTTGTGTAGCTTCAACTAGCCTGGTACTCACTATACAGCCCAAGCTACCCTCAAAGTCAAGGCAAGCCTCTTGCCTCACTTTCCCAAGTGCTGAGATTACCAAGTCTGGCTATAATTGCTGAACCTTTCAGAGAGCCCATTCCTCTAATACCTCTGCTAGATATCGCATGTGTTAGAGGAATTGGATGGGTACCAGATTGTGTCATTTCTGTGACTTCCTGATTGTCTAATGGTTGTGGCTCCTGCCTGTTCCATTATTCATTCATCCCTTGAGTAAATACATTTGCTGAGAACTTGGTGCATAGAATACATTCTTGTAGGGATACAGCAGAGAACCTGCAGACAAACATCCCTGACATCTCAAGACATATGCCTCTTGAGCAGAAACAGATGACAAACTAAATAAGTACCTTGCACATGAGAAAGAAGGTGCAGTAGATAACAATAAAGCATGGAAAGGATTCAGGATGCTAGGGATGGAAGAGGGGTGTCACCATATGGAAGAATTGATTGATGGTTGCCTCCATTCATTGCTTGGGTATGGGTAAATAGTGCTTGCTTAATGCTTTGCAAGGTTCTTGCAGGGGCATCTGATTTGGGAAGCTGTTGGGACTTCCTGCTGTGCGTTCATGGAGTCATGCTGAACCAGGATCAGCAGGATCAGTACCTGACTCTTCATAGTGCCTGTGTTGCTTTGGCGCCACCTGTTGCCCAGATGACCCAAGGTAACCATGGCAATGAAAAACCAAGAGGATGGAGAGAACATCCTTGATCCCTTTCTGTGTATTATTAATTCCATAAATGCAAACTAGTGCTCAGCCCTCATGGGAAAGAGTCAGAAGCCAACACCAATAAAAAGAAGGTGTGTTTAGACTTACCATGTCTTCCAAATTCACCTTTTATGTTTTAAGTTATGGTGAATGCACAGGACAGAGTAAATGAAATTTTAAAATTAAATATTGATTCAAAGAGTTGACTCTGCTCCCCTGCTTGATACCCAGACTCTGGGCTTCTACCATCTTCTTCTAAGACAAAACAAAGTCCTCAGAGACTCTGTGGCATGAGGAACTTTTCTTAGGCTTGAGGAATATGCTGTCTTTATTTACTCATACTTAACCAACCACATATTTGCAGCTTTTCTGTTTGGAAAGGCAGTAAACATGGAACTCAGTCCCACCAAAGTAATGACCATTTCATTTTGGAGATGATTCATACATGAATATTGCATTTGAGTATTATAACCTGGGACAGCACATTAAAATTACAAGAAGATTCTATTAGCACATAATGGAATGTGGGATTTAACCACTGCTCCACAACAGAAGGAATTGTCTAGGCCCCTCATCCACAGATTGTTTTTCACTTTCTCTCTCTGCTATATGGTTTCCATATGAATTTTCACATAAGTTATCTGAAATTAAAAATTTTAACATGGTCCTGTGCAACCACTGGACCTTATCACGTGATTATTAGTAGCCAGAGTCAAGACAGGATTTGATATTTCAAATACTGCCACACTCCAGTTTTGTTTCTGTGGAAGTGATAGTGTGTCTATAGTGAACAGCTCATGGAAGTCAAGCAGAAAAAAGAATGATCATTATTCTGATGAACTAGGTGTGCATGGTGAGCCTACAGTCCAGAGAGTTCCCAATCCAGGAAACTTTCTGCTGTTCCTCCCTTCTGTGCCATGCACTGGTCCAGGAATCTGGATCTCTGAAGCTCTGATTAGCAACCCTCTGTATGAATCTTCTCCTTGTCACCTGCAGAAGTCCTGTTCCATGCTAGTCTGGCTTCACCCCTGCAGCAGTCCTGCTCCATGCTAGGCTAGGCTCACCCCTGCATCAGTCCTGCTCCATGTTAGGCTTGCCAATTTCCCAAAGACACCTAGAACCATGCATAACACACAGAAGATGTTCAATAAAGACTCTCTGTGAGTGAACTAAAAATTCAGGAAGAAAGCTTGCTTATAATTCTGCCCACACTCCTAACACACCCACTTCTTAGATCTCATCTAAGGAGCTTAGATTTTTCCTAGCTGCAGAGACAGACAGACAGACAGACATACAGAGACCAAGAAACAGAGACACAGAAAGAGACAGAGACACAAAAACAGGCATAGAGAAAGAAGCAGAAAAGACATGCCACGTCTACTCCATCTGCCCTGCATAGTTCTAAATGAGATGGATGGATGGGTGTGTGTGTGTGTGTGTGTGTGTGTGTGTGTGTGTGTGTGTGTGTGTGTGTGTGTTCTATGAAAGCCAGAGGTATCAATTTTGTGTTTGCATGGGAAGAGCTCAGTGGGGCCTTTCATTTTTTTCTACCAAATGCAACCTGAGATCATGTAAGTGTCAAACCATGGCAATCCCAGTGGTCACTGAATTAGGCACAGACTGGAATTATAAACTCTCATATCACATTATAGTTTGTGTAGATGCCTCAAAGCATAATTTATGCCCACTGCTTCTACAAAAGTACTTATTAGATGTGCCAGGATGCTACCACATCTTGTCATTTACTGTGTAATGAAATATCCAAAAGATCATAATTTGTTATTTTTTCAAAATATTTTATAAACCAGTGTATAATGTGCGAATTGAGAAACAGCTATGGACATGAACTGTAGCTGGATGGTGGAGTGCCTGCCAAGCATGCTAAGGCCCTGGGTTTGAACTCTAGTGCTGAAAAGAAAAAGAACTATACACATTAATACCAGTGTGTCACAGTTTTGTTGTGGTTTTTATAGCAGAGCTATGAGCAGACTTTCTTCTTGAACTTTAAGTTTCTTCAAACAAGCCTTTATTGAACACCTATCATAGGAAGGATCCTTACTCTAATGAGCTAGGTATCCATTTGGAGCTTACAGCCCAGAAGGTTCCCAACATGCACCCATCTGATATGTGTGCATGCATGTATGCATGTGTGTGTGCATGTGTGTTTCTGTGTGTATCAACCCTAAGCTGGCCTCAGAGCTCAGCACATAGCCAAAAAACGACCTTAAATTTACATTCCTCCTGCCTCTACCCCTTGAGTGCTAAAATGATGTCATCATGCCAGGCAGTTTCATAAGATACTGGAGATTGAACCCAGGATTTCATGCATTCTCTGCAGGCATTCTACCAACTGAGTTATGTCAGTGTGAGTGTGTGTGTGTGTGTGTGTGTGTGTGTGTGTGTGTGTGTGTGTGTAGCACTATCATAACGTGAGGGCCCATGAGCTGCATTCATCAAACTGTCACAGAAACCACTAAAAGGCTGTTGAAGGAGATTTCTAGAAAAGTAAAGGTGAGACTGAATTTGCTCACATCTAGGTGAGCTTCCAGGTAGCTGCACTAGGCTCTCTGGGCTCCAGTGGTTCTTCTATCCAATAGGGCAATGGCAATCCCTTCCCCATAGATGCTATGCCCTGCCTCACTCTGGAAGAATAAGGTCCACATGAAATCCTGGCTCCTATGAGCACACAGAAAGTGCTAAGTAAATGCCTTAACTTCCCATTAAGGTGTTTTGGGGCTCTCAGAAGACCTTTCTTATCCAGGTTCTCAAGGTCAACTTGTTTTGCACAGGTTCATTCGGAAACAGGGCCTGGATCGTCTTTTCCTGGAGTGTGATGCACATATGTGGCGCCTGGGGGACCGGCGGATTCCAGAGGGCATTGCTGTGGACGGTGGCTCTGATTGGTTCCTGCTTAACCGGAAGTTTGTGGAGTATGTCACATTCTCTACAGATGACCTGGTGACCAAGATGAAGCAGTTTTACTCTTATACCCTCCTGCCTGCTGAAGTGAGTTCCAAGAAAGATTCCAGGGCAGAGGATGGGGAGAGGGACTAGGTGTAGCCTTAGCAGACAGTGAATTTTGACAGTGTATTTCTGGCTCCATGGACTACCCTGCAGACCACCAGACAATTCTGGAGACCCACACTGGTCCCTGCAGACCTGACCTCATAGCAAGATCTGTAGTGCACATATACTGTCAGGGATGCTACCACAGCCTGCATGGTCTCTACATGTAAAGTACAGAAAGTAGCCCTATTCAAGGCACTCTACCCCTATTTATCATAGGAAAAAATCCAATATTCTTACTTTTCTAGAAAAAGATGTTACTGTGATTTTTCAAAAAAAAAGGGGGGGTACAACTGCAAGCCCTCTGATTGTTGACGAGACTCTTTGGAATTGTGCAGTGCATGCTAACAGTTCCAGGACACAGCCACAGCCACATCAACTCTTAACACATCCTCCAGTCATCAATCATGCAGTAAAGTAATAACCATTTTCAGCACCAGTAATCCCTTTTCTCATTTGAATACAGTTCTGTCATTCCTGTCACTCCCTGACAGTGCTGTCTTCATTGCACACACACACACACACACACACACACACACACACAGCGCATGCATGCATGCATGCATGCATGCACGATCCAAAATTGCCCTGAGAAAACTAAATGGGATCACTTTCACTAGCCCTCTCCTTTGTCAGCCATCATGGCCAAATGTTCAGGGCTCAGCCCTTCCTAGGGAGCATATTGAACATGCCCTGGACCTTTTGTAACATCAAGGTGCAATCCCCCCATTGCATAAGGCTCCAGACCATTCTAAAACAGCCAGGCATATCCTAATATAATATATTGCCTGTCACATGCTAGAAGCTGACTTATCAGCTCTGAGATGGGAGCTTCTAGTTTCATCTCCCTGACCGCAAGCCACTTTTATCCTGACACCTAGTCTCAAGAAAACCCCAGTGCTTGTTCTGTCTCCATGGATCCTATGGCACTGCTCATGGGTGATTCTCTGTTTCCCCCTGTTGGACCTCAAGCTCTGATCACACAGCCTGGAACAGACCATGCATCTCCATGGATGGTTCCCATGTATTATCAGGTCAGGGGCCAGTTCCCAGGAGGACTGGCTGTCCACACACCTCAGTGTGAGGAAAAGCTCAGCCTCTTTAAGCCAGGTTTTACTATTCTGTGCACATGTTAAGTCATCAGCTTTTAATCCTATTTCAGCAAAAATCACCTTTTCTCTCCATTCTGATAACCTCCTCATCCATTATCTTGCAGGGAATTTCTGCATCGTTATAAAGGACACAGGGCAATTGGTAATTGGGTACTTTTCCCCACTGCTTGATGGAAGAGAGGTGCCTCTGTGGGCTTGTAGACAATTCAAGTTTAAATCCAGGTCCCCTGCCAATGTCATTAGCATCACAGGAAGACAAGTGAGTGGAGTTGAGTGGCAGGTAGAGCTTCATTTTGCCATCCACCCATTTCGAAGAGATTCTCTGAGAGTTTGGTTGTTCTCAGCAATATGACAACCACACCATCGGTACCCACAGCTCTCAATGGACTCACTTTCCACCCCTGCCTCAGCACTGAAACACGTCCCCGGGGGCTCTCCCAGACCCTCTTCCTCCATTGTGCTGTGTCTGCCCACTTGTTCTTTCCTAGACAGCTCCAGGGCTTAGAAGAAATCTAAAGGCTGTGTCATAAATTTGCAACAGGCAGACATATCCACCAACAGCTTCCCCTGGGGACCAGGGTCCAGAAGGAGGTGTATTCTGCAGTTGGCAGAGCTTGTTATAAAATAGTGTTGAAATAGAACTCTCTCTTTTCCTTCTCTTTCAGTATCTCATTGTGTCTCCTCTCTGCCTCTCTTTCCCTCCCAGTATTACCTCTTCCTCAGAGTCCCTGAAAGAACCGGCCACGAGTCCTAGAATTAGGAAAGAACTATGGGTCCTGGTGCATTACCACAGAAAGCATTCAGCCCATCTTCACTTGTGTTATGGCCACACTCTGTGGGCTCCTTCAACACCATGGACAGAAAACAACCCCTCAATACCCACTGTGAGCTCCATGACTCCTGATTAAGTACTATGGACAGCAATCACATACTTAACCCCTTATTCTAGCCACACTATCTTAGTGCATTGGCTCCTGGTCCAGCACTACCAACAGCAGCATCTCTCCCACCCACCTTTTCCTGTGTTGCAGTGAATGTGGTAGACCTTGGTTTATCACCATGGACATCGAGCAACCCTGCCCTTCCCTGCACTGTAGTCACAGTATATGGGTGGACCCATGAGTCTGACCTTTCTGAAACCTGTTGGTTTCCCAACTGGCTCTTCGCAAACAAGAGCCCTTACAGTCTGTAGTTTCCTGGGAAGCTGTCTGCCATGTTTGCTTCTGGTCCCCGTTTGTTGATACATCCTGAAAAACTCTTCCTGTCTGTTAAACACACAGCGGATGTCCTAGGTGATGAGACAGATACCGTCATATGAGATTCTACGCACTAGGGAAGAAATGTTCAAGGCAATAAACTTGTAGGTAGAATTAGCCAGTGAAGACTAAACAGACATCTGCACCCTGAGATGGACTCGGTAGTGGTGTCCTGGAGAGCCCTTTGCACGTGACGGTCCTCAGGTGGGACATGCCAATCTGACACACTTGGTCGTGTGCTACCGAGTTCTCATGCTTGCTCCTTCCTCCTCTGCAGTCCTTTTTCCACACGGTCCTGGAGAACAGCCCCCACTGTGACACCATGGTAGATAACAACCTGCGCATCACCAATTGGAACCGCAAGCTGGGCTGCAAGTGCCAGTACAAGCACATTGTGGACTGGTGTGGCTGCTCTCCCAATGACTTCAAGCCTCAGGACTTCCATCGCTTCCAGGTGAGTCCTCCTGTGCCACCACACCTTCCTAGGAAGCCACTGCAAGCCTTTAAAGACAGACCTAGGAGCCGTCTTATCCTCACTGCCAAGCCTGGCTGTAACCAGCAGTTAACAAGCTTTGTCCCATGCTGAGTGGTTGAACTAGCCTCCCCAGATTGACTCATTAACCTCCCAATAGCCCGGACATGTGTGTGTTGCTACTATTATGATCCTTCCATCTTCAAGATTAAAAAAAACTGAGGTACAAATGCTCAGAAACCTCATCACACATCCCAGGCGAGAGAAATGGCTCAGTGAAGAAGAATGAGTGCTACACAATACCCACAGTAGAAGCCTGGAATGGCTATGTCTTTAACCCCAGTGCTGAAGAATGGGAGACAGGAAAATCCATAAGATGTATTTGAAAATGGTAAGCTCTGGGTTCAGAGCCCTAGTGGGAGATACTCAACATCCTCCTCTAAGCTCTATACATACAAGCACAGGTGTTTGACTTGCACACATGCACATATAGACAAACAGCACACTACACACATACACACACGGGCAGAGGACTGACTCATAGATGACTACATGAAATAAAAGATAATGTGATCCAAAGCATCAATTCCCAAGGTCATTCCCATCATCTTTGCTATATTGCCTCTCAGTCACATCACCTGGAATATTTGTTAAAACATTTTTTTCTGGGTATATGATTGACTATATTTAGAGCAGGTTTTTTGTTTGTTTGTTTGTTTACCCCAGCACTTTTTGTCATTGTCACTGTGTTGTTGGGGACCATCCTCTGTGGTCTCTACCCACAAATGCAGTTGCAGTCTTTAACTGTCATGTACAAAGGTATCTCACAAGTGTCCCAGAGTGTGTCTGCCCTAAGTTCAAACTTACCCCTTGTTGGAAACTAGTAGTCTCCAGAAAAGTCTAGAATACTGTTATATTACACTTAGGAAAAACCTGAGGAGCATCCAGGTTGGGAGAGCATCATGTTCCATAAACTTGAAGGAGTGGCAAGAGGTGGAAACAACATTACTTTTACAGCTGCTCTGCATAGCCTTTCAGTGTGGAGATAGCAGGGAAGGGAATGCTCACAAGCCTTGGCCCCGGGTCCTACCCTACATGGAATCTCTTCTCACTCTGTATGCTCCCCCTGGACAGTGTGGTACCTGGGTTTCTTCCTCTTCTCTTTCTAGTGGAACCCCAAACAAAAGCCCATAAAATACTAAAACAAATCAGGTGGGGTCTCTGTAGCCATCACACAGAGATGACATTCTGTTTCTCAGAAGGATGGCAGGCACAGAAGCAAAAGCTGATGACACCAGGAGGCATCCTTGCTGTAACGGTGTATAATCAGATTTGCCTTTGTGGAGCCTCAGGTCTCTTAACCTGATCCCTTGGAGCATAGCCACAGATATACAGTATCTCATCACCAAGAGGCTTGTCCAGGATGCAGAACCTCAGCCTCTTTGCACAGCTAAAAGCCAGGACCAAACAATGACCATGTACAAGATCACCGTGTGAGTAGGATACTGCCATGTTGGATATACTCTTTACCAACTGTGTGCAAGACCTTCTGTGTGCATTGGCTTTGCTGAGATGGGTGTCAGCTGCTTTGTAGGTGGTGATACTGAAGCACGGAGGGATTAAAATTATTTTTTGTGGCCATGTAACTTATGAATTTGGTAGGACTAAGGATAGGTGGGTATATGGGACTTTTACCTTTAGTCCCCACTGGTTCTGTGCCTATTCGGACACAGAAAAAGCAGGCATTTTTCCTTTTGTTATTTATTATTCCCCAACATCCCCACTTATCATCTTTAGCTGCCTATATTTGATGATGCACTGAGAACTTCCAGGGCACCCCCAGACTCTTGTTAACTTAAGCACAAACTTGGGTGATTTGGGACTCTCCACTCCTGTCTATGCAGAAAGGATGTGCAGAGCAAGAAGGCTGCAGGGGCAATGCCTTATCTGCCCAAAGAAGAAGAGTGGCCATGCCTTTGTCTAGGATGATCCCTGCCCTTCAGCATTTAGAGGCAGCAGCCCAGAGCCTTGGTATGCTGATTCCAGGAAGTGCCATTACCTAAGGCTGTTTCGAGTGGCAGCATCTGTATGACCACCACATTTGCTGAATCAAGCAAACTTAGAGACTGAACTGGGTGCGCACAGCACAATTAAGTAAAGACAAGGCTATCCTTCAACATCTAGATGCTGTGCTGTCTGTTAGAAGCAGATAGTTCTTTTCTAATGAATTCTAAGGAAGAGAGTGATTAAAAATAAACTCATACCCTTGGGCCTAGAGAGATGGCTCAGTGGTTAAGAGTATTCCTGCTCTTCTAGAGAACCCATGTTCAGTTCCCAGCACCATGTTAAGTGACTCACATCTGCCTGTAACTCCAGGTTTAGAGGATCCAGCTCCCTTTTTGGTGTCTTTGGGAACTCACATACATATGGCATGTACGCACATACACACACACACAGAGAGAGAGAGAGAGAGAGAGAGTCTTAAAAAGAAGTGTGCCCTTCTAGAAGAAGATCAATCTGCAGTCAGAGAATAGCAGAATAACAGTTAGAGATGGAAGCCATCTTGCCAGTGAGACTGGTTATTGTCCCTATGTAATGACAACCTGTAGGTCAATAGGGAACCTAGTAGCCAAATGAAGTGGCAGTGGTAATCACTTAACAGCAACTGATAACATGTGCTGGTAACTCATGCTTCTGTCCACGCTTCAAAGACAGGAAAATTGAGGCTGGAGCATTTGGGTGGTATGCCCAGGAAGTAGCAGAGGGCATGAACTCAAGTAGGCTGATTCCCTAGTGATGTCCAACTCCTCTCCAGTACAGAGGTGCTGGGACTCAGGAAGTGAAGGTGGTGAGAAGTTCAGCACCATGCCAGGATGCTTCTTTCTTCGGGGCTTCCTGCTCACTCACCAGTCCATCCTAGAGAGACGTGATGAAAAGAGCTTAGGGGTTAGAGCTGTGGGATATGGTGTGAGCGTTGGGACAGTGAGCATTTCGTGAGTATTAGCTCCCTCTCTGAGATTCATGTCCTCATCTGTAAAATGGGAGTTAGGACTCTGGCTGAGTTCTCAGAGGCTGAGGTCGAGACTTGTAATGCCCTTTGAACAATATTCCCAGAGTCATCAGTGTCATTATTGCAGCTATTAATCCTCTGAAGGGCACACCAGGCTCAATCCGCAGCAACAGTTGGCCTGAGTGAACTCCTCAAGGGATGGGACTGTATTTTAACTCTTTCTACAGTCTTAGACCATGGGTCAACACAGTACAACTCCCTGCCCAGAATCTACTCTTATAACAAAGTTCTGTTGGAACACAGCTACCACTGCTCACTTATCATGTTGTCTTGGGTGTTTCCATGCTTCAGCACTGAGAAGTTTCATTGCTTCTCATATCTACTATTTAGTCCTCTGCTGAAGATGTTTGTGAAGCTCTGCCTTACAATTTAGTATAATACTTACAGATGGCAAGTGCTTTGTGTTTTTTTCTTTATGTGCACAATGATTGCCTGAGTGTGCTTGTGTGTGTGTGTGTGTGTGTGTGTGTGTGTGTGTGTGTGTCTATGTGTGCAGAGACCAGTTTCTCTGGACACTGTTATAGAACTCAGTCCTCTATGCAAAAGAGCCTCCATCTTTATGAGATTAGTTGTACCTATTTGCAAAAGTCCATCAAGATGTGGCCCGTGAACTGTGGGCATTCCTGCATAGGAGGGGTCAGCAGGGTCATTGAACTCTCATCTGAGTATCTAGCTGACTGTTCTGCCCTAATTGCATATGGCCTTAGAGTGCTCAGGGAGACGATTGAGAATATAGGCTGGGGAAGTTTAGCATGAAGAGGATCCATCTGTGTTGCTATGGGGCCATCATCTCTTCTGGGTGCAGGCCTTCCAGGTGCTTTATAGTCACCCATACTCCTGTCTGTAACCCCTTACCATGCTCTATAAGTAAACCTAATAAGCTCTGGTTCCCCAGAATGATCACTGGTTTAACTGAACTTTGTCATTGAGGCCTTATCAAGAGGGAGTAGATATGTAAGACTTCCAAGAGGGTATTTTCACAATACTATCCACGAAGCAGAATCTCTCATCGAACCCAGAATTTCCTGATGAAGGCCTAATGATCTGCCCTTCTCTACCTCTCCAACCCTGGCATTACAGGCACACATCACTGTGGCCAACATTTTTACATGGGTGCAGAAATCCAACTCAAGCCCTCATGCTTGGTATAGCAAACACTTCGCTGAGGGGCCCCACCCCCAGTCAGCATATACTGTCTCAGGCTTTGACCCCTAAGTCTTCATCATGGATCAGCCACTGGTTTTTTTTTTTTTTTTTTGCTATATATCTGTGAATAAATCCCTTTCTCCCTCTGGACCCATTTCCATGAGTTCTCAGTTTACATGGGAAACATTATAATCAGCTGAGAATTTTATTTGGGATTTACATTTCTGAAAGTCACTGGAGATGTTGACTGAGTAAGAGAAAATGGCAAGGGCTGTGGGTTTGCCTAGCTGAAAGTCTTACTCAGACCACAGTCTGGCTGATCAGTGCTCTGAGATAGTTTGTATGTAGTCTTATTGGTGATCAGACACAGCTGCTAGTTAAAGGGAAGTTTTTATTGTCATTGTAAAATGTTCATCTAGCAGACCTGTGGTTCTGAAGTTCAGGTTAATAGAGACAAAGGGTAGTTTTAGAATGGAAGAAAGGAAGGGTCATAGACAATGTGGAGTCCCATATGTGAGTGACTGGATTTCCTTGCGGTTACTTGGAAAACCTATCAAATGCAGAGTGCCATGCCCCCAGCTTTTGTTGTGTCCCTATAGTGTCCCTGGTAAGCCCACCAATCAGCTAAGATGCCGGGGGACAGTAAGGAACTATGGGGACAATGACAGGAAGAAGAGCTCAGTGCTATGTAAAGGAATGGGCTGCCATTCCAGTTCACCTACCGTTACCACGTCAGAATGAGACCTAGATTTCCCAAAACAGTTGCTGTTTAAAAGGAAGCCAGAACTGTTTCCGCAAATCTTCCACTTTGTGAATCTGATTTTAAGGCATTCTCCCAGCCAACTAGAATTGCTCGTCTATGACCTTCACTGAAACACTGAGAGCCGACCTGGCGCTGGCCACCCACGATTCAATTTATTTCAGGGTAATTTGGGTGGCAATTCCTAAATGCCCACCATGCTTTGCTGTGGGTACTAACATCGCCCCACTCTCATTCTGACCCATTTTATAGGGGAGAATGTTGAAGGCAGGTCATGGAGTCCCGGGGCTGGATTTTGAACGCGGCCGGCTTACTGCAGTGCCTTTCCTCTCCTTGCATGGTGTAGGATGATAGCACGTCCACCCCCCAACATTGCTTGATGATAAGCTTTTCTCGTATCTCTCCTGAGCACAGCAGACAGCCCGGCCCACCTTCTTTGCCCGAAAGTTCGAAGCCGTAGTGAACCAGGAAATCATTGGGCAGCTGGATTCTTACCTGTATGGGAACTATCCTGCGGGCACCCCGGGCCTCCGCTCCTACTGGGAGAACGTCTATGATGAGCCAGATGGCATCCACAGCCTCAGCGATGTGGCGCTCACCATGTACCATTCCTTCATCCGCCTGGGCCTGCGAAGGGCCGAGTCATCTCTACACACTGACGGGGAGAACAGCTGCAGGTGAGCCAGGTGCTAAGCTGGGCACTGCAGAACCAGGTGCTAATGCCAGGCCTCTCCTCTCCCTGTTCCCCCATCACCACACGGCTCCCTCTGCTCTATGCTAGTGCTCTGCTTCTTACCTTACTCGTATTCTCTGAACACAAGCTGCAATAGTGACCCTAATCATAATCTCCCTCTCCCCTCCTCCCTTCCTTCTTTCCTTCTCATCCACCTGTCTCCCTTGTTTTTTTTTATTCTTTTGCAAACAGTATCTTATGTGTCACCCGGGCTGACCTTAAGCTCACTGTGACCCTCCAGCCTCGGCCCCCATGTCTGAGATCACAGGCGTGCGCAATAATATCTGACCTTGGGCAAGGTGTGCGCTCCTCAGGTTCATATGTGAGGTGAAAAGAAAGTGCTCACAAGCCACCTCATGAGTGTGTATTATGTTCCTCGTTTCAACAGTATTTTACATGCTGAGCTTTCAGTGGCTTTCGCAGGATTTTGACGCCCTAGTGACCCTTATTAAGCCATCACAATGGCTAGCAGTGAGTGTGGTGGTTAAGATAGTAACTGTAAGCTGCCCCTCTCATTGCTTTGTCATTGTGACTCTTTATTTGCTGTCCCCACTATCACTGCATAGTTTACCCTTCCCAGCCATTAAGGCCATCAAGTCCCACCCTGTCAGAAGCTTGTGTGTGTTATGGTGTGTGCATGTGTACATGTTCCTGTAACTGGGGAGGCCAGAGACCAACGTCAGGTGCACCCCTCTGTCACTCTTCACCTCATTTCCCCCACATTTCTTTTAAAAGTATGTATATGTATGTGCATGTGCCTTTGTGTGGGGATGGGGGTGTGGGGTGTGGGATGTGTGCATGTGAGCATGGATGGCCACGGAGGCCAGAAGAAGGCACTGGGTGTCCTGGAGTTGGAGTTGTAGGTTTTTTGAGCTACCCATTCTGGGTCCTGGAAACTGAACTGAAGAGATTTGTAAGCCCTTACTGCTGAGCCACTTTTGCATGCCACTGTGTGTGTGTGTGTGTGTGTGTGTGTGTGTGTGTGTGTGTGTGTGTGTGTGTAGACAGAATTTCTCATTGAACTTGGTGTTCACTGATTCAGCAAGACTGGCCAGCAAATCCCGAGGGTCCTCCCCAGTACTGGCAGTACAGACACATACCACAGACCTGGCTTTTTACCTGGGTGCTGAGGATCTAAACTAGGGTCTTCACACTTCCATAGCAAGGAATTTTACCAAGTGAGCGATCTCACAATCCCTTCTCTGGGGTCAGAGGGCTCCTGACACCCCCACTCCCAACCTCCCCTAAGCCAGAGAGACATCACCTCCAACAGGCCTATCTCATGTGCCTGTGCCACCTAGTATCAAAGTCAGTGAGTGTCTTTTCCCCCTGACCAGTCTGTGGGAAGAGTGTAAACCTTGGAATACAGCATCATGCCCCAAACTTGGGAGGCAACTGTCCTCTCCGACCAGCTTAATCATGAGCTTCCTAGAACTTATGAGATAAATGATCTTATAGAAAATTCCAAAAGACACTCCCGATATATTTAAGGTTGTTGAAACTTTCTCCTGGTTCTTACTTTGGAATGAAGCAAACCATCTAGTTGCCTCAGGCCCAGAATCCTTTGGCTTTTCTCCTTCATTTTTTATTGTGATGGAGCTGTTGTGCCTTGCCGTGGGCAAAACCATGTATTTATGAATCGGAGGCTGGGAATAAATCAGGACAAAGGACCCTTATCCCAAAAAGGCAAAGGAGAATGAATTGCTCCCCATGGGGTATCTAGGGAAATAGCAAGTGCCTTTCATCTGATCTGGGCATTTCATCCATACTGCATTTCCGGGCTGCGGTGCAACCTTTCATAAAACAGTACTTATTGATTTATTTTTCTCATTATAAAGTGATGCATGTGCTTTGCAGAAATGTTTGTTATAGAAGATTCCAACCTAAGAGAACAAGAAAACAGAGACCACTTCCGATCTGCCATGCAGGGATTGAGATGCCAATATGTTACTACAAAACCCCGACTCAGATGCCAGTAAAGAATATAGTACTCGTGAGCCAGCATGGGCCCCACAGGGGTGCTGTGCACACCAGCCTAGACCACCTGAACCCCACATACCTGCAAGTCAGTATGAGCCCTGTAGGAGGTGCTATGCAGACCAGGCTAGACCACTTGTACTACTTGGTTCAACTCCAGCCCAATCTAGTCAGAATGTCAACTTGAAGTTGACTACCAAATCACTGACTTTTTTCAAGGCAATCAGAAACCCAAAGTTGTATGTTGCTCTATTTTTTTCCAAAGCTCACCTTGCGTAGTTAAGGAGTGGGGGAAACATACCTTGGGTCAAACAATTGTTCCCACTAAGTTCTGTAAATTATCATACTGCCCCTTGGTTCTTTCCCTTAGTGAAGTTGCTATTGCCATTATCAAGGGATGGAGTAATGTGATGATAAGGTGTAGAGGGCTTTGTGTTACACCTCAGGCTACATGGTCCTCAGATGTCCTTAAGAAGCACAAAGCTACAGGGAATCCTCGGTTTTTCGCTCACTCAGCAAGCTTTGCTTAAATGCGCATTGTGTACCAGGCTCTTTGTGAGGCATTGACCATTCACCTCTGACCTAGACAGGCCTGACCTCAAGGTCCTGATCTTCACATTCTAGTATGAGGAAACACAGTTCCTAAGTGTGCACAAATGCCTGTTCATGAACAAGCACACACACACACAATTCAAAACTATCCATAAGATCGGATGCTCTGCTGCATTCTGAGTAAGTTCTCATTAAGTATAAAGGCAAGGCACAGCTCAGTATATACCTACAAGAGGAGAGGAGTATCCCCTGCAGAGAGAATGTCCTGTGCAAAGGTCCTGAGGCACAACTGAGCTCAGCACACCCAGGAGGCCAAAGTAAGGTACCTGTGGCCAGAAAGTGGTCAGTTTGGGCAGAGGGGAACAAAACGAGCAGAGAAAGACAGAGCTTTGCACTCCAGGGAAGAGGCTTGAGTCCAGCTGCAACTATTAAGCACAGTGTTTGTGGCTCATATAGAGGCAACCAGTGTGACTATAGTGAGGTGATCCCTGCAGCACCCCCCTTGGAGGCATCATGGAGGCTTGGGCCAGGCCCTGGCATTGCTCAGTAGAGCAGAGGGTAGAGTCAGACAAGAGCAATCCATGGTGGAGATGGCTCAGTGCAGGGAAGCATTGACTCACAAACATGAAGACATTTGAATTTCCAGCACCCATATAAAAAGCCAGGCACTGTAACACCTGTCTTGGAGGCTCAGAGGCCAGCTGACCTAGCCTTAGTGACAAAGTTCCAGGCCAACAAGAGACCTCATCTCAAATAAAAGGCAGAATATGCTCAAGGACTGATACCTGATGCTGTCCTCTGGCCTCCACAGGTACTCTATACACACTCACACAAACACACACACATACACAGAGAGAGAGAGAGAGAGAGAGAGAGAGAGAGAGAGAGAGAGAGAGAGAGAGAGAGAGAGAGAGAGAGAGAGAAGCAAGCAATAAAGCAACAGATTACTCCAATACTCAACCTTCCCTCATGCTCTGGACATTCAGCAACATTCAGTATGACTGACAGCTCCTTCCTGGAAATACTTTCTCCTCTGACTCCCAGGCAGCAAGCTCTCCTCCATCTGTAGCCACACCCACCTCACAAAACAAATACTAACAGCGCATTACCTGTGAACTGCTGGGACAACACCTTGCAACAAGCAGACCAGGGTTGGAGATTTGTAATCATTTGCCTCATGCTCATTTGAGAATCAACTGGGCCATCTTCCCTGCCTCCCTTCTGCATCTGTAACCAGTTGCAGGTCAGAGGGGTGGTTCTACAGCTCTTGGCTGGGAACTGTTGGTTGAACCACAATAGCATGGGCTCAGACAACATTGGTGGTTCTCATCCATTGCCAGTGACTCATCTTCCTACAGGCTAATCTAAGCATGCTCTCATGGTGACCCCAAGAAGGCAAGAAGGTAGATGTAAGGGTAGTAAGACCTGGATCAGAACAGCCATGGCATCTCCCCACTTGCTATTGGCCACAGATGAGCAGGAGGTGGCAAATGGACTCTTCCATGCCAGTGCAGAGAAAGCTGCACTGTGCTCCAGATATTGAGACATGAGGCTTTGGGATCACCCAGGCAGGTGAACACAGACTCTTCAAGGCTATATCGAGGAATCTGAGTACCACAGGTGATCATTTTCATTTAAACTAACTAAAATTAAACCAATGGTGGCCCGTGTCTATAATCCCAGCATTTGAAAGTGGAGACAAGAAAATCAGGAATTTAAGGCCGTGTTCAACTATGTAATAAGTTAGATGCTCACCTGGGATGCATGAGAACATATCAGAAAAGGAAAATAATAGTCGTAGTAAGACTGATAAGATGGTGAAATGCTTGCTAGTCAAGCATGAAGACCTAAGTTCAGATCCCTGGCATCCACATAAAAAGCCAAGCATGGCATCATGAGCCATTAGTCCTAGCACTTGAAGGCAGACAGGAAGATCCCTGGGGTTACTGGCCAGCCAGTCTAGCTCATTGGTCAGCTCTGGGTTCAGTGAGAGACCCCCATCTCAAAAAATAAGTTGGGGAGTTATAGAGGAAGACACTTTATATCACCTCTGGTCTACACACACACACACACACACACACACAAGTGCATTCACACATACACACAGATCAAATTAAAGAATAATAAATGAACTAACATTAAAAATTGTGCCCACATTTCACGTGCTCAGCGGTTGCTGGTGGCTACTGTGTTGGGCAGCACAGATGCCCGACACCTCCATCACCTGAGAAAGCACTGCCAGACACTGCCAAGGAACTGCAACAGCACGGTGTCCAAGGCTCCCCACCCACAATGATCGCATCTGAAGTGCCAGCATGAGCCAGGAAGGCCCAGCAATCTGAAGATGATGCAGGTTCTTTCTGCAGAGCCCCAGAGGCATCCCAGTAACAAGGCAGTGATTTCAAGAGATGCGTCAACACAGGAAGGAGGCTTCCCCAGCCGTTCTAATTGAACATAAAGACTTAAAACTCCAGATCGGAAGCAGAGGGAAGCCTGCATTTAGCAGAGAGGGGACAGTGATTTGTGGAAAGTTGTTATTAGGGAACCACGGCAGCCTCTTATCGCCATGCAATTTACACTCTGCAGAAGCAGCGGCTTTTTATTTCCCAAGTAGAGAGTTGCTGGTCTCCACAGCTCCCTCTTCCCTTCTGGTTTCTGCTCCCCACTTCCTCCTCTTCTGTGCTAAGCTTTCCAGCCCTATCTAGCCAGCAAACCTAAGTGGACCAAAGGCATGCAATTTGAAACAAGCTTACTATGGAAGGTTGGGTGTTTGAAGTGTGTGTTGGCAGTGATTTTTAGAAAAAGCAAAACAGTGTGGGTTCATCAACACCCACTTAAGGAAGACAACAACAAGAAGATAGATTAGTGTTTCTGACAAACTCGGGTACCAGATAAAAAGAGTTTTAGACGTGTGTGTGCATGTGTGTGAGGGGGTGGATGAATATGATTTCCAAAAGAATAACAAATATTTTACAATCTATTATTATCCATCAATAGATCACTGGTTCTACAAAATACCATGTTTCATGACACACTCTTATCAACACAGACATACACAATCTTATTTTCAAGATGTGAGAGTGCTAAGCATCACATCTATGTTATGATTCCAGCTACCTAATAGTCGTGGGCCTGGGGAGCTGGCGCTGTCAGTAAAGTGCTTGCCATCTGAGTGTGAGAACAGAAGTTCGATTTTTCAGAACCCACATTTGAAAAGCCAGACATAGTGGCAGGTGCTTTGTTATCCCAGCCCTGGGAAGGTCTCTGGGGCTCACTAGTCTAGCCGGCTTGACAAACTGCAGGTCAATGATGGAGCCTGCCTCTAAAAGCAAGGTGGGAGACACCTAAGGAATGACATCTGTGGTCACACCTGCACGTTCACACACACTTATTAGCCAGCCCACATACATACATAGAAAATGAGGATACAAGAAAAGGCACCCACAGAAGTATTTGGGCATCATTTCACTCTCTGGTACTCAGCACTCAATAGATATCTGTGAACTGTTGTTATTAATGGGAAGAGGCATCAAAAGCAGTGATTTCTTTTCTTTATTGTACTTTCCTACAGTCAACATGCTTTATATTTATCACTTGACTAAAAAAATATTTGCAACTACTTAGACTTTAGGTTCATAGATAGCAACTTTCAGACTGATGCAGATTATGGTAAGCATTGGATAAATAGAGCCTATTTTAGGAGCTAGACCACTGTGATGTATGGGAGCCTCATGTTGACACTGCACACCTCATATCCCGATCCCATGTTTTTAGGTACTACCCAATGGGCCACCCAGCATCTGTCCATCTCTACTTCCTTGCTGACCGTTTCCAGGGCTTTCTAATCAAGCACCATGTGACCAACCTTGCAGTGAGCAAACTGGAGACACTGGAGACATGGATAATGCCAAAGAAAGTCTTCAAGATTGCAAGTCCCCCCAGTGACTTTGGGAGGCTTCAATTTTCAGAGGTAAGAGGCCACACAGTGTCAGTCTGATTGTCTCCTGAAGCTGTCTTGCCAGGTTCTGTGCCTCACCTGACACTTAAGAGTTGGGACTTGAGAAAGAGGGTGGTTGTGGGGCCTAAGATGAGCTTGTATTCTTCCTAGAGTCAATTTCCTAGTCACATATACTGTAACCAGCATCATAAAAAATGCCAACAGAGAGATATAGTAGTGTGTCAATGTCTTTGAACAGTATCAGCCTAGAAAGATGGTATATTGTTTTAAGGTAAATTTTCTTCTCTTACTTTTGCATCCCATACATTTATTTCTATTAAGCCTGTTTTGGTAATAAGGCAGATTCCTCAAGAAGTAATGGTACTGGTGCCATTTTATGGATTGGGTGAGGCTTATGGACATCCAAATATTTTCTAAATAACTGCTAAGACATGGAAAATCACAGAATTGATTCTACATTCCACTGGTCACAAATTCCAAGCCTCATTTTATGCTGTTATTTCCCCCTTGTTCTTAATACAGGGGCTAGCTCCTAAACTTTAGGAGTAGTGGGCTGGTGGCCATGTAAATGAATGAGTAGATAGATGGATAGAGCTGTTTGGTAGTTAGATGGACTGTCAAACAAATGGGAATATAGGTGGGTACGTGAATGGACAGGTGGATTGATGGTAACAGATGGACAGACAGATAAATGATGGAAGTGTAGGCAATAGGATGGATGATAAAGGATGATGGTTTGATATATGGATGGACAGAGTTGCGTAGATGAACAGATAGATGACAAATGGACAGATACGTAAATGTATGTGCATGTAGGCTACAAGATGGATTGATGATGAATGGATGGATGGATAAATGATAGATGGATGGATGGATGGATGGACAGAAATATGGACAGATAGATAATGGCTGGGTAGATGGATAGATGGGTAGATTGGTGAACAGGAGTGCTCAGAGATGGATTAGTAGACTAACTGCAGATGCGTGGATCCATAAAATATTGCTCCCCTCTACTCGCAATAACATCAGCTTTTAGAAATGTTTTTGGTTTGGGAGATGGCTTCCTGGTACATCATCCCTGCCTGCAGGCCCAGACGGCCCCACATGATCTGGTTCCTGTTTGCCTCTCCACCCTTGTCCAATACTACACTATTTCTTGCTCATAGTTCCCTGTGCCTTTGTCAAACAAGATGTTCTTATTCTTGACTTGAGATTGCCATGTTCCTTTACCTGGATTGCTTTTTCATAGGTTTTTCTATATTTTGCAATCTTGTTTTTTAGTCATTCTGATCTTAATCCAAAGAGGCACCTTAAGAAACACCTTCCCTGACTACCTCCCCTCTTGTGTCACAATAGCATTATACACCTGATACTTCCTTAATGCCTCTTTCAGAATTTACTATCTTGCTGATTTATGAACATATCTTCATTGTATACCAGAACACTAGACCTCTGTCTGTCACTCACTGCTGCATCCTCTGCACATACCATTGTTAAAAGAGCTGTGTCATTAGTAGGTGATGAATACTGCTGAATGAATGTGAGTGTCCCTGGGGTTGGGAAGAGAACGTGTTATGGAGTTTGGGTTTTGTGACTCACACAAATGAGTTTGAGGGCCAGGTTAAGGTTGAAGAATGACTTTCTATATGCAGGAACTTGAGGGTTTGGGAGTGTTAGGGAAGAGATCTCACCTGCTTATGTTTCCTTGCTAGCCCCTCTCCACTCACTGACTGTAGGCCTGTCTCTGCTTTGCCCCATGACTAAATACATTCCCTGTCAAACAAGCATGGATGAGTTTTCTGGAGACTCATGTTTTTAAGGAAGGTCCCATGGAAATTGACTGTCTCTGAAATGCTATGGCAGTCAACTCCATAAATTACTGAAATCAGCAGTGCAATTAGATGCTGCTCCAGTTGGATTCTGTTCTGGGGTCCCAAGCAGCCCATTGAAGACATTAACGTCCTATTAAAGAGATGAATGCCTGGTGTCTGGGCTTTCCCTGTTTATCAGACTGCTGTTAGGTCACTGAGTGCCTCTGGCAGTGACAGGAAATTGTTGGCTATCATGTGACTAGTAATTTGTGTTTTCACAATGGGTCCTGCACCCCTGGTGAGAGGACCAACAGTTTTCCCATCAACAATGCAGAGGCCCCAACCTTGTATGTAGAACTTTTCTAGTTGTGCTTGTTTAATGGCAAAGGTACAGAGCTAAACAAGAAGGAAGGAGGGCTTACACAGCCACCTATAAGCTGTTGAGGGCAACCTTGATATTAGACTCAGGATCTTATATAGTAGCAGATGGTCAACTTAGATAGCTTTCTCTAACATGATGGTCCATGCCGTTGACTGGAGAAAAGGGTACTCCCCAAGGACCTACAATATGCTAGAGTAATGAGAGACAGCAGTGAACCAGACAAGGTGTCTATTGTGATGGGACTGAATTCTGCTGGGGCAGACAGACAAGTAGTGAGTGAAAGAAAAAAAACAGCTCATCTAATGATATTTCAGAACAAAAGGAAACCTATTCATGTGGTTGCTCAGGCTCAGGAGGCCGGTGGAGGTAATCTCTAATAGGATGGTTTCTTCCGAAAGGCTTTTAAAAATAGATCAGGTTCAAACTGAAACTTGTAAAACAGCCATATCATCCATGGAATGATCTAGAACATTCTGAGTGGAGAACAGAACTGAAGCAGGTGTCCTGAGAATCTGGGCAGAAGCTTGGCATGCTAAAGAAGAAACAAGGCTAGTGTGGCCAGAGCATGCTGAACGAGATGGAGAGTGGTCAAGGACGTGGCTGAAGATGATGGGATTAGAAGCTGGGAAACAGTATGGTAAACGTGAACTTGAACATTTATTTAAACTTCTGCAATAGCCCATTTTTCCATGAATGACTGTAGACTTCCACACTAAGACCGAGTGGAAGGTAACAGACATAACTGATGTGACAGAAATGGGACTGCATGAGAGGGTGACTTCCTCTCCTCACACTTTGGGCAGGGAGCATATGACATTCTTCATGCTTCTCCGTTTAAGTCAAGACCCCATTTTTCGCAAGCTGATCCATATTCTCCAGCTTAAGTGATTCCATTTGAGAGCACAGATTTCAAGGAAATTGTCCATCTCCATTCCTTTAGAAAATGCAAGAGGGATACCCTAAAGAGTTGGCTAAGCAGCTATAAATTCATTCTGTATTACCCCAGCGTGACTTTGTGACCATTCTTCCTTTTTGTTAGTAGTGTTACAAGAATGGGTATCCAGAATATAGGTACATAGAAAAGTCCATCTGCTCAACCCTGATCATTAAGTATGTGTTCAAATATGGTAGGTAGATGGATGGATGGATATACAGACAGACAGAAGACAGAATGACCAGTGAATGACAGAATAGTACACATACTTAGACAGGATGGATGGGATGGATAGATAGATAGATAGATAGATAGATAGATAGATAGACAGACTGATAGATTTCTTGGTTGATGATATACAGAATAACATGTACATGAGAGACTGCTTCGTGGGATATAGATACTGTGAAATAAATAATTGATAGGTAGTGCATGTTGACAGGAGATGAGTGGATGGGTAGATGTATGGATGGATGGACGGACGGACAGATGGAGAGACAAATAGATGGTTCATTACTGATAGACTTCCTGGACTCCCACAGAACATAACTGACTCCGAGCATCAGTTTCATCTGCACAATGAGAATAGTGGCAAAGCTTTCCTCTTCACAGATGAGAATATCACATGAGCCAGTACACACAGATGCTTCACCTCCTACCTGGCTAATGTGAGCTCTCAGTGTTGACTGTGGAACTGTGTGTCCTAGGTGAAGAGTGGGCATAGTAATTCCAGGCAAGAACACAGAGGAAAAAATTCAGCTTCTGTTTGCTGTACATGTACAGAAACTTCTCTAGTAGACTTGTACAACCACACCTTCACCTTAACCTGCACACATGAAGAACACAGAGAGAGAGAGAGAAAGAGAGACAGAGAGAGTGAGAGATAGCAGCTTTACATTGTGTTCAGTATCTGCCACTAACATGCCTATGGCCTATGTGCTGTCACTTCAGAAACACTGAGTCACTCCTCTTAGGAAGCATCCCACACACACACTTTGGTTTTTTGTAAGAAGACCACATTATTTAGTTTGATTTAAATCATCAACATAGCTCAGCATCAAGGTTCTATGCAGTTAATTCCCTTTTTGGCAACCAATTTACTTACTGAGCAAATATTGCTCGAGCACCTACTATGTGCTCAGTCCTCTTGGGGAAACTATAGAAGAGTTGAGGGCAGGCTCTCTTCTCATGGGGCTTACATTACAGCAGGGGGGAGTGATGTGTTAAGGTGTTCAGGGAGCCCTAAGGAGATTTTTCAGATAAAAGGCAAGGTGAGAGAAGGTAGGACATTCCATCCTGAGATGGGTGGAGGGTGGCTTGGTAAGTTAAAAGGGCTGAAAAAAGGCACAGATGGAGCGGGGATGGATAGATGGTGATGGAGGGAAGGAACTACTGGGGACCAAGGAGGAATTAGCTCAGACACAGAGACAATAAGGAGTCCTGAGTAGTGAAGTAGCATGTGACAGCTCTCTGATTCCTGAATACAGAGTAGCTTGAAGGTGGAAGAATACAAGGAGGAAAGCCAAGAGGCTTGCCATGCAGCCACCCAGCTGGTGTACGGGAAGTGTGGAAGTAGGACATGTCCCATCTCTGGGGTCCAGAGCAGAATGTTCTGGAGAAGCCAAAGCCAGATCTCCCTCCTGCAATGATACAGGTTGCAGGGCTCTGTTTCCAAGATTCTGGTAGGTTACTCCAAAGCCAGGCCTCCATCCTTATGTAGGAGTACACCAAATGCAGGTGTGCCGCTTGTAAAACCAGAGGCCCAAGAGGAACCCAGCTTCACTGGCTGAGTGGCAGGCTATTACTTGGAATGGTATGCAGGATAGTGATTATTCACACTTGCATTCAGTTCATGAGTTTGAGGGTTTGAGTCAAAGCATGCAGTGTGGATTTGGCACAAAGCGCAATAGTTTAATGGGAGACTCATGGGCCTTCGAGTCCCAATCTCAGCAGAGGTTCCATGACTTTTGCTTATCAGCTGTGTAACTTTTAGTCCAAGGTGACTTGGAACATCAGTCTCTTCATCAGTGAAATATATATGCACAACCATGGACCTTCTTGGGACTTGGTGGTTTCAGGATTTGTTCTCCTGTTTCAGGTTGGCACTGACTGGGATGCCAAGGAGAGGCTGTTCCGGAACTTTGGCGGTCTCTTGGGGCCCATGGATGAGCCTGTGGGGATGCAGAAATGGGGGAAGGGGCCCAACGTGACTGTGACTGTTATTTGGGTGGATCCTGTCAACGTCATTGCAGCCACCTATGATATCCTGATTGAATCCACTGCGGAATTTACACACTACAAACCCCCTTTGAATCTGCCTCTGAGGCCTGGGGTCTGGACAGTAAAAATTCTCCATCACTGGGTGCCGGTTGCAGAGACCAAATTCCTTGTCGCACCTCTGACCTTCTCCAACAAGCAGCCCATCAAGCCTGGTGAGTACTCTCAGGGTCCTTGGAGAGGAGAGTGTCCATCCGTGTGGACCCCCAGGATCCCATGCCCAACATGGAACATGAGGATGCCTTGCAAAGAGCAATGCTTCTTCGTTGGGGATTTTTCCCTACTTGTTTACCCTATAGAACTGATTAATTCCCTCCCTGTGCACAGAGGCAATGCCATCTGTGTGGGTATTTATCAGTTGTGGGCCCACTGGACTTCCACAGGGCTTTGCTCATATTTAAGACAAGATGGGGACTAATCCTAGACACACGCTGAGTTTTAGCGTGGCTTCTTAGCCATTTAGAAAATAATAATTTGGCTCATAGAAAATGTGATACCCTAAGTAAAAGGAGAAGCCACATACCGGTGGAAGATATTTGCTCCCCAAATACACACTAAAAAATCCCATCAACAATAGTTTGGCAGACTATGAGTTCCAGTTGAATATGGCCACTATTGGCCTTTGTAAACAGCATCTCACAGGAACATGATCATGAGCACTTGTGACACAGTGCCTATGTCTGCTTTGAGACTTTGGTGGCCGGCTCCAACAGTTGGGACAGAGACTGTGTGACTTGAAAATCAAAGTCATTTATTCTCTGAAGATGGTGACTGCCACTGGAAGCTATAAAATAGAGAGGAAAGGAAAAAGACATATGTCTGTATATGTATGTATGCATGTATATATAATTTATATGTATTGTTTATATACATATGTATATAATTAATATGTATAATTTTTAAAAACCTTACCCTTGTTAAAAATTAGAGACAATTATGAAAATTAGGAGCAAGAAGAAGTTCCAAAGTGGGAAATAAATGTGTGCCTGTGACTGTTGGCCAGTGCCGTGGGGCAGCTCAGAGATGCATGGGCATATATCCAAGGGTCCTGAGAGATGAATATGTAGAATGAGTTTGTGGGATGGATGAATCCCTTCTCCTCATATTGAACATACACACACACACACACACACACACACACACACACACACACACACCTACCACCCAGAAGTCCCACACTTAGGTGTAGATCCAGACAGAGACAAAGGATGGAATCATAACAGAATTATTCATAGTAACACAAGACCACAAACAGTCCAGAAGTTCCCCCATACAAAAGGGCAGTGTGTAGTCTGGTTACACAGTGAAGTCCCATGTAGTGGAGACAGCAGGAAAGGCTAGCCACATGCAACTGTAAAATATGATGGAAGGGAGAAACTTATCACAGAAGAAGCCATACTTAGGATTATGTCACTTAAGATTCAAAACCAGGAAAGTCAATGGTATATTAATTATTTCAAGACTTGTGTCTCAGGAGGAAGCTAAAACAGAAAGAAGGTCATTGCTAACATACACCTCTAACCATTGCTTCCAATGTAAACAGAGGATAGAGAAAGGGACACTGAATCCCTAATGACCCACTTGTTTTTATTCCAGGCAAAGAGCTTACACTTATATTTCTATTTTTCCTCCACTTCCTTTTGTCAACAAAATCTTGGGGGGTTGTTTTGTTTTATTTGTTTGTTTTGGCTACACTCTTACCCTTCAGGTGTGACCACTGTGGACGGTTGGAATGCATCTTTCTAACATCTCTTCCAATGTTTTAAATCATAAGCACAGGCATGTGGCCTAAAGCACAGGAACAAGGTTAGAATGCCACAGTACATTCTGTACCAAACAGGAATTGTAACTTTCTCAGTTCATGTGTGCAAGTTGCCAGCCACAGGGACTCCATAGTTAAAGAGCCACATGCTGTTCCTTACTGGACATAGTACCTTCTGTTGCCTGATGATGACATTGTTGCAGAGAGTACTACAAGGAAGATTCTGGAACATGAAGTATGTGTGCCCAGGCTCATAAGACACACTCATAGAAACAGGATTTCTGAGTCTCCCAGTGCAAACGCCCCTCAGTGTCTATAAAAATTGATTCCAGACTCTTCCTTGATTATAAAAAACTACAGATATAACAGTCCTTATTAAAAAGGGGAGGCATAGTATTTGCACATAACCTATGCAGATTCTCCCATTTATGGTAGATCATCTCTAGATGTCTCTTGATGCCTAATATAATATAGATGTGTGCACACAGCTGTGGCGTATTGCTTAAGGGTTGGTGACAAGAGAAGGAATGTGGGCACGACAAGCACATACACTGTTTTCCACAGGAGCTTCCCCGAGATACAAAGAGGGACCAGTATCTGGACTGTCCATCTGCATATTACACAACACAAGCCCAGGAGCTGGATACACACAACAGTCCCACTAAGTGGGAAGCATTATTGGCAGGCACCAAGTGCTGTACTGGTAACGAGGGGCCAGGAAGACACAGATATGGGATGGGTGCCTGCAGTCCTGAAATAGGGTATTGGTGTGAATTCTGACAGCTTCTGCTAAGTCTTTGTGCTGAACAAGCCAATACCTAGATACCTGGTATTTTCTTGAGATTGAAGCCTGGGCCTCTGCTCCAGAATTAGCCAAGCAGAGCCCACCTATTTAATGTTTTCAAATGCCCCTTGATGGGGCAGTCTTTACATCCTTAAATATCTAAGCGCCAAATATGAGGAAGAGAGGTGGGGACTACGCATCCCCCCTGCCTCGGGTACATCTGTAGAACAGCACAAAGGATGTTCTGAATTCACCTATCCCAAGAAAGGAGCCCAGGACCCTGCTCATGGTGCCGGTCTCTCCATTTTTTTCCTCTGTGATTCCCAAGGAGTTGGGAGTTATTTCCACCATTCCCAGAAAAACCTTGGGGTCAGTTTTACCGCAGCAGAAGCAGTTCCCCTGTTGGCAGTAATTGTATTTGTTAATGAGACAGCGAACACTGAGGTGGGAGTAATGCAATTTGAGAAATGATTCATCTTGAGTAATTTGCTATTGTTGCGTCCCTGGTAATCTCAAGAAATCTGATGAGGTGGAATTGAGGAAAATTTAATTATGGAGGCAAGCATCCGAGCTGATGCCATAATGCCATTTCCCACATTAACCTCATTTCTCATAGTGTATTTTTTCCTATATCAGCCACAGTATTTTGCTTCCAACATTCAACGTCTTAGCTGTTCCTTTTGCTTTGGATTGTTCAGCCCTTTGTCAGCCTGGGCATCTCTCCATTACCTGCTCCCACCTCTGCAGGATAGAAGCCCAGAGAGAAATTAGGACATGCACCAAAGACGGAAGGCCTTCTTCTCTTGGCACATCATGATGGTACTGCCACCCCTGTATTCCAGTATCCTGGCTGTGACCAAAGCCTAATTTGTTGAAACTTTATTTGACCAAGAATAGGAATCTCTTCAAATAGGAAACACTTCGTTTGTCTCCTTTGCCCCAAACTCTTACAATGTCTTTGTCCTTCCTTTGGCCCTAAGAAGATGCAGCAGTCCTCTTGTGTGTCCCTCACCTTGATAACAAACTCTGTGAATGTGTAACTGAGCCTCCTATAGGTCTAACTAACTGGTGCCAGACTGAGTGTCCATATTTGTCATATGGGGACAACAAGCTCATAAGGCTGGAGCCAATATGAAAAGCTAGCAACCCTGCCTGATCTGTGAGCTTGTGGTTGAACCTGTATAGAGAGAGCATCATGGTGGACAGCACAGCTTGGGAATCAGAACACTCTTGATTGAACTGACGATAGCATCTGCTTCCTCATCTGTAAAATGAATAAGATAAAAAACAGTCCCATCATTTTCTGAATGAGAAGATCATGAACTAACGAGACCCAATGATAGTACAGAACTTACCTTTAGCACCACTGGCAGAACTTTATGAGTAAATGCATTACCCACAGAGTCACATGAGAGGCACCTATCACCCTGCATTCTATCAGTATGGAAACTAGCACACAAGTCAGAAGTCACACACCTTGTATGTGGGATTTAGGTATTGAGGACATTCAACCCAACTAGATTCCACAGGCAGAAAGACTGGCATCCAGGAGGTGACCAACAAGTCAGCATGTAAAAAGGACACCCGCCTCACTCTGACCCATACTACATGCTTCCAAAGATCACTTTGGTTTGGACCAGGCTGCCAGGAAAGCAAGAATCTGCAGCTTCTCCAGAGTTCACAGCAGTCACTTGGCATCTGTACCTTGGCATTAAGGCCAACAGGCTTGTGTTCATGTTCTGGCTCCAACAATCATTACTTGTGTTTTGGTAACTAGGCTTCATGTTTGCTGTTCCTTCTACCTGGAATTCTCCACTCTCTGGCCTTAGACATGTCAATCAACACTTCATTCAAATGTCACCTCCTCAGGAAAGTCTTCCCTGCCCATCCTAGACCAGTCTCTAACCCAGAGCATATCAAACATTCTCCACAAATGATTTGTAGTGAATATCTTCAGCTTTTCAGGAGAAATGCTGCCTCTGTCTCAACTACACACATACACTAGCATACCAGGGCCTTAGTGGATACATCAGCAAGCAAGCAGAGCTGTGTTCCTATGAAATCTTATAAAAGCAGAGGGAAGGCTGAATTTGGCCCATACTGTGCTAGGGTCAGTGCCCTGTTCATCACCTTCATGACGCTTATCACTGCTTGAAATGGCCTTCATTACCCACTCGTTTTATTTCCTTATCATTGACAGTCTTTCTCCACAATGAACCTGGTATATTTGGATGTCACTGTAGCCCCACATCTCTGTCTATCTGGTTCATCCCACCATTTAGCACAGAAGCTGGTCACTACATTTAGCATGTCTGTGTCTAAGAAGTAAATCACCCATCCCCTTTCATATCAAAGAGGTTCAGTACAAAGAAGATGCTGAAAATTAAATGTTGAGAGACCAGGGATGTAGCTGAGTCTATGACATGCTTGTTATCAAGTGTGGGGGCCTGAGTTTACATCTTTAGCTCTTGTATAAAAAGCAGGTGTAGAGACATGCACCTATGACCTCAGTGCTGGGTGCTGATCAGGCAGATCCCTTGAGCTCACCGTAAAACAGCACAACTGGACATATGAGCTGCAGACTGAGTAAAAGACTTGTCTCAGTGGCAAAGGCACTTTCCCTGGGAGAAGCAGACCTACACACACACACACACACACACACACACACACACACACACACATACGTACACACATAAACACTACACATAAATAAAAGTAACAAATCTTTAAAGAATGTATTGTTTAATCAATAAATGTCTGGACCACTTAAGACAGCCCATAAGTACATGTGCCACACATATGCACACATGAGACTGTCAAATGAGCTCAGTGAGCTGATGCCCAGTGTGCTTTGCTGCACCCATTCACAGTAAGTAGACACCTGGTTGATGACTCTTCTACTAAACACACCGTTGTTTCCTTTGGCTTTCAGAGGAGGCATTGAAGCTGCACAATGGGCCACCTCGCAGTGCCTACATGGAGCAGAGTTTCCAGAGCCTGAACCCGGTCCTCAGCCTGCCCATCAATCCTGCCCAAGTAGAGCAGGCCCGGAGGAATGCAGCCTCCACTGGGACAGCATTAGAAGCCTGGCTGGACTCTCTGGTGGGTGGGACCTGGACTGCCATGGACATTTGTGCCACGGGTCCCACCGCCTGCCCAGTGATGCAGACCTGTAGCCAGACAGCCTGGAGCTCCTTCAGCCCTGACCCCAAATCAGAGCTGGGTGCAGTCAAGCCTGATGGCCGGCTCAGGTAGCAGTGGCCACATGGGACCTAGGGAGCCTCAATCCCGGCCTCTGACTTTGTATGGGGGTTGCCTTTTGTACAAGGATCTCTGCTGACTGTAGAATGATGAAGAGAGGTTTTGGAGGCCAGAAAAGAGTCAGCCTGTATTTGTCAAGCTGGCCTCTGGGGTAGGTGACTCAGTCCCAGGGCCACAGTGGTCTCCCCTCTATGGCTGCTTCTCAGTCCTGCAGGTTCCTGTTCTCTCCCTCCGATGGCCTGCACTTGTCCCTCCAAGTGAATTTTAAACTTTTTTCTTTTTTCTTTTTTTTTGAGCAGCAGCACTCTGTTTACTCAACACAGTCAGAGGTGGAAGTGCAAGACCAGTATGAAATCCAGGCTACTCTGGATGGAGCTGAGGCCTGTGAGGTTCCTTCTGGAAGCTCAGCCCACCAGGTGGTCCTATTGCCAAGGGCATCTCTAAGGTACCTCTTCCGAACCCAAGGGCTCTGTTTAAGCCAGTTTGACAAGCACTGCCCTGACCAAGGGTGGGATCTACATCCCACCCTTCCATTTATCTCTTGATTTTTATGGCTGGGAAACCTGTGCCCATGCTAAAAGTAGCAAGCTTCTGGAGGCCACATCCCTGGCCTTCCCAGGGAAGTGGAGGTGTGGGACAATTCCAAGGTTCCTGTTGCTGCTCAGTGAGTTGTTTTCAGTGCAAACCAGAGGTTCCAGAAAGCCTTTTGATGCAAAGTGGCCAAAATTCCCCAGACATGTGACTGCCAATTTGCCATCTGTCCAGGTCAACCTCTTCCAAGGCTGTCACAAATGGTAGCAGGAGCAGGGTAAAACATATAGAGCCAGAGTTTCAATTCTCCTACCTGCCCGTGGGCTGGGAGACAGCTACTGTGGCCTCTTTGGTACTTGAAAGGGAAGCAATGGAGAAGCAAGACTCTGAATCCCAAAAGCGGATTACTTGGACCCAAGCTTCTAAGTTGGATGGTATCACAGAACCACCCCTTCTGTTCTGAGGTCAGGTACTCCAAACCTTCATGTACTGTGCACTTGGTGCTGTTGGCTGTGACCAAACTGTATTGATCAGACTTCCTCACCAGGAACAAACATTTCAGATTGGGTCCTTAATGTCATACCCTTCCTTGCCTAGGGTGTCAATAGGCTCAGTCTGGCCACACCACATAAAAGGAAGGTTGAGTTTCAAAAGTGGGAAGGTGGTTCAAAAAATAGTGTTATTCATATTGCTTGAGTTACCAGAAACCCATGGGTTTTCTTGCCATGTGTATTCTGGGGGAAGGCATTGAGGAAGAGCATCCCTTTCCTCATTGAGTCCCCCAAAAGACAAAGTTCTCTGGCAAAATTTGCACCCATCCTTGTATCTCTCCCAGCACAGACAGGAAGGTACTGCATCTAGTGCACAGCCCCTCCCTATCCAACATGGCAGGCATAGAGAAAGGGACCCTTGGTATTTATTATTTATATGTTTTAGTCAATGACTAATTAGTAGGTGCTGTTTTTTGCAGCTTGTCAATTACGTTATCTTACTAACTAAAATTGCCTTTATTCACAAAAGGCTCCCCTTTCCCTATCTTCCCTGGTCTGCCTGCCTTTCTCTCTCATTTTCACTGTTTCTATCTCTCAGTGTCTACCCTACATCCTTCTGGCTCTTAGAACAAAGCAGAGGTGTTAGATACCATGGCACAGTCCCAAACAGTGCCATCACTGTCAGGAAGTTGACCCATGTGGCTGACTGGAACCTCCCTTTTGCTTACATAGGATATTGGCCTCATCTGCCCCTCTAAATTCAAAAGTGTTGGAATGTCTGAGTATGCCCCTTACCCTGACCCCTGACGCATGGACAAGGATGTTATAGTCTTATGACTTAGGGAGGGAGAAGTGTCCTGAGTGTAAAACTCTAGGTCCACTCAGTTACCCTACATTAGGCTTCTTATGACAAGTTTAACTATGAGCACAAGCTATCTCTAGCAGAGAAAGACAGGATCCTTCCAAGAGTGACTGATCTTAGGAGGAGGAGTGAGGTCAGATGCAGTTGGGAGAGCTCAGGAGGAAGCTACTGTCTGTGCTGGTCCTGGAGCTATCAGGTAGCTTTCTCTAAAAACCCATAGGATTTATGCTGGTTTTACAGACCCATGGAAACCATGAGCCTAGTGCCCCAATTTCTCAATGCCTCCAGTCTTTGCCTTGCTCAAAGCTTCCCTGGGACTGTGCAATCTCTGGGAGCGCCCCCCTTTGCCCCTCTTCTGCCAGAGATTTGTGTATTCTCTACCTAGCCCTGGGAGCCACAGATTATGAGACAAGGTCTGTCTGACCCAATGACACTCCATGACATTTTCCATACTGGAACTAGTTAGGAATAGCAAAACTGAATTTATATCTCCTGAGCTCCTTCCTCACTCACCACAACTAATTCGGTATTTATTTCCTCTTTTTTGGACCCAGAGAATAATTTTCCAAGATATTGCTTTTAGTTTTGAAAAAATGGAAAATTTAAAACAAGTTCAGCATAATTTTAAAAAAACATGTTTTCTTATGGAAAATGGCTTAACTCCTTATTTGTTAGTGTCTTCCTGCTGAAAACTATGTGTTTGTTCAAGGCCATGGGTAAAACAATAGCCTCGGAAGGTGGCTGCCTGAAGGTTTTGAAAGCACAGAGCCATCATCTCTAAGAACCTTAAATCTGCAGTCTGCAGAAGCAAGAAGTCACAGGCAGTCAGGAAGGCTGAGAAGAAAGTTGGGCATCCCTTATGGGAAGAAATATTTTAGATAGCACCTCTCTATACATTTGATAACTACTCCCTCCCAAAGGATCAACCCTGTTAGCTTGTGTATGCAGAGAAGGCCTGGCAGGCCAGAGAAACTCTATTGTAGGGGTCATAAAAGCATAATGAGGTCCAGGACACAAGCAGAGATAGGTAAAATCATAGGTTAGAGACAAAAGGGAGTGGTGGGGAGTGTGGTCTTACTGGCATGCACATGACCCCTCCAGTGAGAAGGGCAGCTGTGGGCTTCCAGACAATCAAAGCAGGAAAGAAGGCACAGCTCAGCAATGGAGTCCTCCAGCTGGTGAGGAAGCCAGACGCCCAGTCCCTGTTTGTTCATTTTTTGTTTACTTTAATAGGAAATCTAGTTTTTCATCGTTGGCTTTTTCCTTCTTTCTTTCTTTCTTTCTTTTTTTTTTTTTTTTTTTTTTTTTTGCTTGTTTGTTTTGTTTTTTTGAGACAAGGTTTCTCTGTGTAGCCTTGGCTGTCCTGGAACTAACTCACTCTATAGACCAGGCTGGCCTTGAACTCAGAGATCCACCTGCCTCTGCCTCTTGAGTGCTGGGATTAAAGGTGTAGGCCATCACCGCCTGGCTTATTTTGTTTCTGAAAAGATATAGCTGAGCCTAGGTGAAGTCCTCTTTCTGGAAGGATGGATTAAAATGAGGGACAGTTCGGGTGGAAGGGAGGGAAAGAGCCAGCATTGAGAGTACAAAGAGGAGAGCTCACATTGGACTATGGAGGAATAAAGGTTTCTGCTTAGTCATCCCCTTCAGAGAAAGCCTGTCTTCTGCAAGAGGGCTGGCTCAGGGGGCTCCTCTGATCTGTGCTGAAGAGGAGAGAATGCAATCTGGGGTCTGGAGTGTTGCCTCAGACCCAGAGAGGCCCTAGTCTGCCCCTGTCCCCACTTTCTGGCATTCCATCAAACCAAGTGGAGATGGCAACAGTTGGGGAGCACTTGATCCAGCTTCAAAGTTCACATCTGAGTTGCCATGCTGCCACCATGCTGGAAGGTTCTTTAGAAGTCACATGGGGCTGTGCTGGCTCACAAGTTGTCTGCTTTGCTTCTGCCTCAATTACCTTATTTTGCCCGAGGGTCAACCCCAGGCACTACCTCAATGTCTGCTGAGAAGTTTACCTGGGGGTGGGGTGGAATAAAGGTGGCTAGCTGTGCTGTACAATCTATGCAATCTCTCTCTCTCTCTCTCTCTCTCTCTCTCTCTCTCTCTCTCTCTCTCTCTCTCTCTCTCTCTCTCTCTCTCTCTCTCTGTGTGTGTGTCTCTCTCCTCCCTCTCCTCCCCCACCCTCTCCCCCTCTCTCTCCCTGTCTGTCTTCTTTCTTCCCTTTTCTTGTATAAGTCTTAATTGGGTTTTGTTTGTTTGTTTGTTTGTTTTGTTCTTTTTTTTAACCTTATGAGCAAGATATTCTATAGGACCCTCTTAAGCCTGAGGAGGGCTTTTACCCACCACCTGTGTCTACCCCTCATGTTGTCTTTGGTTCCGTTCTTGCCAAGCCCCACACAGGGAGACAGTGGCCTCTCTTCTCCCCTCACTTGGCTGGGAATCTTCTCACAGCCTAGGCCTGCAGACATCACTAGGAAGCAGGCGCTGCATTATCCCCTCCCCCACTCCCAGCGCCATCTTCTCCTTTCTGCATTTTTCTCCTACCTCCCACCTTCATCCTCACACCTCCAAAAGCCTTAGGTTTCTCCTTTTTGAAATGTGGCCTTAAAATTATTTTTGGAAAGCTGACATCTCCCCATCTAGTTTCCCCCACCATCACAGAAGAGAGAGCATCTTGAAGCCTGCCTGTGTGGCGGCCTCCTGAGCAAAGGGACTGCCAATCTGTAGTCTGCAGATGCACTACGAATAGCTTAAATGTCGTCTTTAAGAAAAATGTTCTCATATTTTTCCTGTGGGCAAAATGAAGTCTTGGGTGCTCTTAAAGCTCTGAAGCATTCTCCTAAACACGTTGCCGTGGCAGTAGGCTGGTGTCACCACAGGATGCTCACTACAGCTTTCCAGTCTCCCCTTCCCGCAAGACCCAGTGACGTTAGGTACTTCATTCAAGAGTAAATCAGGAGCGTTTCTCAGTTCATTTCTTCATCCTTCTTGCCTGGAAGTGACAGCATTAACTATTCCCAGTGTATGGGTCATGTTCTTGAAGGGATGGTCCACTCCCTCCTTCAGACTCCACCCTGAACCCTTCCATCACTCCAGTGCCGATGGAGGCCAAAGACAACCCCAGGGTTTTCATAGGGAGTTCATTGGTATTGAGCGCAATTGTCTTTATTCATTTGTCTTTTCTTTTAAAGGAAGAGACTCTTACGTTGTTGGTAGCATTTGTCCAGATGTTTGTTTTAGATATGTTATTACTGCCTCCTTCTTTGTTTTCAAAGACATGTGGTGATATAGTTTTTAAAAATAACTATTTTGTTATAGATCATAATATGCATAAAACTGTACAGAAATATTTTGTAATGTATTGATTTTAAAAAAAAGAGAATCTGTAAATAAAAATTTAAAAAAATAAGAGAGAGTTCACACGGCACACGCTGAAAGATGTAGATATTTTGTTATTTATTTAAAGGAGTATTTTAAGAAATATTAAAAAAAATCTGAGGTTGACCAGTAATCAAAGTTCTAATCATCGGAATACTTCTCATCAAGGTAGAGTCCAATCCTCACCAACAGCTGTGTTATCCACCCATATCTGCCTCTTTTCTGTGTTTTCATTTAGTAGAAAACAACAACAACAAAATTGTGCCTTAGCTGTATTTCTGTCTAGGGGAATTTGTTTCTGTCCAACAAAGCAACTTTTTTTTTGCAGAAAACAGTGGATTATTAAATACTGTATTATACCAAAAACACCACAGGTGTACATAGACGCTTTCTGCCATACTGTGTTTTCAGATGCAGAATTTTAAAATAAAAAAAATGTCTATGGAATCTCATTTTATGGTTACTTTTCAGAACTTCGGCACCGGCTCACAACTTTGCATTCATTCCCATGCCCTGTGCGGTGACAGCTGGTACTATATAATTTGCTATCTCAGCTGGGGTACTCTTGAAAGTTGACACCAACTAGAAGGATGCTGAGACCATAGACATGAACCCAGACATGAGGACACATCTCCTCTTAAAAGCTGCTGTCATCTCCCCAGTGGATAATTACAGCACCCTCCTGGAAGTGTTTCCTCAAGCCAGGGCAAAGGAATATCATTTTAAACACTTGTTTGAAGAGGATAGAGATAAGAAACTATCCTGTAAAATATCAGTTTTAATATCCACCTAAAATCTATGTCCTGAATAGACTTGTAGAATTCCTGGTTCCCTCTTCAGCACACACCTGATCTATATCCTTCAGACTGCCTTATCCTTCCCTGTGATCACATGGCCAACTTTCAGTGAGAAGCTAGTGAAATGGGCTTAGGACATGTAGAGCCCTGTCTCATTATAAGCCTACCACAGGAGCCTCTTCTCACTCCATCATTCCCTACTGAACCCAGATGCTTGGAATCTTGATGTGGTGCAGTCACTGGCTTGGTCTATTCTACTGCTTTCTGGGAAGCCATCACATCAACACTGAGGAAGGCAGAGTCACAACCCTGGAGGAGCCCTGGACCCTGGATAAACATGAAATTTCACCTGACCTAAGTCACCCCTTTGACAATGACATGAAAAGAAACCTGTCACAGTAGAGCTAGAGGGTATATGTACATGTTCATGTGGGTATATAAACAGATATGTGTAGGTCAGAGATTGGTGTTGGGTGTCTTTATCAATTGCTTTCCACATTTTTAAGGCAGGATCTCTCATTGAACCTAGAATCCATTGATTCAGCTAGGAGAGTTGGCCAAGAAGTTCCAGGAATTAATCCATCTTGGTTCCCATTTACCCCAAAAACATTTTAAATCTACTGAAAATTTAGTTGCTGTGGCAGTTAACCTTACCTCAAATCCATCCAGAACTAGAAATCATGCTGTTCCTTAAGAAAACAAAGTACATAGCTTCTTCAATCCATAGGCAAAGCTACAGAGAGCAAGATGGCTGAAGCCACTCCATAATCATGCCCAGAACCAAGAACAAGCCACAGGCACATTTTTATGATGCTCATATGATGTTTCTGAAAGCCATGGCCAAGGGCTGGGAATGCCTAGCTGGATGTGTTATGAACAGCCCTATGACTGGATCTTCATAGTCTTTATAGGCAAAGAATAGCATGGGATTCAAGTATTAGCAGCGGGAACAAAAGAAGCTGGCAATTTTCTCATTAGACAAGCAGAGGGTAAACGAACAGAGAGCTGCATCTGTGTCAGTTCCCTGAGCTGGACTTGAGAAAGAGGGTAGGCAGCTCCACACTGGGAAGATGAATGGACACAGTAGGCATTTGCCAAGCATTTTTCACTTGCTCTTACTGCCAACGTCTCCTGCCTTCATCCAGAGTTAATTCCTCAAAAATAGGTTTGGTAGCAAAGAAAAACAAAGTTTCAACATGTCTGTAAGAGTAGGGGTCTCAGGCGCCTCTGCTGCTTTATTCTGCTGTTTCTGGTATTAAGCACAGGGGGTCCAGAAAATGGACACTCTGTGACAATTTCATGAATGAACAACCAAGTGAACCTATTTTTCTTAATTAATACTAAAGACATGAGGTCATTTGTCCAAAATACCGTGTTGACATTCATCATTTGATTGATGATACTTGTCAAAACATGGGTTAATAGAAAGTAAACCTTCATTTTCACCTCTAATAATGAGGTTTCCTGGTACATGGCATTGAAAAGCTGCTTGGAATTTCTTTCTTACCTCCTTTATTTGAGCAAAGGTTCCTTCAAATGCAGGAATGTAGTAAATATCCCAGTTCCTCCCAGAATTCAGAGAATAGCAGGGCTTTGTTGAAATCCATCACACCAAGAGTTGCAAACTATTTTTCTTTCTTTAATTGTTTTGATCTTGGATAGTGGTTTTTATTCACACATGTATGTAGTGAACTTTTGGTTCTTTCCACCATTCCCATTGTTCTCTCCCTCATTCTCACAACTATTTCTCCCACACTGATGTGTCTTCTCAGTGACCTGCTTAGGTTTTTTTTATGGTTGTTTGCATGAGCATTAATGAGGAGTTATTTACTAGGAACATTTCTTAAATAAAAGTGCATGCATATATAAGACAACAAAAGGAGACCAAGGGGATACAAATTGGAAAAGAAGTCAAACTTTCACTATTTGCTGATGATATGATAGTTTACATAAGTGACCTGAAAAACTCTACCAGGGAACTCCTACAGCTGATAAATACCTTCAGCAAAGTGGCAGGATACAAGATCAACTCCAAAAAAATCAGTAGCACTAATATATTCAGACGAGAAAGGGGCTGAGAAAGAAATCAGAGAAATATTACCCTTTACAATTGCCACAAACTACATATAATATCTTGGGGTAACGCTAACAAAACAAGTGAAAGACCTGTAGCAAGAACTTTGAGTGTTTAAAGAAATTAAAGAAGATACCAGAAAATGGAAAGATCTCCCATGCTCTTGGATAGGTAGTATCGACATAGTAAAAATGGCAATCTTGTCAAAAGCAATCTACAGATTCACTATAATACCCAGCAAAATTATTCACAGACTTTGAAAGAATAACTCTCAAAATAAAAGACCCAGAATAGCCAAAACATCCATGTACAACAAAGGAACATCCAGAGGCATCACCATCCCATACTTCAAGCTCTATTATAGAGCTATGGTCCTGAAATCAGCTTGGCATTGGCACAAAAATAGACAGGTAGACCAATGGAATCAAATTGAACACCCTGATATTAATCCACACAGCTACAATACCTAATTTTTGACAAAGAAGCTAAAATTATACAGTGGAAAAAAAAAAGAAAGCATCTTCAACAAATAGTGCTGGCATGTAGAAGACTGTAGATAGACCCACGTTTATTGCCATGCACAAAACTTAAGTCCAAATGGATCAAAGACCTCAACATAAATCCAGCCACACTGAACCTCTTAGAAGAGAAAGTGAGAGGTACCCTTGAACGAATTGGTACAGGAAATCATTTCCTGAACATAACACCAGTAGGACAGACACTGAGATCGACAATAAATGAGACCTCCTGAAATTGAGAAGCTTCTATAAGGCAAAGGAGTCTATAGTCAACAAGAGAAAAAGGCAGCCTGCAGAATGGGAAAAGATATTCACCAATCCCATATCTGACAGAGGGCTAATCTCCAGAATTTATAAAGAACTCAAGAAGCCAGTCTCCAAAACACCAAAAGACCCAATTAAAAAGTGGGGTACAGAACTAAATAGGGAATTCTCAATAGAGGATTCCAAAATGGCTGATAGACACGTAAGAAAGTGCTCAGCATCCTTAGTCATTAGGGAGACGCAAATCAAAACAACTCTGAGATATCATCTTATTCCTGTCAGAATGGCTAAAATCAAAAACACCAAGAACAGTTTATGTTGGAGAGGATGTGGAGAAAAGGGAACACTCTTCCACTGCTATTGGCAGTGCCAACTCGTACAGCCACTTTGGAAATCAGTATGGAGATTCCTCAGGAAAATGGGAACCAGTCTACCACAAGATCCAGCAATTCCACTCTTAGGCATATACCCCAAAGATGCACATTCACACAACAAAGATATCTGTTCCACTATGTTCATAGCAGCATTATTTGTAATAGCCAGAACTTGGAAGCAACCTAGATGCCCCTCAACTGAAAAGTGAATAGAGAAAATGTGGTACATTTATGCAATGGAGTACTACTCAGAGGAAAAAAAAACAATGGAATCTTGACATTTGCAGGCAAATGGATGGCACTAGAAGAAACCATCCTGAATGATATAACCTAGTCAGAAAAAAAAAGTCAAACATAGTATGTACTCACTCATATATGGATTTTAGACATGGAGCAGGGGAGTGCAAGGCTACAATCCCACTGCAAGAGTGTCTGGGAAACAGGGAGGATCCTCAGGGAGATATGGATGGTACCCCAGAGAAGGGGAATGGGACAGGATCTCCTGAGCAGATTGGGAGCATGGGGAGAGAGGAGATGGAGATGGGAAAAAGAAAGCGGGAGAAGAGGAGGAGAGAGGAGGACATGGGGGAGCAGGAAGGTTAAGTCCAGGAAAGAATAGAGGAGAGCAGAATGAGAGATACCATAATCGAGGGAGTCATTATAGGTATGAGTAGAGATCTGGCACTAGTGAGATTTCCAGAGGTCTACAAGGATGACACCAACTGACAAACTAAGCAATTGTGAAGAAGCTACCTTAAATGCCCCTCCCCAATAATGAAATTGAGGACTACCTTATATGCCATCCTAGAGCCTTCTTCTAGTGGCTGATGGAAGCAGAGGCAGACACCCACAGCTAAACACTGAACTGAACTCCTGGAACCCAGTTGCAGAGAGGGAAGAGTAATGAGCACAGGGGTTAAGACTGGGCTCTATGAAGCCCACAGAGACAGGTGATATGAACAAGGGGGAGTTCATGGACCACAGACTGATGTCTAAGAGGCCAGTATGGTACTGATCCAGACCCCCTAAATTTGGGTGTCAGTGAGGAGGCCTCAGCTATCAATGGGGCCTTGGGTAGTAGATCAGTATTTATCCTTGGCATACAAATGGACTTTGGGAACCCATTCCACATCAAGGGATGCTCTCTCAGTCTGTACACATGGGGAAGGGCCTAGGCCCTGCCCTGGATGAAATGACAGGCTTAGGAGACCCCCCATGGAGGGCCTCACTCTCCCTGGGGAGTAGAGTGGGGACTGGGGGAGGGAGAGGAGAAAATAAACAATAAAAAGTGTATACATATAAAAGTCCCGACATATAAGAGAGACTTAAACATCAGAGACTTGGAGGAACACCACAATTAGAATTGGAGCAGAAAGTTCTGTCTTAGCAATGACCCCAGAACCTACCAGTCAGCCCTTTGGTGTTCCCAGGCATTGAACAGGTGATCGAGCTTTGAAACCGGCACTTCTGGTAGAAGGATCCATGTTTCCTGTTGAGCTCTGACTTTTCCTGAGGACCCTACATCTCTTGTGCCTGTGCCTGTGCCTGTGCCTGTCTATTCTCCTCAGATAGAGAAGGCAATAAGAAAGGTAGTGATTCCATCCAAACTCAGTTTGGTAAATCAGTGAGTTCACTCAAGATGCGCATGGGACCTCAAGGGAGAGTCTACTTACAGAAGCATGGATGGGGATCACTCAGAGTGTGAATAAGGGGTTACTCACAGGAGTGTGAGTGCATCTGGCTTTTTTTGCATTGGTTGACAGGAACAGACTCAGTAGTCAGGCTTGTAAAGTGTCATAAGTAACTTCATTTCTCAACTTGACACATCCGAGAAGAGTGAATGAACCTCAACTGAGATATTGTTTCCATCAACCTGGCCTGTGGGCTCTTGGAGAGGGCATTGTCTTGATTTTGTTTATTGATGCTAAAGGGCCCGGCCCTCCTTGGGCTCTACCATCTCTGGACATGTGGGCCTAAGCTGTATAAGAACGCAAGCTGTGCAAGCCAGAGGGAGCAAGTCAGTAAGCAGAATTCCTCCATGGTCTCTGCCCCAGCTCCTTCCCTCATTTCCTTCCATGACAGGCCGTGGCCTGTTAGCAGAAATAAACCCTTCCCTTTACAAGTTGCTTTTGGTCATGGTACTTAGCACAGTAATTGAAAGCAAACTAGGATACACAGTGGTACTTTTAGCCACTCAGCCATCACTGGACTCCCATGGAAGCTTAACCAGTAAATAACTGATTGAATCTTGAGCCTGTGGAAGAAAGCAGAATTAAGCTCTGAAGTTCAAGGCCAGGGAAGCCATGGGAAGATTTGTGAAGGGTTACTGGAGTTCAGCCCTCCCAGGTCCCTTTCTCCATGATGGATGACTCCAGCTCCTGTCTCATCCCTTTCAGACAAACTGCTGATTCTATATGGTAGAAAAAAAAGATCGCAGAAGTAGCTGCTTCCTGCCCTTCAAACTCATGCATAAAGGACATCAATACCCCTCGTCGTCGTTGCCAAAAAGAGATGAGTTTGACTTAGGAGCTTGTTTTGAGGTCAGACAAGCAAGAATTGTGATTGGCTAAGGCTGTATCACGTGCCCACCACAGTGGCCTGGGGATTGGATAGGATTGACAGGCCGGTTCCCACAGCAGGGTTGGAGCAGAAGAGAAGTGGATCCCATAGGGAAAAGATGGCACTGAATGACAAAAACAACAGATGTCCATCCACTGCCACTGCCAACTCCAGACCCTGTGACTCTCGCCTTGCCAGTCTGATTCGTTTCCGCACCTCAAGGCTCCCAGTTGGTCTTGCTCAGCTCTCCACGTGTCCCTGAGGAGAAGGATCTGGGCTGTCTGAAACAAATCATGTTCAATAAATATCACATGGAGAGTGCTGACAATTTCACCCCCACTTAATTAGGTGAGGAGTATTCATGCTTAGGGGATAATATGATGAATTTCTCCTTTTATCCTTGTAGCCTAGACATGGGGCTCCTTTAAAAGCTCCACACAACTTCCTTTGGTAATTATAGAGGTCAACTGGAACTTGGAGCAGAAAGCAGGGAAATGTGCCTGTCCCCTAAGAAACAGTATTTCTCCATGGTTCAGAAGCCTCAGCATCCCAAAATGCCATGCTCCACACTGGGCCTTCCGATTCCTGGTCCCCTGCTGAGTTAACAATGAAGCTAAGGAGAAAGCCTGATTTATCGTGCTTAAGAAAGCACAAGAATGGAGTGAGCTATTGTATTTTATGACAAACTGAGTAAAACTGAGGCAAATTCTTATAAATGCTTTTTAAGGAGCACTGCAAGCCCTGTCCACTTACTGCCAATATTCCAGTGTCTCCCACCAAAATAGAGAGAGACTCCTTGAGTTTTAGGACCAGTTAACCCTGTGTCTAAATGCTGGTTTATTAAGGGCGAGATGAGTCAGCTTTGAGTTAAGTTCTCTGAGGCCTCTGGACCTGTGTAGCCATCAGTACTTGTGACAAAAATTACATAGTCAGCTAATCAGAGAAATCTAAAAGGGTAGACTATATAATCTAGTATACAGAAGTGTGGGAACACCAGACCTTGAGCAGAGACCCACTTCCCCTTCTGCCTGGGAGTAGGCAGCTGTAGACAATGTTTAGTAAAAACATGTTTACTAAAAACAATACAATAAGTTCCTGGAAAAGGCCTTCCCACGGAAACCACCCTGACCTCGACCTTGTCCAAAGACTAACTGCACCTTCAAAAACCCACACACATCCACCTCTGGGGTCAGAGCAGAACCAGCCAGGGGAGAGGAGAGAGTAGAAGCTTCTCTGGTGGGAGCTTTTCTTAGGAGGTTTTCTTGAACCTTTTTGGAGCCTGTTTAAAGTTTTCTTTATATCATTGAACGAGTCTCTGTGTTGTCAATCCCCGATACCCTCCGCACGTTCTCGGACACAGGCTGAGAAGCAGACGTGACAATTGGAGTTCCTACCGAGATCGTGAAAGCGAGGTAAGTGGACGGGGTCGTCCCTTTTGCCAGCCAGGGACAAATGGAGGAAAATAGGAAAAGAAACAATGGGAAATAGTCCCTGGAAGTTTAAATTACAGTATCACGTAAAAAAGTTGCTTGAAGAACAGGGGACTACAACCATGGCAGGCTTTTTAAAATGGATTGAACGAGGGAGCCCATGGTTCATTACTGGGGAAGGCTTAAATGTCCCAGATTGGGAGGATGTTTGCTATGATATTCAGAGAGCTGGGTGTTGGTGGCATACGCCTTTAATCCCAACACTCGGGAGGCAGAGATAGGAAGGAATGAGGCCATCCTGGTCTATAGAGCAAGTTCCAGGACAGCCTCCAAAAGGATAGAGAGAAACCCAGTCTCAAAAAAAAAAAAAAAAAGAAAAGAAAAAAAGAAAAAGAAAAAGAAATAAAAAAGAAATAAAAAAAGGGTAAAATAAGAAATAAAATAAAAAATCTCCAGTCTTTCGCCTGATCCACTGAGGTCAGGAAAGTAAAGGGGAACTGAGAGATCTAAAAGGCTGGCCAGTAAGGCTATGCGGATGTGTTAAAAAGGGGTACCAAGCTAGGGGTACCGGATTAAATCTCCAGGCCTTCGCCTGACAAAGGTCAGGAAAGTAAGGGGACCCTGAGAGATCGCCCTCAGATGGGGGGTGGATTGGATTACATCTCCAGGCCTTCGCCTGACACCAAGGTCAGGAAAGAAAGGGGAACCTGAGAGATCACCCTCAGTTGGAGGATGGATCAAAAGTGGGTGAACTGAAAATTGGTAACGGTTAATAAAGGAGGTACTGGTATTAAGTAAAAGAAAAAAAATTCAAAGGTATATGGAATGGAAATTTTTGTTTACATTTAAGTTCTATTTTGTGAGTCATCTCTAAAAACTTTTGGCCAAAAGCCTGGCCTCTCCACCTTGCATCTACAGAATTACAATGAGTAGGTATGGCTATACCCCATGACTGTAGCTCAAATGGAGGAATGATAAGGAACATACAGGACTTTTAACCCTTTTAGTTCAAGGATTGGCTGGAGTTGTTCTTTTACATAGATTTCAATTAAGGAAGCTTCATTACAACAGACTAATCATGACCTAGGGAAAAAGGATGACTGAAAGATGCATGTATGTTCTGAATGTATGGTGTGGCCACACCGGTATGTATTAAATGTGATTGTGAATGTGTGAGTGTGAACTGCTTATATGATTAAAAGGATACTTAAATCCCTTCAAAAATAGTTCAGAAGCTACCTAGATTACTTTATATATAGCCAAAAGGAACATCCAGCCAGTCTGTTAATGTTTTAACAGAAAAATTTAAGATGCAAATGAGGCCTTGTCCTAGTGAGAGTTCTACAGGTTAGATTGGGAAAGACTGCTCACAGACTTCAAATAATTTACAAAAGCTATTTGGACACAGTATAGTTTACAATCTTTGAGTGATTTTCAGAAGTTTTTGGGAAATATTTAATGGATATGTCCTTTTTAATGGGCATCTACAAATAATCTAAGTAATAATCCCAATTTACCTAGATAGTTAACCAAGGAGGGTAGACAAATCCTTCTACTGTTATGGTCCAGCTTCAACAGTTCAAAAAAAGAAAAATTTTTTTAGAAAATAAAAAAGGGGGAATGTCCCCAGTCCCCACATGACTCATCAAATAATACACTCCTCATTTAAAAATTTTATAATGTGAATGCCAGTGAGCTTCAGACAGATTCTAGCATGATGGAACTTGAGCAACCATTGCTCAGGTCAAATGGAGACATCCATGCACTAGATAGTGGAGAAGACCCTAATTTGGGGTCGAGGGCATGTTTGTGTTTTCTTGCAGGAAAAGAATAAAGCTTTGGCAACTGTCAGACCATTTAGTGAGATGCATGGAGCAGAGAAAAACTGGACCTGAGACCATGGAAGCCTACCTAAGCCAGTTTGAGTGAGATCTCCTAAATCAGTGTTCTTGACCCTTGATGTCATCGAATCTACAGCCCAAGAAAGAAAGAAAACAGTCGGTTCGAGATTTCCAGTTTCTCAACAGACCTGCTGCATCAACCTTCCGGACCCATGAGTTTTCATCGTAAAGCCAACAGAGAAAAAAGGACCCATTTAAAGCATTTGGACATTGGTATGGACTGTGATTGAGTGGCAAAAGCCTCTTTTCAAGATTTGAACAGGACATGGTCACTTGAAATATCAGACTAGTGGTTCCTGTTTCTGGAATCACGACTAGGCCAGTGTATTTTTCTGGAGAAATGCAACTTGTCCTAATGCGACAACTATTGTTCATATTTTTCGTAATGCTACATGTGTAACATCAATGATTGTACCTAATGTATCTGTGCAAGTGCACTTTCTAAATGCTTTCCTGAGCAGATCTTAAAACGATTGGAAACTTTATCAAATTGTAAATGTAAATCACATGCGGGTTACCCTTGTAACAGATGAAGGCTGGTAGAATGTTATGGCCCAGATCTGGTGATGGGTATGGTGATGGAGAGGCGCTATGTCAATGGGGGTCCTGGAAATGGTGGCAGTGGCAGTAGGCATTCTGGCCTTATGCCAAGCTCAAACGTGCCTTGTTCCAGAGGCAAGAGATCCGTAACCAGGTATTGCTTAGCTTAGCCCATGGCAATCCCGATAGCCATGAAGGTTGGTTACAGATGATTTAAGGTTGGGGTATCTCCGATGACGGGCAACCTGTGGGGAAGACCCCTCCCACCTAAAACAGGGGTTCAAGGTCCCCCGAAGATGGGCAAGGGAGGGTGACCCTACTTGACCTAAGCCAGGAGTGCCTCACTTGAAAATAAAAAGGGGTGAATTGTGGGAACACCAGACCTTGAGCAGAGACCCACTTCCCCTTCTGCCTGGGAGTAGGCAGCTGTAGACAATGTTTAGTAAAAATATGTTTACTAAAAACAATACAATAAGTTCCTGGAAAAGGCCTTCCCACGGAAACCGCCCTGACCTCGACCTTGTCCAAAGACTAACCGCACCTTCAAAAACCCACACACATCCACCTCTGGGGTCAGAGCAGAACCAGCCAGGGGAGAGGAGAGAGCAGAAGCTTCTCTGGTGGGAGCTTTTCTTAGGAGGTTTTCTTGCACCTTTTTGGAGCCTGTTTAAAGTTTTCTTTATATCATTGAATGAGTCTCTGTGTTGTCAATCCCCGACACCCTCCGCACGTTCTCGGACACAGGCCGCGCAGCAGACGTGACACAGAAGGAGTACAATAAATGATTGTTCTCTTTGCCTTTCTGTTCCAAAGGGGTAGGTCCTGAAAGGCAGAGATGATGACTATGTTCTCAGCATGCATATAAGATTTGTGTTCCTGCGTTTGATGAAAGAATAAATGAGGGAATGAGTAAATGAGCTGGATTGCTACTATATCCATCGTTTCCCCGGGGGCATTCCATTCAGCCTCGTCTCTATATTCATTTCTGTTCGAAATTGATGTCCAGTATTTCTGTTTACAGCAAGGTGACAGCATCTTGACACTGACAGATTGCCTGGAGACACTACATGCAGTAGTGCTCTCAAGCCCTATCCTGGGCTCCCCTTCCCCTAAATTAGCTCATTTTACACCCACTCATTCTATAACTTTGTTTATTTTTTTCTCCTCTGCACTGTATAGCCCTCCTAACAGGTATTCCAACTCTATTGTTCCTTAGAATTACTATTTTGGAGATACACAGAAGGCACATCGTAGCATGATTTAGGATTTAGCACTAGAGATGTCCATTTCTAGCTGAGACTAGGCAGGCTCTAAGTGGTACAGCCTTAGACAAGACAAGCCCATTCTCAGAAACCTCTCACCCACTACATGTCTGCAGAGTCTCCAACTTCCAGACAGCTCCCTCTCTCATTTCCTCTCTTTTGCCTTCTCTCTTACATACCCCCCACCCCTCTGTCACCTCTTCTCTTGCAGCTGCTTCTCAGAATGCGTACACAACAGAAAAATCACCTGAGAGGGCAACGTAAGTCCTGATGCCCACGGTAATCTCCATCCCAATCAAAGCAGAGTCCCCGAGCAGGGAACCCAGCCATCAATAATTTCTGAAGCTTCCAAGTGGCCCAGTGTGCAGGCAAGGCCAAGAACAGTTACAGTGTACTAAAGGTGCAGCCTGCCATCAGATGTGGGAGAGGATCATTGTGTCTGGTGCCCGTGCTAGCCATTTCTCACACAGCATGCAGAGATGGTCAGCTCGAAGCCACAGGTCTCCACGTTTATAGCAGAACCTCACGTTGCTAAAATCAGAGAATAAGGACAATTCAAAGAATTCATAGAAAACATCGTAAAGGTTCTGGATTAACTCAACTTCCTTTAAGATGGTAGCCTTGGAATGTACCACGAATCCCAAGAAAGTGTCCGTGTTGTACCGGAGGAAATCCAGGCAGGTAATATCTTCTTAGTTCATGTTAAAATATAGAACTGTCATAGTTATTCACATGTGTATCTCTTGTTTATATGGCATAAGCAACCACCTGAGAGAAACTGATCAAACAACCAAGAGTCTAAAAGAAAGATGGGGTTGTGTGAGTGCTTGAGGGCAAGGTACCTGCTTCCAACACAAAGAACTCAGAAAGCCTAGTCTGTGTGGCATGCTATCAGCAAAACTGTCTCTCTCAGCAGAGGGTTAGACTGTTGCTTGCTGAGGTTACTTTCATCAGTCTGAGCTGGTCAAAGGACCATGTCTCAGGTACCCGAAACTCATTTGACACTATCTCATGGCCTAGAGATAATTTGCTGACTGAAACCAGTTCCTCATCTGGGCTATGAAGTTCAGCTAAGAATGACATCCTGTCTTCAGAAACACCTTCCTCCAAGTGTGATCCAAGGAGCACAGATCAGCATGGGAGGTGTTAGGCTCCCTCCTAGACCTTTTGGATCAGAGCCTCGTTTTCATTAGGCCGGTTTGCACCCAGGTACAATTACAGTTTGAAAAACACAGACCTACCTCATTTACATACCCAGAATAGATAGTTGCACACCAAATGAACAGTGTTGTGCAAGAAAGTATAACACAGATCAAATGCTTAGACCTAGGAACTCACGGTAAGGGAGAGAGACAACTGTGACACGGTGGCTGAGAATCAGTTCAAAGTACATACAGGATGCCTTGGGACCAGGGACAAAGGGCACTTCAGCAGTTTTTAAAATTGTCCATAAATAGAGCTTAATCCCCTTGCTTCTTAAGTATGAGTTAAAATATATTAAAGTTTTTTTTAAAAAGCTGGGTATGGTGACTTACACCTGTAATTCAGCACTTGGGAGGTTGAGGCAAGAGGATTCCAAGTTCAAAGCCAACCTTCAGTGGGAATCATGAGCTAACACAAAGCCAGAATTTTCTCATGCTTAATCAATAATACATAGAAATATCAGACAAAAATACTGTGTGGTGTTATATTAGTCTCATTTGGTCATTGTTTGCTGTGTCCTTCCTTGGGAAAGCCCTTTGCTTACTGTGTTCACTGCTGACTCACTGGAGCACAAACAGAACCTATTTAAAGAAAAAAATGAATGAATTAATGAAGACTGGGAGGGTAGATCTGGGCAAAGCCATCCAAATCAAATCCTTTCTTCATCCCAACAGGAATTTTCTCCCTGCACTTGGAGATAGGCATGATCATCCTGTCTTCCATAGCCTACCCTGGAAACAGCTTCCACCAGTGCCCTATGATATTGGCTTCCATGTGAAAAATTAATTCCCAGGAGTGCTTGGCTCTAACACGAGTGGGCTCCTGCTCTGCTCAATGTTAAACCTTTTACACTATCTAACTCTGTGCCAATTAACACTCATTAATTCAATTTTCATGAAATTGGACAAGCAGGCCCAGAAGTTCACAGAGCAGAACAAATTCTTGAAAACAGGAGTTTCCTCTCTGCATCCCAAACTCCTGAAGGATGAGGAGACCTTCCAGGGTGACTTGGAAATCAAACATCAGCTCAAGGTCACAGACTGCTGTATTACCATTGAAGGCTTGAGAAATGGGTGGCTGTAGGATAATGACTCCCCCATACACAAACACAATAATGTGTATGGAGTTAGAAGGCAATGCATCATGGCATTCCTTCTAGCTGTGTGTCTCCTGATGTGTGTCTGACCAATGTTCTTGCTCCTTCAGACTTAATATTGGAGTAGAAGTGGACTCTTTCCTCTGGTGTTGAGATCTGAAGGCACAAAGCACTGGCTGCTTACTTCCAAGTCCAGAGTTAGTAAAGGAGTCTTTGCAGAAACTTGAAGTCAGCCCCAAGTCTAAATACTAATGTTGCTGTTACCATCATCTGACCTTAGGAGAACCAATTCATGTCCCCAAGTTTCAGTTTTATCATTTTCAAATTAAGCAACTTTTAGAAACTAAAGTTTTACCACCAAACAAAGCATATCATATAATGCCTTTCTCACAGATCCTGGCAAACATCTAAAAGTATGATCTCAATAAATATTAACCTAAAAGAAATATCTCTCACAGTCCCCCATTTTGTTTTTTAATAAATAAATAAAATCAATTTCCACCAGTAATTCACTATCCCAAGCCTTTGCTTTCATCTCCTGTTGGCTCCTGGATGGCCCCCAGCTTAGATGGTGACATCTATACTACCCTATAATGCATACAGCTATTTGTTAGTGGAGCTTTATTGAGTACTTTCTACATTGAGGACCAAGCTAGATTATAGCTAGAAGTAATCTTAAAAATAGTGGCTCTATGGGTCCCTTTAAAAGTTCTGTCTACTAGGATATTGTATGACGATGATACAAGTGAGAAAGCACAATGAAAAGCTGAGCAAGATGATTTTCTGATGGTTTAGCCTGCCTGGTTCCTTCTAGGTTAGAAGTATCCTAGTGGATCTCATCTTTAGTCCTTTGTCATCACTGAAATCACTGGTTAGCAATCATTGCTCCAGGTGAGTTCATGTTTATGGGGCTTTGTAACACAGATATGGCGGGAGAAGTATTCAATCAGTCTCACAACTGATATTGAATAGGCAATACTAAGTTCAAAATGGTAACCAAGCAGACAGCATCTCATTCCTTGTGGAACCTAGGGTTTCATATAAAAGACATCTGTGAATAAACACACACATACATATAAAATTACAGCTAGGAAGCAGCAAATTAAGGAGTATTATGTTGTGAGAACATCTGAGAGGATGAGTACTTGACAGAGAAGTCTTCCTGAACCAAGAATGCTTAATGGATCCTATGAGAAAGTTACAATTGGCATGACCAGAACAGAACGTCTAAGGAGGCACCAGAATCAGAGCAAAGCACCTGTGATAGAGGGGGTCTTGAACACAGGAAGAAAAGAACAGACCCAGCAAGTGTGCCAAAGAGGAAGACTATGGGGGGTGGTGTCACAACAGTAGGTATAAAGCAGACTACAAAGGCCTAGTTGGGATTCTTTTCCCTGAGGAGAAGAGTGGAAAGGTATGTAAGAACTCAAAGACCCTCATGGAGAGAGACAAACTGAGTTGTTTTTGAGGTGCATATCAACAAAGAAGGCTGGGAAACAAGACTGAGTGAGCATAAGGGGAGACTCCAGATGTAGGTGTTGAAGAGAAGACATCAGTCACGTCTGAGGAAACAGGCAAGGAGTTTGCATTTAAACCCAAGTTTAGTGGGAAGGCTTTGATCTTTGATTTCTAAAGACCAGCTGGAAGAGAGGAAGAACTGGAGTCTGATTGTTGGTTACTAAGCAACTATGATAGTTCAGGTGGGGTTGGATGTTAGCTTAACCAGGATGGGAGAAAGGAAAAGAGATTAAACAATAAGAATGGAAAGAAATGGTAAGATTTGGAAGCCACTGTGGAAGCCACTGAAAACATTCCAGCATCTCAGACCACCTGTATTTGGCTCTTGTGTCTGTGGAAACCGATACATGTAGGGCAGTGAGGAGCAGACTAGCTGAATCGTATGCTGCTATTCAGAAGATCTAGGAAGACACTGTCCTTGATCAGTGCCTTAGACCAAGATAACTGTTATGGCCTCCTCATGTCTTTTAGAGAAAAATATCTTTTAGATAGAATCTTTTAGAAAAACAGAATCTTTTAGAGAGAAATATCCACTGCTATTGTTCCCCCTAAAGGAGTCTAGGGTAAATTTTGTGACTGTGGTACCATCAAGAGAATCAGGACAGGATTCCAAAGCACCAAGTCTGGGCCTGTATTTTTTGTGAGTTGTGTTTCTCTGTCTTAACTGTGACTCTAGGCAGCCTCGGAGATATTTGTTGAATGAGCCACAGTTCTCAGAGGTGATGGAAAAAGTTCCTGGAGGCAAGATTTTATTTTATATTTTGAGTAGTTCTAAAATTCCTTCTGCTTTGCAACACAAAAATCTCTAGTAGACACACATGTCTGAAAATGAAAACCCAATTCTGACTCATTTCTGAAGAAATGGGGCACATTCATTTCTCTAAAGAGGGGATTCTGATAGACTGGAGATTACTGACTGAGGACAGTTTTGTCCTCCAAGGGGCATATGACAATGTCTAGTGAATAATTTGGTTATTATGGGATCAGATGCTTCAGGAGTCTGAAGAAGCTGGGAGTGCTGGGTGCTGCTCTGCAGCACACAACCACAGGGCAGTCCATTCTCCCTCAGACATACATCCTCAAAGACATATTATATAGACACACACAAACACACACACACACACACACACACACACAGTTAGACACAGATTATATAGCTTTGAATGACAGCAACACTGAGGTTAAGAAACTGTGCTGTGAGCCTTTTTCTTGCCTTTGAAGTAGCATTTGCTATGTTGGATTAAGGGCCAGGTCATTCTTGTCCTCAAAGTTCAGAAAATATAAATGGAAGAATGGGAAGATGTGTGTTTGGACTATTATATCAGTGACTAAGGTAGCCATCGAGTTACTACACAAGTGAGTATGAATGAGTAATGGTAACAGCAAATTAATGACTAAAAGAAAGCTAAGGCATACTTAATGTTCACCTGTTAACATTATGATTAGAGCTTGTGATTGTGCTGTGTCACAGTCTCAAAGAGATCCTTCATGATGCTCTCAAATTCACCACCTTCTCTATCTTCTACCATAGTAACTTCATTAAATCTAGGCAGGGATTTCTGTCCTGTTCATTTGCTTGGTTCATTCAGCATCAGGGACAGTGAAGGACATGGAAAATCCCAAACCCTCATACTGTCTAGTCTTTAAGCTTGAAACAAGCTAAGGAAGAAGGCACAGTCTTTACTCTTGAGTCACAAAAGGATGAAACATCGTAAGACAATCTGTTCAAGGACATGAAGCAAATGAAAGAGGAAGGACTCCTACTAACACTCTGACCTCTCACAGAGTCCCCTCTGATTAGAACGGGTATATGTGGGTCAAGTCTTTTGAAAACTCTATCAGCTTCTTTTGACCTTCTACAGAGAGCTAGTCTCAACTTGTCTCCCGGCCCCCCAACTCCATCTCCTTTCCAGATGAAACAATGGTGGAATAAGGATTGTCAAGCTTTAGCAAGGAAGAAAAGGAGCAAATTCCCAAGGCTAGCTCTCTCAGAGGCAGGCTAGACTCAGGAATGTGCAGAAGGAGTGATGGGCTTTGGGTCTCTTTGTTTCAGCTTAGGAACTTCAATTGGTTGCTAAGAAACGGTACAAAAGGAAGCCCCATTAGAAACCCTTGGAACCCACAGGCAGTTACATAATACCAGGCCCTTCCTTTATGGAAATTCAAATCTTACAAATGCAAACCCTGCCTGCAGTCTGTGCTGCATGTGATAAGGGGATTTTCTGTTTGGGCCCCTGAGAAATCCTGTCTGGTGGGGGATGGGCTGTTGGGAAGGAACCAAATAGCTGAAGAGGGCTCTTCACTCACTTCCACTTCCCACTTCCAAGGGACTTCAGTACTCATTAGCATGCAATGCAATCCCCACTCCACACAATAAGCTGGTTTTACACAGTCACCACCCCTGCTAATTAATTCAACGATCCAGTTGTGTTGTTTCCAACATTGCTTCCTGTCATTTCCAATCACGAAGCAAGGAGAGAACTTAGTGTATGGCCTCCACAGCAGCATGGGTGAGCAGCTTTTACTCCTGGAACATGTTCTGGTTTGTGCCCATCACACATAGTTTAAACAAGGGCTCTTGAGATGAACTAAGTCACTGGTGGGGAGCTCTGTGCACCTCCAAGCCAGCTTTGGTCAAACTTCCTGATCAGTTCAAAAGAGACAGATTTGTGATTTTCTGCTCACAATAACCAAAGGTGTGGAGTCTGGATAACTTACCCACACTTCCGTGAGCCGTGTCGGGGCTCAGCGCCTTCCATTCAAGATGTTTTATTTCACATGTATTGATAGGGTGCATACAGTGTGTTGCCTGCTATCCAAGGATGCCATGGTGAACCAGAGAGGCAGAAGCCCCATTCCCTTGAAGTTTTACTAAGCCAAGAGATCATAAATATGCAAATGCATATCAGTTAGTGGCAAGATCTATGAAAATAATAAAACATACCATAGAGAAGCTGAGAATAATAGGGAGGCACCCTTGCCAGGATTGCCCTGCTATTAGCCTATTGATTGGCTCCTTGTTGTAAATGTTTCAAATTGAATAGTAAATTATATGACCACCTTATAGATTCAATAGAGTGATAGGATATATTAGATGAAGTAGTTAGGGCAGGCCTCTCCAAGGAGGAAGTAATTCTGAAAGGGCTAAATATGAAAATAAGCCAGGGACATGACTCAGTAGTTAAAAACATTGGCCCTGAAAACACTAAGAACCAGGTTTAAGTACCCAGAACCCAGGTAAAAAACTGGGTGTAGCATTCTCACAGAGAGATGGGAGGCAAAGAAAGGAAAATTCCTGGGAGCTCAAAAACTAGCTAGCCTGGTGGACACAGGGATAAAATAACAGAGACTAATTTTAACCATGGTGGCAGGCAAGGACAGACACCAGAGGTTGTCCTCTGACCTTCACACACATTCTATGGCATGTGCATACCTATACACACACACACACACACACACACACACACACACACACACGAGAGAGAGAGAGAGAGAGAGAGAGACAGACATACAGACATACAGACAGACAGACAGACAGACAGACAGACAGACAGACAGAGACAGAAAGTCATCAAAGGAGAATCAAAGTCATCAAAGGTTGAGTGAACACAGATACTGAACCTGGCAGGAAAGAGAGGCATTCCTGTTTATTGAGAGAATAATGTGGCGAGATGAGGCTAAAAGGCATGGATTAGGACTGATTATGTGGGGCAGTGGATATGTGGGTATAGAGCATAAGTCTAATTCTAAAGGCACCAAGAGCACAGGGGTGGCATGAGTCTAATTTTAAATGACTCTGGATGCTGTGCAGATGATGGCTTTCAAAAGGCCATGAATCAGAATTGATGATTTAAGTGTTATTGCCATAGCCAAGGTCATGGAAGGAAGAAGATGGGATTGTGGTGGTCATCAAGTTTTAAAAAGTGGGTGGAATATGGTAGGTTTTTGAGGTAAGCTAATTGGGCTTACCAGGAAGTGAGAGGTACAGAGTATGATGGAGAGAAAAGGAAAATAATATATAGTGAGGTAGTCCAAGCTCCAAAAGCCACACAATGGCCTCTCTTCTTACATGAATCTTTGTGTGTGTGTGTGTGTGTGTGTGTGTGTGTGTGTGTGTGTGTGTAGGAGTGAGTGTGTGTGTGTAGGAGTGAGTGTGTGTGTGTAGGAGTGAGTGTGTATAGGTAACAGGGGACTAGAGGAGAATCTATGATCCATGGAGGGAATGGACTCTAAGGGAGAGGGCTGGGGAGGACCACGGAACACATGTGATATGAAAGTAAGAGGAAATACTGGGAATTTAAGCCAGGGTGGAGGAGAGGAAGATGAGGAGAGAGTAGATGGGGGTGGGGGGAGTCGCTCAAATCTAAAAGCACCACAAGGAAACCTGATAATTCTCGTGTTAAAATGAAAAACAAATCTAGTTTTGCCTAGAGTAGAGTTCAAGATGCAATTTTTGATCAAGTGAAATCAAGATTTCCAGAAGACCCTGAAGGGTAGCAAGTGGTGATGTAACTGAACCCAGAGGGCTCTTCTCTCCCTGAATGCAAAGCCAATCAGCACAACCAGGAAACATAGATCAGAGGAACACAGATTGTTGTATCACATAAGGAGAGCACCAGATCATTTGCAAAGCAGAGCTCTGCCTGAAGAAAGATCACACCATGATTTAGCAGGAAAGAACACATAGGAGCAGGCACCTAACTAAGCATGCCCAATTTAAGATGTACACTTCTGAGCATGCTCAGTTGAGGTTCTAGATTAAACATTATAAAATGAAGATGCCTGATATGCATCTGGGTGTGCTCAATTCGAAGTCTTAGAGCACATATTCAAAGGGGTAAGATGACTTACATTAAGACTTCTAGGCATGCTCAATTGGGCATTACAATGAGCGAAATTTACTGCAGTTTGCTTAAAAGAATGACGCAGTGACCTCAGCTGATTCCATTAAAGTTTCTCCAAAAACTTTTAGCTGAAAACAAATGAGAGGACAAATTTGAAGGTGTAATAAGAGTGTTTTTAAAGGGTGTTGTCTTTCTCCTAAAGAAAGGAGTTTTCCCTACAGGTGCCTGCCTCCCTCGGTGGCTAATAGTGACAGTTCATAGAGAGGTTGTAAAGAACCGGACATTGCAACAGAACCTTGAATCTCACTTCATCCCCTGCAGCAAGTGAAAGGGTCAGGCGCCATGATTGGCTTGTTTTGCATGTATGATCTCTGCACAAGCGATTAAGCTGTGTGGGAAGCATGCAAAGGCAGAGCAGAATCCAGTAGGAGCAGCCAATGGGGACGCTTCCAGCCCTGCTTTCTTCAGTCCAGGAGTTTTGAAATGAGGGGTTAACTTTAACAGCTCTTTAGGACAATAGCATGTGTATGATGATTGTTTGGGCGGATGATTTGTACCATCATCCCTACAACTTTACCTTTTTTTCAGACTGAAGAAGAGGAGCTAAAGCCAAAATATTCAAGACTTAGAAGAACCTCAGAAATGAATGTAGCTCGGGAAAACAGCCTGCAGTGAGGGCTCCAGGCTTCCTAGTCACAGGCTGTATCCGATAGACTGGGAGTATGTTTTGCTTTAAGAAATTCATTCTCGGGTTGAATAAACTTTTTTCCCCAGTGAAATCCCAAGTCCTGTTGAAATCTTCCCAGCTCTGAAGCAGACTGATTGTGACTCTGAGAAAAGTTCTCCAGGGCCCACTGCAGAAGATAACGACCCTGTGTCCTGCAATGCTGGCCTCACCCAGTTGGGACTGTACAGCAAAGCTTTCCCTTCTCACCTCAGGCTGCCTTTGATCCGAACCATTCCTGACCAGCTTGGCCTTTGGTGACTGTGCTATCATTTCTCCTGAGAATGATGTTCTGCCCAACCATCTGTCAGGTAATTAGTTTATTAGCAAAATACAAGGAAGTTGGCCTCAGGGAAGAGAAGACAATATATACTGTGGTCTCAGGAAGCAAGAGGCAATTAAATGTTTAGTCTGAGACAAATCCTGTTAGCAGTAACATGGATCTGGGTAGAGATTGTTAGGTGGTGACTTTGACAGGTGAGGTATGACAATTGAGATGTACCCAAACTGTTTGGTTCAAGAACTTTTAAAAAAGCTCACTTTCAATTTTCTTGCGTGGAATCAGCACCAATATTTTACTTGCATTTAGTCTGAAGGAAGAGTCATTCCAGCCCAGAGCTTTTCAGCTTGGCACCCAAAGCAGTGGCTGCCTTTCTCTGGTTTATTGTTTTATGTTTTGTGTGTATTGTGCATGAGTGCATATATGTTCATCTGTCTGTATACATGTAGACTGCTATGCACTGAAGGTTGGTGCCAGGTGTCTTCTTCATTCACTCCGAGGCCTATTTTTTGAGACAGGGTCTCTGGTTGATTGTGGAGCCCACTGATTCATTGTAACAAGCTGGCTAGCAAGCTCAGAGATCCTCCAGTCTCCATGTCTTCAATGCTGGGATTACAAGTGCAGTCTCTACAGCATTCTCTCCATCCATTGTGGCTATAGTAGATACAGGTACAAGTTCTGCCTGCTCCAAAGTGATTTCTATATCTGTAAACAAACTCTTGCATGTTAAAATGCATGTAATTTTATATAAATTGTTTTTTTTTTTCGAGACAGGCTTTGGAGCCTGTCCTGGAACTTGCTCTGTACACCAGGCCTGCCTCAAAATCACAGAGATCTTCCTGCCTCTGCCTCCCAAGTGCTGGGATTAAAGGCGTGCACCACCAATGCCCAACTTATAAATTGCTTTCTTTTCATTCTCCCTTATAATGCTGTTAGGTCATTATACTAAATTTTATGCAATTAAATAGATAGGTGAATTCATAATCTATAAATAGTAAAGTGGGTGTCACAGTATATTAGTTATAGCAAGAAAGTATCCAGCCTACACGGAGTGAGTGTGATAAAAATACCATGAAATATTACTAAGGAATATTTCAAAAGATAAAAAAGTCACTGGAATAAGATACTTTTCAGTATTAACCCCCATGTATGTCCTTTGATTAATAGTTTCAGTACAGTCGACATTAATATTTATTCCCATTTAGTGGATACATAAAACAAGACTCAAAAAATTAGGCATCCATGATGAATTTGTGAATAGCCAAACTGGGTTTTCAGTCTAACTTGTGTCCCAAACAGACTACTACAGAACCAAAGTCTGTTTCATAGAAATTGATAGCTTTTGGTGGAGGAGGAAATTACCCTTGGATAAGAATAATAAGGGTGGAAATATTTGAAGAAAGAAAGTGAAGAATAAAGAGAAAACAGGTTTTTTAAGGAAGCAGAAGAGGCAGGGGGGTAAAGGTGGTTTAGGTGATAAAGACAGAAGAGGGAGAGACAGGGTGGGGGAGGAAATGCAGGGAGAGGAAGGGAGGGAATAGTGGGGAGACCCTAAGTATGGATTCTGATTCCAATCCTGCCCTTTCTGGGCCCATCGGCATCTCATTTTTCTCTGTCTGCCTTTCATGTTGGTGGCACAGAAATTAAGCATCTCCCTGAGCAATTACACACTGCCACAGTAAGGCCAACCCATGCAGAAGATGGGAAGAATTCTAGATGGTTCCAAGGCCTGTTATGAAAGGAGAAAAGCTATTTTCCTGGTTTGCCTTGGACCCACCAGGCACCCTGAGTCTTGGAGTCTTCCTCCCTCCTCTGTGTGTGTGTGTGTGTGTGTGTGTGTGTGTTCACAAATAGCTCGTGTGTACCTCCACTCACAGCCACACAGGGTAATTTTGTATGAAACCATGAATACCTATGACCAAACAACCCAGGAGCTCAGTTTTCTTTCTCCCCTGCTGCCAGACAGCCCTGGCCAGCCCAGGGAGCTGTGGGAAGCATTTTATCATTGAGGTCCATTGAATTTTATTGGCAATTTTCTCCTTTGTTAGCAATTTCACATTGTATATTAGCATTTGTTTTCATATCATATTAGCATTCATCACAAAAGGCTAATCCCATTAGCACTTTTCACATTGTATTAGAGAAAACAAACAACCTCATGGTGCCAACGCCTCCCTGCAACAGGGTGGCCTTTCATCTGCTGTTTTCCTGTTGACTCCCAATCAGCCCACCTTGCTCTCTTCTCTGTCTGCAGAACTGCCTACAGCTCACAGATTCGCACTCTGCAGCCCTCAGAGTGAGGCCAGAACTGGGATTTGCCCTTCTAAACTTTCTCAACCATTTCACCATTTCTTCACTCATTTGTTCATTCTGTTAGTGTCTATTGAGCACAAAACTGCAAATGTCTCATGTTTCATATATAAACTCTAGATGTCTCAAATCTTATATATAGATTCTAAATTAATCCATGGCATTGAAGTCTCAAGTTTCATATATAGACTCTAGATTAATCCAAGACATCAAATTCTCATGTCTCATAGATTCTAGATTAATCCATCACATCGAAGTCTCCTGTTTCATATATAGAATCTAGATTAATCCATGAAATCAAAGTAGAACGAGCACAGGTCTGTAACACACTCAGATTTCCACAATTTAAGTCAGTATATGAGCTTCTTTCCAAATGTTTTATTATGGAAAGGTTCAAACATACACAGGATGAACATATCTGTGCTACCATTACTCTGACTCCAGGGCCACCAAGACTCTGCTTCTTCTGTTCCATCAAAATCCCCATGTCCTTTCCTCCCCAAGTTTCATTATTTTGAAGTAAACATACATGCATGTACACACATATATATATGAAACATGGATTTGCCTTTGTTCAGAGAATCTTGTTCGACACTATGTTCTTAGAATTTGATACAATATCTGATACCCAATAATTTGCTGTTAATTTTTAAAGCTAATACACAAAATATTGGATTCCATTATATCACATACTATGTTCTTTGTACCATCTTTTACCCTCTGTCTCGTATCTCTATCTTCTCCCCAAACAATCCCACTTCTACTATCACATATAAGAAAATGTACAAGGTTTGTCTTTCTGACTCTGGCTTATTTTACTTAACATGATGCTCTCCAGTTCCACCCATTTTCCTGAAAATAATGGGGCTTAATTCTGAAACTAAATATAATCCTACTGTGATATACATTTTTTAACCCATTAATCTGTTCACGGGCATCTAGTCTGTTGCTTTAACTTGACAATTGTGAATACATAAGTGAACTATATGATCTTTTTAAATGTTTTATTACATTTATTTATTTATTTATTTCCTTGTGGGGGCACACATGCCATGGTATGCCTGTGGAGGACAGAGCATAACTTGAGGGAGTCAGTTTTCTCTTTCTATCTTGTGGGACTCAAGAACAGAACTCAGGTCATCAGACTCATGGCAACTGCCCTCACCTGCTGAGCCATCTTACTGGCCCAGAAGGATGCACTGTTAAATGATGAATGGGTTAATAAAGACATCAGGGAGGAAATTGGAAACCGCCTAGGATTAAAACAACCAACCAGAGCCTTTGGGAAACCACAAAGGCAGTTCTAAAAAAAAGAAGCTATGACAATGTGTGCTTATATTTTTAAAAAAACTCCAAAAAAAGACCTCAAACAAATAACCCCACTGATAATTCAAGATTGTCCTTTTCCCAAATTGTTTCTAAATGGGCGTTTTCCGTATTTCGAGGTTTGTGCAGGTAGTAGAGCACACATAAGAAAAGAAAATGCCTTTCCGTTTTTAAAACAGTGAGTATATAACACTATATTTTCTGATCATGCCACAGTAGAGCTGCCATCCGGCACTCCTCTGAGCATTCACACTGCTCTGTAAGAGCAGAGTCGGAAATTATCACAATTTCTGGTAATTGTCTCACTTACCACAGGCAAGCTATTAGGAAGCCAGCCTTCAGTCCTGAGGATGTCATCAGCAGGTCCTCACAGCTGTGCAGATGAAATGTGATGAGGGGAGAGGGGTCTTTGGAAAGTGTGACTCTCTACAGATGTGCAGGCTGTAATTCAGAAGTGGCTTGGCATCTTATGCCAAGGGAAGCATAAATCACTGGAGAATCTTAAATATTTAGTGTCAGCTATCTTGCTGTGTCTGTGGACGGCATCTATTAAAAAGTAGATATCTAGATGCATAAAGTAATGCATGGTAATGAAAAAGAAACTAACTATATCTAACTACAGTTGTCACAGTATTTTGACATAAGGTCTCATTATATAGCCCAGGCTAGTCCTGAACTGTTAATCCTCTTGCTTTAGCTTCTCAAGTGCTGGGACAACAGGCAGGCCTGTGCCACGGTGCTCTGCTTGTCATAATGTTTTCAACTGGGGCTAAGGCATGAGGTTCCTTTCAAATATGTTTCATTATGGAAAAATTCAAACACATACTGAACAATCAGAATGCCAGAATGAAATTCGTGCACCAATCATGATTCTGCCATTCTAGCTCCATTAAAACCCCATATGCTTCCCATCCTCAACTTCACTATTTTTGAAGTAAAATATACATACTTTGGAAACCATCATTCTAAATTGAGCTGAACAGCTTGAGGAAACTGATGTGGTTCTTACTGGAGTTTGAATATGATCTATGCCCCACAAGCTCAATAATAAATGTTTGGTCTTCATCTGGTAACCCTATTCTTGGAACTTTAGGAGGTGGGTGGGACCTGGCAGAAGGAATCAGGACACTGGAGATATAGATTTCAAGGCTCTATCTTAACCCTAGGTAACTTACTCCCAACCCCTCTCTTCTTGCCCACCAAGAGATGACAAAGCTCCCTTGCTATATTCTCCTGGCCCCTGATATCCCACCTCATCATAGGCACAAAATTGGCAGAGCCAAGGACTATGAGAGGAAGTAACTGAAACCATGAGGTCTCTCTTCCCTTAATGGGTTCTCTTGGGTACCATGGTCACAGGGATGGGAATGCTAACACAGCTCTGTAACATGCACCTATGGAAACACTGAAACTGTGTGGTCAGCCCAGAAGTCTCCCTGCATATCTTCCTGCCAATAGAGCATCTTCATTAACTTACTAAATAACAAGATGTGAAGGCAATTATAAAAAGCCACTGTGAGTCTGAAAAAGTGATGAGCATGGGTGCTATTTTGAGGTGTCTCCAGAAACTCCAAAGAGAATTTAAGTTTTGTTACCAGCTGATAACAAAGTTGGGGTAAATGCAGGTGTTTCCAGGCTACTGCTAGTTTTTTAAAGCATTGAGCACTGCCAGGCACATTGTGAATAAGTATCTCTAGAAACTGTTGGTTCTGTGCTCTTCATCTTGTAGGCAAGGAAACAGAAAGTTAAGTAGTAATTCAGGGCTACCAGGCTAAGGAGAAGTTAAACCACAGCAAAAACTTAAGAAAGAATTAAAAAGATACAGACTTGGACACCTTGGATTCCTGCAGTCAACGGTTGCCAAAACCAGGATTTGTCACTCTTTCACAGGGATGAGATGACAGTTCTGAGGTTCACTCACTGATCTGACCACGGAGGACTGGGTGACTCCAAACCCCCAACCAAAACTGAACCTACAAGTCCACATCTGTCTATATCTGTCAAGTGGAACGTGGAGAGGTCATTGTGTCTTCATCACTGGTAGCATCAAGTTCTGTTGTTTATGACCCAGTAGAGCTAGGAACTGAGCAATAGCAGAGGCTCACTGTAGATATGGCCAAGGCTCATTGCCCAAGGATTCAAAGCAGAGGATTATGGAAAGACACGGATGTCCTGGGAATTGAAAGAAAAACCTCAGACATGCAAGACCCCAGCTCTGGGCTATCTCCTTGGCTTTCTTTTTACTTTTATTTTGGGAGATTTTCTTACTAAGTTGCTAAGACAGGGCTTGAACTCACCCTATACTTCCAAGCTAGTCTTGAGCCTGTCTGTGATCGTTCCCGAGGACTGGAAATGCAGGGCTGCTGTATCAGGGTCTGTTCACCACAATGTTCTTCTCCTGTATCTCGTCTAGTATGAGCAAGGACTCAGAGTGAAGAGTTAGGATCAGACTGTCTGAGAAACATACATACAGAAGCTGGCCCCAGAGGCAAATTCCTGGCCTCTACCCAAGGCCAACAAACTGAAGTCTATGATTCGTCATCTGAACACCCATATTTTAACAAGTTTCCCCAGATAATTGTGATGCATGCTCCTTTCTAAGACAGACTCCAGTAAGAAATGTGTAAAATAACTCAGGAATTCCCAAATTTTCCTCTGCCTTATCACAGAGCCTTATGTTATCCAGTGAATTTTTAAAGGTGAATATTTGCTTCACTGTGTAGCCCTGGTACAAAAATCCCCTGTGGGATTTGGTCTATCTTGAGCATGCATAGGTCTTACGCCATCCAACTGTTGTGAGTTCATATGTACAACTTCCAGGCTGTGTCCAGAAGACACTATTTCCTTGCATTCATCTACTTCCTCTGGCTCTTACACTGTTTCTGTAGGTCTTCCGCCATGATTCCTGAAATTCTGAAGGAGGAGATGTGATATTGATGCTCCATTTAAGTCTGAGAAATGTCTAGTCTCTTACTCTTTGCTCCTCGACCAATTGTGAATCTCTGTGTTAATTACTATGTACTGCAAATAGATATGTCTCTGATGAAGGGTGACAGACACATTGGTCTATAGGTATGACGATAGTCATAAGAGTTGGTTTGACACATGTTAGCAGATAGAAATAGTAGATTCTCTCCGAGTCCCCAGGTTGCATCATTTCAGTCAAGGCCACTATGGAATGGGAAAAGTCTTTGCCAGCTATATATCTGGCAGGGGGTTAGTATCTAGATTCTATAAAGAACTAAAAAAACTAAGCATAAGAAAACAAATGACCCAGTTAAAAAATGGGGCATGGAACAAAACAGAGAGTTCTCAAAAGATAAAATATAAATGTCTGAAGAACATCCTCAAAAAGAAAAAAAAGTCCAATTTTAGCCATCAGGAAAATGCAAATTAAAACTACTTTAAGATTTCATCTTACCACAGTCAAGATGGCTAAGATTTAAAAAAAAACTGCTCATGTGGATATGGGGGAGGGGAACACTTACTCATTGCAGGTGGGAGTGCCAACTGTGAAACCATTGTGGACATCAGTGTGGAGGAGTGTCAAAGAAGCTAAAAATAAATCTACCACGTGACACAAACACACCATTTTTGGGCTTATGCCCAAGGACTCTATATCCTTCTACCAAGATACCTGCTCATCCATATTCGTGCTGCTCTTCATCTTTCTCTGTTTCCATATTCTTGCCGTAAAAGTCTGAAATCCCAGCAACAAAGTGTGGGGTATGCTTCCCTACTTCTTGAATTTGGACTTGACCACTTGACTTGCTTTGTCCAATGGGAAATAAGATGTCACAAGGGAAGGCTTGAAATGCACTTTTGTGTTTGGGTACCTTCTCTGATGATTCAGTCATCACTATGAAATAGTTTCCCTTTTGCATCTTCATGATCTTGAGAATGAACACATGAGACTAGAGCTCCATTTTGTCTGAGAGTGTAAGTTATATGCCATTGAGGTGTTGTGCCATTTGTTATGCAGCTATAGCTAACTGATAGCGATAATAGATGATGAGTATATACTTCTACTTACGTAGAGTATGGTTTGATATATGGAGAAGATAGATAGTACAAAGGATGTGAAAACTGACACGGAGAACCTAGGCTCTGCCACAGACTCTACAGTTAAGGTGCCTCAGCTTTCCCAACCTTACTGTCCACATTTGTAAATGGGGACCGACATTCACCTTCCAGCTTAACGGTGAAGAGTAAATAAGAAGATGACCGCTAGGTGCTGAGAACAGAGTGTGAACTAAAAACCAAGAAGGCAAGAGGATCTCCATGAGAACAGAAAGTTCATCTGCAACCAAAGCCGTGGCTTATAGCTTATATACACCTGACAGAGCTAAGTCTAAGAAGAATGTGCGCTGCTCTCTCTGGGCCTGCAAGGTCTGCAACATCCCAAGAGCTCTACGCCAGGTGTTTGATTCTTTTGTGAGCTTCTCTTCTTTCCTTTAACCCTGTTGCCACAGAATGTCCTGTGCTTGTTACAGACTGGCAGGAAAAAGGAAGGGGGTACCCCACCCTCCTGTATTCTCACTGGGAAATTATCCTGAGCCCTTGATACATTAAAATGGAAGAGCTGTAAATGCCAGTTGCCATGGCGACACTTTGCATGCTGCTCAGTGATTGGTGGTGTGAGTTCACTTTCCTTTGGGTGTTGCAGCCTAATTAACTGTTATTTTTGTCAGTGTGGAGGAAGAACCCATACTTGGGATTTTTTGGCAGTGATTGCAGCCCCTGTGGTCTGAGTTAATTTTCATAGACTACAAAGAGAAACGGCTGGACCCCAATAGTATTTATAAGCTCTGAAAAGTTGCCAATATTTAAGTAAGAGTCAAAGAAAATACTTGAGTACCCCCTAACTTCTTGCTGGCAGTTTCAGTGTCTTTAACAATTGTTAAACTTGCCTGAGCTGGATTGGTGATGACAGGCAGCTGTGTTCCCAAGCTGAGAGTCAGTCGTCCATCAGACACACACACACACACACACACACACACACACACACACACTCACTTGTGTGTGCTGGAATGTTCAACCTCACACGTCTTACCCCACAGGTAGATACTGCACATTGGTAGTATTCAAGCAAAGGTAACAGGGGTGTGTGCAATCAGTTGGATATGCTCTTCTACCTCCATACCCAGTGATGTCATCTCTATGTCACCAACCTGGTGAAGCCAGACAACCCCCTCAATGCCTAAAAACTAGCATGTTGTCTCACTGAAGGTCAAATCAGTTGGTTTTCATTTTGGACTCTTAGGTGTGCTGGCTGGACCTTGGGGGGTCTTATGAATTGTTCTAGTCATATGCCTTCTCAGTTTTGAAAACTTTTCCTTTGTCATGAGTTTTTGAGACACCAAAGGATCTTCCTCTCTAGGAAAGGGGAGAGCCCATTTTGTATTGCTAACAAATGAGATTCCTTTTCAATAACAAACTAACCTCTTTATGAAGGTCCAGGGTGAGAATAGCTAATGATGGTTCAGTGTCTGTCTGTGTTACAAGCCGAAAAGCACACAGGACATGCATAGAAACTTAAGTTAATTTGGAAAGACACTAAAAGAAAGTGAAACATCAGATTGGGAGCTAGATATATGGCTTAGTGAGCAAAGTGTTTGCTGTACAAGCATGAGGACCTGAGTTCAGAACTTTATCCCCCAAAGGCTGAAGGAAGAAAAGGAAGAAAGACTGAATTTGAGTTCTAGGTGTTTTGGATTTGATCTCAAAACTCTGTCATCAGAGGCCTAGTGGGCATTTGGAATTTCTTCTCAAGTCTTTGCTCCTTGAGTTGGGAGCTCATTAGTTGGGAGATTGCCCCACACACACAAACACATTATATCAGAGGCTTAAAACTCTTTCCCAGCAGCCTTTGCACAGAGACAGAGGTATGAGATTTAGGCTCCACCTATCAATGAAATGGAAGATGTTTGCCACAGAAGAAACTATCCCAGAAACGTGGGACAAAGGGAATACACACTTTTCAGAGCTCCTGTCTTCAGTGTTGCGTGACCAGGGCCCAGACCACAAGCCATAGTGTAGTCTCACAATGCTTCTGCACACATGGCCTGGAAGCCATAGGAATGTGAGGAATGTGCAACCAATATAGCTCAATAAGAATCTGTGTGTGCAAACACTTGTACATGCATGTGCATATGGATGTGTGTGTCTGTGAGTGAGTGAATGTGTGTGTGTATGTATGAGAGACACAGAGAGAGAGACAGAGACAGAGACAGAGAGAGACAGAGAGAGAATCAGTGGGTAAGTAGATCAAGACCAACCAAAGGTGCTCACTGGAGAGAGTATGCTTTCATTCCTTCATGAAACAGGCCCTAGCTCTTGCCCAAGAAACCAAAATTGAGCCTATCTTCACCAGTGTATTAATATGTCCACTAGAGTCATTTTCTACAAAATAAGTAATGCTTGTTTGTCTCTCTGTCACTTTCATCATGGGCATCTTAGATATTTTGCAGCACTAGTTGGCTAACCTCTGAACTGGAAGATGTTTTTGCAGGATCAACACCACTGCATTCTCCTATGGTGAGCAAACAGTGGAGTGCTTATGCAGGGCATCCTGAGACTCAAGTTAAAGCCCCGCTCCTTAAGGGTGAGGGTTTTCTTGAATCCTGGCAACTGAGTTTAGCCTTAGAGCTCTATCACTGATTCTCTTGCTAGACTTCACCCTGAGCTAGCAGATGGAGTCTTTCCCTGATACTTAACATACATTCCCTGAACTTACTAGCCCCAGGGGAAGGCAAGTCTGGTGGTGCATGTATTGCTGAATGGAAGGAGCACCCTCAGTGTAAATCTTCTTCTGGCATTCTTCACCTCTTTCAACTTATGTGTACATAATCATGGCCCAACTTCAGAGGTGAGCTTCTTGGGTGCAGCCATCACTCTATGGTCAGTGAGATGCAGCCCACCTCTCAGTGTTTTCTTCTGACTGAGGTCAAAGCTGAAGGCTGGCCATCAGGGACAACTTGACAGAAACAGGACCCAGGCATTCCTAAAGTACCAGTAACAGTGAATGAAGCAATGGCCCCTGTGAAACAGATCTAGTGCTGTCCTACCATAGCTAAGCACTAAAATATCCCTTCCCTTGTCAGACTTGCCAGAGATGTCTATTGGGGGCAGCTAAGAACTCTACCTGAAGTAGAGGGCTGATTAGTAAGTAAAGTTGTATTGAAACACCCTTCCATTCATTTACATTGAGACTATCATCTTTGGCTTCTGCACTATAATGGCACAGTCATGAAAGCCTAGAATAGTCACTATCAGGTTCTCTGCAGAAAAAGTTACTTCTTTTCATGTGTGTGATATGGGTGCATGTTCAAACAATGTGGGCACATTTGTGTGCACATGTGGCAGCCCAGGGTTGATGTTGGGCATGTTCCTCAATTGCTCGTCCACCTTATTCATTTAACCAGGCCCATTCAATCAAACCCACCCAGTCTCCCCAGCCAGCTTTCTTGGGGATTCCCTGTCTCTACTTTACAAGAATAGAGTTACAAAGAAGTGTCCATAACCACACCACATTTATTTACATACATCTTGGAAATACAAATTCCAGTGCTCTTGTGTGCCAAGTGCTTTAACCACTGATTCATTTCCCCTGGACCAAGAAAACCTTCCTTAACCCCTGTTCTAGGGCATTGTTGTTCAAAGCATGAGTCAGGCCAGGAACAGCACAGTCCTCAGTACAGAGCTTGTTCAAAATGCAAATGGCAGACATCATCCCAGATGAGCTGGATGCAAATATCTTTGCTGGGGTGAAGCCACAGGGATGTGTGTTTTGACAAGCTTCCCCAGTGATGCTCACACGCATTAGCATGTGAGAATATAATTCCAGAAAGTTTATCATTCATATTGCATTGGAAACCTGTCAATTCAGAGCACATGTGATGTTTCTAGTGTTTTGTTTTGTTTGTTTGTTTTTCAAAAACAACCCAAAATAAATCCAATTCCTGTTTTCATCAATGGCACTCAGAGATCCAAAGATGCTTCTAGCTCCCTTGAGCATCTGATCCTCCTTGAAAACAGACTCATTTCCTACAAAAGTTCTCCACTCATTTCTCCATCATCTTCATCATGGGCATCTCGAATGCTTCACTGCACTGGCTCTGTTGCTGGAACTCTGTAAGGTGTTTTGCAGAATCAATACCATTGCACTCCCCTGTGGTAAGCAAATCACAGAGCGCTTGTGAACTGGAACCTTGGACTCAGACAGGAAGAATTCATATCCTGGACCAGTCCTTTTAGAGGCCCTAACCTTGGCCAAATGCCTTAATCTCTCCCAGCCTGTGAAACAAGCCCAGTAATTATAGCATCCAACTATTAGGAGAGTCAAATGAGAGTCAAATGCATGATGGGGGAAGTCCTGTGTATATGTCAATAAAGCACTGTTGGCCAATAGGGAAGCAAGATAGGTGGGATTAGGAGTCGAGGAGAACTCTGGGTAGGAGAAACACAGGAAGTCAAGATGTAACTGCCATAGGGACAAGAAGCCTGGAAACTTCTCCGGTAAGAGAAAATACTTAGATTAACAATTATGGGATAAATACTTAAGTCAGAGCTAGCCAGTAAGAAACAAGCAAGGCCAACAACTTCATAATTAATACAGTGTCTTGTGTGTTATTTGGGGACTACAATGCGGCAGAGCCCAGGCATCTGGGGGGGGGGTGGGAAACAAGCAACTGGCTAGGAAAAGGCTTCTCTCTACAAATGCATACCTATCTTACCTTGATAGATGCTCAGAGTGATATTATCAACCAGTGGCCTACCACAAACATTTAGCCTGTTTAGAGTTTTGTCACAGCTAAGGAGAGAGTGGAGATGGTCAGCTGACATGGTATGCAAGACTTAGTCTTGGGATTGGAGAGATGGATCAGCAGTTAGGAGCGCCTGATGCACCCATTGAAGGCTTGAGTTCACTTCCCAGCACTTGCACTGGGTAGTGAACAAACACCTGTAACTCCAGCTCCAGAAGATCCAACACCTTCATCTGGCTTCCATAGGCACCTTCACACACACACACACACACACATACACACACACACACACACACAATCATCTACTATTGCTCCATCATGAACAATGTCATCTCTTCCGTACTTGTCCCCACTCTTGATTTAAGATTGTAAGCCATAATTTAGCCTATTGTCTTTTTCCAGTGGTCATTCAGCATTTTTAGCTCTCTCTGGCAATTCAGTAGTTACTAAGTGACTGCTGTGTGTCAGGCACGGCTCCATGGACCTTGCAGATGGAGCTGAACAAGTGGCTTTATTCTCAAGATTGTCTCAGTGTACAACAATGCCTAGTAAATGTCAAAAGGCAGTACTGCAAACCAGAGTAGGAAGATTTCTGGTGAAAGCCAAAGAAGAGGATGAGCTTCTGGACTCCAACGAGGATCCTAGTGATGTTTCTGAAGAGCACCCCCACCCCAGTCTTAGGGACCTGTGGAACAAATGGAAGACCACAGCTCTGTGTGCTATAGGATTTAAGAATCAGACTGCTAAGCATTTAGCATTTCTTTTTCTTTTCTTTTCTTTCTTTCTTTCTTTTTTTTTTTCGAGACAGGGTTTCTAGCATTTCTTCCTAAGTGATGTAAAAGGAAGTAGTTCTGATTCTGCCCAAATTCTGTATTTCTGTTCCCAAGCAAACTTTTCCTCTCTTCTCTTGTGGTATAAATATGAAGCTCAGTTTTATGTATTGTAATTTTAACTTATGGTATTTTCAGTTTACAGTGGACATTGCAGAGCATAATCTCACCCTAAGTCTAAGGGTATCTATTGTCTGTTTTGTGACTATTCCTAGGAAGACATGAACAAATGTATACTTACCCCAACTAGGAAACTGAGGACAGACAACAGTAAGATGGACATTAAAATCCAGTGTGGTGAGCCAGTAAGCTTTTTAAAGGTTACTTACAAGAGCAGAAATGACTCAAAGACAGCTACATCACCAAAGCCTAACCCAGCATGGGTGACAGCTCATAAAAGCTGGAAGTGTGACGCATACATCCTGCAGGCAGATCAACAGGTTGAAGAGTGTCCTTTCCAGGCAACTCAGCTTGTCTGAGAGTATCTCTGAGGAGACTTTCTCACTTATGTAAGTTTGGGGAGGAAGGAGCCTAGAGAGTCTGGTCAGTTTCAGGGGCTTCCTGAAGCTTGTGTGTTGTTTACTTTCCGAGTTTACCTAGCTTCCCTGCAGGCTTGGATTTTTTACCCGACTTTGGAACATCCTTGTGTCTTAAAGAGCTTCCTTCCCTTCATGATGGGGGGTTATATTGGAGAAAATAGCAAGTGTGTTAGTTTGCGTTTCCTCACTCACTATTACCCAAGTACCTGGCATAGACAACTTAAATGAGGATTTATCATGACTTGTGGTTTCTAATGGATTTGTTCATAGTTTCTTGACCCCATGTACTTGGCCAGAACATTGTGGGAATGTGTGGAAGAGGAAAGCTATTTATTTTATTGCTCATATGAAGCAGAGAGAAGGGAATGGGGGTGCTGAGACAGCATAATCTCATTTTCTCCTCTTCATTCCACCTAGACGCCAGGCATATGAGATGGCACTGTCCACAGTCAGTATGGGCTCTCTCCACACAACTTAATTCTTTCTGGAAAGGACCTCACAGGCACACCCAGAGACATTCTCATCAGTCTCCTAAGTGATTCTCAATCCAGTCAAGTTGACAATGGAGATTAACAATCCTATGGAATGAATGTGTTAGCTGAAGTAAATAAAATTGAAAAGAGAAGAAGAGGGGAGGGGGGAATGACAGGAGGAAAGAGAGGGGAGCACCAAGGTATAGGTTCTCAGGTTCTGTAACAGTGTGTCAAAGTTCTGTCCTAGTTAGGGTTTCTATTGCTATAATTAAACACCATGACCAAAAGCACCTTGGAGAGGAAAAGGCTTATTTGGCTTATATATCCTGAATCACAGTCCACTGAGGGAAGAAAGCAAACTGGGTGGGAACCTGGTGCCAGGAGCAGATGCAGAGGCTGTGAAGGGTGCTGCTTACTGGCTTGCTCGTAGAAGCTTGTTTAGCCTGCTTTCTTATAGGGCCACCAGCCCAGGGCCAACATCACCCACAATGGGCTGGGTCCTCCCCCATCAACCATTAATTAAGAAAATCTCCTGCAGGCTTACCTACAGCCCAGTCTTATAGAGGATTTTCTCAATTGAGGTTCCCTTCTCTCAGATGATTCCAGCTTACATCAAGTTGACATAAAACTAGCCAGCCCATGCTCATTAAGCGGTGAAAATGGAAGGTCAATTTATTCCAGTATTTGGAAGGAAAATGTACTGGGCGTGGAAACAGTGATGACAGGAATATAGAACTTTGAGAAGTGAGTCAGTCCTGGTTTTAGAGGAGCTAACAGGTCTTGGACGGTAACCACTCTGACTATCTTCTTTGATGAGTGGAAGTGGCCAATTTTGGTACATGGACAAGTAGCGTAGCTATCACATTACTGCTCTATAAATTAACATTTCCACATGAAACGGAACTTGAAATGCAGCTCAAATCAATTCCACCACTCCCTCCTCAATCTCGCCTTACAGTGATTGTCCTCGGATTCTTATTGAACAGTCAGTGAACCCAACTGGCCTCCACTCCATTTTTGCTGTCAGCAGAGTAAGAGAAGGAGGGCTCTGATCATCCTTCAGTAATAATTCAATCCAATGGTGTTGCTTGTGCTATTGGCTGGTCCTCTGTTTTTGTTATTGTTCTTTTTATCCTGGTCACTAGTATTGGCATCTTTGGTGAACTCAGGCACTGTTTGAAATGTCACCCCTTTTCATTTCTCATCTGCTTTGATGGGAACTTTTGTGCAGAGCCACCAGTAGGAGGCGTTCTCCATCCTCTGTCATTTTACGCTATGTTACACAGGAGTTTCATGACTCCCAAAGACACTTCTGTCTTTCAACTTCTTGTGATCTATTTGTGCAGTACACATGTTAAATTAGAAATTCATTTGTCACTCCCAGATAATAATGTTCAAAATGGTGCTTCCTGCATGAATCATTATCTCCAGCCTGGAGTTGCTTTACTTATGAATATGCATGAGGCCAGAGATGGAAAAGAGAGATTTGTTCAACCTGTTTCCTGGAGGCGCCTCAGATGGTTCAGTTCAATGTTTAAGTCTGGCCTTCTAGAACCAAGCCCAGCTAGCTGGGTTTCTGAGCACACCTGCTCCGTGCTGACAGCATGGAGGGAGGTGTCTGCACGTTCAGGGAAATGTCCTGCCTGTCCACTCATGGTGACACCTGGAACTCAGCAGAAGGTGAAGAAGCAATGGAAATGGAAGTGGCCTCACAGTATCCATTACACATCCCAGCTGGAGACTCCAGAAACCATGTGGAGACGCCTGCTGGCTCTGCCTCTGGGAAGCAGGAATGGAAATTAGGAGTCTAAAGAGAGATGAATTTCAAAGAGAGACATGTGTGTCCCCTGTGGTAGAGGTGAGGCAAGGAGGCTGTTACCAAATGAGCATCTGAACGTCAACTAAAGGAAAGGTGCGACCTTTAGCATAACCTGAGCCACCTGGAATTTCATAGCAGCTTGGCCACACCTGGGTGATGTCATGCCTACAAGTGCCTTTTAGCTTGCTATGGTTTGAGCTCGAAATGTCACCCACAGGCTCGTGTTTTCAGCATCACTCTCCAGCTGGTGGCACTATTTTGAGAGGTTACTGAAGCATTAGGAGCTGGAGACGAGATGCTGGGGAAAGGACTCCTAATTTGGATTTTGTTGACAGAGAAAGACATACTTCTGAATCCTACGGCAACTCTAACGCAAGCACTGGGGGTCTGAGCAACAAATATGCCTCAAGCTGGAAGACAGGGAAGATACAGAGAGAATTTCCACCTGGAAAAGGAACAGAAACTTTGACGAAAGAACACAAGTGATTTGAAAGAATACTAAAGACCTAAGAAACAGCTTCTTACAGTGTGTCCCTAGACTGCTGTGGGATGCCCATGCTCAGGCAGCCATGGCTGAAAGAGGACCAGTGCATCATAAGATGCCGCATATAGACACACAGCCCTGGGCTAAAGCCACCGGTCAGGAAAGTTTCCTGCAAAGGGTTAGATAGCAAATATTTGGACCTTCAGAGTTACATGGTCACAATCACAACTGTGACTCTGTTGCTCTAGTACAAAGAATATATCATCCAATGGGGACAGCTCCTACTCTACCTTATCAGCAAAATTCAGTGACAGAAAAGGCTTGGTATGTGGGTTGCAGTTCACTGGCCCCTGATGTCCATTATGGTAGTGTTGCTTTGGCACAGCTGTTCTGTAAAAAGTATCCAAGATGCCCTTCCTCTTCTGCCCGCAGTCCCTGAGAATTGGATAGGCCAGAAGAAGCCTGACTTTCAAAGAGGATATTGTGGAGTGACGGGATTCAAGGTCATAACCAATGACCAACAACTATGGACTCAGTGGGATTCCCAGAACGCACCAGGAGCGACTCCAGCCATTCCCTGTGAGACCCTGTACTGGAGGAAGAGTAGGCATGGAGACAGGGGTGCTGCTTCACCAAGAACACTTGAACTTCTTTAGGAACCTAATCACTGTCTACAGGAAGTGAAAGGAAAGAGTCCCAGAAAGAGGAGATAAACAACACTGGGAGAATTTGAATATGAATAGATATTTTCCAAAACTGAGAAAATGTATGCAAAACCAGTTCTTATGCACACCTGTTCCAGACAAAGAAGGGAATGTAGAGGTTACAGAAGACAGAAGAAGGCACTCAGAGCCCTTGCTCATCTGCAGGATGAGCAGAATCTGAAGCGGCCTCCAACAGCTATTGGGAGGTGAAGGGTAGACCCAGGATGGAGAGAAAGCTCGCCCGTTTGTGGGCACACAGGTCTCACTTGTCCCTTCACACCACAAGGTAAGCATGACCACCATGCTCTGTCTTCCACAATGTTCAGTCCCCAAGTGATGGGGCCAAACATCCACAGGATGAAACCTTTGAAACTGTCAGCCAACATGCATATTTCCTCCACAAAGTCAGCTTAGCTCAGGCATTTTGTCACAACAACAGCTAATGTAGCTCTTAAAACTCCCAAATCTTCTACATGTGGGGCCCATCCCAGCATCCATTAGTCCCACTGCAGAGTATTCCTGCTAGACAGGGGCCTAGTGCTAGAAGGACATTGTTGTCTTTTCCTCACATCTTATTGTGATAAACTCAAATTAAATTCAATAAATTGACAATTTTGTCATTTTCAATGGCATTTACAGCGAATAGTTTTAAATACATTTATAATGTCTGACTATAACCGCCATCTGTCTCCACAATACTTTCCAGGCAAAGCTGAAGCTCCTTGCATGGTTTCGTTACAGTGCACTAGAGTTCGGTTCCCAGCACCCACACTGGGATGCTCACACCCATCTGCAGCTCCAGCTCTGGATAATTTGAAACTCTCCTGGACTCTCTAGGTACCAGTATGTACATGTGCACATACTACCCACACACATACACATGTAATTAAAAATAAAATGAAATCTTAAAAACCTGAAGCCTTTTTCTCATTATCCATTCCTTCCACTTGGCCCCAGCAACCACTATTTTTCTATATGTCTATGAATTGACTCTCCTCTATACCTCATGTATGTAGAATCATATATTTCCTTATTTGACTGTCTTAATTCACTTAGCACATCCCTAGGTTCCTTCATTTATTCTGTTGTATGGGTACAGCATGGCTTGTATGGATGTACCACAGTTTGTATGGATATACCACAGCGTGGATTATACTTGTCTGTCATTGGGCATTCAGGCTGCTTCTAAGTTTCAGCTGTTTTTAGTATGCATCATAATAACAACAGGCTCACATTCTTTGTGTTAACCGGATGTCTCAGGAACTAACCCAGTTCCTGAGAGAATGGCGCTAATCCCAGTTGATTAATGCCACCTCCCAGTAAGTCCCATCACTTCCCAACATTGCCACTCTAAGGACCAAGCTTCCAACACATGGAACCCAGAGGGACACACTTATACCATATCCTAACCCTGAGAGATCTGCACTATCAGTAATTCCAGGGAACTTGTTAGAAATGCAGACTCTAGGTCCTACCTCAGACATGCTGAATCAGAATCTGCAGTTTTACCAGGCTGTTTAGTGGATCATATGCATGACAAAGTTTGGAGAGAAGTAGCCAGGTCAGTACTTAATTATAGGGTAAAGAGCCTGGAGGCCCTGGGACCCTAAAACTCCCCATGGTGCTGAAATCCCACTGGGTTGTGCCTGTTGAAGCTCCAAGGGGATACACTGTGTCACCACTCTCTAGAACATGCTCCAACAGGGAGCCCCCAGGCACCAACTATGGAAATCAGATTTTTCTCTAATTTTCACTTCATATGGTGTTTGAAACACACTTAGGAAATCAGAGAATGATACAAGGCCAATTCAGAGACAATGTCAAAGAAGGAATGTGGGAAAAGGGAAGGGAGGGCAGAGAAGAAGAAAGGAGGAGGGAAGAGACAAAGACGAGAAAAGGATCAAGGAGACAGTAAGGAAAGATAAGGAAGAGGGAAAAAGATGGGGAAGAAATGGGGGAGTTCAAGAGAGAACGAGATGAAAGACAAAACAGGATTGTGAAATGAAGAACAAAAATAGAGGAAAAGCAGCTGTGCTTATGGAAAAGACACGAGATAAAGAAACGATGAAGGAAGAGGCAAGAACAAAGGAAATGATCTGAGCCCTGTACATACTGTAAAGTTCTGTCCACAGGAGACAGGTAGCAGAGCTCACACTCAGACCCTTGGGTGCAAGACTAAGGAACTTTCCCCTGTGCTCTCACCTGCTCGCCCCTGCTGTGTCAAGCATCACCAGCAAACCGAGTGACCCCAAGAGCCCCTTAGCTATTCCTGCCATTCTCTAGCCTCCCTCTCCCTCCTCTTAATTCATCATTCCCACTCTTTCCTTCCCCTCCCTTGATCTGAAATGCGGTATATCACATTAATGAAATGATTGATACAATTCATCTGATTTCCTCATTAAATACAAAGCATTTGAAAATAATAACAGTCTCAACAAAATAAGAACAGAACATACTCACACCATATCCTAATCCCCAGCACAAGGGATATATGTCACAATCTCATTGCCAGTGTAACACTGAGAGCTAGAAACTACTCCTTTAGGGTCCAGAATCATACAAAGACATGTGTTCTCAACACTGCCATTCGATACAGTGTTGGAAGTCCTAACCAAAGCAATTAGACAAGAAAAAGAAATAAAAGTCATCTAAGTAAGATAGAAAAAAATGAAATTTCCCTTATTTACTGATGAAATGATCTCAGACATAAAAAAAAAAGAATCGGAGAGATCCTATGAAAGATAGCCACAGGACCAATCTATAATCTTAGTTCTTGGGAGGCCGAAGAAGACATTTGAGACCAGCCTGCACTACATAGCCAAATATAGTGAGTGACAGGTTGAGGAGATGACTCAGTAAGTAAAGTGTTTGTCCCTGAAGTGTGATGACTGGAGTTCAGACCCCAGACCCCACGCAAATGTAGGCTGACCTGGCAGCCTAACTGAACCCCACCATACCAGAAGTGGAAAGGGGATCCCCAGAGAAATCTAGTTAGCTGAACTGGCTGAGTCAAAGAGCTTAGGCTCAGAGAGAGAGCCCACATCCATGCAAAAAAGGAATGCCATCAAGGAGGACACCTGACATCAGCTTCTGGACTCCACATGCATGTCCACACTCACTTGCCTGCACACACACATGTACCCACATCACACCACACACAAAAATGTACAAGAATTTTCACTAGAGTTTCTGGATACAAAATCAATGTAAAAATAGGATTACCAGTTTTATCCTTTATATTTATTAACTGAGAATTTTGTGCAATGTATTTTGATCACATCCATGCCCTCCCTGACTCCTCCCAGATCTACCCCCTTCCTTTCCCATCTAACTTTGTTGTCTATCTCTCATCCTCCCCCTCTCTCCCTCCCTCCCTCTCTCGAATACATCAAGTACAATTTGTGCTGCCCATATATTGCCAGCTGTGTGGCCTTCTACTAGAGTGTAGTCAACCTACCAAGGGAGATAACCTCCTTAAAAAACTCTCTCTCTCTCTCTCTCTCTCTCTCTCTCTCTCTCTCTCTCTCTCTCTCTCTCCACATATGAACAAATGAACTCATAACAGTTGAGATACCATGTACAAACTGTACAAGCTCAAGTCAGATTGAATCTCAGCATGATGGGAAAGGTGGACACAAAGGTACCACCCCCAACAAAGAATGAATAGGCAAGTGATAGTGTTACTGATATTTCTATATGCTAGCAATGAACTATCTTAAAAATAAATTAAGAACAAAAGGAAAATAAAATGATCCCACTTTCAAAAGTTTTGCCCTTTCCTCACCCCCATTTTCTTCCTTTCTCTCCCCCTCTCCTGCTCTTGCTTCCCTTTTGCATCTTCTTTGACTTGACATTGCGTTATTTTCTGGCTTTCTACGTGTGTTTCAAACAACTTGTAAGGTGGGAAATCATTTCTAAACCAATATTCAGGGAATTTTACCAAGGAAGATAAAGGTATACTCACTGGAAACTATAAGACCTTGAGCAGAAAAAATTAAATACTAAATAAGTAGAAAGATATTCCATGTTCATAGATAAGAATTAATATTGTTAAAGTGCATATGTTCAAAATGACCTATTGCTTCAATATAACTGCTGTCAAGATGTCAATGGCATTTTTTTCTAAGAAATAGAAAAATGGTCCTAAAATTCACCAGAATCATAAACAATACTAGATAACTAATGTAATCCTGAAAAATGGGGGATGGGGACTAAGAGTATCATATTTCCTGATTAAATACACCACAAAACCACAATAATCAAAATGGTGTAGCACTGGCATAAAACAAACAGACCCATGAAAGAGAAGAAAGAACCTGTTTATGGTTAGGTAATCTTAAGTGAAGATTTGAGGGATACCCAATGGGAAAGATGGGGAAAGATGGTCTCTTTAACAAACAGCATTCTCAACCTGGCTATCCACACCCATGATGAAGATGAACACTCATATAACGCTGTCTACACAAACCAAACAAACAAGCAAAAGCAAACAAACAAAACAACCTCAAAACAATCTACCAAAACAGAAGAACTGAGGCTTAAAAGTACTAGAGGGAAGCAAAGGGACAGCCACTCCACTGTGGTCTGGCTAATGTGGTCTTGGATGTGACTCCAATACTACAGCAAGCAAAAACAAAACCAGACATAAGGACTTGAGTCAAATTCACAAGCATATGCAAAGCAAAGGAAGCAGTCAGCTGAGTAAAAAGACTTCCAGAAAGCATCTGAGTTATGTGTCTGATAAAGCGTAATGATACAGTGGGTAAGAAATCCAAGCAGCACAATAGGAAAACAAAACAAGCCAAAGATCTGAACTGGGATTCATCCAAATCAAAGAGTTATATAAACATAATGAGGTTCATGAAAAAAAGTGTTCATAGCAGAAAACATCCAGGAAGTTCATATCAAAGCCATGATGAGATCATCACTTCACACCTGTTAGAACAGCTATTATCAAAACCACAAAGGATCAAATGCTGGTGAGGATGTGGGTGAAAAAAAGCCTTTGTAGCATGTTAGTGAGATTATAAATTCACCAACCATTACAGAAAACATTATAGAGTTTTTCATAAAATTAAAACTAGAGAGTGCTCAGCCTTAAGTGGAACATCTGTATCAACCCCATATTCCCACCCCAAAGCTCACAGAAAATGTTATAAAAATCAGGGAGAAAAATGTAAGAGCCAAATGAGGGAGGAACATTATGAAATGATCTCTTCTGGACTTGACATGGTAACTGCACTCATGAATTCACACACTGAAGCTATGGTTGTCTGCACAAGAACTATACAAGCTCAAGACAATCAGATTAGTCAACATTCCATCTAGCAGCCCCAGTTGGATGCAGTGGGCTATCAACACACACACACACACACACACACACACACACACACACACAATGACATGAAAAGAGAGAAGGACATGGCAGGGCTGCCTGGGGTAGTGGAATGGGAGAGTTGGGGTGGATATAAACAAGAGACCTTGTTTACATGTATGAAATTGTCAAAGAATAAGTAGAAAATATTTGATTAAAATTTAATTAGAATTGACATATGGTCTCATAATCCCACTTCTGGGCAGGATACATCCAAAGGTCTGAAAGCAAATAGTTATCTGTTCCAATATCTATTACTCACAGTAGTTAAAACACTGAAGGACTAGTGAAATAGCTTAGTGTTTTGAGGCACTTGTCACCAAGTCTGAAGACTTGATCCCCATTTGGAGAAACGAATCAATTCTTACAAATTTTTCTCTGACCTCCATTCATGTTCAATAGCATGCCTCCCCCAAATTAATCAAAATGTAATAAAACATTTTAATATGATACACAGGCATACATTCACAAGAATAGTATTTAGCTTTTTAACATGAAATACCTTCTGTCATTGTGACATGGTGAAGCTATGAGACACTATTGTAAGAGAAGTTAACTAGACACCAGAGAGTACTCTATTCTCTCACTTGTGTGGACCCTGAAGAAGATGATCTCATAGAAACAGAAAGAAGAGTGGTGGTGAGCAGGGTTAAAGTGGGTATTAGTATAAGAGCAAAGGGGACAGGTGACAGATCGAGTACTGTAAAAGTTATAGCTACATAGGAGAAAGAAGTTATGGGGTGCAGTTCAAAACACCAGAAGGATTTTAAATGTTTTCACCATGAACTGTTAAGTAGTTTGAGAGATAGTTCCAGTTTGCTTCTCTGTTGCATGATAAAACACTGACCAAAAGTAACAGGGGGAGGAAAAGGTTTGTTTCATTTTACAACTCCCAGGTCACAACCCATTATTAATGGAAGTCAGGGTGGGACCCTGGAGTCAAGAACTGAAATAGAGATCACAGAGGAATAGAACATTTCTTACCTTCTTGCTTTCCATGGCTTGCTCAGTTACCCTTCATGCACAAAGAATGAGTTTTACCCACTTATTGACATAGTCAATCATCAATCAAAAATATGAGTTAAGAGTACTGGCTGATCTTCCAGAAAGCTCAGGTTCAATTCTCAATATATAAGTAGTAGCTTACAACAATCTGTAACTCTAGTTTCAGGGGATTTTATTCCTTCTTCTAGCCTCTGAGGGCACTAGACACACACATGGTACATAGACATACATGCAGGCAAAACAATCATACATAGAAAATAACTACAGATATGGCTACAGATCAATTTGAAGGAAACAAGTGTTCAATTATGATGGCCTCTTCTAGAATGTCTATGTTTTGTGTAAAGTTGATGGAGGCTAACCACCACAATTGATCCAATTTCAACTTGACTAAACTATAACATTTTCTTTATCATTTATCCCCAAGATCACACTATCTCTTGGCTGTGGCTTCCTATGAAATTGAAAAAAAAACAAGTTATTTACTTCCTTATTCCAAAACGGAAGAACCAGGGTACAGTCACAGTCAGGTCAAAGCAAAACCAGCATCAAGCAATGTGAATTATCTACGACTCAATGTTCATCATCTAGGACTCACTCAGAGTCTTCTAGACTCCAAAGGGCTTTGGTGGTTCAATTTCTCTATTTCTGCTATCTGTAGCACAGACAGCTTGTCTCATAAGCTCAAGCGAGCTCCACTTCACACCTGCCCTTGGTGATCAACCCACAGTCTTGATCCTTCAATATGCTAGGATCTACACAGCAACAGAGGCTGCCAATAGCCTCTCCTGGCTCCTCCAAGGCCTCAGATCCTGACACATGGTGCCAAGCCTTCCTTTTCTCTATGAGCCCTTCAATCCTGGGGCCTCTACTGTAACCAAGGCCGAGTCTTAACCAGTGGCCTCCTGACCTATCTGAACAGGGACTCCGGCCCAGCTACAAGTTGCCAAAGCTCAGCATTTCTCCATGAGCCCCTTGAAAACCAGTATCAGATTGGAGACTCTCATACCTAACCAAGTTTAGCTACTATGTGCAGCTTTGGCTCCCACAGGATACAACTTCGGCATAAATAAAGTTTGGATTAGAATAAGTAAGTTCTGTTCTAACATACAGACTGGTGACTACAGTTAATATGATGTCTAATTAAAAATTACTGAGGGTACATCTTAAACATTCTCATCACAAACATTTTTGAGGTGATAGGTATATTAATTAGCTTGATTGTAGCAATGGATGCATATACATACATCAACACACATTAAATGCCATAAACATAAACTGATTTTGTCAATCATTCCTCACAAAGCTGGAGGAAATTTACTCCGAGCACACCACATACATGTGTATAATATCTGATAGCAAATTGCTTTTCCATGGTATCTCAATCAATGCTCACATAACACCTTGAGTCTGGTACCATTATTACTTTCATTTTACAATTGGGCAAACTAAGTCTCATAAAGATTGGGTGAGAGCCAAGGTCAGTAAATGTAGTGAAAAATTAAAGCCCTATTTATCTCAAGTCAAGATCAATGTCTTTGTGAGGCCTGATTCACAGGTCTGTAACCCAGCTACTTGGGTAACTGAGGCACAGTTACAGTGAGTCTAAGTCTACTTAGACTACAGAGTGAGTTCAAGGCCAGACAGGAAGGTCTGATATTGTTTCTTGATAGGACTGATTTCTTTGTTCCTGGGTGACTCTGGTTTCATCCCCAAGCACCTCAATAATCACAATACTACTGGTGAGTCTCCCACCATGGGTAGAACTTTGCACTAGGAGAAGTAACTAACGAATTCCACTCAACAGCTTCTTGTCTGAACTCATCTTCAGCACTGCCACCACCACACTATGGTTAATAAGCTCTGAATTTTGTCACCAGTATTATAGGTCACATCCAAGTGGCATTCCCTAGCTGCCTTCTTTGTATATGAAATTTGTGTGTGTGTGTGTGTGTGTGTGCATGCCTGCGTGCATGTGTGTGTGTGCGTAATCATGAGTGGTGGTGGGGAGTGTGTGCATTGTGTGCACATGTATATGGAAGTCAGAGGATGACTCAGGTGCTGTTCGCCTGTTTTTTTGAACAAGGTCTCTCACTGGACCCGGAATTCTCATGTATTAGACTGACTGGCCCGTGAGCCCCAGGGCCCACCTGTCTCCTTTGCAGTTCTGAGACCATGAGCGCTTTACCCTGTCGGCTTTGTATGTGGCTTCTTAGAATCAGATTCAGGCCTTCAAGCTTGCAAGGCAATCACTTTACCCGCTGAGCCATCTTCCCAGCCCCTCTCTGTTTATACATCTTTGAATGCAGATACAGGTTTTCATGCATTTTTCAAAACTGCCATCACATCAGCTGCCCATGACTGACAGCTTGCTGTGCACCTGGCACTGCACGGAATATACTTGTAGTCTCTGAAACTTCATCCTCAGTATAAGCCTGTGGAAAAGTCCAGAGCCCAAGGCTTATGTGTTTTCAAAATCTGCTCAAAGTTGCGCAGCTATGGCCATTGAATTCTACATCCTGAAGCCCTCCAGACACTCTCCAGCATAGCTCACTCCCATTCCCCAGTATAACTCACGCCCTTGCCATAATCACGCAGAAGAGGAGCCTCAACACATTACACAATGCATATAAACTAGAGTTTATTTTTACTTCCTGGTAAAATTGCTCCCAGCACTGATTTATTTAGAAAAATGTTGGGTTTTAAAACACACATAAAAAAGTCATCTTTTTGCTTTAGTTAAACCAATTGCCACTCTTTGCCTATAGTTTTTGAATTCCCATTTTCTACTTTAAATCGACCATATTGGCACATGTTGAGGAGAAGGGGCCGCCATGCCACCTATCAGCCGCCTGTTTTACCTTCCCACAATAGAAGCCATGGGAGCCTGGTGGTTTAAGCTTCCCATTTATTTGCCATCACACACACACACGCACGCACGCACGCACGCACACACACACACGCACGCACGCACCCACGCACACACACACACGCACGCACACACACACGAGAGAGAGAGAGAATGTAATCGTTTTGTTCTTCCAAGGAGTATCAACCAGTATGGGAAGAAAACGGAGAACAATATATCTGAGCAAACACAGGGATTGTAGCCACCCTGGCCTGGTGATTAGATGGGTAACAGACTTACAGTGAGAAGGATGTGCTTCTGAGACACCTCATTGCTTTCTGCTAAGTGCATAATTTATTAGTTGACCAAATAAGGAAGTGGTTATGCCTCTTCCCTGGCAATCTGCTGACAAATTGCTGCAAAGCCCTGATAGTTCACTATGAAGACACCCTGAACCAAATTCAGCGTTTCTCTGTCCTTGAGAAAGTTAGACAAGTTCTCTGGTCTTCACCGTTTCATCCGTGAAACACTAATAAGGATACTTGTGCAAAAAAAGTTGCAACTTTTTACCATGTCAGATGTTTCATGTAAACATTTATTACAAATGCAGGCCATATTAATGCATCGGGGTAATGGACTACATATGAAGTGTGGATGCTGAGGCCATGATGAAGGCTGCAAGAAGAGGTAGACTGTCCTGGAAGTTCAAGGTCATGAAGAGTATAAGGATACCTCAAATACAGGCTGCAGGACACACCTCTTCCCTGCCCTTATCTTGACCTCCTGATAATGACAAATACAGGCCTTGTGTGTGCATGTATGTGTGAGTGATATGTATGTGTGATGTGTGTATGTGTATGGAATATGTATGTGTGTCTGTGTGATAGGTATGTGTGAAGAATATGTATGTAGGTGTAATGTGTGGATGTGCATGTATATGTGTGTGGTGTGTGGATATGAATATGTGCATATGTAGGTGTATGATGTGTGTGTATGTATGTGTGTGCATATGTGTATGTGTATGATGTGAGCATGTGTGTGCATTTGAGTATGTGGGGTTTGTATGATGTGTATGCATATGTGTGCGTGCATATGTAGGTTTTAGAATATTGTGATATGTATGTGTGTGCATGTATGTATATATGTATTTGTGTATATAGATATGTGTACATTTGTGTGTAGGTCTATGATGAGGATGTGTGGGCATGTATGTATGTATAAGTGCATGTATATGTGTGTGTAGATGTATGTATATACATGTGATATATGTGCATGTATTTGTATGAATATGTGGTTGTGTTTATGTGAGTGTGTATGTGTGTTTGTGTTATGAATGTGTGTATGTGTGAGAAACTTATGGGCATGATGGGGCTATCGCACCCATGAACTCACAATAACAGTGGCTACCTGCACAAGATGTGCCCAAGGCTAGTCCCATCAACATTCCATCACTGAATGGGGAAGGTCTCACAAGGCCCCACCTCTCCCTGAGGAGCTGTAGGCAGCTACTGGTCACTGGGTGAGGGGAGGTCATGTTCCTCATTGGTGCAGCCACTGGCAGTTGCCCTTGCTCAAGTAAGTAACCCTCAACCCATGCTCGTGCAGGCAACCCTGACTCAATGCATGAAGGAACAAATAAAAATTGACATGTAGGAGTGAAAGAACTTGTTAGGAGTAAGAAGAGGGTAAGAAGGATAATGGGTGGAGCTGGAGCGATGGCTCAGTGGTTAAAAGCACCGGCAGCTCTTCCAAAGGACCTAGGTTTGATTCCCAGCACCACATGGTGGCTCACAAACCTCTGTAACTTCAGTTCCAGGGGATCTGCCACCATTTTCTGACCTCCTTGGGCACCAGATACAGACAAAGTACCCAGATGTACATGTAGGCAAAACACCCATACACATAAAGTAAAAATTCAAGAGAAAAAATAATGGGGAAATGTGATATGAAATTAAATTTAATCCACAAATAATGTACAATTGAACAGGGAAGAGAGATAGAATGGGAAGGGTGGGAGGAAAAAGTGACAATCTGTGTCAGGGTGACCCGGAAAAGTTTTTTTGAAAAGTAGGCAGGTAAACACAGATCTGGCAAAGAGGGGAAGGAAGCGTGTGGCAGCAGCAGAAACAGGGAGTGCAAAGGCCCTAGGGCAGGAACAGCCTGGAATGCTCTGGGAGTAGCAGGAAGACTGTGTGCTTAGGGCTTCTTCAGTCAGGAAAGATGGGCGTGAGCTGGGGCCTCTGGGTGCACGAAGATGGGGTTGAGGCTGTGGGATATTTTTGTAGTGTCTCAGAGATTGTGATAAAGAGATGTGGAGAGAGGTGTGAATGAGAACAGAAACTGAGAGGACTGGGGGTCCAGCAGTGTGGACAACATGCACAATGGAGCTAGGATGGGAGGGATAACGGGGCTGGAAATGACGCTTCTGTCAAGTGTGCATAGTATTCTCCACACCTCAGGGTACTGATCTCACCCCGCATTCACGAGGGAATCCCCTGATGGTACTAACGCCTTACTCCAGTGCTAAAGGAAGAACAGAGTGTCAGCCAGAAGCCACCCAATGAGCCTGTGTCAGACCAAGTTGAGCATCTCTGCACCTAACCATGTGTGCTAGGTAATTCCGGATTAACATGACACAAGCTAGAGTCATCTGAGAAGAGGGAACCTCAATGGAGAAAACACCTACATAAGGCAGGACGGTAGGCACACCTGTTGGGCATGTTCTTATTAGTGATTGATGTGGGAGGGACCAGCCCATTGTGGGTGGAGCCACCAGGCTAAGCAAGCTGTAAGAAGCAAGCCAGTAAGTAACACTCCTCCATGGCCTCTACGCCAGCTCCTGCCTTCAGATTCCTTCCCCGACTGCCTTCAATGATGACCAGCGATGTGGAGGTGTAAGCCAAGTAAACCCTCCCCTCCCCAGGTTCCCTTTGGCCATGGTCTTCATCACAGCAGTAGTAACGCTAACTAACAAACTGGCATTTTTTGCTGGCCATCAGCTGTAACTGTTGAGGCACTGGGCTCTTGAGGACAGTTCTTCCACGAGGTCCTCAAAGTCGCCCAAGGCTGACCTGGACTGGAAAATGAAGCTGTCTCCGGAATCTGTGAGATAGGAAAAGGAAGAGAGGGGAGAAAGGGGGGAGGGACAGGAAGAAGAAATGAAGGAGGAAGAGGAAGAGAAGGCGGAAGCAGAAAGGGGAGCGGTGGAAGAGCAAGATGGGCAAGGGGAAGGGGGAAGAAGGAGGAAGAGAAAGAAGAGGAGCTGAAGGCCTTGGAGGACAAAGAGGAGTAGGAAAAAGAGACAGGAGAGAAAGAGGAAAGACCAGGACAAAGGAAGCTACGGAGCCAGGCGGCTACTGAAATCCTTGATTTGCAGGCAGCGATCAAATCCTCAGGGTACCACCTCCTCCTTTCACTGAGGCTGCAAGAGGAAACTTAATTAAACGTGCAACTCAATTCAAAAGGGGGCATGGAGGATGTGACGCTTTTAAAAATATCGCAGTGCTGGGCTTGGCAATAACTCCAAGGGAATAACTGCCTGGGACTTCAGTCACCTGCATGCTGGGTGATAGGCAGGCAGACTTTCTCAGCAAGGAGGAGCTAGTCTGTAAGACGCACTGTATTATAGAGTGGTAATAAAGCCACTTGCCCAGCCCAGACCTTGGGAGCTTCAGATGCAAGCTCACTGCCCAAACCAGCTCCTCAAACTGTTCTGAGTCTGCCGACCCAGCAGCTCGGCTCCTGGCTCGATGAATCTTCTTGATTTCCTATCTCCTGCTCGCATAGGCTCCAGCAGCTTTCTGTCCTCCATCCAAACTATCTCTCTAATCTCTTCATTTCTCAACACCTCCCCTTACCAGCCCCCCCACCTCCACATGAGCTCCTGCTGTAGCTCCGCACCCACACAGCAGCCAGCGTGAGCTTTCTAAAAACACGGTGTGAACCTGAGCAGGTATCCCCTTATTTCAATGAGTTTGGTGGCTTCATGTGGTACTCTTGTTGTGATTTGTAGCATGATAACTGACCTGGCTCTTAATTTCTCTAATCCCTGCTTATGATGACTTTTCCTCCACACTTCCTAGTCACATGGGTCTCTTTCTGATCTTTGCATGCCGGAAGTTGTCCCCCTCCTCTGAGCATTGCAACTGAGCTTCCCTCTAGCTGAAATGATTCTGAGGCAACTTCTCTCATGTTGCTTTTCTGCATTTGAGATCTCTGCTCAAATATAGACTCCTAATCAAGGCATTCTCTGCTCTTGTCTCAGGTGTCTCCAGCGCTGTGGATGTAGTAGTGGTCTGTCCTTTTGGGGGCAGGGAGGGGAGTGTTCTTGTGTGTTCTTTGATGTTTCACAGCATCCCAAAAGTCTATAGTGCATCTTTCTGAGGTCAGACCAAAAATAATTGTCTCTTGGCATTGCCAAGTGTCCACTGGGGTGAGAGTATGGATGAATCACTTACCATTGAGGATAGCTATCTATCTAACGGGTCCTATAAAGCTGACTTTTACACTGAAATTGGCTTCATATATCTGCAATGCCAGCCCCCAGGACATAGAGGCAAGATGATTGTGAGTTCTGGGCTATCCTAGGATACATATTGAGACAACCTAATAAAAGTAAAAGCCAGGTGCCCCCTGTCTCCTAGCATTTTTGGCTCCCTTCATACACTACAACATTCTCTACAATTAATCTTTTTATCAGTCTATAATAATATACAGTAGTAATATAAGTATATGAATTGTGACTATCTGATTTTCAGTCTGTGGTCCTGGAGCCTAAATGTCCCTGGCCTGTGGAAGATGCCAAACAGAAAATGAATGGATAAATGAAAGCGTAGTGATCTGAAGAGAGTAATGAGAGTCACCCCCACGCCCACCCTTACAGGCTCAAGTATTTGTACAATTGATATCCAGTTGGTGTTTCTGTTTTTGGAGGTTGCAAAACTTTTGGGAGCTGCACCTTGCTGGAGGAAGTACATCACTAGGGGCATGCCCCAAGGGCTTTAGCCTCATCCCACTTCCTGTTCTCTCTCATTGCTGCCCATGTATGTATCAAAATGTGACCAGCAGCTTCCTGCTCCTGCCTCCATTACACGCTATCCCCACTCCCGGCCTCTGGAACCTGAGCTGAAATAAACTACCTTTCTTAAGTTGCCTTTGGTCAGGGTGTTTTATCAGAGCAACAGAAAAGTAACTAACATAGACAGCCTACACTTGTTGCTGTGATGCAAGGTCTGTGCTGAGCATTGTCCCTGTGCAGCTTGTCACATGCAACTAGACAGGCAGACAGTACTGCTGTCCCCTTAGCCCACTATGTTAGTGAGGTCATGATGTAAGTAAATGATAGACCCAGGAGGTCAACCCTCCATCTCCTGAACAGCTTAGCTACTGGACCCTTCATAACTGCAGAAAAGAAAAGAAAAGAAAGGAAGGAAAGAAGAGAGGAAGAAAGAAAGAAAGAAGGAAAAGCCCACTAGGACGTTTGGATTGTTTCTGGCTGCTCTTCTTCCTTTTCTAACAGCACACATGCCTAGTCTTTCAGTCCTGGTCCTATATCTCACAATGTGACACTAAGTTCATCCCACATTAAGGTCAATTCATAGACGTCCTCAGCAATTCACAGCTGGTATCTACATCACTAACCTCCAGTCACTCTTTACCACCAGTAGGTGGTGCCAGCACTCACTTTCCCAGTAGAACTGGCCAGGGCCAGTGTTGAGAATCCCTTTTTAAATCCAGTTACCTATGCTATGCAATACCAGGTATGTGACTTGACTTCTCTGACCTTTAGTTTCTCTTTATAAGAATGTGATCATGAGAACAGCATGGAAAGGCATGTGAAAATGCACACAGGGAGGTCAGCTGCATTCTTCTCCCTCCCTCCCTTTCTCCCTCCCTCCCTCCTTCCCTCTCTCTCTTTCCCTCCCTCCCTCCCTCTCTCCCTCCCTCCCTCTCTCTCTCCCTCCCTCCCTCCCTCTCTCCCTTCCTCTCTCCCTCCCTCCCTCTCTCTCTCCCTCCCTCCCTCCCTCTCTCCCTTCCTCTCTCCCTCCCTCTCTCTCTCTCCTTCTCTCCCTCCATCCTTCTCTCTCTCCCTCCCTCCATCCTTCTCTCCCTCCCTCCCTCCCTCCTTTCCCTTTTGCAACCCACTTCTCCAACATCCACTCCCATCATCCCTCTTCCTTCTCAGCTATAAATCTTCCAGTGGTAGACTCTCTCTGCCAAGATCAAATCTTCCTCCATGTCTCTAGTAGGGTTGCTTGCCCAGCCCAAGTTCTCAGACCTCCACAGTAGGATTTAAAATACTGTGCCTTTATAACACTGACATCATTTGTGGATTCTCATCAGAGGGAAGGCAGAACAAGCAAGTTGTACATTTCTGGATCCAGCAGGAAGCAAAGGGTCTGACATTTAACATGTGCTTGGTAAACGACCATCGTGTTTTCCCCTTCACAAATGTTTTAGGTGAGTGAGCAAAGTGATGGGGAACATCTTGACGTTTTCATGCATGTGTCCCACCATTATACTTTGTTTTCATTCCTCCCCTTACCCACTGACTTCGTGTGTCCCTTTCCCCTCTCCTCTTCAACTTTGACTTTCATGTCACATGAATTCCATCACCCACTCTTTACTCTTTCTTCCTTAAGATCTCTTCTTCCCTTCTCAAGATCCTCTTTCATGACCCACACCTACATAAGCAAACCTCCCCCCCCTTCTCTCTCTGTGTGATGTGTGTGTGTGTATGTGCGTGCACGTGATTTAAAATAGGCTTCTACATAAGAGAGAAGCGTGTAGTGCTTGTCTTCCTGAATCTGGCTTGCTTCACTCAATGATTTCCAGCCCCATTCATTTTCTTGAAAATGCCCTTATTTCATTTGTCTTTTCATTGTTTGTACACACTGTACTATTTTCATCCATTCATCTGTTGAGTGTCGTCTAAGCTAGTGAGGATGTGAGGAAAGAGAAACCTTTATTCATTACTAGTAAGAATGTAAATTTGTGCAGCCATTCTCAAAACAAGTGTGGAAGTTTCCCAAATAATCAATAAGAGATTTACTGTATGACCCAGCTGCCTGGCTCTTGGCAAGTATGCAAAGGAGTCTAAGTCAGCACACCACAGGGACACTTCTTGTGTGTTTGGTGCTCCTCTGTTCCCAGGAATGAGGGAAGAGAAACAGCTGAAATGGCTATTCTAGGTGCAAGGAGCTTGGAAACTTCCAGAGTTCTGCGAATGTTTAGAGGCTGTGTTTGTAACTCAGACAATTTTAAGCAGCTGGCATTTCTTTCCTAGGTGTTGGCTCTCTTTCTCTAAAAAGTGGGATAATTATATATTTACCAAACATAGAACTAGAAGAGTTGTGTAAATTATCTTTCAAAAGCCTTGCACATTCTCAATGAATGTCAATCAATATATTACCATAACTGTCTAAGTTTATTAGTTAATTACTCCACTTAATAAATGTTGGTTTATTTTGATGGCCAGAGAAACTAAAATGTTGATACTTGGAAATAACTGTAGCATAAATGACTATTTAAAATAAGTCAATATTAATAAATACAGTTATATACGTGCACAAGCTACTGTAATGAAACTCATTATTTTGTACACTAATTTAAAAAATATGGAAAAACAATAATTGTTATAAGTTGCTAGGAAAGGGGCAGAGTTTCTGGGGGAAGTGAGCTGAAAGTCTCCTAATATGACTACCAGCAAAGTTTCTTTCCCCATCAAGAGAATAAATCCATGTCTCCTTCCAGCAAAATCCAGGTGACCTCCTTAGTCATCAGACAGATTCAATGGAAATGACAAGTCCTGGAACAAACCCCCCACGAGTCCCAGGAGTCACTCCTCTTCTTCTAAGAGCATTTACTATGCTAGAAAAATCTAGAAAAATGTATGACTTGAATGGTGAATTGTAAGATATCCTGGGGAGAAGAGGAAATTAGTTTCAGGTTCCTGAAAATACACATTTCTTCCTGGACTTCCAATCCCAATCCCAGCCAACAAGAGGATGGATGAGAGGCAGAAGTCAACCAGTGCCATAAGGAGTAGGCACCACTGAACCTGGCCTCATTCCTGACCCACACAGCTTGAAGATATTAACTTGTTGTTATTTTAGGTGACTATGTTTGGAAGTCTCTGGGTATGTCTGATGGGAGAGACACGATACTGCGGGGAAAAATCCTCCCAGGAAGGGAAATCCCATGAATGAATATTTAATCTGATGTGTGCCTAGGACTCTTACACAGTCACTCCCTGCCCCACCATCTCCTACTTCTGCAGCTCTGTTGAACTTACTTCTTTCAACCCCAGCCTCTGCAATCTTTCTTACTATCTCATTATTTTTAATCCTTTGTTGATTACATCACTTTTCACCACCCAATGTTGCCTCTTTGGGATGCTATGCCCACTACCCAGCATATTGCAGTGTTGACATCTTTTGTTATTTCAACATTACTATTTGTCCATTGTGATGATTACTTAACTAATATAGGAATGAGGATGCACTATAGAATGAATACCAGCTAATTGATGAAGGAATCACAGAACTAGAAAATCGTTATTTACAAAAGAGTAATGAGAAATCGAGGCAAGAATCATTTAGTAGATACTAAAATGAGTGGGTAGAAGTTTGATGAGATACCAGATAGTCACATGGCTTTGGATCTATCTCTTAAAATTAATCATCAATTACAAAGCAAAAAAAGTCATCTTGTAATGAACCATCATGGTACACACCACTCTTCAGTCAAGTATCAAAGTCAACATCAACAGTGAGATAGCTCACCAACCTGAACTTCTGAATGAAGCCAGGAGAAGCCTATAATGTCATTCATAAAATAATCTAGCAAAAAATGTGCAATTAGGATCTCATCTGGGGATATATATATATATATATATATATATATACCTTTTTATTGTTTTTTGTTTATTTGCTGTGAGAGGATCTTTCTGTGAAGTTCTAGCTATTTCTGGAACTCACTATGTAGCTTGGTTGACCTCCAGTTCACAATCCTTCTAGCTCAACCCACTGAGTGCTGGTATCACAGGCATTTGCCCCTATGGCTAGTTATACACTTTTACCCTCATCAAAACATGTCATTATCCTGAAAGACAGAAGAGGACCATAAAAGGAAGATTCCAGATTAAAGAATACAGTGGAGACTAAGTGCAAGCAATGTGTGACCTTGGATTGAATTCTGAGCCTGGGAAAATAAAGTTATGAGAGACATTATAGGAATATTTGGAACTTTTGAAGAATGATTGTAGATTATACAACTGCATTTTGTAAATGTTGAATTTTATAATTTTGATTATTCTACAGTGATTATTTAAGAAGTAGTTCTTGGCAAACACACTGACATATTTAATGTTAAATGGGGCATGATATCTGAAATGCTCATGTTTTAAGAAGCAATATGTGTGTATATAAGTCAAATATAGAATAACTGGTGAATGTGGATGAAATTTTTCAATCTTGTACTAAGCTTGACCTTATCTATAAGTCTGAAACTACTTCAAAATGAAGAATTGAAACAATGAAGTATCTGGTATTCATTGTGCAGTTACAAGGTGATATGACTGTACACCATGACCCTGAGAGAGACTGTCCAGTGGTTAGGATTCATGTTCATGGCTGGCAAGAAGATAGCTTGTTACAGTCATGTGGAGCACCCCATGGTGGTGTCTACTCTAGCTTTTCCGACGACCATTAATGCCATGCAGAACACAAACCTATAAAGTGCTCACCTGTGAAGTCTCCAAGGAGCATGGCTCAGAATGGATCATATATATCTTTGCTCTTCTTCATAGTGGACAAAACAAACAAACAAACAACAAATTGTAGCATATTCTCCAAATGGATATGTACAGTGTAGAAAAGGAAAAGGGATTCTTGCTCCTAAAATAGAGAGCAACTAATGCTAAAATATTAAGCAAAAGAAATTAGACAAATATAGAGCATCCTGCCTGACTCCATTTATAGAAAGTTAAAAATAGGTAAAATTAACCTGCAGAGTTAGAAGCCAGGAGAGTAGGTAGCCCCCAGGGAACAGGGAGAATGGAAGGACAGGCTGTGAGCAAGGCTTTGGAGCACTGCTGACACTTGGTTTGCTTATCTGGGTTCAGTTCTCCAATGCCTGTCTGCAAACTCCTCAAGTTCTTCTTTGACTGGAGCCCTTTCCTGTATTCTACATGTCACTCATTCTTCCCTAATAGAGGCATGATAACAGGCTGTGTTTTTCCTAGATGGATTCAGTTTGGTGTCTGGTGGAAGCCTCCATTTATACACATAGGGAAACTAAGCCTGGAAAGTTGGTCAGCTTTTCAGGGGTGACTAAGCAGCAGCGTTCAGCTCCAAAGCCTGCATTCTCTGCTGCTGTTTCACTGCACTCCTAATGAAGAGCCCTTTGGTATAAAGGAGACCTTCTTGCCTTCTTTGAAAGGCCCCCTGAATAAACCCAGGATGCTAGGAATTATGCAAATGAGCTTAAAAATCAGAGACTCTGCTAATAAAGATGGAGAGAGGAATAGTGTGCCAAACTGCAGAGTGATAATGAGGCTGATCTTAATGCCACTTCTCCATCCTTATTTGCAAAATTAAGATCTAAGAGGGGGAGAAAAAACACCCCAACTATAAAAAGTAGGGTGGAAACCCAAGAGATACGATGGTAGGAGAAGAACTAATGACCCAATTAAAAAATGGAAGGCAGCTCTCAGAGCCTTCAATTACCACAGAACCTGAGCCCTTGTAGATTCACTGCTGCGAGAAAAAGCATAGGGGGAAATTAATGGTTTGATTTTATTTTTTATACCTGTAGCAGATAACTTTTTGAATTATTAATCTGTTTTCTTAGCTGTATGTTTGCCTTTTTCATCCCAAAGAGATCTTGTAGATTTTTTTGCCGGGAGCAGGCTTCTGAGTGAAGAGAGATATGGATTTTGTTTACCAACTGGGCTCAGGAGAGGAAAAAGAGGAGAAGCAGGAATTACCCAGGGACCTGAGGATGGTGGATCTGAACAGTTAGAAACTCCAGTTTTCCTGGTAGTTCAGGAATATTAGACCTCAGGATAGGCTATAAGGCACCCTGTGAAGGATAGGCTCATGCTTACAAAATAGCAACTTCACCAAAGGGCCTGAGCTCCTAGCTTGGGATGGAAGGTTTGCCTGCTCCCAGACCTTGCGTTTCACAATGAAATGTCCCATTGGAACATTCAATGGTAAGCTTTTGTAGGAATAAGAAATTCTCATTATTGATGAATATTTAAATTCTTTCCTCATTTATTAGTGTGTGTGTGTGTGTGTGTGTGCGCAGTGAACACATGGAGGTCAGAGATAACTTGGAGAAACTGGCCCTCTTCTCCCATCATGTGGGTTCCACACATCCAGCTCAGGGAGAAAAATTATTTAAAACAACTTAGTTTTGGGGGGCTTGGGGTTAAGTTGAAGTTGAAATAAGGAATACAAAGAATGGTATTGCTGACTGCTCTCTCTCTCTCTCTCTCTCTCTCTCTCTCTCTCTGTGTGTGTGTGTGGGGGCTAGGGTCTCTTATATGCTAGGCAAGTATTGTACAACTGAGCTACATTCTCGACCTGAAAATACTGGCATTTCTTTCATAGCTAAATCTGTATCTCTTACATGCAAAATGGGGGAAATCACCCCACATGGAGTCCAAACTGCACTTACCTCAGTGGAAGGAGCAGTTTCTCCTTTGCTTTCCCCGCTGTCTGTCTACTAGTTCCTGAAGCTCCACTCTGCTGTAACAAGCAAGTCAGGATCTGAGCACATATTCCTGTACCTTGACCTTGGGGTCCTGTTGCTCATAAATTTCTACAATTAATATTTCTGTGGTGTGGGTTTTTTAAAAGAGGGCTCAAGTTTTAACAAAACCAAATTAAATGCCTGAACAAAAACATCTCTCTGTGAGTAAAGATGTGATTGAAACATACATGGTGATTGCTAGTAACTTCACATGTATAAACCAGGTGTGTCAAGCCAGGATGGTTAAATTTACCTGGAAGCCAGCTGTTACTGCTGCCAGGGGCAGAATGGGATCATTCAAGTACAGAACTGGGTAAAATATGAGGATCATCATGGAACCTGGAGCCATTAGCCCAGATGTGCAGGAGGCTTAGGGGGACGTAATTATACATCATCAGCACATGCGCAGATTGCCACCCTTCCCTCTGGCGGGAGAGGAAAATCTGCTGTTGTAGGTGAATGAAAAGCATCTTTGCAGTAATCCATCACCACATGAGCTCTGGGAAAGCTGTATTCTTTCCCAGAATCTGGAGTCCCTAGAACCTTCTGCAGAGGGTAATTGGACAACAGAGAAAATAGCAATGATCTGGACACCAGAAGGAAGTGTGGAATCTGGGTAGCAGGGATGTTGCTTTGAGTACAAAGGAGTGTGAGCTGACATAAGCAAGCTCCATTCACAAGTCCTTACTGACATGATGCCCAGAGCTAGTGAACAAGGGAAGTAGGAGGACTGACAAGTGCAGTCCCCTGGCACAGTAGATGGATATAGAAGTGTGGGTGATGGCAGTGCCCTGCTCTATGTAAATACAACATCTGGAATGTTGAAATTGAAACATCTACTGTAAGAGGAGTCAATTCACTGACCATAACTAGCTGGTGGAAAGTTAACAGGTCTGAGGATTGTGAGACCCTGTCAGAAATGGGGTAGTTAAGTTAAGGTACATGAGGTTCAGGTCTACCACTTATACATTGGGTCAACGATGACCTTCCCAGGCCTCTAAATCCTCATTTGTAAAACAACAACCGAAGGATGGTTGTGTGAGGATTGAGTACAAACATGGACTGAGTCTGACACATTGGGCATTGTCAGGAGTGTTACCTAGCTATGTGGAAGAGTTGCAGAGACCACTCTTAGCCATTTGTGGTTCTACTGAGATGCAAAACATCATGACACAAGTTAAAGCAAATACAACATACTCCAGCTTCCCCTAAACTTCTGCTCAGAGACAAATGAAGTTACAGGTCCTCATTTATATTCCCCTGGCTCTTGGTTTCAAACATAAACTTCAGGACTTCAGAATATACCTAAACAATGCATGTAATCCCTCATGAGAACTATTCCTTTTTCTTCTCCCTGTAGCCCTCCTTGATGAAAGTTCATGTATAGTATAGTCCATTGTAATGGAAATCAAGACATATTGAACACCTCCTCTGGAAGGGCAGAAAGGTCTTCACATACAAAACTATCTCAAACCTTTAGAATCATCAAAGGGTTAAGTCAAATCTCATTCTGTGGTCATACAAAAGCAAGTCCTCAATCACACAGATAGTAAGGGAACATGGAATGTCTGTTCCCAGAGTCAGAGTTCTTTCAGAAATCACCATCCTCATGGCTCTGTACAATCCTGTCTCCATCATAGGAATCAATTTATTCACATAGGTGCTTGTTGGAGTCACAAGACATCCTTAGATGTGTTGGATACAAGTAGGAATCAAAATAAGACTCCAAATGAGCTATCCTGACTTGGTGACATAAATCAAATTATCAGAAGCAATGGAAAAATGTAAATGTGCTTGGAGGCCAGTGGCTTACACCAAATCCTAAAGATGCCATTTAAACAGAGGCTAATAGACATAGAGCTGTCTGCCGGGTAGAAAGGCCATTAATATCAGATAAATAATGGCAGCAATGTCGATAGAAGTAAGCCCATAAATCCTCACTTGCTTATTAATGGAGGTATCCTTTGGACCCGCATTTATTATATATGACTGCCTATAGATGAATTATCAATGTATGTATTTCTTAAATACTAAGAACTGGATGCTGTTTCCCTCCTGGTACAGAAAAATTAAGTCATAGAGAGATGAAATAAGATTCTGCTTAGCTCACTGAGACAGACTCCAGGAATCCAGTTTCAGAAAGGGAGGACAAAGGGGTCAAGACCATGCTGGGAAAGACCATAGAAATACCTGACCTGAGCAAGTGGGAACTCATGGACCCCAGTCTGACATCTGGGTAATCAACATATGATCAAACCAGACCCCCTGAATGTGGATGTCAGTTAGGAGCACTGGGCAGTCTATGGGACCTCTGGCAGTGAAACCAGAATATATCCCTGGTACATAATCGGACTTTGGGAGCCCATTTCCCATGGAGGGATACTCTCTTAGTCTAGATACCTAGGGGAGGGCCTAGGTCCTGCCCCAAATGACTTGACAGATTTTAATGATCCCTCATGGAAGACCTCACCCTCCCTGGGGAGTGGATGGGGGATGGGAATGAGGAGTCGTTGGAGGGTATAGGATGATGGGAGGGAGAGGGAACTGGGATTGGTATGTAAAATAATATTGTTTCTAATTTAAATTATATATATATATATATATATATGAGAGAGAGAGAGAGAGAGAGAGAGAGAGAGAGAGAGAGATTCTGCTTAGCTTTCTGATATAGAAGAGAAGACTCCATGACTGGAAGTGAACTTTGAGATCAACCGCTGTAGCTCTTTCCAGTTTTAGCCACATGAGGCTTTCAGGGAACTTGAAATTCAAACTTACTAGTGAGGCGCAGACATGCTTAATTCACTCCTAGCACCGGCAGTTCTAATCAAAGCCTGAGTATTCTCAATGCCAACAACTGATCAGCCTTCCTGATGAACATGGACACGGAATCCTAATTCTTGCTGACTCCAGTGTTGGGGAAGTCCTGTGTATATGTCAATAAAGCACTGTTGGCCAATAGGGAAGCAAGATAGGTGGGACTAGGAGTCGAGGAGGAATCTGGGTAGGAGAAAGACAGGGAGTCAAGATGTAGCTTCCATAGGGATAAGAAACCCAGGAACTTTGCTCCGGTAAGAGAAATACTTAGATTAACAATTATGGGGTAAATACTTAAGAGCTAGCCAGTAAGCAGGGTCAACAGCTTCATAGTTAATATAGCCTCCTGCGTGTTTATTTGAGACTGATGCGGCTCTGAAACCAGGCTGGTGGGAAGGCTCCCCTTTAAACTCCAGCTTTGCCGAAGAGTTGTTCCTGGGCTTGCCTATTACGGCCTGTGCCGCGAACAGTACTGAATAATTTCCACCCACAGCTAGACCATGGAAGGACCAGGTCTTTACAGAGAGATTCTGTTTTGTTCTGGTTTGTTTGGGGAAGAACACCTGGATTGTGCATGTTGACCATAGGTACACAGAAGAAACATAGCCAGGCATGAGGAAGGACCCATTGATAAATTCGGTGTGATTCCAGCAAGAGGAGAAATTTCTTCTTATCCCAGGAGCTTATGTCTTCTATGGAAGCTACCAACACAACATGGCATCCAGAAGCATGGCTGAGAGGGTTGTATGGGCGAAGGCAGCCACATGGGTGAAGGCATACTGATAGATCCTGCTCAAAACCTTACAGTGTAGGGAAAGCAGGTGGATACTCTTGAACTTCAAGGAGAAAGCACAGAAGTGGTGACAAGAAACATGCGCTGAGTGCATCCTATCCTGGGATACTGAGAATGTGGACTGAGTCTGCCTGGATACCAAAAGCTGCTGTACCACCACCACCACGGTGAGAGCACTGTGAGAGCAAAGGCAGATGTGCCGACAGAAATGATGCTTCTCCCAGCACTTCACCCAGGGGTGTTCAACCAGCCTGGAGAAGAGGGTAGTATGAAGCATGAGAAAGAGAGAGAAGCGCCAGTCGATGAGCAGTATCGCCAACCCTGCATTTAGAACAGGATGTGATTACCTTCCCCCCAGTTCAGTTTTTCAGGACATAGAAGAAGTGGGTGCTTGAGAGCAGACCTAAGCTCAGTTACAGAAAAATAGGGTTCTGTCTTCACCCATCTGAGCTTTGTGGTTGAGAAAGTTTTTGCTTTACAAAATAAGCCTGATGCTCTGGACTGCTTACTGCTCAGTAGCTCTTGATGCTGGAGCTTCAAGGCTGGGCCTGTTGCTGTTGGATCATCGAATGTGAACACCTGGAAGCAGATGCAGTAGCTTTGGTTGCTTATCTTTGTAGTTTTTTTTTTCAGAATTGTTCAGCATACATTGTTGAAGAAGCAACACAAAACCTGATTTTACCTCCAGATCAGACCAGTTGCCTGTAAGTAACTGAATTCAGCTGAGTTGTCCCGAAGAGGTTTAGAGAAACTGAGTCACTTGAATGGGACATTCTCCCACCATGTTGAGCGGCCTTCAGGCTGTATAGTGTGTTCCATGTTCTCAGCTTTTGTGAGCTGTCACCCAATCACCCATGTCAGGGTGGGCTTTGGTGATGCAGCTGTCTTTGAGTCATTTCTGCTCAGGTAAGCAACCCCTTGCCCATGTTTCTTAAGTAACCTCTCTCAAACTCATTGGTTCATTATGATGGACTTTGGTTGTATGTGCACTGTGGTCTGTAGTGGGTTCCTATGATGGTGTGAGTAGATGTATGTGTTGTGTCTCCCCAGAGGAAGTTTTGTCACTCAACAGGTAGGAAGGTGTAATTCTAGAGTTTGAAGGGACAAATAACTCTTGCTATGTTACTCATTTTTCATTGATGTGACAAAATGCCTAAAGGGGGAAGGCTGATTTGGCTCCTGTTTCCCGGTGTTTCTGCCAGTGATAACAGAACTCAATTTCTGGTCTGCAGTGAGGCAGTTGTGGGTGGAGTGTGTGATAGAGAAAAGCTTCTCACCTTGTGGCAACCATAGGGGAGGGAGTCTGGGTTCCATTATACCCTTCAGAGACATGTCCCTGATTGCCTCCTTCTTCCAAGAAGTCCCACCTACAAGTTTACATATTCCTCAATGTGGACCCAACTAAGGGCCAAGTTTTGCACACATAAACCTTTAGGAGACATTGAAGATCCAAATGACAATATACCAGTGCTGGGGTGAGGACTCACCTATAAGACGAGGAGCAAGGATACTGTGGTGAATGGAGAGCCATGTGATAACTAGCAGAGCTGTGAGGATTCAGGCCGTGTCTCAAGAGCATCAGTGTGGCAGAGTCTGTGGTCCGAGGAGACAACATGAGCCAACCAGAATGAGGCACACTGTCCCCTCCCCCACAGCACTGTGACATAGCCAAAGATGTATGATCAGTATTGGGATCCTTACAAACTGCAAGCTAGGTCTTGCTTAGTTTTTTTTCTAAACACCTCCTACATCCCAACATGCCAAGTGCATTTTCAGTTACATGTTTCTAAATGCCGTGCACACACCAAACTCACATTTTCAGCCGCCCTATCTCACTATGTTTGATGCCAACCAGCAAGGAGAAAAGGCATTTAACTTCCTGGCAGCCAGAACACTCAGCCCCCCAGCCAGCCTCAGCTATGCCCTTCCGCGTCACTCTGGACCAAACACCTTTCTGCTCTGAGGGCCAGTGTTATCACCTGTGAAATGGGAGTAGGCATTCTCACTTTCTGTAGCTGGCTGGATACTAAGTAAGAAAATCCATGTGGTGTAGAAAGCTCTGTCTGACTCAACTCATTTTCCAGCTGTTTGCTCAGAGATTGTGTACCCAAAGAGGAGATTAAGTGTAAAGACAGGTCCATTCTCAGAAATAAACCCCCGAGCACCCCCAGCTGGGAGCCTGCCTTCACTTGCTGGCACTGTGGGTATTCAGATGAAGCCAGGTGGAAATAGAGGTTCAGTGACCCCGTGAACCCCAGAAGTGTGGCAGAGACTAGGAGGGTACATTAAGGGAAAAGGAAGCAGCAGGCTCTGGGCCAGCTTCCGAGGGTGGGTGTTCCAAGGTTGAATTCACCCTGCACCTAAAATGCATGTATCTTATTCCCAATAAGCACACAGGCAGCATCAGAAAAAAAAAAATCTGGCTTTGAAGCTTGTCTCTCATTGACACCCAAATTTCCTTCTCGCTCACTACCTCGTTCCTGCCCTAAACAGAAACATCAATCTTCCTTCCAAACTCCTGTGTCAGATGTCTTCAGATAACAAAGGGCAATCAGGAGGCCCACAAAGCAATCCAGTGTGACAAAAAGCCCTAGAAGGAAACTAATGAGATGAGGTAGAGTCCAGCCTGTCCCAGCATGCTTTGTATGAGACACTGGTCCTCACTTCAGTTTTTTTCTGCCTGTCTCTCTACCTGCAACTTCAGACTTGGAAGAAATTATTCACTTCAGGTTAGACCACGTGTGATTTTTCTCCTTTATAAAGTCTAAATTCAGCGACTAGAAGCTGACAAATAGTTATTTAAAAGGCCAAATTATAAGGTCTCCAAATGTACTGTGCCACAAACATCTTTAAAGGTGAAAATAACAATTACACGGAGGAAGTGTGGCCTGTCTTTTCCTTAAGGAATTTTCATCCCAACAAGAGAGAAATTAGGCAACTATAGCTTAGAGTTCCGCCTACTGCTCTTACAAGACAAGCTCAGAAACATGGGGGAGAGCATCTACAGCTACTGGAAGCAGGAAGACTCCCCTGAGGACAGTGCACCCCAACAAAACCCTTCTAATCTTTTCATAATTGTAAATATATAGACAAATGAACAGAAAATGAAAATTACCCTGATCCCATTACTGTAGTATCATTTTCATTTATCTTCAAAGGGATCTAGGGACAGTACCCACCTTGCACCAGGTACTTGAAACTGTGGGTAGTAGCAACCCTACAAATTCTACATGGGTCCTATACACACAGACCCAGGATAAAAATATGATGATTGATTATACACAGTAGGATATTAATAATAATAGCAACCAATAGTAGAATAATTATAGCCGCACCCTGATGCCACAGTAGCCAGCCTGATAACTATATGGTGAGTGAGAGACTAATGGGCATACACTGTGGAAACACTGAATAAAGAGATGGTTCATGTGTCTGACAGGAGGGGACAGGCCTGGCACAGCACAAGATTTCACTACACCGAGCAGAAAAAGCACAATGTGAAACAGAGTAATTGTCTGTTTCTGGGATTTTCTATTTTAATATCTTCAAACTATGGTTGATCATAGATGGCTGAAATTATGAAAAGTGAAACTTCAAATAAAGGGGAGGGCTCTGAAACAAATTTCACAAATGCATAAGAACATACACGTTCATCATATTATAGCCTTCCAATCTTCTAACTGATGTACATGTAAGTCTAACTTTTGCAGAAAGGCATATAATAAACATTTTTAATATTTTCATTTTCACTTGATTTTATGCCATCCTCCTATAAAATTAAAACATTTCAATAATCTGCATACTAGTTTACTGAATGAATATACCATGATATGTTTAATGAAGACTCTAGATATTTATGTATAATTTTCTTTTCTACTATATACAAGTTTGTGATGAAGGTGCTTGGAGCTTGTGTGTTGAATACTCTTTACACTGTGTGAATATATGTTGATATGATTAGCTTAATAAACAAACTGACTGACCAGTAGCTGAACAGAATAAGGTTAGGTGAGAAAGTCAAACTGAGAATGCTGGGAAGGAGAAGGGCAGAGTCTGTAGCCATCATCAGACTCAGAGAGAAGCAAGGTGGGCATGCCGAGAAAAGGTACCAAGCCATGTGGGAAAGCATAGATTTAAAAATATGGGTTAATTCAAATGTCAAAGTTAGGTAGTAACAAGCCTGAGTTACTGGCTGAGCATTTGTAATTAATATTAAGTGTCTGTGTCAGTTATTTGGGAACTGATGGATGGGAAAGAAACATCCACCAACAGTTGTGTTTTACACATGTGTTCATAATTTTTTCAGTATGGATTCCTAGAAGTTGGATCATTAGGCCAAAATAAAATAGCTTCTTTATAATTTATTTATTCTTTGACAGTTTCAGATAGAGAGCCTTAGTGATTTCATCTCTATTATCCTTTCTCATGCCCCACTTCTTGCCAAAACCCTTCTTCTCAAGATATCTCCCTCCAACTTCCATGCTTTGTGTGTAATAGGTATGCCCTACTGAATTTAAGGTTTGTTTTCATAAGTGTGGGCCAGGGATTATTTATTGGACTATGGGTGACTTTTCAGTGGCTATACCACTGACAAAATGTATTCTCTTCCCTCATCAAACATTAAGTGACAGTAGTTCTTCCTGCAAGGAAAAGTGTATCTTCAAGAATCCCTCTTCTGCCAGGCATTTGTGGTGCCCATCTTTAATTCCAGCACTCGGGAGGCAGAGGCAGATGGATCTCTGTGAGTTTGAGACTAGTCTGGTCTACAAGAGGTAGTTCTAGGACAGCCTCCAAAGCTACATAGAAACCCTGTCTGGGAAAAAAACAAAAACAAAGAATCCCTCTTCCATCCATGATGAAAACTTAACAGGTGGAATCTGTGCATGTGTTGTGAAGGTAACCACAGCTGCAGTGTGTTCATGAGTGTAATTGCCCTGTTATGTCCAAGGGACATCATTTGTGGCATCCTACTTTATCCTACAGCTCTTAAATTTTTTCTGCCCTCTCTTCTTCAATGTTCCCCTAGTCTTGGAGTTAATGATATAGATGTTTTACTGAGGGATAAGTACTATCGCTTACTGTTTGCACTTGGACTAGTTATTAGACTCTGCATTAACCACCACCCCAACTATAAGAAGCTTCTTTGACAATGGCTGAGGGCAGCAGTAATCCATGGATATAAAAATGGGTGTTGGTAGGCAGTTTAACAACATGTCAATTTAGTAAAACACTAATAATAGGTTTTACTCTAGGCTCATGATCTCCACTGCCAGAGTTCTTGGTCAGGTTTACAGTATCAGGCATAGGTCCCCTCCTGCAGAACAGGCCTTAAATCCAATCAGAAAGTAGCTGGGTATTGGATAACAGTTGTACCACTATTACACCAGTGAACCCATCTTGCCTGACAACTGGTTCACAGGTTCACAACTGGGTATGACTGGATGGCTTTTCTCCCTTAAAGTTTGCATAACACCTTCCAACACTGAGAAAGATGACCAACATGGAGGAAACTTCCAGCTGAGTTTCAGCTTGATTTTTCTGCATTCTGTATCCAAAGTGTGTGGTTGACACTTTCAGCAATAAGGCCTTACTATCAAGTTCTTGTGGGGGGGCAACCAAGAGGAATGACAATAAATCTTGTTGTCTTGGGGGCCTCTGCAGCCTCCCAGACCAGCAACTAATAGAGAGGTATCCAACACCTTATAGCTATGACTTCTGGGAAGAGGTTTATCAACCCATGCAAGTATCTCCATTCCAGCTCATGTTTATGTTTTAATAAACTTATAAATTAAAAGGTTTCCAATGATTTTCTCATGGTGCTTAGTTTTATGTTACCACTGCAAACATTCTTCCAACCTGCCCTCCACAAAAGTCATATGTCTGTTTAAAGTTTATTCAACACTTTCTCCCCATTGATATATATTAATATTCATTTCTGTATATCAATTACATTTGCTTTGCCTTTAAAAATTACTTCTATTATAGTTTCTTTCTGTATTAATGTGAAATATCTCTTTATATATTAAGGGTATTCACTCTAGTTTATTATATTTGTTGCCATATCTTCCTAGTCTTTTATGTGCATAATATTTTAAAGAGTTTGTTTATGTGTGTGTCCACATAGGTAGTGTACATGGCCATGGGGGGAATAAATGTGTGTGTGTGTGTGTGCGCACATATGTGTGTGCCACAACTCCATCTTGAGTGTTTTTTCCTTGGGAGACAACCCTTTTTTGTGGATTTTTTTGAGGTAGGGTTTCTCACTGGCACTTGGGGCTCACCAATTTGGATAGGCTGCCTGGCCAGCACCACCCAAGAATCTTCCTGACTCTGCCTCCCCTGTTCTGAGATACAAAGTATGTGCCATCTCACTGACCTTCTTAAATGGGTTTGGGGGTTGACTTCTTGTCTTCAGGTCTGTACAGCAAGCACTTTACCCACTGAATCATCTCCCCAGTCAATTAAAACCTTTTCTCAAACAAGAATCAGTCCCTTCACTTTAAAAAAGCTTGCCTTAACTAGGTAACAAGGAGGGTTCAAGGGGCAAGCATGAATCTTCCTAGGAAGGGGAAATAGATCTCCTGGGTGGACAGGGATAGGTGTGGATGGAAATTTGAGGGATTTGGTTGGGTGAATGTATGGAAGGGGAGAGCACAGAAAGAAATGATTGGAAGGGGGTTCATTTTGGGGTCAGTTAGAAACTTGCTGCAAGGAAAATTCTCAGGAATCTATAAAGATGACCCCAGCTAAGACTCCTAGAAATAGTAGATATGTAGATTGAAATGGCCACTCCTATGATCAGATTGGTGACTACCCTAATTGTCATCAGAGAACCTTCATCCAATAACTGGTGGACAGAGATCCACAGCCAAACATTAAGCAGAGGTCAGGGAGTACAGCTGAAGAAGGAAAGACAGGATTTTATGAGTCAGAGGGGTCAAGGACATCACAAGAAAACCCACAGGAACAACTAGCTTGGCTCATAGGAACTTGCAGAGTCTAAACTCACAACCAGGGAGAGTGCATGGGACCAGTCTATGCCTGCTTCATATGCATGACAGCTGTGTAGCTTGCTCTACTTGTCATATTCCTAAGAATGGAAGCATGGGCTGTCTTTAATGCTTTGGCTGGCTCTTGGAAAGCATTCCTCATACTGGATCACTTTGCTCAGCCTTAATACAAGTGGCGGTGCTTAGTCTTACTGCAACTTGACATGCTATGCTTTGTTTATACCATGGGAGACCTGCCCCTTTCTGAATAGAAATGGTGGAGGAGTGGACTGAAGGGGAATAGGAGGAAAAGAGGGAGGGAAACCTGTGGTAGGGATGTAAAATTAGTTAATTAATTAATTAATGGTTGCTTGCCTTGAGCTATATGTGAGAAATCCTTCATCATTATTGGATTTTTTTATGTGGTCTCCTTTGTTTATTTTGGGACATTGTAGTTTGACATTAAGATATTTAAATTTTTACTCAAATTATTTTCCTCTAGGGTACAAGAGAATAAATAAATATTAGGTTTAAATTTTCATTTTTATAACCTTTATATTTTTACAATTTAAGCAGTTTTGAAAATGACTGTTTGGGGGGGGCTCTAGTTTTTGGATTCTGATAGCTAAAACTCTACATTTCACCCATCTTTAAGTATTTACATAAATTTCATGTTAGTTACTTTCTCATCACTGTATTAGAATTCCTGACTTATATGAGGAAAGGCTTATTGTGGCTCATGGTTTTGGTGAGTTTTGTCTTCTTTTGTGGGGACAGCATGACAACCCTGGAGCAGCTAGGACTGTTGCAGTAAAGACATGTGACTGATCGATTTACAGAGAGCAGAGCAGGCAGCAGAGAGCATGGATGGAGCCAGAAGGGCTCTAAGACCTGCTTCAGTGACCTATGTCCTCAAACCAGGCCCCTCCACCTCGAGGGTCCAGTGCATCAAATGAGTGATACCAGCTAAGGACCAGAGCATTTAAAACACAGTTCTGTGGTGGGTGCTTTTAATTCAAACCATAGCAGGTGTCTCATCATCATCCAGAGCTGAAGGTCAGAGGATACACAGTGAACACCCTGGAGAGAAAGAGAATAAGATGTCTCATGGGGGCTGGGGGCAGCACAGCCACAGATGCTCAGAGACAGTAACTTCCAGGGATGCCCATGTGATTACCTTAGTTAGAGTAAAATTTGTATTTCTTTTAGGAGAAAATGGGGAGCAGAGAGAAGAGATCCTTATACCTGAACTAACTTGAAATACACCAATGTAAATGGATTAGCAGCATTCTGCCACTACACACATAGTCACAGTCCAACCGAAGGCAAGAATGTGCCCAACATGAATTACATACATGTAAGTGTTAAAACATTCAAGAAATCTAAGTTCTAAAGACTGTCCATCTTTGGACAAATTATTTTAATGCCTATATATGCAGCGACCGGAAAAAAATTAGTGAGGCAAATACCTAGTGCATCAGATGTCCTCCGTAAATGGTAGCTAATGTTCAGTTTGGTTTTAGACAACATTGCTGCTATTTACACTTAAAGTATTAAATGCCTCTTCTCTCATGTGATAAGTTACTTCTGGCATCTAGATTCCCATGGTGCTTACTACTGGAGATACCTAAGTTGGGGAATGTTACTGCACTTGACTCTGTACTGTCTATGAATTTGTTTGCTTTCTGATGTGGACAGGGTCCTATGCAGCTCAGGCTGGCTTCAAACTCCTCTGAAGTAACTTTAGTCTTTTGATCCTCCTGCCTCTACATTCTGAGTGCTGGGATTACAGGCAAGTACCAGCATACTTAATTTTTTAAAATTCTAGCAATCAAACCAGGGACTTTGTTCATGCTAAGTAAGCACTCAACTACTGAGTTATGCCTTCAGCCTTGTTACCTCATTTAAGAAATCAATGTGTGGGTCTTGGTGTGGCCACAGCTCACTCTGCTATCCCTGAGTCTGAGATCTCAGTGTTCTGACAGTTCCAGGAAGACTTCTGGTCATAGCAGCAACTTACCCCTCCTCCCCGGCACCATCACTAGTAGAAAAGCCACCTCCACCGACATCCTCCATCTGGCTCTTCCGGGAAATGGACCTGGATTGTGCACTCTGCTGAAATAGGCTTTGTATTCCATTGTGTCTGTTAAGGCCGTAGCAAACCAGATGTGGTTTTCTGCAGACATGACTTCAAAAGCTGTAAACACACTTATCAGGAAACTGCAGAACAGGAGGCAGCCAGCGACAGTCAAGGTCACTGACAGGTGACATGGCGAATAAAGGGAGATTAAAAGCCATGACTTGTCTGACACAGACCCATTTGATACTTACCAACAGTAGAAAATGGAACACTGCCACCCTTGACAAGAAGTCATTGAATACAGTACAATTTCTTCGAAAGCGGATCCCTGTCATTTTTCTCTAGGAAAACGCTGGAAGAAATAAATAAAACAAAGTACAGGTTGTTGTCTGCCAACAGTCTGGCTGTTCTTGTTGGTCCCTATTAACCTTTATTAAGAATTTACCACTGTGTAGGGTTTCTGCTAAGCACTCGCTTGATTCTCACTCCAGTCTTATTTATCCTCATTCTAATAATTATCCTTTTAGGGTTCAGAAAACTGGAACTTTGAGGGCTTATGATAAATATCTCAAGTGAATCGGTGACCAGACAGGACTGGGAGCCTGTAACTGTGCCATAGTACTAATTCAGGCAACAGAGATTTACTCAGGGAGAAGGCAGGAGGTCACTGGATGCAATCCAGATGGCACTGCTTGCTGGCAGTGTGGACAACTGGCAAAGAAAGTCCCCCCCCCCCTGTTTACTGGATACTGTGCAGTCTGCAAGCCTAGACGTGTAAGTCACACAGAACTGCTGGAATGGCCATTTTCATGGGGAAGGTGGGGGCTGCAGAACCACCGACCCTCATTCTGTGTCTGTGTGGCATAAGGAAGAGTTTGTAAGCCCAGCTTTCTTCCATCTCACGAACCGTGTTATATACGACAAGGAGATTCCCTACTCGAGAAAGGCCATTTGGGAAGAATCTTTTGCTGTGCACATCACAATTATCTCTGGGTGTAGCTTTACAGTTTGAAAACTAGATTCAAGCGACTGGGAATATTTACTGAAAACAAGCCAAATTAAAGAATAAATCTCCAGGGGCTGGGAAGGTGGCTCAGTCAGTGAAGGACTTGGTGAAAAGACCTAAGGATGTGAGTTCAATCCCCAGCATCTGTGTAAAAAGCACATCTGTAATCCCAGTGCTGAGGGAGGGGAAGGTGGGTATCCGGCTCAGCGAGAGACCCTGCTCCAAAAAGTAAGGTGAAGAGTGACAGAGGGAGATGGTCAACACCAAGTGCTGGCTTCCACATGCATGCACGCGTGCACGCATGCACGCACGCACGCACACATACACACAAGAAAAATGAAGTGAAAAGACATAAGGAAAGGATGCATGTCCCAGCCCTTTGGTGAGGACAAGGTGTGACATTCTTGAGTCAGATTCTCATTACACTAATTTCTAGCTGTGTGACCTGGATAAGTGATTGATCTGTTCCAGAGAACTCCCTGTCTCCCATTAGGAAATAGCTTTATACTGTATAGTTAAGCTATTTTAAAACATCAGAAAATTTGGAAGAATATGCTGAAGAAAGTACGAGTGCATTATAATCACACTAGCCCAAGACTGGCCCTAAAGACAGAACATGTGTGTGTGTTCTTACAGGTCTGTCTTAGTTATATGCTGGGCACTGAGCATTGAACATGACAGGTATGGCCAGCCCTATGATTTTCTGTAAGGGTCTAAGAGACCACCAGATTCCAAAGCCTCAGTACAAAACGGAAACTTTATCATTTTCAGATTAGTCATAGACTGAAAGGATAAAATTTGGATATTTAGTGGCAAGTAAAGTGAGTTACTAAAATTAATTTTATTTTAAAATCTATTAGAAAATTTTAAATGACGTGTGCCCTGTATTAAAGTTTCTATTGAGTCAAGCTTCTCTGGTTTCTCTCACTTCCAAACATTATTGTTGTCATTGTTGTTGCTATTGTTATTAAAATAGAAGCAGGCTATACATATTGTTTTATAAGCCCTGCTATGCTTTGAAATAATTTACTTTAAATATTTTCACACATCAGTAAACTGAAATTCTCATCCATCATTTTGATGTCTCCACAGAACAATATTGAATAAATACATCAGGATTTAGCCAGCCTGCCGCTGGACATTTTTAAAGGCTGTTTACTTTGTTTTATTTCTTTTCTTCTTTTTGCCTTCCCCCCACTTTGTTTCATCATTTCCTTTGCTGTCCTTTACCAATACTTAGAACCTTGATTTTCCTCCTGGAATCACTGTGTTCTTGTTCTGTCATCTGTCTTAGATGCACACTCTTTAAAAATCTATGTATGGTTCACAGGAACCAATCACAACCCAGGCTCATTGGACCAGCTCCTTCATGAACCAACAGTGCTCTTACGTGGGGATGGAACAGTGGTGTGGTTTCAGTAGTCTTTGACAAATCTCCTTGAGGGACTGACATGCTTAACCCTGTGGCACGTAAAAAGAATGGCTGGATGCACAGGCTCCAGAGGCAGATAACCAAGTTGCAGTCATGGATCTACATCATCTCTAAAGTGTGACACGGCCCCTTTTACAAGATCTCCTTTTACAATGGGGAGATGGCGGCCGGCCGCTAACTAGTCACTTCCCTTCTAAGGTTACTCTGAGCCTTGAAACGTCGTTTACAAAACTTAGCCCCATCCCTGGCCCTCGGAAGTCCCTGGAAATGTAGTTATTAACACTTTTGAGATCTTATTTGGATGTTCCAGTCCATAATCACACATACACAAAGATCTCCGCAATTCTCTCAGATCTTCCTCTCTCTCCACCACCTTTTTTTCCCAGATAGAGATCTATTTGCTGAAATAAATTGAAATGGGTAAAGAGTGTGAGGCACAATTTATACTGGCTATATCTGCAATTACGAACTCTGAATTAAACATACCCCTTCATGAATAATGAAGCAGAAATAGGCCAAAGGAAAAAATGAGATAAGATCTTCAAATCCATGTATTTTTAATTGCTTCATTATCTAAAATTTGCTATGAATAGCAGTGGATACAGTTTGCTGTTTAAAACACAAAACGAAATTAAGAAGTTTTAGCAAATCACAAAAGGCTATCAAAAATTAATTCTGTGTGCTCTGATCACTGCAAATGTAAGTGATTTTCAAGGCCCAGTGACATTAAAAATGCCATTTATATGCTAATAATAAATGGGTAGTATTTTTTCATTTTAATGCAAAATAAAATTTATTTTCATTTTAATGAACTGTAATGAATTAAAAGTATTTTCTTTTTATCTGTAGGTGAAAGTTTGGCACAAATAGGAGAAGGTTGGCAGCTGATGGGCAAGAGGTCTGAGAGAAATTGAAAATGAGAACTTTCCTCTCGGTGGCATTGACCCAAGCTTGATGGGTGCATTCAGAATCAAGGTAGATGTCTCAGGATTACAGAAATCCACAAAAGCTGGGTTTCCTAGGGGGCTGCAAACTACCCATTAGTTATATATTAGAAAAATGTATGTGTGAATTACACTGATTGTTTTTTTGAAACATTCACATTCTAAACTCCAAAAGAAAAACAGGGCCGTCTATGCAGTTCCTGGCACACACCTGGCTCTCTGGGTATTGTCAGTGATGATGTTTATTCTTTAGTGGTGTCTTTCTTAGTGCAGGCACATTGCTAAATTCCACAGTCATTTGTTTTAGTTACTTTTCCCATCACTGTGACAAAATATCTGACAGCCCAGCTTAAGGGAGGGGAATTTCTTCTAGTTCAAAGCTTCAAACAGGTCCAGCCCATGTGTACTTGGCTCCATGTACTTAGTCAGACCATCATGGCAGCTGGAAGCCATGGTACAGGCTTTCTGCTCACATCACAGCAGAGATAGGAGGCAGATGGAGAGGTGCAAAAAGGAACCCCAGTACAACCTTGAAAGGCAACCTTCGGTGACCTATTTTCTTCGGTAAGAGCACATCTCTCAAAGCGTGGTGCCAACAGCTGGGCGCCAAGCATTCCCTGAGCCTGTGAGGGACAGCTCATGTTTACAGCATAGCACTGCTCTTTAATACACATGGCAGCCTCAAGAAGTTGGTATTTATATGACCCCCATTTACAGATAAGAAAAGTAAAGCCTAGAGAGGGCTATCAATACCCCACAACTGCACAGATGGGGAGTTTAGATCTGAATCTATGTCTGCTTGTGAGTTCAGGTCCACAGATTTAGCCTATGGGAAGGAGGAAACAGAAAGAGGTCAACATTCAACCTAACATTGGACTTCAAATGGTGACAATCACTGAGGAAAGGGGACCTCTGGCTGCTTTAGACGCCATCACTCATCCTGCCTCATTCCTGGCTTATATCCTGTCTCCATCTACAGTGTAATTAACTAGCCCATCAGATCTTAAAAGATGGGATGGCTGAGGCTTCTGCATGTGCGTGTCAGAGATTTGGTGGCAAACACCCAGAGCTTTGATGGGTTGAAGGAGCATGCATTTTGACTTTGGGACAGATGTTTTTCTCTGACGTGTGACTTCTCTGAAGCAAGGATCTCTGCTTCCATGTCTTTTCCTACGCTCCCCGCTCCTCAGTGTCCCTCACGCTCAGGTGTCTGTCAGGTTGTCTCTTCCTGCCTGGGATGTTGATGGTAATTCTCTTTAGCCAGGGTCTTTTTTAAAAAATGGGAGCTAGTGAGTAATGCAGCAGTAATTCACCCTTCAGATCTAGAGGACCCAAGGCCACAGGGCAGCTCCTATTAAATGGAAAGGTCTGAATTATTATCCTATAATTCACCCCCTGGAAGTGTCTTAATTCAATTATACTGTGTCCCCCTGAATGACTATTAAAAGAAATGGAAGGAAAAAGGTCCTGGATCTTTTCTTGTTACAATCCAAAGTAATTTCCAGGGCCAAGACTCCTTCCTTTAAAGTCATTAGGAAGAAAATTAAGCAAGAAGATGAAAGGAAAGTGTTCTGTCAGTGCCACATGGCACCACAGTCAGTCTGGCATCAGCCCATGGAGCAGGCCCAGGAATCAGTGGAATATAAGTTGCTTCTCTTTGACCCAACCTTTTTTATTTCTACCCTCTTGTGTGTGTGTGTGTGTGTGTGTGTGTGTGTGTGAGAGAGAGAGAGAGAGAGAGACAGACAGACAGACAGACAGACAGACAGACAGACAGAGAGACACAGAGACAGAGAGACACAGAGACAGAGACAGACAGAGACAGACAGAGATAGAGGCAGAGACAGAGACAGAGACAGAGGCAGAGAGAAATACAGACGGACGGATGGACGGACAGACAGACAGACAGTTCTGTGTTGTTCTTAGTGGTTTTGAATTAGAACTACTGCAGATTTCTCTTACATTCTATCCAATCAATGACCAGAGAAAACTTTGTATAATTAGTACAAATGAGCTGCCCTGCATGGTGTCGCATATCTATAATCACAGTAGTTGGGAGAGAGAGGCAGGGGATCACAAATTTAAAGCAAGACTGGGCCATATAGTGAGACTGTCTCAAATAAACAAAACAAAAGAAACAAGCGAAAGATCTGGGGAAAGTAGCTCAGTGGTCATGAACTTACTCAGCATGGACAAGACTCTAGGTTCAATCTACAGAAGCACCGAAAAGAAATAAAAATAAAATCTGTTTTTAAAAACCTGCAAATATCTTCAGTTTGGTGAAATGACCATTTTCAAATGGAATGGAATCAAATCCAAGTTGAGAAAACCCAGAGACCTTGGGGGTTCCCTTGGGTCTTAGCTTGGATTCTTCTAAAAACAGAGCCTGAAACAAGGATTCAAGGCTGCACAGCTTATCTGAGAAGAGGATTAATAAAATGAGAAAGGCGTGTAGGAGGGAAAGAGATCAGGACAAACTGTTATGCTTTAGTTCTTGAGCAACTGTGTCGAGGATGTAATCTGTGGGATGCTGCTACTCAGGGAGAGTGGAAGCTTTAGGAGGCACAGCCTACTTGGAGGACGTTAGGTCACTGGAGGTGTGCCCTTGAAGAAGCCATAGGGACCCTGTCCTTGATCCTTCCCTTCCTCTTTCCCCTCCCCCTTCTTCCTCTCCCCATTTTGTTCCTAACCACCATTGTAAAGGAAGCAGCTGTACTTCACCACCCTGTGCTCCCAGTCAGGATTCCCTGCCTCACCTGGGAGGGGCCCTCAACAATGGGGAAGATAATCGTGGATTGCAACCTCTGAAGTCAAGAGCCAAATAAGTCTTTATCTTTTTAATGCCTTTTTCCTGTGTATCTTTGTCAGAGCCGCTATGAACTGACACAGTGCTGATAATTTCTCAGTTGAGACTCAGTCTTAGGGGGACCTCAGAAACAGTGTAAGGGAGACAAGGGGGCTGGCCCTGGGACAGTGTAAAATAAACTCCTAAGGAAAACAAGAGAGCTAGGGGACAGCTGCCCAAGAAAATTATGAATGGGTCAACTTTGTTCCTGCTGTCACCTTGCCTTTCCAAAGCCTAGAACAATCACATGGCCTTCTGGTCAGCTTTGTTCTATTCGCTCTAAATTAATTTGTTTGAAAACTCCAAAATACCATTGTATCATCCTAAAACCTTCTTGAGTCATTCACTTAATAAGAAAAATCTCTCCAAACCATATCCATGGTCTACAGAAAGCACAATGATGAAAACTCAGACTGTGGAATTGTACTGACCCTGCTCAAATCCTGGAGAGGCTAGTCTCAGTCACATCATCGCCGGGACTAGGGTTTCTTAACTGGAACATGGAAGTGATACTTCTGGGATGCTGTGAGAAACACCAGAAGAACCCATAACAAAGTCCTTTCTAACCCTGCTAGTACCTCACACATTTACAGCCACCGTGACCCAGAGGTGCTGGAAGAGCACTTGCTTTGGGGGATATGAGACACTTTAATTGGGGAGATCTTGAACCCATCCCTCTTTCTTAACTTGGTTTCCATGTGCATGTCGCTTGTCCTACAAAGCTTCATGTGTCAGAAGTTCAATTCCCAGGGCGACAGTGTTAGGAAGTGGTTGGAGCTGTAGGAGGTGGGGCTCAGTGGGCTCAGAAGGGATTGCAGCTTCCCAGTCTCTCTCACATTTCTTGCTCAAGGATGCTACCCCTCTGCTTTGTCCTGCATATGTTCTTGTCATCTTTCATGAAATCCCCACTAAGCTGATGCGAGTACTGCTGTGATTTGAATCTGAAATTACCCACACAAGCTTCTGTTCTGAATGCATGTTCCCCTGGTGGTGGTTTTATTTGGGAAGGTTGTGGAGCCGGTAAGAGGTAGGGCTTTGCTGGAAGAAGTGAGTCAGTTGGGACAGACCTGTGGACATTGTAACCTAGCCCTGAGTCCAAGCCCTGGTCTCTCTCCTTCCTAATCCACAGTGATGTGACAAGCATCCATGATGCATCCCCACTGCCATGAACCAACAATGCTTTCCCTTCCTCGAGGGACTGAAGCTGAAATAGAACTTTACCCCCTTTAGTTGCCTCTGTCAGGGATTTTGTTCAGTGCCACAAAAGTAACCAACACAGGTGTGTTTCCTCACACCTCCAGCAGTCTCCTTCTATAAAGCTGGCCTCTCCAGGGTTTCGTTGATGCACTTTTAGTTTTCTGCACTGAATAAGTTCCAGGGATAGAGGCCAGTGTCTGACAATCCACACACCATGTCTAGGGAACAGGATTAGCTTCAGAGAAATTCTGTGTAGCATATTAAAATTGATACTTTTAAGGACAAGGGGGATGTCTTAGTTGGTAAGGTGCCTGTCATCAAGCACAAAGGCCTGGGTTCAATCCCTAGTACATATATGAAGCCATGCACACATAATCCAAGTAACTGGGAAAGTGGAGACAGGCAAATCCCTGAGCTCCCCATCCAGCCAGCCTAGCAAAATCACTGAACTCCAGGTTCAATGAGAGACCCATCTCAAAAAGTAAGGCTGATGGTTCCTGACAACAACATCCAAAATTGACCTACGACCTCCATATGTATTTGCACACAGGTGCATGTGAACCCCCCCACACACACAGTCACCAAAGGAATCCAGGCTTCTAGTGTGACTGGGTGCCATAAGGTCTTACTTCGCTGACCCCCAGAATTCTGCAGTCCTGGATGCACACGTAACAAGTGCCCTCATACATACTGGTCAGTTCTGTTTCATCCCAGTAACCAACACTTTCTACTGGCTGGCTTTACCTTCCTTTGTGTGCTGGGATTTGTAGGCTTTTGGGGCATATGGTGGTCTCATTTGTTAGATCTAAAGCAAGTTCTAGAAGTATACAGGCAAAAACCACAAAATCCAATTCAAATCTACTTGTCTTCCCAACCATTTTAATGAGGAAGAGGCTGTTGAAATGTGATTTCTATTATCAGCTATGAGTATATTATGTAGAGGATGGGTACCTGTCAAAGCACTATTCCATTTAGAATGGGAAATGGTGCTCCTCTGGCAAGATTCAGCAGACCAGGCTAGACATTCTTTGAGCTAAACGAGCTACCAGCCCAAATGTGCAGTTCACAAGCAGAAGAGGAAGGCACTCCACACTCAAGTAATAGCCTTGCAATTAGTAGATCTCCACCTGCCATTTTGCCTGGGGTGGTTACACACATGGAAATGGGACAGTGGGTGGTGACTATCTAATGAGGAGAAGTATAGGGCATGTGGTGGTAAACCAGTTATGTAAAGCATAAAGGTAATGGGTAGGTAGCATTTAGAGAGGTGCGGAGGGAAGGGGGCATACTGGGGCCTCCAGTCCATCTTCTCCTTTTTGATAAATGCCAGTCTCAGCAGATTCCACTCACAGATACAGTTAGTGTATATCACATTTCATAGATATATGATATGGACTTTATGACCAGAGTATGCTGTGTGGTCTGGGAAGTAGATCTGTCCTAGGCATGGCAGGATTCTAGTAGCATCCTTGCTTTCATCTACTATGTGATAGTGGTACCTCTTCAACTGTCCTCTAGCAAGCAACCATATCTCTGGCAGTGATCTACAGACTTTAACCTATACAGTGTTCAATTCTTTTCAAATTAGTAGACTACCTACAAAAATTAGGTAATATCACTTATATATTTGAAACAACTGGAAAACATTGAACTGAGTAAGGTTATCCAGCTTCAGAAAGAAAATATTACACATTCTCATCTATCTATGGGTCTCAGCATGAAATCACTGGACTTGTGTGTTTAACTTGGATAATCCAGGAAAATAGAAGGAAACCATTGGTGGGGAGGAAGAATAAAGATCTTAAGAAAAAGGGGGGATAGTAGAACACAGAAGACATGAAGGAAAAAAGGAGTGCAGAGTGGGAAGGTTTAAGTGGGGAGAGATTGTAGGGTAGGACAGAGGAGAAGATGGGAGGAAAGACAACTAACACCAAGAAAGTTTGAAAAAGCCATTTGGAAACCTGCCTACCTACTGTTTTTATAAGACATATTTTAAGATCTTATGTATGTATATACAGATAGATATAGATACTAATTTAATGGTTGTTACTGTATACAAGAGATAGTGGTCCTCTCCACAGAATCCATAGGTCACCAAATCAAATGCCTAGTGTCAGACTGGGACACTACCTCTTAGCTGTCTGTGGAGGAGGGTGTCTCAAAAACCTCCTGAAACAATACAGTCGATTACTACTGATCTCAGTGATCACCAAAACTTAATGGCAAGGCCCTATTGCAGAAAACATTGTGTACTTTTGTCATGGACATTGAGAAGCCAAGAGTACTTCCTAGGAAACTTCCTCCCTGCTGGCTAGCTTCCATAGTATCAGAATATGCAGGCAGCTGGGTGAGAAAATTCATCAATAGTGTTATCCAGTTTTGAACCCTGTGAGCCATAATAACAACAGGCACAGCAAGACATGTCCAAGGGTGCAATACTGGCACGAGTGTTATCGTAGAAACCAACCACTTTCTGATTGGATTTAAGGCCTGTTCTACAGGTACAAATATCTGACTGGTGCTGCAGATTGGAGCAAGAACCCATATTTGGGAAGCTTACAGGCCCCAAGAGTGAACCTACTACTGTTATTTTGGTAAATGGACATAGTGTCAAACTGCCTTGTAAATCTGTTTGTCTCTACCAATAGATGAGTGCAGCTCTCAGACCTCACTACAGAAGTTCCTTTGTGCATGAATGTTAATACAAAAACTTATAATTGGCCAAAGTGGAGAGAATACGTGTCTGTGAAGTGCTCAGCCATTAAGGCCCAAGGATGACTGCAAAAGAGGGGGCAGAAAGATTGTAAGAGCCAGAGACCAAGAATGACCAGATCAAAACAGTGTCTTAGATATAATAGAAACACTGCACTCATGAACTAATGGAAGCCCTGGTTACCTGACCTTTTGTCTGTATAAAAACACATCAGATGTGTCTTACTTCTCAAAGGACATTGGTCACACTGGATTAACATCAACTGTAAAAACTTCATTTAAATTTTATAACTTTACTGGAAAAATACTGTAACATAAAACAACATGTATAGAGATTTTTTAGTTAAAAAGAAGCCAGTTATCTACTCCTAATGGTGTGTTCATTTTTTGGGAGGTTAGAAGGAAAGGTTTCATCTTATCTTACAACTCTAGCATCACATTCCATCACTGAGGGAAGTCAGAGCAGGAACCCAAAGCAGGAACCGTGAGACAGTTGTGAGGTAGAGACCATTGAAGAGTGCTGATACTGCCTTGCTCAGTCTGCTCTCATATACAACCTGGATGCTGAGGAGCATCTAGGTTGTTTCAAAGATCTGGCTATTATGAATAATGTTGCTATGAACATAGTTGAGTAAATGTCCTTGTCGTGTGAATGTGCCTCCTTTGGGTATATGCCCAAAAGTGGTATTGTAGGGATATGAGGTAGGTTGATCCATAATTTTCTGAGAAATCACCATACTGATTTCCACAGAGGCTGTTTCAGTATTAATAAAAGTTTTGATATCAATTACAAAAAATGAATATCCATCAAAGTAGTACACAGTACTTTGTATACAATTATGTTGAAAACAAAGAGTTGGCATCACTCCTGCTGTATATCTGACTGGGGTATTGAATAAAATGTTAACTTAAGCACCTCTTAAAGAGAGTCTCTAAATACAGTCATGTTCTGACATGCTCAGTGTTAAACCTTTCACATGTAAGACTTTTCAACCCCAACACTTGGACCAGACAGCACAGAGATTTGTCCCAGCTAGGCAAGCACTGTATGGCTGAGCTACATCTCAGTCCAGATGCAATCTTAACAAAGTCAAAAGATTCCTATTAAACTGAATGTGACACATGCCACACTTGCGGACATTTATTCTTTAGTAGGCACTGAGTCTCTAATATCTATCTGCATGTCACTCTGCATGGCTTCACGGCAAGCAGTAGGATAGCCAATTCCAAAACTATTTCACTGCTGCTGAGTCCCATGCTCTGAAGAAGACATAGGGAGTACTGAAAAAGTGGCAACACACGGGACAGATCAGGGCAACTAGACTTAGACTGAGCGGGGCTTCCCTGAAGAGGTGACATTTAGCCTCATAACTAAGTACAGCTCGACAAGTTACAGTAGACAGGGAATCCGGGCAGAAAGTACTGTGTGTGGAAAGGCCCTGAAGTGAGAGGGAGTGATGAGTAAGAGTGGGCCAGTGGCTCTGGACTGCTGGGTGCAAGCTGAAATTGAGGGAGGATGCTAAGAACAGAAGGCAGAAATCAGGTCAGTTTGCAAGCTTTACCCTCCAGGCTATCTCCAGGTAAAGAAGGGAAACCAGCCCTCCCACCTTTTAGCCTGGGCACTGAGAACCAAAGTTCCCCTTTACTGTGATCATGACCTTGTGTTACCCGCCCCCGCATCTTCTCCATCAGCATGGCTGTCTTTGTCCAATACTCAGCAGATCCGGCAAGCTAATGCAATGCTCATTACCAGAACTCACAAAAGACCCATCCATTCCTTGACAGAAAATAGAGTTTACAACACAATTCTTTCCTCAAAAAAAATCCACCCACTGGAGTGTCACCAGTCCTGGTCCATCACACTGGGATCCTTATCTAGACCTAATCAAATATCCAGCTTTAGAGGATCCTGATTAAACCAAGCTGCCTTTTCTCATCATCGCCAACACCAAACATAGTGTGAAGAGACACTATGACCACATCAATGCTTATAAAAGAAAGCATTTAATTAGGGCTTGCTTACATTCAGAGGTTTAGTTCATTATTGTCATGGTGGGAAACCTGGCACCACGCAGTCAGACATGGTGCTGAAGAGGTAGCTGAGAGTTCTACATCAGGATCTGCAGGCAACAGGAAAAAAGACCGGGCCTGGCTTGAGCATTTGTAACCTCAAAGCCCACTCCCGGTGACAACTACCTCCAACAAGACTACACCTATTTCAGTAAGGTCACATCTCCTAATAGTGCCACTCCTGGTGACCAAGCATTCAAATACATGAGCCTGTGGAAGTCATTCAAACCACTACAGTTAGTTTTAACTATCAACTTGATAGCATCTAGAATCACCTGTGGATAGTCTGAGGAAGTGTCCTAATTGCATTGGCCTCTGGACATGTCTTTGGGGATTATTTTGAGTATAGGATCTGAGGAGGGAAGAGCTGCTCACTGTGGGTAGGGGATCCTGGTTAGAGACAAAGAAAACATAATGCAAACACACATTGATTAACTCATTGCACTCCGCTTTTGACTGTAGATGTGATGTGACAGCAGCATAGACTTAGAAGTCATATAAATCCTTTCTCCCTTCAGTTGCTTTTGTTGGGAATTTTATTACAGCACCAGGAAAGGAACTCAGATGTATGGTAAGAAATCAGCCCACTTTCTCTTATCCGTGAGCTGTATTGAGATGCTGGGGGAAACTTTTTCCTGAATTCCTAAGAGGAATCTGATGAGAGAAATGCAGACATATGTAATGTCTGTACATAGGGAAGGCCAGAGAGCAGCTAGAAGCACAGCACTAATGTCCACTGCTTCCTACAACATTTATGATGTGTGGTGCTTCCATTCAACTCTGAGGACAATTAAAAGCACTAAATGAAGCCAAAGAATGGAGGCAGGATTGAAGAATCCAAAACCACACAGGAAGCTCTGATCAGCAGGAAGAACTCTACAAATGTCATGAGTTGCATACTGTGTTGAAGGTCGGGTCCATAGCCAATGCCATTCTTGAAATGTAGTGGAAATTTAGGGATGGGGCTAGTTGGGGGAGGCATGCCATTGAAGGAGCAATACCTGACTCTCTCTCTCCTTGTTTGCTTTCTGGCTGCTATGACTTAAACATATATGTCTGTCACATGCTTTCTGGCATGATGTTCTGCCTTACTTCATGCTCAAAATCATGAACCAGGCTACGATGGATTGAAACTCGGAACCTGTAAGCCTAAACATACCATTCTTCCTCCTCCTTTGAGACATGGCCTCACTGTCTCTCTTCACAACTCAAGTTGACTTTGAATTCATGGTCCTCCTAAGTGCTGGGATTTCCTGAGTACACATTCATGTCAAGCTCATCTTTCCTCCTTTGAAGTTCTTTATCTCTGGTGTTTTATTACAATGACAAAAAACTAAATAATACCATGAACCCGGCCTCATGCCCATGGTCAATGTTTCTCTCTCCAGCAGGATACTGGCCCTGGATCTGTTGGGATGCTTTTAGACCTTTATCTTACAGGCACACTGGAAATTGTGCAGGTTTTAAGTTTTGTCTTTAATCAAGTGAAATTGCACCATAATTTTGTTTAGTCATTAAAATGTTCTATAGCACATCCTGGAACAAGAGCCCCATGAAGGGTTTTCATTAGTCTTAGTCAGTCTTGAACAAGGCACAGTGACAAAATCTCTGCAACAAGAGTGGCAGAGCGTGAAAGCCTGAGCGTTCACAATCTTTCTGCTCCACTGACTTTTTCTAGGCTTCAGAATTGTCAGTTTTCACACCCGTCACTATGTCACACTTGGCTTGCATGGAAAAAATTCACCTCAGAGGTCTCGCAGTATCTTCATATGTGTATGGATGGGACATAAGACAGAGTCCTTCTAATGGATGGTGTTATCCCCAGAGCAGGCAGGCAGTCTTTTCAGATTTAATTTTTGAAGAAGAAAAGGTCTACGTTTTGTCTTTCAGAAGAGGCAACAGTCTGCGGCAATCCTGAAAGGAACGAAGACTCCTGGAGGAGAGCAATATCCCATAATGCATTGTTAGATACAGACTATCAAAGAATCACCCGAATGGAATATCCTGCCCATATCTCCTGGATCTCACAATTCAGGGTGTCCAGTCACATTGGTATCTATTGCCAGCAGAGTACACAAATCCCAGCTAACAGTGCACACAGTGGTGTTTAGCTGTCATCTCAATACTAAGAACACTGAGACAGGGAAATTACAAAACTGATGCCAGCCTAGGCTACATAGTCTGAATTAGGAGATATTGCTCAGTGCTCAGGGGTTTAAGGTATAAATGACAATCCTGTTTAAAACAGTTAATGGATGAATTTAGAGACATGGTTCTAAGGTTAAGAGTGTGTACTGCTTTTGTAGAAGAGTTGGAGTTTGGTTCCCTGCACTTATGTAGGTCAGTTTGCAACTACCTGTAACACCAGCTCCATGAAATCAAGCACTGGTCTCCACAGGTACCTGCACTCATGTGCACATACCCCCATACAGACAAATAACTCAAGAAAAACAAAAACCTTTACAATAATTTCCAGTCAATACTAATGGTTTCCTTCTTCTCTCACTTGAAGTTCTACCACTACTGAACTCTTAATGTAACTTGTTTGTTAGGGACCCACACAGAGTATTAAATGAATGTAGAAAATATTACACTCATTAACCATTAAAAGGTAAAAACTTCAAAGAAGTTCTAGGAGTTGAAGAGATGGCTTAGTTGGTAAAGTGATCGGCATGCAAGCATGCGAACCTGAATTTGATTCCCAGTACCCTTGAAAACACTCAGGCATGGTGGTACAGTCTTATAATCCCAGTGCTGGGGAGGCTGGAGGGTCCCTGAGGCTGGAGGGTCCCTGAGGCTCACTGGCCAGCCATCCCAATCTACTCAAAGAGCTGCAGGCCAGTGAGAGACCTTGTCTCAGAGTTTAAAGCCTAAAGTCTCAGAAGACAGAGGTCATGTCAAAATGCCTAGAAACTGATAGAGTGCCTAACAAAGAGAGACCCTTTGCTGCTGTTGTTTTCTAACAGAGACACTCAGCCTGTGTCATGGCCTGGTGTTGTCTTCTAACAAAGAGAGACACTCTGTCTATGTCGCGGCCTGGTGTTGGTAAGGCAGAACTCTGATATGTCTATGACTCAGTGTACAGGTCTAGGGGCCCCACCTTCTCACCTAGAGACATGGCCTCAGCAGTGGAATTGTCCCCACCTGCTACAGGACTGCAAAGTCCCTCACACACTTTATTCCTTACCATTAGTAGGTTGTAAGAAAATGTCTGTTCTGATTTGAGGCCTGAAAATATGGAGAGAACCAGAGAGAGAAGAGAAACTTCAGGGATTGGGTGTGAGCATCTAATGTCAGTCACTGTCTCCACCGCTAGTAGACACTGTGTCTGATCTGACAGGCCAGTTAGCAGCAGTTAGCACCTGTTTCCTCACAGAATGGTGAGGAAGCGGGTAGGCAGTGAGAGGGTCACAGAAGAGGCAGGCGTGGGAGAGAGGAAACAGAAGATGCAGTTCCTATCTGTGCTTCTTGCAGGTGCAACTTTCTCTCCTGACTTAATTAGCACTTACGAAACCTGGAAAACAGATGCACACAGTCACACAGACCCACACACAGATGTGCCTCAGTGGGTCTGTATGTGGGTCTCTACTGTCCCCAAACGTTCTTATGTGGAAGGCTTCATTGATGGGCAGTATTATTGAGAGGCAGTAGGACACTTGGGAGGTCGGGCCACATGGGAAGTAGCTGGATCAGTGGACAATATGCCCTTGAGGATTGTGGGACCCGAGTCTACTTCCTGCTTCTTCTATAATGTACCACATGCCAGAGGTTGAAAAATGTCTCAGTCTTTGAGTAGAACCTCTAGTGACATGAGCCAATGGAACCTTTTTCCTTTTCATATTCCTTACCTCAGATATTAGGTTGTAGTGACAGAAAGATGATTGATGCCATCTCCTCCCAAAGACCATTTCTTCTCATGGTTAAGACCCTTTGAGAAGGACAGAGAGCCACTTTCCTGGAGCATCTTCATTTATGAAAACAAGGAACACTTTCTTCATATGGAGGGAATCAGCCTCCAGGGTCATACTTCATACAGTCAGCTAGCTAGCCTATCTACCCCCCAGACCAGAGACAGCCTCCCAGTGGCTCCAAAGCTTATTAGTTTCCTCTTAGGTCAGACTCCCTATCTATCCTCTTTTCTTGGCCCTTTGTCTCTTTCTGTCCTGTATTTGGTTTCCATCTGCAGCCAAGTGTTGAGCATCTTTGGGGCAAGTTGCTGAGCCTCATTCACCTGTACATTCTCTTCACTCAAAGCTATGCCCTCCAAATCACTGTTGTCTTTCTGCACAAAACAGCCATGTGCTAACTTTGCTGTTTAAATGTTCATGACACCAGACCATTGCCTTAACCTGAGATTTCATGGTCTGGCTTCTCTAACGTGATAGTGATGCTGTCACTTAAGCAGATGCAGGGATAGGTGGCATTGTGAGTGTGACTAGTCTAGTTTGCTGTAGAGCACAGTCTTAGCTGGTATTATTAGACACATTTGGCATATTTATCAAACAAAATCATTAACAGGCATCCTCTTGATGGGCACTGCTTGGCAGAAAATGGATTATGTGAAGTGCTAAGAGGACAGAGGGGGAGGGAGAAAGGCAGATGGACGCCTGCAGGTTTCCTTTGCCATGGCCATTAAGAAGAAAAATTGTCAGCTTGAGTTTGGGGTTTAGAATAAGAACAATGTGTAGAAAGATAAATGGGGGCTTTTCTATCTTCCCCCAAATCTAGGGCATGAGCTTGCGTCCCTTTTAAAACAAAATGGGTCAGGGAAGTGGAGCTGTGTGCTCAATCAAAGGTACTCAGTGTGTGTATCAGAGATGGGGGCACTGAAAGGAGGAAACAGAGAGGAAGAGGGACAAAGGGGAGGGCGGGGAGACAGAGAACAGAGAGAATGAGGGAGGGAAGGAGAGAGACAGAGAGGGGCGGGTGTGGGGATAGAGACAGGAAGGGGGAAGAGGGAGACAGTGAGAAAATTAGTTCACACTCTTCAAGTCTTCTCATGTGGAAACCACAGTCATCTGGAAGATGAATCTTCTGCTGTGTATGTACTTGTGTACGTGTATACATTTCTGTATGAATGTGTATGTGTGTAGATGTGAGGGTCTGTGTGTACACATGTGTGCATGCATGTATATGCATGTATTTGTGTGTTTGCAAGTGTGTACATATGTGTCTATGTTTATGTGTATGTGAATGTGTGTGTGTACACGTGTGTGTATATGGATATATGTGTACCTGTATGTTTGTCTATGTGTGTATTGTGTTCATGCATGTGTGCATGTGTATACATATTTGTGTCTGTGTGTATACATGTGTGTTTGTATATGAATATGTGTATATGTGCAGGGTCTTAGCCCAACCACAGAAGGCTGAGCTGGGGAGTCCCAGGAAGGGTGAGTGTGCTGCTTGCCTGTTCCCCAACCTCCCAGGATCCTGGAGACAAGCAGACGCAGAAGGGACTCTAGTCAAGCAGGAACTCATTTATTGCCCCACAACAAGCATCTTTTAAAGAAAAAATCCGCAGAGTGGGGAATACAGCCAGCCAATGCTTTTAAAGGTCAGCCTATCATGTGCCTAGGCACCCTATGCTTTATCTATGAACATGAGCCATTCATGCAGTGACCTCATCTGGTTTGATCTTGGAAACCAATCACCCTTTTTTGTAAACATCTCAGGATTCGCCCTCCTGCCTTCCCCTTGGCACCATCTTTAACTGACTCGGTATGTATATATAGGCAAATCCGTATGTATGTGTTTATGCTTATGTCTGTGTGTGTCCACATGTATGTGTCTGTACATTTAGGTTTGTGTCTATGAATTTTTAAGTACATGTGTGTCTGTGTGTATACATGTTTGTGTATGTGCATTCAACCCAGGCTTCTGTTGAAGAATATAGTCAACAAAATCTGACTTAAAGCTCCATGTATGCTGCTCATTCTGGGTGATTCTGAAGAGGCTCCCTTAATCCCTACCAGCCTCAATCTAAAGGATACAGTCAAGTGATTTTTTGTATTGAGGGGCATTGTGTACTCACAGTGGGTAGCGCCTTGAGGCACTCAGAATGGACAGAGAAAAGCCAGCATATCAGGAAACACTAAGGAGAGATGTTGCCAAGACCATACTCTCACTTCCCATTAACTATCCCATTCATGTAGTCTTCAACAAAGGAATAAAAAGGAGACACAGAGCACAGTATAGAAGACAGACAAGCATTAGGATGGAAAGTAAGGTGCTCTAAAGAGTAAGAGAAGACCTGGCCATAGGTCAGTGTGGAGAACACTCTCAGTGGCCAGAGTGACCATTGTGTCACCTTATATATTCAAGTAGGTTTTATGCTATTTCTAAAGTCTCTGAAATAGACAGCCTTCCTGTCCAGTGAGTGACAGTCCCATTGGATAGACTTTTACAGGAGAGAACAATGGAATGTCTTTGTTCTTTACTACAAAGCCTCCTATTTGACAGCAATCTTGTGATCTTTTGGACAGTTCAGAATGCCATGTCTCCACCCATGGCCAGAACTTCAGGTTATATCCTGTTCTTTGGACCAGTTACCATGTAACAGAGCAAGTTAAAAAATTAAAACAAGAGAGAAAAACAACAAAGTTATAAAAATGGTCATGCTTTACCAGGAGGAAATAGCATTCCCTTAATGGGTCTCCACAAAGCCCACTTACCGCTTTTGTCTAGTCTATAGCCAAACTTTCATGTACTTTACATTTAAGGATGGACAGTGGTGATTCTCCCTGCCATTCTTTAGCCATCAATATTTCTCATAGGAAATTTAGCATGCTAGCAGGGTCTCTACATGCTAAACAAGAGCTGTGCCATTGAACTGGACTCCAACCTTAAGTTACACTACTTTGCTATATTCTATCCTCAGTAGCACAAGGAGGAAAAGATTAGCAATAACAGCCATGATGATGGTGACAGCCCCAGCAACACCTTCCAGAACCTTCTTCTAGGTTTGTACTCTCACAGGTCAACTTCTAACACTTGTAACTCAACTCACATGTCCTGGACACAGTAGAACATGAATTCCTTAGATAGTCAAGTACACATATTGTTTTCAGGAAAAGCCTTCAAAATGCATACAAGCATGGTTGAAACCATCTTTCTGTTGTTGTTGGAGGTTTTTTGTTGTTGTTAAACTGGCAAATCTGCATGGAATGCAGTATGGCATTAGTAACAGCATCTAACACATGTGGATCATTTTAAAAACTGACATACTTGGGAGAAGTCAGTTCATGCATGACCTGCTCATAACACAAGCCCCAGATGACCCGCATGGAACATAACAACTCTTCTCTCAAATAAACATGAAACTATTGAGGAATAATGCTACAGTAACTGTCCACCCTGCACAAACTGGTCCCACACCTTTTCACCATCCAGTCAAAAGGCAGCTTCCATATCCCCTCCAGGAGAACTGATAATTCTGCCATAGACCCCTCCTGGGAATCTGAGTCTGTGGCTTCTGGCCTCCTTGTCAATTAACCCCATAATAAAACCCAGGACTGGTGGGTGAGGTGGCTCACAGGGTAAAGACACTTGCTGTCAAGCGTGACAACCTGAGTTTTGTCCACAGGACCCACATAGTAGAGGAGAGAACTGACTCTCACAAGTTGTCTTCTGGTCCCCATATGCATGCTACAGTATGTATACTACCCTACCTGACAAACATATAAGTATAATTTAAATAGTTTAAAAGTCAGTATTGGCTTCTATATGCACTAGGAAATAAGCCATTTCTGTGTATCCAGACCATTTCAGGAACCACAGTCCTGCTAGGTAATTAGTGCACAACAGAGACTGGGAATTAAAGTGTGTGACCTTATGCTCAGGAGCCTAGGTTTATCTGCAAAACTTATTGAAGCTGGACACGGTAAACAATTCCTCTATGGTTACTTATGTACAAGGGGAACTTTTAGCACTGTACCACCTCATCATTCTCCAAATGATGACCACGACCTTGGCGGCGCTATGAGTGATGGAATAGAACAAGCCCCAGTAAGACAGAAGTGCTGACTTTCTGCACTTAAGGTCCTGGCTGCAGACAGCTGCAGACTCCAGCCAAGCGTAGCAACTCTTCAAGACAATAAAACACTGGAGAATCGCTAGCCTTTCAACTGCGCTCCGGAATCATTTTCTTTTCCCATTGATTCCTTGTTCAAACTTCTGGGGAAGCTAATTTGAAAGCAGGTCAGTGTTTGAAAAGGGGGCTTTGTACTTCCTGCATGCTCTGTTGAAGTCCTTTGAAGACAAGAAGACAACAGGGTGACTTTAAGCTGTTTCTGTTCCACCCAAATCACTCCACTTTCAGTAAGAAAATCACCATGACCTCAGGCCCAAGCCTATTGTTCTCTCCTGTGTCACTACAGACACTGGGCTGGTTTACAGGTTCTAGAGACACCATTGCACTCTGGGGACGGGGGGGGGTGAGGGGTGGTCCTCATGGAAATTGTGACTTCAAGATGTGTATAACCTTTGCTACCAAGGAATGGTGCAAAGCCCACTGAACCAGCCTCAGTGACACAATAGTAGAGTATTAGATATAAGAAAATCTGGGTCAGGATTAGAGAGCTAGCAAATGTCACACAGGCATGAGGGACATGAATTCGACCCCTAGATCCTATGTGAGAATCAGTGGCATGTAGTGGTTCATGCTTGTAATCCCAGCATTAGGGAGGCAGAGACAGGCAGATCCCTGGAAGTCAGTGGTCAGCCAGCCTACTCTCCTTGATAATTTCTGAAACAGTGAGAAATTCTGTCTCAAGGGAAGGTAGACTGGTGAGATAACTCAGTGGGTAAAGATGCTTACCCCCAAACGTGATGACATGAGTTGGATTCTTGGGACCAATGTGGTAGAAGGAGAGAACCAACTTCTTCAAGTTGTTATCTGACCCCCACACGTACACCATGGTGTATGCACTCCCCAATCCAATACATAAATGTTCTAATTTTAAAAATATAAGGACCAACACCTAATGCTGCTCTCTAACCTCCACATACATGACCACACATTGCACATATATGCTCACACAAGCACACATACACACATCAACAAAGAAAATAAGATAAAATCGAAGAAAAGAGAAGAAAATGCTTGAATCTACAGACAGTGGTTTGGTTTGGTTTTGCCTCTCTCCAAGTAGAACTCAGGAGGGCAGTGCTGGGAAGAGTGAGGGATGTAGTGATTTTAACACTTAGATTCTGGGCCCACATTTGGGTCTCTGATCTGTCTCAATCGGAAGCACAGCAGCTCCACCAAAAGCCTCTTACTGCCTTAGGGAGTGACCTAAGGTTGCAGAGTGTAAACCCAAGTCCAACACACAGCAGACAGCTATCCCAGACCCCTGTTCAGAAGAGGGTTGTCTTAACCGCCTTGTTCCATGGCATCCCTACTTATACCCAGGAACCCAGCATGTAGAAACTTTAGGGCATGCCAAAGCCGATTTCTTGAGCTCCTTTGCAAAGCTGTTCAAAAGTCCTCCATTCCGGCTCCCGGGAGGCAGAGGCAGGCGGATCTCTGTGAGTTCGAGGCCAGCCTGGTCTCCATAGTGAGTTCCAGGACAGCCTCCAAAGCCACGGGGAAACCCTGTCTTGTAAAACTAAAAAAAAAAAAGTCCTCCATCCCTACAATCAATTGGAATTTGACCTCTGTGACTGATCATCCCTTTATGTTTCTCCAACATCCCTTCATTCTCTTCCTTCTATCTTGACTATGCTCCAAGCTCTTTATGTTCATTTTCTTTCAACTTGTGTGCTGATAGATAGGTCAGGACCCATTACTCATAGCTTATGAACAGCAACAAGATGTACTAGGAGGCAGAACAATCTTGAAATCTCTTAGGACAAGTCTTCATTCAAACAACCATCCATCAAATGGCAGTCTAAATCAAGATAAGATATTCAAAAGCACAAAACAGGATGAATATTTTATTCTTGTGTACTATTTCTTGGGAATCTATTGGATGAGTAGATAGATGTGTGGATAGAAAGATGAATGTGTGGATAGTTGAGAGGATAAATGGATGGATGGGCATGTGGATAGACATGTGAATGAATGAATGGATGCCATCAAAAATAAGGGAGTGAAAAAAGAGAAACACACAGGATCTGAGAAATCCAATATGGCAGACCAGCAATGTTAAGTCTCAGAACAATATTGAGCCTAGAGTGAATTGACCAGTAAAAGTGGCCAGGGAGTTGACATTGCATTAAAAAATGGGATCTGAAAGATGCCCATACATTTAGAAAATTATTGAAAACATTTTTTAAAGAAAATGGACATGTGCAGAATCTAACTTGTCTATCCATGACATTTCAATGTCAAAATTCTCGCCTCCCCCAGAACATGATGTTAGAGAAATTTAAAAAATAAACACATAAAAAACCTAAATATTGTTCAGTGACGGCCAACATGCATATTCAAAATAACATAAATATTGTCATTGACTTAGACACAAGAATTTTGATGTTGTTAAATTGAGAAGACTGGACTGAGATAATAAAGGATGGGAAGAAAAACCAGGAACATTGAATTTTGAAGAGCTGAAGAAGCTCCTTGGAGTTGACAAAAAGAGGTGACCCCTTGACTTTCCTAACCAAAACGAAGAGGTCATTTCCAAAAGAAAAAAAAAGTAAGCATTTAAAAATACTAAAGACATGAAAGGGAACAGAAATATAAGGACTGAGGGAAAATGGATGAAGAGTCCAGCCTGCAGAGTGAGACATCAGCAGAGGTTGCTGGGCTCCAGGCTGGTCCACTCACAATAGCTGGTAAGAAATGTTCATTTTTAAGTTCATACATGTAATATTTTATTATAAAATAAAATGTAATAATACATTATCAAAGGCAGAAACATAAAAATGTGAAGGAAAAAACACAAAAATTCTAATAGTTCATAGCTCTGAATTAACTAACCTCAGATGTTCAGGCTTCTATCACATTCATTCTAATCTTATTGTTGTTTTTGCAGAACTGATGACTATAGAGTAGTTTGTTTTCTTGTTTTACATATTTCATCTAATATTACACCATGAAAACATTCTCAAGTCATCATAATTATTAAAGTCATTAGCATTGCTTTAACATCTGTGTGATTGTTCTTTAAGGAGTGTTAGAGTATCTTACCCAATTAGTCCCTTATTGTTGGACATTTAAGTTCTGTCCAATTTTTTATCTTAAATTTTTTAGAGTTCCACGGTGAATGTTCTGTACATAAACTATTCCTCATCTCTGATTATTTTCTCAGAAGAAAAATTACCAGATCAACAATGAGGAAAGCAAATATGTAATGAGTAAAATTCATTGAAATTGACATGCAAACTTCACAAAAAAACCTGCATAATTGTTTTAGTTTTTTTAAACACTGCATTTGAAACATCTTCTGTAAATTGTTCTTCACCCTGGGGCCAGTCACATCTGCCAACTTGTAGATGAAATCACTAGGCTGCAGTTGGAAGGGAATGTTTATTTAGACAATGACTTCTGAACTGAAAGATGATGGAGAATTGCAACTATCATTAAATGGCTTCTCCCCAGAGCATCCCCAGGTCTATTCTACAAATTATTCCCGGAGAACATCCCTGACCCATGCACATTTAGTGGCAGAATGTAAACTAGCACCTTAGGCCTCCCTGCAGCCCACTGACATCTGCACCATAGTCTTCCTCAATTTGATCAGATTAATAAACACTTAAGTCTTTTACTGTTGATATCTTGACTGGTCACTGACAACAAAAGATGATTCATTGAAGTAGGTACCCTGTGATCTGCCCAGGAGTTTCTGGATGCCTTGAATACTAAGTACACCCCTCTGTTAGAAGAAAATGGTCAATGCTAAGATAGAACCACAATTGTGTCAAATACAAGGAAAAGAAAGAGTCTGCATTTTACTTGGAGGGTAGACTAATTCAGATGATGTAGAAATTATGCACTCCTTAGGGGTCCTTTGTGTGTGTGTGTGTATGTGTGTGTGTGTGTGTGTGTGTGTGTTTACATTTAATAATATAGAATACAGCAGCCTCTGATTTGTTGCTTTCTTTGACTTACACAGTCAGTATTTGGTCCTCGATATTTCTTTCCCCACGTTTCCTTTTGTCATTAAACCTCATTAATGGAATATACTTCTAGGAACCAGGACACTGAGTTTGGAAATGTAACTGGTTTTGGCCAACAGAATATGGGCAAATGTGACTGAGTGTGAGTTTGGAACTTAGAATATAAGAAGCAACCTATGCTTCTGATCACTTGTCTCACACTTCTACCATTGCCTATGAAATGCTATGCCCCTGAAGATTAACATACAGAATATCTAAATCCAGCTATGGCCTAAAGCAGATCCCACTCATAGATCCATAACTCCAAAATAAACAAATTAGTAAATTTATATTATAGAAGTAATATACAATTAATAAATAATGTTGTAAGACTGAGATGCTGGTGCTGTTTGTCACACAGCACTGATACAAGAATAACTGACTAATACATTGTTACAGATGCTTCAATATCTGTTCCCATTCTGTGCATAGCACATTCCTCAGAGACTCTTCATGCCTCACAAGGATCAATAATGATTTAGTTAACTGTAAATATACTATAAGGAAAGGAACATTACATATTATGTTAGGTCGATCAACTCTCAGTATGAAAAACAAAGATCAGTTAGATAACATTACTGATAGAAAGGTCTGCATAGACTAAGAGATAGAGTTGGGGGTTGTAACACAAGTCAAATAAAATAATAATGTGTTTTCTACATCTAGAAATGCAAACTGCATTGATATAAATGGTCCAAGAAATTACATTGCAAAGATTCCCTCAGGAGGTGATTGCCAGTCACAACAGAAACCAAGGAGGGGCACCTCAACATGGAGAGAAAATTTCCTTGACTTTTTTTGGTTCCTCTGCTCTAGGGGAGGAATCCAACATGTCAATGTGATTTGAAAAGCAAACCTTGCATTTTCTAGGGAAATTCTTCCCCAGTGACATCCCAGGGTACAGCTCTATGGCCACATAAAATGTCACAGTAAACAACTCAATATATATTTCAAACGTTAATTGCCTTCCCAGACCTTGGAATTTCTCACTGAGCTCACTCACAAGTTTTATGGAGGGCATAAAATTTATTGTGTTGACATACCCTTTAAAGTGCTGAATACATCAAGACCACATCAGACTTGGATGACATTATGGGAGAATGAGTCAAAAAATTTTTATTGGAAATATTTTTCCTGGCTTCTCTTTTGCATCTCAATTCAAGTGAACCTACTCTGGAGTAGGAGCAGAAATTTCCACCCTTCTTTTAAAAAATGCAACCTTCTTTGTCCAGGTATACTGCAAAACTATAGCAGAGCGACATTATCTATGCCAAAGAAGACTTGGCTTCAGCCACTAAAATGATATGAGTGCTTGTGTTTGAAATGTGTCATCATGGTAACGCTGAGACACACAGATCCCTGAAGATTTTCATATAAAATGTTGAACTTTCAAATTTTTGTGGTAAGATTTTTTATTTGTTTAAAGAAAAAAAATGATTGTGTGGCATGATCCTTTAAACTGATAATTGCACAAAACATTTGACTGTGAGGAGCTTGGCTTACAAGTCACAGGTAGACATACCTGGTGAAGACAGTGTCTTAAGATATGAAAAAAGAAAGATCAACCTTCAGTGAGAAGCTTATAAAGAAAGAAGGGGATAGAAAAGGGAATAAGATGCTTCCGGAATATATACAGGTGGCCTGACAAAGCATAAGACTACAAGAGCCATGTCAAGAGTTTGGAAACAACAAAAATGGTGTAGTAGTAGAGTGATCCAGTCCCCAGGGACAGTCAAAAGTCATAAGCAGGTACCAAGTCAATGGCTCAGTGGGCAAAGTGCCTGCTGTAGAACCATGAAGACCCAAGTTCAGAGCCCCAGCACACATGTATCAAGTCAGACATGACCATATATGTCTACCATGCATGTGTGTGTGCAAGCAAGCTCACACATGCGCATGCATACTCTCTCTCTCTCTCTCTCTCTCTCACACACACACACACACACACGCACACACACACACACACACACACAGAGTAATACATACAAATTCAGGTTTCCTTTTGGATTCTATATTGTTATAATAGAGATGTTCCCCTAAATGTACACATAGAACTATGATCCAATATGGAAAATCATGAAAGGTCATAGAAGGTGCTTCTGAGATAACTGTTGAGTAAAATGAAGAGCACTTCTTAGATCCAGTAGTACCTGTCTTTTGGGTCATTTTAGGCTAGTGAAAGGGAACCTGGCAAATGCACAGAAAGAAGTCAGAAATTCCGCCGTCCAGTATCTTACTATAGATCACCGAGATTATTCAAGAAGAGGCAGAGGAAGCAATCGATTCTCTAGGCCAGTGTCCACTCAAATGCCACTCTTTCAAAACAGCCTCTTAGGGGGACTGTATCAGTGTGCCCTCATCCTAGCACCCATCAGCCCATTACCTTGTGAACTTTTATCATTATGGTCTCATTTTCTCACTGAATTTTCCCACACACCATAATACCACCTCTCTGAAGGCAGGAATTCATCTCAAGTCTCTAGTAGGTAATATTTGTCAAATGAATGCCAACCACTTCCTGTACACAAGACAAGCAATGAGTTGGGATTGGTCCCCTACATTAAAACAGGGGCATCTTTATCCAAGGAATCTGAAGGATCCTAGACACAACCCTTTAAAAGATTATTTTACATGCACATAAAAACTGTTTGGAAGAGCCCAGCTTCTTTAATCTAGCAGTCAGTGAGGGAACTCCAGGATATGTAAGCATACATCTCATAAAGCAAGATAAATACTAGCATTTACTGCACATCTCCAAGACTAGGATCAAGGATATTTGGAAAATCAATAAAGATTTGTTATAAATGGCAGAGATCCAGGAAGGGAGATTCTTGCAGATTAAAAGAGATTTGGTGATATTTGTGTACAAATAGATATGTTTCTTTTTCAGTTTGTGTAAATAACTAGAAATGGGATGGATAGGTCATACAATGCCATCTGTCCCACTCATCCATTTGAAAAGGGAGGCAAATTTTTACTAACCCCAGCATGATAGCATATTAGCACTGTAGTAGTTACCTATTGCTATGTGACAAATTATACCAAAATATAATATAATCATCTCCCAGTTCCTGTTGCTCAGAACCTCGAGTAGTGAACAATGAGGGTCTTTGAAGCTGAAATGTTTCCCATATGCACATGTATTTGAACTCTTGGTCCTCATCTGTGTAGAACAGTTATGGAACTTCAGGAGGTAGGGACTAGCTAGATGAAGTAGGCCTGGGGATGACATTGAAAGTTATAATCCCATCCTGCTTCTGTCTGAAGCTATCTCTCTGATTACTGCCCCATGAGAGGACCCAAATTTCACCATCAACTGAGCCATGCCTTCTCTACCACAATGAACTATATCTTCTCAAATTACAAACCACTAGAAATATTTCATCACTTAAATCGCTTCTGAATGTATGAATTAACTTGATGTTGCTGCTGTAACAAATTACTATAAGCTTAATTGGCAAAACAACACAGATTACTTATCCTACTATTTTTGAGGTGAGAAGTTTAGAATATATTTTACTGAAATAAAATCAAAGTATTGACAGACCCACATTCAGAGTGAAGATTCCTGGGAAGATATAGGCTCTTCACTTTCAAACATCTAGAAGCTTCCATATACTTTTAACTTCTTAAAAAACCAACAGTGTAATACCTTCTAACCCCCCTGTCTCTGTTTCTCTCCTTGCAACAGCATCTCATGCTAGTCTGGCTTGGAACTTACTATGAAGACAAACTAGCTTCAAATTCATAGAGCTCCAGCTGCCTCCGTCTCCCAAGTTCTAGGATTAAAGATGTGTCACCATGCCCAGCCCATCTCCTTCTTAAAAGGATTCTTGTCATTATACAGGACCATAAGAAGGAGTTAAGATTCCCTCTCCTTCTAGAAAACTGTGCCTCAGCTGTATCTCTTTGCTGTGTGCAACCTTGATTGTCAACTTGACAGAACTTAAAAATCACCTAGAAGACATACCTCTGGGAATGCCCAAAAGGGTTTTTCCAAATAGGTTTAAGTGACAGAGAAGGTACACCCCGAATGTAGATGTACCATGAGCTGGTGTTCCAGACTGAGCAGCAGCATCCATCACCCTCTGCTTCCTGACTGTGGATGCATAATGGCCAGCTTCTTCATGTTCCCATAGACATGACTTCTATGCCATAGTGGAATTTATACCTCAGACCATGAGTTACTTTTGCCATATATTTTGTCACAGCAACAAAAAAGTAAGTAGTACTTTGTAAAGCACCCAAGGACTAGCATGTGGGCATCTTGAGGGAGCTGCATTATTCTGCCCACCATTGTTTTACATCCCTGCTCACATGTGTGAGCATTCCAGTGATTCCATGTCTTCACCAATACCCAGTTTGATCATATTTATTCACTTCAGCCCTTCTGGCAGGTGTGCAGTAGACCTTATTTCTGCTACCTTGTTTTTAAGTAAAGGTGCTGGGTATCTTTTCTAATGCTTATTTGTCAACTAAGCATCCCCTTGATAATACGGTTGTGATAGTGTTAATCATCAGCTTGAATCTAGAATAACCCAGGAGACTGGCCTCTCAGAATGCCTATGGGGATTAATTGTGTTAGCTGATGTAGGATGCTATCTTGACTGTGGGTGGGATCATTCCCTCCAGAAGGGATCCTGGGGTTTATAAAATAGAGAGCTGAGCATTAAGAAACATTCATTGTTCTCTTCTTCCTGACTGTGGAGACCAGATGGTCAGCTGCTTCAAGCACTTGCTGCCTCAACTTCCCCTGTACAATGTCTTCCCTCTACCATGATGGCTGTATGGTGAACCGTCAGTCCTAGAGAACGTTTTTCCCTTAAGATGCTTTTGTCAAAATACTTTATCAGAGAAAGGAGAAAAATAACTAAGATAGTATCCACTTAAATCTGACCCATTTTTAGTCAGGTTGTTAGTTTTCTTATCATTGACATTTGAGTATCTCTTTATATACTCTTATTTATCTTTGGCTGCACTATGTTTGCAAATATTTTCTCCTAGTCCACAGCTTACTATTTTTATTCTTTCATAGTCTTATTTATAACAGCCCAATGCAGTGAGCAATCCAAACATTCATCAATAGATGAATAGAAAAATGAGTTGTGATATACCTATCCAATGAATCGACTCAACAATTAAAAGAATAGGCTATTTATATACTCAATAAGAATTAACCTCAAATAATTACGAATATGAAAGAAGGCCAGGTAAAAATCAGTACTGCTGTAATGTATGATTCATTTATGTAAACTCTGTAAAAGGCAAGGTGATCTAGGATGGCAGAAAGTTGTTAATGGGTGAGGCCAGGAGGGGAGGGACTACCAAAGGCTACAAACATACTTTTATTTATTTTTTTGTTTTTTTTCAAGACAGTGTTTCTCTGTGGCTTTGGAAACTGTCCTGGAACTAGCTCTTGTAGACCAGGCTGGTCTCGAACTCACAGAGATCCGCCTGCCTCTGCCTCTTGAATGCTGGGATTAAAGGCATGAGCCACCACCGCCCTGCTACATAGTGTTTGGGTGACAAATAGGAACACATGTGGCAATGGTCTCAAGGTACAACTTAAATATTTGCAATTTGTTGAATGGATATTATACTTCTGTATTCCTGTTATTTGAAAAGAAAACTTAAGAATAATACTAAGGTCATTGATGGGATTTATTCAATCTAGATTTAAGGAAATCAGTTATGAAAGAGAGTAGGGAAAATTTGGACAGTGCTGGTTATTAATGAGATTAAGGAACTGATGTTAATCCTTTAATCATAGAATCATGGTAGAAATTTTCATACTTTCTTTCTCAGACATGTGTACTGAAGCATGAGTCGATGGATAGGATGTTGGGGATAAGCTTTAAAAGATAATTCATTGGGCTAGGGAGATGACTCAGTGGATAAAATGCTTGCCACTTACATAGAAGGACTTGAGTTTACCCCAGAACCCACATAGAAACTGAGGGCATTAGCATGGCTTGTAATCTCTGCTCCAACATTGAGATGGGAGGTAAAGTCAGAAAAATCTCCAAAAGTAATGGACCAGCTAGTGAGTGTATCCAGCAGAGAATGAGGGAGACCCTGCGGCTGGCAAGGTAGAAAGAAATGATAGCCACCCAAGGTTGTCCTTTGTCCTCTACATGCATGCTGTGGTATGTGCTTACACGTGAAGGCACACACACACACACACACACACACACACACCCCAACATATTGAAAAACAGAATCCATTCTTGGGGGAATGGATGGTGGAGATGAAGCAAGATTGACCATATGTCGATAATTGCCCAAGCTAGCTGTGGTCCTACAGAAGTCAGATGCTAATCTCACTAATTTATGTATAGTCCATGTCATATTATTTTGTTTTTATGGTTCTATGGATGGGACTCAAGGTCCTGAATATGCTAGGTAAGTGCTCTGCCACTGAGCCACATCCCTAACCCAGAATGGTGCATGTGTGCTCATGTATGTAAACAGATGCACATGTACCACACATTGCCCGTGTGGAGGTCAAAGGGCACCCTGTGTGTCAGTTCTTGTCTTCCACCTTGTTTGAAACAGTGCCTCTTACTGGTTCTTGTTGCATATTCCAGACTGGCTGGTCCACAAACTTCTGGGCATTCTCCCATCTCTGCCTCCCATCTCGCTGTAGGAATGCTGGGATTACAGATGCACACTGCTTGGTCTGGTGTTGGTGAATTTTGGGTATTCTAACTCAGGTCCTCATGCCTACATAGCCAGGAAGAGAGGGAGGGCTTACCCACTGAGCCATCACCCCATCCTCCCTCTTTTTCTTTACATTTTCAAATAGATTTTAAAAATTAAAGACTGTTTTCTGATACGAAAACTCCATGAAATTTAACGTCGGAGTCTATGAATGATGATTTGCTAGAACTCAACCACATCAACACATTCACGTGGCTAGTTTGGTGCTGTGCCAAGATGTTGCTGCAGAGACTCAATGACATAAACACTAAACTACTAGACTGAGGGGTGGCTCTGTGGTTAAGAGCACAATGCCCTTCCAGAGGATCAGAGTTTGGCCCTCAGTACCCACATCAGGTGGCTCACAACCACTTGCAACTATGTGCACATACACATACACATAAAAATAATGAAATGAATTTTTTAAAAATTAGCAATTATGTCTACTTCTGTAGAGGACATCTGCCAATTTCCAATGAAGAGGTCAGGCTAGACCCCTGCAGGTGTTTTCCTCATAGGCCACTCTGCTCCTTACAGTTTAGTATGACCAAACCTTGACAAGAAAGGGGAGTTTGCTGTCTTCAGGCTCCCATTTTGAGGAGAGAGCCATGGGTAAGGGAGGTATGGCAACGAGAGTGTCCCTAGCTGCAGCAACAGGAGTGAGGCAGCTGATCTCGTTGAATTCACTGGAAGCAGAGAGATGGATGCTGCTACTTGCTTCCCTTTCTCCTTTCTCATTTTGTATTAAGCTCAGAGCCCCGGCTCACAGAAGGGTGCCACCCACATTCATGGTGGTTTTCCTCTCAGATTCACCTTTTTGGAAATCCCCTCCCTACACACCCAGTGATTTTCCACGAAGATTTCAAACTGATAGTAATGAGCAGCCATCTCAACTACCCTCTGAGATGGTCCAGTGAGAAAAGCAGAATGTGAAGACACGATGTATCTCAGTCTACATGGAATTACCAAGGGTCACACTCAATTCATGATGCACAAGGCACTGTTTTCTGGGTTTCCCTTCCTGCCTATAGATCAGTGTCTTCTCACTGCCATCCCGGAAGTCAGAAGTCAGGCCTTAAGTCAAAGTATAGCTTTGCCCATCACTGCTGTCGGAATGGCTCCTGCACTTATTTACCAACTGGTCACCTCACTACCCCACTCAAATGTCCCCTCCTCAGGAGCAGGGACTCACTTCACTCTGCTCATTATCATACTGGTGTCTGAAGCAGCACCTGGCCTGGCGGCTGGTCCTACCAGTGAGGGTTGGGGGGATGAACTAAGGAAGAAACTTCATTATACAGAGAATAAATGAAGTCCATGTGTTGAATCTCAGGAGAGAGAAAAAAATGTTTTCTTCTTGCACAATGCACATGATCTTTATTCCCACTTGAGGCACCTTCACTGAGGCCTAAATATAGCACCCAGAAGTTATGCTTTGTATTGGGACTTTGCCTACTGAAATCTCCATGCAAATTAGAAGTGCAGCTCTGGATCTGCTGTCAGCCACTGTGAAGAGTTCTGCAGCACAGTCCTTGCATGTGATGAGGAATCATGCACCTTCGCTAGCTGAGTGACCCTAGGCAGGAGGCTCCCCTGTTCTCCCTATACACGATAGCTGTTAAGATCTCGTGAGATAACACACGTGAGATGACTGGTGGCAATGTCCAAAACCACAAGCAAATTTAATTCCCTTCTCTTCTGGTGGCACAATCCCTCTTCACTCTCACTACACGAATGCTTTGGTTTCCTATTGGCATTACTCACAACAGCAAAGAGAGGAAAGCAACCCTCACAGCCATCAAGAGACACATGGATAAACAGAGTGTGATATATCCACACAGCAGAATATTAATCAGCCATAAAAAGAAATGAAATTCTGACACGTCCTACAACATATTTGAAGCTTGGAAACATTCTGCTAAGTAAAGGCAGCCAGACACAAAAGCTCAGATAAGATAGGATTGCATTACAACAGCTCAAATAAGCAAATTCATAGAGACAGGAAAAGAGATTGGAGGTCACCCAGGGCTGAGAATTGGGAATGACTGTGGAGCAAAGAAAGACTCTGCTTAGGGTGGTTAAAAAACAGCATTGTGATTGTAGTGGTCATCAGCGTGGGTGGATGCTCTCAGTTGGAAATGTTGCGGTAGATGCTTAAAAATGCTTCATAAACAGAAAATAGAAGCTGCTGATTTAACAGACCTAGAACCAGAATTCCTGGATTTTAGTCCAAGATCTTCAAACTGGGTGACCTTGGAATATCCTTGATCCACCTGTGTCTCATCTAGAAGAAGGGAAAGAATGAGATTTAGCTCTCACTTCTTAGGTGATACTCAGTAATTAGCTGGGATTAACAAGACTACCCTGACATGTAGTTCTATCTATACATATTCTTCAGAAACAATTTCTCAGTATCCACTCTGTTGACATCAGGGACCAGGGGGTTCCATCCTATATAGAATGTTTCGACACGTCTGGGGTGACAATTACTTTGGCTTTCAATTTAGTGAGAGCTATAGTCACCTAGGAGATAGGCCTCTGGGGCATTATTCTGATTAAGTTAATTGAGGGGAAGACCTACCCACTGCGGGTAGCACAGTTCCCTAGGATGGCATTCTGAACTGTACAACAAAGAGAAAGTGAGCTGAACACTAGAATTTGTTCTCACTTCTTGACTTGATACAATGTGACCATTTGCCTGAAGCTCCTGATGCTGTGATTTCTCTACTGTGACGGTCTGTGACCTGGAACTATGAGCTGAAATAAGACCTTCCTTCTTAAGTTGCTTTTTCCAGATTTTTTTTTGTCACACCAAGTGGAAAGGTGAATAAGAACCCTGGATCCTACCCATTAATTGTCATCAGAAGGTCTCCCTTGGGAGACAAAATTTCCAGTGTTTAAGATTCAGTCTCAGCAAGGCCATATCACATAGTTAGGAGTCTTATCTATTGCTTGAGATCACATGACTTTCAAATTCTTTTGCCCATGCTCCATGACCCATTACATACCTAAATGTGTGTACATTTCATCTTTATTGTGCACACACAATGTATCCAAAGTATAACAATACAGCATTCACCCTTGTTATGTGTGAGGCAGTACACTCTGTATGTTCAATTCATTCTACTTTCTATTTCCTTTTTTGAAAAAAACAATAAACCAACCTGGTTATGACCCTTTAAATTGATTTCATGACCCACTTCTCAGGTCACAACCTTCAGGTTGAAAAATACTGATCTAGTCTTCTTTGTTTTACCAAAGGGAAAGAAATGCCCTGACATTTCCAGTCCAATACTAGCTCCCAGGAGCCAGCCTCCCATGCACTCTGGTCCTGACTACCTCCCCAGCTCCCAGATTGGTCTGTGGTGCACAGGAAACCATGCTTCAGTATCAAAATAGATGTGGGTTTGAAATAATGGAGTAAAAGCTTAATTCCAATAGCTGTAGCAAACCTCTGATATTACAGACTTGCTTCCTCCCTCTTGTGCCTCTCTTCCTCTCTTTCTCTCTTCTGTCTCCCTTTCTCCAAGTCTTATACTGGCTCATCATTGCCTGTCAACCCCCTGTTGCTATTTATAGCCAGCAGTAGATAGAGAGGTGCTGGGCCTACTTCCTGCAGGTAGGACCAGCCCCCTCCTGAGGGACCACCTTTAACAGCTCCTCAGTGAAGGAACACTCAAACACACCACAGAGGGAACAGTTTGATCCTGCCTTGGGTCAAAATGAGACCTGTTTAAAGAGAGTTTCAATGCAATCAGCCCATCTATTTTTTTTCCATCATCAACTATTAAATAAATAGGAAGGGGCCAGCTAAAAAGACCTTTTCAAATGAGAGAAATATTTCCTAGTTTAAATTTTAAAAGGCTGAATCATAAAATCCTTTCACAAAACAATCTTCGCATAATTTATTTTCTACAAAATCTTACTCACCTGATGCTAAGGGTGAATAATAATGGTTGACATTTACCAAGTACCCACCACTGGCATCACTCCGGGCTAGGTTCTCCATGGGGTTATTTCATCAGTGTGCCCACTTGAGATGAGCAGTACTGTTACAGCCCCCATTTGTACCTGGGGCTCCTGAAGCTCACAGAGCTTAAGTGGCTCGTAAATATCAGGGCTTCAGTTGGACAGTGCTGGAAGATAACCCCAACATTGCCAGATGAAGCAGATGAGAAGACCAGACACACACCAAGATCTATATGAATAAATAAACAAACAAACAAATAAATGTTGTTTATGTGACATTCAAATTAGAGCACATTTTATCTGGCAACTAAAAAACTCAAATGGCTTAAGTCCAGAGTCCATGCTCCAAGCTGTGGTCCTCACATTGGTACCTGGGCCAATGGCATCAGCATTCCCTAGAAAATAGTGAGGTATGCAAATTCTTGCACCTCCTGAGTCAGGAGCTGTGTGGGTGGATCTGTTTATCTGGGTTGTGAGATGTCTACAAAATGATTACAATGCACACTTGAGGTTGAGTGTCACCCACATGCCTATCTTACAGCAAGTGTCTGAAGTGAGTAGTGACAGTTAAGTCTGAGGTCAGCTCCCTGAATCCAAATCTTCCGTTTGCTATGACTTCCTATCTCTCCTTTTCATCTTTTGCTTACGTTATCCAATCAAGTCTATGATGGTTCATCTGACGGTCATCTTGATTGGATTTAAATACTCCTAGTAGATTAATGGAGCCCACCTCTGGTGTCTGTTCGTTGTTTCCCATCAGGAGGGCTCTGACCTCTCTCCATTGATGAAACCAAATTTAAATAGATTGTTGGAGGTAGGGCCTGGTCAGAGGAAATAGGTCACTTGTAGAGTGAAGACTTTTCCTTGCCAGCCCCTTTGGTTTTTCCCCACCAGTCACCTGGGCTCTGCCACGTTGTAGTCCCCAAATAACATACAAGATGCTGTATTAATTATGAAGATGTTGGCCTTGCTTGTTTCTTACTGGCTATCTCTGACTTAAGTATTTATCCCATAATTGTTAATCTAAGTATTTCTCTTACCGGAGAAAGGGTCCGGACTTCTTATCCCAATGGCGGCTACATCTTGACTCCCTGTGTTTCTCCTTCCCAGAGTTCTCCTGGACTCCTAGTCCCACCTCTCTTGCTTCCCTATTGGCCAACAGTGCTTTATTGACATATACACAGGACTTCCCCATCAGTCACTGGAGGGGGCTCATCCTTATCCTGGCCTCTTTCTGTCACTGTTCCACCAGACTTCCTATCTACCATGCTGTGACCTTCTCTGCCACAGACCCCCTCCTACACTAAACTGAGCTCTCTGAAACCACAAGCAAACAAAACAAATCTTCCCTCCTTTTAAGATGTTTATAAGAAATGTTTCATCACAGTAACAACTGAGCTGAGTAACACTAGTTTAGGATCTGACAAGAAGGCTCAGTGGGTAAAGGCACTTGCCATCAAGTCTTACTATTGAGCCAGATTCTCTCTCTCTCTCTCTCTCTCTCTCTCTCTCTCTCTCTCTCTCTCTCTCTCTCTCTCTCTCAATAATGAAATGTAATAAAAAGCAAAATTTTAAATAAATCAATGCCCTTATTCTCAGTGCAGCCTTAACAATACACTTCACCAAAAAGCACATAAGTTTAGTACTTTCTCATGGACCTCTAGTCATTAATTCACCCATTCATTCATTCATTCCATTTATTCATGCATGCATACATGACCTCAACATTCCACAAGTACCTGTGGTTTAATTGCAAATGTCAGCATGACCTGAATTAGCAGCGCCAATAACAGTTGATAAAAACATCTTTTCTAAATACAACCACGAGGGCATTTCTAAAAGAGGCTGTTATTAGAGTCGGTGGACTAAGTAAAGAAGACCTACCCAGTGCAGTGCAACCTGTATCACTCAATCCATGGAGGCCCTGAATAAAGCAGAAAGATGAGGGAAGGGGAAATTTGTTCTCACTGCTTGACCAGGAAATCTAATGTCTCCTGCCTTCAGACACTAATGCTCCTGGTTCTTGGGCCTTAAGATTTGGGTTAAGACATGTGATATTAGTTCCTCTAGGTCTTCAGCTTTTGGGATTGGACTAGAACTATCCTGACTTCTTTCCTGGTTCTTCGGTTTTCAATTCTTTGCAATTGTGGGACTTCTCAACTTCTGTAATCACAGGAGCTTATGCTTCAGAATAAACACATTGACAGATGATCAATAGACCAATAGAAGATAAGTAGGTGGATAGATTAGATGACAGGCTGATGAACAAATAGGAATGGACAGGCAATAGACAATGAATGCATGAATATGTAGATAGTTGGGACCAATTGTAAAATGAAAAATAAAAGACCTAGAGACTGATATTGGGGTTCAAGCTTCAAGCTGAAGATCAGAAAAGCAAAGCAGCTGGGCACTAGCTCTCACTCTACCTCAGACTGAAAGGCAATCCTGAGTCCACCAAACTTCAGACTGTAATTCCAGATTGCTATACTCTCCTCAAAGTGGATGTAGAATCTTGAGACTAAATTAATGCCTTCCTATCTTCAGTGTGACTGGAGAATGAATGCCAACTCTGAGACCCTGTTCCTGTCTTATATACCTCATATGAATCCTGACATTAAAGGCGTGTGATCCCAAATGCTGAGATCATCTTTGTGTGAGTTGTTTCTCTTTAGGAATGGCTATATTTTGTGTAGCTCAGTGTGGTCTTGAACTAACAGAGCTCTGTCTACCTCTACCTCCCAAATTGTGGGATTAAAGGCGTGTACCACCACCACCTGGCTTCTGTAGCTTGTGACTGACTTTGCTTTCTGAATCTTCAGGCAAGCTTTAATAAATCACAAATAATATATCACCACATAGATGGTTGAGAGAGACAAATAATAGATGATAATTAGATGATGGAGTGATAAATGTATTGACAGATGATAATAGATAAATAAATAGGTAGATGATTGATAGACACATAATAGATATGTAGATGAACAATAAACATATACTAGACAGATGGATAAGTAAGTAGATTACTTGAATAGGTAGCTAGACGGACAGACAGAGACAGACAGATTTGTTCTGCCTCTCTGTAGAACTCTAACACAGGGAAGACAGTATACTGACTAGTAAAATAGTTTATGCAACACTAAAGTCACTGACGTTTTTTCTCACAGTGAAGTAAGAGCCCTAGCAGGAAACGAGATGGAGAAAGGGTGCTTTCCGATTATTGTTATTGTTATGCCGTGTGTGTGGTGTGTGCACGTGTGTGTGCAGGCACATGAGGGCAGAGGAGAACATTGGGGATCTTCTTCCATTGCTCTCTGTCATCTGTATTTTGAGACAAGGTCTCCCACAGAACTGGAAGCTCACAGCTTTAGCCAGCAGCCAAGAAGCTCCAGGGATCTTCCTCTCTCTACACCTGAATGCTGTGGCTACAAGCACCTGTGGCCATGCCAGCTTTCAGGTTGAGGGTTCCCGTCATGCCTGCACAGCAATCCTTCATACCCTCTCCAGTCCAGAACAGATGCCTTTGCATCTCTAGTTTCTAGCCCAGGATCACACAAAGTTTAATTGCACCAAGTAGAGGGATAACGAGGAAAAGAATTTCTGTACCTGACTTTGCTAATTCCAAGTCCTTCAGGTCTAAGGATCTGTCTTGTCCTCCCTCTTCCTGAAAGAGGTCTTGTTAATTCTCCTGGATATATCCAACCTCTCAGTTATCCCTTCTCCCTGATGTTGAGTGTCTTTCTCTGACTGTGGTTAGGCAGCAGAGAGGGTGAGCATGCATCTCTTCCAGAAACTCAACACCTTTCTATCTCTCAGAACAGCCCACTTCAACTACTCAGTGGGGAAAAAACAATGGAATCTTGAAATTCACAGGCAAATGGATGGAACTAGAAGAAACCATCCTGAGTGAGGTAATTCAGTCACAAAAAAGACAACCATGGTATGTACTCACTCATATATGGATTTTAGACATAGAGTAAAGGATTATCAGCCTACAATCCACACCACCAGAGAAATTAGAAAACAAGGAGGACTCTAAGAGAGACATACATGGTCCCCTGGAGAAGGGGAATGGGACAAGATCTCCTGAGCTAGTTGGGAACATGGGGGGAGGGGAGGGGGAGTCAGGAGAAAGAGAAGGGAAGAAGAGGAGAGGAGAGGAGGACATGAGAGAGCAGGAAGATAGAGTCAGGGAAGAATAGAAGAGAGCAAGAAAAGAGAAACCATAATAGAGGGAGTCATTATAGGTATAAAGAGAAATCTGGCACTAGGGAAATGTCCAGATTTCTACAAGGCTGATCCCAACTAACAATCTAAGCAATAGTCAGAGGCTACCTTAAATGCCCTTCCCTTATAATGAGATTGAGGATTACCTTATATGCCATTCTAGAGTCTTCATCCAGTAGCTGATAGAATCAGAAGCAGACACCCACAGCTAAACACTGAGCTGAACTCTGGAATCCAATTGCAGATAGGGAGGAGTGATGAGCAAAGCAGTCAAGACCAGGCTGTAGAAACCCACAGAAACAGTTAACCTGAATAAGGGGGAGCTCATGGACCCTAGACTGATAGCTTGGAAACCAGCATAAGACTGTTCCAGACCCCCTGAACATGGTTGTGAGTTTGGAGGTTTGGTTAGTCTATGGGACCTCTGGTCATGGATCAGTATTTATCCCTAGTACATGAATGGACTTTGGTAGCCCATTCCACGTAGAGGGATACTCTCCCATCCTAGACACATGGAGTATAGTGACCATTCCCCCATTTTAGCAGCCATTACAGGGTAACATGTGTTTACATGACCTTGCCACTCCTGTCACTTGGCGGTCAGATGCCCTCGTGGCAAGGAGTCAATCAGAAGTCAGCTGGCTGGGCTGTGCTTTATAGCTCTGGGTGTGCTCTATGGACAAGTGCACAAGAGTGACATGCAGAGCACAGCAACCGCCCTGGGAGGGCCTATGGGCCATAACAACCAGTTGACCAATTAACACAGGGCAGGTTAGCCAAACCTGCAAGTGCACCAACCCTGAGACTGTTTCATACCCCCTAGACACTCCCCTTAAGCTGCCCTTTAAGATCCCTGCCTCGAGGTTGCTCGGGGTCTTTCTCCAGCCGTCACCATGGTGGAGGGATGAAGGGCCTAAGCTGATGGGTTTAGCTCATTAAACAACTACAATAAAAGACTCCTTGCTTTTGCATCAAAATGGGGCTCTTGGTGATTTTGGGGTTCAGAATTTGGGCACAACAGGGGGAGGGTCTAGGCCCTGCTCCACATGATATGACAGACTTTGAAGATTCCCCATAGAAGGCCTCACCCTCCCTGGGGAACAGAAAGGGCATGGGATAGGGAGTCGGTGGGGAGCAGGGGAGGAGGGGAGGGAGAGGGAACTGGGACTGACATGTAAAACAATCTTGTTTCTAATTTAAATTTTAAAAAGGAAAAAAAGAACAGCCCACTCCAATCCCAGCCCATACAACAAGGACTGAGAACTAGGGTGTAAATTAGGAAATGTAATTGAAAGTGATGTTTCACAGCCAACACACACACACACACACACACACACACACATGCACACTGCCTTTGCTTTGCAATAGGCTATCAGTACAATCCTAAGCCTTTTGTCAAAGAGGAAATGATGTCAAATGCCTTCTTTAGAGAAAACACATCTGTCAGGGACAAGGGCTGTCAGACAAACTGGCAAAGTGCAGGATGAAAATTGCCATCACTGTTTGTTAATGGACTGATGGGCAGGCATTAACACCAAACCTACTGTGAGAACGGCCTTCAGCCTGGGGACTGCTTCACATCCTACCCTTCAGATCTCAGTTATGTGTCATTCTCAGGCCCAGGTCAAACAGTCACTTATGTCCTTCTTCCTTGTCTCCATCCGAACTCAATCTTCAGTGCACAGAATATGCACACCCCACCAGGACAGAGACTCTGTCCTCCTTTCTCGTTGTGCTCCCTGCCTCTAGCACAGTGTGTGCTCAGTAAATATTTATTGAAAAAGAAACAACTGAATGCATCTGCAGCCACCATACACCAGATATGTTGAATGCATCTGCAGCCACTATCCACCAGATATGTGAGTTTGGGCACACTACTCAGATTCTCTTTAGCCCTTTCAGGATGGGGGAAGAAATTGCGTCTGTCTCTCTGGGTTGTCCAAAAAAATAGTAAGATGAGTGTAAAGTGGATTGACACATGGTACTCAGTAAGGGCCAGCCAGCTACAGCTGTCACCCAGGGACAAAAAGCAGGCTAGGAAGCAACTCAGACCTTACCTGAGTTCTAGCAAGTGCTCAAAGCAGTTTATTTAATAACTGCATTGTACGCACACCATCCAGTTGGTCCTAATAGCTCATGTTACATCACCAGTGTTCTGCTTCATGGAAGTGGTGGAGCCTTAAGGGGAATTGAAATCTGCTCAGACCAGCAATAGGACAAGGAGCAGATGCTGAATTTGATCATCTTTGCATAAATATGACACTGAGCTACCACCCCAAATCTTTATCCGCTCTGAGCCTCAGCTAGTTTACCTGTGGGGAAAAAGCATACAGGAACAGAATCGAAAGTTCCCAGATTTCCAAGACACCTGGTGAGCAACTATACCAGGACAGAGGTGAGAACTCCCAACCCATTTGCCTTGAGCACATGCAGTTGGAGGGACTGTTTACATTTTAAGTGCTCATTTCCCCAGCATGACAATGTGACTTGGCACCCCCAGGCTTCCTTCCATGTTAGGGGACCAAATCAACTGCCAATGGGCTAAGGAAAGAGGAGGAAAAGAGTCCCTGAGTCTCCATGTATGTCCCCCACTTGCCATCATCTCTTGATTGACACAGTTTCCCAGTGGGTCTCCTTGAGCAGCTGAACAGCCTCTGGGTGCTGTAATGTCCCTCCCTCCACCCCATTTCTAAGTGCCTGCTTTCTTCCTTTGCAGATGCTGTGTCTGTTCTGCACACCTGTTGGGGACATTAGATGCTCCAGCTCCCCAGCTTCCCCCCTTTCTTTACTGCTCTTTTTCTCTTACGTATCATGGGGCGAGAGCAAGCTTGAAACTGACATGTTTCCCATCCTGAACTGAGTAAAACCTTTTTAGGCTGTATTTCAAAAAACACACATTTGGGAATAGGATCATGAGTCCTGCAGCCTGTGCATCGGTTTCTGTTTGTGATGGACATTAGTATTCATCAATCAGGCAGAAAGTTACTATTACAGGGCACCAAACTAACCTCATGTCCAAAAGGAATGGAAGCTTTTCAATAACGGATGTCTAAGTAATTTAAGTGATCGTTAGATTCAACCCGGCTGAGTTTCTATCCCCCTGCCACCTTTATACATAAGCAAACAAATCTGGAAAGTTCTGAGGGTGGCACAAACAAATTCATCTTTGGATTAAAATTCTACCCGTGAAAGTCAACTACATCCTCTCCATCTGAGTTAAATCATGAGCACAGTTCCAGCCAGCCTATGTCATATTCTGTCAGTTTAGACTCAAGCTCATGATGGGAGGAGATTGGCAAAGATGCACTTATCCCACTTGGCAACTTCTAAAATGGTCACCTCATTGACCCCCTGACAGAATGTTTTTCTCAACTCTAGTCAGTCCACTTCCTGGCCTCTGACCATTCTTACCATATATTTTCAACAGACAAAAAAGCAAAGCTTCAATCCATAAAGATGCCATGTGGGGCATGCAATCATGGAAATTTGAGTATTATTCTATGTTCAACCCCAGAATGCACCAGGGCAGGTATTATTTACAATGATGGGGTTTTGGTCATAAACTTACATATACTTCACACACACACCCCAAGAGAATGTGAACAGAATGAAGCTGAGGCAGTTTATTCAACAAGGCTGGGAAAAACAACTAAAACATATTCTTAGGATCACATGCTACAAGCCGAAGCCTCCTACCAGGATGAGAATGGAAGACTGCTTGGCTGAAGAGGTCCTTACCAGAAGCACATGACTTGGGAGCTTCTCAATGCAGAGACTCCTGAGAACAAGGGACTATGCAGGCCTTGGCAGAGCCCAAGTTTGTGCCTCAGTTTTGTTGGAGAAAATGACTTAGCTTCTTTTGGCCTTGGTTTGCCCATGCAGAAAAATGAACTTAATCCTAGTTCCTAACTGACAGGATCACTGGGAGGGTTTCATGAGATAGCACACATGAGCACTACCCATCTCTCTCGGTCACAGGTAAGTCCCTCACCTGCCACGATTATCATTAATATTAATACATAGCAGGGTCGCACCTGCGGCTGCTTTCTTCATTGCTTCCATTATATTTATTGCTGTTAACAGTAGATCAGTGTCTGAAATAAGAACTTCAGAACTGAGTAGCATCTTTAAGATATTTCCTGTCTGTACTGCATGGCCTGAAAAAGCTTTTTTTCCTTGCATTATATTAAGCATAATTTTGTAAAATGGATGTGAGATTGAAAAGGGCTTTGATGGGTATTTGTTTCCATATTTGATTTTTAAATTCCATGTTATTACAAAATAATTCTTTCCTTGTCTATGAAAATTCATATAATGCTAAATAGGGCCCTCTATCCAAATATCTTGAAATCCCCTTTATTTTATTTTGTTTTAAGACAATGTCGCATAGTCCAGGCTAGCCTGGAACTCACTATGTAACCCAGGATACCCCCTGCCTACTGGATGCTGGGCTCATAAGTGTGGGCCACTATGCCAAGTCCTCTAGTTTCTTGGACCACTTTCACACACCTTTTCTTTAGCATAAGTGTGCTTTTGAAGCTCTGACTAGTCATGTCTTGCATCATTGGATGGTCTCAGCTGAGTTCAGCTGCTTTATCCAGAGCATGTGGGAGTTTGTATTCCTTCAGGATGGCCTTCACTAGTGACCACGGGGTGAAGGACTTTGAAGATCTAATTTTCTTTCTTGCCTTTGATTAGTACAAACTGTAAGTGCAATTTACACCTATGAGTGTCTCTATGGGATTAGGTTGAAACCATTCACTGACCCACATTGACCATATGTTGCAATCTGCCTCTTTTTCTGCCCATTTTCTGCCCTGCTTTCTTTCCAATTCCTTCAAGTAAATATTTTTACACCAGTTCTGGTCTCAAACTCAACTTGGAGAGTCAGACACAGTACAGCTGCTATAAATAATGGTGTCTATGATTTGTGTGTGTGTGTGCTCCTATGTGTCTTTTATAATACTCAAATCTGACAACTATGAAATTGTATAGTACATATCACAGGTTTTTAATTTTTTAAATACTTATCATTACCATCTTTTCATTTCTACAAATATTCTCCAACAACACATTTCAAATAGCCACCTGGTATCCCCTTGAATGGTTGTACTGTAATTTAACCAATGCCACTCAAATGTTTTTTGTTGTTTATTGCTATGGTAACATAATGATGCTGAATGGAACATCTTTGAAAGGAAAATGTTGCAAAAGTCTATTTGTTCATGTTTCATCTGGTCCCAGGTCAAATGGTAGCGCATCTTGTGGTTATCATTCTTATTCCCAAATGTCCTACAAAAACAACAGATCAGTTCAAAATCAACACACACTCTCTTTAGTCTTCATCCCTGCAATCTTCCATTTGTAAGACTAAACAAAAGGGGGCTGGACACAAGCTCCCAGGAAGGCTAGAACATGGATGAACCCAGCAGAAGCTTTGGTTTTCAGATTGGTTTGCTGCTGCCTCCATTGCATCAGCTGCTTTTAGTCTAACTTATATTTTGATCTTCATTGTGTGAGTAGAATGAACCTTCCTTGCATTTACTGAATTCCAACTTCCCTGCAACCAGTACAATGCAGTTGTCATAAGGTCAGACTTGTGTACCACTACAACAGCTAAGAGGCCCCAGGAACACTCCAAGGCCAAGAGCTTTCTGATCAGAGTGCTGTCGTAATTTGGATGAGAAGTAGTCCCCATAGGTTCATGTTCCCAGCTGGTAGCACTGCTTTGGAAGGTTGTGGAACTTTTAGGAGATGAAGCCTCACCAAAGGAAGTGGGTCACTAGAGGTAGATTTGAGGTTTCATAACCTAACTCCATTTCCTGTCTACTCTGCGCTTCCTGATTATAGATTCAGGATGGCCAGTAACCTCATACTCCCACTACCAAGCCTCCCCTATTATGATGGACAGAGTTCTTTCTTAAACCAGGAACCAAAACAAACCCTTCCTCCTCTGAATAGCTGCTTGCTAGCTAATTCTGTCACAGCTATGAAAAATACAATGCATACAGTTCAGACTCCATCCAATAGAGAAGGGAAGTTCTCTTAGAAGACCGCTGGAAAATTAGATAGCTGCATACTGAAGCCATATTTAAATATCAATCAAATGGGTGAAAATGAAGGTTGAAGGTGTAGCCAAATAGTAGAGGATCCCCAAGCATATTCCAGGCTCTAGGTTCTGTCCCCAGCACCACAAAACAAAAGGTCAAAATATAAGAGATTAAAAAGTATTTGCCTCTTAAAAGAAAATACTGGAGTCTCTACACCACTGGCTTTGGCAATGCTGTGCATATAACATCAAAAGTACAGGTAACACTAGGAAAATAATGGACTAGGTCTCATCAAAGGCCACCATCAAAGGTGAAAAGACACCTCCGGGAGGGTAAGCTTAGTTGCAAACCGTGTATTTAATAAGGGACAAACATGCAGAATATGTGAAAAACAGCTACCACACAACAGCAGAAATGGACCAACCCAGTTGTAAATGGGAAAGGGGTCTGAAGAGACATTTCTCAGGAGATCCACAGAACAGCCGTACAGGTACAGAAGGATGCTGAACATGTCAGCCATTCGAGAAATGCAAATTAAAGTCACAATGAGATACTTCTTCACAGACATCGGGATGCCTATCATAAAAACATGAAAATATGCACCAGATATCACAGAGAAATGACAACATCTGTATGTTGCTGGTGCTATTGTAAATTGTAGAGCCACCATGAAAGACAGGCAAGCTCTTCCACAAAATTTAAACAGAATTGCTACGTGTTCCATCAAGTCTGTTTGTAAGCATATACTAAACAATAAAGATGATGATGATGATGATGGATGATGATGATGATGATGATGGTTATGATGGTGATGATGGCAGTAAGGATGATGGTGGTGATAATGATAGCAGATCCAGAGGTTCAGGCTAACACTCATGAATCAGTGTTCATAGAAACTGAACGGGAGAAACATCCAAAGGCAAAAACAATTCAAACATCTCATTCACAGATTGAAGAGTAAACAAAACACAAAAGGTTGGGGTTTGGATACATGCACTATGACTGATGAGCCTCAGGACTGTGTGTTAAGTGAAAGAAGTCAGACACAAAATGATAACGACAGTGTGGCTCTACTTATTTGAGGTTCCCAGAGAAAAACTCACAGAGCCAGGAGGAAACTACAAGTTACCAGAGGGTGGGGTAAGAGAATAAAGGAGAGTTTATGTTTAATGGATATAGGGCTTCCGTTTGGGAGAACAGAGACATTACAGAAATGGGGATGTGACAACCGCACCGCATTGTGAATGTGCCTAGTGTCATCCCATCACACTCATGATGGTATATAGTCCAAACTGTACATGGTGGGGCACACCTCTCATCCCAGCCCTCTGGAGGCCAAGGCAGTAGGACCACAAGTCTGAGGCCTGCCTGGGCTACATAGCAAGATCCTACTTCCAAAACCAAGGTTTACTAATAGTAAAAGTTTAGCATATTTTTGGAAGTTGAAAGTTAACAATTTTTTCCAATGACAAGAAGAGAAAGCTTAAACCCCTGCTTCATATACAACATGACAACTGACAGTAGAGAAGATGTTCTTCAAGAGATAATGGGGCAGCCTAGGAGTGGAACTCAGTTGCTAAAGTGCTGGAAGCTAGACATGGATAATGTGGTAACTTCTGAGCCCTGCACACTGTGAATAGGGCATGGGTGTGCGTGCCTGTGGTCTCAACATTGGAGAGGTAGAGGCAGGTTTTTCTCTGCTACTTGGTGAATTTAAGGTCAGCTTGAGAAACGTGAGTCTCTATATCAAAATCAATCAATCAATAGCCCGTCGTCCAAAATAAAGATGAAGAAGCAATATAGCACTTTTGCTAAGTTGCCTAGGTTCAAATCCAAGCTCCACTAGCTTCATAAATCTGGGCTTGTGGACAGGGGTGATAAGGATCTGAGCCTGGATCCTCCACCTCATGTTAAAGCTCGAAAATCAGGTGCAGGAGTATGTGCCTGGAATCCCATTACTGGCACGGAGGAGATAGAATCCTGGGACATGCTGGACAACTAGTGAGCTCCAGGATCAGCAGGAGACCCTGTCTCAAAAAATAGGGTGGAGGGTGACTGAGGAGACACTGGACACCCACCTCTGGCCTTCACAGGTGCATACCAGTCTGGCAAAGTGCAATAGACAGTTCCCCTGAAATCACATGCACAGCAGTGAGAGTCACAGCTTCCCTCACGGTGCCTCCTAGACCAAAAGCACTTTTGCAGGGTCTGGTGCATGCTTAAAATGCATCAATAAAACACAACACTGGCTGTTGTTTGCTGATTGCTACTGCCATTATTACTTTGAGTACTTAAGACAATTTGATTTTTCTTGATTACTTTTTTTGATTGCTTTTCATACTGATAAGGAAGAGGCTGGAGGAAATTAGTCACAGGGTCTCTGTGACTCCAAAGTGCAAAACCCTGATCCTTTTCCCTTAAAACAATACCTTATCATTGTGGAGTTCGAGGTCATCCTGGTGCTTTCTGGTCTCTGAGAAATGTACGTGAGTGATGACAGCTCAGCCTTCTTCAGACACCATTATCAACTTAATGTATTTAAAGAAAACCAAAAAAGGAAAGAAAACTCAGCGAAGGCCACAACAAAGGAAGCAGAAATGCTCCAGCCCTAACTTGTCACCTCCAGACTTGTCACAGCTGCACACCAAGTGCACTCAGTCCTCAAGGGGTCTAACACCCGCACAAAGGGCCACTGTTCTGCACATGTCCACCCCAGGCTGAGGAATGATGGATTTGTGACATGCTGGTTCCCAGCACCGTGTTTTCCTCCACTTAACTACAGTGTGGCTTTGCTTAAAAGGCCTCTGAATGCAGGCCCAGCATTCCCCTTCCAGGTGAATTAGCTTCTTCCTGATCATGCCAAGTGTGCTAAGATCATTTGCTTGGGGGCATCTTCCACAGAGTTCAGTGGAAACAGAGATAAACAAAAGACCTTCATCCTCATCTGACCCTGCCACAGATCCATGTGTGACCATGAGTGAGTCACTGAACTGTCAGTCTGCAGTTCCCCAGGGGGAAGGCAGGTGGGAGTCAGATACAGAAGAGCTTGGAAAGCACAAAGTATCTGAGATTTTAAGAGTTGGGTATTTTCTCTTGGGAAACCAAGCTATATCTCTACATAACACAAGAAGAGCTGGCTTTCCTGGCTTGGAAGAAAGAAGGGCCTCGGGTTTGTGGTCTCCCAGATCTTTCAACTTCTGGAAGGTAAAATTGACTGTTTCTTGATAGAAATGTATGTCATCAGACTAGGCATATGAACCTACCAGCTGATGGGGAACTGTTGAACTCGGCTGAGCTGTTTGTTGGAGGGAGATGCTGCCGGAGGAAAGATTCCACTTGGATAACAAGAAGCCGTTAATGCGCTCTAGTACTTCAGGGCATTGCTTAGGACATACACTAGGGAGGAGTGTCTGCACACCAGATCTCTTGACATCATGGTGTAGAGGACCCCCTAAGTCCTAAGCAGTGAGCTTCCGGCATCCATTCAGTGGGCTCCATGCTGTGGAGGAGGGGCAAGTTGGAGTTAGTTTGGATACTTTGTCTAAGCACCTCTGGCTGTTTGTTGAACATGAGTCCCAGAGTTTGAAACCCTAAGATGCAGGCGGGTACATTTTCCATCTTGTGTTTCTGCTTTCCCTTCTAAGATTTAATCAGGGAGGGCTGTGAGGCATCTTTTAAAAACAATAATAAAAGAGTGACAGCAGTTTTGTTAAGTAGTGGGACAGTAGCAGGTGACCAGAAGCTTCTCTTGATAAAAGGCAATAATGACTTCTTCCTTGAGGGCATGGGGTGACAGGAAGCCAGATGAAAGCCTTGCATCTCCATATTCATTTGTACCTATCTCTTTAACCTTGTGTCAGATTCCTAGATTCCTGCTTAATTCTGCATAGGTGTTAACCACTCAAGGGGTGTCTCCCCACCCAACCCATCTTGTCCCCTGTTAAGGCTTGAAAGCACGAAGATCAAGATTAATGAAAGCATCTTTCTATTGTTTTATGGTGTCCTGTTCCAGACCCTTTCAAGGTTCCTAAAGGTCTCAGCTACAGTCTTTTTTTTTTTTTGTTTGTTTTTTTTTGTTTTTTGAGACAAGGTTTCTCTGTATTGTTTTAGAGGTTTTTCTGGAACTCACTCTGTAGACCAGGCTGGCCTCAAACTCACAGAGATCCGCCTGCCTCTGCCTCCCAAGTGCTGGGATTAAAGTCGTGAGCCACCAACGCCAGGCCTCAGCTACTGTCTTAAAGCTGCAGTTGTGCTCAAAATTCTGAATCCCAAAACCACTAAGAGGCCCAATCTGAAGCAAAAAAAAAAAGTCTTTAATTTTATGAGTTAACTGGCGTTAACTTGGGTCCTCCATCTGTTTGAAACAGCAAGAGGGACCTCAAGCAGTAGTGAGGCAGGGTGTTGTTAAAATGTCTAGGTTTACCCAGTAACGAGACACAAACCGTGACTCAACGATCCCACGTGGAGTTTTATTGGTAGACAGGGAAGGAAAGGGAGGTGAGAGGTAACCAACCCGTGTAGAGCTGAGAGAGAGAGAGAGAGAGAGAGAGAGAGAGAGAGAGAGAGAGAGAGAGAGAGAGAGAGAGAGAGAGAGAGAGAGAGAGAGACAGGAGATAGAGAGGAAGATGAGAGTAAAAGAGAGCATAAGCAGGCAGGGGTCAGTCCTTTAAAGGGGTCCTTTGCACCTGTGTGGTTCTCACAGAACTCTGGGCTGGCCAGAGTGCTGCCTGAGTGCATCCTGCCAGGTAACAGGGCAGGCCAGCATAATGCCTGAATCTTTCACAGGGAACATATTGGGGTAGAGCAAGAGGAATCTGGGGGGTCTGATAGTTGCATAGCAACTGTCTCAGGATTGGTGCACTTCTGGGCTTGGGCAACCTATCCTGTGTTGACTGGTCAACTGCAGCTGCAGGAAGATTGCTATCCCTAGAGTCCCTCCCAGGGTGGTTGCTAAGCTCTGCATTCCTCTGTTACCAGAGCCTACCAGCTAACTTCTGATTGGTTCCTTGCCACATGGAGGGTATCTGGCTTCCTAATGTTTAGGGCAAGGTCAGGCGCTCAGCACAAGTTGCTGAGTCAGAGGCCTATGTCTTGCTGGGTCTTCTCTGCAGCCTGTCATGGCTACCTAACAGGGGGCTGGGTAAGGGCCTGGGCCTTTCACACTTACCTCGCTTTCCTTGCAGCTGAGTTCCACAGGACAGACCACCTCCCAGATGAACTTGAATTCCCATTAGGTTGAGGTAGATAACTGGGGCATTAGTCATCGACTGCTGAAAGCAGGTGGTCTCTAGCAGTAAGGAATTCTACCAGTCCCCCGCTCCCACCCCACCCCCATTGCACTCCCATCCTGCAGACACAGGAGACAGTTATGAACAAACCATATCTGCTCAGGGTACTTCATCAGGCCTGCCTCTTGACCCTTATCCTAGTCTTCCTCTGTTTAACCTTAAAGTTTGTGTGAGTATCCTGAGACAAACATGGGATGGCTGATCCTGTTCTGTTCTTCCGAACATGGCTGCATTACTGGTTGACTCTGGTTTTCAGGATTACTCTGATCTGATTGGTGTATCAGGATGGGTGCCTGAATTCAGTCTGGTGGGGATCCCACAGTCCTTCAGGCTTTTGCCCTAGAGCTCAAATTCTAGGACCACACACAATCTATTTTCTTCCACAGTTCTGAGATATGTATTTTTTTATTTAGACATGTTTTCTTTCGTTTTTAGCTATTTTTCACTGAAACTTAACATGTATACCTCATATTACTGATACTCCGCCTTCTGTGCTCTGTATGCATGATCCATACACTGAGTAAAATATGGTTGCCAAGGAGACCTGTCTTTAAATGATGAACAAGCAACTTATTGAGGGTTGGATGTAAAAACACAAATTTACCAAGTGATTCAAAGCCTGAATTTAAAAGAACAAGTTTGGCGGAGTTCAAATCACAAAACCAATAGTTCAGCAGAGCTTAGGTGAAAGCTATGGATTGAAACATTGGCACTTCAGGGCGTGGATTTAGCATCATCTCTCCTGGCCGCCATCTTTGGTGAACTGCCAGAGCCCTCCCCATTTAGTACTCATTCTTGTTCATAGGACCACAGCAGCAGAATTAATGGGTTGAGCATTTCCTCCTTAATAACTGCTGCAGATATAAATGTTTCAGCCATTTGTCTTTCTGTGAGGGTTTAAAAAAATAAAAGAAACTACTAGTTCAGCCTCACATTCTTGAATTTTGTTAACATTATCATTTAAATTGCATCTCTTGTGTTACTAGATTAAGGAAGAGGGACTGTTTGAATGGGTTGCACTTTGCTTTTCCATTCAGGAGGCTGTTTAGAGTCTCAAATCAATTCCAACTGACTTTCTGAAAATGTGTTGGAGGGAAAATACACTGTGATAAATAACAATTGTAATAAAAACACCAAGAGGGAAAAGAAGACGTTTGCTGGTTTCTGCAGAGAGGCACTCAGTTCAGGCTGGGCAATAGACCTGTCACCTGTGTGCCTTTATCTTCTGCAATGAAAGGAATTTAACCATCTCAGCCCTGGTTAACATTTGCAAAGTAGGTAAGGAAGAAGCTGCATCTTAAAGATTATGTGTGAGGGAGGCGGGCGGTGTTGGCACACACTTTTAATCCCAGCACTTGGGAGGCAGAGGCAGGTGGATCTCTGTGAGTTCAAGACCAGCCTGGTGTACAAGAGCAAGTTCCAGGACAGGCTCCAAAGCTACAGAGAAACACTGCCTTGAAAAAACAAAAACATAAAAATGAAAAAAAAAGGTTGTGTGTCATGGGTGAAATGCCCACGTATTCAGCTATGTGTCTCAGACTCTGCCCTACATCTCTGGAGGCCTCCTATGAGTGATGAAGCATTTGGGGCAGACTGTGTGATTTTCAGCAAGTTACTTAGTGTCTCTGTTTCCTCACCTGTAAAATACAAGGAACAATAGGACTTGGTTTCTAGGTTATTGTTTTGATGTTTTGAGGGGGTCTAAGAATAGTATTTTTTTCAAAGTTTTATGACCATACATACACATACACAGGGACATATACACATATGTAGACAAATCTGAGTACACATATTTAGACAAATCTGAGTACACATATATGCACATATCAGAAGAAATTTCACTAAACAGTCATTATCTATGTTAAATGCAATATGCTGATGTGGTTTTAATTCTACTTGGGTTTATTTTACATCTTTAAAATTGATTTGCTTTGCAACTCCACAATGATTTGATGATGGATCTCAACAGATGTTGGTCGGCCTTGGATAACAGCCTGCTTTTGTAAATAAAATCTTATTGAAACACAGTTACACCTCATTATTCACACGTGACTACTTTCCTGAGTCAAAGTTGGACAATTAAAACAGACATTGCCTCATCTCCAAAGCTAGACAAAAAACACACAACAACATTTTTTTTGTTTTTTCTTCTTTTTTTCTATGTGGCCCTGTAGGAAATATTTTGCCAACCCTTTATTTGAGTAGTTCTTGGGAGGAGCTTCCTCACCAAGTATAATAAGCACACTTATCTCAACATGTAAATGGGCAGTGAGGAATTTAAATAACAGAAACATTTACTCCTTTTTCCCTCAGGCTTGAGATCCATATATCAACCCAATAGTTCAAATTGGCATCATTAGCCTCCCCCTTGCCAGACGAACCAGCAGACAGTGAGGTGAGGCCACATTTAAGCTTTTAAACCCTCAGATCACTGTGCCGAAGGTGCCTCGCTCTCTTCCCTGTAGTCATTAGAGACTAAATCTCTGATAAGCAAAGTAAATTAGATGCGGTGACATTTTGCTAATTGAGTCCTTTCCTCTGCTTGGCTGGGCTGGGCTGTTAATTACCAGCAATCTCACCAATATGGCAGCTGACTGGCAGACAGTGGTTCGTGGAGGAAAAGGTAAGGGACCTATCTTGCTCCAGAAGGCCCTCAACGGTCAAAGTGGGGGCCAACCCTTCTGGTCTCACTTGAAACTAGCAGGGGCAATATGGCTTAAGAGGGGAAAGAGTCAAGAGTCATAAAGAGGAAGCGGAGGGAAATATCAACCCCAAATAAACCTTAAGGGAAAATAGGCAAAGCGGAGGCGCGACACCATGCATTATTAAATCCCCATTCTCCTCCGCCTCCCACCTCCATCAAATTCCGTTTCAGTGAAGCACAAGGGCTTAAGGAGAGATAAAAGACTTTAAAATATAAATTAAGTCCTATTTATTTCGCCACCCTGAACCGTGCACACTGGGTTCTGGCAGCGTGTGTTGCCCACATGCCTGAATGACTTGTTTTCAGCTGCATGAATGTCTTTGATTTGCTGACATCTGGCAAAGGGGATCTTGTAGCCAATCACATCAAGCCCCACTCAGAAACCATTAAGTTCTGTTTGAGAATCGCTACCCTCATTTCCTTTCAGAATTACCCTGAGAGATACTTGTTAACCTTCCAAAGAGCCTAAATGTGTATGTAGCAAATTAGAGAGGTAGATCAATGGTCGGCTCCTGTCTGCCCCGACCTGCTGCCTTCTCAGGGGTTCATAAGCACGGGTTTCCTGACAGGATCCATTTGTAACAGTTTCAGTTATAAATAAAAATGAGCCTATCACATTAGCAGAATGAAACTGACTGATAGTAGCCAGTTCTGGCAAGAATGTAGGAAGACTGGCAGTCTCAATGGCCATTTCTAGGAATGGAGATTGGGAAAGCATTTCACCTGGGTGTTCTGAAGAACAGATGAGGGTTAGCAATGACCACAGTGAGTATAAAATATACATACCTTTGTGGTCCAGTAATTCTCTCCCTAGGATACCTAGTAACAATGTTAGAGGTGTGGGTGAGAGTCAAGAGATCACCTGCTGAGGTTTCCAGGCTCTTGTGTGATGAAACAAAGAATTAGATCAAGGACACATCTTTTAAGGGCCCACAACTCATCAATTTTAATAACTGAAAATAAAGCAACAGCGTAAGTGGGACCAGAGAAGAGAGAAACCCCTTCACATTGCAGTAAACACTTAACATGGGACCTGAATTCCAAGGTCTATCACCACCCTTTCAAGAAAGGAAGTCAAATTAGGAGAAGCAATTAAAAGAAAAATCTGACAAAAGTTTCTTCACATTCCAGCAAGAGCTGCATTCAAATAAGAATCAAGGTTAGCTCCAATGAGAGAAGTCGTTAAGAAATAGTTCAAAGGACACCATAGAGACAGAAGAGGAAACTGTCTGGGAAATGACCATAGATCCAGTTAGGGGGGAAAAGACACAAGATTTCTTATAAAAGACAAGGAGGAGAGGATTGAGAAAACCTCAATGCCTGCCAAAGTACAGCCCTGTGTGCCAGGGATGAGAATAGCATGAACCCAGACACTGGTGCTCAGGACTCAACACAACATCACTTTGTAGAAGTCTACTCTTCTCCCTCCAGGCTGTGTCTGAGGCAAGTTATCAAGATGCAGCACAGGCACAGAACACACAGTCCCTGCTCACATGGAGGCATAATAAACAACAAGCACTCTGGAGGCTCTACATAGCATGGTGCAAGCCTTCTCTAGCACAGCCATTCAGGCAGCCAGAGTCTTCCCTACAATGGCTGGCCCACCCCAGGCCCTGAATATGCATAAGAACTGGAATGAAGCAAAAATCTCAGAATTCCTCTTCAGAAGGAGGTAGGTTCAACCTTGCCATGGTGAAGAGACAACCAACACTGAGTGAATGAGACAAGTCATGAGCCCAAAACATGTGAACCTAATCAGCAGAGGAAGACCCTGAGGGAGAACAAAGGTCTAGTATCTCCCTCTTCCAGAGGACCATAGTCATGACTGTAGTCACATTGGGCTAACACGTAGCAAAACATGGTTGTCAGAAGGAAGCAACTTGTAGTGTGAACAGAGCCACGGATGCTGCTTACTGAGAACTAAGATTACTGTGTCAGCTCTGAAGCTGTTGTCTTTGGAAGACTTTGAGAGTTGTGTATTTCTTTATAATTAGACGCATATTTGTCGCGTCTGCTGCGCGGCCTGTGTCCGAGAACGTGCGGAGGTCTGGTGTTCCCACACATATTAGGGGAGAAGAGTTATACCTTTGCTTATTTTCAAATGCAATAAGACAAACCCTTTTTTGTCTTTGTTCCACCCTATAAAGGCTGTAGCTCTGCATTTGCTTATTTGCTATCTGAGGAGTGTCTATTTCCACAAATCTTTAATTACATTTTCTATTGAGATATGTTGCTTTTTTTAGTGTGTTGAAACTTCAATTTCATTGTTTATTTTTATTTCTCCAATAGAAGAATAACTTCAAGTTATATTAAATGCTTATGTATATTTATTTTTCTTCAGCTGGCTTATACTCTTTGTGTTTTTGAACCTTTTCTTTCTTTTATACATTTCAATTGGTCCAATTTTGTTACAGGATATTCAATATCATAGGTATTTCTGTACATTATATATGTTTTACACTGCACACTGATACCATGCTATTCTATAACACATAAATTTACATTATTTTATACATGAAAAACAATAAAATTCTGGGATATTATTTTTAAAAGAGAGTAAATCATCTGGAACTCTTGTATATGACTCTTGAATGTATAAATGGATACAATTGTTGACTGCTAAGGAAGGCAGGTACCTACTGGGAAAATGTCCCACCTGAACACATGTTCAACATTGTTCCTCCTTTTTGTTCTGGTTCAAATTCTATGTAGAAACTTATAAGAAACCACCCAAAGTCATTGGGTCACTCTGACTCACAAGGGATGAGTGCCTAGTAGTATTCACATCTGTCATCTTATGACATTGAATTGGGCATGCCCAAAAGTACATTCTCCATCAGTCCTTTCTTAACTATGATTTCAACCTAACTATACTCAATGTGTCTGATGCAACATGTGTTTTCCTTTATTAATGTGTGTAGGGTTTTGTATCAGTTATTCTTCTGTTGCTGTGATAAAATACCATGACCAAAAGCAACTTTAAAAAATAGTTTACTGGAGTCTCCTGACCTGGGGACAGCACTGAGATCAACCTTCCCCAGCAGACCAAGCCATCCAGAGTCTGTCAACATTGAAGTGTTGCTCTTGCCTCCACACACAGGGAGAGGGAGTGTCTCAGACCCACCTGCACCCACTGGGAGAGTCTTTGGAGCATTGGACCTGATTGGACCCACTGGAAGAGATCCTTGGACCTGTACCCACCAGGAGAGGGAGAGACCCCAAATGTGACCACTGGAAGAAGGGATGAGAAGACCAAAATATAAGAACACATCCAACAACAGAAAAACCAATATGATGCCACCAGAGTCTAGGAACTCTACACCAGCAAGACCTGAACATGCCAACACAGATGAAGCAGAAGAGAATGACCTTAAAAATGACTTTATGAAGATGTTAGAGACCCTTGAAGAGGAAATGGAAAAATTCCTTAAAGAAATGGAAGAAAAAACAAGCAAAAAATTCAAGAAATGGAGGAAACAACAAACCAAAAAAATGTAGGAAATAAACAAATCTTTTAAGGAAAGCCAAGAAAATACAACCAAACAAGTGAAGGAAACAATTCAAACAGTTCAAGGCTTAAAAGCTGAAATAGAGAATTAACAAAAAACACAGACTGAGGGAATGCAGGAAATAGAAAAGTTGGATAAATGATCAAGAACTACAGATGCAAGCATAACCAACAGAATACAAGACATGGAAGAGAGAATCCCAGGCGATAAGATACCCTAGGATAAATAGATTCATTGACGAAAGAAACTCTTAAGTCCAACAAATCCCTAACACAAAATATCCAGGAAATATGGGACACCGTGAAAAAGCCAAACCTAAGAATAACAGGTATACAAGCAGGTGAAGAAATCCACCTCAAAGGTGCAGAAAAAATATTCAACAAAATCATAGAAGAAAGACATGTCGATTACAGTAAAGAAGCTTACAAAACACCAAACACAGTGAAGCACACACACACAAAATTCCCTCGCCACATAATAATCAAAACACCAAACACACAAAATAAAGAATATTAAGAGCAACAAAGGAAAAAGGCCAAGTAACATATAATTACACCTGACTTCTCCATGGAAACTCTGAAAGCCAGAGGTCCTGGATAGATATTCTGCCAACAGTGAGAAACCATGGATGCCAGCCCAGACTACTATACCCAGCAAAGCTTGCAATCACTATAGATGGAGAAAACAAGATATTACATGACAAAATCAGATTTAAACAACACATATCCACTAATCCAGCCCTAAAGAAAGTACTAAAAGGAAAACTTCAAGCAAAGGAACTTAACTACACTCACAAAAACATAGGAAATACATAATTCCACTTTACCAAAATCCAAAAGAAAAAGGGGGACAATTCATACAATACCACCACCACCAACAAATCCAAAACAAACATGAATTAACAATCAATGGTCATTAACATCCTTCAATATCAATGGATATAACTCACCTATAAAAAGACAAAGGCTAACAGAATGGATACAGAAACAGAATTCATCCTTCTGTTGCATTCAAGAAACATACCTCAACTTCAAAGACAGATGTTACCTCAAAGTAAAGGGTTGGGAAAAGATTTTCCAATCAAATAGACACAAGAAACAAGCTGGTGTAGCAATACTAATACTTAAAAATTAGACTTCAAACTAAAATCAATCAAAAGAAATGAAGAAAGTCATTTCATATTCATCAAAGGAAAAAAATCCATCAAGATGAAGTCTCAATTCTGAGCATCTGTGCACTTAATACAAAGGCACCCACATCCATAAAAGAAACATTACTAAAACTCAAATCACACATAAAACCTCATAAACTTATAGTGGGAGACTTCAACACCCCATTCTTGCCACTAAACAAGACCATCAGACAGAAACTTAACACAGAATAAAAAGGAACTAGTAGAAGTTATGACCCGGCCGGGTGGTGGTGACACGTGCCTTTAATCCTAGCACTCAGGAGGCAGAGGCAGGCAGATCTCTGTGAGTTCGAGACCAGCCTGGTCTACAAGAGCTAGTTCCAGGACAGCCTCCAAAGCCACAGAGAAACCCTGTCTCGAAAAACCAAAAAAAAAAAAAAAAATTCACCACATACTCAGCAAAATAGCAAACCTCAACAGATAGAAAAACAATTGGAATAACCCCCTGCTCCCTGTAGTGAATCAAACCACCATGCTTTAAAGTTAGAATTCAACAACAGCACAAATTGCAGAAACCCTACAAACTCATGGAAATTTAACAACACGCAATTGCACCATTCCGGGGTCAAGGAAGAAATAAAAAAAGAAATTAAAGATTTCCTAGAATTCAATGAGAATGAAGACACAACATACCAAACATATGGGACATTTTTGAAAGCATTACTAAAAGGAAAGTTCGTAGCACTAAGCGCCCACATGAAGAAACTGGAGAATAGTCACACTAGAGAATTAACAGCACAACTGAAAACTCTAGAACAAAAAGAAGCAAACACACATGGAAGGAGTAGATACAAGGAAACAATCAAATTGAGAGCTGAAATCAATAAATTAGAAACAAAGAAAACAATACAAAGAATCAATAAAACAAAGAATTGGTTCTTTGAGAAAGTCAACAAGATAGACAAACCTTTATCCAACCTAACCAAAAGGCAGAGAGAGAACATGCAAATTAACAAAATCAGGAATGAAAAGGGGGATATAACAACCAACACTGAGGAAATCCAAAGAATTATCAGATCATACTTAGAAAACCTGTACTCCACAAACTTCGAAAACCTGAAGGAAATAAACAATTTTCTGGGTAGATATTACCTACCAAAATTAAATTGAGAACAAATGAACAATTTAGATAGCCCTATAACCCCTAATGAAATAGAAGCAGTCATCAAAAGTCTCCCCAAAACAACAACAACAACAAAAGCCCAGAGCTAGATGGCTTCAGTACAGAATTTTACCAGGAATGCAAAGAAAAGCTAATATCAACTCCTCAAATTGTTCCACACAATAGAAGCAGACGGTCATTGCCATTTTTATGAGGCTACAATTGCCTTGGTACCCAAACCACACAAATATACAACTAAGAAAGAGGACTACACACCAATCTCCCTCATGAAAAATACTCAATAAAATACTGGCAAATCAGATCCAAGAACACATCAGAAAAATCATCCACCATGATCAAGTAAACTTCATCCCAGGGATGTAGGGATGGCTCAACATACGATTGGAACTAGAAGAAACCATCCTGAGTGAGGTAACCCAGTCACAAAAAGACAAATATGGTATGTACTCACTCATATATGGATATTAGACATAGAGCAAAGGATTAGCAGCCTACAATCTGCACAACTAGAGAGTCTAGAAAACAAGAAGAACACTAAGGGAGACATACTTGGTCTCCCGGAGAAGGGGAAAAGGACAAGATCTCCTTAGCTAATTGGGAGCATAGAGAGAGTGGAGAGGGAATTAGGAGAAAGAGAAGGGGGAGAAGAGGAGTGGGGAGGAAAACATGAGGGAGCAGGAAGATTGAGTCAGGCGAAGAATAGAGGAGAGCAAGAAAAGAGATACCTTAATAGAGGGAGCCACTATAGGTTTAAAGAGAAATCTGGCACTAGGGAAATGTCCAGACATCTACAAGGATGACCCCAACTAACAAAATAAGCAATAGTGGAGAGGCTACCTTAAATACCCTTCCCCTAAAGTGAGATTGATGACTACCTTATATGCCATTCCAGAGCCTTTATTCAGTAACTGATAAAAGAAAAAGCAGAGACTCATATCTAAGCACTGAGCCAAACTCCTGGAATCCAGTTGCAGAGAGGGAGGAGGGATGAGCAAAGGAGTCAAGACCAGGCTGGGGAAACCTACAGAAACAGCTGACCTGAACAAGGGGGAGATCATGGACCTCATACTGATAGCTGGGAAATCAGCATAGGACTGAACCAGGCCCCCTGAATGGGGGAGGGTCAGTTAGGAGGCCTGAGAAATCTATGGGGCTTCTGTTAGTAGATCACTATTTATCCCTAGTGTAAGAATGGACTTTGGGAGCCCACTCCACATAGAGGGATGCCCTCTCAGCCTAGACACACGGGGGAGGTTGTAGGCCCTGCCTCGAATAATGTGACAGACTTGGATGATTCCCCCATGGAAGGTCTCACCCTCTCTGGGGAGCAGAAAAGGGATGGGTTGGGGGGTTAGTGTGGGGCATGGGAGGATGAGAGGGAGAGGGAACTGGGGTTGATAGGTAAAATAAGATTGTTTCTAATTTAAATAGTTTACTATAGCTTTCAGTTCCAGAGAAAGCATCTGTAATGGTGTGAAAAGCATGGCAGCAGGAGCATGAACCAGATATAACACATGTGTTAGTTAGGATTTCTGTTTCTACAAAGAGACACCATGACCACAGCAACTAAAGAAAACATTTAATTGTGGTGGCTTACAGTTCAGAGGTTTAGTCCATTATCATCATGGTTGGACATGGCAGCATGCTGGCATACATGGTGCTGCTGAAGGAGCTGAGAGTCCTCCGTCTTGGCTCCCAGGCAACAGGAAGTGGTCTGAGATACTGAGTGCGGCTTAAGCATATATGAAACCTCAAAGCCTACCTCCATAGTGGCATACTTCATCCAAAAGACCACACCTATTCTAACAAAGCCACACCTCCCAATAGTACCATTCCCTAGGGGCTTATGGGGGTCAATTACATTCAAAATACCACAAAACATTTCATCTCCATATAGGAAGCAGAGAGAACAACAAATAAGGTGGAACTATAAACTCCAAAAGTCCACCCCCAGTGACATACTTCCTGCAGCAAGATGCTACTTCTAAAGCTTCTATAACCTCCCCAAACAGTGCCATCACCTGGGGAACAAGCATTCAAATACATGAGCCTATTGGGAATATTTCCCATTCAAACCACAGAATTCAAGTCTCTGGCCCCCACAGGCTCATGACCATATCTTAATCAAAATGCATGTATTTAGTCCAAATCCAAAGTTCCCATAGTCTTTCACAGTCTCAACACTGTTTGAATTCCAAAGCCTGTTGTGATACTCAAGGCACTCTCTTAACTATGTCCCCCTAAAATAAAACTAAAAATATACATTACCACTCCAAAAGGGAGGAATAGAGATATGGGGCATAATGAGGAAATGCTGGACCAACGAGAGACTGAACCAGAAGAATTCTTCCAAGTCCTTTAGCTTCATGTTTAGCATTTGGGGCTTTGGTTTCAAAGGACTTGGATGACTCTACCCTTCAAGCTTTGCTGCCTGTAACATACATGTATCTCTTGGGCTGGTTCCACTCCCTGTATGCAGCTCTCATTAGAAGATGTCTCACACTTCTGGCATCAGCACCAACTTGGGGTCTCCACCACAGGCTTCACCTTTATAGCTTCTCTCAATGGCATCTCATAGTCTCTTCTTCACAGGAAGAATCCATGGCCCTCTTGATTTTGTATTTTTCTTGTTTCCAAAACCAGCCCTATATGGTTGACTTTGTCAAGTTAGGCTGCCATATTGGGATGGAGCTTGGTCTCCATAGACCACAGCTGTAGCATCTTTCATATACTGAATCTGGTGATAACCTTCCCTATGTATTTACTATCTATGGAGCAGAAAACCCTTTCACAAATTGGGTACTTGGCTCAGAGAACTTTCCAGTCTTTACAATGCGAAGCAGGAGGCTTTGTAATGCCTAGGTCTTTAACAATTACAGGCTCTTTTTTTAGCATACGACTTGAAAGCAGCCTTGAGCTTCTCAGTGCTCGTTTTCTCTCCAACCTGCACATTTTATATTTCTTTATATTCCACTTTTTGCCCTTTCTCATTGTAGATCTACACAAGCATAACCAACAATAGCTGTTCTACAGACTCGCTGTTACACTGTCTTAAATTTCTTCCACCAAAAAAAACAAAAAAGGAAATCACTGTGTTTTAGTTTAGCCTCAGGCAAGTTCTTGGGACATGGGCAAAATATAGCCAGATTCTTTGCCTAAATATCACTTGAATGGCCCCTTGCCCAGTTGATAATAGAGTCATCGTGTCCTTGTTCATTTAATGAAACCCTATGAGCTGGGCCTCCAATGTCTGCATTACTCTTAGCACTACTGTCTTCTAGGGTTCTACTGGAAATCTCTGCTTACAGCATTCAACAGCTTTCCTAATAGAAATTTCCAAAGTCTTCCATATGTCTCCAAAAACCTAACAACATTGTCACATTCTTCAACAGCAACATTTCACTTTCCTGGAACCAATTTAGATAGTCTGTTGCCATGATAAGAGGCCATAATCATAAGCAATTTGAGGGCAAAAGGCTTAATTTTATCCTATGGTTACAAAGAGACAGTCTCCATGGCAGTGAAGGGATGACATGGCAAATAAGCATGGCCAAGTGTTAAAGAATTGATGACAATGTTTAACAGTAATAAGTGGGTAACTGGGGTGGCTTGAAAAGCAATATTCTCCTCAAACAAAAGAAGGATGGTGAATTTTTTCACAGAGCTATGACTATAACATGACAGTAGTCACTCTTAACAAGGTTGAACCTCAGTCTGAAGAGATTAGGCCACACCTACCTGCATCTTCCTGGGACAAACTTAACAAGCAGTCTGTGCTGTGACCTGATTGCTCTTAGTTTATAGTATCTGGCACTCTTCCATGCTCTTCCACCACAGTATGCTAAACTAAATCCTTTGATGTGATGTGAAATTTCCCACCAAGGCCCTAAGACCTTAAAAAGGCTGGTAATTCATTTCCTTGTTCTGAAGATTGATCTGGGGGTTTTCTCTAAAGAGGCTTCTCTGGCCTCTCCACCTCATCTCTCTCATATTCTCTCTCTCTCTCTCTCCATCCCTTCCTCCCTCCCTCCCTCCTGCTCGCTCTCTCATGCTTATCTCCAAGCCTTGCTATGTTGCTTTAATATATTGTAATATATTCCTTTCCAGTGTTTGCCACCTGAAGACCCAATCATACTCTCAAAGCCACTTTTCTTAATGAACCTCATTTTCTAAAGAAAATGATATGTCAGCTTCCTTCCCTTTCCTGGACCAACCACTGCTATATTAACATTATAATAATAATTATTATTATTATTATTATTATTTAATGCTTGCATGGCCGCATTATATTGTAATTACCCCAAATCCACAGTTTGCATTAGGGTTCCACTTGTATGGTATCACACAGAACAGTCTCACTACCCTAGTAACCCTCTGTGCTTCACCTAGCCAGTCCTTTCTGCTCTAATCCCTGACCACCACTGATTACTGTATTGTTTCCTCCACATTTTCTCATAGCTCATCTCTTTGTAGAGATAGATAATATTCCAGTGTCAGCATACATGACAGTTCATTTACCCAACTGTGGTCATTTATCCTACTGTATGAGGATACAAACTTTATTGCTTCCAAGTTTGTATTATTATGAATAAAGCCACTATAAAACTCTGCATATAAGGCTAGAGAGATGGCTCAGAGATAAAGAGCACTGACTGCTCTTCCAGAGGTCCTGAGTTCAATTCTCAGCAACCATATGGTGGCTCAAAACCATCTGTAGTAGGATCTGATTCCCTCTTCTGGTGTCCATGAAGGCAGGTCACTCATGTACATTAGATAGATAGATAGATAGATAGATAGATAGATAGATAGATAGACAGACAGACAGATATATAGATAGATAAACTCTGCATACAGATTTTAGTATGACCTGTTTGATTTTTAAAATAGTTCTTGCAGGCATAAACACATATGTGTTTCAATCTCAATGAATCACCAGAACCACCATCTTGGTTACCTCTAGAGAGAAACAGGTTCAAGGCAGAGGAATTGTGAAGAATCATCTTTGCCCTTTATTATTTATAACTGTGTCATTTCATGTTTTCATATTCACTATGCATTCATAGTTGAACAATTAAAGGGTTAACTAAAATATCATTAAGATAAAATAAGAATAAAGACAGCAAACCCATGCAAAGCCTATGGGGTAAACCTTACATGTTCATATCCTACAGCAAACACTCCTTCAATATTTGGTTTACTGACCTGAACTAAGGAAATGCAATTGATTCTCGTTGTTCACAGAGCCCGTGTTTGTAAACTTCCTACATGCTAAAATTTATTTATAACATCAGAATCAATATTGCAGCCCTTCTGCCATCATTCACAGATGTTGTGCAAAATGCCAAAAACAAACAAAAAATGTGTCTCTCAATGCACACATTTCCAGCTCAGGTTGAATAAGGCAACATTCCATCTCCTTGTTTAAGCTCCCATGGTCTGTTTAATGCCACATTTTCACATTTTCATGCTTTCTTTTCTTTTTGGTAAAGTTGGTCCTGAACTGGCTATGGGCCCACGCCAGCCCCAAGAGCAGTGTTAGTGAGCTCCTAATGCTCTTCTAATGCTCTTCAGTGCATTAAAGGTAAAAGTCTGCTGGATCCCAAGATCACTGGCTGCCAGGACCAGACAGCTGAGCACCCTAGTAAAATGCTGCCTCAAAATAAAATATCACAAATGAGGGAGGAGCTCATGAGGCCCCATTCATCCCTGGAGGATGATTGGCAGTTGATGCTGGCTAAGGAAGGGACTTCACTTTCTCCATGGTGGGATGAATTCCCTATGTTCCAGTAAATAGAAATGAGGGAAGGACTTGCTAGGAAAAAGGAATGAAGCCTGAGAAGGAAAGGGAATGAAAGACGGTAACAGTGGCTGAAAATAACTAAAATTCAATACATACATATGAAATTGTAAAAGTATTTTAATGGGAATTTTTAAAGGTTTGATATATAATTCAATGTTAGAGCATTTGCCTACTGGTTCAGTCCCTAATACCAGAAAGAAAGAAAGAAAGAAAGAAAGAAAGAAAGAAAGAAAGAAAGAAAGAAAGAAAGAAAGAAAGAAAGAAAGAAAGAAAGAAAGAAGGCAGGAAGGAAGGAAGGAAGGAAGGAAGGAAGGAAGGAAGGAAAGAAAGAAAGAAAGAAAGAGAGGGGGGAGGGGGGAGGAAGGCAGGAAGGAAGGCAGGAAGGAAGGCAGGAAGGAAGGAAGGAAGGAAGGAAGAAAGGAAGGAAGGAAGTGGACAGGGAAGAAGGGAACAAGGAAATTGGGGTGAGGGAAAAGAGAAGGGGAAGAAATGGAAAGGGATAGAAGGCAGGGAGGAGAAAGCTTGCCACCTCTGAATTACAGTTACTAGGCACTGTACAAACCACTCATCAACAGTATTGTTCTGAATTGCCACTAAGTATGAGTTGGAGGCTAATGTCTAAAGTCTTACTCCTCCTTTCTGCTCCTCAGCAGTGGATATGCAATCTCCAGCTTACCATGAGGAAACCGGCTTAGAAAGATGTCAGTACCTACAACAGTCACACAGACTGAAGCCAGAGCCCTCCCTCAGCCCTGAAGCTCACACGCTTGTCATTATAAATGCCACCTCCCTGGAGGAAGCACAGACAAAACAAGAATAAACAAGAAAATGCATTCTTCTCCATGAAAAGCTGTGGTTTGGACCATGGAAATTGAAACCGAATCTGAATAAAAGTAGAAGAAAAAACACATGGACTTGGTATTGAGGTACATTGATTTCCAGTTTTCTGAGAAACTGCCATATTGATTTCCCTAGAGGCTGTGCAAGTTTGCACTTCCACCAGCAATGGAGGAGTGTCCCCCTTGCTCCACGTCCTCACCAGCACCACTCTTGGGCACATACCCAAAGGATGCTCAATCATACCACAAGGACACTCACTTATAAGTGGATATTAGCTGCGAAGTGAAGGATAACCATGCTTTAATCTACAGACCCAGAGAGGCTGGGTAACAGGGAGGACTCAAGCAGGGAAGGGGGGAAATAGAAGATATTTCATGGGTGCACTGGGGGCAGGTGGGGATGGGGACATGAGGGATCAGATTGGGGAGATAGATGAAGGGAGAGAGTACTGAAAGAGGGCTGGGAAGGAGGAGGGTGCATTTTAGGGTGAGGTAGGAACCTGGTGCAAGGGAAATGTCCAGGAATCTACAAGGATGACCCCGGCTAAGACTCCTAGCAATAGGGGATAAATAACCTGAACTGACCTTCTCCTGCTGTGGGGAGCCGCCCCCACATTCTCCGTTACAAGATGGCGCCGACATCCGTTGTCAGTTGGAGTAAACAACCTTGGTGCGCACGTGCCTGCTACTTTTCTATCCCTTACTCTCTGCCTCTCCGTGGCGTCATATGGGCTGACGAGCAGGAGCCAGTCAGGAGATGACACGTCCGAGGCGGGGACTGCTGAGCTATATAAGGGTTGGGCTTTTCGCTCCCCGGGTCTCCACTCTGTAAGCTTATGCTCTCCCTCTCAAGACGCATTAAAGCTGTTCTGCAGAAGGATCCTAAGTGTTCTTGCTGGCGAGACGGTAGCGCGGGACATCCTGCGACCAGACAAGACTACCAGTGGAGGCATTGGGACACCAACTCGGTCACATAACCTTCAACTTACAGTCTGTCCTGCCTAAGGGTGGTGCAGAGATTGAGGAATGGCCATCTGATGACTGGTCTAGTCTGAGACCCATGCCACGAAACTAGGCCACCCCTGACAGTGTCCAGAGCAGCAGGACTCAGGGGCTTGATGGCCCAGGGACCTAGAACAGAGTGGAGAAAAACATACGTCAGTATAATGCTCCTGATGATATTCTGCTACACTCATAGATTGGATTGCCTAGCCCAATTGTCATCAGAGAGGCTTCATCCAGCAACTTATGGAAACAGATGAAGAGACCCACAGTCAAACACTAGTCAGATTTCAGGGAATCCTGCTGAAGAGAGGGAGGAAGGATTTTAGAAGACAGAGGGGTCAAGGACATTGCAAGAAAACCCCCAGAAACAACTAACCTGGGTTCATAAGGCTCACAGAGACTGAACCAACAAGCAGGGAAACCTCATGGGACTGACCGAGGCACTCTGCATACATATTACAGTTGTGTAGCTTAGTCTGTACAACTCCTAATAGAGACAGCAGGGCAGTCTCCAACTCTTTTGCTGGCCTTTGGGACCCATTCCTCATGCTGCCTTAATACAAGGGAAGGTACCTAGTCTTACTGCAACTTGATTTGCTATGCTTTGTTGATACCGATGAGAGGCCTGACCTTTTCTGAATAAAAAAAATGGAGAAGTGGATGGGGTGGGTCAGAGGGTGGTAGGGGGAAGGGATTGGAAAGAGGAGGGAGGGGAAACTGTAGTCAGGATGTAAAGTAACAACAACAACAATACATGAGATTGAGGTGCACAACAGTAAACCTGTCCCCATGGCATGACAGGTGTGAGCAAGAAGGCAAGTGAGGGGCCTGGTTCTCATGTGAAGAAGCACCTGCTTCAGCTGGAGGAAGTGCAGCTGCTGTCAGGCTCCGCCCACACCACTGTCAGTATCTGAAGTCTCTCCCAAGGGGGCTGCCCATTAAGCTTAATCAGAATGCACATGTATGGGGAACAGATACAGGCCTCAAAGATGGGAGAATCTTCCACCTAGCCTGCTGGTTCTTCATCCTTGATATGGCCCAGTGGCCTCAGAAGTCTCCAGAGGACCAAGGCCTGGTTGCCTGTGAAAGTGGTCATCCCCAGCATCACATCTGCCCTGGCTTTGCTCTGCAGTCCCTGACTGCTACTTCCTGAGATCCATCCCATAATCCCCCTGAACCCTCATCCTTGTTTCAACTTCTCCTTCTGGGGAAGCATTCTCAAAGCCATCGGCACATGTGGCAGCATGGAAACATTAACTACAGCTTGTCCCCATTCTGATGCTCAAGTTGGCTGTGCCAAGACAATCATGGAAAATGGCATTAAGCACTCTCTCCATTCTTCTTTAAGTTAGTTAACTTACTGTCATAAACACATTGTCTGTGTGTGGAGGATAGCCAAGAAGGAACATGAAGAGCCCAGGTCTATCCTGGATGACTTTTTCCAGATTCCCCAGTAGGGAGTTGGCTGGATCTTCTTTTAATTGCAGTCGATAACACCCTACCTGACACAAGCACAGAATGCTTCAAAAAAGCAACCGACAGAGCCACCAGGACATTTTGGCTTGAGTGCATAATGCACCCAGTACACCCACACTAAAGCAGTCATTGAAATGATGGCCTTGTTCCCCCAAAATGTCAAGCTCACAAAACACAGGCTCTGTTGTAGATTAATGGAGACTAAAACTACGAAAGATGTGAGAATGATTGAGGATTCCAAACTGAATTCTGAACAGGAAAAAAAACAAGCTTGTTTTACCTGTCAATCCCAGTTCCTTCTCCCTCCCCTCTTCCCCTGCCCCCCCCACACAGGCCCCCTATCCCATTCCCTTTCTGCTTCCCAGGGAGGGTGAGGCCTTCTATGGGGGATCTTCAGATTCTGTCATATCATTTGGAGCAGGGCCTAGACCCTCCCCCATGTGTCTAGGTTGAGAAAGCATCCCTCTATGTGAAATGGGCTCCCAAAGTCCATTTGTGTACTAGGGATAAATACTGATCCACTACCAGAGGCTCCATAGATTAACCAGACCTCCAAACTGACATTCACATTCAGGGGGTCTGAAACAGTCCTATGCTGGTTTCCCAGATATCAGTCTGGGGTCCATGAGCTCCGCCTTGTTCAGGTCAGCTGTTTCTGTGGGTTTCTCCAGCCTGGTCTTGACCCATTTGTTCATCACTCCTAACTCTCTGCAACTGGATTCTAGAGTTCAACTCAGTGTTTAGCTGTGGGTGTCTGCTTCTGCTCCCATCAGCTACTGAATGAAGGCTGTAGGATGGCATATAAGGTAGTCATCATTCTCATTATAGGGCAAGGGCATTTAAGGTAGCCTCTCCACTATTGCTTAGATTGTTAGTTGGGATCAAACTTGTAGATGTCTGGACATTTCCCTAGTGCCAGATTTCTCTTTAAATGTATAATAGCTCTCTCTATTATGGTATCTCTTTTCTTGCTCTCCTCTATTCCTCTATTCTTCCCTTGACTCAATCTTCCTGCTCTCTCATGTCCTCCTCCCTGCCCCCCCTCATGCTCCCAATTAGCTCAGGAGATCTTGTCCCTTTGCCCTTATCCCGGGGACCACGTATGTCTCTCTTAGGATCGTCCTTGTTTCCTAGTTTCTCTGGTGGTGTGGATTGTAGGCTGGTAATCCTTTGCTCTATGTCTAAAATCCATATATGAGTGAGTGCATACCATGTATGTCTTTTTGTGACTGGGTTACCTCACTCAGGATGGTTTCTTCTAGTTCTATCCACTTGCAGATAGATCCATATCTATCATCATGCACAAAACTTAAGTCCAAATGAATGATCAAAATCTTTGTTATCCTTGTGATTGCTCTGTGAACTTGAAATTAAGTCACAATTTAAATTCAGCCCCAAATGAGGTTCAGCAGCACTAACCCTGCTGGGTAACACCTCAGCTCACTTCTATTCTTTCCCTCTCTCAGTCGGCCAGCACTCATAGAAGAAGAGGACAAAGTAGGAAAGTCAAATGGCAGGCAGGAGGGAACACAAATGAAGGTAAAATTATTGATATAATCACAGTGTAGAAACTCAATTGTTTTATTTTGTCCCTCCAAATGATGTCACTTTGAAGAAATCACCACAGGTAGTTTAAATGCTCCAGTTTAAAGATGATAGCTCAGTAGTTGGCTATGGTGGTGCATGTCCATAATCCCAGAACTTGGAGGCTGAAGTAAGATGAGGGCAATCTCAAAGTCTGCCTGGGCTACATAATGTCCTGTCTCCAAAGGACAACTACAATAGTAAATAATAAAACAATTAGCTGAGTACTACTCCAAACATTTTTTCTGTGTCAACTGGCTTAATCTTTCAACCCATTTAATTATTTAAAATATCATTTTAATCATTAGTGATGTATTTATAATGTAATTAATCCAATGATTTTATGGAAATGAATGAGTATTAACCTACTAATAATTGTAATCACTTGTAGTGTACTAATAAAAGTTAATATGGTAAACTCCCAGTAGTTAATGAATTAGAGAAGTGAAGCCTCATGGTTTCTTTAAATTTTGTTAACGACACTAAAAGACAAACATTTAACAAATGATTAACATGTGCCAGCAGTTGGCATATGTTATCTTATGATTAGGTTCATGCATTTAAGATCTGGGAGCCTGGAATAGCAGCTATCCCCGCTTTCCCACTTAGACGGATCTAGAGACTTGTTCAAGTTCACAGGAAGAAGCACAACAGAGTTAGACTTAAGCCTAAGCTGAAGCTGGGGAGGTATGGGGCGCCAATTCAAGGTGATCCTCCCAAACATAAAAATTAAAGTCAGCCATGAGATCCTTTCTTAAAAAAACAGAAAAACGAACCAAAACCCAAATCAGTTCCATGGGGCTTTAGGCCAACAAAGGGCTGACTGCCAAAAAGAGCTTGTAACCTGGGGTAGGGAGAGGTAGAAGGGCAAGCAGGCTGGGATTGAATCAAAGCAGATATGGGGTCAGCCACAGGATCCAGCTCTCAGAGGAACCAAAATAAATTAGCAAAGATGAAATAAGACTTTGTTTCCCAAGAAACTCAATGTAGAAGTTTCCTTATCCCAGAAACCCAAAGCACAGCCATCCAGGATTCCAAAGGGCAGTTAATTTAAATATAGTCTACCAGAAGCCTTATCAACCTGTTGCAAGCATTTAGAATCAGATCAAAAACCCTTTAATCTTTATGGTTTTTAGGAACTTTCCAGGGATGACAGTGAGAGGTATCCAGCATCTTTTCTGCTGAGAGTCATCCAAGTTGGGTGAGTCTTAGCAAACCTCAGAGGTTCCTGCTGTGGAAGATTAAAGCACAGCTTGTGATCTTCTCTCACAAGGCCTCAGAACAAGGAAGTAATGCTGAGAAAATGCACCTCGTGGAGGACAAATCTTCCCTTGGAGGGTAATGTTGGCTTTCTTTCCACTCTGGGGTTGCTGCTCACTTTGCTTGTCCCCTGGCTCCATTCTTGCAAACAAGTTTCTTGTCTAATTCTCCATCATAGAAGTTCTCAGCCCGTCTCTGCTGCTGTGTCCTCACATCCACACTCCTGCCCCATTCACTACCAAAGAGGGTGTGGCTGGAAGGATGGCTGAATCAGTGAAATGTTTGCTATGAAAGTATGAAAGCCTGTCTTCTATGTCCATCCCTAGAATTTATGTGAGAAATCTGGGTATGGTAATGTGCCCTGTAATCCCAGCACTGTGGATGGGAGGCCAATGAATTCCTGGGGCTCACTGTCCAGTCGGCGAGAGATCTTGTTTCAAGAAACAATGCACTGCCTATGCTTGGGGTCTGTCACTGCAGCTTCCATCCCTGCAGCAGGAGCCAAGGCACCCCAGCATCCTAGTCTCCTGCTCCACCCATGTGACTAAGACTATCAAGGCCTGTCTCCAGGCCAAACTCCTGTGCCTGGGATCTACCACTCAGGCTTCCATCCATCCCAGGAGAATCGAAAGCACCCCAGAATTCTAGGCAATTTCTCCACCCATGAGACCAGGAAGTGGAGCGCTACCAGAGCAGTGGACTTACCTACACCCACCAGAAGGGAACCCTGGTTCCACACCCACCAGGAGAGGAAGATGCACTTTCTGGAACCCACTGTAAGACCAGATGGGAAGGAGACAACATAAAAACACAAGGAGCAACAGAAAAACCAATATTATACCACCAGAGTCCAGAGACCCTACACCAGCAAGACTTGAACACCCCAACACAAATGAAGCAGAAAAGAATGACATTAAAAGCAACTTCATGAAAATGATAGAGGCCCTCAAAGAGGATATGAGAAAACCCCTTAAAGAGATGGAAGAAAAAAACAATCCAAAATTGCAAGAAATGGAAGCAAATACAAAGCAAAAATTGCAAGAAACAATTCAAACAGTTCAGGGGCTGAAATCTGAAATAGAAACAATAAAAAACACAGGCTGAAGGAATGCTGGAAATAGAAAATCTAGGAAAATGGTCAGGTACTACAGATGAAAGCATAACCAACAGAATACAAGAGATAGAAGAGAGAATCTCAGGTGTTGAAGATACACTAGGAGAATTAGATTTATCAACCAAAGAAAAAGTTAAGTCCAAAAAATCCCTAACACAAAATATCCAGGAAATATGGAACACTGTAAAAAGACCAAACTTAAGAATAATAGGTATAGAAGAAGGTGAAGAAACCAACCTCAAAGGGGCAGAAAACACATTCAACAAAATCATAAAAGAAAACTTTCCCATCTTAAAGAAAGACATGCCAATGAAGATGCAAGAAGCTTACAGAACACAAAATAGAGTGGATCACAAAGGGAAATACCCTTAACACATAATAATAAACACCCCAAACATACAGAATAAAGAAAGAATATTAAGAGAAGCTAAGGAAAAAGGCCAAATAACATATAAAGGCAAATCTATCAGAATTATGCCTGACTTCTCCATGGAAACTCTGAAAGCCGGAAGGTCCTGGATAGATATTCTACCAACATTAAGAGACCACGGATGCCAGCCAAGACTGCTATACCCAGCAAACTTTCAATCAATATAGATGTAGAAAACAAGATATCTCATGACAAAATCAGATCTAAACAATATGTATCTACAGCCCTACAGAAAATTCTGGAAGGGAAACGCCAATCCAAGGAAGTTAACTACAACCAGAAAAACATAGGCAATAGATAATCCCACTTTACCAACAGGCAAAAGAAAAAGTGGTGGAAATCCAGTACAATTCCAACAACAACAACCATTCCAAAACAATCAAGAATGAGCTATCAATGATCATTAGTATCCCTCAATTTTAATGGTCTTAAATCGCCCATAAAAAGACATAGCCTAACAGAATGGATTCAAAGACAGAACCCATCCATCTGCTAGATATAAGAAGCACACCTCAGCTTCAAAGACAGACATTACTTCAGAGTTAAGGGTTGGGAAAAGATTTTCCAATCAAATGGACCCAAGAAACAAGCAGGGGTAGCAATCCTAATATCTAACAAATTAGACTTTAAACTAAAATCAATCAAAAGAGACGTAGGAGGTCACTTCATACTCATCACAGGAATAATCCACCAAGATGAAGTCTCAATTCTGAACATCTATGCCCCAAATACAAAGCCATCCACTTTCATAAAAGAAACATTACAAAAATTCAAAGCACATATAAAACCTCACACACTTGTAGTGGGAGACTTCAACATTCCATTCTCACCACTAGATAGGACTACCAGACAGAAACTTAACGTGATACAAAGGAACTAATAGAAGTTATTATGACACAATTGGCATTAACAGACATCTATAGAACACTCCATCCAAGCACAAAATAATATACCTTCTTCTCAGCACCACACAGAACCTTCTCAAAAATCGACCACATACTTGGCAACAAACAAACCTCAACAGGTACAAAAAATTGGAATAACTCCATGTATCTTATCAGACCACCATACTTTAAAGTTAGAATTCAGCAACAACACAAATCACAGAAATCCTGCAAACTCATGGAAACTGAATAATGTGCAATTGCACCACTCCTGGGTCAATGAAGAAATAAAAAAGGAAATTAAAGATTTCCTAGGATTCAATGAGAATGAAGACACAACATACTCAAACATATGGGACTTTTGAAAGCAGTACTAAGAGGAAAGTTCATAGCACTAAGTGCCCACACGAAGAAACTGGAGAATAATCACACTAGAGAATTAACAGCACAACTGAAAGCTCTAGAACAAGCAGAAGCAAACTCACCCCAGAGGAGTAGATGCCAGGCAATAATTAAATTTAGGGTTGAAATCAATAAAGTAGAAACTAGGAAAACAATACAAAGAATCAATATAACAAAGAGTTGGTTCTATGAGAAAATCAGCAAGATAGACAAACCTTTATCCAAACATACAAACAGCAGAATATGAACATGCAAATTAACAAAATCAGAAATGAAAAGGGGGACATAACAACTGACACTGAGGAAATCCAGAGAATCATCAAGTCATACTTTGAAAACCTGTACTCTACAAAATTTGAAAATCTAAAGGAAATGGACAATTTTCTGGATAGATATCACTTGCCAAAATTAAATCAAGAATAGATAAGCAATTTAAATAGACCTATAACCCCTATGGAAATGAAAGCAGTCACCAAAAGTCTCCCAACCAAAAAAAGCCCAGGGACAGATAGCCTCAGTGCAGAATTCTACCAGAAATTCAAAGAACAGCTTATACCAATTCTTCTCAAAGTATTCCACACAATAGAAGCAGAAGGGTCTTTGCCAAACTCTTTCTACGAGGCTGCAATAACCTTGATCCCCAAGCCACACAAAGACACAAACTAAGAAAGAGAACTTCAGACCAACATCCCTCATGAACATTGATGCAAAAATACATAATAAAATACTGGTGCCGGGCGGTGGTGGCGCACACCTTTAATCCCAGCACTCAGGAGGCAGAGGCAGGTGGATCTCTGTGAGTTCGAGGTTGGGCTGGACCAATAGCCTCCAAAACAATACAGAGAAACCCTGTCTCGTAAAAATCAAAAAGAAAAAAAGAAAAATACTGGCAAATCGGATCCAAGAACACATCAGAAAACTCATACACCATGATCAAGTAGGCTTCATCCCAGGCATGCAGGGTTGGTTCAACATACAAAAATCCATCAATGTAATCCACCATATAAACAAGCTGAGAAACAAAAATCACAAGGTCAACTCACTGGATGCTTAAAAAGCCTTTGGCAAAATCCAACACCCCTTCACCATAAAGGTCTTGGAGGGATCTGGGATAACAGGAACTTACCTTAACATACTAAAAGCTATATACAGCAAACCAACATCCAACATCAAACTAAATGGACAGAACCTCAATGTGATTCCTCTAAGATCAGGAACAAGACAAGGCTGTCCACTCTCTCCATACCTCTTCAATATTGTACATGAAGTTCTAGCTAGAGCAATACGACAACAAAAGGAGATCAAGGAGATACAAATTAGAAAGGAAGAGGTCAAACTTTCACTATTTGCAGATGATATGATAGTTTACATAAGTGACTCAAAAAACTCCACCAGGGAACTCCTGCAGCTAGTAAATACTTTCAGCAAAGTGACGGGATACAAGATCAACTCAAGAAAATCAGTAGCCCTACTATATACAGATGATAAAAGGGCTGAGAAAGAAATCAGAGAAACATCACCCTTTACAATAGCCACAAACCACACAAGTGAAAGACCTGTATAGCAAGGACTTTGAGTCTTTAAAGAAATTAAAGAAGACACCAGATAGTGGAAAGATCTCCCATGCTCTTGGATAGGTAGGATCAACACAGTAAAAATGGCAATCTTACTGAAAGCAATATACAGATTTAACACAATCCCCACTAAAATCCCAGCAAAATTCTTCACAGATCTTGAAAGAACAATAATGAACTTTATATGGAAAAACAAAGACCCAGGATAGCCAAAACAATCCTGTTCAACAAGGTAACATTGGAAGGTATCACCATCCCTGACTTCAATCTCTATTACGGAGCTATAGTCCTGAAAACAGCTTAGACAGATAGACCGATGGAATTGAATTGAACACCCCGACATTAACCCATACATGTATGAACAACTGATCTTTGACAAAGAAGCTAAAATTATACGATGGAAAAAAATAAAGTATCTTCAACAAATGTTGCTGGCATTACTGGAGGCTGACATGTAGAATATGGCAGATAGATCCATGTCTATTGCCACAAACAAAAGCTAAATCCAAATGGATCAAAGACCTCAACGTAAATCCAGCCACACTGAGCCTGTTAGAAGAGAAAGTGGGAGGCACCCTTGAACAAATTGGTACAGGAGACAGACTGCTTCCTGAACATAACTCCAGTAGCACAGACAATGAGATCAGCAACTAATAAATGGGACCTTCTGAAACTGAGAAGCTTATATAAGGCAAAGGATAATTCAGCAAAACAAAAAGGCAACCCACAAATTGGGAAAAGATATTCACTAACCCCACATCTGACAGAGGGCTGTCTCCAAAATTTACAAAGAACTCAAGAAGCAAGTCTCCAAAACACCAAAGGATCCAACCAAAAAGTGGGATACAGAACTAAACAGGGAATTCTCAGTAGAGGAGTCTAAAACTCTGAGATACCATCTCACTCCTGTCAGAATGGCTAAAATCAAAAACACCAAGGACAATTTATGCAGGACAGGATGTGGTGAAAGGGGAACACTCCTCCACAGCTGGTGGCAGTACCAACTCCTACAATCACTTTGGAAATCAGTATGGAGATTCCTCAGGAAAATGGGAATCAGTATACCACAAAACCCAACAATTCCACTCTTAGGCATATACCCAAAAGATGCACATTCATACAACAAGGACATCTGCTCAACTCTGCTCATAGCAGCATTATTTGTAATAGTCAGAACCTGGAAGCAACCTAGATTCCCCTCAACTGAAGAGTGTATAGAGAAAATGTGATACATTTACACAATGGAGTACTATTCAGTGGAAAAAAAGCAATGGAATCTTGAAATTTGCAGGCAAATGGATGGCACTACAAGAAACATACTGAGTGAGGTAACCACTCACAAAAAGAGAAACATGGTATGTACTCACTCATTTATGGATTTTAGACATGAATCAGGGGAGTGTCACCATACAATCCCACTGCCAGAGGGTCTAGGAAACAGAACCTTCATCCAGTGACTGATGAAAGCTGAGGCAGATATCCACAGACAAACACTGAACTTAACTCCTGGAATCCAGTGTCAGAAAGGGAGAACTGATGGGCAAAGGAGTTAAGAGTGGGCTGGTTTAACCTACAGAAACAGTTGACCTGAACAAGGGGGAGCTCTTGATGGCTGTGTGGAAAGCATGGGACTGACCCAAATCCCCTGAATGTGGGTGTCAGTGAGGAGGCCTAGGTAATCTATGGGGACTTGAATAGTATTTATCCCTGGTGTACAAATAGACTTTGAGTGCCCATGCCACAATATGGGATGCTCTTTCAGCCGGGACTCTTGGGAGATGAAATGACAGTCACTGGAGATCCACCATGGAGGGCCTCACCCTACCTCTAGATTGGGTGGGGCACTGGGAACCTGGTGGGGAGGGCAGGGGAGGAAGGAAGGGAGAGGGAGCTGGGATTGACATGTGAAACAAGATTGCTTCTAATTTAAATTAAAAATTTTTAATAAAAAGTGCTCAACATCCTTAGCCATTAGGGAAATGCAAATCAAAACAACTCTGAGATATCATCTTACTCCTGTCAGAGTGGCTAAAATTAAAAACACCAATGACAGTTTATGCTGGAGAGGATGTGGAAAAAAGGGAACACTCCTCCATTGCTAGTGGGAATGCAAACTTGTACATCCACTTTGGAAATCAGTATGGAGATTCCTCAGAAATATGGGATTCAGTCTACCACAAGACCCAGCAATTCCACTCTTAGGCATATACCCAAAAGATGCACATTCATACAACAAGGATGTCTGTTCCACTATGTTTATAGCAGCATTATTTGTAATAGCCAGATCCTGGAAGCAACCTAGATGCCCCACAACTGAAGAGTGTATAGAGAAAATGTGTTACATGTACATAATGGAGTACTATTCAGCAGAAAAAAAACAATGGAATATTGAATTTTGCAGGCAAATGGATGGCACTAGAAGAAGCCATACTGAGTGAGGTAACCCACTCACAAAAAGACAAACATGGTATGTACTCACTCATATATGGATTTTAGACATGGGTCAGGGGAATGTCAGCCTACAATCCCAGTGCCAGTGAGTCTGGGAAACAGGGAGGTTCCCAAGAGATATGCATGATACCCCAGAGAAGTGGAATGAGGCAAGACCTCCTGAGCAGATTGGGAACATGGGGGGAGTGGAGAGGGAATCAGGAAAAAGAGAGGGAGATAAATGGAGGGGAGAAGAAGGCATGGGGGAGCAGGAAGGTTTTGAGTCAAGGTAAGAATAGAGGAGAGCAGGATGAGAGATAACATAATAGATGGAGTCATTATAGGTTTGAGGAGAAAGCTGACACTAGTGAGATTTCCAGAGATCTACAAGGATAACACCAACTGGCAAACTAAGCAATAGCGGAGAGACTACATTAATAGCCCTCCCTGGTGATAAGGTTGATGACTACCTTATATGCCATCCTAGAACCTTCATCCAGTGACTAATGGAAGCAGAGACAGATACCCACAGCTAAACACTGAACTGAACTCCTGGAACCCAGTGACAGAGATGGAGGATTGATGAGCAAAGGGGTCAAGAAACCCACAAAGACAGCTGACTGGACAAGCAGGAGATCTTGAACCCCAGACTAATGGCTGAGAGGCCAACAGGGAACTGATCCAAACTCCATGAATGTAGTGTAAGTGAGGAGACCTCAGCAATCTCTGGGCCCTTGGGTAGTAGATCAGTGTTTACCATGGCGTATGAATGAACTTTGGGATGCTCTCTCAGCCTGGACACATGGGGAAGGGCCTAGGTCCCGCCCTGGATGAAATGACAGACTCTGGTGATCCTCCCAAGGTGGGCCTCACCCTCCCTGGGGATTGGGTGGGGGGCTGGAGGGTGGGACTGGTGGAGGGACAATGGGGGGATCTGGGATTGACATTTGAAGCATGCATGTTTCTAATTTAAATAAAAGCATATATTGAGGGGGGAAGAAACAATGTATGTGGCTTCTGAGGGACAATACCTGCGCATAGGCATACAAACACACACACACACACACACACACACACACACACACACACACACACACACACACGGCACACACTCCCCTAAGATTTTTAAAGAACACGTGTCTCAAAGACATTTTTACCCCATAAAACTTTTCACCTTTCTGGACAAAAAAACTGAGATAAGCTTGGTAAGTAATAAAAATTAAAACTCAAGGCAGTTTTTTTTTCTATTTTATTTGTCAGGGAGCCACATACATGCCATGGCACATGTGTGGAGGTCAGAGGACAACTTGCAAGAGTCGGTTCTTGCCTTCCACAATGTGGGTTCCAGGGACTGAACTCGGGGCAGCAGGTTTGGCTGCAAGCTCCTTTACTGCTGAGCTATCTCATCGGCTAATAAGTCGCCTTTTATTTTTATTCTGAAAAAAAATCAACACTTTGTTGATCTCAAACTTACAGTTTAAACAGCAAACCTTTTTGACTCAAAGGTGCCACCTTTGAGTCACAGGGCCTTGCAGATTGCCACCTGTGAGGCCTTGAGAAGTGATTTAAGTTCCCTGAGCAGAAGGCATCTACCCTCTGAGCGAGGGGGGGAAGGAGGGAGGGAGGCAGGGAGAGAGAGTGAGGGAGAGAGAGAGAAAGGTGCTAATAGTCCTGCTGTTCAGGGGGCTGTTTGTACAGAGAAAGTGAGACCCCCCCCCCCAGCCATCCTAACAGTGACTGCCAAAGATAAATAGGAAGCTCACTGTCACTGTTGTTACTGCTCCTTCCTGGACTGGTCCACCAGCCCCTTTGTCCTCTAATCTCTTCTAGGGGTTAGCAATTTTCTTTTTCACTGCTTGAACCTAAAGTTGGAAATATGCATCAAAGAAGCACACACAAAAAAAGCTAATACTTTGTATACAGAAGAGAAATGGAACAGTTACCAATATACAATCCTCATTCAGGCCAAACACAGAACACACTCTCCCCCTCCTTCCTTCCCTCCCCCTCCTCTTCCTCCTCCCTCCCCCATTTTTAGGTGGATTTAGCTGGATTCTAAGCCTCTGGTTCTTAGAATGACCTGGGCCTCTTGGTCCTGATGCCATCCTATAGGAATGACTCTGTCTTTTGTGATGGATTCTGAGCAGGTTCTACTCTTTTGGGATGTCTTTTCTTCTTTTTTAGTATGTTGCATTGTTTACCTAAAGCACAAAATGGCTACAAAGGAGAGAATAATAAATAGGTCTTACCTTTTGTTCCACACCCCTCATTGATTGTCTTAAGGATTCTGCTATAGCTTTTGGGTTGAGTGGGAAGGTTCACACTGATTGATTAGTAATGCCTTCCCTGCATGTGTGGGTGGAAAGGTCAGAACAGAACATCTCTAGATTGAAAGCAGTTTCTCCAGAGGTCTAGAAGACTCCATCTCCTTCAAATTCCCATGCTGCTTGTTTCTCTCTGCCTCGCCTTCCTGTCTGATTCCTCCACTGTATGGGAGTTCTAAATAAAGGTATTCTTAGTTTGAATTGATTTTATTTTCCACTTGAGATGCAGAATGCTTTAAGGATGGTTCACAGAAAAAAAAAAAAGCTTCCCAGTAACATTTATACAGGGACGGTACTGTTCCTAATGATGCTGACACTCACAGCTGCCAGATAGAGCTCCCTTTTCAAAACGGAGTGATTTAAATCGCCAGATTCACAATGGGGAGATAACTGAATCTTGAGGTACAGAAGCCTGGTGATAGTACTTCTCAAGAGAGTCAAGGTGGGTGGGGCTCCTGACATGGGCAGTAGATTGAAACCTGTCATCAGGACGCCCTGAAAAGAGACCGTCGGTATCTCTGGCTGATTGTACTGAGCCCAGAGAAGAGTCAGACAGTAGCCTGCTGGGTTCCTTCTTGATCTGTGGGAAGTTGCTGCTTGAACTATGACCCCCAAAAGGCACGAAAAGCTCCAAGTCATTTGGATGGATAGTTAGAGAACTCTCCGGACTTTCTCTAGTACTCTAGATTGCATCCTCTCTCTCAGAGGGTCACTGAAAGCCCTGAGGCTACCACACTCAATTAGGGGCAATTAAAATCACCTGAGTACTCTAAAGTGCTGCAGGCCCAACTAGCCACAGAGATCCTAATTTAAATGGACTAGCCGAGGTCTCTGTATCAGAAGACATCATTCAAAAGTTCTCCAAGTCAGTCTAATGCGGAATGAGAGTTGAGACCCACCACCCAGGGGCAGAGGGTGTCACCCCAGGATTCTTGATAATCTAGAGTCCAAAATCTCATACAAAGCAAATTCAGCAGAAGAGGAGAGGCTCCTGAAGGTCAGTCACGGGGGCCTCAGGGCTTTCAGGGGCTGGCAGCTGGTGAGGCTTGGAGCTTTCCTGTCTAGGAGAACTGCAGATGTGTGGGATACTGGAGGGTTGGAAGAGCTATCCCCAAACTGGTTTATCTCACCCTGCTCACACCAGGTTACAAATGTGGATGGCAAGGATTTGAAGACTTTTCCTCTGGTAAATTGTGACTTTGCTGCAGCAATTTCAGACCCCATAGGAAAGAATCCCAAAAAATTTGAACATCATTGAACAAGAAGGCAAAGCTGGTTCATTCCTTAATTGCAGAGCAGCGCCTTGCCTGATAGGGTGAGGTAAGGAGATCATCACAGACCGGGGCCAGCTGTGCAACAAGAGACTTAGCAATGCACTTACCTCTGCAGCTGAGCCACCTGGAACAGCATGTCCTAAAGCAAATGCCAGCTACCTGCACAAAGATAACTGTGAAGACAGTAAAACTGGGTGAATGGAAATGGAAAACCAAAAGTAGTTTCTGTACTTATCTCAGTATTCATACAACGAAATAGAACGCAGCCATTATAAATTGTCCAGTGCTCGAGGCTGGTGAGATGGCTCGTCAAGTAAAGACTCTTGCCACCATGCTTAATGACCTGAGCTCAACCTACCTGGTAAAAGGAGAGACCCAACTTCCATAGGCTGTACTTAGACCTCCACATATATGTAATGGCACATTAAATAAATAAATGTTGTAAAATTTTTTTAAATATCCGGAACTTGTTCTTTTTAAAATTATGTTTGGGGCATACTCGCCTGGGTCTGCCTGCCCTAGGCAGGTAGAAGAAAACCATGACTCCATTATGATGAACAAATATATGGTGGGGTATGAGAGTGAGAGTGAGAGAGAGAGAGAGAGAGACAGACAGACAGAGACAGAGACAAAGACAGACAGACAGACAGAGACAGAGACAGAGACAGAGACAGAGGGAAAGAATGGTTCATGTCTGGTTCAGTGGAGAGAGGCAGAAAGGCAAACACAGTAAGGAATTGGCTGATGTGGGTATCCTGGTGACATCTGGGCCTGAGCTGCTGCCAAGGGCCATGTCTGGGTCTGCGGTCCTGCCGCAGCCACATTCTGTGTTGATGTCCGTGTCTCCTGCTATCACTGAAGGCCATGAGGATAGTGCTGCACACACCCCTCACTGGCTACAGCACTCAGAAGAGCAGACCCTCCAACTCACCTGAACAGCACAGTAGAGTGAACCCTGCTGGCGTGGAAGGTGGGTGAGCTAGCCTTGAGGGTGTGAGAGTGGGAGAGCTGGCCCTGTGCCCCTCAACGGGCCAGGTGGTGGTGTGGTCAAGGGAAGGATGCCCTCCCCTCCCACATTGCCACCTGTGACAGGCAGAAGAGCTGGTCTCAGGGATATGAGAGCGGAAAAGCTGGTCCTGTCCCTCACCAGCTGCAGCACTCCGGAAATTGAGCCCTGGGCAACACAGTAGAACTGGCCATGGTGGTGTGGGTGTGCACAACGAGGCTGCCCCAAGGAAGTGAGAGCAGGAGAACTAGCTCCACCCCTGCCTGACACATTGGGTGAACTAGCAGGGCAGTGCTGGAGAGCGTGCCCTGGTGGTGAGAATGAGGCAGAGCTGGCGGGCTGACCAACACAGCCACCACTCAGGCCCAGAACCCGGGCTGAGTTGGCCCACCCCAACATCCACCCATCTGTGAACTGCTGGAGCATGTGAAGGGGCCTGTCCCACAGATCCAAAGCTGCAGGACCTCCATTGACACGGGGCAACAACAGGATATTGAAGAGGAGTCCCAGTGTAGCAAAAGCCAGAGGCCTCGAACCAGACCAATGACTCATTGCAATGAACGCTTGTGAGAAAAGATGTATGGACTAAAGGGTACACTGTGTGACTCGCTGTGTCACACAACGGTTTCCACAGTAAGAGGTTTATTTTATTTTATTTTATTTTACTTTGTGTAGGAGGTTGCAAGGGAAAAGGGTGGATACAAAGGTATGGGGTGATGAATGAGATCGGGATGCATGATGTGACATCCACAAAGAATCAATTATTTTTGGACTTTTATTGAAATTAGACTTTTTCCATACAATATATTCTGATAGTGTTTTCTTCTCCCCTCCTCTCCTCTCCCCTCCTTTCCCCTCCACTCCTCTCCCCTCCCCTTCTCTTCCCTCCCTTCTCTTTCTCTCCCTTTCCTTCCCCTCTCATGTAGATTCACCCCTTTCTGTCTCTCCTTAGAAAATAATTATGCATCTAAGAAATAATAATGAAATAAAAACAAAAACAAATAAACAGTATTAAACAAACTAACAGAAGAAAAAGGGCCAAAGAAAAGCACAAGAAACACATACACACACACACACACACACACACACACACACACACACTTGCACACGCAGGAATCCCATAAAAACTGCAAAGTGGAAAACAACATATATTTGCAAAGGATCCATAAGGTTAAAAAAAATTCCCTGACTTAACATTATGAGACAAAGAATCTCCAAAAATGAGTTTGTTTTGTGTTGGCCATCTATTGCTGGTCATGGGGCTTGACCTTAGAGTGTTTTGTTTCCCCAATGGGACTCCCTTGGAGAAAACTAATTTGTCATTTGCAAGTGGTTATCGATTGGAGACAGCTCTGAGTTAGGGATGGGGTATGTGTCCACTTCTCCTTTGAGCTCTAGGACCCCATCTGGTGCAGGCCCTGTGCAGGCTGCCTCAGTGTCTGTGAGCTTATATTTGCATAAGTCCTTGGTGTACTCTGTGCCCTCTGGCTCTTCCCCCTTTCTTCATCTTCTGCAGGGTTCTCTGAGCTCTGAGGAGAAGGATTTGATAGAGACATTCCATTAAGGGCTGAGTCTTCCAAGGTCTCTTACTCTCTGCACATTGCCTGGCTGTGGGTCTCTGTACTTGTTCTCATCTGCTGCAAGAGGAAGCTTCTCTTATGATGGCTGATCAGGGCACTAATCTATGAATATAGCAGTATGTTGCTGGGAGTCATTTTATTTGCTGTATTCCTTTAGCAGAACAGTAGTATTTGTTTTTCTCCTGCCCTCTCAGGTTCTTGGCCACTTGAGCAGTGTTGGGTATGGGTTCCATCTCATGGAATGAGCCTTAATTCAAATCAAATCTTGGTTGGTTATTCCCACAAGCTTTGTGATGGGAAATGTCCTTCTGTATGATGTGATATATGTTTCTCTTATTGTTTGATGAATACAGCTGTTTTGGCCAATGGACAGGCAGGATGTAGTCAGGCAGGAAGTAGAACAAGGTTATGAGACTAGGAGAATGCTGGCAAGAGTAACACAGACAGGAGTCTCAGGAGAAACGCCATGTGGTTACTGGGAAGATAGGACACCAGGGCATTCTCCGGTAAGCCAATACCATGTGGAGATACATAGATTAATAGAAATGGGTTAATAATTAAGAGAGAGCCAGCCAATAAGAAGCCCAAGACATTGGCCAAATGGTTTATAATTAACATAAGCCTCTGTGTGTTTATTTGGGTCTGAACTGCTGCAGGACTGGACGGGACAGACACTTTCATCTACAGCTTTGTGCTACTATTGCATCAACATATCTTGCAGGCAGGACACCATTGTAGATTAAATGTTTTGTAGCTGGGTTGGTGTTTACCTTTCACCTTTGGGAGCATGGCACCTTCCTGTGCCATGAACACTAGTCCACAGGGGTGAAGGCTCTAGGTAGGCACAAGCTCAACTTTTCCATGTTCAATGAGTTGTGTAGGTGTTGTCTTCAGCAACAGGGCCAGAATCACATGTATTGATTACATGCAACGTGCTGCCTATCATCAAATTGTAAGGTTTAGCTAATTAATATACTCATCGCCACACAGAGTAACTATTTTGTGGAAACACACGTACACACACTCCTGATATTCCTGAGAATCCAATGTATCATCTCATTAATCACAGCCATTGCTGTGCAGTGCATGACTTGAAATCCTTCTCCTAACTTCAGTTACGTGTGCTTAGATTGGTTATCTCATCATTTCTTCCCCTACCACCATAGCCTCTATTACCAATTATTATACTCTCTGGCCTGGCCTTTGAAATCACATATTAATTTTGCCTTCTACTCCTATGATAAAGACCATGAGCAAAAGCAAGCCGGAGAGTCTTACATGTCCCAATCACAGTCCACCATTGAAGGAACTCAAGGCAGGAATTGATGTAGAGTTCATGGCTTACTCCCCAGGGCCTGCTTAGCCTACTTTCATATATACTCCAGAACCACCTGTCTGGGGGAGGCACCACCCACAATTGGCTGGACCTCCCATATCAATCATTAACCAAGAAAATGAAAGTTCAACTAGTCTACAGGAAAATCCAATGAAGGCAGTTCCTCAACTGAAATTCCCTCCTCCCAGATACATCTAGGTTTCTATCAAAGTGACAGAAACCAACCAGCTCAGACCACATGGTTTTTATTTGTTGGTTTTCTTCTTGTTTGTTTTAAATTCACCATACAAGAGGGCTTATTCATTAGTGGGTTCTGTGTCTGGTTTGTTTCACTTTACATCAGTACACATGACAAGATTTCCTTCTTTGTGGAAGCCAAATGCATTCCATTGTGTAGATACACCATTCATTCATTCATCCACTGTGTGACAGGTGGGTTCCCTATAACTTGGGCTTCAGGAAACACAGACTGCAGACTCCTCTTCAACATGCTGATTGAATTTCCTCTAGCTGTACACTCAGTAGCAGGGCTCTTGGGTCACATGCTACTTCTGTTTTTAAATGTTTAATAGCCTGCAGATTGTTTTCATAGCAATCGCATTCCTACTCTTAATGAGCTAGGCTTTTCTTCTCTACATTTTTTTGCCAAGCGTTACCTCCTGTCTTTCCAACAGTATCCACTTTGACAGGAGGGAGATGGCACTTCACGGTCGTTTTGAGCTGGGTTTCCCTGAAGATCACAGATGTATGACGTTTTATCACACACCCATAATTTGTATCTCCCTTTAAAAACAAAAAAAATCTTTTAATGTTTTTCAAACAGATAATAGGAACATCCAACATGAATGGTAAAGTGATAGAAAGGTTCTCCCTCAAAGAGAGACGTGTTTTACCAATACTTCGCATGCAGCTAGGGGCGCAGATTACATATGCCTTCTGCTTGTTATCTAATTTGTTTTTTTATGATTGTGTAATATAAATTTTATTTTTGAAAAATGTTTGTGGCTTAATTATAGTGTTTTTAAATAGCTTGTTTTACATGTCAATCCCAGTTCCCTCTCCCTCCCCTCTTCCTGAACCCCCCACCATCGCCCCCCCCAGCCTCCCACCCTATTGCCAATTCCTTCCACATAGGGGATATCTAGAGTCTGTCATTTCACTCAGGGTACAGTCCAGGCACTCCCCTAAGAGTCCAGGCTGAGAGAGCATCCCTTTTTGTGCTATGGACACACAATGTCTGTTTGTATTCCAAGGATAAACACTGATCCACTGCTCAGGGCCCCATAGGTTGTCCAAGCCAACTCACTGACACTCACATTTGGGGGTCTGGATCAGTCCCATGCTGGCCTCCCAGTGTTATCTAATTTGTAAACGAGCAATCACACAAAAACTAAAGCAGACTGATGACCAAAGACTGGTTAGAAGATCATAAAATTAAATTATACATTGATGATGCTTTGAAAAATGTTTATTTTTACCTATGCCTATGTTTACACTGGTTTACACGTTTTCTTGCCATCAAGTTCCCCATGTTCCCTCAACACAATGGCTGTCAACCACTAAAGATGTGTAGCTGTAAACACTTCCTCCCTTCCTACAGGCGGATTCTTACATCTTTTCCTTTTCACTGCAGAAGCCAGTTAGTTAGGGGTAATTTTAATGGTCTGTTTTTGGTTTTCCTGTGCTTTTTGAAGTCATCTCCATAATCATCTTCAAGACCAATGTTTCAGAGTTTGCACACTGCATTTTCTCCTAGTGGTTCTACAATGTCTCTTCTTACATTTAAATCTTTAGTCTATTTAGGGTTGATCTTTACATGGTATTGTCCAGCTGCCTCTTCTGCACATAGACGCCCTTCCCCCAGAGCTCTTTATTAAACAGGCCTCTTCTCGCCAGCCTCCATTGCTATAGGTGTTGAGTGACAGTGTCCTCAAAAGTAAACACCCTCTCGGAGCGAGGAGGAGCTCATGAGCCTCAGGAGGTCAACAAAGGTCCCATTCTGGAAGAACAGAAACTGGAAAGATTCTTGACGGCCCCTCCACTTCAGTATAAGAAGGAATAACAAACTTCTTGGGGTGGTTGTAAGCCACCTAATGTGGGTGCTGAGAACCACACTCGGGTCTTCTGCAAAAGCAGTAAACACTCTTACTCACTGAGTCATCTCTCAAGTCTCTCAGTATTTTTTTAATAAAGATTTTAGGGTTGTTTATGTATAAGATTGTGTCATATGCAAGCAAGGTCAAATTCACTTTTCCATCCATAGTTTGGTTGTTCTTTGAAAAAGAATCATAGAAAAACCATTTTTAATCTACGCTTAAATAAAAGTTACAAAATCAGATTTAGTATGAGTTTTGATAATTGCTTTTTATTTGTTTTGAAATGCTCTCTGAGCAGATGAAAGATAATGGTGGGAAATGGGCAGAGTAGATTTGGTGATGGTTCATGAGGAAACGTTGCCATTATCTTTAGTCTTCTGCTTTTAATTAGCTGAATTTCTTCTACAGTAAATACAGCTTTAGTCAACAACCAAAGCTCAAAAAGAATCTGCCATGGCTTCCGGGAAGTGTGAAGCCAGACCCTATCTCCAGGCCACAGGCAAGCCCCAGAGACTCAGCCTAAGGCTGAGGTGTGATTCTCAGCTGTGCATCTGTCAGCTTCCCAACGTCTTTATTCCACATAGGAAGCATCTTGATGCTGGTGAGGAATCCTGTGTCTTGTGGAGCATCTTGTTCTTGTGTTTCTCTTCCTACCCTCCTCTTATCCTCCATAGGTGATACCCATGGCTTTGGGGTGTTTCACCTCCCATCATGAAGATGATTTACAGCCTGGCTTTCTTGCTTTTTGTGTAATTTCTTAGGTTTTCACATTTTCATTCAATTTTAGTAGATTTTTAGTTTCCCAAACCCTGACTCTCACACACTCCCACGATAGCGTTTTCTAGGCTGGACTCCTTCAAGCCCCTGGATACTAATCCCAATGGTCTTGCCTCTTAGATGCATCTGAACATCACCTAGAAGAGCTTCCTAAAGTAATACAGGGTTCTATGTTCAGGGGAATTATTCTATTTAGTCTTTGGTAGAGCAAGATGCAGCTCAGTTGGTAGAATGCTTGCCTAGCATCCCTGAAGCCCCAAGTTCCGCCCCCAGCATCTCATAAACTGGGTGCTGGAGTGAATACCTTTAACCCCGGCATGTAGAAGGTGAAGGTAAGAGGATCATAAGTTCAAGTCCAGTCTGGGCTTCTTGAGGCCCTGTATAAATAAAACAAACCCCAAATCCTCCTTAGCCTTAAAGCTGCAGCTGTCAGCTGAGCTAAGGAATCCCTCTGGCTTACACTTTAGGTGCTTGGGGCATGAGCAGTGAGTGAGTGCAATGCTCTAAACTAACTCTTGTTGTTCTTCCCTGTCAGTCTGCACTGGGAAGCCGTGCCAGTGTATTTTTCTTGATAATGCAGAACTTCCTTTAGTTCCCTCTCAAATTGTCACCCACATGCATCTCCGCAAAGCTGACCAGCATCCACACTGCTTACATTCACCAAGTTCAGACCTAGCTTCCTCTGTAGCCTGGAATAGTACCATAGCCTCCCAGCCATTCCCCTTCTCCTCCTTCTCCTGGGCAATGATTTCCTGTGCTCTCTGCTTCAGGGATCCTTCTAGACTCAGCTTTCCATGACTGTCATGCCTCAGAACAAAAATCCTCCGTAGTCCCCAAATTTGTGACCCACACACTGCCCATGAATGTGATGCAGGAAGAATGCATTATGATGGCTGCTGCCCTTTAAATGAGGTCTATCCCCTTGAACTTAATTCCTCGTTCAGTCTCCCAAGCCACAAGTCAGTGGCGTGAAAAGGAAGGAGACTTAATCATCTATGGCATTTAGAGGAAGAGCTCCTGGAAAATGATTAGATCTAAAGATATCAGGATTGTGATCTTATGATTGATGTCTGGTGGCCTCATAACAATAAGGAGAGAGAGGGGCACATGGAGATGTGCACACTCCTGTCTCTTAACTCCAGAGGTCATGTGCAGCCTTGACACTGCCAGCAGGAAAGCCAGCACCAGCACCATGCTTTGAAAACTTCACAATCATGAGCTGAATAAATCTCTTTTGTTTATAAAACAAGCCATCCCCTAGCATTTTATTATACCATGAAAACCCAACTCATATGATGCGTATGCATATTCTTTTAGTTTTTACTGTGTGGCAGCACTAGAGTATGAGCACATGGTAAGCACAGCCTTCTTCAGATGCTTATGATTGTGTTACTATGTTGAACTTTATTATCATTGCTATAACAGAGAAGAAAGATACTGATGCAGAGAAAGAGGTTATGCTCATCTCACAACCCTGGATCCTGCGAATGGAACTTTGGGGGAAAGGGATCTCTGCGGATGGAACAAAGCTGACGACCTTGCCAGGAGACTCCTGGGTCCCCAGGTAGATCCTAGCTCTAATGCTGACTTTTCACTGGAGAGGAAAGACCCACAGACAAGAGGGGAGGGGGTTTGAGGACAAAGGTAGAATGTACAGTGACATGGCCACATACCCAGGAAGGCAACACTGCAGTTCTCAGGAGTAGCAGAGACAAGGGAGGCCTTTAGAAACCAGGAAGGCAACACTGCAGTTCTCAGGAGTAGCAGAGACAAGGGAGGCCTTTAGAAAGCCCATGCCTTGGTTTCAGACTGCCTTTCACACCCTGAGAGCACAGGCTGTACTGTCTTTAAGCTGCTGCTTTGTGGGGTGTTGTTGTTGTTGTTGCAGCTGCCACAATATTCTGATGCAGATTTAAATGCAGGTATGAGGCAAGATAGAAAGACAAGGAAAATTATGGGGACATGGTATGGTGGTTTGAATGATAATGGGCTCATATATTTTAATCCTTGGCTCACATGTTTGAATTCTTTGATGGAACTATTTGGGAAGTATTAATGGGTATAGCCTTGTTGGGGAAGTTGTGTCACTAGGGGCAGATTTTGATATTTCTGCTATTATTAGTTAGTTCTCATGATTTTGTACTTGTGGATCAAGATGTAGACTCTCAGCTACTTACTGCCCCACACCATGCCTGTTTGCTTACTGACATGACCCTCTCTCCACCCCAATAATGGTCATGGACTCCAATTTTCTGAAACTGTAAGCCCAATAGACTCTTCTATAAGTTGATTTATAGTGTCTCCACACAGCAATGGAAAAGTAACTGAGACCCATAGGAAGGGAGTATAGCTCATCATTCCAGAATCTGGTAGAATCCTTACAACAGCTAAGAAGAAAACCCCCCTGCACCTCCAGTACCTTCTTTGAAGGTTGCTAGCCTAGATGGAATGTCCTTTTTACATATAGGTTTGGATTTGTTTTGTTTTGTTGTTTTGGGGGACTTTTGTTTTTTGCTTTTTAGACAGGTTCTCAGTGTGTAGCCCTTCCTGGCCTGGAACTTACTATGTAGATCATGTGAGTCTCAAACTCTAAGGGATCCATCTGCCTCTGCTTTCCAGGTGCTACAATTACAGATGTGGGCCACTGCGCAGGTTTATATAGATATTTTATATTCAAATAGCAGCAAAGCAGGCTTAAGGTCTGGATGTCTGTGACCTTGAGATCTTATTCTTCTCCCTGGCATTTTCTAGGCATCACAAGACTGTTAACTTTGTTTACAGTGGAAACTCCCTGCCTTACTGCATATTCTCGATCTAGAGTTTTATTTTGTCAAGTTTAATCCTGTCAGGGCTCCTCAGGAAGCACTCTGTGATCTCATTCAGCTCTTTAGCCCTTCTCTGACACTGACAGAATTGCTCCCCAAAGCCTATATATAGTGAAGTATGACCACCTTGAGAAGCCTACCCCAATGCTCGCATTCTTCTGGGGCTCCTCTTAAACTGTGTTCTTAAAATCCATGTTAGCATAATTTTAATAAATTCCAATTCTGCTCCACACAACAGAGCTTGAAATTCATTTTCCTGTTAAAGTCAAGGATCCAGTTTTACATGGACTGGGGTCCCTAGAAGTTGTTGGGGACTCTCGGCTGCTGTAGGTGACAGCATGGAGCTGTGCCTCTGTGTTTAGCAGTGCTGACAGGTACAGACACAGAGCTAGATGAAGATGCCGACACAGACACACAACAATAACTATAAACTGAACTATCGGCATGTCTTTTTAGTCTCCGTGACACTTCACTCCAGATTTTAGGCGCACATATCTCATTTTGCCTTCCCAGACTCCTCCAGAAATGAAAAGCTTACAGAAAGCCTCTGTATGTCCATTGTTTCCCAGAGAGAGAGAATCCAGTTCAGATTCTAGGCAAGGAGAAGACCCTGGAGCCCAACACTCTGAAAAGCCAGCATTGCCCAAGTCTTCCTGAGGGGGAGGCATTCAGTAAACACAAGGACTCTACTCTCTTGCCCTGCTCAGTGACAGTGAGGGCTTTAATGACTATGGGAACAGAGCCTGTTCCGTGCCCTGATGAATTGTCCTTCCTGCCTGGCTTTCAAAAGGAGCCATCCAGGGTCAGTCAACAAGATGATAGGGCTAGATGGCTGCCTCCCCAGCAGGGACGCCCGTGTTTGTCTGAGCAAGATGACACAGGCAAATATTGCTACTGGGTCAGCTGCACTGAAGTGGGAACTGGCTGAGGAGCTAACGAGCCTGCAAATTGGAAAGGAATTAGACTATCAGATGGCAGAGGCAGGACACAACACAGCCACCCACTGGAGTCCCTGCCATAACTCAGGGAAAGCATAGCATTTCCCCGGGAAGAGGTCATCTGAAGAGCAAAGCAAATCACGATGCTCATTTAGAGGGGGGATTTATGGCTCTATTAGCAGAGAGCCCCAGGAGGCTGACTCTGGCACCGAGAGGAGAGGACACATTGCCTGTCTTTCAACATTCAAAGAGGGGCTCCCTTGGTGAGAAGATCCTTCTGCTACATCAAGGTGAGCTCAGAAAATCTTGCCCAGGGGCAGTATGTGAGGTGTCCCAGAGTCCTGTAGAGTGCAATGAGGAAGAGGCAGGGCAAGCTGATTCTTTCCTATCCCACCTCTGTCCCAATTTAACCAATAAAATTGTGGGTTCATGTAAGAAAATCGGAACAATCTTGTTTTAAGAAAGGAATTCTGCTGCTTTTTCTTTCTTTTCTTTTCTTGTTTTTAAGGAGGGATGGCTCAGTGGGTGAAGAAGCTTGCCACACGCTTAATGACCTGAGTTCAATCTCCCTGGCACTTGCAGCATGGAAGGAGAGACCAGACTGCTGCAAGTTGTTCTCGGACCTTCACATGCTCACTGTGACTCCAAGCATGTGTGCACATGTGGGCTCACCCACACACATACGCAAATATGAATAAATGTCTTAACGTTATAAGAAAGTGTCTTTCAGTCAAGTTACTATAGTCAGCAACGAAGTGCATAAATAAATAAGCAGAGTGTAGCAGGTACTCCACCCGGTTCTAGCTAAAAGGTGTGAGCAAAACCAAAGGAGATACTTGTCATTGGGCTTATTGTTTCCCAGGGTTGACAAACATCAAAAAGAATGAATCCACAGAAAAATCCATACGTTGTGATGAGTTAATAATGCAAAAGGGTAGTCATTAAAAGGCAAATAAAGACATAAAAGAATGTAAGCATTTATCTGAGTGAACAATGATTCACAAATTGGGCAGCTCCAAACTTGAGACCTGAATGGAGCTTTGGATAGCAAAGATAGAGGGACCTCTCACAGGAGGGACACAGGGGGACCTCTCACAGGAAGAACACAGGGGGACCTCTCACAGGAGGGACGCAGGGGGACCTCTCACAGGAGGGACGCAGGGGGACCTCTCACAGGAGGGACGCAGGGGGACCTCTCACAGGAGGGACGCAGGGGGACCTCTCACAGGAGGGACGCAGGGGGACCTCTCACAGGAGGGACGCAGGGGGACCTCTCACAGGAAGAACACAGGGGGACCTCTCACAGGAAGGACGCAGGGGGACCCCTCACAGGAGGGACGCAGGGGGACCTCTCACAGGAAGGACGCAGGGGGACCTCTCACAGGAGGGACGCAGGGGGACCTCTCACAGGAAGGACGCAGGGGGACCCCTCACAGGAGGGACGCAGGGGGACCTCTTACAGGAGGGATGCAGGGGGATGATTTCACAGGTCGGACACAGGGAAGCACTCTTTGGACAGATACTGGGAAATGGTTTTATGGCACAGAGCAGAAGTGATGTAAAGAACACATCTGGTTGGCCACAATTAAACAGTTGCTTTCTCTGGTCGAAATGTCTCCAGTTACACAATCTAAGTGTGCTGGCCACCTCTGACTAGCTGAGTTACAGCCCTGTTTCTAATATAAGTATTCACAAGTAATTGCTTGAGTTTTGTTTTTGTTTCAGAATCAAGCACAGCTGAAGTCACTCGTGAGGGCTGCCTGGTGTCACCTACTCAGAGTTATCAAGCCCGTTCTTTGCCTTAAGTTGTTTTCATAGTAGAATAGCAACAGGAAGAGGTCAGGGTGGCTGGAAAAGCTCCCCAAATATGTGGCATTACAATGGAACCCAAAGCTAAGTGGTTATTAACCAAAGAAAGGGAATGGCTTGACCTTGAGATCTGGCTATTCCAAAACCTTTCAGCTCTCACTGTCATCTGTCTCTACATCATGGAAAAGAGGTGACATTTAACAAACCAAGAGCCTATCTATGCAACATGTCTCTGTGGTTATTTTAGTCAAAATTTCTGCTAATTGGATTGGTTTTCTGCATAACTAGTATTGACATCAAGGATGACCATCTGAGAGGCAATGACCTTGCCCTTGATATTTGTAGATGGCTTATACCAAGCCCAAGGCCATTCATGTGCCCACACATCACCTACTTTTCCTCCCCATTCATCAAGAGACGGGCTAGTGCTGGTTCAGCCTAAAGTATATGAGGGAGATAGGAACCCATCTCTTACTCAGTCTCAAACAAAGGGAGGGAAGCAGGCAGGTAGACAGTATGAGGGAAGTCATGGGGAACACCCTGGTGAGAGCCACTGAGCTCCTCCCATGTCAGGCTCTTGGGAGTATGGGCTCTTGGGACTGTGACAGGCTACTCATATCTGAATCCTCACTCTGTCATTTACTCACTGATTTACCTTTGACTCTTTGGCCTCTCTCTGCATCTTTTTCTTTACTTCTAAAATTAGTGCTTTATAGGATTTATATGAAGTTTGAATTATTATGATCTCCAAGTCTGATACACAGTAAAGGCTGCAGAACTACTTGATAAGTAAATTGTAGCAAGATAGGAAGAATTTTTTACTCCAGGAAAAAGATAATAATGCTGTAATCACAAAGAATTGCTGCCACATAGTAGGGCATGGTAACAATAGCTCATAGTGCATTTCAGAGAAAGATAGAAAAAAGGTGTTTAAATGCTTCCACCACAAGGAAATGACAAAGATTTATGGAATAGATGTGCCCACCTTGATTTGATTATGACACAATGGATACATGTGTAGAAATATCTCATGGTACCCCATAAATCTGTATAGTTTATAGGTAAAAAATCTTACAGTAGAAACACAAAGAGTTAGATATAAATGAACATGTAGTGATCAAACTTAAAATTTTATCAGATTTGTGTGAATGTAGTGTGTTAAAGCCACCCAGTGTCTTGTGTTTCTCCCCTAGCCATTATCATGGCCTTGGGATGGAACTCTCTAGCCAGTGTTTTAGTGACTCTATACTTATATGTACCTTTTCAGCATGTTTCATATGGCTAAGTATTTGGTGGTTATAGAGGCATAATTGGAGATGGACATGGTAGAACAGGCCTGCAGTCCCAGAACACAGAGATGGGAACAAGAGACTGCTGTGAGGCCAAAGCCAACTCAGTCTCCAGAGCAGGGCCCCATTGCTAAAGAAGAAATAGGATCACATACACATCACTTTGAAATTTGCTTTTATTTGGTTCAACACTGTTCAGCTTGCACATCTGGGAAGTTCATTGTTCTAAATCTATAAGAAAAACACATATATACAGGCACATGTGCACACATGCACATAGCCGTACATTCACTAGGTGCAAAGATACACAGGCATACATACACATATGCACAGGCACACATGCACACAGACGTACAAGCACATAGGCCTAGATGCACACATTCACACAGGCAAACATGTACATAGGCATAAATTCACCCAGGCCACCTGGTACACATACCCAGAACTTAAGTTTGAGGAAAAAGGAGTAGTTAGTAAAATAGGAACACGTTTGCTTTTTTCCAAAATGTCTATAGATTAATGAAACTCTCATTCATGCAGAAAGCCCCTCCTCGCGAGGTTGCTAAGCTCCTGGGTTTTCACACGCATACATGCCTGTGTGAATGTGTGCCTGTGTGCATGCTTGCCTGTGTGAATGTGTGCGTTTATGTCTATGTGCACATGTGTCATTCAGGGGCAGTAGAGGTTTATGCCCCTGGAATCTTCCAGGAATATTTAAACTTTCTGAATCCAAACAGAACAATGCCACATGCTAAGACAGGAGGCAGAAAGGAATTGTGTGTTCATTGACCCCAAAAGGAGGCAGATGCTTAGACTCTCTTGGGAGTTATTGGGGAGTGGGAATAAGTCAGGGAGAAGACAGCCACTTAAAAGGGACTGTGGACACCACCATAAGGACACTGAAAGCAAGAAGGTCATAAGAGGGTGAGGTAAGGGGCTTGATGTCATTTGACTTGTTGTTTAAAGACAGGACATCTAGGTGTGGTGGCTCAAGCCTTTAATGCCACCAGTTGGTAGAGAGTAGTGAAACAGGAGGTTTAGTATTGGCTCAAGTTTAGCCTGGACTACAAAGGTCAAGGTCTCAGAGGCCCTCCTCTCAGAGCAGCACAGACTGTGCCACAATTGCTCTGGGTTGCCCATCCTAAGTAGGATAAGGCCCTGTTGCTAAGGACACAACACACTTTGGTATGAGACATAGAGAAAACAAACTGGAACTGACCTGAAAATTTCCTCCCTGCTGACCAGCTTTCATAGTTCAGGAAGTTGCTATGTGGAGTGCTGGGGGTTGGAGGGGGGAGTCGTCAGTGGTATTACCTAGGGCTGGACCCTGCATGCCACAGTATTGACCTCCCAGGCAAGATGTACCCACCGGTGCAATAGTGGCATGAAGGTTATAGAGAGAGCCAACCACTTTCTGGTTGAATTTGAGTCCTAGTCCACAAGAAGGAACTCCTGACTGGTATTGTCAACCTGTTCAAAAGCTAATGGAGCTCATGGGTCCTAGGGGTGAGCCTACTACTGCTGTTTTACTAAATGGGCATGATGTTAAACCACCCTCTAAACATGATTATAGCCTTAAATTGGCACTGTTCTCAGCCTTGCAGAGACACTTCTTTTTGCAGTGCAGACTCATTCCTGGCAAAGTGCTGAGTTAGCTCAGGCCTAAACAAGACATCTATCTATACCATAGCCCCCTCCCCCAACACACATATCCCAGATTTGGGAAACACTTCAGAAGAGGGATCAGGAAGAATGTAAGAGCTGGAGGATGAGGAGGAATGCTGTGGAATGCTATCTTCAAGACAAGGATATTACACTCATTAGCTCACACCCAGCTATGGTCACCTGCACAGGTCCTGCAGACGATCAAGTCAAGAAGATCAATTAACATCCCAACAGGCAGCATTGACTGGACTAAGTGGGTTATATAAAAACCAAAAGGGGAAGACATGAAGGTGGGAAGGGCTGTATTGAGGGTGTTCAGGAAGAATGGGAGGGGGCTCTGAGAATAGATATGATTAAGATACACTGCGTACATATATGAAATTGGCAAAGACTAAATAAAAGATATCCCAATACTAATAAAAATTATTTTAAAAAATATTGAAAACAGAAAGAGCACTCCTTACTGTGTGCCTATAGTAACTGTAGGTGTTAGAGGACCGGGTTACTTGAGGTCACTCTAGCTGCTTGTCACAGAACTGTATGAGGCAGGCACCTAGTGTGCTACTGAGGGATAGGTAGGCACCCAGTGAGGAAGTGTGGGCTAGTTGAAAGTTTGTCTTCTTGTGAATAACAACTCAAATGTCTCTATCTCCCTGCAGGGTGTGTGTGCAAAAGCCACTTCCTGTTGCCTAAGAGGGGGGCTGGCCTGCCCACACCTGGATATCAGACTTCAGGCCTCCGGAACTACAGGGAAGGGCACAGTCGAGGTCAGGAACTTTGTCACAGAGGTGCTGGCCGACTGATACAGCTGACAAATGGCCTGCTCTAAGTAAAGGGGAATTGCTATCTGCACCACCTGGGACTTCGTGTTGGTGTTGATGCTCCTCAGAACCTGGGAGTCACAGCTGTGGCAACCCTACAGCTGAATCATGCCATTGCACATGTCAGTCCCAGAACACCTGGCATCGGGTCACATCACAACCCTTTAAGGAGTGTGAGGGGCTCATAGCATTGGCATCATGGGTTGTCATCAGTCATCACCACCCAAACATTGACATCACAGGTTGTCATCAGGCATCACCACACAAACATTGACATCACAGGTTCCAGTCACCACCCATAACATTGACATCACAGATTTCCATCACCACCCATAACACAGGTTGTCATCTGTCATTACCACCCATAACATTGACATCACAGATTTCCATCACCACCCATAACATTGACATCACAAGTTTCCATCACCACCCATAACATTGACATCACAGGTTTCCATCACCACCAGCCACTTTATGTTCTGCATTTAAGAATATTCAATTGGGGTTCTATAGGAGAGGTGGCTCAGCAGTTAAGAACACATGCTGCTCTTCCAGAAGTCGCACATGTCTGGTGACTCACACCCACCTGTAACTCCAGATCCTGTTCTGGCCTCTGAGAGTAGCTGTACGTGTGTGTGTGTGTGTGTGTGTGTGTGTGTGTGTGTGTGTGTGTGTGTGTGTGTGTGTACACTTAAAAACAGTTTAGGTATATATCCCCAATCCTCATCCAGGAAAGAGATTCAGAATGGAGTGTGGGTGTCTCATAGCGATTGAGTTTCCAGTTAGAAATTATTATGGAATTTAAAATGCTATGTAAATGTATAATTATATATTGAGTGCAGATATATGCCTCCCCCAACCACACTCCTCACACTAAAACACAAGTACCAATGGTAGCGCCTCTGTTTATTCTATGATCCTAGGCAGAGTCTCTGCCATGTGTAGTAATACATCATTGGTACTTGAAAAATATTTGTGGAATGAATGAATGAATGAATGAATGGTCAAAGAAATGAGTCTACCAGGGAAGTGGGAACAGGCCCAGTAATCGACCTGTCCTTGGCAGCTGTAATGGCTGTCTCCCCAGGAGGTGACCAAGAAGGAGCTGGGCCTCCCACAGCCTTTGTACTGAGAGCTCACCTCTGACAGACCCAGTGGAAGCCACACAGGCTGCTCCAGGCAATGCCTGTCAGCCAGAGAACTTTCTAAATTGCAGGAGAGAAATGAGCTGAGAAAGCAAACTTTGCACAAAGCAGGCCCCCAGGATGTTGTGGGGACAAAGAAAAAAACAAAACAATGTGCTCCTCATGGCGGGCTCCACAGACTGCAGGATGCTGGGACCACCCGCTCAAAGCCGTCAGCCTGCTTTACACTAGGGAAACGTTGAGGCATCTCCTTGTTCTCCAGGCCCCTCCCACACACTGAATGTCTGGCAAGGTCTCAGGGCCCTGGGGACATCAGACGCCCAAGCATCTCTCACACACAGACACTGTCTCACCAAGTCTTCAGGACCCTGGGGACATCACAGATGATGCTCAGGCTGATGGTTCAGTGAGTCATCTGCTCCTGGACTGATAAATCCTTTCCCACCGTTGCTCATCAGCCCATTTCTAACTACTGCTCCTGACACATGGATGTCTCTGGAGCAGTGGCTGAGACTGACACAGAACATACTCCAAACCACAAGAGGCTCAGCAGGGGAACCTGCTTTCAGGATTACGGGAAAGTGTGGGAAGGTATGAAGGGTGGGAACCATTGTTCCCAGCTGTGGAGAAGGCCTGCTTAAAACCCCAGCATCCCTGAAGCTGAGCTACAGATTAACGAGAGTGCACGCATCTAGAGATAGAGCACACAGGCACCAGACATGACCCAGTCAAGGATGCAGCAGTTACCATCTTCTCAAAGTACAGCAGGCCCTGCTTCCACTTGGCAGCAGCGTGGAAGGAATTGTCTTGCCCACTCAAATACATCCATGCATGCACACACACCCACACAACAGACATATACTCGTGCACGTGTACAAACATATAGATATATACAAAGACAGATAGACACACATATAGACATACACATACATAGACACACACATATATAGACACAAAGGGACACACAGACATATTCATATATACACAGATACACAATAGACACACAGACACAAAGAACACACACTCTAGGAACCCATCAGCCACTGCACAGCCAGGAAGCCAGAAGCAATGATGTGCAGCTGACCCTGCCGTTCCCTGGGTTATCTCTTCCCAGCCATTGGTTGCCATAGCAAACCTGTCAGCAAAGTGGTGAAGAGAGACGAACCCAGATGGAGACTGTAGCATTACACCAGAGCTCAGATAAAAAATGGCCAGACATGGCTGTTGCAACCAGATGGCCACAGACTCCTTTGATTGGGGACACCCAGTCTGGGGGTCAACTTCAGTGACAATTGCCATAGTGTTTGGTTTTGTAGGGGGCTGTTTAATCACCACCCAAATAGGATAGTTGAGCACTGAGAACAGCAGATGTGGCCCTGTCAAAATGTTGGTGTTACAGCTGTAATCCAGGACCTCAGATCGTGACTACATCTGAGGTTCATTTTAAAGAAGATAGTAGTTCAAACAGGGGATTTGGGGGAGGGGTCTTAATCCATTTGGCTTCTGTCCCTGGAAGAATAAATTTTAGGACACAGATGCACAGTAGCTATGTGAAGACAGAGAGAAGACACCATCTAGAAGCCAAAGATAGAAGGAAGCGATCCAGCCAATGCCATGATCTCAGCCCTCCTCTTCCCGCGGTGAGACAGAACATTGCCGCTGGACCTACATGGTGGGGGTACTTTGTCTAAGAGCCCAGCAGACTCCCACAGGCACCACACACAGTGTCCTTTCATGGTGGTTGATCTTCATTGTCAACAGAATACAGAGGACAGAAGCAGCTGAGCACCAGAGTGCATGTCCCATTTTGTCACTCTGGATGCTGTGTGGCCAGCCGCCTCAAGTTCCTGCTGCTATGATATCCTGACCATGAAGGATGGTACCCTTGATCCATGAGACAATATAAGCCTTTCCTCTCTTAATTTGTTTCTTTCCAGGTATTTGTCACAGCAACAAGAAAGAAGCTAACACATGCTCCAACCAGAAAGTGGTCTCCGTGCAAAGGGTTCCTTCCCTTTGGCAAGAGTCTTCACCAGCTTCATAATTCCTAAATATTAGTGTCTGAGGAGAAAGCTCCAGTCCCTCTACTTTGAAATTAATTCAGAATGTAAAATTTAAGCTGTCTTTTCTTAGGTGTACTTGTGCATCAGAATGCCTTCCTCGAGGACAGCCAACCAAAGATCCTTGGTGCTGTGGATGAAGGGCAGGATCCAGTGAAGAAGGCCAGGGCAGAAGCCATGTTGGAATTTAGACTGTGGAGACTTTAACTTTCTGGAATCCCCACTCTTAGAAACTGGGAAAGACTGGGGAAGAGCTATGGCTGCCCCCACCCATGGGACAGAAACCAAGATAGCATCCTGCTTTTATGTTGTGGAGTGTTCTAGAAAAGATATTCTTAAAAGATGCACTTTGACCCTAAATCAGCAATCAAAGGCTGAAGGCATTGTTCTCAAGCCCAGCTGCAGGGCCCACTCTGTATTTGCATCAGTCTTCGATGTAAAGATGGATGTGCGTGGGAGAATGTGCAGCAAATGTGGTGTGTATGTGGTATATGTGGTATATGTGTAGTATATATGTGTAGTATATGTGGTGTGATGTGTTGCAAGTCCTTGCATGGCTGCAATGAGGAAGCAAGGAAATGAAGCAATGATAAACACAGACAGAAACAGAGAGAAGTAACTGAGTTCTGGAGTCAGGTGGCCTGGGCTCTTGGATGGAGAAACTGTCACACCCCAGAAGCTCAGTATTTTTATGATATAGAGTTAAACATGGAGTTGTGGTTATTACATACAACAGAACAAGGCAGCACGGTTACTGAATGTAGATAAACAAGAAGGTGGGGGGGGGGTGTTAAAGCATATGGCCAGATCAAGGAGATGGGTTGAGCTAATGTCAGTAGGAGCAGCTTCTGTAGAAGAATCTTTAGGTTGTAAACATCCATGGAGGGAGCTATGGTGGTCATTATCTGTGTACACTATGAACATTTGCACTCATTTGCACTGAGGAAGGCTTTGCCATTTCCCTGAACTTAGCCTGGGGAAGGCTTTGCCATTTTCCCATGATTCTGAGGCTTTGGAGTCTTTGACACAGTCATGCCTGTGTCAACAACACACATTCCCTCAGGACTTCACTCCCTCAGGGCTTTCTCCACTCCCTGACAGTGTGGTGTGGTGTGTGAGTGAACTGTTGTGCTGAAAGCATGATATGTGCTTGTGTAAATCCCCCTGTACCTGGAGAGGTTTTCAGCTTGATATGTGCTTGTATAAATCCCCTGTACCTGGAGAGGTTTTCAGCCTTGGCCCCAGCTTTCCTTCCATATTGCTCCAGAGAGGGGTCTCTGGATCCCTTCTGGTTTCATTATTATTGAATTGAATCCCCTCCAGCGTGGTGGCATTGCTCTTACATCTGACTCCCTGAGCAGGAATTGGAGTGTGCTGGGCCATCTGCCCCAAGGAGCCCGTTGGCCTCATCACCCACCACCTGCCGCTCCAAGGCTACCTCTGAAACTTTCTTCTCCTTACCTGTCACTTGGCCCGTCATCACCATGGGTCAGCTTCAGCTTAGACAACAATTCCAGAAAACCTCCCCAACCTCACACATAGGCTTTGTATCCCTTTGTGCCCCACCCAGTCTTCTCCTCAACTTTTTGTGTCATGTTTTCAGCTTTGCCACTTGGCAAGAGTGCGTTCTCCGTAACCACAGAGTATCTGGTTTTACTACTGTGAACAGCCACTTCTCCATGTCGTTTCATTGCTGGAGTGTTTGCATCAGCCAATCACAGCTCCCGTTCCAGCAGAAGAGGAAGACCAGACTGAAAGGGCATGCTAGTTCCTTCAGTAGAGTTGCACATGCACACGGCCACACTTTGCTCAAGGACAGCTGGGAAGCATTGTCTTTAATCTATACACCATGGACTCCACTTTAGCAGAGATCATTTTACTGTGGTAGACAAAGGGACTGGGTGGAGATGGAAAAGTAGTAGTCCCTTATTTAGTACCCTCAGGTATCCATGGAAACCTTTCCTCTGACCCAGCCTGTACTCTGTTCCATGTTTCACAGAAGTCTTTGGCATCCACCACAGTGGCAAGAGGAAACCACACTCCGTTCCCAGGATTCTATGCCCCATTGGGTTATGATGGGAGCCATCAGACAGCAATGCTGCCCATCTTTCTTCCTAGCCTTGCTGTCCGTCTGGCCTACCCTTGTTTTTGCCTCTGTGGGCAAGGATGATAGGTTGCAATGAGATTGTGCTATGGACTAATGGGTGCACTGGAAAAGCTTAGGAAATGGCACAAGCTCCTAGCATCCCTTCATGACTGAGACCACACCACTGCTCCCACACAGACCATCAGTAAGAGGAGTTTATTAAAAAGGCCTCTGTAACAGAGCTCAGCCATATGGTCTGCAAGGAATCAATATGTTAAGCCACCCTGCATAAGCAGACAGGCTATAAATAAAATCAGATCCAAGGACTGTCCCGGATATAAAGGACCTCTGTGCACCCTGATTTGTCATGTTCCCGAGTGTCGCTGTTATCATCACTGCTAATAACGGCAGCAGAATGTGTCATTTATCAAACAGCACCCCCCCCCATTCCACACACTAGGTTTTTCATCCCATGATGCTCCAGGACACATGCTCCCTCAGGCTGCTCTGGCAGGTGTGATACTCGGTTCAGAGGAGATAAGTTATTTTCCAGATGCCGCCAGAGCCAGGCTGGCAAGCAGTTTCACCTCTAAAACTCTTATTTGTTCATTTGTATTTTTAACAAATATTTTTTATGTGAAAAAGAAGCTCCCTCAAACCATAAAAGTCAAAATTGCCCCTAATGACACCTCTTACTGCTTTTGAAGTCTGTAATGAAAGCTTAGGTAAAAACTACCAGTCCTTCCAAGCCACTCCCAGGGATAAGCACAACTGGTTACCGGGCTGCTTTTCCCGACACCCCCGACCCCACACCCCATGTTTTACCTGTGTTTAAATTGTCGTTCTCACTCTCTCAAACATTCATTTCAAACAGGAGGAGCTAAAACCCCTATGCTTAAGCCTAGGGAGAGAAAGAATTCTCCTCTAAGGACTCACACTTCTGTAACACTGGCCTCCAGTCATTTGTTCCTTCATTCATTCATGATTCAGTCAAGAAACATCGATCAAGTGCTTCATCCTCCTGGAGAGTTAGTTCCATTCTTTCTCTCTTTTTCTCTCAATAGAATCTGCCATGACAAGTTCTTCTAGGTCACTAGGAGTAGGAGAATCGGGCAAGGGTGACAGAAGGAAAGAGTAGCCCTGAGAGGCCGGCTCAGCCTCCCCAGCTGAGTGGTGGTTTGTTTGCTGTTTATTTGACAATTTTGAGATAGGATCTCTCTCAGGTTAACCTTGAATTTGCTATGAAACCCAAGCTGACCTAAACTGCTCATTCCCCTGTCTCAGTCTCCCAAGTGCTGGGATGGCAGGTTATACCCACCATACCAAATAAAAGGTTGCAATCCCCCTCCCCCAAAAAGGCAGCCTCGGTGATCCCACCCCTGCCTATTAGCAGGCGGGGTTCCTAGAAAATGGGATAGAAGTAACCACTGGGGCTGTGACAATCAGGGCCTCAAAGAGCAAACTAACTTTCTGTCTGCTGTATTTGCAGCCCCCCACATTCCTGGACTCCAGAGAGCCTCATCGCCCACCAGCCCCTCTGACCAATAAAGCCCTCACATCAACAATGAACAGAATGGTTCATTAAGGACCAGGTTTGCAGGTACGTGCACTGCACTGAGAATCACAGCATGTTTTTAGAAAATAAACTCAAATTAGCAATTACAGTTGCTTGTCTCATTTTCTGGCTGAACATATTCCCCTTGCTGTCACTTTTGCTGCCACGGCCTTCTCCAGGGACAGAGATTCTGTACCTAGAGACTCTGGAGAAATAGAAAAGACTTTGCACATGACCTACAACAGACTTGGCACCCTGTAGACGTGATCGTATGTGTTAGACACACCAATCACCCTTGAGCTGGGTACCAGGTGACCTTTTATGTTCTTATCAGATGTAAAAATCAGTCCCATTTTACAGGTGAGGAAGCTGAGGCTTGGACTAAGGGATTTTCATGCCCGAGAACATCTCTGTATTGATTACTTTTCTTTGCACCGTAACTAACAGAAGAATAGTTAAGGGGACAAGGTTTTATTTGAGCGTACAGTTTCAGAGAGGTTCTGTTCCATTTACACCAAGGCTGATGGAGGAGCTCCCTCTGTGAACATAGGTGGCAGAGGCAGTTCATATCAGGCTGACACCACAGACAGAAACAGGGATGGCTAGAACCTCCAAAGGCCCAGATCTAATGGTGATTTTCTGCCAGCCAGACCCTGGTGCCTAAAGGTTCTGAACCCTTCAAAATAGTACAGCATGCTTCAAAACTGAAACACCAACCCAGCCACAAAACTTTCTACTAACAATCTATCCCTCCTGCAAGATGTGTCTGGGCAATTCAGGCACAGAACTTGTGGGCGTGACCAACCAATGACAAGTCTTACTGGAGGCACATGCCATGAGAGGGAGTCCACGCCTGACATTGTCTGTATGATCAGTAATCAGAGGCTGGATATCCCAGGGGAAAAAAATCAATAAACTGATACCTAATGATAGTCCAGCAGCTGATGGAAATAGATACAGAGATCCACAGCCAAACATTAGGTGGAGAGAAAGTCTAAATTGGAGGTCTCCAGCAGGTCCCTGCCCTCGGAGCTCAGAGAACCCCACAGAAGAGGGGGAGGAAGAATTGCAGAAGCCAGACACCAGGAGAACAGGGCCCACAGGATCAACTAAGCAGGGCTCACAGAGACTGAAGCAGCAATCGTGAAGTCTGCATGGACCTGCCAGACCCTCTGCATATGTTATCTTGTTAGCTTGGTGTTTTGCAGGACTCCTAACAGCGGGAGAAGGGGTGTCTCTGACTCTTTCATCTTCTCTTGAAACCTTCTGCTGGGTTCCCTTGTCCAGCCTTGATATGAGGGCTCGTGCCTAGTCTTATTGTATCTTGTTATGCTGTGTTCAGTGGATATCTATGGGAGGCCTGCTCTTTTCTGAAGGGAAACAGAGGAGGAGTGGATCTGGGGAAGAGGAGAGGAGAAGGGAATGAGACAATTGGAGGGAGGGAAAATTGCAGTAGGGATGTATTGAAAACAAAAAAATAAATTACATATACACATATATATCTGTCTCTCACAGGTTCATATATATGTGTATATATATCCACCATGCATATACACTGCTCCATCATACTTTTATGAGTGTATGTGTGTGTGTGTGTGTGTGTGTGTGTGTGTGAACTTATGAGAGACACTTCACATTCAAAACATAATAGTCACTCTTGCTTCATCAGTTGCTAAAGGGCTCAAGCCAAAATCTGGAGGTTTATTCTCAATTCACAGTTGATTAATTTTTTATTCTTTAGATTGGGCCAAAAACTTAACTTTGAAGTCTCTATGATTCTCTCCATAAACAGCCATTGTGGGTGGAGTTACACTGTACTCAGTGAGCAATGGCTGGCTTTCTGGTATGTACCAGTTCCATCCATCCTAAGGACTTGGAACATGAATACATATCCTAAGATCCCAGCCATGGGAGAGAGTTACCCTAGCAATGTCTAGGTCATGGCATCATCCCTTACATTCTCAGGCCTCTCTCCTCCCACATAAACCATTCTCCACAATATGGTTTAATGTTTAAAAAGTCCATTTTGACTAATATATTAAAATATAAGCATCATGTTCATTAATGAGACACCAGGCAATTTTATTATCTATATATTTCATAGGTCCAAACCAGGGTAAAAACTTCTGTATCTTCAAACACCCATCACTTCCTTAAGATAAAAACATCCAATATCCTTTCTCCGTGTTTCTTGAGCTATGCCATACATTGTGATTTCTATAGACACCTTGAAGGCAATTTTGTGAAACTTGATTGTACAATTTGAGGCTCCTGCTTCTTTGAGGAACACAGTCTATTCTCTGTAATCAGAGTACAAATTCTTTTCACAACAGGCTCTCACTAGCCCTTCCCCCCTCCTTCACCATTCCCCTTCCTGTTCTTCTCCATCTGGACTTACTTAGTTTGTTTCTTTGTTTACTTCCAACCTCTTAACTTCTATATGGGCAAGTCTTTCTGCTCTGCATGACTCTGTCTTCTTATATTTCCTGCATGGATTTTCTTTCTGCTTGAGCCTGGAGATGCATCTTACTGGTAGAGTATTTGCTTGATTTACCCAATGCCCAGCACTGAAGAAGAAAAGGTGATCTCGGTTTATGCATAGCTTCCACTGGGAAGCCTGCCCTGATCTCTGCCTTCCCAGATCACACGTAGGCCCTCTGCTGTAGGGGCTTATGACATTATCTCTTTCCCACCCTGACATGAGTCCTGCTCAAAGTGTTATTCTCCACACAGGACTTTACTCTTAGAAGGCAGGGCTAGTGTCTGTCCTACCAGCACCAAAGTACTTGATTGTGGCAATGAACAAATGAACGGATGTTGAAGAAGTTTACAGGCATAGATAGGAAGTGTCAGGAAAGGGATTTGAACTTCAAACCCCACTATGCCCCTCTATGAGGAATGTTAAAACACAGGTTAAATGAGTTACACTCAATACTTCCTAAATATAAATCATGATATAGCCAAATAAGGTATATTTTAGGTGTTGCTTTGTCTTTGAGTCCCACTAGAATAATTAAAGTTAAGAATTTGGGCAAAAAGAACATCCTCCCCAAAATTATGCATAGTAAGGAACAATATTTGGCCAGGAAACCAGTGTTTCTGGACATCGTCTTCCCAGTTGGTTTCATGAGCATAGCATCATCTGAGAAGGTGGCATGCTTAGTCATCACTGAGTGATTCAGCAATGTCACTCAACAAAATGAAATCCTAAACCAACTGCTGTCCATCAGATATGTGGGTATTGAGGAGCAAGGCATACTTCTGGGTGGATATTTTCTTTCCAGTGAGGAAAGATCAATATTTTGATACAGGACCTTCTGCTTAACCCAGGCTGGTCTCAAACTCACTATTCTCCAGCCTCAAGACCCCAAGTGCTGGCTTTACAGAGGTACAACACAGGCCTGACTCCATACAGGTTTGTGTCTTAGGCACCTTCCAGCAGAACAAAGGAGGAAGCAGAGAAAGGAAACTAAAGGGGCTTTCAAAGCTATTCCCTGCATGTGCACAGGGAGGGAATGCTTAAGGAAGTTGAGCCGGCTGCTTCAACTCACTGTGCACCAGGCATATTAAGCATGCCACTTGCCTTCTCCGGTTAAACCCTCACAATAACCCCCTGAGGAGTTATTGGGTGGTGTCTGTGCTTGCATGGTGTTAAATGGGTCTTGAGCCTTACCTCAAGGGCTAGGTCCACAAGCAAAGGGCTCTGTTGACTCTTGGCCTGTGTTGTACCTCTGTAAAGCAACTACTGAGGACAAACCACACGGCTTCAAACTATAGAAGATCCTAGAAGATGTCTTTGACACCTTCACCTTAGCTGAAACTCTCTCCAGAGAGGTTAGGTACCAAGTCAGACAAATGGTAAAGGAGCAGAATTCAAACTTCCATGTTCTTGTCTCCAACGTGTCCTGCCTTAGCCAACATCGGGTGACAAATAACCTCAGCACTATCACTCTCTAGTGGTACCACCTGTGAAAGTACTGTGAATTTGAGGCCAGGATCCTGTCCTGAATTTGACTCAGTTTAGTTGGTTGGACAGCGCCTGCACCCTCCAGGGATTTGAAGGTAAACTCAAACAGCCTCAAATTACATTAGAGATTTGGACCATGAAGGTGAAGGCACTTCCCTCTGCTGTGCCATTAGTGGTCCTTGGGAAGGACAGGAAGAAGGAGACATACTTTGTTGCTGATCCCCCAGCAGCAGAAGAGTGCATCTCTTCCTAGAGGAAGCCTGCACCCGCCTCTTCTGCAGGCTAAGACCTCTGACCTGCATTTGCATACACAAAGTCCCCACAGAAAGCACTGACCTGACCACACTGGCTGTCCCCACCTAGAGAACTCAGGGACTAGAGGGGACTGTCCTCAACTCTCTCTCATTAAAATTAGAGTCAGTAAAGCTCAAAGACTGCTTCCCTGGTATCTAAAAATCAAATATCAAGCCAGGGGGAGTGGTACACACCTGTACTTCCAGTCCTGTGGAGGTAAAAAATCAAAGTCACCCTTGGCTACACGGTGAGACTGAGGTTAGCCTGAGCTAGGAAACCCAATTTCAAAACAATGAAAATGGAAAAAAAATGTCAAGATGACAAAAGCAATCACCATATGTTCTTTTCTTCTTTGTTTCTGTCAGGCGTTTTGTTAGTGAAGAGATGCTAGTTTATACACTGCTGACATGAGATCTGCTTCCTCTTCTAGTAACCCTTCCCTAAAGAACCCTCCCATTTCCACGGGACCAAGATGCTAGTTCATACACTGCTGACATGAGATCTGTTTACTCTTCTAGTAACCCTTCTCTAAACAACACTCCCATTTCCATGGGACCAAGGTGACACCACCTGCTTACAGAGTGGCCTAGGGGTAGTTTTTTTGGTAGTCTGTGGGACAACATCTCAAGATGTAGCCCTGACTGACCTAGAGCTCTCAGAGGCCTATGTGACCCTACTCCTAGGTACTTGAGACACCATGTCCTGTAGCAGCTGAAAGTTTTGACAAGCAGAAGGGGGGATACTTAGGGTTCCTGCGTAATACCTTGGGAACTGGACCCCAAACAGGACTAGACAGACAACTCAGTGGTTAAAGAGATCACTTGCTGTTCTTGTCAAGGACTTGAGTTTGGAAGTTTGGAGTGGGAGTCCCAGGACTCAAGCTACAGGGGTCTAGCACCTCAGACCACACACACACACACACACACACACACACACACACACACACACACACACACACACACACAGCCCAACAGAGGCAATTTAAGAGAAAAGAAAAAGAAATGTTTAAAAACGTTCATTAAGTTTCTACTCACTGTTTCGTGGGTACAATGACAATTGATATTTATGGAAGCCTACTAGACAATATCTACTGAGCAATGTCTAGAAATTTCACACAGATCATTTTATCCAGTTTTCACAGACTAAACATTCTGTGGAACATCTGGTGCTATCTAGAACCATTTTTGATTGTCACAACTAAGGTGGAGGGGCCTGTGACTGGCATCTAACGGGTAGAAGCCACGCTTGTTGCTAAGCAGGGAAAATGACAGTGACAGCTTCTCAAAGCGAAACGCTGTCTGGCACAAGATGACAATAACACCAAGGAGGAGAAACAGTGTTGTCAAACACACTGCTTTTAATGCTTCCATTTTACAGGTAGGAAAACTGAGCATCGGAGGGACTGGGGCTAAGCAGAATAGAATCATTGCCTCATTATTTACCGCACACGTATGAACGTGCCCAAACACAATATTTTGTCTGCTGTAGACCCACCAGCCCCTGACCCTGGAGGCACACTTCTGAACAGTCAGAGTTTGAAGCAACTGTGAAACATGCTAACGCTAGCAACCAGCTCACACCTGATTCCAAGGCATCCCTAAGCCATGGGAACAGTTACTGGCCCTCAGAGAAGAAGAAGAGAAACCCTGGTTCATGAATTTGCCAACTGTTACCCTCCCCCTCAACTGCAGCTCCCATAGGTATTTCTAGCTCTAGATTATACTGAGTCTTTGGGCCTGAAAGAACAAAGGGAAAATCACCTTCAGAAACAGGCAGGGAGGACACTAGGAGAGAAGAGTGGGTGAGACACCCTTTCCATATTCATCCTCACACTTCGGATCAGAAAGTAATTGCCAATTGTTATCATGTTAAGAAAGAGGTAGTCATGGAGGTCAAACTTTCTGATTTCTTATTCAGGGAAATTTTCCATTCCCCAAACCTCATCTAAAAGGCCAAGCCAAAGAAAGCTGTGCTCTGTAACAGGGCTCAGAAAACACAAATGGTTTTCTTTATAGAGTCCTTTGTGCATCAGAAAGCAAGGGACTCGATCAGACTCATTATTTCCCAACAAAGACACAAGGTTTCCTTTTAGCACCTGCTTGCTTCTTGCTATCAAAGAGACGTCTTGAACAAATGTATCCTGGCCAAGGAAGATCAAAAGACAGGCTCCTGTCCTGGGTGAATAATATTTTTTCACATTATTTCCAGTTGAATTTGCTTAAATCTCTTCTATTTTACTCCGTGTCATTATTTGGACGCTCAGTCTTGAATTATGGCTGGTAAGGGGATAAGGAGACATTCTAGTGAATAATCTTGAGTAGCAGAGGGTAGAAAAGACAGACAGACCCAGGGCTGATGGACAGATAAAGAGAATAAGAAAGAGATCATTGTTTTATCACAGTGACATTATAGATGCCTATGTCCACATTAGGTACATGGAGGGGTCATGTACACACTTGAGGGAAACACGCTCATGAAAATCATGAGTGTATTAAGTAATAGCAAGCAAATTTCTTTTTCTAAAAGATTTACTTTTAAGTGTGTGCACATGCATGTGCATGCACATGTGAGCACAGGTGTCCAGAGGCCAGTAGGAGGCATGGGATCCCCTGGAACTTGAGGTAATAATGTCTATGAACTGCTATGTGGGTTCTGATAACAGAAGTCTGGTCCTCTACGAGAACAGCCAGGGCTTTTAATTACTGAGCTCCCACTCCAGTCTTCAAGCAGATTTCTTTTATCTCTTGCCTTGGGATGGCCCAAAGAGATTCCTACCCTCTGCAAATCCCCACATCATTTCCCCAGCATCCCTGAGCATGACAGATGAACCACGAGAAAGGGAGGGGTGCCTTCTGGCCAGGGTGATGGGTAGTGAAACAACCCTGATGAAAGCTAACACACACTGAGCTGTGTTTGCTACTCTTTTGTCTAAGCCATATGAGTGTCAGCTTGCTGTATAAGGTAGGCAGATGGAGAAACTGAGACAGGGTCCTAGGTAAAGATGTCAGAATGAGTCACACAGACATGATGGCTGACCAAGTTCCTTCTCCTCCCTATACTTCCATTCTTTTTTCTTGTAAGATAGAGACAATAAGGGACTAGAGAGGTGACTTAGCAGTTAAGAGTGTTTGCTGTTCTTTCAGAGAACCCGAGTTAGATCCCTAGCCCCCATGTCAGGCAGCTCACAAACCCCTGTAACGGTAGCTATACACACACACACACACACACACACACACACACGAATGGAATCAATAGACCTCATAACTAACAAGGTTTCTGAGAAGAGTCAATAGAGAGGTAAAGCATTTAGTACAGTGTGTGGTTCACAGTACAGTTTCAGCAAAGGACAGAAATCCGTGGGGATTTTTTACATGTCCCTGCTCAGGTCAGTCTCCTTGAGCATCATCTACAGTCATGGAGCCCAGGTTCATCATGCTCCCTTCACAGGGGTTGTTCCTCCGGGTTCTGCCTTTTACACCCTTCAGGCACACACTTGTCATCACCAATCTCACCTTGCCCCTGCAAACCTCTGCATTTCACACTTTAGTGTTCCCCAGGCTTTTGAGGCCTCCCCTGGGCTGATGGTGGTGTGATGTAAAAGCTATTTGCAACTTTAGGTACCAAAAAAAAATGTTCAGTGTTAAGAAGGCAAGTGGGCCCTGTGTGAAGATACCCTAGAGGGTGTTTCCCAGAGGATGTCGTCAATGCCCCACGAGTCTCCTCCTCTCACTAGCAGACTCTACCCTCCTCACCGTTCCCTGTTGGGGCCTCCAAACTCTAACTACCAGGGTCAGAAACACAGTTCAGTCCAACTTTTAAAAGTGGAGGAGGGATGACAAATGACTGGCTCTCTTAAGGCTCCAGAGTGGTGGGCAGGCTGATTACAGTGGTCGTGGTACAGGGTCCAGGAAGGGTCACTTCTACTCTTCCGTGTGAGCACCGTCCCTAAGCAAGCACTTCCTTCTTATGGTACAGGTGAAATCCACCTCTTGCTCTTTCCAGCTTAACGTCCCAGTGGGAAGGGATCCACTACCTTTCCATGGTTCTTTATTAAGAGCCCAAGTGCAGTTTCATTGGCTCTCACTAGGTCACGTGGTAACAGTGCCCAATCACTGTAGACAAGAAACTAGTCTGTACTGACTGGGCAACCTTGCATAACTTGTTCACCTTGGCGGGGTAGGGGGCTGAGGGGACCGTGTCAAACCACCAGGACTAAAAGTAGAACCAGTCTTTCCCCAAAGGGCATGTGGGATATCTGTTACAGGAGAGCGGACAGGATGCTTGTCGTTCTTTTGCTTCAATGGTAGGACAAAACTGAAGGTGACCAAGACAAGGGGGACAAACACGCCAGGCAGATAGAGCTTGAGTGAGAAGTTTTATTAGAAAGGGGAGGGATGGGGAAGGAAAGAGAAAAGAGGTAAAGAGACACAGAGGGAGGACAGAAAAGAAGAGGGAGACAGGCGCAGAAAAACAGGAGAGCAGAGAGAGAAAAGCCGGAAGAACAGAAAGAGAGAAGAAGCAGAAAGAGAGCAAGAGAGCGTAAGTGGGCGGGGTCTGTCTTTTAAAGGGGTCCTTTGCAACTGCATGAAGCCTAGTACTCATGAAACCCTGGGCTGACCAGAGTACTGCCTGAGTGCATTCTGCCAGGTGACAGGAGCAGGCCAGCATAATGCCTGAATCCTTACAATGCTGGGCAAAGATAAACACTGACCACTGTCTGTGTGGCAAACCAATCTCTGTCTCTTCTTTGCAGTGCTGAGTATCTGCCCCAGTTAATCCAAATTCCCCATGTTGAAAATTAATATTAACTATCACATCTAACACATCTGCAAGAGGTTTTCTAGACTTTGTTAATTCAAATGGGAAGACCCACGTTTAATGTGAGCAGCACCCTTCCTAAGCTGGGGCAGGAACTGAACTTTTAAAAGAGAAAGTGAGCTGAGTACCAGCTTTCCTTCACTGCACTCTCCTTCCTGACTGCAAATGCAATGTGACAAGCTGCCCCACCCTCCAGCTGCCCCACCCTCCAGCTGCCCCACCCTCCAGCTGCCCCACCCTCCAGCTGCCACACCCTCCAGCTGCCCCACCCTCCAGCTGCCACATCCTCCAGCTGCCTCACCCTCCAGCTACCCCACCCTCCATTTTGTAGGCATTTCGGGTGGATTGGGTGAGACAGGTATTCTGGCACTAGGGAGTCCAGCTCAAGTGGAAAGGTATCCTGGAGCTCAGGAGCCAAGGACTACCACGGGCCACAGTAAGCATAGCATCTTACAGCCCTGCCCCAGGGAAAGGCTTCCCCAGTGTATTGGCTCTGTTCCAGCAGGAAAGGGTCTTTCAGCTGGGGATATTGGCCCAGTATAACCGTTTTGCCCAGGCAGGAGAGGGTTTCACAAGGGAAGTTGCTACAGCTCTGCTCCCGGAGAGTGGAGAGCCAAGTGTAACAACTCCACTCTGCCAGGGAAGGTTTCCCCAGCAAAAATGTTACAGCCCTGTTTGCTCTGCTCTGCCTAGGGTCATCTCTGCTCCGCTGCAAAAGAAGGTCTTCACCCAAAGCTCATTGAAGGGATTTATTGGGAGGGGACAGCGGGGTAGCAGGAACAGCCACAAGCTGAACAGACACAGAGTTTATATAGGGCTTTCAGGGTGGGAATTGGTCAGATTTTAATGCTGAGCTCACATTGGCTAGAGCTCCTGCTCGAGAATTGGTTAGTTTTCTGCACAGGGTTAGGGTCAGATTTGGCTCTGTTTTTAGGGCCAAAGTATGTTTTTTTCTTTCTCTTGCCCTTTTTAGCCTTTCAGCTCTAGTTTTAGGACCAGGGTACATTTCTTTCACTGACTCTAATTTCAGGGACAAAGTGTGTTTCTTTGGCACTGGTTTCAGGATCAGGGTACATTTCTTTGGTTCTGGTTGCAGGGCCAAAGTGTGTTTCTTTGGCTCTGCTCAGGGTGTGTTTCTTTGGTTGGACCTTTTTCCCTACACAGTTTCCCCACACAGTTTCCCCACCCTCCAGCTGCCCCACCCTCCAGCTGCTCCACCCTCCAGCTGCCCCACCCTCCAGCTGCCCCACCCTCCAGCTGCTCCACCCTCCAGCTGCTCCACCCTCCAGCTGCTCCACCCTCCAGCTGCTCCACCCTCCAGCTGCCCCACCCTCCAGCTGCTCCACCCTCCAGCTGCTCCACCCTCCAGCTGCTCCACCCTCCAGCTGCTCCACCCTCCAGCTGCTCCACCCTCCAGCTGCCCCACCCTCCAGCTGCCCCACCCTCCAGCTGCCTCACCTGCTGCCAAACCTTCCCTGGCATCAAACCATGAGCCGAAAAAAGCCCTTCCTCCCTTAAGTTGCCTTTGTCAGCCTTTTTGTCACAGCAACAGAAAAGTCACGGATGCCCTAGACAAATGTTCCACAAGCCTCAGATTCAGCTTGCATGAGCCCCGAGTCCAGCCTAAGCTGCTGTTCTCACAGATACATCCCTACCCTGAGTCAGCCTGTGACTTCATTCTGCTACTCCCACCTGCGGAGTTCCCTTCTTTTGGCTGTCAATCATGCAGGCCTGACAGGCATCTCACAGGCGCTAATCCCCACCTGCTGTTGACATCTTGTGACTTAATTCCCACAGAAGGGTGTCTGTATTTAAAAGCAATATCTTCATTGAAATAACAGGATGCTGAGACCTTTATAAATTGATATGCCAGACAAGAGGGAGGCAAAAGTGAATGCTAAGTTTCCTTGCATAATACTCTGTGGGATGTGTTTTTCCCCCTAAGAATATTTTAGCATTAATTAAGATAAACAATGATATATGCCGAAAGACAATTGAATCTGTTCTCAGTTAAAATGGTCTCCTTGTATAAAAATAGTACCCAAATTATAGCATATAAAGATGCAGGGGGGAAGTACTGTAAACCTATAACATGATTAAAATAGAAACACAAGACGATGATGATGAGGCCTCAAACAGATCTGGGAGAAGAGAAGAAAGATGGGGGAAGGAAGAAATGTCATGCTTAATTCATTCCCCACCCTCTGGGATCCACTTTATTGTGGCTCACTTTAGCAATAACTGTTTATCACAGCATGGTTAATGTGTGGTTCCCATGAAACTGGTGCCGTGTTCTGTAAGTGAATGACCCACACTGGAAAGAGCTGGGGTCAAGGTCATACTGGTAGGAAATGGCAGCCCCCATAAGCATGCCTTTGCATGACTGAGCTCAGGACCTCAGTCCAGGCCGTCTGTCTTTGGCCCTGTTCCCCTTCCCTTGGTCCGCTTTCTAGAACTCTTCTTAGGGTAGAATAAGGACAAAGGAACCAACCTGTGTGAAGCCTTCTTAAAATACTGGGACTGAGTGACAGTCCAATTGGCCAGCACGTGTCATGCAAGAGTGAAGACCTGAGTTTGATCCCCAACACACATAAAAAGCTGAGCACGGTGGTCCACACTTACAATTCCAGTGCTGGGGAGGAGGAGATTGGTAGACTCACGGGGCTCACTGGCAGCCAGCAGAGACACCGTGGTGAGGGGCCCTGTCTCAAAAGAAGTGGACAAGTGCCCGAGGGACAATACGCAAGGTTGTCCTCTGACCTCCAGGGACACGCACACACATATGCACATGCATGTGCACCTTCACACACATGAACATGAGCACACACTTAAATAAAGATGTGTCAAGTACTGTTATCAACTATTTACTTACTCTTTTAATCTACAGGACAATAATGGAAAATCATTGCTATCACATCATTATGCCTTTCTGCAGATAGGGGGAGGTGAGAATTTGTGAGATCAGGGATCTGATAGGAGTTGACACACAATATGGGGTGGGGGGGCTATCTGACTTCAGAGATCAGCCCCTGACTGCTGCCCTCTTCTGTTCCCTTTCTCTGGACAGGTCACCTTGAGTGGAGACTCTATCCATTTTCTCTAGTGTTCTGTAGGGCTGACTCTTGATAGCATCTCTTTATGCAGATGTGGTTTTGAAAACATATTTCATTTATCATTATTGGATGCATCTATGGGTGTGAGGAATCATGTGAGGTGGCCAGGGGACAGCTCTCGGGAGTTGATTCTCTTTCCACTGTGGGATCCTGGGATGGAACTCAGATTGACAGACTTATGTGTCGAGACTTGACTCTCTTAGCCACTTCGTCTGCCCTGAATATGCTCTTTTAAAAGAGCCTCTTTCTGTCTGTCTAATGGTTTTCTAGAAATTCTCCAAAGTTCTTGAGAGCTGAAGTTTCCAGGATTCCTCCCATCTGCCATGGCTCATCTTATAACCAGGGCCTCTGAATGTTCTTTGGGCAAGAACCAGTTCTATACTTAACTGGGTGTTTTGATTTTCCCTCTAGCTCCAGTAGTGGACATAAGACAGAGATCTGGCAATCTGTGTCTACCTCCCTTAGCCAAATGAGCAGGCAAAGAAGCTTGATGGGGATACTGATGGACGATAGGTATTTTTTCTCCATTCCCTGACTGCAGGAAGTATGGCGAGACTCAAAAGGACATCGTTCTTGCATGGATCACAGTCTGGGGAGTCTATGTTCATTCACGTGTGTCTCACACATCCATTCACTCATTCATAACCTTTCAGTCACTCAGCCCCTCCTTCGTACATTCACCCAGCATGAACTGAGCAGCTGCCCATGCTTCATGCTCCACTCCATCCGGAGGCTTACGTGACTCCTCGGATCCATCTCTGCTGGTGTGGATGGGTGGACAAAGGAACACCAGAAGGGTGACTTCAGCAGTAGGCCTTAGGACAGCAGCAGCTTCTGTGGCCTACTGCCCTGCACATGCCAACCAGTGGTGAGAAGGTTTGTCTTATCTGACTCTGCTCATGCTCTGTGCTATGTTCTCAGCATGCTCAACGCATGAAGGTTACAACCCTGGATGTAAAGTTCAGGGTGGAGCCTCCCTCTCCCTTACTGTCATTTCTAGGCTTCCTAAAGCAAACCTGCATTTACTTTGCCTTCTTCCCAGAGGTCAGCATGTGTTTATTCTTCACCTTGTTTCTCTAAGCATAATGTGGCTTGGGCAACATGCATGGCTGTGTCCTTGTAAGAAAACCACTGGATCATCTTTCCTGCAGAGTAGTTGACAGTGAATGGGGAAGGCTTACCATGAATCACCACTATTAAGCTGTTGTGCCTAATGTGGTTTTTCTATACAAAATACAGCAGAATATTTATTGCAAAGGTAAGGTAAGTATAATCCCTGATAAGCATTCATAAGTAGGATTACATGCAATGGAAAGCATGGCTCAAAGAAACATACTCCATTACTAATTGGCAACTTTCTGACTAGTCCTAAATATTATCAATCCCCAGGGACTATGCAGGTGCCTAGTGGGCAAAGCGCTTGCTGCACACGCATGAGAACCTGCTTTTGGTTCCTCGGCATCGTGTAAAAGCTGGGTGTGGCGACAAGCATTCGTAACCCCAGTGCTGGGGGAGCAGGGGGTAGCCTGGTGGATCCCTGATGTTCACTATATCTACACAGTCTAGAGAAATCAGTAAGTTCTGGGTTCAGGGAGAGACCCTATCTCAAAATATAGTGAAGAGCATTTGAAGAACACACCTGATGTTGACCTCTGGCCTCCACACACACATGCACACATGGGCACATGTATGCACAGAATTCACAAGTGTGTGTGTGTGTGTGTGTGTGTGTGTGTTTGGATCCCTTTTATTTCAACCCTGCTCATAACAGTTAGCTGTTAAAATTCAATCTTGGTGATTAGTGTATAATAATGCATCTTAGGAATTGGAGTGCATCATGCAAATATAAGATTTAAATATCTACCCAATCCTCCTCTCTATCCTGCTGAAGGTGGAGTTTTGTTCTTATAGACACGGCTTCTTTGAATCTTCTTTACATTCCTAATTGGGGAGAAGCTGAGCTCCTTATGATGCCCTTAGGTCTCCTCTTACCCAGAAACAACAGTCAGGTCACACACGAAAACGTAGGTCTGCAAAACCCATGGAGAAAGCAGCAGAGTAAGATTTCTAAGAAGACACAAAGCATTATGCCCTGGTTCTCATAAATTAGTACCAAATAGGCATCATGGGTGACAGAATGTACAACACTGAGTGTGAGAAACCAGAGGAAAAGAGGCCTCAGAGAGGTCACAGTGTAAAGATGTTTTATGATAGTGTGTGGGGTAAGAGCTGTCTCAGGAAGCCAGAACAAGTGGCATTCTTAACTTGAACCCCAGGCCTCCCGACAAAATGATACATGAAGAGTTTCTGAGCTAAAAGGCAAATAAGTTAGCCAAAGAGGTCCTGCAGAATGGCTCTTCTTTTTAATTTCTCCTACAAGTGGTCAGACTTGATCTTTGAAATCGGGCCTCTTCTCTGTCCTCAATAAAATTCCTACTGTGCTTCACTCTTTCTCCCTCCCCCCTTAGGCAGCAAGCAGGTTTCAAGGTGTTGGTGTATTTAGGGAAGGAGCTGCAGAAAAGTAAGTAAGAGGAAAGTCCATACTATAGGTTTTACAACCCAGGCTTTTGAATGTCAGAAACCCTTGTCTGAAGGAAAGGAAGCATGGATTCTCAGAAAAGAGAAAAATTGCTGTTGGGCAAAGGAAACTCCCCACTTTCCTGAGCTTGCCTCAGGCTGTATTTCTGGTGTCTGGGAAAAGGCTGGAGAGAAAGAGCAGAGAATTATGGATGGGAAGAAAGTTGGACCTGAGATGTACACCTACAGGGAGGCCTTAGAGAGATAAGAAGACTCCCAGCATCCCTTAGCTTCTCTTGGAGCCAGGACTCTTGGAATCAAGCCCAGGGAGGCCTGTTTTGGAGGCTGGCTAACCACCGTGAACCCTGGATTCCTGTCATCTTTATTAACGAGTGAGCCAGCACCTTGTTAAACCATGGTATTCATCAGAAGGTTTGTGTGATGGTTAATGGAAACTACCTTCCACAGGCTCATGAACTGGAATGCTAGTGGTCCCTAGTGTATTATGCTGTTTCAGGAGGTGTGACCCCTTTGGGACAAGGGCACTAGCTGGTGGAGGTGGGTATCTAGAGAAGAGCCTTCGAGGTTATACCTCCTTCTGGTTCCAGCGGCTTTCTGGAAAGCAGTGTTAAGGGGCCTCTGTTACATATTGTCAGTACAGTGAGCTCCTCCACACTTTCCCTGCCATGATGGATTGAGACCCTCTGAAACCCTGAGCCAAAACATGCTTTCTTGCCTGTGATGGTTACTGTTAATTACCAATGGATACATCTTCTGGCACAGATGTTAAGGAATTGTCTAGATTAAAGTTAGCCTCAGAGTGTCTTTGGAGGACTATCTTGATTAAGTGAATTGATGTGAGGAACCCCATCTTAATTGTTGGGGGACTATTATTTGCACAGAAGATTCAGGGTCATATAAAATGCTAAGAGTAAGCTGAGCACCAACATGTACCAACCCATTGCTCTCTCTTCTTGCCGAATGTGACATGACCAGCTGCTTCAAACTCCTGGTGCCTTCATTCCCTGCAATGACACACCTTAACCTGGAACTGTGAGATGAAATAAGCCCCTTCTTACTCAAGTTCCTTGGGCCAGGTATTTTATCATGGCAACATGAAGCAACACTCACTTAAGTTGTTTCTTCCAGGGGTTGTGTTGTGACACTGTGTGAAAAAGTAATTGGTATTATGTGACAGCAAGAAGCAAAGTAACTCATATGACCTGTTGGAACACAGGCGCCTCAGCCACCCTGTATTAATACTTTTCTCATTGCTGTGACAAAATAATCTGACAAAATCAACTTGAAGGAGGAAGGTTTAGTTCGGACTCATGTTTGAGGGCATAGTCCATCATGGTGTGGGAAGCAGGAAATTGAGACAGCTTGTCACACTTCAGCCACAGTCACAAAAGAGAGAGACGAATGCTGGTGATCATCTCACTTTTTCTTTTTATTCTGTCCAAGATCCCAGCCAGTAGAATGGAGATGCCCACATTTAGGGTCTTCCCACTTCAATTACTCAACCTTCTGACACTCTCTCATGGGTATGCCCAGAGGTTTGTCTTCTGGGTGATTCTAGAGCCTGACAAGTTGATAACAGACACTAGCCTCAGTCATCCTGAGAACTCTTGACTCAGTGAGTCTAGAATGGGCCCATAAATTGCTAATAAATTCCTGGTGGTGCTTAGGCTACTCTCCTAAGAAATTCCTCCTAGAGAACAACACTTTGAATGAATATTTTTTAAAAATGAAAACTGCCAGGTGGTGGTGGCGCACGTCTTAATCCCAGCACTCGGGAGGCAGAGGCAGGCAGATCTCTGTGAGTTCGAGGCCGGGCTGGACCGATAGCCTCCAAAACAATACAGAGAAACCTTGTCTCGTAAAAAAAAAAAAAATGAAAACTGTACAGGCAACTGACCCATCTGGCAGGGGCAGTCAATGTAAGACCAGGGGCACCTAGGAGAAAATGGGGGACAAGGGATACAAAACACGGATGGCAAGACAGTATTCTGATCAAGCCAACAACCGTTATTCATTCCAAAGGGGTTTATATAGGGCCATAGGCAGGAAGTGAGGAGGGGAGGGAGTGGGAGTGTTGACTGCAGCTTCGAGGAAGCTGGTAGGGCATAAAGGTCAGTGGGAGGGGTAGGCCATCTTGTGTCCCCTGGCAACCTAACTGCAGGTTCCAATTCTATCTTTCACAATCTACCCTCTATTGCCCAATCCTATTGCCCAAGTGACTTGGAAATTTTCACTAGGATTAATCTTTAACTGACGGATAAGCCACAAGTCTGTTTCTCGGAACTTGCTTTATATCTTAAGAGGCAGTATTTCTACAGTGTGGCCTGGAGTCACTTCCTCCTCCGAGGGCGTGATAGTGCTAGGGCTGACTGATGGCAGAGGTCCCTGACATGCTTCCAGAGTCAAGAAGCAGAGAGTAATGAATGCTTGTACTCACCTTACTTTTTGTCCTTTTTCTATGATTCAGGATCCCAGCCCAGGGAATGGTACCACCTACTGTGGGCAAACCTTCTCACTTCAATTAGCCTAATCAAGATAATCTCTCACAAGCATGCCTATCACCCAGATGATTCTAGATCTCATTAAGTTCATGATTACATTGGCCATCACACTGGCCTTGAACTTACTCTGTAGCCAAGGATAGCCTTGAATTTGTGGTCCTCCTGCCTCTACCTCCCCTAAATCCCTAATTTATTTGTGTTGAGGCCATTTAAAAATGGCCTATTCTAGTCATTTTGTAATACATTAGATTATTGTTAACTACAGTCACCTACTGTGAAACAGAACACCATAATTCTTCAATCTACTCCTACCATCTTCTCATTGAACAACAGGCATGTCCATATTCACCTTCAGTTCCCACATGAGAATATGGTGGCCTGGAGAGGTGAATCAGCTTAACTAAAATCATATAGCTTAAAATGGGATGGAGGCAGAATTAGACCCTGGATCATCTGGTCATACCCATAGACATTGTTCCATCTCATAGTGTCTCTGGGGTTTGACCTTGGACCTCTACTACCACCTCTATGGTGACTATGTTCCAGGAGAAGCCCTACTCCAACCTGAAGCCACCCTAGAGGCTGCTAATAGTGATGACCCTGGGCGCTGGGGAATTATTGATGCTGGGCAGAGGCTGTGCTCTGCAGGAGTGCAAACTGCTCTTCCTTCAAGGCCTGCAGCCCCCTGCTGCTCCTACTATTTGAGTTATGTGTTATCGCTCTCCAGGGATGGATTTATCCTGGTTTTACTCACTTCAGCAGCACTAGCTCTGCCCACTTAGTGCTTTTGGCTTTATATATCATTATCACACGCTCCGTTCTCCACTCGTACACAGTTTAGCCCTCATTGCTTTAATTCCTCTCCTGGTGTTCTTGCAAGGAGATGACAAGAGAAAGCAAATTGTCCTCTGGAATGAAGAGAGAGGGAAATGCCATCCCTGGCCTTGTAGAAGGGAAAGCAGGGGCCACACGCTAGGGTAGGAGGAGCACCCTCATTTTATTCATCCTTGGTGAGAGAAAAGAGCAAGGGCTTCACAGTTCTGATTCCAGCTATCAGCCTCCAAGTGACAATGAGAATATTAATAAGACTACAAGTTAACACTTCTTTAACACTCCAAGCATCCTGGGCACTCTGCCAGGCAACTCACATTTTCAAACATCTCGAATTCATGATTAAACTCAGATTCTCTTGGTAGCCTCTAAGAAGTGGGTGCTGTTATTTATCCATTTTACAGATGAAGAAGTTAAGGCCCAGAACCTTAAAGAAACTCTCCTGCTGCCACATGGCAACACCGAGGGGACCTGACCATGAGGTGATTCTGTGTGGTTTATCTGTGTGCATTGGGCTCTGAGGCTTTCCTCTGCTCCCTCCCTGGGAAATGACCTCATTTCTGGGTCAAATGCTGAATTGTCTCCAATGCAAGGGCTCAAGAACTTGATCCAGCACCTGCCATCTCTATGGAAATGCCATCACAATTATATTTTGTTCTTTACTCCTGGAGGAAACCCCCCTTCAGATCCACATGAAGACAACTGTATACAGAATGTGGAGAAACCAGGGTGACGCATCTTCACCAAGTGGACCTCAGAGCCAGTATGGACAAAGGAGATCAAATCTGGGCTCCTGCCCCTTCCCTATCCCTCAAACACATGCAAACATTTGCACAGAAAAGGCTCCACATTATCTCTTGTGCATGCTGAGCCTCAGTCTAAGATTTTAATTGAAGGATTCAAGAGGATTAAGGAAGGACAAAGAGGGGAAAATGGAAACCACTGGTTTTGTTCAGCTGTCCTAATTTAAGATGGGAAACAGACGATTTGTCATTGCTATAGCTGGGATACTTTGGGAATCTCTAGTGACTTAGAAACATCAGAAAATTGATGCCTGGTGAGGAGACTTTTGGGAAGTTCTGCTGATACTTGACACCTGCTGAGGCATCAGTGGCAAGAAATATCTTGGTCCTGATGTGAGTCAAGAAAAGGAGGTCTTCTCTGGTCTGATTCCTGTAGCTATAATGCATACCCAGAATCATTTACTTATAAGGAGAAAAGTGTTACCTTGGCTCACAGTTTGGGAGGTAAGTTTCAGTCTGTTGTCTGGTGAGCTCTTGCTTGAGACATGGCAGTGGACCAAGCTGGTAACCTTGTAACCAAGGCACACCCCAAAGATCTAAAGAACTCCTAAGAGGCTCCACCCCTTCAGCACCACTATGGGTTCCAAGTCTTTAACACATAGGTCTTAGGACAACATCTAAGGTCCAAGCTATAATACTATCCTTACAGAGTGCTTGAAAAGTGGGATCTACTCCATTCTCTCCTCTTCTCTCCACAACAGCTTGTGCCAACGTACATTTGACAAGGAAAAAGGAGGGAGGGAGGGAGGGAAGGAGGGAGGGAGGGAGGCAGGTAGGGAGGGAGGCGAGGGAAGATTACACAGCATTCAATAGATTTGCTATTTGACTTTCAATTCCTGTCTAAAGTTTTACATTTTGCAACTAAACCAGAACAAGATGTGTGGTGTCCAGATCATGTATCAAAACCCCCAAACACGAATCCTTTCTTTTTCCAGTCTCCAGTATTGCAGAGCCTGGAAGGCTCCGGAGGTGGCAGAGGCAGCCTGTGTTATTTCTCCCTACTCTATCCCACTCTATATGCAGTTAGTGGAGTTGCCAATCAAATGATTGGCAGATGGCGCAGGAAGGCCAATCAGATTCTCCCATGCTGCTATTGGAATCGTTAGCCAAGTGCATAGGGATAAAAGTAGCCTTGGGCAGCATTCTGGAATGAGAACCACAAATCCTTGCTGTGCAGGTCTGGAAGGACCCTGATCTGGACATCTCTGAGAACCAATTCTTTCACCTGCCTCCCAGTGTCCTTCTGATAAATGACCAATGGCTATTGTTTAAGTCAGACTTCCTCTCTGTGGCTTGTCATGATACAAATTGACCTCAAACAAGCTTGTCTTCCAAGTGGATCTTGCCCAACTCCATCACCTGAGTACCCAAGGATGCAAAGGTATACATCTTGAGCTATTTGAAGCTCTTTGACTTAACAAAATGGCAACTATTTAAAAAGGAAGCAAATTTTGAGAAATTCCCATTCCTAGCAAAATTCAAGTCATTTCCAGTCTGTATGGGGTAGCTAGCTTTTGCTGTGTAGCAAACACTCTTAAACTCAATGGACTAAAATGTTGAGAATTAACTGTTGGCTAGGAGACTGTGGGTGAACTGCGCACTTCATATATCAAGGTGATTCATTGTCTATGGTCCGAGCTTCTTACTTGTATTTCTAGGGATTTGAATAGCCATGGGGTTAGGGAGTTGGACAGTTTACCATGCAGCATCTCCTCCTTCAGCAGATTATCCCAAAGCCTATCCACAGCACAAAGCAAGACTCCGAAGAAAACAGAACTGTGAAAAACCCTTAGGGTCTAGGTTTAGACATACCACTTGCACAAAGCAAGTCAAAAAAGCCAGCCCCAATTCTATGCCAAGTGGTTGAGAGCACTTATGATTTAAATCTGAAAGGTCCCCACTGGTTAGTATTTTGAGCACTTGTTTCCCAGTAGGTGGCACCATTTGGGGAGGCTTGTAACTCAGAAAGAGGAGCCTAGCTGGTGGAAGTAGTTCACTGAGGGAGGGTTCCTGGTTCCTGTCTTGCCCTCCACCTCCTGGTCCACCGTGATGTGCACAGCCTCAACCTCATGCCCCAACTGCCATGACACGACATGAGGGCTCTTCATCCCTTCTCCTCCATGGTAGACTGAACCTTCTGAAACAAATGAGCCAGAGCCTTTCCTCCCTTAAGTTGCTTTCTGCCAGGCATTGTGCCCATGAAGCAGCAAATGTAGCAAATACAGAATTATGCCCACACCTTGATATCAGGGGCTGCAAAGTGACATTGCAATAGCCAACAATCTACCACTTTGAGTTAATAATATGGTTTAACTAAATAATAACCCAGATATGGTCAGCTACTGTGCTCACTGCCTGATGCCCCATTGGTGAACAATGCCACCAATATCACAGTGAACAGTCCAGTTATGACAACCAAAAGTGTCTCCATACAGTGTCCAATGCGCCTCTGGGGAACAATACTGATCCTTGGTTGACAAGAACAGCTGTGGAACCAGGATGACAATTTCTATGTGTTCCTCCAACCCTTCCCCAGTGCTGAAATCTGTGATAAAATACTCAGCTGACTGTAAAATGTGACCCAGCACAATCTTCACTGTCGTCCGGAGGTGACAAATCAGTTCTCCTCTCTCTTCTCTCAATCTTCATTTGTCCTGTCCTGTTTCTTCAAGGATCTGCGCCTTCAGACACGACTCCACCAAGCTGTTCTCCTTCTCTGTCCCCAATACTCACTCTGCCAATCCAATCAGGCTCACGATATCAGGAAACATTTACCCTATGAGATATCCCAGGGCCCGTTTACAATCTCAGTTCACCTTTACAGGGGTTTCTCCCATTTGCCAGCTTGCCCTGGCTGCATGCAAACACATTTGATGCTTTTGCTGGATATTTTTTATCTTGTGTCAATTATCACAAGGAAGGGACTCTAACAATGATGAATGGGCTGGGAGGGAACAGCCTGTGGATGGCCCTGGGAGGCAAGCGGGTTGTTCAGTAGGGCCCAGGCTCAGTGTGTGTCCTGCTCAGAGCATGCTAGACCCATGGTCTCCAAGGTCTCCACAGTGTTCACTGCCACTCATTTCCAGGGATAATTTGACCATACAGCCAACCACACATACACACCAAAGGAAAAGGAAAGACATAGACTTGCATCCGAAATGACCAGACGCCAACTCCTAAGTACATAGGTCAGTGGACCCAGAGGGACCAGCCAGCTAATCCAAAGCCAGTCAGCTATTACCAAATCTAAAGTTAAAACTGGCAATTTTTTCCATTTTTCCTTTCAAACCAGTGTACTCTTCACTGAAACATACCAAGTATTCTGTGTCTTACATGCACAAAACTCTGGGTTGGGGGATTCTTTCCCCTTCTACAAAGATCTCCACATCTAGTTCTAGTGTACGGAGATGAGGGAAGCAACCAGTCAGAACCCCCTTAGTTCAAGATCACAAGCAATCTTCCAGGTTAGAAAACAGGCATAATTATGTCACCCTCCGAGGAGATAATTGAAGACAAAAATCAATCTATCTTCAGCCCTAAGCCAGAGAGGGACGAGAAAGGCCCCGTTCCTAGACTGGGGGTTTGGGGATTCGGGCTGTGGTGGGGGTGGGGTGCAGTATGGACCCTGTTAGTTCTTCTGGGATGCACCAAGAACAGAAAAGTTGATAAATTCAGAAACAGCACCACCTGGTGGTTACACAAGAGAGCCAGCGAACGTCTACGGGTTCAGTTTTTCTCCACATTTCTGCGGATAAATTGGTTGTATATTTAAACCTGCTTACTTAAAGCTAAAACACTAGGCAAAGCTTCAGCAAAGCCCATGGTGGTGTATCCTAAGAAATGATATCCAAAACGCTGAGAATGGTATTCTATGTGATACCATAGATATTTTTCACCAATAAAACACCAAAATATCATGTTTACCTTAAAGGGAAAAAGAAAGGAGATGAAGCAGTGATTATTATTGACCCATAATAAATCACTAGACTGCGCCTTTGTGCTAACTTTTTAATGGAATTAAAATCAGGTCCAAGTGGAACTTTTAAGAGCCACATGGAAGAGGGAAAAACAAGGAAAAAATGTTATGTGAAGACAAGAACAACAGCTGAACCATTAAAAATTTAATTTTTAAATACTGTGTACTTATGCAACTTCAACTTACAGAGCCTTGAGAGAAGTCATTCCTTGGCATGGAATTAAGCCACAAAGCTATGTTATCATCCCCACTTACTCCCTGCCCAAGATGTACTAAAGCTATTTATTGCAATAATTAAAATACCAAAGTTGACTGAATATTGTTATGATACGGTGTACTGTGCCAAGAAGTCTGGGTGTTCTACCCATTTTCTCTTCACAACGACCGCATGGAGTGCCCATTACTATGATCCAAATTAAGCAGACATTACTGCTCAGAGGACTGAGGTGTGCCCATTCACTCATGAAACTGTGACAAAAGGCACTACTGTATTTGGCTTCGTATCCACTGCTCCTACACGGTGATGCCTGGGTAAGTAAGTGGGCAAACAATTGGATAGCATGTGAGGAAACACACAAAACCATAAAAGTAAACAAAACCCTTCCGCTGAAAGGAACTTTTGTTCATCAGATAGATTATCTTAGAAAGACTAGCCGAAGCTGAGAGCAAAATCCGTTCAGCAGCCTGTTCCTCCTGCTCCTTCATAGATTTTCTTTCTGGGATTTAGTTTCCCCACCGAAAATCTCGTTTTGAACATTTTAAGTAAAAACTTCAGAAACAACATTAAAAAAATGCTTTCATGAGCCATCCTCACCAGTATAGTGAAATCTCAAACCATTCTACGCTCTCATTTAGGATGCAACTCTTCCATTGGTCCAGGATATCCACCTGCCCAGTCAACACAGTGGCCATTTGGATCATGAAATCAACTCTCACAGTCTTACAGAGCTTGGGTAAAAGTCACCCAAATCATCCTTATTCACTTCAAATTGCATCATAGTGTAAGAGTATGGGTGCTGCCCTTTCAGGCACCCCAGGGAGATACTGTAAAGTATTTCTTCTAAGTGGAAAAAATCTATCTCATAAGAACATAGGGGAAAAAGTTGTTTGCTAAAATTCCTAAGATCTGTGGTACAACATTGCTATTGGTCTTAACTAAACTCAATTCACAAGTTCACCATAGGTATGTACACACAGCAAAAGGCATTGACTACATAGAGTTTGGTTTCACGTGTGGCTCCTCACAACCACAGGGAGTGTCTGGGTCCATCACTTTGGATATATCGAGATCAGTGCTTAAGTCCAAGACCCGAAGTCCTCTGCAGGTTGGCAAGGAGACTGTACAGGGTCACTCTTGTGCTGGGAATATGAATTCCATTGTCAGTGTTATTGTTCTGTTAGTAGTGACCTCAAAGAGAAAGAGAGGAGACACCAGCTTGGTATAATTTGGAGAATTTATTAGTCAGTGAGAAGGAAAAGTGTGCTGACCCTTAAACTACAACACACTTCAAAATCACCCAGAAGCAGAGTTTGGATTGAAATTAATGTGTAATTTGAAAGGCAGAGTGAGGGTTCCTCCCCCACATTCTCCCAGGGACTGGATCACTCCGGCAAGGGATCCTCCAAAACTACATTAACAGAAGCAGGCTCTGTGGGAACACGATGAGGCTGAGGTCACTTTTGTGAAAGGGAGTCAGGACTGAACCACTGCTGTCTGCCTCCTGGACCTGCCTCTTCTCTCCTCATGATCACACTCCAACAGAGCGCCTGTGACTCAGTCTCCAGGGAAAGAGCACGATGGCAGCAGATGGGAGCATAGCTAAGCGAAAGGTGACTTCCGTGTTTGACAGTGTCAGTGAACATGCAAGAGGAGGTGATGCAGCATTAGCAGAAACTCAGACCAGAAACCAACAAAAAAGCCCACCAAGCAAGAACACACAGCCCCTGGGGTCATCAAGACTAAAGTGCCCAAAGATCCAAACATGCATCATGTCCACCCCAGAATTTGGGAAGCCTGGCCAAAGAGCCAGGGCTTGTGAAGAAGGAGACAAACAAAAATTGAGATGAGGACGAAGGTGAGGTAGAAGACTCAAGGTCAGAAACAGGGCAGAGTGGGAATGTTGGAAAGGAAGGAGGAATACAAGCTGATGCAGGCTGTCTCCTGTCTCAAATCCAAAATCATCAATGAAAGAAGCAGTCACATATGGCTGTTCCAGAACAGTTTTGCTCTACAGGGCACGAGCCCTGCACAAGGCCTGTCCATTTGCTGAGGCAACTTAACTTCCCAACTGGGCAGTCAGCTCCAGGTTAAGCCAAGACATTCCCTTGTGTGGTTTCCTCTCACTCCTGTTCAGTTCAGCAGACCCCCACCAAGCACCTGCTGCTTGCCAACTCCTAATTGTGAGTTACTGTACACACATGTTTTTAAGTCTGAGAGAACTTTTGGGCATCTTAAATCCATGAGAAAAATCAAGATCACCAAGGAAAAGCCCCCAACACACCAACCACCCTCCCCATATTAGTTTTTCATAAGCTTTCCAGTGCCTCAAATTTCACCATTAAAGATTCATTCCTTTGGCTTAAGGCTTTAATCCCCTATTAAATGTAAATCTCCCTGGCAAGCTGATAGTGTTTGGGGAATGAGGTCATACATTTAGTCTTATCTATCACTGACACCTCATTGAAATCGAGTTGACAGTCTTCTGGAGAGCCAGGTTTAATAGGGGAGAAGGGAGATAAATGTGAGGGTACTCGGGAACTCAGCGGCAAAAGAGAAGATACTCGGGAGATAGGATTGGAAACTAACATTTATTGAGGCATTATGCTAATAAGAAAAAGAAAAATAGCTACCTTTTACTGACTGCTTAAATGTGGCAGGTTCCTTGCTGGGCTCTTTACATATGGGGGGATAATTTACTGAGGTAGCTGCATGCTTGTTCTTGTGCTCAAGGAGGCTGGAAAGATCCAGAGGGATTTCCCCTCCTTGTTTTAAAGCCAAGAACCCAGCCTGGTTGCTTAGTGACTTGTGGTCCTTCACCTCCCAACTCTGAGGATGCTTTTATGTGATAAAATGCCCAATAAAGCTGATTAGTCCAGGGGAGGACTGTCTTATCTTGTGTCACACAAAGTTTGAGGTAGGAAGTTCTGGGGTGGGATGTCTCAAGGACTCTTTTCCCTTAAATTTCCCAAGTTGACTCCTTCATGGTCAACCACAGTGACATGGGCCAAAATTTCCTTTCTTATGATTAATGATTCTGTCCCCACCCAACTCATTTTTTTGTAATTTTTCAAGATATGTCATCATGCTCTTGGCCCAAGGTAGCAGCATCTGCATTCTAGACAGTTGGGTGGAAGAAAGGGGATGACGGAAGGGGCATGGGCTGTGTGCTAAAGAATAGGCCACCTCTGCTCTCTACCTGGGATCCCTTCAGCTAGCATCCAAGGACATGGTTGCTCCCACTGCAAAGCAGGCTGCTAAATGTCAGATTTATTCTTGGCATTTCCTGTGCAGCTAAAAATTCCGTTGGCACAAGAAAGTAAACAGCAAAAGAAACACAGACCGAAGTCTCCTCCAGAGGGTCAACTCGATAGATATGAAAACTCCAGATCACCTGTTTAGGAGGCAGAGGCTCGTTCCTGGGGAGAGATAAGCTGCTAGGGAGGGAGGGAGAGAGAGAGAGAGAGAGAGAGAGAGAGACAGAGACAGAGACAGAGACAGAGACAGAGAGACAGAGAGACAGAAACAGAGACAGAGAGACAGAGACAGAGACAGAGAGGCAGAGACAGACAGAGAGAGGGTAGATTGGCTTCACTTTCTCGAAACAGATGGAGAAGGAAGGTTTGAGGCTCTCAAGGGTAGACATGGTGTTCTTTCTGAACACATAACAAGGATGCCACAGAGTGTCAATAAGGTAACGGTACTGGGAAGCACAGGCAAGACATCAGTGGCCAAACCTCAGCTAGAACCTGAGCAACCCTGCATTTGTTGAGGGAACAAAGCTCAGGAGCAGAACAGAAGAGTTGCAGATGCAGCATGGGGCAGAAGGAGCAGCAGTGACTCTAGCCACTGGAACTCACATCGCCCCCCTCTTCATTTCTAAATCATAGCGTATGTTCCCTAGTCTGTGCATATCTCTGGGGATTGGCAGGGATGCCCCTAAACATGTCTGTGATTGAATTTCTCAACATCCTAGTTAATGGGAGCCTAGAGCCAGATTTAATTTGATTTAAAACAAGTAAATTATTTTGGCATTCCTTGTGTCATCGGAATGCTGCAGAGCAAAGTCCCAGTCACTTATTTGCATTACTGTCAGGTAAAGCATCCTCCGAGGTGGTTGTTATTTGCTTCACATTATAGAGGAGGAAGCTGGGATTCTGAGAGCTTGATCATTTATGTAGAACCAAATAGCTTGGCCAGACCAAGGTTCATACCCCATTCTCTCTGATTCCGAAGTCAATACTCTTGGCCTGGCGGGTGTCAAATGAAGAAGAAAACTTAAACAGAGGAAAATCTTCCCACCTGGGCTGGGCAGACAGCAAGCATGAAGACCTCAGTTCTAATCCCTAAAACCCACATTAAGCTGAACGTGGTAGTGTGCACATCTGCAATCATGATGTCACCACAGAAAATGAGAGGTGAAGACCAGAGAATCCCAGAGAGCCTGTGGGGCAGCTATCCCAACAGCAGCAGCAGTGGGGGTGGGGGGATAGCTGAGGCCAGATCATTTACAGAGAAAAGAGGGTCCCATTCTGGAGTGTCAGGAGTCCAGTGTGAGCATCTCCTGGGCTCAGTGATGGTTTGCAGTAAGACTATATTCAACAGCCCAAGTACACAAGGAAGAGACTCACAGGACTAACAGTGAGAGGGGAAGTGGGAGAGAATGCTGAAACAGCGCATTTTGCTTTACAAAAGCTTGCTTAAGACCATAGTGGGCTCAGTGGCACAGTACCCACCTAGTGTTGACAAGGCCATGGGTGCCATCCCCAACACTTAAAGAACTAACACAAACTGACCATTCCCAGAAGAACTCACTGCACAGAATCAATATTAACCTCTTACAGGGCAAAGCACCAATGAACTAATGGTTTCCCATGGTTAGACCCTGCCTCAAAGTTTACACCACCTTGGCACCACCCCACTGGGACCAAACTTGCAGCACATGGGGATATACCTCCATGGCCCAGTACTTGCCCAGCATGCCCAGACACCACATAAAGAAAAGAGAAAGTCTGAGTGACTATAGTAGATCCCAGAGAGAGGTCAGCAAGCACACAGTGAAGGTACTTATACCACACTGAAACTTAACAACAGTAAACTGAGGGTAAGGGAAATAGTGATACCCACAGCAAATGTGTCAGATCCCTACACTAACTCTGTAATACATCTCGCTTTATTTAAGGTTGCATCCGGGCACCTTTGTCCACTTGCCAAGCTTCCTGTTCTGGTCTCAGCCTCAGCTATATGTCTTTACATGATGACATAATGGTATCCAGCAACTCCAGGTTGATACTGTCTAGATTGATGGCTCCCAGAAAAATAAGAACATCTTCCCCCACAATTCCATCAAACACACTAAAAATAGGGTTGGGGATATAGCTCCATTGGTAAAGTGTTTACTAAAGAAGCACAAAGTTTGACTCCAAGAACACTGACCAGCCCAAATAGCCTTTGGCTAACTCCAGGCCAATGAGAGAGACTGTCTGAAAAACCAAGGTGGATGGTTCATGAGAAATGACACCTAAGGTTTCCTCTGACCTCCATATGCACATGCAGGGTATATGCTGTCCACACACACACACACACACACACACACACACACACACACACAGAGGCATGCACACACGTATGCACGTACGCATGCACACATGCACAGTTATTTTCTTTGACCTGAGTGAAGCCAGATGCTCATTCCTAATCACAAAAAGAACTCAGAGCAGTGAAGATTACTGGCCTATGTCAGTTATTCACTCTTGGCAGGAGCCAATGACTATCCCAGGAGAGATGAGGGTGAATTTTACTGGCTGGTGAGGGACCAGATGGGAGAAGGCCACTGAAATAGATGATATCCTATAGAATGCAGAGCAAAGCATGCCTGAAATGTACACCTGTGCACACAAATGAGAGAGGATGTGCATGCACAAACACACATACACACACTCAGTTAGGCTACAAAGATCAGCAAGCCAGGCCCCAGCCTCATCTGTATGCAGCAAGACTCAATGGCCAGGCTGCCAAAAGCCACTTTCAAAAGTCCTCAGTGTTGAACACCTCACTTCCCCTTAATTCCCAGCAAGGGGAAGACCCTCCAGGAAACAGAGCTTGGAAACATCCGTTCTTTCTTCCCCTCCAAGTCAGCATGCTGGCATTTGGGATATCTTCCAAATGTGTGATCTTGAAGGATCATTAAAAACAAGCCCAAGTGGTATTGCTCACTCTGGACACTGGAAGGAGAAGCCACCATTCTGCATCAGCTTCTGCCTTGGAAGTGACGGTAGCAGGGCATTGCTTCTATAAGCAGGTTGCTTCTATAACCTGTATGCTCATATAGTAGAAATGGCAACATGATGTAAATCAGTCAAATGGCATCACAGAATGCCTATTACAAGTTTACAAGTCTTTGTTATTTTCTCAAATAAGAGGGTTTTACACTGTTGTGTGGAAATACAGGTACTCCATCTCCCCAGATAATTTCTACTCTTAGCAACCTGAGTCTTCTGTACCCTACCACAAGTTAGGGATGAGTCATTTGTGAACCTTCACATCCCATTATCCCTAGAAAGTTTCCAAAGATTAGACCTCAACTTTCTAGATCTCTGGGACCTCTTGCTCCTAGAACGCAAAGGCCATGTTTTTACTACATTAGAATTAGAATGTTCAGATCCCAGGTCCTCAGAAGAGGGGACAACCTTGACCAAATGACAGCCACGAATCATGTCATTTGTTGACCTAAATGTGATCCAGTGTGGAGACTTGGATGAGAGCTTCTACTCACCCCACTCTTGCCTTGTCCTAGTGCTTCTGGCCCCATTCTTCTATGTATTACCTTTTTATGCCATGGTCATTATTTCCATTCAGTGCCAGGATCTGATTGAGGAGGTAGCTCAGTTGGTAACACGTTTACCACACAAACACTAAGACCCAAATTCCATTTCCAGAACTCTGAACAGCCAGCCTGACCTACTTGGCTAGACTTCAAATAAAACAAAAACAAAAACAAAAAGCTGCATGGATATAAATAAGTCCCCTAATTCTGTTCTCCAATGATGGTGGCACCAAATACACAGGTTATCAAGCTAGAAGGACAATCATCATCTATCTCTACTCCCACTCTCCACCCCTATTCTACCAACCAATATTACTCTCTTCAATCTAGATATTTGTCAATCTGGCTCCCACTTTCCATCCCTGATGCTGTCGCTGCTGGGTGGAAAAGCTTTTCAATGACCATCCATTTCCACTCTGTCCTTTCTTTGATCCATCTTCCATATGGATGCTGGTGGGATCCGTACTAGCTTCAAATCCATCATGCCTTTGTGTGCTTTAAATTCTCTCCTGCCCCCATCTCCCCCACAGCAGTGTGTCCATGCTCTTTCAACAAGCTACAAAGGACACCAAGAGACCTGTGACCCCCAGCACCCAGAGCCCCTTCAGCAAGCGATCAACCCCCTCTGTGTGTGTGAGGGTGAAGAAGGTGGGGCAGGATGAAGCAGGCATTGTGAGTGTACACAGCCTCCTCCCCTTTTCCAAAATGTCTTAGTCTCCTATGGCTCTTTTAACCAATGTCGCAGACCTAGTGTCTTGAACAACCAAAGTTTATCTCCTCAGTGCAGCAGAAGCTGAAAATCTGGGGTGATATGTGCAAGGTGGTGCTGGCTCTCTGGGGCCTCATTTTCTAGTTGACATGGGTTTGTCTTCTCAATGTCCCTTCACGTTATCTTCCTTGAGTGTGTCCTTGTCACATTCCCTCTTCTTACAGGGACAGCACCATCCTGAGTTAGTGCCAACTTTTAATTTAACTTCTTTAAATGTGGAAGTACTGGTGGTTAGGACTTCAAGAAAGAAATTTGGGGCATTGGGGCACAATTTACCTCCTAACACACAGTTATCTGGTCATTTAAAGTGCAGTTTCTTCCTGGTAGCTTCATAGCCCTGGGAATAGGAAGGGCTGTTCTTTGTTGGAGGCAGGCTCCTACCTGCTTTCAGGAGAACAGAACACAAAGGAGCGAAGCAAGGCAAGTAGAGAAAACACATTCTGCACCAGTTTGTGGCAAGAAAAACAGAATTACTAAACAAAAATGAAGGCGAAAGATGAGCTTCCATATCACTGGGATGACAAGGTGGGGACAGGACAGCTTGCTTGGGTCGCTGGAACTTAGGGCTTGGGGTCTCCTTCACTGTTTTTGAGAAATGTGAGCAAATGGTTTTTGCTTGCCAGTTGGATATCATGCTAAAAGATGAAAAGGGTAGATAATTAAAATAACCCCTGCCTCTCCCCCGAGAGCTACTAAAACAGCATATGGGTTTGTATATGACCAAACATCAAACACAGCACCTACTAGGACCTTGGTGACATCTGTCTAATGTTTGGTGCCCAGGATGGATGAAGAACAAATGCCTTCAGATAGTAGAATCATATCCAGCATCTTGTTGGCAAGGTGTCTCTCCTCCAGGGACACTTTCTCACTGGTGGGGTTGGGAGCTTCCTTTCTTCACGGTGACTGCCTTACTGTATTACAAATGTCTGCTTCTGGATTGGTTTGCACTGGTGTGTGTTTCATGAGCCCAAAGAGTTGCATTTTAGGAGTTCACAGATATTCCTAACCCAGGATTTGGTGCATAGAGAGTGCTGAAATCTAACAAATTGCGAAACTCCTTCCCCTTGTAATTTCAGTCAGTTGGTACCAGGCATAGAGGCCGCCTGGAAGTGTCAGTACAGCTTGTCTGCCCATGATTGGGCAGGGACGAAGCAGCCTCAAAGGGCATGGCTCAAGCTAGAGCAATGGCTCAGCTGGTGAAGGGCTTTCTGTACAAACAGAAGGGCTGTAGTTCAGATTCCTAGCACCCACGTAAAAAAAAGCACATGGGTGAACAGACAGCAGACCCCTGAAGCTAGCTCTCCTGTCAGTCTAGCTAGCCAATCAGTAAGCTGGAAGCTCAGTGAGAGGCCCTGTCTCAAAAAAATAAATAAGTAAATGAATGAATAAAGTGGGGAGCAATGGAAAGAGGAATCCCAGTGTTGGTCTCTGGCTTCCTCACACACATTCACACACATACGTGGCAACCCATGTGTACACATTTATACCGCACAAGAAAAGAAAAGGCCGTAGCTTCTCCCTAGGTTCATTGACAAGGGCATGAGTCTCAGTAACTTCACTTTCACCATGACGAATATACCTCACAGGAACAATTTGAGGAACAAAGATGTATTTCGCTCTTGGTTTCAGATAATTTGGGTCCATCATGGCGGGAAGGTCACAGTGGAGGGACCCATCCCCACCTCCTGAAAGTACCCACACCTTCCCTAACCAGCGCCACTGGCTGGGGAATGAGTACTGTGGACACAAGGCTATGGAGGGTGTCTCGGATTTAAGCTGTATGACTTGGAGTCAAAGTGGGCTTCTACCATCTATCTCCACCTCTGTTCCAAAGCGAGGCTGACAGGAACGCTGAGAGGTTTTCTTGCCATCATTGTGGGTAGAAAGAACTGAAGCCAATAAATAAAACCAGACAATGGTGGACTTTTTCTAGAAAACTTACAAATGATAACAGAATGGTCTGCAAAGAAAAGGCTTCAGCAGAAATGAAAAGCAGCTCTTGCCTGAGGCCTTGAACAAAATGGCGCAGGAGAGTCAAAGGGTTCACTCTGTCTCTCAACCATATTTACAGAAAATGCAACCCACTTGGTAGTCAGTAAGAATCATTCAATATCTGTTCTTCTTCAGTCTAAGATGTCAGAGCCAGAGAATGGGAAAGAATGCTGCGAGATGCCATCTTCCAAACAAGGCAAGGCTCTCACACTCAAAGCTTCACAGCTGTTGTGGCTGCCTGCATATGACCATCATAATATCAAGCCAGCTAAAACTCCAACATCGATGGAGTGGTGTTTTATTGGCAGTGAGTAGTTGCTGAGGGAGAGAGACTCATTCTTTGAGGGTATGGTCACCGGAAGGATTCCAATGTTGCAGGAGATGGCCCCCGCCCATAGCCATACATACAACACTAATTGAACTTGGTGGGTTATCAAAATAAAGAGAAGAAATGAAGTTGGGAGGGAGTGTGCTGGGAGATGGGAGGGAGGTGTAGAGGGAGATGGAGGAGATTATGATACCTTGTTGTATACATGCATGAAATTCTCAAGAATAAGGAAAAATTATCTCTGTATTGTTTTACAAAGGAAGTATAAAGGGATGAGTTGCTGTCTGGCTAAGGACATCTGCATGACTTTGGAAACCAGGAGAAAGAAGAAGCCAGAAGGATGACATTGGGGAAGTCCACCAGACAAACTTTAAAATATTAATTAAAATGCTTCAAGTTGTGCCTTTTCGAAGTCTGTAAAGAGACTTCTCTCAGGAAAAGTAATACTAAGAACGCCTACACATAAAAAAAGATTCCAGGTTTTTCACAAAAGAGAAATACCACTTAAAACTACAATAAAATGCCATTTTCACCTTATCAGAATGGCAAGAATTATAAAGTTTGATGATGCCCTGCATGGGAGAGCAGCTCTTTCATGCATTATTCATCAAGGAATAAGTTGGCATAGTCTCTATGGTGAGAAATTTGTCAATACCTATCAGAATTACAAAAAGTCCATGGCCTTTGACCTAGTAAACTTGCTTTATAGAAATGTATTCTACAGATGTACCTGTCTAGGAGCCGAAACATGGTACTAGTCAGGGTCTGCAAAGAAACAGAGACTGGTTACACGTGGGTGACGGAAACTGGTTTTCATGACCATGGTGAGTGAGAAGTCCTGCAGAGCACAGATGTGTGGAAGCTGAAGAACCAAGAAAGGTGGAAGAATGCCTGGAGTGACAGCAGTCACAAGAATCATTCTGGAGGGACAAGAACCAGGATTCTGTGTCCCTGCTCTAGAGACAGAATTGTCTCTTGTGCTGAGTCCTCAGTGGACTGCATGGCTGCTATCCACACTGGAGAAGGCAGGTTTCCTTATTCAATCCATTGATCTGACCCACCTGCTAATCACTTACACACACACAACCACACACACACACACACACACAGAGAGAGAGAGAGAGAGAGAGAGAGAGAGAGAGAGAGAGAGAGAGAGAGAGACGGACAGACAGACGGAGGCACACACACACAAACACACACACACACACACACAGAGACACACACAGACGGACGGACGGACAGACAGACTGAGGCAGAGACAGAAATAATGTTTCGCCAGCTGTCTGAGTGTCCCCTAGCCCAGTCAAGTTGACAAGCAAAGTCAGCCATCACAACGATAGATGCGCATGGCTGCTCATTGTAGCACTGACTATATAAACACAGAAGGGGAACAACCTAAGTGTTTATTGAAGGGGTCTACTTTAATAGTTCATATGGCACCCATAGACAGGAGAATTCCCTAGAAGTTTACAGGCCTGTTAGCTCAGAGAACATAGTGGGGAAAGCAACAAAATAGACACCCTGCCTCAAAGAAAGTGGAAGGTGAATGCCAGCTCTTGGGGGCTGTCCTATAACCTCCCCATGTACATTATGCATGTAGCCACAAAAAGCATTAAGACCAACTTTATGTGCTGGTACGGAAACTTCTCAACATATACTGCAATGGAACAGGAAGGAAAGGTTGCAGGAGGAAACAAATGCGCAAGACGACTTGGGGAAGAATTGTCCATGTATTTATACAAATATACAACACAAGTTATATCTGATTTTTTCTTTAGTCTTGTGCTTCATTTGAAGGGGGTTGTTGATTGCTGGAGACTGTTTTGCTTTTTTGTAGAAGACTGATCCCAGGTCTGGCAAAATCAAACTAACTCCTTTACAAACCCCAAATCCCAGCCTTCTTTATCCACCATCTCTGTCTCTCTCTGTCTCTGTCTCTCTCTGTGTGTGTCTCTGTCTCTGTCTCTGTCTCTCTCGGATGTGGTTAGAGTGTGGGCACATGTGTGCTATGTATATTGTGCATGTGGAGGTCAAAGGTCAACCTCAAATGTTGGCACGCATTTTCCACTTGGTTTGAGGCAGTCACTCTCTTTTAACATTTTTCTCATTGTGATTGCCAGATTAGCAGGCCCACAAGCTTCTGAGGATTTGCCTATCTCTGCCTCCCATCTATCTTCATAGCGACCCTAGGATTACAGATATAGATGCTACTTTTAACTAGGTTCTGGGAATTCATATACTCATGATGACTGCATGGTAAGTGCTTTAATCTATGGAACCATCTCCCCTGCATGCCTAGTTCATAAACTTGAATCCTCGTCTTGACACCCATGTAGCTGACATGACAAGGCCAGAGTATTTCTTGAAGGACAGAGTGACCCAAATGAATGTGATTGTTGTACTGAGGTTCACTCTGGGTGCCAAGGCTGGGAAGGTCCTTTGGCAAATAATCCCTGCGAACTATGAACACCTCTTAGCCCTTTGAAAATATCAAGCACAGAGTGTTCAATCACCAGAGCCTCCATGGGAATCCAGATCTTTGAGGGGGAAACCTAGACTACTCCTGTCTTCATTTTCAAAGTGCCTGGATTGCTCATCCTAGAAAGCTTCCTCGACTGCTCTAATCACACCCTGACCCCAAAGTAACGCTTTTGGGTGTTAAAGAAGAAATGAGAAGAGGAAGTTCATCTCACAAAGGCAGAGGCTGCTTGGGAAGCCAAGTGTGGTCTCCCTAACAGTGAAGAGCGCTGCACCATCCGCTTAATTCCCATTCATTTGTGGTGCTTATTAGCGTGTCTGAAAATATAAGCTGAGTAATTGGAGCATTAGAATTGATTAATTGAAGTAGGCTTTTGGTGTAAATACACCTGGAGAGCTTTCTCAAGGTGGGACTGGAGTCTCTGCTAAAACCTTGGAGAAATATAGACCTTTCTACGTGCAATAACAATAGTGGGGTGAACTGAAAGCCTTGTGGACATCCATGCTGCCACCTGAGGCCATATTGATGTCCATGATCCATGCTGCCACTGAGGACCATGTCTGGGTCTGTGGTCTTACTGCAGCCAGAGGCAGTGTTGATGTCTGTGACCTGTGTTACCACCGAAGGCCATGCAGATGTCCATGATCTGTGCTACTGCCTGAAACAATATTGATGTCCATGGGCCGTGTTGCCACCTGAAGCCATGTTGATGTGAGAGGCGTGTGTTCCCACTGAGGGATATGATGGTATCCGTGGACCATGCTGAGGCAGGTGGCCATATTGATGCCCATGGTATATACTGCCAATGTAAATCATGCTGAGGTCATGTGCTGATGCTGGAGACCATGTGAAAGTCCATGATCCATGCTCCCACTGACTGTAAAGTACAAGGAAGCTAATTTGCTGTGGTATTGATGACTGCAGACTCACAGATGAGAAAGAGGGAGACAGAAAGCTTATTTGACAACCCCTACCCCTATCCCGACCTTCTCCAGCTCCCCCCAAATTGACAGCCTACACAGAAAACCATTGAAGAGAACTCCTAAAAATTGTGATAAGGATGCTGAATTGTGGTTTCCCACAGTTTATAGATTCTGGTGGGGATATGGGTGGGGAAGGACTCGATTTTCTTTAATGGACTGGCCACTAGGAGTTAGACCATGCTCCAGTGAGTATATAGCAATACAAATTGGTCTTTCTTCTTCTTCTTCTTCTTCTTCTTCTTCTTCTTCTTCTTCTTCTTCTTCTTCTTCTTCTTCTTCTTCCTCTTTCTCTTCCCCTCCTCCTCCTTTCTTCTCTTTCTCCTTCTTCTTTTGAGGGAGGGATTATTATGGGGACAGACCTGGGAGGAATGGGAAGTGAGTGTGCTTGGGGTTCATAATGTGAAATTCCCAAATAATCAATAAAAATATTACAAAAAGAAATAAAAATAGTCAAATATGACCATAAATATTTTATACTCCTGCCATCAAAAGGTTAGATATATATCCCCTCTTCCCTCAATTTATAAAGGACAAAAGAAAGGGTTCTGTGTGACTTCTAAGGGTGGGTCATAAAAAGCCATGCAACTTCTACCTGGATCCTTTCCCACACCCTGAGAGACAGCGTGAACACATGACAGTCAGCATGAAGAGGTCTAACCACCCAAAGGCCACCGTGTTGAGAAGAAACCTATGTGGCCAGGACAGACCACTGTGGACCCTCTCAGCCAAGCACACCCTTTGCCTTATTTCATCCCAAGAGACAGACCTGTGAGTGAAGGAGAGAGTTGAAAAAATATTCTGCCCATTAGAATCACTACCAAACATGGCCCCAGACCACATAACCTAAGTTCTTCTTGTCCAGTGCCTAACTACATAATCTGTGCATACAGTACGTTTTATTGCCTTTGAGCCACTAAGCTTGGGATGGTTTGTTTTAGATGTAATTGCAGCAGAAAGTAACCAAAACAGAATCTCTCTTGTGATGCTTAAACTGCCCAGTCCTTGTGGCCCTCAGAAAAGGACAGCTTTGGCTCATTCTGACCCCCACCTTGAGATAATTGCTTCCACAGTTAAGCTCCTCGCAGCTTTGCTTCTGTCTTTGTTACTCCTGGTGATCTGACTGCCTCTCTCTGATTCTTAATTTGAAGTATGAGTTTGATTAGATGAAGAAATGTCTACCGTGTTGGTGAGGCATGCCTCTGAGAAGACTATAAGCATGTTTTTCCATTAATTGAGGAAGGGCACTTGGTCTGAATGTGTGACACCATCCCATGGGCTGGGATCTCAGACTGAAGCAAGGTGCGGCAGGTCAGTGAGACTGCTTCGGTGGATACAAGCACCTGTCAGGAAAACCCAAGGACCTTAGAGCCTGAGAATTTGCATAAAGTTAGGAGAGAATTGACTCCATAAAGCTGTTCTTTGACCTTTATCCATGTGCTCTGGGGTGTGTGTGTGTGTGTGTGTGTAACACACACAAATAAGTAAACAAATAAATGTTAAAAGAGGAAAGTAGGGCCTGTCCCAGGCTCTGAGGAGAAAGCATGGTCCTGCCCAGCACCACTATGGACTGAACAGGACAAGGAGACCCACATGTAGGCCCAGGGTAATCTGCCCTGCACTCCAAGGAGAAACCATGGGCCTGTCTAATGCCTTGCACAGCAGGCATTGGACACTATTACAGTGAACAAATGTATGTAGTACTATGAGAGGAGGTGAAAGCAGTGAGGAGCTGGCTGAGGTGGGTGGCTTGATTGCCACCCAGGGTCATGATGCTGTCTGGGCCAGGACTGCTGCTGGAGCCCATGCTGGGTTCATGGCTGTGTTGCAGCTGTTGTCTGTGTTGATGTCCATGGCAGAGAGCAGATACAAAGGGGCAGAGAGATGAATGGAATCAAGATGCATGATATGAAAGATACAAACAAGTAAAAAGAAAGTTAAAATTTGGCCAGGCGGTGGTGGCGCACGTTTTTAATCCCAGCACTCGGGAGGCAGAGGCAGGCGGATCTCTGTGAGTTCGAGGCCGGGCTGGACCGACAGCCTCCAAAACAATACAGAGAAACCCTGTCTCGTAAAACTAGAGCTCAGGGTTCAAAGTTAGTGAGAAGCTCAACCTATGTTTTCTGGATATACCATTGCCTCCATTCCACAGGGAACACCTCCCTTCTCTGAAGCCTAAAGACACGGACATTCACCTTCAGAGCTAAATGTAATCACAGAGGTCTCCTGACTCCCTTTTACACCATGGATCACAACCTGAAGACACATTTCTAGTTAAGGAACTGGGACAGGAAACTGCCACACTTGTCCTTCACCATATTGCCAAAGAAGTACAGTGAGTCCAATTGGGAGGCAGGATCAGAGGATCCAGAGGAAAAAAAAGACCTGGCCCCAAATTCCAGCAGGCTACTGCCATTGGTTAGTTAGAAGTAGCTGAAGGAATAGGAGAATTTGGTATCCTGTTTTCTCTATGCCTCATGCACCATAAAGAATGAACAGACCCATTTCCAGTGTCTATCTTTCTCATCATGGTTTAAGACCTTATTGTGGGAGAGGAATAGAATAAGCTTCATGTGTGCTGACTGATCTTTACATATGTCAAAGGTTAGGCATCTGTAGAAACAACCATGGATTAAAGGAAAGAAGTAAATCCTGAATCCAGCAATTACCTCTAGGGCTTCTGTTAGAATAAGATGCTGTACCTGTCACCTTTCTCAACAATCTGACAAAATACCTGACAGGAGCAACTTGAGAGAGGAGAGGTGTATTTCATCTCAAGGTTTGGGGGATATCAGTTCATTGCAGCTAGGAAGACGTAGTGACTGAGGTAGCTCTGTCTGTGGTGGTGGGAGCTTGTGATGTAGTTTGTTCACACCATGGTTGACCAAAAGTTAGAATGGTACTGGAAACAGGGAGGGGCTGTCACTTTCACAAGATGTTCCATGAGGTTCCACACCCTCTTAAAATAACACCACCAGGTGAAAACCAAGTGTTCAACCACCAGAGTCTATGGGGGACATTTCAAATCCAAACCATAACAGACTGTGATTCTCAGTGGGATGATTTTTATACCCCCCACACACACATGGTCAAATTGAAAGAGCCTTAGTTGTCAACCAACAGTTGTTTGCATTTGGTAGGTAGAGTTCAGCAGTTCTGACAAGTGTTTTTACCATTTTACTTCATTTCATGTGGCATTTTCCTTCCCCTGTGTTCTAGAGTCATTTCTGTTGATGTGATAAAATGCCCTGACAATGAGCAATTTAGGGAGAGAGGATTTATTTCAATTTGCAATTCCAGGTTAGATTCAGTTATTGCAGGGCAATCAAGGCAGGAGCTTTCCCATGCATAGGCAAGAGCAGAGAGAAATTAACACATGTATGCTATTTGCTTGGTTTCTCCTCTGCTAAATAGTTCAGGACCTCTGCTTAGGGAATGGTGCCATTCACAGTGGTTCTGCCACATCAATTAGCATACTCATTTAGCATTCCTCATAAACATGCTCACAGGTCAACTGGTCTAGACAATCCCCCCACCCATTGAAACACTCTCCCCAGGTAGTTCTCAGTTGTGTCAAGCTACCATCATATCCCCAAAGAGTTACCCATACTTAAATGTCAATAGTATCGTGGTCAAGAAACCTTGGGCTGTAGAGGGACAGCTGTGGGTCAGTCTACAAATTCCAAGGAGCAATAGTTAGACTAATAGCTATACTAAAATCTATTATCAAAGTCCAGGGGTGGGCCCTAAGACAGAATGTCTTCCTGGTGGTGTGTCTTTGTTCTACTCATACTGTATCCTCAAACCAGTATGCCTCTGGGAGCATGAGTAAGCATCGAGACAGAATGACATGAAGAGGGATGGCACAGCACAGACCATCCGTTCTGAACGGAGTGTAGCACTCTTTATTACAACAGAAGGCAGATGTGTTTAGCGGTGTCCTCTGGGAAAGTCTGTGGAGAAGGATTGGTTAGAAGGCAGCAGTACCCACTGATGCATCTATTGCTCTCCAAAAGCATTAATGCTAAAGTAACCCCAACCACCCACTAATGACAGTGATTATTTGACTACCTATGAGACAGCTTAAGAAATGATTTGTGAATTTAAATGTTAATTAAGCCAGAAGCCCTTGGGGGACTCTGGAGTTCAAGCATGAAAAAGAAAATTCAACTTCTGGGGAAAGCTAGGGCTCAGAGGGCCCCACAGCTTAGAGAGTATACATGAGACACCACATCAGTAAGGCTGCAAGGGAAATTGTGTTTGAGGTCACATATGGGCACTGTGATCAGGGGTCAGGATTGGACAACTTGATGGAACTGTTCACTTTGGTATTCTAGAAAAGTCTTCAGGCAAGATAATAAAAATCAGGAATGCATCCAGTTTTTCCAACTCTTTCTTTGATTCTAAGCTTTTAAAATGTTCTACGCCACCAACACCAATTGAGAGGACCCAGCAAAGGAATTCCTGGGATCTATTCTCCTGTATGTCACTGACACATCAGGTGACCTTAAACACTCGAGGATCCATGCTGAGTCCTCAGTTCTCCGTGAGGAACTGATAATTCAATACTGAATAACTCATAGACCCTGAGGGGATGAAGCAATTTGGAAGAGGCAACTCTGACATCTTTTCTTTTTTATTTTATTTAAATTAGAAACAAGCTTACTTAACATGTCAATCCCAGTTCTCTCTCCCTCCCCTCTTCCCCTAGCCCCACCAATCCCTCCAAACCCCCACCCATCTCCCCTCTGCTCCCCAGCGAGGGTAAGGCCCTCCATAGGGAATCTTCAAAGTCTACCCTGACATCTTTTCTTTTTTATTTTATTTAAATTAGAAACAAGCTTACTTAACATGTCAATCCCAGTTCTCTCTCCCTCCCCTCTTCCCCTAGCCCCACCAATCCCTCCAAACCCCACCCATCTCCCCTCTGCTCCCCAGGGAGGATAAGGCCCTCCTTGGGGAATCTTCAAAGTCTACCCTGACATCTTTTCACCCCTCAACATTTCTAAGGAAAGAAAACCCAGTGTCAGGCACATAGACACATTCTGGTCAAGAAAATGCAGGTAATATCGTCTCTCAGGAAGCTCAAACCTAATTTGATCCTGAAGATATAAACTCAAGTAGTAAGTCCACCACAGACAGGTTTCCTGTTTTATTTGCCTTTGGTGCTGCTGCTGCTGCTGCTGGTGATAAACGCCATATAACATCTAACTTTTGGACCTGTGATGGTTACTCTGTTGCCAACTTGATAAATTCTGGAGTCACCTGGGAGGTAAGCATCCGACAACACATGTGATTTCTTATCCTAATTTGGTTAAAGATGGGAATGCATGCCTCCTGGATGTGGCACCCCTTCCTGGGCTGGGATCCCAGGCTGCATGAAAAGGAGAAAGTGAGCTGAGCTTAGCTACTCTTTGCTTCCTGACTGCAGATGCAATGTGATCAGCTGCCTTCAGCTCCTGTCATACCCCACCAGGAGGGACTATACTCTTTAAGTTTGAGCCAAAACTTTAATTTTGAGCTTCCTTGAGTTGGATTCTTGTGGTGTATTTTGTCACAACAATGGGAAAGTAACTAAGACACCATCCTTACCATTTTAAGTGCACGACTCAGCAATGCTACATATGTCACATTGCTGCACAACATCACCAGAAATTTTTCATTACGCAAAATGATCTTCTATTCACTAAATACTGCTCTAGTTTTAATTCTGTCTGGCATAAAACATAGAGGAGAAGGGGATTATTTCAGCTTAAAATTCCATACCATCATTGTGGGTGAGTTGCAGTATCAGGAGCTTGGAGACAGTTGGCCACATAACACCCAGTCAGTAACAGAGAAATGAATGCATAAATGATCATTTGCTTGCTTCTGTTCAGTTCTATTTCCCTACTCTTACACATTCAGGACTCCCTGCCTAAGGAACAGAGCTGCCTATAGTGGGCTGTGTCTTCCCACATCAACTGATGTCATCCAGATAACCCCTACAGACATGTCCATAGGCCAACACAGCTTAGACAATTCCTCACCAGACTTACTAGTTGATTCTAGGCTGTGTCAAGTTGACCATTAAAGCTAACAAGCACACATAGTAATTTTCCTCTCCTCTCTCCCTGGCAAGCATCTTTCTTGTTCTTGTGTTGAAGAGTTGGACCACTCCCGTCCTTTGGTGACTGACTTCTTTTTTCTTAACATTCTACTCTTGAGGCTCACTCATGCTGTGTCATATAACAGAATTTCTTTTGTTAAGACTAAAGAATATTTCATTGTGTGTATTGATCATGATTTCCTCTTTTTCATCGTTATTATAATGACTAATATATATTAGTTATATGTATTAATTAGATTCAGAATGATGCTGCCATACAGAATATATATTTGGATGCTATCCACTTTTGAAACTAACCTTTGTTCTCCTCTCTCTCTGCCCTAACCCACCTCAAGCTTTCTTATCCTTCTCTAGAGGTCTCTTTCTCTTGAGGTTATTTTTCTAGTTTTTACTATTCTGATTTCCAAATAGGGAAAAAACATACATGGCCCTTGTCTTTCTCTGACAGGATTATGGACCTCACTTCACATGGACCTCCAGTTATGTCCATTGTCTCACAAATGGCATGATCTCATTTTTATGGCTGAATTATACAAACAACTCCTTCCTTTGTTTACCTATTTAAATGTTTTCTATTGAAATAGAATTACATAATTTTTCTTCCTCTTTTTCCTCCTTCCAGCCCCTTCCAGACACCCTTCCTTAAGCCCCTCCCATGCCCCACAACTCTAAAGTTGATAGCCTCTTTATTATTGTCACAGGCATATATTTTATGTATGTTATATCTGTACACAAACACACACACACGTATCCTGCTGGGTCCATTTTGTTGTGCATGTGTGTATGGTTTCAAGGCTAACCACCCTGCACTGGACCACCAATGAGGGAGCTCATTCCTGGGAAAGGCTAATTTTCCTTCTCCCAGCAGTCATTGCTCCTATAGTTCTTTGTCTAGTGGTGGGACCCTGCAAAAATTTCCCTTTCCATGTTAACATGTGCATTGATATCACCATTGTTCTGGTCTTGTTAATGCAGCCATTTCTGGGACAGACGGTTTCACAGTAGACTTCCTGGTATTCTGGTTCTTGCCATCTTTCTTCTGCCTCTTCTTCAATGCACTCTGAGCCATAGCCACAGCAGGAGCTGTGGTAGGGATAGGCTTCCCGCTGTCTGTTGATCTCTGTACTGTACCCAGTTGTGGTTTTTCTGTGATTGAAAAGCCTTTCATACAGCAGAGGGAGAGCACCACAGTCCTAATCCACTCATCCATTGTCTTCATGTTTAATTGTCATGAAGAGTTCAACGGTGAGCGTTTTTATGACTGAATAATACTCCACTGCACACAACAACTTCTTTTGTTTACCTTTTAAAATGTTTTTAATTGAAATATAATTGCATCATTTTTCCTCCTCCTTTTCCTTCCTCCAATTCCTTCCAAATACCCATCCTTTACAGCAGAGAGAAAACACCACATTCCTTTGAGGTCTAACTTTGAAATTGCTGTGGCCATAGATTCAGAAGTGGATTGCTGGTTCACATGCCCTTAATTTCTTGTGGAAACTCCTGGCTGTTCTCCACGACAGGCACACCATTTCCTATTCTTACCAGCTGTGCACAAGGACTGCAACCTCTTTGCCACCTTCCTAATACTTGCTCCTCTCTATTTTTTTGTTAGCAGGCATCCTAATGGGCTTGAGATAACACAGACAAGAGAAGCAAGCCCAATCAGTTTATAACTTCTGTCCTGTAACCCAAGCTCTAAAAGGACCAAGCAAGTCAACTAGGTGAAGAGATCAAATGAGACCACAGCTGTAAAAGTGAGCCTGTTAGTGGGGAAACACTGCCTGCCTACCGAAGAGGAAGTCATAGTAAGAATAAGAAAGATGATAGGACACCAGGCTCTAGATTTTGTACCTCAGATATGCAAGTACAAGCAATCATCATAGCCTACTGTGTTGATTGATGGAGGACCAAAACAAATCAGATGAAAGACAAGCCTAAAATAACCAGAAAGTGTTGCTCCTTGCTAAGAGAGAGTAAATACTATTGCCCCATTAGTGAGGCAAGCCATGCTCTGCAATTAGGACTAGCCACTCACTATCATAGCAAGAGACATGAAGATGAAGGTGAAGATGGAGCACTGAGTGCATTTTCTCTCAGCCCAGGATCCTAGAAACTGTGGGGTTTTCTCTCCTCCACACGATGGACCTGCCTGCCCAAATGTTTAGTAGATGATAATCACTCTTTCTGTGTTGTTATCCTTTTCTAGGACGTATGGCCTTCCTGAAGGTGAGTGCATAGCCAAGGATGGTGCAAAGTAGAAGAGGAAGAGATGGGAGAGAAAGAGGAGTCATCTGGGTTTGTATTCACAAGAAATCCCTTCTCAGAAACAAGTCATTTATCAAAGTACCAGAGCCTCGTTTACTGTCAAAATGCAAGGGCTAATTACATTTCAAGAACAATGGGATACAAGAGGCAAAAAGACAGGGCCTGTCCAATTAATGGAAAAGGAAGGAGGGTCTCTAGCATACAATATTTTGGACATCAGATTGGAATGGTTTAATTAGCCACTGCTGGGTACTCTGGATTGTCTGATGTTCTGGAAGCCATTAGTCATCCTTAGCTTTTAAGCACAATGTTTCAATTCTTCTATTCAACAAATACTTTTTGGGCACCTGATATGTGTTGAACACATGCTCAACATCAGCGATATAGCACATTCTAGTGGAAGACGAATGCTTTGTCCTTTATATTAGCAAGGTCCTCCAGAAAAATAGAAAAAAAGAAGATGGATAAACATACAGAGAGATGGACACATACATATACACAGATCACAACTGGCATATTATAAGTACATATGTATAAGCATGTACACATATACAGATGATTTATTGATAAATATAGAAATTAATAGATAGCTTATATATGATAGACACATAGATGATAGATTCATGGATATGAACATACATGCATACATATATAAAAATAGATGATAGATAATTGGGCAGATAATTGATAAATTGATTGATATAATAGATATGTAGATGATGAGAGGAGGAGGGAGGGAAAGAGGCAGAGAGAGACATTTATGACACAAAATTGGCTTACCTGGCTATGGAGGTTGAGAAGTCCTACCATCTACCATTTATAAGCTAAAGGCCCAGGAAAGCTGCTAGCATCATTTCAATAAAAGCTTAAACATTTGAGGACCACAGTTAGCTGGTGTCATATATCATCACATTATGATTCTGAGAGACACCATATGAGTGCTGATAATCAAACCTGGGTCCTCTGGAAGAGAAGTCAATGTTCCTAATCATTGACCCATCCCTCTAGCCCCAGGGGAGAGCTTGGAGCCCTTTGACATCTGCCTGTCATTGTCAGACTGAAGCTTTGAGGTCCCAGAATTCCATTCATGTCTCTGTCTCCTCTGCATAGTTTCTGAGAGGAGGAACTTCTAGATAATCCTCATAGAATCTTTTTCTCATTAGTAGGATAACAGAAGACAGATAACCAGGAGAATCTCAAATCTCAATGAAAACAAGACAGGAGTCAACTCCCTAGTACCCAAGAGTGAGGGACTACATTTTTAATCCATAATGAAGTCCTAGGACTGCTGACTGAACTCAAGTAGAAGGAATGGAAAAATGATGCTTCTGAGTCTAGCCTCCCACTGAGAGAAGAGGAACCCACCGAGGCACTGAGTCCTCATGGGAGATGAATGTCTTGCTTCACCCTTCCACACAGGAAGTGACCACATCTGCTGCTCAGTTTCCCTCTTCTCTTCCCACTGGGACCTGAAATAAGTCCCTACTTATTTGTTACCTGCTTTTGGGTCCCAGTGAAGATGTAAGCATGGCCCACACTCTACTTCTGTGATAATCAGGCTTATCTGAAGATGGGCACTGGCCTTAAATGACTAAACATTTAGCCCCTGCCTCAGTGAAGGTGGAAATAATGAATGGCCCAGCCTTATAATATTTGTGGAAGTTTAGGCAACTGAGTGGATATATTAGGCTTCTCTGTAGCTGTGACAACAAACCAAAGAATACAACCTAAAGGAAGAAAAACTGATTTTAGCTCATGATTTTGCAATGTGACCAGCAAGCATCCTGGTCCTGCTACCATAATTTCTTCAATCATAGCAAGAAGGTGTGGAGAGCAGCTCATGTCACAGCCAAGTAGGGTAGTAACAGAAAGGGAACAGGCAAGTTACAACTTACAGAGGACACTTGCTCCAACAAGTCTCCACCTCCCAGAGTTCTAGCACCTACCAACTGTCTGCTGAGATTTTGAGGCCATTGAAGGACTAGCCATTCATTAACTCAGAGCCTTCATGAGCTAGTCATCTCTGGAAATGCCATCACAGATGCACCTAGAGATGTGCTTTGCTGATCTCCTAGGTAACTCTTAATCTAGTCTAGTTTATTAACCACCCCAGTAGGCTAGGTCTGATGTGAGGTTTGTCTTGACACAGAAGAGGTTGGAGGGAAAGGGGCTTGAGGCAGAAGATGGAAGAAATGTAGCATGGTCAGAAAAGTAGGATTCCAAAGGCATGTTGGAGAAGATTCGAATGATTGTTGGATGCGATGCGCAGGGACTTTTATCACTGAATAAATTTGCCTCAGTCATCACAGGCAGCACCCTAGAAAGAATAAGTGAATTCAAGAAACCAACTATTTCTTCAGTTTCCACACTTGTAATTCTGCCAACACAAGGTGAAAGTTACTGTGTTATTAGTTCACACACATGATCCTGACTACCCTGATGGGCTCCCCAGTAGGTGATATATAACGTCTATCGTGACTGAGATTGGCAGCCATGGGAACACTCTTAGCCTGTGTCCACGCAGGAGCTAACACTGCAGACTGGTTGCTCACTGTTATGTTTCTGTCATTAGTCAGGAAAGCTTCACCTCCCAAAGGGCAGTGACCCTTTGAAAAGACTATGAACTATGGGCCATCTTCAGCTCCCAAGTGAGAGCTGGAAACCAGCCCCTGCACCTGGAGCAGGTTGTTGTCCCAAAGTCTCAGAGACTCCTGCCAGGGTCTCTCGTAGTTTGAATGTGTAGTTTGAATTTTCCCCCACAGGCTCATGTGTTTGAGCCCTTGGTGCCCAACTAGTGCTGTTGTTTCAGAAACTTCAGGGGGTGGAGCCTCACTGGGGGACATGGATGACTGCAGGGTGGGTCGTGAGGCTCTACCCTACTTCCTGACCCCTGGGTGCAGATGCAATGTCCTGACCCCTGGGTGCAGATGCAATGTGGCCAGCAAGCATCCTGGTCCTGCCACCATAATTTCTCCACCATGATGAAATGATCCCCTGAGCCACTCACAACAACAGGGAAACAAAGTAAGATACCCTCTCTGGCTTCCAAGTCTCTCGTTCGTAAAGCTGAACTAAATGACCCCAAATTCCCCCGTGGATTGAAATTGTTCTCTGAAAGGCTGCACTAGAATGCTGTTTGAGGGATTCAAGCATATTTTTGTTCTTTCTGAAGACATAGGTTAGATACATAACTTCAATTTTCCAACACCAGTCTGTCAGCTAAGAGATCAGCCCCCAGTGACCCACTAAACTAGGACATGAACAAAGTACAGGGCCTAGGGTGATCTGAGCTGCTGCAGCAGAATTTCAATTCTAAAGACCCTGAGATTAAAAAATAATAATCTATAAAGTACAAATCTGCCGCATTCAGCTGCTTTGGTTATTTATATGAGCATTTCCTGATTCAAATTGCATGCTCAAATCAAATTTCCCTGGTTTATGCTTCCTTCAGCAATTACTTAAAGGCAGTTACTTCTCTCTGGAGGGACATAGCCAAAAGGTCTACAGACAAAAATCTCGTTGACTCAGGGAGAGATAAATGAACTCTAGGCCTGGCTGGGCAGAAGTCACTTTGCCCACCGAAGTGAGTACTGATGGGCCTCCTGGCTGTTCTTTTCTTCAGCCTCACTGATAGAAAGGTATTCTCTAAGGAGGACAGCGAGGTCCATGGACAGGGGAGAGAGTAAGCCTTGTGGGGTGGGAGGAAGGAGACACCTTCTCTGGGTGGGGTTCCTTTGGCAGAGATGAGCAAGCTGAGAGCTGCCTCCACTTCAGAGGGATTGAGAGCTGTGAAAGGGCCAAGAGGAAGGCATGATCATTTATGTACCAGAAAGTTTCTGGATCCTTTGATAATTACCTTAAGTAAGTAGAGCCCTACAGCAAAGCCATACAATAGGCAAAACATGCTTAGTGTACACCCAACCTGTCTGAAATTCATTTTCTCTATTTACAGGGATTCCCTCAGTGGCAACAAAGATGCTCCCGGTGTTCATTGTTTTTTTTTTTTTTTTTTTTTTTTTTGGTCTTTGGTTTTTTTGTTTTTTGTTTTTTTTTTGGTTTTTTGGTTTTTACGAGACAGGGTTTCTCTGTATAAGTTTCGGAGGCTATCGGTCCAGCCCGGCCTCGAACTCACAGAGATCCACCTGCCTCTGCCTCCCGAGTGCTGGGATTAAAGGCATGCGCCACCACCGCCCGGCCTGGTGTTCATTGTTAATGCATTTACCAGACGCTAATTGTGGTACATCTCCCTTCCGATTCACTGGCTCCACTCAGCAGCTTTGCCTACCTGACTTCTTTTACTTTTGGAAACAACTTTTCCTGGGGAAAAGTTAGATAGTTTTATGTCAACTTCCCACAAGCTAAAGTCAATTGAGAAGAGGGAACATCCATTTTAAAAGTGCCTTCATAAGATTGGGTTATAGGCAGGTCTTTAAGACCTACATAAGACATTCTCTCAATTAGTGATTGATGTGCGAGGGCCGAGCCCATGTGAATGGAGCCATCCCTTGGACGGTGGTCCTGAGTTCTATAAGAAAACAAGTTGAGCAAGCCATGAGAGCAAATCAGTATGCAACACCCCTCCATGACCTCTGCATCATCTCCTGCTTCTGAGTTCATGCCCCCTTAAGGTCCTGCCCTGACGTTCTTTGATGATGAGCAGTGCTGTGGAAGTATAAGCCATATAAACTGTTTCCTCCCCAGCTTGATTTTTGGTCGTGGCATTTTGCTGCAGCAATGGAAACCCTGACTAAGACAGTTCTCAACTGATTATACTGCATATACCACGGGCCTTATGACTCAGGCAGCAAATTAGACACATGACCTAGACCTGGCCACTCAGAGCACATCACTGTCCTAGATATGGAGAATAGCGTGATAGACCTGTGGTCCCATCCCAGTACAAGAATCTTTCCTGGAACTTTTGATGGAATTACCAGAAGAAAAGGAAAGAAATTTCCAGTAACTTTCCAGGGATAAATGAATAAAGACAAGAACCCATTAGCAGAGATAGAATATCTCTAAGAAAAGGGACAAATCAGGTGTGAGCTCTCAGCTACTGCTCCAGCACCATGCCTGCTTGCTGCCCACAATGAAGGCTGTGGATTCACGCTCTGAAACTGTAAGCAAGCCCCTAGTTAAATGCTTCCTTGTAAAGTTGCCTTGGTATGGTGGTTCATCACAGTAATAGAAGAGTAACTAAGACAGCTGGTGCTATCCATTTCAGTAGAGGAAATAAAAGTAAAAGACTTGAAGTCATAAGGTCTGACACTAGTTTAAAGCAACAAAAGCTCAATGCAAAGATTGAGTGTGACAGGATTTTAATTCCATTTCTGCTGCTGACTATGCAATCGTGAATCACTTTCTTTCCAAGCCAAAGGATTAAGAGAATCACTATTTGGCCTTGTGGTGTGCTGAAAGATAAAGTTATACAGTCCATGTAAGGTGGTTGACGCACAGGAAGTGCTCAATGAGGACATCACTGACTTTGTCATAATGGTGTTATTACAATAAATCATGGACAAGGAGTGATCTGGAGGAAATTGAGGAATGAAAGGAGACCTATGGTGGCCCGGGTCCACCAGAAATAAGCAAAGTACAGAAAGAAAGAATGAGGCTTGCACAAGCTAGAAGTAGGGGCTCTCAGTGCAAAGCAAGATGATTTGATATCCAGGGAGAAAGAGGGGAGGAGTTGAAAGAATTTAATGGGAGAAACAAGAAAAATGGCAAAGGGTTTATTCCAGCTGTATATGAACTCCAGAAGGAAACAGGAAAGCAGAAGGTGATGAGGAATGGAGGCAGAGCAGAAAGGGAGTTGTTTGAAGAACACCCAGACTCTAAAGGACACCCTGAAAATGAAACAGAACAGGCATGGGGAAGCGTGTCTTAAAGCACTGGTAGAAGCATTTTCCAAATGAAACTGGAGATTGCTAATGATGGCTTGGGGTTCCAAGATGCTTGCGGAGTCACTTCTTTTTTTTTTTTTTTTAATCAAGTTTGGCAAAATCTTGTTTGGCAAGAAATGTGACTCAGGCTGATGTGAAGCTGCTTAACCATCCTGCCACATAGTGAGCACCTTCACATATGTCACTGCAGAAACGAGGTGACCTGAGGCCTGGGTAAAGGGTACTGTGGGTGAGGGCCTTATCACAACACTTGCTTCCCATTTACAAGTATTCTGAATCCCCAACAGTGGTTTGTAGAGCTTCAGATGGATGTCTGTTGGCTGTGAGACTACGTACAAAGACAGAAACATATAAAATCACAAAGCTGGTAAGAACACACTTGTCCTGAGTATTGATCAATTGCTAAGTACCATGTACTCGGTATCACCTTCAATGCTCCCAAATGGATTGGGTCTCACTTTATTCTCTTTTCTTAGACATGGCAAAGGTGGCTTTAAAAGATAAACTGATTTGTTACCAGTTTACATGAAGTTGGTGTGAAATGGAACCCAAGAAACCAGCTATGCCCAGCTGTGTGATTACAGAGGTTCATATCTAACCAGTGGACTATGCTTCCTCTCTGCTAACTTCAGGGTGAACAGCCAATTGGGATTCCCTAGGTCTGTACCTTGTGAGATCTGTTCCTAGATGTGATCATACCAGATGTCACAAAAACTCAGTGTGAAGTCTCAATACTCTTCCTCATCTAAGTAGCTCAGCAAAGTCTCACATTTGACTGCTATGGTGTCCAACCCATTATTCTCTTCAATTGTGAAAATAGCAACCAAAAGTTATGAGACTCTTGTTCAAAGAAGGAAAGAGAAAAAAAGAGCATCACTGCCATTGGGCGGAAGTTTCTATTGGATGTTTAATAGTCATGGTGCCAATGAAAGTTTTGGAGTAGGAAATAACTGTTGCTGGCAGTTTTCTTGTCCTGCCAGGTCTTGCTGCCCTTCTCAGTCCCAAATAAGCACACAAACTCTGTATCAATTATTAAACTGTTGGACAAGTGGCTAGGGCTTCTTATTGGCTAGCTCTGTCTTAATTACTAACCCATTTCTATTTCTACGTGGTTTTGGCTTACTGGAGAATGCCCAGACTTGCTACTCCTTTGTTGTCTACATGGAAACTGTCATTGGCAGGCTCTGTCTACCTACCTTTCCCAGTCCTGCCTATCTTCCTGCCTCATTAACCAGACAGTGTTTTATTCATCAACCAATAAGAGAAACATGTATACAGAAGGACATTTCCCCATCAAATACCCTACTCTCTATAATGTCTATCAAAAACTCCCCCCACACACCAATAGGGACAATTAAGTACTATAGAAGTGTTCCTTTCCAATTCTCAATGCAACTTTAAAGCCAATAAAGTCTCTCTCTTTCTCTCTCTCTGTCTGTCTCTCTCTTTCTCTCTACTCTTCCCTCTCCATCCCTCCTTCCTTTTTTCCCAGGGTTTCATTCACACTAAATGTATTAGTTACTTGCCTGTTGCTGGGATAAAATATCTGACAAAAACAACTTCAGGAAGGAAGGTGTTTTGACTCACAGACAGAGGGTACAGTCCATCGCTGTGGCAAGAGTATGAGGTAATTTGCTCACATCATGTCCTCAGTCAGGAAGCAGAGAGCAATGAATGCTGGTGCTCACTTCCCTTTCTCCTTCCTGCTAAATCTGGGACCTGCCCACAGAATGGCATTACCCATGTTTAAGGGGAGTCTACCTCGATTAACCTTAATCTAGACAACCCTTCATGGGCATGTCAAGAGATTTGCTCCAAAGTGATCCCAAATCTCGTGGGCAGTCAAGATTAACCATCACACACGGAAATGTTCTACCTCTCAGCTTTTCCTCCAGCTCCCAAGTCTGCTTTACAGGGAGTCTAAAGTGAGGTAGCAAATACAAGTTGAAAGGCATGGTGTAGTTTGAAAACCACATCCCAGGACAGAAAATATGTAATCAGAGGAGTGAAGGAGCAAAGCAGGTGATAGTAAAATAGAGAAACTTGGTAAGAGATGGATGTGCCAAGTCTGTGACATCTCTACCAGCTGTGATGATGAGAGACTCTCCAGGAATATCCTATGATGTTGCAAAGCCATTAACATTCAGGCTAATAAGAGATGATATGGAGACTAAAGACCTGTGTCTCTTCTGCCATTATTTAACTTGTTCTTTCTGTGAATTTGATCAAATATGGTTCTCTCTAACCAAACAACTGAATACACTCACACAACATGCAAAACGAAACAGTTAACTTATGTGATGTGTTAACGCTTCCAACCAGGCAGTAGTCGGAACGGTTTGAATGTGTTTTTGAGAGTGTTTATCTGCCCAAACACCAAAACAGTGCATTTGCCTGTGCTCTAAATATAGCAGTATCCACTTTCTCTCTTGACATGTTTTCTAAGACAAAATATTTTGTCTGTAAAGATGCACCAATGCCACTGTTTTTGGAGGTTTCTTTTGGTTTCAACAGCTTGGCAGCAGTCTCTATAAGGGGCTTGATGTGTAAGGCAATCAAGAGAGGGTCACTGGGACTGTGAAGCAGACCTAAATCTCAACCATCTGAAACAAGAGAGTTTGTTTCTTGCTCAGTGTCTGACCCAGCATTGATAGAGGAAGTAAAAGAAGCTGGATGAATCTTAGTTACCCTGGGACAAACTGGCATTGCTGTCAAAGACCAAAAGCTCTGGGCTGACAGTGACAGATGCCACTCTCACTCCCAATGCAATGGTCAGAGCTATGCAACTATATGGGACCAGGAAAAGAATCCCAGCCACAAACCCAAAATAGAACCAGAGATGACCGGCCTGAATGGCAATTCATCCCGTGGAGAGAGGTGACCAGATGCCCCACTAACCAGGTCTTGTGGACAACCGAGAACTTCAAAGTATGGGAAGAACTGAGAAAGATCTTACTTCCACGTCCTGAAAGGTTAGGGGGCAGAAGGCAAGGTCAAAGAGGGCAGACACAAGAAAGAGAAGGTTGGGAAGAAGGAACTTGTAGACACTGGATTCTTTTACATTGCCATTGACTAGGACACACTTAGAAATTTATGTATTTTCCATGTAGTTCCTAAGTGCAAAGTCAAAGGTGAGAGAAACATCACTTTTTAATTTTTATGGTTATAAGCTGACTCATGTACTCAGTTACTGACTCTGAGGCCCATCACCTGGAGCTAGCATGAAGTTTCACCTCTGCTGCCTTGATGGCTACAGAGGAAATAGAGTCCCACATTGCAGCAGGCATCAAAGAGCTTCTTCCCAAACCTCAGTCCACTGGTGACTGGTGTGCTGGTTTTAATGTCAACTTGACCCAGCTACAGTAACCTGGAAAGAATGGATCTTAATCAAGAAAACACCTCCCTGTATGGGAAGCCTGTATGGTACTTTCTGGACTAACGATTGATGTGGGAAGACCCAGCACACAGTGGGTGGTGCCACCTATAACCATGGACTGGTGATTCTGGGTGCTATAAGAAAACAGGCATTCCGGTGCCCTGCTCAGAGCCTCCTGAGGCTTGGGGCCTGTGCAACAGGGAACCTGTCCCAGTGGAATGGCCCATCCAGAGTCTGTCAGTGTCCTAGTCCTGCTTCCACCCACAGGAGGAGATAAGCGTGGGCCCGTTTCTGGCCCTCCTTCTGTTACCCTGCTTGGAGTATCCTGAGGCCTGCACCCTGGGAACCCATCCCGGCAGAACAACCCATCAACAATCTGCCAATATTAGTCCCACCACCACGCATGGGAAAAGGAGAACCATTAGAGTATTGGACCTACTTGCACCCCCTAGAAGAGAAACTTGGTCCCATACCCACCACGAAAGGGACAGACCTCACTGGTACACACTAGAAGAAGGGATGGGAAGACAACAGTATAAGAACACAGTCGACTACAGAAAGATCAATATGCTGCCACCAGAGGCTAGGGACTCCACACCAGCAAGACCTGAACATCCCAACACAGATGAAGCAGAGAAGAACAACCCTAAAAACAACTTTATGAAGATGATAGACATCCTCAAAGAGGTAATGAGAAAATCCCTTAAAGGAATGGAAGAAATAACAAACAAATAAAGAAATGGAGGAAAAGACAAACCAGAACTTGCAAGAAGCAACTCAAACAGTGTAAGTTTTGAAAGCTGAAATAGAGACACTTAAAAAAAGCAGTCTGAGGGAAAGATGGAAATAGAAAAACTAGGTAAATGATCAGGAATTACAAATGCATACATAGCCAACGGAATACAAGAGATGGAAGACAGAATCTCAGGCATTGAAGATGCACTAGGAGAAATAGATTCATTGACCAAAGAAAATCTTATGTCCAGCAAATCCCTAACACAAAATATGCAGGAAATATGGGACACCATGAAAAGGCCAAACCTAAGAATAATAGGTATAGAAGAAGGTGAAAAAGCATATTCTACAAAATTGTAGAAGAAAACTTTCCCAGCCTTAAGAAAGATATGCCAATGAAAGTAAAAGAAGCTTACAAAACACCAAATAGAGTGAACCAAAAAAAGTCTCCCCATCACATAATAATCAAAACAATAAACACACAGAATAAAGAAAGAATATATAAAGAGCAGCAAAGGAAAAAGCCAAGTAACATATAAACACAAAACTATCAGAATTACAGCTGATTTCTGCATGGAAAGTCTGAAAGCCGGGAGGTCCTAGATATTCTACCAACACTAAGAGATCACAGATGCCAGCCCAGACTACTATACCCAGCAAAGTTTTCAATCACTATAGATGGAGAAAACAGCATATTCCATGACAAAAACAGATTTTATTTATTTATTTATTTAAATTAGAAACAAGCTTGCTTCACATGTCAATCCCAGCTCCCTTTTCTTCTCCTCCCTTCCCTCCTCAACCTCCCAACTCCCCGTCCCATCCCCACTTGATTCTCCAGGTAGGGTGAGGCCCTCAATGGGGAATCTCTAAAGTCTGTCATATCTTCTGGAGCAGAGCCTATGCCCTCCTCCATGTGTCCAGTCTGAGAGAGCATCACTCCATGCTTTAAAGTTAAAATTCAACAACAACACAAATTTCAGAAAACCTACAAACTCATGGAAATTGAACAATGCATGATTGCACCATTCCTGGCTCAAAGAAGAAAAAAAAAGAAATTAAAGACTTCCTAGAATTAAATGAGAATGAAGATACAACATACCCAAACTTATGGGACACTTAGAAAGCAGTGCTAAGAGGAAATATCATAGCACTAAATGCCCATATAAAAAAACTGGATAATAGCCACACTAGAGAATTAACAGGACACTTGAAAGCTCTAGAGCAAAAAAAGAAAAGTCACCCAGGAGGAGTAGCTGCCAGGAACTAATCAAATTTAGAACTGAATCAATAAAGTAGAAACAAAGAAAACAATACAAAGAATCAATGAAACAAAGAGTTGGTTCTTTGAGAAAATCAGCAAGATAGATAAACCTTTATCCAACCTAACCAAAAGGCAGAGATAACATGCAAATTCACAAAATCAGAAATGAAAAGGGGGACATAACAACAGACAATGGGGAAATCCAGAGAATCATTAGGTCATACTTTGAAAATCTGTACTCCACATTATTGGAAAATTTAAAGGAAATAGACAATTTTCTGGATGGATATCACTTACCAAAACTAAGTCAAGAACAGATAGGCAATTTAAATAGACCTATAATCCCTAAGGAAATAGAAACAAACATCAAAAGACTCCCAATCAAAAAAAAAGTCCCAGACCAGATGATATCAGTGCAGAATTCTACCAGAAATTCAAAAAACAACTAATACAAATTCTCAAAGTGTTCCACAGAATATAAGCAGAAGAGTGATTGTCAAACTCTTCTTACAAGGCTACAATTACCTTGGTACCGAAAACACAAAGACACAACTAAGAAAGACAAGTACAGACAAATCTCCATCGTAAACATTGATGCAAAAATACTCAATGAAATATTGGCAAATCACATCCAAGAACACAGAAAAGTAATCTACCATGATCAAGTAGGCTTCATCCCAGGGATACAGGCATGGTTCAACATACGAAAATACATCAATGTAATCCACCATATAAACAATCTGAAAAATAAAAACCACATGATCATCTCACTATGCTGAAAAAGCCACTGAAAAATTCAACACGCCTTCATAATAAAGGTCTTGGAGAAATCAGGTGTAACAGGAACATACCTAAACAAAATAAAGGCAATATACAGCAAACCAACAGCCAACATCAAACTAAATGGAGAAAAACTCAAGGCTATTCCACTAAAAACAGGAACAAGACAAGGTTGTCCACTCTTTCCATATCTCTTCAATATTGTACTTGAAGCTCCTGCTAGAGCAATATGACAACAAAAGGAGATCAGGGGATACAAATTGGAAAGGAAGAAGTAAAACTTTTACTATTTGCAGATGATATGATAGTCTACATAAGTGACCTAAAAAATCTACCAGGGAACTCCTACAGCTAATAAGCATCTTCAGCAAAGTGACAGGATACAAGATTAACTAAAAAAAAATCAGTAGCACTACTAGATATAGACAATAAATGTGCTGAAAAAGAAATCAGAGAAACATCACCCTTTACAATAGCCACAAACAAAATAAAATATCTTGGGATAACTATAACCAAACAGGTGAAATATCTGTATGACAAGAACTTTTAGTCATTAAAAAAGAAATTAAAGAAAATACCAGAAAATGGAAAGGTCTCCCATGCTCTTGGATAAGTAGAATCAACATAGTAAAAATGGCAATCTTACCAAAAGCAATCTTCAGAATCAATGCAGTCCCTATCAAAATCCCAGCACAAGTGTTCACAGAACTTGAAAGGACAATTCTCAACTTTATATGGAAAAACAAAAAACCCAAGATGACCAAAAGCACCTTGTACAATAAAGGAACTTAAGGAGGCATTCAAGCTCTACTATAGAACTATAGTAATGAAAACAGCTTGGTATTGGCACAAAAATAGACAGGTAAACCAATGGAATCAAATTGAAGGCCCTGATATTAACCCACACACCTATGAACACTTAATATTTGACAAAGAAGCTAAAACTATACAATGGAAAACAGAAAACATCTTCAACAAATGGTGCTGCATGACTAAATGCTGGCATGTAGAAGACTGCAGATAGACCCATGTCTACCGCCATGAACACTTAAGTCCAAATGGATCAAAGACCTCAACATAAATCCAGCCACACTGAGCCTGTTAGAAGAGAAAGTGGGAGGCACCCTTGAACAAATTGGTACAGGAGACAGACTGCTTCCTGAACATAACTCCAGTAGCACAGACAGTGAGATCAGCAACTAATAAATGGGACCTCCTGAAACTGAGAAGCTTCTGTAAGGCAAAAGACACAGTCAACAAGACAAAAAGGCAGTCCACAGAATAGGAAAAGATATTCACCAACCTCACATCTGATAGGGCTGATCTCCAAAACTTACAAAGAACTCAAGAAGCTAGTATCCAAAACACCAAATAACCCAATTAAAAAGTGGGCTACAGAACTAAATAGAGAATTCTCAATAGAGGAGTCTAAAATGGCTGAGAGACACTTAAGAAGGTGCTCAACATCCTTAGCCATTAGGGAAATGCAAATCAAAATAACTCTGAGATACCATCTTACTCCTGTCAGAATGGCTAATATCAAAAACTCCAATAACAGTTTATGCTGGAGAGGACATGGAGAAAGGGGAACACTTCCCTATTGCTGATGGGAGTGCCAACTTGTACAGCCTCTTTGGAAATCAGTATGGAGATTCCTCAGAAAAATGGGAATCAGTCAACCACAAGACCCAGCAATTTCACTCTTAGGCATATATACAAAAGATACACATTCATACAATAAGGGCATCTGTTCAACTATGCTCATAGCAGCATTATTTGTAATAGCCAGAACCTGGATGCAACATAGATGCTCCTCAACTGAAGAGTGGATAGAGAAAATGTGGTACATTTACACAATAGAGTACTACACGGCGGAAAAATAAATGGAGTCTTCTCAGGCAAATGGATGGAACTAGAAGAAACCATCCTGAGTGAGGTAACTCAGTTACATAAAGACAAACATGGTATGTACTAACTCATATATAGATTTTAGACATGGAACAGGGGAGTGCCAGCCTACAATCACACCGCCAGAGAGTCACAGAAACAGGGAGGACCCTAAGAGAGATATGCATGGTACCCCAGAGAAGGGGAATGGGACAGGATCTCCTGAATGGATTGGGAGCATGGGGGAGGGGAGAAGGAGCTGGTAAAAAGAGAGGGATAGAAAAGGAGGGGAGAGGAGGACATTGGGGAGTAGGATGGTTGAATTGGGGGAAGAATAGGGGAGAGCAGGATGAGAGATACCATAGTACGGGGAGCCAATATAGGTTTAAGAAGAGATCTGGCACTAGTGAGATTTCCAGAGATCTACAAGGATGACACCAACTGCCAATCTAAGCAATAGTGCAGAAATTACCTTAAATGCCCTTCCCCGATATTGAGATAGATGACTACCTTACATGCCATCCTAGAACCCCCATCTAGTGGCTGATGGAAGCAGAGGCATACACTCACAGCTAAACACGGAACTGAACTCCTGGAATCCAGTTGCAGAGAGGGAGGAGTAATGAGCAAATGGATCAAGATTGGGTTGATTAAACCCACAGAGACAGCTGACCTGAACAAGGGGGAGCTTATGGACTCCACAATGATGGCTGAGATCCAGACCCCCTGAAGGTAGATGTCAGTGAGGAGGCCTAGGCAATCTATGGGGCCTTGGGTAGTAGATCAGTATTTATCCCTGGCATAGGAATGGTCTTGGGGAGCCCATCCCACATAGAGGGATGCTCTCTCAGCCTGGACACATGGGTAAGAGCCTAGGCCCTGCCCTGGATGAAATGACAGACTCTGGAGATCCCCCATGGAGTGCCTCACTCTCCCTGAGGAGCAGAGCAGGTATTGGGGTTCTGGGGGGATTGGTGGGTGTGTGGGGGAGGAGGGAAGGAAGTGGGAGCTGGAATTGACATGTGAAGCAAGCTTGTTTCTAACTTAAATAAAAAAATTAAAAGGCTAAGTATGGCTGCACATGCCTCAAACTGCATTGCTGTGGGGGCTGAGATTGATGATCACTGGGGCTGCTAACTGCTAACTCAGAGTCTTTGTAGGAGACTCTACTCTGTCTCAAGGGACTGTGGCAGAGAATGATATAACCAGACACAACCCAATTCTCCTCTGGCCCTGCTAGCATGTGCATAGAAGCATGCTCACTCACACATGTATGTGATGTACCAGACTCACAATGGTATACCCCCCCACACACACACACAAAGAAAATTGATGATCCAATTTAAAATGAGCAAAAAAAAAAAACAGACACCTCACCAAAGGTACATACAGCAAACAAGTATATGAAAAAACATTCAATTTCACATGCCATTAAGGGTTAGAATGATACACCTGTTACAATGGAACACCTGTTGTGATGGTGTCACATCTGTCATGATGGCACATCTGTCACGACGGCACACTGTCACAATGGCATACCTGCCATGATGGCACACCTGTGAGAACAGTTGAAACACTGACAACACTAAAGAAGAGGATATGCAGCTTCTGGGGCTCTGATTCACTAATGGTGCAAATCACACAGTCCCTGCAGAAGACAGATGGAGGCCCCTTATAAACGTGAGCATACTCCTCCCTTATGGCCCAGCATTCACACATATCATGGTGTCAACCCACAAAAGTTAAAGACTTGCATCCACATAAAAACCTGCACAGGGATATTTATAATTACTGTCTCTACAATTACCCAAGTTTGGAAGCAACTAAGATGCCCTACTGTAGGTGAATAAACAAAAATCCATAGCACATTATAGAATGGAACATTAATCAACACTAAAAAGACACATGCTTTCAAGTCATGCTTACAGCTAAGTGAAAGAAGCCAATCAGGAAAGGATTCTATAGGATTCTCATTATGTGACATTCAGGAAAAAATCCAAACTATGGGGACAGAAAAGGGATCAGTGGTTGCCTGAGAGGACATGAAACTGAACACCTGAGGCACAGAGGATTACAGAGCTGATGAAACTCCCTGTATGGTGACAGTAGATATATGTCACCCCACATCTATCAAAACCCAAAGGTACACAGCAAGAGAGAAGGTTGATGTGGGTTCTGTAGGAGCTGCTGAGACATGGGAAACTGCACATGCTTGGTGCAAGGCCTTGTGGGAATTCTGATTCTTCCACTTAGTTTTGCTGTGAGCCTAAAATGTCTCTAAAAACTGAAGTTCATCTGAAATAACAATAGCTGTGTCCAGTGGCTTACATCTGTAATCCCGGCACTCGGGAGGCTGGCACAGGAGGATTGCAAATGCAAGTCCAACCTTGGCTATACAAGTTCCAGGCCAGCCTAGACTGTTATAATGGCTTTGTCTCAAAAACCAGCAAATAATAATAATGGTGATAATGAAAAAGTAGAAAGGAGAGACCCAGCAGTGGGAGACAGAGGCAGATGCATGTGTAAAATCTTTCTATAATGAGGCTCTTGTCTTGATTTATTCTCAAGCATTTGTTTTCCGTCCCTGCTGGGCCTGTGATAGACAACACTGATGAAGGGAAGGGACAAGGCCCCTGTATGAATGAACTTACATCTCACCCACTTTGGGTGTGTCTCAAGTTCAGAATTCTCAGAAAGTGCACCCTCCTGGGCTAAGTAACCATGATTCACTATGCTGGCAGAGTTACCATTCAGGGCACCTTATGAATCTCAAATACTGGTCCTTGCCAAGTCCATACAGCCAGTTCATATAACAACTATGGCACTTTGATAAGAGGCCCCACAGGGAATGTAGGGTCTTGGAAGCATCACTCCCATAACACTGTATCTTTAAAACTCAGTCTTCATTACTCCGCTTAGATTCCCAAAGGAGGTATTTGACAGGCGCTCAAAGAGAAGCATTCAATTTGAGGAGGAAAAACACAGACAAAGAAACACATAGTTACACTGAATTGGAACAACCAACCCCGCAATTAGATTCAAGTTCCTTTACATCCTAGACAAGACGCTGCTAGCATCATTTACGTGAGATGCAATTCGGCCGGATCTCAAGTCTTCAGTACCATCTGCTCCCTTTGTGCAAAGCATTGTGATTTTGTGCAAGCAAAAAGTATAAACAGACCCCAGAACGGTCCATTAATAAGGGGAAAGCAACAAGCAAAGGGAAATTTCATCTGCTTTCTAGCTTCTGGTCCACTCGGCATCAATGAGCAAAAGAGGCCTTGATGGTGAGTAGGGGTGATGTTTGGAAGTCACCGCCCCTGCCATCACTTCCCAAAAGGATTGTTTTGCTGGACAGTAGAATTGATTGGCTCATGTTTCTGGCCCAATGATGCCACTCTTGTTACGTTTTGGCTAGTGGGATTGGGTTTGGTTTGACCAGCTAAGACCTCAACAGTTCATGCTGCTAACAGTTCCCAAGCATTACTGGAACACTTCCCTCCCATCTGTTGCTAGTTGATTATCTTGTTATTGCCCATGATGTCATTATTGTTGCTGCTGTTGGTTTGGCATAACCTAGCTCCATTCCCTCCACCATGTGCTGCTTATACAATATCCCTGGAAGCAGTTTGAAGAACTTGATTGATGGACAGAATGAGGGTGAGTCACCAGATCCACTCTTCAGCACTTGTTCCTGGGCCTATCCTCTGCCGTCTCCCAGGGTTACTGGGGGTTTTCTGAGCACTGAGGATAACAGGGAACTGTCCAGAGAACCAGTGGTCTATCAATATAAGTGCTCATGAGCTTTGAGACACATGATGCTAGACTGCTCCATGTGTTCAATGGCTTGAGCTTTGATGAGAAGAAAGATAACGGTGCTTGACTGAGAGGTTCTGGGCATAAAGAGAGCTGATTTCAGAGTGTTAATCTGAATGCAAGGCTGGGCAGTGGAATGCTATTCACTGCAGTGAAGGGGCACAGCAACAGAAGCCTGCAGGGTATATTTACAAAACAAAACAAGATGCTTCTATGCCCACTGCCTAGTCAGGGACTGTCCTGAAAGACTTCAGCAGACATAGAGGATAGTTACCTTCACAGTAATTGCAAAAGGCCCATTTCAAAATAAAAGCCTGAGTGAAAAAGAATCCTAAGTGGGATTTGTGTAGCACACCTGAAGGACTCCTAAAATACTTGAGCATCAGTGGGAAGAGACCTAAATTATGAGCCTGAATCACCTGCACATTTATCTTCAAGCAGTTTCATTTGTACCACCAGCAGGCTAGTCTTACCTAGTGCTTTGACTAACTCTTGGATTATTGGTGTCAGTTGAAAGGAACTAACTTGGAAAAATAAGATGTAGACCAAAAAAATGTGTTTCATGTGTCACTACACTACCAAGAGCTAACCATATTGAGGTGTTTTGAGTTTTCATGACCTTCTGTTTCAAAGTTGGTTACAACAAAAATTGTCTCATGTCCCGAAGGGATAGTGTGAAATCAATCACATACATTTGCCAATGCAGTGTGGGAAAGTTCTATGTGCTCCAAGAATAGAGTCCTCAGCCCAACCTCAGAAGGAGGAGCTAGGAATGTTATCCTCCAAGAATCATCACAGGGCTGTTTGGGCAAAACAAGGCAGATTCTGAATCATCTAGCCTACTTTTAGCATATATAAGCTATTCCTAGCCAGGACCCTCTACATCATGGGTCCCATGGAGAAAGCCCTGTGCCTGATAATCTTCATCTGGGCCATACCTTAACCCCATAAGTTCCTACTCTGTCCTGGAGCAGATGAGGACTCTCTAGCAGACAGACTTGGCACAGTGTGAACATACTTCACTTTTGACAGCACCAATGTAATATGCAAAGAATTGATATTAACATGTTGAGAAAATCAGCCAGGTGCCAACTAGTGGGTGGAAACATAAGTTCTCAGCTCCCTGGAAGCATTAAATTAAGGTTGGGAGACTGAACTTTGGAAAGCTAGCCAAGGCACCATCACGGGAGGCTGGATTGGGAAATCAATTAAGGGAAGGGGAGGATGGGCACCCCATCGTGGAACTCTGCCAGCCAGGTCTGTGCTGCACCAGGGAGACGGGAGAGTTTGGCAAACATAGATATATTGGTACTGTGCAGCATATGGGAGTCTTCATCCCTGCTTTCACCTCATGGAGGAAATTGGTAGAGAAAAGAGAGACCTAGACTTAGCAGTCAAAAAAATTATTGTTTATAAGAATATTTCAGAATGGGAGGAGTGTGTATGACATACTGGTTGACACTGAAAGACTGTTTTTGTTCTAAAAGGACTGTGACTCTCAATTGAGCCATCTCCTCTTTGGGGACTCTTTCCCAGTGTCTAATTGCTCATCTTTTTAAAGACAGCTGCCTCACCCAAGGCGATGCTCAGCAAATGGTACCCATGTTCAATGTCATATCAGTGGTAAACCATAAGGACCTGGCCCACTTGTGTGAACACTGAGGACCAGAGCACCCTGTAGCATCAGCTATGATCTTTACTGAGATTGCAGCAAACATCCGTAATCAGTTCTTTTATATATACATCTCCATAGCACAGATCCTGTTAGGTCTCCCCACAATCCCACACAGGCAAGTATCCATCCAAGGAACCAATCCAGGGAACTAAAGGCAATCCTGTCTGATCCTCCCTCTAAGGACAGTTGACTAGAGAGAAGAGGAAAGGGTGAGGGGGGAAGCGCAAGGAACAGAAAGTAGCAAAAGACATAAGGCCCTAGAAGCTGTGAGTATGCCGAAAGCCACAAAGTTGTGGGAAAGAAGCTGCCAATGGAAACTGAAGAATCTGAACCTCAGAAACAATTAGGGTGCATCACCTGCTCCCAAGAGGGGATCTCTAGAGCTCTTTCTTTTAATGTTTTATTTGTGGTCAATATATGTAATGGTTACTATGTTTTAATTCTGTTTTTGTTGTGTGTAAAGTGTGTGCCATTGCATGTGTGTGATGGCCACAGGACCACTTCATGGAAGCTGGTCTCTCCTTTTGTTACATGGTTCTGGAGACTGAACCCAAGTCATCAGGCTGGGCAGCAAATGCCTTCACCCAGAGCTGAGCCATCTGACTGCCCCCAATATTGATGGTTTTAACCACGTTTTCCCCTTTTTATTTAAATTAGAAACAAGCTTGTTTTACATGCCAATCCCAGTTCCTTCTCCCTCCCCTCCTTCTCCTCTGCTCCCCACTGGCCCCCTATCTCATTCCCTTTCTGCTCCCCAGGGAGGGTGAGGCCTTCCATGGGGGATCATCAAAGTCTGTCTTATCATTTGGAGCAGTGCCTAGACCTTCCCCCGTGTGTCTAGGCTGAGAGAGTATCCCTCTATGTGGAATGGGCTCCCAAAGTCCATTTGTGTACTAGGAATAAATATTGATTCACTACCAGAGGCCCCATAGATAAACCAGACCTCCAAACTGACATCCACATTCAGGGGATCTGGAACAGTCCTATGCTGGCTTCCCAGACATCAGTCCGGGGTCCATGAGCTTCCCCTTCTTCAGGTCAACTATTTCTGTGGGTTTCTCCAGTCTGGTCTTGACCCTTTTGCTCATTACTCCTCCCTCTCTGCAACTGGATTCCAGGAATTAAGTTCAGTGTTTAGCTGTGAGTGTCTGCTTTTGCTCCCATCAGCTGCTGGATGAAGGCTTTAGGGTGGCATATAAGGTAGTCATAAATCTCATTATCGGAGGGCATTTAAGGTAGCCTCTCCATTATTGCTTAGATTGTTAGTTAGGGTCAATCTTGTAGGTCTCTGGACATTTCCCTAGTGCCATATTTCTCTTTAAACCTATAATGGCTCCCTCTATTAAGGTATCTCTTTTCTTGCTCTCCTCTATTCTTCCCTGACTCGATCTTCCTGCTCTCTCATGGCCTCCTCTCCCCTCCTCTTCTCCCCTTCTCTTTCTCCTAACTCCTTCTCCCCTCCCCCCCATGTTCCCAATTAGCTCAGGAGATCTTGTCCCTCTCCCCTTCTTCAGGGGACCATGTATGTCTCTCTTAAGGTCTTTCTTGTTTCCTAGATTCTCTGGCGGTGTGGATTGTAGGCTGATAATCCTTTGTTCTATGTCTAAAATACATATATGAGTGAGTACATACCATGTTTGTGTTTTTGCGACTAGGTTACCTAACTCAGAATGGTTTCTTCTAGTGCCATCTATTTGTCTGTGAATTTCAAGATTCCACTGTTTTCTACTGTGTGCATTGTGTAAATGTACCACATTTTCTCCATCCATTATTCAGTTGAGGAGTATCTAGGTTGCTTCCAGGTTCTGGCTATTACAAATAATGCTGCTATGAACATGGTTGAACAGATGTCCTTGTTGTATGAATGTGCATCTTTTTAGGGTATATGCCTAGGAATGGAATTGTTGGATCTTGTGGTAGGCTGATTCCTATTTTTCTGAGGAATCTCCATACTGATTTCCAAAGAGGCTGTATGAGTCGGCACTCCCACCAGCAGTGGAGAAGTGTTCCCCTTTCTCCACACCCTCTCCAGCATAAACTGTCATTGATGTTTTTGATTTTAGCCATTCTGACAGGAGTAAGGTAGCATCTCAGAGCTGTTTGGATTTGCAGTTTCCTGATGGCTAAGGATATTGAGCACTTTCTTATGTGTCTTTCAGCCATTTTAGATTCCTCTATTGAGAATTCTCTATTTAGTTCTGTAGCCAACTTTTTAATTGGGTTATTTGGTGTTTTGGTGACTAGCTTCTTGAGTTCTTTGTAAGTTTTGGAGATAAGCCCTCTGTAAGATGTGGGATTGGTGAATATCTTTTCCCATTCTGTGGACTGCCTTTTTGTCTTGTTGACTGTGTCCTTTGCCTTACAGAAGCTTCTCAGTTTCAGGAGGCCCCATTTATTAATTGTTGATCTCAGTGTCTGTGCTACTTGTGTTATGTTCAGGAAGCAGTCTCCTGTACCAATTCATTCAAGGGTACCACCTACTTTCTCTTCTAAGAGGTGTTTTAACCACTTTTTAATTTTAGTTATTGGTTGACATCTTTCTGGGATACACTGTAACATCTCTGCACACTCATATATCATGTAATCAACAATGTGGGTGTTTAGATCACCTGTCATCCCAAACATCTTTCATTTCTTTGTGATGGGAACATTCTAGTCATTTTGAATTGAAAAACACAGCATTGTTGTCATCAGCCTCTTTAACATCACAGAGTTTACTCCTCCCACCTGATCATAACCTGCTCATCACCCATCTTTTCCTAGTCTCCTCTCCCCCCAGCCTCCTCTGCCCTCAGTCTCTTCCCCCCTCAGCCTCCTCTCCCCTCAGCCTCCTTTTCCACACTTCTCCCACAACCCCCCCTCAGTGTCTGCTGCCTGATCCTATGAGCCCACCCTTTTTAGATTTTACAGGTAGGTGAATCCACAGCTTGTTTTCATTCTATTTCACTCAACATTCTAACCTCTAGTTAATCTATGTTACTTCAAAAGACAAATGGTATCATTTTATAGCTGAATAGCATTCCATTTCTGTGTGTCATGTGTATGCATGTGTGTAAGAAAAAGATCTTATTTATTCATTTGTCTATTGATAGACTTTTGGGGTTAGCCACTTAAAAATTATTTTATTTGTTGTCACTGTGTGTGATGTTTGTGTACATGTGTGCATGAATGAGGGTCCATGCATGCTATATTCCATGTTTGTAGGTGAGAAAACAATTATGTCCACTGTAGATTCCAGGGACGTAATTAGATCTTCAGGTTCCTGTAGCAAGTGCTTTTGCCTGCTGAGACACCTCACTGGCCCCATCTTAATGAATTTCAAGTACACAGTTCTATTAGTATCTTTGTTGCCCCTCTTTATTGTTTGAAGCTTTATTTTAGTTATTATTATGTGCATATGTTGGTTACACATGTGCCAGAACACATATTGGTAGTCAGAGGCCAACTTTGGAAATCAATTCTTACCAGCCCAGTTTCCTTGCCTATGATAAATATCACCAACCCATGTATGAGGTCCCTGGAGAGGCCTTGCTTCTGAAACTCTACCCCACCCAAGGCATGGAGATAAGAATAAAGAACCGGGAATAGCAGACCTGAGTTCAAATCCCTACTCTGCAACTTCCTATTAATGTGCCATCAGACAGATGACCATGCTCAATGAGTTTTATCTGTAATGTGAGACTGGGGTAAACAGGACAATATAGTAATTAAGAAACTTTAGCAAAGGGGTCAGGCTGCACTGTGTGCAAAATGAGATCTCCATTACCTCAACTGTGAAGGTGGACAATAGTTGCTCCTCCCTCCAGACATTGTATGAGGATGGAAGGAGATGATCCTTGAGTGCTCCTAATGTAAGATATTAACTGTGATGCTATAGGCTGTGGAGACAGGTCCATCTATAAAATGCTTGCTATGCAAGCATGAAAACCTGAACTTGACCCCTAACAACAGTTTAAAAGTCAGGAATAGTGGCATGGGGCTATAATCCCAGTCTTCACATACATGCAAACACACAAACACACAGAGAGAGACACAGATAGACAGACACACACACACACACACACACACGAGAGAGAGAGAGAGAGAGAGAGAGAGAGAGAGAGAGAGAGAGAGAGAGAGAATTTTAAAGAGCCATAATTTTAGTTAAAATAGTAAAAGTAGTGTTAAGGCACTGTGTGGGTTTTTCTAATTATTTCTTTAATACCAAGGAATAAAACCAAGACTTGAATAGCTCAGAGCATCTCATTTTCTATATTTATCTTTCCCTCTTTTTCTCTCCCTTCTCCTCCCCAATCCCTGATTCCTCTCAACCTAGGACAGCTGTGCCTCCCAATCTGGCATACTCCTTGCCCTAGGGATTCACACTGTATGCTGGCTGACTCAAGCATGTGAGCTTTGGGGTGCTGAGTGTGGGGAAAACAGCTTAAAGAGCCACCTGCTGAGGGTGCTCAATCTCAGGCTACACATTCCCAAGCTGTGGCTCCTACCTTTGAGATCATTGTACACCCAGAGACAACACAGAACTGAAGAGGTTACCAAGTCTTCCAATTCAAGTGCCTTAAGTCTGACCACCCTGGAACATGTTGGCACCAAAGAGACAGTGCCATGAGCCTGGGGTTCTACTGCCATCTGATGCCATGCTTTCTATTTACTGTGATATCGATTCCTAACAGGGAGAAGTACACAGGAAATGAGTTCTATCTACAGAGTCCCAGGAGTCAGCACAGGCTCCATCACTGGCCTGCTGTGTGCCCTAGTGCATGTCTCTTACCTTCTACAGCTCTTAGATCTTCATCTATATGAAAAGATTCTTTAGCAATGATTTAGAGCATGAGGACAGTCACCCAATCTTTCTCTCTTGCCTTGTTATGAAGTTGTGGAGACACCACAGGCTCTACTTTTATTGAAAATGTCGTATGAGAAAGGAAATAACTTTTTTATTAGCTAAGATTCCTTTCCTGGCAGAGAACAGTCTCTAATGATAATGACACACTTCAATGAGTGTTTTTTCATGATACGAAATTGGATTATTGAGGTATAATAGATTTTGATTGAGAGATACTTGGAGTGTTTTCCTTTGTGGTAGCTATACTTACTCATTCTTACTATATATCAGATAGCGTGAACCCTATACAGGATCTCAGTCAATCCTCAAGAAAGTCAATCTTTCACTTGTTTATTGACTCAGTAAGTTTGTTGTTTGGTTGGGTGGTTGGTTGGTTAGTTAGTTGGTTGACTGATAGGTTTGTTCATTGGTTGTGTTATAGTTAGATGGTTAAATGACTGATTGATTGGCTAGTTGGTTGACTAGTTGGTTGGTTATTTAGTTGACTGATTGGTTTTTTGGTTGGTTGACTTCTTAGTTGAATGGTTACATAATTGATTGACTGATTGGTTGACTGGTTTGATGGTTATTTAGTTGATTGTTGGTTGATTATTAATTGGTTGATTTATTGATTGGTTGGTTGACTAATGGTTGGTTGGTTGGCTGCTTGATTAGCTAGTTAGTTGACTGGTTGGTTACCGGGCTGGTTGGCTAAATAGTTGGTTGGTTGGGTCAGTTGATTGTTACTTGGCTAATTAGTTGTTTGGTTGCTTTGTTAGTTGGTTGACTTGTCAGTTGGATGGTTGCATGACTGATTGATTGGCTGGTTGGTTGACTGGTTCATTGGTTATTTAGTTAATTGTTGGTTGATTATTAATTGGTTGATTCATTGATTGGTTGGTTGGTTGACTAATGGTTGGTTGGTTGGTTAGTTGGCTGCTTGATTAGCTAGTTAGTTGACTGGTTGGTTACTGGGCTGGTTGGTTGACTAATTGGTTGGTTGGGTCATTTGATTGTTACTTGGTTGATTTGTTGGTTGGTTGAATGGTTACTTGGTTAATTGATCGGTTGCTTTCTTGGCTAATCTATTAGGTAGTTGGTTAGTTGGTTGGTTGGTTGGTTGGTTGGATGGGTTAATTAGTCAGGTTAGCTGGTTGGTTAGTCAATTGGTTTTTGGTTTGGGTTTTGACATTTTCATGTGGGATCTTAGTATGTAGCCTATGGTGGCCCTGAACTCATGTCTTTCCTGCCTCAAGTTCTTCAGTGATGAGATTATAGGCATTCACCATTACACACAGCCTCAGTATTTACTGAATGTCAGACAGGGACCAGGCATTGAGAACAGAATGGTAAATGTGACTGCTAGGGTTGTGCTTAAACTCAAAGAGCTTCTGCAAAGTGTGGGACAAAGTTTGATGGAAGATATAATGAAATAGTTTAGTAAAAGAGCATGCACATGCAGTTTGAGGCTAGGACTCAGATAAAGGAAGATGTCTAGGGATGAGTTGAAGAATGCCACCTGAACTAGATTGAGCTTGAGACAACATAGGATGGAAAACTTCTCCAAAGATCTGAACAATAAGCATCAGATAACAATATCATTCTCTTTCAGTGTCAAAGAAACAAATTTTATTAGAATAACAGTTTGTCAGTAGCAGGGCTTGGATGTAAATGAACATCAAGAGGTTGGAAGGTGACTCAGTGGGTAAAGTACTTCCAACATAAGCATGGGGACCTGAGTTTGGATTCCCAGCACCCAAGTACAAACCAGGCATGGCAGTGCCTATCTGCAACCCCAACATTTGGGTGTGGAGCAGAAACAAGAGCATCATGGGGGCTTGCTGGGCTTTCAGGCTTGCTGGGCAGTCTGGCTGGCTGAAACATTGAACTCCAGGCTCAGTGAGAGACCCTGTTTCAAGAAGTAAAGTAGAGCAGTGACTGGGGAAGCTGCCCAACATCAACCTCTGCCCTTCATATGTACTCACATAGCCAAGCTTGCACACACACATACATGTTCATACATACATGTGCACACACACAAACATACTCAAAACAAATAAATAAGTACATATAACTCTAAAGCCATTTTCCTTAACCCATGTTCTGCATGTTTCCATGAAAGCCAAACAGTTCAATAATCAAGAGAATTGTCCATATTCAAGCCTCACTCCTTGCTGGAGGACACAATTCTCAATATTTGAAATCAACCCAGAATTGTGAGATGCAAGGTGTTTTCAGACCCACCCAACTACATGAGTGGGAGAAAAACTTTAAATATTTCAGTAAATGCATTTAGGGTGGAGTCAAATATGCCATTGCTGAAGCTGCTTAAAAAGAGGAGTGGGAAAAGGTAAATGGCTAAAAGCAGCTTCCGATGAAGCCGCAATCAAAACAGCAATTAGAATCGATTTTCAAAGCACAATCAAAAGGCCCCACCCCACACCCCACACACTTCTTCAAAACAGATGATAAGTTAATTCTCAGCTCCCTGCAATTCTCATTGTCTGGGCTACAAAGGAATTCTATAGCCCTGCATATCAGAATGGGTAATTATGCCGTGCTTATAAAGCATTTTGTAACTAAAAGATTGCAGTTGGAGGAGCAGGACAGCCACTAGCAAAACTAAGAAGGCACGTGTTGTAAGATGGAAGAAAAAGAGGCAACTGGAAGTTGGGATTGCCCTGCTGCATCAACCCCAGCCTTCAATGTGCTGACCAGACAGGTGGGCACTCTCATTTAACTTGAATTTTAGGAAGAAATCAGGAACCTAGGGGTTGGGTGTGTTCAGTGACATTCTTTGGTGGCAGGAATGGATGCTAATGTAGAAAAGGGCTCAGTAGGCGAAGGTTGACGACTCAAAGAGAAGGGTGCTCCTGACAGAAAGGGGATGCTGCCCTCTCCACTGTGTCACCCTCCTGCCACTGGGCGGTCAGCCACGGAACCTGCACCTGAAACCCTCTACTCAGAATTCGTGCACCAGGCCACGTGCCTGCTGCTGAGCTACTCCAACATGACGAGAGGGGCTGTAGGAGGAGTCTCTAGACTCACCTCCTGGAGCAGGTAGGCGGCACATGTGGATTACCACCACACGGGACCACATGGGATGGAGAAGGAAAAGAGGAAGATGGAGGTTAAGAAGAAAGGGAGAGATGAGGAGGCAAGGAAGGAAAGAAGAGGTTAGGAAGAAAATGGGTAACAATAAAGAAGGAAGAGAGGCAGAAATTAAAAACTGGGTACTGGAAGAGGAAAGGAGGGAAAGGGGAGGGGAAAGGGGGGAGGCGAGGAAAACCTAGCTCCAGGTACATCTACTTTTTCACAGACTATAAAAGCTTGCTTGTGGAGCCCAGATTCTGTCTCTGGTAAAGGCCAACTGTAAACAGATTAACCATCATACCAGAATATTCTGAGTAGCAGGTATTGTCCTAAATGCTGAAAGTTCATAAGCACCTACCTCAAACCTTGAGGTATGACACTGATGAAAAGACCCCATATAAGATACATGTGAGTTCCCCAGTGTCAGAATGACCTACAGAGGTGATTTGGGAGTCCTGCTGCTGCTGCTGCTGCTGCTGCATTGCATTCTGGGAGCCCAGGTCCCCCTCTGGAACTTACCAGCCCAGTCATGCTAAACCCACTACATAAACCAGTTCGTGCTGTGTCCCTAATCATTGTCCTCCCCTCTCCCTGCTGTTGATGTACTCTGCATTGTTAAGCATGGCCTGTGGAACCCAGACAACCAAAGAGTTTTGGGAGGTAAGAATAAGCAAGCACCTGCTGCTCCCCCGGGAAACAGTGGATAAGTGCTGCCACTCAGGAAGGCAACCGGCACTCCTGTTAAAGTAGGGATGCAATATTGTTTCAGTGGTTAATAATGCTAGCTGCTTCTCCCGAGGATCAGAGCTCCATTCTCAACACCCATGTCAGGTGGCTCACAACTGCCTGGAACTCCAGCTTCAGGTATCTGACACCATGGGAACCTGCACTCTTGTGCACACACACACACACACACATACACACACACACACACACACACACACACACACACACACACTCACTCACTCACTCACATGCTTTCATACCCACCATTCCAAGTCCAGGAGTCTACCCTCAGGTAACAGTGAACTGCATCAGTGCTGAGATTAGCTTTGCTTATGAAACTCAGAATCAGAGACACCCTAAGTGGGAAAGACTGTAAGGAAATTGTTAATAACAGTAGCTAATTAATGGAGACACACCTCATTCCAAGTATCACGCTGATTCATTCACCAGCCAAATACCTCCCACAAACCTCCAGCTATATGGAACACAAGTGACCAAGAGTCCAACATGTACTGCTACCTGGAAACTCACTCCTGTATTTGCACAAAAGACATACAACCCATAGGCTTCTTCCAGCCAATGCCTAAGAAAAGCAAGACACCAAGGCAGACATGTTGCAATGGGGACTGGAACTCAAAAACTTTCCGATGGCCTTTGTGAGCCAGTCTTTCGTCACACAACAGTCTAGGATGCCTCTGTCAACCCTTCATGCCTCTCTCTTCACTTGGGACCCGAATTGCTTTATGGTCTGAGTGACTGGCCTTGGCTTCTCTGGACCCCTTATCATTTTGTTTTGTGGGCATTTTCCCTGTAAAAGTTGTTACATATTTGATCCTCTTTTAGTGACAGTTTCTTAGAAGACTAGGATGAACAAAAAACGAGTCCAGACCTGGTTTAAACAGGAAATGGATGAGAAATTGAGAGTGCTCACCCACTTTCTGGAGGTAAGATGTTGTTCTGGCTGGTAGGTGATACATGGCTAGCCTCTGTCCAAAGATGGTGTCTGGATTGTTAATCTTTTCAGTAGTAGTAGCACAAGAAAATGTCTCAGGTAAAAAGAATACCATAGTTCAAAGCATGCTGGACACTCCTTGGATATATTAGTACCCCAGAATGAGGATAAAAAGAGACTAAAGACTGTTGACAGACAGCTAATGACAAAGCAAGACCCAGAGAGCCTCACTGGTACCCAACAAAGGCTTATGTGTTCTGCCACAGAAAGGCAGAGAACTGAGTGGCAGACTGACACCTGCAGAGTTGTGGAACTTCAGAGAGGTTGATTGGTCAACCAAGGTCCACATTGTGTGAAGGCAAGAACCTGGTGGAGAAAGCCTGGGAGTCTGAGACATGAAAGACACCAGAATGCATGACTATAAAACTAAAGGTTCTGCAACCTCCCAGGCTCAAAGGCTTTGCAGGTAGCCTGCTCCTCGTTATTTAGAACTCATAGTGCTGGCAGATAATTCAGAACCTCTCCCTTGAAGAGGGGTGTCCCATGCCTCCAGGCTGCCTCTGTTGTCTCTCCCAGATGCTATGCCAGGAACTAACTGAGCTCAGTCTGGATGGAGACATGTTTGACCTGATGAAAAAGGATAAATGTACACAGCTAAACAGTTATACAACATGTGTAGCTGTGTTGCTTCCCCTAGATTCACAATGTCTGAAAATGTCACAAATACCAAAACAGGTCTGATTCCTGGAAGACCCTGAAGTCCTATGACAGATAAGCATACAAAGATGGAAGAATGAGCTCAGTCTTCTATAAGATACAATGTGCACGCACGCACATGCACACATACACCCACGGGTGCACGCGCACACATACACACACACACACACACACACACACACACACACACACACACACCACCCCACACCACACAAGAATCCAAGGGAATCCATGTGCTCCCACAAGAGATGCTTTCAAGAATGTCAGTTATTTATTTACTTGTAACACTTAAACCTGGAAACAAGTCAAATATTCATCAACAGATAAGGAAATTGTGACTTAGAAGGCAATCAGCTGTTACATAAAACTGAAAAAGAATGTAGACTGTGTACAGGAGAGGTAAATCTCATGAGTTAAGTGTTGACTCAGAGGGAATATTCTTTAAGTCCATTCTTATTAAGTTTAAGAAGCACAAAGTCTGTTGTGAGGGGCACCAGAAACAGTTCCCTGAATGAAGAAGCAGGAAGGTGAGCCCTGGTGAAAGGGACTCTTTATTTTCCTTTCCTGGGGATTGAACCCATGGCCTCCCACATGCTAGACAAGCACTCTATCACTAAGCCACCCACTCATGGTAATATGATATGTTCTCTCTCCCTCTCCCTCCCTCTTCCCTCTATTCCCTTTTCTCCCCCTCCCTCCATCTCTCCCTTCCTCTATCTCTTGTGCTGGGTGATAAAATTGTGGTACCCCTTCTTGGTTACATGAATGTATAAACAAAACTTCACTTACAATGAACAGAGAAATGAGAATGGTATCTCATAAGTGTAATCATGCAACTTGAGACAGGAGGATTACCTCAAGGTTATCTTTGAGGTCAGTCAAGGCTATACATGAGTTTCAGGCCTGCATTTGGGCTATAAAATAAAGCTCAGTCTCAATAAAAATAAAATAAAACAGGGGCTAGAGATAAGGCCTAGTGGTTAAGTGCTATTGCTACTCTTACAGAAGACCAGGGTTTAATTCTCAGCACTCTCACATGCTTACAACTGTCTGTAACTACAGTTCTAGGGGGTACAATGCCCTCCTTTGGCCTCCATAGGTACCAAGTACGCACATGGTGCACAGACAAATGTATAGACAAAACACCTATATACGTGGAATAAATCTAAAACTTAGTGTTGGAAACTTAAAATTTTTCCACTTTATCCCATAGTTGTTATGTGGTAATGAATCATTTAAATGGTACTTAAAAGGAAAGGGAAGCAAGAAAACAAAAACACCAAAAGGTTAACTCCCATTTTCCCCTCAACAGACATGTTAGTCAGAAAGCAAAACAGTGACATCATTTCTTAGAGGAGAGGCGATGTGCAGGCCTCCGAGCATCATCAGACACCAGGCACTTTGCATGCAACACGTGTACAGTAAACTGTCTGGGCTGCAGAAGCATTACTCTCTGTCCTGGTTTTGACCAGTTCATCAAATCCAACAGCAAAAACAATGTTGACAGTTGAGCTGAGGCACCCTGCCACCAGAAATGTTCTCTAGAAATTAAAACTTTGGTCTGTAATATGGAGCCCGGTGGCTATGCTGCTTTCCATTTGAACCCCCACTGCATATTGTTCCTTAAAGCATGCTAACAATGCCTCCGATCAGACCACAATTACAGGCCTGTAAGTTAAGGCCGTTATTACGCCTGGGCCAATGCCTCGATCCCGTGTGCATTTTAATAGTTGTTTTCTGATATCGAGGTTCCTAATGCTTTCTCCATCTCTTAATGACTATTCTTAGCAAACAAATTCTGTGCCTTATAATTAGTGATTTCCTTCCTAATTATGGCTTTTTCAATTTTCACATGAGATGACAAAAAATCATGTTTTGCCCGAGAACCAGCTTATTAGTTAATGAAAATTTGTCTAATAGCACCCTTTTAGATATCCTGTCAAAATCAAAGGCAACATTTAGAGATGAGAAATGTTGCTTCCATGTTAACATTCAAAGTTAATCCCCATGTAGGGATGGGGAATGAGATGTAGGAGGCATGATTTCTTCTAAAAAGATTAAAATATTCCTCATGGACTTCCCAGAATTTGTAATTATTAAAAATCTCTCTGTCTCTGTCTCTGTCTCTCTCTGACTTCTGGCCCATTCCTCTTTGATTGATATCACTCCTCTGCAATTCAAGCCCAGAGTTTACTCACCTCTACCCCCGCCTTACCTGGATGTATGTGGCACATTGTCCAGCTGGCAAGGGCACCCTGAACCAGAACAAATCTTCTACCTGTTCTTTGGTTCTGAACCATAAAGACAGCTTTCTGCGAACAGAATCTAATATTGTCCCCTAAACAAGCGTGTCTATTCTCCCCGGCAGATACAGCCTGGTTCACTTGGCTGGGCTTGCTAATAATATGAAGGGAAGGCGAACTTTATTAAAAAGTAGTGACTCATTTCTTTCACCTTAGCAAAATCTATAAAAGATTTAGACACAACCCAGATGATTTACAACTTAAATATTCATGCCCTAGTCCCAGTCCTGAAATGACATTTAAATTGTGTCTGGGGACTTTTGTTTTGAGCTTACTGTCACGGCCCACTTCGGAGGGCTTCAAAGACTAAGAGCGAGAGGAATATTTAGCCTGTTTTCCATTTTGGAGATTTACGAGGTGGCAGATGGAATTCGCTCCTGCACTCAGGTGCTCCCCTGGGAATAGAAACACCATTCGAATCCAGTAAATAAGACTGTGTGTGTCGGCAAAGACTGCAGTGGGTGAAATTAATGTCCAAGTGATCCTCAAGTCCCTCAGATGGCTTCTTTGGAAGCAGAGTTTCTCACTGAGAATTTGGACATTGGGGCTGGATAATAGCTCACTAGAGGGTCACATTATGTACCTCTCAGAGCCTTCAGTGGCATCCTCAGTCTCTACCCACTGCATGCCAGTGGCATTCCCTCTACCTGTGGTAATCAAAACTGTCTCCAAACACAGTCAAATGTCCTCTTGGAGAGAGAAGAGGACAAAGACATCCTTGGTTGAGGACCAATGTTTCAAATGAAAAAAAGAAAAATAAGAGGTCTATTCCCATTCAAGGAGTTCACTTATTTTCAGACTTTTTATTGAACTATAACATGTTTACAGAAAAGCACATAGCTTAGTGACTTATAACCTAAACACAGCTGCACTAACCAAATCCAAGTGAAGGAAAAGGAGATCACCACAGTCTAGAAACCTACCTTGACCCTCTCTCTTGTTGCTACCTCCATCCATCCCTAGGGAATAGATATTCCTGGGACTCCTAGGCTTGGGTTGGACATACAATTGCAGAGTCAAGGTTAGTTTTTGTCAATTTGACACACACTAATGTCATCTGGAAAGAGAGGTCCTCAGTTGAGAAAATGCCTCTATAAGGTTGGCCTGTGGACAAGCCTGTGGTACATTTTCTTGATTAACGGTTAATGTGAGTGGTCCTGGATGGTATAAGAAAGCAGGTTGAGCAAGCCATGAAGATCAAGCCAGTAAGAAGTAGTCTTCCATGGTCTGTACTTCAGTTCCTGCTTCCGAATTCCTGCCCCAACTTCTCTTCATGGCAGATTATACACTATAAACTGAAATAAACCCGTTTCTCCCCAAGTTGCTTTTGGTTATGATCTTTATCACAGTGACAGAAAGCCAACTAATATGCACAGCATTTGTGCCACCTTCCTGAGGACCTCCCCCCAAAAAGAGATAATGCACACAAGTTTATGGGTGATCTACTAACCAGATCAGTTTGTTAGTAACCTGGAGGATGAGGCCAGGTCCTGACCTACAGCGCTCCTGAGGAGCTGGCTCGATGGGGAAAGCACCTGCTACAAGAGCATTAGGACATGAGTTCAGATCCCCAGAACATGTAGAAAGCTAGGTGTAGACACAAGTATGCCTGTAACACTGTGGGAGATGAAGACAGGATTGCTGACTGCCACCCTAGCTCCGGGGAAGGCAGAGTGATAGAGGAGGCACCACCAATGTCCCCTCTGGCCCCCACACATGTACAGCCACACGTACACATACACGTCCACAATGTGGACACTCCCAGACAGTGATGAATGTGAGGAGAGAGATTTGCGTGATGTCATGAAGAGGAACCTCCAGTGATGTGGAAATCAAAGGTTTTGCTGAAGAGCTCCTGTTAGGCTACTCGAATGCTGGCAAGGGAGCAAGAATGTGGGGATGGAGGAAGAAGTATTCTAGCAGAAGAGACCACAAGAATGAGAATGAGGCTGAACTACAGAGAACAAGGTCAAGAGCGTCTAGAGTGGACTGGCTCGTGAGGCCTTGGGGACAGAGGGAGGAGCTGAGGTTCATTCCAAGCACAATGAAAATGGGCTGAGTGTGAAGAAGAGATGCTCTGAATTATCTGTTAATATGAACAGGTCAAATCATACTGCTTCAGCTCAGGGATGGATTCCAAGCAAGTTGTAAGGCATCTAGAAGAGCTCAAACTCCTCCAGACTAGCCTCTTCACTATAGTTATACCTACAAATAAGCCCTTTCTCTCAGGGTGTTGAATGACCCCCCAGTCCTCTATTTCCACATTTATAGCCATTATCTCTCTTCCTCCCAGCCAGAATTTGCACATTCCGTGTCTTACATGCTACATTGGTGATGGTAGAAATAAATACAGTACTTGAGGCTAAGCTTTTTAAACATAATTTCTTTATTGAATCCTTGTGAATTTCACATTATGTATCCTAATTCCACTTATCTCCCAGTCCCCTCCCGTATTTGCTCCTCGCCCCTGCAGCACCCCTCAAATTTTTTTAAAATTACACTAGAACAAACAACAACAAGCTATTCTCTCCTCCATCTTTGCTGCCTCTCCAATACCTCTTCATTCATCCTGGTGGCATTGGGAGCCAAAGTGTGTCACACAGTATACCTTTTGTCCAATCAGCTTTACTTGCAAATGTTCATTGCAATGAGTCACTAGTCTGGTTCAAGTTCTCTGGTTTCTGGCACACCATAATCACTGGATCCTCACCAAAACTCCTCTTGGATATTACACAGCCGCCCCAGCTCATGGAGATTCTACAGGTATTGTTCCACGGGACCAGTCCTTTCACAAGCTCCAGGGGGTCATAGATTGGGTAGGTGTCATAGATGGGGTAGATGTCAGCTGTGGGTCTGAGTGGTAATTGAGTTGGTCAGTCCAGGCCACTGATGTCACCCACCTCAAGTGAGGGGTTGGAATCTGCTCCCCTATGCCCATGCCATCAGGATCAGTTCTCCCTTGCCTTTGGTGAGGGTGGGCCCATCTCTCCCAGATGTGGGGTGCCAGATCTCCTATGAGAGTCAAAGCTACCTCTCTTGCTGCAGTTTCCAGTGAGGGTCAGGGCCGGCTATCCCAGGGCCACCAAAGAGCAGGAGCAACTTAGTGTGGCCCTCTGGTTTTATCATGTATGGTCCTATGGCCCCCTGAGGTGACACAGGTCACAGACATCAACACAGACCCCAGCTGCAGTAGGACCACAGACCCAGACATGGTCCTCAGCAATAGCTGGGGTCTGAATGTCACCATGGCACCAGGTGGTGTTGCAGGTCACCCAGACTGGCATGATACCAGTGGTAGCATTGCCTTTGGACATCAGGTGGCAGCCGTAACCCCAGCAACCCTCATGGCCCTCATGGCAACAGGAGCCATGGATGTCAACACAGACCCTGGCTGCAGTAGGGCCATGGATCCTGACGTGGCCCCCAGCTGTAGCCCTGGCCCAGGTGTCACCATGGCACTGGATAGCAGCATGTAACACTTAGATCTGTACAGCCTTAGATGCAGTTAGGGTCCCTGTGCCCCAGCACACAAAATCACTGGCATCTGTTCCACTACTGAAGCTAAAGTTTTACGACCTGCAGATATGTAGGTGTGCTTTAGATTTGTTCACAATTGGTTTTCTTTTTCAATTCAGTATTTCTGTCACTGATTTTGTTTACTGTTTGACAGTATGAAACCGTCATACACTTTCATAATGAATTTTAGTCATTGTCACTCCCCCATGACAAAAATAGCCTAAAGGAATTCATGGCTGCCAAGCTATCCCTACAGAACGCATTTGAAGGTGTCCTTCAGGCTAAAGAGAAAGGGAAACAAGCACAAGAAGTTACACGGTCAAGCACTTATTAAACAAAAGCCTACGAAGACACCCAACAGTAAAATCAATAACGGAAAAAGTCAATATACACCTTCAAGGGCTGGTGAAATGGCCCAGTGAATAAAGACTCTGGCCACCAAGCCTGATGACCTAAGTTTAATTCCAAGTCCCACATAGCCAAAGGAAAGAACCAACCCCTTCAAATTGTTCTTTGACCTCCACACATGCACCATGGTACACACACACACACACACACACACACACACACCACACAACACACACACCCCTCTTAGAACAGAAAACACCCCAATGGCCCCATGACTCTGACTGTGGTTCTGTGTGGTCACTCTGTCAGTCAGTTATTCCAAAGTAAATCATCAGTAAGTTTCCAGGCAGAAAGTTGGGCAATTTTCACATGCATTATTTCAGCTAATTTTGTCAATCACCTCTCAGTAGAGTCTGTCATTGCTCTCAGTTTACAGACTGTGAGTCCACATGGCTCCCATCAAGTCACTAGTTGATTGAAAGGCCATATCAGCAGTAAGTGGCAGGATTGGGATTCAAACATGAGACTCACAGCAGCCCTGAAAACCAAAATTACCTTTGAAACTTTAGTTTTAGTCTTTCCAGCCAAGAGGAAAGAAAATTGTTGTTGTCAACAATATAAATTAGACTACCAATGAACTTGTGAATTGTGGAAATTTTTTCATTAGCATTTAGGAGTTTGGTAGCTGAGAGTATACTAACCACCTAGGAACAGAGAAAAACATATTCAATCAACAGACACCAGCATTGGCATTTAGAAAGCTTTCTCATGTGACAGTAAATGGAGCTAGTCATTTTGTCATTAAAGGGATGACTTTTCCAAAAAGATATTTCATTTATAAATCCATACACAATGTGAGCATATCCATTCTCTAGAGCACTGAGTGTAGCAGGCTTTAAGTTCTTTCAAGGACAATGGCACTGGTGGCTCTGAACTCAGTCAGATAAGCCATCTGGAACAGGGATCACACATGGCTGCAGCTCAGCTCCTGTCTAGACGGCTGTGGCCCCTGTGCTTTAGCAGCTTTGGATGAGACATGTCATCTTCCCTTCAGACAACTCAAAGCTGTTTCACCATGTGACTTCCTCCTTTGTAATAGCGAACTTTACCACACTGTAAAGAATATTAATACTGACAATAATGCCCTCGGGAAATTCAGAGAAACCAAGATGGCATGACTATCATGGTTTTTTACTTCAATCGCAAAAATCAAGCAGTATTTTTGAGGAAAAAAATCAAATTTAATTTATATGAAAAGCTGTTCACTCTCTCCTTTAATTAGAGAAACGAGGTGCAAGACGGCATGAGTCATTTTTCACTTAACCAAGATGATAACCCAAGATGGCATCGGTCGGGTTATAGAAAATGTTTTTGTCATTCACAATCAGTCCACATCATTAACACCTTATCACAAATATTTCAGATTGAGGGTTGGAGAGATAGCTGAATGCTTAAAGCACTTGCTATACAAGGATGCCCAGAGCCCATGTAAATGTCAGGTGGGTGCAGCAGCAACACTGTCATTCCAGTCCAGGGAGGCATAGATAATATCTCCAGAGCAAACTGGCTAGTGATACTAGCCATATCAGCAAATCTGGCTTTGACTGAGAGAGTCACTGAGGAAGATACCCAATGTCAACCTCAGGCCTCCACATACATGTGTACATGTGTTCACAAGCACTTTTACACACTTGTGCTTGTACACATGTGTGAACACACATACATATACATGAAAAAGGAGAAAAAAGAAAGACAATAAAAATAATTTCAGATCTAGATCAAAATTGTAAATTCCTAGCCCTTATAGGTGTTTTGTTACAACATGCAAATTGCTATCATTTTCTAAATGAAGAAATTGAAAAACAAAAAGTTGTCAAGATCACATAGTCAGGCATTGGTCATGTCCTTGTACCTTTCCTTCTCAAGTTCTTCCCTGGAGTATCAGATCTAGGAGCTCCTGATCTTGAATTCAATAGATGTGTGTTAAAGAACATAGATTCTTTTGAGAGTTTCCTACATATTTTGATAATATATATCCTACTATAATTCTTCCCAGATCCACCCCTCTTCTGTATCCATACCCACCCAACAGCATGTTTTTTTTAATTTCCCCCTAAAGGGCAATTTGTGTTGCTCAAATATTCTTGGATGTGTGACCTTCCACTCAAGTGTGGTCAACTGGTCCGAGACTACACTCTTAGAGAAAACTTACTCCTCTCCCAGAACTAACAATTGCCGATAGCTCCTTGGCCATGGGTGAGACTTCTCCAGTGAAACAGGTGATGCACCTAGAAGAAAACCTATTATTATTCTGCTAAGTGTATATAGTATTAAACTGACTCCTAATGACTTATATTCACAAGCGCCATCAGAGAACCTTCTATTTGTAGTAAATAGTGATTAGCACAGTGGCTCACAACTGGAAAGGGTTCAGACAGTAAGAGACTGCAGAGTGTTCAGCCTTCAATCAACATAGATACCACATGCCTACCTCCCAAGACTCGAGGATCATTGTGGAAGAAGGGGTGAAAGACTGTAAGAGCCAGTCATGGTGAATGACTACGGGGAAACAGTGTCTTCTGAACACAACAGATGAGTTGCACATACGCTCACAACAGTTGTGAGAGCATTGTAAGGACCTGTGTAAGCCCAAACCAGAACAAATTCCAGTATGTTCAGCATGAATTTAATATTTCTGTTTCCAGAAAGGGTTTGAAGTTCCTTGAGCCTAATGTTTTATGAAACATCTTCACCACCAGTGCTCTTTATTGTTCAGGACCACTTGAGGAAAGGGTGATCCAGGGGTAAAGCTGCTTCCCCGGCCATCAGTATAACTACAGACTCAACTATTCTTGTTGCGATAGTTGGAATGCAATTGACCCCATAATCTCACAGGGAGTGACACTATTAGGAGGTGTGGTTTTGTCAGAGTGCTATGGCTTTGTTGGATGAAATGTGTCACTGTGGTGTGGGCTTTGATAGTTCCATGCTTGGGATACTTCCCCATGTCTCAGTAAACTTCTTGTTGCCTGCAAGATGTAGGATTCTCAACTATTTCTCCAACACCATGTCTGTCTGCATGATGCCATGATGATAATGGACTCTAAAACTGTAAGAGAGCCACCATAATTAAATATTTTTCTTTATAAGAGTTGCTGTGGTTGTGGTGTCTCTTGACAGCAATAAAACCCCTTGCTAAGACACTTGTTAACAGTTAAGCCTTGTTTTCATTGCTTAAGAAAACTATCAATAGACACAGCAGGCACCTAAAATGCATAGTTACTTTGATGCTCTCTTGGAGGGTTACACCTAGCTTAGTTTCCGTCTTCAGCACATAGAAAGTGCTAAACATCTGGTAACTTGCTATCCCCAGAGACCATTATTCCAAGAAGATGTAGGAACTTTTAACACCTTAAAATCATCATGAGAGATCCTCCATACATAAACATTATGCATAAAAGGACCAAGAAATGTCACTTCCTTAGCTCATTAGCCTGGTCCATGACATCTGCCCCTGAGCCACACTTATGCAGCCAGATTTACTTACCCGAGTGATGCCCCTAGGTTCATCCCAGGTACCCATCAGCTACTGTATCACAGTTGAGTATTGCCAATGTGCTCCTCTCCTTAAGTCAAAACTCCATTCTCCTCAGATAGTAAGAGTCATGGGGGTCTGTCTTCAGGCATCGCTACTATGATACTTTGAATAAAAATATTCCCCATAGGCCCATAGGGAGTGTCACTATTAGTAGGTGTGGCCTTGTTGGACTAAGAGTGACCTTGTCAGAGGAAGTGTCTCAGTCTCTTCCTGCTGCCTTTGGATCAAGATGTAGCACTCTCAGATCCTTCTCCAGCACCATGCTGTAAGCCACCATGCTTCCTACCATGATGATAAAGGACTAAACTTCTGAAACTGTAAGCCAGCCCCAATAAAAGTTTTCCTTTATAAGAGTTGAGTGGTCATGGTGTGTCTTCACTGCAATAAAACCATGAAACACTCCGTATTTCTTCCAAGTCCAGGAAACACACCGGACTCTAGTCCTAAGAGCATCGGTGACCACAGTGTAGTGTGCTGAGCTGACAATAGAGGTGCTACCATCTTGTATTTCTTGCCTACTGGATCTGTCTTTGTTATGATATCCCCAAGATCCAAAGTTTCTCCAGTCCCAATGGAGCCCCACAAACACCCTCTAACGTATAGGAGAAACTACAGGAAGTTAGGCAGGAACTTCCTTGAGTAAGTCCCATATCTATGTCTTACTATGTGATCTTTAAAAACATACAAGACAGTTTTCTGGGCATTCTCTTCCACAGCAGTAAAAGAAGGCATTTCCCTTATAAACTCAAACTCATATACAGGCGGTCTGACACCATGTACACAGTGAGTCTCTGCTGCTTAATAACTCAAACCCTCCTTCTTGCCAGCAGTCTATAGTTATAGCAACTGCAGCATTTAACTTGACACTGTCCCCTATTTAGCCCCCTCCTGGCCCAGCCACACTTGGCCATTTGCTCTTCAGGAACACATTCACCCTGACAACATCATACTCACTGGGTTATGTCCTCGAAAGCTCTCTCCAGAGAGTCACTATCTTACCTCTTACATCTTTGTTCAAAGGTTTCCTTTCCAGAGGCCTCCCTGCTAAAAATAGTGATATCTCTCTTCCCTCCCTCCTCCCCCTTCTCTCTGCCTTTCTCTCCTCTCTTTCTCTTCTTCCTTCTTTCCTTCCTTCCTCTTACTCCCATGTTTAATTTTATACATTGAATCATCACTCTCCAATATCCTACACACGTTCCTGTTTGTCTTGTTTAATGTGTCTCACCCTGTTAAAGGTAAATTTTTAAAAATCCAAATCTAGTGACCTTTCTTCCACACCATAGAAAATCCCTACAGATTCTCCAGTGCAGGGACCTTTATTTTGATACAATATTCCAGTCTGGTCTCAAATTGTCTATGTAGCACAGTCTGGTCTGGCACTCATGATCCCCCTGTCTCAGCCTCCTGAATATTGGCATGTAGCACTGGAATCCCAGGGCGGGATTTTGGCCTGTTCTGTTTGTTACACTCTCTCTCCATAGCACTCAAGACTATGACCCAGGACATAGTGGGTGAGTGATAAATATATGTTAAGTGTCATTGTTTCTTATTTGGTCTTGACCCTTCCCACAGAAGAAATTCTAAGAAAAAAATAGTTTCTTTCTCTTCCACTTTCTTGGTTCTCTCTCTCTCTCTCTCTCTCTCTCTCTCTCTCTCTCTCTCTCTCTCTCTCTCTCTCTCTCTCTCTCTCTCTCTCTCCCTCCCTCCCTCCCTATCTATCTATCTCTCCTTTCCTTTCCCCAGTCCATAGGCACATCTGTCTTTAGGCAAGCAGCCTTTTACATGGGAAAGAATGAGGTAAGGTCTAACAAGGAGGTGGAAACCAAGCTGTCTGTCTCCATTGTGGAAGGCAAAATCCAGAGAGAAAATGGAGCTGGGTGCCACCTGAATTAAATGATTTGTCAGTCCATGCAGGAGTCAGTGTCGTCTGGACAGGTAGCAGGTCTGCTGTTGGAGGGACACGCTCTCACCAGAAGCGACTCAGCCTGAATGAGTTCCCTGTCTTGGAACAGGGACAACAGAGCAAAGCTGGCTGACCAGGCTGGCCTGTGCCTTGCACTTGACTTGCTCCGTACAAAGGATGCACCATGTTTTCCTTTCAGCCAGCAGCCAAAAAGCGTCTCTCATGTGCAGCATGGTGCTCACTTCATCTCGAACTTGTCCCTGACTTTACAAACCAATCCCTTCCACCAATATCCTGAGGTACACTGAGGGCGCATTCAGTCTAACTCAAAAGGATACCTGAATCCTGGTGAGAAAAGACTCTGATACCCCAGTGACCAGCTCTAATTGATGTCTCTAAGGATTCTGACCTTATGGAATGAGGGCTGGTGTTTAATGGGAAGCAGAAGAGGGAGATGTGGGGTGGGAGAGTCTCAGCTCTCACTTTTTAACTCCTGCATCGTCAGACCTTTGATGTCCCTGTGCAGTCTTCCGAACCTCAGATCTGTGAAAACACTAGTCACTGTGCCAGGTGACACAGGTCGCCTGGATGAAAGCAGGGCAGAATGGAAACTCAGATCTTGAGGTTTCTCGGACTTGGGGTGCTAACACCCACACTGCCTGGCCTCCTGCTTGTTTTCTCTACAAGGGTAGTTTCTCTTCCCTCAGACTGAGGAACATAATCTTTAATTATGTAAACAATTTTGACAAAACAGTATATTTTCTCCTTTGATAGCCTCTGAGATAAATTCTAGCACTACCAATTTACACAAATTCCATCTCTAGTGAAGCAGACCTCATGTCTGGAAAGGAATGAGACAGGGTGGGTGTCAGAGAAGAGCCCAGGCTCGGCTCAGAAAGCTCTAAAAGCGGGAAGAAGTGGCAAGGGGTGGGGAGCATGGATGTGAAGCAATTTGCTACTTTCTAGTTTAATTAGAATCAGATAGTGTGCAATAGAATCGTCACCTGATAACATAATTCCATCAAACATGGAGGAGTAATATTCGAGTGACTGAAGCATGAACATAATTCACCTCAAGCAAGGGAGAGATTGTATTAGCAAAATGCCTCCAGATCCACTAATTAATTTGTTATATTACACATGGCAGGAAACGGCCCAGAACAGGAAAAAGCTTGTGTGTGTGTGTGTTTTTTTTTCTGAATTGGGGAAGGACGTGTCTCCCCATAATTCATGTTTGCAATGGGATTCCGGAGGGGAGAACTGGAGCACGGCAGTGAGCTGTGGACTCGGGGCTCTGAGCCACTTAGCAGGTGTCAGAATCACTCAGCTCTCCACTTGCTGTCTTCATTCAGAGAGTTCCATGCTAGACAGAAACGCCCTTCTGCACATGGCCTCTGAAATGGGCAAATTCAAAGAGCTTCCTTGGTTCATTCATCAGTGAGAATGGACAGTCCTCTGCTCTGTTGTCTCCTTGTCATAATACGAAACTACAACTTAATTTAACCAGAAAATAAAATAAGTACCTACTGTGCATGCTCAATGTTTTAAACTGTTTTTCTCCTGTGGAATGACTAGATAATGTGCCAAAATAGACGCTACCTTGAATAATAGCATTTTTGTGAACACTGGTCACCGTCCTGAACTCTCTCTCTCTTGTTTATCCCTCCTCTAGAGCTGCTCAGCCCAGCCCCTGGGAGCCTTGCTCCACTCTCTGGTTCTGGATGCTCCACCAGCTCAGAGTTCATGTGACAATGACATCACAAGGCATTCACCTTTCTAAACCTGTCTTACTTCTCTCAGCATACACTCTACCAGGCTGTTCTACATCGTCACCAACAGCCAACTATCCTTCCTTTTCAAGGATGGCTAGTATTCATGCTCACATCCATATGTACACAGATCATACTGTCTGTATGCATAAATGCATTGACAGTTGATGCTTTACTGTGGCATCCATGGATAATGCTATAATAAACATGGGGATACAAATGTCTCTTTGATAGACTTGTGTCACTTCCTTTGGGACTCAGCAATAAATTAGTAAAAATGCAAAATTTGTGTATGGAAACCATAACAATGGCTAATGATGACTGTGCAAAGGAGTCTAAGTAGATGAGAGATGTTCTACACTCATGGGTAGAAAACATGGTATTATTAAGGTAGAACTTCTCTCCAAGTCAGTCTATAGAAACACCACTCCTATCAGAATCCTAGAAAGTTTATATGAAAAAACAAAGGACCTGTAAGTCAAAACAATTTTGAAAGAGAACAACATCAGAGGATTTGTATTTTCTGATTTCAAATTTTACACATTCATAAAACAGCAAAAATAGGCATAGCATCTATATACTATGCTTCCTCTCGTACGTAGAACTTGCATATGCATATATGGGATATGTTATATATAATATATATCATTTGAGATTATATATATGTATATGTAAGAAAAATGGGACCAACATGATAGATAAGGTGGCAGGAGAGAGTAATGGCGCATGGAAACCATCAAAGTGGCATAGTATATTCAAGCAAAAGTGCCATTATGAAACCCATCACTTAGCACAATGAATAAACACTAATAAAAAACTACAGATCACATAAATAGATCTACATATATGTTAGTTACATTTGTTACTGCATTTAACTTAGCCTTATGATCCTATAGGAGACTTTGTAATGGTGGAGGACAAGGCATGGCAGCAGGTAGCTGAAACAGGAAGCTGAGAGGTCACAAACAAAATGAACCAGAAGTGGGGTGATGCTACAAACACTCAAAGCCATATGGTGACATACTTCCTCTAGCAAGGCCACACCTCCTAACAGTGGTCCCATAAATTCCCCAAGTAGCACCACCAACCAGGAACCAAGTGTTCAAATACCTGAGGGGGACACATCTCATTTAGAGCACTACAGCATGCTGACAACTACAAATACTGATATGGGACATAAACTATGTCCATGGACTGAAAGAATCAACATTGTTAAGCTGTCAGTTCTCCCTGAGTATGAACTCAACACAACACAATTCTGTTCAAACTCTCAGAATTCTTTTGTAGAAAGGCAAAGGAACAGGGCTAGCCAAAACAGTATAAAAATTGGGAAACTCACAGCACTAGAATACAAGATCTGTTGCAAATCCACAAGGCTCAAGACCATGTGGTATTGAGGAAAGATGGACACACAGATCAATGAAGCAGAATAGAGTCCAGAAAGGTCCACAGCAACGTTGCAGATCACACTTCAAAAAGATGCAGAAGCTGTTCAGTAACACTCAAATACTGAATGTCCCAATATAAAATAATGAAACTCAATCCATGCTCAATACAGTCTGCAGCCATTACCTCAAAATGGACCACAAACCTAAACGTAAATTATAAAACATCTTTAAATGGGAGAAAATTACTGCAATGGTGTTATGTAGCTGACATTTTTGCCATAGCCATGTGTATAAAGAATACTTAAGATAATAATAAGGTTGGAAATATAGCCCAGTGGTAGAACACTTACCTAGCATACACAAGGCCTTGTGGTCAGTTCACAGCAGTACAAAAAAATATAGATGATGGAAAAGGAAGAGGGGGTAAGGAAGAGGAGCAAAGGAAAGAAGAGGAGAGGGGAAAGGAGAGGAGAGGAGATGAGAAGGGAGAGGAGGGGAGAAGGGAGGGGAGGGGAGAGGGGAGGAGAGGAGAGAGGGGAGGGGAGGGGAGGGGAGGGGAGAGGAAAGCACTATCTGCTTCCAGTGTCCTGCAGCCCCTACCCCACCACAACAGAGAGTTCAGAATTTGCCTGAACCTTCCACATGTGATTTCCAGAATCAAATTTGTATCTCACTTCACACACTTTACAAGGGGGAATAGAGCTTCTGTACAGAAGTTTCTTGGGAAAAAAATAAAGTAGAGGTTTTCTGTGTTGATTTTCATAGTGTTGCTTGTAGAGTCACTCTGCTTTACCATGCCGTCTCCACCAGGATGATCCACCTTGCCACAGGCCCAGAAATATGGAGCCAAGGGACCATGAACTGAATGAAACCTTGGGCAAAAACAAATCTCCACTCCAAAATAGTTTCTCTCCATTATTTTTCACAGTGACAAAACACCACCCACACCCATATGATGAGCCATTACAGCATAAGAAGAGGAGAAAACTATTGTTGAATGCAACAATTTGTATGAATCTCAAAGACTAAATGGGAAAAAATGGTCACCTGCTACATGATTTAACTGAGATGAATCAGAAATGACTGGAATATTCTATGTCTTGATAATAGCAGGGGCCATATGACAACATGTGTCATAAATGCAAGACAGAGCAGAGCTGGGAGGCCAACACTTCCCACTTGCAAATTAACTTCCCTTTACAATAGTATCCGAAGGCATGAAACATTACAGACGCTCAAAGGGATGAATTCTACTGTGCGCAATCATAACACCATGAAGAGATAGGGTGTAGGCTTTGCTCTAGGAAAATACGCCTTGACACTCACTTTAAAGCACAGTGCATATTCCTCGATTCACAAAGCAGTATCTGGAACCATGTTTGCCCATACAGATGTTGGATATGTTCACTAAGTGAATGAAGGCACTACGAATGGAACTTTCCGATGATGGCAAGGTTGTTATCTTTTTAACTTCTGTTCCAGTTTGAACATGTATTTGTTTTAATTATTATTTTTTATTTAGGTTAGAAACAATTTTGTTTCACATGTCAATCCTAGCTCCCTCTCCCTTCCCTCCTCCCCTGCCCTCCCCACCAGGTCCCCAGTTCCCCAACCAATCTCTACTCCAATTCCCAGGGAGGGTGAGGCCCTCCATGGTGGATCTCCAGTAACTGTCATTTCTTCTTTTTTTTTTTTTTTGGCAGTGAACTTCAGAACTTTATTGTGCAGGACAGAGGGCCACACTTCTGTCTGATCACTTTTAAATTGTTATTGCTCTGAGATCCCTGGTGACCCCCTTCATGATCTCCATTGGAGTTTGAAGAGAGAATAAACACAAAAGCTCAAAGCTTCCTTCCTTAAACATAGGCAGTATTACAGTAACTGTCATATCATCCAGGGCAGGGCCTAGGCCCTCCCCCAAGAGTCCCGGCTGGGAAAGCCTCCCATATTATACATCAGGGATAAATATTACCCAAGGCCCCACAGATTACCAAGGCCTCCTCACTGGCATCCGCCTTCAGGGGGTCTGGGTCAGTCCCATGCTTTCCACACAGCCATCAATCAAGAACTCTCCCTTGTTCAAGTCAACTGTTTTTGTGGGTTAAACCAGCCCACTCTTAACACCTTTGCTCATCAGTTCTCTCTTTCTGACACTGGATTCCAGAAGTTCAGTTCAGTGTTTGTCTGTGTGTATCTGCCTCTGCTTTCATCAGTCGCTGGATGAAGGTTCTGTTTCCTTAGACTCTCTGGCAGTGGGATTGTATGGTGGCACTCCCCTGATTCATGTCTAAAATCCATAAAAGAGTGAGTACATACCATGTTTGTCTTTTTGTGACTGGGTTACCTCACTCAGGATGGTTTCTTCTAGTGCCATCCATTTGCCTGCAAATTTCAAGATTCCATTGTTTTTTACCACTGAATAGTACTCCATTGTGTAAATGTACCACATTTTCTCTATCCACACTTCAGTTGAGGGGCATCTTGGTTGCTTCCAGGTCCTGGCTACTACAAATAATGCTGCTATGAATATAGTGAAACAGACATCCTTGTTGTATGAATGTGCATCTTTTGTATATATGCCTAAGAGTGGAATTGCTGGGTCTTGTGGTAGACTGATTGTCATTTTCCTGAGGAATCTCCATACTGATTTCCAAAGTGGCTGTACATGTCGGCACTCCCACCAGCTGTGTAGGAGTGTTTCCCTTTCTCCACATCTCCAGCACAAACTGTCATTGGAGTTTTTGATTTTAGCCATTCTGACAGGAGTAAGATGATATCTCAGAGTTGTTTTGATTTGCATCTCCCTAATGGCTAAGGATGTTGAGCACTTTTTCAAGTGTCTCTCAGCCATTTTAGACTCCTCTACTGAGAATTCTCTATTTAGTTCTGTACCCCACTTTCTGATTGGATCCTTTGGTGTTTTGGAGACTTGCTTCTTGAGTTCTTTGTAAATTTTGGAGATCAGCCCTCTGTCAGGTGTGGGGTTAGTGAATATTTTTTCCCATTCTGTGGGCTGCCTTTTTGTCTTGCTGAAGCTTACAGAAACGTCTCAGTTTCAGGAGGTCCCATTTATTAATCATCGATCTGAGTGTCTGTGCTACTGGAGTTATGTTCAGGAAGCAGTCTCCTGTACCAATTTGTTCAAGGGTACCTCCCACTTTCTCTTCTAACAGGCTCAGTGTGGCTGGATTTATATTGAGGTCTTTGATCCATTTGGACTTAAGTTTTGTGCATGGTGATAGACATGGATCTATCTGCATTCTTCTACATGCCAGCATCCAGTTATGCCAGCACCATTTGCTGAAGATGCTTTCTTTTACCATTGTATATTTTTAGTAGTTTCTTTGTCGAAGATCAGATGTTCACACTTGTATGGGTTAATATCAGGGTATTCAATTTGATTCCATTGGTCTACCTGTCTATTTTGTTGCCAATACCAAGATGTTTTCAGGACTATAGCTCTGTAATAGAGCTTGAAATCAAGGCTGGTGATGCCTCCAGATGTTGCTTTGTTGAATAAGGTTTTTTTTGGCTATCCTGGGTCTTTTGTTTTTCCATACAAAGTGGATTATTATTCTTTCAAGGTCTGTGAAGAATTGTGCTGGGAATTTAATGGGGATTGCGTTAAATCTATATATTGCTTTCAGTAAGATTGCCATTTTTACTATGTTGATCCTACCTATCCAAGAGCATGGGAGATCTTTCCACCTTCTGGTGTCTTCTTTAATTTCTTTCTTTAAAGACTCAAAGTTGTTGTTATACAGGTCTTTCACTTGTTTGGTTAGCATTACCCCAAGGTATTTTATGTTGTTTGTGGCTATTGTAAAGGACGATGTTTCTCTGATTTCTTTCTCAGCCCTTTTATCATCTGTATATAGTAGGGCTACTGATTTTCTTGAGTTGATCTTGTATCCTGTCACTTTGCTGAAAGTATTTATCAGCTGCAGGAGTTACCTGGTAGACTTTTGGGTCACTTATGTAAACTATCATATCATCTGCAAATAGTGAAAGTTTGATCTCTTCCTTTCTAATTTGTATCCCTTTGATCTCCTTTTGTTGTCTTATTGCTCTAGCTAGTACTTCAAGTATAATATTGAAGAGATATGGAGAGAGTGGGCAGCCTTGACTTGTTCCTGATCTTGGAGGAATTGCATTGAGTTTCGGTCCATTTAGTTTGATGTTGGCTGTTAGTTTGCTGTATATAGCTTTTATTATGTTGAGGTAAGTTCCTGTTATCCCAGATCTCTCCAAGACCTTTATCATGAAGGGGTGTTGAATTTCAGCATCCAGTGAGGTAATCATGTGATTTTTGTTTCTCAGCTTGTTTATATGGTGGATTACATTGTTGAATTTTCATATGTTGAACCAACCCTGCATCCCTGGGATGAAGCCTACTTGATCATGGTGGATGAGTTTTCTGATGTTTTCTTGGATCCGATTTGCCAGTATTTTATTGAGTATTTTTGCATCGATGTTCATGAGGGATATTGGTCTGAGTTCTCCTTCTTAATTGTGTCTTTGTGTGGCTTGGGGATCAAGGTTACTGAAGCCTTATAGAAAGAGTTTGGCAAAGACCCTTCTGCTTCTATTGCATGGAATACTTTGAGAAGAATTGGTATAAGCTGTTCTTTGAATTTCTGATAGAATTCTGCACTGAGGCCATTTGGACCTGGGCTTTTTTTTGGGGGGAGACTTTTGATGACTGCTTCTATTTCCTTAGGGGTTATAGGTCTATTTAAATAGCTTATCTATTATTCATTTAATTTTGGCAGGTGATATCTATCCAGAAAGTTGTCCATTTCCTTTAGATTTGCAAATTGTGTGGAGTACAGGTTTTCAAAGTATGGCTGATGATTCTCTGGATTTCCTCAGTGTCCGTTGTTATGTCCCCCTTTTCATTTCTGATTTTGTTAATTTCTGTGTTCACACTCTGTCGTTTGGTAAGTTTGGATAAAGGTTTATCTGTCTTGTTGATTTTCTCAAAGAACCAACTCTTCATTACATTAATTTTTGTATTGTTTTCCTAGTTTCTGCTTTATGGATTTCAGCCCTCAACTTGATTATTTCCTGGTGTCTACTCCTTCTGAGTGAATTTGCTTCTTTGTGTTCTAGAGATTTCAGTTGTGCTGTTAATTCTCTAGTTTTAACTATCCTCCAGTTTCTTCATGTGGACACTTAGTGCTACGAACTTCCCTCATAGCACTGCTTTCAAAGTGTCACATAAGTTTGGTATGTTGTGTCCTCATTCTCATTGAATTCTAGGAAGTTTTTAATTTCTTTTTTTTTAATTTCCTCATTGACCTAGGAATGGTGCAATTGTCCATCATTCAACTTCCATGAGTTTGTAGGGTTTCTGCAGTTTGTGTTGTTGTTGAATTCTAATTTTAACTCATGGTTGTCTGATAAGGTGCATGGAGTTATTCCAATTTTTTGTACCTGTTGAGGTTTGATATGTTGCCAAGTATGTGGTTGATTTTTGAGAAGGTTCCATGTGGCACTGAGAAGAAGGTATATTCTTTTTTATTTGGGTGGAATGTTCTATAGATGTCTGTTAATCCCAATTGGGTCATAACTTCTATCAGTTCTTTTGCTTCTTTGTTAAGTTTTTGTCTGGTAGTCCTGTCTAGTGGTGAGAGTGGGGTGTTGAAGTATCCCACTATAAGTGTGTGGATCTTTGTTGGGCCTCAGCCCCCATGGGGTCTCTGTGAGTCAACAAGTTCATCCTGTTTTCCAGTCTAAATGCATCCTGTTTTCTAGTCCTGGCTTCCTGCTCTGGCCTTGACCCTCTGATATCAACATCCAGCAGGAGGAAAACACACTCTCTTCCACCTGGGGTTTTTCCACTATGCTATAAACCTGTATATAAGACTGCTCCCTCCTACAAGAGAGAGACCTCTTAGCACTTGCACTCCCTCTTACAAGAGAGAGACCACTTAGCACTTGCAATAAAAACACACACACAAACACACACAGACACACACACACTCCTGGCAATAAAGGCAGAACATGCATTCTCTTAGTAAAAACAGCTGGATGTCTTGTCTTTTTTTTTCCTGATACCTTGGACTTGCTTGTGGCTTGGGCACCACAGGGCTTTATATGTGATTTGAGTTTTAGTAATGTTTCTTTTACAAACATGAATGCCTTTGTATTTGGGGCATAGATGTTCAAAACTGAAACTTCATCTTGGTGGATTTCTCCTGTGATGAGTATGAAGTACCCTCCTTCATCTCTTTTTTTTAATTAATATTTTTTTATTTTCCATTTTAAATTTAGATAAGAAACAAGGTTGCTTCACAAGTCAGTACGAGGTCCCTCTCCCTTTCCCTCCCCTCCTCCCGTGCCCTCCCCCCCATCCCCCCCCCCCGTTATCCCCTCATTCCCCCAGGGAGGGTGAGGCCCTCCATGGGGGTGTCCATAGTCTGTCATTTCATATAGGGCAGGGCCTAGACCCTTCCCCAAGAGTTCAGGGTGAGTGTGCACCTCACATTGTTCTATGGGAGTCCAGAGACCGTGTGTATACTTGGGATGGGTACTGATCTGCTGTCCAAGGCTCAATAGATTACCTAGGCCTCCTCACTGACACCCAGATTCAGGGGGTCTTGATCAGTCCCATGCTGGATTCCCAGGCTGATGCCTGGGATTCAAGAGTTAACCTTTGTCTGGTCAGCTGTTTCTGGGGGTTCAACCAGCCCAGTCTTAATCCCTTTGATCATCAGTCCTCCCTCTCTGATACTGGCTTTCTTGAGTTCAGCTCAGTACTTAACCAGCCAGTAAATGAAGTTTCTGTTTCCCAGACTCTCTGGCAATAGGATTGTAGGCTGGCACTCCCCAGATCTATGTCTAAAATCCATATATGAGAGAGTACATGCCATGTTTCTCTTTTTGTGACTGGGTTACCTCACTCAGGATGGTTTCTTCTAGTGTCATCCATTTGCCTGCGAATCTCATGATTCCATTATTTTTTTCTGCTGAATAGTACTCCATTGTGTAGATGTACCACATTTTCTCTATCCATTCTTCGGGTGAGGGACATCTAGGTTGCTTCCAAGTTCTGGCTATTACAAATAAAGCTGCTATGAACATAGTGGAACAGACATCTTTGTTATATGAATGGGCATCTTTTGGATATATGCCTAAGAGTGCAGTTGCTGGGTCTTGTGGTAGGTTTATTCCCATTTTTCTGAGGAATCTCCATACTGCTTTCCAAAGTGGCTGAACCAGTTGGCACTCCCACCAGCAATGGAGGAGTGTCCCCCTTTCGCCACATCCTCTCCAGCATAAATTGTCATTGGTGTTTTTGATTTTAGCCATTCTGACAGGAGTGAGATGGTATCTCAGAGTTGCTTTGATTTGCATTTCCCGGATGGCTAAGGATGTAGAGCACTTTCTCAAGTGCCTCTCAGCCATTTTAGACTCCTCTATTGAAAACTCTCTATTTAGTTCTGCAGCCCACTTCTTAATTGGGTCCTTTGCTGTTTTGGAGACTTGCTTCTTGAGTTCTTTGTAAATTTTGGAGATCAACCCTCTGTCAGATGTGGGATTAGTGAATATTTTTTCCCATTCTGTGGGCTGCCTTTTTGTCTTGCTGACTGTGTCCTTTGCCTTACAGAAGCTTCTCAGTTTCAGTAGGTCCCATTTATTAATTGTTGATCTCACTGTCTGTGCTACTGGTGTTATGTTCAGGAAGCTGTCTCCTGTACCAATTCTTTCAAGGGTACCACCCACTTTCTCTTCTAAGAGGTTCAGTGTGGCTGGATTTATGTTGAGGTCTTTGATCCATTTGGACTTAAGTTTTGTGCATGGCGATAAACATGGATCGATCCGCATTCTTCTACATGCCAGCCTCCAGTTATGCCAGCACCATTTGTTGAAGATGCTTTCTTTTTTCCATTGTATATTTTTAGCTTCTTTGTCAAAGATCAGATGTTCGTACGTGTGTGGGTTAATACCCGGATTTTCAATTCGATTCCATTGGTCTGCCTGTCTATTTTTGTGCCAATACCAAGCTGTTTTCAGGACTATAGCTCTATAATAGAGCTTGAGGTCAGGGATAGTGATGCCTCCGGACGTTGCCTTGTTGAACAGGGTTGTTTTGGCTATCCTGGGTCTTTTGTTTTTCCATACAAAATTGATTATTGTTCTTTCAAGGTCTGTGAAGAATTGTGCTGGGATTTTAATGGGGATAGCATTGAATCTGTAGATTGCTTTTGGCAGGATTGCCATTTTTACTACATTGATCCTACCTATCCAAGAGCATGGGAGATCTTTCCATTTTCTGAGGGCTTCTTTAATTTCTTTCTTTAAAGATTCAAAGTTCTTACGATACAGGTCTTTCACTTGTTTGGTTAGCGTTACCCCAAGGTATTTTATGTTGTTTGTGGCAATTGTAAAGGGTGATGTTTCTCTGATTTCTCTTTCAGCCCTTTCATCATCTGTATATAGTAGGGCTACTGACTTTCTTGAGTTGATCTTGTAACCTGCCACTTTGCTGAAGGTGTTAATCAGCTGTAAGAGTTCCCTGGTAGAGTTCTTTGGGTCATTGATGTAAACTATCATATCGTCTGCAAACAGTGAAAGTTTGACTTCTTCCTTCCCAATTTGTATCCCCTTGATCCCCCTTTGTTGTCGTATGGCTATAGCTAGAACTTCAAGTACCATGTTGAAAAGGTATGGAGAGAGTGGACAGCCTTGTTTTGTTCCTGATTTTAGAGGAATTGCGTTGAGTTTCTGTCCATTTAGTTTGATGTTGGCTGTTGGTTTACTGTATATGGCTTTTATTATGTTTAAGTATGTCCCTGTTATCCCAGATCTCTCCAAGACCTTTATCATGAAGGGGTGTTGGATTTTGTCAAAGGCTTTTTCGGCATCTAGTGAGATGATCATGTGATTTTTGTTTTTCAGCTTGTTTATATGGTGGATTACGTTGATGGATTTTCGTATGTTGAACCATCCCTGCATCCCTGGGATGAAACCTACTTGATCGTGGTGAATGATTGTTTTGATGTGTTCTTGGATCCGATTTGCCAGTATTTTATTGAGTATTTTTGCATCAATGTTCATGAGGGATATTGGTCTGAAGTTCTCTTTCTTGGTTGTATCTTTGTGTGGCTTGGGGATCAAGGTTATTGAAGCCTCATAGAAAGAGTTTGGCAAAGACCCTTCTGCTTCTATTGTGTGGAACACTTTGAGAAGAATTGGTATAAGCTGTTCTTTGAATTTGTGGTAGAATTCTGCACTGAGGCCATCTGGACCTGGACTTTTTTTGGTTGGGAGACTTTGATGACAGCTTCTATTTCCATAGAGGTTATAGGTCTATTTAAATTGCTTATCTGTTCTTGATTTAGTTTTGGCAAATGATAACTGTCCAGGAAGTCATCCATTTCCTTTAAATTTTCGAATTTTGTGGAGTACAGGTTTTCAAAGTATGACCTAATGATTCTCTGGATTTCCTCAGAGTCTGTTGTTATGTCCCCCTTTTCATTTCTGATTTTGTTAATTTGCGTGTTCACTCTCTGCTGTTTGGTAAGTTTGGACAAAGGTTTGTCTATCTTGTTGATTTTCTCAAAGAACCAACTCTTCGTTGCATTGATTCTTTGTATTGTTTTCCTGGTTTCTACTTTGTTGATTTCAGCCCTCAATTTGATTATTTCCTGGCGTCTACTCCTCCTGGGGGAGTTTGCTTCTTTGTGTTCTAGAGCTTTTAGCTGTGATGTTAATTCTCTGGTATAACTGTTTTCCTGTTTCTTCATGTGAGCACTTAGTGCTATGAACTTCCCCCGTAGCACTGCTTTCAAAGTGTCCCATAGGTTTGGGTATGTTGTGTCTTCATTCTCATTGAATTCGAGGAAGTCTTTAATTTCTTTTTTTATTTCCTCTTTGACCCAGGGATGGTGCAGTTGAGCATTATTCAATTTCCATGAGTTTGTAGGTTTTCTGCAATTTGTGTTGTTGTTGAATTCTAATTTTAAGGCATGGTGGTCTGATAAGATGCATGGAGTTATTCCAATTTTTTTGTAGCTGCTGAGGTTTGATATGTTGCCAAGTATGTGGTCGATTTTTGAGAAGGTTCCATGTGGTGGTGAGAAGAAGGTATATTCTTTTTTATGTGGATGGAATGTTCTATAGATATCTGTTAATCCCAGTTGGGTCATTACTTCTATTAGACCCTTTGCTTCTTTGTTGAGTTCCTGTCTGGTATTCTTGTCTAGTGGTGAGAGTGGTGTGTTGAAATCTCCCACTATAACTGTGTGGGGCTTTAGATGAGATTTAAGTTCTAATAATGTTTCTTTAACGAATGTGGATGCCTTTGTATTGGGGGCATAGATGTTCAGGATAGACACTTCGTCTTGGTGGGTTTCACCTGTGATGAGTATGTAATGACCTCCTTCATCTCTTTTGATTGATTTTATTTTAAAGTCTAGTTTGTTAGATATTATGATTGCTACCCCTGCTTGTTTCTTGGGTCCATTTGATTGAAAAATTTTTTCCCAACCTTTAACTCTCAAGTAATGTCTGTCTTTGAGGGTGAGGTGTGTTTCTTGTATGCAGCAGAAGGAAGGGTTCTGTCTTCGAATCCATTCTGCTAGTCTGTGTCTTTTTATGGGTGAGTTAAGGCCGTTAATATTGAGGGATATTAATGACCATTGATTGCTCATCCTTCTTCGATTTGCGATGGTTGTTGTTGGTGGAATTATGGGTGGAATTTCGCCCCTTTGTTCTTTTGGCTGTTGGTAGAGAGGATTCTCTAATGCTTATGTTTTTCTGGTTGTAGTTAGCTTCCTTGGGTTGGAGTTTTCCTTCCAAAATTTTCTGTAGGGCTGGGTTAGTGGACACATATTGGTTGAATCTAGTTTTGTCATGGAATATCTTGTTTTCTCCGTCTATAGTGATTGAGAGCTTTGCCAGGTATAGTAGTCTGGGCTGGCATCCATGGTCTCTTAGTGTAGGTAGAATATCTATCCAGGACCTTCTGGCTTTCAGAGTTTCCATGGAGAAATCAGGTGTAATTCTGATAGGTCTGCCTTTATATGTTACTTGACCTTTTTCCTTAGCTGCTCTTAATATTCTTTCTTTATTCTGTATGTTTGGGGTCTTGATTATTATGTGGCGAGGGGATTTTTTTTGTGGTCCACTCTATTTGGTGTTCTGTAGGCTTCTTGTACCTTCATTGGCATGTCTTTCTTAAGGTTGGGAAAGTTTTCTTCTATGATTTTGTTGAATATGCCTTCTGCCCCTTTGAGGTGGATTTCTTCTCCTTCTTCTATACCTATTATTCTTAGGTTTGGTCTTTTCATGGTGTCCCATAATTCCTGGATGTTTTGTGTTAAGGATTTGTTGGATTTAAGGTTTTCTTTGGTTGATAAATCCATTTCTCCTAATGTATCTTCAACACTTGAGATTCTCTCTTCCATCTCTTCTATTCTGTTGGTAATGCTTGTATTGGTAGTGCCTGACTGTTTGTCCAGCTTTTCTATTTTCTGCCTTTCTTCAGATTGTGTTTTTTTTAGTGTCTCTATTTCAGTTTTCAACCCTTGCAGCATTTGCATTGCTTCTTGCAATTTTCTGTTTATCTGTTCGTCCGTTTGTTGCCTTTTATGAATTTTTTGGTTTGTTCTTTCTTCCATTTCTTGCATTTTTTGGTTTGCTTTTTGTTCCATTTCTTGGATTTTGTGCTTTGTTTCTTCTTCCATTTCCTGCCTTTTTTGGTTTGTTTCTTCCTCCATTTTTTTCATTTTTTGCTTTGTTTTTTCTACCATTTCTTGCATTTTTTGCTTTGTTTCTTCTTCCATTTCCTGCCTTATTTGGTATGTTTCTTCTTCTAATTCTTGCATTTTTTGCTTTGCTTTTTCTTCCATTTCTTGCATTTTTTGCTTCATTTCTTCTTCCATTTCGTGCCTTTTTTGGTTTGTTTTTTCTTCCAATTCTTGCATTTTTTGGTTTGTTTTTTCTTCCATTTCTTGCATTTTTTGGTTTGTTTTTTCTTCCATTTCTTTGAGGGATTTTCCAATATCCTCTTTTAGGGCCTCTATCATTTTCATGAAAGTGCTTTTAAGGTCGTTCTCTTCTGCTTCCTTCGCGTTGGAATATTGGGGTCTTGCTGGTGTGGAGTCTCTAGAATCTGGCGGTGTCATATTTGTTTTTCTGTTGCTGACTGTGTTTTTGTATTGTCTCTTTCCCATCTCTTCTTTTAGTGGGTGCAGAAAGAGCCCCTTCCTGGTCTGGGGACCAGAGTTCCCTTTTGGTGGGTGCTAGTAAGTCCAGTAATCTGGTGGTTCTTCTATGCCTTGTCCAAATGCTGGTCCGTGGGTAGAGAAGAAAAACAGGAATCTGGGGTGCTTAGCCTCCTACTTGGTCCCCTGGACCCTATGCTGGGTCCTGTTGTACCTGATCCGGAACAGCTACTCCCCTGGTCTCCCTGGCTCCTGTAGTTTCCTGGTCTCTTTGGTGGGAGAGAAGATCTGGAGTCTGGGGTGCTTGGCTCCCGCCGGGCTTGGGAGCTCTGTGCAGTTCCCAGGCGATCTGCAGGCTCTGGAACACAGGCCGGGAAGCTGGCCTGTTTACCTGATGCTCCCGCCGGGATTGGGAGCTCTGTGCAGTTCCCAGGCGATCTGCAGGCTCTGGAACACAGGCCGGGAAGCTGGCCTGTTTACCTGATGATGCCAGAGGGACCTCCTTCATCTCTTTTAATTGACTTTATTTTAAAATCTAAATTGTTAGATATTAGGATTGCTATCCATGCTTGTTACTTGGGTCCATTTGATTACAAAATCTTTTCCCAACCCTTAACTCTGAGGTAATGTCTGTCATTGAGGCTGAGGTGTGTTTCTTGTATGCAGCAGAAGGATGGATTCTGTCTTCGAATCCATTCTGTTAGCCTGTGTCTCTTTATGGGCAAGTTGAAACCATTAATATTGAGGAATATCAATGACCATTGATTGCTCATTCTTGTTTGTTTTGGAATAGTGGATGGTGGTGGAATAATATGTGGATTTCCACCTCTTTTCTTTTGCCTGTTGGTAAAGTGGGATTATTTATTGCCTATGTTTTTCTGGTTGTAGTTAACTTCCTTGGATTGGAGTTTTCCTTCCAGAATTTTCTGTAGGGCTGGGTTAGTGGATACGTATTGTTTAAATCTGGTTTTGTTATGGAACATCTTGTTTTCTACATCTATAGTGATTGAAAGTTTTGCTGGGTATAGCAGTCTGGGCTGGCATCCGTGGTTGGTAGAATATCTATCCGGGACCTTCTGGCTTTCAGAGTTTCCATGGAGAAGTCAGGTGTGATTCTGATAGGTTTGCCTTTGTATGTTACTTGGCCTTTTTCCTTTGCTGCTCTTAATATTCATTCTTTATTCTCTATGTTTAGGTTTTTACTATTATGTGGCCAGGGGATTTTCTTTTGTGGTCAACTCTATTTGGTGTTCTGTAGGCTTCTTGTACTTTCATTGGCATGTCTTTCTTTAACTTGGGCAAGTTTTCTTCTGTGATTTTGTTGAATATGTTTTCTGCCCCTTTGAGGTGTATTTCTTCACCTTCTTCTATACCTATTATTCTTAGGTTTGGTCTTTTCACAGTGTCCCATATTTCCTGGATATTTTGTGTTAGGTATTTATTGGACTTAAGATTTTCTTTGGTCGGTGAATCTATTTCCCCTAGTGTATCTTCAACACCTGAGATTCTGTCTTCCATCTCTTGTATTCTGTTGGCTATGCTTGTACCTGTAGTACCTGACCATTTGCCCAGCTTTTGTATTTCCAGCATATTTCTATTTCCTTCAGACTGTGTTTTTATTGTCTCTATTTCAGCTTTCAACCCTTGCACTGTTTGAATTGTTTCTTGTAATTTTTTATTTGCCTTTTCCTCTCTTTCTTGCATTAGTTGAAGTTTTTGGTTTGTCTTTTCTTCCATTTCTTGTAATTCTTGCATTTTTGGATTGTTTTTTCTTCCATTTCTTGTATTTTTGTTTTGTTTTTTTTTCTTCCATATCTTTAAGGGATTTTCTCATATCTTCTTTGAGGGGCTCTATTTTCAATAAGTAGTTTTTAAGGTCTTTCTCATCTGCTTCTTCCGCAATGGACTGTTCAGGTCTTGCAGGTGTAGATTCTCTAGTTTCTGGTGGTGTCATATTGGTTTTTCTGTTGGTGGGTGTGTTTTTGTATTGTTTCCTTCCCATCATTTCTTCCTGTGGGTGCATAAGGAGTCTCTTCCTCCCCTGGTGGGTATGTGACCACGGTTCCTTTCCAGTGGGTGGGAGCAGGTCCAATATCCTCTTGCATGGATGGAGGCTGTCCTAGTATCGGGACAAACTCTGGGTAGGCTGGACCCTTGCCTCTCCTGTCCCATGGATGGAGAATGAGACTTGGAAGCTGGCAGTCTCTGGGCGGGCTGAATCCTGTTGGGCTGGGATCCAGATCCACTGTGAACAGTCCTCAGGTCTTCGGTGTTTCTTGTTATTTTTTTTCTTCTCTGCACTTTATTCCATACCTTTCTGGAAGTGTGTCCACTTCCTGGCCACAACATTCATGAGGCCTATGTCAGGACACATGAGTCCCTGAGGATATTTTCCAATTGAAGCTGGTGGGAAGGGCCCTCTCCCCCTTGGGTCATAAGATGTAGACCAGATTAATCTGAAGCTATGTCTCTTCTACATAAAAAGTAGCCCTGGTGCCTGCTTGTGACAAAAGAGGGAGAAGCAAAGAGAATGTGGTCAAGAAAGAATGATGTGGAGGCTTGAGACCTGGTGGCCTCACATCTCCACGGATTTGGTTGCATGAATTAGCAAATGCTCCCTCTTTTTAAATGACTCAGTGGGTAAAGATGCTCACTGCCAACCCTGCCACATCATGGAGGGAGAAAACCAACCCCCACAAGCAAGCTACAGCAAAGTAAGGTGTCCTGAATTCTCTATTTGGTTTCTTCAGTGGTTCTCAAGCAGGAGTGCTTGTTAGGTGTTGACAAAGATGCTTATAAAACAGTCCGATTCATCAGCCCACACCCAGAAGCCACCAAATCACATCCTCCAGATTCAAACCTGAGTGCTGGCATTTTTAAAAGCTTCCCAGATGATGCCAGTGTGTGGTCAAGGTTGAAAGACCCCTAGCCAAAGGTCTAGAGTGCCTGCCCTCGCAGTTGCACAAGGTGCCTCCTTCATCCTCCACCCCCACCACAATAGAGAGTTCAGAATATACCTGTCCCTTCTACATGTGATTTCCAGAATCAGATTTGTATCTCAATTCACACACTTTACAAGGGGAAATAAAGTTTTCGTGCAGAAGTTTCTTGGGAAAATAAAATAAAATAGAGGTTTTCTATGCTTATTTTTACAGTGTTGCTTATTTGGGCCACAGGGAGTTCGCCAGAACAGGATGATCCTAACCCATGTTACTGAGCATCAGTGGCGTGTGCCTCCTGCCAATACATCCAGCTATCAGAAATGAAAGAGACACAGGGAGGATATTGTGCAGAGCCCTAGTGGTGCCATCATGACTCTGTGCCCAGGCTTTGATGTCTGAATGCCAGCTCCAACATAACAGCAATAAGATCCCATGTCACCTAACAGTGGGACCTCATGCCCACTTATATCCTGCGTTCAGGGGATGTTCACAAGAATAAAGACACTTCCTTTTGAGGAAGACTCACAGAAAGATAAAGCTTGGGATCCTTCACTGCAATTACCCACCAGGCTTTTGGGCTGTAAGGATCTAATTCATCACTTCTGTAACGAGAGTTGCCACTGGGGTCTTCTGTGTGGCCTTTTTGACAGAAATAAAGCTTGGCTTTTCTGAAAAGAGTTTTATTGTGTTCTCTGGGTAAGAATGGACTGCTTTAGATTCCAGTCCCCAGGAGAGAAAAGCTGGATACAAAATGTGAGCCCACATCTGCTGGGGGCTTTAGCTAGGTCCCGACAAATAGGCTTGACACCATCCCTGTGCTTCTGGCTTCATGAGGTTAGAGCCAATGCTAGTTAGAGCCAATGCCAGATTTGCTGACTGGCCAACCCAGTCTTCTTGTCAAGTTCAGGTCAATGAGAAACTTGTCTCAAAAAATTAATAAAAGGTAGAATCTTGGAAATGACAACCAAGGATATTGTACTCTGACCTCCACATAAAAGCATACACCTGCCCACAAGTGCAAGTGCATGCTAACAAGGAGGGTATGCTAACACACACACAGAGAGAGAGAGGGAGAGAGAGGGGGGGGAAGGAGGAGAAGAAAGAGGGGAGTGAGGGCAGGAAGAAGAAAGGAAGAAATTTCTTAACTCTCAAACTGAAAAGTACATTCATCTCTAGAATCTGTAGCTCAAATGCCACCACCAGAAACTGTGGGAACACCAGACCTTGAGCAGAGACCCACTTCCCCTTCTGCCTGGGAGTAGGCAGCTGTAAGACAATGTTTAGTAAAAACATGTTTACTAAAAATGATACAATAAGTTCCTGGAAAAGGCCTTCCCACGGAAACCGCCCTGACCTCGACCTTGTCCAAAGACTAATCGCACCTTAAAAACCCACACACATCCACCTCTGGGTCAGAGCAGAACCAGCCAGGGGAGAGGAGAGAGCAGAAGCTTCTCTGGTGGGAGCTTTTCTTAGGAGGTTTTCTTGAACCTTTTTTGGAGCCTGTTTAAAGTTTCTTTACATCATTGAACAAGTCTCTGTGTTGTCAATCCCCGACACCCTCCGCACGTTCTCGGACACAGGCCGCGCGCAGCAGACGTGACAAGAAACCTGTCTCTCTTTCTATCTCTCTTTCCTTGGTGTTAGTTTTATTTCAGGCAAGAAAATTCTGTCCCTGTCTCTCTGTCTTGCTGGCTAACACACAGATACTCAAGAAAAGGTCACACATTCCTCAGACCCAGGTGGCAATAGAAGCCCCAAGCTTGTTTCCTATTTGTGCACTTGTCTTAATGTCTTTTTTGTATTTAACATAATTTCTTTATTGAATCTTTGAGATTTCACATCATGCCCCCCAATTCTGCTCACCTCCATATCCTCCCCTAGCCCTGCAGTAGCCCTCCAAATGAAATTAAAAAAAAAACACACCAAAACAAGCAAACAAACAAAAAACAAACATCTTCACTCCTCCATCTTTCCCACCTCTCTAGCACCTTTTTATTCATCCTGGTGGCATTGAGATACGCAGTGTGTCATGAGACATGCAGTGTGTTACACAATATACCCTCCTGTCCAATCAACTTCACTTGCAAACGTTCATTGCAATGAGTCATTGGTCTGGTTCAAGGCCTCTGGTTTCTGGTACACCATCGTCACTGGATCCTCACCAGAATTCCTTTCCGGGATATCCCGCAGCCACCCCAAGTCATGGAACTCCTGCAGGTATCATTACATAGGACTAGTTACTTCATGAGCTCCAGCAGGTTACGGATGGAACAGATGTTAGGGTAGGCCACTGGGGCCGCCCACCTCAGGTGAAGGGGCAGAGCCATCTCCCCTATGCCCATAACATCAAAGTCAGTTCTCCCTTGTCCTTTGTGAAGGGTAGGGCCACTCTCCCAGTGTGAGGGAGGGGGGTAGCTCTCCCAAGAGGGTCAGAGTTAGCTCTCTTGCTGCAGGGCCCAATAGGGGGCAGAGCCAGCTATCCCAGGGCCACCAAAGGGCAGAGTCAGCTCAGTGTGTTGCCCTCTGTTTTCATTATGCCCCCCAGATTGACACAGGTCATAGACATCAACACAGACCCCAGCTGCAGCAGGATCACAGACATGGCCCACAGCAGCAGCTTGGACCCAGACAACAACCTGACTCTGGGTGGAAGCCCAGGCCACTTACACAGGATGACCTTGGTGATAGCATGGCACCCAGACACCAATAAGGTCACAAGTTGCGACCCCAACCCTGGGTTTCCATGTAGCCTTTGTTGGCAACACAGGTCTCAGACTTCAACAGAGACCCCAGCTGAGGTAGGACCACAGATCAGACATGGTCCTCAGCAGCATCTGGGACTGGATGTCACCACTGCTCCAGTAGCAGTGTAGGCCATTCAGATCAGCACAGTCCCAGTGGCAGTGTCCCTCAGACACTAACATGGCCCCAGATCTCAGACATCTACATGGCCTTCTGTGGTAACAGGAACCTGGGACACCAACTCAGACCTAGCTGCAGTAAAGCCACACACCCAGACATGGTCCTCAACTGCATCTCTTGCCCAAACATTTCTATCCCTGCTACCAGATGCCAGGTCTGGACATCATCACTGCATGGGATAGTGGTCCCAGGCATGGCCCTGGCTGCCACTCATCCTCAAACACCAAGACTTCCCAAGGTGGCACCCTAGAGTCTATGTGGCCCTTGTGGCAACAGGAGCCATATACATCTACACAAGCCCTGGGTCACAGACAAAAACATGGCCCCTAGCTGCAGCCCTGGCCCAGAAATTAACCTGGTCCTGGGTGGTAGCACAGGCCACTCAGATCTGAATGGCCCTGGTTACAGCATGGCCCCCAGACTCCAACAAGACCACAGATTGTGTCCCAGACAGGAGCCTCTATGTGGATCCTGGTGACCACATGGGTCACATACTTCAACATGAACCCTGGCTATAGTAGGACCATGGACCCAGATGTGGTCTTTAAGCAGCAGCCCAGGCCTGGATGTTATCATGGCCTTGGGTGGAAAGAAGGCCTTCTCCCTCACATTTACTTCTGTTATGCCTCTTTCTTCAACATGAACCATTCCATTGCTCTTTCTCTTCCATTTCTCCACTATATACTTGCTCATCATAATGGGGCCCACCCATTGGGCACCACAATGCCCGTGGATTTCTTCCTGCCAGCTGGGATCTTGAGGATCCAGGCTGGCCTTCAGCTAGCTTGCACCTGCCTGATCCAGACGGCATCAGATGGGCCATCTTAGTGTCTTTCTAGTTGTTGTGATAAAACACCATGACCAAACAACTTATAGGAGGGAGGTTCTATTTGGGGCTTGCAGTTCCAGAGGGATGGGAGTCCATCACCATCATGGGGGGAAGCGTGGTAGCAGGCATGGCACTGGAGTAGCAACTGAGAGCTCACATCTTGATCTGCAAGCAGGAGGTAGAAAGAAAGAGAAGCATTAATGGAGTAGCATTAAAACTCACCCCATGCAAGCCGGGCAGTGGTGACACATGCCTTTAATCCCAGAACTTGGGAGGCAGAGGCAGGTGGATCTCTGTGAGTTCAAGACCAGTCTAGTCTACAGAGTGAGTGCCAGAATAGGCTCCAAAGCTACACAGAGAAACCCTGTCTCAGAAAAAAATAACAAAAAAATAAAAAACCCTTACCCAGAGCAGGAAGGTTGAGCCAGGGTAAGAGTAGAGAAGAAAAGGATGGGAGATACCATAAAAGAGGGAGCCAGTATAAGTTGGAGGAGAGATCTGGCACTAGTGAGATCTTCACAGATCTACAAGAATGACATCAACTGGCATTAAGGCTACGTTAAATGCCCTTCCATGATAATAAAAATGATGACTACCTTATATGCCATCCTAGAACTCTCATCCAGTGGCTGATGGAGGCAGAGGCAGACACCCACAACTGTGAACCGAATTGAACTCTTGGAACCCAGTTGCAAAGAGGAGTGACGACCAAAGGAATCAAGATCAGGCTGGCAAAACCCACAGAGGCAGCTGACCTAAACAAAGGGGAATGCATGGACCCAAGACTGATGACTGAGAGGCCAGCATGGGACTGATCCAGAACCCCCACCCCCAACCTTGGTGCCAGAGAAGAGGCCTCGGCAATCTTTGGGACCTTGGAGAGTAGAGCAGTATTTATTCCTGGCATACAGAGGAACTCTGGGAACCCATACCATATGGAGGGATGCTCGCTCAGCCTGGACACATGGGGAAGAACCTAGGCCCTTCCCCGGATGATGTGACAGACTCTGAAAATCCCTCCTGGAAGCCCTTGCCCTCCCCTGGGGAGCAGAGGGGGGATGGAGTGGGGGTGAGGGGTTGAGAGGGTTGGGGGGAGGGGAAGAAGGGAGGGAGAGGGAACTGAGAGTGACATGTGTAAAAAGTTAAATAAAAAAATATGAAAAAACCCTCACCCCACGCAATAATCCTCCTCCAACAAGGTCACACCTCCTAATCCCTCATAAGCAGTTCTACCAACTACCAAATATTCAAACATACTAGCGTACAGGGGACACTCTCATGGAAACCATCACACCATGGTCCTAGAAGTCAATCCCTGGTCCTGGAGAGATGGCGCTTTCTGCTCTTGCCAAGGACCCAAGAACAGGTCTCAGCATTTACCCCCAGCAACTCCCAACTGTCTGCACCTCTAGTTCTCCAAAGGATTCAATGTCCTTTTCTGGTATCTATGGACACTGCACCCACATGCATGTACTCCACCCCTACCCTAGACACATATCCACATAATTTAAAAATAAAAATAAAATAAGTCTTTTGGTCAATTACAGTGAGCAGAGAAATGAAATATTCATTCTGGCTGGGTCTCAGGTACAGAGTTCAAGCAATGTGTCCTAACAGAACTGCACTGATCATGAGAGACGATGTTGGAAGAGAGAAAGTGATCAACACTTAGTGCCCACTACAGTCCTGGCCTCTTAGTCCAAATGGAGAAATGATTATGGAACTCTCAGAACTGCTGTGAAAACAGAATTAAGTAATAGGCAACAGCAGGGTGTGGCATCACACTCGTACAATCCCGGCACTCAGACAGCTGCGGCAGAAGGGTTGTCATGTGCTCAGCATCAGACAGCTGCGGCAGAAGGGTTGTCATGTGCTCAGCATCAGACAGCTGCGGCAGAAGGGTTGTCATGTGCTCAGCATCAGACAGCTGCGGCAGAAGGGTTGTCATGTGCTCACCATCAGCCTGGGCTTCAGCATGAGCTCCTGCCTGGAGGGGGGAAATAAAAGCAAAGTTAGAGTCACCAGTGTCATACTTGATGGCACTCACTGGCGCTATAGGTGTTCAGTTAGTAAGGCACCTGTATGCAAGCATGAGGACCCAAGCTCAGAGCCTCAGCACCCACCTAAAAGTCAGGGCAGAGCAGAGCATAGCTGTACCCACACACTGAGGGGCTGAAGATACATGGATCCTGGGAACTCCCTGGCCAGCCAGTCTAACTGAAATAATGATCTCCAGGCTCAATGAGAGACCCTGTCTCAAAAACTAAGGTAGACTGTGACTGAGGAAGACACCCAACCTCAACGCCTGGTCCCAGAAACATGTGCTCACCCACGCATACACCATGCTCACAAAAATAAAAATGAAAGCTAACTTAATCTATTATATACATATCCCTGTATCTCCTACCATGGCAACCACACATTTGAACACACTGCAGATACATTCAGTAGAGGGCATTATTTGACCCTCTCCCTTCATTGAGACCTGACCAGGACAAGCAACTCCTCCAGAGGGAACCTTGAGGACAGTGCCCCAGTTCCTCTCAGGGAGCACTCTAAAATGAAAGAGGACTAGGAAGGGCTTTATTCTAAGTATCAGTGGACAGCTCAGCTACCACTGCAATGCCTCCGGGGTTATATGGCCGGTGGGACCCACTGGGGATTGAAGAGGCAACGAGAGAGGAAGGTACATGGACTGATGGCAGAGAAAGGGGAGCTGCCTGAGTACTGCCTCTGACTTGTCCTGGAGCACGGCTCCCAGCCACTTCCTTTCCGGATCTGTGCTAACGAGCCTCACAAAAGAGTAACCACAGCTCCCATTACAAGAGCATGCTACGTATGCCAGGCTGGCATGGATGACTTCATGAGTATGGCTGACCTAATCCCAGCTGCCACTGTGCCCTACCTGTGTGGTCTGAGACAAACACATATCCTCAAACCTCATTGCTGTTTTTCAGCCACAACAATGAACTGTACAGAGACACACGCATGACATGGATACTTACAGGAAAGGAGGTGGTTTCTTTTCTCTCTCCCCACCCAAAGCCAGAGTTTCTCTCTGAAGCTTTGGCTGTCCTGGAACTCGTTTTGTAGACCAGGCTGCTCTCAAACTCACAGAGATCCGCCTACCTCAGCCTCCTGAGTGCTGGGATTAAAGGTGTGCACCTCCATGCCCAGCTAGGAGGTGGTTGGGGCCGGGGATACAGAAAGGCCCAGAGGTGTGTTGCATCTCCCCTCTGGCAAAAAGGAATAGAAGGGCTCAAGTGAGATCCTCAGTGACCTTCCATGGGTCATTAACATGGCACCCACCTCTCCCAATTTTCTATATTGCGTGAGATTTCCTGAGCATGGTCACAGATGGGCTGCCTCCTTCTGTCATAATCTCTGAAATCTCCCTGCTTTGCTGCCCGGACCTGATGGAGGCAAGGTTTGAACCCAAGCAAATCCCAGCATGAAGTTTCTCCACTGCTCCTAAAGCTCTGATCACCAGGCAGGTAGCACAGACACAGCAGCCGCTGTCCCTCTGAGCTAACTGGAAGACACTGGTGGAGGAAGGACGGTGAATCATATCATCATCACAATCCCAGAAGACTCAAGGATTTTGTGTGTGCGTTTAATTTTTATTACATATTATCTGTATAAAATAATGGGTTACATCATGACACACCCACAGCACATGTGATCACCTCTCCCACACACTCGTCCCAACTCTTTCTTGTAAATCCCCCCTCTTCCACTTTTCTATTTTTAATCTAGGTTCCACCAGTGAGGGAAAAGTGTGGTGTTTCCTCGAGTCTGGCTTACTTTACTTGACAGGATGAGCCTGCCTTCCATCTGTTTTCCCAATTTGCGACTGAATAGCACTCCAATATGCATATGTACCACCTTTTCTTTGCCCAGTCATCTCTCGATGGGCATCAGGCTGAGTCCACCTTGCTCACTGTGAGGACGGCTGCAATAAACCGGATGTGCAGGTGTCTCTGTGATGTGGTCACTTAGATTCCTTTGAAGAGATACTCAAGAAGTTTCACATCCAGATTATATGGTGGCTTTGTTTTTAATTGTTTGGAAAATAAATTTTCAAAAACAAAAAATAATAGAATGAATTATCATGTGCTGTTTACACTCAAGTAGCTATAATGGGTGTTTAAAAGCCTGCACTGCACATTCAACTGATTTTTATTGAAAAGGTGTTTGGAAGGTCAAAGAAGTAAAAAGGAGCTAGGAGGGGGAAGAAACTTGTCAACAGACAAGGAAGCAAATAACACCTTCAGTTTCCACCCACGACTCTGGGTCTCCTTCCCTCCAGACTCTGAGCCCCAGGAACAGCTTGGATGGACCAGGCCAGGGTGTGGATCCCACTCTGCAGCAGGGGGTTGAAAGATCTCTGGCACAGGTGAGGGCTATCCCTCCCAGGGAGGCATCACTGAGCAAACAAAACACTACCAATGACAGGCACCCATACTACCATGGTACCAAGATTCCCAAGAATGACAAAACCAGATAGTCCGTTACCTAAGCCTTTGGCTCTGTCATTAGAAGAGCTGCCAAGCAAGCAGAACAGGCTCAAATCACAGTGACAACATGGCATTCACTCAAGAGTTTCAAGCATCTCCAGGCCTTCTTGAGATTCAGGGACAGGGATGGACAGAGAACTTCAAGGCACTTAAGCAGTTTCCCAAGGTGCACCACCCATACATAACACTTCAAGGATTTATGGGACACATCATTGAGATGTGTGATGACCAGGCATCAGAATTCAGCATGCTAACATAGAAGCAAGCAGCACCCACAGCTTCATATTAACTGGATGGAGACTGAGCCTGGTTTACAGGTTGAGTGTATATTGCTCCCAGGGGCACCAAGATGGCAGTTCTAAAGTGTCTTCTGGCTTTTCTGCTTGGTTCCTTCCTCCTATGAGTTTAAAAGAATTCAGGAGGCAAGATGACCTTTGAAGAAGCATCATTAGCCATTATCTCTGTGACAAATGGGTGCAATACCACACGCAGATGTCTTTTGTCATGGGACACCTCTGCTGGATGCTGTTGAAACACTTTGGAAGGAGATATCACCTCTGCTGCTTTTTCCATGAGTTATAACAACAACAAAAACAAAATGTATTTGTATGATCATTCCTCTAACACTTACTGGCCAGGTATGATCATTACAAGTTATGTAAGGTATTGCATCCATCCTTAAGGATTTCCCAGCCTAGAGGTGCCTGAGAATATTCTTAAGTCACCTAGAACAGGAGTCAAAAGATCTTAGTTCTTGGGGTGTGTGTGTGGCACAGTAAGTAGAACGCTTGTCTAGCATGGAGGAAGCCCTGGGTTCAATCCCCAGCTCTGCATAAAGTGGGTATGGTGACCCACCTCTGTCATCCTGGCACTCAGGAGGTGGAGGCAGGAGGGTCAAGGGGTTCAAGGTCATCCTCAGTATCGTAGCTGGTTCTGGGGTGAGGTAACAGTTGCTATCACAACTGATATATTACTTGATTTCCGCTTGAGCACAGAATTTACCCTCTGAGCCTCTGTCTCTTCTTCTGAAAGATGCAGGGAATAGTAAAAAAGAAAGGAAGAAGTGGGAAAAGAAAAAAATAAATGAATTGGGACAGTTTCCTAATGCAAGATCAAAAAAGAAGAAACCATAAACAGGAAACAGGAAGTGCTTGGCAGTGTTAAAATCGGGGTTTCCCCTCAGAGAGAGACTTCATCCACACATTTAATGCATTGGTAGATAGTGAAATGTTAAATGTAGCATCTAAGACTCAGCCTGATTTCCTATCCAGAGAAATTCTTGCAAAAGAGCAAGAAATTTCCAGAAAACTCAATGGAGAAGCAAATGGGCAAAGCCTATTAGAATAAAACAAGCAGACAAGGAAACTCTAATGTACAGAAGTAGATGACAAGGTGCCCAACCTCCCTCACAAGCACTACAAAGCGAATTCAAAGAACCATAAAACAGACAGCAGATCTGCAAAATATTACAGCGTTAGAAACATCAAGTGCTAAAAAATTTAACCCAACAGCCATTCCAAAGCAGAAGCTCTCTATCCCCCATGCATTTAGCAACTTATCTACCCAGAGACCCTGAGCTGGGACAGGCACCCAGAGAAATCCCTGTAAAACCATCATGCACACTCATGCATAAGGCCATCCAGTACTGTCTGGTATGTGACATCAAAGACTGATGTTCCCATAAGAACATCACTAGGGAAACAGATAAGCAAATGGTGGTCCCTGCACATGGTGACTTCTGAGTCACTGTTAGAATTTAATGACTTGGATTTTACATACAGCAACATGAAAAGGTTTATAAAATATATTGAGTGGGGAAAATAGAGGATTTCTTTTTTGCCTCAAACCATTTATGTAAATTGATAAAAAAGATGACTGCATATTTTATCAATATTTACATATATCTAAATAAAAATGAAAGGGAAATTGGGAGAATGTATATTATATATGTTACAATGTTTTGTGTGGAAAAGTTAAAGAAGACATGGGGATAAAGAAGATAGAGGGGAAAACATAACAAAAATGTGAGGACTTCTCTCTGATCAGTAAGTGAAGTAATATCAATAAATCTATCCTGTACCCCTGAAATACCAACAACTATCCTATACCTCAGAAATACCAACTGAGTTTGTAACCCCCAAAGGCAGGGAATTAGTTCATTACAATATCACATTTAATTTTCACAGTGGCATTGTGAGGCACCACTGTTCAGCAGACTTAAATTTTGAAAACTAAGACTCAGAGAAGATGTTCTAGTTTTCTTTCTGTGTGATGAAACACCTTGATAAAAAAAGCAGCTAAGGGAGTATTGAGCTTATTGGGCTCACAATTTCAGGTCTCGCCTATCGTTGGGGAGAAGTCATGGCAGAAGCTCAAGCCAATCACATCCACAGCCAAGAGCAGAGAGAGAATAAATGCATGCCCTTGCTTTCTGCTAGTTTTCTTCTGTCCAGTATAGTTCAGGATCCTTGTGTAGGGAATAGTGATAACCACAGTAGGCTTCATCTTCCTAAATCAATTAACAGTTACAATACTCCCCAACTGACGAACCTACAGAACAACCTGATTTTAATTTTAAAAAATCACTCAGTTTAGTCTCCTTTCCCAAGCCAGTCTAATTTGTGGCAAGTTGACATTTCAAATTAATCATCATGGAAAGAAAGAAACTTTCCCCAGGCCATAGATGCAAGTCAGCTATGTAGAGGAATTTGAACTGGAGCTGTGTAGCTGTGGAGGCTGCACTCTTACTGGCATGTTTTACAACCTCTGTGGAGTAACAAAACAAAGTGCAGACACATTCAATTCTTTCACTCACATCCGAGTTTTCTTAGGATCTAAGTTGTTCACTGATTCAGACTTATTTTTAGTTGGCTAGCAACACCTGACCAAGCAAAATAACCACTTGAGCCCAACAATTTCACAGCTTCTAATGAAAAACAAAACCTAAACAAAAACTGTTTCTCGCAGCCCATTATTTCACATGATGCAGCAGCTTGTACCTTAGACTATCTTTTCCCAAATAAGTTTCATACAATTTTCAAAGCCAAGTGTACAGTTACATAATAGTCAAAAATCTATATAAACTCAATACTACATTTTTCTTCACTGTAACAAAACTCAGGAGTAAATTTGTCTTCTAAATCATATTAAAAGTCTTGGAATTTCCAGAGAACCAAGTACTGGTTGTTCTAAAATAATATCATTGCATTATCTATGCTTGAGTGGATGGGGCAGATGGGTATGTGGATGAGTGGAAGGGAAGATGGATAGATGGGTAGGGAGTTAAAGGGATAAATGGGTAGATGTGTGGGTAAAATATGAATAGACAGACTGATGAATGAGTGGGCGGATGTGGATAGATGCAGGTATAGGTAGATAATGATTAAATGGGTAGCTAGAAGAATGGATGGATTGGTGGAAAGATGAATGGATATATAAATAATGTGTACAGATGGGTGGATGCATGAGTAGTTGCATAGATAAACAAATAAACAGATGGGTGGGTAGATAGATGATATGTGGGTAGGTGTATAAGTGAATGGATGGTAGGTGTATGGGTGGGTAGATGAATAGATTACTGAGAAGTTGTATAAATAAACTAATAAATGAATATATGGGTGGTTAGATAATGAATGAATAAATGACAAGTAGGTGGATGAGTGAGTGGATGGCTAGGTGGATGGATGAGTGGGTAGATGGGAGAATGAATGTATCTATAGGTGAGTAAATGGTGAATTGGTGGGTAGGTGGATGAATTAATGAAGGGTGGGAAGGTAGATATTAATTATGTGGATATAAGATGGACAGACAGATGGATAGATGGATGGATGGATGGATGGATGGATGGATGGATGGATGGATGGATGGATGGATGGATGGGAGTGTGAGAGAATAAATCACATGCAGTCTTGGCTGCATAACGACAAATTTTAATAACATACTTAGATGCTGCTATGAGAACATCAGAGTAACTGTAGTATATTCACCTCTTTCAAGGGGATCTCTTGAAATTTTAGTGCTATTTTAAGTTGATATTTTCTCTTATCTTTCAGGAAACTTATTCATCTAACACAGACTTACTCCAAAGGTATCAGCAACCAGGAGGATTGTAGCTGTGTGACTTTGTTCAGAAGACACCCTGGGGACCCTGAGGCCTGCATATTGCTTTCTGTTCTTTTCTCTCCTTGGGTTTTTACCCAGTCTTGGTGTTAGAAGGAATGGTTATTAGGAAACTCATCACTAACTCAACAGAATTTCAGCACTTTCAACTAAGGAGAGCTGTGTGGGAACCCAGGCTAGCTTTCCTGCCCTGGGAGACATTTCTCCAACACGTGCCCTTTCAAGATCAGCCCACCCCACAGTGCTGCAGCTGCTGCTGAGACATCCCCACTCACTCTCTCTCTCCAACAGAGAGCTTCTGGGCTTCCTTAGCATGCTTCAAATGCTGGGCTAAGTCGCCTAGATTCCATATCCCACGTGCCCAAGGTCTCAAACCACCAGAAACTAAGAAATGAACATATACAGCTGAGATTTATAAAACAATCATTTCGTTTTCCATAAATGACTTCCCCACTGGACTTGTTTCTGTAAGAGCTCTGTCCGGCACCATTAAGCAATGTTCTGCCTGCTTACAAATTATAAGGAGCTCAAATATAGATGTTATAACACACTTAAGGCTTCTTGGCATAAAAATGCCTGTTTTCTGCCTGGTGATCAGGTCTAATGCCATCTTCATTCAGAAATGTAGAAAATTATTTCCATGTTTTCATAAAATCTACTGCTAAGGTCCAGATAGCGGATGTCCCTCCGAGTATATTGAACCCATGTCTTAGGCTTGGTCTCCAGGGTGCCACTATGGGGAGTCCCTGTGAACCTCAAGTAGATGGGGTTTTATGGACAAGCCTGAGGTTGTTGGGAGTGTTCTTAAGAAAGGCTGTGGAACCCTGGTCTACCTTATTTCTCTGCTCCTCTTCTGTGAGCCCTATTCTCCATCACTTTTTCTTCTCCACTGCCGTCTGTGTCACTCTGTCCATAAATGACCCTTGCTAAGCCTACAGTATGGCTCTTGAACACAGAACCTCAGAAAATACAAACCAAATAAACCCTTACTCAGTTGGGTATAGTGGTGCATGACTGTAATTCCAGCACTCAAAAGATAGAGGGAGGGGGTCATATATTCATGATAAGCCTGAGCTCTATATCAAGACCCTGTCTAAGAAAATAAACAAATCTTCTATCTTTATAGAGTTAGTTGTTTCAGGTATTTTGCTGTAGTAATATTAAGTTAATCAATATGCCTACCTATATGAAAATACCAAGATTCCCCTCCTCATAAAATATCATATATGTGGGGGGGGGCACACATTGGTAGTTTTTGCCTACATGTATGTCTGTATGAGGGTGTCAGGTGCCCTGGAACTAGAATTATAGACAGTTGTGAGCTGCCATGTGGGTGCTGGGAATTCAACCTGGGTCCTCTGGAAGGACAGTCAGTGCTCTTAACCTCTGAGCCATCTCTCTAGCCCAGAATATTTTTCTTAAGTTCCAATTAAAGGAGGAAATTTCAGGGTCACAAGATGATATATGAAAAATGCTAGTCCCTGACCTATGTCATTTATGTAACAGTTCTAAGCCTAAATTTGCTCGTGTGTAAAATGGGAAGAAGATACATTTGTTATGAAGACTCTTGCTCAGTAGGAAGCCTATGTCATGTAAGAATCTGGAGTGTGAACTAGAAAGTCAAAGATGCCTCTGAGTCCACAGATCCAGGGAGCTCACAGGTAAGAGAGGCACAGACCAACAATACAATACATTAAATGCCAACATCAGAAGCAGGGAAGCTGGACAAAAAGCCACAAGGGGCTGAGCTGGCGTCTGCCATCTGCCCTTGCCCAGTTTCTTGATACTAGGGGAATTATTCAGCCTCCCTGAATCTCCTCTTGCACGCAGGGATAATAACACCCTTCTTTGTTTTACAAGTTAAATTAATGTGGCTTGATAAGATACTGCACCCTGTGTCTAGTCTATAAAAAGGACGAGTGTTGGGGCTGGGAAGGGAGTTCAGCACATTAAGCACTCATGGCATAAGAATGGGGCTTGAGTTTGGATTCCCAGAACCGGAGAAAAGCCAGACTTGCAGATGCATATGTCTGTAAGCCTGGTGCTCCTATGGCAAAGTGGGAGGCATGTGCAGCAGCAAGAACCTCGGATAAGGAAAGTCACAGATCAGTACCTGGGGCTGTGCTCTGACCTCCACACTCACCATGGCATGAATGCATCTATACACACCTGTGCATGCATGCGCACACATGTGCACACACACACACCAGAGAAAGAGAGAGAAAGAGCACAGACACTTACGCACACACAGAAGGAACCAAACATAGTGAGGCTCACTACTGTGACCAAATACCTGACAAAAATCACCTTGGGGGAGGGAAGGTTTATCTTGGCTCCCAGTTCAGAGTGGTCCAGCCCACCAGTGGGGAAGGCACAGTGGTTTGGTCAGTGGAGCACGCTGGCATCCTCTGGTGCAGCGCCCACACCACAAGCTAGTCCAGGTTATGAGGAAAAGAAAGACCAGATGTCCAGCTGTTTGTACTAAGAAGTGTCTTTATTTTGCCAGTGCTAAGAGGTCTCTCTCTTGTAGGAGGGAGCAGTCTTATATATAGTCTTACAGCACAGTGGAAAAACCCCAGGTGGAAGAGAGCATGTTTTCCTCCTGCTAGATGTTGATGTCAGTGGGGCAATGTGGGGGCAGTAAGCCAGGACTGGAAAACAGGATGTACCTGTGGCTATCAGCTGACAAACAACTCAGAGACCCTGTGGGGGGCTAGGCCCCAACACTCTGGCTTCTCCTGATGATGCTCCCCACATCCAGTTGCCCACTCCCTTATCTGCTAAACCTCTAGGACACCCTCACTTACACACACCCCAAAGTGTTTATCATTAATGCGTTTGGTGTTTCTTAGTCCAATCAAGATGTCAATGGAAATTAAACATCACAGGGAAAGAGGTTTTTTTTTTGGTTGTTGTTTGGTTTTGGTTTTTGGTTCTTGCTTTTGGGGGGGCTTTTTTGTGTTTGTTTGTTTGTGACAGGGTTTCTCTGTATAACAGCCCTAGCTGTCCTGGAACTAGTTCTGGAGACCAGGCTGGCCTCGAACTCACAGAGATTCTTCTGCCCCTGCCTCCCAAGTGCTGGGATTAAAGATGTATGTCACCACTGCCCACCAGGGAAAGGGGTTTTATGATATGGTGTCTAGACAGCTCAAGTTGACAGCATAGATTGACAAATCAGGAAGCAGAGGCTAGACCAGAAACATATGACTCATTCCTTGGGAGCTACCAGCTACTGATACTGAAGCAGGAGGAAGGCAGGGTATAGTTCTGGTATATTGTAACCCCAGGGTGGAGACCTGAGCCAACCACTAGGGTTTCTAGCAATGAGACTTTTTGGGAAGACAAAAGATAAGCTGAGCCAGGATCCGCTGGACAACAATGCTTGCCCAGCCCCTTACACAGAGGTGACTGATATCACCCTCTTGTCCTGGGTATTATGTCATAGGTCCTGACTACACTGCTCTTACCATGAGACTACTGCTCAGCATTATTTTGGAGCAAGTAGCAGGAACCCAAGTCAAGCCAAGTGGTACAGAAGTGTTAAAGCTCACTAGTTCACATGGCTGATGCATCCAACTTCAGTCTTAACCAGACTCGGGTTTTTAAGAGATGTTAGCAGGCATCTGTCATTTTCTATATCAGAGTAGTTCCTCAATTTTGTCTTCCTTCAAAAAGTGTTCTTTATGGAAAGTCAAGTTCTTTTTCTTTCAAATTTGCTTTCCTAATAGCTGTAGCAGAAGACCCAGGGTTTTCACTGGCTCTGATTAGCCCAGTTTGATGATTGGCCAGATCTGGGTCTTTCTTTCCTCTAGTACTTGCTACAGATCAAGCCATGGGGTCATATGCCCTGGGAATTGGGTAAACACAGGTCCTCAAAGGAAACTAGGGGTGTTGTACGAAGAAGGAGCTAGATATAGTGTTGTATATCTGGCAGACCAAAAACGACTTGGAGGCTCAAAGATTTTAACTCCATTTACACATCCAGGCCACACAGTCCATTGCTGAAGGAAGTCAGGGCAAGAACTCAGGCAGGAGATGAAGCAGAGACATAGAGGAACACTGCTTGCTGTCATACTCCCAGATTCATGTCCAACAACCTTTCTTATACAATACAGGCCCACCTACACACTCACATTCTGGGGCCTCATGCACCAATCAGCAATCAAGAAAATGCCCCACAGACGTGCCCATGCCCACTCTGATGGAGGCAATATTGTAAGCTGAGGTTCCTTCACCCAGTTATGTGAAGCTGGCAGCCAAGATTAGCCATCACAGGCAATTAGATATGTACATACAGAGACTAGAAGGTAGATGATAGATAGATAGATAGATAGATAGATAGATAGATAGATAGATAGAGTCATAAATCCAGATATCTATCTAGGCAGAATGCAGCGTGGTTGCCTACTGTTCTTTATCTGCACATATTCAAAAGTCAGCCTCCTTGGGGTTGGGGCAGGGGCAGAAGAGAGTCAAACTCAGCAAAGCCCACTGTGACCATTCATTAGGGCAAATTCCTCACTGGTTGATCACATAGCATTTACCCTCAAGAGCACCATGCCTCCTAAGTCTGGGGCTTTGGAAGGCAGAACAAAACTGTGACCCAAGGTTTCCCAAAGTATTAGATACAACTGTGGCTTGTGAAATAAAAGAAAGTAAACAAGAAAACACAATCTGATGTGATTTAATAAAAGATGTGTTTCCAACCGCTTCTCCCGGGAATCCGGGCCCATTTTCTTTCTACTGACTGCTATTATCTCTACCTTTATTGAACAAAGGCACCCAGAACACAGCTGCCAAAGATCAGTGGAGAAAATCATTCTTTTATTAATAAGATTGTTATTAGCAAGGAAAAAAATCCATGTTTGGGGGTTTGCAGGGAAGTTTCAGGCCATTTAGAAGAAATATGGCTGACTGCTGCCAACATTATTTCAAGCAATTCCATGATCAAATGCCCTATTAGGTTGTTTAAAATTTTTATAGGGATTGTAAATCAGAACTATTTTCTATTTGCCCTAAATATTTAGGTGCTACAGGGAAAACAGATCAAATCAAAGGGTATTGTGCACATTTTTTACCGACATCTCCTGGAGCAGTAAATCATCCGACTTGCGGCACGGAGTTCCGAAAGAGCATTTGTGAACACCTCATCTGCAGCTTCTCCTCCGCTCTCATTAACCGGTGGTTTGGGCTGCAAAGGCCCTTCTGTAGTGCCGGTGGGGACCAAGCATCAAGATTCAGAGGATGAACCTGAAAGGTGCTTGGGAAGCCTGGGGAATGATAAAGTGCTTGCTATACTAGTGCAAGGGCTTGAGCTTGAGCCCCAGAACAGACATAAAAAGCCAGGTGTGAGGGCTCACACCTGTAATCCCAGTGCTGGTGAGGCAGAGACAAGAGGACCCCTGAGGCTCCATGGCCAGACAGCCTCGCCACAATGATGAACTCTAAGCCAATGAGAACTCTTGCCTCAAAGATGGTGGATAGAGTTCCTGAGCACTCACATGTACATGCACTAATACATACTAATACATACACACAGACAGACAGACAGACACACACACACACACACACACACACACAGATAAATGGATAAAATACTTCTGAAGCAGGAGGCCAATAACTACCTAAGCGATGTGTATACCTGGATGCAGCCGTTTGTGATTACAGGAAGCACATAAGCCTGGGAATAACGATAAAGGCTCTGGGAGACTTACTATAGCTTCAACTACAGACATGAAAAAAAGAAGCAATCCAGTGTCTCTCAACATGGCCCCGGTGCAATCCATAATAGTAACAGCACACAAAATAATGAAGCCATTAAACAGAATGAGATGGACCCAGAGGAAAGTCGAATGACACTAACAGAAGCTGCCAAACAGAGAAAAGGGAAATGGGGAGGAAAAGGTAGGAGGCAATATTCTGAATTTTTAAAATTGAAATGTAAGTATTATGTTATGTGTCTCCTCCGGAAAGAAAACGGTAACATTTGGCTCTAAGGAAGGAAACAGAAGCCAACACCATTCACACTGTTTCATTGTTCATTTTTGTATCTGAACCTTTTAAGAATGTGGAAGTTGGAGGCAAGAGGGATGTGAGTGCAAGGTGTTCCCTGTGCTACAGCGTGAGAGCCTGTTTCAAAGAAAAGAAACACAGTGCCTCGTGCATCCAACAGGAAGAAAATGGAAGAACTATTCAGACACACACTGCTTACCCTGATCATAGTAGACTTGGCATCATGGCCAACTTGCCCCCTCCTCCCATAGTAGAACTGCACAGTCTGTACCTTTACCTTTGTCCCACCAGCATGGGCCACACCCTCAGACCCAAGGATGTCAGCTGCCACCACATGACTCCCATTGTCAGATAAATTGGGTTAGACTTGCAGTGTTACTCAACCTGTGGGGACGCATCTCAGATGTCCTGCATATCAGATGTTTACAATCTGATTTATAACAGTAGCAAATTACAGTTATGAAGTAGCAACAAAAAATTTTATGTTTGGGGGTTACCACAACATGAGGAACTATATTAGAGTGTCGCAACTACCAGGAAAGTTGAGAATCACCCAAAGTCTTTACCTGTGCCTCTGAGCTTTGGCTCAACTCCATGCCCTTCCTCCAGCCATCAAAGAACAGCAAATTCTAGATACCACTGTCCCTTACTGAGCAATGATGGAGAGCAAATTTGGACCATCCCATGGCCTGGAGTCAAGCCAAGATGAGCCAACAGAGTCCTGCCGAACCACAGCCTATATGCTAACCCGTGAGCAAGAGAAAGAATTGTTGCAAGCAGAATCTAGTGGGATGCTTGTCATGTAACTTGACTCTAGCCATATCTGACTGGTACGGTGGGGAAATCACATTATCAAAGTCTTCTCCACCCAATTGCCCTTTGTTTACCATGGTCAGTCATATGGAGTCATTCACAATTGTCCACACAGTGACCACAAGTTTCATTTTTCCAAAACTTACTTCAATACATGTCTCTTTGCTAAAAAATGCCTCTATCTACTATCCTTATTTTTCTAACTCCTAAACATCTATGTAATTTTTAATCAACACCAATGCCCACACAGGGAAAATTTTTATTTTCCCTAAGAATTGTAAAGACTATAGCAACGTCTATAGCAAGGCCACCCATGGCTCCAGAGGAACAAGATCACCCTGTTATTTTGGATGGATGTCTCCCACTCCGACTTTCACTTCATGGCTCAAGAAGGCTGCTGGAGCTCCAGCCATTACAGCCTCTCCCTAGTTAGCATGAATAAAATGAAAAGAACACCATTACTCCTTCCAGCAAGAAAACTTCCAGAAACCATGCTTTGTGCTTGTTTTGTTTTGTCTTTTTTTTAACAGGAACTCAATCATGTAGATGCACCTAGCTGCATAAGAATTGTTTATTTTTAGTATCACACACCATCACCTTAAACTATATAGTAGCTTAAAATAGTACAACTTCACTTAGTGTGAGATTTTGTAGGTTGGCAGCCCCTGCGGGGCTCATTGCAGCAGCTTTCTGCCCCTGCCTGGATATATCCCATCCTTCAACTGGCCCCTCTTGGGTGGAGGAATGTGGTGATGGCACCCAATGGGACCCCTGATGTCCTTTCCTGTGGCTTTCATTCCCACACACTGGGTGGGTGGGATTCCAAGAGACTGACTGTGCCATGAGACTGGCCAAAGAAAGTATCAAGGCTGGTCTGCATGCATAAATCCTACCTCTAAAGAGAAATTACAAAGTCACATCCCATCGTTGTGTGTACATGGGGAGGGAGCCAGTGTGGGCATCACTGTAAGCATTATTCCACAGAACTGTAGTCTTCATTCCAGAATTATGCTACTGTGGAAGAAGAAAGGAATGTCTACTACAAGGCAGTGTGCATTTTCTAGGGCACCAATTTAAGACATACTTCCTAAGCCAGTCATCACAGCAAACAGTTATAGTCCCAGCATTTGGAGGTCAGGCAGGAGGATTGTAAATTCAACCCCAGTCTGACTGAGATCCTATTTCTAAATGTGGCAGACAGGGAGGGGGGGCGCATGCACATATGTGCATCCCTTTAATACCAGTACTTGGGAGGCACAGGCAGGCAGATCTCTATGAGTTCAAGGCCAGGCTGGTCTACATAGTAAGGTCTTGTCTAATAAATAAATAAATAAGTAAATAAATAATGTGCTTCCTAAGCCAGGCATCTCAACACTTGGAAGGCAGAAGCAAGAAAATCCTGAGTTTGAGACCAACTCCAACAAGAGTGATACAGTGAAAACCTGTCTCAAAATACATACATACACGTATACATACATACATACATACATACATAATTTTTTAAATTAAGATGTACATATGACCTCCTCCTAGATGCTCTCCTTGACTTACTAAGCTAGAATTCTGACCACGGAGCTGCCTATCAGTCTGCCCTGTGGTCTTTGTTGAATTACCTGTGGTTGCTCTCCTTTGATGAGAGTTTGGGGGACTAGAAGAGGATTCTTGAGCTTTCCCCTGAAGCTGTCATAAACTTGAACACCACCCTCATTGAGACATTAACATTTTTGTTGACTCAAGTGTCTTAGCTCTTTGAGTGACACATCTCTTGTTAGGTGACAGAACTGTGCAGGTCTCACAGCAGCCCACACTGGTCTGAGACCACATGACCCAAAGCTAACAGGTCAATCCTAAGGTCTAGAAGGACTTGGTCAGCTTCCTAGACTTGAAGGGATTAATTCTCCCCATTAGAGAAGTGCTGGAAGGAGTTCGTGGATGTGTTTTATCTTCTCTCCCCTTCTTATCGTGGCTAGAACATGAATCAGAAGCCTTGATCCTTCTGGTGAGAAAGTCCTCATTTGGGAAGTGCCAGGCCATTAAGAAGAGAAAGAAACACTTCTGTAACACTTCCTGCCAGCTGCTGGGAGCTGGCATAGCGGCAGGGCACGGGGGACAAGAGCAAGACTGTTAAGAAAAGAAAATATGTATTGAATAAGAATTCCTGCTGGGTGACCCACAAATAGAATTGGTGTGTAAAGAAAAACCCCAGGGAGGAAGGGAAGAAGGAGCCAGCCAGCCTGGTGCTGATCCTAGGGTTGGGGCGGGACAAGAGAACAAAGCAGCCTGCCAGGGGATGGGAGCTTCAAGATGCAGAAGACAGCATTCCTGGATTTGAAAGGTCAGAAAAGGGATGGCCTCCATCCTCCATCAGTTCCTAAAGGAATGGCAAGAACTTGCGTTTGCTGACACCATGTCAAACAGTGCACACATCTTCCTTATTCTGGTGGGTCTTCCCCCACAAAGCCACCAGCCTGGAGGACCATGACCTCCACTTTGACAATGAGCCAAGTGACACTCATCATTCTACCAAGGCTGAGTGGTCAATTCTCTCCTGGTTTCTCTGACTGCAGAGTCTGTGTCCTGTGTCTCAGCCATAGTTTTTGCTTCTTTTGTCACAACAGAGCCAAGGAGATGTGGCTGGTCAACCACAGGGTTTTTCATTGCCAGGGTCCCTCAGGGATGAGTCTGGAACATCACAGGCTCCTCCATGGAAAAGAGCTCAGACTTTGGGGAAATCTGTCTGGGGTCGGAAGATGATAATGAAGTAACTGAGTGTGGTGGTACAAGCTGAGGTGGGAGGGTTGCAAGTTCAAGGACACCTTAAGCTACAGAAAGAGTTGAAGGCCATGCTGGGCAACCAGAAGAAACCTTGTCTCAAAATAAAAGGTGATACAGGCCATCAGTAAAGCACTGGTTCAGTTCCCAGCACTAAAACAAGAGGTGGAGTAGCCAGGAGAGATGGGAGGGAGAAAGAGGAGGTAGAAGGGGAGAGAAGAGGAGGGAGGGAGGGAGGGGAAAGAAAAGAGGGAGGGAGGGAAGAGGAGAGAGGGAGGGAGGAAAGAGGAGAGAGGGAGGGAGGGAGGGAGGGAGGGAGGGAGGGAGGGAGGGAGGGAGGGAGGGAGGGAGGGAGGGAGGGAGGGCGGAGATGAGAAGCAGCAGCATAAGGAATGACAACAAATAGAGTGAGGACAAAGCTTTTGGCCAGGACCTCACAGTCAAGAGTCAACAGAGACAGAATTCATACTCGATTCCAAGGCAAAAGAGCAGGGCCCTTTCCTCTTCCATGTTCCTGTTTGGGCTGTCAGCCACTCATAGCCTCATTCTGTCTTCAAGTACAAATTCATACTCACAGCCGAGCAGTGGTGGCGCACATCTTTAATCCCAGCACTCAGGAGGCAGAGGTAGGTGAATATTTGTGAGTTAGAGACCAGCCTGATCTACAAAGTGAGTTCCAGGACAGCCAGGCCTAAACAGAGAAACCCTGTCTCAAAAAAACTAAAATAAAACAAAACAAAACAACAAAAATAAATTCATTCTCACTACACTTTGATTTCTGCCAGTCGGGCACTACTTGAAGGGAGGCAGCTATGCTCTGATTGATAAAAGGAGAGCAGTGTTGAGGTAAGCAGCAAGCAAAACAAGAACAAAGAGAGGAGGGAAAACGTGAGAAATGTTTATGATATCAGCAGAGAGGGTCTGGTGAGGCACAGAAGTGGGGAGGGGCTGCACATGTGTGTGTGCCTGTGTATATGTGTGTCTGTGTGTCTATGTGTACATTTGCGTACGCATGAGTGTATGAGCACATGTGTGTGGTGTATGTGCCATGTGAGTGCATGTATGTGTGGGTACCTATGTGTATATATGCTCGCAAGTACAAGTGTGTGTGCATGCCTGTGTGCATGCAGAGGCCAGAAGGCAGCAGGGTATGTCCCTCTATGGCTCCCCACCTTACTTTTTCTGAGGCAAGCTGTGGTGATTAGTTTTAAATGTCAACTTTCCTTAATTTAAAATCCTCAGGAAGGAGAATCTCAGTTGAGGGACTGTGCAGGACATTTTGGCCTGTGGCATGTTTGAGGGCCGCTATCTTCATTGTTACGTGATGTAGGAAGGCCCAGCCCATATGTAATATGAACAAAGCCAGCTGAGGTGACAAGCAGGTATTCCTTTTCTCTCTGCTCTTGACTGTGGGTTTGGGATGACCACTGCCTCATGGGCAAACCCTTCCTCCCCTAAGCTGCTTTTTGTCAGAACGTTTTATCACTGTCACAGAAATGAAGCTTATGACACAGGGTCTCTCGCTGAACCTGGAGGGTGCTGATGTAGCAAGACTTCCTGGCCATCGAGCCTCAGGGGTCCTCCTGCCTCCACCTTCTAGAGATGAGATCATAGGCATGCCCAGCCTTCATGCTTGCATGGGAAGTACTTCACCAACCAAGTCTTCTCCCTAGACCCTGTGGTAGCTTCTTTGATAGAGTATTCTGCCTACGAGTGTCTGAACTGAAGTTGTGCAGGTGGGAGGTGAGGAGAGTCTGGCGGGAGAGACACACAGGGAGGATGAGGAGAAGCTTGGGGAGCTATGGCAGTTTTCTGGTGGCTAAAGGTGATCGCCAAGGCATCAGGATGGTGTGGGCAGAGCATGAGGCACTCAACCTCTACCCATTTCCCTGCGGCGCCGTCCTTACAAACCCTTCACTTCCCAACTCAGTAAAAGAGCTGACTACATTTCTCCTTCATAGAATAGAGTGGTGTGGATCAAAGGAGAAATGGCTTATGTGCGTGCTTTGCCAAGTCCCAATCTCAGCACACAAAGTGAGTGTTGAAATGCATCCCTAGGGCTGGAAATTGAAGGAAGATAAGAACAATAGCAACAGAAACAACTTAAGACTTCTGTGTATTGGCTATCTACTGCTGTGGACCAAAAGACCCGGGCAGTCTGACACAAAACATGTTCATTCTCTCTTGAAGTTTGTGTCTGAGGATGCTGAGCACTGCGTCTTCTGGCTGCCTCTGGTTCCAGAGGCCAATCTGATGAAAGTATTTTCTAGATGGATGTCCCCCTGTTTCCAGATGACCCTAGCTTATGTCAAGTTGACAAAACCCACCCAGCACACTTGGGTGTACAGTACCCTATGGAGTGCACACCTTAGGAAGCTTACAGCCAGTTTTATACTGGCAGAAATTTATACTGTTTGCAGGTTGTAATTGCTGCTATTTTTCTTCTATGCTGAGTTGTCAGCATTGTTTGGGACACACAGAAGCATCACCCAATAGGAAGGGATATTACTTGCTCTCTTACCCAAGTGGCATCATCACAAAGCCTTCCCCCTCACCCGTCAATGAGATAGAAATATTCCATCTGGCCCTCTTCATGACACCTTCTAACAGCCACAAACACCCCAAGCATTGAGAATTCACACACCTCAGGGTGGCCTTTGGAGGCTGCAAAAAAGACACATTGCTCTTGAGCTGAAGACAACACCTGATGACTCATTAACACCAGAGTAACATGCAGCAGGACCCCTCCACTTGCTAATGTGGGCTGGAACTGGTCCCACCTGGCTCCATTAGGAAAGTAGTTGAATTAACCCAGAGAGCAACCTCTTCCTGAAGCCTTTCCGGTTTGGGGCTAATTGTGTCTTTCTCTACCTGATGCCTTGGGGTAGACATTTTTAGCATGGTGTGCACCTTCACACCTCTGTGACCCAAACCCCTTTGCAGAGAGATCTCAGTCCACCATGGCAGTCCACAGTGGAGAAGTGGCCCCGTCTGTGGTGACAGGGTTGTGACGTGGTGGGGGTTTACATCCTAGTGTACCACAAAGCACATAGTGAATCCGTACCCTGGGACAGCCATCCAGACTCCACTTCCTCAAGTCTCCATGGCCTCCCAAAGCATCTCCGACAGCCAGGCAACAAATGTTAAAATATGAGCCTTTTGGGGACAATTCAGATTCAAACCATAATACACAGAACAGGATGGTAATGACATAAGTGACAATAACTGTCACAGCTTGTTGAATCACTAATTACATGCTGTGTGTTGTATGCAGACAATCCCATTAAATCTATCAGCGTAACAGAGAAGCAGTAGCAACACATGAACTAGGCCCGAGTCCCAGTGTCCTGAGGCCAGCCTGAGTGACAAAGGTCTGTCAAAGGCTTGGGTTACAGTGGGATGGATTGAAACTGGCCCCAAGGGGGAAAATAAATTAAATGAGTAGTGATATCAGAGCTGGGACAGTCCAGGGTGACCTATACCTGCTTCCAAAGTCCAGCACACCACCTGGTCCAGAGTAGCAACTTGGCACAGTTTTTTTTACCATGAATGAATAAAACCAGAAGCCTTTCTGGATTGTTCTTCAGGATGAGAAAGTGTCGGGAGCAATCATTGTTATTTAGAACCTCTTGTAAATACTGTCAGACTTTTTTAAAAAATAGTCCATCCCCTCCCCAACTTCCTAATGAATAGAACTTGGGCTCACAGGAATAGCCGATGGCAAAAAAGGAAACATTCACAATTAGATCACTTAGCCCTTCCTTCTGCGACCCTTTCACCTTGCCAACACCTATTACTGGCTACCTTCAGTGGCCTGGTTACTAGGCAACGACCCCTCCCTCATTGTCCTGCATTCCTCTGCCCCATCCCCCTACCTCATTTCCCTATATAAGCCTGTACGAAATTCTCATTAAATGAAGCTTGATCAGCCATGTTGTCTTGCTGTCCATTTCTCTTGTCTCTTGTCCCATCATTCCAGCTTCCCATGGGCTAGACCTTCATTGTGCCCTGCTAGCCAGGGCAGGAAAACTCGCTGCAGACAAGGTTATCATGGTACCCTTGCAGTAGCCTTTTGTTTTTTCATTTGTTTTTGGTTGTTTTGGGCAGGGTTGCATGCAGTCCATGCTTGCCTCAGTCTCACTATGTAGCTGAGGATGACCTGGAACCTCTGATCTGCCTGCCTCCATCTCCCCCAGGGCCCATATTACAGGCATGCACCACCATGGCTGCTTTTGGTTTGCTTTGTTTGTTTTAACACGGACTGGGAATTGAACCCCAGGCCCTGTGCAGACACTCTGCCGACCAAACCGAACCCCCAGCCCTAAGCTGGTTCCTTTTCTAGGTCATGATGTTCAGGCTGGGTGAGTCAGACCAGGAGGTGCGCACTGGCGCAGACGGTGATGCACCTTCCATGGGCTGTTCTTTCAAAGACTCTGAATCACAGCTCAAAGTCACAGAGAGATGGAAAAGAAAGAGCTGAGCACCCCCATGTCACAAAGGGACACCAGAACAAAACATCTTAAAATCAGAAGGACCAGAAAATCATGTAGCTATCCAATGTGACACAGAAAACACGTCGGCCATGACATTTTGAAACATGAATCACTGACTCATTTATTCTGCATCCACGTAAATGCCACAAACCTAGAAACAAACAGTGCTCAATGATGGGTAATGGATAAGTCACATCAGCCATGGCACAACCATGAAACTGTTGAAAACAAGATCAGCACACAATTAAGGCCACTGGAGGATGTTCTGATAATACAACGGATGAAGTCAGACACAGAACAGAAGGTACAACATAATCCCATTTTTCACGAAGTATAAAAATGAGAAAGTAGGCTGGAAGGATATATAATAGGAAGAAAGAATAGTATACAGACTTTTAAGGATAAGATTAGGAAAGGGGCCAAGATACAGCTCAGTGGCAGGGACCTTGCCTCTCGGGTGTGGAGCCCTAGATCCTGTCGCCAACACTAGAGAAAGGGAGATGATTTTTTAAATTCTATTTGGCATACCTGTGCTTTTTAATGAGCACATATCTACTAATGCAGACTCACAAAATTTTTATATTTATAAATATGGACCTACTACTGAATTAAAGTTAAGTAAACACCTGCTGTTCAAGCAGAGAATGGAACTTAGTCATAGCTCGTAGCAGACTCAGAGAAAGGCCCAGAAACTGAAACCCACCAGGCCATGGCAACTGCCAAAAGGTTCTGAGAGTCCAAGAGCTCTCCCCTGTTCAGATCAGCTGTCTCTGCTGGTTTTGCCAGCCCATTCTTTGCCAATTTGATCATTGCTCCTCTCTGTCACTGGATTCCTTGGGTTCAGTTCGGTGTTTAACTGTGGTTGTTTGCCTCTGCTTCCGTCAGTCACTGGATGAAGACTCCAGGATGGTTATAGACATCAAGTTCATTATCAGGAATAGGCATTCGAGGTGGTCTCTCCACTATTGCTTAGCTTGCCAATTGGTGTCATCCCTTTAGATCACTCGAGGTCACTCTGGTGCCTGATCTGTCTTCTAACCTATGATTCCCTCTTCCCCCTATCCTGCCCCCCCACTAAACCTTCCTGTTCCCCCATGACCTACTCTCTCTTCCTCTTCTCCTCTCTTCTTCCCAGCTCCCACTCCCCCCCACCCCTCGCCGTGTTCCCCATCTGTTCACAGGATCTTGCCTCGTTCCTCTTCTCTTGGGTACTATGCATATATGCATATCTTTTAGGTTCTTTCCTGTTTCCCAGACTCTCAGTCAGTGGAAGTGCAGACTGGCACTATCCTGATCAATGTCTAAAATCCATATATGAGTGAGTACATACCATGTTTGTCTTTTTGTGACTGGGTTACCTCACTCAGGATGGTTTCTTCCAGTGCTATCCATTTACCTGAGAATTTCAAGATTCCATTGTTTTTTCCTGCTGAGTAATACTCCATTGTGTAAATGTACCACATTTTCTCTATCCACTCTTCAGTTGAGGGGCATCTAGGTTGCTTCCAGGTTCTGGCTATTACAAATAATGCTGCTATGAACATAGTGGAGCAGATGTCCTTGTTGTATGAATTTGCCTCTTTTGGATATATGCCAAAGAGTGGAATTGCTGGGTCTTGTGATAGATTGATTCCCATTTTCCTGAGAAATCTCCATACTGATTTCCAAAGTGGCTGTACGAGTTGGCACTCCCACCAGCAGTGGAGGAGTGTTCCCCCTCTCTCCACAAGAACACATCAGAAAAATCATCCACCATGATCAAGTAGGCTTCATCCCAGGAATGCAGGGATGGTTCAACATCAGAAAAATCTATCAATGTAATCCACCATATAAACAAACTGCGAAAGAAAAACCACATGATCATCTCACTAGATGCTGATAAAGCCTTTGACAAAATCCAGCACCCCTTCATGATAAAGGTCCTAGAGAGATCAGGGATAACAGGAACATACCTGAATATAATAAAAGCAATATACAGTAAACCAACAGCTAACATCAAACTAAATGGAGAGAAACTCAACGCAATTCCTCTAAAATCAGGAACAAGACAAGGCTGTCCACTCTCTCCATATCTCTTCAATATTGTACTTGAAGTTCTAGCTACAGCAATAAGACAACAAAAGGCGATCAAGGGGATACAAATAGGAAAAGAAGAAGTCAAGCTTTCACTATTTGCAGATGATATGATAGTTTATATAAGTGACCAAAAAAAACTCCACAAGGGAACTCCTAGAGCTGATAAACACCTTCAGCAAAGTGGCAGGATACAAGGTAAACTCAAAAAAAAATCAGTGGCCCTATTATATATACAGACGATGAAGTGACTGAGAAAGGAATCAGAAAAACCTCACCCTTTACAATAGCCATAAATAGCATCAAATATCTGGGGATAATGTTAACCAAGGAAGTGAAAGACCTGTATATCAAGAACTTTGAGTCTTTAAAGAAAGAAATCAAAGAGGATACCAGAAAATGGAAAGATCTCCCATGCTCTTGGATTGGTAGGACCAACATAATAAAAATGGCAATCTTGCCAAAAGCAGTCTACAGATTCAATGCAATCCCTATCAAAATTCCGGGCATTTTTTTAAGAGCCACACAATTTCATTACCAGATCTGTCTCCCCCCCAAAAAAATTCTGATAATGTTTTAAATAACTTTATGCTTGTGTTGGGCCCCACTCACAGCTGTCCTTGTCTGGCACTCAAATGCAGTGTCTAGAAATAGTGTGAGCTTCTTGTTTTATATCCTGGGATCAGGGCAGATCCGCAAGTACAGAGGAAGCCCCGGTCTGCGGTCAGGCTGTGTGACCCTAGGTGGATCCCTCTCAGTCCACTAGCTGGCAAGTCTAGGAAGCCCAAGCAATGATCCTCCCCAGGAACCTGGAACAGTGAAGAAGCAACTGGGAAATAGGAAAAGATCATGACCCAGCCTGGGTGAGGTGGATCCTGACTACCCGGCTACAATCTGTCCCCTCCCTCAATCATAGGCCCCTCCAGCACTGACTTACATCCCCATTTGAATGAAAAGTCTGACCCGGCAGCTTGGACCCAGGTGAGACTTGGCTGCAAAGACTGAGATGGAAGAAAGTCCCTCGGGTTGGAGGAATCAGGCAGGCAGGCAGAGGCGGGGCTGACCCACTGGCTGTCATCTGAGTGCTAAGAGGCAGAGGCCCAGAAGAGCAAGCTGTCACTTCCAATAAGGACTCTCAGACAGCCCAGCCACAGGCTGAGCATCCAGGTGTGGACCCCTGAGGCAAAGGAGCAGAAAGGAGTGACAGTGAGCATGGTGGGTAGTGACAATGAGCATGGTGGGTAGTGGCAGTGAGCATGGTGGGTAGTCTGTCCCCAGCTTCCCACAAGTGGCTGCCCCGCCCTGCCTACCTGGAGCCCCAATAGCTCACACTGGGCACTGAACTTTTTCAACTGCAAGGGTTTTTGCTTCTGCTGAACTTGCCCCAATACAACTGTTCTCCAGTGAGGACAGTGTCAAGGACATTTGATACTGACCACTGACAGCCTGGTTATCATAGCTAGAGGTGGATTATCACTGTCATGTGCTAGGTAAAGAATAGACATATTCGTTGTTATAACTACCACAAATTCAGCAGCTGGAAATATCATGAGCTTATCCTTCTGTATTTCTGGAGATCAGAAGACAAAAATGAGCTGGGTATGTTGGTCAGGGGTAGAGTGCACACAGAAGAGTACAAACCCCAGCACATACTCTAGACTGGAGCCTAACACACACACACACACACACACACACACACACACACACTAGAATGAAGCCTGGAAAGATGGCTTTTCTGTAAAATGCTTGTCACCAGTACTTGGTGACCTTGATGAGAAGAGTTCAGATCAGCAGCAACCATGTAAAAGCAAGGTGGGCATGGTCACCACCTGGAAGGACAGCACATGGGAGCCTGAGACATGGAATCCAGAGCCAGATGGCATCTGGATGGACTAGCTGAACTGGCAAGCTCTAGGTTCAAATAAGAGAAGGTGAATAGAGCCAGGCGTTGGTGGCACACGCCTTTAATCCCAGCACTCCGGAGGCAGAGGCAGGCGGATGTCTGCGAGTTTGAGGTCAGCCTGGTCTACAGAGCAAGTTCCAGGACAGGCTCCAAAACAATACAGAGAAACCCTGTTTCAAAAAACCAAAGAGAGAGAGAGAGAGAGAGAGAGAGAGAGAGAGAGAGAGAGAGAGAGAGAGAGAGAGAGAGAGAAGAGAAGAGAGAAGGTGAATAGCAAGGGAGGAAGGCCACTAATGAACCTCAGACTTCCATATGCAAATGCACTTGTGCCCACACACAGGAACATACACACACACGTGTGTATATATGCCATACACCCATATGCATACCAAAAAGTTACTTTCCTTCTTCAGGTACTGTGAGAAAATGTTTTCTTCTCTATCCAGCCCAAGGAGAGCGCCTGCATTCCCTGGTTCATGGCCCTTCCTCCATCTCAGTGATAGTCAAAGCACCTTCTGTTCCCTTCATCTTCTTCTCTCACACCCACATGGATGATCCAGAGTAACCTCTCAACCCACGAATCTCCCACCCCAAGAATTGTTCTTCTTTTTTGCCCAGTTAGGTAATATATTCACAGATTCAGAGAATTAAGACACTAACCATTGTAGTGCAGATGTTAGGAAACCCACAAGCTGAGGCCAATCCCCCACACATCGTAACTTAGTACACCATGAGGGTAAAGTAAAGTTCAGCCCTATCTGCCTGGAACCCAACAATGCATGCTGTCCTAACTCTTATTTTATTACGTGTGTATGTGTATGAATGTGTGTTCAAGTACATGTGTGCACATGTGTATAGAGGCCAGAAGTCAACCTTGAGTATCATTCCTCAAGTGCTGGATAACTGTTGTTTGAGCCAATGTTTCCCACTGGCCTGAGCTTGTTGGTTAGGCTAGGCTGGCAAGTGAGCCCCAGGGAATCCTTCTGTCTCCACCCGCTAGCTAGCACTGGGCTTACAAGTGTGCCCATGTCTTTTATTATTTGGGTGAAGGGAATGGAAATTGTCATGGCAAGCACTTTACCAACTGAGTTAACTCCTCAGTTCCTCTCAATTTTTATTTATTTTTAATTTTTAAAAATTCATCAGGGCTGGTGAAATAGCTCAGAAGAGCACTGACTGCTCTTCTAGAGGACCTGTCTTCAATTCCCAGAACCCACATGGCAGCTCACGACTGTCTATAACTGCAGTTCCAAGGGATCCGACACCCTCACACTAATATAGATAATGCACATGAAATAAAACTACTGTGCTGTAACTGTCTCTGTTCTTCCCCCTGAAGAGGAGACCCGGCCATGGAGGAGCTGAGGCAGTGGAAGTAAGTGGGCGTCTACAGACCCAGCAGCCATCCTATTTGCTGTCTCAGACTTATTTTCATGCCAGATAAGAAACAACACCAGTTTCTCTCTCTGAAACCCTCTGCACCCCTCCCAAGCCCCTGTGATCTATGAAAAAAATCACATATGATATACAAAGCATAATGTTGAAGACAGGATTTATGGCAGAGCAGAGGCGAACACATTGTCGGGGCAGGGGTGGACAATGGCCAGAGAGGGCACTGTCCTGAAGTTCATTTTTAAAGGTATAGAGTTGTCTTAGGGTTTTGAAAGTTTTCTGAGTTTGCACAAGTCCAGGAGACACAACGAAAGCTACACTTGATTTCTAATAGTTTTAAAAGGGTTGCAAAAACAAAACCATCACAAAGTCACAAAACTAGTGACAAAGCAGGAAATGATATCTGTGAAGTTCAGTGGAGAACATGGCTAATTCCCCTAATGTATAAAATCAATGAGCGAAAGATCAGACCAACAGAAAAATGAGTAAAAGATAAGGACAGTCTATAGGAGACAAAGACAAGTGGTTTTCAGACAGATGGGAATGTACTTCACGTTATTCATCAGAAGAGAAATGTAAATTAAAACACGCAGAGTACCAATGTTCATCTCTCAGATTGGCATATAAGAGTGTAATGGGTTTTTATCAAATTCACCCCTTATTCCCCTGCCCTCCGACTCTTCCAGAGTAAACACACCCACACCCACAACACACACACATACACTCACCTCTTAACTATTCCCTCTTTTATTTTTCTTTAAATATAACCAAGTAATGTCATCCATGGGCACATGATATAGGGTTGACCATTGGAGAACAGATCAACCTACACTAGGCTGGCCATGTCCCTGAAGGAAACTGACGCCCTCAGCAGCTATAAACTGTCTGTAGCTCCTCACTTAGGAATGGGGCATCATGTGCCCTATAACCATCCATGATGGGGTGTTGAATGGTGTGAGCCTATACAAGTCTTTTGCAGGTGCTCCCTCTTCCATGATGTTCCTCCTTCCATTATGTCTGGTGAGGAGGCGTGCTGTAGATGTCCCACTGGGTAATGGGCACTCCATTATCACTACCTAGAAAAATCACTTTTTGTACCTTAGCTCAGAGAATGCCCAAGATTATTCTGTGGAGTAAGAGCAACTACTGTTTCCTCATGTTATGAGTAAGATAGCTGAGACTCAGAGAAGTGGAGTGACTTAGCCAAGGTCACACAGTTAGGAAACTGCAGGAAGAGATTACCAGAAAGACATTAGGAGCATGCCCAGGAAGAAGCCACTTCAGGGGGAAGAAGTCAACTGAAGAACACAGAATCAGGTAGGTGTAAAAAATCCAAAATATCGCCGGGCGGTGGTGGCGTACACCTTTAATCCCAGCACTCGGGAGGCAGAGGCAGGCGGATCTCTGTGAGTTTGAGGCCGGGCTGGACCGATAGCCTCCGAAACAATACAGAGAAACCCTGTCTCGTAAAAACCAAAATAAAATCCAAAATATCCATCAACCAGTGAATGGGTTAATAATACATCCACACAATGAAGTATTATTCAGTCATAAAATGGATGAAGTACTGACACATCCAATGTCGTGGAAGAATTTAAAATCATTGTTTGCAAAGGAATCCATACACAAAATGCTACCTACAGATAATGCAAGGTGAACATGTCTAGAAAAAACACAGATCCACTGGTGACCGTGTAAAATAGTGGTGGTCAGTGCTAAGGAGAGTGCACAGCTAAGGAGAGATCAAAGTTCCTGTAGGAATGATGATGTGCTAGAATTCAAAAGTGGTGATACTTGGGGCTGGTGTCCTGGACTTGTGAAGAAAACAGGGGCAGCTAGCTGAGTGCCAGCATTCATATCTCTCTCTCTCTCTCTCTCTCTCTCTCTCTCTCTCTCTCTCTCTCTCTCTCTCTCTCTCTCTCTCTCTCCCTCCCTCCCTCTCTCTCTCTCTCTCTGCTTCCTGGCTGCCCACAAAATGTGACCAACTACCTCCTCAAGCTCCTGCCACCATGACACCCCTGCAAGCTGTGAGTCAAAATAAATCCTTCCTCCCTTAAGTATAATGACTGGTCCTAGTCTAATTCTAGTGGTATAATCCAAAGGATGCACTTTATGAGTGAGCCAGGATGCTCTACAGAAACCAGGGCATCATGAACCAGGTACCTCAAAAGAAACTAGAAAGCCAAGGCTAGCTCATTTTCTGGTGTTCTGTGTACTGAGTTGGGGAAATTTTGTTAAAATTATTGATTCAGATCTTGCATCGTATCTTCAAGACAATCCATTAGACTCACTCAGTCATTTGCAAAGTTGCATTTCTGTGAAGGAGCATTCATTTGAATACCAAATAAAAAGAGGCTAAGTTCCCCGCTAGTACCATTAGGAAGTAGTTAATGACCACAGGCTTAGAGCCCAGATCTACCTCTGTGAGAAAGTTAGTTGATGACCCTTGGAAAACAAATGGACGTTCCTAGAATAAATGCTCAAAAAACATATGGTTTTCTATGACACCATTTTAAGTCTCAAGGACATAAGAAGAGTCTTGAAGTCTCTTCAAAAAAAAACCAACTTTTTAAAATCCTCCTAACAAAGAGTCAGGGGTGATAATATCTTATAATCCCAGCTACTGTGGAGACTGAGCAAAGAGGACTGCAAGCTGAAGTCATGCCTGAGGCACATAGGGGGTTTAAAGCCAGCCTGGGCAATGTAGTGAGACCATTTCTCAAAATGAAAAGTAAAAAGAAGGCTGTGAATATAACTTACCTAGCCTGTGCAAGGACAAAAGTCCATCACAAATACTTTAAAAACAAAAAACAAGAGAGGTTTTACTATTTTTAAAAGAAATTAGAAAGAATGTGAGCTCATGCGGACCAAAAGCAGATTTGCACAGACAATCCCTTGACTGTCCATGGTAGCCACCTATGGTTCAATAGCCTCTGTGATCAGAAGTTGGCCTCAGCCCTAGCTCACCTTAGAATCACTTAGAACTTTTTGTTAAGTCCCAGTGCGTAGGCCCACATGGGAAGCCCAACTTCATCAGTAAGAGGCGCAGGCTGGCATATAGGAAGAACAGTCTTGAGGGCTAAATGACTGCAGCAAGTGAGTTTCAGTAGGAAGGATGGAGGACAAAGTCACTAAGGAGAAAGGGACCTGTTCATGTGGGTCCCTGAATGCCAGCAGAAGGACAAATCTTATTCTAAAAAAAAAGGTCACCTGGTGGCTAAGGAGAGGGCTCAGGGAGTAAAGTGCTTGCCATGCAAACATGAGGGACTCAGTTTGATCCCCAGAACCCACATAGATAGATAGATGTTAGATAGATAGATAGATAGATAATAGAGATAGATTAAATAGATAGATAGATAGATAATAGAGATAGATTAAATAGACAGATAATAGAGATAGATTAGATAGATAGATGATAGAGATAAGTTAGATAGATAGAGATTAGATAGATACATAGATAGATACATAGATAGATAGATAGATAGATAGATAGATACATAGATACATAGATAGATACATAGATAGATACATAGATAGATACATAGATAGATATCCCTCCCCTCCTTCATTCTTACCATATGAAACAATCTGCTCCTGAATCAATAGCCCTCTGTAGAGAGTCACCCAGCATAGCTGGGAGGGCAGTTACTAGTCACAACCAAATGGGGACCAAATTGCTCAGCCCAGTACCCATGAGGGGTCTGAGCCCTGCCCACAACCACACAAACAGTCAGTAGGTCCTTCCAAAATGAGCCCTGAATTGATAATGCTCCTTTTATGGCAGCCCACGAGAGGCCCTGAGTGCAAGAGTCTGGTAAGCTGCACCCTGACAGTGTTAACTGAAACAGCTGATCTTAGAGGTGATCCATTGTACAGTGCTGAGCCCAGATGGAGCAGCTTAGATCAGTGAGGAGTGACAAAAGCAAAGAGAAATAGGTGACAGGACTTAGGGATGACTTACAGGTGAGTGTCAGAGGGATCAAGTATGAACATAGGATTCTGTCTGCAGAAACTGTGGGGGGGGCATGCAGACTTGACAGAAAGGTGGTCTCAAAACTCCTGAAACTGGAGTGACAGATGGTTGGGAACCACCACGTGGGTGCTGGGAATCAAACACAGGATGGAGTCAACCCTCCAGCTCTTGGGGTTACATTTTACTGTGAAAAGTCCTTGCTCTGGGAGGTACCAAATGTTATCTATGACACATTAAAGATGAGAAAACTCCTTCCAGATTGCTGAGTAACTTGATCACATTCACACAATAAACAGTAAGCCCAAGCAAAAAGAAGCTGGACACAAGGGGGAATACCTACAGTCCCATCCAGTTGAGAGGCCAAGGCAGGAAGATTCATGGAACATAGGAATTCCAGACCAACTTAGTGAAACTCCATCTCAGAAAGATAAAGAGAGACCTTCCCTCAAATCTAGGTAAAATAAAAAGGTAGACAGCCTCTGAGAAATGCCACCAAAGGCTGTTTTCTGGCCTTCACATGCATCAGCATACACCCACAAAAACATGTATACACACACACACACACGCACACGCACGCACGCGTGCACACACACGCACGCATGAATGCACACACAGGCAACAAATAACCTATGCAAAGTGCCACACTCCTGTAATCCTAGAACTTGAGAGGTGGAAGTAGAAAAATCAAGAGTACAAGGAACATCCTCAGATACATAAGCATGCTCCAGGCCAGCCTGAGCTACATGAGATGCTATTTCAAAACAGCAAAAAGTAAATTCAGGAACCCAAACTAAAGTGACTCTTGCCCTAATACATAAGCATAGACTGAAACACAGAGAGTATGGTGTATAAACGTCTGCATAATTGCACATTGCTTGTGCTGAAGGTTCTATCCAAGCTCTGTGATCAAACAGTCGCTGTTGGCGTTGTTTTCCCTGAGTAGTAGCACAAATACACATTGAAAATCATGCACATCAGGGCTCCTCTTAGAACAGCAGGCAGCCATGGTTTCCTTTTTTCTCTCCTGTTTCTTTTTTTTGCCATCCTTTGGGGGAATTGGCTGCTAAGTGTTTGGCTTAAGGGTTCAAAAACAACATTGGTGACTTTGAAGACTGGGTTAAAAGAATGGTCCGCCTGTGCGCTGAACAAAAGGAACAAGTTACAGAAGTGCATTGGAACAGAAATTCCTTCCAGCAATTTCCTCGGGAAAAGTCAGTGCTGAGACTTCATCTGTCCACCTCCAACCCTGCCTTTGAACACATTGCATCTGTACACGTGTTTTACATGCTTTCATATTGCTCTCATATTCAATATCTCTTGGTATTTGGATGCTTCCATGTTCTGTATAAGTACGTGGGGCAATATGGATCACTAACAACCTGGTTAATCAGGTTGCCATTTAGTCAGTCATCAAACACACCTGGGTAGAACACCAGGCTGTGGAGATGGTTCAGTGAATAAAATAATTACTGTGCACGTATGAGGGCCTGAGTTCGACTCCCCAGAACCCAGGTAAAGGCAGACACGGTAGCAGGGATCTGTGATTGCAACACTCCTACAGTGAGAGGGGAAGCAGGGACTGGAGACTGAGTCAAGCTTGACATAAGCCTAAGATAAGCAGCAGTGAACCAAAGGCCTGTCTCAAACGAGGAAGGCAAGACCCAGTGCCAAGGGTGTCCTCTGACCCCCACGTTGTGTGCTGAAGTACACCATGCCCAAAGCCATATTCATGGACACATACACACAGAATGATTTTAAAAAGAAAACGCATCTAGGCGAGGATAGCAAAATGAAATCCAATATTGCCTCAATCTACGGCTCAACAGCTCCAGGGAAGGCTCCTGGGCTTCTGCACACAGCAGCAACAGCCTAGTTGAGCACTGGTTGGAGGATCCTACTTATGACAAGTGTCTAGGGTGGTGTGTAGGAGCTCCAGGGTGTCCCAGTACAGAACCACTTGTCCGGGGCCCCCTTTACACATCACTCTCAGGAATGTCACCTAAGCCCAGGACAGCTGCTGCTCTGAGTCAACTTCTCGGGTCTTCGGCCCACTTGGATGGAAGAAGGTGATGAGTTTGTCTAAGTTGTCCTACTATCAGTAAAAACTAGAGTCAGATATTGGGGTAAAAACCTGACAGATCAAGAACGTGGTGGAGGAACAACTAGCTGACCCTCTCTCCACACTTCCCAGATCAAAAAAGACAAGGAAAAATCAGGTCCCTTCCTTCTTTTACCTGTTCCTGTCTCTATCCATATTCCTGGCTTCTCTATAGCTAATTCCGGTCAGCTAGTTGCTGACTCTACCCCCTGATTAAAGATTTAACTGTATTAACAGTCTCAGAGTGTCAGTGCAAACAAACAAACAAAAAAAAACCGCCAGTAGGAAGGTCCTCCCAGGAGCACAGAAGGAAGTATGCTGTTCCTGGATGCTGTCCACCATGGCCCCACTCCAGTTTCAGTGTGAGACCCCTGAGTTCAAGCTCTGGGCACTAAGCCTTCTCTCAAACGTGCAAGCCTCCTCCCGCTCCTCTGCACCTCAGGCCATCATTACCTGTCATAATGAGCCACCAGCTGCAAGTAGCATCCTTAAAATGCCTCATATCCTGCTCTCTCAGGGCCCACCAGCCTCAAGGGCCCACACGGCCAATCCCTGTGTACCCTGTGCCTGTGTTTTCATGATGATCTATCACTCGTAGGTACACAGGGATCTTCCTCACTCCCTGGGAGTTCAACTGAGGCTCCGGTAAATGGCACAGAATGAAATTTCCTCTCCTCCAGCTCCGCAGGCCCTACTCCTTCCCAACTTCGTCAGATGGATGTTTTGCTTCCTTGATTTTCATTCAGACAATGAAGCTGTCTTCTTGGACTGAACTAAAGCTGGATGGTATTATGAGGAACAGTGAGGCCATCTACAGTATCCGGTCTTCCAAGATGGCCCCTGTGGGTTCCTCGGGCAGCATCAGGTAAACAGGCCGGCTTCCCGGCCTGTGCTCCAGTGCCTGCAGATCACCTGGGACCTGCACAGAGCTCCCAATCCCGGCGGGAGCCAAGCACCCCAGACTCCGGATCTTCGCTCACACCAACGAGACCAGGAAAGGAGAGGAGGCTGGGAGTCCAGGGAAGCAGCTGTTCCTCGGGCAGCATCAGGTAAACAGGCCGGCTTCCCGGCCTGTGCTCCAGTGCCTGCAGATACCCTGGGAACTGCACAGAGCTCCCAATCCCGGTGGGAGCCAAGCACCCAGACCCCAAGTCTTCTCTCCCACCAACGAGACCAGGAAACCAGAGGACCCAGGGAGACCAGGACCAGCATTCAGACAAGGAATAGAAGAACCACCAGATTATTGGACTTGCTAGCACCCACCAAAAGGGAACTCTGGTCCCCAGACCAGTAAGGGGCTCTTTCTGCACCCACTAGAAGAAGAGATGGGAAAGAGACAATACAAAAACACAGTCAGCAACAGAAAAACAAATATGACACCGCCAGATTCTAGAGACTCCACACCAGCAAGACCCCAACATTCCAATGCGGACGAAGCAGAAGAGAACGACCTTAAAAGCACTATCATGAAAATGATAGAGGCCCTAAAAGAGGATATTGGAAAATCCGTCAAAGAAATGGAAGAAAAAACAAACCAAAAAATGCAAGAAATGGAAGAAAAAACAAACCAAAAAATGCAAGAATTAGAAGAAAAAACAAACCAAAAAAGGCAGAAAATGGAAGAAGAAATGAAGCAAAAAATGCAAGAAATGGAAGAAAAAACAAAGCAAAAAATGCAAGAATTGGAAGAAGAATCATACCAAAAAAGGCAGGAAATGGAAGAAGAAACAAAGCAAAAAATGCAAGAAATGGTAGAAAAAACAAAGCAAAAAATGAAAAAAATGGAAGAAGAAACAAACCAAAAAAGGCAGGAAATGGAAGAAGAAACAAAGCACAAAATGTGAGAAATGGAACAAAAAGCAAACCAAAAAATGCAAGAAATGGAAGAAAGAACAAACCAAAAAATTCATAAAAGGCAACAAACGGACGAACAGATAAACAGAAAATTGCAAGAAGCAATGCAAACACTGCAAGGGTTGAAAACTGAAATAGAGTCATTAAAAAAACACAATCTGAAGAAAGGCAGAAAATAGAAAAGCTGGACAAACAGTCAGGCACTACCAATACAAACATTACCAACAGAATAGAAGAGATGGAAGAGAGAATCTCAAGTGTTGAAGATACGCTAGGAGAAATGGATTTATCAACCAAAGAAAACCTTAAATCCAACAAATCCTTAACACAAAACATCCAGGAAATATGGGACACCATGAAAAGACCAAACCTAAGAATAATAGGTATAGAAGAAGGAGAAGAAATCCACCTCAAAGGGGCAGAAGGCATATTCAACAAAATCATAGAAGAAAACTTCCCCAACCTTAAGAAAGACATGCCAATGAAGGTACAAGAAGCCTACAGAACACCAAATAGAGTGGACCACAAAAAAATCCCCTCGCCACATAATAATCAAGACCCCAAACATACAGAATAAAGAAAGAATATTAAGAGCAGCTAAGGAAAAAGGTCAAGTAACATATAAAGGCAGACCTATCAGAATTACACCTGATTTCTCCATGGAAACGCTGAAAGCCAGAAGGTCCTGGATAGATATTCTACCTACACTAAGAGACCATGGATGCCAGCCCAGACTACTATACCCGGCAAAGCCCTCAATCACTATAAACGGAGAAAACAAGATATTCCATGACAAAACTAGATTCAAGCAATATGTGTCCACTAACCCAGCCCTACAGAAAATTTTGGAAGGAAAACTCCAACCCAAGGAAGCTAACTACAACCAGAAAAACATAAGCATTAGAGAATCCCTCTCTACCAACAGCCAAAAGAACAAAGGTGTGAAATTCCACACATAATTCCACCAACAACAACCATCGCAAATCGAAGAAGGATGAGCAACCATTGGTCATTAATATCCCTCAATGTTAATGGCCTTAACTCACCCATAAAAAGACACAGACTAGCAGATTGGATTCGAAGACAGAACCCTTCCTTCTGCTGCATACAGGAAACACACCTCACCCTTAAAGACAGACATTACCTGAGAATTAAAGGTTGGGAAAAAATTTTTCAATCGAATGGACCCAAGAAACAAGCCGGGGTAGCAATCCTAATATCTAACAAACTAGACTTTAAAATAAAATCAATCAAAAGAGATGAAGGAGGTCATTACATACTCATCACAGGTGAAACCCACCAAGATGAAGTGTCTATTCTGAACATCTATGCCCCAAATACAAAGGCATCCACATTCGTTAAAAAAACATTATTAGAACTTAAATCTCATCTAAAGCCCCACACAGTTATAGTGGGAGACTTCAACACACCACTCTCACCACTAGACAGGAATACCAAACAGAAACTCAACTAAGAAGCAAAAGGGCTAATAGAAGTAATGACCCAACTGGGATTAACAGATATCTATAGAACATTTCATCCACATAAAAAAGAATATACCTTCTTCTCACCACCACATGGAACCTTCTCAAAAATCGACCACATACTTGGCAACATATCAAACCTCAGCAGCTACAAAAAAATTGGAATAACTCCATGCATCTTATCAGACCACCATGCTTTAAAATTAGAATTCAACAACAACACAAATTGCAGAAAACCTACAAACTCATGGAAATTGAATAATGCTCAACTGCACCATCCCTGGGTCAAAGAGGAAATAAAAAAGAAATTAAAGACTTCCTCGAATTCAATGAGAATGAAGACACAACATACCCAAACCTATGGGACACTTTGAAAGCAGTGCTACGGGGAAGTTCATAGCGCTAAGTGCTCACATGAAGAAACAGGAGAACAGTTATACCAGAGAATTAACATCACAGCTGAAAGCTCTAGAACACAAAGAAGCACACTCCCCCAGGAGGAGTAGATGCCAGGAAATAATCAAATTGAGGGCTGAAATCAATAAAGTAGAAACCAGGAAAACAATACAAAGAATCAATGCAACGAAGAGTTGGTTCTTTGAGAAAATCAACAAGATAGACAAACCTTTGTCCAAACTTACCAAACAGCAGAGAGTGAACACGCAAATTAACAAAATTAGAAATGAAAAGGGGGACATAACAACAGACTCTGAGGAAATCCAGAGAATCATTAGGTCATACTTTGAAAACCTGTACTCCACAAAATTCGAAAATTTAAAGGAAATGGATGACTTCCTGGACAGCTATCAATTGCCAAAACTAAATCAAGAACAGATAAGCAATTTAAATAGACCTATAACCCCTATGGAAATAGAAGCTGTCATCAAAAGTCTCCCAACCAAAAAAAGCCCAGGTCCAGATGGCCTCACTGCAGAATTCTACCAGAAATTCAAAGAACAGCTTATACCAATTCTTCTCAAAGTGTTCCACACAATAGAAGCAGAAGGGTCTTTGCCAAACTATTTCTATGAGGCTTCAATAACCTTGATCCCCAAGCCACACAAAGATACAACTAAGAAAGAGAACTTCAGACCAATATCCCTCATGAACATTGATGCAAAAATACTCAATAAAATACTGGCAAATCGGATCAAAGAACACATCAAAACAATCATTCACCACGATCAAGTAGGTTTCATCCCAGGGATGCAGGGATGGTTCAACATACGAAAATCCATCAACGTAATCCACCATATAAACAAGCTGAAAAACAAAAATCACATGATCATCTCACTAGATGCTGAAAAAGCCTTTGACAAAATCCAACACCCCTTCATGATAAAGGTCTTGGAGAGATCTGGGATAACAGGGACATACTTAAACATAATAAAAGCTATATACAGTAAACCAACAGCCAACATCAAACTAAATGGACAGAAACTCAATGCAATTCCTCTAAAATCAGGAACAAAACAAGGCTGTCCACTCTCTCCATACCTTTTCAACATGGTACTTGAAGTCCTAGCTATTGCCATACGACAACAAAGGGGGATCAAGGGGATACAAATTGGGAAGGAAGAGGTCAAACTTTCACTGTTTGCAGACGATATGATAGTTTACATCAATGACCCAAAGAACTCTACCAGGGAACTCTTACAGCTGATTAACACCTTCATCAAAGTGGCAGGCTACAAGATCAACTCAAGAAAATCAGTAGCCCTACTATATACAGATGATAAAAGGGCTGAAAGAGAAATCAGAGAAACATCACCCTTTACAATTGCCACAAACAAAATAAAATACCTTGGGGTAACACTAACCAAACAAGTGGAAGACCTGTATCGTAAGAACTTTGAATCTTTAAAGAAAGAAATTAAAGAAGCCCTCAGAAAATGGAAAGATCTCCCATGCTCTTGGATAGGTAGGATCAATGTAGTAAAAATGGCAATCCTGCCAAAAGCAATCTACAGATTCAATGCAATCCCCATTAAAATCCCAGCACAATTCTTCACAGACCTTGAAAGAACAATAATCAATTTTGTATGGAAAAACAAAAGACCCAGGATAGCCAAAACAACCCTGTTCAACAAGGCAACGTCCGGAGGCATCACCATCCCTGACCTCAAGCTCTATTATAGAGCTATAGTCCTGAAAACAGCTTGGTATTGGCACAAAAATAGACAGGTAGACCACTGGAATCGAATTGAAAACCCGGGTATTAACCCACACACGTATGAACATCTGATCTTTGACAAAGAAGCTAGAAATATACAATGGAATAAAGAAAGCATCTTCAACAAATGGTGGTGGCATAATTGGAGACTGGCATGTAGAAGAATGCAGATCGATCCATGTTTATTACCATGCACAAAACTTAAGTCCAAATGGATCAAAGACCTCAACATAAATCTAGCCACACTGAACCTCCTAGAAGAGAAAGTGGGTGGTACCCTTGAACGAATTGGTACAGGAGACAGCTTCCTGAGTATAACACCAGTAGCACAGACAGTGAGATCAACAATTAATAAATGGGACCTACTGAAACTGAGAAGCTTCTGTAAAGCAAAGGACACAGTCAGCAAGACAAAAAGGCAGCCCACAGAATGGGAAAAAATATTCACTAATCCCACATCTGACAGAGGGTTGATCTCCAAAATTTACAAAGAACTCAAGAAGCAAGTCTCCAAAACACCAAAGGACCCTATTAAAAAGTGGGCTGCAGAACTAAATAGAGAGTTTTCAATAGAGGAGTCTAAAATGGCTGAGAGGCACTTGAGAAAGTGCTCAACATCCTTAGCCATCCGGGAAATGCAAATCAAAACAACTCTCAGATACCATCTCACTCCTGTCAGAATGGCTAAAATCAAAAACACCAATGACAATTTATGCTGGAGAGGATGTGGTGAAAGGGGGACACTCCTCCATTGCTGGTGGGAGTGCCAACTGGTTCAGCCACTTTGGAAATCAGTATGGAGATTCCTCAGAAAAATGGGAATAAACCTACCACAAGACCCAGCAACTCCACTCTTAGGCATATATCCAAAAGATGCCCATTCATACAACAAAGATGTCTGTTCCACTATATTCATAGCAGCTTTATTTGTAATAGCCAGAACTTGGAAGCAACCTAGATGTCCCTCACCTGAAGAGTGGATAGAGAAAATGTGGTACATCTACACAATGGAGTACTATTCAGCAGAAAAAAATAATGGAATCATGAGATTCGCAGGCAAATGGACGACACTAGAAGAAACCATCCTGAGTGAGGTAACCCAGGCACAAAAAGAGAAACATGGCATGTACTCTCTCATATATGGATTTTAGACATAGATCTGGGGAGTGTCAGCCTTCAATCCTATGGCCAGAGAGTCTGGGAAACAGAAACTTTATTTAGTGGCTGATCGAAGAAGAGGCAGACTCCCTTGGTTAAGTACTGAGCTGAACTCAAGAAAGCCAGTAACAGAGAGGGAGGACTGATGATCAAAGGGATTAAGACTGGGCTGGTTTAACCCCCAGAAACAGCTGACCAGACAAAGGTTAACTCTTGAATCCCAGGCATCAGCCTGGGAAGCCAGCATGGGACTGATCAAGACCCCCTGAATCTGGATGTCAGTGAGGAGGCCTAGGGAATCTATTGAGCCTTGGGCAGCAGATCAGTACCCATCCCAAGTATACACACGGACTTTGGACTCCCATAGAACAATGTGAGGTGCACTCTCACCCGAACTCTTGGGGAAGGGTCTAGGCCCTACCCTATATGAAATGACAGACTATGCACACCCCCATGGAGGGCCTCACCCTCCCTGGGGAAATGAGGGGATAACGGGGGGGGGGAGGGCTCGGGAGGAAGGGAGGGAATGGGAGAGGGACCTGGAACTGACTTGTGAACCAACCTTGTTTCTTATCCAAATTTAAACTGGAAAATAAAATTAAAAAAAATTCTCTATTTAGTTCTGCAGCCCACTTTTTAATTGGATCCTTTGGTGTTTTGGAGACTTGCTTCTTGAGTTCTTTGTAAATTTTGGAGATCAACCCTCTGTCAGATGTGGGGTTAGTGAATATTTTTCCCGTTCTGTGGGCTGCCTTTTTGTCTTGTTGACTGTGTCCTTTGCCTTGCAGAAGCTTCCCAGTCTCAGGAGGTCCCATTTATTAATTGTCGATCTCACTGTCTGTGCTACTGGTGTTATGTTCAGGAAGCTGTCTCCTGTACCAATTCGTTCAAGGGTACCACCCACTTTCTCTTCTAAGAGGTTCAGTGTGGCTAGATTTATGTTGAGGTCTTTGATCCATTTGGACTTAAGTTTTGTGCATGGTAATAAACATGGATCGATCCACATTCTTCTACATGCCAGCCTCCAGTTATGCCAGCACCATTTGTTGAAGATGCTTTCTTTTTTCCATTGTATATTTTTAGCTTCTTTGTCAAAGATCAGATGTTCATACGTGTGTGGGTTAATATCAGGGTTTTCAATTCGATTCCATTGGTCTACCTGTCTATATTTGTGCCAATACCAAGCTGTTTTCAGGACTATAGCTCTATAACAGAGCTTGAAGTCAGGGATGGTGATGCCTCCGGACGTTGCCTTGTTGAACAGGGTTGTTTTGGCTATCCTGGGTCTTTTGTTTTTCCATACAAAATCGATTGTTGTTCTTTCAAGGTCTGTGAAGAATTGTGCTGGGATTTTAATGGGGATTGCATTGAATCTGTAGATTGCTTTTGGCAGGATTGCCATTTTTACTACATTGATCCTACCTATCCAAGAGCACGGGAGATCTTTCCATTTTCTGAGGGCTTCTTTAATTTCTTTCTTTAAAGATTCAAAGTTCTTGCAATACAGGTCTTTTACTTGTTTGGTTAGCGTTACCCCAAGGTATTTTATGTTGTTTGTGGCAATTGTAAAGGGTGATGTTTCTCTGATTTCTTTCTCAGCTCTTTTATCATCTGTATATAGTAGGGCTACTGATTTTCTTGAGTTGATCTTGTACCCTGCCACTTTGCTGAAGGTGTTAATCGGCTGTGAGAGTTCCCTGGTAGAGTTCTTTGGGTCATTTATGTGAACTTTCATATCATCTGCAAATAGTGAAAGTTTGACCTCTTCCTTCCCAATTTGTATCCCCTTGATCCCCTTTTGTTGTCGTGTGGTTCTGGCTAGAACTTCAAGTACAATGTTGAAAAGGTATGGAGAGAGTGGACAGCCTTGTCTTGTTCCTGATTTTAGAGGAATTGCGTTGAGTTTCTGTCCATTTAGTTTGATGTTAGCTGTTGGTTTACTGTATATAGCTTTTATTATGTTTAGGTATGTTCCTGTTATCCCAGATCTCTCCAAGACCTTTATCATGAAGGGGTGTTGGATTTTGTCAAAGGCTTTTTCAGCATCTAGTGAAATGATCATGTGATTTTTGTTTTCCAGCTTGTTTATACAGTGGATTACATTGATGGATTTTCGTATTAAACATACATGTTTTTAAAAAAGAAAATGTGGCACATACAGACAATGGATTATCATCCAACCTTAAAATAAAATGAAATTCTGTCACAAACTGAAAACAGAAAGAGACTTTTAAAAGTTCTGTTTACGTGTGTGTCTGTGTGTGTGTGTGTGTGTGTGTGTGTGTATACAGGTCATTCAAGTATGAAGGTCAGAGAACAACTCATGGGAGTTCATTCTCTCCTTCCCCCTTGTGGGTTTTGGGACATCAAGCTTAATGATGACAATATTAATACCTAAAACTTACAAGAAAGAGCAACAATGGTTTCAGAATTGTGCTAAATTTCTGCTTAATTAGCTGAAAGCTGAGCAAAGTCCCTACTGCCAGGAAGGCAGGTGTGAGCCTTTGCTTCCCACTGACTACCTGTGTGACCCTGGATGAGACCCACAACTTCTCTGAGACTCAATAGCATCTATGAAGAGAGAATCGGGGTGAATTCTTTGTGTGCTTCTTGTGAGAGTCAAATGAGATCATATAGATAGCATGCACACTAACACCCAATGCAGAGCAAACGTCTACTAAGATTTGCTCGTGTTTGCTGTCGTCCTTGCTACCTTCTGGAGTGGAGAGAGTTTGACTCCTCTAGCCACAGCACCTCTCCTGTAAGAAGGAATGGTGGCCCAGGTCCACAGAAAGTTAAATATTCTGATGAAAACACATCATCGGCCTATATGAAACTTTCATAAGGAAACCCACTAGTGTGTATAACTGACAAGTGCCTTAAAGACTTTTTTAGAAAGGACGTTTTACTGAGGGAAAGCAGCGTGAGCTTCCTCCCTTCCATTCCTGCTTAGCCCCCACTCCTCCATCCCATCACTCAGGCCACTTTCCATCCAGACAGGATTTGCCTGATCTCTTCTCAACTATTAAGAGGCTGTCTTCTCATCCAGGTCAGCGAGAAGAGGAAAGGGATGTGGTCCTGTCATGTCACTGCCTGTCCCCAAGGTGCAGAGCCAAGTCTGGCAAACAAAGGCTCTTAACAGCTATTTCCTGATCAATAAAGAAGTGAGTGAGTGAGTGGGTGGGCTAGTGAGTGAATGAATGAATGAGTGAATGAATGAATGGGTGAGTGGGTGAGTGAACGAGTGGGTGAGTGAGGGAATGAGTGGGTGGGTTAATGAGGGAGTGAATGAATGAATTAGTGAGTGAGTGGATGAATGAATGAGTGGGTGGGGTGAGGTGATGCATGAGTGCATGAGTGAATGAGCGGGTGAATTAGTTATCATAAGAAGAACTTCACTGTAAACTGCAATTTGGTAGACTTTAGCTCTTCCTTCCTCCCTTCCTCATTCTTCCTTCTTTCTCAAGCATAGTGAGGACTGGGAGAGTAGCTCTCACCGCCTCTTGTGAACCTGCATCATTTGAAATCAAAGCAAGACCCAGCTGCAGGCACTGAGAAACCTACCGCACCCTCACTCCTAGCCAGGCCTTTCTTCTAAACAGGGGCAGGTTGGCACTGGCCGTGCTCCGTGAGCAGAGCTTAGCGGCATTTAGACACTTGCTCTTTTTCCCAAGACCCCAATCAGCAGTGTCTAGCCAGCCTCCTGTGGGGCCACTGAGGGTTGCAGCTCTGCTGCCTTGGGGTCTCAGAAGCACAAAGTCAATGGTTTTGATGCATGGTCCCAGTTATAGCACCTGAAACACAGCATCCATTACTGGGTGCTGCTGTCAGACCTCCTCCATATAACAACAGACGAGTCTCCGAATCTCAGAAAAGACTTCCAAGCTGGGCAGAGCAATTCAAAGTGACTCACACCTGCATGCCCTCCGCAGATCTTGGATAAGCATTCTTAATGACTGAGTCATGTCGGCAGCCCCATTGTAACTGTTTTTCGATGTCTGGTGCAGCTATTCAAGTGCCTGTGCATGCGTGCGCATGTGCATGCACACACACACACACACACACACACACACACACATACACACACACACACACACACACACACACACAAGTTGGGAATGGCTGCTAGATCAGGAGTCAGCAGACTGCCCTGTGCAGGTACAGAGAGTAAATATGTGAATGCTGGTTACAACTCCTCTATTCTACACTGTAAACAGTCAGCCAAGACAACAGGCCAGTGAAGAAGCATGCTGTTATTACTATCAAACTCTGCTTACAAAATCAGATGGCAGGCCGGACCTCGCCCACAGGCCATGATTTACACACAGTTACTCTAGCCCAAGGCTTGGAGTCAAGTAAACCAGCCAAATCATGCTTGACATGAGTCCTTGCCCAGAAGTTACCATGTCCACTCTGCATTGTACAGAGACTAAAATAGGCTGTTTTATTCAGTACTCTATCTGAAGATTGGCACACCTAGAAGCAAATGTTTGGTTTTGTTTTTCTTTGTCCATTTTCGTGTGTGTGTGTATGTGTGTGTGTGTGTGTGTCTGTGTGTCTGTGTGTGTCTGTGTGCCTGTGTGTCTGTGTATCTGTATGTCTGTTTGTCTGTGTATGTCTATGTGACTGTGTATGTGTGTGTGTGTGTGTGTGTCTGTGTGTCTGTGTGTGTCTGTGTGCCTGTGTGTCTGTGTATCTGTATGTCTGTTTGTCTGTGTATGTCTATGTGACTGTGTATGTGTGTGTGTGTGTCTGTGTGTCTGTGTGTCTGTGTGTGTCTGTGTGCCTGTGTGTCTGTGTATCTGTATGTCTGTTTGTCTGTGTATGTCTATGTGACTGTGTATGTGTGTGTGTCTGTGGATCTGTGTGTCTGTGTTCGTGTCTGTATGTTTGTGTGTCTGTGTGTGTTTAAACAACTCCATAGTACATTTAAAAGCAGTCACAATAGTGGCTGCAGAGATAGCTCAGTCACTGAGAATACACTGCTCTTGTAAATGACCTAGGTTTGGGTCCCAGCTCCCCTGCGGTGGTTCACAATCACATGTAACTCCAGTTCCATGGAATCTAACACCTTCTTCAGGTCTCCACAGACACCTGAATTCACATGATACCCATGCATTCACTGAGGTACACACACTTTTAAAAAGACTTTTTAAAGGCACAGTTAAGATGGGAGCTGGGGAGATGGCCTCATGGTTAAGTGCTTGCCATGCAGTGTGGGGACAGGAGTTCAGATCCTTAGAACCCTCATAAATGCTTGGCAGGCACAGCAGCCCTCTTGTAATGCCAGCCCTGGAAAAGTGGAAGTAGCAGATCCCCACAGCAATCTGGATAGCTGGTCTAGGTATATCTGTGAGCTCTTGGTTCAGTTGAGAGACTTGGCCTCAAAAATAAGATAAAGAATGATCAAGGAAGACACATAAAGTCAACCTCAGGCCTACGTGTGCATCTGTACACATGTATACATACATACACGTGCACGTGAACACAAGCAAAACTGCACACCACATACATATAACTATGAAAGGAAAAAACACAGTGATCAACATGAATAGTTTACCACAATAAAAAGAATTTTAAAGCGAAGGAACTTTTAGCTGATGCTTTGCCATGGATGAACCCCAAAGGTACTACACTAAGTAGATTGAGGCAGACACAACAAGAAAACCTGTGTGCTTATAGCAATGGGAAGTGACTATGACTAGGGATTCAGATGGTGAGTGCCCAGGCCCAGGATGAGGAGGGTGGGGTACAGGTCTGCAGAGCCATTACCCAGGAAGCTGAAGCTGGAGGATCATAAGTTTAAGGTCAGCTTGGGGTACATAGTAAGACCTTATCTCAAAAGTAACAAATGTTCAGTGGGTACCTATGTTTGAGACAATGAAAAGACTTGTAAATGGATGGTAATACTGGATATAAACAATAGGACTGTATCTAATGTTCCTGTGCTATACTTAAAATGTTTTGGTAGTAAATTCTGCTGTATATATTTTATCCCAGTTTTTAAAAATCATAATATATTTTAACTTTTATTAGCTCATAACTGTGTGTTTAAGATATGGAGACACAGACTGGAAGAGAGGGTATAGGGTTAAAGCCCAGGGTCAAACACATGCTAAGCACACTCTCTGCCACTGAACTGAATATCAACTGCCATACTTTTTAATGCTTGTTATACAGAAAAGGGTGTGGAGTGTGTCACCCTGAGGTCTGACATAACTTAGCTTGTCACACATCTTCACTGCTTGTCCTAGGAGCACTCTGAGCCTCCTATGATGACATTAGCATCTCTCTCAGGCACCACACTAAGCATATCATGGGCATTTCCTTAATTTGAGCTTCACCGTTATCCCAGAAGAGAGGAACCACAATAATCCCTCTTTTTTAAGATTTATTTTATGTATTGTGTAGTGCATGAGAGCAGTGGCTGTGGAGTCCAGAAGAAGGTGTTGCATCCCCTGGAACTGAAGAGGTGGTTATGAGCTGCCCTGTGTGAGTACCCAGGTTCTCTGTAAGAGCACCAAGCACTCTTAACCACTGAGCCATCTCTCCACCCAACAGTAAAACAGAGGCGAGCAATGTAAACCCAGAAAGCTTTAGTGACTTGATCCTGAGTCTGCCTCTGGAGAAACTTCCTACCCAATCTACTGGGTTACTTGTCACCAAGACGTGACCTCACTCTCTGATATTCTAATAAAACCCTAGATGACTGTGATAAAACACCATAACCAAAAGCGACTTGGGGAGTAGGGGTTTATTTCATGTTATAGGTAACAGTCCACTTGAGGGAAAGTTGAGGGAGGAATTCAAGGCAGGTACCTAAAGGAAGAAACAAGCAGAAGCCATGGATGAGTGCTGCTTGCTTAGCTTGGTTTTTTTGTTTTGGGGTTTTGGTTTTTTGTTTGTTTGTTTTTATATAACCCAGGACCAAATGCCCAGGAGTAGCACCTTCTACATAAATCATTAATCAAGAAAATGTCCTCACCAACTTGTCTACGGGCCCATCTTTAGGAGGCCTTTTCTCCATTGAGGTTCCCTTTTCCCAGTAAATTCTAACTTGTGTCAAATTAACAACAACAAAAAAGAACTAACCAGCACACTCTTGCTTCAGTTCAACAAAAAATACCCCCAAATTAACAGTGTATATGCTAGCTAAGAAAAATTAGCTTTTTAACAAAACGATACTAAGCCCATCTTGGTTTTAAAAGGGTTGAAATTGTCTTCAAGACTGGAAGGCTGCATGTTAAAGTGTTCTTAGAACAAGACAAAGATATCCACTCTCTCCACTTCTGTTCACACAATTCGAGAAATCTCAGCCTGAACACTAAGATGAATAAGGGGGATAAGAGGGACACAAACAGAAAAAGAAGAAGTAAAAGTGATATGATTTTATCCTTAAAAGACCCTAAAGACACCACCAGAAAACTCCTACAGCCCTAGAAAAGAATCTACCAATGATCCAGCTATATAATTCTTAGACATATACACAAGAACTCTGCATACTATTCAAGAGAACTTGCACTGGTAGACAGAAAGTGAAAACACCCTAAATGTCCACCAGTTGATGAATGCATAATAAAAATTTGGTGCCCTTACACAATGGAATATTTATTCAGCGGTTAAAAAATGAAATTCATAGAAAAATGTATGTATCTGGAAACAACCATCTGGAGTTAAGTAACCTGGACCCAAGAAGACACAATGAATGTTACCTCTTACATATGGATGTTAACTTTGGATCTTTGTATATGTGTATTTAAATTGGAATACCTATCAAGGTTAGAAACTGGCATGGAGACTTTGGAGAGTGGAATTTTTAAAGGAATAGAGATGGAGTGTATGTAGTATGGAGAAAATGGGAAATATTGGGGTAATGATTGAGTGGAGTAATAAATAGGACAACAGGGTAGAGGAGGGAGTGGAGGAGGGGGTGTGAGGAGGGATAGCTAGCACTAAAAGCCTTTGCAAAACTTATGTAGAAACATACTGCTGTGAAAGCTTCCTAAGATGTATACACATACATAAAGAGTTTAACTATAGTGGCCCTGTAATGGACATAGTAGAGGGACAGGGACACTGTTAGACACTATAGGCTACCAAATAAAAAGTCAAGAATAAGTTAGCTTTTTGGAGTTGTTGGTCAGTAGAGTCCCATAGATCTCCAAATATTACAGGTTATTGCTGTTGCTCTTGGTTACCTTCTAGAACTTTACAATAACACCCTATTACTGAAGGAAGCATATAATTGAGTCATGGAATATGAATAAATAAATCCATATGGTAGTCACCTAGAGCTTCATCCCTACTAGCTACTTTCTGTTGGGCTAGAAGGTGCTATGCAAACTACTAGAGGAGAGAAGCAGTCATCAATCCAGTCTTTCCTAGCTGTGAACCCTGAGGACTACAATCATGACTGGCCTTACAAGACATGTCCACTGGCAATGGTGGCATGAGTGTTATGGAAATAACCAACTGCGCTATGACTGAATTAGAGCCTGCACCACAAGACAGAACCCACAACTGGGGCTAGAGAGGCCAAAGGTCCTAGTAAGAAACTACTACTATCATTTTGCTTAAATGGACATAGTATTAAACCAATTTCTAATTAATTATTGTTATACTCACAGATTAGTACATCTCTTAACTCATCAGAGAAGCCTCACTTAGTATCATATTGGAATTACTACAGAGACATACAACTGGTCAATTTACAAAGAATAAGAAACTCTGAAGTGCTCAATCCTAAATGAATACCTATATGATACTCCCTCCTCCCAAAGCTCAGGGATCATCATAGAAGAGGGGCCATAAAGACTTCAAGAGTCAGAGACGGTCAACAAAAAAGCAGTGTTTTCAGATACAGCAGGGCAGCTGTGCATGTAAGCTCAAGGTGTTATAACAGAATGCACAAGATCTGTGCAAGCTCAAGCCAGACAAATATACTAACATAGAGAGGGATGATGGACATGGAGCCCCACCCCTACCTAGAGAGTTATTGGCTGCTCAGAAAGGGAGGGTCAGTTGTCTTCAGGGATATGGTTCTTGGGAGGCTACCCCTGCTCCAGTAGGTGGCCCAATACCCAGATACACACTAGCAACAAACAGTAAGTGAATCTAATGGGTTTTTAAAAGCTAGAATATATGACATGGTATTGGGAGGGGGTTCAAGGAGAAGTTGGAGGGGAGAAAATGGGGGTGACTTTAACCAAAATATATCATATACTTTTTGGAATCCTCAAACAATAAAAAAGAAGCACTAGGAAGCGGCTGTTCTTCCAGCAGCATCGGGTAAACAGGCCGGCTTCCCGGCCTGTGCTCCAGTGCCTGCAGATCCCCTGGGACCTGCACAGAGCTCCCAATCCCGGCGAGAGCCAAGCACCCCAGACTCCGGATCTTCACTCACACCAACGAGACCAGGAAAGGAGAGGAGGCTGGGAGTCCAGGGAAGCGGCGGTTCTTCCAGCAGCATCAGGTAAACAGGCCGGCTTCCCGGCCTGTGCTCCAGTGCCTGCAGATACCCTGGGAACTGCACAGAGCTCCCAATCCCGGCGGGAGCAAAGCACCCAGACACCAGGTCTTCTCTCCCACCAATGAGACCAGGAAACCAGAGGACCCAGGGAGACCAGGGGAGTAGTTGTTCTGGATCAAGTACAACAGGACCCAGCATAGGGTCTAGGGGACCAGGTAAGAGGATAAGCGCCCCAGATTCCTGTTCTTCTCCACCCATGGGACCAGCATTCGGACAAGGAATAGAATAACCACCAGATTATTGGACTTGCTAGCACCCACCAAAAGGGAACGCTGGTCCCCAGACCAGTAAGGGGCTCCTTCTGTACCCACTAGAAGAAGAGATGGGAAAGAGACAATACAAAAACACAGTCAGCAACAGAAAAACAAATATGACACCGCCAGATTCTAGAGACTCCACACCAGCAAGACCCCAACATTCCAATGCGGACGAAGCAGAAGAGAACGACCTTAAAAGCACTTTCATGAAAATGATAGGGGCCCTAAAAGAGGATATTGGAAAATCCGTCAAAGAAATGGAAGAAAAAACAAACCAAAAAATGCAAGAATTGGAAGAAAAAACAAACCAAAAAAGGCAGAAAATGGAAGAAGAAATGAAGCAAAAAATGCAAGAAATGGAAGAAAAAACAAAGCAAAAAATGCAAGAATTGGAAGAAGAATCATACCAAAAAAGGCAGGAAATGGAAGAAAAAACAAAGCAAAAAATTCAAGAAATGACAGAAAAAACAAAGCAAAAAATGAAAAAAATGGAGGAAGAAACAAACCAAAAAAGGCAGGAAATGGAAGAAGAAACAAAGCACAAAATGCAAGAAATGGAACAAAAAACAAACCAAAAAATGCAAGAAATGGAAGAAAGAACAAACCAAAAAATTCATAAAAGGCAACAAACGGACGAACAGATAAACAGAAAATTGCAAGAAGCAATGCAAACACTGCAAGGGTTGAAAACTGAAATAGAGTCATTAAAAAAACACAATCTGAAGAAAGGCAGAAAATAGAAAAGCTGGACAAACAGACAGGCACTACCAATACAAGCATTACCAACAGAATAGAAGAGATGGAAGAGAGAATCTCAAATGTTGAAGATACGCTAGGAGAAATGGATTTATCAACCAAAGAAAACCTTAAATCCAACAAATCCTTAACACAAAACATCCAGGAAATATGGGACACCATGAAAAGACCAAACCTAAGAATAATAGGTATAGAAGAAGGAGAAGAAATCCAGCTCAAAGGGGCAGAAGGCATATTCAACAAAATCATAGAAGAAAACTTTCCCAACCTTAAGAAAGACATGCCAATGAAGGTACAAGAAGCCTACAGAACACCAAATAGAGTGGACCACAAAAAAAAAAATCCCTTCGCCACATAATAATCAAGACCCCAAACATACAGAATAAAGAAAGAATATTAAGAGCAGCTAAGGAAAAAGGTCAAGTAACATATAAAGGCAGACCTATCAGAATTACACCTGATTTCTCCATGGAAACGCTGAAAGCCAGAAGGTCCTGGATAGATATTCTACCTACACTAAGAGACCACGGATGCCAGCCCAGACTACTATACCCGGCAAAGCTCTCAATCACTATAGACGGAGAAAACAAGATATTCCATGACAAAACTAGATTCAAGCAATATGTGTCCACTAACCCAGCCCTACAGAAAATTTTGGAAGGAAAACTCCAACCCAAGGAAGCTAACTACAACCAGAAAAACATAAGCATTAGAGAATCTCTCTACCAACAGCCAAAAGAACAAAGGGGTGAAATTCCACACATAATTCCACCAACAACAACCATCGCAAATCGAAGAAGGATGAGCAATCATTGGTCATTAATATCCCTCAATATTAATGGCCTTAACTCACCCATAAAAAGACACAGACTAGCAGATTGGATTCGAAGACAGAACCCTTCCTTCTGCTGCATACAGGAAACACACCTCACCCTTAAAGACAGACATTACCTGAGAATTAAAGGTTGGGAAAAATTTTTCAATCGAATGGACCCAAGAAACAAGCCGGGGTAGCAATCCTAATATCTAACAAACTAGACTTTAAAATAAAATCAATCAAAAGAGATGAAGGAGGTCATTACATACTCATCACAGGTGAAACCCACCAAGATGAAGTGTCTATTCTGAACATCTATGCCCCAAATACAAAGGCATCCACATTCGTTAAAAAACATTATTAGAACTTAAATCTCATCTAAAGCCCCACACAGTTATAGTGGGAGACTTCAACACACCACTCTCACCACTAGACAGGAATACCAAACAGAAACTCAACTAAGAAGCAAAAGGGCTAATAGAAGTAATGACCCAACTGGGATTAACAGATATCTATAGAACATTTCATCCACATAAAAAAGAATATACCTTCTTCTCACCACCACATGGAACCTTCTCAAAAATCGACCACATACTTGGCAACATATCAAACCTCAGCAGCTACAAAAAAATTGGAATAACTCCATGCATCTTATCAGACCACCATGCTTTAAAATTAGAATTCAACAACAACACAAATTGCAGAAAACCTACAAACTCATGGAAATTGAATAATGCTCAACTGCACCATCCCTGGGTCAAAGAGGAAATAAAAAAAGAAATTAAAGACTTCCTCGAATTCAATGAGAATGAAGACACAACATACCCAAACCTATGGGACACTTTGAAAGCAGTGCTACGGGGGAAGTTCATAGCGCTAAGTGCTCACATGAAGAAACAGGAGAACAGTTATACCAGAGAATTAACATCACAGCTGAAAGCTCTAGAACACAAAGAAGCACACTCCCCAGGAGGAGTAGATGCCAGGAAATAATCAAACTGAGGGCTGAAATCAATAAAGTAGAAACCAGGAAAACAATACAAAGAATCAATGCAACGAAGAGTTGGTTCTTTGAGAAAATCAACAAGATAGACAAACCTTTGTCCAAACTTACCAAACAGCAGAGAGTGAACACGCAAATTAACAAAATTAGAAATGAAAAGGGGGACATAACAACAGACTCTGAGGAAATCCAGAGAATCATTAGGTCATACTTTGAAAACCTGTACTCCACAAAATTCGAAAATTTAAAGGAAATGGATGACTTCCTGGACAGCTATCAATTGCCAAAACTAAATCAAGAACAGATAAGCAATTTAAATAGACCTATAACCCCTATGGAAATAGAAGCTGTCATCAAAAGTCTCCCAACCAAAAAAGCCCAGGTCCAGATGGCCTCACTGCAGAATTCTACCAGAAATTCAAAGAACAGCTTATACCAATTCTTCTCAAAGTGTTCCACACAATAGAAGCAGAAGGGTCTTTGCCAAACTATTTCTATGAGGCTTCAATAACCTTGATCCCCAAGCCACACAAAGATACAACTAAGAAAGAGAACTTCAGACCAATATCCCTCATGAACATTGATGCAAAAATACTCAATAAAATACTGGCAAATCGGATCAAAGAACACATCAAAACAATCATTCACCACGATCAAGTAGGTTTCATCCCAGGGATGCAGGGATGGTTCAACATACGAAAATCCATCAACGTAATCCACCATATAAACAAGCTGAAAAACAAAAATCACATGATCATCTCACTAGATGCTGAAAAAGCCTTTGACAAAATCCAACACCCCTTCATGATAAAGGTCTGGGATAACAGGGACATACTTAAACATAATAAAAGCTATATACAGTAAACCAACAGCCAGCATCAAACTAAATGGACAGAAACTCAATGCAATTCCTCTAAAATCAGGAACAAAACAAGGCTGTCCACTCTCTCCATACCTTTTCAACATGGTACTTGAAGTCCTAGCTATTGCCATACGACAACAAAGGGGGGATCAAGGGGATACAAATTGGGAAGGAAGAGGTCAAACTTTCACTGTTTGCAGATGATATGATGGTTTACATCAATGACCCAAAGAACTCTACCAGGGAACTCTTACAGCTGATTAACACCTTCATCAAAGTGGCAGGCTACAAGATCAACTCAAGAAAATCAGTAGCCCTACTATATACAGATGATAAAAGGGCTGAAAGAGAAATCAGAGAAACATCACCCTTTACAATTGCCACAAACAACATAAAATACCTTGGGGTAACGCTAACCAAACAAGTGGAAGACCTGTATCGTAAGAACTTTGAATCTTTAAAGAAAGAAATTAAAGAAGCCCTCAGAAAATGGAAAGATCTCCCATGCTCTTGGATAGGTAGGATCAATGTAGTAAAAATGGCAATCCTGCCAAAAGCAATCTACAGATTCAATGCAATCCCCATTAAAATCCCAGCACAATTCTTCACAGACCTTGAAAGAACAATAATCAATTTTGTATGGAAAAACAAAAGACCCAGGATAGCCAAAACAACCCTGTTCAACAAGGCAACGTCCGGAGGCATCACCATCCCTGACCTCAAGCTCTATTATAGAGCTATAGTCCTGAAAACAGCTTGGTATTGGCACAAAAATAGACAGGTAGACCAATGGAATCGAATTGAAAACCCGGGTATTAACCCACACACGTATGAACATCTGATCTTTGACAAAGAAGCTAGAAATATACAATGGAATAAAGAAAGCATCTTCAACAAATGGTGGTGGCATAATTGGAGACTGGCATGTAGAAGAATGCAGATCGATCCATGTCTATCGCCATGCACAAAACTTAAGTCCAAATGGATCAAAGACCTCAACATAAATCCAGCCACACTGAACCTCTTAGAAGAGAAAGTGGGTGGTACCCTTGAACGAATTGGTACAGGAGACAGCTTCCTGAACATAACACCAGTAGCACAGGCAGTAAGATCAACAATTAATAAATGGGACCTACTGAAACTGAGAAGCTTCTGTAAGGCAAAGGTCACAGTCAGCAAGACAAAAAGGCAGCCCACAGAATGGGAAAAAATATTCACTAATCCCACATCTGACAGAGGGTTGATCTCCAAAATTTACAAAGAACTCAAGAAGCAAGTCTCCAAAACACCAAAGGACCCTATTAAAAAGTGGGCTGCAGAACTAAATAGAGAGTTTTCAATAGAGGAGTCTAAAATGGCTGAGAGGCACTTGAGAAAGTGCTCAACATCCTTAGCCATCCGGGAAATGCAAATCAAAACAACTCTCAGATACCATCTCACCCCTGTCAGAATGGCTAAAATCAAAAACACCAATGACAATTTATGCTGGAGAGGATGTGGTGAAAGGGGGACACTCCTCCATTGCTGGTGGGAGTGCCAACTGGTTCAGCCACTTTGGAAATCAGTGTGGAGATTCCTCAGAAAAATGGGAATAAACCTACCACAAGACCCAGCAACTCCACTCTTAGGCATATATCCAAAAGATGCCCATTCATACAACAAAGATGTCTGTTCCACTATGTTCATAGCAGCTTTATTTGTAATTGCCAGAACGTGGAAACAACCTAGATGTCCCTCACCTGAAGAGTGGATAGAGAAAATGTGGTACATCTACACAATGGAGTACTATTCAGCAGAAAAAAATAATGGAATCATGAGATTCGCAGGCAAATGGATGACACTAGAAGAAACCATCCTGAGTGAGGTAACCCAGTCACAAAAAGAGAAACATGGCATGTACTCTCTCATATATGGATTTTAGACATAGATCTGGGGAGTGCCAGCCTACAATCCTATGGCCAGAGAGTCTGGGAAACAGAAATTTTATTTAGTGGCTGATCGAAGAAGAGGCAGACTCCCTTGGTTAAGTACTGAGCTGAACTCAAGAAAGCCAGTAACAGAGAGGGAGGACTGATGATCAAAGGGATTAAGACTGGGCTGGTTTAACCCCCAGAAACAGCTGACCAGACAAAGGTTAACTCTTGAATCCCAGGCATTAGCCTGGGAAGCCAGCATGGGACTGATCAAGACCCCCTGAATCTGGGTGTCAGTGAAGAGGCCTAGGGAATCTATTGAGCCTTGGGCAGCAGATCAGTACCCATCCCAAGTATACACACGGACTTTGGACTCCAATAGAACAATGTGAGGTGCACTCTCACCCAGAACTCTTGGGAAAGGGTCTAGGCCCTGCCCTATATGAAATGACACACTATGGACACCCCCATGGAGGGCCTCACCCTCCCTGGAGAAATGAGAGGATAACGGGGGGGGGGGGGGAGGGCACGGGAGGAAGGGAGGGAATGGGAGAGAGACCTGGAACTGACTTGTGAAGCAACCTTGATTCTTATCTAAATTTAAACTGGAAAATAAAATTTAAAAAAAAAAAGAAGCACTAAAAGAGAGATGGCTTGGAGGTTAAGAGCACTGACTGTCCGTCCAGAGGTCCTGAGTTAAATTATCAGCAGCCATATGGTAGCTCACAACTATCTATAATGAGATCCGATGTCAGGGGTACATGCAGACAAAACACTGTGTACATAATAAATGAATGAATCTTAAAAAATTAAAATACGGAATTGAAAAAAAGAAGCATTCTAATTTAGGGGACAGAAAAGTATTTGTGGGCATGTGTGTGCACATATGTATGTCCATGTGTGTGGGCATGTGTGTGCACAAATGTGTGCCCATGTGTGTGGGCATGTGTGTGCACTTGTGTGTACACATGTGTGCGCCCATGTGTGTACACATATGTGTGCCCATATGCCAAGGTCAAAAGCTGATGCAGGGCATCTTCTTCAACTGGTCTCCACTTTATTTTTAATACATTTTATTGAACTTCTCTGGCAATTTCATACTTATCTACAATGAATTCTAGTTTCTAGCTCTTCTCCACCCCCACTCCTCTTCCATCCTTGTCAACCCTCCCCCTTCCCCATCAGTTCCTTTCTCACATTCATTTCTTGAGACACAGCTTTTCACTAAGCTCAGTGACTCAGCTAGGCCCCCCTTGCCAGTGAGCTGGAGGATGCAGGGATCCTGTCTCCACTAGCCGCAGCACTGGGATTCCAGGCACACACTTCTGACCTCAGGTCCTCAAACCCAGACAGCAAGCACTTTACTGACTGAGCCATCTTCTCTAGCCCCTTTGGTCTTAACTCTTGAAAGCCATAGCCTCAGCAGTATTGGAATCCAGTATCCATCAGCACATATTTGAAATAGACTTCCAATGAGGAGACATGGAGAGAGCCAGGTTATAAAATAAAAAGCTGGTGCATAAAACAAACAAGCAACAACAAACCCCACATAAACCCCAAATACAAAAACCCGTTGTGAAGTGATGATGGTGCAAAAGGAGCCTCTTTCCAGGTTTAAATCCAGCAACTGAACCTCAGGCTTGCTTTCATTTTGTAATTGTCTCAATGCTGTCCATCTGCCAGGCACACAGTAGAGGTGGGTTTTACCAAATTGGTCCTCCGAAGCATTTTATGTCAATAATAGCGAGTTCGACCTAGTCCTTTTATCTTGTTTATTCTCCACTGTTTCCTCCGATAAGTGGTGTTTCTGCAGTCTGCCAACCTCCTCCATGCTTATTTGTTTATGGAGAGAATATTAATTAGTGATGCTGAGCAGACTATGGTATGCAAATGAAATTCTGATAATGGCATTCCTTAGACTGTCTTTGCCCCCCAAGGCATCCTCTATTTAAATAGTCCAATCGAACATAATTATTAACACAAGTAATAATAATAATTATCATAGCTTCCCGCTTCAGTGGTTATTCGTGGAGACTGCAAGTTCTTCCCTATCTATTGGCCTCAGTTTAGAAGTAGAAAGTAAATTCTCATTTTGTGTTTATTTCTATATCAGTTTTGCTTTGTTCAGTTTCTTCTGAGTCCGGGAACTAAATCCTCATGGTGGCTCTTTATGCGCATTTTTCTTTCTGGTTTTGTGCCCAGTTCTGGCTATTGAGGCTGTGTCCAGGCAGTCCAGGCTTCCCTTGAACACTTCCAGTAGCCTAGATAACCTGGAGCTCCCTGGGCCTCCTGCCTGAAGTCCTGGATCACAGGCCACCATCTGGGGTTGTTCTTCCCGTTTGAAAGAACAACGTGCAGCAGTAGAAAGTGTCCAACAAAACTTTTATGTGAGTGGTTGTCTTAAAGCAACCTGGGCCCAGAGGCACAGCTACCTGGAAGACTGAAGCAGGAGGACTGTCAGTTAAAAGGTAAGCCCGGGCACCTTAGTGAAACACTGTCTAAAAGAAACAGTAAGGGCTGCGCTGTAGGTGTGATGCAGTGGCAGAGCACTTACCTCAACACTGGGGAGGCAGACACGGGGTGGGGGGATCCCTGGAGTTCACAGTCCAGTCATCGAACTGAGTCAGTGAGCTCCAGGTTCAGTGAGAGACCTTGTCTACAGAAATAAGGCGGAGAGCAATTGGCCTTCATATGCATATACACACATATGCAAGTGTGACACATGCATGCACACACAGAACATAGATTTGTAAGGAAAAAAGCATGGGTTCAACCCCAATTCCACCACAGGTGATAGCCTGGGACAAGCTACTTAAGCACTCAGTACCTCAATTTTCTTGCTGTAAAATGGGCATGGTATGACTACCTAACCTTGCTGGATTTTAAAAGATAATTGTTCTAGGGTGATTTAGACCACTGTTGCATACATTGCAAGAAGTTATCATGCAGTCACCATCACACCAACCCACACACACACTCAGGAGATATCAAAAATGCCACAACTGGACCAGTCCTCCCCTTTACCCTTGGCTTTCAATAGACACCACGTCGTTTGAGTCTGAGTTTTTTACCCTGATCACTCTTTTTCTGCCACCTTGCATTCCACAGATGGATATGGTAAGTGTCTTATTCAATTATAAACCAGGTAGAAATTTATAGGGAGAGAATAAAAGAATAGATTCAAACTGCAGAACACCAAACTGGAGAACAGAGGTCAGAAGGGGAAATTTCAGCCATTGGTTCCATGTGGCCCAGAAAGGAATTTCAAAAAGGTTGTAGAGGTCTTTCTTTGTTGTGGAATATTCCTTTACACTGTGTGAAGATATGTCACTGTGGCTGGCTCAATAAAAATCTGAGCAGCCAATAGCTAGACAGGATTTCTAGACACAGAGGATGCTGGGAACAAGAAGAGCAGAGAAGCCAGACAGACACAGAATGAGTTGGACACACACAATTGGATAGAGGTTAAAAAGCCTCATGATAGAATGTATACTAGTAAAAATATGGATTAATTTAAGTTATAAGAGCTAGTTAGGAAAAATCCTAAGCTATCAGACCAGCTTTCATAAATAAAAAGAAGTCTCTATGTGGTTACTTGGGAGCAGGTAGGCAGGACAAAAAAAAATCCACCTACATCTCTTGGCCTTGGAAAATATTGCCCATTGTAATTGATAACCATTGTAGTTCTCCCACCCACTAAATGCTTACTGTGATACCTGACATGTGGGCTGATGCCTTCAGTACATATCTCTTCTCATCTTTATGGCAGTAGTATCAGAGCTAAACTTATGGTTTTTTTTTCCCATTACATCCCAAGGAGACTAGAATCCTAGAGATAAGTGATTCTTCCAAATAACCCACCTGAAAATTCAAACTCAAGATACCTGTTTTCTAGAAATCCAAGTTTTTAACCCAACTCAGCCATCTCCCAAGTAAATAATAACAATGAGACAAACCTCATGAGCAAGTCACCCTATGACTGGCCAGAGCTACTTAAACAGGAGACCATAAACCAAGTGGTTTTTAAGAAACAGGAATGTGGCCAGGCGTTGGTGGCGCACGCCTTTAATCCCAGCACTCGGGAGGCAGAGGCAGGCGGATCTCTGTGAGTTCGAGGCCAGCCTGGTCTACAGAGCGAGTTCCAGGACAGCCTCCAAAACTACACAGAGAAACCCTGTCTCGAAAAAAAAAAAAAAGAAACAGGAATGTGTTGTATCACAGGACTGGATGTGGGTTCCTTCAGAGGACTGTCAAAAACTACCTGTTCCTGCCTTTATTGTGACTTCTGGTGGTCTCTAGCCATCTTTGACATTCCTTGAGCAGTAGATTCTGCCTAAAATTTGCATTGGATTCTCTCTTGTTCATGTTCAAATTCCACCCAGTTGATGAATAGGCCAGGAATCCTGTGGTATCCTAAATAAGCACCCCCTCTATTGTGGTGTGACTGTATTTCCTTGCCTTACATCTGCAATAGTTCTAGGTCCCAACAGGGTCACATGCACAGGGACTTGAAATTGGGATCTCAGTGTATGAACTCTGGGCAGATACAATTTAACCCACAATGTCCTTTATAGCAACTGTCTATGGCTCCATCTTCAGCCCAGAGCCACAGGGTGAGCTTTATGAAGGGGGGCAGGTCTCCACACACCCACAAGGTGCATCTTGGAGATGTAACTCTTCATTCCTGACTCTGAAGAGCCATTTATCCTCCATGAGAAAGGAGAATTGAAAAGGAATACAGTACAAAAGATGTCAAGCTGGAAATAAATGTTTCCTCAGAGGCAATGTCTTCCAGAGATTTGAAGGAGCACATTTCTTGAAAAATGGAGGCACAAGAAACAAAGGTTGAGCTTTGCAAAATCATTGATAACCCCCAAGACAACATGCAGCTCTCCCCCAAGGTTATAAATGGGTTCAAAGCTCATGGTGTCCCTGGAATATTGAATCATTGCTAAGGTAAAGCACTCCCTTTGAACCCAGAGGAAACAGAAGTGGGCAGATAAACAAAATGGAAATTCTAGAGGCAGAGTTATGAACAAGCTGAAATCAGAGTACTGCTTTTTTATAATCCTTGAGATGGACCAGTCTCGAGGCCCGTGTAGGAATAAGAGTCTAAAATTAAAGGCCAAAACAAACTTTTTGCATTTCCCAGAATCAGGAAATTTTACACAGGCGTGTCCCCCAATAAATAACAGACATAAGTGCACAGATCTTTGTCTGGTGCTGGACATCAGGGGACAGGCATTTGTCTGTTGCTCTGGGGTGTGTGTCCAGACAGAGTGGAGTGAGTGGTCACTGTCCCTGGTGCTGAAAGCAAAATCTGCAGTGGGGTTGGAGGAGGACCTTACAGATACTGGGATCCCAAGCAGAATAATTCATTCACACACCTGCAAGGGAATTCCAGACAGGTAGAAAAATACCAGAGGAATGTCAGGGGTGGGAAGGGAATGCCTGAGGCATGAGGATCTGGAGTTCAAAGCTAGCTTGGGCTGCACAGCTTCAAAAAAAAAGGAAGAGAAGCAAGAAGAGAAAGAAAGAGGAAAAGAAATGGGAGAAAGAAAAGGATGAAAGGAGAAGAAAAAGAGGGGAAGGATGAAGGAGAGGAGAAAGAAAAACAGAAGAAAAAGGAGAAAGGGAAGGAATAGAGGAGGAATAAGAGGGCAAAGAGGAAGAGGAGAAGGAAGTGGGAAGAGAATGATGGGAGGAGAAGGAAGATGAGGAGGGCAAAGTAAACAGAGAAAAGGTGTGTGCTTGTTGCTACACATCGCCTAATGAATTCCCCACAGCAATCTTCCAAGTTGGCATCACTCCTCCAAGTGTGACCAGCCTCACTCTGGTCACTTGCTAGGGCCCTACAAGACTGATACCTCTCTGACTTTGGTGTGGTAAAGTATATACATTTACCCCTTCTTCATGAGGTCAGTCACAGGCACCAATTTAAAATAGCAATTCACCATGCACCCCACCCATGACATCCCACTCAGACCTCATTATTCTGCTTTGCTTTTTCCTCTTTGGCCTAGAACAGATCACATTCTACACAGTACGTGGTGCACAAGGGAGGTGGTTGAGACGGAAGGTGCAGGATGCTGTAGCTTTGGGAAAGCACTTCAGAATTCCAGCAAACTGAACAGAGAATTACCCAATGACACAGCAAGTCTACTCTTAAGTCCATACCCCAGAAAGGGATGAAAAGTATTCAAACAAATATAAGTACACAAACATGGTGGAAGGGGAAAACTGACTCCTGAAAGCTGGCCTCTGACCTCCACATCCATTGAGCAGGCATAAACACACAAATTAATAAAACATTGTAAGAAGCCAGACACCAAGGACTGGGTGCTGCGTGGCTCTATTCATATGAAATTTCCAGATTTAGCGTAACCTCAGAGAGAGAAAGCAAAGTTGTCAGATGTTGGAGCAAGAGAAGGATAGAGAACAGGTGACAAACAGGTGTCAGTTTTCACCTGGAGCTGATGACAATATTTTAGAACTAGATAGAGGGATTGGTTGGAAAATATATTATGTCTTAAATGTGACTGATATGCTTATTTTTAAATGACTAATTTTATCATATGGATTTGACCTACACACACACACACACACACACACACCACAAAAAGAGCATCTCAGAATGTATCCTCAGTGGGAGTACAGGTACACTGGTACACACCTGTAATTCCAGCCACTAGGGAGGTTGAGGCAGAAGGATCTCAAGTCTGAGGACAGACTGTGTAAAAAGCCAGACCTTGCCTCAAACCTTCTCTCCACCCCTGAAAACTTGACAGTTAATTAATGTCTGGTAGATGAATAAACAACTAAAAATAAATATTTACAACCCAGGAAAATGGCCTACACTCTTTCTGTGGAATGGCCCCATGTTCCTAATGACTTTTCATTTGGGGGAAACTCATAGCTCTTTACCAAGCTCACTTAAATCACCATGTTGTGGGCTAAGTGGGCACCAGTGGAGGCACTCACCTAGGAGTCTTGAGCATTTCCTGGTGGCCCTGTCTGAGCTTTATTATTTTGTTCATACAAACAGGAGCTAAAACCCATGGTCCCATAGGATGGGAGTGGGGGTGCACATCTCCCTTTGTTGTTCTGTTTTAGAACTCAATGTCGTTCTGAGTCCCTTCTAAATGCCAGGAGGGTGTAAAACCAGCAGGAATGAGCCCCACCTGCCTGCACAGGGACAGGAACATTAGCTGTCTAGATACTTCTTCATCCCAGTGTCTTGTGGCTGGGGACTTTTCCTAGCTCTCTCCATTACCCAGCCTGAGGAGCACATTAGAGAATCACCATGCCCAGAGGAGGGTGGGAGGAAGGTGAGTGGCTGCCAGACTAAAACGAAATTAAAAATAAAGCTCCCTTATTAAATTCATAATTATTGTGAAGCTGTGGAATCTTATTTCCAACCTCTGTCTCCTTTCTTTTGTCCAGGGCAGAGGCTGCCTGCTTCTCCAATCCTTATTTTGCTTTATGGACAATTTCTCTTTAGCATTCCAAGCATTTAACCTTGAAAAATAGTGTTGTTTTGCTGCTGTATTTTCTGATTGTTAGTCTCCAGGCATCTCTGCAGCGTCTTTATAAATCTGCAGGAGCTGGTAAATATTTCTTGCCGACCAGCAGCTGAAATCTGAAAATACCGGCTCAATTTTTAGCTGTCAGGCAATTAATGTAATTCAAAGAAAATGAAAGGTGTGGACAGCTGGGACTGCTTTTAATAACGGGAGGGCTCCTGGCTTGGGCTTAGCCAAGCCAGGCAGAGGAATCAATAAGAGGCAAGCAGAAAGGCAAGAAGAGGGCACAGAGCTCTCCAGAAGCATTTGTCAGTGTCCTCAGCTGTGCCAGGAGCCGCTGATAAAAGCCACTGCTGTTGGTCAAGTTAGTAGGTCAGACTCGGAGGTCCCAGCCACAGTAGCAGTCAATGACTCTGTAAAACAGAAAAGAGTACCCAATTTGGGCAGGCAAACCAGGAGGAAATGCTGCTTGCTGATGGGCACACACCCACCATGCAGCCGGATGCACAGCTTGGTTAGCAAACAGTGTGGGATACCGTTCTTCCTCCAAATGCTCAGGACCTTTGCACAGCACACAAATCATGCACCTGTATGTGACAGCCCTGTGCAGACTGCTTCCCACTTCCTCATCCCTGTCACAATATTGGTTAATCTTACATACCCGCCAGATCCATCCGTCCTCTGTGAGTCAGCATGCTAGCTTTGGACCTCAGTAGCTGCATATGGGTGACTAAGACAAAGAGCCAATTTAATTGATAAAACAATTAATAGGTATAAAAACCTACAAGAGAAGTTAAGGGGACTGTGGGGACAGCTAAGGGCAGGGCTCTCATATTACTGTTGCTATTTGTTCCCAAATACAGTAGGCTGGGGTAGGGACATACCTCACTGGAGGAGTGCTTGACTAGCATGTGTGGAGCCCTGGAGTCCGTCCTCAGAACCATATAAACTGGGTGTGGGTATGAGGTAGAGGAAGAAAGATCAGAAGTTCAAGGTCATCCTAGGGTCCACAGGGAATTAAAAGTCGGCCTGACAAGGGCAGGGAACTCACTTCTTCTGAGGAATAAATCAGTCATCACAGAGATATTCCAAACCAGAGGCTGACTCTGTCAATATCTGTCACCTTGCAGACACATCAGGCATAATAGGAAAGGTTTGGGGGTGGGGTGCATTTATGTGGGGATTTCTTCCTCCATTCTGAGTCTCTCGCTTAACTTATAGCTCTCCAGGTGGGCTCTGTTCACTGGCCAGTGAGATCCTGAGATTCACTTTCTCCACCCCCCCCAGTACTGAGGTTATAGTCACACAACACCATACCCATCTCTCACATGGCTCACACTCATGCAAGAAGTACTTTATCAAATGAGTCACTCCCCACCCCCAAAGGCAAGGTTAGACGCCAGTCACAGTCTACTATACTTACCTAAGAGCCACTTTCTCTAACTATGTTCTATGTAACTGGCACCCTGAAACTCACATGCACTGTACCTGCCCAGAAAAAAACACCAGAGCACATGCTTCAAAGCATCTTCCAAAAGAAAAACAAAACTTCAAAACTCAGTCCAGCAAGATAAATATGGAATCATCAAGTGTAATTTTCTGTGCCAGCAAACACTTAGATAACAGAAATACCACTTAAAATAATGTGCTTTAAAAAATCAAATACCCAGGAATAAATCCAACAATTTGTGCATGCCTGCCACAATGAAGCCAAAACATCCTTGGTAGGAATTTAAAACCATCTAAGTAGATGAAGGGGGAGCCACCGTCATGGATTAGAAGGTTCCATGCGGCAGTCGTGTCCAACACCTGAAAACTGATCTACAAATTCAATCCAGTTCCACACAATTTTCCAAGCCATGCTTTGTTTTGTTTCTTTAAACTGACTTGGGGATTCTAAAATGTTTACCTAAGCATATAGGGTCCAGACTGGCCAAGACAATCTTTTGTGTCTTTTTATTAATAGAATATTTTACTAATTCTCTGAGGGTTTCATACATATATACAATGTATCTTGATCATATTTATCCATCACTCCTCCATGTAGCAGTTCTTTTTTTGAACTGCCAGTTCCCAAATAAGAACACAGAGAATTTTTCTTAAATAGGAAAGCTTGGCTTTATCTTAGGCTTGTTCCCAATGAGCTCCTAAAACTTAAATTAACCTGTTTATATTAATCTACATTTTGCCACATGGCTCATTACCTCTCCTCAGTACCATATGTCCAACCTCCTCCCAGTCTTGCTGGTGAATCCCCTGCCTCAGTTTCTTTTCCAGAATTCCTACCTTTGCTTGGAAATCCTGCCTGTCTTCTCCTGCCTAACTACTGGCCACTCAGCTCTTTATTAAACCAATCAGAAAATGCCTTAGGCAGGTGGGGAAGGACAGAGACACATCACACAGTGTATAAAAAGGTTATTCCAACACCTCCCCCTAACTCTAACTCCTCTCAGATCCACCCCCTATCCAGCCCCTCCTAATTTCACATCCTCTTTTTATGCATGTAACCCACTGAACCCAATTTGTATTGCCCACATGCTCCTAGCCATGGGGCCATCCATTGGAGTGTGGTCAACCTACCAGGATCCAAAGCCTCCCTCACATGCCATCAACTATCCATAGCTCTTCGCCTAGAGATTGAGCCTTTGTGCTGACTGGCTTGTTCTTGTGCAGGTCTTGTTCATAACCAAGACTGATGGGGGATGACCTTGTGTATATACATATCTCTTATTAGTTGATGAATAAAAGTTTGTCCAATAAAGGCAGGAAGATAGGTGGTACTAGGAGACAAGGAGAATTCTAGGAAAGGTAGGCAGAGGGGGACCACAGAGAGACATCATGTAGAGCCCAGGAAGACAGAGTACACCAGGAATTCTCTGGTAAGATGAGGCTATGTAGAAATACATATTAGTAGTTATGGATTAATAATTAAGACAGAGCTATCCAATAAGAAGCCCTAGATATCAGCCAACTGCTTTATAATTAATATGCCTTTGTGTGCTTATTTGAGGCAAAGCAGCTGTGACATCGGGCAAGACAAGAAAAACTCCAGTTTCACAAGATGATCAAAGAAAACAATCAAGTGTAAAATCATCCTAAAATGGATTAAGAAATAGTGTGATAATAGAAAGCAATAGAATGATATTGATGTGAAAATTAGCAAACAAAAGAAAATTGAGCCCACAAATGGACCCACCCATGTACGGGCACTTGGTCTATTACCAAATGGCAGGAAAGTGAGAAAACAATGCTCTTCAATGTGAGTGGTGTTAGGTATCAACATGGGAGAATAAAAATCTCAGATAGTTTACAAACCTAAGGAAAACAATGAGCTTCTATAATATATCATAGAGAGATTAGGGAGAGGGCTCAGTTGGTAAAGTGCCTGTCACACAACATTAGGACCTAAGTTCAGATCCCCAGAACCCACATAAAAAGCCACATAATGATACATCTCTGTAACCATGGCACTGAGGGAACAGAGATAGGCAGATCCCTAGAGCTCACTGGCCAGCCAGACTAGCCAATTGGTGAGCTCCAGGTTCAGGAAAGAGACTGTAACTTTTAAAAAGTAAGGTGAAGAGTGAAAAGAGGAAGACACACATGTTGACCTCTGGCCTCTAAATGCACACACACACACACACACACACACACATCACGTGCACATGAAGCTGACTAATATCAGCATGCATCCACCCATTAATTCTATTAGGGTTTACCACAACAGAGAAAATTAATACACATGGAAGAAAACATACATGCCAGTGCTTTGGGGATTTTATTCATACTTGCCACAAGCCACAAGCTTGCATTTAATTACTGGTAGATAAACAAACTACTATATGTCTATACAGTAAACTAGTACTTGGAAATTCAAAGGAATGACTTACTAATTCATGCAAGGATGTGAGTGAATCACAAAGATATTGTGCTTAGTTCCAGAAGCTAGACTCAAAAGTTGTTGTTCCAATATGGGAGGCTCTCTCAGCTGGGACTCTTGTGGGAGGGCCTAGGCCCTGCTCTTGATGAAATGACAGTCACTGGAGATCCACCATGAAGGGCCTCACCCTCCCTAGGGATCGGAGTGGAGATTGGGTGAGAGACTGGGGAACCTGGTAGGGAGAACGGGGGAGGAGGAGAGAGGGAGCAGGGATTGACATGTGAAACAAGATTGTTTCTAACCTAAATAATAAAATTTTTTAAAAAGTCGGTGTTCTACATGGCTGCATTAAAAGGAGTTGAAGGACTCAGGCTACAACTCAGCTGGCAGGATGCTTGTCTAGCAGGCAGAAAACCTTAAGTCTGAACCCAGTACCACAGAAATCAGAAGTGACAGCACAAGCTGTATTCAGCACTCCAGAGAGAGAGGGAAGATGGATCACTCAAGGCCAGTGTATTTGTTTTCTGTTGCTGTGATAAAGACCACGGCCAAAAGCAATCTGGGGAGAAAAGGGCTTATTTGGCTTGCATGTCATGATCATAGTCCATCATTAAGGGAAATCAAATCAGGAACTTCAAGGCGGGAACCCAAGGCAGAAGCTGAAGCAGAGGCCATGGAATGCAGCTTACTGGGTTGTCCCTGATGACTTGCTCACTTTCACATACAACTCAGCTCCACATGCCTAGGGATTGTATCACCCACAGTGGACCAGGCCCTCCCACCAACATCGACCATTAATCAAGAAAGCTTCCTCCAACTTGCCTACAGGAAGTCTGATGGAGATACTGTCTCAGATGAGGCTCCTCTTCCCCAAGTTGACAAAAAAAAAAAACAGGACAGCCAGCCTAGGCTGCATGAGACCAAGAGAAAACACATTCAGAATGGGAGAGGAGAACATGAGCCATAATTTAACAGGCAGGAAAATCAAGACTTCAGGGCCAGGACTGGAGAAGGAGTTTAGCTCACAATGCTCTTGCAAAGGACATAGGTTCAGTTCCCAGTACCCACACCAAGTTACTCACAGCTTCTTGTAACTCTAGTTCTGGGGATTTCAAACCTTTATCTGGTTCCTGTAGGTACCAGCTCATATGTGGTACACACAGACACACGCATAAATAAATATTTTAATGAAAAGTTCAAGGTCGGTGTGAACCTCATAGTGAGTTAGAGGCTAGCCTGGGATACGAGAATTAGAAAAAGGTCAACTCTAAGAACTAGAAGTAGAGTGGAACTTATGATCTAAGAATAACAGGAAGGGCTGATGACAAGGAATATGAATTAACTGGAGGAAAATAAGAAAATTTTCTGCTTATAATAATAGTAGCTATGTTACTACAGGTGTTGTCAAAAATCCATTAGCTGTATACAACATGAGAATCATACACAAACTAGAGATCAAAATTCCAAGCAAAAAAATGATAAGTGAAGTCTTCAAACCAGTCATATCTGTAGTGAGGTCATGTGAATGAGTGTAGGAATTGGAAAAAATTTGGCCAAGTGAAAGGTTTCTGAACTGCATTGACCAAAATTAATTCCAAATCAAACACACGATGAGTCCAAGGCACTTCTAGTAGCAATCACCCATGCTGCCTCATGAAACTTCTCGAAAACCTTGGCTCTGCATGCATGCTAACCATGCCATCATGACTCCTTGAAATGTTTGAAATAATGGATATACCAAGCCCCCTCATCTGCGCATTGCATACTGTAGGCATACACTGAAGTGTTGTGCTATGTTCCTCATAAACATTGCCACTGAAAGGTAAAACCCTTGCCCACCATCATCAGAGTTCCCACAGCATCATGGACCTAGTCAGCTGAACATCCTGACTTCTCCCTCCCTGTGGCAAGCAGTCTCTGCCATCACTCAATCCTCACCTCCACTTAATTTTTACATCCTTGGGCAGTCCCCTCTCTTTCCACATGGGTAGGGCCTCTAACTTACGTTTAATCAGCAAAACAAAGCAAGAGTAAAGGGACATAACCTCCCTGATAAAGCCATATGAGACTGTGACATCCACCTTGCCAGAAGACTCTGCTGCTTCACAGCTTCATGTAGCTTGTGATGTGCGTTACGGTATTAGATAGTACCACACAGCAAGGGACAGCTGAAGCTGCACCCTGAAGGAAGTGGGTCTGCCAGCAACACAGGGGCTTGGAAGGGCCCGTCCCTATCTGAACCTTCACCGCAAAACCCAGCCCATTGGAAGTATGATGGCTGCTCTGACAGTCACTCTGAGGCACAGCAGCAGATGTGCCAAGATTCCTGATCACAGAAACTATGGGATAGTGCCTGGGGAGATAGTTGGGCAAGCATGGGTACCTGAGTTCAAGCCCCAGAACCCGTGTAAAAACTGTAGTTGCACACACACTTATAATCCCCGTGCTGTGAGGAGACAGAGACAGGAGGGCCACCGGGACTTACTGGCTACAGGACTAGCTCCAAGGTCAGTGAGAGACCAAGTCTCAAGGAGACAAGGCAAAGAATGACAGAACAGGACACCTGACTTCCTCCTGTGACCTCCATACATGCATATGAGCCCATGAATGGGTGCACACTTGTACATATCACAAACACTACCCAAACACACCCCATACTTACGCACAACCCAAAAGGAAAAACAATGGAAACTGTGAAGCCACAAACATGCTTGTTTTATACTGCTAAACCTGGTTGTAAATATTACAGTTACTTGATCCCCTGCTCCATCCCAGTGTATAGATTGCTGTACACCTCACAGACTGATGGCTTTGTGGCATTTTCTTAGGCATTCACTCCCTGATGACCTCACCCTGCCTACTTCCCTGCAGCCTGTATGTTTATTCCTAGCTAGCATGCCCTGCTTTCCTTGAACAAAAACAAGCATCTCCGAACACAACTTCCTCTCCTCTTCCTACGTCCACCAGTCTCTGGGAGCTACATGGGTCACTTCCACACTCTAGATTGGAATTAATTGAGTCACATGGGGAGATAAAAAGCTTGCCCTTTTATTTGGAGTTTATGGAAAGTTGTTCCAGAGATACCATGGTAACCAACACCACTTCACAGGATCTTTATTTAATCTCATTGTTAATGGAGAGAATTTCTGTCTGTTGCCTTTCTAAGCAAATTATAAGTGAAAAGAAGCAGAGGTAGTTGAAATGAAAAAATCAAGTTTCTTCTTGGTCATCTGTATCAATTTTGTTCTGCCCACTTCTTTTTGTTATGTATCTGGCTAGCAGCTTCTGTTCCATGTGGAGATGTGATTATGGGTCCTGTATTCCCTCTAACATGCCAACTGGTTACACCATATGACAGGGATCTACAACCATGGCCCCCAAGCCAAAACTGACCCATCACTTTTATTTATAAATAAAGTTTTATTGAAACATGGCCACTCATTTGCCAACATCCTGTCACGTTTCTTTTGCTTGGGATGAGTATTTTGAGAGACTCTTAGCCAAAAATCAAACAAAAAAACCCCCTTAGGTATTTACTCTCAGTCTCTTACCTTATCTTTGTCATTGTCATTCAAACCATCACAACCATCATCATCACCATCACCACGCACATTCTACCTACAATGTTCCTGGTGCTATGTAAAGAGCTTTAAATATTTTAATTCCTCTAAATTCTTACAAAAGCCTCTTAAACAGATACTTTCATAATTCCATTTTGCAAGTGGAGAAATTACAAGACAAATATGCTTAATACCTATCCAAGATCACAGAGCTGCTAAGTAGTAGAGCCCAGGATTTGAACCCCAGGAGACTAACTCTGGAATCCCTTTTATTAACTGCCAGGCTCTAAAAGAAAGAGCTCACCTGGCCTTGACAAAGTGTTTCGAACACAAAAAAGAGGAGGAGAAGAGCTTTCCCGCCTGCTTGCTCCAGGCTTCCCAGACCACGGAGGAGACCCCCCGGGCCATAAGGAAGAACCATGATAAAGACATGGGAGAGTTAAGACTGTGGGCCAGACCACAGCATCTGCACTAAGATTCGTGTCTCCTGAGCTTGCCTACCTATTTCAGCCCTTTTCTCCTTGCTGTGACAGAGTAGCTGAGAAGAAACAATTAAAGGGAGGAGGGATTTAATCTGACTTCCAGCTCAAGGGACTCAGTCCACCATGGTGATGATGAGAAAGCATAAATGCAGGATCCAGAGCTGGCTAGTCACACTGCATCACATGGAGAATGGACAGGAAGTGGGCTGGCTATACAGCATCAGGTTTGACTGCTGTGACTTCTCCAGTGCAGGGACACCTCCTAAATACTCTACAGCCTTCATAAACAATATTCCCAGCTGCTGGGGTCCAAGTGTTCAAACACATGTGCCCACTGGAGACATTCCACACTCAAACCAACATACTGCTCATCTGCATGGCATACTTATGGAGCACCCCAAAAGCATGTGGGCTGTAGATGGCTTCACTTAAGGAACCTTAACAGCTGCCCACCCAGAGAGTGCCTAGTCAACCCAAACCTCTCACCAGATTGGCCCAAATGTGGAAATGTACACTCCCTGAACACTTAAAGGGTAGAAGAGAAGGAGACACCTTTGTACTGCTTCTGGAGATCAAGTGGAGAAAATCTGATGACACATTCTCCCAAACTGGAGCTCTGATCCCTGTACCCGCCAGGGCCTCAGCTAAAAGAGAGAGATGTGAATACTCAAAGAGCCTGAGTAATGATGAATCCAGTAAAGAGTTGAATGCCAGAAGTTCTAGGAATGCTGCAGGAAGGCATCCTTATCTACATTGAGTGGGGTTAACAAGACAGCTCAGCAGGTAAGGTGCTTGATACCAAACCTGATGACCCAAGTTCTGTCACCAGTCCCCACATAGTAGAAAAGAACTTACTCCCTCAAACTGACTTCTGACTTCCGTACATCCTCCATGCACACATGCACCAAGCACACACACAGCAGGCACACATGCACCAGGTACACATGCACCATACACACATGAACCATTCACATATGAACCATGCACACATGTACCATGCATACATGCACCATACACTCATGCACCATGTACACATAAACCATACACACATACACACATACACCATACACACATGCACCACCGTGCACACATGCACCATGCACTCATGCACACATGCACCATGCACACATGCACCATACACACATGCACTATGCACACATGCACCATACACATTTGCACCGTGCACACATGCACCGTGCACACATGCACCATACACACTTGCACCATGCACACATGCACCATACACAAATGCACATATGCACCATGCACAACATGCACCATACACACATGCATCAGACACACATGCACATGCAATTCAGTGTCACCTACTCTGCACTGAGCTCTCTGGAGAAAGGGGATGTGGAGATGACTCTTGCAGTTCCCAAATAGTGACTCCCTTCTCCCCCAGGCTGCTGCACACTCCCCCTGTTTTGATTCCTCTGCTCTGATCCTTCACCTAGGCAAATCTCCCAACCATGAGACTGATGGGCTTGACTTTCTCCAGTGAAGGGAATCTCCTGACCCTCCGCTAAAGCCACTCTTCAATCTCAGTTTCCTTGTGAGTTGCACTTTGCCCCTGGCTCAGGATTCTCAAGAATAAAACGGGCACTGTGTAATGTCGTTTTGAAGATGAAGGTGCTGTGCAAGGGTACGGCTTGGTGCCTCATTCTTTCATTGCTGCCATCCTGAGATTTCCTCTCCAGACCAGGGCAGTTTAATTCACTTCTGCATTCATGGATCGTATCATAGGGCCTGACACTTAAGCATGCTCCACAGAGGAAGGGGGTCAGAGGATACTGTCTTTGACTCCAAAACATTCCAAAGCAAAGCTGGAGACTGATACATATCAGAGCTTAATATGGAAAATGCTATAAAAGAAATATTAAACTGGGTCTCAAGGAATCAAGGGAGAAAGGGCCATTGATGCTGGAGATGCTGAGAAATAGTTCATGGAAGCAATGGCTGGCTGAGGAGTCAGCTCAAAGCAGAGCAGCAGATAGATTAAAGTACTTCAGGCAAAGGAATGGCATGATTCTCAGACACAAAGACTAAGGTCTCTTGGGGAGTGTAGGGTTGAAAACAAATAAGAGGACAGGATAGAGGAGAGGGTGGGGATAAAAATCATGCATGGAACACGTGACTATTTTGCCTTTGGAAAGTAGCATAGGAAAGGATGGGCACTAAGAGGAACAGTCGGTGACTTGATACCCCTTAAATTAGCAGATTAGTATCATCCAACTCATCCTCTACTTACTGCCTCAAGTCAGCAGGGTAACTGTCAGTCCATCCCTTCCCTTTGTTGGTAATGCAAAGTTTGCAGACTTGCCTTGCTTTGCTGTGAACAATGTGTATGCTAAGAAGCCTTTTCGTTTCTGATTTCATTTCTTGGATTGATTAGCCTGCACCCCCTCAAAGTCCCACTTGTATCCCAAAGACACAGGGCTTACAAAGCCAGACTAATCGGATGTATGCCTACATGACCTCAATCGTACACAAAGAGCCGCAAGCAACTGAGCTAAGCTGGGAGGGCAAGAGGTGGTCCTCCCTAGGGAAGAGCACAGCAACTGGCTGTCAAGTGCCAAACGGTCAGCCCTGAAAACATACACACAAGTAACATTATAGGAACTGAGAAGGTTATATTTAGGAATATATAAGCATATATATATATATAGTATATAAGATGTGTGTATGTGTGAGCAATAATTAGTGAACAAGGAGGCCATGAGTTTGAAGGAGAACAGGAAGGAGTGTATGAGAAAATTGGAGGGAGGAAAGGGAAAGGGAGAAATGTTGCAATATAGTGTAATCTCAAACATAAAATGAAAAAATAAATACTCCAGTGGGGTTAGGGAGATAGCTCAGCCAGTAGTGCGCCTGCCACACGGGTGTGAGGACCTGAATCCGATCCCCAGCACCTCATAAACTGGAGCTAGAGAGGCGGCTCGGCATTAGAAACACTTGTTCTTATAGACAACCTGAATTTGTTCTCAGCATCCACGTCAGGTGGCTCACAACCACCTGAAACTCCAGCTCCAAAGAATCGGACACTCATTTCTTGGACCTTGAGGTTGAGGCTCAGTGGGAGAGCATTTGCCTGGCATACATGAGGCCCTAGATCCCACCCTCACTCCTGCAAGAAAAGGGGAAAAAACAGAAGTGTGACTTTATCCTAGGCCAGCCTACTTGCAGGTGGCAGAGCAGGATTTGAATTCAGAGCTATTTGACTCTAGAAAAGGATGATTCTCCTAGAAAGTGGTGTCAAACCCACCTCTTACTCCTTCAGCACTAAGGTCTAAACCCTTGGCTGTCCAGATGATAACTTTAGAACACACCTGGAACCTCCTGCCACAGACACCTGGACACACAGCTTGGGAACCTCCCTGTCCACGGGGTTTCCAAGCCAGAACTCCAAGAAGTAATGCTTCCTTTCCTTTTCCAAGGGTCCTTGGAGAATTGCGGCTTCTACATCATCTGCATCTTCACCTCCATTTGCCACTCATGAACCCCAGTTTCCTCTTCCCTAACAACACCCAGGAAAAAAAGGACTGATGTTTGTCTATCTATAACCAAGACTCCTCATCTTCCAGAAAAAGGTTCACTGCCTTTGTGATTCATGACATGGAGAGTCACTTCCATGGAGTTCATAAGAAGGGATGGAATGATCTTGAGGCATTATGGATTTGGCCCACTCAGCAACAGATAGTGGTTTTAATACTAGGCTCTACCACTGAGCCCATGCCCACAGGAACAGACAGCATTTTTTGTTCTTTTTTTTTTATTTTTAAGACAAGGTTTCTCTGTGTATCATTAGCTGTCCTGGAACTCACTCTGTAGACCAAGCTATCCTCGAATTCACAGAGATCTGCCTGCCTCAGCCTCCGGAGTACTGGCATTAAGGGTGTGGGCCACTACCACCCGGCTAGCAGACAGCATCTTTAAGTGTACACTAAACCTAAACTGTGTTCAGTGCTTCCTATACTAGTAAATTCTACAACTACTGCAGGATGCAGATACTCTCACAGCCCACTTTGCAGGTGAAGACACAAAGACATGAGGGTTTAACTCCTGCAGCAAACAAAAGTCAGAGGCTTTGAAAGAAAGCCAAGTACTGGACACAGAATAATGCAGTAAAAACAAAGCAAAAAATGGACACCAAGAGCAATGGGAATAGTCTGTATTGTTTTACTGAAGACATTACACACTTTGGTCACAAGACACAGAAAAATAAAGTTGGTAGTGACCAGGAAGCTTCACCCCTGCTGGCTAGTTTTCATAGTCCTGGAATGTGCTACACAGGCTTCTTGGAGGAAAGGAAGTCAACCATCTTACCCAATTATGAACACTGTGATGTGCAATGATAGCCAGTATGGCCAGATATGCCCATGGGTACAACAGTGGTACAAATTTATGGTAGTAACCAATAGCATTCTGTTGAAGGCCTGCTCCATGGAAAGAAACACGTGCATGGTGCTGCAAATCTTGACAAGAACACATGGTTGGAGAGCTCACGGACCTCAGAGATGAACCTACTAATATTATTTTACTAAATGGACATGATATTAAATTGATTTCTTAATTCTCACTTCCCTGCCCACAGTTAGGTGCAGTTCTCAGATCTCAACAGAAAAGTTCCTTCTTGTGATGAATGCTGGACCTTTAATGCACAGACTCACAACTGGTCAGAGTGTAGAGAATACATGACTGTAAAATGCTAAGCCACAGATGAGACACCTCTATCAACCCCCTCCAAAAGGTTCAGACACAGCCATAGAAAGGGATGGGCAGAAAGGTTGTACAGACAAAGGTTAGAGGTAACCAGAGTGAAACAGTGTCCTCTGGACATGGCAGGACTGCTGCATTCATGAACTTACAGCAGCCATGGTTGCCTGCATAAGGCCAAGCCAGTCAACATTCTAGCATGGAATGGGAAGGGGTTCACGAGCCCCCACCCCCAACTGAGGAGCTATGAGCAGTTGACGGCTTCTGGGAAAGTGGGGTGTCCATTTTCTTTAAGGGTGTTGCTCCTTGTAGGTCAGCCATGCTCCAGACAGCACAAACTGCAGTTGATTGGTTGTTAAATTAAAATAAGAGAGGACACAGAGGTGGAAGGATAAGGAAATGATGGGGAAGCTGTGAGAAGTAAAGGGGAAGGATGGGGGTTAATATGATCATAGCACATTGTACGAATGTATAATGCTCTCTTGAAAACCAACTAAAATTTTAAGAATAAAGTAATGCTCTTGTTATCTGGAAGGCAGTGCTCAATTCAGCAGCCTCAACTTCAGCTGTTTTTCAAAACGCGATCCAGCGTTGGAGAAACAGACACTTCACTGGTGATGATTTGGTGATTTCTCTCAGAATGACACATGTATGTGCAGTGTGACTGACAATTCTACTTCTAAAATACATCCTGAATATCAGTAAAAGATTGTGTGTATATGCCATACATGTAAACACAGGAGTTTGGCCTAACAAATAGTTTGAAATAGTCTGGGAATGTAGCTCAGTTGTAGAACACTTGCCTGGCACATGTGAATTCCAGGGTTCAGCCCCTAGGACCACAGACACACATACAAACACAAAAGTTGGAAACAGTGCAATAAGTACCCATCTGTGATACAATGTTTAATTAATGTGTACTGCAATTTATGTGGGTAGAAATAAAGAATGAGGACTCTCCACTTCACATACACACACACACACACACACACACACACACACACATCACAGAGGGGTAGGATGAATGGATCCATGGATGCATGGATGCATGGATACATGGATGGATGCATGAAATACCTCAGTAATTAAGTAAATTCACATGTAGAGGCTGGAGAGATGTCTCAATGGTTAAGAGCATAAACTGATGTTACAGAGGACCCAAGGAATTCAGTTCCCAGCACCCACATTAGTCAACTCATAACTACCTATAACTCCAGCTCCAGAAGATTCAGTGCCCTCTTCTGGCTTTTGCAGACATATCACTCAGTACAGACACAACATGCACATAATTAATTTTTTTAAATTTCAACCCACTAGTAAAACTGAAATAAGAGTTGGTATGAATATTTTACAAGGACACACAAAGGAATCTTGGGCAAATACATAAGAAGACTGATGGTGTTCCCTTTGGGGAAAGTGTGTAGATAAAGAAGTGGGTGGGAGAATTTCACTGTAAGTTTTCTTTTTCAACTTTCCGTAGCACATGAGTGCATTATCTCAATTTTAAAAGAACAAGTCAAAGAGAATATAATCACAAAAAAGAAGTCAAGACTAGAGCAATGACTCTGCTGGTACAGTGCATGCCTAGTGAACAAGAGGACCTTCACCTATCCCTAGCAACCATGTTAAAAACAAACAAACAAAAAACGCTGGGTGTGGCTGAGCTGGGGAGGCAGAGACGAACAGTCCTGGGCTCACTGGGCATTCAGTCTATCTTACTAGGAAAATCCTGGCGACCCTGATTTTAAAAAAATGTGGAGGAGGAGAGATGGCTCAGTGGTTAAGAGAACTTGCTGCTCTTTGAGAGGACCCATGTCTGAATCTCAGTATCCACATCAGGCAACTCACAACTCCCTAAAACTCCAGTTCCCCAGACTCTGATGCCACTGGGCTCTGTGTGGCACCAGCACTTACATGCACACGCGCGCGCACACACACACACGTACACACTCACGCACGCACAAAATGAGAAGGAGGGGGGTGTCATCCTGAGTCTGGCCAATAAAGAAAGACATCCAGATTCCATGTTAAAAGTAAACTCTATTCTGCAAAGTCCTCAAAACACTGCTTCTGGCAGCATCTCTATATTTCTATGCCATATTTTAAACTTCTCTCTCAATCACAAATGGAAAATTAGATAAAGGTCCTGTTTCCAAAACATCTCAGTGGAGGGAACACTGTTCAGTCCCAACTTTGCACATCAGATGTTCCTGCAACCCTATGCAAAGGCGTGTGCCACTGACATGTGAAGGACTGCAGTAACAGCAGCTTCATGTTAATAATTGATGATCTGTTTGCTTAACGTTCAGTTATTGCTTGATATAAGAAGTCTCCAGTGCAAAATATTCTCTGCTAATAACCCAAATAAAACTGATCAAGTGACGTTCGGTGGTTGGCTGTTGCTTTTTTTTTTTTTTCACCAAACTCCACAGCACGTGCTGAGCTCTTTATCTGTATGTGAGAATATTCCAGAATAAGGGTCTGGGAAGGTGCTCTGTCCCACGGATGAAAACTGTCTCATCAGAAAATAATACTGGCATCCTTAAATAAAATGGAAAAGCCTTCCACTGCATGGCTCCTAAGGGGCTCAGCTCTCATTTGTTTTATTTTATTTTTGTTTTGGGGGGGGCTGTATTGGTGTGTATGTGTATGGGTTGGTATCTGTGCATGTGTGTGTGATTTGTGTGCATGTGTGTGTGATTTGTGTGTGTGTGTGTGTGTGTGTGTGTGTGTGTGTGTGTGTGTGTTAGAGGTTGGCAACAGGTATCTTCATCAATTATTCTCCACCTTATTTTTCAAGACAGGGTATCTCACTGAACCTGGAGCTCACTATACTAACTGGCCAGAAAGTCCCAGGCTCCTCTGGCCTCTGCCTCCCTGGCACTGAGATTACAGGTCTGTGACACCATGAAGGCAGAGATCCAGACTTGTGTCCTCATACTTGTACTCCACCCACTAGGCCATCTTCTCAGTTCTGCTAGGTGTCAGACCAGAAGTAGAGAAATGGGATCCCCACTGGCATCAAGAGCTGGTTTCCACAGCCTGAGACTCCATCAGACCTTTGGGTCTGGAAGCTCTTCCTCCATAGAACTGTCCTTTGAGCAGAACAACCGCCATCTTCATAAGCCCAGCTGTACCTGTTCTGAGAGGTTCACCACAGCTGGGGATGATAGCTGCAGATGTTCCTTCTGAGAAGGGGGGAGCAGGAAGGACCGCAGACCCTCCCCTGAATGTCCAGCCCCTCCCTCCTCATACTTGGGAGGAGCTGCTTGTTCTAGTTTGCTTTCTGTTGCTTTGACAAAATGCTAGGATGCCTTCAGCACTCAGGAGGCAGAGGCAGGAGGAGCTCTGTGAGTTCAAGGCCAGCCTGATCTACATAGTGAGCTCCAAGAACCATAGAAAGACCCAGTCTCAAAAAAAAAAGCCATCATAGCCGGGCGTTGGTGGCATACGCCTTTAATCCCAGCACTCTGGAGGCAGAGACAGGCGGATCTCTGTGAGTTCGAGACCAGCCTGGTCTACAAGAGTTAGTTCCAGGACAGCCTCCAAAGCCACAGAGAAACCCTGTCTCAAAAAAACAAAAAAAAAATCATAACCAAAAGCAACCTGGGGAGGGGAGGGGGGGTTTATTTCATCTTACAATTTATAATCCATCATGAAGGGAAATTAAGGCAGAAATCTGAAGCAGGAACTAAAGCAGACATGAAAACAGACTACTTTACTGGCCTGTTCCCCATGGTCAGTCTGCTTTCTTATACAGCTGAGGACCACCTACTCACAAGTGACATCACCCAGTGAGCTTAGCCCTCCTACATCAGTCATTAGTCAAGAAGATGCCCCCACAGACTTGCCCACAAACAATCTTATGGCAGAATTTTTTCAACTGAGGTTCTTTCCAAATAATTCTAGTTTGTGTTAAATTGACAAAAAAAAAAAAACTAATCAGGATACTTCTCCTGAAGAGGACCCAAGTTCTAATACCAGAACCTATATCAGGTGACTCTCAATCATCTGAAACTCCAGTTCCAGGGGATTTATATATATGTTTCATACACACACACACACACACACATATGTATATATATATATATATATATTCTTTTGAAATCCTAAAAATACAATCATATTTAAAAACAAGTATATTATAGCACAGGTAAAAATGGAAAAAAATTTCACCTATGACATTTCCTTCTAAGTTATTCACAGGTAATTATTAAACTGAGAGGTGACATTCAAATTATGAGTAAATATTAATAATGAAAGTACTAAAATGAAATTGAAATATATTTTTGGAATTCTAATTAGATTTCATCACATATTTCAGCTGGACACAGTAGTGAGTTACTGTGATCTCATCTTTTAGGAGGGTGAGGCAGGAGGATTGTGAGTTTTCAGTAGTCTGGGCTGATGCCTCTCAAAAAAAACAAAAAACAAAATAAATCACTCAAAAGACAATGAAAACAATCAACCATATCAAGCCCCTCACCCCAAAAAAACAAGTCCTAATTCTAGCTTCCTCTTCTCTCTGGGTTTTCAACATCAAGGATCATCATTAAGACTGAATTTATGTTTGTACAAAGAACAGGGGCTTTTAAGCCCCTGAACCCCTTCTTCAGCCCCTCTGAATTTTATTGATAAATAACAAAATCATTACTGGCAATGGAAGCCAATCAGTAAAAATCTTAGTCATAAATCTGTGCTTTCACTAAAATAAGAGCAATGGAAAGAATGCCATTGAATATTTAACTTCTGAATCATGCATATGGTTTTTTAAGTTATCAGAACATTGTCAGCCAAACCACCGTCAGAACACCCAGAAACTGTTCTCTAATAACTTAACTCTGTGACTTTGATAGTGTGCCAATGTTCAGTTACATAAAAGCTCAGCTTTATTTGCTTTTCTTTAATTCTAGCATTCTAAGACTTCACATCCACTGAAGGAAGTTCTTCCATATATTGTTCTATGATCGCATAGGTCAATGCCCACATAGGCACCTTCCATGTGAATGCTCATGAAACCCTGCAAATGTTATTTGTCATAATGAGATCTGAAGCATACTTGGGAGAGGCGAGGTGGAGGGTACAGCCCTGAGCAGATTTTCAGAAGAGCCTCCAGTTCAGTGTTGGGTAGCACTATAATATCCCTCAGACTAAGATGAAAACTTACAAGTATCTGGGTACAGGGACTCATGTCTGTAATCTCAGCACTCAGGGAGGCTGAGACAGAAGGATTGCCATGAGTTTGAGGTCACTTAGAACTACCTACCTTGAGTTCCAGGTCATGGGATATAGATCGAAGCCCATCTCAAAAGTAAATAAATAAACAAAGTTATAATGGGAAACAGGAGGAAAATGCCCTGGGAAGATGCCTGAGAAAGGTGAGGGAGGTTGATGCCAGAAGGTCAGATCTACATGCTGCCTGTTTTATTCAACCCCTATTGGTTGGACATTTCCTGTGGGTGGTCACTCTTGTAGAATCTGGGTATAGACTACTGAAGGAGTGGAGATAGTCAATTAAACATCTGGACCTGAGCATGACCCACATTAGGACCTGAGCATGGTCCCCAGAACCCACCTTTAAATAAAGCCAGGTGTGGAGGGCCCCTGGGGCTTGCTGGACAGCTAGCCTTGCCTGCTTGGTAAGTTCCAGGCCAATGCATTTCTGAGGATGACATTAGAAGCTACCTATGGCCTCCACATACACATGCATACAAACTCATACATCTGTATGCATGCATGCACCCACACATACTCAAGCCTGTGTACAGATACACACACACATATACACACACACACACACACACACACACACAAATATAGTGAAAGAAACACAAAGCTGTCCTCACGGGAGTTAATTGAATTAGGGAGACAAAAGACGGACGAATAAGCACAGTGCATATTGTGTTGGACAGTAAAAGGCATTTAGAGAAAGAAAAGTGCACACAGAGGAAGGAAAATGTAGACACTGTGCACGGTACAAGGATAAGACTACCATGCAGTGCCGGGTGTTGGTAGCGCACACCTTTAATCCCAGCACTCGGGAGGCAGAGGCAGGCGGATCTCTGTGAGTTCGAGGCCAGCCTGGTCTACAGAGAAAGTTCCAGGACAGCCTCCAAAACAATACCGAAAAAACCCTGTCTCGAAAAAAAAAAAAAAAAAAAAAAGACTGCCTGCAGTAACCGCCGGAAGGAAGGGAGGCAGGAAGCATGAATTTCTCGAAGGTTATGGTGAGAGTCCATGGCAGAGAAACTAATAAGCGCAAAGACCCAAAGGCAGGAGCATGCCTGATTCTGGTTGAAGAGAAATATAGTCTGCCTGAAGTACTTTGTGAGATGAGGATAATAGGAGATGGAGCCAAACAGGGAACTGTGAGGATCAGGGAGTAGAAACCACACAATCTACAATCTGCAGGTAACCTTGGTCTGCTGGAAGAGCAGCAAGTGCTCTTAATGGCTGAGCTCTCTCTCCATCACCAAGGCTACATTTTCTGTATCATTTATATGAAATACCCAGAACAAGTAAGTCTATAGAAACTGAATGTAGATTAAAATTACCTCTTATATTCAAAGGAGGTTGGAGCCAATGCAGCAATATCCATGGGTGCTAATGTTCCCTTTATAAAACAACACAGTATTCTTTTGATTTTTGTAATATTTTTATTTATCTTTTGAGAATTTCACACATGCATACAATGTGTTTTTATCACATCAGCTCCATACTGCCCTTTCAACTCTTTCTAGAGCCTGATATCCTCCTCCTGATCCCCTGTCTTCATTTTTTAATAACCTACCAAGTTCAATTAGTGTTGTCAGTATATGCTTAGGTGTGGGGCCAGCCAGTGGAGCATGGGAAACCTACCAGGGCCACACTCCTGACAGCAAACAGTTCTCATTCCCCTAGCAGTTACCAATAGTCAATAGCTCCTTAGCTCCCCTTTTTATTGTTAGTTTTCTACTAGAGTCATCTAGGAAAGGGAGACCTTAATTAAGAAAATGCCTCTATCAGATTGCCTGTAGGTAAGCCTATGGGGTGTTTTCTTGATTAATGATAGATATGGGAGGACCCAGCCCATTGTGGGCAGTGCTATTCCTGGGCAGTTAGTCCTGGATGTTTAAGAAAGCAGGCCAAGCAAGCCACGAGGAGCAAACTGGTAAGCAGCATCCCTCCATGGTTTCTGCTCCAGGTTCTTGCCTTGAATTCCTGCCCTGACTTCCCTGAGTGATGGAGTGTTATCTGAGAGTTGTAAGATGAAATAAACCCTTTCATTGTAGTCAATGTTTTACCACAACCATAGAAAGCAAACTGGAATCTTGTGTAGGTCCTGTGCAGGCAGCTCAGCTGTCCATGAGTGCAACGGCCATGTCAGGTACAGAAGGACTGTTTCACCCAATCCTCACCAACCACTGATTCTTATCATTTTTCTGACCCCTCTTCCACTTATTCTGAAACGTTCCCTGGGCCCTGGGAGGAAGTGTGTGATCTTGTATAGCCATGGGGATGTTGAATGTAGGACTGAGCGCTCCACCATCACCTGCTTCTGCTTTCTGATGAATTGTGGCTCTGCACTGAGCTCCATCCACTGCTAAAGAAGCTTCCCTGATGAGGACTGAGAACTGCGGTAATCTGTCTGCACCTGCATAAAGGTGGCTACTGAGAGGGCAGTTTGACCTGTCTAACAAAATAGTAAGAGGACCTGTGACCTCCCCAGCAACAGGTTTTCAGATGCAACCACTTGATGTGCAGATAGTTGACTTCATAGACACGAGGACAGCCTCAGTGTTTGTCTGGAACTGCAAGGCTGTAAAAAATAACAGAGAATGGCTGATAATGCATGGGGTGCTTCTTTTTTTTTTTTGGGTGATCCAATGTTCTAAAATTGATCATGTTGGTACCAGAACAATCCTGTGAATACACCAGAAATCGTTCAATTGCACACTTTAAATGGCTAGATTGCATAGTTTGTGAATTACCCCTCTATGCTGCAATAAAAATAATAAAGATAAACACCCACAGGAAAAAAATGAAAGCAACCAGATCTCAATCTCTCTCTCTCTCTCTCTCTCTCTCTCTCTCTCTCTCTCTCTCTCTCTGGTGTGTGTGTTACATAAAAGGGAGGAGTGCCCTGTGCCTCTGCAGAGGCCAGAAGAAGACATCAGTAGGTCCTACTCTCTGCCCTTATTCCCTTGACACAGGGTCTCTCACTGAACCTGGGGCTAGGCTGACACCTGGACCCACAATGCTTGAGACACGGGCTCTTGTAGAGCCACTCCTACTAGATACTGGAGATTTGAAGACATGTCATCCTGCTTACATAGCAAGCATCTCCCCAGTCTTGGGGTCTTGTTCTTATCTATGGACTAATGCCTTCCCGTTTGACCTTGGTCTGCCCTTCAGCTGGGGTACAGCCTCCATGTCAGCCCCCTATCACCCTAGAAAGCTGCAGAGATTTCCACTCTAATACTGCCTTTTACCCAGAATTAGCCTGAGGTGTGTGAGCATTAAATGAAGCTCTCCACACCACCCCCTGCAGCCCCCAAAGAGGCAGCAAAAATAAAATATTGTCTCTTAGCTAACAGGTAATCTTCACAGACACCATCTTATTAAAGTTCCCAAAGCTGAGCCCTGAGGCTAAGCACACTTTTCTAGGAACAGCCTGGCCAGCCTCGCTCAATGTCCCTGTTAGTCCTCTCCCATGGCTCAAGTCTCTGTCTCCCTCCACCTCCCCTTCCCCTAAACTGGTCACTTCTAATTCTCCAAAATCCCCCTCTTGGACGCGGCTGAGGATCAGTTCCCTGCCAAATCCAGGCTTGTGTGTATTAACAGAGCCACAGGCTTGGATTTGATGGAAGTGGCAGCTTAGATGCATAAGCCCCTCGCATGTGGGTGAACAATCACAGATAAAAACTACTTTCAAATGTGATTAGGCTCTGGCGGAGCCAGCCAGAGGCCAAAGGGAGCATGACTCACAAAGAGTCTAAAAACAACGATTAAGGCCCAGCAGAGGACTCTGGGATTGGCCTGGGGGCATCACAGCACAGTGTTCATCTCTGTCCCAAGGCCACAGAGCCCCCTTCCTGGGCTCTGTGCTTCTTCCCACTGGGAACTCGATAGCTCTTCCTACTGTGACATCTCAGGTTCTTAATCCTGGCTGCCTGTCACTGAACCACGTGGAAATCCAACTGGGTTTTTATTTACTTGGCCTGCTTTCTTCCAGATAGGAACATCTTTCTTTACTGATGGTGAGCCATCTGTCTGCAGCCCCACCAAACCAAAGCCCTGTGGTAATAGCTAGAACCCAGAGGAGACTTGGTACTAGCCACTGTAAGAATTTTATATGTAATGTCTTACTGATCCTTCAGAATAACCGTATGAACTGGGGCCCATATCACCCCCTGTTACGGATGGAAAGCAAGTGTCCAATATGATGAGCATGGAACCCACATGTTAGGTCCTGCCCTCAGCCATCTGTGTACGTTGTTGCGTTTAGTCCCCTCAAAAACCTAATGAGGTAATGAGGTGGATTTCTTGATTACCCCCATTTTAGAGGTGGGAGTACTGAGACACTCGACCAGCCTCTCTTCAGCATTGTGTGTGTACATACTGCCCATCCTCATTCACCTGCCATAGGCATGCAGGTGCCTGCAAGGGACAGAATGGCATCAGATCCCTTGAGACTGAATTTACAAGCCATTGTCAGCCACCTGATGTGGGAGCTGGGGACCAAACTCATGTCCTCTAAGAGTGCGGTACCTGCCCTGAACAGCTGAGCCATCTCTTTAGGCCCTCCTAAGCATTTGTTTATAGCTGATCTATTTTAAGGAAGGATTATGGGGGGGGCTCTGAATTGGACTGGGTCCTTACTATCTATGTGTCTTTGGGCAAATCACTTGGCTTCTCTGAGCCTCTCCTTGCTCTTGTATAGAGAATGAATAATAATAGTGGCTCCTTCAAAGAACTGGGGTGACGGTTCAGAGAAATACAGCAGGTGATCACCCTCTCTGCAGCACTTACTAAACAGCGGGTGCTTAATAAGTGCTCCGTGCTTCCAGCATTACTGTTCTTGAAGCTATTATTTAACTACCGCCAATCAAAGTGAGTTTTAAATAGATGAAACACACACAAGGGAACTAGTTCTTAAAATTCTTTCTCAACTGGCTTCCCGGGTTGGCTGTCCCTCCTCTGTCTCCTTTCTACCTCCCTTCTCTTTTCCCAACCAACAGGATCTTTTCCCTCTGTCATTTAACCCTCTGTAGGCCAATCACCCAGCTCTTTCCTGGTCCATGCATTCCCAGACGCCCACTGCACACCATGGAGACTCCAGTCAGGCACCTGCAGAGAGATACAGAACAGCATCCTTGACTACGGCTCTCCCGTTGGCCTACGAGCTCCAGGAAGACAGACCCTCATCTGTCCAGTTTGTTGTCACATCCAACCCAGCACCCAGCACTCGATAGGCAGCTGGTAAATGTTACAGTGAGTGAGTAACACAAGTGTAACCCCACACACATCAGAATATCTGCCATCTGGCCAGGGGACAAGCTGCTGCAGCTGGCAAAAGCATCACCCGTCTCTCTTAAATCTTTACACAACCTCATTTCTTAAATGTCTTAACAATTAAGCTCATTCTAAACTTTCTGAATTAAACTCCACCTGCCAGGTTAAGTATGTGACAACCCTGTGAGACCTACGTGCAGACATCCTCAAATGAGGGCAAAGTGAGAACTGGGTTGGGCCGTGTCAGTGATGAGCATTTAGCCAGGCACATCCCTGACTGTTACATTTGAATCTGAAATGACCCCACAAGATCATACTTTGAATGTTTGTTTCCCAGCTGGTAATGGAAGTGAGCTGTTAGAGGCAGGCCCTCAAGAAAAGTCACCTCCGCACGTAAAGATGGCCAGTCAGGTCTCGGGGGATTACTTGGTAGGTGTGAGTTCTTGCTGGGCCTGAGTTCATATCTCATGAAAAAGTGGACAAGACTGTGCACACCTGGTACCCCAGCACAGAGGGGGGAGGAGGAGAGGAGGCTTTCCGGAGCTTGGTGGCCAGGCACCTGCCTGAAAAACAGCAAGCTCTAGGTTCAGTGAGAGACCTTGCCACAAATGAATAAGGTAGAGGATAACAGTGCAGACCTCCTGCAGACAAGTGCACAGGTACAAGGACGGACTGACGGACGGAGACACACGCACACACACACACACACACACACACACACACACACACACACACAATGACCAGTCCTCACCAGCAGCTTCCACAGCACCAGGGTGCCTCAGGACTCTTCCTGAGGTCAGGCTCCTTCCAGGGAATGCAGACTGATGCGGAAAGAGATCCTCATGGGTGCCTTTGATTTTCTTCTGACCCTCATCTTGTCTTGGGGCTGAGAAGCCCAGCTTGCTTCCATTCTTTTAAATTTAGCTCCCTTTGTTCTCTGTCTCATGTTCTTTGCCAATGCAAACTTTTGAAGAAGATCCTGCTTTGGGGAAGTTTATAACAGCTGTAAAGATCTCTATTAACCATCCTTTATCGGTGAGATAAAGACCAGCTGTTTCACTAATTGCCCTTAACTGCTCGGACCTGATTATTAATGAATGCCCTTGCCTTGAGTTCAAACAGCTTAATTAGTGAAAGTTAAGTGTTCCCAATAAATTTACTAACCTATGATAAGCTTTTCTTTAATAGGAAATGTGCAGTTCTTAATTAAATAGAATAATTTACAACTCTACGTCTATTATAAGTAATGGCTGCCCAGTTACCACGCTACCTAATTAGGTGATGCTGAAATGCCTCTTTAGTGGAGCTGAGGGTACCGCTGGATGTGCTTTGGAGAAGCCAGTTCATGAGAGCCCATTGGGGTGGAGTCATAGACAGGGCATGTATTGACAGAGGGGTTGGGATCTCCACTCTGCCATTCAGAGGGAGCCTGCTGGCTCATCTGCAGGAAAGGTACCCAGCCCCCTGCACAGCCCAGAGGGAAGTGTGAGAGGCTGGGTGACTGCTGGGCATCCAAAATTAAATAAAGAAGGAAAACAAAAGCGGATGCTCCTACAAACGACTCTGGAGTTGTGTCTGCTTTTCCCTAGGAATGTAATTATTGTTGATATAAAATAACCATGTGGGGGTTAGAGAGACTCAGAGGTTAAGATCACTCGCTCCTTTGCAGAGATCCCAGCAGCTACCTTGCTGCACAGCGCACAGTTCCCTGTAACTCCAGCTCCAGGTGATTAACGAGCAACCTCTTAGCAACCGGGGGAAAAAAAAGGTCTTCTTCTTTCAAATAAAATAGCCAAGCATGGGGGCATATGCCTTTAATATTAGTAGCACTTGGGAGGCAGAAGCAGGTGGATCTCTGTGAGTTTGTGACCAATCTGGTCTATATAGCAAGTTCGAGATCAGTCAGGGCTACATACTAAGACCCTCTCTCAGAAAACAAAATAATTATGCATATTATTGGGTGCAATGTGATGATGTAATACATATTTATAATATGTAGTGCTCGGTTAGGCAATCAGCCTATCACCTTACATAGTGTGCTGGTTGGTTCCTGTCACTTGACACAAACCTGGGCACATCTGGAAGAGGGAGTCCCAACTGAGAAAATGTTTCCATAAGATTGGCTTGTAGGGACAAAAAAAATGACTGACAGACTGCCAACGCAGATGGACAGTTTGAAATTTCCTGCTTTGCTGAGAAGTGTTCCAGACACATTGTGGCCTATGGGCTGAAGATGGATGCCCCAATGCTACAGAGGAACTTTGGGTGACTGTCCAGGTAGTAAGATATCTCTGTCAATCCTAGTGTTTATATATTATCCTTCTGTGGTCTTAGATGGAGTTGAAGACAGATAGTTATAATTATAGTTTTCCTTAGTTATGATAAAAGATAAGCTACATATAGGACTTTAGACTCACAAGGATGGGATGGATGATATTTTCTTTAAATCTTGCTAAAATATTGTAACTGTATTCTTACTTGATAACTATTCTGTTGTATATAATTTGACTATGTTAAAGTTAAGACCTTTCTTTTTGTTTAAACAGAAAAGAGGAGATGTTGGGGAAGTCCTGTTATTTGCCTGTGCATTTGTCAATAAAGTACTGTCTGGCCAATAGGGAATCTAGATAGGAGGGACTAGGAGTCCAGGAGGATTGTGGGGAGGAGAAAGACAAGAGTTCGAGATGTAACCGCATGGGGTAGGAAGCCGGGAACTACTCCCCGGTAAGAGACATACATAGATTAACAATTATGGGGTAATTACTTAAAGCAGAGCTAGCCAGTAAGAGACAAGCAAGGCCAACAGCTTCAAAATGAAAAAAAAAAAAAAGATTGGCTTGTAGGCAAGTCTGTGGCGCATTTTCTTGAATGATGATTGACGTGGGAGTGTCCAATCCATTGTGGGCAGTGCTGCTCCTGGACAGGTAGTCCTGAGTTGTGCAAGAAAGCAGGCTAAAAGGGCTAGAGAGATAGCTCAGCAGTTAAAAGCACTGGCTGCTCTTCCTGAGGTCCTGGTGTTCCCAACATAAACACTATCTGTAACTCTAATTCCAGTGAATCTGGAACCCTTATGTACAAGCGTGCAAAATACCAATATACATAAAAATAAACAAAATCTTTAAAAGAAGAGGAGGAGGAGAAGGGAGAAGAGGCAGAAAACAAAGACGAAGCAGAGGAAGAGGAGGAGGAGGTGGAGGAGGAGGAGGAGGAGGTGGAGGAGGAGGAGGAGGAGGAGGAGGAGGAGGAGGAGGAGGAGGAGGAAAGCCGTCTAAGCAAGCCATGAAAATCAAGGCAGTCAATAGCTCTCCCTCATGAGTCTTCAATCCCTGCCTCCAGGTTCCTGCCTTGAGTTCTGCCATGACTTTCCTCGGTGACGGAGTGTGACTTGAAACTTGTAGGCTAAAACAAACCCTTTCCTCCCCACGTTGTTTTTGGTTGTGGTATTTTATTACACAGTAGAAACCCTAACAAAGACAGAGATTGATGCCAGGATCGTGGGATACTGCTGAGACAGACCTGACCAGGTTGTTTGAGGGAGGACTGTGGGAGGGTTTGGAACTTTGGAGTGTTCCTCTTAAAGGGCTGTTCCGTGGCAGCTTGAAAGATAAGAGTGCTAGGAGCAGGGTAGACAGTGGGGCCTGGCTTCCAGAGTTCCAGAGGAAAGGAAAAACTCTATCCAGGCCATCTGTGTGATATTTTGAATTATGAAGCTATGGTTCTGGGCAGTTGGAGCTGAAGAATTGGCTGTAATTAACAAAAGACCAGAACCACGAAAGTGAAGTCTTTGCTTTGCTGAGACAACTGATACCGAGACAATGTATCAATTGACACATTCAAACTGGAACTGAAAACTCCCATGTATCCCAGACTGGGTTACCCCCAAATTCATTCCCATCCAGAGTCTCAGAATGTGACCCTCTGTGGAACAAGGGTCCTTCCAGATGTCATTGCGACGACACACAAGGTCATACAAGATCATACCTCAAACCCAATGACTGGCATCCTTGTAAGTTAGCCACGTGTGGAAACAGGCTAAGTGTCCAGCTGCTGGTGAGCAGAGTAGAAAATGTGGAACACAGACACCATGAAACAGCAGTCAGATGTGGAAAAGTATGAGATCCTGCCGTTAGCGAACGCACACTGAGAGCTGCAGGCCATTGTGTTTAATGAAATAAGCCGAGCACAGAAACCCGGGTACCATGTGATCTCTCCCCACATGTGGCATCTCACAACCACATGGAATTCCAGTGCGTTCTTCTGACCTCTATGGATACATGTATACACATGGAATACATGCAAACAAGCACATGCATACACATTAAATACATATGTGCATATATTTTTTAAAGATTTTAGAGAGCTTGGATGCACAGGATCTGAAAATGGGTCAGTGGAGAGCAGATGCTAAGGGACAGAGGGCCAGGAGCATGGGCAAGGGCTGATCTACGGGGCTAAGTTGGAGCTAAACAGGTAAGAGGTTTCCAGTGTGCTGTCACATACTAAGGGGACTACAGATCACAACTACGTAGTGTAGATTTCAAAAAGCAGAAATAAACGATGTGACAGTCTTCAACATCAGTGATAAACATTTAACAGAGATAGACATTCAACCTGCTTTAAACACAGCATGATGCACTTGCATGTGGAAACATCGCACCACACCCTGTAATACGCACATTTTTGACCTGTTGGATTATAGGCCTGTACCACCACACCCAGCTCCAACAATGCTTTTTCAAAAGTGGGGTGAGTGAAAGCTGAGAGTGGGCATAAATTGGCAGCTGGGCCCACAAGTCAATCTGGGGACACCACCATTCTTGAAGGCTGTACATTTAATCCAGGCAGAGCAAACTCAGTTGTTCATGAAGAAGGATTCGAGCTATTAATTACAACCATTGTCATTTACTCTGTCAAGTAGACAGCACCTTGTTAGGCCTCGGAGAATTAAACTATATGTTTTAAATCATACTGTTGTTAGAAGTATCACTTGATCATCATAACAAATCCCACCACCACACATTTGAGCGCAGCTTTGAGCATTTTCAAATAGCTTTTACTCTCATGAAATATTCACAGAGACCCTGGAACAAAAGCAATATAGGATTCAAAAATACTAATAACAGCAGGCACTCACTATGCAGTCCAAGCCATGAAACTTGCAGTGTAGCCCAGGACCTAACAGTCTTAGACCCTGAGTTCCTCCTGCCTCCCAAGGGACTAGGATTACAGGTGTGCAGCACCACACCTGGTTAATAGAAGAATTGTAACCTTTGCTTGATTCTCCAATACCATCTCCTCTGAGCCACTGATCCTCATAATTCCCACTGAAAACACACAGCACAGTCTTTTAAACACACTGGCCTAACACATGCAAATCTGTGTATTTTCACACCTCAAACACTGCATGCATTAGTCACTTTATACACAGCTTCCTTGCTCCATCTTCTCATCTATGAGAAGCCTATGTCACAGAAGCCTCCCCAGGCCTCTCAATTGTTCTGAGGCATCATTGGTCAATGACTGAAGAGAATTCCATGGTGTGCTTTTCATCACGAACCTTCCCTCTTTCCCTCTCTTTTGCTACAAACAATGCTTCAGTGAGCATTCTGCTACAAATGTCCTGACAGTCTGTGTCTCTTATTTCTGGCTGATGGGTGCCAAGGGCAGGATTGATGGCCCAAAGAGTCATGTGTTTCCTTTTAACTTTTCTTTAGAGAATAAAGCAAGAGAACATGGCTGAGGTGACTTCTGGAAGGGCAGAGGAAGCAGAGCAAATGGACCCAAGAGGAACCTCTTGGTGGCTGTCACAGTCTCTGATAGACAAAGTTCTCAGGCTACAAGTGGCTCGTTTGGTCAGACTCCTTATAATTTACATAAATGGTATCATCCTGATTGTCAAATTGAGTAGATTGAAAGATGCCTAAGTAGTTAGCAAAGCACTCCTCTGGGTGTGGCTGTGATAATGAGTCCAGAGATTTGCTCCTGGGGGCTCTAATGGGTGGATTGATCCCTTGATGGCTTTACACTGTGCTGACATTATTGGGAGGTGGTGAAGGGAGGAGACAGGTCCACCTTGGCAGGAATAGACCACTGAGGGGGGCCATGTGCTTAGGGGTTACACCTTGCCCAGCAGCTTCCTTTATCCTCCTTCTCTCCGTTTCCTGTGCAGCAGCCTCCTTCACCAAAGAATCTCACCACTATAGTGGTCCATTAAAATGCACAGTCATAGCCAAAACCCTCCCAAACTATGAGCCAGTGTCATCAAGAAAGTAAATGATGAAAGATGCTGGGAAGGATTCAGGGAAAGAGAAACCCTTGATCACTGCTAGTTGGGATGTGAGCTGCTGCATCTACTATGGAGATAAGTGTGGAAGTCTTCAAAGAGACAAACCGAAGCTACCATGCAACCTCACTACACTGTTGTTGCATACAAGCCTAAAGGACTCACAGTCTGCACATGACAGAGATACTAACACAGCCAAGCTCACTGCTGTGCTATTCACAGCACAGGAAATGGAAGCAGAGCAGCTGTCCATCAGCAGATGAGAGGATAATGAACAGTTGCTGTACTCCCATATTGGAATTCTATTTACCCATGGAGATGAAATCATGACACGTATGGTAAAATGGGTGTATCTGGAGATCATTATGTTAAGCAAAATTAGCCAAACTCAGAGAAATTAATGTTTTCTTTTCATAGACAGATTTAAAATCATATATGCATGAAAAATATTATATATCTGAGTGTACATACATATGTATGTTTATATATGGGGGTCTTAGAAGTTAAAGAGGAAAGGATTCTAAGGGAGGAGAGACATCAGGAAGGGACCCTCTGGGGGGGAGGAAAGAAGCAAACCATCAAGGGAGGGATGAGAGAGGGCAGTGGGGACCAAAAGAGATCGAACTGTGATGACACATGTGCATGAACACATCATAATTGTTACTTCACTTGCTAAATTTAGTTTTGGGGATCTTTTGTGAGGAAGGGGCTCTGTGTAGCCCTGGATGTCCTGGAACTTGCTCTGTAGGCCACATTAGCCTCAAACTCAGAGATCCATCAGCCTGCCTCTTCCTCCAAAGTACTGGAACTAAAGCTGTGTACCACCACACCCATCTAACTTTTTTAAAAGACACCAAAAGTCAAAATAAACCCTTCCCCCTTTCACTTGCTTCTGTCAGGAAATTTCATCGCAGGGATGAGACCACTATCTAATACAGAAGGCATCCCATGTTACAGAATGATCTTTAAATCACCTACATATTTGAATATTCATAAGTGGGGAAAGACTGTTGAGACACCTTGCCCTGCCTGAGAGATCTCACCCTTGTTGCCTTTCATCTCCCCCACATGGCTAGTTTTTGTATTGTTTACACATTTATCTTCCATTCAAAAGAATATAGGTGGCATTTTAAGTGTCTACAAACTATCTTATTAAGGAGAGACTGAGAATCTTTTTAATGTCACCCTCTATAATGCAGAGCTCAGAGACTCCAAATACCACCAACAGAAATAATTAACATAAACTTCTTTTGATTGCTAAAGTTCAAAATGCCTTCACATGAACCCCCAAATACAAGCCCAGGTCCTCTGAAACACTGCCAAGATGCCCCCTACCTGTGGGAAGTGAGGACTCTGTCAGAGGGTGGTACTTCACCAGTGAGAAGGTCTGTTTCTGTATGAAAGGAGTGTGGAGCCCTGTGCAAGCTCCCAGACACAGCATGGCCAGTGTCCACCTAACTCCCGAGCCCATCCAAGGGCTGCCTTGCAGAAAATCAAGATCTACTCATCATTCTCTCCCATCTTCTCATCCTTTTCTCCTCATGGGCACCTTTCCAGAAGAGCAGGTATAGGTTTAATTGTTGTTTTAGGTTTTTTGGACAGGATTTCTCTGTGTAGCCCAGGCTGTCCTAAAACTCACTTTGTAGACTAGGCTGGCCACAGACTCAAAGATTCCCCCCTCCCCCGCCTCTGCCTCCCAAGTGCTGGGATTAAAAGTATGCAACACCGCCTTCCAGCTGACAATTTAGTATTAATAGCTACATAGCATTTTATGACATCCAAGTGCCAAACATCATTCAGCCATTTACCACAGGTGGGATTTCACACTGTCTCCAATATGTTTTATTTCACATCATAACAAAGCACTATCACTTCTGTGTGCATCTTTTATCATTCTACATCAATATTTCTGCCTTTCAAAATCTTTATATTTAATATTCCACCACAATGTCTTTAACACAAGTACCGACTCATTTTGTTGGTGATGACTATTGGTTGGTTGGTTGGTTGGTGGGTGGGTGGGTGGCTGGGCAGGTGGGTTGGGAAGAACAAAACCTTGGCATGTAGAAGAAAGCAGACAGATCCATGTCTCTCACCATGCACAAAACTTAAGTATAAATGGATCAAAGACCTCAACATAGATCCAGCCACACTGAACGTGTTAGAAGAGAAAGTGGGAGGCACCCTGGAATGAATTGGTACAGGAGACTGCTTCCTGAACATAACTCCAGTAGCACAGACACTAAGATCAGCAATTAATAAATGGGACCTCCAAAAACTGAGAAGTTTCTGTAAGGCAAAGGACACAGTCAGCAAGACAAAAAGGCAGCCCACATATTAGGAAAGGATATTCACTAACCCCACATCTGACAGAGGTCTGATCTCCAAAAAGCTCAAGAAGCAAGTCTCCAAAACACCAAAGGATCCAATCAAAAAATGGGGTACAGAACTAAGTAGAGAATTCTCAGTAGAGGAGTCTAAAATGGCTGACACTTGAGAAAGTGCTCAACATCCCTAGCCATCTGAGAAATGCAAATCAAAACAACTCTGAGATACCATCTCACTCCTGTCTGAATGGCTAGAAACAAAGACTCCAATGCCAGTTTATGATGGAAAGGAAGTGGAGAAAGGGGAACACTCCTCCACTGCTGGTGGGAGTGCAAACTCATACAGCCACTTTGGAAATCAGTATGGCGGTCCCTCAGAAAAATGGGAATCAGTCTAACACAATATCTAGTAATTCCACTCTTAGGCATATACCCAAAAGATACACATTCATACAACAAGGACATCTGTTCAATCATGTTCATAGCAGCATTATTTGTAATAGCCAGAACCTGGAAGCAACCTAGATGCCCCTCAACTGAAGAATACAATGGAGTACTACTACTCAGTGAAAAAAAAATGGAATCTTGAAATCCACAGGCAAATGATTGGAACTAGAAGAAACCATCCTGAGTGAGGTAACCCAGTCACAAAAAAGACAAACATGGTATGTACTCACTCACATATGGATTTTAGACATAGAGTAAAGGATTACCAGCCTACAACCCACACCACCAGAGAAGTTAGGAAACAAGGAGGACCCTAAGAGAGACATACATGATCCCCTGGAGAAGTGGAAAAGGACAAGATCTCCTGAGCTAGTTGGGAGCATGAGGAGGGGAGAGGGAGTTAGGGAGAAAGAGAAGGGGAGAAGAGGAGGGGAGAGGAGGACATGAGAGAGCAGGAAGATCAAATCAGGGGAAGAATAGAGGAGAGCAAGAAAAGAGACACCATAATAGATGGAGCCATTGTAGGTTTAAAGAGAAATATGCCACTAGGGAAATGTCCAGAGATCTACAAGGTTGACCCCAACTAACAATCTAAGCAATAGTGGAGAGGCTACCTTAAATGCCCTTCTCCAATAATGAGATTGATGACTACCTTATATGCCATCCTAGAGCCAGTAGGTGATTGAAGCAGAAGCAGACACCCACAGCTAAATGCTGAGCTGAACTCTAGAATCCAGTTGCAGACAGGGTGGAGTGATGAGCAAAGGAGTCAAGACCAGGTTGCAGAAACCTACAGAAACCGTTGACCTGAACAAGGGGGAGCATATGGACCCCAGACTGATAGCTGGGAAACCAACATAGAACTGTTTCATACCCCCTGAATGTGGATGTCAGTTTGGAGGTCTGGTTTATCTATGGAGCCTCTGGTAGTGAATCAGTATTTATTCCTAGTACACAAATGGACTTTGGGAGCCCATTCCACATAGAGGGATACTCTCTCAGCCTAGACACATGGAGAAGGGTCTAGGCCCTGCTCCAAATGATGTGACAGACTCTGAAGATCCCCCATGGAAGGCCTCACCCTCCCTGGGGAGCAGAAAGGGGATGGGATAGGGAGTCAGTGGAGGGCAGGGGAGGAGAGGAGGGAGAGGGAACTGGGATTGACATGTAAAACAAGCTTGTTTCTAATTTAAATTCAAAAGGGGGGGAGAATGTAAATAAGGGCTCATGTGATGGCCCCTCAGGTAAGGAAACTTGCCACAAAGCCCAAGAACCTGAGTTCAACCCTGAGATGTTCATGGTGGAAGAAGAAACCAATTCCTACAAGCTTTCCTCTAACTGCACACTCTGCCAAGGCGGGAACACACACACACACACACACACACACACACACACACACACACACACACACACACGTGTGTGTGTGTGTGCGAGCGTGCGCACGGCTGCACGCTAAATAAATAAACATTAAAAAAATACTGAGAATAAAATGGAAGTATCATCTAGTATTAGAGTTTTAAGCTCCTTTCTACATAGAGTTTTACAAATAAATTTAATTTTCATCATTACCGTTCCTTCTGATCAACTAATTTAATTTATTTGTTGGGTTTTTTTTTCTCTTCCTGGAAATTAACCTTTACTTTAGCATGAGAATTTAATTTTGGTAATTTCCAATTCCCTTTAAACAATTGATGTCTTGTTGTTACTGACAGGCACATGACCCTGTCTGAGTTTAACACAGTGTTATGGGAGAATTATAATACACATCTGTGGAAACAATAAGGAAAATGTAAATGCCATAGTATAGATGTTGACTCAGAAGCCATGAAGTCCAGAGATGGAAAGATCTGGTTCTAGACAAGAAGCTGGGAGGCAGTGAGAAGGCCTGGTAGGTGGGGGAGCTTACCACCAACCCTGAATACGTGGATTCAATCCCTGGAGTACCCATGGTGGAGAGAGAGAACCAACTCCTGGAAACAATTCTCTGATATGTGTGCCTTGGCACACTCCTATCCCATACACACTCACACATATGCGCACACATGTGCACGCACACACACACACACATGCACACACACTTAAATGAAGTAAAAATTTTAGGAGGCTGGGAGAACAGTTCAGAGGAGCTGTTTTGGGAGTGACTGGCCTAATTTTTACAGAGGAAAATGGGTGGGGAAAAAAGAGATGACAATAGCGTAGCTTTGTAGACAATTGTGGTTTGTAGTAGATACATACAGTTTGGTTCTTATCCCAGGCCCTAGCATTCCACCATTTTAAAACCTTTTAATTTGCTGAGCAGTAGGGCTGATGGGAGAATCTTTTGTTCATACGCTCCATCATTCAGCTGGTTGCCTGACAGAGTTTCCAGTACCTCAAAATTCCTTGGGTGATGGAGATATCTTTTGTCCTAATGAAGAGACTTAGTGGAATCTTGGACAAGTTATTGACTCAGAAAGACCAAGCCATGGTTAGAAACTTGGGACAGTCAGACTCACCCCTGCCCCATTTCCCTAAGAGGAGACTAAAGGCTCTGTTCATCATTTCTGAGTGATGAATCATCTGTAAAAACTCCTAAACTAAGCCGGGCATTGGTGGCGCACGCCTTTAATCCCAGCACTCGGGAGGCAGAGGCAGGCGGATCTCTGTGAGTTCGAGGCCAGCCTGGTCTACAAGAGCTAGTTCCAGGACAGCCTCCAAAGCCACAGAGAAATCCTGTCTCGAAAAACCAAAAAAAAAAAAAAAAAAACTCCTAAACTATTGAATTAAGGAAACTTCCATCACACGGATGGCACTGGCCAAGAGAACTCCCTGCCATGACGGGTGTTCACCTGTATTCTTTGAAACATCCTTTTTTGTTTTTTGTTTGTTTGTCCCTTCCATCCTCCCATGCCCCCCACCAACCCCCATCCCATCCCCCTTCTGCTCCCCAGGGAAGGTGAGGCCTTCCAAGTCATGGTATTTTATCAAAACAACAGAAAAGTAACTAACATACCTAGATATCTCTCTCTAATTAATGTGGTAGCAGTGGTGCGTGTCTGTGACCTAGGCAGTATGTCTCTTGTTGAAATATCCTTTATAAAAAGTAGTTAAACACTGAGTATGTTGCTGCCCTCGGTTCTGGGAGCCACTTTAGCCAATGGTCAAGTCAAAGGAAAAGATTTAAGTAAAATAGTGAGTCAGAAATTCCAGAAGCCCTGACTGGCATCTGCACTCGGGACAATCTACCAGGACAGTGTCGTTCAGTTGTGAAATCTGACTGTAATTCAACTGAACTGAGTTATGATAACCAGCTGGTGTCTACTAGAAAACTGATTGATGGGGGGGCCACATCTGGCTTGGAAAGGTGTGGTGGGGGTACGTAGAAGAAAGCACTACGTTTGTTTAGGGGTTTTTCCTATTATGCATTTTCTTTTTCATACATCCCTGGCCGGAAATTTTTAAAAAGTGATGGAGGATTGCAAATGTTTGTGGATTATGGGTGACTGATGATGGTGTGACACTCAGTGAGTGTATCTCACAGAAGTTTTCATCACGGAAGGCATCAGTGAATCCACAACGAGAAGTGAAGATAAGCCTAAAGGTTTTATTTTCTTAGACTTTTTTTCCACTGGCACTGGGCTACTTTCTATGTAGCCAGACTGGCCTTGACCCTCCTGCCTCAGCCTCCCACCTACTGGGATTACAGGTGTGTATCACTACACAGAACTTTTTTTTTTTGTTTTTTTTGGTTTTTCATGACAGGGTTTCTCTGTAGCTTTGAGACCTATCCTGGAATTTGTTCTGTAGATCAGGCTGGCCTCCTAGTAATTTTCTTGATCTATGTATGTGACAACATCACACATAAAGGTAAATTCAGTATCATTATTAACAAAGCAAGAACAAAGCTAAAATATGTCCCAGTAAACTCCAGATGTTCAACAAATAACAGGTATTTTAGGTCCAAGAGATAATATGGTGGGAGAGAAAGCAAGGATGGAATTCATAGCCTAACAGGACACATGGGAAAGTTCTAAGAGCATTTAAAATAGAACTTGTCACCTACACCTCAGTCTTTGTCTCCAGACAAGGCTCCTTGGGAAAAATGGCCACATCTAACTCTGAGTCAGAAAGACAAGATGAACCTGGGCATGGTGGAGTGATGGAGGGTTTTGTTAAGTATTCAAAAAAGGAGATGGAGCCTAGCAAATAGATACAGGAAGCAATCAGAAAAAGCACACAATGGGTGGGACTGGTATGGAGCTAATCAGCCACTTTCTGATTGGGTCTGAGGACCATACAGGAGGGACTCTATGTCTGCTGCTGTGAACTTGGTGGTCAGGTGGTCATAGGTCCTGGGAATGGATAAGGCACTATTGTTGTTTTGCTAAATGGTATATTGACAAACTGCCTTCTAAATGTGTGCTTACATTCATGGCTTTAGAGTTACTGTGAGCCTTCATCAGAAAAGTCTCTTTGTGCATCTGACATGAATTAATGAAGAGACTCACAACTGGTCAAAGCATTGAGAATAAAGGGCTGCTGTGATAGCTTGGGGATTGAGTACGCACTGCTCTTCTAAAGGACCAGAGTCCAGTTTCCAGAACCCACATCCCGCAGCTCACAACAGCTATACATCCGGCTCCAAGGGATCTGATGTCCTCTTCTGGCTTCCTCAGGCACTTATTCATATGCGAAAGCCTACATACACACACACACACACACACACACACACACACACACACACACACACACACACAGAAAAGAAAAAGGGAAATCTTTATTTTTAAATATCAAAAAACAAATGATGAGGGAGAATTCAGCCCTAAACAGAGCACCTGTTTCCACCCCTCAAGGCTTGGGGAGCAGTGCAGAAGAGGGAGCAGAAAGAACATAAGAGCCAGAGGGTGGAGAGGACTTCCTCAGAACACTGTCTTCTGGACATGGCATGAACACAGCACCCATGAGCTAACAGCTGCTGTGGGTGCCTGCACAATACCTGCACATGATCGAGCCAGCATGGTGGTGGCGGCTCTTGAAGCCTCACCCCTGGCTGAAAAGCTAATGGTAGTGGGTGGCTGCTGGGGGAGGGAAAGTCAGTTTTCTTCGGGGCTATAGTCTCCATTAGATTGCCCATGGATGGTCCTACACCTATGCACACACTGGCAGCACCCATTGGATCCTTTGGATGATTTGCAAAGGAGAAGGAGAAGTATTGGCAGATCCAAGTGGGAGAGGGCAGTAGAGATGTGAATATGATCAAAACACATTATAGAACTATATGAAATTGTTGAAATATGAACAAAGAAACAATATTGCTTTAAAGAAAAGGTTTCCCAGTGGGCAAAACTGAAACAATTTGAGCAACATAATAAATAACAATGCTGGATTATAAACCAGATAAACACAGAATGGGGGAGAAGGACAGACCTGCGTTGGTTACCATTCTTGTCCCTGTGATGAGATACCTGGCATAAACAGTCTAAGGAAATTTATTTTTGCTCATTGTCTCAGATGCTTCCATCTATAGTCCTTGTCTCCATGGGTTCTTCTGAGGAATCCCCTTTTTCCTCTCAGCCTGTTAGCCACCAGTCCACAAGGACAAGGGGCAGAAGGGATGACAGAGAGCTTTGTACAGCCTGTGAGCAGCACAGTGGAGATAGCTCTCTGGGAGACAGCTTCAGTGAATCTGCTCAACTTTATTCCAGAGTATTGAGAATATGTAGGATTGGTAATGGTAGTTGGGGGATCACCTAATTTGCATTAAGCAGTACTATCATAAAGCTCCTCGTACAAGTCTTAGTTATCATCTGTGAAAGAGCAAGGTCCTATTGTACAAAGTCTAATGGGGGGTGCTGCATGGAACCATGTCCAAAGTCATACTAGAGATAAGTCAGGCATCTGGGCCTAGAGACAAGTCTCCAAATAAGGTCAAACAAGAGAGCAGGGCACCTTTCACCATGGGAAGGGAGTCATCCACATTGCCAAGCCCAGAGAGGACTGCCAGGCCATGGTAGACTGCAACCTCAGACCAGTAGGGCCTCCCAGCAGATTCTGGGCCCATGTGAGGGAGGATACCATAGTGGCAGGAGGGTGTGGAGAAGACTATTCACTTCAAGGAAACAGGAAGAAGAACCTGAGAGAAGAACTATGGATAGATGGAACCTTCAAAATTTAGAGGTTTGCTCTCTAGAGGCTTACTTCCTCCAGCTAGGCTCTACCTCCTAAGGTTTGTGGAATATCACAAGATAGTCCCACTCCCCAGAGCTAACCAGCAATGAGCCTGCTCAGGACATGGCAGGACTGTGTCAGATACCCTGGCAGCAACCCCACTACCTCTGAATGGTCCCAGTAAGTGATTTTTAACAAATGGGTATCATAGCTCAGTATGTGAAGGAAATCATCTTTCATAGTGCACAATGCTTTAAGCCCCACCAAGACCAGTCACATGCCATATGTTTTTGCTGCCCACCCTCCATATCCATCACCTCAGTCAGTCATGAGAAAAGAGTTTTTGCCACTCAAATTTAAGGGCATTCAACAAAATACTCAGCTCAAGCAACTGTTGCGATTATCTTGTTCACGGGGGGGGGGTAGAGAAAATGTTGGATATTTGTACTCTGTAGGGAGAGAGAGAGGAAGGATGGATAGGGAAAGTGTTGTGGGTTAGTTGATATTTGTACACTGTGGAGAGAGAGGGAGAAGGATAGAGAAAATGTTGTGGGATATTTGATATTTGTACACTGTGGAGAGGGGAAGGATAGAGAAATTTGTACACTGTGGAGGGGGGGAGGATAGAGAAAATGTTGGATATTTGTACACTGTGGGGAGAGAGAAAGGGGGAAAGGATAGAGAAAATGTTGTGGGATATTTTACAGTGTGTGAAGATGTGATTGCTGTAATATAAAGCTGAAAAGTCAATAGCTAAGCAGGAGAGAGTCGTGAGATTTCTGGGGACAGAAAGGAAGAAAGAAATCTAGACACTTACATTAAGCCAGCAAGATACCAGGGAGACACTAAAGAGGTCAGACATATGGTACAGAGTAGAGATAACCAAGGCACATGGAAGAACATAGGTTAGTAAAAGCAGGTTAATTTAAGTTAGAAGAGCTAGTGGGATACGCCTAAGCTAAAGGCCAAGCTTTCATAATTAGTAATAAGCCTCTAAGTCATTCTTTGCAGCTTGTGGTCCTGACGAGAAAGTACTGCTACAAGAAACTGCACAGAAGAGAAGAAACTGGTGTGAGGACATAGCACACATGGGACCTGGGTCGAAAAAGGACATTCATGAAAAACCCGAGAAACCCAATTAATGTCTGAAGCTTCCTTTAAAAGTCATAGAGTGGGCTGGGGTGTAACTCAGTTGGTAGAGTGCTTGTCTGGCTTGCATGAAGCCCTGGTTCAATGCTAAGTACTTTATTTATCCCCAGAGTCCAGGAAGTGGAGTCAGGAGAATATGGAGTTCAAGGTCATCCTCGGCTACATGTTCTAAGCCATCCACATATATACAATGCCTTATGATGTGGGATAATTCTCTTGTAAACTATAAAGATTTGTCACTCATATTGGTTTAATAAAATGCTAATTGGCCAGTAGCCAGGCAGGAAGTATAGGTGGGGCTACCAGACTAGGAGAATTCTGGAAAGACAGAGACACAGTCGCCAGCCAGACACAGAAGCAAGATAAGAATGCCTTACTGAGAAAAGGTACCAAGCCATGTGACTAAATATAAACAAGAATTATGGATTAATTTAAGTTATAAGAGCTAGTTAGTAATAAGACTAATCAATAGGCCAAGCAGTTTATAATTAATATAAGCCTCTATGTGTTTATTTGGGACTGAAAGGCAGCAGGACCAAGTGGGACGGAAACTTCCATCTACAACCTTATATCAAAAAAATTTTTTTGGATTTTACGAGACAGGGTTTCTCTGTATTGTTTTGGAGGCTATCGGTCCAGCCCGGCCTCGAGCTCACAGAGATCCGCCTGCCTCTGCCTCCCGAGTGCTGGGATTAAAGGCGTGCGCCACCACCGCCCGGCCAAAAAAATTTTTTTACATAATAAAGAGAGAAGCTGTGCATAGTGGCAGCCCCATAATCCCAGCACTTGGGAAGCTAAACAGAGGACACAAGTTCAAGGCCAACCTACACCTTTGTGACCCTGTTAAGAAAATCAGTAAAATAAAAATAAATTTAAATGCATAGAGGGTCTGAAGGTATAGCTCACTAGAGGACCACCTGCTCAGTAGCATTTAATATCACAAGCAACACAAAAATGTAATTTAAAACATAGAAATAAGGATGGATACAAGTTGTGGTATGAATTATAGGACACAATGAGAGCACACACCAGGAGCAACTAATTGAAACGCAGATTTCAGGGCAAAGTAAAAGCCTGGGTGTAATTTTTTTCTAATTAAGAACCCTACAGGGTTGGCATCTAGATCTAGGCCACTGTGATCAGGGTGAACAAACTTCTTTTTTAATCTTTACATTATGGTTCTTTTCCTCTTTATTGTGTTTTTAATAACAATTTGTAAAACGGCCTTTGTCCAGGATGCTCATTAGGACTTGTCAACAGCATAGACAATACAAAGGGAAACCTATTTCCTTGCTCACTCCATTCTTGGGCAGATCCCCTCTGGGAATGTAGTTAGTACTGTTTTCTAGAATTTTTCTGTATTTTATATGAGAATTATAGAAAACATAAACATGGATTTTCCTATCTTTTCCTGTTTGAACTACAAAAATGTCATTATCACTCATTGCTCTGCAGTCTACTCCTTCAGAGTGTGTGTGTGTGTGTGTGTGTGTGTGTGTGTGTGTGTGTGTGTGTGTGTGTGTGTGTGTGTGCCCGTCCATACCCAGCTTTTACATGAGCACTGGATTGCTGAACTCAGGTCCTCAAGTTTGTACAAGAAGAGCTCTGATCCACTGAGCCATCCCTAGAATGTATTGGTTTTTAGAGAAAGGTCACCGCCAATAGTATTGCCAAAGGCACAGCAATTTCCTGTGAAACCCAGGGAAAGTGGAGATGAGGAAATGGGGCTAGATGCTGTGGTGATTTGAAAGAAAATGGCTCCCAAGGAGGGGTGGCCTTGTTCGAGTAGATGTGTTCTTGTTGGAGGAAGTATGTCATTGTGGAGGCGGGCTTTGAGGGCTCATATAAACTCAAGCCACACCCAGTGTCTCAGACCATTTCCTGTTGCCTGTAAATCAAGATGTAAGTCTCTCAGCTCCTTCAGCAGTACCATGTCTGCCTGTACAATACCATATGCCACCGTGATGATAATGGACTGAACCTCTGAACTGTAAGTGAGCCCCATTAAATGTTTTCCTTTACAATAGCTGGCCATGGTGTCTCTTCACAGCAATAGAAACCCTAAGACAGGTGACCAGTGCAAAGCTGTGATTTGAATGTTTGAGTGTACCCTTCAAGGTTCATGTGCTGTAGACGTGGTTCACAAAGTGGAACCTTGAAAGTTGGACCTAGTAGGAGGTGATAGAGTTACTGGGGAGCATTATCTTGGAAGGCATTAATACAAGTCCTTCTGCATTTTTTGCTGTGAGAATTTGTTGTTATAAACTGCATGATACTGGAAGCACAACTCCATAGAAGAAAGCTTGTATAGCATGCACAACAAAGCCCCTGTGTTCAATCCCCTTTCCTCAGGGGGCTCCTGAATCACTCTGGCTTCTTGTTCCTCAGAGTGTTCTCTTCCACATGTGCCCCCCATTCTGATCTCAGCTGCCAGAAGACCCTCCCCAAACCCAAGGCCCAGATCAATGGTGCTGCCTGGTCTTGGGCATTCAGTCCCCAAAACTGTAAGACAGGAAGTTCTTTTCTCTGTGAAGTGCTTAACCTTCATTACAGAAACAGAAGATGGAATATGAGAGCAAGACTTGTTCTTTACAGCTGCATAGCTCAAGACCATCCTGGTCCCCTGGCACAAGTCTCTACCTCTGGCATGATGGAGCTATGAGAGTGGAGGAAGATATGAGGGATGTCGTTAGACAGCTGGGGAAACCATCTGGGATTCCCACAGGAGAGCGTCAGCACCTGGAATGGAGAAGCAGTAGCAGCGTGCTGTGCTTACCCGTACTCAGAGCCTGTCACTCCACCCTCCAGAGGGTCCCTCGCCACACCTCCATGAGCAAGCCTGCCAGACCCAGGAGACATTATGTGTGGTGTACACACGGTTCAGGACCATAATGCCTGGTACAAGGGGAGATTCCAGGAAGGGAGAGTGAGCCTGAGCACCTCCCAGGCCTTGCCTCTGCAGATGGTGCCACCTTGGAAACTGATGAAGAAAGGGGGGCATTGTCCCAAAGGGAGCTGAGTTTTAAAACCACCTGAAGAGTTGCCTGGAAATGATTTTTTTATATCAGGAGAGGAAAAAAGAAAATACCCAACAGCGGAAACAGCTTAAACACCTAATGTCATCGCCACACAGTGGGAACTCTGCTTTGATGAGGGTGGCTCTATTTCAGGATTCTGGTGCAAGCCACAGATGAGACTTTTATTTTCTAGCAACCATATTTAAAGTTTTTAAAGGGAACTGATCATGAAAATTTGGTTCTTATGTTGGTTTCTAGAAGTCAAAAGTAGCATTACAAAGTTCCTAAGCAATAATACATGTGCATGAATGTCAGAATCTGTTACTCAGCTAAAAACCTACCATGATGAGAGGAGGGGACTCTGAAAGACTCAGTGTGCTGCCTCCCATGGGAAATCATATTGCTCTGCCTACACCTCCAGCACTCACCCTTACCCCAGGGCCTTGGCGCTTGCTAACAAATCTGCCTAGAACATTATCCACCAACATCTTGTCTTAACTGGCCCTTGTCATCATGTCACCTCCTGGGAGAAGTGTCCCCTGACCACTTATCCAGTATGGTTACAATCCAACTCCCCTCAAACCCATTTGCTATTTCCCTCCTGTTTTCTTTATAACATGTATCATCACTTGAAATCGATACATTGTTTTTTACTGATTTATTTCTTGCTTACTACACACAACCACACACACACACACACACACACACACACACACACACACACATGAGCATATGCATGCCTAATAGTCACAGCAAGTCCTAGCACATAATAGATACTTAGACATTCAGACTGTCCCAGGTCTGCTTTTGCTCCTATTGTTTTGTGGAGCTATTAAGAGCTTCCTTCATTCACCTTGACCTCATCCATGGACATGTGTCCTTATACTATGTGCTCCCAAAACAGAACTTTTCCTTCAACATGAATGATCATTTTTCAAGACTGTGTGTGTGTGTGTGTGTGTGTGTGTTCCCTGGAGCTGTAGTTACAGGTGCTGTGAGCCATCATGTGGATAGAAACAGAGCCTGGGTCCTCTGAAAGAGCCTCCAGCACTCTTAACCACGGAGAAATCTCTCCATCCCCTGTATTTTTATTAACAAAACACATTTTCCCTAAAAGCTGCAACAATTGCCACACCAGGAGACACTCTAGCTAGTATCAAGTGATTTATACTTTCCAGTCTGAGACATGAATAATTGAGTTTCAATTCAAATGAAAATTAAGAAGCCCTAAACACTGGTGAAGTTTGCGGTTTCGGGCTTTGCTGGCTACATGTGACTTGTTCTGCCAGTGCCAACTTGTCTGCTTTTGTCCAGTGCCCTAGTGGGTTATCTTTTTGTTTTAAGTTTGCTCTTGGTGGCTCATTTTTCTAATCAACAGCATGGGAAGAACAGTAACTCTTCACTGTGAATTTCAAATATATGTTTATTATTTATGCCCATTCTGTCTTGGGTGATATATATACATACATGTATACCCATGTGTGCACATGTGTGTGCACTTGAGTGTAGAGGCCAGAGTTTGAGATGGGTGTCTTCCTCTGTCACTCTCCAGCTTAGTTTTTGAGACAGGCTTTCTCACTGAATCTGGAGCTCACCATTTCAGCTATGCTGACTGGCCAGGAAACCCCAGTGCCTCACCTGTTTCTACCTCCCCTGTTCTGGGATTACAAAGACACTCTACCATGTCTGGGTCTTCTGATTGTTTGATTGGATTGGTTTTAGCTTCTAGAAGCAAAGTATCTACATAGCCCAGGATATATTCCAGGTTGGCCCTGAACTCACAGAGATCTGCTTGCCTCTGCCTCCCAAGTGCTGAGATTAAAGAAGTGAGCCACCATGCCTGGCCTGGGTTATTGTTTTGTTTTTTAACGTGGGATCTAGGAGGTCAAACTCATGTCCTCATACTTCTGTGGCAAACACTTTACTGACTGAGCCATTTCCCTAGTCCTTATGTCATCCTATTCACACATTCAAATTTTATTAGAATAGGGTCAAATGAGTCAGTGTTGTTTTGTTGTTTGGTTTGGCTTGGTTTCATTTGGTAGGTTGGTCGGTTAGATGGTTTTGTGGGGGGTGCAGCTTTGGGGGCTCCTATCTTGCTGATGTTTAAGTGGCCTTCAATTTCAGGGCAGACTCTGGCTTCTTGGGGCTCACCAGGCAAGTCCTGCAGGCAGTCCTCAGAGTAAAGCCTGGGATTCATCACCAGACTTTCCAAATCCATTCTCAACATTCATTTCTCTCTGCCTGGTCTTGTAGACACATCCTTTAGGCACAGGCTGCTCAATGGCTTTAGATGCCAACAATTCTGACCATGAGAAGCTGGAAGACTGACTTTTGGCAGAGTGTCTGTAGAAACAGATTGGCACTAAGAACAGTTGCTGTTAATAAGGTCAAAGATGCACTTTTCCCCAGCATTGATGCTTAAAAGCCTAACAAGAATAGAAAAGTGGTAAGTACAGTAAATCAAAATACCATACAGGGTCTCATGAATTCTCAACTGGATTTGAACTCCTCGTCTTCTGGCATCAGTCTCTCAAATGTTGGGATTACAGGTATGCATTACCATGCCTGGCTGCATCATTACATTTAACTAATTACTAGCATGTTGTAATGTTTGCCAATTATTGTCTATGTGGCCAGATAGAAGTGCCTGTCCTATTGAAATATTTCAAGTGATTTGCAGATCCATCAGCCCTAGAGATCCATGTATGGTAAGAAACAGAACAGACTTCTAAACCAGATCACAATTCTCACATTCTGGAGGGCTTTATATGTGTGTGCTCATATGAGTATGCTGGGTGTAAGAGGTGTATGTGTGTGTATGTGCCCCCTGTGTGAGTACAGATGTGTGCATGCCATGGCATGCATGTGAAGATCAGAGAACAACCACAGTCTACCTTGAGATAGAGCCTCATTGCTTCTGTGTACCCCAGGCTAGCTGGTCCTCAAACCCCCAGGGGTTCTCCTGTCTCCACCTCCCACCCCACCACAGGAGCACTGAGGTTACAGGCACACACTTCCACTTGCAGCTTTGCACGGGTTCTTGGGATCTGGACTCTAGTTCTCACATTTACACAGCACCTGTTTTAACTGCCCAGTCATCTCCCACAGCTCACTCTCTGGAGTTTTAATAGAAACACAATACCATTGGGGGTGGAGATATGGCTCCCTGGTTAAGAGTGCTTGCTACTGCCGGGCGTTGGTGGCGCACGCCTTTAATCCCAGCACTCAGGAAGCAGAGGCAGGTGGATCTTTGTGAGTTCAAGGCCAGTCTGGTCTACAGAGCAAGTTCCAGGACAGCCTCCAAAACAATACAGAGAAACCCTGTCTCATAAAGATAAAAAAAAAAAAGAGTGCTTGCTACTTTTTTTTCTTTTGTTTTTTTAATCATTTTCTTTTTTTTTTTCAACTGAAACATTCTTTTTTTTTTTTTCAGTTTAAATTTAGATAAGAATCAAGGTTGCTTCACAAGTCAGTTCCAGGTACCTCTCCCATTCCCTCCCTTCCTCCCGTGCCCTCCCTTTCCCCCCCCCCCCCCCGTTATCCTCTCATTTCTCCAGGGAGGGTGAGGCCCTCCATGGGGGTGTCCATAGTGTGTCATTTCATATAGGGCAGGGCCTAGACCCTTTCCCAAGAGTTCTGGGTGAGAGTGCACCTCACATTGTTCTATTGGAGTCCAAAGTCCGTGTGTATACTTGGGATGGGTACTGATCTGCTGCCCAATGCTCAATAGATTCCCTAGGCCTCCTCACTGACACCCAGATTCAGGGGGTCTTGATCAGTCCCATGCTGGCTTCCCAGGCTAATGCCTGGGATTCAAGAGTTAACCTTTGTCTGGTCAGCTGTTTCTGGGGGTTAAACCAGCCCAGTCTTAATCCCTTTGATCATCCGTCCTCCCTCTCTGTTACTGGCTTTCTTGAGTTCAGCTCAGTACTTAACCAAGGGAGTCTGCCTCTTCTTCGATCAGCCACTAAATGAAGTTTCTGTTTCCCAGACTCTCTGGCCATAGGATTGTAGGCTGGCACTCCCCAGATCTATGTCTAAAATCCATATATGAGAGAGTACATGCCATGTTAATGGGAATAAACCTACCACAAGACCCAGCAACTCCACTCTTAGGCATATATCCAAAAGATGCCCATTCATACAACAAAGAGGTCTGTTCCACTATGTTCATAGCAGCTTTATTTGTAATTGCCAGAACGTGGAAGCAACCTAGATGTCCCTCACCTGAAGAGTGGATAGAGAAAATGTGGTACATCTACACAATGGAGTACTATTCAGCAGAAAAAAATAATGGAATCCTGAGATTCGCAGGCAAATGGATGACACTAGAAGAAACCATCCTGAGTGAGGTAACCCAGTCACAAAAAGAGTGCTTGCTACTTTAACAAACTATGGTAGTATGGTTACCAGTGCTCACTCAGGTAGCTCATAACTGCTTGTAACTCCTGCTCCAGGGTATCCGATGTCCTCTTCTGACCTCCAAAAATACCCATAACTGGGTGTGTATGTACATACATATACTCAGAGATACACATATATAAGCAAAAATTAAAACTAAGAAAAAAGAAATGCAATGCAATATTGTTAGCTAATTATCAGTCCATAGTCAAATTTTCCCAATTGTCCCTGGTACTGATTTAGAAAGAGACAAAAAACCAATTTGAGGTCACAGAACACGTTGAATATTTCATTTGTGTTTCCTCCCTTGATGCTGTAACCAAATACTGCCAGGAAGTAACTTAAGGAAAGGTTATTTTGGTTCACAACTTTAGGAACAGTATAATCTAGTTCACTGTGGTGAGGAGGGCATGCTGGCTGGTCACACTGCATCTGCATTCAGGAAACAGAAACTGGGGCTGGGCAACCTTCCCAAACAGCAGCACCAGCTGGGACCAAATGTTCAAACACACGCACCTGTGGGGGACATGTCACCCACACCTCAACAATATTAACAATATTCTTGTCTTTTGCTCTCCTGTTAGATCAAACAGGTCCCAAGCTGTATTCTTTCACAGCTTTGACACTTTTGAGAAGGCCAAGGTGGTATTTTGCACACTGCCCTTCTGTTGTGAAATATTTGTACACTGTGTGAAGGTATATTGCTGTGATTGGTGTAATAAAACACCGAATGGCCAATAGCTAGGTAGGAGGTATGCACGGGATTTCTGGAGAGAGAAAGGAAGAGGAGGAAACTCTAGATGCAAAAGAGATGCCAGGAGAGACAGAGTAGAAACAGAAGGCGCAAGATGGAAGAGAGGTAATGCCACATGATAGAATGTAGATTAACATAAGTGGTTTCATTTACATCATAATAACTAGCTAGAAACAAGCCCAAGCTATAGGTCAAACTTTCATAATTAATATCACAGTTTGGTTGTACAATCAAAATGGACTTATAAAGTTGACAGTTGCCAGGAGCTGGAGAGATGGCTCAGAGGTTAAGAGCATTGACTGCTCTTCCAGAGGTCCTGAGTTCAGTTCCCAGTAACCACATGGTTGCTCACAACCACCTGTAATGAGACCTGGTGCCCTCTTCTGGCCTGCAGACAGTTGCCTTTTACCTGCTCATAAAGGAAATCATATTTGACTTACGCACACTACTCATTCCATACTTGTGTTAATACAGATATATACGTTACCTTTAAATTTTTGGGAGTTGGCTGGCAGGACAGAGAATGTGTTTACACATAGAACCTGAGAAAGCTTGAAAAGTTCCAAATACACAAACATGGAGCCAGACATGGCTTCCCAGTCCCACTGTCTCTCAGGCGGGTGGTGGTATACAGAGACATGGCTCCCTGCTGCTTCCTGCAGACTGCAGCCAGCCACCAGTGCCATGCACCAGGGCCATGCATCAGGGCCATGCATCAGGGCCATGCACTAAACTGAGCCTCACCCACGTCAGTAGCTGACATGGCAGTTTAAGATTTGTCTCATCAAGCTAAGGACAAGCTAAGACTTATTCGTAAGAAAGAATAAGTCTCCATGTATTTACTTGGGTGCTGGGTGGTAGATGCACAAAGAGCAAAGAGTTAAAAAAAAAATCCAACCGCCCCCCTCAGAAAAGGATTTGTTTCATGTGGTCAGAGAATGCTGCAGGTGCTTAGTTAAGCCAGTTTCAGACACAAGGAAAAAACGGGTATAGACAGTCATAGAAAATTTTGTTTAAAAATAATAAAGTCTTTAAAGAGAGAATAAAGTAATATTTTTAAAAATCACATAAAGATGAAAAATACGTAGGGCATATGGATCCTGAATTTTTTAATGCTAATGAACCGAGAATGACAGCTGCTGAAAGACACTAGATTGTGGAAAGGACTACTGAATCAAACCACCCTATATGCTTTAGGGATATCTTGGCTTCCAAATAGAAGTTGGATGATGTGCTGCATTGGGGCAGAGGTTATGCTTTTGTTTCCACAGGAATCAAAAAGCTATAGAGTTCTTCAAAGTTAACTGAGATCAAATTTGACCAGAGGAGACCTCCTGAGAATCTTGGCCACAGTCATGAGGGAAAAGGCCAAAAAATCTACAGGACAGGTGATGTATAAGCTGATCCCTCAACATGGGAACAGCTCTGAGACTGGATGAGGCATGATAAATCTTGTTGGCTACAGAGCCCTCATGACTTATTATTACATGCCAGCCTTCATATGGATGGGCAGAGATTTATATTACAGTTTGGCTGTACAATCAAAATGGACTTATGAAGTTGACAGATGCCTTTTACCTGATCATAAAACAGAAAATCATCTTTAACTTGTACACATTCCATACTTGTGTTAATACAGATACATATGTTACCCTTAAAGGTTTATGTGTTTTGGGAGAAAAAGGACAAGGCAGTAATAAAGACAAGTAGCCCAGGTGATCTAGCCTCTCAGAATGCCTGTTACAGTTTCCTCAAAATTCTTATCCAGAACAACTTCAAAGCTTCTAGCTGAGATGGTCCAACCTTATAGACTATCCAGTCAGAACTTCAGATAAACCCTGAACTTTCCCATCATGCTGAGACTGGAAAACAGCTAGCTCCCCCAGTACTTAATCATTATCCCAATTTTCTCAAGGTCCTCTAAAGATGCTGTTACCCCCCCCAAACAACAGGAAGCAACCTAGAGAACACAATGCCTACATTTCCAAGAGGTAGGGTGCATGGTTTTGGCCATTCACCACATGGGTTATGGATGTTTGTCATCATTTAAGGGGTTGGTTGTTAACAAGTTGTTATTGCTCATGGTCAGGAAAAAACTGAACAAAGGATATTAGAATCATGGATCTCTTTCTGAAGGGAAAAAGGGGGGATTGGTATAGAAATGATGGGATAAAAGGGTGGATTGTTGAGTCTACACTCAACCACTGTCTCAAATATTTTACATTGGTATGTATTTTTGTATACTGATACAAATTTAAGGTTACTTTTGTTATACTGTATATATGTTTCTATTCTTGTGTAAGGTATTGTACCTATGGGACTCACTAAAAATGAAATGTAAAGATTTAGTACTTAAAAGCTATTTAGGATAATAAAGACACATTAGTAGTTAGTCATCTATAACAATCAACTTTATGTCATGTTAGGTATGTTTCCAAAGTCAAACAAATATATTTTAGATAGATGGTCTTTGAACACTTCAGAGACCTACAGAATATGGCATTTAAAATGTTTTAATAACATAAGGCTTTTCATGACAATGAGACATGTCTGTTCCTGACAGCACCAATTTACTTCAAAAAAGATGATGGGCATTGAAGAACCTCCATATTGAAATTTGCTTTTATTGTGGCAAAGCTAGCCATTTGGGCAAGAAACCACTCTTGCCTCAACTGCTGACAATATGCTGTCCAAACTGGACAAGCAGTACACAAAAGAAAGCAACTACTGAACTTTGCCAAGACAAGGAATGACAGTCCTTCAAAATTCCTGCTTCACAGAAAAGTGTAGTCTGAAGATGGATGCTGCAATGTTGCAGAGGAACCTTGGGTGACTGTCCAGGCAGTCAGCTATTTTTATCATTTCTATAGTTTTTTGGAAATTGCTTGTTCTGCACTTCCTATTTACTCATGTAATATTATATCCTTTTCAGGTCTTTGGGCTGAAAACCAAATAGTTATAGTCAAAAGTTTTTCTTGCTATCAAATTCAAAAGAGAAATTTGCATAAGAGATGTAAAGTTTATAGGGTTGAGAAACATAAAAGCTTAAGTTGTTTATCTAAGAAAATATTTTGAATCGGATGGTGGTGGCACACACCTTTAATCCCAGCACTCAGGAGGGAGAGGTAGGTGGATCTCTGTGAGTCTGAGGCCAGCCGGGTCTACAGAGTGAGTTCCAGGACAACCTCCAAAGCCACAGAGAAACCCTGTCTTGAAAAAAACAAACAAAAAAAAAAAGAAAGAAAGAAAATATTTTGAGGTCTAAAAAGATAGCTTTGGGTTAGTAATACAAACTAGGATAACAAAAGATAGGATAGATAATGGAATATTGCGCTGGGCGATGGTGGCACACGCCTTTAATCCCAGCACTCAGGAGGCAGAGGCAGGCAGATCTTTACCGAGCGAGTTCCAGGACAGGCTCCAAAACAATACAGAGAAACCCTGTCCCAAAAAAAAAAGGATAATGGAATATTTTCTCTGAATTTGCCAAATACAAATAGACTGTACATTGTAAATGTAATTCTTACCTGGTAATTGTTCTTATTGTACATAGTTTTACTATGTTAGAATTAAAACCTTTCCTTTTTATTTAGATGAAATGTGGGAAATGCTGTGGGATGTTTGTACACTATGCAACAGTGCATTGCTGTGGCTGATGTAATAAAAAGCTAAACAGCATATAGCTAGGCAGGAGTCACAGGCAGGATTTCTGATGAGAGAAAGGAGGAGGTGGGGGAATCTAGGCATTCAGGAGACACAGAGAGGAAACAAGGGGTGCAAGATGGAAGGGAGGCCACACCACGTGGTGGAATGTGGATTAGTATAAATGGGTTAATTTAGGTTGTAAGAGCCAGTCAGGAACAAGCCTAAGATATAGGCCAAGTTTTCATAATCAGTAATAAGTCTCTTGTATTGTTATTTGGGAGTTAGCTGTGAAAGACCCCTACCCAGGGCCCCCTAGGAAAAGAAAAACAAGGCCAAGCCGTTGCCTAATGGAAAAACCCAGACCTGGTGCCTCGCCCAGCTGGCACCTCATACAGGATGCCAAACAGGATGTCAAACAGGATGTCTGTGGTCACCAGAGCAGTCATGGGACCTGGATAATTACTGAAGTGTGCTGGGGTCTTTCATGTGAAAATACCAGGAAACCTAGTCCTTGGCAACTACCCCTGCCCCCAAGATGACCTTAGCCTGCTCTTAAGTAGCCAATGAAATGCTTGTTGCTATGCTGATACTTATGTAACCATTAAAACTCGATAAATATTGTGCTCCCTGCAAGCCCGGTATGCTCTGCACCCGAGTTGCAGTAGCATCCGCAGGCGCCTGTGTACTCAATAAACCACCTCTTGCTTTTGCATCCAGTGGTCTGGCACCGATTCTTGGGCAGAGGGTTCGGTTTGGTGCCCGGCGCTTCGGTGCCAGGGTCTTTCAGCTGGAGGGATGAAGACTCGTTACACTCTTGGGTTCATAGACTTTCTCTTCATGAGTATGTATGTTGGAATGCTCTCAATTCCCTGAGAGGAGTCTCTTTAAGGTCTGTGAAATCACTCAGCTAACGTTCTGTGTGCACATCTGCCCTCTCAAGGGATCTGACCAGGAACTATCCTAATAACTGCTCTGTGGGAACCATTTCTGCCTGTGCTGTATTTCCTGAGTTATTTCCACTGAAGCAGCAGAATGGGAATCCCAATTTCCCCTCATACATTGGTTGGAATCCCTCAGTGTGTAAATGCCTTCCTTGCTATCCTTATCTTTTTTCTTCCTTCTCTTTTGGTTTTTTTAATACTTATTTGCACGTGGCATGGCATGTGTGAAGGTTGAAAGAAAACTTCCAGGAGTGGGTTCTCTCCTCCCAACAGGTGGGTCTTGGTGCTGAGCTATGTTGCCCACCCTATTTCTTTTTCCTAAGAGCAATGTACACTGGGGAGTCTACATGGAGAATCCATTCCTACAATTATGAATTAGTAGTCAAGTACCTGAGAGTTAAGGAGGCACATTCAAAGATCTTGGCCCAAATTTGAAATAAAAGTTGTCTTATTTAGGGTTTCTATTGCTGTGATAAAGCACCATGACCAGAAAACAAGTTGGAGTGGAAAGTTCCCCAAAACTTCCACATTGTAGTCCATCATTGGAGGAAGCCAGGACAGGAATTCAAGCAGGGCAGGTACTTGGAGGCAGGAGCTGATGCAGAGCCCATGGAGGGGTGCTGCTTGTTGGCTTACTTTCCCTGTCTTGCTCAGCCTACTTTCTTATAGAACCCAGGACCACCAGCCCAGGGATGACCACACCCACAATGGACTGGACCTTCCTGCGTCAATCACTAATTAAGGAAATGTCCTAAGCAGTATCTTATGGAAGCATTTTCTCGCTTGAAGTTCTCTCCTTTCAGATAATTCTAGCTTGTGTCAAGTTGGCATGAAACTATCCAGCACAAAAGTGATACCTGTATCCATGTGACAACCCTGCCTGTGTGTGCACGTGAGTGACTTGTACATATACTACGAGCTTTCTGATGAGAAGATGCTCCAGGTATACCCCATCCTTTTCCTATCCCTGTGACCAGCCATTTCTTCAACCCCCCAGTAGTGGCTGACACATAGAAACAAGATCTAATGCTCAGGAGTGCCCAAGCCTGCTGGGATGTCAAGTTTTGGAGCACAAAGGCATTGTTAACAAGTATAGAGAAGAGGCTTGTGATGCCTATGAGGCCCCTCCCTACTGCAAGATCACAGGAAGTACATGAAAGATGGTAGTGGGACTTCCTGGTCTGTCAGGTACCTTGTCTTTCTAGGTGAACAGACATTCATTTTTAGTTTAGCTTTTAGATTTTATTTTATTACTTTATGGGTAATAATGTTTTGCCTGTATATATGTGTACTACAACTGTGCCTTGTACCTGCAGAAGTCAGAAGAGGAGGTCAGAGCCCTTGGAACTGAGTTGTAGATGGTTGAGAACCACCATGTGGGTACTGGGAACTGATCCTAGTCCTCTGAAAGAGCAACAGGTGCTCTTACCAACTGAACCATCTCTCCAGCCTCAACAGACATTTCTGCATGTCTCCTCAGGAAAAGTCATATATACCCAGGCATGGAAAACCGGAGCCATGGCCACCAGGCAGCTGTAATAGCCATGGGAACTGAGCTTGGAGCTGAAACCAAGGGCAAAGGTATCTGCCGGTTTCCGTTGGTTTCTGTAGCTCATTCTGGGAACACTCATTTCCTTTTGAGGCACAGCCTCTGCTCTATGAGAAATGACAGTGTAACTTTCCTGCAACCCCATAGCCATGGGGTAGGCACTAAACCCCTGCATGAGATAGTCACCAGCACCCAGGAAGACTGCTGAGCAAGGACAGACAGGGATAACAATCAGGTCAGTCACACATCTGGAGCTGGCAAAGCCTCATGCCCTTCAAGGAAAAGCTAAAACTCCATCTCCAAGGTCCATTGGCTTCTCATTTATCAAGAGGCTTTGTCTCAGGAGCCTGAAACCTTCTCTGTCTTAGCAGAGAAATCTTGACACAATCAAGCCCATTTTGATCTCTTTCCCTAAATGGGTTCGTTCATCCTTTCTGCTTCATAGAATCCTGTTGTTCTGACAAATGTCTAGGTGGCTGGTGATACGCTGTCACCTACATTCTCGAAACATGTACCCTTCCTTCATGGAAATCAGAGTGAGCTTCTCCACCCCGCTGCCCCAGGGAGGAAAACCTTCTAAAATATTGTTCACCTGGTACCAGTCCCTTCATAGTTCTGTATGTGTCTGCTTACCTGTGTTTTGAAGAGGAAAAGAGAAGCCTGGAACCCCAATGCTCACACCTTCAAAAATTATAAAACCCCATTTCCCTCCCTTTTTTCATTTGTGACTCCTTGTTACCCTCATGCATTACCTCCCCCCCCCCTTTTTCCTGAAGTTTTAGGCATTCTAGAAGAAAGGTGGAAATGGGGAATAAGAAGGCTAAGGAAACAGATTAGGAGAGGGAGGACAAAGATGGGAGATAGAGGGGAGAGGAGGGTAAGAAGACAGAAGAGGGCAGAGAATATTCTGTCCCTCCTGAATGATTCTTAGTGCAAAAAATGTGATGCTGTTTTGCTTTGTTTATTAAGGTTCTCAAAGTTCTGGTACTGGACTTGTTCCTGTCAGAGAATCTGGTTAGCCTGTGGGGCCGCGGTTCTGGAGGACAAAGAGGGCAGAGATGAGAGGATACTGAGCTGATAGGTCTGAGCTGACAGGTAACACTTGTCCCATCTGCATATAGCAGGAGATTTGTAATCATTGCCAGCCTTGGATAGCTGTAGTTCTTTCTATTTTACTGTGATATCAACTGACCAAGTGTAATGCCTGGCTCTGCCCTGCCCTTTGAGTCCGAGGTTACAGAACAAGACAGAATGAGGATCCGCTTTGGATGGTGAGTGTGTCTGTATTGGAAAGAAAGCAAACCACGCTGGGATGGCTGCCGAGGCTCCGCTCTGTTTTTCTGAAGTTTGGCATTGCTGGGAACCCAGCCAGGAGCTTAGAAGGGCTTAATTCCCTACTCCTGTAAGTCATCTTTCACCCTTTGAACATGTACTGAGCGTCCGTGCTATTTGACGAGGTAAAAATTAGCAGGATCTCTTAAGTTTTTTGTTCACAAAGAAGAAAAGATGACCGTTGGCACCCTCGTTGTCACCCTGCTTACACCTGCACCATGAGATGTTTACAGCCAAGGTGGGCACATACCTTGGGATCCAAATATACCACCACCCTTTGATCTAAGATGCTCTATTTGCCATGTGAAAACTCACTATGTGGTTTCTGGGGGGCTAAGTGGATCCCTTGATACTGCAGAAGGTGGAAGGCAGCTTGAGAAGGTAGAGGTGGAGTTGGCCTCGTGATAGCACCCAACAAAAGTATCAGAGTTCAAGACTCTGATACTCAAAATAGTACTGTGACACCAGCATTGGGTCAGTAGACTTTTGTCATTGCTGTCACCAAATACCTGGCACAGTCAACTTGAAGAAGGGCTTGCTTTGATTGTGGGCCACAGAGCAGGGACTATCACAGCAAGGCATTGCAGCCATAGTGCTTTGGCCTGGGGTAGCAGGAACCTGTAGGACTTCTGACCTGGCACTGGTCAGGAAGAGGCAGGAAGGAAGACTATGGTCTAATCCTCAAGTCTTCACCATCTCTCCAAACAGGGCCACCAGCTGGGGACCAAGTGTTCTAACATATGAGTCTGCAAGGGACATTTCACATTCAAACATAGTAAGTGATGTGGTTATGATCCAGAGCCTCCTGGAAACACGGGTTCTAACAGTGTCAGAATCCAGCCCTGGTGATTGACACAGACACAGAGATCTGAACAGAAACAGTATGGTTGACCTTTCTCACATGAACAAATGCATAAGAGACCTCAGTCAGAACATGGGGCTGTCCAAAAGCCAGCCAAGGAGTACCAAATGATTTATAGGTAAAATTCACACTCACAGATAAAACAAAGCCCCATCTACTGTGCCTCCAGTTTCCCGTAGGCAAGCAACAGCTGATTCTTGTAGTTTGCCCAACATTCGTGTCCCCTGTGTTACCCACCCCAACCTTTTGAGGTAGGTGACATAAGCCTTAATGGCATCCCCCATTTCACAGGTGGAAAAGTCGAGGTTCTCAGAAATAAAGTGACTCACCCAAAGTCACAGGACTCTGATGAGATGATCATCCTGGGACTTGAACATGACTTCCTGGCTCAAGGAAAAGGTGATGTTCTGTATGACTATAACCAAATACCTAAGTCTGAGTAATTTGTAAGTAAAAAGGTTTACCTGGCTCATGGTACTTATGGCTGGAGGATCTAACAGCATGGTGCCAACATCCTGGTAAGGGGACCCCAGGCTATGCCACCACAAAAGCAAAAACAAAAATATGAAAGGAACAAGGTACATGTAACAGCCCAAGGAATGGTGGACTTCCCTTATAATACCCAAGTCATGAAAGAACCAATCCAGTCAGGAGACCTGGACCACTTGAAGCACCATTAACTCATTTATGACAGTTGGAGCCTCAGTGACCCAACTACCTCCCACTTGGCCCCACCTCTTAAAGCTCCCACCCATCACCTTAACACCAGCACACTGAGGACCAAGCTCCCAAAACATGAACTTTTGGGTAATAAAGCACATCCAAACCATAGCAGGGTTCTTCTACAGCTGATGCTGAACCTGTCTGTGTGCTTGACTTAAAAGAAATGGAAATGCCAGACACCAGTAGAGAATCACTGAGAGGTTTGGGTACCAAAACCTGGGTGTCCAGCTCCATGAAGAACCTGTCATCACATCCATCATCTTCCCAGGTACTTCTGGATGGGATGATACCAGTCAGTCATTCCTCTGAGACCCAGAAACCAACCTGGGCAATGCACATCCCTCAAATCTAGGACAGGTGCCTCCTCTGGAAGATAACGGCCTATTTTTCCCCTCAGCAGGGTGACTCAACTCACTCCTTCATCTGCAAACCTAAGCTGGAAAAAACAGATGTGGAGCTTCTTGCTGATATGAACTAACTTGAGCGGAAAACCCATTGTTCAGCTTTGTCTCCTGAGCTGTAGGCTACCTTGATTGTATCACTTAGAGAGAAGTCCCCCACGGAGACAGTGAAGGGCTTTGCTTAAAGCAATCAGAAGAGTCCTGGGGCTGTTGCAGACTCAGGAGACATTTTAGCCCCTGTGCCCAGATACCTTTTCCTCTTGCCCTAATCATCCTCCTGGCATCACTTATAAAACTCTGGCACCTAATGGGTCCACATGAGTTCTGAAATCTGGGATAAGGCTGGGAAATGAAAGTCACCATGCAGGAAGTCTATTATTTCATGGGCAGCATCCACCACCCACCTTCCTTTGCCTGACTCCCAGGGCAACCAGCTTCGTGTAGAAGCCGCCAGAGGAGAGAAGGAAGAGGTAGAACTCGCACTAAATCCCAGTGGGATTAGTTCATCACGGTTTCATTTCAGCCACCATCAAGATAAATTAGCAAGAAAGAAATCCTAAAGGAAATCTTAGCACCAGCTGTCAGGTTGATCATTGGCTAGCTATGTTAAACGCACCATGACATAAGTAACAACTCACAGACATAATCTGATGGCCCTCCTGGGTCTGTAGAATCCAGGTTGACCAATGTCTCTCCCACATAAGAATGTGTAGTCTCTGCTGCATCAGTTAGCCTGCCACTGCTGTGAAAAAAGACCTAACAAAGTAAACTAAAGGAGAAACGGTTCGGTTTGGCTCATGGTTTCAGGAGGCTCATCTTGGAAGGAATGGTAGGATTCATTTTGTATCACAGCAGGTCAGGAAGCAAAGAGTGAGAAGCAGTCAGGGATCACAAATCCCCAAGGACCTTCCTCCAGAAGCCCACTTCCTGCAACCAAGCATCAAGTCCTGCTTCTAAAACATCCCAAAGTAAAGGCACCAGCTGAGGACCAAGTATCCAAAACATGAACCTGGGGATACATTTCAGATTCAATCTACAATCATTCCCCTCCCCCATTCCAGGCAAGCAGATATCCTAAGCTGGTCTGTTAGAATCAATGTCATCGGTAGTGTGCAAACACACTCAAGAGACATCAAATAAAGGTATTCATCATAAGGATCTGGAGGTGGGGACACCAGTGATTAGGAACAGAAATCTAGGGAACACAGAGAAGAGAAACTAGCAGAAACAGCCAGAGCCCCTGGCCTGGAACCCATCAGTCTCCATTCAACACTACACCTAATGCTGCAGTCAATCTCTGCTTTATCAGAGGAGACTCACACCAGCTCTGCTCCCCTCCTTTCCCACCTTCTGAACACCAGATAGAGCACCCTAAGCTAGCTGGCAGAGAAACAGAAAATATAGTTTGCAAACTTCCAGCCCCAGTACTATACAGTGGACAATGAAGAGCAGGAGTTTCCAACTAGCATGGCAACCCAGCTGTCCTTGGTTAACAGTGCCACCTGGTGGTCTACACTGGAAACAACATACCAATCACCCCTACCCATCCCAACCCCCCACTTTTTGTCTGACTCCTACTCCATTTTTTCAATTTGGTACTTGTGACTTACCAACTTTGTGCACTTGGGTAACTTATTCTGAACCCCAGTTTCCTACCCAGGGAAATAAAGGAAATGGGGAGTCCTCACGTCTAAGGATTATGATCACAGCTGTATACGATGTTTCAGATAAAATACTCACCTCCAGGGCTGGAGAGGAGGCTTGGTGGTTAAGGGCACTTGCTGCTATTTCAGAGGACTGGAACTCAGTTTCCAGCACACACATCAACAGCTTACAACAACCTGTAACTCCAGCTCCAAGGAATATGACACCCCCTTCTGAACTCTCCAGACACTGTACACACACACACACACACACACACACACACACACTCACGCACGCACGCACGCACACACACACACACACACCAAATATAGCACAGGAAGGAGCTCAGAGGAGCTGAGTGCTGTGCAGTGCTAGTCACGGCCACCAAATGATTCAGGAGCTGTGTGGCATGCTTAGTCCTTAGTTTTTAGGGCTTAGTCCTCAGTTTTTATGTTAAAAATAAAACATGGGCACAAGTAACTCACAGTAGTGTCCATCTGAAGGTCATATGTCTAGAATGAGAGTAGCTGGAAATCCTCTGGAACCCAGAACTTACAAATCCTGGTCACAGTGATGTGGCAAACAAGAGGCCTTTAGCCTAAAATAACCAAAGGTTCCATCCTCAACACTCACATTTAAAAAAAAAAAAAAGCTAGATACAGCAGTGTGCCCCTGTAATCCCAGAGCTGGGGAGGCAGGGACAGGAGGACACCTGGGGTTTGGTTGATTGTAAACTTTTTTATTTTAATTTTAAATAGCTTGTTTTACATGTCAATCCCAGTTCCCTCTCCCTGCCCTGCTCCCGCACCCCCACCATCCCCCCAGCCTCCCACCCTATCGTCATTTCCTTCCACATAGGGGATATCTAGAGTCTGTCATTTCAGTCAGGGCAGGGTCCAGGCACTCCCCTAAGAGTCCAGGCTGAGAGAGCATCATTCTTTGTGTTATGGACACATGATGTGATTGTAAACATCACAGAACCTAAATCACCTGGAAAGGAGTCCAATAAGGAAATACCCAACACAGGACTGGCCTGTGACATATCTGTGAGGGATTTTTTTCATGAAAAAGTTAACTAAGATGCAAGACCCACCCTGAATGTAAACAGCACCACTTCTTGGGCTGGGATCTGGACTGAATGAAAATAGAAGAGGCAGCTGAGCTCGAACATGTTGTGGAATAGTTGTTTAACTATGTAAAGATGTGTTGCATTTGTTTAACTATGAAAAGATACGTCTCTGTTTTTCCTTTCTTGCCTAAGGCACCTGAATGGTCCAATAAAAAGCTAAATGACCAACAGCGAGGGAGGACGTATAGGTGGAACTTCTGAGTGGGAAAAGTAAGGAGGAGGAGGAATCTAGGCTTGTGGGACAAAGAAAGGGACACTACAGGGAGCCAGACAGAGTCATGAGGGAACAGGAAAGTAGGACATACAGAAGGAAAGAAAGGTAAAAGCCCCGAGACAAAACATAGATGAAGAGATACAGGTTACGTTAAAAGAGCTAGTGGTACAAGCATAAGCTAAAGCTGAGCATTCATAAGTTATAAGTCTTTGTGTCTTTATTTGGGAGCTGGTTGGTGACTCAAGGAAAATTCCAAGACACTGAGATCGACAATTAATAAATGGGACCTCCTGAAACTGAGAAGCTTCTGCAAGGCAAAGGACCCAGTCAACAAGACAAAAAGTCAGCCCACAGAATGGGAAAAGATATCTATTAACCCCACCTCTGACAGAGGGTTGGTCTCCAAAATCTACAAAGAACTCAAGAAGCAAGTCTCCAAAGCACCAAAGGATTCAATTAAAAAGTGAGCTACAGAACTAAATAGAGAATTCTCAATAGAGGAGGCTAAAATGGCTGACAGACACTTGAGAAAGTGCTCAACATCCCTAGCACTCAAGGAAATGCAAATCAAAACAACTCTGAGATACCATCTTACTCCTGTCAGAATGGCTAAAATCAAAAGCTCCAATGACAGTTTATGCTGGAGAGAATGTGGAGAAAGGGGAACACTCCTTCACTGCTGGCAGGAGTGCCAACTCATACAGTCACTATGGAAATCAGTATGGAGATTCCTCAGGAAAATGGAAATCAGTCTACCACAAGACCCAGCAATTCCACTCTTAGGCATATACCCAAAAGATGCACATTCATACAACAAGGGCATCTGTTCCACTATGTTTATAGCAGCACTGTTTGTAATAGCCAGAACCTGGAAGCAACCTAGATGCTCCCTCAACTGAAGAGTGGATAGAGAAAATGTGGTACATTTACACAATGGAGTACTACTCAGCTGAAAAAAAAAAAAAAACAATGAAATCTTGAAATTTGCAGGCAAAAGGATGGCACTAGAAGAAACCATCCTGAGTGAGGTAACCCAGTCACATAAGACAAACACGGAATGTACTCACTCATGTATGGATTTTAGACATGGAGCAGGGGAGTGCCAGCCTACAATCCCACTGCCAGAGAGTCTGGGAAACAGGAAGGGCCCTAAAAGAGATACGCATGGCACCCCAGAGAAGGTGGAATGAGGCAAGATCTCCTGAGCAGATTGGCAGCATGGGGTGGAGAGGGAGCCAGGAAAAAGAGAGGGGGAGAAGAGGATGGGGAGGAGGACATGGGGGAGCAGGAAGGTTGAGTTGGGAGAAGGATAGAGGAGAGCAGGATAAGAGATACCATAATAGAGGGAGTCATTCTAGGTTTGAGGGGGGATCTGGCACTAGTGAGATTTCCAGAGGTCTACAAGGATGACACCAACTGGCAAACTAAGCAATAGTGGAGAGACTACCTTAAGTGTCCCTCCCTGATAATTAGTTTGATGACTATCTTATTATATACCACCCTAGAACCTCCATCCAGTGATAGATGGAAGCAGAGGCAGACACCCACAACTAAACACTGAACTGAATTCCTAGAACCCAGTGACAGAGAGAGAGGAGTGATGAGCAAAGGGGTCAAGCCTGGGCTGGTGAAACCCAGAGAAAAAGCTGACCTGAACAAGGGGGAGATCTTGGACCCCAGACTGATGGCTGAGAGGCCAGCATGGGACTAATCCAGACCCTCTAAATGTGGGTGTCACTGAGGAGGCATAGGCAATCTATGGGGCTTTGGGTAGTAGATCAGTATTTATCCCTGACACACAAATGGACTTTGGGGGCCCATCCCACAATGAGGGATGCTCTCTCAATCTGGACACTTGGGGGAGGGCCTAGGCCCTCACTGGAACAAAATGACAGACTCTAGAGATCCCCCATGGAGGGCCTTAACCTCCCTAGGGAATGGAGTGGGGATGGGGGACAGGGAGAGGCTGTTGGAGGGGAGTGGGCATGGAGGGAGGGAGAGGGAGCTGGGACTGACATGTGAAGCAAGCTTGTTTCTAATTTAAATATATAATAATTTTAAAAAAGAAAAGAAAATTCCAACTATGCAAATATTTCCTTGCTCTCTGCTTCCTGACTATATGGATGCCAAGTGACCAACTACCTGGAGCTCCTACCTCTGTGACTGCCCCACCTGGAACTGTGAGCTAAACAAATCATTTTCCCTTAACTTGTTTTCATCAGAGGATGTTTTATCACAGCAACAGAAAAGAAACCAAGACACCAGTTAATTTTTTTCCTAATAGCATTCTGAACCTGAAGTTTCGGATCATTTTGATCCATGAAGAAATAGCAGAGGGATAAAGATGAGTGGGGGGAGGCATGCTGGTTTCCTGTCCTCTCAGTGAAGGTCCTGAGTGACACTGAAAAGAATAGTAACAATGAAGAATGTGGCTAATCAACAACATGATGGGACAGACTTAGTAGACCTCCTAGGGGAGGCCTTACCCTCTTCGTGGAGAAGATGGGAAGAGGGGGCAGTGGGGGGGGGGAGTGAGAGGAGATGGGGGAGAGGGAACTGGGATTGAAATGTAAAACATAAATTAATAAAAAATAATTTAAAAAATTAAAAAAGAATGTGCCTGAAACTCCAATTACCAAAGACTCTAACTAGCATGCATTCCTTCCAAACCACTGGAGAAAAGAATGCAATAAAGAAAGCTACTGCCTGCTCTTGGGACCCTTTTCCTCCTACTGGGCTACCTCGTCCAGCCGTGATATGGGAGCTTGTGCCTAGTCTTAATATGTCTTGTTATGCTGTGTTCATTTCATATCCCTGGGAGGCCTGCTCTTTTCTCAAGTGAAATGGAGGAGCAATGGGAGAGGGAGAGGAAGAGATGAAAGGAGGGGAGGGTACAGTCAGGATATATGAGAGGTATGAGAGGAGAATAAATAAAAAGAAAACTCAACAAATCTAGCAGGAAAAACAGGGAAAGAACAAATAAGAAAGCATAATGATGCTGGGTGTGGGGGCTCACCCCAGTAATGCCAGCGTTGGTCAGTTATAGCTGTGTTACCAACAACCTCAGAATCTCACTTGCTTACAACTCTCGTAGATGCTTACTACAGTTCAACTGGTGGAGGCTGGGACCAGATGAGCATCTCTGCTTCAGAGAACTTGTGGTCAGCCGAGGGCTGTGAGCTAAGTTGGGGGCTGCCCCACTTACCCTACAAGTAACATAATCTTTCTGAGCCTCAGTTCTTCCCATCTGCAAAAGCTCAGGGGCAAATGAGACAATGAATGCTGTGCCCAGCCCATGGCCTCACAGGTGTCTGAGGGGGCTGTCATGAGCCCTCTAGTGCCCCCAGCTTTCAGAAAAATACATCATCTCACCCAAGTTCAAGCTCCAACCTCATTTTTATTGACAAATAATTTTCAGTTTTATGAACTCATTGCTAGTTCCATATGCACTGGAGAAGATGTCTATCTTGGCCTTGTCCCTAAAATCCCTGGTGCAGCAACCACTCAAAATATTCCTGACACAGATCTGAAAACTGGCATTTCGGCCTTCTGAACTGAGAAGCAAGAGCCCTGGCTGAGCACATACATCCCTTCTCCACTTTCTATTTTATGCAGGTTTTGGGAAGCTGTTTGTTTTCCCTTTGTTTAATTAAAACAAAACCAATTGGCTCAGCAGACCTGTCTAGAGGTGATAGAGACTAAGGAAGTAGCAAATGCCCCAGCTATACAAGGAGCCTCAGGGACCGGGTGGCCGGCAAGAAGGTGACTCACTTCCTGATGAGGGCTCCAGTCAGCTGCAGGGTTGGCCAATTCAGGACTTCATAGAAGACTCAATAAAAGTTACAAAGAGAAGGGCAAGTACCACACACCGCATCAGGTCCCAAGTGACAAGGTACAGAGCTTTGTCACCACACAGTGGAAGACAGAGTCCACACACTTGTCCCCCTGTGGGAAATACGGGGCCTAGTGGCCCAGGAGCCACTTCTCGGGCTCCTCAGGTGTAGGACCTGTGGGCACACAGAATGAGGAAACACCACCTAGCATAATAAAATTCGGTGCCTCCAAAGCTAGCCCTGGTTGGTATCTCTCCCAGGACAAAATGTCTAGGTGCCTCACCTCCCCAACTCAGTGCATCCCAGGGCCCAACGCCTTGAGCTCCAGTTCAGAAACATTCATTAAGGACTATTAATGCTACCATCATTCATAAAGTTTATTCTGAGATTGACCCTTCTCCTAGGACAATACAAACTTCAAGGTATTCCTTGGTGAAGATTAAATGACAAAGAATTATAAAAACAAAACTTGGCACAGTGAGTGTCTTAGTTACTTTTCTGCTACTGTTACAAAACACCATGACCATGGAAACTTAAAAAAAGAAAGTTTTTAATTACACCTACAGTTTCAGAGGCTTAGAGTCCATGATGGCAGAGCAAAGGCGTGGTAACAGGAGACTGCAGCAGCAGATGAGAGCTCACGCCTTGGGAATTGAACTCAGAACATCTGGAAGAGCAGCCAGTGCTCTTAACCTCTGAGCCATCTCTCCAGCCCTGCATATAAAATTTTTAAAAATTAAAAGAAGAAAAGCAAACAGAACACAACTGCAGCCACCTGGCTGCCGGGCACAGGTAGGTGGGCAGAGCCCTTCCCGTGGCCCTGCTGCAGTGAGACTGGCAACTCCGCCGTCAGGGACTGGTCACACCTGGAAATCCTTGAGACCCTTTCAGGTGTGGTAAGACTGATTCTGCCAGGGGCTCATCTGTGCTTCTTTTGCTTTCTTTCTCTCTTTCTCTCTCTCTTTTTCCTCCTTTTTCTTTCTTCCTTTTTAATTATGTATAAAGTGTTCTGTCTGCATGTATGCCTGCAGGCCAGAAGAGGGCACCAGATCTCATTACCAATGGTTGTGAGCCCCCATGTGGTTGCTGGAATCTGAACTCAGGTCCTCGGGAAGAGCAGCCAGTGCTCTTAACTGTTGAGTCATCCCTCCAGCCCCTGTTGGTGTTTCTTATGCTCCTGTCATGGGACCCATGCATCTGCCAACTTGGATAATGTTTCCTGCTTTTGGAGAATCTTACTAAGTAGTCTACTCCTCCAGACCCCATCCCAAATAGTGAGAAAAAAAGAAAAACACATAACAGCAACAACATGGAACTGCATGTAAAACTGATTAAAGCCACCAATGCAGCAGCAAAGACCATGGATTAGAAAATGGAGCAAACTAGCACAGAACAGTTTAGAAAGCTAAGACACATTCGGGATAAAAGCAGAAACAGCAAACAAAAACCATAAGGAAACAGAGACAAGCTCTGAAGAGTCAGCAGCATACTGTGGACAAAAATGGCAGGAATGTGGAAGAAAAATTTAGCAATGAAATTGAGATTTGGGAAAAATTACAAAGGTTGGAAATGAGAGCTCAATGAACCATACCCACACACAAGCAAATTAAAATTAACAATAAAAAAAAAAGGGAGCTAACCTAGACAGCCTTTTTTGGTTCCTTCCCCCCACCTACCTGTGGCATGTTTTTACACATAACACACATTGACCTTGTAGAGCACCAGATGAACAAAATGGGAGCACAAAGGTCAGAGGTCATTTAGCTGAGTGTTAGAAACCAGTGGTAGATAAGTTAAAGTGACTTACAGGAGTGGATTGGCCGTGTGTGTGTGTGTGTGTGTGTGTGTGTGTGTGTGTGTGTGTGTGTGTATGTGTGTGTGTGTATCTGTGTGTGTATCTGTGTGTGTCTGTGTGTATATCTATGAGTGTGTGTCTGTGTGTGTCTATGTCTGTGTGTGTGTGTGTGTGTGTGTGTGTGTACTACATGCACATGTCCCTGAGCCCACTCCTTCTGAGGTTATATATGCATTTGACCATGCCTGCCTTTTACTTGGGTGCTGGGAATCCAAACTCAGATTTTCAAACACGTGTAGTAGGCTCCTTAATGATTGGACCATTTTCTCTGACCCTTTCCTGGCCATTAATAGAGTGTGCCAGCAACAGGTCAGATATGACTGCATCTGGGGCTCAAAGGTTACCTTGGAGCTCGTTGTTGGTCTCAGTCCATTTCTCTGGTAGGAGTATAGATCTCTATTCACCTGTGATCCAGTATTCATTGACAGCTTCTTTCCAAGGGACAGGCTTACTCTGTCCATCTGAGAGAGCACATGACTTACCTGGGGTTCTCTAGTGTCCTGAAAGTCCCTGACTCGACTTAGACTCTATACTAAAGGCTTTACTGCTGCCAATCAAGCTCACTGCTAAGATCACTTTTTCCAGCACCTTCAGACCCTTTCCCCCAGCCCCTACCCAGGATCTCTGCTTTAAAGTGATAATTAATATAAAGTTGGGTGTCTTTCCCTCTAGGAGAAAAAAAAATTCTTTACAGCATGAAGTGGAGCAGAGCGTGGGTGGATTTAACAAGCAGGTGGGAGCTGATGCAAGTAGCATTATTATATGTGATTGTATCACCAGGGTAAGGCGAACTCGCTCCTGTTTAGGTGTTATACCAATCATCAAGCTTAAGTATATGTAAAATTAAATAGTGGAGAAAACCACAGTGGGCCCTTTCCAGCCCACAACTGTTCTCTTCCTTGCCTAGAATAACATCAAACTGACTCAACTGTACTCTGGATGTATGCATTCAATGGTCAGAGAAACCCCATGTAAGATATGCTGTTTTTATCTCCATTGGAAGAAAGGGAAACTGATCTCGCCCATAGCCAAAGCCAAGAATGTAAACCATGTTATACAATGTTCCACTCCTACCCTCTAAACCCCTATGCTAAGTCAACAACACAGATGTACAACCCTGAAATCCTCTGCTTGATCAAATATACCACAAATAGATTGATGAGAGGGAAAGTCTACTCAACTGAGTATTTCTAGTTTGGTTTGGTTTGGTTTTAATTAAAGTGACTTTCCAACTTACTGAAATCCTAAATATCAAAATTACTATACATTCCCAACAGTATGTACATATTTGCTGAAGTCCTAGTTTGATTTCTGTTGCTATAACAAACACCATGACCAAAAGCAATTTGGGGATAAAAGGGCTTATTTGGTTCATACATTCCGATCACAAGCCATCACTGATGGTCAAGGCAGGAACTCAAGCAGAAGCAGGAACCATGGAGGAACTCTGCCTGCTGCCTTGCTTCCCATGGCCTGGGCAGGCTACTTTCTTACACAGCCCAGGACCACCTGACAAGGGGTAGCACTACCTGTAACGGGATTTCCCACCCAGTTCTGCTGCCACCTCAGAGTCCCAAATAAACACTTGGATACTATATTAGTTATGAATACTGTTGGCCGATGTCTAGGGCTTCTTACTGGCTAGCTCTGAGTTAATTACTAACCTATTTCTATCAGTGTAAGCATTTCCACGTGGTCTTATCTTACCAGAGAAAAGGCGGGTCTCTTACTCCATTGCGGTCTATCTCGTGTCTCCCACTGCCTGTTTCCCAGAATCCTCTCCGTCTCCTAGACCCGCCTATCACGCTGCCCTATGGCCACAGTGTTTTACTCATCAACCTATAAGATAAACATATACAGAAGACCATTCCCCATCAACTACCCAATGTTTTAATCAATAAAACACCCCCATAGAGGGGCTGGAGAGATGGCTCAGCGGTTGAGAGCACTGACTGTTCTTCTAGAGGTCCTGAGTTCAATTCCCGGAAACCACATGGTGGCTCACAATCACCTTGAATGGGATCTGGTGCCCTCTGCTGGCATGCAGACAGAAGGCTGTATACACAATAAATAAATAAAATATTTTTAAAAACCCATAGAAATTGCCTACAGGACAATACGAGACTTCTTCTTCAGTGACGCCCATTTGTGCCAAACTGACAAAAGCTAACCAGCACAACTGATTTTCCTGCCACCAGGGAAAATGCCTGGCAGAGTATTTTTTTAACAAAACATCAGAGAGCTTTATTGTATAGCTGTTTAATTATATCATGAGCATCAATACAGTATCTACCTTGAAAACTCTAGTCAGATAGATTAAAAAAATGACATAATGATGTTTGAAGATGACTCGATTGCAATTGCAATTTTAAAGCTTCTTAATATCAAGAGTGAAAACTAGTTAAAAAGGAAACACAGTCATAGCCTATGATGTTGGGGGGGCTGACATCCATATCTGATGTGGCACTCTTAGTGCCCTTCAAACAGTTCTTTTCTGTCACCTGTTTCTGTTGATGCTATGAGTCTGGAAGAGACTGGCTATGGGTGACGCTTCTGGTCTTCAGCTGTGACTGTGTGATGTCAGCAAGAGCACTTTGGATCTTTTCCAGAAGCATGTCTCCCCGATAAACAACGTCCTCCAGATATGCTTCATGGTTTTCTTCTAGCTTGTGTAAGCTGGCAGCCTGTAGAGCAGCTGTAGACTCTTCACTGGGAGTCTATGAGAACATCAATGTCTTTCGCTGTTCGTGCAATCAGCGCAGCAAAATGCTGGGCATACTCTTCTGTAGGATTGACAGGCTGGTCTTTATTAATTGTTGTTTGAATGTTGCTAAAAGATGCAGGAGGACCACACTGCTGTAACACTCCAGTGGCATTACAAAACTGATCTGCAAGCGAGTTCACCGCGTCCTGCAGCTGTGTGAGCCGATCCGCCATGTTCCCACGTACACACCCATGCCAAAGCTCCACCTGGCAGAATATTTTAAGGAATAGACTTATTTGGCTCATAGTCTCAGAGGGTAGCAGACGATCATGGCAGGGAAGGCATGATGGCAGGAGCTGTTGAGTCCATGGCAGCTGGAAAGAAGCAGGTGTGATTTTTCAAGCCCTACCTCTGCTGACCTCCTTCGGCTAAGCAAGCCCCATTCCCTAAAGCCTCTCCAGTCTTAAAACAGTAGCACCAACTGGGTAGTCATGCACTTGAAACATGAGTGTGGTGATATATTGTTTATGATTTATTAAAGCCACTAGGGACCAAATAACAAAGCAGCCACACTAGTTAGCTATAGAAGCTAGGCGAGCCAGGCATTGGTGGAGCATGCCTTTAATCCCAGCACTCGGGAGGCAGAGGCAGGCAGATCTCTGTGAGTTCGAGACCAGCCTGGTCTACAGAGCGGGTTCCAGGACAGGATCCAAAACAACACAGAGAACCCTGTCTAGAAAAAAAAAAAAAAAGGAAGAAGCTAGGCGGTGGTGGTATATACCTTTAATCCCAGGACTCAAGGTCTTTTATTTTTCGTGTTACACATGAGTTTTTGACGGACACTTGAGACTCAGTCCCTAAGGGGGCATAGGGGCAAAGGGCTCAAATCCAAATACAGATGTGTTTTCTTTTATGGGATCTGATTTTTATTTTGCAAAACATTGTAGATGGGGCACACATTCTTTCTCTTACCATGGTCTCCATCACTGCCTAAGGTCTTAAAAAAGACTGGAGATGTTCTTGCAGAGGGAATCTGAGTGAACAGTCTGGACATAAAGCATGCTTGGTAACAGACAAAGAGGGAAACATCTTGTTGCTGGCAAGATCATGACAAAAGCTTGCTGAAGGTTTGCTGCCTGCCAGCTGTCCATCAAAGTGCTTCACAAGCCTGTGTCATCTCTTCACGGTACAGTCCCATGAGCAGTGGGTGGAATGGCCTGGCAGGTCTCCTGTCATAGCAGCAAAATTGAGAACTAAGGGGGGCCTGGTACCTGGAACTCAGAACTGCTGACCTTGTATACTCAGACCTTCTTTAGCTATGTAACATGGATCTTTCCACTCAATCTTCTCTCCTCTCTTTGGCCCCTGGGCTACAGTTGTACCTGAGTCTCGAAACAGCCAGGTAGTTCATTATAATAACAAAAAATGGACCAGTAGAGAAACACACACCACAGTGCTCCTTTCCCACAGCCACTGGGAGAGTCCGCCCCTCTGCCTGGGCTAACAGGAATCATAAGATCCTGAGCAGAGACAAGGCACACTTGACTGAGAGTCCAGGGAAGACCCAGCCTATCCCCAGAGATGCCATGGTGAACAAGAGGAGTGTCTCAGGGCCCGAATCTATGTCACTTCATGAGATCCCCAGATACAGCCATTATAGATGTAAGGGCTTTTTAGTTCATAAAGGAGTTTCCATGTTGAATTTCACCTTTGTGCACTGAAGGGAGAATCACCGTAATTAATCATCACTAAAGAAAGCCCTGCAGTGACTCAGCTGGCACAGGTTATGTGGGGGTGCCCCTGTAAGAGACTGTGCAGTGACATAGCATGTTGGTGGAAGTGCCCTTACACCTTCTGGATTGCCTTCTCCTGCCAGAGTAAATCCTTGCATGTGAATCATGACATCCCTCTCCTTGATCCACTAAGAACACACACACACACACACACACACACACACACACACACACACCAAGCATTGAAAGTCACTACGCTGTTTGCTACAGTAGGTTTGGGCACACTCTCCATATTTGATAAAGCACTGTCCAACAATAACCCTGCAAGCAAGTGCTTTATTGTGAACTCTCATATGTTAAAAGATAAGATAGTATCTGCCCTCTTGAACCAATGGATACATGAATCCAAAAATGTTTACAGCTGTCCCCCAAACACCTCCTAATTGCCTAGCCTGATCCTTTCCCTCCTCCCACTGTCACAACTCCCAGAGAACTCTACAACCTCCACGCCCAGCCTTGCAGCTTCTAACACCATCCAAAGACGCCCCCACCAGTTCTCAGCTGTCTCCCCCGGCACACGCACGTGAGAAACCAAGGGCAGAAGAGGAGTTCTAATTCCCAGCACACCCATCTCTTTCTTCCTCTCCCGCTCCAAGAAGCATGTTTATAAATAATGCATGAGAGACATTAGCATGGGCGGCCCTACGCATCCATGCTTGATTTTTGCTAAGTAAACTGTTGGGATGTTTCTTTATGCCTTGCAAAATGCTTCCCAAGGGGATACTGGGAACTGAGGTTAAAACCCTGACCCCAAACCTAGTACATGCTGCACTGTAACTGCAGCTGAATCAATAAATACATGAAGGCCAGAAGAAGGGAGATGGTGGCATATGCTGGGCTACTGGACTGGCACTCAGAGATGCTTGAGGGCTTCTCGGGATAATAAAAGGCCAATGAGGCCCAGCAGTGCACTCACCAGACACAAGCCAAGCAAGACGCATGACAGCACCTTTCACGCCTCTCAAGAGCTATCACCTCCAGTTGTGACTGGTCTCAGCTTCTCTACCAGCATTCAACAAATCTGTCTGAAAGCAACTCACTTAAAAAAAATTAAATGCTTCTATTGACAACAGAAGCTTTGTAAGATATCTGCGAATGGAAAGCCAATATCATGGGGCAAAAATAAAGACTTCCTTAAAGGTTATGCTTTTGCTAGAGCTCTCCAGGAAGCACTCTGGGCCTCCAGGCCTGTTCGGTGTTTGCTCATATAAAGAGGGGAGTGGGGAAGGAAGGTGTTAGGGATATTATATTATGTGGTCAAACTCAGATGTTTTTTCTAATGTGATGAGGTCAATAGGAATTGCTAATTCCTATTCAAATGAAGCTAGGGCCAGCGTGAGGGCCCCGTGTGCTAGGCAAGCAGCCTGACAATGAGTCTGAGCCCCAGGGCTCACTGGAGGAAGAAGAATACAGACCTGGCAAAATGTCCTCTAACCTACGCGCACGCACACATGCGTGTGCACACGCATACACTAAATTAATAACTATAATAGCACTTAACATAAAATATATATACATGTGTGTATGTATATGTGTGTACACACTAAATAAATACAATAAGTTAACATAAAATATATTATATATACACATGTGTCTATTTACATACATGTGTGTATGCGTGTGTTTATGCGTACAATGTTTTAAAGGCATCCTAGCAGGACTTCTATTTTGGGGCCAATTAGAGGCTGGAATCCAGGGTCTAGTTGCATGTAGGTGAGTGCTATGCTACTGAGCCCCACTCCAACCCAAGGCTCCTGTGTCAGTTACTTTTCTTTTTTTTTTTTTGGCTTTTCGAGACAGGGTTTCTCTGTGGCTTTGGAGGCCGTACTGGAACTCACTTTGTAGACCAGGCTGGCCTCGAACTCACAGAGATCCGTCTGCCTCTGCCTCCCGAGTGCTGGGATTAAAGGCGTGCGCCACCAACGCCCGGCTGTCAGTTACTTTTCTAAGTGTTGTGTACATATGCCTGACAAGAAACAACCGAGGAAAGGCTTCATTTGGGCTCAGGTTTAAGATGGAGCATAGCCCATCATCAAGAGAAGGCACAGCAGCAAGAGGGCGAGGTACCTGGCTGCATTGTGCCTACACCTGGAAGCAGGGAGGACACAGGAAGTAAGGCCAGAAAGTCTCAAGGCCCACCCTCAGTGACACTTCCACCAGCAAGACTCCATCTCCTAAAGGTCCCGAGGCCTCCCCAACACACACACACACTCACACACTCACACACACTCAGACCACAGCAAACAATTCCAAGCTTGACAGCTGTTCTCACCACAGATCCGAATCATGTTTCCAAGTTTCTGGGATGCTCACTGTGATCTGCCACTAGAAGCATCATAATGCCTGGAAGCTTGTCAAACACAGATCCAGGGCTCAGCCAGGGACTGTGGTCAACTATCTCTGCAAGGGATCATAATGCTGTCTCCAATGTGAGAATCGATGCCGTAGACCAGAGCAGCCTCCTACAAGGTTGTCAGGTTCCATTCTGTCCCTAACCTGTACTACCACATCCCCCTCCACACAAATACCAAAATGGTCCAACCTGTACTACCAGATCCCCATTCACACAACTGCCAAAATGGTCTAACCTGTACTACCATATCTCCATTAGCACAACTGCCAACATGGTCTAACCGTAACCAGATCCCCATTCACACAACTGCCAACATGGTCTTTCTTTTTCCTTTTGTAGTGCTGGTATCAAATTAGGCAAGCACTCCACCACTGAGTCACACCCCTACCCAGGGTGGGAATTCTTTTTTTTTTTTTTTTTTTTTGTTTTTGTTTTTGCTTTTCGAGACAGGGTTTCTCTGTAGCTTTGGAGGCTGTCCTCGAACTCGCTCTGTAGACCAGGCTGGCCTCGAACTCACAGAGATTCACCTGCCTCTGCCTCCCGAGTGCTGGGATTAAAGGCGTGTGCCACCAACGCCCGGCCAGGGTGGGAATTCTAAAAACAACAATTACATCTCCTTGTCTCCATGCTTAACCCCTCCGCCAGCTTCCATTGGGTTCAGATAAAATCCAAACTTCCTTTTCCTGCAAGAGCCTGGAGCCAGGGTATGATGTTCCCAGCACTCCCACCCCTGAAAGTCTCTCAAATGACCCCAAGAACACCCTGTCTCTGGGTCTTGGCATGCTCCATTCTCTCTGCCTGAAAAACTAATCCACTGACAATCCTAGAGTTTAACCCCTCATGTCATTCAGTCCCTAATAAATGCCACCTCAGACAGACATCTCAAACGCCTCTCAGAAGGCTACCCCTCTATGTGACAAGTCATTCCAGCTTGTCCAGAATTAACCAATGTTTCTACAGCCCCTCCCCTTTATATTTTTTCATGTATGTGGGTGTTTGCCTAAATGTGCAACAAATGCATGCAGTACCCCTTGGAAGCCAGAAGAGGGTGTCGGGTCTCCTGAAACTGGAGTTATATGCAACTATGAACCATGATGTGGGTTCTGGGGCTCAAACCTGGAACCTGTGGAATGGCAGCCCATGCTCTTAACCTCTGAACCATCTCTCCAGTCACCACCTCTTTAAATTTCTAACTGAAACACTAAAAGCACAGTAGTTATACATAGTTTTGTGCATCACAGAAAGCTCCAAAACCAGGTGCACTGTGGAATGTCTAAATGAAGTTATACAGAGTCATCTTCATATGTGGCCTTTCCTTACAGTGAAAACTTGGCTTATCCAAGTTGCACTAGCTACAATACTTGACCAAAGCTAAAGGTAGGAGCAGCTTGTTTGGGTTCCGGTTTCAGATGGGTTTCAGTCTCCCATGGCAGGAGTCGGGGCAGTTTGCCCACAGCAGCAGAAGCACGAAGCAGGCATTTGTCTGTGCCAGTAGGCGAGAAGCAGAGGGCATTACAGGAAGGAACCCAGGGATGAAATAGCCCCAAGGACCCACCCCTACTGACCTACTGTTGGGGAAGTCCTGTGTATATGTCAAAAAAGCACTGTCTGGCCAATAGGAATCTAGATAGGTGGGGCTAGGAGTCCAGGAGGATTCTGGGAAGGAGAAACACAGAGAGTCAACATGTAACGACATGGGGTAGGAGCCCGGAACTATTCTCCGGTAAGAGACATACTTAGATTAACAATTATGGGGTAATTACTTAAAGCAGAGCTAGCCAGTAAGAGACAAGCAAGGCCAACAGCTTCATAATTAATACAGCGTCTTGTGTGTTTATTTGGGGACTACAACGCAGCAGAGCCCAAGTGGCTGGCGTGGGGATAAACCAAAGCAGCTAGCAAAGAAAAAGCTTTCTTAACAACCTACTTCCTGCAGCGAGGCTCCACCTCCTAAATGTTCCAGAACCTCTCAAAACAGTGCCACCACCTGAGGAACAAGGCTCAAATACATGAGCCTATCAGGGACATTCCACACTCAAAGCACAACAGAAATACCCAGGGCATTGCCATTAGCCATACGAAGGATATTGCACTAGATTTTACATTGTGGTCCCCAGGAGAGTGTCATGGTTGTTCACCCCTCAGTCCCTACCACACACCACTCCACACTTCTGCTTACTTCTTCTTTATCACATGATGTTATCTCAGTTCATCCATTTGCTCAGGAGCACATGAGGGCCCTGCCCTGGGGTAGAGCCTCGCGGAGGACTGGTTCACAGCTGTATTCCCGGCACCCAGGACTGTGACTGTGGTCCCTAATGGGCACTTCATCCATATTATTGACAGAAATATCAAAAGCATGATCCCCATGGCCTGCTTAGCCTCTGCTGGCAGCTTAGCTGTTTGTACTACTTGGCGCTGCAATGCATGCAGTTTCCTCCAGGTTCAGAATTACCTCCTTGGGCAAGTTTGCCAGAAATGGATTTCTTGAGCCGACAAGAGTGCCAGAAGCTAGGGTTTTGCTTTCCAAACATCAGACCTTACTCTGACAACCAAAGCTCCTTCCTGTACCTGCTTGGCTCTGCCCTGTATAGATCAAGATTCTCGGTTTTAAAGCCCTCAATAGGTGAAAATGCAGTTGTTTGTTGCTTTAATTTTCAAACTTGCAGTTGCTGCTTAGACCAAAAGCTTTCCCATGTGCTGAGCTAATGACATTCCTTCTTTTGAAAGCTGTGTGTTCCTCCCCTTTCACTTATTATTTTTCTTCTACCCAGATTTCCGGACTTGTCTGAATGATTTGTTCAAGTTCTTTGAAAGTACAGATGCTAGCCTCTTCCCTTGGTCTGTAGAAGATTGTTCTGATTCTTGGATTAAATTACATCTCACTTATTCCTTTTTTGATATGTTCATACCCCAATTTGCATTTCTCTTCTTGCTTGTGTCATGGTTTAAGTGTGAACAGTCCCCCACAGGTGCATATGTTCAAACACATGGTCCCCAGGTGGGTACTCTATCTTGGGAGGTTCTAGAACCTTTGGGACCTGGGGCCTCACTAGTGGACATTGGCCAGGGGAGTACTAGAAGGTTATATCCACCTCTGGTCCTGACACTAGGTTCCCTGATTCCTGATCCACAAACATGTGAACAAGCCCAGGCTCACTCTCCCCTGAGCACAGACAGGGATGGTGGAGCTGACTATGGTTCCAGCCAACCATGCTTGTCAACTTGAAGCATCCCAGGAAGAGGGAACCTCAACTGAGAAACTACCTTCATCAGATTAGCCTGTGAGAATTTCTGTGGGGCATCTATTTTTTATGTTGACTGATGAAAAATGACCCAGCCCACCATGCTCAATGCCACCCCTGGGCTGGTGGACAGAGGCTGTATAAGAAAGCAGACTGAGTGAGTCATGGGGAGCAAGCCAGTAAGCAGCATCCTCCATGGTCTCTGCTTCTGTTCCCGCCTCCAGGTTCCTGCCTGGAATTCCTGCCTTGGCCTCCCTTGGTGACAGACTATAACTTGCAAGCCAAATAAGCTCCTTTCCTCCCCCATTGTTTTTGATCAGTGTTTTATCACAGCAACAACAGCTAACTAGGACACTCACCCTTTCCACCACAATCCATAACAAAGCCTTCCTATCTTAAGTTATCTCTGACATGTGTTATTTCATGGCAACAAGAGAAATAACTAATACAACTTAATGGTTTGGGGGGATTTTTTAAATATAATTGGTTATTAACAAATGCTTCAAAAATCCCTCCATTGGCTTTCTGACCGGGATAGGAAGGTTGTTCTTCACTGACAGGTTCCTGAGAGGGAGGACCAAGTAATGAGAATCAATAAAGAAGAAAGGAAAGCTGGGACCAGTAGGTCTTGCACAAGCTATGTCTTAGGCCAAGCAAATTTAAGAAGTATAGCATCAAGCCGGGCATTGGTGGCACACGCCTTTAATCCCAGCACTCGGGAGGCAGAGGCAGGCGGATCTCTGTGAGTTCGAGGCCAGCCTGGTCTACAGAGCGAGTTCCAGGACAGCCTCCAAAGCCACAGAGAAACCCTGTCTCGAAAAACCAAAAAAAAAAAAAAAAAGAAGTATAGCATCTTGTAGATGATTTGCAGGGGGAGATACACCAGGAGACTAAACAAGCAGTGTGTTACACAGAGGGAACACAGGGTATCTTATCTCAAGGGCATCAAAGACTGAGTGCCCAGTGACCTTGGGACTGATAACTCTTGTCTCTTCAGGAGAAAAAGACAGGATCCTAGGAACCAAAACTGTAATTCCTTCAAGGTGTCGGCCTAAGCACCAAGCAGGACCTTGCCAAATCTGCCCCTGGGCAAAAACACAGAATTGGTTTCGGTGATTTGAAAGAAAATGGCCCCCAAAGGGAGTGGAACTATTAGGAGGTGTGGTCTTGTTGTAGGAAGTGTGTCACTGTGGGGATGGACTTTAAGGTCTCTTTTGCTCACGCTTCCCTTGGTGTGATAGTCAGTTGACTTCCAGATGTCTGCAAAATGTAGGACTCTCAGCTGTTCCTCCAGCACCGTGTCTGCCTGCATGCCGCCATGCTCCCTGCCATGATGATGATGATACACTGCATCTCTAAAACTGTAAGCTTCCACCACAATTTAAATATTTTCTTTATAAGAGTTGCTGTGGTCGCTGGGCGGTGGTGGCGCACGCCGTTATTCCCAGCACTTAGGAGGCAGAGGCAGGTGGATCTCTGTGAGTTCGAGACCAGCCTGGTCTACAAGAGCTAGTTCCAGGACAGCCTCCAAAGCCACAGAGAAACCCTATCTTGAAAAACCAAACCACCCCTCCCCCAAATAAAGTTGCTGTGGTCATTGTGTCTCTTCACAACAATAGAAACCGTAAGATTTGGTGTCCCTTTTGCCTTTCATCAGGGCCTCTGGGAAACCTGGATCAGCCTGCCTCTCAGCTTCCCGTCTCCATCACACCTGTCTCAAAGTCATCCTCCCCCTCCCAGCCACAGTAGCTCCTCTCGTTCTCTCTTTCCTCTCTCCGCCAGCCGTCCTGACTTCTCACCACAGGACATTTATGCACTATGTCCCTCTACCAGGAAGGCTTTCCACAAGGCTTTCCCTCCCTTGCTTCTTTCTAATCTTTACTCCAGTGCCATCCCAATGTCATTCACAGGCCATATCATCTAACATCTCAGTCTTGCGGGGGGGGGGTCGTCTCAGTGGTAGAGAAATGTCCTAAGATATATGAAACCATAGGTTGGAACACAGCGCTGCAAAAGAATAAATAAAATAAACTTCTGGCAGTGCCTAACCCCCAGAGCCTAGGACTGGCAGTGTTCTTTACATAGTGAAGCAGGGCTTCAAAGGACTGGGGTTGCAGCTCGATGGTTGAGTACCCACGGAGCACAAGGCCCTCATTTCCACATCCATCTCCCGGGTGCCAGCCAGTTGTGGGGTGGGGTAGAGGCGAGGCATTTAAGGTAACACCAGAAGCTCAGCTTCGAGACAACAACGAGCAAGTGCTGAGTGTTCCGCCCTAGATGAGATGTCTTTATCCAGCTCCACCCCCAAGTCACAGAGACCACGGAAGAAGAGGGGACAAAAAGAATGTAAGAGGCAGAGGACGGAAGAACTACTGTGTAATTCTATTTCCTGGACACGGCACAACTGTTCCACTAACCAACTCCCTGCAGCTGTGGTCACCTGCACACCATCTGCACAAGACAAGCCAACAAGATCAGTCAGCATTGCACATTAGTTGGGCTGGGGGGTGGGGGATTAAGACCGAAAGAGTTGAGCCAGGTGGTGTTACACACCTTTAATCCCAGCACTTGGGAGGCAGAAGCAGGTGGATCTCTGTGAGTTTGAGGCCAGCCTGGTCTACACATAGAACTCCAGGACAGCCGGGACTACATGGTGACATAGTGAGACTCTACTTTAAATTTTTTTTTAAAAGACATGTTGTGATGGGATTGTCTGTATGAAGAGAGAGCTGAGGGTGGATATGATTAAGATACATTGTGTACGTGTATGAAATTGTCAAAGAATAAATAAAGCTAGTTTTATAAAAATACAAATAATATTGTTAACATAATAATGCTAAAAATCAAATGTAATATAGTATATTATGCAAATTAACAGAAAAAGTTCTAGACAAACAAAATTCTGAAGTACAAATACAAAATAGGCTGGAGGTGTAACTCAACAGTAGGGTACTTGCCAGCATTCAACCCTGAGTTCTCCTCCAGCATGGAAATATGGGGAGTTGAGGAAGGGCTGGAGAGATGGCTCAGCAGTTAAGAGCACTAGCTGCTCTTCCAGAGGACCCAGGTTCAACTCCCAGAACCCACATGTTAGCTTACAACTGTCTGTAACTACAGTTCCAGGGGATTCAACATCTTTATACAGACATGTGTTCAGGCAAAACACCAATGCACATAAAATAAAATAAAAGGTGGGGAAACGGGGGTAAATAAGGATAAAGACAGTATAACTAATTCTTCCTTGTTCCCATATCCCATGGCATTTGCATACAGGGTCAAAGGCTATACAAACACAAAGATACTAGGTCTTTATAAGAAGGTTGTGAGCCGGGCAGTGGTTAAGCCTTTAATCCCAGCACTCGGGAGGCAGAGGCAGGTGGATCTCTGCGAGTTTGAGACCAGCCTGGTCTACAAGCGTTAGTTCCAGGACACTCTCCAAAGCCACAGAGAAACCCTGTCTCGGAAAAAAAAAAAAAAAAAAAAGAGAAGGTATTAAGATGATTGGCGTCATGACCCTCTTTGAGATGATAAAAGGAGGCCAAGAGAAGTGAGATGTCGTTGTTCAAGCCATTGAGTTCCTAAGTGTCAGAGCTGGAGCTTGAACTGAAGTAATCAGGATTTAGATCAGGGTTCCTAACAACACTCTGTGTCTGTGTATGACCCACACACTCTGAGCATAACTTTAGGGACTGCATAAAACCCTGTCCTCTCACTGAAACTGAAGTTGGGGGCCCAGGGCTGGACCCTTCAGGAAGGAAAAAACTGCGGTGAAAGCCTTGTCTCCCAAAGCATGGGTACCTCACATCACAATGCAGAGCCCTGAGCTCGAGGCACTGAGACAGACCTGACAATCCAAGTTTCCCCAGAGACTGGAGGTGTGTGTGACTAACCTAAATTTAGCTTGAAGGTCACCTGTAACGCAGAGGAATCTCCCTGCCCCTCCAGCCTGTGACAGTTGATGTACCTTGGAGAGATGAGTAAGAGGCTGTCAGCTGAAGAAGCCAGACTGGCTTTGTCCCCAGCTGAGACACACAGAAACTTGGATTGAGGTGATTGTACCTAAGGCTCACTGCTAAGCAATGGTGCCCCCTGTGCACTGCCTGTTCCTCCTGAGTGGCACGAGCTGTCACTCAGGCTGAGTGGACAGTTATGACTCTGCTTCTCCACTCTGTGCTCTCCTCACTGGGTCACTGGGTCTTCAAGTCTCGGGTTCTCTACTAACGAATAGCTGTGTTAGGCAGTTTCTTGTCACTGACAAATACCCGAGGGAGACAGTTTGACAAAGGGAAGGATGGATTTGTCTCACAGTTCGGAGCTCTCAGCCTGTGCTCAGCTGGCTCCATTTCTCAGGACTGAGATGAGGCAGATGGGAGCCCAGGAGAATGATGGGAGCATGTGACAGAGGACACAGCTCACCTCATAGCAGAAGGGCTATCTGTGCTGGAGGGCTTCCCATCTTCCCCCTTCCATCCTGTCCAGGCTTCCAGCCTACAGGATGGGGCGCTCTCATTCAGGATATATTTCCCCCTTCCCTTAGCTAATCCTCTCTAGAAATCTCCTCACAAACACACCTAAAGGTATATCTCCTAAGTATGTCTCAATCCAACAAGCTGACAATCAAGACTAACCATCAGGGCCAGCAAGAGAGCTCAGCTGGTAAAGTTGCTTACCACCTAGTGTGACTGAGCTCAATTCCCAGAATCCACAGGGTGGAAGGAAAGAATCAACTCCTGCAAGTTTTCCTCAGACCTCCAACATGCTCTGCTGTACACACACCTACACACACACAACACCTACATATGTGCACACACACACACCTACACACACAACACCTACACACTCACACACAAACACTCGCGCGCGCGCGCACACACACACACACACACAAAACAACATGGTGGCTCTCAAACATCTGTAATGAGACCTGGTGCCCTCTGCTGGCCTGCAGGCATACATGCAGACAGAATACTGTATACACAATAAATAAATTATTAAAAAAAAAAAGCTTGCCTTAGGATTCAGAAAGCAAAGCTATAGAAGCTATAGAAGCCAGGTGGTGGTGGTACACACCTTTAATCCCACCACTTGAAAGGTAGAGGTAGACAGATCTCTGTTAGTTCAAGGTCACACTGAGCTACACGAAATTAATTCAGTCTTAAAGAGAAACAACTCACACAAAGATGATCTCAGCACTTGGGTTCACACGCCTTTAATCCCAGGACTCATGAGAGGTATTTAAGACAGGAACAGGGTCTCAGCAGGCATTCATTCTCCAACCACATTGAGGATAGGAAGGCATATAGTTTCTAGCCATGTTGAGGAGAGCATAGCACTCTGACTGAATCTGAGGAGCAGTGAAGTTGGGAGCAGTTTGGAGTTCCCTTTTTAGCCTGAGCATAGGTAGAGGTAAGAACTAGTGGCTGGCTGCTTTGTTTTTCTGATCTTCAGCTTGAAGCTTGAACCCCAATATCTGTCTCTGGATCTTTTATTTATCATGCTACAAGGAGAGATCAAAGAGCAAAAGAAGGAGGAGGACTCCAGGGGCCAGCTACCCAGCTACACAGCAAGACACGGAGTAAGAAGTAAAGAAAGGTATGTAGAAATAGACAAAAATAAAAGCCCAGAGGCAAAAGGCATATGGGATAATTTAAGTTAAGAAAAGCTGGCAAGAAACAAGGCAAGCATAAAGCCGGGCATTCATAAGTAATGGGCCTCCATACATTTATTTAGGAGCTGGGTGGTGGGCTCCCAAAACAATAAAAAACAACAACATATAACCCTGGGTGTACATACACACATAAACAAAAATGCTGTGTGACACATGAATATACATATGTCATAGGTACACTCACATTCACACACACAATCAGTATCACACATCTTCATATTCTGTAGTCTCCAAACCACCAACCCACGGCCAGTCCTGCCCTGTCTGCATGCACTCCAGGCTCTATCGCCAACCAGTACTTGGAGACAAATGCCCAGACGTGACGTCATCTCATCTGTATCAGAAGGGGTAACTCTAAAAGACGGGGTTCATTTTAAACACAAAGCCTTCCCACCTCCTGAAACTTGACTTGCGCCTTCATGCCAGCACATACCCCATGAGCACCTTCGTTTCTATTGCCTCCTAAACAGACTTTCTCGTTCAGAATTTAAATAAGGTCTGCACACTGGCAACCGTGGGCTTTGTCTCGTCAGGATCATATGTACACTCTGCCTGAGCACTTCCCACACGCTCCTGTGCACTGGAATCTCCCAGAGACCTTGTTAAAAGGTCTAGGGAGGGACCTGAGGTTCTTCATGTCGTTATCAGGGTTGCTGCTGCTGAGCACCCATGGACTCACATACTAAGTAGCAAAGCCACCGCCCCAGACCTGTTGGAAAGGCGACTCAGAGCCAAGCACTGCTGAGAAAGAAAGACACTCAACCTTCCCAAGAAGTGGTAATCGGGACTCACATATTAGGAGCAGAAACTTCCCAGCACCCGTGTTGAGTAGCTCATAACAACCTGTAAGTCCAGCTCCAGTGGACCCGAGACCGTCTTCTGGCCTCCTTGGGCACCTGTACTCACACATACACACTAGACTGTTTCTTGGAGTTTTTTGGTTTTTTTTTTTTTTTTTTTGATTTTTCGAAACAGGGTTTCTCTGTATTGTTTTGGAGGCTGGCCTGGAACTCCTTCTGTAGACCAGGCTGGCCTCGAACTCACAGAGATCCGCCTGCCTCTGCCTCCCCAGTGCTGGGATTAAAGGCATGTGCCACCAACGCCCGGCTAGACTATTTCTTAATGTTAATGACATGGTGCATTTTCTTCTGGCATGAGGGATGACAACAAGCTGCTGTAGCTTCCTTCCCCAGAACATGTAACTTTGTCACCAACAGCAATCACAGACACTATTATATGGAGACTTTGCAATATAATTTAAACTCATCAATGCCTTGAAACTATCATAATAACACTCCCAACCCATACCTCCAGATCTTATTATACTGCCTGTTAATAAAGAGGAAAGGGTATTGCTTTACACGGTAGACTCTGTAATGTTTATTTGTTTGAAGCAGGGTTTCACACACCCCAGGCTGACTCTGCAATGTTTGTTAGTTTATTCGTTTGAAGCAGGGTCTCACACACCCCAGGCTGACTCTACAATGTTTGTTAGTTTATTCATTTGAAGCAGGGTCTTACATAGCCCGAGCTGACTTTGAACTCACTGTGCCCTTCTTGTGAGCCTGCCTCCCCTTCTGAAGTGCTGAGATTACAGGCATGGACTACCACACCTCCTTATGCAGTGGTAGGGATCAAAAGCCAGGTCTCATCCATGCTAGGCAAGCTCTCTATCAACTAAGCTACAATACCAGCCCCTAAGTAATTGTTTTTTCATTTCATTTTGGCCTGTTTGAGACAGGTCTCAGGCATTACAATATTTGAATGAATAACTCTATTTCCATATCATTGACCGACTGACTTTGTGATTCTATGAAATTCATATTTGAGCCCCTCCACATGTGGCCAAGGGGGCTACTGGGCAGAAAGGCACCTGAACTCTACAGCCTCCTGGTTAGGTCCAGTTGGCTGTCAGCAGATGACAATCCACACTGAAGGTGGCTCTCAAGACAAACCTGGGCAGATTCCAGCTTTTCTCCATTCCAGTTGTAAGGAGCCCTGCCAGGGCACGTGTCTTGCTAGGACACATGACAAAATAGAGTCCGGCCTGAACTGGAAACCGGCTGTCCTGCTGACAGCTAGGCACTGTTTCAGCTGTGCTGTGCTGCCACATAAGGACACAAGGCATTCCCCACTGCATTTTGTGGGCTGTGGCTCAGTGACAGGGCACTGGAGATGATTTGTGCTTTGGACAAGGGTTCTGGCTCAGCAGTTTCATTCACACAGAACAGTTATTCACTTGCACACTGCCAGAGAGGGTTCAGGTCAGGTCAGAACAGGTAAAAACAAGGTCGTACCTCTTTAGTCCAGTCACTCCGCCACTAACATACCCAGCATAAGTCCCAGGACAGTGGGCTCAACCTCAGAAGCACACTCAAGTCACCATGGAGCTTCTGAAACTACTGAGCACTCTGGAGGACAGACACAGATGACTGCAAAAGCTTCCAGAAGATTCTATCTGCAGTCAAGTTGAGAACGGCTAGCCCACAAAACACTCCCCATAGTAAGAAGATATCTAAAGTCACACGCTCCCAGAAGTTCTGTGACCACCAACAGACCACAGTCACAGTGTGGACACCCATCAACACAGAGATGGACGGAAGACAAAAGACAATAGATAGCATGATGAGGTGTAACATAGGAGGCCCAAGAGGTCAACTCTGCATGGATCTGCATGGACCAGACTCAGAAGCACAATGATGAGTGAAGAAATTAAGTTTTAAATTCCACCTCTAGCATGTCAGACTTCAGGGTTTAGAATAACACCAATGGTATGTACAGATGTAGGAGAAAGCATTTTAATGTCCCCAAGGATACCCCAGGCAGATGTGATGATACAGGCCTGTAATTCCAGTATTTGGGAGATAGAGGGGAGAAGAACACAAGTTCAGAGACATCCTACATAATGAGGTCCAGGTCAGACTGAGCTACATAGTGAAACATCACCTGAAACTAACAGAGATAAACAAAAAGAGGAGGTGCATTCATCATCAGGGTTACAGCTGAAGGGCTTCCATTTTTTTTATTGTTTTTGTTTGTTTTTGAATTGTTTGATTAGGCTTGTGGTTTTTGGTCTTATTGTTTTGGTTTTAAGATGTGGTCTCAGTCTGGCGGTGGTGGCGCATGCCTTTAATCCAGCACTCGGGAGGCAGAGGCAGGCAGATCTCTGTGAGTTCGAGGCCAGCCTGGTCTACAGAGTGAGTTCCAGGACAGCCTCCAAAACAATACAGAGAAACCCTGTCTCGAAAAAAAGAAAGAAAATAATGAACCTATATTCACAGTGGGCTTAGGATAAACAAGCCAGAATGAGAGAATTTGCACAAGTTATAACATAGAAAGGGAGAATAACGAAGGCCGCCAGGACACAGTGTCCTCAGCTTTGTGTCAGGGGAAGAGCTGGGGAAGACCCAAGAAGCAGCTCCTGAGTGTACTGGTCAGAGACTGCTGAGTAACAAGTCTGACATATACACAGGACTTCCCCAACAGAGGCTCACGTGACTCGCTTAAGGGAGTCTTCGAGTCTATCTGACTCAGCATTAAAAAAAAACAAAACAACAACAACAAAAAAATCAGCAAGGTTCTTTTAAGAGGCTCTGCTAACAATTAAAAGGTGTGTAAGCACAGCTGGCAGTGGCAGTGACCACATCTCCAAGCCAGCAGCTGGAGTCACGCTTACGCCCACTATCTTGGAAAAACGGCAGTTTAAACGGCCGCAGTTTTAACAAATAAGACACGTGGCCAGAAAAACATAAAGATTTACAGTAAAGTCAGACTTGGATAAAGAAAAACCTCTAAAGGTTTACAGTGTGTTTAAAAATACACGTGAGATTGAGAGAGAAAAACAAATGGCATGTGGCGCACGCCAGTAGGATTTACTCCAGAGGCAGAGGCAGGCGGATTTCCAAAGAGAAACCCTGTCTCAGAGAAAAATAAATAAATCAAAGTAAAAGAAATAGAGTAATAATAGATCAATAAATAAGCCACGTAAAGATGGAAAATACACAGAGAGTCTGGATACTGTACGCTATTGTGTTTTTCAGTTTTTTGATTGCTCAGGAAGGAACAACTACTACAGTACACTTGATTATAAATGCTGCTGAATTAATCCAACTTATATCTTTTGAAAATTCCTTGACTTCAAAATTTAAGTATAAGCATATGTTACTTGGGAAAGGAGTTTTTATTTATGTTTCTACAGAAAATGAAAAGCTGAGGATTCCTTCCAGGCTTCTGTGGTTTGATGAACCAAGACCCCCGGAAGCAGTGGACCACGTGTTCCAACAACTGAAACAGCTAAGATGATGCAGTCTTACAGACCCCAAAAATACGGACTTATTCAGGTTTCTGAGTTTTGTCATGATCCCCATAGTATGAACAGCGCCCCCTTCCAGCACGAAGCAATTTGGAATGAGTGACGTCCTAATTCCCATCTTGTTTATAAATCTTTGTTTTCATTTAAATGGGGTTGTTTATAATTGGTTAATGATCACAACCAATCTCTTTTTAATGGTAAAAAGGGGAATTATGGTATGGGTATGGTTTTTTCATTTATTGATACAAATTCAAGGTCAATTTTGTGATGTGTATATTTCTCCTCTTGATTAAGTATTGTGCTTATACTGATCTTTCAAAACATAATGCATAATTGAATACAGACTATAGATAGTTACTTATAATAGAACTTATAGTTAGGTAAGTTAGGTTTTCTAGATATACAGAAATATATTTGAGATAGATAAACAGTCTTCAAACCTCTCAAAGACCTTCAGAAAATGGCATTTAAAATGGTTTAGGGTTTTTCTTGACAATGGGAAATGTCTGCTCCTGGTATCACCAATTACGTCTGAGAGGAAGATGGGCATCGAAGAAACTCATTATGGAGTTTACTTTCAACATGGCAAGATTAGCCATTTGGGCAAGAAACTGCTCTTGCCTAGACTGCTTGACTGTTGCTGTATAAACTGGACATGCAGAACCCACAGGAAAGTGACTGCTGAACTCAAACAATCCTTCAGGGTTCCTGCTTCATGGAAGAGTCTACAAGACTTTCTGCAGGACACAGAGAAATGACTGACAGACTGCCAATGCAGATGGACAGTTTTGAAATTTCCTGCTTTGCTAAGAAATCTTCTGGACACAGTGTGGCCTTTGGGCTGAAGATGGATGCCCCAACATTACAGAGGAACTGCAGGTGACTGTCCAGGAAGCGAGATGTCTCTGTCAATCCTACTGTTTATATATTATCCTTCTGTGGTCTTTGATGGAGTTGAAGACAGATAATTATAGATTTCCTTAGTTATGATAAAAGATAAGCTACATATAGAACTTTGGACTCACAAGGATGGGATGGATGATATTTTCTTTAAATCTTGCTGAATGCTGATAGACAAAATATTGTAACTGTGTTCTTACTTGATAACTGTTCTGTTATATATAATTTGACTATGTTAAAGTTAAGACCTTTCTTTTTGTTTAGACAGAAAAGAGGAGATGTTGGGGGGAAGCCCTGTCAATATGTCAATAAAGCGTTGTTGGCCAATAAGGAACCAAGATAGATGGGACTAGGAGTCCAGAAGGACTCTGGGAAGGAGAAACACAGGAAGTCAAGATGTAACGCCATGGGGTAGGAAGCCTGGAAAGTTCTCCGGTAAGAGAAATACTTAGATTAACAATTATGGGGTAATTACTTAAGTCAGAGCTAGCCAGTAAGAAACAAGCAAGGCCAACAGCTTCATAATTAATATAGCCTCCTGTGTGTTTATTTGGGACTGATGCGGCTCGGGAACCAGGCTGGCGGGAAGGCTTCTCTCAAGGAAAAAGCTTCTCTTTACACAAGTCTCCCCAACCTTTGATGGCAGAAAGCAGCCCTTTGGTTTTTTGGGAATTTGTTTTGTTTTGTTTTGTTTGGGAGGGGTGGTGTTTTTTGCTTGTTTGTTTGTTTTGAGCTCTCTGGGTCAGGAATTCAGGCAGGCTGTAAAAGGCATGACAGGGTTATTTCCAAGAGCTTTGGCTTCAGCTGTGAAGTTAAAAAGTTGGGGGTGACTGAGCCTCCTTACTCCATAGTATCTCTTCTGGGGTACTCTGGATAGAACCTGCAACAAAGCTATACTCACATTCAAGTGGACGGAACGCCGGCCCTGGCTTTCAGTGGGGAAATGTGTCAGCCAACTTTCAAGAAGAGTTTGTGGGATGGGAATTGTTACTGTTGTCACTTTAGAAATACTGTCTGTGGCACCTGTCCCTTATGGGCAAAAAGTGGGGCTCTTTGGGAAAAGTGGTGTTTAAGCTGACACTTAGAGGAAGACTAAGAGTTAACTTGGAAATGGGCAGGGAAGGTCATTCTATGCAGTACTTGGTCATTCCCTGCTCTCTAGAACAAAGTCCTAGAGTGAGAGGGGAGGGCGTGTGGCATAGCTGGGACAGATAGAGGCCCAGATAGGGGGCGTGGGGGTGATGGAGGAGGAAGAGTAGAGGGAAGAGGTGAGGAGATGAAGGAAACGGAGTTGAGAAGCAGGCACGGGCCAGAGGACAGTGGCCTCTCTTAAGTGTGTTAGGCTTTGGTCTTGGTCCTCAAAGCAATGGGAGTCACTGAAATATATTGAGTGAGAAACTTGTGTGCCTTCCCTGAGGAAGGATGGTGGAAGGAAGCAGCTGTATAGTTTTAGTGGTTACCAAATGACCACTGAAAACGGAAGGGTAGGTGGCGAAGGAAGAGGACAGAGAGGAGAAGGCTTGGGGTCAAAACAGATCCAATTCAGGACAAGCGCAAGGTGAGGGGTCAGAAATCTGAAGAACATCCCTTCATCCAGGCTCATCTCTCTTTTTAGATTTACATTTGTTTTTATCCATATGTATCTGTGTGTGTCTGTACACATATGTGCTCCTGTATGTGGGTGCCCAAAGAGACCAGAAAAGGATGTTGGATTCCCCTAGAGCTGGAGTTACAGGCAGTTACAAGCTACCCAGTGTAGTGTGGGTGCTGGGAATTAACCCCCATCCTCAAAAAGAGTAATCGGTACCCTTAACCAGTAAGTCATCTCTCCATCCCCCACTCCCTCCATCCCTCCCTTCCTTTCTCACTCTTTAGATAGAGTCTCACTCCACTGATCAAGCTGGGTCTCACTACATAGACCAAGATGACCTCAAACTCATAGCCCTACCCTGTCTCCACCTCCCAAGTACTGAGATTAAAGGCACATGCCAACAAGCGCACCCACGTAAGCATTTCTAATACTCAGATCCATGTATCACCACCGGTATGTATACCCTGCTGACATCAGCCCAGACCTGCATCCTTTCAGACTCTTCCTGATCCAGAAGCTTCAGGATCTATGGGATTCTGGATACAGAAGGCAGCTTTCAGTAAGGCGTGGTGTCACACTCCTGTAATCCCAGACCGGAACTTTGTAAGTGGAGGCATGAGGAGGCAGATCAAAGGTTGAAGGCCATTCATCCTCAGGTGCACAGTGAGTTCAAAGTCACCCTAAGCTACAAGAGACCCAGTCTCAAAAGAAGAAAAGGAGGGGGGGGGAAGAATGGTGGGGGGGAGAAGGTGGCAGTGGTGGTGGCAGCTTCCTGCTCACTCCGAGATGCATCATATCTCAAGCCAAGGTCTAAACAACACCCCCAGCCCTCACCATCCAGACTGCCTACACCTGAAAATTCAGTCTCCAGTTGCGGCCCCAGTGACACTGAAGGTGAAAGTCTACAGCTATGCATGCAGACCCAAGCATGGAATGTCCCGATTGGGTCCTCTGCATAACACAGCTTTAACATCTTAACAGCCCCGCCATGAAGGCTTCCTCACTTATACTTCTTTCTTCCCACTGAATAAATTGTGAGCTGTTTATTTACAGGGACCAAGCTATTTTCATCAGTGAGTGAGGAAGAAGGGTCAGTCGCCTGCTGGTGATGAATCACACTTGATTGCCACAGGATGGAGTTAGCTTGGGAGTCAGGGCCCTGGCCTGCTAGTATGGCTTCCCTCTTCTGCTTAGAGCCTAGTGTCCTGCCTAAGGCCTCGGGGACCCACAAAGCCAGAGTTTTCAAGTATGGGTCCTATAGCTCCCAAACTGAACCTTTATCCTTCATTCAAGAAGACATTTTCTTTCTGTACAAATGTGTGCCTATAATCCGTCCCAGCCAGTGTGTGTGGCCATAATCCCAGACAGTGTGTATGTGTCTATAATCATCCCAGCCAGTGTGTGTGTCTGTAATCCCAGCACTTAGGAGGTTGGAACTGAAAGGATTGTGAATTTAAACCAGCCTGAGCTACAAAGAATGTCGTGAGCTGTGTTTTTGGGGCTGCAGTTGAGAACAGGTGAGCAGGCCCAGGTCCCTTCCTAAGTGGGGGAAAAAAACGCCCAAGTTTATTGTTATTTAGACAGGAGACATTCACCACCAAGGCCAGGACACCCTGCTAATGTCTTAAGGACAATAGGAGTGATTTGAGCTCTCTGAACTCATGGCAAGATGGAATGAACTCCCATTTATAGGTCCTGTCAAAAGATAAACTCTATCAAAGGGGGGCAGGGGCAGGAGTAATGATAGAAGCCTTTGACCCCGGCCACTTCCTGTGGTCTTCAGACTCACATCCCTTCTCCCACCTTCCACTCACCCCCGCCCCTCCCCTCCCCACCCCACCTGTTCCTTTAAAAAAGTTAGATGAGTGCCCTTGACCAGGGACACCTCTGCTGCTGACAGACTTGGGCCAGTGTCTTGGAGTATAGATGGACCCTGTGACCTCCTCACCCCCAAAAAACCATGGGGTCCAGCACCAGCCCATGGCCCCACTATGTACTTCATCTGTAACCTCCCTTCTTTTTGAATGGGGTGTGGGCTGCATGAATCCTGTTCAGAGATGAGCCCAGGCAGTGGATCAAACTTTGTTCAAGCCTCAGCTATGACCCAGTTTGCTGTGTGGTCTCAGGAAAACCTCTCCCCCTCTCTGAGCTGTTAATCCTCTTCTGTCATGAAAGCTCACTCACTGCCAAGTCAAACAAAATTCCCAAACTATCTAGATTTTACATGGCCAATGAAGGGGGCTACATCATCATCCCAGTCCCCTCTGCCTTGTTGAAGAGGATTGCTAAAGGTTCAGGCCCTGTGGGCAGGTCCTTCCAAAGGGTTCTAAACTGATTCCTAGGGAAGGAGAGAAATGAGAGCATCATTATTCAAATGCACTGGTCTCCACTAGCCTGCCTCAGAGCTGACAAGCCCAGCGAAGTGGCCCAGTCTATAACCTCAGCACTCAGAAGGCAAGGCAAGAGGCCAGCCTGGGCTACACAGGAAAATCCTGCCGGAAGGAAGTGTTGGTGGGGAGATAAAGGAATAGCAAGCATGCCCATTTCCCTGAGATCATAGCCCTAGGGTCTAGGAGTTCACCAAGCAATGGGAGGAAGCAGCTACAATAGAGCCCTAGAGTGCTGAGAGCCAGGCCTATCCAAGGCTTTCTCAGAGACCCTGAAGAAAGGACAAAGGGAATAATAGTTCCATGACCTTCCCCAGGGGCAGACTTTGCAAGGCCTGTCTGGGTCTGTGGCCCGAGCCTCAAAGGACTTAGAGCTTTGGTTCTGAGAACTAGGCTTTCCCCCCCTGAAGAGACTGGAGTTATAGCCCCAAGGCCACTGTGTGCTTGCTCAGTCTCTGAAGTATTTGAGACATCCCTGTTACCTCACCTCTGCTCAACATTGCATGGTTAGCCTCCTGATGACATGTCCGACTGTATGACAGCATTCTGCTAACTCTGCCTCACTGTCTCCCCTGCAAATAGTAAATAAGATGCTGTAGCTTTTTTTGTTTGTTTGTTTGTTTGTTTTTCCGAGACAGGGTTTCTCTGTATTGTTTTGGAGGCTGTCCTGGAACTCTGTAGACCAGGCTGGCCTGGAACTCACAGAGATCCGCCTGCCTCTGCCTCCCGAGTACTGGGATTAAAGGCGTGCGCCACCAACGCCCGGCTCAGCTTCCTATCTTCTTTTCTTCTTTGTCTTCTCATCTCCTGGTCATCCCTTCCGCTTAGGAATCTGTCACTGAAGAATAAGTTGCTAGCCCAGGTCAACGAGGACCCTGGTTTCCATACAGATGGAGTGCTGATGAGTCCTTAAACCTGTACCCCGTGCTTGTCCAGTGTCAGGTCTCTACCTGACATGTATAACTGGACACTGTTGTGCCCAAGTTCTGAACCCCAAAATCACCAAGAGGCCCATTTCGATGCAAAAGCAAAGAGTCTTTTATTGTAGATGTTTAATGAGCTAACCCCATTAGCTCAGGCCCTTCACCACGTTACCATGTCGAATGGCTGGAGAAAGACCCCAAGCAACCTCCAGGCAGGGACCTTAAAGGGCAGCATGAGGGGTGTGTCTAGGGGTATGAAACAGTCTCAGGATTGGTGCGCTTCTAGGTTTGGGTGACCCGCCCGTGTTGATTGGTCAACTGGTTGTTATGGCCCATAGGCCCTCCCAGGGCGGTTGCTATGTTCTGCATGTCACTGTTATGCACTGTCTGTAAAGCACACCCAGAGCCGTAAAGCACAGCCCTGCCAGCTAATGTCTGATTGGTTCCTTGCCACGAGGAGGGCATCTGACCTTAGTGACCAGGACAGGGGCAGCAAGGTCATGCAAGCACATGTTAGCCTGTAATGGCTGCTAAAATGGGGGACTGGTCACTACAACACCACAAACTCAGTGTGACCCAAACCATGCTTTCTATCCCTTTTTGTCACCTCAGACACCTGATCTTTACTCCCATGTGCTGACTGACCCTGTGTGAGTTTTCAGCTGGAAGTTGGACTACCAACTTCCAAAACAATGTCCAGCCCTCCCCTCGCATAGCTGAGTGACTCGAGCCCTTTGGGAAGGAGGGATTAGGTAGATGAGACATGAGAACCTAAAACGTGATGACGTCCCTATGTACCTCTTCAGAGACTGCCCAGACTGTGCTCTGGTTGTTATTGCTATCAAAATATTAATTTATTTACCCTAACACCACAATTTTTAAAATTTAAATAAAAAAAAAAACTAAATCTACATGTCCCAGCGTCCCTCTAAGGAAACAGCCCTGAAGCTAGAAAAGCTAGGAGTTAGCAGAAATCGGAGTAGCCTTGGTTCTCCCTTAGGGATGGGAGTAAGAGTGGGCAGGAAGAAGCATTTGGGGAAACTTTATTGGGATCACAAGGGGCAAAAGTTCCTCCAGACAATTATCTGGTTTATATTAAAAGTGCAGCAGCAGAGAGAGTTATGTTAAAACTGGGAGGCAAAGGATGCACAGCACAGAGTGGTTCAACAGTGTAGCCATTAACTGGGGGAAAGCAGCCATCACCGCCAGGCGCAGTGGGGCGCACGGAGGCACACCTGTAGTCTAGCACTCACAGGAGGATGGTAAGTTCCAGGCCAGCCCTGGCAACAGAGTGAACCAAAGAAACCTGTACATTCAATAAAAGGTGATGTCAGAGCTGGGCATGGTGGCACACATCAGTAACGCCAGCACTCAGTTGTCTGAAGAAGGAGAATCACAAATTCAAGGGCAGCCTGTACTGTATAGCAAGACCCTCATAAGAAAGGGAGGGTAAGGGCTGGAGAGATGTCTCAGAGGTTAAGAGCACTGACTGCTCTTCCAGAGGTCCTGAGTTCAATTCCCTGCAACCACATGGTGGCTCACAGCCACCTATAGTGAGATCTGGTGTCCTCTTCTGGCTTGCAGACAGACATGGAGGCAGGATGTTGTATTCATAATAAATAAATAAATAAATCTTTAAAAAAAAAAGGGAGGGTAAGAGGAAAGGAGATGAGTTGTGCTCTGTGTGTCTGGCATGATGCATATTAGCATGTGCTTTGTACATATGCATATACACATATATGGATATAAATATATGTGTGTGTACATGTGTGCATGCGTACTCACAAACATTTTCTGGATGAAAGGGAATAGGTGGGTGGATGAACGGGTGAGTCGGTGGATAGGATGGGGGAGAGTACACATGTAGATGAGAGGGTGGGCGGGTGAGTAAGTAGACAAGTGAATAGGTAAACAGGTAACTAGATGGATGAGTGAATGGGTGGTTGAACACAACCTACCTCCAGCCTTCAGAATAACCCTGAGAATGAACCCCAGTTGATGGAACTGTTTGGGAAGGATTAGGAATGTGGCCTTATAAAGGAAGTGTGTCACTAGGAACAGGCTGGGAGATTAGTGCTCTCTCTCTCTCTCTCTCTCTCTCTCTCTCTCTCTCTCTCTCTCTCTCTCTCTCTCTCTCTGTTTTCTCAACACGGAAGCTGCTCAACTATCATACCTGCCTGCCGTCATGTTCCCAGTCATGATAGTCATGGACCCAACCCTCTGAAAAAATGTAAGCAAGCCTCAGTTAAACCCTTTGTTTTGCTGGGCGATGGTGGCGCACGCCTTTAATCCCAGCACTCGGGAGGCAGAGGTGGACGGATCTCTGTGAGTTCAAAGCCAGCCTTGTCTACAGAGCGAGTTCCAGGACAGCCTCCAAAACAATACAGAGAAACCCTGTCTCAAAAAACAAAAACAAAAAAACAAAAAAAAAAAAAACCCTTTGTTTTATAAGTTGTCTTGGAGCTTTATCACAGCTGTAGTAAAATAACAAAGACAAACTCTCTTTAGCCTCAAGGCCAATGGCATAACTACTCATCCTCCCTCCTTCTGCACCTTCTCTCTGTGGTCATAAATAATCTACCTCTTCTCACAAGGTCTCTAGTCCAGACCTGGGTTAAAGTGAGCAAACTCCTGGAAGAGACACTTGCGGTCCTGTGCTGTCACCTAGTGGAAATTTTGACACTGCAGAGACAATGCTCACAGCACGCAAGAATTTAGCAAGGCTCGTGATGGATTAATAAACTGGTATGAAATCTTTCTTTGAAAGGATGAAAGTAGTATGCTAATTCAGATACACAGACCTTGGAGTAAGTGAGCAATGAATGCATATCTAGTTAAGCCAAGGAGGAAAAAGGGAGCCACCAGAAACCTCCATTTGGGAGTTTGAGACCCCACTCACCACCCATCCATGGCTTCCCCTTCCCTCTCTAGACTTCACAATGTGCAACTATGGCCCATGCCAGAAAGTTCAACCACACACAAGGCCTTCTCATGTACCTTAGCTTATTTCATCACACAGGATTATTACTTAAGCAAGAAAAAGACATCTGTAGGAAGTTATTAGGAAACTTTCAGAATGAAGAAACTGGTCTTGGAGAATACTAGAACAGAACAGCTTAGAAGAGCCCAGGTGGAGAGAAATTGAGGCTCTCTCAAGGTTTCCAGCAACCTGTCCCAAAATCGAATTGCTGCATCAGAGGGTCTGATGGTGGGCCTCCCGTGGACTATGTGACCCAATGGGTGTGTGTGTGTGTGTGTGTGTGTGTGTGTGTGTGTGTGACTTTAAGTAGCAGTTAGGCAAGGTAACAAACCCACAGGGCAAAGCACATTCTCAAAGCAGCTTCCATCTTAGGACTGGGGAAACGAACCTCTTACTGTTACAAGTGCAACTACTCACCACACAGCAGTCTAAGTAGAGAAACCAGGCAAAGAGTTTATTCAAAAGGAAGGTGACTTTATTTGAAAAACCATCTTTTTTGGGGTAGGAGGAGGTCTCACACTGTAGCTAGGAAATTAATGCGAGGGTTATGTCGGGGCCCATAAAAATGGTTTTGCTTCATCTTGTTTAAGGTCAGAGAGTTCAAAACTATCCTTATTCTTCCAAAGTCGTAAGACCTAAAGATCTAAGGCATGGCTACTGTAGGATGTTTGGTCTTAGGCAAGGATGTCTTACCTTAATAATAAGAGACTTGGTCTTTAGTGTGGTTACTCTAAACCCTTAAGGCCAGATAACAAGAGACTTAGTAGTCTAAGGCATGGTTACCAAATATTTGGAGAATTAAGGAAGAAAGTCTGTTTCTTTATTTGTATCTTGATAAAGAAGTCTTTGCCATTTTCCCCTTTTTGGTTGGGGTATTTAAGAATGCTGAAGAGCCGGGCGTTGGTGGCGCACGCCTTTAATCCCAGCACTCGGGAGGCAGAGGCAGGCGGATCTCTGTGAGTTCGAGGCCAGCCTGGTCTACAGAGCGAGTTCCAGGACAGCCTCCAAAGCCACAGAGAAACCCTGTCTCGAAAAACCAAAAAAAAAAAAAAAAAAAAAAAAAAGAATGCTGAAGAATAAACTTGGGGTGTTCAGTATTCACTGAATTGCCCTCCTGACTCTATTCTGTATCTCTCTGTCTTTTCCTTAGCATCTTTACCTGCCATTTCTCAATCCACAATCCCCCTCTCAGGCACAAACACGGGCTATAAAGACAGGTGCCATACATAAAGACAGGCTACTACAGGGTTACACAGGGTTCTGGTGCCTTCTCACAGCAAGTGGGTCACAGGACACAAGTTATCTGTCATTGTCCTAGCACTGGTGTCTGGAAGGAATAAGGACCTTCTAAAGAGTCACCCTCACTCTTACTTATCTGGGTTCTTGAAAGGAGGTACTCCCAGGAACTGGAGTCTCTCCCAGTATCTCATGGGGAGAAAAGGCTTAAGCGTGGTGCCAACCAACCCAACAGGGGAGCTCATCCCCAGAGAGATTCCATGCTGTGCCAATAACTTGTCAGGCGTCCTGTAGGAGACTGGAGGGTGATAGGCCAGTGACCCAAGATCACACCTTGGCCAGGACTGCTTAGCTAGGACACTGTAGGTGAACTTTGAGTGGTTGTCTCTCTACCAATGGCCATGTTGAATAAATCTCCCTTGCTGTTTTTCATCAGTAATTTGATTCTTTTAATTGGTTTATTAAAGAGTAGCAGACAAATATGGCTTGTTGGGACTTACAGGGTCACAGACTCCATTTTTTTTTTTTTTTTTTTTGGTTTTTTCAAGACAGGGTTTCTCTGTATTGTTTTTTGGAGCCTGTCCTGGAACTCGCTCGGTAGACCAGGCTTGGTCTAGAACTCACAGAGATCCGCCTGCCTCTGCCTCCCGAGTGCTGGGATTAAAGGCGTGTGCCACCACCACCCGGCCAGACTCCAATTCTTAACTCTGATAACATCAGATTTTCCAGTCCTCTCACCCAAGATCATTTCCTCTGACTATTCCTGTCACTGTTTAGGCACACATTACATGGCTGAGCAGGCTTGAGGGTAGGTATCTGTCAGGTTCTCTTGCTAATGGCCTAACTCTTAAGTAATGGGTGACAAAAAAAAAATCCTTAATGCATCACCCAGTGGGGGCCCCCCACAAGCAACTTTGTAACCCAGTGGGGACACCCTCAGATGACCCTATCATGCAAGGTGCCACCCTAGGGCTACGGAAACTTTGGATCTCACCTCCCATTCATTTTCCAACACAAGCAATGTTAACACCAGCTATATCATTGCTTGGAATCTAAGTGACCCAATCTACCCAGAATAGATAGCTAATGCCTCTGGGCCTGTCAACCACCTTTCGGGAAGGCTGATTCACCTAAGGAGGTTGGAGGAATAATTATCCCCTTAATGAACTAGCTTGCTTTTCCTTCCCCAAAAGCCTCTCCTTGGGGTAGATGAGGCTGTACTGTGAGCGTCTGTCATTCAGCCTGCCCATTTTTCTAGGTTAGAACTCAGGAAAGTATAATTTCTTTCTCCTCTTTATTCCCTTTTCCAAATACTGGCCAAAGGCTAAGCATGCCTTTCCAGGCTGTCAGTCTGTGAAGCACCCTCTCCCCTCCCCATATGGCTGTTTGTCTAACATGTTGGCCTCAAAGGGCTTGACTTTCTTTTCCCTTGCCTGGCAGCTGCTGAGATTTACAGCAGTGTTTTTCTCTTAAACTCTTAATTGTCCTCAAGCTTCCTTTGAAGTCTGTTTTTAAAGGCTTTTATTTTTACACACTTAAACATATGAAGTCCCTAAAGCCATTAACATACAAGTAACATGCAGACTGGGCAGGTTGTGTTTATATATTTAGGAATACACACCTGCCAATTAAAAAAGTGGGGGCTGGAGACATGGCTCAAAGGTTGAGTACTGATTGTTCTTCCAGAGGTCCTGAGTTCAATTCCCAGCACCCATATGCAGCTCATAATATAAGAGTCTGATGCCCTCTTCAGGTGTGCAGGCAAAGCACCCACAGACATTAATCTTTTTAACAACCAACAAAAAGAGGCCATGAATTTAAGAGAGAAAGCACAAGGGGAGGGCCCCTGGGAGAGGTCGCATGAAAGACCAGGAAGGGGATAATGTGACTATACTTAATACTTAAAAATTTGTACGTTTTATTTCAGTTTTGTGTATACATGCACATAAGATCGGGGGGGGGGGTTGGCCGGGTGGTGGTGGCGTACGCCTTTAATCCCAGCACTCGGGAGGCAGAGGCAGGCGGATCTCTTGTGAGTTTGAGGCCGTGATGGACCGATAGCCTCAGAAATACAGAGAAACCCTGTCTCGTAAAAACAAACAAAAAAAAATCAGAAGTGCATCAGGTTCCCTGGAGCTGAGTAGCAGTGGCACATGCTACGCCACACATGGATCCTCTGAAGGTCTTTTTTTTTTGGTTTTTCGAGACAGGGTTTCTCTGTAGTTTTGGATGCTGTCCTGGAACTCACTTTGTAGACCAGGCTGGCCTCGAACTCAGATCCGCTTGCCTCTGCTGGGATTAGGCGTGCGCCACCAACACCTGGCTTTGAAGAGCTCTTAATTGCCTAGCCATTGCTCCAGACTTTAAGAACCTAGCCCCCTCCATTCGCTGATTGTGACTTTTACTATCACCTCTCATTTCTGACTCACAGCTCCTGTTCAACAGAGCTGCTGCTGACTCAAGGTTTCTTCTACATAAAACTTCCTTCTCCTTCAGGCCCCAAATACTGACTCTTGCTCTTGTCCTTGTGTCCTATCCGACAAGAGTGGATGCCCAACCTAAGAGCAGTAACACACTGTTGGGAGGTGGGGGGCAATGAGGCTGCCATGTGCAAAATCCAAAAACTAGGGCTATGAAGGACCCATGGAAAATTCACATCTTCTTGTAGATGACTTGACCCCCAGGATCCACAATGGAGAAGCAATTCCTACAAACTGTTCTCTCATCACTACCCAAATGTTTGTGTATGCACACACTAGCAAATAGTTTAACATAAAATAAACTGAGGTTGGCCATGGCTCATCCTGACCTACTGAGAACACTTATGAGACTAGCATACTATAGGCAAAATCAATCTAAAGCAAAGCTTGTCTTAAAGTTGAGAGAATCCCTTCAGTTTAAGGGATGCTGCACCATAGTGAAAACTGCAGAGCCAGCAGCACCTCAGTGGGCTGGCACCATGGGATTACATTCTTTAAGCTGGACTAGGCCACCGACCAGACTCAGCTTTAAAAACAGAGCTGGATGGGGCTGGAGATGACACAAAGGCACTGACTGGCTGCTCTTTGAGGATGGGAGTTGAGTCCCAGCACCCACTTGGGGCTAAAACACTTTGTTGCTCTAGTTCCAAGGTGATCCAACACCCTCTTCTGGCCTCCTCGAGTGCTGCACACATAAAATAGATCTTAAAACAAATTCTAAGTGGGACTGGGGAGGTGAGGTGGCTGAGGGTCAGAGTACTTGCTGTGCAATCCTGAGGATGTGAGGGAAAAGAGAGGAAGAAAAATAGGCCGTGGGTTTGACACCTGAGACATCTCTCAAATTGACAGTCTCGGGGATATCCCACACCAACAGTAGATGCATAAGGTAGCTTGGGCTCTCCCTCTTGTTCAGATTTCTAAGATAAACCAAGAAGGAACTCTAGATATTGCCATCCTTAGGGGACGGTAACAAGGATGCTGAGACAGACAAGTTTTAAATTTCCATGACTACTGACTTCTACCCTTTAGCTAGGAACCCAGAATGTGCATAGCCTCCTTTTCTAGGTCTTCCTAGGGATATGGGTAGGCACTATGCTGGGACTCTTGGCAACCAGAATATAATATTTAAGGCCAGATGAGCTTGTAACACGTTTGGAGGTATAGGTGGGTGGATAGACAAGCAATGCCAAGCATGAAGCTAGCTGAAGCCAGGCTCTCTAGAGGCAGAGCCAAGTGGATCTGAGTTCGAGGCCAACTTGGTCTTGATCTGTAGAACATGTTCCAGGACAGCCAAGGCTACACAGAGAAACTGTCTCCTAAAACAAAACAAAAACAATGTTGGGCGTTGGTGGTGCACACTTTTTGGTTTTTCGAGACAGGGTTTCTCTGTAGCTTTGGAGGTTGCCTTGGAGCTCCCTCTGTAGACCAGGCTGGCCTCGACTCACAGAGATCCACCTGCCTCTGCCTCCCAAGTGCTGGGATTAAAGGGGTGGTGCACACCTTTAATCCTAACAGAAACAGGCGGATCTCCAAAATACAGAGAAACCCTGTCTCGAAAAACCAAAAAGAGTGGTACAAGGGACCGACTTATGGCAACTTTACAAGACAATGGTCATGTTTTCACAATGTCAAGTCCCACAGCTGAGCACCACTGGATCACAACCCAGAGGCAACCATCCTGGCTGGACAACTCCAGTAAGGGCATGCCAGTCAGGACAGCCGTTTGATATTCGGCTGTAAAGGTTCAAAAGGACTGATGCTGAAGAGTCTATGGAAGCTTTTTATTTATGTGTTTTACATCTCTAGAAAAAGAATCCCAGGATTTTCCCTCCTGTGTGTTTTCGTCTTGCTTCTTCATGGTCCATGATGCCAGCTGAGGTTGTCAGTACAATGAAGCTATAGAGGAAAGAAACAGTGTTGGTTGAGTGTAAACATTCCACCATGCATCACTCACACCACCTTCAACAATGCTCAAGCCACCCTCCCTAGCAGACAAGAGACTGATGCTGCCTAGGAAGGCTGGTGTACCACTGCCTAGCAGAGCACTCTAGTGCCGATCAAATGAATCCTGGAACAAAAGACAAAATCAAGAGACCCAGATGCACACCGCCCTGACAGAAAACAAAGATGAAGCTAAGCTGGGCATGGTTGCACAGGCCCTTAAATCCCAGACTTTGAAGGAAGAAACAGGCAATTTGCATTTCATATCAGTGAGACCCTATCTAAAACAAAAGGCCAATGAAATGTCTTGGAGGGTAACGGTGCTTGCTGTCATGCCTGAACCCATATGCTAGAGAACTTAAACGAAGAAACTTCAGTTCAAACCCAGCCATATCCCAACATTTAAAGCATCAACCTTGAGCCGGGCGTTGGTGGCGCACGCCTTTAATCCCAGCACTCGGGAGGCAGAGGCAGGCGGATCTCTGTGAGTTCGAGGCCAGCCTGGACTACCAAGCGAGTTCCAGGACAGCCTCCAAAGCTACAGAGAAACCCTGTCTCGAAAAACCAAACCAAAAAAAAAAAAAAAAAAAAAAAAAATCAACCTTTAATTGTAGAAAATCGACTCACCCAAACTGACGGGATGGGAGCAGATTGTTCTGCCATTTTTCTAGGTCTTTGAGCTGCACATCAAATCTAGGGCTGATCACTCCACACTGTAAAAGTAAACCAAGGATTAAATTCTTTACACTTTACCAAAAACCTAAAACAAAATGGCTTTCATACCTGCTGTAGTCAATGATTCAAAACCAATCACCCACATTACAGGTACCTACTCTGTGCACACCTTTGTTCTATAAATGCCATTCAAACAGTAAAGAGCATGGTGTAGCAGCATACATCCAAGAGCCCTGGTGCTCCAGAGGTGGAAAGGCTGAGTTCTAGGACAGCCATGGCCACACAGGGTAATCCTGCCCCAGAAACACCATCCCCACATGTATGGACTGTACACTCCTGCCTGCAGGAAAGAGCCATGTCAAGTAAGACCAAATGACTTAGGTCATATGGTAGTACCTGGAGAACTGCCCCACAACAAATCATCTCATACAGAAACTGAGACCCAAGTAATCTCATTTTTACAGTTCAAGAGGGCTGCAAGCTCAATAGTAGCTTGCCAAGCACAAAGATGCATGCGTACAGAACTAAAATCCATTTTTAAAAACCTATAAATTTAAAAGAGCTCCTCACCTCAATCACTGACTGCAAATCCTCAAGTACAGAGGCAGAAAGGCTCCCACTGTTACATTTAACAGCCCTGTGTGACTCAAATTACCCCTTCCTCTTAACTCAGGATGCCACAGGACATCCATGCAAGAATTGACAGTCACACACCAACTATGAAAGATGGAACTTGGCAAAGGCCTTCCAATAGCTTAAGTTCTATCTCCCCGAAGATAAGACTGTCGACCTTATCCTTCCTTGGCTCCATCTTTCTTCTGTCTGCTGGCTGTCATGGACTACAGCCCTCAAATCTTTACTCCAGCTGTGAAAACCTCTCCAGAGGAGGAACCAGCACAGCCAAGAGCAAGAAAGGATAAAATATGAAGGCCAGGTCTCTCTTCTACAGTCTTCTAACACCTTATATGCAGGTATTCTCTTGTACAGGGCAAGTAAAGCTCAGAGAAAATAACCTACACAATCTCCAGTAAGCACCACACCACATGCTGCTCTACCTACACCAGCTCCCTCTTCCTCCAGGCTAAGTAACTGGCTAGAGACATGAGCCTGATTAATGTTTCCTAAAATCAGGGAAAACACGACAGATATATCCACTTCAAAAGCACACCTGGCGTGTGTTGCCACTGCAACAAATGACTCAAAACTAGCCTTGCCGTTGCTTCACCTTTCCAAGACCTCAGAAGCAGTAGTGATAAGCTATAAATATTGAGAAGAAATTTTTTGAAACAAAAACCTTCAGGTCAGGATGACCTCACCACTGCCACTGGCCATGTATTTTACTGCATGGTTCTAGACCAGTGCTTTTCAACCTTCCTAATGCTGTGATTATATTTTAGTGACCCCCAACCATAAAATCATTTTTTTTGGTTTTTCGAGACGGTTTCTCTATTGCTTTGGAGATTGTCCTGGAATTCGCTCTGGCCTTGAACTCAGGAGATCCACCTGCCTTTGCCTCCTGAGTGCTGGGATTAAAGGCGGGAACCATCAACGCCCGGCCCATAAAATCATTTTTTGTTGCTACTTTGTACCTGTAATTTCGATGCTGTAAATAAATAAATACGTTTACCAAGGGGCGTGGTGGTCCACACCTTTAATCCCAGCACTGGGGAGGCAGAAGCAGGCAGTTTTCCAATGGTCGCAAGCAACCCCTGTGAAAAGGTAGTTCAATCCCCAAAGGGGTTGAGATCCACAGATTGAGAAGTGCTGGACTAGAGGTTCTCAAACTCTTTGTAGATAAGAAAGCGATCTGCCTCAGTCACACCATCAGTTACTGTCCCAACCACCAGCTATCTATTAAACCATTAAGTCAAAAGACAGGATCCAATAGTCTGTTTTGCTTTGCTGATGACAAAACTAACAGGCAGTCCAGATATCAGACACAACTAATGCACACTGACAAACCCAGAGCAGCCATCAACCCTGGGGCTTAGACTTCAGTGATGCTCTGGAGGTTGAGATTCGTAAAAGGCCATATTGAGACCCCATCCTGAAAACAAGACAGACCCAGCACACCACCAGTACTAACAAATTGTTTACATACTAAACATGAAGCTACTGTAATCAGTAAGTCAGCTGGATTACCAAGGCCTAGCTCTATCTTACACCAAACTAACCAGAAACTTGAGCAAGCAACAATTGACATGTAGTATTTAAAAAGCCATCTTAGTCAATCCCTTAAATCTGGGAGTGAAGCAAGGTTGACAGCAATACATGTAACTTGCAGACAAATGCAAAGTGAGGATAAGCGTCTTTAAAGAGACAAGCAAGTCTTACCTTGTTCAACCTGCCTGTGAGGTTCACCACTATTTTCCCAGCTCTGTGGTCATCAATGATTTCAAATTCACCAATGTAACCTGAAAACCAAGTGACTAGTATCAAACCAAAGGCACTAGCCCTAAGCTGCATGCCCAAACACCACTTCTTGCCTCCATTTTTCTCCCTTGCACCTGATTCTGCAGATAATTCTTAAAACTCCACAACACGTAAGAATTTAGGAGTTGACACTGAAAACCATTTCTAGCATGACCATCTCCCCCACCCTCCCCAGTGTTCAGTGGTACACTCCCAATGGCCAGTCACTAGGATCACCTCTCCTGCCCAACTGGCTTGCAGTGACCTGTGACATTAAGTCCATACTCTGCCATGGGAACCCATAGGACAACTTCCTTACTGTCAAAAAGTCAAGACGCCAATACTCACCATGCTTCATCATCACAGTCAGGAACCGAACGATAACTTTGGAGCAGGGCCTGATGAGGACCTGGCGTTTGCCTCTCTTCTCAGCATTGTTGATGCTCTTCAGAGCATCAGCCAGGACATTCATACGCACCATGGTGACTGAGGGAATGATAGGGTTTGCTTGTATCAACATCCAATCATGCCTCTGAAATTTGTCCTACTCCCACCATTCCCACCAATAAATTTCCTTAGGTCTAAGCAACATTCCCAACACCCAGGAAAAGTTCATTACGACTTGCTGACTCTTCTCCCGCACTCATAATCTATTCATTCAAGACATTCACGTTCACACCTCCCAGCACAACAGCTGGAGAAAACGACACACACAAAGGCACATTACAAAGATAACCTGAGAAACAATGGGACTTAACAGCCAAACGGAAAGGGGAGACTGTCACTAGTTCAGAAGTCTCAACAACGTTTGCCAATAACCAACTCATTTTCAGGTAACCACTTAACACACTTCCGACAAAACCCCTCCCAGGAGCAGCTTTACGTGATACCCAAACGGCTTCCTGGAAGGCAGGGCTGCTCTCACCGCTCGTAGAGACGCAGCCAAGGCATGTTTCACGTGCCAACCGTAAACCCCGACTTGACTCCCTAACTTAGCTGTGAATGGCTGGGCAGAAACCCCAATGCCAATATTGGCCACGGCTACGCGGGATGCCCGGAACTCCAGGGCGCCCGCAGACACGAGAAGCCGCAAGGCCCACGCCGGCCACCGTCCCAGCCGGCCCGGGCAGAGGGGAACTCTGCCTGCAGCCGTCGGCCAGCTCCCACAGGGCGCGGCTCATGGCGTTCCCGACCCGACAGGCGGAGGCTGCGACCACGGCAGGGCTCAGAGTGCCTGCGGGACTCCGAAGCCGAGCCCCGGGCACAAGGATAGCGCGGATGCCGGTGGATGAACACGGAGCTTCACAGAGATGAACTCACCGGCGCGGAAAGATGGCGGAAAGAGGCTGGGACGGCCGAACGCACGGAGTTATGGGAAGCGGAAATGCTATCGCGAGACTTCATGGTCACACACCCAAAAAAAAAATAGTGTGGGTGATTTCTTATAGGACGATCGATGCGAGGGCGGGGAGGTTTCGAATGGGAGGACTGAATTCTTAACTGTTTAGGTCTTGCGCTGTAGCTCAGGTTAGTTTGGAAATCGCTGCAGTCCTTCTGCCTCAGTTAGGGTCCTGGCATTAACACCACGGCGGGCATTTCCTTGGTTTTTTTTTTTTTTGTTTGAGATAATTAAACTCACTAGGTAGCTACGACTGTGCTGGATCTGTCTGGACCAGGCTGATTTCTACCTGCCTGATCCACCTGGCTCTGCTTCCTAGTTCTGGGATTAACGGCCTGCACCACAGTACCCGGCGGTTTTGGTTTGAATGGCGTTTGCCCTTTGGAGGCTGGAACTCACCAGCATGCTCCAGGCTGTCCCCAGATTCATGTAGTCCTGACTCAGCATCGCAAGTGGGATTACTACCATGGTACACTTTTTCTTCTCCCATTCTTTAGTCTTTTATTATGTAGCCCGAGTTGGCCTCAGATTAGTGATCCCTCTACCTCACCTGCCTGGAAACTGGGGTTACACCAGAAACGAATCGATTGTCTCCTAGCCTGGACTATTAAGTTTCAAGCCAACAGAGGTTTATTTTGTTTTTTTTTTATTTTTTATTTTTATTTTTTTTGGTTTTTCGAGACAGGGTTTCTCTGTGGCTTTGGAGGCTGTCCTGGAACTCGCTTGGTAGTCCAGGCTGGTCTCGAACTCACAGAGATCCGCCTGCCTCTGCCTCCCGAGTGCTGGGATTAAAGGCGTGCGTCACCAACGCCTGGCCAACAGAGGTTTAATAAACTTTATTCCACCTTTAATCCCAGGACTCCGGAGGCAGAGGCAGGCAAATCTCGGTGAGTTCGAGGTCCGCCTGGTCTACGGAGCGAGTTCCAGGACAGCCTCCAAAACAATACAGAGAAACCCTGTCTCGAAAAACCAAAACAAACAAACAAAGATTTGTTCATTGCTGTGGGCACAAAGTGTATAAAGGCATCTGCCACACACTAGGCCCTCAATACATAGCTGATAGACAAGTCAGTTTCCCATCATTAAAATAGAGATGATACCACCAACCACTTGAGTTGCTTTGAGCAGTGAGCATTGCCTCAGCGTCCCAGCAGAGTCTCTCATCTCATGGGAATCTTCATTGCCTATCATATCGCTCAAAACACAAGGACCATATGGCTTTTTCCCCCAAGGTTTATTAGGATTTTAAACACAGGTATGGCTATGGAGTACAGACTGGTCTCGAACTCATCATCCTCCCCAATTCTCTTGACATACTATCTCCTCGTACACGTGCCTTGCTCTGTTTCCTAGAAATGTGCAGTTTGCTTCCCTTTAGTGCCTTGGCAGAAGGCTAGAATTAGGGAAACATCTCTTATTTTCAGGGGTTTTGTTGTCGCCATTGTTTTCTTCCGGACAGGGTTTCTTTGTGTAGCCCCAACTGTCCTAGAACTCACTCTGGAGACCAGGCTGGCTCAGAACTCATGGAGATTCATCTCTGCTTCCTGGGCAGAGTGCTGGGATTAAAGGTGTGCCCTGCTGCCACCACCTGGCAAAGATTTATGTATTTTATGTGTATGAGTGCTGTCTTCATATATGACTACATGCCAAAAGAGGGCATCAGATCACATTATAGATGGCTGTGAGCTACCATGTGGTTGCTGGGAATTGAGTTCAGGACCTCTGGAAGAGAGCAACCAAGTCTCTTAACAGTTGAGCCATCTCTCCAGTCCCAACATCTCTTATTTCCAAGGGCTTTCTTTCCATAGGAAGGACATAGAATGTACACTTTCTGAATACTGCATCTCCCTTTTACTCAGCAGACATCTGAGTACCAAGCATGTGCCAACTGTAGCTCCAATCCTTAGGAAACTCCAATTGTAGCCAGAGACAGACAGCTAATCAAGACAGGACCACAGCCACACAGGCAGAGGATGAAGGCTACCTGCCACAGCTTTCCTAAAGGAATTGCTTCCATAAGCTGAGCTCCTAACAAATGCTGAGATCTGTGATGTTATCTCCATTTCACAGGTAAGATAACTGTCATCTTAAATGAACCTGGTAAGAAAATTTAAGGAAGCTGGGCATCGGTGGTGCACGCCTTTAATCCCAGCACTCAGGAGGCAGAGGCAGGTGGATCTCTGTGAGTTTGAGACCAGTCTGGTCTACAGATCGAGTTCCAGGACAGGCTGCAAAAGAAAAGAAAACTTGAATTCAAAGTGGAGGCGGGCAGCAGGGTGGGAGGATACTAGTTAGATTCCTTGGTGAGGACTTCCCTACTTGAGCCCACAGGCTTCTTGCTATGTAGGCTTGGTGAGTCAAAGCATCTGGATGGCACCACACTGATGAGGAGCTCCTAGAGGAGGGAACTTGTGTAGAAATGGGTAAGAAAACTCAGGATGCTGGGCAGAAGGAAAGTGGAACAAAATCCTGCAGAAACGGACATACATCCTTGATTTGTTGGAGGGAAACTATAGAATCTGGTGGAAAATAAGCATTTAACTACCCTTTAAATACTAGGATGGGTGGAGTGACACAGGACTGGAATCCTCACACGTGAGAGGTGAAGGCAGGAAGATCTGAGGCCAGCCTGGGCCTTCTGAGACTGTCTAAATACACCAAAGACCACTCTTTCCTTCCAAATGTCTCCACATGAGCCTTGGAAAGATAGACCCTCCCAAGAGCACTCAGACCAGTCTTCAAAAGGGAACTTACGCTATGGCCGGAGGTAACAAAGGATGGCTATGGTTTCAGTCACATATAGCTAACCTGAGCAGTTGCCACAGATGCATGGTTAAAGACCAGTGTTTCTTTTTATGATTTTGAATCAAGTCTTCCTATGTAGTCAAGGCTGGGCTTGAGATTACAAGGTAGCAATTTCAAAGTCTCAGACAACCACAAGAGTGATGACCTTAGCTTGAGACCCCAAGTTATGGCATCCAACTTGAGGTGTAATTTCAAAAGGCAGCAAGTCATTTATTGATCATCAACCACCTGTGTTGGAAGGAAAAAGTACAAGCTCTTTGAGCCTCTTCTGTCCCTGCTGATCCCTCCCCTCAGACCTTGGAGTCTCAGTGTTTTCCTTTCTGTCTAGTACCGTGTCCAGGTGTTCCTTTTAAGAGTACCTTAGAGGGCAAGGACTTATAGTGACAACAGGGAGGTTACTAATCAGATTCATAAATTTCAACAGTCAACAACAAAATTGAGACAAAGAGGTTCCAGCTTTTTTTTTTATTTTATTTCCCCTTTTACACAAAACAAAGTAGAAGAAATGATTAAAACTGCCAAAGTAGTTAATTGGTAGAACATGTATTATTCACACATACACACACACAAAACTCCAGGTAGGAAGACAGGCTTATTTACAAGAAAACATGTAAAATGAAGGTGGATGTCACGAAACAAAACCACACACATGCTACAACAGGTGCCACTGTTTACAGTGCAGGGGAGGTGACAAAACAGAGGCAGACAGATGCACAAGGTGCAGCTTCACAGCATCAGTGCAACGGATCCACAAACTCTGTTACAGCCAGTCCATGGGCTAAAGAGTTGTTCCCAATGTGTCCTATTTTGGCCCTCAGAGGTTGAGTCCTGCAGACTTCAACTGCTCTAAAAGTCTACCCACTGAAAGGGCATGTGATCACAGTAAACTTAAGGAGTTACAGACGCTACACAGAACAGTCACCCATCAGCAGTCTGCTCTCAGCTACAACCCTGCAGAGGGAAAGTCAAACACCAGTGTAGACACTGCTCCCACGTGTAAACCCAGAGCGCCACTGAAATAGAGCCAGCATTACTGGGCGGAGGTGGGGTGGGGGAGTGGGGGAGGGAATATATGAGAATTTCCGGGCTTACTTTTAAAGGGTCCCTCCCCCACCTGCTCTTAAAAATTAATAGATGTTCTAGTTTTCAGAGAGAACAAAGAGGACATTTATATGCCTGGCTGGCCTAGGAGTAAAGTCCCAGACATTTTAAGTCAGCTGAAAATCTGGAACAAAGAGAGTGCTAAAATTTCCAAGTACAATCTTCTGGAAGTTTGTTGTTCAAAAGCTGTTTAAAGGACAACTTGAAGCAGTGCAAAGGGAATGAGAGGTCAGTCTAAACTGACAGATTCCTCATGAGAACAAAGGAGCAATGCTTCCTAAAGCTGCTATATTCCATACAAGAGAGGAACTCACACACTAACTAGGGTGTGGATTTTTATACTATCCCATGGGCATTCTCCCACAGTGGGAAATCAGGAATGAATCTTAAGTGGTCTCAAAGTGGTAAACCTGGTCTCTGTACTCACAGAGATAGACGATTTGTTAAGCAGACTGTGGAAGCAGACAGTAGAACCAGCTTCCTGTAGCCACAGACCACTACCTTGAATATAGCTAAAGCCAATATCAACAACTACCCAAAGTCACAGTTCACTGTACAAAAGAGCAAAGTTCACCACTTTAGTATTTTAAAGGAAGTTGATAAGAATAAAAGTTCAATAAAACAAGTTATACTGACGGGAATATACCCAGCTACACCTGGCAGTAGACAGGGCACAAAGCCTAGCCTGTGTGAATCTCTATTAACAAGGGCAGAGTGAGGGAAGAAAGAGCCACTGTAACATTTTAGTATCCAGACAGCACTGTGCAACTGTTCCCAGGGGCAGGGCACACTCCACTCAAGTTGCATTAATCATTTTTCTTTTCTTTTTGCTTGAGAAGTTTGTTTATCTCTCTTTTGGCCATTCCAATGTACTTCAAAATGATCCCGTGTTGGTTTAGTCCAGGAAGCAACAGCGCAAAAGTCACTTGAAATAAAGAAATGAAGTTGAGGAAGCAGTACTTAAGTCACAGACAAAAGCAGGTAGACTCTGGGGGAAGCAACATGAAATGCACTGTTCCATCAGGATTCAGTCCCCACCATGCCTTTCTGCGGCCTGTGCATTCATGCCCATGCACTATGCTTTCTATCTTACCATCCTTGTCTTTACTTCCTACAGGCTTTAATAAAGTCTCTGAGATCAAGGGTCAGACCTCTTTAAGCTATTTTAATTTTATGTGTATACAAGTGATTTCCCTAAGACTGGAGTTATAGGCTGTTGTGAGCCAGCATGTGAGTGCTGGACATAGAATAAAAACAAGTGCTTTTAGCCATGAAGTCTTAAGTCCTGACTTGAAATCTTTTTGCCCTTGAGAAAAGAGCTCAGCAGGGCAGCTGTAGTGCACGCTTTTAATCCCAGCATTTGGGACACAGAGACAGGCGGATCTCTGTGAGTTTAAGGTCAGTGTGGTCTACAAAGTGAGTTCCAGGACAGCCTCCAAAGCTGGAAAGAAACAGAGAGAAAAAGCCAAAGAGGGGGCGGGGGTGAGGAGAGAGAGAACAGATAGAGAGGAGAGACAGATAGAGAGAGATAGAAGGAGGGGGGAAATCTCGTGTAGCCCAGGCTGATTGTCAATGTGACATGTGGCACATAGCCAGGGATGATCTTGAACTTGTGCTCCTTCTGCATCTAAGTCCTTAGTTCTGGGATTAGTTTTGTCTAATACTGGGTATCAAATCTAGGGCTCGGAACACACAGAGCAAGAACTCTACCAACTGAGATATGTCCCCAGCACAGGCTGGAGTCTTCAGTCTTCACCTTGCTACTCTTCCACAGGTCCTATGAATACTCACTTATCTATTTATAGACTACACTACAGATTTCCCTGTTAAGACTCATGTGTGATGTTCCTCAATGACTTACCAATCAGGTAGGTGAGAAGCAGGTTGTGAACTTGCTGTCCCACCCAAGCAACCGCAGCAAGAGAAACGATCATGGTCATGAAGTACTGTTAAGGAAAAGAACAAGAACTTGTCAGCTCTAAGCAGCAGACTAACGAGGGCAGCTCTGAAGGTTTGCTTCACCACTCTCTACACTGTGCACAGGTGACCAGAGCACGAAGGCTTATCTCACCACTACAGAGGACCAAAGCATCATGATGTACTCCACACACATACAGCTTCACTTGTGGGCTTAACCACTTCTTTTTTCTGTTTTTCGAGACAGGGTTTCTCCGTATTATTTTGGAGGCTGTTCTGGAACTCGCTCTGTAGACCAGGCTGACCTCGAACTCAGAGATCCATCTGCCTCTGCCTCCCAAGGGCTGGGTTTAAAGGCGTGTGCCACCAATGCCCGGCCACCACTTTTCTTTTAAAGGCTGGGAATTACCTTTCTTTTATAGAAAGTATATATATTTCCTCTTTAAAATATAAACTATGTTACCTTTCCAGTTAGCAAAATCAAAGCTACAATATAATAACATAGTTTTTTGTTGTTTTCTTTTTGGTTTTTTGAGGCAGGGTTTCTCTGTATAACAGCCTTAGCTGTCCTGTAACTTTCTCTGTAGACCAGGCTGGCTTCAAACCCACCTACCTCTACCTCCTGAGTGCTGGGATTAAAGGCACGTGCCACCACCATCTGGCTTGAGAATGTTTTTTATGTGTCTTTTACTTCAGTACTTTGCTTCACATTCCAGTAAGTAAAATAAATAAATAACAAAATACCATTTTAGGCTTCTCTTCCTTTAGAGAAAAGAGGCGTTTCCACCAGCCCACAGCCCTGCGTCGAGTTTTTACTAGATTACTGCAGATTTCATGAAATCTTTGCTGTTGTTCAGTAGTCCTAGAAAAAAAGAGTTTTATTTTTGTTATAAGAAAGCAACTACATTACAGTTTAGTTATTTAACTTTTTTGAGAAAGAATCTTACTCTGGCTGTCCCTGAACTCGTGATCCTTCTGCCTCTGTACTGTCAAGTGCTATGATTATAGGCACTAGCCACAATGCCTAGAAGAGTTAAACTCCTGATCTATCTGCTTCTATCTTCCAAATGCTTAGAACATAGGTGGGTGCCTCCACATGTGGCAAGAGTTATCTTCTTTTTTTTTTTTTTTTAATTTTATTTATTATGTATACAGTGTTCTGTCTGCATGTATGCTTGCATGACAGAAGAGGGCACCAGATCTCATTATAGATGGTTGTGAGCCACCATGTGGTTGCTGGGAACTGAACTCAGGACCTCTGGAAGAACAGTCAGTGCTCTTAACCTCTGAGCCATCTCTCCAGCCCAAGAGTTATCTTCTAAAACAAAGTAAAAGCAAACAATGAATCGCCATTGATTGCACTTTTTAAAAATTGTGTTACTTGTGTGTGTGTGTGTGTTTTTTTTTTTTTTTTTTTTTTTGGTTTTTCGAGACAGGGTTTCTCTATGGCTTTGGAGGCTGTCCTGGAACTCGCTCTGTAGACCAGGCTGGCCTCGAACTCACAGAGATCTGCCTGCCTCTGCCTCCCGAGTGCTGGGATTAAAGGCGTGGGCCACCAACGCCCGGCTGTGTTACTTGTGTTTTATGTGTGTGTTGCCTACATGTTTGTTTGTATACACAGATGAAGTGCCTGGTGCCTACAGAGGCCAGAAGGGTGTTAGATCCCGTAGAAGTAGGGTTATACTGGGAATCAAACTCAGGTCCGTCCTCTAAAGGGGGCAAGAGCTTTTAACCTTTGGGAACTTTCCAGACCCCAGAGTAACTACATTTTAAGACAGATTTCACAGGCCAGAAACATTTTTACATAAGTATGCCATGCACATATTTTTTCTATACATTTTATTTATTTTATGTGGAAGTGTGCATACATTTTATGAGTGCGCAGCACCAGTGTATGAGGAAGTGAGAGGAAAGCCTACGGGAGTGATTTCTCTCCTTCCACCATATGGGCCTCAGGTTTCCAGCTCAGGTAATCAGGCTTAGTGATAGGCACCTTTACCAGCCCTTGTGCACATATTTCTAGTAGAATAATGGTACAGTTCTAAAGCCACATTTGACTAACTACAGTAATAACAGGAATCATTTCTTCTATGAACTGTGTCCATGGTACAAATTTGGTTTCTCTATTTCAGTTTATTTTTCAGCTCCAAGTAAATTTTGCATTGTGCTCATCATCAATGCTCCAAGCAGCTGCATCTGAGTATCTGTAGTAGAGTAACTTCTATACCAGGTCAACAGGATGGTCAGAGGATAAAGATGCATGCTGCCATGCCTGGTGACCTGAGTTCAATCCCCAGAACCCACATTGGACTGAACACACTCTGGAAAGTTGATGACTTCCACATGTGCCATGGTATGTGTGCACGTGGGTGGGTACATGTAGGTGGCAAACACACACTTGAGCACATGCACGCCTGCACTCACTCACACAGGTACACAACTTACTTTTAAAAAATTGGAGCCCAATCCAAATTCCTTACGAACTCAATTCCAGTGAGAGAAAATGCAAGCAGCAACAAAACTGATAGGCCTCTCTAAGAAAGAAAGCCATATATTTCTATGTCTTTCTTTTTTTTTTTTTTTTTTTTTGGTTTTTCGAGACAGGGTTTCTCTGTATTGTTTTGGAGCCTGTCCTGGAACTCGCTCGGTAGACCAGGCTTGGTCTCAAGCTCACAGAGATCCACCTGCCTCTGCCTCCTGAGTGCTCGGATTAAAGGCGTGTGCCACCAACGCCTGGCCTATTTTTCTCATTTCTAATCTGTCCCTCTGCTATTTTATGGCATAGGTCCAGCACTAAAAAGGATCAGCCTGAGGACTATGCTGCCCTCTCTCCTGTAGTGTTAGCCTGGCAAAGGTGTGGGAGGATTTCTCAGATCATGGTCAAGGCTATGCTGTGGCTATAGTGTTCCTTTTTTCCCACAACATCCCAGATAATTAAAACATAAAACTTGCCCAGTGGATGCTATTACCACCAAACATCTGTTTCTCTCTGAAGACTTTCCTCCAGGATTATGAGTTAGTCAACTGCTGTCTGGATAATGTCAAGACCATAAATTTCCCCAAACAGAACAGCATTAAACTCCTCATGAAAAAGGAAGAGAAGTGAGTAACAAGTCCTAACACTGACCCATTAGTCTTTAAGGAAATGTGCTTACTTAACCCACAGTTTAAATTAACTCCCCAGATTCTGTGAATTTGTTCTTACAGATCCAGAAAGTACACAGTAAAGGCTCTCATTTTTACAGATTATGTAACTTGCTGTCATTTGAAAACAAACAAACAAAAAAAATGAAGGGCAAAGGCAGAACACTAATCAATTGAAAATGTCAGCTAACAGAAAAATCTATTTCAATATCTAGTTCTGTCATTATGTGTGTTCTTTCCTTACTCCAGTGGAGAACAGAACTCAGGGCACAATGTGTTCTGGAAAAGCAATCACTCTTAATACTGAGCTCTGAGAAATCCAACATTCCACTAGAATTTCAAATAGTTAATGTATTTACTTACCATTTAACTATTATCTTAGAAGTCATAAGCAACCATTCAAATAACAATAAAAATGAGATCAACAGCTCACGTGTATCAAACAGTAGAATCTATTCTTTTGTTGTTTTTGTTTTGTTTTTTGAGACAAGGTTTCTCTCTATTGTTTTGGAGGCTTTCCTGGAACTCCTCTGTAGACCAGGCTGGCCCGAATTCACAAAGATCTGCCTGCCTCTGCCTCCCAAGTGCTGGGATTAAAGGGGTGGGCCACCAATATGCAGCTTAGAACTTACTCTTATCTACTCAGAATGCACTTGATCAACTACCCCTGCACTGCCTCAAGGCACTACCTCACTCAGCCTTAAACACAACATCCCTCTTGTTTTGGGGAATGTAGGGGAACATTGGGTATCTGTGTAACCAAGACAGACAGGCCCACAGCTTGCTATGTATATGAAGCTCACTCTGGCCTCATATCACAATGTCTGTCATCCAGAGTACTGAGATTAGAGGTGTGCACCAACCCACACAGCTTAAAAGGTCAACTCTGCTGCTGGTGGTGGCAGCAGTGGCGGCATACACATTTAATCCTAGCACTCAGGAAGCAGAGACAGGCGGATCTCTGAGTTCCAGACCAGACTGGTCTACAAGAGATAGTTCCAGGGCAGCCTACAAAGCCACAGAGAAACCCTATCTCGAACACCCCCCTCCAAAAAAAAAAAAAAAAAAAAAGATCAATTCTAACAATTAAGAGTTTTGTTTTTTTTTTTGGCTGGGCGGTGGTGGCGCACGCCTTTAATCCCAGCACTCGGGAAGCAGAGACAGGCGGATCTCTGTGAGTTCGAGGCCAGGCTGGACCGACAGCCTCCAAAACAATACAGAGAAACCTTGTCTCAAAAAACCAAAAGAGTTTTGTTTTTTTGAAAGAGTTCTCTGTGTAGCCCAGGCTGTTCTTGAACTCAGAGATCCTACTGCCTCTGCCTCCCAAGTGCTGGGATAGAAAGATAAGAACTGACCCCTGGGTGTCCTTCAAACTGACCTAATACTTCTGTTTGAGGAAAGTTTGTGACTGGACAGTGTAAGACACTGAACAAGAGAACCAGCCACTGACCTTGACACAAGGTTGATTATCCTCGTGTGTGTACCCTCACAGATGAGGACTCATACATATCAAAGAGACACATTTAGACAAACCAAGTTCATGGTCCTTTAAGGGGCTGGCTTAGTAGGCAAAGGTACATTTGCAGAACTTGAGTTCAATCCCCAAGATCTGTCACACATGGTAGGAAAGAACTCTGAGAAGTTGCCCTCTGATCTCCACATGCGTGTTATGTGGTACATGCACCCTCACGCCCAAATAAATAAACAAACGTAATTTAAAAAAAAGAATTAGAAGAGTTCTGTAATTATTATTATTATTATTTTTTTTTTTTTTGGTTTTTCGAGACAGGGTTTCTCTGTGGCTTTGGAAGCTGTCCTGGAACTCGCTCTGTAGACCAGGCTGGCCTCGAACTCACAGAGATCCGCCCGCCTCTGCCTCCCGAGTGCTGGGATTAAAGGCGTGCGCCACCAACGCCCGGCTGTAATTATTATTTAAAACATCAACTTTAGAAAACACCCTTACTTAGCGGGCAGTAATCCCAGCACTGGGGGGGGCAGAGACAGACAGATCTCTGTGAGTTCGAGGCCAGCCTGGACTACCAAGAGAGTTCCAGGTCAGCCTCCAAAGCCACAGAGAAACCCTGTCTCGAAAAACCAATAAAATAAAACAATAACAAAAAAACCCTTATTTCAAGTGTAGAAGTAAAATTGAATAAACAACAACAAAAAAAAAACCACAAGTTTTTAACCAAAGTGAAATACAGAGATATAAGTACTGAAAATCCTTGACTCATTTGAATTCTGGTAAGATTTTTCACATAAGAGCAATGAGGTGTCTGATAGTTATAAAACAGTCTTCACCTAATATCATAGTACATTAATCATACATAGACACCTACCATTTATTAGAGCCAAAAATCCTTGGTGCTAGAATGGGAACAAGGTAGTCAGCCAGGCACAAAAACATAACAAAACAGGAAACACCGGACAGCACAGATGGATCAAGATAATAGATAATCCTGTTAAAAACAAAGAAAATTAACCAAAGTTAGAAAACCACTTGTCATTGTTCCTGACCAAAGGTGTTTATTTACTCCCTAGCCCATAGCTTCTCAAAGATGGTGGTGTTTCCTTTCTAATTTCCTCACAAGTGATTTTCTAGAGATATCATGGCATGATATTGTCATAGCTATCGTGGTTAATGTAAACAGAAACAGTAAAAAATTCTAGGGTCCTCAATCTTTATTAGGAAAGAACAAAAAGGAAAGGTGTTGAAACACTAAAGTTTGAGTGTGCAGGGTTTACTAAAGTGTATCAGATTACAACTTTACATAAGGAATACAAAGTCTAGAAACTGGGCAAGTTGCTTGTAAGAAAGGCATTCCATTTGGATTATGTATTACAAAAGCTTCTCTAAGCACAGGCTTTGAACCATCTGAGCACTCAGCAATAGAATCCGTCACTTACAGGAAGAGCAGGGAAACAACACCCATGATGGCAGGTGGAAACCAGGCTCTTTCCCACCGAAGGACTTTATCAGCCATGAGCATCACTTCTCCCCAGCCTTGCAGCTGCTCTTCCAGACCCGCCGTCTCCACTGCCTACACGTGACCAACAGTAAGAGTTTGTTACTCTACCAATTTCAACACTCAGAGAGTAAAAGTCTAAGGCATCAAACCGTTATCTTAAACAAGCTGAGTCATGAAAAACCGCAATTTTGTCACCAAAGATGAAAATGTATAGGTGGGTGAGAGAAAGCACATCCTTTTTTTTTTTTTTTTTTTTTTTTGGTTTTTCGAGACAGGGTTTCTCTGTGGCTTTGGAGGCTGTCCTGGCACTCACTTTGTAGATCAGGCTGGCCTCGAACTCACAGAGATCCGCCTGCCTCTGCCTCCCGAGTGCTGGGTTTAAAGGTGTGCGCCACCAACGCCCGGCGAAAGCACATCCTCAATGGTCACTTTAGCACTGGGCCATATGTCCATGATGTAACATAATACTTCCAAAGTTTCACAATATGGAGATAAGTATTTCAATATTAGTACAAGTGAGCTTAATATGGTTAACTAATATCCCCAAATTCACCCAGAGTCATGAGGCAGTGCTCAGAATATTACTCAGTTGGACACTCTACGTTTGCTCATTTCAGGTGGTTGGCATCCATCTGTTAATTGGTTATTTTATTGATTTAAGCCCTTCTAAATCCATCAGGAAAACACAATCAGTACATACAATCTCTAAAATAGCTCTTTTATAATGGAATTGCTCCAGTGGTGGCAGTCTCAGTGGAATTAAAGAAAACTACTTGAACTAAATAAGTGAAGCACTTCAAGTCCTCCATAATGGCTCCTCGTCGTTGATGATGTAACTTTGGCTAAATTTCAAATTTCTCTGCAATTTGACGACTAGGCAAAAGCATACCTTTAGGATAAGCTATTGTGGCCTAAATCTTTCAGGGACTCTGGCAAAGGAAGAAAATTAAAACAAGAAGTTGCTGAGTCTGTGTAGATCCCTGGATTCAACACCCAGGAACCACATACACACAATGGTCAAGTGACACCATAAGCTTTTCACAAAGGAATATGTAAATGATAGGACAGTCCAGACTAATTTTAGTAAAGATGAAATCTGTCACAGTACTTCTATTACATGCTTAATTTTGATACTACCCCAAACTAGAAATTCTCAGCAGTTTACATTCTATACTTCAATTGACATTCCTCAAAACTGGGAAAGGTATTTTTTTCAGCCTCTATTTAAGATGAGGAAACTGAGACAAAAAAGAGGTTAATATATTTAAATCCAGTAAATATAAGATTAATGGCCTTGCTCTCCTTAAAGTGATATTGCATTGATGAAAATAGTTAAGTTTGTGATCAGGCCCTCTCTCTCCTGTGACAATTTCCTTTTACATTAATTAATCCTCTTACTGGGTTGTTTGCTGGTGTGTGTGTGTGTGTGTTGTGTAGGGCAAGTATCTCTATTGGATTGTTTGCTGGTGTGTGTGGCAGGGTGTGTAGGTATGTGTAGGGGATAGTATTTAAGGGGCCAGGGAAAGCAAAGTGAAAATCTTGCACAATCCTGCAGTGACTACAGTTCTGTAGATACTTGCTAGCATTTATGCTCTTAGAAGTGCAAAAGCAGAACTTAAAAGCAGGTTGGTCTTTTCATTTCTGATATGGCCTGTCTTTCCCTGGGGAATGGGAACAGAGGAAATAAAAGGATCTCTCATTCTTGCCTAGATAATACAGTTGAATTTGTAAAACTAGCAAGGCCTGGTGATGCACAACTGTGACAGGAGAATGACAAACGCAGGGTTAACCTCGATACATGGGTCAGGGCCAGCTTGGCTACATGAAATCCTGGTCTCAAAAAAAAAAAAAAAAACAAACCAAAAACCTGTAACGAAGCAAATGTTTTCTCGTCTGATACCACCGCATGCGGTTCCTTCTAATCATTTTAAAGTTGCATCCGTCCAGTCCCGTGAGCCCCCTTGCCAGCTCCCAGACAAGTGCCAGGACTCCCCTTTCCGCTGAGCCCACTTTTCAGCTTCCTGCGGTGAACTCTCAGCCAGCTACAACAAATTCTGTGTCAGCGATAACTAATTCTCTGAAGCAGCCCTTTGACCCTCAACCCTCGCCCAAGTTAGGGGGCGGGGGAGAACCACACAAACAATCTACCGAACATGAGATAAAAATCAAAGAGGGCGGAACAGGCAGGTCTCCGGCCTGAGCCCCGGGAGCTAGACAAGGCCCCTGGCGGCCGAGTGCCCTAACCTGCCACCCAGGTTCCTTCTCGCCAAGGGACCTCTTCTCACACTTCCTCACGCGCGGTCATTGCCTCGTAAAGCACGCTCCCCGGAGAACGTTGGGGATGGGCAGTAGGGACCGACACCGTGGAGCTAGCTGTGCAGGGAGCAGCAGGATCAGGCCTGCCAGCCCCAGGAGTCACCGAGGCCAGGAGGCCTAACGGAAAGCGCCGGGGACAAGCCGACGACCGCGACTCACCAGCAGGTTGCTGCTGCGGTTATCTCCCTCCGCCATCGTTACGGATGCGTAGTCTCAACGAGCAGAATACACCTCCACCAGCACCCGCTCGCCGACCGGAGCGCGAGGGAACGCCCCGCAGGCTGCTTATGTAGGCTGGCTGCCCTTCCCGACAGCCCTCGTGAAGCTCGCTCCTCATTGGGTAGATGGCACTCCAGCTTCTGGGAAGCCAAGCCAACCGGCAGCCAGCGCATGACTTGAAATCCAGGTCAAAGGAAAGGGAAACTGCGCGGAGCGGAAGGACTTCGGCCAATCAGAGTACAGGGGTGTGGCCCGCTGGAGGCGGAGCGAAAGGGAGCGGTTCAACCGCCGTCCCAAGTCTCTCGCCCGACTGGATCTCAAGACCTCTGGGGGTCAGCCTGGCGGAGTGGAGGATGCGCAGTGCCTTGCCATCCATTGTAGGATAGAAGGGCGGAGGACGCTGTAGACTCCGGTGGCACCTGCTAAGATTTATGACTGCAAGAATGGCGGGCCCCAGCATGAAAGCTGCTGCAGCCATCTCGCCAGCAGTAACAGGTCCTACGAGAACACGGAAGGAAGATGCACCGACTCATATGGTGCTTCTTTTGCAGCCAGTCTTTGGAGGAATCGTTTGTGGCGCGCTTCACTTAATTGATAAAACTATGCACACTTTAGATAGCTACTGGAGCGCTTCAGATGGATAGGTGGATGAGTAATTCAAATGATGAAGTGCATCAGATTGATACAGATTAATGGGTGTGGGGGGAAGCCACGCTAAATATTGGCCTCAAATATTTCACATTTAAATTATTTTTTAAAAACATTTCGTTCTTTAAGTAATTACCAGGTTCTTTAAAGTACTGGGAGATTTTTAGGAAACTTTGAAGACCACACAGTGCTCCTGAATAAGCCTGGCCCTACCTGGAGCATGATGGTTCTATAAAGGGGAATACAGTTTGTCACAGACCATGTGGAGAGTACTTGGATAAGGTACTAACACAACATAGTTTTGGCTAGGAAGCTCAGGTGAAGTGCTAATTCGAGGATGTGTGTTGGGGAAGAGGTGATATTATGACTGGGTTGATAGAGAAACCTTACCAGTGAATATTTAAAACCCACAGGATTTCCTCCTTCATCTCAGTATTGAGGACAAAAAGACCTCAGCTGCTAAACAGGCTAAGCGAGGTGTCCATCTTGCTAGTAGCCCAGGAGTACTAACAGGCTTAAAATCCATCATTTCTACCTTGGGAACTTGGCTTTTGCTTCAGAACGCTTGGATGTAAAGGCCAGCTGCTCAGGCTGAGGTAGATGAAAGAAGTCCAACAGCAGTTTCTTGAGAGCACTTTTGTTTTGGACTGTTTACAGACCCAGGTACGAACTCAGCTCTAACCTTCCATATGATTTTGCACCACGAGAAGTGATCTCTTGAAATGTACCAGATGAAGCCCTTATCATAAATCTTCCTCAGAACCTTGGCACAGCAAATGAACTCTGCCAGATACTTCCTACTCCCAATAATGGTCTGCCAGTTTTTAATATTGCCAAAATTAAGCTTCATACATTGCCTTTTGTTTTTCAAGAGAGGGTTTCTCTTTGTAGCCCCAGCTGACCTGGAATTTGCTCTGCAGACCAGGCTGGCCTCAAACTGAGAGATCAATAACATTTCCCTCCCCTAGATTAAAGGCATTGATTCTTATCTAGGAATGTTCTTATTAAAATTTTCACTTCAAAAATGAGTAAAATAATTTTGAGAATTTTTCTAATTTGGAGAGATAATAGAAAAAAAAAGCCACAAAACTCTGTGTTCCAAAACAAACTGTCTCAATCTACTTCAATAAATTCAGGACTTAAATATTGTATTTTTAAAGACTTGAACTTTTATTTTTTGAAAAACAGGTATTTCATACAATCTTTATCATGTTAATGCAAAGTAGGCATGTTTTTTGTTTTCCAAAAGATGCATTATGGACATTTTCAGGAAGCTGGTGTGATCTATTCAACTTTTAATCTTAAATACAAGCATGAAATTATATCCATTAGGAGGCATTACAACATAAAAAAAAAGCCACTATTTGTACAATGTTAGTAGGACAAGGAAGATTCGGTTCAACTCAATTTGCTTGTAAATAAGGGTTTAAAAAAAATCACATGAAATGTGATATCATTGCCACCTGACATTCCAGGTGGAAACATAAGGGACATGTAAAACTGGAAAAATAAGCAACACAGTAACCTGAAACAGGAGCTGAATCAAACATCAGGAAAAGGAAACAACCACTGTTAATCAGCTTGTTTGAGGGGGAAAAATGTTTCAGAACAATATCCAAATCTTTACCATCTTCAAATACCCAGCTGATTTAGAGTTTTTAACATTAGCACTAGAATTTCCCAGTGAGCCCCAAGTCTCAAGGATTTTCTACAGTAGCTCTTTTGAACTTAAGCTCAATTTGCTTTTTGTACATAATGGTGTTATCCAGGCCCCCAAGCAGTAAAGAACAGTGAACTGCCTTCTCTTGAATCTTATCAAAGTGTTGCATTGCAATGCTCACTAGAACCTCTTAGAAGAAGAAATCTTCCTATCCTACCCAGTTAACTGAAGATGAAGACTTCAGTGACTAGTGCATTAATTTTTGCCTCCTTGATTTTGGGGGGGGTGTCTAAATTACTTACATAAATTCAAGAAGATATAAACAATGTTAGTTTTTGTACTCATCTGAACACAAGTGAAACAAAGATGCTTCCATGTGCTAGTTGTAAGGGCTAGGATGTGTATAGTTCAGGGGCAGAGCACTTGCCAGCATGTGCAAGGTTCCATCCCTGCGTTGCAGGAAATCCAGCTAATAGCAGCACAGCACTGATATCTGCTGTGTATGAATAGGAGTGGCAGGCTAGTTGTAGGTGTGCTCATTACTAACAACAATTGGGAAAAAAGAAGAACCAGCTCCTTTAATTTTAGTACTGCACAAGTAGGCCCCGAGTAACTACAAAAAGGTGGAGGGAAATAGGCCAGGAAGACTCTGATTTAAAGTACTGCCTATAACACCCCAGATTAAAAAGGACCTAAGACTGCACATCAACTCTAATATTTGGCTGTACTTGCATTGCCCTGCTTGGCATTTATTAAATGGCTCTTTCCTTAAATTTCACACATCAAAAAACCACAATTAAACAAAAAACAATGTAGATAACACCAACGTTGGACAATATTAAGAAAACTAAGATTAGGTAACAGGCAAGTGTTAAGGGCAAAGTGAGGGGAGTTTTTCCTTTGTATTATATAAACTCTCACCCTGAACTTGGAATTTGATCTCTGAATCAGTGATCTTAGAAAGTAGATCAAGACCAACCAGTTTCACACAAAAACCTCACACCTCAAAACAAAACAAAACAAAACAAAACAAAAAACACCACCAGTGTCAAAAGAAATTATCTAGCCAACTTCGTGATCAGCTCATGACTAGACAGAAACTACCAGACACTTTGGTAAAGGAAGAAACGGTTTCATAAGTACTAGGCTTCCATAGCATGGTAGAGAAATCAACTGAAAACAGATTCTAGCTATTAAAGACAAAACACAATACATCTCAATTCTCAAGGGTACTCTGAATTAGAAGAGGTTGTATGTAATGTTGTTCTGTACCCCCTGAATCAAAGAGTGGAGAGAAGGAAGATAGGAAGTACAGAGTAGAGGAATAGGAATAGGGAGTAAGGAGAGGAAGGGTTGGAGGAAGAAAATATCCCTGGTTTTCCACAGGTATTTTGTCATTAAAAAAAATGTATGACTTCAAAACTACAGCACTCTACATGATTTCTTAAGACATTCCCCCCAATGGCCCTATTTTTTTCCACTTGAGGCTTCTTACAAAAGCTCAACCTGGCAAGGCTAATGGGACAGGAAGCCAAACCATACAGTTGAGGGTTTTGTCCAGAGTGCAGTGAGCAGCAAGCTTTGAAGTCCTTGGATGCTCTGTCCTGTAACTCTTCTTTCAGGGACCAGTTTAAAATAGAAAGGATGGATAATTCAACAGAGGCACATTTTATTTTATTTTTTTGGTTGTTTTTTTTTTTTAAGCTGTCATATTTTTGCTTGGATTAAGGTGCCAGGTACTTCTGATGCCTAAAACTGATGGATGCCTGAAGTCATTTCCGACTACTACCACCACCTACAGGGACAAATAAGTATGAGCTGGCTTTATTATGATCGAAGCTCTTCCTGGCATGGGCATGAAGAATGGCTGAAAATGACAAATCTTGAAGAGAGCAAAAGTTACCAAGCACAGCTGCCCTCAATGCATCTAGGGGAGAAAGCAGCATGCAAAATACAGTATGGCATCAATATTCCAGCTAGGCTGTTTTGTGAAAATAAGGCTTAAAATCAAGAATAAAATCAAATGCAGTATAAGGTTCCTTGTCATTGGACACATGGAGACTCAAAACAGCGTCTTCTAATACTCATAATTAAGAAAGTGCTGACACTGACATCTATCCTGTGAGGATTAGAATTAAACTCAGAGCAATCGGAGAAGAGCCCAGAGCCACATGGAGTGTTTCCATAGGACCTTTCGGGCTTGTGCCTACGTAGAGGCTAGCAAATTAAGTGGTCACTGAACTAGTTGCTAAAATGTTGGGAAAATAAACAAAATACTGTGTGCTATTCTGTGCTGATACGTGATTTTTAGCTCTATTCTAGTCTGGACTTCAAGGATCAGCAGTGAGTACTGAAAACGCTAAACTGAAGGATGCCTTGATCGTGACTCACTAGTCACTCAACAGTAAGCTATAAAATGATGCAGAAAGTAAATAGAGCCCCTCACAGACCACCAGCCGAAATTAAAGGTGCTGGTGGGAATCACTGTGCATGCCCCCAAATGCCAGGTATTAATTTTCACCTTAAAACGTAAAAGAAAATTACACCTTGTAAATTTAAAGTATCAAATGAGAAAACTAAATTAAAAAACATTTCACTCTACCTCCACCAGAACATCACTTTATTGTGAACCTGTCAACAATGCAAACTCCAATAGGTTCTCTATCCTGGCTGTTTAAAAGGTAAAAGATTACATCAGATCAGCTACTTTCTATGAAAGAAACTACAGCAATCACAGAAGAGGGAAAATTTGAATGACCTCCAAAAAATGCACACTGTAAGCAGAGGGGAGTGCACATGAAATCAGTGTCTGTTAGACTCATTACATTTGGATGCACAGTGACAATTCTGGAAACTGTACATGATAACAGTCACAGATATGACCGAAATAACCAGAGTTACATCTTGTAGGTGATGATCAGACCTTTAAACAATCCTTGAATTTTCCATGTTTTCATTGGATTTGGAGAAGCTCCTGTTTCCGTCTCCAACTATGGTAACAGCATGGAGACAACAGTTTATGAAGAGTAAGGATTGAAATAAAAGCGAGTCTGACAGCTGGCTAATCTACCAGAGCGGGTCAATGGGGAGCCGGGGAACAGGTAAGATGGGGAGGAGTGGGATCCATGGGTGCTTTTCCCTTCATTTCAGAAGTCAGTTCTTCCAATGTAGTGTCTGTTACACTGCTCTCCATTTTTTCAGTCCATTTCTGAAATTCATACAGCATAGTCTTTTGGTACTTACTGGTCAACCCAACCAGTACTGTTGCCAAGCAACAAGTGTTTCTCAAGAATCTGAATGCATCAACTCTTCCGTAGCTGTGAGTTCTTCGCGGGCCCCAGTTTTCTCTGTTTCTGAGCGGGGTTTGTTTTCCTGGATTGTACACACAGGGTCAGGTGGAATTGAGTTCCAAGTCACTCTGTGCTCCGCAGCATCCCGATTTCTTTCTCAGCTAACCTCCTGACACGTTTGCAGCTGTTCTGTGGCAGAAAGACAATCTCCGTGTGCAGGCAGTGAGCTTGCTTTCTTCACCTTTGACCCTGGCCATGGTGTTGGGCGTATCCCTGAGTGCAGCTGTCCTGCAGGATTCACTTCCTAGTACACCGAGATTTCCTAGGTTTCCTCAGAGTAAGCCCCCAGTTGCATCACCACCGACTGATGTGGCTTTGGATGCCTGAGGCTCAGTTGATTCTGGTGGATGTCTGACCTCGCTTAACCAGACTCATCTACTGTGTTGCCATTCACACCCAGGCTGTCCATCCTTCATACAGCTGAGCCAAGTTATCTAGATTAGTTGCTTCCTTAATGACATAGTCAACCTGCGAACATAGATAGGACAAAATTGAAAACCACCAAGAACTTGCAAGATCACAGTATATACAAATTCCATGAATTGTCTCCTAAATAAGCTGTAGTCAACCCAATCACCCAAAGGAAGATTGGGTTGAGATCTGGTAATAAGAGGTGATACTTTCCATGACTACAGAGGATACACAGCCTAAGTATCTTAGGAAAAGTCAGACCCTTAAAACCATAAGAATCATCATCATCCCACCACTATTTGCTTTCATGGTTATGCCACAAAATGGTATACTTAGAACAAAGAGTTACAAAAGCGTGTGCAAGAAATGATTAGTCTAGGTAAAAAGTCTGACAGCCCTACAACTTTTCTGTAACCTTGTATATATTTAATAAATAGCTGGAAGTCTTTGAATAGCCCAGTGGTAAAGTACCTGCCTAGCACCTGAAAAGACCTATGTTCAATCCCCAGCATCCGAAGGAGTGGGGGTGTGCTATACAGACACACACACCTATAGTAACGGAAAATTTTTGGATAAAAACATATGGTATTCATGGAACTAAAGAGTATACACACTCCCAAAACGGTCATCCTCCCTTCATCTAAAACTTTCAGAATCTTTAAAGTGAGTGTGGTAGATGGTTAGAGCAGTCATACATCTTAAATTTCTATAGAAAACACGGCCTAAAAGAAAAGTCCTATGTAGAAAACAGTCAAGTCGTGATCATCTGACAACTCCAGAGAAATGCTACTAATAACCTTCTGACTTCTGAATGTAGGTTTAGGGGATGATTGCTCTTTGTGTTGAGAGAGGAAAGAGGACAGAAAATCGGAAGACATACGGAGGGCAGAGGGACAACTTGAGTAAGATGGCTTTCTTTATTCCACCATGTAAAACCAAAGGATTGAACTTAAAGTTGTCAAGCTTTTGCTGCAAATGACCTTTTTCTTCTTGAAATAACAAAATGGGTAAACGAGATCCTTGAACTTATCAGTAGTACTAAAACAAAGCTTGCTTAAGCTTAAAAAATAGTCACCTGCTCAGCAACTGACATCCTCCTGTTTGGATCAACATCTCGGCCCTCTAGCTTGGCTTTCACTCTCTTCCACACACTCACTGCATAGGAGTTTCTCTCTTGCACAGCTATAAAGCAATGACACATGTCAGTCAAACCAACCTTTATGTATTATAGAATTATAAGGCATTCATATTCTAGCTATTTACCTTTCCCTGTTTTAGGATCTCTGACAGCCTTTTTGGGACTACAAGCAATGCTCTTGCCAGTTCCTGGGATGGTGCTTGGTGGAGTATCTGCTGATGTAGCCAGATTTTTCTGAATCAACTTTTTAGCATTCTGAGACATGACATCAGGTTGAGTCTTCTGGCCAGTGTTACTCCGGACCGCTACAGACAAAGAATTAGTGGCTCAATTTGCATGCAAACAGAAATGGGCATGGGGGTGGCATACAGGCAAGGAATGGCTGGTAGCAAGTACTCCACAGTACTCAACCTTGAAAATGAACTTAATATTATAATGGTAAAAGTCCTTATTCCTTGATCAGCAATTATGTTCCTAAAAATATAGCCTCAACAGTGGGACTCTCAATATATGAATCTGTACAACATAACCATCTTCACTATGAATAATAAACAGTGGCAGGCAACACCTCAATTAGGGCATAAAAAGCCAGAGTGCACTTGTAATTCCAGAACAAGGGAGGCTAAGACAAGTGGATCTCTCTAGGACTCACTGGCCAGCCAATGTGTGAGCCCAGGTAAGGTGTGTCAGTTCAAGACCTTGTCTCAAAAAACAAAGTAGGGGGTTGGAGAGAAGGCTCACCAGTTAAAAAACACTGGCTGATTTTTCAGAGGACCCTAGTTCAATCCCCAGCACCCACATAGCAGCTCACAACTGTCTGGAACTCTAGTTCCAGAGGATCCAATACCTTCTTCTTGCCTCCATGGGCACTGTAGGCGACAAACACTCAAAAATATAATCTTAAAAAACAAAAAGGCCAGGCAGTGGAAGTACACTTATTTAGTCCCAGCACTCTGGAGGCAGAGATAGGAGGGTCTCTGTGAGTTCGAGACCAGCCTGGTCTACAAAGCAAGTTCCAGGACAGGCTCCAAAGCTACAAAGAAACCCTGCCCCCCCCAAAAGTAAGCAAACAAATAAGAATGAATGAATGAAAGGGGGGAGGGGAGCCCAAGGTGGATGGCACCCAATGTGTACACATACCAACCATCCACAAAAATTGTTCCTTGATAATTGGGGCTAGAAGATAAAGCTCATGAGTTTAGAGTATTTGCTGCTATTATATATTCTGGTTCAACTCACAATCAGCTATTGGTAAATGGAGCTCCAGCATATCTGACACTCTCTTCTGACCTGAGGGCACAGGCACCTGTATGGTGCACAATGCAGGCAAAACAGTCATACATTAAATTTAAAAATCTTAAAAAGGTAGAAAAAAAGCTTCTTCATTACCCTCCTAAACCACTGATCTCAGACAATCTCAATTCCTCTGCAACTCCCTGCCAACTACAGAATGGCTCTGTAACCAGGGATGCCATAGCCCTACACATAACTGGGACCCATATTAGTGCATCACTCAACCTCATCAGCAAAAAAAAAAAAACTTTTTTTTTGGTTTTCCAAGACAGGGTTTCTCTGTATTGTTTTGGAAGCTGTCCTGGAACTCGCTTTGTAGACCAGGCTGGCTTCGAACTCACAGAGATCCGCCTGCCTCTGCCTCCCAAGTGCTGGGTTTAAAGGCGTGTGCCATCAACGCCTGGTGCAAAACAACTTCTTGCAGTAGATGGTTATTTAATAGAGACCCACAAGTGGACAATATCAAGAGAGTGAGAAACTTTAGAGAACTCGACTCTAAGTGGGATATCTGTTATCACACCCTTCAAGACTCAAGGATATATATGTAGAAGAGGAGGCAGAAAGTTTGTAAAAGCCAGAGGTGGTGGATGACTCCAAGGAACCAGCAATTTACAGACACGAGAGGGCTGATACAACAGACCATTCAGATTATTTCCTTTGGTCTTGTGTGTTTTGTTTGTTTGTTTTCAAGATAGGATTTCTCCATGCAGCCCTGGCTGTCCTGGAACCCTGTAAACCAGACTGGCCTCAAATCTCTGCCTCCTGGGTGTTGGGATTAAAATCATGTGCCGTCACCACCTGCCTTGTTTACTTGTTTTTTTTTTTAAAGAAAAAAATACAAGGGAGGGAAGGAATCTGGTATATACTGGAGAAGCAGCAGCAACAAGAGCACAAGAAAGAAAAGAGAAGCTGGTGGCCACATCTTGAATCCAGCTCTCAGAGAAAGGTGAATCTGTGTTCTAGGCCAACCAGGGTTTAGCAGTATTTCTTTTAAAAATAGCATCACAGGGCAGTGGTGATGTATGCCTTTAAATCCAGAACTTGGCAGATCTCTGTGAGTTCAAGGCCAGTCTGGTCTACAAAACTACACTGAGAAACCCTATCTTGAAAGAAAAAATATTTAGATCATAAAATTAAAAATCTGAAGCCAGGCAGTAGACACCTTCAATCCCAGCACTCATGAGGCAGAGGCAGATGGATCTCTCTGAGTACAAGGCCAGCCTGGTCTACATAGCAAGTTCCAGGACAGCCACAGCAATGTGGCAACAAGTGAATAAGTAAGTAAATAAGCAAATAGAAGTCTAAGCTCATATAAACCCCAGATTTGCAAGCCTCCTGCTTTAGTCTCCCAAGTACTAGGATTATAGATATGCACTGCCATGCTTGACTTTAGTTATTCTTTATAAAGGAAATTAATCCATTCATTTTAATATAGAACAGTATTTAATCCTATTTAATTTGCTGATTGCTTTCTTTTTCAGTTTGGTTTATTTGCAAAGATTTTGTGTTATTTATTTATTTATTTGTTACGTAAACAGTATTCTGTCTGCGTGTATGCCTGAAGGCCAGAAGAGAGCACCAGATTAAATTGTAGATGGTTGTGAGCCACCATGTTGTTGCTGGGAATAGAACTCAGGACCTCTGGAAGAGCAGTCAGTGCTCTTAACCTCTGAGCCATCTCTCCAGCCCTCTTAATAATGTTTTAAAGATTAAAGATTAAAACATTATCTGCAGTGGGGAGCAAGGGTGTGCGCAAAGGCACAATCAATCAAAGAGGGAACACTGGACATCAGATCCCTTGGAGCTGGAGTTAACAGGAAATTTTGAGTTAGGAACTCCCATCATCTTCAAAAGCAGCAGGCACTCTTTTTTTTTGGGTGGGGGTGGGGAGGGGGTTGGAGACAGGGTTTCTCTGTATTGTTTTGGAGGCTGTCCTGGAACTCAGTCTGTAGACCAGGCTGGCCTTGAACTCACAGAGATCCGCCTGCCTCTGCCTCCCGAGTGCTGGGATTAAAGGCTGCACCACCAATGCCCGGCTGCAGCAAGCACTCTTAAACATCTCTCTGGTCCTTTGTTTTTTGAGACAGAGTCTTACTATTAAGGCCAAGCTGGCCTTAAACTCACAATCCTCTTACCTCAACCTCCCCAGGCCTGGCTTATAAAATAAACTTTTTTTCTTTTTTCAAGACAAGGCTTCTCTGTGTAGCCCTGGCTGTCCAGGATGGAACTCTCTTTGCTGGCCACAAATTCAGAGATCCCTGCCTCTACTTTCAGTGCTGGAATTAGGTGAGTAACACCATCATCCAGCTAAGATAAACTTTTAACAAGTGTTTCAATACAGGTATTTCTGCTATATTATTAAGTTTTTTAATGATAATTACTGAGGTTGGTATGTGACAGCATTAAAAAAATAAAACAAAAAAAACCTTTGAAAGATAATGGACTATAAACACAATAGACCTTTACCCATAACTGCGCACCTAAACCTGTATATATATAAACTGTCAACACATCAAAATTTGGCCTCTTTCATACCTGCAGCAAATGATGGCTGGTAAGTAGCAGATGATGTTGGACTTGAACATTCGTTTGCTGCGTCGGTGACTAAGGGTGATGCAAAACTCACTAAATTATTATAGATACTGAAATACAAAATTTATGAAATATTTATTTATGGAATGTTTCTGTCAGATAACTATTTACAAACACATGAGCAAAACTTTTCATGCTTTGCTTCTATGTCATGAGAGTTGGCCAGAAAGCATCCTTACCTCTGGCTTTGTGTCTTCAGGTCTTTCAAGGTGGGAGTGATTTCCTGCAGCATTTCAACGTGTTCTTGACTTCGAACCTGACCCATGGCCTGGACTAATGTGAATAAAACTGTCTGAATGTTGTCTTGCCATGATTTATATTCAGCCAGGAACTGCCTGACACTGCTCTCATAGGGGATATCTTCAGCATCTGCCAGAGCAGCCTCTTCATCCTGCCACCAATGCACAATATATTAGTAACAGACTTGTGTGTTTCAGCAATTCCTCACCTTGTGATCAAAAAGTAATAAATCACTTAAATTAAAAAAGGTAACAAATCATCTAAATGTCACTGCATTTGATCTGCTCATTATGTCAGGCTTTTTTTTTTTTAAACAGCACCTTTGTTTCCAGTACCAAATAAAAAAGTATCAGAATGACTGTCCCTATTTTATACTGATGAAGTACTTCATTTAGCCTTTTCAGGGAATGTATTTCCTTATTAATTACACTGAGTTGGTTACTGGAGGGAAGAGATGGTACATCATTCACTTTGAAAGAAAGCTACATTTGATTGGAAATACAAGTAGGGAAGAAGAGACACCAAAAACCAAAATAGCTACTCTGCCACACACTAAGCTAATCAATTTAAGCCTTGAGCCTACTTTTAAAATGGGCCGGGTGTTGGTGGCGCACGCCTTTAATCCCAGCACTTGGGAGGCAGAGACAGGCAGATCTCTGTGAGTTCGAGGCCAGTCTGGTCTACAAAGCGAGTTCCAGGACAGCCTCCAAAACAATACAGAGAAACCCTGTCTCGAAAAACCAAAAAAAAAAAAAAAAGGTTGGGCCGTGCATTGGTGACGCACACCTTTAAACCCAGCACTCGGGAGGCAGAGGCAGGCGGATCTCTGTGAGTTCGAGGCCAGCCTGGTCTACAGAGCTACTTCCAGGACAGCCTCCAAAACAATACAGAGAAACCCTGACTCGAAAACCAAAACAAAACAAAAAAATAAATAAAATAAAATTTAAAAATTGGTTGATGAAAAAACACTGACCTAGTCGCAAACAAGTTGCAAGATGTAAATTGAGAAGTTAATTTTGTTTACAAAGTGTCACATCTTTCCACAAAGCAACCTATGATGCCAGTGAGCATACCTTAGCCATGGCTTTCAGGAGATGTTTGACATCTCCAAGTTGCCGGTTGTGACCTGTGAGCACAGTCTTTACGCTGTCAACTAGGCTCTGGATGGTCTCACAGACAGTCTCTATTTGTTGCTCCTTCTCTGTCTGAACAGCCCTCTGGGTGGACATATCCTGGGTCAACTGTTTATGTGCTGATAAGAGCCACTCAGAACTGCCAATCGGATGTTCAAGAGTCGTGTCCTTAAACAGAATAATGTAACAACTTGTTATATTATTTAGTCTTTGATAACTGTAACTTTAATTTGGGTCACTAGTCTTATTATTTTGAACACTACCACAGTTAGTTATACCCACAGGACTCACCACTCTCTGTAATAAACGAAGCTCTAACTCAGAGACTGAACTGTTGAACTGTGATGCAAATGAGCACATCTGCTGACATCGTTTGATTAGTTCAAATAAGGCAGCATCTAGACTTAAGGCTTCTGCAGTTCTTGTTCGTAGACTTTCAAAATGAATGATGTTGCTGCAGAGGAAAGTGACCTGTGAAGAGAGAATGCACACAGGGTGGAGAAGGAGAGTGATGATGTGAGAAACAGCAGCACTTACTACCTACTCCATTCTAAATGAGAACTGGTCCTAGGAACATAAGACTCATCGTGAAAGCATACCAAATATTTACAAAAGCTCTACAAACTTTGTCAGTATTACCACAACTGAAATAGCCAAAAGCACCTAAAAACAAAATTGAAATGCTTTCATAATTTTTTTTTTTTTGGGTTTTTCGAGACAGGGTTTCTCTGTATTGTTTTGGAGGTTGTCCTGGAACTCACTCTGTAGACCAGGCCCGCCTCTGCCTCCCGAGTACTGGAATTAAAGGCGTGTATCACCAACACCTGGCACTTTCATAATCTTGAAACAGCATCATGTTAGGTGCAGAACACAGTACCTGGTTTGCTCTCTGGCTCTCTTTGAGAACAAGATTTCTTCTTTCAGCTATTGTTGCTTCAAAATCTTGTAGTACTGGTGCCAGTGCAGGGTTAGCACCACCTGCCCACTTCAGCCGCTGCTCAATGCTTGCTTCAAGGGCTGCTAGTTTCTCCTGTAAAAGTCAGCAGAATTCCTGAGCCCTTACCACACTCTCCACTCCCTGTTAAGCATTTTATGATCAGAGAGATTCAGAAGAAGCGTGGGTGGACATCCTTAATTTAGAAAATATCTCAAACACCTTTGTTTTGGAGTTCATCTTGATTTTTCTTTTTAAAATTTTTATTTTATGTGCATTTGTGTTTGCCTGTCAGATCTTGGCGTGACATGTGGATGCTGGGAATTGAACCAAGGTCCTCCGGAAGAGCAGTCAGTGCTCATCTCTCCAGCCTGTTCATCTTTTGAGTATTTAAAGGCCAAAAATGTCTGGGGGAAAAGGATTGATTTTTCACTTTCTTAAAATCTGTAACACTTTCATGTTCTGCCTTTTTTTTTTTTCAGTGTGTGTGATGGTCATTCTTTTAAAGCAGTTTTTAAAAAACTAATACAGATTCAACATGATGGTAGCACACCTGTAATCAATCCCAGCACTGGGAATACCAATGGCCAGTTCCAGGACAGCTTGGGTTACACAGGGAAAAGAACCTATTTTTTTTTTAATGCCAAAATGTGTGTGTGGGGGGGGGGGGGGTCCAAACATTGCTGGAGACATATGAAGCTGAGTGGTAGAACACTTGCCTAGGAAGCATGAGGCTCTATGTTCAATTCTTACCACATACACACACAAAAAATAATAAGTTTAAAAATTAAGGGGGAGGGGGAAAGAAGAAGAAAGAAAACATGGTTAGAGACATAGCTCAATTGGCAGACTGCTGGCCAACTTCAAAGCACTAAGATCAAAAAGTTTCACTTCAAAGTTTTAATACTTGGGAGGCAAAAGCTGACGGGTCTCTGAGTTCAAGGTCAGCCTGATATACAGAGAAAGTTCCAGGACAGCCAGGGCTATATACAGAGAAACCCAGTCTCAAAGCAAACAAACAAAAAAATTAAAAGTACTACATTATTATTGAGTTTCATATTATACTACTAAATTATATAATGAGAAAAGAATGTCACTAAGTATCTGAATTAGGAAGCGCGCTCTCTCTGTTTTGTTTTTTAAAAAAGTAATTTAAATACTTAAACTTTCAACATAGAGCTGGAAGCATACAACCAATAACAATCATTAAGAAACATGTTCTGCTGCCTTGAACATATTAAACCCTTTATCTACAGAACGGAAATACAAAGTAACCAAACTTCATAGAAGACCAGGTGAAATCATTACTGTAAGAGTCCCTGGCCTTGGAGAGTAAAACCTGCTTGTTTTCTTAAGAGAAAAAGAAAGTATGGTATTGTAATGGGTTGAGGCTCTGGGAAGAGATGGGGGAGGGGAAACTGATCAGAATATATTCTATGAAAAGCACTTCATTCTCAATAAAAACAAAATTTAAAAAATGAAAAGTAAAAGGGGATTAGAAGCCAAAGATAGGCAAAGATATAATCAATGTCACTAGTTACTTTGCAAATCAGAATGTGCCAATAGGAAGACAATCAAACACACCTGAACAGTTCCAATCGAAGTCTCAATCTGGCTGAGAGCATGCAGTTTCTTCTTTATGCTGGTCAGGATTGCAGACCGAGGCGGAGTGACTGACATGGCTTGTGGTCTGTTGATGAGGAGGTCTTCATGTTGCCACTATTCAAAGAAAAAAGGAATATAGCACCAGTAGCACAAAACTTCAGATAAATAAGGGGAGGGCAGCATGTGGTTAAAACTGGAAGAAGACAGAATACTGAGCTGCAACAAAGGGACAATCAGATGGGAAAGAAGTATCAGATCCAACTGAAAACTTCCCTGACATGGAGGATGGCTGGTGAACTTCATGGCATTCAAACAGGAATTCTTAAAACATCTGATAAATCTTACATTTGGTAGGCATGCCCCAAAGACAACCTTTCCAGCTCTAGTGGCATAACCCTGTAATGCCAGCACTTGAAAAGCCTGAGACAGGAGGATAACAAGTTCTAGACCAACTTAAGCTACATTTAAAAACAAAACAAACAAAAAAATCTTGTCTTTGTGATGTGTCAATCTCTAGACAAGCAGATACAGTGAAAATTAGTTTTTGGATCTGGCATGATTATCTAGCAAGGAAACTAGACAGAAAAAGAACTCCCCACACACTTACCAAACCATTTTTTTTTTTTACTGTTCTGACAGTCACTTGGGCTACAACTTACACAGGAGATGGGGGTATAAGTTTAGTGATGTACTTAACGCGATATGTAAGGCCTGAGATTTGATTCCTAGCATCAGTAAACAGTAAATGATAATCCAATAGGTATACATTATGCTTACAACTTAAAAGTGTAAAGCATTTCTAACAGGTTTCCCTTAACATTAACTGTCAATTTAAAATTTTTGGTATTTTAAAATTATTATTACTATTATTTTAGACAGGGTCTCATGTAGCTAAGGAAGGCCTCAAACTTGCTATATAGCTAAGGATGACCTTTTGATCCTCCTACTCAACCAAGTGTGTACCACCAAATTCAGCTTATGCAGTGCTGGACCTTGTGAATGCACTGCCAACTACCAGTGAGCTACATTCCCAACCCCAGCACTCATCATTTTTAAGAGAATAAAATCCAAAATGTGTGCTATTTTAAAGCATAAAAGATTTTCAGAACTCGTAAAGCATAACTCCCAATCTCACACCCACAATGTGTGACAGCAGGACTATTAATACACTACTAGTATGATTAGGGCTGAATATGCTTCTTTTCCTAACTTATGACGTAAGAAATTAGCTAGTGATGATTAAAACCTCTAACAGAAGGAAACATGGTTCCACTGACCAAAGTGAAACAAACAAAATGACCACTGGTTATGCCAAAACAGAGTCCAAAAACTAACATGTCTTTAACTTTTTTGATGCTACTGACAATGTTGGAGCATACATTTATCAAAGAATAAGAAAGTCATCCCTGAATCACACTGTGCATACCATCTTCATAGATAGTTGCCTAATCCTCAGAAGTCATCATCCATAACGGATACCATCCTCAATTTATAGGCAGGATGTCAGAACTAGCTTTGGTGCTAATATGATAAAAACAGACTTCTTCTATAAGCAGTTTCCAAAAGAAAGGCTTAGACCCAAAGCTATGCATTGTATTTTTAGGAGTGTTAAATGAAACCTATTTAAAGATAAATATAATCATAAATTCAATTAATACAGGACGCAGACCGCCATACATCATGAATAAATACAATCACTACAAATTATATTCATGACCAATACTCACAGTTAACTAACACATTAATTGCAAAGAAAATATAAAAACCCCAAAGGTGTTTTCTTTGGTTTGGCACAGTTGAGTCAACTTACATCTTTTTCTTTATATTGGCATACAGGAACTATGTGTAGGGAAAACCACACTAAACAGCAAACTGCTCACCTGGAACATGGCGATGTGCAGTTGCACCCGCTGCAGGCTTGTCTTACAGGAAGAAATGCTGGTTTCCAGCCTGCGGACCAGGTCATGCTTCTTCCACGCTGTGTCATAGGAGCTAGCTAACACAGTAGCCCTGTTCATTACTAACTGTGAGAACTTCCCTACCTGGATGTTGTGCTCTACAGCTTTCTTACACAAATCATCTACAGAAACTTTACTTTCAGCACCAAAATCCTTTGCCTCTACCTGGGCAATGATGTCTACACCCAGGGCACTGATAAAACTACACAGTGTGAGTCCAAGGGCTTGGTTTGGAAGTCCTATCAAGAGCTGCCTCACGAAGTCAGCTGTAAAGGCCTTGATAGGCTTGGCCATTTGGTCTTCACTAAAGCAAGAGTTTCTAAAGAGGGTTTTCACATTGACAATCTGTACAGGTCCGTTCACAGTATTCTGATCTTCAAGTGAACTTGATCCTTAAAAAAAAAAAATCAAGTTAAAATAGGTCCTGAACGATAAGATTTGATAAAACTTCTTATTTGAAGTACTGAGAATTCACGAGTGCACAATTAAAATAAGCCTATTCCATCATCATCCCTTCTAAAGAGTACTAAGAAGACAACCTAACCCAGTATGCTAACATTACCTGACAATGTTTTAGAAAAGGTACCACAGAGCCTGAAGAACTCCTTTATTGTCTGTAGTCTTTTTAAAAAGAAAATCTCTTCTAGCACCTGACGGTGATTGTCATCATCAAAAAAATTGACCTGAGTACTTCTGGCTTCCCGAATAATGTCGATCTTCCTCCAAGCTACAGGAATTTCCATCTTGTTTAACTATGGAAAAGGAAAAGAATGAATGCTCACTCTGTAAATGACTACCGTACCTTTCATAAAACAAAGTTAATGTTTACCTTTTCAACTAATAAGCCAAAAGCGGTTTCAACTTGGGCAAACATGCCATCAAATGCTACCAAAAGCATCTGGCCAGCTGACATTTTTGGTGTTTCATCAACTGAACCATTTCTTGGTTGGATTAATTCACCATATTGAGCGTGCAGCATTCTAGAGAAAAAGCAAAGGGTGTTAAAACTCTTGTTACCTGAAGGAGAATTTGTTTGGGGTAACACAAAAGCCTGTGAATCTCAGAGCTGCTGTGCAAAGACTACAGAAACATGCTAGCATTATAGGAACTGCTATGAGAAAACTATTTAGTGCCAATTCCATTATAAAACCAACAATTTCAACTCAGTTTTAATAATGAGTAATAACTTTTTGTGTGATCTAAATTTTATGCAAATGTGAATTATACCTTAAAAATTACTACATTAATTTATGACACTGTCAAGAATAACGTATTTCTAAAGTGTAGACCTATGAAACTGTCAGGTGCAGTGGCACTATAGCCATGTAACTGGATCCTACTTTAAACAGTAATGGAAGTACCTAACACTTGGAGTATACACAGTTATGAATTATGTGCATTTCAAAACTTTTTTTAAAATTCAAGTGATTTTGAGTATGTCAGATGATAACTTTTGTAAACAGCAAGGCATGCTATTGCATGCCTATGAACCCAGCAACAGGATCCTGGAAATACAGGCAATCAAGTGAGCTCCAGACTCAGTGGCTCTTGAAATTAAAAAAAAAAAAAAAAAAAAAAAAAGCAGAGCAATAGTCCAAGATATTTGACATCAACCTCTGGCCTCTACATGTACAGACATGGACACAAGTACCTGGATGGACGGATGGACACGACACAACACACACACACACACACACACCCGGGGGGGGTTCTAATTCAATTTTTTTGGTTTTTCGAGACATGGTTTCCAGACAGCTTTGGAGGCTGTCCTGGAACTAACTCTGTAGACCAAGCTGGTCTCGAACTCACAGAGATCCACCTGTCTCTGCCTCCCAAGTGCTGGGATTAAGGGCATGTGCCACCACCGCCAGCTCTAATTCAACTTTTTAACCATTGCTTGAAATGATGTTACTGCTGTAATGCGAATAGTTTAAAACACTTTTAGCTGGTGCCTGTTTACGCTATTAGTTATACACTTATGCAGCTACAGCTAAAAAGTTACAGAAAAAAAAACAAAAACAGGCTTTCTAAATGCAACAAAAGTAACAGGTGGGGGGGAAAAACAGCAGAGGATTTCTAAATGCAGCACTGATACAAAGGCACTGTTGCTCCCCTTTTGTTGAATGTCAAAAGAATGACAAAGTTTGTGAAAGATATGTCCATATTTCATGTTTCCTAAATATTTAAGGAAAATTGTTGGGAAAAAATACTACTTCAAAATAACTAAGGTAAGGCTGTTAAAATGGCTCAACGAATACAGGCAGTTACTTTCAGATTATACAAGCCTAATGATCTGAGTTCAATCCACAGGACCCTCATAAAGATGGAGACATACAACTCCACAAGGCAATTCTCTGTGCACAGTGGCATAAGTACCCTCCCCATACATAATGAAAATTAAACTAAATAAACAAACCAAAAAAAAAAAATGTAAACCAGAATAAGGAAACAAATCCTTCAATCCCTCCTTTCTACTTGCAATTTCCCATCTAAGGAAATCAGGTGGGCAGTATTTCTGCACCCCCCATTTTCTGCAGTGAATTCAATGTCAAAATGCCAAGAGATCCTGAGTCTCTAGACTAACAAGGGAGCATAGGGCTCATTCACAGTTACAATGTAAATCTGGAAAGCTATACAATGCTTCCATGTCTTAAAAAAAAAATCTCACACCGAAAGCTGGCAAGAGGGATCAGTGGGTAAAGGTACTTGCCATATATATAAGCCTGGCAACCTGAGTTAGATTCCCAGAACCCATGCAAAGGTGAACTGACTCTATAAATTTGCTCTCTGACTCTCGCATGTGCCATGAGCTCTCCACCCCCACTAATATCACCACACGAAGAAACGATAAAAAATAATCCAATACACACACTTAACTTTATGCACATATATGTAACCATAATAACAAAAGGGACGTTACGTGCACAACAAAGAGCTGTGTGAAGTTTACTAAAGGACAGAGACACTAAAATGAGTATGTATGTTACTAACGAGTGAAAGACAAGCATGTTCCATGACTTTCCCACTGCCCATTTCATGACACTGACATTTTACTACAAGCATGCAAGTAAGGACAGGCAAGAGATGAGCTTGCACAGGACTGCAGACAATCTAATAAATCTTTAATTATTATAAAGTAATAAACTTGGATGTATCAGTAATCAGATTTGCCCTAAAAATTAAAAGTACATTTAATTAGGTTAGAGCTCAGAATCTCATTACCTGACTACCTCCTATACACCTCTCTTTTTATATGACCATATGACTCAAACTGGCCATGTTCTTGCTTTAGTCACCAAAGCCCTGGTATTTCAGGCATGTGTCACCACTGACCTGCCAGTTGGCTAGCACACTTACCTGGCCACATCGATATAATGAGCATGAGTTTCTTCTTCAAGTCCCATCGCTGTGTTTCGTAAGTAGGCTTGAAGAGACTCAACTAGAGTCTGTAGAGGAACTCCGTCAGTCGTCTGCTCAATGAGACTGTCTAGCTCATGGAGCATACTTTCTAATGTGCACTCCCCCTTCATTAAACATCTAAGTGCCTCTGGGAATATGATTTGTCGGAAATTCGAATTTAACTCCTATAAAGAGGGGATATACATTTTAATGATTCTCCTAACCTTAGGTAAATTATACATTTAATAATGCAATCCCAGAAATTAAAGCCAACTCATACAGGGCATTGTGGCACACACCTGTAATCTTAGCACTCAGGAAGCAGAGTCAGAGGGATTGCTGCAAGTTTGAGGGTTGTCATAAATTTGAGATAGACTACATAGCAAGTTTAAACTAACCAGGGCTACAAAGAGAGACCCTGCCTCCAAAAAGCCCAAAATTAAAAACAAACAAACAAAAAATTGTTAGGCTGGGTATGGTGGTACACACCTTTAATCCTAGCCCTTGGGACTAGGAAACAGAGGCAGGAGTTCTAGACCAGCATGGGCTACATGGTGAGGTCTAGGCCTGCCAGAGTTGCATGCGACCCTGTCTCACAAAAAAAAAACAAAACAACAACAAAAAAAACTATTTATATAAAACAACACCCTGATTCTTATTTTAAATGGGTGCTTAAGCAACACTGAACCCTTCAATTAACCACAAACCGCCCCTATGCCCTGCTTTGTGTGCACACATGTAGCCATAGCAACATTTTAAATAACTGCTTAAGCAACATTCAATCAAATTGCTCTTCTGGATTAAGAGACTTAAGCACATAATGTTTACTATCTAACCTCAACTTAGAAACTCAGGGCCTTGTCTTTCCCTATGATCTGTTTTGCTGCTGGGTTGTTTGTTGAAGTTGTTATTTTAAGACCTAGTCTCAAAGTTAAGGACGACCTTAACTTTCTGATCTTCCTGCCTCTACTTCCTGAATACTGACTGGGATTACAGGCATGTGCCACCACTCTAAATTATATGGTTCTACAAATGAAAACCAGCATTTCACAAATGTTAAGTAAGCACTCTACCAACTGAACTATGTTCCCAACTCAAAAGTGTTCACCTGCAGGGATGTATATACTCCATTGGCTAAATGAACAGCCTCAGATGCTTCCACTGGGTTAGGAATATCCAAGTCCTGTGGTACCAGGTGGCACTGCTTCAATAACTGTACCAAGCAGGTGACATTTCCACTCATACTACACAGCTCCTCCAGGAACCAGGCTCCATCCCGGGATGTCAGATCAACCAGCTGCTCCCCAGCACTTGAGGCTGCACCTTCCATCATAAGATTGCGCCTATGTGAGCAATGAAAACAGATCTGATTGTTATAGAATACAGAAGAGCTAAAATCTGAAAGAAAGTGACAACACAGGCCAAAACTAACATAAATGAAGCATGCTAGCTCACCTTGTAAGAGTACAAAGGGCAGAAATAATGACACTTGCTAGACTCAGAGATCCTTCTTCTCCATTCTCATGAAGGAAAACTTTAATGCAACGCTCAATTTCTTTCAACTGATCTTCACAAACTGGCACGGTGACAGCTTCTTGTTTCAAGCGTTCCACTTGTCTTATCAGTCTGCTGTTTATGTCTGCTGCATACCGCTGAAGGGTCATTTCAGTGGCAGTGATAAACTGACACACTGTTGGAGGAGGCTGAGGAGCATACTGTATTTCATATCTATAAAAATGAAGCAGGTATGTGCTTAATTAATATTCTCCTACTTGGAAATAACATTCACACAGCAAAATAAATGAGAAAATTGCATTCTATCCTCAAAAATTAGAAATTATTAATTGCATTTCAGATAAACTCTCAAGAACATAAGCTATTTTTATAAGATGGTTTAGTGATACAATCTATGACATTCAACTTCCTTACACAATCCTACCATGCTAATACTTGTATATACTAATTGTCTTGCAAAAGAAACCCTGAGTGAGCTCACATTAATACCCTCTTTTTTTTTTTTTTTTTCGAGACAGGGTTTCTCTGTGGTTTTGGAGGCTGTCCTGGAACTCGCTTGGTAGTCCAGGCTGGTCTCGAACTCACAGAGATCCGCCTGCCTCTGCCTCCCGAGTGCTGGGATTAAAGGCGTGCGCCACCAACGCCCGGCATTAATACCCTCTTTATCTCTCTGTGTACTGTAGGAATGGAATCCAAAGTCTTGCGCTTGCTGTATTTATAAACTGAATCACATTCAAGCCCTTAGTAGTTTGAGTCAGTCTGCCCTTATGGACCAAGCTGGCCTCAGACTTGCAATAAGCATCCTCTTAAACAAAATACCTGGGGGTGATAGCATGAACCTGTAATCTCAGCTACTTGGAAGGCTGACATAGGACAAACTGTCTCAAAGAAAGGGGCTTTAAAAAGCAAAAACAAAAGGAACATCACTCAGATTTACTAACCTTTTTTTTTTTTTTTTAAGAAAAAAATGCAACTGTGCTGGTTGGTTTTTATCAACTTGATATAAACCTAGACGTATTTGGGAAGAGCAAACCTCCATTGAGAAAATGCCCCTACTATACTGCCTGTAAGCAAGTCTGTAAAGCATTTTCTTGCTAAATGATTAATGATTAATGTGGCAGGTGGATGACTTTTAAAGAAAGCAGGCTGAGCAAGAAAAGCAGTAAACAATCTTCCTCCATAGTCTCTGTATCTTCTGCCTCCAGGTTTTCTGCCTTCAATTCCTACCCTCACTTTGCTTCATGCTGGTCTTTAAGCTTCCCCAAGCTGCTTTTGGTTATAGTCTTTATCATAGCAAGAGAAAGAAGCCCTAACTAAGACTGCAACTTACAACATAACCCTGTTTCCCTCAGTGTGAAACGAAAAGAATGAGATGCCTTACTTCCTATAGAGTTCTTGGCAACGTTCTACTGTGGTGTTGCAGATGAGCTCTTCCATCCAGGCCTTCCACTGTTCAATTCGATGTTTCTGAAATATGGCTTTTGGATACTGCAGAGCGACGGTTGCATAGTGATGCAACTGTTCCAGGCAGCCCCGGAGCACAGAACGCCTCTGCTGCAGAAGAGCACCAACTTCCCCCTCCAGCTGCTCACACTGGCTGATGAGGTGGGCCTGGCCAGCATTCTGTAGAAAGGCTGTTGCTGGTACATAGCTTGGGGGACCTTGTAGTAAGATAGTCAGGAAGAAACCACTTTAAAAGTCAGTAGTCACTGATTAGAATCCCATCCTCTCAACATACAATGACAGAACCCATGTGCTCACATACCAAGATCCATTTGTGTGCTTATCTCCTGAAGTAAACTTGCAAGCTGGGTTGCTTCTAAATTATTGAATGCAGCTTGATAATGTGTTATCCATTGTTCAAACTCATTCAGCTTCACCTGGATTGCTTCCTGAACAGCTCTTTGCTGAGTCTGTAGTTGAGTATGCTCAGAATATCTAATCAGGAAACAAAAGCCAAAGATAATTTGCAGCTCTTTCTTTTATCTAGTAAAGGCTGGACTTTTTGAAAACTCAGTCTAGTTAATGGGGGAGAGAGAGGGGGTTTCTTGAGACATGTTTTCTCTGTGTAGCCCTGACTGTCCCGAGACTCACTATGTAAACCAGGCTACCCTTCAACTCGGAGATCCTCCTGTCTCTGCCTCTTGAGTGCATGCACCACCACCACCTGGCTAGCACCTTTGAAATCTCAAGGGGCCTTATTCAAATGTCCCCTGCCTCTTCTGCTTTGCTCCAAGCCTGCCATTTCCTCAACTACGCTCACAACACATTTTAAATAGACTCCAACACACATGCCAAAAGTTTGAGATTACTTAAAGGAAAATTGCCGGATCTTTGTAGTCTGAGAGCTTCTGGCGATGCTAGGCACTTGCACATTCAACTACTGAGGGTACCTGCTGAGGTTCATTCACTTGGATCACTCTAGTTTGTATGCTTTTTAAGGACTTATATACTTACTACTTTCACATGTGTGTCTGCATGAAGTTTATGTTCAAAAGCCCTTGGACGTAAGGAGAGGACTGAATCACCTAGAACTGGACTTATGTGAGACACCATGGAGGTGTTGGGAACTGAACCCAGGTCCTCAGTAAGATCAGCAGTGCTCTTAACTGCTGAATCATTGCTCTAGTTCCTGTATGCTTTTGTTAAGCTCAAAAAAATCAGATGAAATAACTGCCACTACACAAATATTTACACAAATACAAAAATTCTCCATTAGCAGCATATATTGAGAAGTACAAATCAATTATTTTAAACCTGTGTTGCAGAGTACGAGATGGATGGTCCACTCCTTCAGCTCCTTCTAGAAATTCTATTTCCTCCAGCAGTTTGCCCTGCAGTTTTTCAACATCTGTCAGCTGCTCCTGCAGGCTCAGGTATTCATCTAAGCTGCTGTCCAGCTTGGGAAGCACAACCAGCATCTCATCCCGATTCTTAAACCAGTTCACCTGGAAAGAGGGTTGTGATCAGGAAAAAATGAAGAACTGTCAGAGGCTCCACTGTGTCACCTGTTAGATGAACTGTGAAGGTTGCTATACCTGGCTGTTTGTTTTACCTAATAATATCCCAACTAGGAACTGAGTTTGTGCCAATGCCCCCATTTTACAAAGATAATTGATACATTCACATTTACCTAATTGTAAGTGGACAGATTCACAGGCCACAGAAAATAAGCCTGAGATCTGTGACTACTGAAAGGGAAGGAAAGCTATTCAATTATTCAATTAGGAACAAAGTGTTTGTTGCTGAAACATATTACCCTAACTCTAAGGAATGTAAGTGTGCCTATGTGAGAGGATAGCCTAACAGAGATGACACAGAATCCTCATCCTCAGAGAAGCCCTAACGTACATTTGCTCTGTTAAAAAGCTGACAGTGATATTACATCCCTGGGCTTCACCTTAATCTCAGCGACTCTGGAAGAAAAGAGGCTGCGGGTAATCTCACGTTCCATCTCTCGCTTGCTCTGCTTGCTCTCAGCCTGCTGGCCACCTCCACCATAGACAGCACCTGCAAACCCGGCCTCACCGCCAGCTGTCCAATCCACCAGGGGGTCATACACAAAAGCCTCCAAGAGTGTCAGCAGAGTCTCTCGACCTCGCCGCATGATATGGAGAACCTATTTTTAGAAATATTTTCAGTAAGCTCAACATAAATTTCAACATGAAAATGTTGCTCATTAAACAGTTATACTACAAAGCAAAAGAGAAAAGGCATACCTGCTCACAGGAAAGCCTAAAAACACCTTCTACTCCAGTTACACCCAGTGCTGTTTCAATGTTTTGTGTCATTCGGAAAGGCACTTTCTCAGGAACTCTAAGGCTTTTACCTTGAAAAGATAAGTCATTATATTTTTGCCCTTAACATCCAAAAAAAAAAAAATCTGACCTTCAAATAAATACAAATGCTTATTTTATCTTACCTTTTTCAAAGCAAACATTATAATCTATGTGAACTACTTCTCCAGTTGTCATATCTATGAGGACATTATCCAGATGTCTGTCTCCAAGGCCAATTATATAGCCAACCATAGACATGACAGCAGTAGATCTTGCATAGGACTAAAGAGAAGGGAGCAGGTAAATATCATGAGCCAATCTTCCTGCAACAGTGACTAGATAATCTAAAATCAACATAACTCCATAATCTTACAGCCTGCTTCTACACTAAACCAATGACCACAAAGTACTCCTCAAGACTGCTGCACATGGTTGCCCAGGTTCTATACTATGAGAAGCATGCTTGGGAGGGAAGCTGTTGTTTTTAAAGATTTAGTTCAATTTGCAATTATGTCTATGTGTGTGGGTGTGCATATTAGTGCAGACCAGAGAACGCCATACAAGAGCATCAAAACCCTCAGAGTCAGAATAACAGGCAGTTGTGAACACCTTGACATGGGTGATGGGTCCCCTGAAAGAGCAATATATAATCCTAGCCACTATGCCCCATCACCAGCCCCAGGAATGCTGTGGGGGTTTTTTGTTTTCCCAAGACAAGGTCTCACTATATAGCCATGGTTGGCCTGGAACTCTCTATGCAGACCAGTCTGACCATGAACATACAGATTATGGGCCTGCCTCTGTCTCTTGAGTACTGGAGTCTACGCCCATGTCAAGCCCCATTTCAAGTAAAGAATTTTTGCTTTTTCAATATTCACCTTTTAATTTCATCCATCATCCCTTCCACCCTTCCCTCACAGTCATAGCCACACTTTTATAACTCTCAAGTAATACTCAAGTACAGGACTTGACTATAAAGTCTGGAAGAAACAGAAAAGACCAGAAAGACTGACAAAGAGGATCAATCAGATCAAAGCCAGAGTAACAATGGTAACGCCTAACCCCAAGTGCCATGTACCTGTGTGACTCTCCACCACTCATCAGGAGTAGTGCAAGATGACCAGAGCTCTTTGGCCAGAAGGTTTGGGGGTGTGGCCTCCATTAACTCCTCCAACACTGCCTTCATCACATGCAGGGGCCAATCTCTCCTTGACACATCCAGGCTAAGGCCAACTATTTTCAAAGCAGGGCCAATTTTACTATAGTAAAGTTCACTAGGACGAGGTACAATGCTGGGATTCTGAGGAGTTTGGTAGGAATCTTGTGCCTTAAAAATGTTTTTTAAAGAAAAGATTAATTTTACTTGAGGAAAGACAAAAATTATAAAGCATTTTTAAAAAGTTAGACTTAAAATTCAATCTATACTTTTTATAACACAATTCATTTTAAAGGCATAATCCATCCATGCATATTTTCAGTCTTCACCAATGACTTACTCAATATGAAATAAACAGTTATTAAGAAACATGTCCCAATATGAAATAAACATAGTTATTAAGAAACATGTTCCAAAGTTCAGACAGCCCCTCTAGTTCCTATCTTTGGCTTACTCTTCAATAACTGTATTACAGATCTGTGCTTATTTTTAAAACTTGATTTCCCAGGCTAAAGGAACAGGTGGAGTTAGCATTCCTGGGACCATAGAATTAGAGGAAACACAAAAATAAATAAATAAAAATGAAGAAAAGCAGGCATGACTCCTTCCTGCTCCAACAGCTCTTAATAGCTGCTTGAACAGTGTTCTTCACCCCCCCCCCCCCGCAATACAGGGTTTCTCTGTATTGCTTTGGAAGCTGTCCTGGAACTTGCTCTGTAGACCAGGTTGGCCTCAAACTCACAGAGATCCACCTGCCTCTGCCTCCCCCTCCCAAGTGCTGGGATTAAAGGTGTGCGCCACCAGCGTCCGGCTTTGAACAGTGTTCTTGATTAACGGGGACCCCACTCAGTTCTGCTGCTTGGCATATAAACTACTCAGGTACTTGTCTAAGAAATTAAAACTCTTTGTCTGAATCAAACGATAAAATTCACAGGTACAAAATAGGACATTAGTGACCAAATAAGTCCATGTTAAAACTTTTTTATTTAAATACTGAAAATAATCTGGGTTTCAAAGCTAATTATTTACAAGTTTAAGTTAGAAGCTTATAAGAGAATAAAATATGAAACATTAAATTTCTGAGCAACTAGCAACTACACGCCTTAAAACTTTACTGTTCACTAGGTGCCCCACCACTACTTGCAAACACACTTGACTTCACATAGTCACCAAGAATGCTGATACACACTTGTTCATATATAGTCCAGTAAGAATACAGGTGCACTTGAATTTTACCCAACCTTTTGTGCTTGTAAGGCAGCTTCCCGCTGTTGCCATCGTTTGTAAAGACCAAACAATGGTGTGGCTCCATCCACCCACTGGATCAGCCCTGATCTCGTTCCCAGTGGTGTTACAGAATAGTGCCGTGCATGGAAGCGGGGTGTTTCCTGTCGATTAATTGTAGCAAACATGGTGTTTACTATAGATAAAAACTGCATGATTCTCTCATCCAGGTGTAAATCCTCTAGTCCTATGAAAACAAAATCAAAATTAGCAGAATGAGTAACAAATGGGTCTGAAGTACACGACTTCCTGCATTTTTAGTTAGGAATAAATACAGTAAGGCAGACCTAAGAACATCAACAAATTCTACTGAGTGGTATTAGCACTAGTTATTGACAATGATTTGTACTCAAGTTGGTTTGCTTATATAAGTTTATAAACAAGGTGCAGAGGGTGAAATACATGCAGCTAACCACTGTCATTCAAAATCACACAGGACATAGGAAATACAGAATTTCAGCTACAACAGGCTTATCCTAATGTGCAGGCAAACTCACATAGACACATACAAGCCACATACATACACATGCAATTAACAATCACGTTTGTCTTAAAAACATGAGTTAGTTCTAACTTTACCTTTGAAAAGGTAAGGATAGCTCTTCCCATCTGAACCGAGAAAGAGGAGCTTCTTGGGCTTGGTTTTAGTTGGTAAGATGGTGATGGTTCCACCCACACTGTGAATCGTTACAGTATCTCTGGCTGAGACTTCACCAGGAAGTGCAATTTCAGTGTTAGTCATGGCAGCCAACCAAGGACTGATCTCATCAAGACGCAAGATGTAGCTTGCACGTTTCTGTGCTCTCTGCTGCAAACTCAGCATTATCTATATTCATAAGGTAGAAAAACAAGTCTGCATTCTGGTAGAACATATTGCATTTCACATAAAGTTAAACCCAAACACACCATAAATACCCGATGTTCTAGTCCCTATGTTTAATTTGATGCTAGGGATGTGGGCCACCCTTGAAACAAGTAGTATTGTGCTAATTATGTTGTATATGGTTACTACTTTTCTGCCAAGTAAAGCAAGAGAATCAGAGGAGATGGGAAAAATTCCCACAGAGGATCACTATGTTGCTGTTGAGTTGCGCCTCAGCAAGTCCAGAACAAATCAATCAGTCCTTGCCATAGTATAAAGCCTTGGGATACCACCTGCAAAATTACTGACGTGAAGTTAAAAGAAAAAATATAGCTCAATCATGAAGCCAGTTTCTAAGATGCTGTGCAAAACTAAACAAAACACACAATAGACATTTTAACAGAAGTAACAGTTTAGAACTTTGACCCCTTGAAATATGCAAAAACTCAGACGCAACATTGCTAATAACCACAGGGAGCAAGGAATGTATCATGCACAGTTCTATTCCCCATGGAACAAAGTATCAAGCATAGCTCTACAAGGGTTTGGAGCTAATGTATATCTGGATCAACAAATTATATTAATATATAAACTTTAACAGTAATGTCCAATAAGTTTTGTTTATAAAATTAAAGAAATTGGAAAATCTCCCATTATCAAGTCACAACAACAGATAAACTGGACATAAACAGAACCACTGTTCAGCCAAACACGGAGTGTGGATGGAAATTATGGAGATTCAGCAATGTAGAGTGCTCACCTAGCATACAGGGTTTGACAGCCAAGGCCACAAAAACCAAATTATCATCTCAAAAAAAATTTTTTGTCAGTGATTTATTTCATACATATCAACTTTAAAGGTACTGCATCATCTGAGGGTTTTTTAAATTTTTATTCAACAACAACAAAAAAATCAGTCTTGAACCACAGAAATCTGGTGAAACACCGTAGTTTGTATTAACTGTCTTGTCTAGTACTTTAGGACACTTCCTCAAGAGTTAGAAGTTTTCCTTTCTCTTTTTGGTTTTTCAGACAGGCTCTCTCTATGTAGTGCTGGCTGTCCTGGAACTGGAGCTCACTGTGTGGAGCAGGTTGGCCTCACTCAAGATCCTGCCTGCCTCTGCCTCCCAAATGCTGGGATTAAGGAGAATACCACCGCTCCTAGTGAGTTAGCAGTTTTCATTTACTGAAGCTGTATGTACCTTTGTTCCTAGTCTGTTTAGATTTGTGTCTTTTGTTGTTCACGTTAGTAAAGCTCAACAAAGAAACCAGTTAAACAGTAAGTGTCAGAAAAGTTAAGAACAAGGAAAAGCAAGAAAAAGTATGACACAAAGAAGTCTCATGACTGATGGTACCACTGCTATGAAAGGGAAAGATCAGAGAAAAAACAGAATCAAGGAGAGCAAGAAAAAGATGCCCAAATATCTGAATCTACAAATCATTCCAAACAACAAATTACATTGCTATACTGATTACAAAAGAAATCAAATAAGTATTAAATCCATTTTAATCACTCAGGGTGTTGACTTCAAAGTTCCAATGATTTTAGAATTATCAGCATTAATCTAATAGTAATCCACTAATTGAAAAAATCTGAGCATTACTCCAAAAGCTTTGAGTTTGTAGCATTTCAGATTAGAGATGCTGGACTGAAAATATTAGGAATGCCTACTTCTTCCCTTAAAAACTACAGTCAAGAAAGATCAATCTCCTAATCTCCAATAAGAATACAAAACAGGGCTGGAGAGATGGCTCAGAGGTTAAGAGCATTGACTGCTCTTCCAAAGGTCCTGAGTTCAATTCCCAGCAACCACATGGTGGCTCACAACCATCTATTATGAGATCTGGTGCCCTCTTCTGACCTGCAGCAGACATACAGGCAGACAGGATACTGTATGCATAATAAATCAATCTTTAAAAAAATGCAAAACAACAGGTAGATTTACAGTATATATCTGGTACATACAGACATAGATAGTATTTGCCAGCTTCCCTTGCCTTCCAGTCTCCAAATTCTTAAAATTAAAAAAAATGCAAAACAACAGGTAGATTTACAGTATATATCTGGTACATACAGACATAGATAGTATTTGCCAGCTTCCCTTGCCTTCCAGTCTCCAAATTCTTAAAATTAAAAAAAATGCAAAACAACAGGTAGATTTACAGTATATATCTGGTACATACAGACATAGATAGTATTTGCCAGCTTCCCTTGCCTTCCAGTCTCCAAATTCTTAAAATGAGTAAAAAACATTTTCTCCACTGTCCTTATCAGCAAATAATCACAAGATACCTTTATGAAGCTTATTATAAAGCCTTTCCTCATATTCCACAGTGAGTGCAACTATTTTAAGTTTGTGTCTCAGAGGAAACTTTCCATGCTAATAGCACTTTTACAACTGCTCTGTACCTCTTTAAATGGAATCCAGCTGCTTCCAGGTTTGGCAGGATTTGATGGGGTCTTTAGTTTTTCTAGGGCATTGTCAATGGCATCACCATAGTTATCCTGAAACCACTTTTCATGAGGTGTTTCTGCTGGTGCAGCAGTGATGCTCCGAACATGCTCCAAAGCAAACACAATAGGCTTCATCAACGCTGTGTGCTTCTCTCGCATGATGGCAATTTTCTCTTCTCTAACCAAAGACATTTTCATTCGAAAACTTTATTATTAAAGTTTTATATAAACAGGAGACAATTTAAATGTATCAAGTGTTGAGTAAATAATATCCAACAACAGGAAAATAGCTTATGTAACAATGTAAAGAAAATTCAATAAATAAGAAGTGGCTTTGCTTTTCAATTGTGTTGGGGAATGGGATCCGGACCCTATTCGTAAACAAAAACAACACAAAATGGATCAGATACCCAGATGCAGAAGTGAAGACTACCAAACTTCTGATAGAAAACATAAGGGAAAGGGCTCCTTACACTAGATTTAATTGAATAAAGCACCATATAGACTAAACTGACAATTCAAACTGATGACAAAAGTTTGCAAATTATCTACCAATTCCCAGAATGTTTTTCTAAAAAAAAAAAAATCCTACATCTCAACCACAAAACTTAAATTCAACATTCTGCAAAGATATACACTCATCAATTAAACACAAAAAGAAGCTACACATTATTAGTTGTTAAGGAAAACACAAATTAAACTATGCAATGAGGTACAACTTAGTATCCATGAGAATTATGAACAAAACTCCCGGGAAACTGCCAAGTGTAAGCTAAGTAAATGGCTCAGTAGGTAAAAATCTGCCACATAAGCAGTGCGGAGCTGAATTAAAATCCTCAGAAGTTACTATGGACACCCTCATGGAGGGCCTCACCCTCCCTGGGGAAATGAGACATTGGAGGGGTTGGTGGGAGGGCACGGGAGGAGGGGAGGGAAATGGAGAGGGACCTGGAATTGCCATGAGAAGCAACCTTGTTTCTACTTTAAATTTAAAAATAAAAAAATTAAATAAATAAATAAAAACAAAACAAAAATCCTCAGAAGTCATGTAAAAGACAGAGAAGTGATAAAAGTGTTGTAATCACAACACATGACAGAAAGATGCAAGGCAGAGAAAGGAGAGTCTCCAGAAGTTATGGGTTAAGTAGCCTCATGCACATAGCAAAAGGAAATTTAAAAAGACAAAACAAAAAAGTAGAGATTATGCCTTACATACAGGTGCAAAAAGAGGCCCAACACCTAAGGTAGTCCCCTCTGACCTCTACAGAAAGGCCATGGCATGCATGCACACACACCATGCATCATATATACATACACACATACAATTAAATGTTGACAAGGAAAGGTGAAAACCAGAATCCTCATGCAATGAAAGTTGGAACATAAAATGGTATGATCATTGTGGGAAAAACTCCTAGATTTAACAAGATAATCACATTGGCCAGCAAATATACCTTATCTCAAACAAAATAATCCAAAGCAAGGATTCAGTAAGGTATTACACACCAATGTTCAGAGCAGCTTTGTTCACATAGCTAAAAACAAGTTTCTACTAACAGATGAATCAAACAGTAAAACCTGGTTCAGGAGGGCTAACACAATGGCTCAACCAGTTAAAGGGCATTTGCTGCTAAACTTGAAAACCCAAAATTTTATCTCCAAGACCCATTTGGAATATAAATGGTAAGTGTTCTAATCCATACAGTGCAGTATTACTCACTAATCATGCTGTAGTAAAGTAAACCTTGAAAACATAATGCTAAATCAAAGTTACAAAAGGCAATACTCTGATTCCACCCATGAGACACCTACAGCAGAATAGTTCATAAAGCAAGAAATAAGAACTGGAGGTAAACACGGGTGAAACTGGAACAAATATAACCTATCTGGGATTGGGGATGATTCTAGCAGAGGGTAGTGGTGATGAAGGCACAGTACTTACTTTGAGAGTATACTTTAATGTCACTCAGTTGTACAACTAAATTCATAGTGAAGACTATGAATTTTGTTGTGCTGATTAACACAGTATAAAGAAAAAAGTAGAGAGAGCAATGGAAAGATGGCTTAACAGTTAAGAGCACTGGCTGCTCTTACAGAGAATCCAGACTCAGTTCCCAGCACCCAGATAGCAGCTCACAACCATCCTTAACTCTAGTTTCAGGGGATCCAATGCTCTCTCCAGACTTGAGTGAACACCAGGACACACACGGCATACAAACATACCCACAGGTAAACATTCACATACATAGAATGAGTGACTTTAGAAGACAAAGGCAGTAGCCCCATCCTCCCAGTGAAGGAGTGAAGACATACTTGCGCAAGGTGTTGTTGTTCTGGACTCTCTTCACCTCATCCTCCAGCTGCTGAATTCGTCTCAGAACATACATATGCTGCTGTAACAAAACTCCCAGCCAGAGTTCATCCCAGAGCACAGTGACCCTACGTAGCTCTGCCACAAGCATTTGGACCTGCAGACACAACACATCAACATGCTCACATAGCAGCATCAAATCAGATATGGGTAATGCTCATTTCACAGAAAATTCATCATAGTCTATCAGTATACATTCATGAGACTGATTCTGATTATTCTTAAAGCTTTGGTTCTCTGACATGATTCTCCTGAGATATTAGATTTAGGATTGGGGGGGGGGAGAGGTTATAATTAATACTACTTTAAAACAAACAAATTAGTTTTCTTGTACCTGTAAAACCATTGTTGGGTTGGCAGAGGACAGTTTATCTACAATTTTGCTGTAGCAATCCTGCATCATGGCCTGGTCTTCATTTAAACCACTTTTAGGTTCATCTTTGTTGCTATCCTGAGAAGCAGGAGGACTTCCTCCTTCACATTCAGACACCAGCAGTTCTTCTCCTTGAATATTTCCAAGTAAAGTAGGGATTGCAGAGGAAAACTTATTTCCTACAGTGGGATGCAACAGGGATACAGGCACACACTGGGTACGGAAAACAAAGGCAATGTATTTCACAGTACTGTGCATGAAGCTAAAGTTGATGGTGTTCTGCACATTTATAAGCTGAGCTTTTCACATGTTTATAAATACTGTAAACTAATGGAGGAAAGCTGGAGGAAGATGGTAAGCAAATAAGAAACCCTCCCCAGACAGAGTGTAGAGCAGGGTTTACCTTAAACAGCTCTATGTCAAATTCCTGGTATATTGTAAGGAGTAACAATAACATACAAAACACATATTATAGACACACTTCTTCAGTAAGTCAGAAGTAGTTACTTCTTCAATAAGTCAGAACCATTATTAATAAAATACTATACACCCTTAACTTGAGAACACATCACCCAAAAACAAAACTTGCAATTTACTGGTAAAATAAAGCAGCAATATTTTAGCCGGGCAAGGGAGTGCCCCCACCCAGCACTCTGTGAGCAGTCTGTATTACATAGTGAGTACCAGGTCACTAAGAGTGAAACAGTAAGACTCTCTTAAACAAACAAACAAATAAATACATGTATTTTGATGTATACCTGAGGCCTGGGATTCACTGCTAAGTGATATGGTTCCTACTATTGCAGGATACAATATGAGGTGTGGGGAATCTTGGGCCACACGACAAAGGAGGTTACAAATACTCTGGCGCACATACACTTCAGGGTGGTTTAAGCGTGAGAAAAGCTGTGGAATAATTCCTTCAAGAGAAGAAAAGTGATTTAAAACTTATGAATCTTGGGAATGCAAAAAGATAAAATCCTATCTATATGTCAGCATCAGCACACATCTTAAGGGTGCCAAAGTTCTTTCTGTGGTAACAAAGACCCATACAAAATCATTCTTGATTGCAAGTCTGTTTAGGATAGAATTGTAATCACAGTCCAGAGCAATCAAAACATCGAATGATATCCTTAGCATATGCCTCAAAGAAGGCAGATGAAGTAACTGTGACAAAGTTACTAAATCCTATACACGTATTTTTACCACCCTCTCTAAAACTGATTTTTGATGATGAAAAGCTTCTGCCTTCTAGCCTCTCAGTTCTCTAAAAGGTAGGAGGAGAGATTTTCATGAGACATCAAACAGTCCAGGATATCCTATGAACTAGCATGGCTGCTCTCTAACATTTTCAAATAAAAAACATAGAGTAACTATTTCAATCCCACTCAAACAGATTAACTAAGGAGGGCATTTTATTTAAGCCATTACCTCTCCATGGAGCAGTAGGGGTTGTCTCCAAGCCATGTTCCAGATACTGCCGGAGTTCACCAGCATGCTTCACCAGCAATCTGAGCAGTCGCAGGGTAGCCATCACAATCACATCATCAGTGCTCTGCTCTGCTCTGTGACTTAAATGGAGCCTGGGGTCATCCTCATCTAACAGAATCTAAGTGAACAATTAAGGGAATAAAAAACAATTGTTATCACTCTTTTTGTCTAAAGGGAAAAAAATTCCAAATAATTTTCCTTAGAAGATTGTGGTACCTACTTGCCCAGCGTTGAGCTTAAGGAAAGTAAAATATGCACTGCAAGATAGTTTGTACAAGCTGAAGATTCTATCTACAACTTTCCTCCACACTTTAATAACACCTTCGGTTGCATTTTCATCAAGTTCAGAAAGCCATGGACAACTTGATATTAACTGCCGCCAGATAACATCAACCATGTCATCTTCCTCATTATCTTCACTTTCTGTTATCTGAAGTGTTATATCTTCATCCTAAAGAAAATGTGGACATAGACTACTTCAGGTGAAAAGGAATAAAGATAACTATCCAATTACTACATGCAAACATTTTTCTCATGTATGACACACTAAATCTATTAATAAGTGTCTCATTATGACATGCTTACTAATGCAGCCAATAAGGTTATGAGCACTTAGGCAAAGATCGAAGACTTTTGGGTTTTCTGTATTTTAAATTCTTCTAAACTTCAATATAATATTCTGCCTGAAGAAAAATAATCTATCCAAAAGATGTGACAAAGCAGAACAGAACATGAACAAGAAACACTACTCTACTTACAATATTGCAAATATACATCACAACAACTTCAACAGAGACTCACGGGTAAAATTTTTAGAAATCTCAGTCAACTTGAATACTGCATCTATACATTCAAGAGCTACAGAACTACAGAAGTTACAGGACACTCACTTACAGGAGGGGGAAACACTGCCATTCACCTAGTCCACTGCTTCCCACTTTAATTTACGACAATCACCAGGGGTAGAAAATATTGGAACTCTCACCTATTAGCACATGCAAAGCACTAGGTTCACCCAAATACCATACCCACAAGACAAGCATCCAGCCAGTGTATACAAATCTGGGGGGAGGAGGGCTTGACCCCCATGCAATGCCTTGCTTTAAAAGTTCCCAGTAGTCTTGTAAAGACTTACATTTTCCGAGCTCTAGGGATTAAACCCACACTCTCTAGGACTACACACCAGCCCAAAACCTAACTTCAGATGGAAAGAGTAATTAAGAGAAAATTAATTTATACAAAATGAACTTCACTTATATTTATCAGAACCATAATGAAATCAGTTGATTTCTGAAGAAATTATGATCTTAGGAAAAAGAAAACTATATGTATTAAAACTTGAGAGATTTTTATTTGCAACACAAACAACCTAAACATCATTCACTTAAAGGAGCCAATTATCGAGCCCAGTGGTGGTGGCCCACACCTTTGATCCCAGCAGAGGCAGATAGATCTCTGTGAGTTTGAGGCCAGCCTGGTCTACAGAGCAAGATTCAGAAAAAGCCAAGGCCACACAGAGAAATCTTGTCTCAAAAACAAAACAAAACAAAAACAAACAAACAAAAAAAACCAAAGAAGTTGCCAATTTCCCCCTCCTCAAAAAAAAACACTGGGTGGCAACAGGAATATTGGCACTACTCCCCCCAATACCACTATATCATGTTTTCCTTGCCTGAATTCCTGCTGGCCGACATACTGCTTGTCCAAGAATACCATATATTCTCTCTTTCTCTTCTTCAGTTATAGTATCTGGAAGCAGATTTTGAACTTCAGATTTTTCTCTAGGCAACAGACGAACACCTTCTCCCTGACTATAAAAATAAACAAGTCATCAAGTATTTCAGGATCCAAAACTTTCCCAAATCATCATTTTATATCTCCATTTTGTAGTGTGTTATATCAACTGCACAATGAAACATACATACCTGGCATTGTCAACCACCTTTCTGCCCCACCTATAAGCCCAACTAGCCAATGCTGCCCAAGATTTGGCAACTTCTGGTGCTTGCACTGAAGACAGGTGATATAACTGTCCCAAAATGAAGTCAGGTTCTCCAACTCCAATATGCACTGCCATGACAGAAAAAATAAGAGCTTAGTGTTACATTCATAACTTCTAGGAGAATTCTCATTGACCTGTTAATTCTTTATTATTTGTAAGCAAGCAATAAGCCTAATATTATCAGTGTACATAATATGTTATGGTTCAAATTTGTATATTTAACTGCAATGTGCAAGGTATCAGCTTATGTTAGTATCTAGGGATACTTCCATGCCTTTAATGACACTATCTTTAGCAATAGTTTAGGTGTCAGACATGCTGTAGAATGTCTTACACCCTGCTTTTGAGTGGCTATTCCCTCATGACTAGAAAAAATTTTAAGCATTTGGCAAAAACAATGCACAGATGATAAACATACCATAGAGACTATCAGGGCAGACAGAGATCTTTACTTCCATTTTACAGAGAGAAAGCTGCCTGGTTTAATGACTTCATATGCTATGGTTTTAAGACCTATCTTTTGGGAATAGCAAGACCTGGTTAACAGATACACTAGAATTATTTTTTAAAAACCAATGTAAACAAAATATATTTTAAGTAATTTAAACCCCAAGCTTCTGCACAACAAAATGGAGGTGTATTCTCCCCTGTCAGATTAGTTTTCTCCAGAACTGATTAGGATGTAGGTCAGTAAAAGAATGTTTGCATAGCATGCAAGAGGCATGGAGTCTATACCCAGCAAAACACACACACACACACACACACACACACACACACACACACACACACACACAGAGTGCCACCTGCCTATAACTCAGAATTCAATACACCCCAGCAGTTGGGCATCAGAAATAGGAAGATCTCTGGAGGCTTGAGGCCAGCCTGGCCCTACATACCAAGTTCTAGAGCCAGACTCTGTCTCAAAAAAGGGGAAAAAAAGAAAGAAAGAAAGAAAGAAAAAAACAGAAAGTGGAGGTGTAGCTTAGTGGTGTAACACCTGGCTAGCATTAGCATGCCCAAGAAACTGGATTCAATCTCTAGCACCCTCCCGTACTCAAAAAAACAAGGAAAGAAAAGCAATTATGTTAGATTAATCAACCAACCATTTTGGGCTAATTAACTTTGCTAGTATCAGACATAGTAAGAAAACTGAGTCTGTGCTCCAATAACCAAGGGTAATACAAGCAGATACAATATCTGCTGCTCTTGACATTTACTCTTTCATGAATCAAGGCAAAAATACCCCTCTAAGTCAGGAAAGAAACTTAAATCTGAAAAGCTTGATATATGACATTAAGTACTAATTACTGCCAATGTACTATTATTTTTGCAGTTGAATTTTTTGTGGCAAATTACAGTTAGCATAACACTTATTTTACGCTCATAAAATTAGTATTTTTAAAGCTAACAAAAGAATAAGATCATACCTGTAGATTCACTCTCAATTCGAGGGTGTTCTTCTCCCACCATATTAGCAGATGGCAGCTCTATTAGAGCAAGTATATTCCTAGACAAAGTAGAAAGGCCTGGGAGGTTCTGCTGCTGCTGAGCTCTGTACACCTGTCTCAGCTGTCCTGAAATCTCTTTCCATTCTGCCTGGACCCATTTAGCTAGAGTCAGAATTGACTTAGCCACAGCATACTCAGCTTTTGCAGACTTGCAAAAAGATATGGCACAAGAACTCAACATTTCCATTGCGTGTGTTGACTGGCCTATAGAAAAAAAAAAAACAAAAAAACAAAAACACATACAAAACCAATAATTTATCCTTAATAGTAAAATAAATTATTTCAAGATGAAGCATTTATTTATTTATCTGTTTATTTGTTTGTTTGCGCTCGTTGCTATTGTAGAAAGCAAGGTTCATCTCCCACTTCCCAGATCAGACGGCTTACAACCTTCTTGCAACTCTAGTTCCAGGGTATCCAACACCCCATTCTGGCCCCTGTGGGTACCAGTCACATATGTGATACATATATGTACATGTAGGCAGTCACACATTAAAAACAAAAACGAAGATAAAATAAATAAAGTACAATAAAGTCAGGCAAAAGTGATGACACATGCCTTTAATCTCAACACTTAGGAGGCAGAAGCCAGCCTGGTTGACCTAGTGAGTTTCAGGTCATCAAAGAGAGTTAGCCTTTGTCATAATAACAATAATAATAAAATATTCAGGAGCTGGGAAAATGAATCACTGGGTTAAATGTTTGTCATGTAAACAATGAGGATTATAGTTTGAATCCCCAGAATCCACAAAAACGTGGGGTGGTCAATGACATACTGTGTGTAACTCCAGCAGGGATTAGAGGTAGAGGGGAATACACAGAGCCAAGCTGGCTAGTAAGACTACCCTAACCAAGTGAGCTTTGGTTCAACTGAAAAACCCTGCCTCGGTATATAAAATTGATACCAATTAAGGACACCCACTGTCAACCTCTGGCCTAAAAACATATGCACACACAGGAACCATGCACTCACATGTACCACACATACAAATAAGGACGCACACAATACTCCCAAAAAAGAAAGGGGGGGGGGGTGAATCCAGGGATAATCAGTGCTCAATGATCCACAAAATCTTAAAATAATTTTTTTCTCTAAAATACTTTTTACACCACACACACAGAAACATACATATAGTTTTCCTCATGTTTTTACTAACCTGCTGTGTATAACAACTTGGTTTTTTCAATATCAAGCTCAGGCCCCCATTTCTCATCCACTTGACCTTGAGTGGACAGTTTTTTAAAATGCTGGACTAAGTCCTGGGCAGTGGTTGTCTTTCCCAGCTGAACCTCACTGCATTGTGCCAGCAGTCTTGTTGCCAGTGACACGTTGCCCCGTTTTCTAGCAAATTTTGCTGCTGTCAGTCCTAATTCCATGAGATGACTTCTAATTGGTACTGTTTGTTCTGAAAATAAGAAAACATTTCATTAATTCCCATCTCACCTAACTCTAGATTGTTCCTTACCACCACCCCAAAGGGAGCTAGCTAATCCTGAAACCCCAACAACTAACACAGTGCGTGGCTTATAACAGTGTTTAAGTGAAGGGACACAACCAAGGAGAACAAATTGAAAATCATTCTCTAGAAGAAATTAACCTTGTAACATCTGAATTGTTAGAAAAGAGCCTCAGTCAGAGGCTGGAGAAAGAACTCATCAATTTAGAGTACTTGCTACTACTCTTGCAGAGGAGGGTTCCGTTTTCAGCACCCACACTATGGCTCATAACTACCTGTAACCCCAGTTCGAGAGAATATAGCACCCTCTTCTGTCCTCTAGGTACACATGTGGTTCACATACACAAATGCAGGCAAACTCATATGCATAAAATAAAAATAAATCTTTTAAAAATGGTGAGCCCAGGGCTGGAGAGATGGCTCAGAGGTTAAGAGCACTGGCTGCTCTTCCAAAGGTCCTGAGTTCAATTCCCAGCAACCACATGGTGGCTCACAACCATCTGTAATGAGATCTGGTGCCCTCTTCTGATATGCAGGCAGAACACTGAATATGTAATAAATAAATCTTTAAAAAAATAAATAAAATAAAAATGGTGAGCCCAGTACACAAAAAAGAAAAAGAAAAAAGAGCCTAGGTCAAACAGTAGGAAAAGAGAATAAAGGCCAAAAAAGCCAAAGACCCTTCTTCTCTAGCAAGTTCTCTTCCACTGCCCCTGGATAAGACATTCATCCTGTGGTTTCAAAGCCATAAAATACTGATGATTCCTAAACTTGAAGCCCAAACCAGAGAGCTGAGTCCTACTGCCAATTGAAAACCTACACTCCTGGAATTTCCTATCACTCTTTAAAGCTGCTCCCTTCTTCTGTTTATTCTTTCTCAAAGAAAGGCCCCCCCCACCTGAGCAGGTGCTTAGCAATTACACTATTACCTTCAACTTTCTGATACTTTGCTTTTTTCCTCTCCTTGTTGCCATCCCTAAGTACCTTGCTTAGCAGTAGTAAGCTGGTTCCTTTGCCTCTTCCCTAGCCTCCTCTAATCCACAATCAAACCTGCACCTGAGGTGATCACGCACAAGTAAACATGGAACTTTACTTTCCTTGAAAACCCTCTGATACATTCCCATTGCCCTTCTAAATGAGTTTCTACTGATGCCTTACACTGACCTCCCACTGCAATCTTACACAGCTTTATCTCTCTTTCAGGCAACTGAAGAATAGGTTTTTACTATCTCTAACCTTTACACCCAGCCTGTCTAATGCAGTCACCACCATCCTTCTCATTTCTACCCTCAAATTTAAATTTAAATACAACTTCTTCTTCTTCAAGTCTTCTACTAATTCCTAGAGTCAAATCAGGGATCCCTGTTACATGCTTTTTAGCTTCCTGTGTATGTTCTTTCACTCAATATAGTATTGTGCTGTTCATTGTCCAGTATCAGTTTTCCCTTCTGTACTCTAAAATATCCCCAGTTCTAAGAATGAAAAAACAAGCCCAGCTTTGCTTGCCATTATCAGTCAACATTAATCACCGTACATAGCACAAACTACTTGTTTTAGATTCTCTCTGATTAATAATACTGATGAGAAATGGAGTGGTATCTCTGAATACATGTTACATTATAGGAAGGAAAAAAGATGGTAGAATCTGCAACCCTGTTTATGCCTCATTATGTGCCAAGATTATTTATTTATTTATTTGTTTGTTTGTTTGTTTGTTTATTTATTTAGGTGTTTTTCGAGACAGGGTTTCTCTGTATTGTTTTGGAGGCTGACCTGGAACTAGCTCTGTAGACCAGGCTGGCCTCAAACTCACAGAGATCCGCCTGCCTCTGCCTCCCGAGTGCTGGGATTAAAGGCGTGCGCCACCAATGCCCGGTGTGCTAAGACTTTTTATCTACTTCATTTCAGAGTGGGGTAATTCTCACACCAATTAAAAAAAAAAAAACAGCTCTGAAATGTTTCATCCTAAGGGCCTTCACAAATGCTGGCCTAGTGTTCCGAACCCAGTGAGCAAGCTATTTTAGGCAGGTGCCAGTGACTAGTACAAGGCCTATCTTGCAAGCAGGCTTACTTGACATTTAGCACATTAAATTTTATGTATTAACCTTGGTCACCATATATTCATTCAACTAAACTATAGAATTCAGGCAAGATACTACTCTATGGCAGTAAAAAAACCCTTCACAGAACATACATTTTTTTTTTCTTTAAAAATGAGACACATAAGCCGGGCGCTGGTGGCGCACGCCTTTAATCCCAGCATTCGGGAGGCAGTGGCAGGTGGATCTCTGTGAGTTCGAGGCTGGGCTGGACCGACAGCCTCCAAAACAATACAGAGAAACCCTGTCTCGTAAAAACCAAAAAAAAACAAAAAAACAAAAAAACAAAAAAAAAAAAGATGCCAGACAAGGTGCCATACACATTTACTTCAAGCATTGGATCTCTGAGCTTGTAGGCCAACCTTGTAGACTTCTGAGTTCAAGGACACCCAAAGCTACATAATGAGACCCTGTCAAAAATAAATAAAAGTCTAAAGTGAACAAAAACTTCAAGCATGCTAGTTATATCTATAATCCCAGCATTCAGGAGGCAAAAGCAGGCAAACACCTGTGAGTTCAAGGTCAGCTGAGGCTACAGAGACTAAAGTAGGCAAAACATGTTAGGAGACATCTGAAATATAAAATACACAACAGCCTCTATGTCAATGAGATGTTGAACAACTGGACTAATCACCAGGGAAATAAAAACTAAAACTCTGAGCTAAAATTATACCCACTCCAGGGATTAAAAAAAGAACCAGAACTTTCATAAAGGAACATCAAAGGCATAACCACTTTCAAGAAACATTTAACTATTTACAAAGTTGAACCCAACAACTCAACAATCTCACTCATAAGCTTTAATTCAAGAGAAACACAGCCGTAAGATCTGAAGTGTTCAACATGAATACAGTGACAGTCCAATACTAATAACCTAAACAGAGAGACTCGGGACTTTCTAGGCTGAGAGAAATGTTCTGAATCCTGCCTGCACTGGTGGATACAGAGTTAGATGGGAGAAAACAAGCCAAGCTGCATACTTACATATATAATTTAAATCTCAGGAAAGCTAACTTTAAGAAAAAGAAAATGGGGCCAAGAAGTGGCACATGCTTTTAATCCCAACACTTGAGAGGAAGAAGTAGGTGGATCTCTGAGTTCGAGGCCAGTCTGGTCTACACAGTAAATTCTAGGACAGCTGTGGTTATGTAAAGAATGAAAGAGAAAAAGAGAGTTACCTTTAATTTTCTCTAGCAGCTGATTCTGGTACATGGTGTATCTCAATGCCTGCATCCACGGCCGTACATCATGCTGTTTACATGAGCGAAGGGCATCACTGAAGAGTGGGATAAGACAGTCCTGGCAGCAGAGAGACAAAGACTTGTGTAAAATAGTCTCTCCTAATAAGCTCAAGATAGACTAGCCTTTAGATTTAAATCTACTCCAACTTCCCTACAGCCTTCTACCATGTCTCTTCCAACCTGTGATGGAGTAAATGAGAATGGTCTCCAAAGTATTTGAATACTTGGTCCCCAGTTGGTACTGGGAAGGATTAGGAGGATGTAGCCTTGCTGAAGGAATACAGTCAATAGGGGCAGGCTCTGAGGTTGCAAAAGACACCCAGTGTCTCTCTGTCTCTCTTTGCCTCCAACTTGGGGATCAAAACAAAAGTCTCAATTGCAATGCCATTGGTCTGCCATCCTGAACTCTAACCCTTTGAAACTATAAGCCCCAAATCAAACTTTCTATTATAAACTTCCTTGGTAACGTTATGTCATCAGAGCAATAAAAAGACACTAAGACATACCCCAAAAAAGGAAACCTTTGTTTTACTATATTAAGTACAATTTTGTCAGCATATTTACTAATAAAGTGCATTCATAAAAGCATATATTTACTATGAACCCAAATTGCAGAAGCATTAAGTCATTGATTCTATAATTCTTAAAAGATTTCAAGTCTTTTGCAAAGGTTCTTTTTTTTGGTTGAAGTTTTACTCTATTAAGAAAGAAGAAGGGTAGCCAGGTGGTGGTAGTACATGCCTTCTTTAATCCTAGCACTCAGGAGGCAGAGGTAGGGCGATCTCTGTGAGTTCAAGGCCAGTCTGGTCTACAGAACAAGTTCCAGGACAGGCTCCAAAGCAAACAGAGGGGAAGGAGGGAGGGATCCAGCAATTAGTCAAAATCTTAGGTTCTACCTCAAATGAAAATCTGTATAGAAATACATTTTAGATTTGAGTTCACCAGCTTACCCAAATAAAAATTCTACTTTAAAAACTGAGAAAAGAGGAATTTGTTCTATACTAACATACTAATGTTTATAGAAAATCCTTACAAAAAATATACACCAGGGCTGGAGAGATGGCTCAGTGGTTAATAAGAACACTTATTGCTCTTTCAAAGGACCCAGGTTCAGTTCCCAGCATCCACATGGTAGCTCACACCTACCTGTAACTCCAGTCGTAGGCAATCTAACGTCTTCTGGCTTTTAAGGGCACCAGACATGTAAATGGTACACAAATACATACAGGCAAAACATCCATATACATAAACTAAATAGAAAGAAATTTTAAAGAAACACAGACACAGGTTTACACACCTCTGTTGACAGTCTATTAGAAACGGTGTTCTCGAGAGCAGATGAGCAGTACAACTGCAGGGTACTCAGTACTGGCAAAGATTGTGACACTGTTAGCGTAGACAGTCTTAGCGGTCCAATAGCTATGCGTGAGGTTTGCTTCAAGTACTTTACCACGTTTCTGAAAGAACATATTTGCTGTCAATTGATTAACAAAATTCTTCAGCTTGTAGCCACTAATATGAAGTGGCTAAGGCACTACCATTGGGCAGCAGAAAATCAGGGGTCACTGAAAGGAAAGCAGCCTGCTCCACAGTAAATTATGACTAAGACAAAATGTTTGCTTTTAGGGGTTTCTACACATCTATAGTTTCAATCTTAGCACCCATTGCACTGCTTGCCTATGTACACCTGGGACTCACTCAGTTAAGGACTGCCATTTCTGATCTTGTTCCACATGGTTTAAAGCAGTTGCCAAAAATACCGAGCTTCTCAACAGTTGGACTTCAATGGATTTCTGAAGCTCCCGTGGGTCTGGACTGAGCATGTTAGGAAGCAGCTTTTTCATATCTAAAGTTAGATATATTGTATTAAGTTAATTTGTTCTTAATGTACAAAATTATTAATATCTTTTGGTAATACTTAATAAAGCAATTATCATTAATGAATACCTCCTTCCCTTTATTAAGTTTAGGTAGGTAGACATTTCAGACAGCTATGTAAACAGCATTACTTAACATACAATTATACCTCATGCCTGTAAGAATCACCTGCCCTTAAGGTACAAATATTGCTAAGAAACCTAATTTCCCCCTTCTTTTTACATTCAAATTTTGATTCTATAAAGTATATAACCATTTCAGTGAGGTTTTCCTCCACTTTACTTCATGAAATTTAAATTTTATGTATTTAATGGTGTACACTGTGTGTACATATAGAGGTCAGGCCAATCCCTGGTATTGTTCCTCTAGTACCATCCATCTTTTCAGTCTCTCAATGGTCAGCCTATTCTACCATTCTAGCACTGGGATTGCAAGCATATACCACCATACATGGCTTTTTGACATAGATGCTATGGATTGAATTTACTTAATGCTTGTGTGACAAGCATTTTAGTGACTGAGCTAGCTCCTCAATCTCAAGCTTATTGGTACATATTTAACTAAGTAGCCAAACTTATTTATACCAGGAAAAAAAATCTAAGATAAGTCAAACATTATTATTATAAACTTGAAATTAAGTTCAGAGACAAGCACACTTCAACAGATTAAGCACCTTATGTAAGAAACCAAAACCATCAGGTATGGTGGAGCCTGTCTTTAACCCCAACACTCAGAAGGCAGACATAGGAAGATCTCATGAATTCAGGCCAAGTTCATATATTGAATTACAAAAGAATACAAAAATCAAAATCAAGGTTTCAGAAAGGAAAATTAGCTTTAAAATAAATGACTTGCCGCCTTTCACTTTAAAAAATTGCACAATTTTCTAAAATGTAAATGAAAAGAAACAATACTGCACATCTTGACTTACAAAAGCCAGTGGTAAAAGCCTTTTTAGTCATACACCCATCAAGAATGAACCTGGTTTGTTTTTAACCACTCTCCACACAAGTATCTGAGAATGCTCCCTGAGGCAAACCTTGATCTGCACAGCAGATCTCTGAATGCCACAACAGCAGTGTACAGTGTGCTCATCAAGATGAAAATTAAGGAAACTGTGCAGTCCAAACACTGTGCTTTTTCAATTACATCAATCTAAAAGTCTCCATGTCACCTTTTGCCAGTTTAGTTTTTTGTTGTTTTTGAGACAGGATTTCTCTGCGTCACATCAAGAATTCAGAGATCTGTCTACCTTTGCCTCTGAAGTGCTGGGATTAAGGGTGTGAGCCATCACCGCCCAGATTAATTTTAACTGAGTCATTTCTCATTTGTTTCATCAACTATTAAAACACAACTCTAACTAAATGTGTTGCTTCAAATTGTATAGGACTCCAAATAAATATATAGAAACTTACAGGTTTCCTAGTATAATAAAAACTATGCAGTTTTAAGAAACTTGTCATGAAAAAAATTAAAACTGTTCTTAAATACCTATTTTTTCTTTTGACCCTCCAGCAAGCAGATTAATATTTTCTCCTGGTAGCAATTCCAACTGCTCAGTGCATTCAACAAACTCTCCAGACTCGAAGCTGCTTAGTGACCTGTAATTAAAATGCCCATCAACTTGTGTTAGGCCTTACCAGCCCTGTGTAACCTGGGGGCTATCTATGGGAGCAGCTATCCAAAGAAATGGTTTTTAGAGGCTAAGTGCCATCTCATCTTGATGTGGCTCCCATCTCAGTAACACGACAGCTGGAGTGTATGTAAACAGGAAAGTCCTAGTCATAACTACCAGTTGACTCTGCTCACCCCGCTATGTCTCCTTCCTCTTTCTGTAGGTCTGTGTAATACACTGGCAACAGTTCCTACAATATGTCATCAACACTTCTCTCTCCAAGTCATTGAATCCCACCAGCTGGCCTCTTGGCCCACTGAAAGCCTATACTCTTTCTTGTAAGTCTCCTATTGTCTCAGCTTTATCCCTTAGTCCTGACTCATAGTGAGACATATCCCAGCCCTTTGTTTTATAAAATTCATTTATCTTCCCTGAAAGATTTCCAACCATTTCCTTATCTGAAGCCATTTCCTATAGCCCTGGCATTCCAATGCCAAGATGAGATGCCTCACTCATACTAGCTCCACATCTCTCTTCTGACCCATCTCTACTAAAGACACTCCCCAACCAGGAAGATTTATCTTCTGAACCTCTCTTTTCTATCTTTATTCAAACAAAACTAAGGATGAACATCCTCTTGTTTATATCTTTCTAGTGCTGAGATCGCTGCCTGCACCAATACCCTAGTTCTGACCTTTTCACTGGGTCCCTTCTCTTAGCACTAGGTCTGAAAGCAGTGATGGAAATGCTCATCAGCTGGCTTACCCCATTCCATTCCAACCACACCAATATAACCAGTTGCTTCTCAGGTTAGAGATAAGCACTGGTTGCTGATGAACTGTTCACATCTAACATGTGTTATCTATCCCACTAAAAAAGCCTAGGTTTTCTGGTAGCAGGTTCCCCATATCCCTACTATGCTCTACACAGTTCTATACGTTAACTACTGACTAGACATCCCCTACACACACACACACACACACACACACACACACACACACACACACACACACACACACACACCTTGATATTTCAATTTCTTCTGTCCTTACCCCATCTACGCTAAACTGTCTATGTCTAACTAACTGCTTTCCTTGAGGCACACAGAAAAGACAAGTCTACCTAACCCTTTATCAGGGTTTTTTCTCCTATCTCTTCACTTTCTATTTTAAAGAGTTAGAAGCATTATGTTTTGTCCTGCTATACTATATCCAATGCCTCCCACAGATTATGTGTTCAGTTACCAGGAAGGACACCAAACAAACTCTAATGAGGTTTGCCCTCTCAGTCATGTGTCTGGAATGCAGTAATCCCTCAATTTTGAGGTGCATAATTAAAAAGGAACCAAGAATGTAACTTAGAGACGTTCACAAACTCTCACCATTAAAACAAATTTTCTTTAACTATTTAACAGTACTCCAGAAACACAGCTGTAGTGTGTGAGCCTCTCTAAAGCAGAGCCTCTTTATGTATAATGATTCTATCTTCCCTCTAAGCAGATTCCTTCCTTGCCCCGCTGTTGTTTCCCTGTTATAAATACGACCAACTTTAGTATTTGCCACCAGAGAGGAATACTGCTTATCAACAGGGCAGAGGACGCTGACTAGATGCAGCCATTACTTTATATAGTTGAAATCAGCTTTCAGATTGAGTGATGTGCTGCTGGTGTTCTTCTTCAGGTCGTGGACTGCGTTCTGCCACTCCTGCACAGCAGCCCAGTCAGCAATAGAGATGTAGCACTCACACGCCTTATTTCCTAAGTAATTGATAACTTCAGGAGAAGAATCCGTTGGTTTAGACAACACAGTTTTCCTGGATTCACCTGAAAGGTATTTTATTAAGAAAGAAGACAAAAATTATGGACAATTGTAAATATTTCATATAGCACAGACTCCTGGACACATACAGTAAGTTTACCTGCACAAATGAACTGTAACTTTGGTATTTTTAATGTAAACAATGAATGCTCACCATTTAAAGAGTGTTTGGGGCTGGCACTGTTACGTCCAGCATTGGCCAATGTGAGAACAGACTTGTCAAAGCTGGAGATGCAGCAATCAACACCTGTCATGGCACAAAGGTGCTCCTGGTACTCCACAGAGGCCTTTTCAAACCTTAAATACAAATGAAAGCACTCTTATTTTTTAAAACTAATCAAATGAATCTCTTTCTAAAAAAAAAAAATTTAATGGTGAGAGAAGAAATTACTTGATGAATTGCACCTGGACAAACAGTAATCTGTAGGGGGACATTCTATCTCTGTCTCATACCAAGACAGAATAAAACAAGTAGTGGAAACTGCTGATAACTACACTTTGATGTCCAATAAAGTATATCAAATTATCATACACTCACATAAATAAGTAATATGTCTATTAACATGGCAAAATATTTTTTAAAATGCTGGTGAGTAGAAATGCCATCCAGCTCTGTAGACACACTGTTGTTTTCTACAGCACAGGAAGAAAATGGAGCTTTAGACACACCCAACCCTACAGGTATCAGGTTATTTATCTTTCCAAATTGAAGTGGTTATTTATCTCTCCAAATTCCTAAGATTACTTAAACTTACATGAGGCATGCATACGCAATTGACAGTTATGAGCAAATACTCAAGTTAAATACAGTATTATGCCAGAGTCAAATGTGAAAGGTTTTCCATCAAAACTTGTGTTTAAAACCATTTATGAAACTGAAAGACCTTGCTTGCTAGTATGATTTCTCATAACCTCCTACTTAAGTAAGGCACTCACATATGCCTGCTAATTGAACAAATGAAAGATGCCTCTTACTGAAGTGATTACAGCAGGCTTCAAAATAGACAAAGTTGTTTTCATTATACAATACAAAGGATTTGAACATAAACATCCTATCATTCATTTCTTTCCTTCTAACTTACCTCCCTTCAGCCTGCTGGGCCACTGAGTTAATCCAGAGAAGATTTTTACCAACAGCTGAAGATGACCAGACAGCAATTCCCTGTATAGCTTCAGGACAATGAAGCTCACACAGTGCTTCTACTACCATCATGATGGTTACTTCCAAGTCATTCCCCTGGAAACAGCAGGCAGAAAGATTAGTCACAGACCTCAATACCACTGAAATTCAAACCTCTACTGAGCTTATAACTACTGTTCACAATCTATATATATTTAACAATTATTTTCACATGAGCTTAAAGAGCTTAAAAATGTTCACAAAACATTAAGGAGTAAGAATCCTGTTGTTTTTCACTCCATTTATTTATTCTGAACCTAATTAAGAATTTTCATGAGCATTCTAAAAATGTATTCCTCAGACAAATTTATTACAATTATTCCTAAAGCCTCAGGCTTTAAAAATAAAAAGTTCTTTGACCTCAATAACAAACAAACAAACAAAAAAGAATAAAAAGTTCTTATTTCTTCCCCCCCCACACACCTTTTTTTTTTTTGGAGTTGAGGCTTTCGAGGCAGGGTTTCTCTGTGGCTTTTGAGGCTGTCCTGGAACTAGCTCTTGTAGACCAGGTTGGTCTCGAACTCACAGAGATCCACCTGCCTCTGCCTCCCGAGTGCTGGGATTAAAGAAGTGCGTCACCATCACTCAGCAAAAGTTCTTATTTCTTTAGCACGCTCTATGTAGCAACCATAAATAACTGACTGGGGAAGTCATTAGTTTTGTAAGATATTGGATAAAAAACCTTGAAAAAGAAGCAGCTAACTTATCTGTAGATTGAATTCCATCAAAGAGACCAAACCCAAATTTCTATAGTTAAAATGTATTCCCATGGACCACCTTACCTGAGATAGACTATTTGTTTTCATTTCAGTCAGTAAGTCAAAGCCATGCCTCACTGTCACAGCAGGCTGACCTGCCAACAATCCGACCCTCATGATGGAGAGGCGAATCCTAGTAAGCCAGTCTTGGCAAGTCTGTCGATTGGTATAGAAAAAAGTCCTAATGACCTTTAGAAAAAGGGAAAGAACAACTCAGGACCAGTTCAAATTATGTTGAAGATGCCCTAAATACATATATACATGGTTACTGTGATCTCAGCCCTGTACATCCCACCAAGTTTCACAATGAATCTGTTACAAAGCACAACTATATTGCATGGACACCAACCTTGGGAGGTGATGTTAACGCGTTTGCACATCCCTCATAGGCATTATACATTAATTTCTCCAGGTTCTCCAGATACTGAAGCAGAAGGACAAGTCTAAGCTGATTGCTTCCATGACCTTCGTCATTATCTGCAGTGGTCCATTGACTAACATCCTGGTCAGGATTTAGTGTGTGGGCTGCAAGACTTCTAATGATACCTGAAAACAAAGGCAGCGAGACTCTGAATCAGAGCAAACTCTCAATAAATCAATTTATCAATTATCCTGTTTATATACTCATCAATTTAAAATAAAAGAAAAAAATCAATGATTAGATATCTTTCATTTTCTTTGGCAACTATTTGTTCCATATAATCCCCTAAGCTTTTGAATAGAAACATGGCAAATGCAATTATTTAATAAAACCTTATTCTAAAAATCAAAATATCTAGAAATTACTGAGTAAAGAATACAGGGAAAAAACAAAAAACTCTGAAGTCTCTATCAATTGTAAAGTCATGATCTCTGAAGTTAAAAGACCTAGAAACTCCCGTCTACAAAGTTTGAAGAATGCCAAATTGCTAGTTACCTTCAATTGTCTGGAAAGTGTCCTGAGCTCTGCCTAGTGGGGTTCGCAACTTTGAAAGAACAGTAAACTGTGCAGCTTCCCAAATAGCCCACTGCCAAAGGACAGCATCTGTCTTTAGAAGATTTCGAGGAATTGTAGATTGGTCACGCTTATCCAGCCTCTGGCAGCTATAGAACAATCTTTCTAACCAATTGTCCTTCCTAGGAAAAGTAGTTTCATATGTAACAATGACAATTTCATCTTAATAATCAAAACAAGTACAAAGGGAATGGGAGTACCAAAAAAAGACACTGCATTGTAAGAACAGGCAGGGGTGTGGTGGGAATGAATCACTGAGTATACGGCTCAAAACAATTTGGCTGCCAGGTTAAATTTCAACCACTACAACTGAGCATCTCTACAATATTGTCATCGCCAATCCTCCCACGAAAGCATTCATGTCACCAGTCAACTGTCAATCACAATTCACCAGTGAAAGCCACAGCCCATTTTTATTTCTACAAATGCTATCTTCTCTTCAAAGCCATATCTATTACTCCAAAGCTGATGAAAATCAAAATGACCCACCAAGGAATGTTAAGTTTCCAATCTAGCATCTTGGGTGCATGTTTTCTCAAATCTGGGTGTGACTATCAGAAGAGTCTTACAAGTACTGTTCTCTACAGAAAGAATCAAAGAGTCTTACCCTGTTCGGTGAGAGTTCCCATACAAAATGAAACTGATGACATCAGAAAAGTCTTGAGGGTGGAAAGTGTTACTTGGTGCTTTACTCATGTGGCTTCTCAATGCTAGAGAAATCTCCTGAATCTCTGTATGATTGTTATTGCTGTTAACAGAAAAGTCATTATCATGCAAGATGTTTTAGGAGGAAGGCTAGTGGATTCCATAAACAGAGTACTACAACTTTATTGTATGAAAAAATAAAACCAAGGTTTAAAAATGGATAGAGGACACCAATATTAAGGAAGCACAATCAGGCAGATCCCTGAGTGCAAGCACGGTCTACATAGCAAATTCTAGATATACCTAAGGTTATGTAACGAGTATCTTTCTTTTTCCCAAAGGTGGGGGGGGGCAGTGCTGTCCAATGTCTTTAATTCCATCACTCAAGGGGCGAAGGCAGGCAGATGTCTGAGTTCAAGGTCAACATGGTTTACAGAGCAGTTCCAAAACAACCAGGACTACAAAGAGAAACCCTATTGGGGGGGGGGGGATATAATTCCACAATTTTACAACATTAAAGCTTCTCAAATTGTTGGTGCAGGGGGCTGGAGGGATGCTCAATGTTAAGAGTACTTGATGCGCCGGGCGGTGGTGGCGCACGCCTTTAATCCCAGCACTCGGGAGGCAGAGGCAGGCGGATCTCTGTGAGTTCGAGGCCGGGCTGGACCGATAGCCTCCGAAACAATACAGAGAAACCCTGTCTCGTAAAAACCAAAAAAAAAAAAAAAAAAAAAAAAAGAGTACTTGATGCTCTTGGTGTTCTCCAAGAGGACTTGAGTTCAGTTCCCAGTACCCACAAAGGGGGCTCAAAATGTCCTTAATTCCAACAGCCAGGAACCCAACTACAGGGACATAGACATACTCACACACAAAAAGTAAGAGAAAAAAATTTTTTTGAAGAGACTGCTAACGTATACCTGTTCCAGAACTTGTGAGGCAGGAAGAATCTGAGTTCAAGAATAGCTTGAGACTATCCTGGACTACAAAGCAACACGTTGCCTCAAAATAAAAAAGGAAAAGGAAAGAGGGTATGCACTAAGGATGTATCTCAGTCAGTAGAATGCTTGCCTAGCATATACAAAGCCCTAGGTTTGCTCACAGACAGCTGTAATCCCAGCACGTTGTGAAGGAAGGCAAGAGGATTGATAGTTTAGGGTTTTCCTTGGCTGTAAAAAAAAAAGTTGGAAGTAGCTTGTGATGACTGAAAACTTATCTCAAAAACAAATGCTCCAGAAATCAACTTAATCAAAAGCCATAAAAGTTTAAATATCTAAACTACTGGGGTTGAAGAGATGGCTCTGCTCTACAGAGGACCCAGGTTTGGTTTCCAGTACCCACAAGGCAGCTCAAAACTATGTGGAACTCAAGTTCCAGAGGATCCAACAACTTTGTCCTGACCTCAGCAGGCATCAAGCATATACATGATGGTAGGTACAAAGACATACACATAGACAAAACACTCAGATACAAAACATAGCCCAGCGGTGGTGGTACATGCTTTTAATCCCGGCACTTGGGAGGCGGAGGCAGAGGCAGGTGGTTCTCGGTGAGCTCAAGGCCAGTCTGGTCAACAAAGCAACAAAGAGAAACCAAAAACAACAACAACAACAAAAAAGTACTAAACATAGTAAACACAGTGATTAATCTTTTCTTACAGTAGACAATTACAAAGTGGTAAAAACATAGTGAGCCAAAACAGTTATACCTTAGTACAACATCTAAAGGAATTGATTTCAACAGCTTTCCAAAGGCCTGTCGAATACGAGTTCCACTATGAACAAGCTGAACACGGCAGACATCAACACACCTATGAAATAGATAGATTAATTAATTAATTAATTAATTAATAAAGCAGGTGTGGTAGCATTCCTGCGGCATTACAGTCAGAGTCAAAAGATTTGGTCTCTAGTCCATACCTCTGTAGCAGATCATCTGGCAATGACGAGGACAGAGCATGGAGACTGCTGCACGCTTGCAAGCAGATATTCACATCTTCAACAAGAGCTATTATTAAAAAGGAAAAGTTATTTTCAGTTTGCATCACCCAAAGTGATGCCAGTCTATAACAATGTTCTGAACTCACTCACTCACCCACCCACCAAATAGGAAGCACATACTATTTGGGAAATTAATACTCAACAAAATTCAAGTTAACCACTCTTCATATAAATTTTATTCTAAGAAGAACCTTTCAAGTTGATGGAATAAACTAACATAGGTTGAAATTATGACAATTATTTCAATTATTTTTCCAACAGTAAGAATGAAAAATAATCAAGAGTACCATATTAAGACATTAAAATAAGGACTACCTGCTTCAAGGCAGCAAGAGTGCTGCTGTAACTACCTTCTCCCATTAAACAATATTCTGTTTTAAAGGTAAACAAAAGTAAAACATAAGTCTCTTACTGTTGGCTAAAAGTCCTTTGGAAAATTTATGAAAAGATGGAAGGGAGAATAAAGGTGCGTATGTTTCAGACTTCTTCATTAAAACAGCAACTTCCAAAGCCCATGTCATTAATAATTTCCTGAAATATAAAATAAACATTTACCTTTAAAGAACAAAACAAAAACCACAAACACTTCCTTCTGTTTTCTTTAGATTTTTTTTCAAACAATACAAGTACTAAAAAATAAAAGATAGCACTGGAGAGACTGCACAGTGGTTGAGTACACACCACCCTTGCAGAGAACTGAAGTTCATTTTCCAGCACCCAAATCAGTCAGCTCACAACAATCTGTTACTTCTGATACCATGGGAATCTAATACCACAAGCCTCCAAGAGCACTCACAGATACACAAAAATATACATAATTAAAAGCAAAATAAATCGATAAATAAAAAGTTAAGCCTAGAGAAATTTGTTTCTGCATCATGGTATTCTGTTTCTGAAAACAACAGGGTGCCCCTAGAAAAACTCCCCAAAGTAGAGCCCAGCAAGTTACATATAAATCAAATAACAGAATCAAGCCAGGTGCTTCACAATGAAGCTGTAGTCAACATTTCTTAGCCTCAAATCACAAAGAATTAATACATTTAGGAACTTAATATTATTTTTAAAAAATACTTAGGTACCTTGTGTCCTGGTTAAGATTATCTTTCTTTAGCAATATTCCCAAAAGATTTAATATAATTGAGAAATGTTTCTTTGTGGCGGTAGTTACAGTACTAATCACAGCACCATCAAATAAAGAAGGGGATGAAGAGCTAAGACTACTGGATATGAAGTGATCATGCCTGGAAGACAAAGTGGAGACCATCTTTTCAGCTGTCATTAAACGAAGACAACAAACTCAAGAAACAAGACATTTCCTGGTTTTTTTCTTCTGAGGACCTGTGAGCACAGTACCTGGTACAATGGGAATACAGGGTGTAGAGTACTGCATACTGAATGGCAGGAAAGTGAACAGCCAGGTCGCTATGCACAATCATCAGATTCTTACTCAGCAGTGCAAACACAGTTGGAGACAGTGCCCACATCTGCCAAGGTAAAAACAAAGGTTATTTATGGCTCACCCAAGACACATACAAGCCTACACAATCTACCTTAGGAATCAAGTGAAGCTTAGACACTGAAAACCTAAAATGACTGTCTGAAACTTGGAAATTATCTAGTATACAATCTTGGGTCTTCAACAATCTCTCAAATTATGCTGAGTGGCATCTGCTTAATCTAGCAATTCCTCAACTTTCCACTGTCATGAGGCATAGCCATAACAAGGGGTAACTGGCTGCTCCCTTTACAAAAGAGTCCATAGATATTCAAAACAAAACAAGAAGCAGGTGAATACCTAAATTTGGGTGGGGCAAAGGGTCACTTTGCTGAGTCTGTCTGGTTTAAGCAAAGTCCTTGGTATTCTTTGATACAGTAGCCTACATTTCCTTAATTTTTAGCATTACAAATGGCAAGGTATCTTGTTCAAAAACAGAACCAGCAACCCTGCCTCTCTGAGCCTTTTCCACCCATTCCTTTTCTCCTAAGACACAATGCTCCATCTGACAACCAGACTCACCCATTCATTGCCTTTTCAGATTGCCAATTTACTCAACATAAGCCGTCTCCAATCTATATAGGACATAATTCCTCAAAAATAAAACTTAGGTGTATTAAGAAGGGAGTTTCCCACAGGCTCCATATGTAAGGAGAAAGTAACAGAGGGAGGGGCATGTATGGGACAGTGTGGTACTTTGAGCACACAAGCTAGAGAAAGCAAGCACAAGCATCAAGTCTTCTCAGAAAACGTTATCATTTAATACAGAACACTTCACTCTCCTAAAAAATTATTGTTTCTGTATGGTCCAATAGAAGGAATAAATACATAACTAGGTGCAACAATTATAAAATCAAAAGGAGGTAGACAGATGTGTTAGCACATGACTGACTAATTGTAGTGCTTGGAAGGCAAAGACAGATCTCTTTAGGACTTACATCAGCCAACTAACTCAAAAGAGGGGGGAGGGGTGGATATAAGTGGTGCCACTCCAAATTCATTATTACATCATTTTACTTTTTGTGATAGTGGGATTGAACCAAGGACAAGCAATTTGCCACTTAGTTACATACACAACCTTCTCCCTACCCCCACACCCGGTACATTTCTGTGTATATAGATATTTTCATTAGGACATTTTCATATATGTACATAATGTATTTTGATTACATTCATCTCGCCTCCTCCATTATCCTATAATCCCTCCACAGACACTTCCACTGATCCCTTTCTTCTCAAACCCTCTAAACTTTGTCATTATTTCTGAAGACCCAACAAAATTTATTAGTATTGTTTATAGGAACATGAGAACCTTACCAGAGGACACACACAAAAAAGTCTCTCTCTCTCCCCCACCAACTATTAATTTTGTAATAAAAATTTGGAGGGAAGAGTAAAGAAATTTTCATTTTTTGACAGAGTCTCACTGTGTGAACTAATAAATAGTTGCAGGCTGGTCTAGAATTTGCAGTCCTCCTGTTTACACCCTCTAAGTGCTCAGACTATAAGCATGTACTGAAAAAAATTCCCAATTGTTTTTATTGTGTTTTTAATATGATGTGTATGTGCAAGTGCATATGAAGCTAGATTCTGAATTACAGCCCCCCCGTGTGTGTGTGTGTGTGTGTGTGTGTGTGTGTGTGTGTGTGTGTGTGTGTGTGTTTAGGAGGGAGGGAGAGGGACGAACTAGCTGAATCAGTGTTGCCCAGGTTCAATGAGAGACCCTATCTCAAGCAATAAGATAGAGAGCAATTTTAAAAAGTCCTAAATGTTGAACTCTGCTCCCACCCCACAAATAAAATATATAAGGTTTATGAAAGGACATAGTGATACGTGGCTATAATCTCAGCACCTAAGGTTAATGTGGTCTATATTGACTCTACTACAAAAAAAGTGGGAGGGAGGAGGAGAAGGAGGATGAAGAGGAAGAGGAGGAAGGAGAAGAAGGAAGGAAAGAAGGAGGAGGAGGAGGAGATGATGATAACGACAAAATAGGAAAGGGTAGAGAGGGCTTAATCATGGATAGTCTTTATAGCCAGAAGGGGAGTATATGCCAGTAATCCCAGTGAGTGCTCAGAAGGCCAAACAAGAACATAAATTCAAGACCCACTTGGGCCACACAGCAGAACCCTGTCTCAAAACCAGAAATAACATAAAATGCATAAATAACAAAGTCTTTACAATTAAAGACTCACCCCAATCAAGGAGTTTTTGGCATTTCCAATTGTAGTCAGGGCACTGAGATCAAATATAACTACAAAGTTGGCATTGTCAACATTGAATACATGATTCTGAAAAGCCTCATGTTTAATCTCAGAACAGGCATCAGGGAGCTGGAGACTGTGTAGCAGATTGTTTAGTGCACAAGTCATTTCTCCCAAAATTAATTTATAGGCAGTTTCCAGAACAGGAATATTCTTCAAGCTGAGCACTGCTTGATAAACAGCATGGGCCACAGCAACAACCTAGAAAGGAAAAATTTCAGGGAAGTGATTAAAAATCACCATATGCAGTATGTTAGGGAGATAGCTATGCAAGACTCATGAACCTCACAGACCATAATATCCAAAAGCTTCACTTTATAAGACCAAACCTTAAGGAACCTATGTATTAGTGGGCTTTTCACAAAGCTCTACAGACTTATTGTAAATAAAGAATGCTCTAGCAGGGCATTGGTGGTGAACTCCTTTAATCCCAGCACTTGCGAGGCAGAGGCAGGTAGATCTCTGAGTTCGAGGCCAGCCTGGTCTACAGAGCAAATTCCAGGACAGCCTCCAAAAGAATGCTCTAAAAGCTGATAATGCGAAATTTCTCAAGAAGAACTACTTTTATTTTATTTTTTTGTTTACATTCAATATTTCTGAATTTATAACTTTAGAAATAAATCTGCCTCTTTGCCTTTATAGTATTTACCAAAATCAATTTAATAAAGTAAATTATGGGTACTCTGAAAAGGCTATTAGATACCTCCCTTCATGAAGGTACTAGTATGATAAGTATTAACCTAAAGCAGTCACTGTAATCCCTTTATGTTCAGTATCAAGGATCAGTTCATACTGACATAATCTGCTAAGCAAAAGAAGTCCCACTTCTTGTTATCCATGTAATACTTACCTCTTTTTCTTTATGGTATCGTAAAAATAGCAATTTAGATGACGGTATAAAAAGTTTTTCTACAAACGACGATGGTAATTTTGTATTTATCTGCTCAACAATCTAAAAGAACAAAATTTTAAAATAAGCTTACATAAGTTACAAAAAGGCAAGGGACAGCCTTAAATGAGCATTACTAAGGTGAAAAAAGTGTCAATATTAAAGGACTACATAGATGGAAATTCTTTAAAAAGGCAAAAAAAAAATGGAGATAGAAAAAGAACCAGGAGTTCTTTAAAATACTAAAATCAGATAAAGTATCAGGAGGAGGCAATCAACAGCCTACACGAACCAGATAGGACATGCATTTTAATTACAGGAGCTAATTACTAAGGTCCATTATACTTTAAAGGGAGCAGTTATATACTACTAATAAATTAAAGGAGAAGAAATTAGGTAAGGTTTTTCTAAGAAATAATATATAAGCATATTTTTTAAAGTAGTCAAATACCTTCTCCCATACAGCACTTATTAGATGCACTAGTGAGTCTCTAGTAAAAGGGGACATGTCAGCAACACAAGGTCAGAAAAGAAGACTAAAGTGAGCTACCAAACACTAAAGGCAGCTTAATATTAGAAAAAAGGCATACTGGACTAGAAAAATGAGTTATCAATGGAATCTTACAAAGATAAAAGCAAACCATTTCTTAAAACACACGAAGCAAAGCTCTTTAATTTCTTCCACATCAATTTAAAGACCTACATAAGCCTACATATACAACAATTAAAAACAACAAAAGGAGTAATTCACATACCAATGTGAGCAAATTCAAGACTGAGATGATATAATCGGTACCACAAGTCTGGCAATTCTCCAGTTGGTCTAATCCATATGTAATGACCATGTCACAATGTATAGTCATGCTAGGATCCAAGCTGCCGAGCAAAACACCAACACACTCATTAGCAGCTGTCAACACAGCCTCAGAAAAAAACACTTGGTTTGCAGCCGTCACGCATCTCATTACTCTGTATAGAACCTGCAAATGGGGAAAACAAGCACCTTTTTAAACACAAGCTACACCACTATTTGCTATTTAATGCAGCTTCAACTCAAAAGTATGTGTCATGTTAACAGTCTTGTTTTGAGGATTTTTTTTTCCTTTTTGACTGGGATGGAGCAAAGGCTAACCCGGATGGCTTTACTGATGTGCACTTCCACATAGCTCACAGTTTATTCTCTAATTCATGATAGCTAAGAAAGGCATCAAAGATCTTGGCTTAAAAGTATTCCAAATTACAATGTTGACAAGAAATGCAATTTGTCCCCCTTGAGTTCACTCATAATCTTCCCCTATTCCTAGAAATTATCAAATGGCTAAAGCTTAGTATCTTTATAATTACAAACACGCCAAAACTGAGGAATGTCCTGCTCACATTTGCTTAAACAGAGATCTTGAATGTTTTTATTTGGTTGGTCGTTTTTGGTTTTGTTTGTTCTTGGTTTTTTGAGACAGGGTTTCTCTGTGTAACAGTCCTGGCTGTCTTTGGACTCACTATGTAAACGAGATTGGCCTTGAACTCAGATCTGCCTGCCTCTACCTCCCAAGCTGGAATTGAAGGAATACACCACCTCCCCACAGCTAGATCTTGAATTTTTAATAATCTTTCCAAAATAAATACTAAGGTTGCTTTAAGCTAATATTAAAGTTTGTGTATCAATGACCATGATAGTGAAGTATTCTACCACTGAGTCCTGGAAGTTCTTTCCCCGATGTGCACATCTTATTAAGAACCATAAAACCCAGATAATTTCCAATGTACATACATGCACACATGCATAGAAATCATTAACTATAACAATATTTATGTACTAAATTTCAAATGATAAGTAACGATTTTTGTTGTTTTGTTTTTTGAGACAGGTTTTTTTCTTTGTAGCTTTTGAGCCTGTCCTGGAACTATTTTTGTAGACGAGGCTGGCTTTGAACTCAGAGATCCACCTGCATTTGCCTTCTGAGTGCTGGGATTAAAGGCATACACCACCACCACATGGCATTAAGTTTTTAAAAAAAATTAAAAAAAGTTTACGCTAATCAGTAATACCCAGTGGATTGTCTTTAAAATCTGTATGTAAGTTTCATTAATGCTGTTCACAAAAGCAAAAACTGAAGGCCTTCATAACATTTAAAATATAACTATTCTGAGAAACCTTATGTTCCTTTCCTTTTGTTTCACATTTGACTTAACTGTCTTTATGTCACTCTTCAAGCAACAACCTTTTCATAAAAAGGGAAGAAAGAAATTAAGCCATTTTGAAGACTTCAACTATCAACATGCAGGCTTAGTTATATGTATAACCTAATACTTCGGCTCTAATACACACCTACCTTTCCAAGAGTTACACAATAATTTATCCAAAGCCATGCTCCTAAAAGGCCAGCACTGTGCCTAAGTAGTAGCATACTTCAGTCATGTACACCGTCTTCCCTGGATGTCACATATGCATCTCCTTCCTCACTCCAGAGCAGTGTTCTGGGCTCATTTCTCTCTCCTAAACTACACCACGCATTGACCACTCACATGCGATAATCTGATCACTTCTCATACCTGGCTTCGGGCTGATATTTTAAAATAGTATCTTTTAAATCAAACATATGACTCTTGAGTTTCACCTTGTCATTTTCAAAAAAAATGATCACTTTATTTTCACTGCAGTGGTAGGGCTAGCATTCAGGGTTTCCAGGCAAGGCAAAGGCTCTACTACAAACTACACAATCAACCAAAGAAAATGATTTCTGATGCTTTCTCTATGCTTTATTATTCTTATTGTGCTGAAAACTAAAAGGAGCTCAATATTTAAAGAAAAATTAATATTTTTAAAGTTTTTATTTGGTTTTTTGAGGCAAGGTTTCTCTGTGTATTTTTAAAGTTTTAAAATTGTATATTAAAAATAGTAAATACAAGTTGAGGAAAAAATATGGTGCTTTATGAAGTGTAAGTAAGAATAAAGCCTATGCAAGGTTCAACCCCAGTACCAAAGAAAATAAAAATAAATACATGGATCTGTGAAGGAACTTCTTAGAGAAATATCAAAGGTATGCAAGAATTCAGAGTGGCCCTTTCTTGGTGGGGTGAGAGTGAGGATGGAGGTTGGTAAGCAGACTTCGCTACTTTTCTGAATAAGGAAGTAACCAGACACAAACACATTTAACACGAAAGGTTAGTTCACTGGATACAAGAGGCCCTCACAATATAAAGTGGCTTTTAAAAGACACTTACATCTGTGACATACGCCTCAGTAATCGGTGGGCCCCGAATTGGGCTGAAGCGCTCCCCAATGCTCCTCACTACAGTACTGAACACTCGGAGAAGTGCTGCCAGCTTTGGTAATGACACTGATGGAGGAGGAACATCTTCATCCACTGACTCCCCAGAGGCCACATGGCTGAGGTCCTAGAAGTAAATACACAACATTCTTATTGAAATAGCGGTACAATGAGAGGTGTGCTTTGGCTTTATTGATATAAGCTAGTAGCCAGGAATCCAGCCCAAGCCCTTGCATATACTAGGAAAGGGCTGTGCAATGAGCTACATTCCAGCCCCTATTTCTTTATAGATTTCCTTCCCCTGCCCCAAACACTTTATTTTGAGATAGTCTACTAAGTTGCCAAGATTTCTGGGCTCCATCATTCCTCTTATGTCAGCCTCTGGAGTAGCAGAGGCGTATCCAAGTAAACTTCTCAATTCTTTCTTCCTTCCTTTTTTTTTTTTTTTTTTTTTTTGGTTTCCCAATTCTTTAAGTCATTTAACATTAGTGGGTTTTTTGTTTGTTTTTGTTTTTCCTTTTAAAACAGTATCTTTCTACTGGCCTGGAACTCAATATGTGGACCAAGCTGGCCTCCAACACACACAGATCTGCCTAGCTGTGCCTGGAATTAAAGGCATGTTCAACTGCACCTAGCCCTAGAAAAGATTGTCAATTATGAGAAATTTTAGTTCAAAATTTAGTCCAAAAGAGGAACATAGGACTCCGTATTCCTAAAATTCTCTAATTAAAATATTCCAAACAAAACCAGGTAGATTATGAAAATTATCTCCACCAATACAGCATCTTTAGGGGTATTTTTCATTTAAATCAGCCTTTTGGTGATTTAAAAAACTGCCTTCAAGAAAAATACCTGCTATCAAGAACATTTGAACTCTGCATAATATTAAGACATATATATACATGTATATATGGTGAGTGAGTGTGTGTGGGAATGGGGAGTGGGTATGTCTATTGTGTTTGAATATAAAAACTCTGGTTATTTAAAAATAGCAAAAATAAAATTTAAAAAACTAATCTCAATGATCTTATGCTTAAATGCCAGTCTTAATTATTTTAAAATAAATCTAATTCTGTTTATAATCTTTGAGAATGACCTGGCTTTCTACAACTTACCTCAGCATATGCCTCCATGTCTTCAAGAAATTGACCAAGAAGAGTGGTAGAAAATGCAAGGTCAGCTACCCAAAATGGCTCCAAACTCTGCAACCACCCTTGACATCATGGAAATTTTCAACAGAAAGGGAAAAAAAAAGGGGGGGGGGGATGGAAGGGATTACCAAAAGTAAAAAATTAATGCTTTCAAGCTACCTATTCTTAAAACATGCATGTATCATAATAACATTAGAACTGCCACTAAAAAGCATGTGGGAATTAATCAAGCCTCTTTTAATGTTACAGAAATTAACATCCTTCAGGAATCAGTATGTAAATTTTGTATCATTTTTATCTGATTTAAAATCTATGTGTGTGCATACACACACACGACTTAAAATGCCACCATGTATTATCAACCAAGCTTTAAATCCCAAGGTCATGAATAGATACATTTGGCTTCACAGTAGAATTGATACTATCCATTATAACTGGCATATTCTTGTCAAATATTACATCAATGATTTAGGAGAGACACTGTACCATTTGAAACAAGCAAGTGTATACAAATGAGTTTATCATTTGCTTTTTATCATAGATGACAATCTTCCACTTATTTGTGGCACACTTAAAATGACCATAAAAGAAACAACAAATGGGGATTGGAGAGATAGTTTAGCAGTTAAGACTGCTCTTCCAGAGGACCCAGGTTTAATTCCCAGCACGCACACGGCAGTTCACAACTGTCTATAACTCTAGTTCCAGGGGACCCAACACCCATGGCACACTTAATGCACACACAAAGACCACAATCTTCCACTTTAGGTTTCAAGGTATTCCAAGCTACTATTTACTACATAAATAATTTTGCTTTGAAAAGATCAACAGAACTACTCAGTGACACTCACTTATAACAGCTAATATATCTTCTTGAAGCAACCCTTTTTGCTAGATTAGACTGACACTTCTTTTCACACTATTTACAGGACAGACACAAGCTAAGACTTACCAGACACCTGCTGTGTGAGGGAGGGTTTCTGAGTATGATCTATATGCCATCCAACTAATATATCAACTGTATCCTTGGAGACAAAAAGAGGAGGCCAATCATTTTAAGGTTTCACTGATACGTCATTAGTGAGATCACATAACATTAAAAGACCCTGGAAAAAGCTGTTCAATCTACCTGATATTGGAGTTGAGGGGTAACACTGAGGAATTAAGTTCTCTTCTATACCAAAGGTATTAATGACAGGAGAAAAAATGGAGTTGTTAGCTTTTATAAAAACTATCGACACTGTCATGATCACCATTGTTGTGAGACTACTGCACCAAACAACCCCTTTCCTCCAAAACATCACTGATTATATTCAAATGGTCAGAAGCTTCTTTACCATTTGATGCCCCACTTCTTCGCAAAAATCCCACCCTCAGAGAAAGGTGGATGGCAATAAGAAACTCACCCTAAAATTGGTGCTGAAAATATGAGGGTAGCATCGAGCTACCAAAAGAATGCACTTAACACATTTGCAAAGTAATTCTGGTGTATCCACATTCTCAAGAATGGATTGTAAGCTGGTCATCACGAGCTGAAAAGCAAGTTACAATCATAAACATTTGACAATGTATAGAGAAAATAAAGAGTTTCATTTCACAGCGGGTTATGAGACCAAAGAAAATGTTTTCAATAATGTATAAAATATAAAACTAGACAGCACAAAATATTACCACTTTATATAAATAGTTCAGTGTTTTCAAAAGAAAGCAAGTTCTATTGCTTTAATTTTTTAAAAAAAGTGTTCATTCATTATGTTAGGCTAAAAACCAATACCGTGCTCTATTTTAATTTCTATTAACATTATTCCTTTTTATCAACTAACTTTAGTGGTGACTAATACCTCTGTACCTTATTCATAGTAACTCTGTGGCTGTAACTGAATTTAAAAGTACAAAAATAAGATGCATGTAACCAGATGTCATGGCACATGCCTTTTCCCAGCACTCAGGAGGCTAATCTGGGAGCTGGGAAAGCTTGAGGCTGGTCAGGAATATACCCACATAACTCTACCCACCAACATATCCCCCAAAAATATAAAACATACTTGGGAAACTGATTTCTTTAAACACCTCAAAGCTAGGAGCTATGGCACAGGCCTGTAACCCCAGCACTTGAGAGGCTAAGGAAGAATAAATCAGAAAAGACGGGTTACAAAGTAAAGCCCTTTCTTAAAACACCAAAGAAGTTTAAAAAAAAAGTTGTTTTCAAAGTAAATCTTAGGCAATTAATATGCTTTAAAAGCAAATTTTGTTTCGAATCAAAATGATCTGGAGAGAGGTAATTAGGATGGGGTCCCTATAGATGACATTCAGGCTTCTTTCCACTGAGTGTATGTGTGTGTATGAAAATAGACCTACCACTTACACACAGTTGCTAAAAGCCACTTTCCTCAGACCAAAAAAAAAAAAGATCGTTTTTTACATGCACATATATGTGTACACATGGATGCTGGTGCGATGTCTCAGCAGCTAAGAATATTTGCTGTTCTTGAAGAGTACCTGGGTTCAGTTCTCAGCACCCACAGAAGAGCTCACAACTATCTGTGTAACACCAGTTCCAGTGGAACTAATGGGCTTTCTATACCCTGTGCAGATACCACACAAGCACATGGTTACACATACAACACTCATAAAACATAATATAAATGAAACTTTTAAAAAGGTAGAGCTAGAATCTTAAAGTCACCATTTTGCAGAAGCCAATGGTACCATCTAGATGCTTAAAATCACTGAGTGAAAAATTACTAAAACACTAGGACATCCAAAGATCAAGACATCAGACCCAGACTGCTCATTTGAAAGGAAAAAAGCTTCATAGTAAGATCTGATGATCATTCCATCAACCAGTGGGCACTCTTCAAGTCCAATAGAGGGACGGGACAATCTGTCATCAGGTACCTGTAATGAACCCATCAAGTATTCATGCTCAAAAATGTTTAAACTGTTTCTAATCAGGAAAGTACAATCATTTAAAACATGGGGAGAGGAGGAGTATGGAAAACTATCATTGTAACAAAATTTAAGAAGCACAGGACCAAAGGCAATACTTGAATCTTGAATGGGATCCTGGCTCAGGGAAACCATAGATTTAGTACCTTAAGGGCAATTACAGACACTTGAACATAGTTTGTGTAGGCAATAAAATGCTTTTCTTTAGTATATTGCTGCTATAGAAGGGAATAGGCTTATTCTTCAGTGATAGATAAACTAACAGTGAATTGTCATATGTATTTAATTTACCTTCAAATATTTCCACAAAAAGTATTCACGTGAAAATAAAACAACTGTAAGGGATAGGGAGATGGTTCAGTTGGTAAAGTGCCTGTCATACAAGCATTAAGACCTGGGTTCAATAACTAGCACCCAATAAAGGACAAATGTGGTACATATCTAACTCAAGCACTATCAAAGGAGGAGGAACTGCAGACAGGCAGGTTACTGAGGTTTTCTGATAGCCAATGAGAGACCCTGTCTCAAAATACTAAGGTGGAGAGCAATGTAAAAAACCACTGACCTCTGGCCTCCACACACATGCATACCACACATATTTCAACTACCAAAAAGATAAAGAAACCTCTAAGCCATATACAGTAGCACACCCTTGTACTTTCAGCATTTGGGAAGCTGACTCAGGAGGATCATCATGAGTTTCAGGCCAGTCAGGGCTGAGTGAGACCCTGCCTTAAAAACCACAATGTAAGACTGGAGAGATGGTTCAGAGGTTAAAAAGCATTGGCTGCTCTTCCATAGATCCTGAGTTCAATTCCTAGCAACAACATAGTGGCTCACAACCCTCTATAATGAGATCTGATGCCCTCTTCTGGCCTGCAGGTATGCATGCAGCAGAACACTATACATAATAATCCGTTAAAAAAAAAAACAGGAAAACTGCACATATTTTAAAAAGTAAGTAAAACAGAAAAATGTGATTAGGCAGGGGCTGCAGCAGCAGCATTCTTTTTTTTTTTTTTTTTTTTTGGTTTTTTGAGACAGGGTTTCTCCGTATTATTTTGGAGGCTATCCTGGAACTTACTCAGTAGACCAGGCTGGCCTCCAACTCACAGAGATCCACCTGCCTCTGCCTCCCGAGTGCTGGGATTAAAGGCGTGTGCCACCAACGCCCGGCTACAGCAGCAGCATTCTTAATATACACGAGACCAGAAATCTTATCAAACTGGTCTATATATTGTCCTGTGGATTTGGAATCTTTCAAACTACAGTTAGGAAATGCTTATATAAAAATTATGTGTAAAATAAGAGCAATTTGTTGCTATACTGTTTTGTTTACAGTAATTATCAGAAACTTTCCAAAAATTTCTACAGTCAAGGAAAAACATAAGGATATTTCACACATACATATGTATTTTTTTTCATTATTCAAAATGAAGCAGTTTGTGAGCTGTAAAAAGGCAAACAAAGCCAGGCATAGTGACACACACCTCTAGTCCCAGTAGTCAAAAGACAGAGGTAAATGGATCTCTGTGTTCCATGCCAGCCAGGCCTACATAGTAAAACTCTGCCTCTCAAAAATAAATAAAGATACCAGATAGTCTAGGCACTACCTTTTTTTCAAACATTCCCTCAACAAAAACATCACATAAATGTTACTCAGATTAAACTGGAAAGTCAGATACAGCATGTAGTCCTGGCACTCAAGGGGCTAAGGCAGAATAGGTGAGACATTGGATGGCAGTTTACAGTAAGACCCTATCTCAAAAAACCCTAGCCAAACGAAACCCTAATTTGGGAATGAGTTTTTCCATGTATCTAGACATTCAGAAGTGAAGCAGAACTAAACAGAAGCGGAAGTACATTCATAAATTAGTGTTTCCATTATTTAGATTAATAATTTTTGGCATCAAACCTAAAACTTAGGGAAAGGGGGAGAAGATTTAGAAATTAATTGTGATATTTAGCTTTTGTCTAAAAAACTGTAAGGGGTCCTCCAGTCCAACTCTTTGAGTAGAGTTCCTACTTTTAATCTGCAAGTCACTCTATTAAGCAACTTCAAAGGGAAACTTCTAAAAAACGAAAAGACAAATGCTTGAAATTAAATTACTTTAAAACCTGGCTGGGCAGTGGTGGTGCAAGCCTTTAGTCACAGCACTCGGGAGGCAGAAGCAGGCGGATCTCTGTGAATTCGAGACCAGCCTGGTCTACAAGAGCTAGCTCCAGGACAGCCTCCAAAGCCACAGAGAAACCCTGTCTCGAAGAAAACAACAACAAAAATTACTTTAAAACTTTACTCAAACTCAAAATGCACTTCATTTGCACAGTGCTGTGTCCAAGTAGGCAGGTAAGCCCTGTCCTCCACTTGGTCCTCTACCTCACTCCACTCCATTATGGGTCCCTGGCTCTCACCTGCATCACCGAGGAAAAGGCCTTCTTCTCCCCAACAGTCTCCAGTGCTCTGTAGGTGGCGCACAGGTAGAGCAACTTGACTTCATCTTTAGCAGATGAGCTAAATTTGCTAAAAATCCACTTGAAGATCTTCTCAGCCTCGTAGCTCAGAGAAGCACAGAGAAGTCCAAGACAGCAAGCTCCCTCCTGCCTCAACTCCTGAAGCAACTTGCTACTGTGTTTATTTTAATGCAAATCAAACAAAACACACACAAAAGGCATTAGTTTTCAAGGAGGAAAAGTATTAACACTTCTTACAAAACAATGTCTCCCATGTATTAAAGGATTCCTAAATGACTTTTCAAAGCTCAAACTAAATTAAAAGGTAGAATTTTATCCATTCTGTATCTGCATCTCTATATTCTATAATGTTCATAAGTCCCTTTATCAGACATTGAATTTCTTTACAAAAGCATTTACTGAGAAACACTAAAAAATCTAAGAAGTGCTAAAAATCCAGGCTTCAAGTTCCACTTCTGACTCACAGAAAGAGGTGGCAGGAAATTATTAGGAAATGCAAAGCATTTCTAATAACACCCAACATGTAACGATTGTGATGTAGGAAATGTTTAGTGGCTAAACCACACAAACTTAAAGGGATAACAGCTAGAACTAAGAATAACATTAAGAAATTAGCCGGGTGTTGTTGGCCCATGCCTCTAGTCCCAGCACTTGGTAGGCAGAGGCAGGCAGATCTCTGTGAATTCGAGGCCAGCCTGGTCTACAGAGCAAGTCTAGGATAACCTCCAAAGCAAAATAGAGAAACCCTGTCTCAAAAAAAAAATTATGTAAAATACAACCATCAGTGACCTGCTAATTCTAATAATGCAATCCTTTGGAATCACTGAACATCTTTGAGAAGCCTAGAGATGATTTAAAGAATGAGAATCACCTTTTCGGCTGCTCTCTAAGCATTTCTAAAACTCCAGAAACAATAACTTTCATGCATGCTAGCTAACATTAGCTCATGGTTTTCTTCAAGCCAATGATTAGGAAAGAAGAGGATTCTCTTCCAAATATATTCCATTTGTATTCAACAAAAATTAATAATAAGTAAGTAACAGGTTAAGAATAGTATGAAGGGGGGCTGGAGACATGGCTCAGTGGTTAAGAACACTGACTGCTTTTCCAGAGGACCCAGGTTCAATCCCCAGCACCTACATGGCCGCTCACAGCTGTCTGTAACTCCAGGATCCACTGCCCTCAAACAGACTTACAAGCAGGCAAAACACCAATGAACACAAAATAAAATTAAATAAATTATTTTAAAATGTTTTTTAAAAAAGGAGCCAGGCATTGGTGGGGCACGCCTTTAATCCCAGCACTCGGGAGGCAGAGGCAGGTGGATGTGAGTTCGAGACCAGCCTGGTCTACAAAAGCTAGTTCTAGGACAACCTCCAAAGCCAGAGAAACCCTGGCTTGGGGGGGAAAAAAAGAATATATTATAGTGACGTTTATAAATAAGGCTCGGGGGCTGGAGAGATGGCTCAGCCGTCAAAGGCTCAGCTCACAACCAAAAATAAATAAGGCTCAGGGTACATCATATATATTTTAATAGTTTCTACAATTACCTTCAAAGTCACCTAAATGTGACCATTATTAGTTACTTACCTTTCATTAAGCACATCATGCACAGCAGCCAAGATATTATCCAACTGTTTAACTAGTACCTTAAAAAAAATTATAAAAACTTCAGATTCCTACTTAAAAACAGCATTGTATACTTTATCTTTCCATTCAGATTATGATTATACAGCATCTCAGTCTACTTGTTATTGCCAATCCTAATCACATGAGGATGACATGTTTCCCTATAAAAAAGACTTATAGGAAACAAGAGTTGAAATCGTCAGCAAGACACATTCAAGCTCATTTTAATTGAAAAGCTCTGAAAAGAGCATTTACATGGAATGATAAGGTGACTTAGAGGTAATAAAGGAATACAGTGACATACCAATGACATAATCTAGGGGTGGCAGCATGAGCTTCGCTGTACTTCTACTTGCTGTACATTCAAATTTTTTCATAATAAATTTTCAGGGGAGGAGCTTGCTTTCTGCCTTATATCATTCTTACTAATTTTCTCCTGCTCTTAAGAGTAAAGAAATAAGCCAGGCAGTGGTGGCACATGCCTTTAATCCCAGGTCTCAGACAGCATAGACAGGCAGAGCTCTGTGAATTTGAGGACAGTCTGGTCTACAAAGCAAGTTTCAGGACAGGCTCCAAAGCTACAGAGAAACCCTATCTTGAAAAACTAAAAAAAAAAAAAAAAAAAAAAAAGTGAAAAAATACTTTTTTCTCTTGGTGAGACAGGGTTTCTCTGTGTATCCCTGGCTGTCCTCAAACTCACAAGATTTATCCACCTCTGCCTCCCAAGTGCCAGGATTAAAAGCATGCACCACCACGGCTGGTGAGAAATATTTTCTAACTGCTTCTAAAGACTGTCTTTTAAAGAGCTTTTCCATTTCTTTCCAGAGAGAGAGAGGGGGGGGGGGTGAATGTGTACATGCAAAGTGCTCTCAGAGGCCAGAAGTGTTCTGGAACTGGAGTTACAGGCAATTGTGAGCTGCCCAACATGAATGCTGGGAACCAAACTGAAGACCCCTGCAAAAGCAGTAGACACCCTTAACCTCAGAGCCATCTATCAAGCCCCAACTTTTCCATTTCTTTAGCCCTGATCACTAGACCAGACTTACATACATATAGCACACACCTCATACTTCCAATTCACATATGAATATATATATATATAGTCCTGTCAAAGAAAATGTCTATGGACAGCAGGGTTATCCATAAGCTAAATTATGTTAAAAAATTTAAATGTGCTTTATGAAAGAAGACACCAAAGTGATGCCAACAACAGCCACCATAAATGACACATTAGGGGAATATCATTCCAGGGCACCCTAACATAGGTCAAGTACAGAGTTAAGGAAACTTCTTTCTTCCTAGAAACAAACAATTTCTTGCTGAAACCTCCCAACACAGAACCACCTTGTGTACTTTGAGAACACTGAGATCCTCAGCAACTACAAGCACATTTACTCACCAGTTTATTTTCTGGCTGCTGAATAAACTCCTTCAGCTGCTTTACAGTAGCCAGTCTTCGGTCTCTGTCATCTTCCCGGGTGATCCTCCGAAGAAGATTCGACAGTCGAGACTCATCCGAGTACGACATCGATCGCTCTGTGAATATAAACATTTCATGGTCACCTAGTACACTAAAAGTATGAAGCATATTGTTTAGGCATTCTGAAGTACATCAAAATCCAGTATACTGATCTCTCTTCTGTTCAGCTCTCTTTGTATCTATAGAAGAATGCCTGGTCACAGTTCTACAAACTCCAAACTCTCATCAAAGAAAAAAATGAATGAAAAACCCTCTGCAAACTGAGCACTTCATTGAAGACCAGCTGAGAAAGAAAAAGAAAAAAGAAAAAAGAAATGGGTAGGAACTTTTTTTCAGTTCCATTCCAAGCTATTTTCAAAATCTAGGTAAAAAGAAAAGGCATGGTAGCAAGTACCTGCAGTCCCAGCTACTCCTAACAATTCTGAGTCCACAAGTTTTTTTTAGATTAACTTGGGCAAAACAAGGAAATCACCTCAAGAAAAACAAAATGCAAAAACCAAGAAAGAAAGCAGGAATGGGCAATGACTACAAAACAGGGCTGATGGTGTCTCTATAGACAAAAAAGGTCATGCTTTTATTTCTCATGGAAGAGAGGTCCCTGGCAGGAAAGGGAGGGGAGGAAGGAAAGGAGGGAGAAAGGAGGTATTCATTTTATGTGTATTTGCCTGCATATGCACATGTGCACTATGTACATTCTTGCATTCTTGGTGCCCACAGGAGTCAGAAGAGGGCATCAGATCTCCTGAAGGTGGAGCTCTGGATGGTTATGGTTGTGAACTACTATGTGGGTGTTAGAAATCAAACCCAAGTATAAAAGCAACAATCGCTCCTAACTACTGCACCATCCTCTCCAATCCAAGAAAGCAGTTTTTTAAAAGCTAAATGCATTTATTTTGTTGTTTTGTTTTTTGAGACAGGGTTTCACTATGTAACCCTGGCTGTCCTGGAAATTGCTCTGTAGACCAAGATGGCCTCAAATACATAGAGATCTGCCTGCCTCTACTTCCCAAATGCTGGGATTCAAGGTAGGCACCAGCACCATCCAGCTTGTTAAACACCCTTTGTGTATGTTTGTAATACACACAAAATGTTCACTACAATATACATAAAACTACATTGTGCAAAAAGCAATTATATGAAACAAACCATTTAAATCAGAAACCTCAACTTTGTATGCAGTTTTATCAATAAAATTTTACTTCCCTTTAATGAAAGAAATATACATTACATATATTACATAGCTCTGGTTGTCCTAGAATAAACTATGTAGACCAACCATAGTGGACTTGAACTCACAGATCCACCTGCCTCTACCTTCCAATTGCTGGGATTAAAGGGATGTACCACCCTACCTTGCTGGAATACACATTATCTTTACTACCCTGAATGCTGAACGCACTCCATTTACACTGGAAATTTTGCAACAGAGGCAAAGTATAGTTATACTTAACTTTAAAAAAGGGTTCACTCTATATATAGGACTTGCAGTATCTACAACCCATGCAGAAAACCTTTAAGATCTTACCCAGACTTGTAACACTTCTTTATAAGCTAGCAGTTCACAGAAAATAGTGTAAAGTGTTGCCACTTGCATGCTTTGCAATTCAGAGCTGCACTTATCTGCTTATGGCCACGAGAGCTGAATGTGGTCAACCCCAGTTTGCAAGTCTTACCCTGTGATTTCCTCATGTCTTTGGTGGCTAACGCACGACTGCCATGCTGAACACTGGTAAACTCAGGGTTGGTCACATTGTTAACCCTCAGCTCTTGCCCCAACGACTTCCGACCATAAGTATTTTCCCCAGATCCTCCATTGACACTGTAGCCACCTGAAAAAAAGCAATGTGTACAGTATCTTAACAGGGTCCTTGTTTCATTCCCTCAACTAACAGTTCAGGATCTTACCCATTTACAGCCTTTGCTTCTCCCCCACCTCCCCTGTACTATTTGACTTCAAACCATTTGATTCCTTCATTGGAAGGTAAGTAGAGAAACAAGCATTAAATTCAGACAGATTTTACGCTCTGCTTAAGCACATCTTAGATGAGTACACAAGAGACAATAACCAGAGAACCTCAGATGTTACAAGTGGACAATACATTAAAACTATATGCATTTTTAAAAATCCTTTAAAAGGGCAAACTTTTGAAGTTTTCAAAAATAATATCTGGTACCTATCTTTTCAATACATTAGAAAATGAACAGAAGGAAGGAAGGAGGAAGAGTGACAAGACAGACGGACACCTGGCAGAGGGATTTAAAAAAGAGAACTCAATCTAAAACAATAGCATGCTTCAGCAATAGAAAATCTGTATGTGTGTGTGTATGTATGTATGTATATATATATACACATATATATACCCTTTTCGTCATTCTGTATGTCAACATGGCCTCTGGTATCATCGTGCCTTTGCCGAGACACCACAGCTGAATTTGAAGGTTGCAGTCCATAAGAGGAAGAAACACCCCTATCTCTGGATGAGGAGTATTTTAAAGTATCTGAGTCGGCTGATGCACTATCAGTTCTGGAGGGGAAAAAAAAGAAGAAAAGAAAAAGAAAAATTAGTATTAGAGTTTTAAGCAAACATTTTAATAGCCAAAGCTATACAGCATCTCTCCCCTCTAACCTTTATGTTCAGCCACAACTCTATCAAGCACTCCACTGTCTAGTAAATCAACTGGGAAGAAATTGTCAACAGATGAACTGCCTGGGGCTCATGCTCTCCTACTTAAGAGTCTCCTGGATTACAGTACCAACTCATGTTAATTTACTTTTTTAGGAGAAGAGAATATGCATGCAGATGTATGTGGAGACTTAACAGGTCAAGGTCAAGCACTGGTGTCATTCCTTAGAAGCTGTTCACTTTGCTTTGCTGGGTCCTGACGCACATCTGTCAATCAACCTGGCTGGATGGGGAGCTCCATGAATACGCCTATCTCTGCTTTCCCTCAACTGGGATTAGAAACACAGCTACTGCACCCAACTTTTTATAGGGATACTGGAGTTCCAATTTAGGGCCTCATGCTTAGGCAAACAAGCATTTTATGGACTGAGTCACCTCCCCAGCCCCAGGACTTTACTGTTTTGTATGGTATTCTCTCCTGCCCCAGGAAAACTTAATTAACTGGTCACTGTTGCTCCCATGATGTGATTCTAAAAAGTAATTCTTCCTACACTCTCCTTCCCGAAAACCTTATCAGTCAGTCTTCCCAGTTATAAATAAAAAATACTGTTAGCATGTCAAAGAGACTAGAATTCCCAAATTCTGTGTAAAGTTAGAACTTCCTGACGTGTACTGAACTCTGAACTGAATCTTCATATCTGGTAGGAAAATACACAATGGTATTTGAAAAGCAAGTAGGCTATAAGAACACACAAACTAAAAGATTGTGCTTATGCTTAGCTATTCTAATGCTGTCACTGAAAAGAATACCAATTAAACTTATTTAAAAAGCAAGGAATAAAGTTAAATATTACATTTAATTATTTATTGTGAGCGTATCTCTCAGGAGAGGTGTGTGTGTCCACAAGTACCACAGCAAACATATAAAGGTCAAAAATGAGTTTGTGGCAATCAGTTCTCTCCTTCTACCATGTAGTTCCTAAGGACTGAACTGAGGTTATCAGGCTTGACAAACAAAAGCACTTGCATACTGAGTCATCTCACCAGCCCAGCAAACAAAATGTTAAGAAAAGGCAATTTCTCAGAATTCCAGTCATGCTGAATCTGAGGGCTGGGGCCAGTAATGCAAGTACTGTCAGAATAATAGCTGGCACCTGGATATTAACAAACAAGTGATGAAGCCCAAGACAAAACCAGCATCTTTATCCAACTATCAGCTCTTATTAGCTCTATGCCTCAATTTCCTCAGTGAAATAAAAAGCCAAGGCAAGCTACAAGATTTTTATGAGTCTTATTTTTCTTGGTATCAATCATAAACTGTTAAGAAAAAAGAAAATCAAATATTTTATTTAAGCATATGAAAAATACAAATAACTTATTTTCTTGATTTTTCCAGGAAAAAAAAGAAATTCATTAAAAAAAAAAAGAGTAACAGCATTAATTTCTCTATTCATTACAAGTGTCTTCTGCCCTGGGGATCGAAGTGGAGATTGAGTGGGGGGCCTGGTGGGGAGGACAGGGGAGGAGGAGAGGGAGAAGGAGCTGGGATTGACATGTGAAACAAGCTTGTTTCTAATTTAAATAAAAAAAATAAATAAAAAAAAACAGACTTTGTGATGAAGGCCTTCAATTTCAGCTACTCAGAAGCTGATACAGCAAGATCACAAGCTCACCACCAACCCTGGACAATTTAGTGACACCCTACCTCATAAAAATCTGGTGGGGGGTAGAGGGCAGTTTAGAGCTCCTTGCCTACTACAAACAAGGAGAGGGTCTAGGTTTAGTACTCAGTACCACAGAACAAACAAAATGATACCTGAACTCATGATCATTTTGGAAAAGCTTAGGGTACTGACAAAAACAGAATGAGCCTGTGCTCCTCTCTCTTATATGAGAAAGGGCAGCAGGATTTTGCGTGCATGCTCCTTTTTTACTTTATAATTCTGCCCTTGCCCCGACCAACTGGGCACACCTTGGTCTGTACTTAATACAATTCCTGATGATACAGAATGCAGATCAGGTTCAATTAAACTTGAACTCCTAACCAGAAAGTCTGACTCCATAACATAACCTAGCAACCTAAAAACCACTAAAGGTGGACTGTCTTATTCAAACATGCGGTTTGAGCCTATAAGTTTGTGTCTATAAGACAAAGCCAATTCTTCTAATGCAGAAAAATAAAATCCATGAAATACCTCCAGGGGGGAGAGATATATACAGACACTTTGTAAGTACAAGTCAGTAAGAACACTCAATATAAAAAAAAATTTTTAAACAAATGAAAAAATAGTCCTTTGTATCTCCAAGAATAGCACTGTTACCTGTGCACCTATAATCAACTAATGCATTACTTTTTTAAAAACCATTGAAGGAAAAGAGAGCTTATGGGCTTCCTGGCAGCGCCAGGAGAAAGGGGAAGGAGAGTTTTCACCTACTTCAACCTGGAATAAAATAACCTAGTAAATGTACAAGTCAGATAAGCACATTACTAATTCTGATGTGCAAAACTCACCTACCAATATTTATACATGCTGGCATTTCCTATTCTCATTATGCTCACATGTCACCTAAATCATACTAGCTGTAGAGCTTTCTGGTTTTTAAAAAAATTATAGTAACATGAGATTACAATTCATGCAAGTTAAAAACATCTGGGCCAAGACTCCAGCCCCATTGCTATAAAGGCACAGAGTCCTTTGGTTTCCAGGCCTTTGTTTTCTCTTGTATAGAATATAGATTAATACCTATCCTATCTAACAAATTCTTAATTCATAACTTGCAAAGCACATTAAGAGTTATTATAGCCATAATTCAAAGAGTTTTCCAAGCTGAAAGCATATATAAGCAGTTCATGAGCATGTAAATGCAATCAAAAGTTTTTACACTAACTGTAAAAGCATCTTATGTTCGTCAATGAAGAAAATGAGTTTACTGTTACCAACAAGTTACTAACTAGGTTCAATCGATTTCATGCTTACAAAATCAAGAGTGATTTCCTAATTCATTAGAAACACAGGTTTTTAACTCCGAAGAGTTAGGAACACTGAAAATCTTTTCAGTACAAAATTAGTTTTGAAAAAAAATGTAGTAACAACAATTCACTACACAGAACCACTACATCAGAACTGTCCCACATGTCCTCCTGATCAAGCACTTGTAAAGCAAATTCATATTTCCGGCCAGCATTGAGTACAAGTATTTTGAAGCAAAATGCACAAAATAGCTGAACATTTATATGAAACAGCTTTTACAATTATCTAAACTGCTAATGTCTCAGAAACTATGTTAGGCTGTTAGCACCAATATGACAAGACCACCCCAGTCCAAATAATAGACTGTTAAGAACAGATTGTTAAGATGTAGCAAAGCACAAAACAGAAAATACAGATTTCAACTCCAGGAGGCAGGAATCAGTGTTAAGTAAGCTAAGTTAGAAGGGCTGAAAAGACTGTCTACCAGAATTAGTGCTTCAATTTAGTGGAAAAAGGAAATATATCTGTTAAACTAAGAATCTTAGCAAGGATCCAAAAATACTTCCACGGTCCCTTTAATACTCGAAAAAATGTGGAGAGGAAAAAAAAAGAGAAATGCATAAATTTCCCCAAAATGATCCAACTGAAGTTAAGCCTGATGTACATGCCACATGAGAGGTAAGTTTCTAAAGCTCATACCTCAAAAATCGCATACTGTGTAATATGGAGCCTTTGTGGTGTTTTGCATCAAGTCAAATCTGTAAGACAGCAGTTACAGTATTAGTGAAGACAGCGAGTTAAAACATTTGGTCAAACATGAAGCAAATCTCACTCATTGGGTTAGGTGCTTTTTCTTTAACTATGGCCACTGCAGGTTCAAATACTGAAGCAAAAATCCCAGATAGAAAGCCACTCTTGCCTTGGAGGACAAAGATTCTTTAAGTGGCAATCAAAAAAAAAAAAAAAAACGTGAGTACATAGAGAATTTAAATGTTAACTGTAACATACAGATCCCATGTGAATACATTATCACTCATTTTATTTACCTATATTCAAAATCCAGAAATGTAATAAATCTAGGTTATTTACTTCAGGTGATTCAAATCTTCAGCCCTCACACATCTGCCACTGGTTAAAACAGTATCTTCTGAATAGTCTCGTGTGGTCCAGCTCCTATAAGCATTACATAGAATTCTCCTTTCCTCAAAAAGCCACCTCTAGAAAATGTTAAGTCAGGAAATTTCCTTATGAAGAAGCATTTCTATAAAGGACCCTAAAACGACTTGATGCAAACAACACACCTAGTGGTGCCGCTGGATTAAGCATCATCACTTTAAGCTTTTTTTAACCTGGGCTGAAGAGATCTCACTCCCATGGTTAGAACTAATTTGTAATGGGTCCATGGTTAGAACTAATTTGTAATGGGCATAAACCAGGAAATGAGATTGGCCCTTAAGGCAATGAGGTAGCAATATATGCTCTTTGCAACAATGGCACTCAAAAGGTAGCTACAGGAGATGCCGGGATCATATTGCTTAAAAATGATGTGCCTTTTAAGCTTAAATCCAGTACTATTCCCATATGTTTCTGTCTTAGTTAGGGTTTCTTCTATTGGCGTAATCAAAAGCAACCTGGGGAAGAAAGAGGGTTGTTTCCGCTTACAACTCTCAGGTCACACTGAGATAAGTCAGGATAAGAACCCAAGGCAAGAACCTGGAGGCAGAACTGAAGCAGAAACCATGGCTGCTTCCCATGGCTTCCTCAGTCTACTTGCTTATCCAACTCAGGACCACCTGGCCAGGGGTTGCACTACCTACCCACAGTGAACTGGGTCCTTAAAGAAAATGCCCCACAGGTTTGATAACGACCATTTTCTCAATTGAGGTTCCCTCTTCCCAAATGACTCTAGCTTGGGTCAAGTTGACCACATACTAACCAGGACAGTCTCTTACTCACCTGGATTCAAGCACGCTTTCATGAAGAAGAAAGGACAAAAAAAGCCTAGGGCTTCAAGAACATCATTCTCACATTAGAAACAATGGTCCTACGAGCAAGTCAAGGGATGAAACACTCATTTGGAAGGCTCAGACACTTTCCCTTTTATTTTTATTCTGTGTGTAGGAACGTTTAGCTTCCAAGTATGTATGTACAACCCCATGCATATCTGGTACCTGCAGAAGCCAGAGAGTTACATACATGGTTGTGAGCCCCCATGTAAGTGCTGGGAATCAAACCGGGGTCCTCTGCAAGAATAACCAGTGTTCTTCACCGCTTAACCATCTCTCCCTCAGAGATTTGTTTAAAAAAAATTCTTCTCAAAAAATTGTGTTAAAATAAAACAGTATCATCATTTCACTTCAAAATTATAAATGAATTTGCATCAGTTTTGCAATATTAAAATGTAGTTAAAACAATTCCTTAGTAAATTTTCCTTAGCTATCTAAGGATTAAGTGACTAGAACACCAAATTTTAATTACTTGTAAGTTCTGTTACCTGTTTTTATTGTAAATCAAACTCTAGTAATTGTACACTGATTTAAAACAAAAATATATTTAACAAATGTGAAACTACAAGATTTTTATCTTACCCAAAAAAGCTGTGGCTTTTATCTGTGGATTCTAGACAGTAATCTTTAAAATCCTGGGATGGCATACCTAGGAAGGCTCTTTTTGTTCACCTGGGGGCTCTGGGACAATGTGGAGTATGGTTGAACCTTTGAATAACAACTAAGATAGAAGCCGGGCGTTGGTGGCGCACGCCTTTAATCCCAGCACTCGGGAGGCAGAGGCAGGAGGATCTCTGTGAGTTCGAGGCCAGCCTGGTCTACAGAGCGAGTTCCAGGACAGCCTCCAAAGCCACAGAGAAACCCTGTCTCGAAAAACCAAAAAAAAAAACACAAAAAAAAACAAAAAACTAAGATAGATTAAGGCAATTAGCTACAGAGCCTCAATAAAAACTCTCACAAATGCTAGAGCAAGCGCCCCAGTTGGGTACTGCTAAACAAAGATACCAACAGGAAGCCATACCATCTGCAATTCTCCAAGAGAAAGACAATCGCAAGCTTTCATGGACTCTGTCCTATGTATCCTTTAAGCCTGATGTAAAGACTTCATTTGCAATCTGCATTAGAAGTAAGACTGGTATTAGGGACTATACATCCTCCTACCTACACATACAACCTACATCACCACGTCTGACTTCATTTCACTCTTATAGCTAAAGCCCCACATGCATTTTTCAATTTCCAAATGTTCCTTCTCAATGCTGTTTTGTCTGCTGTCTTGTCTGGTTTGATTCTTCAAAGTAGCTGTAGCAGCAATGGCTCTGTACTTCCATCTAGTCCAAATAACCTCACTTTCTCCCATAACCAGCTTACACTGTGACATAACAGCCTTGCCAATCCCCTTAATCTTGCTTAAGATTTTCTTCACACCAAGTTGGCAACACCCTAACCCCTAAGCATAACACTGCCAACCAACCTCCCCATTCTCTTCTGCTTCCAAAACATCTTAACCCCCAACCCACAGAGTCTAACCTTTACCAAGAAAGATAACATATCTGCACTCAATCCTCCAACCACTCTGAGCTTTTCAGACACTACTTTCTCTTACAGAATCTCCAACACAGCTAAATTTTCTTCCTAAATGTAAAGTTTTCTAATTTAATGTCTCTCATTTTTAAAAAAATGTAAGAATAAACACAAATAAACGAACAAAAAACCTCCATCAAGTCAACATGTCCCTCTACCACATAATCTGCTCCCTATAACCAACCTAACCAAGATGTCTGCACTGTCCTCTCCCATTTCTTCACCTCTCCCAGCTGAACTCCCTCCCTCCCACCTGATGTTGACTAGTGCTCATGCCTCTGCCCTCCAGTTGCTTAAATCCAAGATCTATTGTCAGGTCTCAAAGTCTATTCACCCTCTCAGGCTCTCATGGGACTACAAATAAGAATTCTGAGTTGTGCCAGAGGAATGAGGTAAAGAAGAAATTAAAACTCCCTATGTTAAATAATCTTATGAGCTGGAGAGACAATTCAGCTATGCTAAGAGTTACTATGCTGTTAGCCGGGTAGTAGAGGCACACACCTTTAATCCCAGCACTTGGGAGGCAGAGGCAGGCAGATTTCTGAGTTCGAGACCCTCCTGGTCTACAAGAGCTAGTTCCAGGACAGCCTCCAAAGCCACAGAGAAACCCTGTCTCAACCCCCCCCCCAAAAAAGGTTACTGTGCTATTTTTCCAGAGAACCCAGTACCTATATCTGACAGCTCAGAATCACACCAAGCTTACACCAAGTTCAGTCTCTTTCTCTGCCTGTAGATCAGGATGTAGCCTCTTTACTACTCTTCCAGCACCATGCCTGCCTGCCAAGGTGTTCCTCACCATGATAATGGTCTAAAACTCTGAAGCTGTAATCAAGCGTCCCATTAAATACTTTTTCTTGTAAGAGCTGCCTTGGTCATGATGTCTCTTCACAGCAATAGAACAGTAACTAAGACAGGATATAAAAGTATTCTGTAATTTCAGAAGAAATCCCACCATTAAACTCCTTCAAAGTCTCACACACTCACTCAATTAGTTATAGGCTGGTTTCAGTTGTTCCCTTGTTTGAGATGTTAACACTGACGGCAGGAGGCACTATCTTACACCACACATTCTTCCAGAAAGGAGAACAAATGCAGGTGTTGCTGCATGGAACAGAGGTCAGAAGAAAGAACGAGAAGAGTCTGGAAGATGGTGGTGACTGGAAGTCTAACATTTTTAGTTTAAAGATCTAACTACACTAGGTGCGGAGCATGTGTACAGAGCATGTACTCATAAGGCTGTGGCAGGAGAGCCAGGAAGATCGCAATGTCCAGGCAGCCCAGGCTCCACAGCAAATCTGACTCAAGAGCAAGAAATAAGAAATAAAAGAGGAAGAGAAAAGAGAGAGACAAAGTTTCAGGGAACACATGAAAACAACACTCAATATCATCAATAATTAGGAAAAGCAAATCAAAATCATAAGGAAAATTTATAATAACTATAACAAACAATTTACAATCTGAAAATAGTTATGATCCAGCAGTAAGAATGAATAAAACATTGGCACATTTAACACCTTGGATGAATGTGAAAAACATCAGACTAAGTGATATGAGCTAGACACAAAAGGAAACATACTACACAATTCTATTCACTGGACTACACAGATTCACATGGCAGGACTGTGGTTGCCAGAGGCTGGATGAAAGTGAGAATGTGCAGCGAATGCTTGACAAATATAGCAGTTTCCTTCTTGAGATAATAGAGAAAATTCCAAAACTAAAGTGCTCAATGACTGTATAACATCCTTGATGCCAACAAATGGTACAACTTATGTGCATTTTACCACCCTTTACAACCAACCACATCCTTGTAACATTCTAAACCATGAAGAGGCATGGGCTAGGTTCAGAAACTGACTGTTACAAAAGAACACACAGCAAAATACACATACACATAAAATAATTTCTAAAAAAATAGCAACAAAACCTGATGAACTAAGAACTAAGTTCAATGCACCTTTGAGAACACACTTGGTAAAGGAAAAGCAACAACTCCCACTGATCCTCATATACTTGCTGAGTGCACATTTTTAAAACTCTTTTTTAATAGAAATAAGGTCTCATGAAATCTCAGAAGGCATGTCATAAATCAACTATAAAGGAAAGACACAAAATAAACACTATTCTACCACAGCAATATTCACTAACTGAAGAGTTTTCACAGAACCTACTAAAACCTAGGAAGCAGCAGCACAGCCAGGGACGGGTCCCCAGCTGCACTCAGCAGGCGCCAGAAATACTGACAAACAACATTTAGCTTAAACCTAAGGAAACTAGAAAACAACTTAAACCCACCTACTAAGTTATTTCAAACTTACAAAATCTACAAACTCCATTTTTCTTATATTTAATCATTTAATTTAAAATAAGTAATTTATGAGAGAAAAAAATAACAGTATTTCTAGACGTGACACTCCTGTGAAGAGGCATCATTTTCTGATTGAAATAATTTTATACAACTGAAAATCTGAACAAAATCTGCCTAATAGTGCACACATATCCATACGATATACTACGTCGATCGATCTTATCTCTATTTAGAAGACTCAAGACTCCCAGCACTTGGGAGGCAGAGGCAGATGGATCTCTGTGAGTCTGAGACCAGCGTGGTCTACAGAATGAGTTCTAGGACAGTTGAACTACATGGGGGGGGAGGAAGGAGGAAGGAAGAAGGAAGGAAACAGGTACAAACCTGTAATACTATCATATATGAAGCTGAAGCTGAAAGATTTCAGATTTGAAGCCAGTCAAAGCTACATAGTGATCAAAAAATAGTGAAAAAGAAAAAAACAGAAGTACATTTTCAAATAGATATTCTCCACTCCAAAAAAAGTTAAAATAATTGGCTTGATTTAATCCATTAGCATTGTACACATTATATACATTTATCTAAACATCACTTTGTACCCCATACACATGTACAACTGTGTCCATTATAAATAAAGCAGATACCAGTAGATGGTGGTGCACACCTTTAATCCCAGCATCTGGGAGGCAAAGGAAGGTGGACTTCTATGAGTTTGAGGCCAGTCTAGTCTACAAACTGAGTTCCAGGCCAGCCAATGCTACATAGGGAAACAGGTCTCCAAAAAAATAAAGAAAGAAAAGAAAAAAAGGAGCAGCAGCAGCTTAGGAAAGGCTGGTGTATCTCTGTGAGTTCAAAGTCGTTTTGGTCTACATAACAAGTTCCAAGGCAATCAGGGCTGCATAGTGAGACCTTGTCTCAAAGAAACAACCAATCAACAGACTGGGAGGAGGTAACTCAATGGTAGAACATATGACTACCAAGTCCTTGGCCCTGCATTTAATACACACATCCCTTTCAAAAAACAAGAATAGTAGTTTTAGTGCAATTTTTGTGTCCTCAATAACTTACAATGAAATAAAGGCAACGTATGTAAGACAAGTCACTTAGACACCAAGACGTCTCTATAGGCAAAAGCACTTGCCATGTAAACCTGAATTTGATCCTGAGAACAAAAGTGGAAGAACAAATTCCACAAAATTGGTCTCACTTCCACCCATGTTTGCAATATGCACACCTGAATGCCCATACACAAACTAAAAAAAAAAGTTTAAAGAAAACTTGGGCCTTTAATTCCAGAACTTGGGAGGCAGAGACAAGCGGATCTCCGAGAGTTCAAGACCAGCCTGGTCTACAAGAGCTAGTTCTGGGACACAAAGATACCGTCTCAAAAAAACAAGAAAGGAGAGAGAGATAGAGGGAGGGAGAGGGGGAGAAGGAGAGAGAGAGAGAGAGAGAGGGAGAGGGAGAGGGAGAGGGAGAGGGAGAGAGAGAGAGAGAGAGAGAGAGAGAGAGAGAGAGAGAGAGAGAGAGAGAGAGAGAGAGAGAGAGAGAGAGAGAGAGAGAGAGAGAACTTGGTTTTACAGTGAGATGGTTACTACACATACCCTTAATTACTATCCATAAGTTCATTTATAACTTCGGTATTTTCAAAATGGAACACAATACTATTACGGCACTGCTACTATTCCAAACAATGACATAATTATTCTTAGTAAAATACTATCTGTGGGTCCATTTAAATCCAGCTTCTGAGTAAGCACTCTTGTCTCAATTTCCATGGGCCTGATGATACTGAGAGCCTACTCAGTTTTCATTTTTCTTCTGGTACCCTAAGAGCAGTAAAGACAGGCAAGAAATACAACTCATCTTTTTACAACTCTAGGATGCTTTCTTTTCAACTAAATATTGGTATTAATTCTGTGACACCTGTATTCTAGTCAGAAAAAAAAGGAAAGGTCCTAGCTATATGCTGAACAACAACATAAATACTAGCTTGCAAGAAATCATTTCTAACCAGAATACAATTTCACTTTTTGAAAGGATACACACATTAAAATGAATGCAGAACTGCTGGTTCTGGAAAATCAGGGTTTTATTCCTCCAATTCAAGTGCAGAACTAAAATTCCCCCAGGCATTCTAAAGGGACATCAGCAACTTCAACCCAGTATTTAATATTTTAGTAAATGGACTGTTTAAGTAACTAGTATGTACAGATATAGCAGATGTGGGGTAAGAGGCCAATGTGTAAAAGAATTTCCAAACATAAGCAAGGTGTTTATCAAGACTAATAAGACCTAAGAATCTTAATTACCATATCCCTCCTTCTATTTAAGACCTGGCTACCAAAGACCATTAAAACAATGACTCCTCAAAGTTGCTTGATTAGCTGTGTAATTTGCTGCCTTAGGCTAACTGCCTGCTTTAAGAGGAACAAGTCCCCTCCCAATGCTGCCTAGGACAACAGGTTTACAAATTCAGGAACTATGTAAAAATAGAAACAAGTTGGGCACTGGTGGCCCACGCCTTTAATCCCAGCACTCGGAGGCAGAGGCAGGTGGATCTCTGAGAGTTTCGAGGCCAGCCTGGTCTACAAGAGAGAGTTCCAGGACAACCTCCAAAGCTACAGAGAAACCGTGTCTCAAAAATTCACAGCGACTGCAGCTACCACTTTGCAGCAAGAGCTGCAAACTTCCTATGGTAACAAGGGGCTGGGATGAGGAAGTGCCTCGAGGCAAATAAGACATACAGACATGCATGTACATGGGGGTGGTTTGTACTGAATCTGTTCTCTTCAACCTGAACACTAATTACAGCGGTGGTGGTGCACACCTTTAATCCTGGCACTCAGGAGGCAGAGGCAGTAGTCAGATTTCTGTGAGGCCAGCCTGCTCCACAGAGCAAGTTCCAGGACCGTCCCCAAAGCTACAGATATCCTGTTTACAAGAGGGAGGGATAACAAAATAGGTTATTGATGTGATAAGCATGTGTTGGCTTTCACTGGACGAGCTACAAACTTTGGAAAGATGGCAGATCAGAGACAGAAGGGTCTAAGTTAGGAGTCAAAGGAAGCTAAGAAAAAGAAAAAAGCAAGATCTTGTGTGGCTAGAGGGCCAGGAATCTGAAGCTCCTAGAATAAGACTAACCAAATGAGGACCTCCTATGCTTTCCAGTACTCACACACCAGAAAATGGGTCTACCACCTGAAACTTTTCAAAACTTTAGATAGGCCAATTAAACAAGCAATGTTTATAGCAATAATTAACAAATACATTGAATATGTAAGGTCCAAAAATCTAATAAAGACTAAACTGATAATAAATCCTGCCACAACAGATAAAGATGTTCTCTCTGCAAAAATTTCAAAGTAGGGCCAGAAAGATGGCACATTTGGTAAAGGTACTTAATGCCATATGTGACAGTCTCAAAGAGGGGTCTTTTGACTTCCAACACTGAGATGAAGTATACACACGTACACACGCACGCACACACACACAGAAATTAAAAATGTTTTTTTAAGAAAGTCAATTAATCCCAGCACTCGGGAGGCAGAGGCAGGCGGATCTCTGTGAGTTCGAGGCCAGCCTGGTCTACAGAGCGAGTTCCAGCACAGCCTCCAAAGCCACAGAGAAACCCTGTCTCGAAAAACAAAAAAAAAAAAAAAGAAACTCAATTCATGCTCTCACCATATGCTGCTGCTGGCAAGGTCAGGTGGTGGTGATAATCCAACAGAAAAATCTGTCTCTTTGGAAATGGTAGTTACAGAGGTATGTACTTCCATAAAAAAAAAAATCACTAACTCAAGAATGAACCATAGTTGGGCATGGTGCCACACACTCCTATGATCACAACTCTTGGGAAGCAGTGGCAGGTGAATCTCTCTGAGTGAAGCCCAACCTGGTCTACAAAGCAAGTTACAAGACAGGACTGTTACACAGAGAAACCCAATCTCTCACCCTCCAACCCCCCCAAAAAGAGAAAAGAAAAAAGAACCATACATATATGATGGATGTTCACTCAATAAACAGAAAAGGGAGCAGAACTTTCTAAAGCCAAACAGTTCTGAGTAAGCAAGTTGGTTTCACTCTAAAGACAAAACAAAACAAAGCAAAATATAGTAAGCTGGACTATTGTGTATAGGAATTAAACTATCTTTAAAAACGTACAAATTCTGCTTTTAGGTCTTTATACAAAAAAAGTCTATTTTATTTTGTAGTCCCCAAAATACAACAAGTACTGTGAAAATGAAGCCAATTCCAAGTAATCAAAATAATGACAGTGTGAAATGACCTGAAACAGTTTTCGTGACTCCATCAAGGACAATTCAATGACAGGAACTCCACAGATCTGGTTTTGGTAATTAGGATAGGGAAAATAGAAAACCCTTATCAATGTGAGAATGTTCCTTAAAAAGGTACTGTGGTCACATCTGTTTTATAGGTATGACATGTCATGTTTACTAAGGTGACAAGTATGGAAAAGGGGAAAGACTCAGCTAAATGATCACTCTTAACCAACACAAGACAACAAATGAAGGGTTTCTGCTAGCCCAAGTTCCCACATATTGGGAACAGTTTTGTCTGAACTTCAATCATGCACTATAAACAAAATATGTAATACATGACTTAGGTCCTCAGCAGCCTCATGTCTAGGCCTTCCCAACAGATTGAATCTTCCTAAATGAAGGCATTCTGCTGTTGGTAAATTTCAACAGCTCCTCAAGTCATTCCAATTACACTTGAACTATGACCAAAACCAACAGTACAGTTCCAGTCCAGCTCTTTAGCTTCACCATTTACTTGTCTTACTCCTCACAGGCATCCTGCTTCTAACTAAACTGAGAGAATTCATCAGGAGAGCTTGAATTTTACAGCAGTCTTTCTGCCTGATTCACATTTTCTCCAAGCTTACTGTGGAAACTGTAGAGACCAATTTCATCACACCACTGATATACATGCAGTGTCATCAGAGGCCAGAATGTTCCACTCAACTGTATAGTCTTCCATCGTAAGTCCCCAAGTCTGAAACTCCACAAATCGAATACAGAAATAGATACACTAACACTGTAACAGTCAATCCACATGCTTTGCCATTTTTCATTACTTAAAGAACAGTTCAGTAATTTTTCTGATCAAACCCATGTAGATAAGGTCTTATCATACAGTGTGTGCTGCCATTTTAAGGCCTTTCTGATGATTTCTCACTTGCAAGTCAAAAATATCCCCAAAAAGTATCAATAAGTACTGGTGAGAACATTTTCACACAGTTAAAATTATCTTATTATCTCTAAAAATTTAAAGTAGGGATTGGAAAGATGGCTCAGCAGTAAGACTGCTTTTGCAGAGGACTCGGGTTCAATTCCTAGGACCCACAATTATCTGTAACTACAGTCCCAAGGGATCCAATGCCCTCTTTTAGCCTCTGAGGACACTGCCTTCACGTTTCCCAAACATGCAAGCACCTATACCCATTTTTAAATAAAAATTAAGAAAAATAAGTTTAAATATTAATCCAGGAAATGGTGGATTAATTCCAGCACCTGGTAGGCAAAGGCAGGTGAGTCTCTTGAGTTCGAAGCCAGTCTTATCTATGGGAGCTCCAGGACAACCAAGAGAAACCCTGTGTGCTGGGGCGGGGGAGGGGAGGATATGATACGTTAATTATTAATGTTCAACAAGGTAGCCTGGCAGTGGTGGTGCATGCCTTTAGTCCCAGCACTTGGGAAGCAGAGGCAAGAGGATCTCTGTGAGTTCAAAACCAGCCTGGTCTACAAGAGCTAGTTCCAGGAGAGCCTCCAAAGCCAAAAAAAACCCTGTCTAAAAACGAGAGAGAGAGAGAGAGAGAGAGAGAGAGAGAGAGAGAGAGAGAGAGAGAGAGAGAGAGAGAGAGAGAGAGAGAGGCAGAGAAAGACAGAGACAGAGACAGAGACAGAGACAGAGACAGAGACAGAGAGAGAGACAGAGAGAGAGAGAGAGAGACAGAGAGAGAGACAGAGAGAGAGAGAGAGAGAGAGAGAGAGAGAGAGAGAGAGAGAGAGAGAGAGAGAGAGAGAGAGAGAGAGAGAGAGATGAAGGACCAACAAGTTCAATAGGTTAAGGAACTTGCTACCAACAAGCCTGATGACTAAAGTTATAATTGTCAAGTGTTTTTTATAAAGAAGGTTTATTTGAAGCCAGGCGTTGGTGGCTTACACCTTTAGTCCCAGCACTTGGGAGGCAGAAGCAGGCGGATCTCTGTGAGTTCGAAGCCAGCCTGGTCTACAGAGCAAGTTCCAGGACAGCCTCCAAAACAATACAGAGAAACCCTGTCCCGAAAAACCAAAATTAAAAAAAAAAAAGATTATCTGGTAATGAAAATATTAACTTCCATTGAAAAGGCACTCATACAATTAGCTGGAAACTCTCAATGCATTCAGAAATCTGCAACACAGAACTGGTAGAAATGATAATCAGTGGGGTATGGTAGCCTGAAGCTGTGTTTCCTGATACTTGGAGGCTGAGACAGAAGGATCTCTTAAGCCTGGTAAACAATACAGACAATACAAAAACTTGAGGGCAACACAGTTGAGACACAAATTCATACATACTTATTAAATTCTACTTAAAAGTCCCATTCACAGCAATAAGATATGTGGCTTTGTTCAATTTCATGATTTTTTTTGTTGTTTTTTGAGAATTTCATGATTTTTTTCAGTATGTATCTATGAACACCAAACTTAGTACCGACTAACAAAAAGTAGAAAAAAACAACTCTGGTCTCAAAAATCCTATCTAAACCAGTTTAGCTGGCACATGCCTTTAGCCTTTAATCACAGCACTTAGGAGGCAGAGGCAGGCAGAATTGCAGACTAGTATATTCTACAAAGGACTACCAGGGTTATTCAGAGACCAACCAGGGCTATGCAGAGACCCTGCCCACCTGTGTTGTAATCCTGGCACTCCAAAAGCTGACTGAGCAAGGAGCATTAAAACCAGCCTGGGAAGTCAAGTGTTGATGGTATCTATGGTGGAGCATATGTTTAATCCCAGCACTCAGGAGGCAGAGGATCTGGTCTATAGAGTGAGTTCCAGGACAACCAGGACTATACACACACAAAAAAAAACCTGTCTTGGTAGGAAATAAAAAAGGTCATCCTGGGCTATAATAGTGAGAACCCTGTCTCCAAAGTAAAAGTCCAACTTCTGTTTGCTTTGTTTTTTGAGAGTTTCTTTGTATAGCCCTAGCTGTCCTGAAACTAGTTCTGTAGAACAGGCTGGCCTCAGCCTGGCGTTGGTGGCGCACACCTTTAATCCCAGCACTCGGGAGGCAGAGGCAGGCGGATCTCTGAGAGTTCGAGACCAGCCTGGACTACCAAGCGAGTTCCAGGACAGCCCCCAAAGCCACAGAGAAACCCTGTCTCAGGAAAAAAAAAAACAGGCTGGCCTCAAATTCTCAGATCTGTCTGTCTCTGCCTCTCAAGAGTTGGGGTTAAAGGCATCACTGCCCATCTTAAAACCCATTTTTAATCACACATAAATATCTAACTCTAATTTCACAACACTTTTCACTTTTTTTTCTTTTTTCTTTTTCTTTTTTCTTTTTTTTTTTTTTTTTTTTGGTTTTTCGAGACAGGGTTTTTCTGTAGCTTTGGAGCCTGTCCTGGAACTAGCTTTCCGAACTCAGATCTGCCTGTCTCTGCCTCCCAAGTGTGGGCTACCACTGCCCGGCTGATTTCTATCTTTTGATCTTTATCTTTCACATGGGAGTTTTGTATTCCTGAGAACTTTGATATGCCTACTAAAAATGGTAACTACTTCTAATACTGTTTTACCCATTTACAAGCCTAAAAATATAAGGGTCATATGACACATACCAGTAACTCCGACTACTCAAGGTTGAGGGAGAAACACCTGAAGTTACACAAGAGAGTGTGTGTGTGTGTATTAAATAAACTGACTTCCAAGTATTAGAATAAGATCCATTGCATGCATTCTTCTTTTTCCAATATTTATTGTATTTTTTATTTATTATGTGTGTGTTCAGATCCAGTGGAGCCAAATTTACAGATAGTTGTGAACTACCAAAAGTAAGTGCTGGGCTCAGGAGGGAGAAGAAGGCAAATCTCTGTGAGTTTGAGGCCAGCCTGGTCTACAGAGCAAGTTCAAGAACAGGCAGGGCTACACAATAGAAACCCTGTCCTGTCCTCAAAAACCAGAGAGGGAAAAAAAAGTTGAGTGTTGGGAACTGATCTTAAGGCCCTGTGAAAGAACAGGAAGCATTCTTTTTTTTTCTTTTTTTTTAAATTATTTTAATTTTAAATAGCTTGTTTTACATGTCAATCCCAGTTCCCTCTCCCTCCCCTCCTCCCGCACCCCCCATCATCCCCCCCATCCTCCCACCCTATTGCAATTCCTTCCACATAGGGGATATCTAGAGTCTGTCATTTCACTCAGGGTAGGGTCCAGGCACTCCCCTAAGAGTCCAGGCTGAGAGAGCATCCCTCTTTGTGTTATGGACACACGATGTCTGTTTGTATTCCAGGGATAAACACTGATCCACTGCTCAGGGCCCCATAGGTTGCCCAGGCCTCCACTGACTCTCACATTCAGGAGGTCTGGATCAGTGAACAGGAAGCATTCTTACCAATGAACCATCTCTCCAGCCCACTTTTTTTTTTAATGAGTTAACCTATGTTTAACTTCTACGTCAAATTAGTCACTGTCAATCTAGAATATTAAAATGTACAATAATTGCGCACACCTTTAATCCCAGCACTCGGGAGGCAGAGGCAGGCGGATCTCTCTGAGTTAAAAGACCAGCCTGGTCTACAATAGCTAGTTCCAGGACAGCCTCCAAAGCCACAGAGAAACCCTGCCTCGAAAAACCAAAAAAAAAAAAAAAAAAAAAAAGTACAATAATTAACTACACATTTAACTTTAAAACAAAGAATTCTGGCAGAACATGAGGCACATGCCTGTAACCCCTAGCCCTCAAGGAGTGAAGACAAGAGGTTTAAGGTTGGTTCTCAGGGTCAGAAAGGCTACATGAGACCCTATGTCAAAAAAAATTTTAGCTATTTTTTACATTATTTATTCCTCCCCGTGTGCACACGCGCGTGCGTGCATGCATGCATGCATACGTGTCTGTCTGTGTGTCTGTGTGTGTGTGTGTGTGTGTGTGTGTGTGTGTGTGTGCGTGCGTGCGTGCATGCGTGCATGTGCACTTCTGTGCTTATGTGGAAGTTGCCTACAGGGACAGGGGTTGGTTCTCACTTTCCACCATGTAGTTTCTGAATATCAAACTCAGGTCACAGAGCTGATGCTAAGTGTTTCTTACCCACTGACCCATCCCCTCCCAAAAAAGAAAATTTTGTTTGTTCGAGACATAGTCACACAATGTAGTCTTGGCTGGCCATGAACTCACAGAGATCCATCTGCCTCTGCTCTGGAGTGCCAGGATTAAAAGTGTGTACCACTATACCCAGCTCAAAAAACTTTTGAAGCATTCTGATCTCTTTGAGTACAGCTAGGTATTTCCCAAATAGGTAAAATCCAGAAAATGATAGATTCTGGCAAGTGGCAATGAAAGGTCTTTTTTCAGCAAAAAAAATACTATTCCTGTTTTTCTGTGTGGAGTTAAAAAAAAAAGATACCCAGGAAAATCCCAAAATCTTTCCAACTTTTTGTCTGAGATATTCACAGGTTGCAAGTAAGTAAAAGACTAACACCACTCATTTTTCTTTGAAAAACAGAGTCTAACTATAATCCTAAAATTTATGCTCCTCCTAACACTCCCTCCCAAGTACTGAGATTTCAGACAGATATGTGGCACAGAGCTCTTGCCTAACCATTCTAAAATGTCGAGTACAGTGAGTAAATTAAAAAAAAAAAAAAAGTCGGGCGTTGGTGGCGCACGCCTTTAATCCCAGCACTCCGGAGGCAGAGGCAGGCGGATCTCTGTGAGTTCGAGGCCAGCCTGGTCTACAAAGTGAGTTCCAGGACAGCCTCCAAAGCCACAGAGAAACTCTGTCTCGAAAAAAATAAAAAGACTACAGCCAGGCAGTGGTGGAGCATGCCCTTAATCCCAGCACTCAGGAGGCAGAGGCAAGCAGATCTCTGAGTTCAAGGTCGGCCTGGTCTACAGAGCAAGGACTGTCAGAGCTACATAGAAAAACCCTATTGGAGGGATGGGTTAGGGGACCATAGAAGGGACTACAAGGCCATTAAGTAAACACTCTTAAAATTACTTCCAGTGGTCTTGGTAAACTTGCTCTATTGCCTTACCATAGTAGCCTATTCAGCCACCAGAGACACTTCCTGTGAATATATGTAAAGGGTTACTTTTACTATGACTGACAGGACAAACGGGCAAGCTAATACTAAAAGAAGCTGACAAGAATTGTTCTTTTTCTGTTGTTTTGAGGCAGAGTATGTGTAACTCAGACCGGCCGGGAACTCACTATGTAGCACAAGATGACCTTGAATTTCTGATCTTTCTAACTCCACATCACTGCTGGAATTACTGGTATGTATTGCCACACCCTGGTTATGTAGCTGGAGATCAAACTCAGGGCTGCTTCCCAAATTCCCAACCCAAGAATTGCTTTCTCAACTGCCTGAATCCTCCTCACCTGCCCTCCATAAAAATCAGAGGAAAAAAAAATGGTACAGAAAAGATAATTATTTGAATGAAAATAGACCTGGCGATAATGCCAGCATCTGGAAGTAGAAACAGGATCAGGAGTGCAAGGTCATACTCTGCTACAGAAGACCCTAGGGAGGGGATGGTCGCTGAAGAGAGAAGTCAGAAGCTATGAGCATTTGCTGATCTTGTAGAGCACCAGAGTTTGGTTCCCAGCACCCACATGACTCATAACTGCCTGAAACTTCAGTCCAGAGGATCTGACTCCCTCATCTGACTTCTCCTGGCTCTCCTGGTGCACAGACCACAGGCACATCTAAATACACATAAAATAAGTGATTTTTTTAAGATTCAAGGGCCAGCAAGATGCCTCCCCAAGTAAAGGCACTTGCTGCCAACCTTGATGATGTATGTTAAATAAACAAAATCCACATGGTCAAAAAGGAGAACAGACTCCTGATGTCCACTCACTGATATACTCATTGCAGAGAAATGCCCACACAAAAAAATTAACTGAATGAACTACAGTCTTTTTGCTCTTGAAAAATACATGGTTAACCCAGCACTCGGGAGGCAGAGGCAGGCAAATCTCTGTGAGTTCGAGACCAGCATGGTCTACAAAAGCTAGTTCCAGGACAGCCTCTAAATCCACAGAGAAATCCTGTCTGGAAAAACCAAAAAAGAAAAAAAAAAAAAAAGACAGAAAAGAAAATATATGGTTAAGTATCTTCCACTTGGCACGTGAGAAGATAACCTCCATGGTGTCATTAGTCGCTGCACCATCTTTCTGTAAAGGAAAGAGAATGACCTCTAATTTTACTATGAAAATTATAACCTAGAAACATGAGCTCCCCCCCCACTGGCTATTTAACAATTCAATCATGGCCATCTTACTAATAAATCAAGTTATGTTATGGAGTATGTCTATATTCCTGTTTTCTCTATAAGAAAAGCACCCGGGCACGGTGACACCTTTAATCCTAGCACTCATGAGGCAGAGGCAGGCAGACCTCTGAGTTCAAGGCCAGTCTGGTCTACAGAGCAAGTTCCAGGACAGCCAGGGCTGCACATGAAACCCTGTCTTGAAAAACAAAAACAAAAACAAAAACATTTCCAGCCTTATAAACTGCTACTCCATTGAGCCAAGTGTGCGTCTCATAGTACCCCCTACCCAATCAGAGCTCGTATAAAGTTTTCACCCTTTCCCCATACACTCTCACTCAGCCAAAAAAAAAAAAAAAGTGCACCTGAAACATTGGCAACATTAAAAACCTATTTACATATTCATTAACTATATAAACCATTCAGCTTTGCATCTGTCAAGCTAAGGAGTCAGGCGACCCCATCATGTAGCTGTAACTTTTTGATTTATTTCTTTAGAACTGTAAGCTGTTATTTTCCAAAAGCTATATTTGAGAAGGGCATTTTATTCTTCTAAAGAATTATTTTTTTAAAGATTTATTTATTACATATATACCAGATTGAATTGTAGATGGTTGTCAGCCACCATGTGGTTGCTGGGAATTGAACTCAAGACCTCTGGAAGAGTCAGTGCTCTTAACCTCTGAGCCATCTCTCCAGCCCCTTTCTAAAGAATTATTAAGTCCTCTTAAATATACAAGTCATGATGTACCGTAGAATACATTTTTTTTTAAGACAGGGTTTCTCTGTGTAACAGCCTTGGCTGTCCTGAAACTCTTGTGGACCAGACTGGCCTCAAAACTGAAGCAACCCACCTGCCTCTGCCTCCCAGTTGCAGGGATTAAAGGAGTGTACCACCATGCTTAGCTATACAATCCATTTTTAAATGAGAGCTCTATCAAAAATCAAGTTAAAGTTCATTTATCATCTAATATGTTAGCAGCCTAAAACAATTTTCAAACATTTCAATATAAGTAAAAATATCAAAGCATTAGTCAACTTATTTTAACACACTGCACAAACTCTCAAACAGGGCAAGACAAAACTATGATTTTGCAAACACTTTTAACTGCTTCATATCTCAATTCCAGATGCAAGCATTCATTTTTAAAATCAATTAGTCACAAGCATCAGTTCTCAACAGACACAATGTTTAGGAATGCACAGTAGAGAAAACTACGTGTACCCCTACTAACCAAAGATCATTTTAATTTCTCTACCAATTCTTAGAATGTTACATTCTAATCTCTCATAAAAATCCTTCATGTCCAAACCGTTCTAGTAAGCAAGTCCAACCCCTAAAACGTGTGTGCTTTCCATTCATGGGGCCAATTTCTGAACAATTACAATGGAGTGTACTCCCAAGAATGCATCAACCACCACCGAAATACAGACTTAAACATTTAGGAAGTTCTAGGCACCGTATTCAAACTCAAATAGTCACTGAATACTTGGAAGTATTTATTCAGCAAAGAATAGAACCTAAGTGAAGCACAACCGGTTCATAATCAGAAAGACCTGACTGGAAATAACTTTCTTTCGAGCTCTAATGCTCCTAATATTTTAAAGTCCAATCAGATCCCAACTCCTCCATGCAAGAGAAAACTTTACTCCTGCGTGTCCAAATTCACTTCCAAGTGTCTAGGTAAATTGCTGTTCACCAGAGTAACTTTCCGCAGTTGGGGAAAACTTAAAATTCCCCAGTGCTAGATTGGGTCGATTCCATTCACAGTCCTAGAATCTCATCTTTTGGCTGACTAACGTCCTGCCTAAAGTCAGAGGAAGGCCTCGATTGGAGTTCGGGGCTTTTGAAACACATTAATTAACACGTGGGAGAGCAGAAAGGAGCAGAGTTAAGGTGGTCTTTTCGCGTGGGGACTAGACGAGAAGAAGCGGAGGAAGTTAATGGCTAACAGGGAGAGTTCCTGGACCTCAAATCTCAAAACGGAGGGAGATGGCAGCACAACCTCCTCCACCACCCTCCACGACCCAAGCCCGGAGCCACTGCTCCAGCCCTCGGGCAGAGGTAGGCAGCCGGGCACAGAGGCCTCGGCTGGCCGCGGCCTTCCTGCCCGGCCAGGACCCGGAGGACACCCAGGAAGCCGCGCCCGGCTCCACGGGCGGCGGGCCTAGGCCGCGCCTCCCAGTCCCACGGGCCTAGGCCTCAGCCAGTTCCAGGCGAGGCTCGACGCGGTCACCCACCTGGGTTGCCAGTCATTCCAGCTCCGCGGGTACTTGGTGCCGCCGCCGCCGCCGCTGCTCAGCCGAGACCCCGGGGCTCTGCGGCTCATTACCTTCCCCGACACGACATGGCCAAGCGCCGCCGCCCGAAGAAGCGCGAGTCGCCGCCTGAACCGGCCGCCGCCGACACTGCACTCTGGCCCGGGGCTGAGGAGGAAGCCGCGGAGGGGGCGGCGGAGGGCGGGGGAGGCGGACGGCCGTTCCGGGTTCCGCTGGAGCCCGCAACGCAGGAGCAGGAGGCGGGAGCGGCGCGGCGAGAGGGAGGCGGAGGCAGGCGAGGAGACGTCTCTTCCAGGGCAGCGCGCGGCCCGCGACGCTGGGGCCCAGGAGGACGAGGACAGCGAGGAGGCGGTGGCGGCGGCTCCTCACGCTCACACGGCCACAGCTTCCCCGCCTCCCGGCTCCGCCCGCCGCGCCGCCGCTGCCGCACGGCATGCTGGGAGCAAGGGGCGGTGCCGGCGCCCTTGGAGTCCGGGGAGGGGCGGGGCGCAGGGCGAGGGGCGGGGCCATTGCTCGCAAACTATGGCGGGGCGGAGCTTATGACAGGGGTAGGGTCACCTACGAGGGGCGGTGCCGGCGCTCTCCTAGCCTGAGGGGGGGAAGGGCGGAGCTTCTGGGGGCGGGGTCTGTGCTGAACCTGGGGAGGGGAGGGGTTAAAGCCAGAGGCGCAACTTGATAGAGAGGTGTCAGAGCCTTGGGACTTTAGGCATCTGGGCTGGGCTTTGCTCACGTAGCCGAAAGGGGTGGGGCTTTGAAGACTGGGTGGGAACTACGTGAGGCGCGGGGACGAAAGCGACTTCCCTGGGCGTCTCGGGTTGCGACTGGGACTGCGGATAGTGGAGACAGCTGTGGCTCCGCCGCGGGGCATCATGGGAGAGGGGAATCTCCATCGCCGGGCCATACACGCTCTCCCATACACTTCGAGGACGGGCGGTCAGGTGTGAAAAGACGTCCAATGGAGGACGAGAGGTGGGGCGTGCCCTTGCGAGCCGCGCACTCTCGCGCCCACACAGACATACCCTTGCCGCTTGCATGCGCCCACCTGCCTGCCATCCTCCTAGAGAAAAAAAAAATGAGAATAGTAAAATAATAGAGCAAGCCAAACCGACATCTTTTCTGCCCGCACCTGAAATGTCATGCAGTCCTGATACCTTCTTCCTTTTTCCAAATATGAAAACCAAGACCACCAACTCCTGCTTCCTGCCACGTGAACTGTATGTACTTTGTAACCCTCTGGTTCCTTCCAGCATAAAGAGGCTAGTAACCCACACACTCCAGAGAGAATTCGCTGAAATGTCGGGCACATTGTGTGAACGCGATATACTTCTTTGTGTGCGGTATCTACACACGTGGAGTGCAAAAGGCAACCTCGGGTGTTGCTCCTAAGCCTCCAGCTACCTTGTATTTTGAGACAGGGTCGCTCATTGGAACCCTCATTGGCTGGCTTTCTAAGCCCCAGGGACCTGTCTACCTGCTGCTTAACGCTGGTATTACAACCGGTGGCACCATATCTGACTTTTTCTGGTGGGGTCTCCTGCTTGCAAGGCAAGCGCTTTAACGACAGAACTATCTCCCTAGCCGCAGGCCCGTCTTAAAAAGTGATCCAGATGCTCATCAAGCAAGCATTTAAACCTTTTTCTGCCTAAAGTTCTAGGCCATCATTTTGCATTCCAAGTATACATTACCTATGTAATTAAAATTTGTTACCAATGGTGTGCATGAAGCACTGAGTTCCTTCCCCAGCATCCCAAAAACACAGCATGATGACCTGTCTGTAACCCCAACACTCAGGAAATAGAAACAGGAAATTGCTCAGGATCACCTTTCGCTACATAGTAAGTTCCAGACTAACCTGAGACCCTAACCACACCCACGCCCCCAAAAAGAAAATTATTACTAAAAGTACTTAATTATAAGATTGTCTTCCTATAAGTATATCCCTTCCATTTTCCCACCTTCTGGTCCTCGAATATGCCCTCAAACCCCTCACTAAAAGAGGATCCCTCCAAAAGACAAATGAATTTTCTTCCTCTCTCTCTTCCTCTCCCTCTTCCTCTCCCTGCCAGCCACTTGGCCTATCATTGAAGAAGCGGGGAGGATCTTCTGAAAAGATGATCTTTGGCTCATCACATAAATTTCCACAAGGAATTGGCCATCCCCAAGCCTGGTCACCAACCTACTGTAAAAATAAATGAATAAATAATTTAGTGGAGCTGAGTTCAGTATTAGAGAATTTTAGTCGACTACCATGTTTGAGGCTGCCAGGTTCAATCCCCAGCACTACAAATAATAATGATGATTACTTCAATAAGATTCTTTCATCAGAACAGATAAATCCCAAAGTGCACACATTTCACACTGAAATTACTCTGGGTATCCTCACAAATGCCCATTTCCTTCTCATTGAAGAGTAAATACAAAGAAGGGTTCTACCAGGTGCTTAAATTACAAAGCACAGCTAGGCTGCAACTCACACCTCTCCTGCATCAACCTCTAGAAATCTGGGATTACAGCCAAAACGGTATTCTTGTCTTGTTATTTGTAATGTATGTTTAATTACACAAGCAATGATAAATACATAGTCTGGTATTTTTTATTATTTTATTTTTAATTATGGGGGTGGTGGGTAACACATATAAGTACAGCTACCCTTTGAGTCCAAAAGAGGATACCAGGACTCCTGGAACTGGAGTTATAGGCAGTTTTGAGCCACCTGGTGTGGATGCTGGGAATCAAACTCAGGTCCTCTGTAAGAGCAGTACATGTTCTTGAGCCCTGTATGGTAAAGCATGCCTTTAAGCCCAGCACTCAGAGCAGATGCAGGGAGATTTCTGTAAGTTCAAGGCGAATCTAGTTTATACAGAGACTTCCAGGCCAGCCAGGACTACATAATGAGAATATATACAGCCATCAACACCCGGGCCTCAAGAAACTTAGGCAGAAGGCACTAAGGGGCTGGACCTTTAAAAGAGCTGTCTGGAATACTTATATTTGCTCATGTCTCCTCTCCTACCCTGCCAGCCTGGCTCTCAGTGTGGCTGCAGATGCCTTTTATCCAATGCTATTTCTGGTTTTTAGATTGTTTCTCTCAGTTTTTTTCCTCTTAAGGGCAAGCAAGGCTTGTTGAGAAGTAGAGTAACAGCTGCCTGCAGCAGGGAGGGGTCCTGATAATGGGTTGTCCCTTCCAGCTTTTGGTTTGTTTTGTTTTTTTGCTAGAGTTCCATGCTGGACCAATTTTATGTGTTACTAGGGTTCAAACCCAAGATCTCATGCATACTAGGCAAGTACTCTATCAACTTAGCTATGTCCCTAGTCCTTTCTCTTAGATTCTTTGCTTTTTATGCTTTGGGTGAATTGATCCTGCCTCTTTCTCTTTGGGACCCCCTAAACTAATATGCCCTATTAAACTCTTTGTCTGTCTTAAGTAGTTGATGCAAATGGTGATGTAGTGAGTATAGTGTGTCAATTATTAGACTCCCAAATCAATTAATAGCAGAATAACCATAGCATTCGATTTATTTATTTATTTATTTTTGGTTTTTTGAGACAGGGTTTCTCTGTATTGTTTTGGAGGCTGTCCTGGAACTAGCTCTTGTAGACCAGGCTGGCCTCGAACTCACAGAGATCCTCTGCCTCCCAAGTGCTGGGATTAAAGGCGTGCGCCACCAACGCCCGGCTCCTTCCTCTTTCTTAGTTCTCCCAGCAGCTGGTCCTGCCATATCTCTACTTTCTGGATAAGACCTCTACTGTGTCTGTGACCAGATGCAATAAGTGTCTGGAACCCAGTGACAGAGAGGGAGGAGTGATGAGCATAGGGTCAACACTGGGCTGGTGAAACCCACAGAAACAGCTGACCTGAACAAGGGGGAGCTCTTGGACCCCAGACTGATGACTGAGATGTCAGCATGGGACTGATCCTGAATGTGGGTGTCAGTAAGGAGGCATAGGCAATCTATGGGGCCTTGGGTAGTAGATCAGTATTTATCCCTGGCATACAAGTGAACTTTGGGTGCCCATCCCACAATGAAGGATGCTGTCCCAGCCTGGACACTTGGGGGGAGGGCCTAGACCCTGCCCTGGATGAAATGACAGACTCTGGAGATTCCCCCATGGAGGGCCTCATCTTCCCTGGGGAATGGAGTGAGGATTGGGTAGGGGGCTGGGGAGGATGGGGGGGGCACAGAGGAGGAGGGGAGGGACAGGGAGCTGGGATTGACATGTGAAGCAAGCTTGTTTCTAATTTAAATTTAAAAAACATTAAAAAAAGAGAGAGAACCAACACCTGCAAGTTGTCCTCTGGCTTCCATGTGTATTACAGTGTGTGTATACAGATGCACATGCACAATAAATAAATAAATAAAATACACTTTAAAAATCAGATCTTCAGGCCGGGCGTTGGTGGCGCATGCCTTTAATCCCAGCACTGGGGAGGCAGAGGCAGGCAGATCTCTGTGAGTTCGAGGCCAGCCTGGTCTACCAAGCGAGTTCCAGGACAGCCTCCAAAACAATACAGAGAAACCCTGTCTTGAAAAAAACCAAAAAAAAAAAAAAATCAGATCTTCAGTTTTTCTGAAGCATGTGGCTATTTGAGATTAGAAAGGGTTTAAAAAAATAAAAGATGGTTGGCAGAAATTATATCCTGTTTATCAATTCTTTTTTGTTGTTGTTTTTTGTTTTTTTTTTTTCAGACAGAGTTTCTCTGTGTAGCAGTGGCTGTCCTAGAACTAGCTCTGTAGACCAGGCTGGACTTGGACTCACAAAGATCCACCTGCCACGGCCTCCCGAGTGCTAGGATAAAGGCATGCTCCACCTTTGCCTGCCTGACTGATAAGTTCTTTTTTTTTTTTTTTTTTTTTTTGGTTTTTCGAGACAGGGTTTCTCTGTATTGTTTGGGAGGCTGTCCTGGAACTCGCTCTGTACACCAGGCTGGCCTTGAACTCACAGAGATCTGCCTGCCTCTGCCTCCCAAGTGCTGGGATTAGGGATTTGAATTTAGACCATACTTTCAGAGCAAGTGCTCGTACCCATTGAGCTGTCTTCTCAGCCCCTTCCCCAGGGCATTCTCATGGATACCCAGTGTTGAGGACCACCACTTGAGAGTCCCAGGAGTGGTGAGCAGTGCTCAGTTCCTCTCAACCCCACCTCCCTCCCAACCCTGTGAATTATAAAGACAAAGATAAACCACTGTGGGGAGGGAAATAGAAAATGAGAGCCTTGTTTGTTTTAAATTAGGTTTATTTTATTTGTGTGTATGTGCTTGGGGTGAGGTAGGTGTACATGAGTTCAGGTGCTCTCAGAGGTCAGAGGCTGGAGCTGGAATTACGATTACAGGTCCTTGTTTGCCTCCCTACAGGGCTGCAGGGAACCAAATTTTGGTTCACTCAGCAGCATTATGAGCTCTTAACCTCTGGTCTTAGTTTGCTTTCTATTGCTGTAAAAAAAAAAAAATACCATGATGAAAAGCAACCTGGTGCCGGACAGTGGCGGCATATGCCTTTGATCCCAGCACTCAGGAGGCAGGTGGATCCCTGTGAGTTCGAGTTCAGCCTGGTCTACAAAGTGAGTCCCAGGACAGCTAAGGCTGTTACACAGAGAAACCCTGTCTTGGAAAAAAACAGCAACTTGGGAAGAAAAGGGGTATTTGACATCGCATCGAAGGAACCTGGAGATGGGAACAAGTCAGAAGCCACAGAGGAGTTGTGCTTGCTGGCTGGCTTCTCATATCTTGCTTAGTCAAGTTTCTTATATCATCCAGGACCTGCCTAGGAAAGTCACTACCCACCATAAACTAGGCCCTTCCATATCAATGATTAATCAAGAAAATATTCTACAGGCTTGCCTACAGGTCAATATTAGGAAGGCGTTTTCTCAACTAAGAGTCCTTCCCAGATGTGTCTAAGTTTGTGTCAAATTGGCAAAAAACCAACCAGCACACCTCTGAGCATTCAGCCCTAGGAGACTTGTTCTTATTACTAGTTGGATATTTTCAACTATTCCTGTCAAATATGGATGTATATATATATAAGGCTTTCAAAGCTCCATCCTCATGTCTTTTGGTGGCTCTGCATCCCTGGCTCTACTAGCATTTTTCTAGTCCTTTCCTGGTTTTTTGATGCTTATGAGGGTTTTTTTTTCCTTTGATTTTTTTTTCGGACAGGGTTTCCCTGTATTGTTTTGGAGGCTGTCCTGGAACTCTCTTTGTAGACCAGGCTGGCCTTGAACTCACAGAGATCCACCTGTTTCTGCCTCCTGAGTGCTGGGATTAAAGGCGTACCACTTGCATACATTCATTTTTGTTTGTTTGTTTGTTTGTTTGGTTTGGTTTGGGTTTTTGAGACAGGGTTTCTCTGTGTAGCTTTGGAGCCTGCCCTCGAACTAGCTCTTATAGACCGAGCTGGTCTCGAACTCACAGAGATCTGCCTGCCTCCCAAGGGCTGGGACTAAAGGTGTGCACCACCACCGCCTGGCCCATTCTTTGTTTTGTTTTTTTTTTTAAGTATGGAATTTCTGATCCCCAAACCCTGTCTGTCCATCCAGCAGCTGGTCTTGTTTGCTTGTTTTTTATAGCACTGAGGATTGAATCCAAAGTCTCTCACATGCTAAGTAAGCACTCTACCACTGATCTACATCCCCAGCCTCCCCCCCCAGGGTTTCTCTGTGTAGTTGTTCTGGTAAAGAAGGCTGGCCTCAAACTCAGAGATCCACCTGTCTCTACCTCCTGAGTCCTGGGACTAAAGGTGTTAACCACCGATGCCTGGCTTTATTTTTATTTTTGTAATTCTGAGGTGGGGGCTAGGAAAATAGCTCAGTGGTTAAGAGAGCTTCCTGCTCTTCTAGTGGACCCAAGTTCAGTTCTCAGCATCCATGTCACATGGTTCACAAGAGCCTATAACTTGAGCTCAAGGGGATCCAACACTTCTGAACTCCAATCGTATATACACTCACTGGTAAACATAAATACACACATTTACACCTCATTAAAAATACGAATAAATCCTTAAAAGAGAACACTTGAGGCTTTCATCACTAAATTGCCCAAGCTGGCCTCAGCCTCACATTGCAGCTTAGGCAGGCCTTGCTTGAAATTGTGATCCTACTGCCTCTGCCTCCTGAGGAGCTGAAATTTTAAAGGAACCTGAGTCCCCTTATCACACAACCTCTATGCATACAACTTGATGCTCCCTCTGTCTGAAATACCGTTCCTATACTCAATGTCTTTCAGGAATGGAACCAGCACTCAAGTGACTACAATGCTTAGGGTGAAAAATGTAACTAAAGAAAACCTTGCATTTGTGCAAGCTGGCCAAGGAGTAGAACCATCCTTCAACTTGAGGCTCTAAACACTTCATTTACCTTTATCTGGCCCCTGCCCTGTCTTAGAAGGCTCCTGATATCTTTCCAGGGAGGCGTTTCATTCTGACCTCTGTGCCCTCTCCTCCCCCACAAAAAAAGAAAGCAAAGCAGTGCTGTTATACTGTTATACTCCCTACTTCTTTCCTTCCATCTGCAAGTGTTAGGTTTCTTTGCACATGTATCATCTGCTTGCCCCTTAGGATCCTGCTTTGTGAAAGCCAAGGCCACACATGTCCCAGTGCTACCCCATCTGTCTCTGGCATCCAGCAGAATATTTGACCCTCAGTAAACACTCAAGAAATGGGGGAGAGGAATAGAAATTTCCTAAAACGTGGAACAAGATAGTGCACAAATACTCTTATCTAGAAGGCAGGCATCACGACTCAGCAGGTCAAAGTTCTTGCCCTGTAAGTCAGATGACAGGATTTGAATCCACATAAACCACATACAGGTTGACAGAGAAAACCAACTCCACAAAGTTTCTCTCTAACAAACATGTGCATTATGTCTTTTGCCCATTGTGCTTGCACGAACGCATATGCGCGCCTGCACGCGCGCCGCACACACACACACACACACACACACACACACCATACATACACACTAACAATACTTACAACTAATAAATGAATACTCATCTGGAGTAGGGTGAAGTGAAAAATGACTCTAATCCAAAGACTCAGGAGGTTGAGGCCAGAGAACTGCAGATTAGAGGTCAACTTCAGCTACACAGGTTAGAGGCCTGCCTTAGCTACACAGGTTACTCCAGCCCAGCTTGAACTACCTAAGTAATCTGAAAAGAAAAAAAAGAGTATAAGTCTCAATTTGACTTTTTTTGTTTATTGTTGATTTTTTTTGTTTTGTTTTATTTATTTATTTATTTATTTATTTTGGTTTTTCGAGACAGGGTTTCTCTGTGGCTTTGGAGGATGTCCTAGAACTCACTTGGTAGTCCAGGCTGGTCTCGAACTCACAGAGATCTGCCTGCCTCTGCCTCCCGAGTGCTAGGATTAAAGGTGTGCGCCACCAACGCCCGGCTTGTTTTATATTTTATGTTATTTTGTTTTTCAAGACAGGGTTTCTCTGTGGCTTTGGAGGCTGTCCTGGAACTAGCTCCTGTAGACCAGGTCAATCTCGACCTCACAGAGATCTGCCTGCTTCTGCCTCCTGAGTGCTGGGCCTAAAGGCATGCGCCACCACTGCCCACCTTATTGTTATTGATTTTTTATTTTTTTACCTTTTTGCTTACTGCCTGCTGAGACACTGTCCTACTATGCGTCCCTGGCCTGGAACTTTCAGTGTAGAGCCAGGTGGCTTTGAACATGCAGTGATCCTTTGCTTCTGCTTCCTAAGTGCTGGGACTACAGCAATTAACCATTCCTTACACCAGTGTTTATTTTTTTGACCTTGTGGAGCTGAACAAGCAGCCTGAGCCCTGCGCATGCTAAGTATATGCTTCGTGCTGACTTGTAGCTCCAGCCCTCAGTTTGACTCTCTATTTCCCTTTCTCTCTCTTTGAAAAAGTCTCATGTAGCCCAGGTAGGTCTGGTCTCAAACTCACCGTGTGCCTTGCAAAGATGGCCTTGAATTCCAGATCCTCCAGCTACTACCTCTCCAAACTGTGATTACAGACATGTGCTACCATCGCTGGCCTCAGTGTGATTTGTTTTTCTTTTGTTTTGTGACAGGGTTCTCTCTATTAGTTCTGGATATCCTGGAAATCACTATGTCAATCAAGCTGGTCTTGAACTCACAGAGATCAATATGCCTCTGCCTCTTGAGTGCGTATTGATCTCTGTGCTTGCCACAAAGCCTGATGACCTAAGTCATCATCCTAGAGTCTACACGACAGGAGAGAATCAACTAACTCTTCTATACAAATGAGCTGCCAGTCAGTGGTGGTGCATACCTTTGATTCCAGCACTCGGGAGACAGAGGCAGGTAGATCTCTGTGAGTTCTAAGCCAGCCTGGTCTACAGAGTGAGTTCCAAGATATCCAGGACTGTTACACAGAGAAACCCTGTCTCAGAGAGAGAGAGAGACAGACACACACACACACACACACACACACACACACACACAGAGAGAGAGAGAGAGAGAGAGAGAGAGAGAGAGAGAGAGAGAGAGAGAGAGCTGTTATTTGATGAAGAGTATGTGTTGACTAAACAAAGAATGAAAACTCTTAGGGTTGGGCAGTAAGCCACACAGACTAATTGAATGAACTTTGGCCAAGGCGTTGAGCCTTGGTTCTAATAATAGTAACTGACATACACTAATATTTATTGAGCATTTACTATGCCTCCCTCTAAACCTCACCATGAGTAGGGTGTCAAAGAGGCATTACCAACTAGGACTATGGTACCAGGAGAATCCTAACTGCTGCTCAAGACCACCCAGCCAAAGCACACAGGGCCAGGAAGAGACAGGGAAACTGGGCACATTTGGTCCCAACCTCACATTTGTCAGAGGCCTCAGATTTAGACCTTTGATGTTGCCAAATGAGTTTATACACCAAGCCCTAAAGACATAGACAAAGAAGGAAATCTGGCTGTTAAATTTGTATTCCATCATTGGTTTACCCACATACCTGTGAGGGACATGTATTCACATCTCCTAATAACTTAGATTACTGCCTGGCAAATATCTAAGTACATTGTGCTAAACTTAAGTAAAAGCTAGCCAATGAACAAAAAGAAACTTAAAATACAGCACAGGGGCTAGGATTTTAACCCAGCAGAAGAGAACTTGCCTTTCATGTATGAAACCCAGCCCTAACATGCACACACAGCCTTTTTACAGGTGTAATATATATATTATAAATATATAATTTGTGAGATCTAGTACAAATTCTATGCTATTTGCTCTATCTTTTTTTAGTTTTCTAAATTACATTTACTTATTATATTGTATATGTGTCAGAGGTACATACGTATGAAGGTTCGGGAACAACTTTCTGGAGTTGACTCTTGTCTTCTGACATGTAGGACCTGGGGATGAAATTCAGGTCATCAGGCTTGGCAGCAATCACCTTTACCTGATGAGCCATCTTGACTGCCCATTTACTCTTTCTTTTTTTTTAGAGACTTATTTATTTATTACATATACAGTGTTCTGCCTGCATGGCAGAAGAGAGCACCAGATTAAATTGCAGATGGTTGTGAGCCACCATGTTGTTGCTGGGAATTGAACTCAGGACCTCTGGAAGAGCAGTCAGTGCTCTTAACCTCTGAATCATCTCTCCAGCCCCCATTTACTCTTTCTTAAATCTGTTGAACATGCTGGGGATGGAATTCAGGGCCTCACTCATATTAAGACTCTAACACGGGGCTGGAGAGATAGCTCAGAGGTTAAGAGCACTGACTGCTCTTCCAGAGGTCATGAGTTCAATTCCCAGCAACCACATGGTGGCTCACAACAATCTGTAATGAGATCTAGTGCCCTCTTCTGATGTGTACATGGAGGTAGGGTGTTGTATTCATAAAAAATAAATTAAAAAAAAGACTCTAACACTAAGTTAAAAACATAGCCTCTTATTTTTTATCTTTTTTGGTTTCCCGGCTCAAAAAAAAAAATTAAAGACACTTGGAACCTTAAAAATGAAGTTTTCCAGGTCTCCCCTTAACTCTTGAAAAGTCCTAAGACTTGAACCCAAACCAACCCCAACTCCATTAAGCATCCTGGAAGTCTGCCAGATGCCTGTCCAGGAAACCCTAAATCCAGGCTGTTGTGTGAGTAAAACATAAAGTCCTCACTTTTGCTTTTTTTAAGCCCTATATCTGACCCAGGATTAACCCCTATGATACACCAAGAGCTGATAAAATTCATTCCCATACAGAAGACTCGAGTTTAATGTGATGAGTTTAATTTTTATTTTTAAGAGTGATTTTAAAACAATATAAAACAAATCCATGCCATAGAAGTGTGAAGATGGGTTGGGGGGAGAAGGGGGGGGGGGGGAGAAGGAAGGGAAGGGTGGTGATGGAAAGTACAGCAGTTTTCCTGCCTGTTCCAAGCTAAGCCGTCTCTGTCACGGGTCAGGCTACCTCAGTAAGGGCTATTTTTATAGTGAGTTTTCAAGTTGGTACAGGAGGAATTTGGCTGGGAAACCTCATGACACATTTGAAACCTCCACCCAGGCTGCCTCAGCGTACAGTGGAGGCCAAGTTCCAGTGAATCAGGGCACAAGGCGTGCTGTGACTGGTCACCTTTGTGCTCTCCAAACAATAAATAACACAAGAGGACACCATGTGACATCGTGTGCAATTTAGAAAGTGGACAACACAAGCTGTGGAGAGGTGGAGATTTCCCCCGACTGCCTGCAGCTATCCAAAGATCTTCCTCCTCCCCTCTCTCTGTTTTTAAGAGTTCTTCCTACATAGCCCAAGCTGGCCTTGAATTTAGTCATCTCATCTCAGCCTCCCAAGTGCTAGACTTACAGGCATGCACCACTATAGCCAGGTATAGACTAATGAAATCAGTTGTCTTCCCATTACTAAACCAGTATCAAGATAAATGTAGCAGGGCAATGGTGACAGCTGCCTTTAATCTGAGCACTCAGGGAGGCAGAGGCAGGGGGATCTCTGTGAGTTTGAGGCCAGCCTGGTCTACAAAGCAAGCTCCAGGACAACCTGAGCTGTTACACAGAAAAACCCGGCGTTTTTCTTTTTCTTTTTTTCTTTTAATTGTTGCTTCCTTTTAAGCTACAGCTATCGTATTCAGCAGCTGCCGCTTCACCACCACTATCAGCAGCAGCTAGGCTGCAAGAGCTGAAGCTTTCAAAACTACTAAGAAAACTTATTTAAATCTCTGTCCCGGTGGCGCACACCTTTAATCCCAGCACTCGGGAGGCAGAGGCAGGTGGATCTCTGTGAGTTCGAGGCCAGCCTGGTCTACAGAGCGAGTTCCAGGACAGCCTCCAAAGCCACAGAGAAACCCTGTCTCGAAAAACCAAAAATAAATAAATAAAATAAAATAAAAATCTCTGTCCCACTTAGGAAATCAAGATTCAAAGGTTGAGGTAGAATCCTGCTTGCCCAAAGAGGTTGAATAGCAAGCAGCTCCCCAGCGCATCTCTTCAAGCCTCCCAAGAAGTCTTCACACACAGTCTCACCCCTCCTTATAAACCCTTCTTCAGCGGGCTCCTCTTTACCACTTCCTGTCAGCTATTTGCTGACCCAGCCTCCTTGACTGCAGGTGAGCTTTATTTAATCAAACACATCTTTACATCATTAAACAAATGTTCCAGAACATAAATAAAAGCAGTACACTTTAAAATAATATTCTATGGGGCTGGAGAGATGGCTCAGCCAGTTAAGAGCCCTAGTTGGTCTTCCTAGAGGACCCAGGTTCAATTCCCAGCACCCACATGGCAGCTCACAAGTGCCTGTAACTCCAGTTTCAGTGGATCCAACACCTTCACACAGACTTATATGCAGGCAAAACGCCAATGCTCATAAAATAAAAATAAATAAATAAAAAAACTTCAAAAAATAATATTCTACAATAACCCTGACTCAAAAAGACTACATACATGACCCAGCAGTGGTGGTGTACGCCTTTGATCCCAGCACTCATGAGGCAGAGTCAGAAGCAGAGTCAGATGGATCTTTGTGAATTTGAGGCCAGCCTGGTCTACAACGTGAGTTCCAGGACAGCCAGGGCTGTTACACAGAAAAACCCTGTCTGGAAAAAAGCAACAAAAAGACTGTGTGAGTGTGTGAGTGTGTGTGTGAGTGTGTGTGTGTGTGTGTGTGTGATGCAAATTATGTAACTAAATTCTTTAGGCAAGACGTTCCCATTGACTGTTCATACAGCCATCACACAATGATTTTAAAAGGTACCCTGTTGTATTCCTCTTTATAAGTGTGTTCAATTTCTACTCCAGCTTTAATCCAGGACTGTACATGCATGTGTGGACCCTCAAGGAATTTTTGTTTCTGTTGAGGGTGTGGGGAGAGGTCAGAGGACAACTTTAGGCAGTTACTTTTCTTCTTCCACGTGTGGGTCTCAGGATCTGAACTCAGGTTGTCTGGCCTGTCCTCCGGGTGCCTCAGCAACCTCAGCCTTCTTCAGCAGCTTGCCTAAGGTTCAAGTATACAGAAAAGAAAGAAAGTGTAGAATTAGTGAGAAGTTTTTAAAAGGAAGTAGAGTGTGCTGGATGAGACAATAACACTGCTTAACTGGGATTAACTACTTACAGTGAGTTGCTGTGGGCTTTACACAGTTGATTGTCTGTTGAGTCTCCAAAGTGACCGCAGAAAGTCAGTTGCTCTTTTTATTCCTACTTTCTGACTGAGTAGATGCTTAAACAGAGGGTGATAGCTAGACTTAAATCACATAACTCCCCCTGTCCTTTATTCTTTTACTTTTTAAGTTGAGCTGGGCATGACTCATGCCTTTAATTCCAACATTAGAGAGGCGGAGACAAGTGGATCTCTAGGAATCCAAGGCCAGCCTGGTGTACAGACAAGTTCCAGATCAGCCAAGGCTACAGAGTAAAACCCTGACTCATAAATAAATAAATAAATAGATAGATAAGCAAATAAAATCAATTTAAAAAATGAGGTAGATTCTCATGTAGTCCAGGCTGTGCTCAACTGGCTAGGTAGCTAAGGATGACCTTGAATTTTGGGTTTTCCTGCTTCCACTTCCTGGGTGCTAGGACTGAATGTGTGAACCCCATGTCTGCTTTGTGAACCCCATGACTGCTGCATGTGAACCCCCATGCCTGGTTTGTGAACCCCCATGCCTGCTGCTTGTGAACTCTCATGCCTGCTTGTGAACTAACATGCCTATTTGTGAACCAACATTCCTGCTTGTGGACCCCCATGCCTGCTGCTGGTGAACCCTCATGCCTGATTGTGCATCCCATGCCTGCTTGTGAACCAATATGCCTGATTGTGAACCTCAAGCCTGCTTGTGAACCCCGTGCCTGCTTGTGAACTAACATACCTACTTGTGAACCAACATTCCTGCTTTTGGATCCAATGCCTGCTTATGAACCTCCATGCCTGCTTTGTGAACCTCAAGCCTGCTTGTGAAGCCCCATGCCTGTTTTATTCAGTGCAGGCAGGAGATCAAACCCAAATCTTGGTGCACAGTAGGCAAACATTCTTCCAACTGAGCTACATTCACATTCTTTGTTTTAACCTATTGTCTGAGTAGCCTGTATTCTTAAAAGAAATCAGAAGTCAGAGCAGAATTCTTCATCAATCAAGCTCACTGAAGTCAGGAAAAGAGTAAATACATCTCCCGAAGGCTTCTTACTGTATTGGGACCATCTCTAATGGATGCTTATGTGTGCCATAGCTAAAATGATTCCTGAGTCCTGGGCCAAGGAGTCAAATGAGAGCCTGTTCTGCAGAGTATTTTGTGTGAGATGATTTGAAGGTCATACTGCTGAGCAAGGCGTTTGGACTACGCCAAGCATGCTGCCTCTCAAGGGATGCTTCCTGCCGGTTGTGGAAGAGGTTTGCAGAAAATCATGGATTGCAGTGGCTTTTAGATGAGGGAGTAGCAGATGGCTGGCTATTACATCACCTCAGGGAAGAGAAGCAGGAATATGAAAATAATAGAATTGTAGAGAAAGAATAGTCCAGTCTCCAAGTATAGTAAGCACTAGAGAAGCATTTGCTCCTGGCAAACGCCAGGACAGGAGGTACACTAGTGACAGGCTGACCCTCTGCTACTTGCTTTGAAAGCAGGCACTACCTTTTGTAGCATGTTATTAAACTAACAAAGGTCACCTACTACAAATTGTTATGGTTGATTTCTCACTGGAGTTAAATATTATCAAATTCCCATTCTTACATAGGAAGAAATTGCCTTCAGAAACTTGAGTAACTTGGTCCAGTCACACAACTAGTGGGTGGCAGAATCCCGAGTTATCTGGTATCCAAAACCACCTTACTTAAAAAACTCCTACAGGGCATACAGAGAAACCATCATTCTTTCTTGATTGGAGGTGAAGCACTTGGGGGCATGTTAAGCATGTGTTCTATCACTGACTGTTCCCCAGCCACCACTATAATTGTTGAACTAAAGAATCAATTGTAAACTGGGATGTAATACAGTGGTAAAGCCCTTGTGGCTTGCGTGAAGTTGTGGGCACCACCTTGCAAGGAGAAGAGGAAAGAGGAAGAGGAGGAGGAGGGGAAAAAAAGAAAAAATAAGAGTATAATAGTGGCAAACGCCTTTGATCCCAGCACTTGGGAGGCAGAGGCAGGCAGATTTCTGTGAGTTTACCAGCCTGGTCTACAAGAGCTATTTCCAGGACAGCCTCCAAAGCCACAGAGAAACTCTGTCTTGAACGCCCCCCCCCCCCTCAAAAAAATCTGAATACAATAACAGTCTATAAGAGGCAACTCTACTTCCCCAACTGCTTGAGCTGGGACACTTGGGTTGCTATGGTTTGAATCAAAAATGTCTCTAACACCGTATTTTGCCTGCCTGCATGTCTGTGAAACACATGCATGCCCGGCGCTCCTGAGGAGGCCAGAAGAGAGCATTGGATCCTAGAACTGGAGTTTTAGATAGTTGTAAGTGGCCACATGATGACTGGAAATTGACCTTAGATCCTCTGGAAAAGGAAGTCAGTGCTCCTAACCACTGAGCCATCTTTCCAGTCCATAGGTCTCACTGCTTGAAGGTTCCCTGCCATCTGCTGGTGAATAAGTGCTCAGAAAGTGTAATAAAATGGGGGTTCTCAGCCCCAGATATATAAAGCAAGGACATGCTCCAAGATATCGTTGAGGCCTTTTGTTGTTGTTGTTGTTGTTCTGTTTGGGTTTTTTTTCAAGACAGGGTTTCTTTGTGTATCCTTGGCTGTCCTGAAACTCGCTCCGTAGACCAGGCTGGCCTCGAACTTACAGAGATCCACCTGCCTCTGACTCCCAAGTGCTGGTTTGCCAGCACCATCCCTGGTGGAGAAGGTCTTTATTGTAGATTGGAGGGAAAGTACAGCCAGAGGCATGTCTAAGAGCAGGGAGAGAAAGTAGTAGACTACACGTGACCAGCCAACTGAACCCAGCCATATGAGGACAGAGAGCTGGACAGTGTGCAGGCAAAGGAGACAAGAGAGAGGGAGCCAAAGAGCACATGGCTCAGACGGCAGGGTTATAGAAGAATGAGAAGCTGGGGGAAGGGAAGCCCAAGAGCTGGAGAAGTTTAGGGTAGGGGGTAGGATGAGAAGAGCTCAGAGGAGCTACAGGTACTGAGTGGTCCTGGAGACCAGCATGTGCAACCTTCCTAATGTTGCCACCCTTTAGTACAGATCCTAATGTTTTGGTGACTTCCCCCAACTACAAAATTATTTTGTTGCTACTTCATAACTACAATTTTGTTACTGTTATGAATCATAATGTAAATATCTGATATTCGACCTTTCTAAAGGAGTTGAAAACCACTTGCTATGGCAGGCTGTCAGACATCACAGTGAGCCATTTGTCCCAAGTTTCTATTGGATCTCACCATGAGGGTATGGTGTTTCTGATTCAAACCTCAACATCAGCCCTCAGCTCCTAGAAGCTTCCACGAGTTCCTGGCAGGATAAGGTTGTTTCTGTGCTCAAGGCTTCACTTCTGCGATGTCTCAGGCCCTTGAGCCAGCATTTCCACAAACTATTTGTTTGCATTCTTAACGTTCCAATGACAGCTTCTAACCACAAGCTACCTGGGCTACTGGTCTCAAGAGGTATGAGTCATCATTAATCTCATATTTATATTTACATACTTATTTGGTGCTGGGGATTAAACACAGGGCCTTTCACATGCTAAGGTGCATTCCCAGCCCCGAGCTGTCATTCTTAGCACTCTGGTCACAGAGCATTGACTGATCAACCCTGGCCCTGTTTATTCTATCAGCTCTGTGATCTTTGGAGTCTGTGATTTTGCAGAACCGAGAACATCCTGCAGTGGAAATTCCTATACTTACCCCGGGGAACTGGGCTTTTGGAATGCCAAGGGATTCCCTTTGTACTTCATGTCGTTGTCAAGGTAATATCAGGACCTGGCCTTAAGTCAGTGATGTAAAGAAAGTGTTAACTCCATGTGTCTGCAGAGGGTAGATGCAAACATATACGTGTATGTGTGTATTCACATATGTGCAGTATACACACATGGGGGCAAGTTACACAAATATATTCTCAGCACTTAGGATACTACGACAGGAAGGTCAGTATTCAAAGCTATCTGAATGGCATAGGAAGTCCCTTTCTCAAACAGACAATGGACAAAGGGACTAGAGAGATGGCTCAGAGGTTAAGAACACTTGCTGCACCCCCAGAAACAGCTGACCTGACAAGGGGTAGCTCTTGAATCTCAGACTGATGGCTGGGAATCCAGCATGGGACTGATCCAGACCCCCTGAATGTGGGTGTCAGTGAGGAGACCTAGGCAATCTGCTGGGCCTTGGGTAGTAGATCAGTATTTATCCCTGGCATACAAATGGACTTTGGGTACCCATCCCATAATGAGATGCACTCTCAGCCTGGACTCTTGGGGGAGGGTCTAGGCCCTACCCTGGATGAAATGACAGACTATGGACACCCTCATAGAGGGCCCCTGGGGAAATGAGCGGGCATTAGGGAGGTTAGTTGGAGGGTGTGGGAGGAGGGGAGGGGAAGGGAGAGGGACTGGGGATTGACATGTGAAGCAACCTTGTTTCTAATTTAAATTTAAATTAAAAAAAAAGTTAAAAAGAAAAAAATCTTTAAAAAAAAAGAATGCTTGCTGTTCATACAGAGAACTTGGGTTCAGTTTCCAGAAACCAAGTCATGTGGCTCACAACCATCTCCAATTCCAGGGAATCCAACACCTGGTCTCCACAGGCATCTGTATTCACAAGCACATAACACCCCCACCACATACACTCACACTTTACACATCACTAAAAAAATTGAGCAGTGTGGTATGGTAGTGCAGGCCTTTAATCCCAGCACTCAGGAGAGAGGCAGATGGATCTCTGTGAGTTTGAGGCCAGCGTGTTCTACAGAGCTAGTTCCAGGACAGCCAGGGCTACACAGAGAAACCCTGGTTTGAAAAACAGAAAAACCCAGAACTAACAAAATAAAAAAATTAATATTTATTTATTTATTTTGGTTTTTTGAGACAGGGTTTCTCTGTGATTTTGGAAGTTGTCCTAGAACTAGCTCTTGTAGACCAGGCTGGTCTCGAACTCACAGAAATCTGCCTGCCTCTACCTCCCAAGTGCTGGGATTAAAGGCATGTGCCACCAATAACCAATCAAATAATTTTTTTAAACAAAGCAAAAAAAATATTACGTAATAAGAGAATCCTGAAGGAAGCTATAACATAAGCCAGAGTCATCTTGGAAGAGAGAGCTTCAACTGAGGAATTGCCTCTATTTAAAGGCCTGTAGGCAAGCCTGTGGGGCATTTTCTTTTCTTTTTTCCTTTGGTTTTTCTTTCTTTCTTTCTTTTTTTTTTTTTTTTTTTTTGGTTTTTTGAGACAGTTTTGGAGGCTGTCCTGGAACTCACTTTGTAGACCAGGCTGGCCTCAAACTCACAGAGATCCGCCTGCCTCTGCCTCCTGAGTGCTGGGATTAAAGGCGTGTGCCACCAACGCCCGGCCTTCCTTTGGTTTTTCAATACGGGGTCTTACTGTGCAGCCCTGACTGTCCTGGAATTCGGAAACTCCGTCTGAAGACCAGGATGGCCTTGAACTCACAGAGATGCACCTCCCTTTGCCTCACCCATTCCTGCCCCTCCCCCCAAGCAGTGCTGGGATTTTTTTAATGGTTGATAAGGGTGTGTTCAGTTCTCTGTGGGCCATTCTACCTCTCAGCAGGCTTTCCTGAAGTGCATAATGAAGCAGGCTGGGAAAGCCATGGAAAGCCAGCCGGTAAGCAGCATTCCTTCATGGTCTCTGCTTGAATTCCTGCCCTGACTTCCCTCCACAATGAACTATAACTTATAAGTCAAATAAACCCTTTCCTCCCCAAGTTGTGTTTGGTCATGGTGTTTTTAATCACAGCATTAGGAAGCAAATGAGAGCAGAAGCCAAGAATTATATTGCACACCTGCTATGTAACAGATGGCAAAGATAAAAGACTGTTACAAAACACAAGAGGGACTGGACCGGCTTGGCAGAGCGCTTACCTACATGAGGCCCTGTGTTTGCTCCCTAGCACCAAAAAGAAAGAAGGGGGTGGAGGAGAGAGAGAGAGGGAGGGAGGGGGAGAGAGAGGGACAGAGGAAGGGAAGGAGGGGGAGAGAGGGAGGGAGAGAGGGAGGGAGGGAGGCAGGGAGGGAGGGGAGAAAGGTTGTTGTAAGATGTACATTAAGCAAGATGTAATAAAATAGATTAGCAGTCACTGGTGTGAAAACCCATGAATACATACCACTAAATCAGTAACTGCTACCCACAGTGCCCAGAGCACCTGTGTTCACCCACTGTGCACTTTATAGGCATACTTCCTGTCACTAGGGGAGCTTCACAAATGTGTGGCCTGTGTGGTCCCATTTGATCCTTTATAACAACCTGAACTCTGGTATGACATCCTGCAGCCTCCATCTTGAAAAGCTTATTGTTACGACTGAAACATGAGATCCACATTTTCGTCTTTGCTTTAAGACCCGCTGACTACACTTTGAATTAAGAGAGAAAGGAGGGAGGAGGGAAGGACATGACTGCTCCTAGATATGGTGGAGGAGAAAGTTTATTGTAGATATGAGAGAGAGCATAGTCAGAGGCAGGGACATCTAGGAGAGTCCAGAGTGAACAGGACCTGAGCCTGGCCATGTGAGGAGATGGGGAGGGGAAAGGGAGAGCCAGGAGGCCAGGAAAGTAAAGTCCAGATGAAATGAAGGTCTGGGTAATGAAAAGGACTGGATTGCATAGGAAAAGGCAGCTGGGGAAAAGGGCACCAGCCCCTGGGCTGAAGAGGGTTAGAGTACGGGGTGGAGTATGCCAGCCATACCTTGTAATAGGTAGGACTGAGGGATGCTGGGAGAATGTGGTAGCTAGGTACCCAGGGTTTGAGACCTAACACATCTCTGGTATCTAGGTATAGCACAGGGGTTCTTTTTATGATAAGATCAGTCAACGTGATTGTTAGTTTTAATTGTCAATTTGACACCAACTGGAATCACCTGGGGGAGTGTTAATGAGGGATTGTCTATACTCAGTTGACTTATGGGAAATGGTCTTTTTTTTTTTTTTTTTTTTAAGATTTGTAGGCTGGGCCAGGCTGGGAGGTGGTTGTTTTTCTTTTGCTTAAGTTAGAATTAGAAGACAAGATGGAACACAAGACATACGAGAGATACATTAATCATAGAGTTTATTCCAGGTGGGAAGGGGGAGAGCGAGTGGGGGAGAGATGAGAAGAGACTAAGAGGGTAAGAGAAGAGAGCAAAAAGAGTGGAGTGTGTGTGTGTGTGTGTGTGTGTGTGTGTGTGTGTGTTAGGTGTTGACCAACCTCAAGTAGAGAGACAGGAGGGGTGTGTGAGGAGGGGCATGAGCTTAAAAGGGGAAGTTCCATGCGCACTGAGTCCTTATGCAGTCCTGTAACCAGTAATGAGTTAGTGATTGACAGGGCACGACACTGTGCATTCTCTGCCCATTGTCATGGGGGTGGAGTCATCATGATGCAGAAGTTCCACCAGTGGTGGCACATACCTTTGGTCCTAGCACTCAGGAGGCAGAGGCAGGTAGATCTCTGTGAGTTTGAGGTCAGTCTGGTCTACAGAGTGAGTTTCAGGACAGCCAGAGCTGTAACACAAAAACCTTATCTTGAAAAACAACAACAACAAAAATTTGTAAGCTGGAGAGGAAGGTTCAGCTCAGAAAGAACTGGCTGTTCTTCCAGAACCCTTGAGATCAATTCTGAGCACCTACATGGTGCTCACAACCATTTATAGTGGGGTCTGATGCTCTCTCCTGGTATGTAGGTGTATATGCAAATAGATCACTCATACATAAAATAAATTAAAAAAGAGAGAGAGAGATTTATTTGTTAGCCAGGCAGTGGTGGTGCATGCCTTTAATCCCAGCACTTGGGAGGCAGAGGCAGGCAAATCTCTGAGTTTGAGGCCAGCCTGGTCTGTAGAGCAAGTTCCAGGACAGCTACACAAAGAAACATTGCCTTAAAAACAGCAACAACAAACAAACAAACAAAAAACAAGAAGGTGCCCAGAGCACCTGTGTTCACCCACTGTGCACTTTATAGGCATACTTCCTGTCACTAGGGGAGCTACACAAAGAAACATTGCCTTAAAAACAGCAACAACAAACAAACAAACAAAAAACAAGAAGACAAAAAAAGAAGAAAGAAAGTAGGAAAGCAATCTGAGCAAGCCATGGGGAGCAAACCAGGAAGCAGCTTTCTCCATGGCCTCTGCATCAGCTCCTGCCTCCAGGTTTCCGCCCTTATTTGAGTTCCTGTCCTGACTTCCTTCAGTGATGAATAGTGATATGGAAGTGTAAACTAAATAAACCTTTCCTCCCCAACTTGTTTTTGGTCATGGTGTTTCATCATAGCAGTGGAAACTCTAAGACAATCCTCAATCTCAAATTGTACTACATAGCTATAGTAATTAAAACAACACGGTATTGGCAACAAACAGACAAAAACAAAACAAAACAAAAAACTAGACATGTTGATCAAGGGGACAGAACTGAAGACCCAGAAATAAGTTCATATACCTATGGATACCTGATTTTTTAAACACAAATCAGAAATACACACTACACAAAAAGACAGCATCTTCAACAAATGCTGCTGACCAAACTGGATGTCTGCATGTAGAAGAATGCAAATAGATTCCTACTCATCACCCTGTAGAACACTCAACCCTAAATGGTTCAAAGTCCTCAACATAAGGCCCGTTACCCTGAAATTGATAGAAAAGAAAGTGGGAAATAGACTAGCACTCATTGACACAGGAAAAGCCTTTCTGAACAGAACACCATCAGCACAGGTCCTAAGAACAACGATTAATAAATGGCACTCCATGAAACTGAAAAACTTCTGTATAGCAAAGGACATTGTCATTGGAACAGAGTGGCAGCCTACAGAATGGGAAAAGATTTTTTACCAATTACACATCTGTTAGGGGGATAAAATCTAAAATATAGAAAGAGCTAAAACAAAAACAAGCAAACAAAAATTGGACATCAAGAGAACAAATTACCCAGTTAAAAAAGAGGTGTATGTCAGGGCAATGGTGATGCATGCTTTCAATCCTAGCACCCAGGAGGCAGAGACAGGCAGATCTTTGTGAATTTGAAGGCATTCTGGTCAACAAGAGCTAGTTCCAGGACAGCCAAGACTACATAAAGAAACCCTGCTTCAAAGAACAAAAGCCAACAAACAAACAAAAAATGGGGCACAGATGTAAACAAAGAATTCTCAGAGGAGGAAATGCAAATGGCTGAGAAACAGTTAAAGAAATGTTCTACAGGGGGCTGGAGAGATGGTTCAGAGGTTATGAGCACTGGATGTTCTTCCAGAGATGCTGAGTTCAACTTCCATCAACCACATGGTGGTTCATAACCATCTATAATGAGATCTGGTGCCGGCTTCTGACCTGCAGGCATACATGGAGGTGGAACACTGTACACATAATACATAAATAAATCTTTAAAAAAAAGAAGCCAGGCGGTGGTGGCGCAGGCCTTTAATCCCAGCACTGGGGGGGGGCAGAGGCAGACGGATTTCTGTGAGTTCGAGGCCAGGCTGGACCGACAGCCTCCAAAACAATACAGAGAAACCCTGTCTCGTAAAACCAAAAAAAAAAAAAAAAAAAAAATGTAGAAATGTTCAACATCCTTAGTAATCAGGAAAATGCAAATCAAAACTACTTTGAGATTTCATCTTATGCCTATTAGAATGGCCAAGATTAATAAAACAAGTGAAGTTTATGATATTGAGGATATGGAGTAAGAAGAACACTCATCTCTTGCTGGGGGAGTGCAAATTTGTACAGCCACCATGGAAATCACTTGATCTACCTTAAGATCCTGCTCTATCACTGCTAGGCATACACCCAAAGGACACTGTCTGTCAACAGATGAACGGATAAAGAAATTTTGGTACATCAATACAATAGAATATTACTCAGCTGAAAAAAAGAAATCCATATGAAAGTGGGTGGAACTAGAAAAAATTATCTTGAGTGAGGTAACCCAGACCCAGAAAGACAAATATGGTATGTATTCATTTATATGTGGATACTAGCTTTCAAGCCTTTGATAAGCAGGCAACAATTCACGCACCACCAAGGTTAGGTATAGAGTAAGGGACTGGTGGAAGGGATTCTCTTCAGGAAGGGCAAATAGAATGCACTGTTACAGATGGACAGGGGTGGGGTATTAGAATGGGAGGATCAAATGGGGAATGGGAGGGGAGAAGGGGTAAGAGAGGGAATATGGGGAGGAGCAGCTAAAACTAAGGGTCGTTTGATGGGTTGTGTAGAAATATACTACTGTAGAAGCTTATTAAAATACATACATATATGAAAGAAATCTAGATGGAATCACCAAATAACAAGGGAGACAAAGTCCCAATCAGACACTTCTTATCAACAAAGGAACCTCGAGCCCTGGGAATGGGTTAGATCTAATAAAGCTGTTGGCCAAAGGGAGCCCGTTGCTGTTGCTAATGTCTGTTGGTTGCTCTCCACAAACTGATGTTGAGGCCCTATTGCTGAAGACAACGCTTACATAACTCACGGAATGCAGAGAGATCAAGTTGGTGCCTACCTGGAGCTTCACCCCTCCTGCCCATTATTCATGGTACTGGCAGGTACACTGCACCCTATGAAAAGAGAAAGGGAAACACCAACCCAGAGACAAACCCTCCCATCCACAATGGTGACCTGCCTACAAGAGATGCTGACACAATAAAGAATCCCAATTTTCCTGGAAACCGATTATTCTTGCTCTGGTAATGTGTCTAGTTCTCAGTCTTCTGGTCAAGTTCTGCCAGGAGGTGAAAGGTTTTGGGTTTGGACAGTGAGGCAGGTTGTTTTTTCCAAGTAAGATCTACTAGATTAGTTACTAACAACATAGATAAGTAGGCAGACAGCAGCATTTCAGGGATCTAAGGATCATCCAGACACATGTGGGCAGGGTAGGCTCACTTCTTAGACCTTTTAGAGCCCAGGAGTGAAAGCAGGTTGGAAAGTTACCAGGTTGTGGCCCAAAGTTCGTCATTGATGAGTGTAACCACTGAGTGTTCGAAGAATATTAGGTTAACCATATACATCTATCCTGGTCAGCTATTATTAGCAGTCTATAGGGTGGATAAGGCAAAACTCTAGAGAAACCAAATTACTATAGTTACTGGGATTGTCATAGTTCAAAATGGAGGATATACACAAAATGGTGGGGCCCTGGCTAACAACAGGAGTCACTTTCAGATGGAAGAGCAGGAGAGGGAAGCCTATGTGTTTATTGCGGCAGCTTCTTCTCTGAGGCCTTCTTTGTTAAACATTACACCCTTTCTAGGTGACCTTTGGGCCTAAGAATACTAAAGCACCTCCCCCGCATCCCTGTGCATTCCAGCATCCTCTCCGAGCTTCCCATATCCCTGGCCACACCTCTGAAATAGGGCCTTTAGGATGTTCTCTTCCCAGTTCCTTCCTTGAGCATGCCACCTGCTTCCTAAATGTGCCTGCCAGTAAAGCTACCAGAAGCTTCACACACCCATCCTCCACCCCAGGGAGCCACTACCAGTCCCAGAACTGGGAAGACAATGGGAAAGGTGGTGTTATCAGAGTCCCAGACACTGATTGCATCTGGTCACAGACACAGTAGAGGTCTTATCCAGAAAGTAGAGATATGGCAGGACCAGCTGCTGGGGGAACTAAGAAAGAGGAAGGAGCCGGGCGTTGGTGGCGCACGCCTTTAATCCCAGCACTTGGGAGGCAGAGGATCTCTGTGAGTTCGAGGCCAGCCTGGTCTACAAAAGCTAGTTCCAGGACAGCCTCCAAAACAATACAGAGAAACCCTGTCTCGAAATCCCCCCCAAAAAAAAAAAGAGGAAGGAAGAGAAGGAGAACCAGGAGGGAGATGTGACCTATGGTCCTGTGATATACTGTGATATAGTAAGAAACGCATGTTTGGTATGTTTGTTTTTCAGACAGGGTCTCACTGTATATCACTGGGTAGCTTAGAACTAAGATTTTTCTGCCTTTGCCTCCCCAGTGCTGGAATTAAAGGTGCGTGCCACCATGGCAGGCGCATGTTTAATCTTTTAAAAATATATTTATTTCACTTTTTTTTTTTGTGATGCTAGGGCTGGTACCTGGGACCTTGTGCATGCTAGCCAAGAAGTCTATTACTGGACTACACCTCACCCTCCATTAGGAATGCCCCCAGTTTCTGCCCCATCCATACTAAAACCCCTGGAATTTCCTTAGTGGTGAGTTGAGAGGAACACTTTTGTTATTTATAGGCCACCTTGAACCGTGCCCTCAGTTTATGCTAACCAGATGGCTCCTGGTGGGCCCCAGATAGCTTCCACATAAAGTCTGGAGAGTGTCCAGTCTGGTGAGCATCTGAAGGTGCTGAAAGGGTGGTGCATGGAGAGACATGCTCCCAGGCCTGTTCCCCATGCCTGACCCTATACCTGTCCTCCACTCAGCCATTGCCTCCAAGACAATACAGAGAAACCCTGTCTCGAAAAACCAAAAAAAAAAAAAGACAGGGTTTCTCTGTGCAGCTTTGGAGCCTGTCCTGGAACTTGCTTTGTAGACCAGGCTGGCCTTGAACTCACAGAGATCTGCCTGCCTCTGCCTCCTCAGTGCTAAGATTAAAGACATGTGCCACCACCGCCTGGCATACATGTTCTTTTTTTTTTTTAAGATTACTATAGCAAGATGGAACGCGAAATACAAGATACAGTAACCATAGAGTTTATTACAGTGGGAAGAGGGGAGAACAAGAGGGGGAGAGACGAAAAGAGATGAGAGGAGAGGAAGAGAGGAAGAGAAGAGAGTAAAGGGAGGGACACAGGGGAAGGGGAAAGGGGCCACAACCACGTGGAGGTGCTCACTTAAAAGGGGAAACTTGCACATGCGTACTGAGTCCTTACAAAGCCCTGTAATGAGTGATGTAACCATGTCACTGTGCGGGCCCTGCCCGTTGTCAGAGGGCGGGGTCAGCATAGTGCTGCTTGCAGACTAATACTCATGGAATCCTGACCCGAGTACTGCCTGAATGCATTCTGCCAGGTAACAGGGGCAGCAGAATGCCTGAACCTTTCAATAAGTCAGTAAATATTTTTTTAAAACTTACATATGTGACTCAAGTTTCTATTGTATGAACCTGAACTAGGTAAAGGATTGGACTATATCCTTTAGGGATGAAGCAACTATGTAGACTCACTGCCCAGACAGACACAAGACACCTGCTGGGGATTTGTAACCTTTTCTGAGAATTACCTTCTCTGTCTTATCATCCCTTTCAAGGCTGTCAGGGCCCATGAAAAGGAGTCCATTTCATCTTGTCACAAGTTCAGGGAGCTCAAATCTGTTTTATTATCTATAAGACATTAGTTTGGTGGCTACAGGATGTTTCAGCCATGCTGTTGGGTGTCTCTTATCTAAATAACAATAGACTTGGCCCAGGTGCGCTTACTCCTGACCCTGAAAGCCAGGTGGCAGGCATGGCTACCAAATACCTGAAGAATTAAGGAAAGTAAATCTCTTTGCCCCTTATACATGATAATAGACGTCTTCTGCCATTTTGTCCTCACTGTTGGTTTAATACGTAAGATCGTGAAAGAATAAACTAAGCATTCATAAGCATTCATTCAGTATGGATTGAATGGCCCTCCCGACAGCTATCCTGTGTCTCTGTCGTGGGTGTTTGTTTGTTTGTTTGTTTGTTTTTTGTTTTCTTTTTTTGAGACAGGGCTTCTGTTTAGCTTTGCAGGCTGACCTGGAATTAGCTCTAGTAGACCAGGTTGGTCTCGAACTCACAGAGATCTGCTTGCCTCTGCCTCCTGAGTGCTGGGATTAAAGGTGTGCACCACCTACGCCCGGCTAGCTAGCCTTTCCCTCATGCCACACTCCCCCCTCTCAGGTACAAACCTTGGGCTGCTCGGCTGGCTCTGACTGCAGCCCTGCAAAGACAGCTTCAGACATGAGGCCCACTCAAGTGCTTACCTAGGGATTATCTTGACTTTATGATTTGAAACAATTCTCCATCTTCTGACCCTATAGAATCATCTTAGACACTCTATTTGGCACTTAAATGTGGCACTCAAATGTACTGAGTCTTACTTGTTTGAGATGGGGGTCTTGTTAAGTAGCCCAGGCTAGCTTCAACTTCAACTTCCAGTCCTGCCTCAGCTGGGAGTGTAGGTGTGTGCCGCCACAGCCAGGTTCATATTGTCTTCTAAAACATTTTTAATTACATTTACCTATTTATTGTGTGTATGTGTGCATGCAAAACTAACTTAAAGACAGGGTTTTCCTGTGTAACAGTTCTAGCTGTCTTGGAACTATCTCTGTAGACCAGGCTGGCTTTGGACTCACAGAGATCCACCTGCTTCTGCCTCCTGGTTGCTGAGATTAAAGATGTGCACCACCACGGCCAGCTGTATTTTTTTTTTTACACATACTTCTCAAAATAAAATACAACAAAACAAGCAAACAACAGCAAAAACACACCAGAATAAACAAGATAAAATTCAATAGTTAAGGGGTACAAATTGACATTTTTCTTTTTGTGTAACAACCATAAAAATGATGATGGTAAATGAGTGTTTCATGAATAGGAGTCAAATGTTATTGTTGCCTGATAGCAAGCCCAAAATTATTCCTGTGTTTCCTAGAAAGCCAGGGTTATTGGAAAGTGTGCTATCTCTTCTGAGCTTGTTTTGTTTAGTAGTTTCCATAACTTTTCTTTTACATATAGAGGGAGCAAAAGGTGATGTCATCATATGCTGGGCCATGAGTTCCAAAAATGAGCTTAAAAGAGAACCTATTCTGTGAGGTGTTGATGAATAGTGAAAAATGGGCTCTCCAGTCAAGTAAGTGAAAAGCTTATGTAATTGCTTCATTGTTATTCTCCAAGAGGGGCTTATTGTAAACCATTCCCTGGAGAGTCTATATTGGTTTATCTCAGTAGAGAGGGCACTGGCAGACCGAAGAAGAGATTTCTACCCAAGTCAAGCTTGGTGAGTCAATGAGTTTATTGGGGTTATTTGTGGGAGCATACAGAGCATGCATGAATGTGCATGAAGGCATCTGTGTCACCAGAAAGGTCATCCCAGTGCGTCTGACAAAGAACTAAAGCTGCATCATTGGAGTCTCCTGCACAACTTGCTGGCATCTCTCCCAAAGGACTTTCTCTCCCCTGGAATTGTCTGCTACCTATAAAACCTCAAGGATTGGGCCTTGTGAGTCTTGTAATTTTCATGAACTTCCAGAGTCTTACAAGTTTCTTTTGAGTTTTGTGAGTTTCTTTTTTTTTTTTTTTTTTTTTTTTTTTTTTGACTTTTTGAGACAGGGTTTCTCTGTTGTTTTGGAGGCTGTCCTGGCACTCGCTCTGTAGACCAGGCTGGCCTCGAACTCACAGAGATCCGACTGCCTCTGCCTCCCGAGTGCTGGGTTTAAAGGCGTGCACCACGAACGCCCGGCGAGTTTTGTGAGTTTCTTGAGGCACCCTGCTGCTTCCAGAAGGGGATGTTTAAACACAGAGGAAACAGGTACACACAGGGACCTAACAGGCTTCCCTACTTTTTTTGACACAGGAGTCCTATTTTCATAACTTATGGGGCTACATTCCAAGGAATGTTGACGCTTTGAACTGAGAGGGGAAATGCTTGTGCTAAGAACCAAACAGTCTTACCTTTATTTTCTGATTTATTTCTTCAAACCCTAGTGCCTGTTATGTGACCAGAGTAGGTGATGGGTGAATCATCAACTCATTTATTTGGAACTGGAATATAAGGAACCTAGAGCAAGAGGATAAGGAAACTCAGGTTCAGGGAAATAAAGTACCCTGTTCAAGGTCTCTAAGAGCACTAGAGTCTGATAAATTTGAAAGCCAAAAATAAAATAAATAAATAAAAGATGGTTGAAACAGACACTGACCCAGAAACTTCTACCTTCACTGTGTCTTGTCTCTTTGATGTCTCTCACCAGTTATATGAGCACCTGCAAGGGGAAATCATCTTTCCCAGGAGGGCTACAAAGATAGACATGGTTCTTTCACAGAACTTGTGGGCAGAGGTGCAGCTTTCTCATGCATTCAGCTGCAGAGACCCCCAGCATTCCAGAGGAACACGGGCAATGTGAACATTTGCACCAGACTTCTTCATGTGTGTGTATATGTATATGTGTGTATATGTACATGTGTGTATGCTTGCATACAGAGAACTGAGGAGGATGTTAGCTGTCTGCCACCAGAGCTTTTCTTATCTTTTGAGATGGGTTCTCTCACCAACCCCAGTTATGACTGACTAGACGAGCTCCAGGTATCAATCACCCTGTCTAGTTGTTGTCCTCCATTACCTTCTGTGTTAGGTTTGCAGACATGGACAATCACATTGGGCTTGTATGTGGGTCTTCACATCTGAATTCAGATCCCCATTGTGCTTCAAAGCACTTCATAGACAGAATTATTTCTCCAGCCCTAAGTGTGTGTGTGTGTGTGTGTGTGAGTGTGTGTGTGTGTTTGTGTGTACGTGTGCGTGTGCATGTTCATGAGTTCCCACATGTGCAGAGGTCAGAAGGGGACATTAGGTAGTTTGTATCACTCGACAGCTTATTTCTTTTTTTTTTTTCATTTTACGAGACAGGGTTTCCCTGTATTGTTTTGGAGTCTGTCGGTCCAGCCCAGCCTCGAACTCACAGAGATCCGCCTGCCTCTTTCTCCCGAGTGCTGGGATTAAAGGCGAGCGCCACCACCGCCCGGCCCAGCTTATTTCTTATAATTTATTTTTATTTTTCTGTATATTGGTGTTTTGCTTGCAGATTTCTCTGTGTGAGGGTGTTGGATCCCCTGGAACTGGAGTTAAAGACAGTTGTGAGCTGCCACATAGGTGCTGGGAATTGAACCTGGGTCCTCTGGAAGAGCAGTCAGTGCTCTTAAAGGCTGAGCCATCTCTCCAGCACCATCTACCTTTTTTATTTAAGACAGGGTCATTGAACTTGGAGCTAGGCTGATGGCCAGTAACATCAGTTATCTTCTGTCACCATCTCTGGCAGCACTAGGATTACTGGTATACCAAGGCCATGCTCAGTTTTGTTTGTGGTTCAGGGTATTTAAATTCAGGTCCTTTCACTTATGCAGCAATTGCTCAGCCATCTCCCTAGGCCTCCTGGAATTCTTTGTAGTAAAGAAGGCATCATTCAAAGAGCTTCCTTGGCCTGGAGCTCTGTGTGATCCTCCTTCCCTTCCTTCTCACCACTGGATACTTCCTCATTCTTCTGAGTTCGTGTCCTCACAATACTGACCTTCCAACAAGTAAATGTGGCTTGGGATTGGCTTCTCAACAGAGTCCTTTGAAGAATTTGACAACTTGGCTGACCTCCTCCTGGGACTCAATCTCACACTCTGATAAATCCAAAAAGGCCATTAGCTCCAGTTCTGTAGAGCTACATAATGAGTTCAAGGTCAGCCTGGGATACTATCTTTAAGAAAAAGAAGAAAGTTCTATTAAAAATTTTATATTAGTAGGGGTGTGTGTGTGTGTGTGTGTGTGTGTGTGTGTGTGTGTGTGTGTGTGTACTTTGTGGAGCTGGTCCTCTCCTCCCTGCATGTGGATCCCAGGGATCAAAACCAGGTCTCCAAGTTTGCACTTATACCCCCTAAACCATTTGTTGCCCTAGCAACATTCTAGTTTGACCATGTTTAATCTAAGGTGTCGTCTGGGTGTGTGGCTTGGTGGTAGAACACTTGCTTAGCATGCACAAGGCCATCTCCAATAGAACAAAATGAAACCAAGGCCCAAGAAGTGTGTGTTAGCTGCCTTCACATCATGGTCACCAAATACCTAACAAAACCAATGTAAGGGAGGACAGGGATGAAACACTGCGGAAAAGTTGTGCTGGGGGGAGTGGCAGAGAGCTCTGGGGACAGAAGCATGATCAGAATGTAACCCTCAAGGGCTGTCCTAAGTGACTTGTATCTCCAGCTAGACCCCAAGTCTAAATGGTCCCATAATCTCTCAGAACAGCATCTCCAGTTAGGGACCAAGTGTTTAAAATACACGAGTCTACGGACAGCCCACATCCAGACCATAACCACATGTATGAAATATGCATGGAGAAACTGAGTTGGGAGCTGTTTATGTAAGAATGTAGTCTGAAGACACAAATCTGAGAGTTGTTAGCCTAAAGCTGGTATGTTTACTTATTTATTGTATGTGGAGGGTGCACATGCTCGTGCAGGTGTGGAGATCAGAGGACAACTTGCTGGAGTCAGTTCTCTCCTTCCGTGAGGACACTGAACTGAACTCAGGTTGTCAGGTTTGGCGCCACCTTTACCCTCTGAGCCGTCTCACTGGCCCTAAAGATGATTCTTCTAAAGGTGAAAGTGAAAATAATTTTAGCGAAGATTGGCTCAAGGAAATAAGGTGTGTGTGTGTGTGTGTGTGTGTGTGTGTGTGCAGCTCAACAAATTGAAAACCTCAGAATCATCCATCTTTAAAGTCTTTAAACATCTCTAGCCAACCCCCCACCCCCACCCCAAGCAGGACCATTTGTTCATTCATGGTCTTCTAATAAACCCTGCTGCACAGTCTCCTTCACAAGAGGAAAACCTTTTACCATCAGCCATTTAAAAGAGAAACCAAGGCACTGCTGTGTCTGCTGTGCTCCTCCAACAGGTGCCTCCTCTAACTGGCAGTTATGCAATATTTAGGTCACTCTAGAATCTCAATAGGCATTTTCAGATCTTCCCTGGGGAAAGGACCCCGTGGCTGCTGTCTCCATGGGAAAACCAACTCTGAGGTCAAAACTTTCAGAACCAAACCTGTAACTTACAAGTTAGGAATTGCCACCAAGTGCTTCTAATCAGAAGCTCCCCTACTCCCAGAGGTTGGCAACATCAGTAAGGAGGGCTTAAGCTCAATAGCATCCATGGAACCACACTAGGGTCTGAACATGCTTCTTTTTGCCTTATCTGTTGAAAATGTGTTCCCAGGATGATTTTAGAACAGTGGTTCTTAACTTTCCTAATGCTTCGACCCTTAATACAGTTTCTCATAAAATTATTGTTTTTCTTAAGATTTATGTATTTTTATTCTATGTGCATTGGTGTTTTGCCTGCCTGTATGTCTGTGTGAGGATGCCAGATTCCCTAGAACTGAAATTACAGGCAGTTGTGAGCTGCAACGGGATGCTGAGAATCGAACCCAGATCCTCTGGAAGAACAGCCAGTGCTCTTTTTGTTTGTTTGTTTTTGCTTTTCCAGACAGGGTTTCTCTGTATTGCTTTGGAGGTTGTCCTGGAACTGGCTCTGTAGACCAGGCTGGCCTTGAACTCACAGAGATCTGCATGCCTCTGCCTCCTGAGTGCTGGGATTAAAGGCATGGGCCACCTATGCCTGGCACAGCCAGTGCTCTTAACTGCTGTGCCATTTCTCCAGCACCCATAAAATTATTTTTGCTGTTACTTCATGACTGTAATTTTGCTACTGTTATGAACCATAATATAAATATCTGATATGCAGGATCTGATATGCGACCCTTGTGAAAGGGTCATTTAGTTCCCTCCACACACACCCCAAGGGGTCATTACCCACAGTTTGAGAACCACTCTTTTAGAAGGCAAGGTTTTGGGGGCTGGAGATGTAGCTCAGTTTGCAGAGTGTTTACCTAACAAGCAGGAAGCCCTGGTTCACTCCTAAGTCCTGGATAAACCCCAGGGTGATGGTGCACATCTGCAGTCCTAGCACTTGAGAGATGGAATCAGGAGGGAAATCAGGAGGGAACTGGGTCTTTTTTTTTTTTTTTTTTTTTTTTTTTTGGTTTTTCAAGACAGGGTTTCTCTGTGGCTTTGGAGGCTGTCCTGGAACTAGCTCTTGTAGACCAGGCTGGCCTCGAACTCACAGAGATCCGCCTGCCTCTGCCTCCCAAGTGCTGGGATTAAAGGCGTGTGCCACCAACGCCCGACAGGGAACTGAGTCTTCATGAAGAGGATTAGGCCTCACCCCTGTAGCTACTTTTCCCATTGCTGTGACAGAATACATGACAGAAAAAAAAATGGGAGGAGGTATTTGTTTGGGCTTACAATTTAAACAGTCATAACCCATCACAGCAGAGAAGGCACAACAGAGTTCACAGTGGTGAGAACATGTCTGCAACTCCTCAAATCTCCACAGTACAGAAGCTGAGACAGAGATGTAGCGCAAATAAAAACCCAGAGACAGATATTGAGGTTCAAGCTGAAGATCAGAAAAGCAAAGCAGCTGAGCCACTAGAGAGTTCACACCTCTACCAAGGCTCAGACCAACAGGGTGTGGGGGTGGGGGGCGATCCTGTGCTCAGAGTGACTGCAGACTGCAAGCTCTCCACCAAACCTTAACTGCTCTCTGAGACTGCACTGAGTTCTTGCCTTATACTCTCTCAAATTCTTGGATTAAAGGTGTGAGCTCTGTTTCTCTTTTAGACTGATTCTGCCATATGTTCTGTCACAGCAATGGAAAAAGTAGCTACAGGGGGGAGGCCTAACCCTCTTCATGAAGACTCAACTCAGGTAGACCATCTGCCTCTGTCTCCCGAGTGCTGGGATTAAAGGTGTGAGCACCACTGCCTGTCCCCTGTAGCTAACTTAGTGGCTTAGGTGTGTGGCTAACTAGTGGCTTAGCTCTGCATTCTGATCTTCAGGCAAGCTTTATTTGTTAGAAAGAACTTGGGTTAGGAACAGGCTCTACAGCCGGGCGTTGGTGGCGCATGCCTTTAGTCCCAGCCTGGTCTACAAGAGCTAGTTCCAGGACAGCCTCCAAAGCCACAAAGAAAACCTGTCTCAAAACCCCTCCCCCCAAAAAAAACCCCAAAGCACACAAACAAAAAACAAAACAGAAACAGGTGCTACTATAACCCACAAGGCCAGACTCCAGTGATCCACTTCCTGTAACTATGCCCCGTATGCTAAGGTTCTGCAATCTTCCTGAACAGCGCCACCACGTGGAGACCAAGGGCTCAAATAATTGAGCTTGGGGTGGCATTTCTTATTCAACCCATTACATTGTGCTCTGTGGGAAGTTATAGTACAAAAGTTGTAGGAATGGGCCCCCCTCAGGCTCTAACTCTGCTGGCATCTTGACATTGGGCTTTCCAGGCTCTAGAACTCTGGGAAATGAATTCCTGTTGCTTGTAAGCCCGCAGCCTATCCCAGTCTATGACTTCATGTTATAGCAGCCCACACAAAGACAAGCATCTACTGGTATGTAGTTTCTGTGCTCCTTTTGTTTATTTATTTCTGAGTCAGGGTAGGGCTGCTTTTTCATTTGTTTTTAAACAGTCTCACTACAGAGCCTGGCTCAAACTAGGTATGTGGCCCAGGCTAGCCTGAAATTCAGAGACATATGCCTGCCTCTATTTCCCAAGCTCAAGGCTTATAAACTTGAGCCACCTGGGCCATGTTTGATTCACAGCTCTTGACAGACAAGGACTTCATCTTGCCATAGGCTTGATGGGGATGCGCCGTTACCCACTATCTCTTACTGCACTGATAAAAGCAACATGACTGGGAGTGATTATCCTAGTTGAAACTGCCTTTTCTTAGATTTTTCTGGAAGTCTATTCAGTTAGCTATTATTTATTATGGTATGTGTCTCAGATCACCCATTCTCATTCATTTATATTACTATCAAGTCAGAATGGATACCCAACTCCCTTATTGACATATATATATATATGAGGGGCACAGTTGCACCAGTACAACCTTGTAGTAGATTCACAGAGTGGGTAGAACTGGATTCTGAAGGAGCCCTAGGGTATCGTTATTGGTCTTACGGAATTAGTTTCAGGTGAGCTGTGGCCTCAGGAGTGTTTTCTCTGGATTCCACATCTTGAAGGAAAAAAAGGGGATTAATTCCCCAAATTTATAAATTGGGAAATCCCAAAAGAAAGTCCAGAAAGAACTCTATCACCCATCTGTCCGTCCGTCTGTCCGTTCATTTCCCTTGCTCTCTTGAGACGTGCAGCAATGAACCCACATTCTCAGAGACTAACAAGGGGAGAAGGATGAATGGAGGGCTTCTCTTATCCCCATAGACTCCTGGGAGACTCTTGTAAGCCTTTGACAAATTTTCTAATTTCCAGTGATCAAACTCTTTTGTGTATTTACTCACATATTTATTTGACAGGATTTCATGCATCTGGGGCTGGCCTTGAAATAGCTCTGCAGCTGAGAACCTTGACTTTTTTTGTTTTTGAGACAGGGTTCCTTCCGTTAGCTTTGGCTATCCTGGAAATAGCTCCCTAGACCAAGCTGGTCTCGAACTCACCTCTATCTCCCAAGTGCTGGGATTAAAGATGTATGCCCCTACCTCTAGGCTAACCCTGAAACTTTTGATCCTCCAGTGGCTATCTTCTGAGTAATGAGAATGCAGGTGTGGGCCACCACACCCAGATTTAGCTTTAATTTTTAGAGTTTTGTTATGTAGCCCAGGCTGCACTCAAACTCACAATCTGCCTGTTACATCCTGAGAGCTAGGGCTACAGGTGTGCACCATCACACCCAGTGGCATCCCTTATTTTCAATATGAGAAAACCGAGACCCAAGACTGTAAACGACTTCCTCTGAGTCACACACACACACAATTGTTGTGGTCAAGGTGTCTCTTCACAACAATAGAAACCCTAACTAAGATACCCACACTGTTCCATGCAACGTAATAGGCCTCTGTGGTTCTGTGTTGGTGCATCTGATCCCTGCTCCCAGAGGCACTGGTGCCGCCTCTGCTCTTGTGCCCAAGAAGGCAGGCACTGATGGTGGCCGATACTGACGACTGCTGCACATCAGCCAGGGGCTGCACTGCTACCCTGGGCAGCTTTGCCAACGCCACCTTTGATGCCATCTTTAAGACTACAGCTACCTGATCCAGGACCTCTGGAAAGAGACAGTGTTCACCAAGTCTCTTTATCAGAATTTACTGGCCAGTTGTTTCTGTTCAGGGAACCCAGGCTCCTGCTGTGGCTACTACGTAAGGGTTCTTATACAAGAAAAAAGTGAATTAAATCTGCTAAAAATAAGTAAATAAAAATGTTTCTGCTGTCCTCAATCACAAGTTTCTCCATTCCATTCTGGGGGCTCTTTCTGTGTATTTAAGGAAATCCTTCGTCCAGATGCAACTTTGTTTCACTTCTGAGTCAGCCTTGGTTTCGCTTTCAAATCACTACGTAGCAATCTGGTAAAAAGTTAAGTAAGGAAATTAAGGAAAAACTAGAGGGTGGAGCAGGGCAGGGCGAGTGAGAAATAGCTTGTGCTGAGGATGTCACCAGGGAGTAACAGGCAGTAATTAATAACATGGCAGCCAGAGAGAGTCACACTCCCTCTTGGGTGTGACTTAAAGGGCTTCCTCTTCGTAGGCTTACTCTCTAGGGCCCCCTGGAGGCACTCACCGACTTTATTTTTATTGTCTGAAGCTGTTCTGCAGTCATTGATGCGGACAGGAAGGCCAGGTTCTCAGGGAATCAAAAAACAACAATAGCACAAACCCAACAATAACCACCCCTGGGTGGCTGGACTGACTTCAGTAAGTCATTGGTATGTACATCAGAAAGTTCTAGACACATCTCAGACTGAATTCGTATAGCCCAGGCCAGGGCTTTTGTCAGGAGAGTGGGGTCAGGAGAGAGCGGCATATAGTAGAGTCTAATTGGCAGAGGACTGCATGTAACAGATGGAGCACATGAGACAAAAATCTGAGCTACACAAACTAGGGAGTGCCGCATAGATGACCTACAAAGTGCGGGGAGCCTCGTGGTCCAGAGCTTTTGAGTGGGTCTGTCTTTCCCGTTCTCGGGTCCACTCCTACTCCTTCGATTGCCTTTATGTTTCTTTTTTTTTTTTTTTTTTTTTTTTTTTTTGGTTTTTCGAGACAGGGTTTCTCTGTGGCTTTTGGAGGCTGTCCTGGAACTAGCTGTTATAGACCAGGCTGGTCTCGAACTCACAAAGATCCGCCTGCCTCTGCCTCCCGAGTGCTGGGATTAAAGGCGTGCGCCACCAACGCCCGGCTGCCTTTATGTTTCTTAATGAACAAATTTCTATTTCTGTGAATATTGCTAACAATCTTCTTGAGCCTTGGGGCCAGGCCTGGGACTCTGAATTTCTCCCGAGCTGCAGCTCAGGGTGATGGATCCTAAGGTTGGTCACTGGGTAGAGTCGCAAGAATTATTGACAGTCTTAGCTTTGGGTTGGTGAGGAAGACTGAAGGTTAGGGTTGTTCAGAGCTTCCAAGAAGATTCTGGTTTGAAGTAGGGTATGGTATGTATTAGCCTGAGGCGGTAGCTCCCAGTGTTGGAGAAAAAATAGTCTGAGGGACTAGGCATGCAGCTCAGTTAGCAGAGTGCCTGCTTCACATGCAGGAGACGCTGGGCTCTATCCCCAGCACCAAATAAACACACCTGTAGCCCCAGTACTTGGGACATAGAGGTAAGAGACTGAGGTCATCCTCAGCAACATAGTGAATTTGAGACCAGCCTAGTCAAACAAAGTTAAGTAGATTAGTTAAAAAAAAAATATGGCAGCTAGCCCTGCCCTCCTGAGCTGATTCAGAAGATCTGGGCATGACTTGAGGGTCTTTATTTCTAGCAGGGTATTGCTGAAGCAACCAGTCTGGGAGGTTCACACAGAGTGAAGAGCATCACCAAGAGGGGACCACTGAGTGTCACTGTGTAGTCAATGGTAATCAGCTGGTGGTTTCTGGTAGCTCTTGTTTCGAACTCACAGAGATCCACCTGCCTCTGCCTCCCGAGTGCTGGGATTAAAGGCATGTGCCACCAATACCCCAGCCTCAGCTGATAGTTTCTGTAAGACTTACTAGCTGTCTGATTTATCACTCCATGTGCTTTATCAGGACAGGGGTGCCCCTGTAGAACAGAGACCAGTGGCCTTGTCTTTAGAGGGCAGAAAATAGAATTCTGGGGTTTAGAAAGCTAAGGTCTCCCCACCAAATCAGGACCATGGTGGAGCACGCACCTTTGCAGAAAGAGGGCTCAGCTACCCAGTGTGTAAGCAAAGAGTGGGGGAGTGAGCAGCGGCCAACCCTAGGGACATGAGATGTCCAAAGGGAGAGAGAGTTCTCCCTTGGGGACCAGAGTGTTTCCTTTTCAGGTTGCTGAGAACTTGGAGATCATTGTTCTGGAGTTATTTCTGGAATTATTGCAATGTTTTCTCCAGTTTTCATGTTCCTCACAACAGTTAAAAGGAGAAAGATGATGAAGAGGAAGAGGGAGTCAGAGGAGGAATCCAAAGAAGAGTCAGAAGAGGAAGTGGGGAAAGGACGAAGATGAGAAACAGGAGACAGATGTGTGGTGTGGTCCCAGAGCACCATCTATTCTGGATGCTGAGTGAGCCAGAGCCTTGAGCTCAGGAGTCTGAGGCCAGCCTGGGCAACAGTGAGTCCTGTGTTAAAAGAGAGGACATGGGAGGGGAAGAGAGACAAGGGAGAAAGAAGAAAAAGAAAGAAAGCACTATGCTACACATACAACTAAGCTTGAAGATGGCTTAGAGAAAAGGCCCAGCAGCCTAAAAAAAATATCATTTTTATAAAATTCTATGAAAAATGTATGTGCTTCTGGTTTTGGCGGCATGCATCTAAAATTGGAACAATTACAGAGATTAGTATGGCTCCTATGTAAGGATGACATATAAATTCTTGAACCATTCCACATTTTAAAATTTAATCCTTGTTTAAGAAGTATTCATTTTTATGGTTCTCTAAGACGTTTCCTTGGCTTACTTATTTTTAACTTCTTTCAGGAACATCTTCCTGGCCATTAGCCTGATTCGGGTGGCACTGTTAATCTTCAGCAGAAAACAGTCCTAAGATGTGGGAAGACACAATCTAGTAAGCACCCACTATTCACCAGGCATCCCCACAGACCTAATCCCACTCTCTGAGACCTTATCATTGTACTAGAAAGTTCTTTGGTCACTGGGAGCAGGACTGTATGATGCATCTTCCTAGAAAATTGACAAACATTTCTTTTGTGGGGAGCATGAGGACTGAAGCTCAGGTTTTGCCATGCTGAGCATACACTGTCCCCCTTGAGATATAACCCTCAGCTCCTGCAAACATATTTCTTTTTTTTTAAAACCTGTGCCATTGTGACCCAACAATTTTATTTATTTATCTACTTTATTTTTTTAAAGATTTATTTATTTTATTACATATACACCAGATTGAATTGTAGATGGTTGTCAGCCACCATGTGGTTGCTGGGAATTGAACTCAAGACCTCTGGAAGAGCAGTCAGTGCTCTTAACCTCTGAGCCATCTCTCCAGCCCCTGCAAACATATTTCAAAGCTGAAGGATCCACTTAGATAAAGCATTGCTGCTGAGCAAATGGCACATATATTCAGCTGGAGGTCTGAGAAGCGGGTAGGCCATTAAGTTGGAAACTTGGGCCCTTAAGCCATAGAAACTCTCTGGGTATCTCATACCAGCCATAAAACTCCTGCAGAGAGTTGCTTATTTAATTACACCACAAACAGAATTTTGACAATTGTTTCTAAATAGCTTTTTTAGGCCTATTGGGGTCTCAGGCTGAACTGATGTATGGTGAGTCTAATTTTTGCCTGCTGATGGAGAGCTTTCAATATTGCTTCTTTGTTTTGTTTTGTTCTGTCACTTGCAGAATATAAATTGCATGGCAAAACAGAACCAAGTATTAGGCAAATGATCATTTTTTTTTCTCTCCAGAATAGCATGTTAAGCATTGAACTTCAAAGTGAATATGTTTGGAGCTGGAGAGATGGCTCAGTGGATAAGAGTGAGTGCTGCTGAAACACAAAAACCTGAGTTCAGATCCCAGTACCCACATTAGAAAGAAAGCTGGACATAGCTGTGTGGGAGCCTCTAGCCTTGGCGCTCTGTGGAGACAGGCGAGTCACTGAGGCTTGCTGGCTGCCAGCATAACTCAGGTTCGATGAGAATCTCCATTCCACAGCAGTACAGTGAAGAATGACAGAGCAGACATCCAACTTCCTCCTCTGAGTCTTCAGGTGCACACTTGTGCATACACCACACACACTGACACCACACACACATACACAAACATTACACACACATATATGTACACACACATATACAGACACCACACACACAGACACCACACACACATACACACGTACAGCACACACACACAGACACATACCACACACACACCACACACTCACTTTACACACACATACCACACAGACATTCACCACACACTCACTACACACACACATACACCACACACAAACATATACACACATATCACACAAATACCATATACACACACTCCACACATACATATACCACCCACACACCATATACATATACCACAGATATACTACACACACACCACACACATAGTACACATATACACATACCCCCCCCACCATACACCTTTTTTAGTGAATAACGTTCATGTACTTGATGAATAGGTTTCTAGGCTCCTGTACATGCCAAACTCTGGGCTTATAATATTGATCAAAGTAGACATAATCTTTCCCCTCACAGAGCTTCAGGACTGGAGCAGAAGAGAGGTTACATGCCAGCATGGACACCAGGCTGTATATTCACTTGTCTTTTCTGTGTATAAAACCCCAAGATGCAGAATTGAGAGAAACCACAGGCTATCAGTTACAATATAAGTACAGGTATGATGGCTTCAGCTGGGCCATGAAGGATAAGGAGAGGGCAGGGTTGTGTGACTTTTCCTGGGAAGACACAAACTCATATTCACCCAAGACAGAGCACTGAATGTCAGACAGAAGAAATGCATCCAAGAGAGGTGTGGAAGTGCTGTGTGTCAGGCAGTTGGCCTGTTTGTATGGGTGGGGCAAGGCCCAAAGGTTCTGAACACCACAGACCTCGCTAACAGACTCTGCTCCATTCTCACAGGGGGCAACATTTACCTTCAGCAGCTTTAGGGCTGGAACAGGAAGAGGTCAGATGAGCTGGACTCTCACAAAGTCAGCCAGTGCTCCAGGCATGTGCTCCCATGGCTCTTCACATGAGGCAGGAATAGAAGCAATGGGGGCCTCTTTAACACGATCATAGAGAACTCTGGTCAATCTAAGAAACAAAATGTGACTCTGTCTCAAAAAACGCTTTTAATTAAAAAACAAAAAGGATCAGTGAGATGGCTCATTCAATAAAGGTGCTTGCCACCAAACCTGCCAACCTGAGTTTGATCCCTGGAGACCACATGGTGGAAGAGACTAATACCTCCTCGAAGTGGGCACCTCCTGACCTCCATGCACGCATGCACAAACACACAAATATAGTTTAAAAATAAATACTTGGGCTTCACTATAGGCCGTTTAAACTGAGTTTTTTTGTTTTGTTTTGTTTTTTTTTGGTTTTTGAGACAGGGTTTCTCTGTATTGTTTTGGAGGCTGTCGGTCCAACCCGGCCTCGAACTCACAGAGATCCGCTTGCCTCTGCCTCCCGAGTGCTGGGATTAAAGGCGTGCTCCACCAATGCCCTGCTAAATCAGAATTCTTAAATCTGAAAGCTCTATATCTTTTTATTTATTTTTCTGGTGCAAGGTGGACATTTCACATTCAAACTAGGCACTCCATCTCCTGGATAGGGCCTGTGTTCTAGTTGCATTTCTGTTGATCTGATAAAATACAACTTAGGGGAGGAAGGGTTTATTTCAGCTCACAATGCCAGGTTACAGTCCATCACAGCTGGGAAGTCAAGGGTTCCAGGATTTAAAACAGCTGGTCGCATCACCTCCACAGCCGAGAGCAGAGAGAAATGAGTGCATGTTTATGCTCCGCTCATTTTTTCCTCTTGTGTACAGTCTAGGATGCAAATCCAGGGAATGGTGCCACCCACTTTTCTTCCCACATCAACTAGGGTAATCAAAACATCACCTCCATGTCATGGCCACAGGCCAACCTGATCTAGACAGTTGAGGCTCTCTCCCCAGGTTATTCTAGGTTACATCAGGTTGACAAGACATCAGAGTCTGGCACAAGGCAAGTGTGTAGACAAGTGCTGTGGAATAATCCTTTTGTACACGGTGAAGACATGTTGCCCTCATTGATTTAATAAAGAGCCAACTGGCCAATAGCTAGGCAGGAAGCGGTTGGGCAGGAGAGGGAGACAGAGAGAACACTGGGATGAAGAAAGGTGGGTTGCCAGCCAGACACAGAGGGAGCAAGATGAGGTAACAAGCCATGAACCACATGGCAGCATGTAAATTAATAAACATGGGTTCATTTAAGTTGTAAGAGCTAATTAGCAACAACCCTAAGCTACCAGCTGAGCATTTATAATTAATAATGTCTCCTTGTCCTTTATTGGGGAGTTGGGGGTCCCAACGACAAACCCCACCTATAGGCAGTAATTGTTTTTTTTTCTGACAAATGATTTATTAATGAAAACGTATTAACTCTAAGCTTTACTGCCAGAAAAACTTCAATATGTACAAATCAGCATGAAGTTTCCAGTCTCCAACCTTTGGTTACACGAATAAGCCTTAAGTGACACAGAACAAACATTGATTCTAATTGCAAAAGAAAAACAAACAAAAACTCCCTGACTCTCTTGAACCTGGTTTCTTCATATCATATGAGGAGTACTCTTTGATTCTACATTTTCTTTCCTCTCCGTCAGTTTCTAAAATAGTGCCAATAATGGAGCTGGGGAAAAGGACGGACAAACGATTAGGCAGTAATTGTTGATGGTTTCTGTTCAAGTTGTCCACGGTGCTATCAGGAGACCATCAGAACCTTTAAGAGAGGGGATCTAGGGGCTGGAGAGATGGTGCAGCGGTTAAGAGCACTGACTGCTGTTCCAGAGGACCCAGGTTCAATTCCCAGCACCCACATGGCAGCTCACAACTGTCTATAACTCCAAGATCTTGACACCCTCACACAGACATACATACAGACAAAACACTAATGCAAATAAATAATTAAAAAAAAAAGAGAGGGGATCTACTGGGAAGAAGTTTGGTGGAGACAGTGTGGTCTACCACCATATCCCTGGTCTGGATACACAAACCCACAGCATACATTGTTCTTGCCCCAGTCAGGACTCTCCCTAGAATGACTGATTCCCCATCTCTACCTGGGCAGCCACAGGCCCCTGCCACTCTGCACGTCCCTAGCCTGCTGGACAAATTCTCCTTCCTTCTCACAAGTTTCTCATTTGGTTTCCAGGCTCAGACCCTCTCAATGGCCAATCTAGAACTTAGAGGTCAGCCCACATTCCCTTCCCAGTCTCTTCCACCTCTGATCAGCCAGTAAGTCCTGTCTGGACTACCTGTACAGTGTCTATGGAATCCAACCCCTCCTTCCACACCTTTGCTGGGTCAGGGTTTCATTACCATGCTTGCAGCAAGATCACTGGGACTATGCCAGCTGTTTTCAATACAGCCTTCCCCAGAGTAACCAGGGAACATCTGATTTCTCCAAACAACATACTTGCCTTGCCCCTCCTAACAGCATTTGTCACTCTTTGAGCTAGAACAGGAACCTGATAGAGACTTTTTTCCTTCCAAGACAGGGTTTCTCTGTGTAGCTTTGGAGACTGACCTGGCACTTGCTCTGTAGACCAGACTGGCCTCTAACTCACAGAAATCTGCCTGCCTCTGCTTCCCAAGTACTGAGATTAAAGGTGTGCACCACCACATCCCAGCTCTGATGGAGACTTTCTAGAGCCCTTGGGGCCTTGGTCCCTGCCTGCCTTTCCAGCGTCATTTCAGGAAACAGTCTGCTTTTTATCCAGAGCCAGGTGACTTCTGGCTCTCTGGGCTTGCCAATACTCCTGCTTGTGCTGGGCATTCTCTCTACCAGGCACATTTGGTTCCTCCCCTTGCCTCCACGACAGGAATTCCCCTGCCTCCAGCCTTAGCATGTCTCTGTTTCATAGGTGAGTTAAATACCATGCTAAGCCATGATCTCCTGCAGCTGGTAGTTCCTGGTTCATCTTACCAGGGTGAAATTTCATTGTGAGTAGGGATTTGATTTATTCATTTATTGATTGATTGATCTTGTGGTCCTGAGGTTCAAACCCATACTAGGCAAGTACACATTCCTAGCCCAGGTAATTCTATTTTTTGTATCACTTGAAATATTTATTGATTTTGATTTTGTGTGTATGGATGTTTTGTCTACATTGTATGTTTGTGCACCGCTGTGTGTTTGGTGCCTGTAAAGGCCAGAAGCAGACATCAGATCCCCTGGAACTGGAGTTACAGAGAGCTGTGACCTGCCATGTGGGTGCTGGGGACTGAACTTGGGTCTTCAAGAGTAGCAAGCACTCTTAATCACTGAATCATCTTTCCAGCTCTCATTATTATTATTATTATTAAGACACTTTCTCTAGCCTAGGATTGTCTGGAATTGTGTATGTAGTCAAGGGTGATCCTCTTGCCTGTATCTCCCGAGTGCTGGGATCATGGGTGTGCACCACCATACCTGGTTTAAGTGGTGCTGGGGATTGGACTAGGGCCTTGTGCATGTTATGCAAGCCCTCTGCTGATTGAGTTTCATCCTTATTCTTTCAACCTTTGCTTTTTTTTTTTTTTTTTTTACAACTAAGCACAAAATGACGGTACCTTTTTTTCTGTTGTTGTTTTTTGTTTTTCGAGTCAGGGTTTCTCCATGGCTTTGGAGGCTGTCCTGGGACTAGCTCTTGTAGACCAGGTTGGTCTTGAACTCACAGAGATCTGCCTGTCTCTACCTCCTGAGTGCTGGAATTAAAGGCATCAGAAGTACCTTTTTTTTTTTTTTTTTTTTTTTTGGTTTCTTCGAGACAGGGTTTCTCTGTATTGTTTTGGAGGCTGTCCTGGAACTGGCTTTGTAGACCAGGCTGGCCTCGAACTCACAGAGATCCACCTGCCTCTGCCTCCCAAGTGCTGGGATTAAAAGCATATGCCACCAACGTCCAGCTCAGAAGTACCATTTTAAAAAATATTTTTTTTACTTTATTTTAAATGTGTGTGGGTCTATGTGTGGGTGTAGTGTTTTGAATGAGAATGACCTCCATAGACTCATATGTTTGAATACTTGGTCTCCAATTGATGGAACTGTTTGGGAAGGATTAGGAGGTGTGGCCTTGTTGGAGAGGTGTGTCAAAGGGGTAGGCTTTGATGATTCAAAAGTCTCCAATCATTCCCAATGTTCTAGATCAAGATATGAGCTCTCAGATGTTCCTGCCGCCACACCTTTGCTCAGTCATCATGGACTCTGATCTTCTGAAACTATAAGCCCAGTTAAATGCTCTTTAAAAATAAGTTGCCTTAGTCACGGCAAAAGAAATCCTAACTAAGACAGTGAGTATGTACACATGAGTGCAGTACCCGCAGACACTAGAGGTGCTGAATCCTCACTAAGACAGTGGTATGTGAATGGAAGAGCAGTGACCACAGAAACAAGAGGTGCTGAAAACCTCTAGAACTGGAATTGTAAGTGCTGTGAGCTGCCTAGCATGGGTGCTGGGAACTGAACTTGGGTCCTCTGGAAGAGCAGTATGTACTCAACCACTGAGTCATCTCTCCAGCCCTGAAGTGCCATTTTGAGAGTAAATTTTGGAGACGACTTTTACATGCTGAGCAGGTTCTCTCCTTCCAGAGTTACATCCCTGCTGCCCAACCATGAACATTTATTTATTTATTTTTGAGACAGGGTTTCTCTGCATATCTCTGGCTTTCCTGGAACTCGCGCTAAAGACCATGCTGGCCTCAAACTCAGAGATCCCCCTGCCTCTGCCTCCTGAATGCTAGGACTAGAAGTGTGCACCAGCACACCTGGTCCAACTATGAATTTTTAAATAGACTTCAGAGAGCGATTTCATAAAAACAGCAGCGAGTTTACAAGGGAAACGAAACAGAAACCACAGGGACTTCCCACATAGGCCTGCCCCCCTTGATTCCCCCACAGTCTAGCAGAGGTACAGCAGGTGAAGTGACTCTCACTGACATTTGTGGAGTGCATCTCTGGGTCTGTGCATCCTGTGAGTATCACAGATGTCTAGCATTATGCTTTATGATGTCTCACAATCCTTTAAAGGATGCCCGTGCTTTCCAATTCATCTTCCTTCCCATCTTGCTGTTCAGTTTTGTTTGTCTGAATTCCGTAAGGAAAAGAGCCAGGGAGGAATCAAACCATCTTACCTTACTGTCTTGTTATAAACATTTTCATACTTCTATAAAGCTTAGGGAGAGCTGGCAGCAGCTGGTGAGTAGTGAAGAGTACTCAATGCATGCTCAAAGCATCTCTAGCTGCAGTTCCAAGGGATCCACTGCCCACTTCTGGTCTCCATGGGTACTATATTACATGGGTATACATCCAGGCAAAACACCCGAAGACAGAAAGCAATATTGTATTAATATTAAAAAGAAGGATGGACATAAGGCTCACCAATAGACCTTCCATTAAAACCAGCACTTGCCAGTGTGAAACCCTGTTCTATGCCAGCATAGGTGAATTTCCTGTAGCCCAGGCTGACCTCGGATTCACTGCATAACCTAGGATGACCTAAACTTCTTAACCCTCCTGTCCTGACCGCCGCAGTGCTGGGATTAGAAGTGTGTGCCACCATGGCTAGTGTATGCGGTACTAAGGATGGACTCTAGGACTCTGTGCATATAAGCAAGCACTTTACCAACTGAACTACATCCCCAGCCAAAGCCCCCACCCTCGGGGCTGGGTAGATAGCTGTGTGGTTGAGCACATGCCCAGCCTGACAAGGCCCAGAAGTTGTTACATTTGCCACTTTTATTCCCTACAATGTGCTTATTTTGCTTTATTTATTTCTCAGAATTATTTGATTTTTTTCCGAGACAGGGTTTCTCTGTGTAGCCCTGGCTGTCCTGGAACTCACTTTGTAGACCAGGCTGGCCTCAAACTCAGAGATTCACTTGCTTCTGCCTCCCGAGTGCTGGGATTAAAGGCGTGCGCCACCACCACCCGGCTTGGAATGTTTGGATTTTTCTTTTTCTTTTTCTTTTCATCAGAATCATTTGAAAGTAAGCTGCAGGCATTGTGGACACATGATTCATAAATACTTGGTAAGCACCCTGGAGTGTCACGGCTGCACCCACCTCATGAGAGGAATAACTCCACACTTTAATCATCATCCAGTCCACATTCAAACATCCTTAGTTTGCCTCAAGAATTCTTTTTTTTAAAATTTATTTATTTTATGTATATTGGTGTCTTGCCTGCATGCATGTCTAGTTATGGATAGCTGGGAATTGAACTCAGGTCCTCTGAAAGAGCAGCCAGTTTTCTTAACCACTGAGCCATTTCTCCAGTCCTCAAGAATTTTTTTTGTGTGTGTGTGTGATGACCTTTTTGTTTCTAAACTGTGAAGTGAAGTCATTAAAATTTAATTACTTATTATTCCCCCCCTCCACCGCTTGGCTGTATTTGTCTATTGCTGTCCAACCATTTTTTTTTGAGAAAGAATCTCTCTCTGAACCTGGGGCTCACCAATTAGGCAGACTGGCTGACCAGAGAACCCTTGGGATCTCAGCATTGGGATCCCAGATATAGCGTAACACACAGCTTTTCATGTGTGGTTTGGGGAATCAGAACTCAGGTTCTCATGGTTGCTATCAAGCATTCTGGCTCCCTGAGTAGTCTCCCTCTCCCCAGACTATCTCTCTTTTCTTTTAAAGGCAGTCTTACTGTACTACCCTAGCTGACCTTGAACTCCTGGCTCCCTTGATCCTTGCTTCAGCCTCCCAAGTCTGTGGTGTAAGTAGAACACTGACATCTAACAAACACCTTCTTTGAAGCCCAGGGCCTCGTGCACGCTAGGCAAGTGCTCTACACTATAGCTCAGACACTGACTTTAAAAAAGTTGTGTTAAGTATACAGTAACACCAAAGTGACCATTTTTGCCATTATAGGAGTACAGCTTGGTGGCAATGGATATAGTTCTTACATTGCCCCCTCCCCTTTCATCCTGTAGAAACAAAACCCCAGGCTCCTGGAGGGGTGGAAGAACATTGACTTTTTATTTTTTCACAGCCCTAGCTGTGATCCACAGAGATCTATCTGCTTCTGCCTCCTGAGTGCTGGGATTAAAGGCGTGTGACATCATGCCTAGACTTGTGTTTTGATTTTTATCAACTTGGTGTGTTTTTCTGCAAAGGTGAATTGACAATTTCCAAAATGTTCTGAGTCACATTGAGATCTAGTCTTAGTTCCAGCCACTAAAGCTAGTCCATTCACTGGCACCATGGATGTCTCAGGTGTCTTAAAACCTGTGCAAAAGGAAGTCAGATGAAGTCCAGTGGTACAATCCAGTAAATGTGCAAAGGTCAGAGTCTTGGCTGGTGTGAAAGAAAATGGCTCCCACAGGGAGTGGCACTATTAGGATGTGTGGCCTTGATGAAGTAGGTGTGGCCTTGTTGGAGGAAGTGCTGTGTGCTGTGAGGTCTCCTATGCTCAAGCCACTCCCAGTGAGACAGACTACTTCCTGTTGCCTGACTATTAAGATAAAGGATTCTCAGCTCAAGTACCATATCTGCCTGCATGTCACCATGTGAAACCATGTGATAATGGACTAAACCACTGAAAATGTAAGCTACCCCAGTTAAATGGTATTTCTTTATAAGAGTTTCTATGGCCATGGTGTCTCTTCACAGCAATAGAAACCCTAACTGGGACAGTTGATCATAGCAATTTAAAAAATATCTACTACAAGCTGAATATGACAGCACATGCCTGTAATTCCAGCATGCAGAAGGCAGAGGCAGGAGAATCAGGAGTTTGAGACCAGCATGGACTATACAGCAAGACCAAGGACAGAAAATCACAGACAAAAATAAAAACTCCAATAGCCGACTCTGTGAATGGTCTGTAGTTCTCCCTGGCTGAACTGAAACAGATTTCAGCAGAGTCCCACTGTAGACTTACCACATACCTGGATCAAACCTTTCTCCTTTCTAGGCCTGGCAGCTACATCCACAAAACAATGGTATTGACACATAATTGGTCCTGGCCAAGGTGTGGTCCCATCCATCACTGGTTCATCATTGTTTTAGCTCAGGTCTGCTCCACACTGTGTGAAATCCCTTTCCCAGGGAGACAAGCTACCCCTGTGATCACACTGCTCCCTGCATGAGATTCCTAGGGGGGAAATTCCAGTTCCTTGAGGTACCTTGCTTCAACAGTTTAGATGGCCAGAGTGAGGGGCACAAGTGTGTCCTTGTCCTTCCAGGCATGCCAGTTACAACACCACACCCAATCCTGAGCAACTTCCGGCATTGCTATGGTCTGGCCATCCAACTTCTGAAAAATACTAGCCACTGAAAAGGTGAAAATTCTCAGGGTAATCTGGGGGTTCTGGGCCAGCAGGCCTCTTTTCCATTCTTCTGGTCTCAAGACTCCTACTGGTTCTCAGGTACCCCAGACTGTGTTAGCCGACAGTTGTGTCTGATTGTGACAGCTTGGAGTGGAGACAAGATTTAAGAGTTTGAAAGTAGAAGCCAAACCAGCGGTGGCGGCACATGCCTGTGACCCCAACACTTGGGAGGCAAAGGCAAGTGGATCTCTTGAGGCCAACCTGGTCTACAAAGTAAGTTCCAGGATGACCAGGGCTACGTAGAGAAACCCTATCTCAAAAAATCAAAAAACAAAACAAACAAATGAGAGCTTGAAAATAGAGATGCTAGGGAATGGCTGAGGAGAGGCTCAGCAGGGGAAGGTGCTTTTGACGAGTCTGCCCACCTGAGTTTGAGGGGACCCACAAGGTTGAAAGAGAAAACGGGTTCCCACAAGCTGTTCTCTGACCTCCACCCTTCCCCCATGCCACTCCCCTACAAAATAAATAATCTTTAAAAAATAAAGAAAAAACATTTGCTTAAAAATAGAGACCGTAAATACACCCAGAAAAAACCAGGGTGGCCTTGGTTGTGTTCAGCATACCTGCAGCCTGAATATGTCTCCCCTGCATAGATTAACAGGCATGTGACCTGCACTGGCCCATTTGGCCAGCACTAGAGTTTCTGCAGACAACACTGACTAGAACTTGGTGTTTCTCACGGCACCTCAGACTCGTGTAATGTGCTGTCTCTTCATTCTTCATTCGCTGGTTATGTCCCGTGTGTGTCCCCCAGGATGTGCACTCTGTAAGGGTTGGCTCTTGCCATCATAACTGAAGTGGAAAGTGTACAGCACAGTGACTCTGGGGACATCCACGGCGTCCTGCAGTCCTACCGCTATTTCAAAAGACGCGTATCACTAGGGAAAACCTGCCTCTAGGAAGCAGTCCCTCTCCATTAACCCCCCCATTTAGGACCAGGACACCACTAATGTAGCCTTTGTGTCTGTAGGTGCCTCTTCTGGGCATTTCCCACAAATGACACATGTGAGGTGTGACCGTTCATGGCTGCTCTTCCATGTGGCATGTTGTTCAGGTTTATTCATGCTGTAGCATACATCAGTACTTTGTTCTTTTGGCAGCCAAATAATATTCCTTGTTTTAGTTTTGTGTCCTGTAGCTGATAAAGAACACCTACAAAAGCGCCTTAAAGGAGTGACTTTCCATGTCACAGTAAGTCAGTTACTTGGGGGAATAAATATGGCAGGAGCCTGAATTAACTGGTTCATATCCACAGCCAAGAGCAGAAAGCAAGAGACTAATGCACACAGGCTAGTGCTCACCATTTTATACAGTCCAGGATCCCTACTCAGGGATGGCTCCGCCCACAATTAAGATGGGTCCACCCACATCAATGAACTTAATCAAGACAATTCCCACAGACATCCTCAGAGGTATAGGCATGCTGGAGGCTGCCTCTGAGGTAACAAGTTGACAGTTTATACCATCACACTCCCTCATGGACAGACCTCATGATTTTGCTTGTTCATTTCATCCTTTTTTCCCTTTCTTTCTTTCTTTCTTTCTTTCTTTCTTTCTTTCTTTCTTTCTTTCTTTCCTCCCTCCCTCCCTCCCTCCCTCCCTCCCTCCCTCCCCCCCTCTCCCCTGAGACAGGGTTTCTTTGTGTAGCTTTGGTGCCTGTCCTGGAACTCACTCTGAAGACCAGGTTGGCCTTGAACTCACAGAGATCCACCTGCCTATTCATTTCATTCTTTGGTGGGCAGTTGAGTTGATCCTACCCTTTGGTGATTGTGAACAGCATAGGTTTTTGCTTTGGTTTTTGTCCTTGCTCCCCGCCTCACCCCCACACAGTGACTAGAAGGCACAGGCCAACAATGAACCGAATACTAATCATTTCTATCCCCTTCTTTACATAATGGTCGCTTTCCAAAAGGCTTGCAGCCGGTGGGCCACAGGGGTGGAGAGAGGCAGCAGCCCAGGCAAACAAGGACAGAAATGTGCTGTTTTCTATCTTTTGTGTTTGCAACTGTGGTAGCTGAAGAGAGATGTGTTTCTGCCCATGTTAGCTATCAGACATGGGCAGAAATTAGTATTAAGATGTTGAGAGATGTGCCGTAAATCAAAGCTAGGTGAGGAAGGCAGGACCCACCTACTAGGATGAGTTCCTGAGAGGTCATTAAAATCCAATTGTTTCCTCACATTAAATTGTTGAAGTTAGGAGGAACCTATTTTAAATAAAAAGAAAGAAAATAGAGCGAGTGGGTAATTTCCTTTTAATTGTTAATACAATTCAGAATAAATTAAATTGTAATTAAGTTCGTTTACTTACGAGGAGATGGAGTGTGGATGCTCCGCAGGGGCCTCTTCAGCCCTTTGAAAATGAGACTGCTTTGTTTTCTGGATGCTTCTCTGGGGAGTGCCCAAGTGGTAGCGACTTCGGCTGCTTCAGCGCGCCCTCTAGTGACCACGTGTGGAAGGTCTTGCAATTGCTCTCTTCCAAGAGGGGCCGAACTGGGTGACTTCAGGAACAGATTTGCAAACTAAGTCCCCACCTGTAAGAGGAATAATAAAAACACAGGGACAGTTATTGGAGTCCAAGCTGAAAGACCATAGCAGCAAAGCAGCCAAGTCCTAGAGATTTCTCACCTCTGTCAATGCTCAGACCAAAGGGGCGATTGTGTCCTCTGATTGCATCTCCAAACTGCACTGCTCTCCACCAAGCCTCAGAATCCTATAGACTGCTGCCTCTCCTCAATGTGACTGGAGACTAATATTTCTTAGACCGACTTTGCTTCTTTCTTTTACACATCTCAAATCCTGGAATTAAAGGCATGTGATCCAAAGTGTGGAGATCACCTTTGTGTGAGCGGTTCCTCTTTAGGACTGGATCAATTTGGTGTCACTCAGTGTGGCCTTGAACTAGCAGAGATCTGTCTGCTTGTCTCTTGAGTCCTGGGATTAAAGATGTGTGCCTCCACTGCCTGGCTGTTTGGTGGAATCTTGCTGGAGGAAGTGTGTCATTGGGGGGCAGGCTTTGAGGATTTATAGCCTAACACTACTTCCCGCTCTCTCTCCACTCTCAGATTTGATCAACCAGCTTCCTGCTTCTGGAACATGCCATGTCTTCCTCACTCCCTCTCTCTCTCTCCCTCTGGACTCCTAAGCCAAAATAAACTGTTAAGTTGCCTTTGGTGATGGTCTTTTGTCACTAATACAATGAGACCTTAGGTTCTATCTCCAGTGTTGTGAAACACACCCCCCAACCCCCAAAAAAACCTAACTGAAATGTTTTTGTGAGGGTGAGGGAGCTGTGTGCCATGGTGCACGAATGGAGGTCAGAGGACACCTTGTGAGAGTGTCTTCTGTTTCTGTTTCTTCTTTTCCTCTTCCTTTTTTTTTCTTTTTCTTTCCTTTTTTTTTGAGAGGGCCTCTGGCTTTCCTAGAACTCACTACGTACATTAAAGGCATGTGTTCTACCACGTGGGTCCCAGGAATCAAACTGAGGTGATGAGGCTTGGCAGCAAGCCCGTGTACCGTCAAGCCATCTCGGAGTCACTCTTTGTAGTCTCTTCCTTTTTTCCCCTTTGGTACTGAGGATGGAGGCCAAGGACTTGCCCAGGCTGAACACACACTTTAAATTTGAGCTACACCAGTCTCAGCACCAGCCGCTCTCTGTAGCCTGTGCTGGACAGTGTCACTGAGTCACATCTGCATCTGTAGCCCGTGCTGGACAGTGTCACTCGGTCACATCTGCATCTGTAGCCCGTGTTGGACAGTGTCACTGGGTCACATCTACAGCTGTCCTGCTACCAGCTCCTCTCTGTAGCATGTCCTGGACCTCATCCCACTGGGTCACATCCAGACTCACTTCCTGTTTTCCAATGGCTGTGTCCATTTTGCATTTCGTTAAGCAGTCCCTATCAGTGGCCACTTACACTACATCCTCCTTTCTTTAAATCACAGAAGTGAAGCTTTGAAACCCCTAGCCCCATTGTCTGTGCATATCTGTGGGCATGCTCCTGGCAGCAGAAGGGCACGGTACCCGGCCTTTTCTCTTTTTTTTGCTCTGCCACCCAGTCAGCTCCCAAATATGACATGGAGAATTATTAGTTATGAATGCTCAACCTAGCTTAGTCTTGTTTCTGGCTAGTTCTTTTAACTTAAATTAACCTGTTTCTCTTTATCTACCTTTTGCCTCAGGGCTTTTTATTTCTCTTTCCTTCTGCATGTCTAACTTTCACTGCTTCTCATGTCTCTGTCTGTCTGGCAGCTGCTTGGTTTCTTACTCTGGGAGTGTTCCTCTCTTTCTCCTCATTCTCTTTTCTCGATTTCTCCTCCTACTTAATCTCTCTTCCCGCCAGCCCTGCCTATCTTTTCTCTGTCTAGCTATTGGCCATTCAGCTTTTTATTAGACCAGTCATGTGCCTCAGGCAGGCAAGGTGAAACAAATGTAACACATCCTTACATTGTTAAACAAATGCAGCATAAACAAATGTAACACACCTTTACATTAAACACACATCTTTACATTGTTAAATAAATGCAGCATAAACAAATGTAACACACCTTTACATTAAACATACATCCTTACATTGGTAAACAAATGCAGCATAAACAAATGTAACACACCTTTACATTAAACACACATCTTTACATTGTTAAATAAATGCAGCATAAACAAATGTAACACACCTTTACATTAAACATACATCCTTACATTGGTAAACAAATGCAGCATAAACAAATGTAACACATCTTTGCTTAGTTAAAGTAACATTCCACAGCAGGACACGTTTTTGTTGAAGTGATAAAGTTGAAAAAGCAGTTGAGGACAATGTTAGCTGCTCTTCCTTCTCCCTCCCCGCCCCCCCCTCACTGAGCATCACCTGGTTACTGGGTGGGAAGCTGAGGCCAGAGAGATCCATAAGCCGTGGGCCCCAAGTGAGAGACCCCTTTAGGAAATGAACAGTATAGCACACTGCGCTCAAGCAAGAGCAGCAAGTGTCCTGTAGGAACACAGGCAAACAGGATCAGGCATAGGAGAAATAAGGCTGGCCTCCAGAAGTAGGCAATCACTACTAGAACGGGAGGGCAACTGCATGTGCCCAACCAAGGAGAAGTGTTAGGCAGCTCCCAGAGAAGGGGAGGGCTCAGGAAACGCACATCTTTCAACTATTCCAGGAGGTTTTATCTGTGAGTCTTGCTCTTTTTTTTTTTTTTTTTTTTTTTTTTTGAGACAGGGTTTCTCTGTGGCTTTGGAGGCTGTCCTAGAACTAGCTCTTGTACTCTTGTAGACCAAGCTGGTCTGGAACTCACAGAGATCCGCCTGCCTCTGCCTCCCAAGTGCTAGGATTAAAGCCGTGCGCCACCACCGCCCAGAATCTTGCTCTTGAGAGTGAGATCTGAGAATCCTGCCTGCATCCTCAGGAAGTGGTGTCTTCATTTAACGATGATCTGAGAACACCCTACTAGGTTCCTCTTCTCTGGGGGTGATCTGTGGGTCCTGTGGTTACTGGTATGTGTGTGTGTGTGTGTGTGTGTGTGTGTGTGTGTGTGTGTGTGTGGTGTATGTAGGTGTCTGTGGTGTGAGTGTGTGTGTGGTGTGAGTGTATTCTGTGTATGTGTGTATTACATGTGTATGGCATGTGAGTGCATGTGTGTGGTATGTATGTGGTGTGGGTATATGTGAGGTGTATATATGTGTGTGTGTGTGTGTGTGTGTGGTGTGGGTGCATGGTATGTGTATATGGTATGAGTGTGTGCTGTATTTGTGTTATGTATGTGGTGTATGTGTGGTATGTGTGTGTGTGTGTGTGTGTGTGTGTGTGTGTGTGGTGTGTCCTCGGGTATCCTGGGCTGTTTCAGATTCACTGAAGTCTGGGGACTCTGCTGTTAGCAGTTGTGATTGCATTATTTCATGTGAGATGATCTCTTTTCTTTTTGGACCAGGGGTGGAACTCAGGACTCTGTGCATACTAGACAAGCCCTGGACCACAAAGCCATGTCCTAACCAAAAGGCATTGTCTTAAAACAAATTGTCTTGTTACCAAGTATTCAAGATTATTTTAGTCATCCCAAAGGGAATCTTTTTTTCTGGGGGGTGCAGTTTCCAAAAGCAGTTGAGTAACAGAGTTTTTGTATCAATTAGGAAAAGAATGCAAAATAAGATTGCCAAGCAGATGTTGGTGTGAGCCTGTGACTCTAGTTTCTCATGAGACAGGAGGATTGCTTGAACCCGGGAAATCCAGGCTAGCCTTGGCTACAAATTGAGAGCACATCTCATTTTTTTCTTTCTTCTGTCTGTCTTTATTTTTTTTCCTTTTGTTTTTTTGAGTCGGATTTCTCTGTGTAGCCCTGGCTGTCTTGGAACTCACTCTGTAGACAAGGCTGGTCTTGAACTCAGAGATCCATCTCCCTCTGCCTTCCAAGTGCTGGGATTAAAGATATAAGCCACCATGACTGACTTGTTTTCTTTCTTTTTTTCTTTTTTTGGTTTTTCAAGACAGGGTTTCTCTGTGGCTTTGGAGGCTGTCCTGGAACTAGTTCTTGTCGACCAGGCTGGCCTTGAACTCATAGAGATCCGCCTGCCTCTGCCTCCTGAGTGCTGGGATTAAAGGCGTGCGTCACCGATGCCCGGCTACTTGTTTTCTTTCTTATTAAAGATGTATTCTTATTGTTTTTAGTTATGTGTATGTATATGTGTCTGTGTGTGAGAATGTGCATGAGTGCAGGAACCCCTGGAGGCCAGAGGCATTGGTTTTCCCTGGGGATGGAGTTGCAGGTGGTTGTGAGTCACTAGCAGTGGGTGCTGGGAACTGGATTCTGGTCTTCTGCAAAAGCAATACACACTCTTAACCATGGAGCTGTCTCTACAGCCCCTATAAATATCTCTAAGTTATATCTGGTATGTTAAGTTTTGACATGACCATGGCCTAAACCACAAGTCATGTTCAGGGTTAGCATCATTAATGGACTAGAAAAACTACAATTTAGGCTGGATGTGAGATGCTTGTCCCACATCTTGGCATTGTAGTTGAGGCAGGAGGTCAAGAATTTGAAGCCAGCCTAGACTACACAGCAAGAAATCGTCTCAAATTAATCATAACATCTCTATCTTCATGGTCTTGTAGGTAGTCAAGGGGCTGCATTCACTCAATTGTAAATTGTCCAACAATATCCTGTGGCAGAAGGTACATCTCAGACTAGTGAGATGACTCAGTTCCTGAAAAGTGCTGCCATGTAATCCTGAATGTAATTCCCTGAATGCGTGCTCATGTATGCATGTGCGTATCTATATTTACTTACTCATTATCTATTATATCTGCCCACTCCCGAGAATCCAAATCCTCTGGCCCCTTACACAATCAAAAATAATTAAGGTTCGCTGGGTAGTGGTGGCACACGCCTTTAATCCCAGCATTCGGGAGGCAGAGGCAGGCGGATCTCTGTGAGTTTGAGGCCGGGCTGGTCCGACAGCCTCCAAAACAATACAGAGAAACCCTGTCTTGTAAAACCAAAAAAAATTAAGATTAAAATAATTAACCTGTCGTTAATGAAGAAAGACAGCGAAAAGAAATGAGTAAAAGCTAAGGGAACCTGGCCTGGGCATGGGATGAAGCCTCAGGTGTTGGGTTGGAAAGCTGAGCTAGTCTAGCAGTGGGTGCAGACACAGAACAAAGTGAGTTCTGGAGTTGTTGGGACTTGGGGCAGCATGAGAAGAATCCTGGATACTGATGGCAAAGTGAGTCTTTCTTTCTCCTTTTTTAATAAATAAAATAAAAGGGACTTGAATGGCATGGAGCTTCCATTGCAGGAGCCACAGGCACACAGGGTTTGGATGCCTCCTGCCCCCACCCCATACTACAGTATCATACAGGTGCCCAGTCTCTCACCAATGCATGTGCGCATGTGCATGCACACACACACACACACACACACACACACACATTCAAAAGCAGCTACATTCTTCCCAAGAGTAGTTGAAGAACAACAAAGCAGGCTGGACTGTGAATGCTTTAACCAAGGCATGAGCTAACCTTTACTATGAAGGGTCAGAGAGTAGTTTCATATTTGTTCTGTGCATGGAAGTAAGAGGCACAGTGACACACTGGGCTGTGTTCCAGGAAATCTTACTTTACTAAGTCAGGGGTGGTGACACAGGGCTGAGTTCCTAGAATTCAGAGAGTTGAGAGTTCTTGGACAGTCTACTCTGTCAGAGAAAGAATTTGGGTGTGTGTGTGTGTGTGGGGGGCAAGCATCAGAACTCCAACCCCCCCCAAAATAAAGAAAAACATAAATGTGGCTTGCATAGTTGGTTAACTCCATTTGGCTCAATGTATAGTAAGTGCCTAACGATTGCTTTCAAATTGCAATTTCAAAATCAGTTCATATTTTATGGTTTTTCACACTGCAGAAGGTGGGAATCAGGGAGTTTTTTAATGGTCAGTCCCTCAAAATACAGTTTTATCATTCAGAATGGGTTTTACGTTTTATACATGTTTGTTGAAATGAATAGCCAGACATGGTGACTCATATCTTCAATCAGAGCAGGAAAGAGGGAGGATAGGAGGATGCTGAGTTAAAGGACAACACGAACAAACAAACCAACTAAACAACAACCCCCTCCACCTAAACCCAGCATCATATAGCATTGATGTTCCCAAGTCTCCCAGCAGGTGGCAGAAGAGGCTAATTCACAGTTGAGAACTCCCAAAGGTTCACATCACGGTGGGTTTACCTTTGAAACATTGCTTTTATGAACAAATCCACAAGTTTGTGCAATGACTTATATTGACAGCACACTAAAAATATCCTGGGGGTCCCTTTAAAGTTAATTTTGGCTTATTCTTGCCTAGCATTCCTGAAGCCTGGGCAACCAGGAGGTGAGTGAGGCAGGGAGATCAGAAGGTCAAAGTCATCCTTCACTGCAGAGTGAGTTCTAGGCCAGTCTGGAACATAAGACCCAGTCTCAAAATCAGACAAGTCATCAAGAAGTGGAAGCATAGACTGCAGCGGTGGCAGCGGCAGCTGTGCATGCCTTTAATCCCTGCACTGGGGAGGCAGAGGCAGATGGATCTCTGTGAGTTCGAGGCCAGCCTGGTCTGCAGAGTGAGTTCCAAGCAGCTAGGGCTATACAGAGAAACTCTGTCTCTGTGGGTATAGCTCAGGGGTAGAGCATTTAACTGCAGAGAAATCCTGTTTCCAAAAATGAAAAAGAAAAAGTGGAAACCTGTAATGAATGGTTCCCTTCCCACGATCTGCATGACTTTTTTTTTTTTTTTTTTTTTTTTTTTGGTTTTTCGAGACAGGGTTTCTCTGTAGCTTTGGAGGCTGTCCTGGAACTCACTCTATAGACCAGGCTGGCCTCGAACTCACAGAGATCCGCTTGCTTCTGCCTCCCGAGTGCTGGGATTAAAGGCGTGTGCCACCAACGCCCGGCTGATCTGCATGACTTTTAAAGATTACATCAGAGGTACTATTGTAGTCTGTGACCTTAGTTCTTTAAGAGAATGAATGAGTTCCCAAAGATGTTTTTTAGAGTGCTTTCTAGGCCCAAGAGTGTCCCTAGAGGAGGGATAGTGAAGTGAGATTTCTTACTCTGCACTAACTACACAGGGGTCCAGACTATGGAAATTAAGCTGGTTGTACCCGGTACCTGCAGACCCATCTATTCTGGATCCCTTGAACCTGGGAGTTGAACACAGCTTGAGTGACACATTGAGACACCATTAAAAAATTACAGTGGTAACATTTATGTTATATGTTTTTCTCGAAACAAGTTAAAAATAATTTCCAAAAATGTATTACCTTACAGGTCTCAGGGTCAGAAGTGTAAAGTAGGTCGCATGTGCTAAAATTCCTGTTGGCAGAGATGTGTTTCCTTTGCAGGTTGCAGGGATACGGTGGTTTCTACCAGTTAATATTGTTAGCAGAATGCTAGTTTACAGCTGAGTGGCTTTCTTACTGTTGTTGGTCAGTCATGGGCTAGTCCTAGATTCTAGAGGCTGCTGTCCTGTCTCTCCTCCTTCCTTCCTTCCTTCCTTCCTTCCTTCCTTCCTTCCTTCCTTCCTTCCTTCCTTCCTGATTTATTTTATTAAGTATACAGTGTTCTGCCTGCATATATGCCTGCAGGCCAGAAGAGGGCACCAGATCTCATTATAGATGGTTGTGAGCCACCATGTGGTTGCTGGGAATTGAACTCAGGACCTCTGGAAGAATAGTCAGTGCTCTTAACCTCCAAGCCATCTCTCTAGCCCTCTCCTCAATCTTTCAAGGCAGCACACATTCTGTGACAGAAGGTGACTGGCAGGAGTTGATTTCCTCCTTTTACTATGTGGGTCTTGGGGATTGAACTCAGGTCATCAGGCTCTGCAGCAAGCTCCTTTACCTGCTGAGCTCTCTTGATGGCCCTCATGTAGTATTTCCTTGATCTGTTCCTTTACCTACCTCTTCTTTAATTTCTTTTTCTTAACTTTGGAGACAAGGTCTTGCTATGGAGCTTTCATTGGCCTCCAATTTGTCGTCCTCCTATTCTGCTGCAATCCCACTCCTGGGGTTGCATCTCTGGGGCTTGCTGGCCAGATAGTCTAGCCAAATTGGTGAGCTCCAGGTTTAGCGAGAAACACTGTCTCAAAGGCAAGATGTGCAAGCCCGGAGACCTCGATTCAATCCAGGGTCACATACAAAGGCGGAAGGGGATAAGTGACTCCACAAATTGCCCTCTGATCTCTATATGTCTACAGCAGCATGTACAGACACGCTACATGTACACACACACACACACACACACACACACACACACACGAGTCACTAATAATAAGGAGGGCAGACATGGTACACACATCTTTAATCCCAGAACTTGGGAGGCAAAGGCAGGAGGATCTTTTGTGAGTTTGATGCCAGCCTGGTCTACACAGTGAGTTCCAGGCCAGCTAGGGCTGTAGAGTGAGACCTTGTCTCCAAACAAAAACAAACAAGCAAAACCGAAAGCAAAAGGGCAGAGAAGCAGTTGATGAAAGTACCCAGTGTTGATGTCTCTCCTGCACCTGACACATATGCACACTGGCATGAAAGCATACAGACACAAGAAGCAAATTTTAGAGCTGCTGAGATTTGAAATATTCATCATAGCACACTAACCTTGTCCACTTTGACTGATAGAACTTGGAACAGCAAAAATAGAGAAATTGCAGCATGCTTAAAAAACAGCCTATGAGTGTAGCTCACAACATAGCCCAGAACGAGCACATGTTTAACCCCGCACCACCCCACCTGTACTAGAGACTCAACCCAGAGCTAAGTGCTGCTAGGCAAGCTGTCTCTGGACAGAGCCACGCCCACGTCCAATTTTTCACAAGTCCTGAGCAGAAATTTCGTCTGCTCTAGGCTGGCTTTCATCTGTCAGATAGACTGGATTATGCAAATTGTTTTTTGCCCTTGGGTGGATTTGACAATTTACAAGGCTGAGTCTGGAGGCAAACAGGAGGCTAAATTAGGTGGGGACAGTGAATGAATAAGGCTGCTGGAACAGCTTGTTGTCCAAGCCCTTCAGGAGCCCGGAGTGTAATTAGGAGTCATCTTGATTGAGTGCAGACAATGGAGAAGGCGAACTGATGAAAAGGTTTAGGCAGCCCCTGCCCTTCTGCTGCCCCTTACGGCTCTGCTCTCCATTACTTACTTCCACAAAGGGTCTTTCCCCCTGCAGCATAGCAAATGCCTGCTGCAGAGCTACAATTCCAGCCCTTGTCATGTTGTCTTTGAACCCTCACCTGTGGCTCTGGTTTGGTGTGGGGCTGGTATTCAGTAAACATGCTTTGGAAAATGCCTGCTTTTGAGAATACTTATTGCAAAATATTTATTTTAAAATGATCACACAGTAAGATTGACCTTTTTGGAACGTGTATCTGTGAATTTTGATACATGCAGAGATTCTTTAGTCACCCTGAGAATATGAATCATTTCATCGTCTGCTCCCAACTTCATTTTATTCCTTTTAGGTTTACCTCCCTCTCTCAGTTCCTTGCAAGCACTCACATAGTCCATGTCAGCATAGTGTTGTCTTTTTAAGAATGTCATAGAGGGGGCCCGGCGGTGGTGGCGCACGCCTTTAATCCCAGCACTCGGGAGGCAGAGGCAGGCGGATCTCTGTGAGTTCGAGGCCGGGCTGGACCGACAGCAAACCCTGTCTCGTAAAACCAAAAAAAAAAAAAAAAAAAGAATGTCATAGAGGTGGCATCAAGATGCCCCCAACCCCGATAGCCTGAGTTTAATCCTGAACCCCAAATGGTGGAAGGAGAGAAATGACTCTTGAAAGTTGGCCTCTGACCTCCATCGCATGCCAACACTCACACAATAAAGTGATGTGGTAAAACTGGGTGACTGCTACAGACGCTGAGGGTGTAGCTTAGTGAAGGAGTGCTTATCTGGCATGGCTGCACGCTCTGGGGAAATCAGCAGAAAGGGAAGGAATAAAAGGGATGGAGAGTCAGATAACTCTAATACAGGCTCATGCTGAAAACACGGGGGTGTGTGGGCTACCACAAACCTACTTTTTTGTGCAAATATTATATGTAAATTTTTTAAATGGAAAAGAGGGCTGTGAAGATGGACTCAGAGGGTAAAGGGGCTTGCTGCCAAGCCGGACAACCTGAATTTGATCCCTGGGACCTGCATGGTAGGAGAGAGTGGAGTTGTTCCGGTTTCACAGGAGCGCCACGGCAGCACGTGCTTCCCACGCCCACTAAACAAATAATCATAAAGAAATGAGAGCAAGCAGCCGTGGTTCCTATCAGCATGAGGTTACAGGCATTCACTGATGGTGGTTTTGTGACACTTAGTCCTAAAGTCAGGGATCTCCGAGCTACTCAGCGTGTGTTTGGCTCATGGGGCCAATAGTGCCGGCGTTCCCCAGAGTTTCCCAGAGCCCGTTAGAGAGTCACAGCCCCTGGAACACCGTCTCCAGGCGAATTTTGTGAGCATTTTTGAGCTATCCGCCCGATCTTGCCCTCCACGGCCCTGCCCAGGATGCATTCCATCCTTGTAGGAACTCATTCAGCGTCTGGGTTCTCCCTCTGCCTCCCTGGTCAGCCCTTTCTAGCGGTAAGTAGCTCAAATTGTTTGCAGTTTTTCTTAGTCTAAATGAAAATTTGCTTTTTTAAGCCCCACTCTATGGGAGTAGTTCTGACTTTCAGCTTAGTCCAAAATACACCGGCTTCTTCTATCACATAATCCCTCCTTGGTTATTTACAGAGCTGGTGCCCTCGTCTCCAGGATGCACACTGCCCACCGCTACAGTCATTCTTCATATTCATGTATTTACTCACTTTGTATGTTTTCATTTGTGTCCATTATAGCTAGAATCCTAACTCAACCAACCTAAAGGAAAAAATTAAAGTTCAAAAAAGACAGAGATTGTGGAGCTGGAGAGATGGCTCAGTGGTTAGGAGCACTGGCTGCTCTTCTAGAGGACCCAGGTTCAATTCCCAGCACCCACATGACAGCTCACAACCATCTGTCTGCAATTCCAGTTCCAGGGAAACCATAGCACCAGGTATGCATGTTTTGCACAGATATATGCATGCAGTCAAAATACCCATACCCATAAAATAAAAGAAATAAATCTTTAAAAGAAATAGAGATTGTACGGCTGGAGAGGCTCAGAGGTTCACAGCACTTGGTGATCGAGTGTGAGGACCTGAGCTTGGGCCCCAGCACCTGTGTTGCGCAGCTTACAAATGTTTATAACTCCAGCTACAATGGATCAGACATCTTTTTATGACCTTCATGGTACATCCACATATATGTGCATGTATACTCAGGCATATACTCACAAAAACAATGGGAACAATAATAACATAAAACATAGAGGCTAAAATGGGTTCACTAGAATTGTACTTCTGATTATAAAATATAAATGACAGAAAGAAAATCATATATATATATACATATATGTGCATGTTCATACATCTGCGTGCGTGTGTGTGGAGGCTGAGGGTGACCTCAGGTGTCTTTCTAAGTTGTTTTCTACATTATTTTCTCTTTTTCTTTGTAAAAAATTTAAAAGGTTATGCATTTAGAGTGGTTGGTGTGTGTGTGTGTGTGTGTGTGTGTGTGTGTGTGTGTGTGTGAAGCTGTGAGCGTGCCATAGTGCACATATGGAGGTCTGAGGACAACTTTTTAGGAGTCAGTTCTCTCCATCCTCTTGTTTTTGAGGTACAGTCTTTTCTCCCATCCCCTTGTAGGAGTGCTGGGACTGAGGTTACTGACCTGAGGCATAAAACCCAACTCTTTTACACGGGATCAAGCTGAGGTCATCAGCGTTGAGAGGCAAGCGTTTTTACCCACTGACCAGATGGCATGTGCACAGTCTACCAAGCCAGAAAGGGGAAGAAGGGAACCCCTGACTACATGTGGCAGAGCCTGAGTGAGGTGTGGGCATCCTGAAGATGCCCTTGATCTCAAGATGCTTCTGCCTCTACCTCCTGAGTGCTGGATGGCAGATCGGCACCACTATGTCCTAACACATTTTTCTGCAACAGGCTCCCCTTCCAGAGAGAAAGCTGAAATTTATTGAGCTCATGGATGCCAGCAATTTCAAAGCAAGATGAAAATCAATGGGGCTCAGCTGGGCTTTGACTTTCTCCAAGGGAAAAGCATGAGACATGAAAGAGGAGAGACATCTCTGTAAATACAAACCAGACAAATTCTCAGGCAAGGGCAACCCTGGGTCTTGCTACTTAGGAGGTTTTGACTTTTTAAAAATTTAAACAACTGTTAAATGATTCCATGCAGATTCTAGCTGACTCTAGCTTTAATATTGAAACAGCAGCCATGTCAAAGACCCTAAAACCACATGAGCTTGGGCTAGGACTTAGAGTGCCTACAGGCCCAGCGGGCATGCTCAGTTACCATCTGCTGGCACACTGCCATTGTCCCCTTTATCATCACTCAGACATCTTAACTATGATGAGATGGACAGAGGGCATCTATGTTTTAGCTGGGATGGCCATCTTTCAGACACCTAGGCTCTGAGGTCCTCAGTTCCAAGAGTCACGCATTGACTCCTAACTAGACAAGAAGGTGTGGTCCACACGAGACAAATGTGTTCCCCTGAAGCCTTCATACTGGGCTTTCTGGGTGCTGATTAGGAAAGGCCAAGGGTTGCCATGAGTTCTCATCCTGACATTTTTGGAGGCAGGTATCTAACCATATTACTTAAACTAATGAAAAACAATGGAAAGAGAATGAGTTTCTGAGACACACTATGCACACAGCAGTAAATGAGCAGCATCAGAAAGACCTCCTGTGGAAAGTTTTTAGTTATTACTTATCACTTACTATTTGTTTTTAAAGTTTTAGATGCAAGGTCTTCTATAGCCCAGGCTGGTCTTGAACTCACTGTTGACTCTGAACTTCTGCTCCTTCTGCCTCCAGCTCCTGAGTGCTGGGTTATAGGTGTGGGCCTCCTTGCCCAGGTTGTCCTAGGCTGGGGGTGGAACTCAGGGCTTTGTACATGCATGTTCAGACCGAGTTGCACTTCCAGCCCCTCAAAGATTTGTTTTTAATTGAATTTCATCATGCGAAGAGCAGTGAACATGAGATTCTCCCTCCCTGCACATAGTGCATTTGCCTCATCGTTTTATTTGACTTTGTTTATAGAGAAACCATTTAAAAAATAGATCCAAGAGTTAGGCATGACAGTCTAACTTGGAATCCCAGCACTTGGGATCTCAGGCAGAAGGACTGTGAGCTTGAGCTTGGCCTAGACTATACAGTGAGAGTCTGTCCAACAGAAGGATAGGAAAAATGGAGCCATATGCTTTCCATGTCCTGCTCCGGCTGCTGACACAGGCTGTCTGTTCATAAGTACTCTCTCTGTGATTGGGTTGGACCTGAATGAGCAAAACTCTCCCCAGAGCTCCACGGTGGCCCACCATCACAGGATCTTGGCATGTTCCTAACAGAGAGTGTGGTTCTACTTTCTCAGCTGTCCCTCCATGGCTGACAATGTCTTTTGAATAAAATCATGTTGCCAAACCTTGAGCTCTTGCAGAGGACTTGGGATCAGTTCCCAGCATCCATATGTTGGATCACCTATCTGTAATTCCAGTTCCAGGGATCTGACACACTTTTCTGGCATCCTCAGGCGCTGTCTGAATATGATGTACATATATACATGCAGGTAAATACATAAACACATAAAACAAAAACATCGTTAAGAAAATTACATTACTAGACCCACAGGTCATCTCAAAGACTTGAGAACTATAGGGTGAACTAATGGCTGAATAGAACACTTTTTTTGGTGGCAAAATACCCCCAATGAAAATGTTACCATTTCACATGAAATATCACTGAATTGAACAATATGAAAGGTTAACTTGATGTGAATTTTACCTTGATAATAAGAAAAATAGCCTTAAAAACTTACCATTTTATGGGCTGAAGAGACAGCTCAGTAGTTAAGAGCACAGCTGCTCTTGCAGAGGGCTTGGGGGGTTCCAGCACCTACATGGTATCTCATAGCTGTTTGTATCTCCAGTTCCAAGGGATCTAGCTCCATCTTCTGGCCTCTGTTGGTACCAGACACACACATGGTGCACAGACATACATGTAGACAAAACATGAATACACATAAAATTAAAAAAATTAAGACCATCTAAGAATTTTACCATTAAATTTTTTAAATTTACCATTTTAACCATTAAAATGTACAATTGAGGGGCAAATAACATTCACAGTCAGGTCTAGTGGCACAGGCCTGTAATATTTGAGAGTTGACGTAGGGAATGAAGTCCTCTCAGCATAAAGTAAAGAGAAGGCAGCCAGATGGCTCAGTGGGTAAAAGCAATTGCCACCAAGGCTGGTGACCTGAGTTCAGACTCAGGGGTCTGAACCGAGGGAGGAGAGAACTGGTCCCCAGATGTGTGCTGTGCATAAGCACCTATCCTAAGTAAAATAAAGTAAATTTAGAAGTAGGGGGGCAAAAAGAGGGCAAGGGATGTAGCTCTCTGGTAGAGCTCTTACCTAGCATGTTTGTGGCCCTGGTCACAAAAGCCATCACCAGTCACAAAGTTAATGTATTCATGATGTTGTCAACTATCACCTGTATCTAGAGCCAGAATGTTTTGTCACCTTCCAGGAAACCCCATGCCCACTCAGAAATGGCTCCCTGTTTACCATCCTCAGCTCCTGGCCACCACTGGTCTTCATGTTTCTGTGACTTTGCTTATTCAGGCCATTTTGCAAGAATCCAGTTACATAATTTGCAGTTTTGTGAGTGGCTCATTTCTATTCTCAAGGTTCATCCAGTGCACGATGCCTTCCATTCCTTTTGTGTGGATGAATAGGGTCTGAACCTGAACTATCCCCTTCAGGCTCATCAACTGTCCCCCTCAATCTTATGAGGTTTGAATGCTTGCCCGTCAGCTGCTGCTGGTGTTTTGAAGGACCTGGAGCCTTTACAATGTAGAACCTGGCTGGCAGAAGTAGGTCAGATGAGTTAGACTCATGGAGGTTACACAGGACCCTGGTTCCAGTCATGTGCTCTCTGTATCCTGGTTTACCAGGATGTGAACAATAACACTTTTAGCCACCATAAATATATCCACCATGCTTCCCCTGCCTGATGGGCTGATGGGCTGATGTCCTGTGAAACATGAGCCAAAGCAAACCTTTCCTCCCTTTAGTTGTCTGACAGGTAATTTTGTTGTGTGGATGAAAACATAGTACATACATGGACGATAAGATCCCATTGCTTTGACTTACATAGGACCTGGATAGGCTAGAGACATGGAGCCTATGAGGCCTGCAGGTCAAGGAAGATCCTGGATTTAGGTTTTACCAGGGTGTTACTATGATCAGGTTACCAGAGTTGGGTCCCTTTGTTTCTTTCTTTCTTTCTTTCTTTTTTTTTTTTTTTTTTGGTTTTTCGAGACAGGGTTTCTCTGTATTGTTTTGGAGGCTGTCCTGGAACTCGCTCTGTAGACCAGGCTGGCCTCGAACTCATAGAGATCCACCTGCCTCTGCCTCTGAGTGCTGGGATTAAAGGCATGGGTCACCAGTGCCCGGCGCCTTTGTTTCTTCATTTGTAAAATGCAGATTTTCAGTGACACCCATGTGTCAGACAGGCAATGAAGTATGAACAAGAATTCCTGAAAGATGTGTCTGTAAAGGTGGATTGATGAAAATTTCTGAAGACTGTGAGGTTTGGAATGTTGCAAGACATAACCTAAGTACAGTTTACATTGGGCTGTCTTTAGCCCACTTAAAACCCATTTCTTGACTCCCTCTCTGTTGGACCTAACATTCTAACTGCAAATAAAATCCTTTTGGAGCCAGGAGTGGTGGTACATACCTTTAATCCTAGCGATTGTGAAGCAAAAGAAGGATCTCTGAGTTTGGGCACGTTCCAGGACAGCTGTGGCTACACAGAGAAACCCTTTCTGGAAAAAAAAGCAAACAGCAAAACAACATCCCCCAAAGAAAGGAAGGAAGGAAGGGGGGAAGGAAGAAAAGAAGAAAAAACCTGAGGTCTAGAGTTGAGACCCCCCCACTTTGCAATAACCACTTACTTAATGTTTCCATCAATGTAGTTTAAAAACAAAACAACAAAAAACCAAAGCACCTTGATGGGGGTTGGAGAGATGGCTCAGAGGTTAAGAGCACTGGCTGCTCTTCCAGAGATCATGAGTACAATTCCCAGCAACCACATGGTGGCTCACAACCATCTGTAATAAGAATGGTGCCCTTTCCTGGCCTGCAGGCATGCAGGCAGAACACTGTATACATAATAAATAAATAAATAAATCTTAAAACAAGACAAAAAAATCTTGATTGGGGGCTGGAGAGATGGCTCAGTGGTTAAGAGCACTGGCTGCTCTTCCAGAGTTCCAGAGTTTGATCCCAGCAACCATGTGGTGGCTCACAACTATCTATAGTGGGATCTGATACCATCTTCCACCATAAAGGTGCACATACAGATAGAGCACTTATATACATAAAATCTAAAAAAAACCCACCTTGATTCATGATCTTCTTTGTTCTGTAAGTTTAAAGAAAATCTTTATAAAACTTCTTCCATTGGACATGGAGAGGTGGTTCAGTGGTTAAGAGCTCTGGTTGCTCTTCCAGAGATCCAGGTTCAACTCAGCATCCACATGATGGCTCACAATGGTCTGTAACTGAAATCCCAGGGGATCTGATGCCCTTTGCAGTCCTCTGAAGAAATCAGGCAGAGACGTGGTACACAGATATGGAATTTGGTGTAACCTAAACTGTATTCCTAGGTCACCAGCACTCATACTTGGCTCTAGAATAAATTATCTCTTATTCCCTTTTAATGCTAGAGATGTGTTTTTGTGTTAACAGAAGGTTAGGTTGTTTGCATATGCGGTGAGAGCCCTGGCTTTGCCCTTTGTTTTTGCATGAAGTCCAGAGCCTCACACATGTGCTGTTACTCTCCTATCCAGTTACAATCCTAGCCCGAATCTTTGTAAAAACTAGCAATGGTTTTCTCCATCTGCTTCCATTTCCACACACGTTCTAATAGCATCCTTGTGGTTTGGTATCCATTTTCCAAAGTTTGATCCAGCACAGGGCCCTCTTTAAGTCAGGACCACTTCGTCAATCAGGATCTGATCACATGGCAGACTGAGCTTCCCTGGACCAGGCAGGGAGCCCTGGGTCCTATCAGCCTGCTGCCACTGTCTGCAAGGCTCTTAGCTGGGGAGACAGAAGCCAAATGCTTCCCAACGATCCTGGAAAATTAGTTTAGCACTGTCTGCCAGGTCCAGTGACTCAAAGGCAGCCAGGCAAGCCACAGCTTATTGGCTCTGGAGTGGGAACAAGAACAATGTTGTCATGAATGCAAAGCAGGACAGGAGAACTGGGAGGCAGGGCAGGTAAGGCTTCCCAGCTTGCTTCTAGGGTCCTTTCCAGATGACACAGGGTTTAGATTGTAGAGAAACCAAAGACTCTTAGGCAGAAGGAGTATAAGGTTGGTGGAGGGCACTTATACCAAAGGGGCATCCTGTCCAGGCAACTTACCGTGTGACCTTGGGTAGGTAGTTTAACTTCTCTGAGAGTCATCTCCTCATTGTTCACAGGAATGTGATAATAGTGACTGAGGTTGACATGAGGATGAGGAAGATGTTGCACATAAATGCTAAGCTTAGCATTAAAGACATAAGGAGGAACACAGGACCAAAGGAGGAACACAGGGCCAAAGGTAAGATGGGAGCCTGCAAGCTCCTGCGATGAAACTCCATGACCAGGAGGAATTTGGGGGAATCAGGACTCATTTCACTTACACTTTCAGACCACAGTTCATTACTAAGGAAGGTCGCAGCAGAAACTCAAATAGGGCAGGAACCTGGAGGTAGGAGTTGGTGATTACTGCCTTCCTCAGCCTTCTTTCTTTCTCTTTTTAAAAAAAAGACTTTATTTGTTACATATACAGTGTTCTACCTGCATACTTTCTGGCACACCAGAAGAGGGCACCAAATCTTATTTTAGAGGTTGTGAGCCACCATGTGCTTGCTGGGAATTGAACTCATGACCTCTAGAAGAGCAGTCAGCACTCCTAACCTCTGAGCTCTTAACCTCTTTCTCATAAAACCCAGCACCACCAGCCCAGGGATTGACCCACCCACTGTGGGCTGGGCCCTCCCCCATCAACCACTAATTAAGAAAATGCCTTACATCTGGATCTTATGGAGGCTTTCTCTAAATTTCTCTCCGTTCAGATAACTCTAGGTTGTGTCAAGTTGACATAAGGCTAGCCAGCAAACCTCCTCCCTCTCATTTCCCTTCTTCCCCTCCCCTTCTATTCTTTTTCCTTCCCCTATCCTTTTCCCCTTTGTTTTGCTTCCCTTTGCCACACACTTTGGTCAAAAGATTTGGAGAAACCAAACTGGTACTGCAATGATGATAGCCGATGCTATAGAAGATACAATATATTTATTTACCAGAGAGAGAGAGAGAGTCACACAAGCTAGGAGTTAGAAGTGTGGCTGGCTTCCAAAAAGGGAGGTCCTTTTTCCTTTCACTTCTTTTTATCTCTACCTGTGCTAATTTACTTGTCCCCACCCTCATAATAGCTTTCTGATGAGATTAAGATCCACTTAAAAGGAAGGAACTCATCCTGGAACTATAAACCTGACCAAGAACTTGTGGCTAGAGAGAATGCCTGGGCATCCTACCTTTAGGTAGTTACATGACATCTCCTTGACTCTGTAGTGACCAGTCCTCTATTTTAGCAGCCATTACAGGCTAACATGTGCTTGCATGACCTTGCCGCTCCTGTCCTGGTCACTAAGGTCAGATGCCCTCCTCGTGGCAAGGAACCAATCAGAAGTTAGCTGGCAGCCAGGCGGTGGTGGTGCACGGCTTTAATCCCAGCACTCGGTAGGCAGAGGCAGGTGGATCTCTGTGAGTTTGAGGCCAGCCTGGTCTACAGAGCGAGTTCCAGGACAGCCTCTAAAACAATACAGAGAAACCCTGTCTCGAAAAACCAAAAAGAAAAAAAGAAGTTAGCTGGCAGGGCTGTGCTTTACGGCTCTGGGTGTGCTTTACGGACACAACAGTGACGTGCAAAACATAACAACTGCCCTGGGAGGGCCTATGGACCATAACAACCAGTTGACCAATCAACATAGGGCAGGTAACCCAAACCTGGAAGCACACCAATCCTGAGACTGTTTCATACCCCTAGACACTCTCTACATAGTCCTGGGTGGAACTCACTGTGTTGGCCAGGATGGTTTTGAACTCACAGAGATCCACCTGCCTCTGCCTCCTGAGTGCTGGGACTAAAGTCATGGGCCACCACATCCAGCCACACAGTTTTTTAAAAACTCCAGGGGCTGAGGATGAAATTCAGAGGTAGGGTGCTTGCCTAGCATGCATAAGTTCTTGGGTTTGATTCCCAGCACCACAAAACAACTCCCCCTTCCCCACCACAAACAAAAAAATCTCAGCAAGCAGAAAAATGGTGTTTAGCAGACAACGGAGGAGGGTACGTGAGCAGTGATTTGGGGTACTGAAAAGTGATCAAGACCCATGCACAGCACTGTGGTTGTGTTTAACATTTTCAATTGCACATTTAAAATGGTCACGATGGTAAATACATTTAGTGTTCTTATTAACATTAAAAATATGACTATCTAGCCAAAATGTCAGATGTCAAAAATTCAGTAATGGTCTATGTAAATGTCAGATGTACTATTTTTCTGTATGAATGTGTTCTCCAATAAACAGAAGTGTATTTTAAAAATTCTACTAGTCCTAGATTCTGTATTTTCATGGTGCCTGGACATGATCTCAAATGAAGCTTTATATATGATATCTAGAAAATATTTCATAGTTGGGCCTAGTGGTACAGGCCTGTGTTCCTAGTTACTTGGGAGGCCAAAGTAAGAAGATCACAAGCCTTGGCTATAGAGGGAGTTCAAGGCCAGCTTGGTCTACAAAGGGAGTTCAAGGAAAGCCTGACCTACAGAGGGAGTTCAAGTCAAAGTTGGGCAATTTCATGATACATCATCTTGTAAGAAAAAGTAAAAAGAGAGCATGGATGTAGCTTAGTGATGGAATGTGGGAGGACAGAGGTCCTTGTGCTCACAGATAAGCCTTAGGGGAACCAGTGGTGTCGAGCACACAAGGTTGTCTCTCCAAGGGGAGAGACCTCTGACCTGTTTTCTGCCTTCTGGGAATGGATGTGGCTAATAGCCTGGTGACCTCTGTGCTATCTGTGAGTACAAGCCCACATCAGATCCTTGCCCAGCCCCTTACTATGAGCTTGTCAATCTATAGACCCATCTTTATGAAAGATGCTACAGTACTCTATAAAGAGTGTTGATGTAGTTGTGTCTTAAGCTTTATTGTGCTCATGGGGTTGAATTAATTGTCTCCCTTGAGCCCTGAGGCTGAAACTGATGAACGTCTAGTTCCAGTGTGACTGGGCCAGGCACACTGTAGCCTGGAGCTGGAAGACCACTGTGGAAGGTGGGTACTAAGATTCTATTTGAAAATCACTTTCTGAGAGGAGGGGAGGACTCTGAGAATGGGCTTTTCAATAAAGTGGAAACCTGCCCAAGGTGATGCAGGTCTCAGTCATGTTATTGGCTCTTCTGGAACCTGGAGTGCTCAGAGCAAGCATGAAGGAAGGGCAGATGCTGAGGCACCAGGCATGTGGAACCCAGTAACACAGTTAATCTGGTCCCTGGATCCAGACACTCTTTGATTTTGCAATAAGTGACACAAGTCAGTAAGTTCCCCACACTTTTGCCGAAGCCAGTTTAAATGTCACTGTAAACAAAAAGTATAACATAGCTCATTCAAGCCAGGTTTGGGAGTTAGGAAGCCAGGCATGTCAACACGAAGGCCAGCATTTCCTCCACTGCACATATGAAAAGCTTAGCCATGACCTGAACATATACTGTGTGTCCCCTAGACTTAAGAACCAGTGCAGGTGACTCGTGGAGAGCACATGACACATGGGTGAACAGTCACAGCCTCCCATCACTATGGAGGATAGAGGTACTGCAACCTGCTCAGCCAGGCTAGGTTCCTGGACCTTCATTCTGTTCTCCCCAGTGTTAGTCCAAAGTGGGCCCGCCAAAATGGTGGACAATATGCTGCTGACAATGTCCTAAATGACAGCCTGGGTTCAACTCAGGCTGGACTCTGACTGGGTAAATGGTAGGATTGCTACCAGGTAAATAAGAGCCCAAACTCAACATTCCTCAGAATTCTAGTGAAGGGGGTTTCTGTTTGTCAAGAAAAGACATTACTTCCTGTATCTACCCCACCCCAGAATGGTCTACTACCTTGGACAAAGGTCATCTAGTTCCTCATTAACTCAAACAGTCTGCAACAGGTCAAAGCTCTTATACTGGGTCCCAGGCTGCCCTGGCTCACACCCCTCCTTCACTGCCAACTGTCCCCATAAAGCTGACAAGGCTTTCCCAGTACACACCATTCTTTGCCCCTTGAGAAATAACAGCTCAACAGTTTGATTCCCCAAATAAACTGTCTTCCTACCCACATTGTGGTCTAGTTCGGTGGATTCACTGAGCCTTTGCCTATAACCCAGGATCTCATGAAAATTTCAGAAATGTGCACCTGCTCTCTATTCAGGAGATGTTTTTGTGTGTGTGCAGAGATTCAGGTCTGGAAATTTGATGGGCTGACATACTCAGACAGAAATGACTTGTAGCCAAATGCCAGAGTGACAATGTCACTGGGCTGCAATGACTTAGCAGTGAGAGAATGCTTTCCCATGTCTCAGAATCTGCTGCCCAATCAAAGTCTGTCTGGGGGGCATTTTCTAAAGAGCCTAGAAGAAGTGGGGTGGTGTTGCCCTATCTTGTTAGTTAGTGTGAAGATTTGATTGTTAGACACAAGACTCAAAATCAGTGTGTGTGTGTATTTGTGGTAGGAGATAGCTTGTTTGATTTAGAGTCCTCTGAGGACCTACCTGAGTTTGGCTCCCATGTGAAAACTGGGTGCAGTGGTGGGTGATTGTAATTCCATTGACGGGGAAACAGAGACAGATGGCTCCCTGGGGCCCATTGGCTAGGTAGTTTAGCAGAGTGGACGAGCTCCAGGTTCCTTGAGAGATTCCATCTCAAAAAACTAAGATGGAGAGGACAGCAGGATGGCTTAGGAGTCAAGGCGCCTGCCACCACGCCCGACAACCCGAGTTGAATTCTCAGAGACCACAGGGTAGAGGGAAGGAGAGCGTCAGCTCTGTCAGTTGTCTCGTACTCTTCACACATGCGCCACAGCAATGCTCCTCCCCCTAAAATAAATCAAATTTTAATTAAGTAAAAACAAAGTGAATGAGAGACACTGGATTGTAAAGAGAAGCTTTTTCCTTGAGAGAAACCTTCCCGCCGTCCTGGTTCTAGAGCCGCATCAGTCCCAAATAAACACACAGGAGGCTATATTCATTATGAAGCTGTTGGCCTTGCTTGTTTCTTCCTGGCTATCTCTGACTTAAGTAATTACCCCATGATTGTTAATCTATGTATTTCTCTTACCGGAGACGTTTCCGGGCTTCCTACCCCATGGTGTTACTTCTCAACTCTCCTGTGTTTCTCCTTCCCAGAGTCCTCCTGGACTCCTAGTCCTTCCTATCTTGGTTCCCTATTGGCTCAATAGTGCTTTATTGACATAAGACTTCCCCAACACTGGATGTCACCAACCTTTGGCATTTATGAATGTACATGCACCCAAACACACAACACACACAATAAGTAATGATAATAATCATAATAATAATTAATATTAACAAGATGAAATTTTGTTTCTGTCTCCCATGAAAGCTGCTGGCCTGACAGCTCTTCCCAGCTGTTCTCCTGAGCCCAGGATGCTGACTCCCACCTGCAGGTTTGAAGGTGAGGCATTCCTCTTTTAAGGGTATGCTACAGATGTCCAAAGAAGAGAAGAAGGCTCATCTGTTAAAAGCACCTACTGCTCAGTCATGACTAGTGAAGTTTGCATTCCAGGTTTCATATAGAGCAGCTCACAAACACCTGTAACTCTAGCTCCAAGAGATCTGATACCCTCTTCTGGCCTCTGAGGGTACATATACATGTGTACACACACTCACATATACACACACATCCATATACACACATAAAATAAATTGTCAAAAAACTATAGAATTTGAGTCTGGTTAACTTTGGTGCAAAATGTTTTTACTTTCTTGCAAGTTTTTAAAAAAATAATAAAGTTTATAAAATTAAAATAAAAAAGGAAATTGGTCAAGTTCCCTTGGCCAGAACTTAGTCACGTGACCACCCAGAGCCACAGCAGCTCATTATTCTAGGCAGCTGCATGTCCAGCTGAGGAACTGGAAGCCTGTTGCTGAACATTGTAGACTCTCACCTCAGACTCAATGATTTTGCCCAAGTGATTCTTCCATAAGGGTGTATGGACTAAGTAGCCCTTCTCTAAACTGTGATAACCAAAACCTGCAGGCATCAGTCAATGTCCCTATGAAGTCCAGGTGACCTTTGGCTGAGAACTACTACTGTGAAGGGAGATATGAGAAATAGGGAGATATGGACAACAGCTGTTTCTGCCAGTTTCTGGGGTGTTCTTTCTTTTCTCCTAAAAGGCAGAAGAGGGTGACACCTAAGAATACTTAGAATTCAAGTCGACCTGACTCCAAATTCCACCCTTGGTTCCATATGAACCATAATTCTTTCCTGAAGAAAAACTGACTCGGTTGCTAGGTGCATAGAAACAAGAGTTGGTAAGAATGTTCAGCACAGTTACAAGAATCCCTTCCCTGGGACATTAAACAACATCCACTCCTCTTAAGGTCTCAACAACAAACCAAAGTGTGATTCTAACAGAGCCCATCAAGGGATTAAATGTGTTCACTGGGCTTTCCTGAGCATGGATGAGGGGTTACTTTCAATTCTTTTTGAGATGGGGTTTCTCTGTGTAGCCCTGACTGTTCTGGAACCTGCTCTGTAGATCAAACTGGCCTCGAACTCAAGAGATATACCTGCATCTTCCTCAAACCTTGAGCCATGATTGACCTCAGAAACTCTATGTTGCCAAGGATTATCTTGAACTTTTGATTTTTCTACTTTTGTCTCTCAAATTCTGGGAGTACAGACACATGCCACCTCACAGCTTACACAGTTTCTGGATCTTGAACTCAGGGCTTTACGTGTGTTAGACAATCATTCTACCAACTGAGCTGCAACTCCAAGTCGTCAATAGCTCTTTGGATGTTTTTCTTTAATTAAAAGATTCTGGTTCTCCAAGACACATTACTGCCATCTGCTGAATTTGTCAAAGCAAAGACACAAATCTATGACATCTGTACAACAATGTGAACAACAGGCTGTAGATGCAGGCTGACCTTGCACAGTGCACAGCCCACTCAGCTGGGAGCACTAGACTCAATGTAGGGGACAGAAACTGCAGTCAGATGTTTATTGTATGGTAGTTCAATAAATAACATGGGTTCCTGGGATTGTGACCTTTGTGGCCTCTGGAATAGGGAGATGTTGGATGCCTGGAACTAACCAGTTTGGGTTGACAAGCACCAGGTCAAGAGAAAGGCTAAGTTTTTCTTTGTCTTGCTTCTTTTGGTTCTTAGGGTGAGTCCTGGTTCTTGATTTCATGGCCCCTGCAGAGGGTTGTTTTGAGGCTACCAAAGAGGGTGCCTTCACAATTGTTGTAGAGGGTACCTTCAGGTTATCTGCAGAGGGTGTCTTTATGGTTGATGCAGAGGGTGCCTTCATGGTATCTGCAGAGGGTGTCTTTATGGTTGATTCAGAGGGTACCTTCATGGTATCTACAGAGGATGTCTTCATGGTTGATACAGAGGGCACCTTCAGGGTATCTGCAGAGGGTGTCTTCATGGTTGATACAGAGGGTACCTTCATGGAATCTGCAAAGGGTGTCTTCATGAGTAATGCAGAGGGTACCTTAATAGCATCTGCAAAGGGTGTCTTCATGAGTGATGCAGAGGGTACCTTCATGGCATTTGTAGAGGATGCCTTCGTAACTGATATAGCAGGTACCTTCATGAGGTCTGTAGAAGGTGTCATCATGGTTGATGTAGAGGGCATCTTCATGGTATCTGTAGACAGCATCTTCATGGTTGATGTAGAGGGTACCTTCATGGTATCTATAGAGGATGTCTTCATGTTTGATGCAGAGGGTATCTTAATGGTGTCTTCAGAGGATGCCTTCATGACTGATATAGAGGGTACCTTCATGGTATCTGCAGAGGGTACCTTCATGATTGATTCAGTGGGTGAATTACTAGGAGAGCACAGGGTTGGGTTGATACTGTTTCTGAACCCATATGTCTGATCAATCAGTTGAAGCCTAGCTGTGGAATCCTCAGGGATGTAGACTTTTGTGGCCTTGGGAATAGGGATATGTTTCAGCAGCTCTGGGGCCAGAAGCTTTCCTACTGTAAGGGGACACAGGTCCAGGTGGTAGAAATTTTTAGGCTCAGAAAGATAGCACCCACAATTCTCTGGAGACTTCTTGGACCAATTTCCTACCAAGTCCGGCGTTTTGAGGAGGGATCCTTTGGACTTGTTGGTCTTGAAAGATTTGGTGATATGTTTGGGGGCTTCTGAAGATGTCTGGTACAGGATGTAGGTCAATGGCTTTGAGCCTGGGGAAATGTTCTTGGCTGTCATCATAGGGGGATGTCCTATGACTCGTTGAGTGACTTTAGTCTGGGTCAGGGATCACAGGAGGCAAGTGGTTCATGGGTGGTGGGTGTGATACAGAGGTCCCTGGAGATGCTGTCACTGAGTTGACCTCAAAGGCTACTCCATTCCTACAGGAAAAGAAATTTGTGATACTGAAGCAGGAATTCTAGGGAAACTCTCCCAGAAAAGAGGTTCTCTTTTTTCCTACTTCCCAATCATTTATCTAGTTATTCTTGCATTTATTCATATGTTCATTCATTCCCTTCTCATTTCCTTGTAGGTTGATTTATATATTCAACCATTCATTCTACACCATTAATTGACTCATACTTTCATTAATTTATCCAATAAATGCTGAACCTGTTGGAACTGGAAACATCTACAAGGGTTATGTTCATGCCAGTTATACTGACAAGGGCTTAACACTAGCTTAAGGGCTGGGGAGATGCTTGGTGGTTCAGGGATGGGGAGATGTTCTGTGGTTCAGCGATGAGAAGATGTTCAGTGGTTAAGAGCTCTTGATACTCTTGCTGAGAACCTGAGTTCAATTCCTATCACCCAAATGTCAGCTTAAAACCATTTATAACTCCAGTTCCAGGGAACTGGTCTCCATGGGCATCAGGCATGCATACAGTTCATATGCAGACATGCAAGTAAAATGCTCATACACATAAAATAAAAATAAATAAATCTTTTAAAAATTCAGCTTATACCTCTTAAAATTTTCCTGAGGAAAGTAATTATTATAGACTGAATATTTGTAACCCTACCCCATGTTCCTGTTGAAGACTGCATTTAGGAGGTGTCATGTAGCAATTTCTTTAGACCTGGAACGTTCCATGTGTCCTGGAGGTAAGCTCCTTAAGACTCAGAAAATTCTAAAGGGAGGATATAAAGACTGATACTGTAAAAAAAACTCTCTGGATTCAGGAAGCCCCTGAAACTTAACTGATTCACAAGGTTCCACTCCCTTCAAACTTATATGAATATCAGGCGTTGTTATATGAGCAGACACTTTGAGCACTCAATAGCTTTTCCTATCTAAAGTTCAAAAAATGCTACCACAATCCTACCAAAACACAGTTAGGTCTGTCACAGCAATGCCCCATGATCTGGTATCAATTTCTGTCATAGAGTTTCTATTGCTGTGGTAAAACACCATGACCAAAAGTAACTTGGTCAGGAAAGGGTTCATTCCATTCCACCTCTCAGCTTGTAGTCTGTCACGCAGGGAAGTTAAGGCCGAAACAGATGCAGAGGCCATGGAGGAGCGCTGCTTATTGACTTGCTCCCCATGAGTTACTCAGCCTGTTTTCCTGTGAACTAGGACCACTAGTCCAGGGGTGGCCCCACCCACAGTAAGCTGGGTCTTTCCATATCAATACTTCAGAAAGTGCCCAAAGACTTGTATACAGGTCAATCTTATGGAGGGGTTTTCTTAACTGAGGCTCCTTCTTGTCAGGTGACTCTAGCTTGTGTCATGTTGACAGGAAACGAGTCAGGCCAGCTGCTGAGGAGAGAAGGCTCTCCAACCGATAGAGCTGCCTGCAAGTTGAGTAAAGAGCTCCAGGGCTCTAACTTTATGAACTGTCACCTGTATTGGTGTGAGCTCATGGTGATACAAATTGCTCTTGTAGAAAAACCCCTTACTCATACTTTGTAGGTAATCCCAGTGAACTCATTGGTTTACCAAGTTAGACTTTGATCATACTGTTACTTTGGTCTGTCATTGGTTCTCTATCTGGGATGAGTTGATATTTGTTCGTGTTTTCCCGGGAAGGATGCCATACAGCAAGAGGTTATGGGGGTGGGGCCCTGTGGTGGGATTGTGTCTTAAGTAAGAAAAAGAAGGAAGACCAGAGTGATCTCTTCCTTTTTCATCTCCCCACCCCCACTCTGGCTCATTCCCTCTGCCACATAAGGACACAACATGAATACAGCCACAAAGAAAGCCTTACCTGTAGCAGAGCCATTTGGCACTTGCTTCTGTGTTTCCAGTCTTCAAAACTGTGAGGAATAAATGTCTTCCGTTTAAACCATTCAGTTTAAGGTGTTTTGTTACAGCAGCTTCAGCTGACTAATGCACAATTAAGATCACATTCTTATTTTTGTATTTTGGAGGAGGGTACTGGAGGTGAGGTATCTATCATTCATGTCAGGCAAGCACTCTAATATTGAGTTGCTTCCCAGCGCTAATGCCCGACTCCCCTGACTTCTCTGAGGCAGGGTTACTCTGCATAGCCCTGGCTATATTGGAACTCACTCTGTAGACCAGGCTGGCTTCTAACTCAGAGATCTAACTGCTCCTGCCTCCCAAGTGTTGGGATTAAGAGTATGCCACTACCACCCAGCCTAATTCCCCATTTTTATAGGTAAGCTGTTTTTACAGTTTGTGAATGCCCCCAAAGGCCCAGGTATTGAAGGCTGGGTGCCCAGCTTGTGGTGCCACTGGGAGGGGGCAGAACATTTAAGAGGTAGGGCCTGATTGAAGGAAGTTAGGTCGTTGAGGCATATCATTGAAGGGGATAGCAGGCCCTGTCCTCCCTTTCTGCCCCCTTCTCTCTGCTTCTCCCCTGACTCAAGGCAAGCAACTTCCTCTATCCTACCTTCCTCACTGTGATGTGTTGCCTTGTCACAGGACTGAAGATGATAGGGTCAAGCAACAAGGTCTGAGACTTCTGCAACCATGAGCAAAACGGACACAAGCATCTCTGTCTCTGTCTGTCTGTCTGTCTGTCTGTCTGTCTGTCTGTCTGTCTGTCTGTCTGTCTCATATGCTGAGGATGGAGTCCAAGTCCTGATGCTTTGTGTTTGAGTTATATTCCCAGATTTATATTCCTTTTCTTTTTTTCTCTTTCTTTTTTGATAGTATCTCCTGTGGCCTGGAACTTGCTATTCAGAGATCCACCAGCCCAGTCTCCCGAGTGCTGGGATTAAAGGCATGCATCACTATACCTGGTTCCTTTCATTTTTTAAAGTTGAGTATCTCAAGTATTTTGCCACAGCAATGTAAAGCTGACTAACATAGCATTCTCCACAGAGCTAGGCATCAGCAAAGCATGGTTTGGAATCCAGGCAGGTAGTTCTCAGAGTGTGACCTCTTCCCTGCTATGCTGGACCACCTTCTGAAAACAAGGCCACCTCTCTGTTCCCAAGCCACACTTTAATGGGGTAAGTACTACCCACTAAGAGATCAGAATACTGGGCAGGTCTAAGACTCAGGGACCTCACCAACTGCTGTGGGAATCATGGGGCAGGCTCTCTTACTTACCTGAGGGAGATGTGGGTGACATGAAGGTTCCCTTGTTTACTGGCTAATCATACCCTCCTTATCTGTGACATCAAATCCATGTCTGGAAGAGGTCTTCATGCACCTATGCAGTGACTTGATGACTCAGTCACCACTGAGCACTAACTGTGGCATCAGGGTTAGAGAAAGGGGAAAATTATCTCTGTCCATCTGGAGTGCACAATCCAGTGAATGAGACAGCAGGGTGGCCATGCACAAAGCCATTTCACACAGCTCCCCTTACCCCTCAGAGCTCCTGTCTTGGTCTTTGAGGCCCATGCTCCACGTAGCTGTGGGCTACAAGGGTCAGTGAGTTGGGAATCCTGGCTCTAACCTGCTTGGCCTCAATTCCATCAAGCTGTATATTCAGCTCTGAACCTTTATTTCCTAGTATCTAACATGGGATAGTGCTAGGTAAACTCTTAATGCTATTAATCTAGTCATCTCCCACATCCATTTTCCACTTTCTCCACAGTCAAGAAGTCTGATGGCACAGTGGCATATCATTTAAAAAATTTATTGCATTTTAAATTAACTCTGTGTGTGTGTGTGTGTGTGTGTGTGTGTGTGTGTGTGTGTGTGTGTGTACAGCATGTGAGTAGAGGCCAGAGGATACCTTGCAAGAGTCTGTTCTCTTCCTCCACCATGAGAGTGCTGGCAATCAAACTTAGTCAGGCTTAACAGCAGGTTCCTTTGCTTTCTGGGCCATTCACCAGCCCCTTGTCAGTGTTTTAACAAATGAATTGATTAGTCAGTTAATATCATTGTGTGTGTGAGAGTTTAGATGCGTGCATATGACAGCACATGCGTGGAGGTCAGAGGGCAGCTTGTGGAATTTGGTTCTCTCATTTCACTTGCTCTGAGGTAGGGTCTCTCTTGTTGCTGCTTGGCTGAGTGCTCTAGGCTAAGCTGGTCCTCAAGCTTTCAGACGGTTCTTCTGCCTCTGCCCCTCCCCTTGCCCTAAGAGTGCTGGGATTACAGACGCTCCGGCATCTGGCTTTTTATGAGTTCAGGGGTTCAAACTCAAGCTGTCTTTTACCTGCTGAATCATCTTGCAGACCCCAGCCTCACCACTCTTGTCCACCATTCCAGGCCTCCTTTTCAGGGAGACGTGGTGACTTGACTAAGTCCTCGTCTTTGGACAGTGAGCCCAAGTGTAGTGGGTAAACATAGGCATCTCTCACTTCCAAGCCAACTTCCTGCTCCACCCTCTCTCCTTCCCATGAGTGAGTGGCAGTCAGGGAGGGTACCATCTATGACATAGAACAAAGTGAAAAGAAATTTGACCCCACATGACTGTGTACTCATAGTCATTTCACTTGCCCAGACCACTAACCTCTGAAGCCTCCCAAAAGCTAGAAATAAAACCCCTAATGGTCTGAGCCATGTTGCTTTGGGATTTCTTTTTTTCCTTTTTTTCTTTGAGACAGGGTTTCTCTGTATTGTTTTGGAGGCTGTCCTGGAACTCACTCTGTAGACCAGGTTGGCCTCAAACTCACAGAGATCTGCCTGCCTCTGCCTCCCGAGTGCTGGGATTAAAGGCGTGCGCCACTAACGCCTGGCCTGGGATTTCTTTGTTACTTTGCACAAGTACATGGAATACAGGACATGGGTTGTCTGCGGTTTTATTATTCATTCTTGTCTTCCCTTTGTGTTAGCTTCTCCTGCCCCAATTTAGCTATAGATGACAAGCACTGTCATTTTGGGGTTTTGCCTACTTCTCTAAGAATGGGTTATCTCCCCGTGGGGCTCATCAGATGGGGAGCCAGTGTGACATCAGAAAGACGGTGGTAGAACCCCATCCCATTGTCAAGAGGCTACTGCATCATCTCCTCCCAAGAGGGGTGCCCTCCCAGAGTGTCCATCTTCACAGTGAGCAGAAACACACCTCGAATAATCACCATGGGAGGATAGTCTCGTGATTGTGGGATCCTTGCATCTGTGAAAAAAATAAAAATAGTGATGATAAATGAGAAAGTCTGTCTCTTCAAGCATATTCAACTCACTCTGGCCAGGTGGGTGATACTCACCCTCTCTCTCCTCTTTCCTTCTCTGTCTCCTTTCCACTTCACTCTCTCTCTCACTTTCCCAGGATCTTGTCGTGCCAGGAAAGCACTCTGTCATGGAGCTGTACCTCTGGCCCCTATCATTTTCTGCTTTGTTTTAAGACAGGGTTTCACACTGTAGTCTAAGCTGGGCTTGAATTTGTGATCCTCCTGCCTCAGCCTTCTGAGTACTGGGATTACAGGTGTGTACTATCTTACAGGTATGTACCATTGTATCTCCTTCTAGTGTTTTCTGGCATGCATGAGTGCGCACACGCACGCAAGCGCGCACGTGTGTGTGAGTGTGTGTGTATACATGATGCACACTTGGAGGTCAGAGGACAACTTGCTTAGAGTCAGCTCTCTCCTACTGTGTGGGTCCTTGGGAATCAAACCAAAGTTATCCGACTTGGCATTTTGACTGTAAGTGTACTTATCCATTGAGTTATCTCACCACCACCCCCTCTTTCAGATATAGGGTCTCCTGGTGTTGACCTATGAACTCCTGGGGCACAAACCATCCTCCCACTTGACCTCTGGAATTGCTGGGCCTACTGGGGCATGCCATCATGCCCAGCTATTATTAACCCATCACCACTTAACAAATGAGGAACTGAGACACAGACAGCACAGCAAGCCCAAGATCATACGGTCTGCAAGTGGGAGAATGGAGTAGGCATATGCTCTATAGTACAATTTCACTGATGCAAAATTCAGTTGCCGCTGGGCGGTGGTGGCATACACCTGTAATCCCAGCACTCGGGAGGCAGATGCAGGCAGATCTCTGTGAGTTTGAGACCAGCCTGGTCTACAAGAGCTAGTTATAGGACAGCCTCCAAAGCCACAGAGAAACTTACCATGAACTCACAGGGAATCCACCTGCCTTCCAAAGTGCTGGGATTAAAGGCATGTACTTCCATGCATAGCCTAAATGACACTTCTTTAGATGTGTCTCATGCCCATAGAGAAAGAATTCCTTCCTCCTTATTGTTCCAGGAATACATGTGGCTTAGAAATGAGACGGGAGAGATGGCTTAGTGGTTAAAACCACTGACTGTTTTTCCAGAGGACCTGGGTTCAATTCCAGCACCTACATGGCAGCTCACAACTCTCTGTAACTCTAGTTCCGGGGTACCTGGCACCCTCATAGAGACATACATGTAGGCAAAAACACCAATGCAGATAAATAAAAACTAAAAAGAAAAGAAATGAGACTTTGCGAATCTTAGGTCAGGCCTTCTGTGTGTGTTGGCTTCTCAGGTATGAATCAGGTCAAAAGCCATGGCCCAGGGACTGGTGTGAGGCTCCATCCGTAACATGCTTGCTGCATAAACATAGGGATCTGAGTTTGGGTCTCCAGAACCCACACAAAAGCTGGGCACTGCAGCACTGGGGGAAGAGACTGATGGGTCTTGGGTTCACTGGCCACTCAGACAAATCAGTGAACTATGAGTGAGGGACCTTGTCCTAAAAAACGAGGTGGAAATCGATAGAAGAATACACCCAGCATCTAACTGTGGCCTTCACACATACCCATACGGATGAATGCACACGGCTATGTGTCCCCACTAAGAGTGTAAAAGGTCTTTTTCATAGTGTCATCTTCAATACCAGGTATTTTTCTGTCCTTTTACCTTCTATTCATTGTAAGGGCAACATGGAACTTTTTGTTGCTGTTTACACTTCTCTTTCTCTTACTGTGGAGTCCAAGCACTGTTTCATGTGGCTACTGGACACTTGGGTCTCCTCCAGGGACACTTTGGAGCCTCAGGGGCTGCACAGCTCTGACAAACATACTGGAGTCCCATTTTCGTGTTTCCTAATATTTGCATACCTTTCCTCCTAATGCCTTCTCTCAAAAAGCCAGACCTGGCTGGCATCTGCCTGTGCCTGATGAAGGGCACTGAGTCTCTTTGTAGTCATTCCCTGTAGTTGGAAATCATATAGAACAAATTGCAGAGTGCCTGGAATAAATATGTCAGTATTTCTAAACTGTGGTGACTGGTTGTTAATCTGGTGCCTTGCTGTGGGCCAGGTTCCTGAGAATGACTGCTCGCAGGCTGTGGAGGCTGTGTGATCTGGCAAACCTGCCCCCAAAGCCTCATTTGGAAGCTGTAGAGTGCAGCACTGCCTCTCAAGACATATATTGGATATGATGTCTGTGTGAGTCAGGGGCCTCTCGGTGGCAAAGAACTTGTAAGATCCAGCATTACCTCCCTGTCCTCCATGACAGATAAATTAACCTTCCAATTACCTCAAATACCCTGGGCCTTAGAGACTGGTCTGAGCCTGACTCCCATCCTCCCTCCCAACTCAGCCATCACTGATTCTATTTCTGCTCCCTGAGAGCAATTGCTCCTGGTTTCTTGAGTACGATCACAAAATTTGAAATCAGAGAGTTCTGTACTGGAGTAACGACTTCATTCTCACAGTCTGAGTGCTATGTGCAATGACATACACAGAGAAGACTTGACAACTCTATCTATCTATCTATCTGTCTGTCTATCTATCTATCTATCTATCTATCTATCTATCTATCTATCTATCTATCTATAGACTTAGTTTCTCTGTGGGATGGTCCTGGCTGTCCTGGAACTCACTCTGTAGACCAGACTGTCTTGGAACTCACAGAGATCCACCTGCCTCTGCCTCCCAAGTGCTGGGATTAAAGACGTGTGCTACCACCTGGTAACGAGTTGCTTTCAGACAAATTACTCCTGGGGCCTGAGAGATGGCTTAGTCAGTAAAGTGCTTGCTGCTCAAGCCTGGGGACCTGAGTTCAAATCCCAGCCCCCGTGTGAAAGTCAGACATGGGAACACACTGTCTGTAACCCCAGCATCGGGGAACAGAAACAGGTGTCCCTGCCACTCACTGACTGTCCAGTCTAGCCAAATCTATAACCTCCAGGGTTGATAAAGACTCTGCCTCAAAAATAAGGTGGAGAAGCCGGGCGGTGGTGGCGCATGCCTTTAATCCCAGCACTCGGGAGGCAGAGGCAGGCAGATCTCTATGAGTTCGAGGCCGGGCTGGACTGATAGCCTCCAAAACAATACAGAGAAACCCTGTCTCATAAAAACCCCCCAAAAAAAGGTGGAGAGCAACTGAGGATTTCTGGCCTCTAAAAGCACACACACACACACACACACACACACACACACACACACACCAGACATTTCAGATGTGGTCTTTTAGTATTTTGAAGATGTCATGGGATTCAGGGCCTTGCACATGGTGGACAAGTGTCTTACTACTGAGTTGCATCCCCAGTACCATCAAATATGGTTCTCAGACTAGATAGCAGGAATAGGTTTGTGTGAATGGAGAGCCTCAGGCCCTGTTCCCTTCATACTTCTGCCTTAGCACATGTAAAATTCCTGGAGTTGGAGACCCTGCTTCATTTCTCTTGAGGTTTCCAGTCATGTCTAGCTCCTGGATTGTTGTTCAGCAAATTGTTAAGTGCTGACGACTTGGCACAGTTTAGTGCAAATGTTTTTCAAACTTTTTGGTGTGTTGGGAAAAAAGTTAGTGGATGGTAAACATTTTAAAAATATTTTTGATTTTTAACATTTTTTTAAAAGCTAGAAAAAGATTCTAGAAACATGGGAGACCAGGGAGCTTCACTGGACATTAGACCTGAGAAATGCAATATAGCTGAAGCACAAGACAATCATGAATATGCACAAGGGCCTTAAAGGGAATATGAACAAGTCCATTAATGAAATCTATGAAATCACTGTAAAACAGTGGAATTAATGATGAAAACAGACTTGCAAGTGGAAATAGGATAAATAAGGAAAAACCAAACTGAGGGGAAACTGGAAATGAAAAATTTAGAAATTCCAACAGGAGTCAAGCCTCACAAACAGAATTCAAGAGATAAAAGCAAAAATCTCAGGTATTGAAGACAAGATAAAAGAAACAAATACCTCAGTTGAAGAAAATGTTAAATATAAAAAATAATTAGAAAATCCAGGCATAAAACATTTAGGAAATTTGGGACATTATGGAAAGATCAAATCCACAAATAATAGGAATAGATGAAGGAGAAGAAACCTAAGTCAAAGGCACATAAAATATTTTCAACAAAATCATAGAAGAAAATTTCCCCCATCTATGGAAGGAGATGCCTATTAAGATATAAAAGCATACAGACTAGACTGAACCAGAAAAGAAATTCCCCATGGCACATGATAATGAGAATACTAAATGTACAGACCAAAGAAAGCCTTTTAAAATCTGCAAGGGAAAAAGATCAAGTAACATATGAAGGCAGACCTATTAGAATTACACCCGATTTGCCAATGGAGACTCTAAAAGCCAGAAGGTTCTGGACAGATGTTCTATGAACTCTAAGAGAGCACAGATGCCAGCCCAGACTACTATACCAAGCAAAACTTTCAATCACAATAGTTGGAGAAAGACATTCCATGATAGAACCAAATTTAAGCAGTACCTATGTATAATTCAGCCCTACAGAAGATGCTAAGGAAAACTTCAGCCAGAAGAGTCTAACCACACCCAAGAAAACACAAAAAATAAATAACATCAGACCAGAAAATTGGAGACTGGACATCTCTTGTCACCAAATGAAGTTTCCAATACTAGGAATGAGTTACATCTAATCCAGTTGTTGGCCAAAAGGGTCCCATGGGGACCTCCAAATAATCCAGGGTATTGCCAAGACTTTTGGTGGCTCTCCAAAAACTGACAGCAAGGCCCATATGGCTGAAGACAACACACACATAACTTATTGAACGTGAAGAGATCAAACTGGTGCCTACAAAGGGCCTTCACTGCTATGGACTAGTGTTCCTGGTATTGGAAGGTACTCTGCATGCTACCAAAGGAGAAATGTGAATACCAATACAGTTACAAATCTTTGACTTGCAATAGTGACCTCCTTGCAAGATATGTTGGTGCAATAATAATAATAAGCTGGATGTGGTAGCAGCTATTTTTTTGGGTATATTTATTTATTTGGTTTTGAGACAGGGTTTCTCTGTGTAACAGCCCTGGCTGTCCTGAAACTTGATTTGTAGACTGGTTGGCCTTGAACTGACAGAGATCTGCCTGACTCTGCTTCTGAGTGCTGGGATTAAGTCATGTGCCACCATGCCTAGTCTGATGGCAGCCATTTTTAATAACAGAATATGGGAAGCTGAGGCAAGATCCTCCCCCAAAGTTATTAATAAAGGAAATACAAGATATTAAAGAACGTTACATGCAATAATATTTTATGATTTTTTTGGCTTAGTTTTGTGTGTATATAGGTGTCACTGTGTGGTCACTGCATTAAATGCATTTCCTGATGGTTGTTGTGTAAAAAGTGTGAAAACCAAGGTGTGGTGGCTTTGTGCACAGTTGTAGAGTCATGTAGATATGTATCCAAACTGCCTTCTACTATTGCTGAGTGTAACTCTTGTGCAAGCTCATTAATCACTCTGAGCTCCACTTTCCTAACGGAAGACAAGTATAAGGGCCCACGCTCTAGAACTACTGTGCAGATAAAGCTGGATGGTTTGAATGTGAACTGCCCCGTGAGTTCAGAAGTTTGAATGCTTGGTCCGCAGCTGGTGGAGCGGATTGAGAAGGCTGTGGAACCTTTAGGAAGAGGAGCTCCGATGAAGGAAGTGGTCACTGGGGGCAGGCCTTGAGATTTGCTAGCCTGGCCTCACTTCCTGTTCCCTCTCTGCTTCCTGGCTGTAGACACTATGTGACCAGTTGCCTCAGGCTCCTACTGCTCTTGTAGCTAAAATTTCTTCCCTTGCCAAGGGATATAAACATTTATTCCTCCCCCGGGGCCCCAACAACAGTGAAGTTTCTATCAAAGTTCACCAGGGGGCACCAATAAGTGACCTTAAATCAGCTACACTGGAAGGTTGTACCCAGCAGGGATGATGACTCCCCAAGGATTTGTAGATAGAACCTATCCTCCTCCTCCCCATCTGTATCCTCCAGCCCCTCCCCCAAGACTATGAACAATTAGGGCAGAAATGCAAATAACTGATTGGGAGGGGTGGCTGGATACTCAGGTGAGAGTCAGATACCTCTCCCCAGCTCTTGGGGATATCAACAGCCACCAAGTCCAGCAATGATAATCTTTGGTGAGGAGGCCCAGCTTGACCTGCAGCAGTTTGACTCTGAGGATAGTTCTGTACAATCACCTCTTACCCACAGTGGACTGTATCTTCTCCTCAAACTGTGAGTTGCAATAAACCCCATTTTCTTAAGTTGCCTCTACCTCCTCCTCCTCCTCCTCTTCTTCTTCTTTTCTTCCTCCTCCTTCTTTTCTTCTAAGATTTATTTATTATGCTTACAGTGTCCTGCCAGCATGTATGCCTACATACCAGAAGAGGGTCAGATCTCACCGTAGATGTTTGTGAGCCACCCTGTGTTTGCTGGGAATTGAACTAAGGACCTCTGGAAGAGCAGCCAGTACTGCTGGTTAACTGCTGAGCCATCTTTCCAGCCCCTTAACTTGCTTCTTATCTTTTCATGACAAGAAGAAAAACAACCCAGGTGGCATTCTGCCTGGCACATTTTTGGTGTTTCCTGAATGCCACCTATTGTCACTCATAAATTGAGTCACATTTCCTATCTAGATGGGGAATCTAGGAAACAATACAGCCAGCTGGGAGATATGTATTTTTGTCTTTAGGAAACAGTAGGCATTTCCTTCAGCCTTTTGCAGCCTCAAGTTTGGCAGAGATAGAGACTTCCTGAAGGAAGCAAGCCTTAGGGATATCCCTTAATGATAGAGAAGACACAGGCGGATGGGTCAGGTGTGCAGGCTCTCTGGAAGCTAGCAGGTTGCAAGCCCACAACTCTAGTGTGGGGGCTCAGAAATGTGTGCCTCTCCCTGGCTTTCAGTAACTGATGAGTCTCACTCCTCTCAGGTGTGTGTGTGTGTGTGTGTGTGTGTGTGTGTGTGTGTGTTCATTCCTCCTTTTGCTGGGAAAAAACTTGCACATTTGAGGAGAAACTCAGGGTAAGGCTATTTTCAGTTGTGAGAACACTGGGATGAGAATAAAAATGGGCCTCCATCTGCCCAGCTGGGTTATTAGCATCCATTCGGAGGAAGTAGGGTTTGAAAGTACAGGGGGGCTGCCCACAGCTAGCTCTTTAGTAGAGTGGGGGCTGCCCACAGCTAGCTCTTTAGTAGAGTGGGGGCTATCCACAGCTAGCTCTTTAGTAGAGTGGGGGCTATCCACAGCTAGCTCTTCTTTTCTCTGTGCAAAACCTCTGGATTTAGACCGTTGAAATCATTCTCAGTCAGACACTGTTGGAAGAAAGTCTTAAAAATCTAGGAAGCCTTAACAGATTTGTTTATTTATTTCTAGTTATCTAAATGGACATAGAATATTGGCTAACACTACTAACACTACCAGCTAACACTCTACCATTGACCTACATCCTCAGCCCTATATGTTTATTTCCTGTATGGATGCATGTAGAGGTCAGAGGTCAATGCCAGGTGTCTTCCTTAACTGCTCTTCATCCTTTAATCTTATTTTTGTGTGTATGTGTGTATGGTGGTATGCACGTGTGTGTGTGTGTGTGTGTGTGTGTGTGTACGTGTACACAAGTCTGTGTGTGTGTGGAGAGCAAGGGAGGAGGTAAGACATCCTGTTCTATCACTCTGTATCTTGACCTTTCACACAGGATCCTTAGCTTGGAGCCTGTCAGGGCTCATAGGAGTGGCTCCATTTCATCTTGACTTATTAAGGTCAGAGAGTTCAAACCTACTCTTGCTCTTTCAAGGTTAAACAACAGAATGTATGGCCTAAGGTGTGGCTCTTGTGTGTCTTGTTTTGACAACAGGACATCTGACCTAAAGTGTAGCTAATGGATGTTGCACATTGACAACAGGATATTTGTTTAGGGTATGGGTACTTGATGTTTTGGGTATTGATTTTTGTTTTTTGTTTTTGGAGACAGGGTTTCTCTGTATTGTTCTGGAGGCTGTCCTGGAATTCACTCTGTAGACCAGGCTGGCCTCGAACTCCCAGAGATCTGCCTGCCTGTGCTTCCTGAGTGCTGGGATTAAAGGCGTGTGCCACCAACACCCAGCAGATGTTTTGGGTATTGTGAAGGTAATTTCGCTTGCTTGTTCTTTGTATCTTGGTAAGGAAGTCTTTTGCCTTCCCCCTTTGATTGGTTTATGTAAGAGCCTTGAGTAATACATTTGGGGCATTCACTGGGCGCCCTCCCAGCTCTATCTCTGTCTCTTGTCTAATTCTTTCCTCCTTCCAAACATGGACTGGATAAGTCTGCTGGACTAGACAGATGCCCCTCAGTGTGGGGCCAGGCCGAATGGCCCCTGAACATGGGACAATGACAGGAACTATGCTGCTTGCTGGTCAGACCTATCAGCCCTCCAGTCTCTGCTTCCATAGTGCTGGGGTATTGGCGAGTGCTAGGCCACCCTATGGGTCTCTGTTCTTATTCACAGAACCATCTCTCCAGGCCCCGCCACCTTAGTTTTTGAGACAGAGTCTCTCACTGAACCTGGAGGTTACAGCATGGCTAGGCTAGCTGGCCAGTGGGTTCTAGGTATCCATCTGTTTTCATTCCCAACATCACTAAGGTTATAGAAAAATGGTTCTGGGAACCCAAACTCAAGTCCTTATGCTTGTGTGGTAAGCGCTTTGCCAACTAGGCGCTCTGCCCGTTATTTATTTATTTATTTTTCTTGTGACAAAATATAGTTGCCATAGACTAAGTGGCTACTATGGCCTGAGAGGGATTTTGTGGGTGGAGAGGGGTTGGAGGCAAGGATGTAGTCGGATAAGGATAAGGGTAATAATTCTTTTTTTTTGGCTTTTCGAGACAGGGTTTCTCTGTGGTTTTAGAGGCTGTCCTGGAACTAACTCTTGTATATCATGCTGGTCTTGAACTCACAGAGACCCGCCTGTCTCTGCCTCCCGAGTTTTGGAATTAAAGGCATGTGCCACCACCACCCGGCTAAAGGTAATAATTCTTATGCTCTATAGTGATTATGATGCACAGTAATCATATATTTCAAAATGGCTGGTGGAGAACTTTAACATTCCCAACATGTTAAATATTTGAAAATATAGAAAATGATAAATATCTGAGGTGATATAAACACTAGTGACCCTGACCTGGCCCTCACACACTGCATGCATGCCGAAATGCCACACTGTACCTCATAAGCATATGCAGTTACTATTATCAGGGACCGGTTGGGGGATGAGTAAAATCACCTGCCACCAAGCCTGATGATCTGAATTCAATCCCCAGAACCTTCATGGTGAGAGAGAGGACTGACTCTCACAAGTTGTCCTTTGACCTTCACACAGTCCCATGGTACAGGCAGCCCCCAAACAAACTTTTAAAAATTTAGATGCTATTATACGTCGATTAAAAATAAAATATTATGAATATATAAATACAATTCATTATTTTAGCCACCATTTAAAAAGTTCTTTGGCTATTTCATATGTGAATATAGTGAATTTTGGTTGTTTTTAACCTCTCATTACCTTCTCTCATGACTTGCCCCCCTCCATGCTGAAACCCTTTGTCATGTTGAACACGTTCCTGCTCTGATACTGGTGTGTGTGTGCGTGCGTGCGTGCGTGCGTGCGTGAGAGAGAGAGAGAGAGAGAGAGAGAGAGAGAGAGAGAGAGAGAGAGAGAGAGAGAGAGAGAGAGATCCACTGAGCTTAGCAGTGGCTGCCTGTCTGAGCACAGGTTTTTTACTGGAATATGGGGAACTGATCAGTGGCTGCAGCACTGAAGAAAATGACAACCCTTTCCCCAGTCACCATCAGGTGCCCAGTTCCTCAGTGAAGGAGCAAGGGTGGGTCCTCATCCAGCTTTCCCTTCCACTTTGAACATGTTTAAAGTGTGAGACTTAGTGAAACTGAGTACAGTCACAGTGTTGTGAAATGACCACTTCTGTCCATCTCTATAGTTCTTTCACTTACCCTTAAAAGGAATCTCTGTGTCCACTAAATGGTGGCTCCAGTCCCGTTTCCCCATCTCCTCTGATCTGCCATTTGTCTCTATGGCTTTGCCTACTCTTGTTACCTCATCTCAGTGGGATCATACTCGGGCCCCCACCCTGTGTATATGCTTCACTACTCTAGGCATTTATCAATCCAATCAGGAAGATAAAGTAAGCCATCAAAAGTCCACTCACCCCCTGTCAATTGGACATTCAAACTCATTTCCTTAAACCACTGTCTGACTCTACAATTACCTCCTTCCCTATTTGTACTTCTTAAAAATGTGGTACTATAGTCAGAGAGATGGCTCAGTAGGCAAAGGTATTGCCTTATAAGCATGAGACCCTGAGTTCAATGCACAGAATTCACATTCAAAAGCCAGACATGGCAACGTGCTTGTAATCTCAGTGCTGGAGAAAGCCAAGATAAGACATCACCAGTGCTTGATGGCCAGCCAGCTTAGCTTGTGTAGTGAGCCTCACCTCAAAAAGAAAAAAAAAGATGGACCACATCTGAAGAACAATATTTTTCATTGACCTCTACATACCTGAACAAACCTGAAGCCACACACACACACACACACACACACACACACACACACACACACACACACACACACATACACACACACACACACACCAACACAGATAGACACACACGTGCACACACAGAGTGAGGACTTCCTGCCCCACATGACTAGAAGCCAATATTAAAGCACCAGGTTTTGATTATGCAGTCAAACAGCAAGGAGCCCAGATCACAAAATGCAGCACAAATGTCCTTCCCAGATCAGTCAGCAGTGGGGTGGCTATAGGGAGGGAGGCATTCCTTGTTGGTTGGACAGCAACCCCAGGGGACTCTGGGGTTGTGACTTGGCTTCTTGTGTTCGTGTCCACGCTTAAAAAGTCAGTTTTGAGCTGTAAGACTTGGGAACAGGAGGCTGGAGGCCTTTCCTTAAAGACCTTCCTTACTTAAGAAACCTATGTCTGAGTGTGCACAGGCTGTAGTCTATTTACATAATCACCCTTCCATAAATCTCCTGGAGCCACTTTAGATCTTCAATTCAGAGAGCTCCCTGGGAGAGGAGCTCATCCTCCATCTTCAGTTGTAATGACTTAGTGATCACTGCGTGGGTACATGTGTACGCAGGTGGACATCATGTGTGTGCACGTGTTTAGAGGCCAGAGGTAGACATCATGTGTCTTCCTCAGCTGCTCTTACTTTAAAATATTTTTAGATTTATTTTAGGGGTACGAATGTCTTGTCTGTGGTATGCCTACCACATGAGAGACTAGTGCCTATGCAGGTCAGAAGGTGGCATTGTATCCCCCTGGAGCTGGAGCTAGAGCTAGGATGCCCGTGTGCCAGCCTGTGGGTACTGGGTCCTCTGCAAGTGCTCTTAACCAGGGAACCATTTCTCCATCGCTCTCTTACATTTTTGAGGCAGGATCTCTCACTTAGTTGGAGCTCTCCAATTTGCAGGCATTTACTTGGCTCCATCTCCTCAGTGCATGGATTGCATGTGTGTGCTACTGTACCTGGCTTTTTCTGTGGGTGCTGGGATCTGAACTCAGGTCCTCATGCTTGCACAGCAAGTGCTTTACTGACTGAGCCACCTTTCAAGCCCTACTTCATGATCTCTTGATTTCAAATGTTAAGAACAAGTGTCAAAAACTCTGGAACAAAGCAGAAAGCTTACAGCATAAGTTTTCAAAATCCCATGGAACTTTTCAAGGGTTATCAGACTCTGGAGACAGATTTGACTCCAGCTTATAGGATGAGATGTTACCTCACAGAAAATTGCATGTGATCTTTATCCTATGGAGATAATGCCATTCATTTCTAAGTTAAAACATTTTGTGCTATCTTTAGCTGCATTCATAGCCATTTATCGCCCACCTCAGTGTCTGACCTAATATCCTTGTGACTCAGGTAAAACCTTTTGGAATGTATTGATAGACCACTAGCTTCCCCAAACCCCAAAGCTAGGAATGTTTCCCGATAGCATCTGAGGTCTGTAATAGAGATTCCCCATTCTGCTGCAACCACCCACCTGATGGGTTTGAAATGCCTTGATCATGCCTTTCTTTTGCTCGGTCACTATAAAAGGTCATTAAACTGTTTCCATGCTGGAGAATGGTATTTGGGGCAACAGAAGTGCATGTCCTGGGCCGCAGTTCTTCATGCTTGCCTCCAGAAGACACTTACCTCCTTTGAGGTAAGAGCTGGGTTTTGCATGGACAATTCATTGTGTTTCCTGGGATTTTGGACAGTCTTACAGACAAACATTAAGAGATGGGTCATTATTCATGAGTTAAAGTGGGTGGCAGTCAGGAGTGCACTGGAGGTTTTCTGACAACAGGGTATACTCCACTTTTGTGTCCTTACATGGGGTGACCTAGTGTCAGATGATGGCAGCAGTCAGTTGGGAAACCAGTGAGGGACAGGTGTGTGAGTCCATGTCTTGGTCAGTCAGGGCGGTCATAGCTGGTTTGGTGTGGTCTGTGTGGTCTTGTTTTGCACTTGTTTTGTACACCATGATGTCTGGTGTGATGAAGCCCTGCAGCTGTAATCAACTTCTCCCCACCATGCACTTGGCTTCTTTTTATACTATGGCTTCTTCTTATACTATGCCTGCTATGTCCACTTTAGTGCCGTTTCCTGTTTTCTTCTTCTTATTACTATTACTAGTCTTATGATTGTGACACATGCACACGATGTGTCTGCGGCGTGTGTAGATACTAGGAGACAACTTTGTTGGTCTTTTTCTTCCATCATTACATGGGTCCCAGGGATGGTACTCAGGTCTCCAGGCTAGCACAGCATGAGCTTTTTACCAGCTGAGCCGTCTTGCCAGTCCTCAGTAACTTTTTCCTATATTACAAAATACAACACACACATAATGTTTCCTTTCTTTTTTCTTCTTTTTATTTAAATTAGAAACAAGCTTGTTTTACATGCCAATCCCAGTTCCCTCTCCCTCCCCTCCTCCCCTGCTCCCCACTAACTCCCTATCCTATCCCCTTTCTGGTCCTCAGGGAGGGTGAGGCCTTCCATGGGGGATCTTCAAAGTCTGTCATATCATTTGGAGCAGGGCCTAGGCCCTCCCACATGTGTTTAGGTTGACAGAATATCCCTCTATGTGGAATGGGCTCTCAAAGTCCATTTGTATACTAGGGATAAATACTGATCCACTACTAGAGGCCCCATAGATTAACCAGACCTCCTAACTGACATTCACGTTCAGGGGTTCTGGATTGTCTTCTGATGGTTTCCCAGCTATCAGTCTGGCATGCATGAGCTCCCCCTTGTTCAAGTCAGCTGTTTCTGTGCGTTTCTCCAGCCTGGTATTGACCCCTTTGCTCATCATTCCTCCCTCTCTGAAACTGGATTCCAGGAGTTCAGTTCAGTGTTTAGCTGGGGGTGTCTGCTTCTGTTTCCATCAGCTACTGGATGAAGGCTCTAGGATGGCATATAAGGTAGTCATCAATCTCATTACCAGGGAAAGACTTTCAAGGTAGCCTCTCCATTATTGCTAAATTGTTAGTTGGGGTCATCCTTGTAGATCTCTGGGCATTTCCCTAGTGCTAGATTTCTCTTTAAATCTATAATGCCTCCTTTTATTATGGTATCTCTTTTCTTGCTCTCCTCTATTCTTCCCCCAACTCAGTCTTCCTGCCCCCTCATGTCCTCCTCTTCTCCTCTTCTCTTTCTCCCAGCTCCCTCCCTCCCCATGCTCCCATTTAGCTCAGGAGATCTTGTCCCTTTCCCCTTCTCTGGAGGACCATGTATGTCTCTCTTAGGATCCTCCTTGTTTCCTAGCTTCACTGGCGGTGTGGATTGTAAGCTGGTAATCCTTTGCTCTACGTCTGAAATCCATATATGAGTGAGTAGATACCATGTTTGTCTTTTTGTGACTGGGTTACCTCACTCAGGATGGTTTCTTCTAGTCCTATCCATTTTCCTGTGCATTTCAAGATTCCATTGTTTTTTTCTGCTGAGTAGTACTCTGTGTTTCCTTTCTTTATATGTATGAATGTGTGGTATATCTGTGTGCATGTGTTCGTATGTTTGGGTTTACATGCTTGTTGAGGCCAGGTCAACATCAAGTGCCTTCCTCTATCATTATCTGCCTTACTTTTCTGAGGCATGGCTCCTCACTAAACCTGCTTAGCTAGAATTGGCTGGCCAGTTAGCTTGGGGATCTTCTGTTTCTGCCTCCCACCCCCAGCACAGGTGCTACAGCTGTGCACCACCATGCCCGGCTCCCACACTGGTCCTGGGGATCTGAACTCAGGTCCTCATGCTTGGACAGCAACACTTTACCCACTGAGTCGTCTCTCCAGACCACTGAATGCCATTTTCCTTTTTTCCTTTTTTTTTCATTTTTTTTTTGAGACAGGGTTTCCCTGTGTAACAACCATGGCTGTCCTAGAACTGGCTCTGTAGACCACGCTGGCCTCAAACTCAGAGATTGCCTGCCTTTGCCTGCCAAGAGATGGGATTAGAGGTGTGCACCACCACCATCCAGCCCACCACATACCATAAAACATGTTCTTCATGCAGTTTTCCCCCAGTCATTTGAAAAACCGTAAGAGCCACTTGGAGTTGGTGGATCCTACCTAGAGAGCTTTTTTAAAATCCTGTTTTAGGCCATTAACTAATTTTGTGTTTAGCTAGATGTTTACTCAGCAGCCTTTCTGGTCAGTGTTTACACGTTTGTATACAGACACTTAGTGTGTGTTTTCATCTCTCTGATCCTCTTTGAACCAGAGTAGAATCCCACTGCTTCCACCATTAACAAGATGAAAGACTGTAATATGCCTTCACTATAGAATTGTAGAATTGCTGTTTTTAGCTTGAAAACATGTTCTGAAAATTACACACTGATGAATGGGAAAGAATTTTCTGTGAGCTAGCATCTTCCTTTATGTCCACTCCAAATTTATTATTTGTCTGTTTGAGACAGCGTCTCTCTACTAGTCATATCTGAAACTCACCTTGCTGCCTGAGATGGTCTCAGGCCTGCAGAAATCCTTCTTCTTTGATTTTCTGAGTGCTGGGACTACTGGCTGCACCATACTTGGCTCTAAATATCCCAATTTTGAATGTACACTTGTATGGTTTACACTTCAGTGGCCTTGACTTCCCTCCCCTACATCAAAGGCTTTATGGAGTGGGAGAGATGGCTCAGTGGTTAAGAGAAGACAGGCTTGGTTCCCATGTCAGCTCACAACCACTTTTAACTTCAATCTCAGAGGATCTGACACTCTTTCCTGTCTTCTGAGGGTACTTGCACAAATGTCACACACACACACACACACACACACACACGCACACACACACACAATCCCCTAAAACTAAATATACCTATGTTTTCCTGGGTCTGGGGATATGTCTGGGGAGATGGTATAAGGACCTATGAGGACCTCAGCCTCATACCATCTGAACCTCATTAGTTCAGATCTTAGCTAGACATCCTTGAGTGCTCCTGTAACTTTGGTGTGTTTGGCCAAGAAGGACCACTGAGGTTTGCTGGCTGCCAGTCTAGCTCCAGGTTTAGTGAGAGACCCTATCTCATGGGAACAACAAGTTGGAGAGTGACCCTGATGTCCTCCCCTGGCCTCTGCATACTCTTGTACAGGTGTGTACGTACATGTACATATAAGTGGACACATAGATATTTTCATAAATAAAGGCAGGTCTGTCCTTAAGAGAAATTCAGAGGCTTGCAATTCCCCTACCATCCTAGTATCACTATGAGTTCCCTTTTGTAACACCCTCTCCTGGAGATGGCAGCCAGGACAAGTACCCAGACTAGGAGTGGAGCTGGTGATGGGCAGGTTTGCATGGGTGAAAGGTAATGAGTTAATGACACTGTGAGTGGGTGATGCACCAAGGGGTTTATCAAGGAGGTGCCAGGGACATCAGGCTGTCAACAGCTCTGTGGAAGAGAGCAGAGCATGTGGAGGCTCTGAGGGCTCCTGCAGGGCCTCTTCCACCCTCTTCTGGCAGCTGGGGACTTGCCTCTGTAGATCTACGGTATCATTAGTGCAGGCCAAGGCTTCCCACCACCCTTGGATTTGACAGACCGGTGATGCTGGTGGGTTCTTTCTATTGTAAAGTGAATAGGAGTGACTCCAGTGGGTGGAGGGCAAAGTATAGGTTCCTGCCTCGTGGTTGCTGGGTACCATGGTGGGACAGGTATTAATTAAGTGGTCCTTAGGCTGTGGGAGTTGGGTTTTCCTAACTTAGAAGCAAGGGGAAAACCTGGTGCTCCTTCCCCTGCCAGCTCAAGAGGATGTCCAAGAGTCTATGGAAGAAAAGAAAGACTTACAATTACTTATGATTCAAGAAAAAAATTATACCTTGCTTTGCCTTCCAGTCAAGGTCACAGATATGTTTTGAATTTGTACTTACCAACTGCTTAGAACTCCCCTGGATGAATGTGCTATATTTACTGGCCGTTTATTAAGAAATTAAATATTATTAAATAAAATAATATTGATATTAAACACATTTAATATTAAATAAAAATAAAATATTATCTAAATAAAAGTTTATGAGTGTGTGTGTGTATATGGGCTTATATGTATGTGTCACAGGCATGCATGGAAGTCAGAGGACAACTTGAACCATGTAGGTCCTGGAAATAGAACTAGGGTTGGCAGTCTTGGTTTCAGGTACTTTTACCCACTGAATCATTTTTCTGACCCATAACAATTTAGTTTTAGACCATTGGTTCTAGTCTTAGGATGTCATAGATGATAGAGGAGGCTCACATTTGATGTTTTGGAAGTTTTTTTTTAATCCCTCAAGGGTTCATATGTTCAGAGTTTTGTCTCCAATATGGAAATATTGGGAGGTGGTAGGACCTTCAAGAGATGAGACCTGGACAGGTCAGGTCATTGAGGGCATTGAATTGGAAGGAATTTGTGCTGGTCTTGTAAGGTGAATTAGTTCCTAGGACAAAGGGTCATTATTAATGAGTGAGGAAGCTGGAGAGATGGTGGAAAGAGTACTTACCGTGCAAGCATGAGGATCTGGGTTCAAATGTCTAGCACATATGTACGGTTTCAGAAGTCGCTACTTGTGTGCCTGTAGCTCCTATGCTCTGGGGTCAGAGACAGGAGGGTCACTGGAGTTTGCTGCTCACCAGTCTAGCTTCAGATTCAGTGACAGAACCTGAATTGTTGAGAGTGATAGAGTAGGACACCCAAGGCCTCCTCTGGCCCTTGGGAGTCACTCATATGTATGTATACCATGCTCACACATGCCTGTGAGACTGAGACTGGCCCCCGAGTCTTTTTTCTGGCTTCCTGTCTCACCATGGAATCTCATACTCTCAACATGCTTCCACCACAATGGCATTTGCCATGTTGTGACCTGCAAGGGGAGTCTCACCAGGAGCTGAACATGAGGAACTGTCCAGACTATGTGCAAATCTAGACTCTAGAGAAAGAGAGCATAGGAATGTGCTTGGATGTCCTAAAAAACCAAGGCAATCTCAATGAGACCCTAGCACTCCACAACCACCAACAGGGAACCCCGTTTCTTCCTGAGCACCCTGCATATGCTTACCTCACACGTGCACACATACACTTCTCTGCTTCTGTAGAGTAACACATTTAAAAACCAGCTTTATTGACATGTGCCTTAGTTATTTTTATGTTGCTGTGATGAAATACCATGACCAAAAGCAACTTATGGAAGGAAGAGTGTAATTTGGCTCCCAGTTCCACAGGGAGAGTCCATAATGACAGGGAAAACATGGCAGCAGGTGGCTGGAGTGAGAAGCTAAGAGATCAGATCTCAGCGGTAAATGTGAAACAGTTGAAATGGCTATGGGACAAGGTTATTGTCTTAGTCACTGTCCTACTGCTGTAAAGAGACACCATGACCATGGTAACTCTTATAAAGGAAAACATTTAATTAGGCTAGCTTACAGTTTCAGACATTCAGTCAATTGTCATCATGGCAGCACACAGGCAGACATGGTGCTGGAGAAGTAGCTGAGAGTTCTACATCTGAATTCATAGGCAGCAGGAAGAAAGAGACACTGGGACTGGCTTGGACTCTTGAAAGCCCAAAGCCCACCACCAGTGACATACTTCCTCTAACAAGACCACACCTACTCCAACAAGGACACACCTCCTAATCCCTCTCAAGTAGGGCCACTCTCTAATGACCAAGTACTCAAATATATGAGCCTACGGGGCCATTCTCATTCAAAGCACTGCAACTCTGAACCCTCAAAGCTCAACCCCAGTAAAGTAATTTCTCCAGTGATGTTCTACCTTCTAAAGGTTTGATGATCTTTCCAAATTGTGTCACCAGTTGGGGACCAAGTGTTTTATACCATCACCACAATCAAGGATATAAACACACACCATCTGCAAAAGCCACATACATTGTTTTCATAATGAAAATGCAATCTTGTTTTAAATGTTCATTAACTTTGAACCAGAAATGCCATTTCTAGGACCAGCTACCTAAGGAAGCAGTTAAGCAGATGTGGAGATGCTTATCACTGTGCTGTCAGTAGTAATGAACAATTAGGTGCAACTAAATGACCAGCAATACAGGAGAAGTTAAGTATTGTGATGCAGTCACACCATGGGGCCCAGCACATCATTTACAAAGATTGAATGTAGGGTGCATATTCATTGTCATGAACATCAGCTTGTCCATCTGTCCATCTTCTATAAGAGAGATGATATCTAGATATCCATCCTCTATCTCTCCAGCTGTCTATCATCTATCAACTTATCCACCCATTTCTTATCTATTCATCATCTGCCATCTATCAATCATAATCTATAATCCATTATCTATCATCTTTTCATTGCTCTCTCATCTGTCAACCTACTATCATCTATCTATCTATCTATCTATCTATCTATCTATCTATCTATCTATCTATCATCTCTATAATTGTGCTAGTTAGTTTTTTGTCAACTTGACACAAGTCATCAGGAAACAGGGAACCTCTACTGAGGAAATACCTCCATCAGATTGGCCTGTATGCAAATCTGTGGGACATTTTCTTGATTAATGATTGATGTGGTAGGGCCCATCCCACTGTGAGCCATGCTACCACTGAGTAGGTGATCTGGGAGGTAAAAGAAACTTAACTGAATGTGATCTTAGAGAGCAAGCCAGGAAGCAGCATTTCTCCATGGTTTCTGTATCAGTTCCTGCCTCGAGTTTCTGCCTTGGTTTCCCTCACTGATGGACTGTAAAGTATAATATGAAATTAAACTCTTTCCTCCTTAAGCTGCTTTTCGTCATGGTGTCTATCCCAGCAATAGGAAAGTGACTAGGACACATACATTTTCTATGCATCTATCTGTCTGTCTGTCTGCCCATCCATCCGTCTGCCCATCCATCCGTCCGTCCATCCATCCATCCATCCGTCCATCCATCCATCCATCCATCCATTATCAGTGACCATCTATCCATCATATACTGTCTATCTATTATATTAGTTATAGCTTCTATCACCGTGAAGAGACACTATGACCATGGCAACTCTTATAAAGGAAAGACATTTAATTGGGGTGGTGTACATTTTCAGAGGTTTAGACCATTATCATCATGGTGTGGCATGGTCCCATGCAGCTGTCAGACATGGCGCTAGAGAAGTAGCTGAGAATCTTACATCTTGACTTGAAGGCAACAGGAAATGGCCTGTCTCACTGGGTATGACTTGAGTCTGCCTCCATAATGACACACTTCCTCCAACAAGACCACACCTACTCCAACAAAGCAACACTTCCTAATAGTGCCACTCCCTTTAGAGACCATTTTCTTTCAAACCACCACTGTCTGTCAGTCAGTCTGTCAGTCAGTCTGTCTGTCTGTCTGTCTGTCTCCCTCCATCATCCATCAGTCCATTCATCCTTTCATCAATCACAGTATCTCTCTACTGCATCTAGGTATCAATCATTTATTTTTTAATCACCTAGCCTTTGTTCTCTGTCTCTATTCTACTCTTATCTCAGCCACCTCTGTCTGTCTGTCTGTCATTCCTAAGGACTATTCTCAGGTATCATTGTCTGGCTTTCCTCAGTATAGTATGCTTACAATAACAATCTAGGGAAGGTCCTATGGGAAGAGTGTGCCCCATGGGCTTTTTACAGATCATATAGAGACACTCATATGTTATAGGAGACAAATACTCAGATTGGTAATGTATGCCCTGGAGTCATCAAAAAATGACAAGGCCCTGGAGCATCTTTAGCTGAAGAAAACAGGACAGTTTGGATAATTTCCACCCTAAATGCAAGAGCAGAGGTGGTCATGGTTAGAGGAGGTTTGTTTTTAAAATCTGTTGTATAGGGCATGGTGACACATGCCTTTAATCCTGGAACCCAGGAGGCAGAGGCAGGTGGATCTCTGTAAGTTCCAGGCTAGCCTGGTCTATAGAATGAGTACCAGGACAGTCAGGGCCACACAGAGAAGCCTTGTCTCAGAAAACCAAAAAAGAAAAACAATCTGCCATGTTGAGCTCTTTGTTCTCTGAAGTCAATGTCGAAGCTAGAAGGGCCCCTGTCTCCATTTTGCCAACAAATGGGACAGAGAAGTGATGTCACTCCCATGAGATCACAGTCAATGACAGCAGTGGGGGTCTACACCCCCATCTGATTCTCTGTGTTGTATTGTGGAGGTGCCACATAGGTCCTCCCTTGAGGAGGAGGCAGAGGGTCATCTCCAGCTGTCAGAGACTTCAGGCTCATCCACTGTTGCCTTACCTAAAGAAACCTCTGAGCTAGGTAAGTCTACTGTGAAGACAGAGAGTACAGGTGAAAGGCATGTCTCCCCTGACAGTCTGTTGACCACACATCTCATTCCTGGGTTGGCTGAGAATGTTTTAGGGAACAACAAATCTCCAGCCTTTCCTTGCTTTTCTTTCACGGGCATTAATTCCTGATAAGCAACCTGGACTCCAAAATATCTCGGCAGCTCCTCCCACGGATGCCTGACTCTACTTGTGATCCCAGGAACAAGCTACAGACGCAGAGGACAAGCTGGGGCAGGTAAGCAGGACATTGGCTTCCCAGCTGCTCATCTTGCTGTAGCAGAAGTGAAATACAGATGGCCCCTGGAAGAAGCTGAGTTCCACTTGTTAAAACTTGGATAGGGGCCGGGCGTTGGTGTCACACGCCTTTAATCCCAGTACTCGGGAGGCAGAGGCAGGCAGATCTCTGTGAGTTCGAGGCCAGCCTGGTCTACAGAGTGAGTTCCGGGACAGCCTCCAAAACAATACAGAGAAATTCTGTCTGGAAAACCAAACCAAACCAAACCAAACCAAACCAAACCAAACCAAACAAAACAAAAAACAAAAAACAAGTTGGATAGGGACACCACCAAGATGGCTCAGCAGGCAATGTGTTTGCCACAGAAGCCTGACTACCTGAGTATGATCCCCAGAGCCCTTATAAAGGTGGAAGAGAAATCTGACTCCATAGAGTTGCTTTCTGACATGCATACTCCTCACATGCCCCCCCCTCTCACACACACACACACACACACACACACACACACACACACACACACACACATTAATAAAATGAAACAAAAAACTTTGACAGGCACTGGGAAAGGGATGTACCAGGCAGAGGAGAATATTCTGTGCTCTAGAAGAACCAGTTTTAGGGCAAAGTTACCAGCTTTGGGAGTCCCAGGGACTAGGCTTGGCTAGCCATTCCAATATGCCAATCAAAGAGGTGAGTAATAGTGAGAAGCAGAGGCAGGAGAGATTTAATCAATGTTCACAATGAAAGATGAAAATGAAGAGGAGTCCAGTGATCCCCCAAGTCCATCTTCAGGGCATGGATGAGAGCTTTAAGTTTAAACAGAGGGAGAATTGCACCAGGGGACAAGAGCTGAACATAATTAAGCTGACCTGGTCAAGGTGTGGTCTGGATGTTCTTGCCCAGCTCTGGTTCTGCTGGATGGTCCAAAGAAGACCTCATTGCTTGCGAGGAGCAACCTGGTGACCATGGGTGACACCCCCTTCTCCAGGGTACAGCTTTGCTTTTATAGACAGTTACCCTCATTTCAGTGGAGGGGAAGGTCTGAGAGGCTCTGTTGTTAGTGGATTCCAAGGCCAAGGCCTGCAGAGTTTTACATGTCTTTTGCAGGCTTGGAATAGAATGCTGTAAAAAGTTGATAGTAAGTGGTCTGGGGAATGGCTCGGTCAGTACCTGCCTTACAGACATGAGGAACTGGGTTCAGATCTCTAGAACGCGTATAAAACTCCAGATGTGGCAGTGGGTCTGTAACTCCAGTGCTGGGGGTTGAGGGGTTGGACGGGTGGGTGGAGGCAAGCATATCTCTGAAGCTCATTTACCAGCCAACTTAGCTGAATGGATGGGGTTCAGACTCAGCTAGAGACCCTGTTTCAGAAAGTAAAGGTGGAACTTGATCAAGAAAAGACCCCTGACATTGACCTTTCCCTGCTCCTACATGCACACCTATCTAGAAAGTGATGAATTGTGCTTGCATAGGTTAAGCATGTCACTCAGTGTTAAGGAGATAGATGCAAACAAGGCAGAGATGCCTGGCTTTATATCTGGTATTTAGTTACCTTGTGGGATTGAGTGAGAAGTCAATCTTTATAGTAAGTACAGTTTCTGTCCTGCTGTATCAGAGGGAGCTGTGTAACAGGAGCAGACAGCAGCTGTGTGGTTAACAGGACTGAACATCTATACACAAAAGGCTTTGGTCCTACAAAAAGAGTCAACAGCCAGAACAGGTTTGAGGCACCTCTGGATGAAAGTCATAAAGACACTGTGGCTGCAGGCCAAGAAATTCTCATTGGCTGTGGCCCAGGGGCAAACCTCGCCAGGACTCACTGGGACAGAACTTCCAAGGTAGCTGGTTGTGCCAAAGTCAGAACCCTGATGCATGGGACAAGGTCATTTATTTGATGTTCCCTAAAGTATGAACTCCCCCAGGCCTCTCTGCAGCTTCCAAGGCTATCAGCATGGTCTACATGGTATCTAGGCATTTTCCTATCACTTGGCTTATAGTTGGATCCATCTCACACTGGCAACAGAGGAAACTGGTGGAAAGGATGGAGATGCTGGGTGTCTCTAGCCCCCACTCCCGGTCAGGGCTTTCCAGTAGCCATTTTGGGGAGGACCCTTTCCTACAGTGACAGCTCTAACTTCCCATGGCACCATCTCTGTTCTTACCCACTCAAGCCTAGATGCGTTTCTGAGATCATTTGCTAACCTCCAGCTATCCTCTAACCCTGCTCATCCCTTGAAAAACACCTCCTTTAGACAACTCTTTCCCATGACTCTGTTCAGAATTGCATTTATTCCCACCTAAGACTGACTGTAAGATCTACACAGGAGCTTTCATCTCTGATAACTGCAGACATCTGCACTGGCGTCCTGACTCAGCTGTGAACTGTGAGGCAGAATACACCTTTCCTTACTTGGCTTGCTTTTGTCAGGGAATTTTATCACAGTAACAGAAAAGAAGCAACTGAGATAACTTGCCAAGAGAGGTACAGTGCTCTGCTTGGAACCCTGGACTCCCGAACCTTATTCCCGTACAGTCCTTGCTGCTCCTGTCTTCCCTCCCACAGGGGCCAGCACACTGCAGCCCCATTTCATTTGATGCTTGTCTTATGCAATGTGAGAGTTAAAAATAAAATTTATGTAATTGGAAAAAGGGGTGCAAAGATAATATTACATGACACGTTGTCATGGTTACCTCTAGCCGTCAACGTGACACAAATCTGGAGACGTTTAGGAAGAGGGAACCTCAACTGAAGAGTTACCTTAATCAGATAGGCCCTTGGCCATGTCTGGGATGCATCACCTCCCTCTTCTTGGTTTTTTGAGAAAGGGTTTCTCTGTGTAGTACTGTCCTAGAATGCTCTCTGTAGACCAGGCTGGCTTTGAACTCACAGAGATCCACCTGCCTCTGCCTCCTAAGTGCTGGGATTAAAGGCGTGCACTACCACACCACCTGACACAGGCATTTTCTTGATTAACAATCAATGGAAGAGGGCCCAGCTCGCTGTAATAGGTGCCATTTCTAGGCGGTGAGCCTGGGCTGTATAAGAAAGCAGGCTGAGCAAGTCAGGGGAGCAAGCCCATAAGCAGCATTCCTCTGTGGTTTCTGCTTCAGGCACCTGCCTCGAATCCCTTCAGTGATGAACTGTAAAGTGTAAGATGAAATAAACCCTCCCTGTGCAGCTTTTGTTTCTGGTGTTTGTCACAGCAACAGAACAGTAACATGACCCTTCTACAAGGTTTGGATTTTTAGACAATAGTCCCGAACCCACAGCGGCTATAAAACAATGGCAGAGTTTCACAGTTGCTGAGGGTACATGAATCTCAAATATCTGCTTATGATCCTTCATTGAAAAAGTTTATGGACACAACTTTGCCTCCTTGAATCCTCTGATGTGTGTTGAATGTAACCCACTTTTCTGGCCAGGAGATCTGAGTAGTAAAGCCCCATAACTGGCATTAGTAATAGTAACATCTTCCACACACTGAAGTCTTCCGACACATCAGGCCCTTTGAAACTGACATTCCTTAGACATTTTAATGTATTTCTTTTCTACTCACTGTACAGACCAAGGTTCTCAGAAGAGAAGTAACTTATCTGGGGTCATGTATTAAGGGTGCAACTTAGAACTGAATCCAGTTCTTTTGTTTCCACACTTTGCAATTAAACCCAACTCTTCAGATCAGAACTGAAGCTCACACCCACTGGCCAACAGCTTATTTTCATTCCTCAGAGTCCCACGGAGGGTCTCAACTCCCACTCCACTCTTCCTCAGTGGTGCACATCACATCAGGGCTAACCAGTTAACCAGTGTGAAAGTGACCGCTTCAAGCATGAACTGGAGACCTGACCAGAATGGCAAAATTCAGTTCCGTCCAGGATGCTGGAACCTGTGTGAGTTGGTCCACTGTCTCTTGGCCACTGAATAATGAGACCAGTGTTTTGAGAATCTCTGCCTGGAGGATTTCCTTTCTGTGTGTTTAGCGTGAGTTCTGTTCTAGACACCACTGCAAGACCTCCTGGTGCCGAGTCCATGTGGTGTGTGTGTGGTGGGGGGCACAGGAGTGCATTAGTGAATGCTCAGAGATGGGATCTTGCAGACAAAGGGGAACTTCCTGTGGCAGGTGTTATCATTCCAGGACCTCCGTGCTGTGAACAGAAGAAGCAGAGAGTCTGGGTGAAGATTCACCTACTGCAGTTAAAGTCCCTGCACCACTTCTCTGGAGTAAAAGTCCTCTCCAGCTTGCCAAGACAGCTCTCTGATCTTCATCTGGGTTTCATCTGACACTGGTCTGGGGAGGGCAAACTTCACTTAGAGACCGCTCCAGCTTTGCATGTTGGACTGCAGGATGGTCCCTAGGATAAGTCATTTTTATCTCCCACCGTTCCTCAGGGGAGAGGGAAGGAATAGAGAAGAGCAGAGAGATGCTTGGTCTGGGATTCTGTGCATGTTTCAAACCTGGCTTCATTTATTGTCTGCTCTGTGACCTTGAAGAAGTTGCTCAACTCCCTGGAGCCTGGATTCACCTTGACTTCACAGCTGATAGAGCATAGAATGTGCGTTCAGACGATAACTCGAGCTCATGTTGCTATCACTGTGCTCTGCCAGCTGTCCCTTAGTTATCTCAGCAGTCTTTACGTAGGGGTGAATATTAAGCCCATTATCCAGGACAGGAAACAGACTCTCAGAGAGGGTGACTTACTCTCTACAAGGGCATAGCTATAAAGCAATGGGGCTGGAATTCAAAGCCAGGTATGTGCTCACACAACTATATTCTAACATGCACAAGTACCAGCCTGGGCTTGGGGTTTGGACTTTAGTGCCCTGCTGAGCTGACCCAGGAGACTAACTCTCAATGCAAAAAAATTTAAAAAATGGATATAGGCTGCACTATGCACATCAAAGAACTTAATGAAATCTCTGCTACCCACACTAATTCTCTAATGCCTTTTCATCCATTTAGAGCCCGAATGTCAGAAAATCATTAAAGATCACTTGAAACACTTCTACCCTAGACAGTATTCCATCCCCAGGGACTCTAGCTGCTTTCCACGGTGCTGAAAAAAGACCGTCTCTTAATCTCACCATGCCCCTACTTTCCCCATGGTGCCTCTCCACGCTCCTTGATGCCTCCCCATCTCTCATGGTGACTCCACTCCTCATTGTGTCCCCCCATCCTTCATGGTGTCTCTCCAGAATCTCTGTGAGAGTTCAGGTCCCAGGGTACCTACCACTACTTGGCCGGTACCACATCTGCACACAGTCTTCCTCTGAGTCTGTATGGATGCCGTCACCAGGCTGGTTCCTGTCCCAGTAACTGTAGTCATAAGGAGAGCCATCCGTCCATTCAAACTGCCCTTCCTGGAGTCCACTCAGAAGCAAGGAAGTAGAGAGGAAGACCAAATACTGGGTCAGCTCCAATGTAGGTACAACGTTATAGTATTTCATTCCTGCCACCTTGCATCAAAGCTCTTACTTGTAATGTGTACTATTGTGGGATATTCCTATACAGTGTGTGAATATATGTTGCAGTGATTGGTTTCACAGAGAATCTGGCTGGCCAATAGCTGAATAGGATAAAGTTAGTCAGGAGAGCCAAACTAAAGAATGCTGGAAAGGAGAAGGGTGGAGTCTGGAGTCCCAAGCAGATTCAGAGAAGCAAAATGGGCATGCCATACTGAAAAAAAAGGTACCAAGCCACATGGTAAAGCATAGATAAAAATATGGATTAATTTAAATGTAAGAGTTAGCTATTTACAAGCCTGAGATATTGGCTAAGCATTTGTAATTAATTTTAAGTCTCCATGTCGGTTATTTGGCAACTGGCATATGGGAAAGACATGATTGTCTGCATACTATCACTGTCAGTACTGCTCTTCACAGATACCCTGTTTGGCCGTTAGCATGTGAACTTGACTTTCTTTGTCCTACTACTCTGCACTGCAGGGAATGTCGTCCTCAGAAAACTGGCACATGGATAGTTGGCCCAGATCCATCAGTGTTGGTACCCAAGCCCAGGATGTCTTGACTCCAGTACCCAACACCTAAGCACTGTCCTTTCTCAGTCAGTGAGACTTACTCTTTCTCACTTCCTTTTATTCAAATGTCCATGCTTTTCTTTCCTGGTCTGGAATTACGCCGTCCTATTGCAAGAGATGTCCTGCTGGAAATCTGATGGGTGCTGCAGTGTTTGTGCAAACCAACTGCAGAAAGAATGACACCAGCAGCAATGGTGCCATCTCTTCTGGTCTTTAGAAAAGTACCTCTTGAAGCATGAATGATTCTGAAGCCCTTTCTATACAGTGGGATAGTAGAGAGGGGGCGGTCGGAGCTCAAGATCTCCCCTCTATTCACCTTCCTTGCCGTGTGACTTGGGCACATTACTCAACCTTTCTGAGACTTAGTTTCCCATTCAATACAGCAGGGTGAATATCCTGGAGAGGTTTGAGGGTTGAGTGACTTTCAAAGTCTTTTCTCTTTCTTTCTCTCTCTCTCTCTCTCTCTCTCTCTCTCTCTCTCTCTCTCTCTCTCTCTCTCTCTCCTTCTTTCTTCCTCCCCCTTCCTCTTTTCTTTTTCCTGAGACAGGGTTTCTCTGTGTAGCCTTGGCTGTCCTGGAACTCACTCTATGACCAGGCTGGCCTCATAGAGGTCTGCCTGCCTCTGCTTTCCCAAGTGCTTGGATTAAAGGTGTATGCCACTACTGCCAGACTATAATACATACTCTTTAAATTATAATTAATGTTGTTCTAATCCTATTTCATTTATTTTTATTGGTTAGGATGATTTTAATTAAAAAAACCTCCCAAGTCTCTGGGAAATACTCTAAAATATAGTTAAAACTAAGCAAGAGTTTTAGTTGCACACTTTAGTTGGCACACAGTGGTTCCTTCAGCAGAAATTCCCATACCATTTCACTTCTTCCCCCTTTAGAAGTCCTTATTAAAAGGAGGACACTGGAACAGAGGTAAGGGGCTGGCATGATGTCTAGACTAATTTTAATGCTGCTGCTTTAATAGGCAACATTTGTTTTATTACATGTTCATTTAGTCATTAGTTTTATGGTGCTGGGGATGGAATCCGGGGCTTCTGTGGGCTCTATCACTCTCTCTCAAGTCCATATTACTAGTTCCTAGTTTTTGTTCGTTTATTTGTTTCAGGTTCTAGGGACTTAACCTAGGGTCTTCCACAATAAAGAATGAGCTCAGGGTGAGCCCAGGCAACCAAAAGACACTTCATCTCCAAAGAAACACTGGGCTGGGGCTGTCGCTCAGTGATTAAGTTCTTGCTTATCTACAGTGTGTCGAGCCTTGGGTTCAGTGATGCTGAAGGGGTAAGAAAAAAAAAGACCCTCATGTATCTTGTTTCAGAGAATCCAAGTCAAAACAAAGGCCTTTTTTTTTATTATCCTCTATGTTTTGGTCACACCCACTTCTAGGACTAACTGGGACAGGTCATTGTCACACCCACTTTCAGGACTAACTGGGACAGGTCAGTGTCTCATTCTCTTCCATGGTTGACTAGGCAGGTAGGTGTCTATGTGCTGGGTGCATAGCTGTGACCTAGCCTTGCTAAATGAAAGTGGAGTCTTGGCTTGAGTTTCTGCATGGGATCTGGTAGCTGTGGCTTCCTCAGCTCACCTGCCTGTGGTCATGAAGGCCCATCCAAATGTCAGCAGGGATGTCAGGAGCACAGCTGTTCACCAGGTCATACACAAAGATGTTCTCATCCCAGCTGTGGATGCAGGAAACACAGCAGGAGTTACCACTGCTCCTTTCCATAGGATGGAGTCTAAAGCACACTTGTTATTGTTTCTGGGCTAAGTAAAAAAAGAGGACAGGGTGTAACTCTGCTTTCCTTTTCTGTTCTCTTCAGACTTCAGTTAATTAACTAACTGTTATGTTTTATTGTGTGTGTCTGCCTGAGTGTATGCACATGTGTGTATGGGTATGCACACTTGTTTATAGGTGCAGCAGCCAGAGAGAGTCTCCCTCCACCACTCTCTGAGTGATACTCCTTTGAGACAGTCTATCCATGAACCCGGGACTTGTGCTTTCATGGCTAGGCTGGAAGCCAACAAGTGCCAGCAATCATTCTGTCTTACCATTCCTGGAACTGGGGCTAGAGGCATTTGTTGAGGCACTTGACATGTTATGTAGATGCTGGGATCTGAACTCTGATCTTCCCAATTGTGGAGTGAGTGCTCTTAACAACTGAGCCATCTCTCTAGTCCTCCAATCATTCTTAATTAGGTCAACTCTATATGGCCATCCATGCCAGCTTAGAGAAAGACTCAGCACAATACTAACTACCACTTCAAATACACTACAAATGATGTGTGTTATATTGAAGATAAAAAGAACAATGAAAATACCACACATTGTATTGTGTATACTGAATGACTAAATGAGATTTCTAACACCAACTTTTGTTTTCTCTCCGAGACCCAACTTGCACTGGCAGTCCTTACACAGCTTCCCCTTGCCTAATTTTTTTTCTCACATAGCACCACTAAAATATTTTCTGTCTGTCTCTCTTTTTTTTTCTGGGAAATTCAGCTCTAGGCTTGAAGTTGCTTAGTCCAATCAGAGTCTTTTTGGGGGAGTTCCAGCCTTGATTTAAAAAACTTATCAACAAAGAAACCAGTGGGGGGATCCTGGTGTTTACCCATTGTCTAAAGCAATGAAGAAATAGAGATGAATGAATGGAAGGACAAAGAGATGGGTGAATAGATGGAAGGATGTAGGAATGGATAAATGGATGGATAATAGCTGAAGGATGGATGATGAATGGATAGAAAAATAGAGGAACATAGGGAGGAAAGGATGAATGGATAGGCATAGTAAGACAGGCTCACAGATTACAAGTACTCATTTATGTTAGGAATGTGTTTCATGTTATATAGCCATGGATTCATTTCATCCTTACAGCAAGCTAGACTTGGAGCAGATGCGACTTGCTGTCTGCACCAAAGCCATTCCCATAAGATGATTTCATCTTACTACTGTAAATGTAAGAGCCTAGGAAGGCATATTTCTTTCTCCAGTTACCTTTAAAGTTAGCACTGCCAAAGGTCCCAGCTCAAATACCTAACTGGAAGGCACAACTTCCAGGGAGTGTCTGGGAAGCGCTTTTCTTCCTGGCAGAAGGAAGAAGATGTGTGGAGAAGGCCCCAGTCTTTGCTCTGTCCTTCCTGTTTGCAAACTTTCTTGAAGAAAGTCAAGGTAACTGCTCACCCAAAGCATGGCTCACCTAGTGCCTTATTATCAGTGAGCCCAGAAAAAGCCACCAACTGAAGTCAGGAGGGCAGAGGAAGGATGTGAGGGCAACAGACAAACGGCAGCACAGGTGACTCAGTTGGTCACACGACCAGATGGACAGATCCCCCTGCCAAGCATTTTCCATCATGGGTAAGAGGTGAACTTCAGTGCATCAGGGAAGTCTTTACACTAGTCCTGGACCAAAGGTCTACCAGCCCCCATGAGCTTGTTCCAAATGCATTTGGAGGGGCTCCCATTCTGTGTGAGTATCCACCATGGGGTGTGTCTCACCTGGAGAGGAGGTGCTTGCGACTTCCACCTTGTTGAGGAAAGGCCTCTCTGGCTTCTGCCTTGTTGCTAACTCCAGGGAGCCAACCTGCAAGCTTCCAGGAAACTCTGTCTCTACCTACCTCATGCAAGAAGTCCTGGATACAGATGTGTCAGATGCAGATGTATCTGCCCTCCCCTCCCCGCCCCATCCCGCCTAGTTTCTGAGGATCAAACTGCAGTCGTCAGGCTTGCATAGCTGGTGCTTTTGCCTACCAAGCCATCTTGCTGTCCCACCTATTCCTCTTCCACACGTGTTTATTAGGTCAGCCGTGTCACTGGATCCAGGGCTCTCATGCCCTGCAGTTCATGGCACAAAACTGGCCATTATAAAGTTGATTCTCCCAGCATGCTCTCTGTTGCCACCACTGAGTTATTTGCCCTCTGTTTCACCCAGGATAACTTCAGTGAGAAATTGTGCTGGGTAAAAAGTTGTTTCCACGACCTGAGCCAGAGACCAGCTGGAGACACCAGACTCCAAATCCTGTCCCCAAAGGACACTTGGCTAGGCCACAGAGGCCTGAGTAGTTCACTCACCTGTGAATAGAGGCCAGCTTGGCAGATTTCCTACCAACAGTGAACTGAGAGCAGTGCAGGTCAGCCTCGGCCCAGGTCTTGTTGATGGGGAAGAATCTGTAGCAGTGACCTTTGAACTCTGTCCAGAACAGGGGACATAGCAGGGTCATCTGGGGCACCTCTGACAGGACTGGGGATAGAGAGAAAACGGAGCAGGAGGAAGACTGGTGGTGCTCACACTGTCTCTGCCGCTTATTATACACTTTTAAGAGGAAAACACGTCCATCGTGATTAACACAGTTCCGTGCCTGAAGTCTAAAAATACAGGCACACCCCAAGGCTACATAGAAAGAGCCTGTTTCAAACAAACGAAAACCAGAAAAGGGGGCTATTTTAAATATTTATGCATTATGCGTATGTATATGCTGTGCCTGTGTAGGTGCCACAAGTATGACAATGCCCACTGAGCCAGAAGGGGGCACTGGCTCCCCTGGTGTTGTAATTACAGGTGGTTGTGAGCCAGCATGTGGGTGCTGGGACAGATCTCTTAACTGCTTAGTCACTTTTGCAGCCCTTATTAAGATTGTTTTAAACAGCTCTTGAATAGCCCCTAAGTAGCCTTCCTAGACTTTAGTAACTACCTTATTTTTGGATAATGAGATTCCTCCCTCCCTCCCTCCCTCCCTCCCTCCCTCCCTCCCTCCCTCCCTCCCTCCCTCCCTCCCTCCCTCCCTCCCTCCCTTTCTCCCCCTTTCTAAATAAAAACCTACTAAGGACAATACAGAGACAACGGTTTTTATGCAACAAGGTTTGTCAGTGTTTTTGGTGGTTTTCTGAGGAGAGTACCGGATGGCTTTGATACAATTTCTAAATTGTCTCCTGAAAGCAATTTCCCCTCTCACTGTCATGGCTGAGGGGACTCATCTCACTCTGCCCTTGCTAGTCTTTACTGCCATCATTTCCTTGGGAATCTTTGCAAATTTTATAAGCAAGAAATTGTACCTTGTTTCAATTTACAATTCCAGGCTATCTGGCAAGTGTGTGCATTTACTGACAAGTTAGACGCAGGGCTTTTTATCTTTTGCCCATGACATTGCTGGGGTCAGAATCCGTTGTTAATTGTGAAAAGTAACACATTGAAAACAACAAGGTTATGGTGCTTGAGATGATAAAGTTCTCTCAAGTCTTGGTTCCTCTTTAAACTTCTTGGGGGTGTTGTTCTTGGAAACAGAAGGTGGCTGTTGGGAGAGGGAGACAATTGAGAACCTTCCGTCCACTAGGCTGGGAGACCCATGCAGTGAGCAGCAGGTCTCTGGATGCCTACATACTGGCCACTGAGCAGCACTCCCCAGACACCTGTGTACTGGTCAGCTCTGTGTCTGACCTGCTGTGAATCATGGGCACAATCTCCTCTTTCTCAGATGCCTGCAGACACCTGGGGTCTCTTTTGTAGCAACCCAGACCATGGCCGACTGACTCTGAGAATCATAACATAGTGAATGGGGGCTGGGGAGATGGATCAGTGGGTAAAGTGCTCTCTGTGCAACCATGAGGACCCAAGTTCAGAGCCCCAGCAGCCACAGAAAAAGCTCAGCTTGGTGATCCATGTTTGTAATCCCAGTGTTGGGGTGAGCGTGTAGAGACAGGCAGATCCCTGGAGCTTGCTGGCTAGCCAGTCTAGCTGCATAGGTGAAGCTTCAGGATTAGTGAGGGACCCCACCTCCAAAAGGACCTGGCATTGTGGCACATACCTTTAATCACAAAACTCAGGAGGCAGAGGCAGATGAATCTCTATGGGTTCATAGCTTGTCTGGTCTACATAGTGAGTTCCAAGCCAGCCAGGGCTACATAAGAAAGAGATCCTGTCACTGCCCCCCAACAAAGCACAAAGTGGAGAATAACAACTCTTTTTTTCACACATTCATAGAGCAACAGCATTCACAGAGCATTTATTTGTTTATTTGTGTGTATACATAGGTGCACATCCATATGGAGGTCAGAGGACAACTTCAGGTGTGGTCCTCAGGAACGCCATTCACTTCCTTTGAGACAGTCTCTCATTGGTCTGAATCTTGCCAGTTAGGCTGGGCTGGTTGGTCAGTGAGCCCTAGGGATGCCCCTGCCCCTGCCTCCCCAGTGCTGGGATTACAAGTACAGCTACTACATCTGTTTGTTTAAATGTGGTCTCTGGCGTGATTGAACTCAGATCCTCTTGCTGTCAAGTAATCATTTACAGCCTGAGCCATCTCCCTAGACCCCATGGAGCATTTCTGAAGTGCCAAACAGAGAGAAACTGAGGCTTCAGTAAGATCAGCCTGGCAAGAAATTGGTAGAGACCTACAGATTCCAAAGACTTCCTTTGCAGCATCGCATACTGCTTCCTCAGGGGGCATCAGCAGGCTGAGGATGCTTCATGGCAGATCCCCAGAGCTCATGCCCTCTGCTCTCAGGTCGACTCACATCCTACCATCCTCAAATACCTAGTCAGACCTCTGTGGGCATGTCTCTTGCCCTGACTCTGGCTAACTCCTGTTTCTCTTCTAGTCTCAACTGCAAGGAGGCTCTGGGTACTGTTTCAATCAGGGCTTCTATTGTTGTGATGAAACACCATGATCAAAAGCTAGTTGGGGAGGAAAGGGCTTATTTGGCTTACTCTTCCACATTGCTGCTCATCACCAAAGGAAGTCAGGACAGGAACTCAAACGGCATGGGATCCTGGAGGCAGGAGCTGATGCAGAGGCCATGGAGGGTGCTGCTTACTGGCTTGCTCCCCATGACTTTCTCAGCCTGCTGTCTTATAGAATCCAGGGCCAACAGCTCAGGCATGACAGCACCCACCATGGACTGGGCCCTCCTGCATCAACCATTAGATAAGAAAATGCCTTACAACCAGATCTTATGGAGGCATTTTTCTCAACTGAGGTTCCCTCCTTTCAGACAACTCTAGTTAGTGTGTCAAGCTGACATAAGACCAATCAGATGGGAATCTTTGGAAGTGCTTATGCACCCTGACTCCCATATGCACTCAGGATTCTTGTCCAATGCCGCCCCTGTTTGGTTAATAACTGCAAGTATTTATCTTTTCCCAGCATCTTGGCACACAGGAGTTCTTAGGACTTAGATTTAAGCATTTTTATATTAACTATGGGTTGCATGCATATGAGTGCAGTGTCCTTGGAAGCCAGAAAAAGGCATTGAATCCCCTAGAACTAGAGTTACAAGCAGTTGTGAGCCACCTGATGTGTTTGCTGAGGTGAGAACTGAACTTGGGTCCTCTGAAAGAGCCCTAAGCTTAACTTCGGAGCCATCTCTTTAGTCCAGGTTTTGAATGAATACAAGCATGTAGCAATGTATTAAAATGGCACTGAAGGGCTGGAGAGATGGCTCAGTTGATAAGAACACTAGCTGGTCTTCCAGAGGTCCTGAGTTCAATTCCCAACAACCATCTGTAATGAGATCTGATGCCCTCTTCTGGCTTGCATAGATACATGCAGGCAGAAGGCTGTGCACATAATAAATTAACAAACAAACAAAACAGCACTGAACCTTCTAGCCTGATCTGAGTTTTCCAGATTACTCTGTTCTATCATGTGCTGAGCACTGTGCCATGGCCTGGACTCTCACTGGCCATACAGACTCTTGGGAATACTTTCTCAATTACCCATGCTTGAAATCTGGGAACTGCTGGTCTGAAAGTAGGAAGATGACACCTGGAGAAGGAACTTCCTTTTCCTGTCCCCCCTCCTTCCCCTCTTTTCCTCTCCCTTTCCCTCTCTCCCTTTCTTCTCTCTTTTTCTTCATTCTTCTTGTCCTTCTCTCCTTTCTTCCTGCCTTGGACAGAGCTTGGCAAAGAATTAATAATTAATTAAATGAAAGGTGGCTGGGTGGGAAGAGGAGGAGGTAAAAGCCCTTGGTCTCAAAGCCTTCTTCCCCAAGGTAGAAAATACTTCCGGAACTACTTTGCATCTTCCCAATCTGGTCCCTTTGAGGTTGCTTCCCCCCACTAAGGAAAAAGGAATTTCTGCATGCCTGGGTTGAAATAAACCAGAAAATGGGGCTGTGGCAGGTCACTGCCCAATTTCTCTCCTTCCATCCAGGCAAGAAAAAACCATTAATTGGAGGGTTGGGAGGCAACAGAATGAACCCCAGCTGTCCGGTGTTTCCCCTCTCCCTTTGCCTCTGGAGCTTAGAAGCTGGGGTTAGAAGGGTTTTCATCAACTGGACCTCTCACGAGCCTTTGCTGGCCTATTTGTCTTCACGGGCATGCCTTTGGATTTGCACATTGACCTTCAGAAAATGATGGTAATGCGAAAACCAGAACCAAACTTACTGACCACTTACTGTGTGTTGGGCACTGTGCTGCGTTCTTTGAACGTAGTATTATTTTAATCTTCACATCCTACCAGGTATGTACTACAGTCACTGCTACTTTACAAAGACACTCAGAACACACAGAGGTAGATGACCTTGTTAAAGGTCACAGTATTGCTCAGAGGTAGCCCATGGCGCCCAAGATATTTTTTTTAGACACACACACATACACAGAGAGCGAGCACAGAAATAATGATAGCATTAATATTTAACTTGTGGATGTGAGGCTTGCAGGCAAAATTGGAAACTTATTATTTGTTTACCTCTTTGAGGGAAAGAATTAATGGCTCTCTGGTCCTTGTCAGAAAGGACCTTACAAGTAGTTAGGGTAGAGCACCAAAAGGGGCCCCCAGATGGGTAATGGCAAGGACTGCTCCTAAAGCATTTAAACACAGAACACAGGCCGGACTCGAAGATCTGAGGGGCTTCCTGTAACAGTTAATGAATCAGCAGAGGCCTGGATGATGTTAAGAGTCAGAGAGTGCTCCGGGCAGCAGTCATGGAGCAAGGAGAGGGCATGGCGCAAGCAGAGGCTGGTGTGTGTGTGTGTGTGTGTAATGGGAGTGGTCCAACAGGCCTAAGAATCTGAGAAGGAATCCAAGGTGAGGCTGGAGGGAGCTGTGGGGGATAGAGGGAGAGAGGCAGACCGGAGATACAGGACTACAGGACAGGAGGAGGAGGCTCGTTGCTCAGGAAACCAAGAAGCCAAACTGCTTGGTCTTTTTCTCAATTAGCAACAGCCAAGGTCTCCCAGCTGGGGGTGTGTGGGGAGGGAGTCAAAGCCTTTGGGAGCTGAGTTTGTTCTGGGATGAAAACACATCCTTGGAATCCAGCTCTCCCACTTTGAAAGAATAAATTGTCACCTTCCCACTCAATCTGGCTGTGAGCTTCCCTGGCCCCCCTCCAGCCGCCCACAGATGCAACACTCTGCTCTCTGCTGCCTCCTGCAGATGCACTGCTCTCCTGCCTCCTCCTCCTGCCCAGATCAGCCTCTGGACCAGACAAGGAGAGGAGGTAGGGAGGCCCTGAAGCCACATTCACCTTCCCCATCCCCAGAGTGGGCCCCCAGCACTCCTGGGATTTAAAGGGAAGTGTCTTCCAGACTCCAGCAGGGTAGAGGGCTGGGCCACCTTTATCACCCTCCTGTTGCCTCTCTGGTCTCAATGCACAGCAGTCCTTAAAGCAAGTCTTGCTCTTTCCATCTTGAGCTTTGCCTTTTCTTCCCTGAGACACTCTGGTGGACCCAGAGCAAACCATTGCTTAGATTGATCCTAGCAGGAGGCACTTACTGGGTGCTTAGTGCTTGATTCCCAGAGGCAGCCCAGGAGAGATATTAGACTCATACTTTGCAGACAAGGATTGGAGAGGCTGCTACTTGTTCCAGGTTTGTTACTCTCTGGAACTCCTAAGCCCTTTAGTGCTGCTGGAAGATGTGGTTCCAAGCTCATGGTTCCATGGCTCATTGGTAGAATAAATACAGTTGAACTTCACGCCTACAGGCTCTGGTCCATGAACTTAACCAATAGTAGAGAGAAAGCATCTGCGGAGGCACCACACCTGTGCTGAGCATAGACTTCTGGATGCTGGGAATCATGCCTGGGGATTTACAAGTGTTAGGCAAACATTCTGTGAAGCCCCCAACCTTTGGTTCATTCAGATAGGGTCTCACTCTGTAGCTCAGGCTGGCCTTGGATTTAAGATTCTGTCCAAGATTCCTAAGTGCCATAATTGGGGGTTAGACAGTTTTTCTTTTGTGTCATCTTTCTCTACACAATGTAACCCAGAACACAGGAAATGGACATTGGTTAGATGTAGCTACTGCATCCTTCTACAGCAGGGACCCAGCATCGGAGAATTTTGGCATCTACAGGAATGCTGGAACCAATCCTCTGCAGATGGCTGAGGGACCACAGTATGTTAGACACCAAGTTATCCAAGATTTAATGAAAGAAATCAGCATTTACTGAGTTCCTATATGTTCCTAAGTGTGTGACATGCTGTTCCCACATGGTATTAGTTATTGTATGCTAAGGAGTATTGCAAAGTAAGTGTAGAGTGTCCTGTGACTACAGAGGGGGAGCAGGAATGGCCAGAGTGTCAAGGCAAGCTCCAGGATTGGGTCTACACTAGGAGGTAGGACTTCTAGTTGCTTGAGCCTCTGTGGCTCAGCTGAGGAGCTTGGACTCTGGCACTGTATGACCCTGGTTGGAAACTGCTCCTTGAGCCTCAGTTTTATCCAGAAAATGCGCATGGGTGGGACTGGGGAGATGACTCAGTGGGTGAAGTGCCAGCTGTGCAAGCATGAGGACCGGAGTTCATCAGATCCCCAGCACCAATGTAAAAAGCCAGGCATAGTGATATAACTCTGTCATCTCATTGCTGGGGAGTTAGAGACAGGCAGATCCCTGAAACTCATTAGCCAACTAGCCTAACCGAATCAGTGAGCTTCAGGATGAGTGGGAGACCCTGCCTCAAAATAAATAAACAAATAAATAAATAGGCAGAGAGCAACTGAGGAAGACACCAAATGTCAATCTCTGGTCCCTACACAGCCTTACACACACACACACACACACACACACACACACACACACACACACACACACACACGGCTTGGCTGAGTACTTGCTTCCCTGCAAAGATGCCTAGGCAGAGTGAGCGTCCTAATAGACTTCAAGTATTACCACAGCAGAAGCAGCAGCAGTCTGGGCCCCAGAATCTTCCCAAAGCTAAGAATGCAATGCCATGTTTCTGGAGGGTCAGGAGAAGGTGGAATAGCTCGACTGATCCCCTATCTGTACCCTGGACCCTTCAGAGGCAGGTGCTGAGTTTCAAGTCACTTTGTCTTGATGTCACATGGAAAGTTCTGGGTTCAGGAGCTGGGGGAAGGAACCAGAGATAGCTGAAGAATCCCAATGGTAATTATCTTTGTTATTGCTATTAGGCGCTAGCTCTAAGTACTCGCTCAAATCCACAGAAGCAATGAGATCAAAGGCAATTTCAGAGGAAAAACTTGGGAGAAAGTCTAGTTTGGTTAAATCCCTGCAGGTATGTATGAAGGATATTTTCTGCAAGAAAGCCCAGGACTGATGCTGAGCATATCTGTGCATAGATCAGCATGCTTAGGGGATGGATAATGAAAAGTGGGAGCTGTGGGAGAATGGCTGATGGATGCTCTGGACAGCTTTATATAGAATAACCAGGGGTATTCAGAAGAGGAAGGAAACCAAGCTCATTCAACACAAGAGGACTTTGGGGTGCACATCCACCCTCAAGGTTTGCAAGGAACCACAGAACCCCTATTAAGTCCTCTCAAGTCACCAAGCAATGTATGCTTTCATGCTTGCAAGTCAGTCTCTTTGTGTTGATACCATTTTCCTAGAATCCTAGTCTGGGTGGGGAATCTGGGGAATGCAATAAGTGCTGTGTGAACAGTGATGATCCTGGTCAGCAATCTACAGCCTCAGTTTCCCCGCTGTAGACCTCGGTCAGCGCACCCTCAGTGTGTATAGTGCGTCCCCCACTCCCTCCGCTCAGTCAGTCTGTAGCTTCAGTCCCTCCCCACACCCTGCTGTAGACCTCGGTCGGTCTGCCCTCTCAATTGCTGAGGTAGGGAAAGATTGAGTAGAATGGATTTCTAAGTCAGAGGTCCCCAAGATTTCTGGGTTTCACATGATCCTGGTTTGCCCTGTCTATAAAAGAGGGTGGTGCATGGGACAGGGGTGCTGTCTGGAAGTTCCTGTCTCTGATGAATCCTGATTGTCATAGTGTAACTCTCCTGCCTGTAGCATCATAGCATCAACAACTTCAATGACAGATGTGCTCAAAGAAAAATGCTATTTTTTTCAAATGCTTGTCATGGGGCCAGCACCTTATGAGCACTGCCACCTCATTATCACCCCAACCTCTGGTGTGCATGTGTGCATGTGCGTGCGTGTGTGTGTGTGTGTGTGTGTGTGTGTGTGTGTGTGTGTGTGTGCGTACGTGTACTCAAGCATGTGTGCAGTGGATATGTGCGCGAGTGGATTCAGGTGTTCATGTGATTGAAGTTGGGTTTCTGCCTCCCTCACTCTCCATCTTGTTTTGTTTTTGTTTTTGTTTTTTGATGCAGGGTCTTTCACAGAACCACAGCTCACTGATTCAGCTGGGCTGGCTGACCAGCAAGGCCCAGGCATCCTCCTGTCTCTGTTTCCCCAGCTCTGGGATTACGGGCACACCATAGTGCCAGGCTTCTAATTTGGCTTTAGGGATAAACCTTAACTCCTTATGCTTATACAGCAAGCACTTCCAGCACAGGCTAAGAGACACATTTCTGCAGTTTCAGGCCCCCGTCTGTGGGTTCTGCATTGGCAGCCCAAGCTGACTAATACACACAGAGCTTGGCCAGGTGAGTCAAGGCTACCCACCTTCCTATCAGGGGATTGCCAAGCAAATAAACAGAAGAGTGGTTAGTGAAATCAGAATTTCATATGATTTTAGTATAAGTTTGTCCATGCAATAGTTGAGGTACACTTAGACTAACAAAGGATTTACTAGTATCTGTCTACTGGCATTTTATCTGGTAACTTTGAGCATCCCACACTGTGACAGCCAAATAACTGGCCTTATGACAATCTCCATATGGAGATTTCATTTAAATGGTGATGAAAATAACTGGTCTCCACCACAGGGTTTTTAAAAAGATTACATAAAGCTACGATGAAAATACTTAGAACTATGGATATATAGTTAGGAAATTAGTGAGTCTTCCCTCAGAATTGTGGTGTTTGTGTACACATATATACACATATACATGTATATATGTATTTAAGATAGCATCACATATTACCACAGGCTAGCCTGTCACTTCATTTGTAATCCATTCAGGCTTTGAACTCTCTGTCCTCTTGCCTCAGCATCCTGAATGCTGGGTTTACAGACACGTACCACTGTTCTTGGCATTAAGGGATCTTTTAAACAATGCTTGAAAAGAACTTGGTGGAGGTTTCAGATAAGAGCCATGCACATGTGCACAAGGAGGTTCAGGATGCTGCCCAGCCTTCGAGCAGTTCCCTGGTGTTAGTGCCCCAGCCTCCCCTTTGCAATATGGAAGAATTCAAACTCACTGACTGCCTCTCATCCCACAAATGGTATATAGGGAGGTCACATGCCCGAGGTTTATGAGTCCTATTTCCTGGGGACATCCCACAAAGCACATAGGGATGGATATCACTGGAGCCAGACTGCCAGGGAGATCAGTAGAAGGACAACTGTATCCATCCTACACTTCTATTTCCAGAGCACCTGCATCTGAAAGTTCCGCGGGAATGGTTGGTATTGCCAAAGTTGGAGTTGGGGGAGGGTCCTGGAGATCAGATTTCTAACAAAAATACCATTTTCCATTTCCCTGTGGTACCTGGTACTGTGCTAAGCAGTTTCTCCACAACCTGGAGGAGGTGATCTTATGGCCGCCCCCACCCCCACCCCAGCACTCTGGAGCAGGAAGCAGGAGGATTGAGATTTCAGTACAAGCCTGGGATAATAGCAAGATTCTGTCTCAAAAATAAATGACTGAATAAGTAAAATTTAAAGGGAGGGAGGGAAGGAGGGAGGGAGAGGGAGAAAGGGAGGGAGAGAGACACACGGAGAGAAAGAATCCAGTCTCCCAGGTTACACAGCCTGTAAACTATAAAGCTGGGGTTTGAACTTTAAGGGTCTTGGGATGCTCCCTTGTTAGGGGCTGAGGCTGAGCTATCAGGAAGGACATCTTAGCCCCGCCCTGCAATGCTCCCCCTCAGCGTTCCTGCAGCCCAGGCAGCTGGCCTCACTAGTGAGCCTTCAACTCCCTGGAAGTGACCTCCCCCAACGTGCCCTTGTCCCTGGTCCCCGTGCTCACCTGAGTAGATACTGATGTCAGTGTGTGGAAAGGCCCACGCTGACAGGAGGGCCAGGAAGGCCACAGCCCGCAGTCCCCACTTCTGCATGCTGAGCCCAGAGGACACTGCCTCTGGCTGGAGCAGAGCACCACAGAGCTTGGGTGCCTGATGGCTTTCTAGGTTCAGGCAAGGCCTCCGACAGCTAAGGCGGATGGGATGGACCCCAGTCCCTCCTTCTCCTGTCTCTCCCCTACTCCTCTGCATCACTGAACACAATGCAGAATGACAGCTAAGAGCAAAGCAGTGCCCCAGTGCCGTGGGAACCCCGGAGCCACTTGAATTCCCAGCTCCCAGCCATGTCACCTCTTCTTTGAGCCTCAGTTCCTGCCTCTGTGAGACAGGATCATGAGGTAGGTGGCCAGTGTTCCAGCCTGTCCTAGGCCACCAATCATCCCTGTCCTCTTGAGTGGATACCTATCAAAAGGTGAAAACACAAGTCGAGGCTGATTACAGAAGGCCCCCAGCCGTAGAGGTGATTTGTGTGGTCCACATAATGTCTTTTTTTAAATTTAAATTTAAATTAGAAACAAGGTTGCTTCACATGTCAATTCCAGGTCCCTCTCCATTTCCCTCCCCTCCTCCCGTGCCCTCCCACCAACCCTCCCAATATCTCCTCATTTCCCCAGGGAGGGTGAGGCCCTCCATGGGGGTGTCCATAGTCTGTCATTTCATCCAGGGCAGGTCCTAGACCCTTCCCCAAGAGTTCAGGGTGAGAGTGCACCTCACATTGTTGGATGGGAGTCCAAAGTCCATTTGTATACCCTGGATAAATACTGATCTACTGCCCAAGGCTCAATAGATTACACATAATGTCTTAAAATTAATATAAAAACAGGGCTGCTCAGCACATGTCAACAAACCTGATGACCTGAGACTTGCATGGATGCACATGATGGAAGGAAGAGCTGACTTTTGCAAGTTTTCCTGACTTCCAAGCAACACACACACACACACACACACACGCACGCACGCACGCACGCACGCACGCACGTACGTGCTGCACACATACATACCACATTGATACTAGGATATAAAAATCAGGACGTTTGCCAGGTAGTGGTGCACCCCTTTAATCTCAGCACTCGAGAGGCAGAGGCAGGCAGAGTGTTAGGCTAGTCTGGTCTACAAAGTGAGTTCCAGGATATGCTCCAAAGCTACATAGAGAAACCCAGTCTTGAAAACAAAAAAACAAAAACAAATAAAAAGACCAGGAGGTTTTCACCTAAGGGACCATTCCTGTTTCCTGCTGCAAATCTGAAAGCTGGATGAGACTGGGCCCCCATTTCTGCCTCAGAGTCACTGCCCAGAGGTGTGGAGGGCACTCAGGTCAGGAGGGCTCTGTGAACTCAGGTGTACTGAGGTCCTGTCCACTAGTCTGATGTTGAGGCCATCAAGGTCTTTCAAGCTCTTGCACAGTTAAAGGAGGCATCTCCAGAAGGGTCACACAATGAGTTACAAATGTCACCATGGTGTCCTTTGAGCCTAGCTCTCCTGTGTGGTTGTTCATTCTTAAAAGTCATGAAACCCTCTGGTGTTTCTATCAGGATTTCACTGCATGTAGGAGACTTCCTAGTTTTTCTTTTCATTTTGCATATGTGTGTGTATTCACGCGGGCTGTGCATGCGGAAGGCTGAGGTTGGTGTCAAATGTCTTCTTTAACGGCTCTAGACTTATTTTACTTGTAGAGATGGTCTCTCCCTGAACTCATCGATTCTGCTGTGCTGGCTTTAAGGGCTCCTCCTTCATCAGTTCTGGGATTACTGCTATGTGTGGCTCCACACAGCTTCTTACATAGGTGTGGAGATTCAAAGCCAGGTCCTCATGCTTCAGTAGCAAGCTATTTATCAACTGAGCCATGTCCACAGCCTGAGAATTCCTACTTGTGAAAACAAGAATTGTTCTCTCTTCTGTTCTGTGTATTCTCGGGCAAGTTGGTGTGCCTGACTGAGGTGGTTTCTCCCTCCATCTAATTAATAATAAATAGTATGTGTCTCCAAGAAATTAAATGAAATTCATTCCTCTGCTCACACTATTTTTTTTCTTGGAATTTTGAGAGACCTCACTGTATAGTCCTACCTGGCCAGGAATTCAAGATCCTTCTGTGTCAGTCTCCCCAGTGCAGGGATGGCAGGCGTGCCCCACCACAGCCAGGTGTTTATTTAGTGTAGCATGGATGCTGGCCAGTAGAAGGTGCTCACTAAATAACAGTGTGAGCTGCTATTATTGAGCTTGAGCTCATGAAAGACTTACCTTATCACCACCTGCATTCTCTCCATCTTGTATGCCCCTTATCCTCCCCCAAAACGCTCAGCGGGGTGCTCTGACACTTCACGTAACTGGCATTAGTGAGTAAGATGGGAATATGTCAACTTGGTTTCCAAGTCACTCATTTTCTCTCTGGAACCCTGACTGCTGTGCTTGTGAGGAACAACTTAGCTCCCACCCACACAGCATGCCTTGCCCCACCGGTACTGGCACTGATGTCTGACAAGGCATGACTCAGCATACAGGCTCGACTCAGGTCCAACTCCAGCTTTCTGTAGAAAGTCTGGGGGTACCAGTTGTCTCCAGACCATTGTATTAGGGCAGCTGCCAAAGCATGTCTATTTATTCAGAAGCGGTGAGCATTTAGCACATGCTTATGAGAGAGCTGACATTACTGTGAATGTAAATGTTAATGTGCGAATAGCAGTCTTCATCCAGTTTTGACTGGATTTGGAACCACTTAGAACATACATTTCTGAGTGTGTCTGTGCATTTCCAGAGACATTTACCTGAAGAGGGATGACCCACCCTGAATGTGGGCATCCAATGACCTGGAATGTCAGACTGAAAAGAGGAGAAGAGGAGGAAGCCAGTCTGGCATCAGTATTTATGTCTCGTTGCTTCCTGTCTGTGGATGCCATATGTCCAGTTGCCCTACCCACCATGTGTTTCCTGCTACCATGGGCTACACCCTCAAAACTATAAGCCCAAACAAACCCTTCCTTCCTTGAGTGTCTGTGTCAGGGGTTTTCTCACAGCAATGAGCAAAGGTAACCCTTGTTACTTGCTATACTAGCACCTCTGATCTTAACACCCCTAATCTGACATTAGTGAAGGGACATAAAAACATAAAGTAGTTGGCTACCCTTCAGTGCTATTATCCTGTGGGTAGAAATAGAGAGGCCCTACTGCTATGTTATTGGGGGAATACCAGGAACCCAAACATATCTGCCTTAGTTTATGTTTGATGCTATAACAAAATACTTGAGACTGGATGACTTATAATGAAAAGAGATTATTTGTTTTCCGTTTAAAGCTTGTAAAATTCAATATCAGTGTATCTGCATCTTCTTGCTGCAGCATCACAGGTGGGGGGAGGGGAAGAATCAAAGGGAGGAGAGAGAGGAAGTGGCAGAAGAGGGGAGAAACTCCGGAGATCAGCACCTTAATCCATTCTTTATGATACTGAAACACCCTCTCATTGACAAAATTCAATATGAATTTTTGTGGGGACAAACATTCCAATCACAGCAATGTCTTTCTGAGTATGAATGTTCTAGATGGGAGATGGAGAATAGGCCAAAAGAGGCCACTGGAAATTCTTGTGGAAGGAGTATGGATGGTAGGTAGATAGATAGCTTATAGATGATAGATAGATACATGATAGATGATGACAGATAGATGACATTAGACAGACAGACAGACAGACAGATAGATAGACAGATAGATAGGTAATAGATAGGAAACTTTAGGCAGATAGGTCTTGCTGAATCCACACCTATAGTCATCTGTCCTGTGTCTGAGTGTTACTGTCTATTAGTCCCATCCCTCTCTGAATGTGACCTTTGCTCATTTGCAGGTATAGCCTGTGGAAGTGCACCAGAACTGCAGCCTCAGGCCATGCCAAGAGCTACTGAATCAGAAACTGTTCCTGGTTTACTGTTCCCTAGTGGCTTGTGTGTTCATTAAAGTTTACAGAATATTGCTCTAGGCAGGGGTACAGAACTTTTCTGTAAAGAAAGAGTACATTTTTTAAGGTTTTGTAGGCTTTGCTAATCTATCACTGTTCAGCTCTACCAGAGATACAGAAATAGGCCTGGAAGTGTTTCAATAAAACTTTATTTATAAAGACAGGCAATAGGTTACGTCAACTCCTGATCTAAGTCTCAAGTTTACAGACAAAAAACGGATGATCTTTTTCACAAGTATTATGTTCACTGTCAATTGGAGATTGTAAGGATCTCTTTGTAGTACAGTGTATGTGTGTGTGTGTGTGTGTGTGTGTATTTTCTAGTTTCTTAAAATGATATTTACTGAATGATAGTCCTCCCTCTATATATAAGTTTATGGGAGGCTGGGCAAGTCAGGTAAGATCTGTCTGAAACACCTACCAATTATTATCTACATATCTAGTCATCTATCATCTATTTGTTTCTCTCATAATTTTTTAGCTTCTAAAATGTTATTTATGAGGCTGGAGAGATGGTTCAGAGGTTGAGAGCATTTGATATGCAATCACGAGGAGGAGAATTTGGATCCCAGAACCCAGGAAACAAGCTGGACATCTCGAATATTTTGGTAACTGCAGCTCCAAGGGAGGCAGAAACAGAAAGATTGTTGTGGCTTCCTGGTTTCCAGTTTAACCAAGAAAACAGAAGCTCCAGGTTCAGGGAGAGACCATACTTCAACTCAAAGGGATATGTGTAGAATGATGAAAGGGAATACCTGGTGTCCTCTTCTGGTCTCTGCTTGTTCATACACCTGCATAACACATGTATACACACTCAAACAAACATTTAAAAAATTGCTCACTTAATAGCTAAAGTTCTCTGTCCCCAACCGTTATAAGAGTCAATGCTAATACATTTTGTAAACTGTGAGGTAGATGTTTGCATGTTCTAGACTTGCTGCTGTGTGATTGGACACCAATTAGTATATCTCTCTCAGTTTTCTTGCCTACAAAATGTGAACAAACTAGTGCTTCTCCCATACAAGTACTTAGAAAATGCTTGGCTTGGGAGAAGCACTCACAATCTGGAACCTTAAATAATCCTGGGTATGATAACCTAAAGTTGGAAACTAAAGGAGCTGGTGTGGTCTGGGTACGACTTGAATGCCCCCAAAGGTCCCTATGATGCATCAGAGTGGCAGTATTGGGAAGTGGTTGAGTCTTTAAGAGGTTGGTCCTAATAGTAGGTCACTGGGGATGCCATCCTTAGAAGAGGTTAAGGACATTCATGTGTGAACTCTCAAGGATTATGAAATCATCTAGCCAGTACCCTCCCTCTTCAACACTCTCATCAAGATGTGACTCCATCTACTATCCTTAGCAGATGTCAAAACCATGGCCCATTTTGATCTTTTATTGCCTCAGGTACTTTGTTATAGTGACAGAACGCTAACACACTCTCTGAAGGTTAGTCACTTCAAACTTTTAAGGCATTGCCTTCTAACATTTTCTTCTAGGTGCAAACGATGAGGTTTTTACTTACCAGTCCCTCTGGAGTAATTTCTACTTGGAATTTATGGACATAATGAAGGGCAGTTATCTCACCAGAAGTGGACAATGGGATACCCAGAAAGGAAAGGGATGCTTCTTCCTTGCAATTATTCTTGGTTGGATAGGAGAAAAATGCCAGTGCCTCAAATGGCAGGCTGGTCTCAGTGCTGTATAGATGGGACTGTGCTTTCTGTACAGAAAATGCAAAGGTCTGTAGTTTGTGTCAAGTCTAGGGTGTTGTTGAAATCCCAAGGTGTTCTGGAGTTGACCTGAGCTCAGAGCTACAGTCGAGGAGGAAGACAGGAATGCCTTCTCTTCTAAGAGATGAGAACACCTAAGGGTATTGGTGAAATGGAAGTATCTTTAAAATTCCCTGCTACTGCTCCCCACCCACCTTCATTCTTTTAACTTGGGTCCCCACACCACACCAAGTGGTGAAGTGGTCCAGGCATCTCTTTCCCACCTCCTACCTGAGGAGGAGGATGCTAATTAAAACAATGGGTAGTTCAAAGCAGGGCACCTTGGGCTCTGGTTTCTATAGAAACTCAGTCCTTCTTTCACCTTTCAACACATCTTTCTGTCTCCTGACAAACTCTATTCCTGGAGATGTGGATGACTCCGATCTGAGCTGCCAATGTCCCTTCTTGTCCCCAGTAAAAGCTGTCTGATGCACACCAGGTAATAATAGCCACTGGGTGCTGTTCCAAGACTCAAGTGAGGATTTTGCCAGCTTGATTCCAGCATGTCCTTACATCTATTCCTTCAGATTGTCACTGATTGTCAGACAAAACAGACCAGAGGGGCAGTTTGCCATGCTTACTCTGGATTATAGATCTCTGAGGGTGACTTGTTCAAGGGCACCCACACATACTGAAAACAGCAGATACTCAAGTGTCTTCCATAAGATGGTGTGGTGCTTACATAGAACTAATCTAACCCTAATAAGTTAATATGGTATGCCCTTAGAAGATTGCATCATCTTAGACTACTTATAGTAATCTGTGCTCTGGCCATGCTATTGATACAGCTGTTGCACAGCATCATATGGGGAATGAGGATGAGAAAAGGAATATGTATGTATCTAATACAGACTGTGGTGGTTTGAATAAGAATGGTCTCCATAAGCTTATATATTTGAATGCTTGCTTAGTCACCAGGGAATGGTACTGTTTGAAAGGATTAGAAGGATTAAGAGGTTTGGCTTTGTTGGAGGAAGTGTGTCACTGGGGGGTGGGCTTTGAATTTTCAAAAGCCCATGCCAAGCCCAGAGTCTCTCTCTGTCTGTGGATCAGGATGCAGTTCTCAGTTACTGCACCATTGTCGGCCTGCATGATGCCATGCTTGCTGCCATGATGATAAACTAAACCTCTGAAACTGTAAGCAAGCTCTCAATTAAATGCTTTCTTTTATAATAGTTGTCTTGGTCACGGTGTCTCACAGCAATAGAACAGTGACAAATAAGACACAGATGTAACTTGAGAAGAATACTTATTATTACTTTTTTACTTTGTGCATTGGAGTGCAGATGTATGTGTGCTACCACAATCATGTGGAGGCTGGGCAGCTTCTGGGGAGTCAGTTTTCTCCCTCTATCTTGTTTCCTGGAACAGGGTCTCCCTTGTTTCTGCCACTGTACTTTGCACTACAGGTTATGTGGCCTGTGAGCTCCCAGCAGATTCTCTTTAAGAGTGCTGGGATTGTAGATAGGTACCATCACATCTGGTTCTTTATGTGGGCTCCAGAGATGAACCTTTCGTCATTGTCAAGCATATGTGGTAAGTGCACCTGGGCTGGCCTTCCAGCATCACTACTTGCTTCATTAAACAGAACAGCACCGTCACCACTGTAGGTTCCTGTGGGGAGATGTCTGGTACTTCACACTGTTAGCCCTCTTGTTATTGCTGAGGAGGCCAGCAGGGACTGGGGCTGTCTGATCTCGAATCTGCAGTCCAGCTGAGCTCCACAGTGGTAGCCACAGTGGTCCACACTGTGCATGTGCAAAGCTCACCCCATCAAACTCATGCATGCCTCTCTCTGCCCAGGAGTTTCTCTGCTGCTGTAGGAGTTTGCCCCACCTGCACAGCGCAGTCCTGAAGGAACAACCCGAGGGAGAAGACTCAGTACTCAAATCCTCCACGATAGAGTCTGAGCTCCTGGTGTCCCCACTGTTAATGCAGGCAGCCTTTATCTGCCCTTCATCCTTTAACTTATGTTTCTTGGGGCTGTCTCCTCAGTAAATAATTTACTTCCAAGTTGCCTCCTTGAATCTGCTTTTGAGTGACCCTAACTAAGACAACAGGAAAACAGAAGGTTGGAGGAGTTGCCTAGTTCCTGTCTGACAGGTGTGCTTTCTTTGGTTCTGTAGCCCAGGAGTCTGACCATTGTCAGGAGAGTCAAGGCCTTTTTCAGTCTGTGTAGTGTTTACCTGGCCAAGTCCTGAGCAGGGCATGGCCAGTAAAAAGCTAAGCTGTGACTCTGGTTTGGCACAATGAGAAGTTTTATGGAGAACAAATGTAGAATAACTGACTATAGGATTCTTCTTAAATCAGGTGGACACATGCACACCATATCCCTGTGTGACATGATGAGTGACACTTGATGTCAGAGTGCTGTTTCCACATCTAAAAGGTGGAGAGATCATAACAGATCATATTTCAAAAGGTTGCTGTGAGGACTAAATAGCACCCAGACTTATCACAGTGCACAGCAGAAAGTAAGTGGTAGCTTTTATTACTATAGTTAAATATAAATGGAAGTTTCCTGCTGTTGGCAGGACAGGAAGGAGATGTTATTTCATCCTTGGACAATCTGGAAGTAGAAGCTTAAGATAGGCCTTAGAACACAGGTTGTTACCTGGTGTGCACAAGGCCGTGGGTTCAATAAGGAGGATGAGTTAGGACTATTGGTAGTCACCAAGATGCTTATGAAGTGGGAGAGAGACTAGCCAAGAGATGAAGTGAGAAATGAAGTCCCCATGGGCCCCAGCTGAACCCCTAGATCCATCTATGTCTAAAGCTGTAACTTCTGTTGCAGACAAGCAAAGGCATATGACATTCGCCCTCTGTATAGACTGTGTTTTCCAAAGATGACTGCACTGCACATACCTTACAAGTTCTTCATACAATCTAACTGCTTATTTCTTATTTATTTATTTATTTATTTATTTATTTATTTATTTATTTATTTGTTAATGGTTTTTCAAGACAGCGTTTCTCTGTGTAGCTTTTAGATCAGGCTGGCCTCGAACTCTCAGAGATCCACCTGCCTCTGCTTCCTGAGTACTGGGATTAAAGGCATGTGCCACCACCGTCCTGTCCTGCTTAACTGTTTCTTTCTTTCTTTTTTTTGTTGGTTTTTCGAGACATGGTTTCTCTGTGGCTTTGGAGGCTTCCTGGAACTCACTTTGTAGACCAGGCTGGCCTCGAACTCACAGAGATCCACCTGCCTCTGCCTCCCGAGTGCTGGGATTAAAGGCGTGTGCCACCAACGCCCGGCCTACTGTTTCTTTCTTGATATTCCCCCATGTCCTCAATCAGAGCATGTTTTTGTGACTATTTGAACCAAGGCATGATGTTTAGCCTGGGTTGTCAACTGCTTGAGACCTATAATCTCCTGGGATAGGCACCCTGGTATAGGTCATGCCTATGAGGGATTACCTTGATAAACTTAATTGAGGTGAGAAATCCTGCCCACAGTGAGTGGCTTGGGTCCCAGACTGCATAAAATGGAGAAAGCTAACAGAGTACCAGCATGCATTCATGCTCTCTGCTTCCCAACTGTTGGTGCAATGCGATGCTGTAGACTTCTGCTGCCTTGATTTCTCTACCATGATGGGCTGGAACCGTGATCTGTGAGCCAAAATCATCATTTTGGTTACAATGATGAGAAAAGCATATGATAAGAAGTTCATAAGGAAAGCAAAGGGAAGGGAAGAGAGGGGGAAGTAGGGGGAGGGAGGGAGAGAGAAAGGGAAAGGGAGAGGGAGAGGGAGAGAGAGAGAGAGAGAGAGAGAGAGAGAGAGAGAGAGAGAGAGAGAGAGAGAGAGAGAGAGAGAGAGACCGAGACAGACCATGTTTTTGGTTTTGTTTTTGAGAAGGGGTTTTCCTGTGTAGTATTGGCTGTCCTGGAACTTGCTCTGTAGTCCAGGCTGGCCTTGAATCTGCCTGCCTCTGCCTCCTGAGTGCTGGGATTAAAGGTATGCATGTGTCCTTCTTATGCCCTGTCTTCAGAAGTCACAGAGAATCATTTCTGCCCTTTCCCCTGCGTAACGTCATTTGCCCCACTGTTGTGTCTTAAGGAAGGGATTCTTTACTTTATCTCACAGTATCAGAGGACCCTGTCTGTGCCGGTGTGGCCGGTCCTTGGGTAGAACACTACCGTGGCAGGAGTGTGTGGCTCCACTATCTTGGGACCAAGCATTCAATACATTAACCTGTGGGAATATTTCATATTCAAACCATCACATCTGGTACTGTGCTGTGAGGAAGCCAAGGCTAGCCCGCTATAGAAGCAGCCTGTGCTAAGGCCTCCAAGGATAGGGAACAAGTCCTCAGTTATCAGCCAGCACCAAGCACCAAACAAGAAGGGGAAAGCCTTCAGGGAGTTCCATGCCGTAGACCTTAAGTGTTATGGCTTAGGTCGAGGTGCAGGGAGCAGAGCTAAGCCATCCCTGCTGGGCCTGAGCTAGAATCTTATAGAAAAACAATCTGTTATCCAGATAAACATCACTGCTCTGAATAGTTGGGAGTGTGTGTGTATATGTATGCGTTTCTGTGTGTATGCTAATATGTAGGTATGTATGTGGAGGCCAGAGGCCAACTCATCACTTCCATACTATGTTTTGAAATACTATCTCACTGGATTCAGGACTCACTGATTGACTAGACTGACTGGTCAGTGAGCCCCAGGGATTCACTTGGTCATACACACACACACACACACACACACACACACACACACACACACACACACACCCCACAGTGGTGCAGCAGTTTCCTCCTTGAAACATTCTGTCCTGCTGGGAAGTTTGTCCCTGAAGCAGTACAGAATCCCTAGGCCCCTCACTCCTAAGAGTAAACAAGAAAGAGAGCAGAGAATCTCTCAGACAAGCCAGAGGGCAAAGAAGACTCCAAGACCAGACTGCTGCCTGGAAGAAGGAGAAGTCAGTGGAGCTGCCTGCAGGCTATACAGTGAACTGTCACCCATGCTGGGGTGGGCTTTGATGATGCAGCTGTCTTTGAGTTGTTTCTGCTCCTGTGAGTAACCCCTTCCTATAACCTGTAAGCAACCCCAATAAAACCCATTAGTTAACAAATCTGGCTTTGGTGGTGGAACCTGTGCTTAGTCTGTTGTAGGCTCCTTATCTGGGGTAAGTTGGACATGTGTGTTGTATTTGTCCAAGAAAAGTCTTGTGACACAACACTTACGCACGCACGCGCGCACACACACATATACACACACACACACACACACACACACACACACACACACACGCACCAACGTTATTCCCTGTTAGGCCTGTCTTTTTAAGTGGCTGCTAGGGATTCAACATCGAGTGCTTCACTGAGCTGCCTCTTGGCTCTGGTTGGATTGCTTCATTAGGCACACTAGTAGTCAGACACCCTCCCATCTTCTATGACGTGAACAAAACAGATAACTCCAATGCATGGCACAAATAAATAATCTTTAATTTCAACAAATAATTCCCTGTCACAGAGGACAATACGCTGTGGAGAAAGATACAGAAGCATCCCAGGAGGGAGGATCTATTCTAACTACACTAAAGCCTTAGCACACGAGACATGACTGTGGTGCACACACAGACACAGAAGGATCATTGGAACGTGATCCAGGGGAGAGGTCATGGTGGAGGGATGAGGCACCATTTCCATTCCTGTGCCAGACCCCTGGTGGGTCAAAACCACCGTGATTCAGTCAGAAAATGTTACCTTTTTGCTCTATCATAACCCTATTTATGGGACACATTCACACTATTGCTACCTGAGGTGGCATCTCCGATGGATGTATGGGAGGACATGAGGTGAAATTGCACCGGATGGAAGGCAGAGATAAGGGAACTTTTGAGGATGGAGGCTCTGGCTGCCACCTTGTTGTCTAACAGGATGAGCAGGCACACACATGCTCACCTGGGAGGGCACATACACAGTAACACACAGACACATACGTACCCACAGGGAGTCCCAGAAATAAGCTAACACGAGGACAAAGCAGGTGAGCCTGGGTTCCTGACACTGAATTACTGTCTTTAGTCACCCTCGGTCTCTCCAAAGAGTCTAATCTATTTATCACATTTACTAAGGAGAAAACAAAGATACTTACACCTTTGGAGAAAGATTTCAGGTATGGCAACCCCAGGAAACAGTGGCCTGTTCAGAAGTTTCCTGGCAAGTATATTTTTGAAGTGGGGATCAAGTCCCCGACCTACCAGCCAAACTCTGAGTAAACCGAGTCGGGCTCTTTTCAGGAAGGCCTCCTTTCTCGGGCCTGAGGTTGAAAGTACATCTTGGGACAGGGGAACGGATAAGAGCAGGCACTGCCAACAAGTCTCCCAGCAGAGCCCATTCAGCTTGTGACTTATGAATGGAGTTTCCGGAAATGTCACAACTTCCCTCAGTGAGGGTGGCTATTTCGTGATCAACTGTCAGCTTGCTCTCAGTGCTGAGAGGACATTGTGTATGCACGTGCACATGTGTGAGAGTGTATGTAGGTGTGGGTTGAATATTTATGTGACACATTTTTTTTCTCTTTTTTAACAAATGAAGGCTATCTTCTCCATGGCAATCAGGTCACTTCCAGGGAGGCAGGAGACACACGGTCACACTCGGCCCGGGATCTCAGGCTGTGCCACTGTTCCACAGCAGTGCGGTGGGTGTTTAGCATCCGCCTCCAGTGGTTGGATTCAGAGGGGCCGGAGGAATACTGGCCAATGACGATCCTCCCGATGAAGTCGTTGCTGCTTTTCATGTTGTGACCAAACACTAGAGAGCCAGAGAGGCGAGGGCGGGAAGGGAGGAAGTGAGGAGCAGGGGAAGCGGCATGGGGAAGGCATGAGACAGAAGTCATTAGTTCACACATTGCTCAGCAGCAAACATGGGGTTGTTGCTGTGGGGACATAGCTTCTTCTCATGGGGCCGTCTCCTAAGCCCAGCTGAGGCTCCTGCTGCCTGTTACCAGGCTAGCCATGTTCTGACTTATCAACTTATGCACTGGCTGTCCCTTCTTTGAGATAGCTGTACCACCCATAATATGCAACTGTAAGATTACATATCACTGACTCACACATTGCCTATGAAACTCCATGAATGGACTTAGAGTTCTGGTGGGGCAGCAGGCTATCACCATAGTCCAGCTAAGTGGACAGACCAGGATTTCTTGCATGTGTTTTAAGTGCACATATTTGTGCCTTTGTGGGCACTTGCAGAGACCAGAAGAGGAAGTTGTGTTCTGCTCTGCTATACTCTGCTCATTCCCATGTGAAGGGTCTCTCAGTGAACCTGGAGCTAGACTGGTGACCACCAAGTCCCAGTGGTCCTCCTGTCTCTATCACTCCAAAGCACTTGAGCTACAGGCATGCACACTCAGTTATACTCAGCTTTTTAACGAGTGCTGGGGAATCGAATTTAAATCCTCACGCTTGCATAGCAAGCATTCTTAAATAACTGATCCATCTCTCCAGGATCAAACAAGAGTATATCAACAGCAGTATTGTTGATATCATAGTCTGAATAATCCTTTACTGGAGAGGTTTGTCTGGTGATGTGAAGGGCACTTAGCATGATCACCAGAATCTTCCTACTAGATGCCAGGAGCATCATCTCTCCTTCAAGCTGTGACAACCACAAATGTCTCTTGACATGACCAACAGTCTAATGGGAGGGGGTCAATCCAACACAGATGAGAGCAACTAGGGTAGAACTAAAAGGGTAGACATTCTGAGGTAAATATTGGGACTCTGAAGCAAACAAGGGTGATTATTAACCTCAGCTGTCAACTTCTAAGGATCTAGAATCACCCTGGGCATACCTGCCCACTGTGGGTGGCACCATTCCCTGGGCTTGGGTTTTGAGTTGTATGGGAAAGGAGAAAATTGCTGAATATATTGATTACTGTTTCTTGACTGGTACTCAATGTAGTCAGTTCCCTCAAACTCCTTCTGCCTTAATTTCTGCTATGATGGACTGTACCAGAACTGTGAGCTGAAATAAACTCCTTTTGTAGGTTGCTTTTGTCAAGGTATTTTATCACAGCAAACAAAGTATCTATGACCCAAGGTAAAGTCTCTTTTGCTTCCCTTTCCTCAATGAGTGGAGAGAATTCTCACTACACTTTATTGTAACGAGCATTCTTTCCATAAGCCTAGGCTCTGAGCCATGTCAGCCCCAAATAACACACAGAGACTCTAGTAGTTACAGTGGTGTTGGCCAATGTCTGGGGTTTCTCACTGGCTAGTTCTGTCTTTAGTATTATCCATAACTACTAATATATATATATATGTATATATATGTATTTCTATAAGGTCTTATCTTACAGAGGATGCCAACCTCATGCATTCTTTCTTCCTGGGATCACATGGTGACTCTCCACTCTTGACTACATTTCTCAAAATCCTCAACTCCTAGTCCCACCTACCTTGCTTTCCTATTGGCCAACAGTGCTTCATTTACTAACTAACAAGACAAACATATACACAGAAGGACTTCCCCATCACTTTATCTTGAAAGTTAATGCATGATGGAGATGAACTAAAGTGTATAAGGCTCTCAGCACACAATGTCTAATACATGACAAATGATGTATCACTGTTTAGATCTTAAATTTCTGTCCATTGACTCCATGAAAAAGAGACTACACACTTCCTCTATTTCTTACAGTGGAGGCAAGTTCACAGAGAGAAATGGCCAGGGTAGTTTATTCCATCCCTTGTCATACCTTCTGTCTCTCAGAAGGATTCTCTGTTAATTCCAATGCAAGCTTAATTAGTGTCTTTCAAACCTAATGAGATGGTTGGGTTGATTTATCTTCCTAGCCAAGTTCAACCTCATTCTTTATCTGTGTGTGGGTAGTTCAAGCATGCCATTGCACTAATGGGGAAGCAGGCTGTGCCTGTGTTATAAATGAAAGGCTACAGAATGGGAAATATCACAGATTCACCCAGCATGAGCCAAGCAAAGGGAGGCTAGATCCCAGGAGGGGTGCTGATTATCAAACAAAACAGCTCTAATCCACAGCCCCAAAAAGAGCTTGAATGCTAGTAGTGTGCCTCCATTCCCCCTCGTTGGGTTCACATAGAGAATTCCAAATGATAGAAATAGGGGCTGGAGGAAGAAAAGTGGAAACACAAAATTGGGAACACCATCTAGCATCTGAAAACCAAAACACCTACCAAAACAGGGCAGGAGAAACACGATGCTTGCTCAAGGTTGTCAGGTGTTTGTCAGCTCTGTGGGGGAAACTGGAGCATGTATATTTTTTGTACAGTTGGTAATGAGCTTGGTGTGCATAGATGGACTTCACTGTATGAAAATCCCTTATGACAGACGAGCAACAGTAGTGATAGAATCTTGGTTTAGTAAGGAAATTGCTAAGGTGATGCACAGCAAAAAAATTTTGAGTCATTAACAATCAAGACCTTTCTGAACCAGGTTTAGTAAGGAACATACAGTTTTATCTCACCAGTCAAGAAAAGGTTGCCAGGGTTTCTGTCCCTGTGAATCTCAGTCTAGAACAAGATTTTATCAGGCAACCATCCCAGCCTCATGTTCTGACCGTCTCTGCTTCTGCAAAGCTCAAGAATAATGGAATAGTCCTGTGGTTCATGCCTCCAATCCCAGCATGTGAGAGGGTAAGGCAGGAGAAATCCTGTGTCAAGTCAGACTAGACTGTAGACTGAGGCCCCATCTCAAGAACTCCAATGAAAAATAGCCATACACAGTAGTATCCCTCAAATGAACATAGGTTTTATATACTTAAGAAAGCAGTTTTAAGGAGAAGCGTTGGGGAGAAGGCTCATTAGGTAAAGTGCTTACCCGTGTAAGCATGAGGACAAGAGTTTAGACCCCCAGCATCCACATAAGCAGACCCTGTGCACCCACTGGTCTTGGCCTATCCTAATTGATGAGTTCCAGGTTTAGAGAGAGAGAGAGAGAAAGAGAGAGAGAGAGATCCTATCTTAAAACTAAAGTGGAGAGAGAGAGATTGAGGTAGACACCCAACCTTGACTTCACTTGCATATGTACACACACATACAAATGGGTATGTGCACATACACACATACAGAGACAGAGACTGTAGACAGAGACATACATACATAGAGGGAGAGACAGAGAGAGAGACTGAGAAGAAAGGAAAGATTTAAATACTCTAATGTAAGGAAGACTGAGTTGGTTCAACTTTTGGAGTTGGTTCAAAATAAAAAGCAACTTGTGACCCGGCACATCTGCTCTAAGAATGAGTCCCACAGCACCACCTACAGAAACAGACACAGATAAATACACACAAGGATGTTTTATACAGCAGGAATTGACAACATAAAGCTTCCAAGACAAATACAGCTCTTCACCTGTTTTTGTAAATAAAGTTTTATTGAAACATGATCAACCCCATTTGCTTATATAATGATGCACTTGGTTTGCATCATTATATCTTTGTTTAGGTTGCTTTGGCAAAAGGCCGGCACCCAGTGGCTTGTAAACAACAGAAATTTATTTCTCATGGTTCTAAAGATTGGCAGTACAAGATCAAGGTGCAGCAAGCTTTGCCTCTGGGGAGGGCCCTCTTCAGAGACGGCATCTTGCTGTGTGCTCACACACAGTGGGAGGGACAAGTCAGCTCTCTGAGGCCTTCTTCTTCAAGCCACAAAGCCCACATGCGAGTGCTCTGTCCTTGCGGCTTACCCACCTCCTCCCAGTCCTACATCCTGATGCAATCACTCTAAAGTGAAGGCCTCAGAGAATCTGGATTTGGTGGCATGTACGAGGGTGATCGCTGGAGCCCAATCACTTAATCATCTCCTGGGGGTCCCATCACTCTCATTTGGTAGCTCATTTGCGTTCATGTCATCAACTCAGAATATGCTTTGTGGATGCTAACAGTAAGAGCAGAGGACACTAATTAACCTCTGGTGTAATAGAATGCCTGCCTTGAATCTGCATGATCGCTGGAAATGAGACAGAGACACATTCAAAAGGAGGGGGTGGAGAATCTCAAAGACACACAGTTCACCAAATTGGCAAGAGAGACTTTCTCCGGAAAGTCCCACTTTTTGTGTTACATAAGTCTGTAGAGTTTGAACTTCATATAACAAGTACATATTATGTTGGGAGAAAGCAAAAAACAGCCGTTATTAGAGAATCCACATCTAAATTGCCAGAAGGCAAGGCAAGGAAACGGAAGGGTATAGCCTACGCTTCCGAGCCCTATTTGCAAAGTAACTTGGCTGGTAAATTGTTCGGCCCTGGGGAGGTGGGAGCTCTCCTGGTGATTCAGTCCTGGTGGATGGGAAGGCTGCCTCTATGGCCATCTGAATTAACTGGCAGGCATTGGCACTGCAAAGTACTTAGTAAAGTTATGCGCTCCCAACAGTCTGTGAGAAAATGTGCAATTTCAGATGCAAACGTAAGTCGAAGTTGAGTAAAGCTAATGGCATCAAGTGTAAAGGCTGTGTGGGGAAAATCAAGAATTGGCATCTATAGTGGCATCTTGCTTTGCCAGTGAACTTTTGGTGGTGGCCACACACTGGGGTGGGGAGTGGCTCCAAGTGTTCAGACATGACCCCTTATAAGGTAGAGGAGGGGCTGGCTCACTCTCTTGGGTTGTGGTCAGAGTATCGGAAGGGCAGAGACTGCGTCTTGTGGAGCAGGAAGACAGCAGCAGTTAATTATTATTATTTGCATAAGTGCTTCCCTAATACATACCTAAATATCATTTATCTTGAATCTGGTGGACTCATTTAAACCCCACCTTCAATTGGGAGAGGGTTCATATCCCGCATGCCCTTGTGGTGCTGGTATTCATGTGACGGCCTCTGCTCCAGGCCTGCATGGCCATGGCTGCAGTTCCAGAGTTGCTGGGGCAGCAGGATGAGGACCACAGCAAGGTGAGGTCCTCCCTGCTTCACTACCTAGGGTTGGAGGTCTCGCTGGCCTCCCTGGGCTGACTGTTCCTTCTCCAGGGTTCAGGCGGTCCTCACAAGGGAAGCACAAATAATAATAAATAATAATAAATAACCGCTGTGGTCTTCCTGTTTCAAAAGATGCAGTCTCTGCCCTTCTGATGCTCTCACCACAACCCAAGAGAGCCAGCCAGCCCTTCCTCTACCTTCTAAGTGGTCACATCTCAACACGGGAAACCACGCCTATAGGGTGTGGCCACTACTGCAAGTTCACTGGCAAAGCAAAATGCCACCTCAGGCATCACCACAAATACTAAGTTCCATGCCACTGGAGAGAACAGAGAATTAAGATTAGAGGCCAGGTGTGGTGTTGCTCACCTTTAATCTCAACACACAAGGAGGCAGAGGCTTGTGGGTCTCAGTGAGTTCAAGGCCAGTCTGGTCTACATAGTAAGTTCCAGGACTGCCAGGGCTACGTAGTGAGACCCTGTCTCAAAAACAAAAACAAAAAAGATTAGACATAAAATTCAGAAAAGGAATGTAGCATGCTGGGGTATCCCTGTAATCCCAGCCTGTATGAGTCTGAGACAGGAGGATTAAAAGTTTGAGGTAAGTAAAGTATAGACAATGTCTCAAGTAAGAAAATCCAAAAGAATCCAACCTGGTGTCTGAGACAGTGGGCAGCTATCCCTGCTTCTCCATCTATGGCTTAGGAAACCAAGTCCTACAGCTAGTGAGTGACCACACTCACAGAAGTGACTCAAAGGAAAGTAACCTCTAACTAGATCCTCACATTTCTTCTCCCTGCAAACATCCCTCACTGGTTGTCATGGAGCATGCATGTGAAAGCAGACATTCATGAATTACTATAGTATGCACACACACAGAGAAAGAGAGAGAGAGAGAATCCGAGAATCCATTTACCCATTTTATATCTGGGAAGACTGACGTCCAGAGAAGTAACTAGAAATTCCTTGAGCTTTGGTCAAAATCTAGCGATCCTGACCCAGTTGTGGCAAGCTGAAGCATCCCATGGTTGCACTTGCTGTGAAAATGAATTTGTTACTCCCTACTGGGGCTGAACTCTTTTGATTGCTAATTCCCTTTGCCAAGGCAGATGGTTCTAGAAGGGAAGCTGGATGCCTTCAAATGTGGGTGTGATAAAGAGGGAGAGGTGGTCCTCTGTTCTGTCAAGGAGAACAGATTCAGCTCCTCTTGTGCATGCTGGGCCACAGGTAATGATGGATTGTCCTCCATGACACCAGGCCAACACTGCACCCTCAGTGCAACCTTGGGCCCACAGCACAGGGGCACAGTCAGATCATGTGATACTACACTCTGTGGCCCACCTCTTGGGTGTTGGAATAAGTCACCTACCCATTTCTACAAAAAAAAGCATTAACATTAAGTTAGCAAGACCCACACTGGACATTTCCCAACCCTTCCGGCTCACACAGGTGGGGTGAGGGTGCCTGCCTCTCAGGATGTTCATGAGTTAATGGCAGAAACACACAGGGTCTGTGCTTCTGATTCCCCCACCCTTACACAGGTCAGTTCTGCACACCCCAATGAGGGATCCCCATATTCTTTACATTCTACAAAATCCCCTCAGCAGCCAGCACTCCTCACTCTGTTCTTTCTGAAATCAGCAGGCTGCTCCAGTATTGTCTCCACAGCAAGTTACCTCAGGAGACTGTCGAGGAGACTCAGTCATTGAAGTGACTGTTGTTTAAGCAGGAAGACTTGGGCTTGATCCCAGAACCCCTGTAAAGAGCTGACTATGGTGGCATGTGCTTGTAATTCCAGAGCTGGGGAGGTGGACATGGGTGGATGTCTGGGGCTCACTGGCCAACCAACCCAACTTCACTTGCAGTTCCCAGATGTTGGTGAAAGACTTTGTCTCAAAGGGTTGATCTCTGGCCTCCACACACACAAGCACACACATGAATGAGCACATACATGCACACTCTTCCTTATACAGGTACTATCTAGTCCCTTTCTGGCTCTCAGTTTCCACACTTACAAATGGGTGGGCAGATGCAGGGTTCATGTGCCCCTTCACATGCTTGTTTCTCTGTTTCCAAGACCTTTCACGGGGCTGAGGCTGCAGCTCAGCGGTAAAGCGCTTGCCTGAGAGATTTCACCCTGACTCAACGCTTTACAAGCTTTCCTGGCTCCGTCCAGGACTCAGAGCAGCTGCTCAGGCAGATCTGTTTGCCTCCGCCTTTTTCATTCCCACAGCCATAAGGACAGTCTGGGTAACCACACTTTAATCACTGGAAACCAGCATCGCTGGTCCAGACTTCTGCCACCCAGGCACGGGGAAAGCACTTCATCCACACCACAGCCCTACTGGGAAGGGACCATTCATACCCCCTCCCTGCCCCCACTTTGCAGATGGGATCTCCAGGGATCAGAGGCGTTAGTGGTTCAGTGTCCAAAGTCATCCGCAGCCCAGAAACAGAACTGGAAAGCTAGGCATCACCTTTCCTTTCTTACCACAAAATTAAAGGTCTTAGCTGGTCTCTCCTTCTTCCCAAAGGGAGAGAGTAAGAAAGTATGATATAATGCAGGATAGGGATAGGGAGATGACTCAGTCAGCACAATGCTTGCCACACAAGCCCGAGGACCTGAACCAGGCAGAGTAGTGTGCACCTGCAATCCCAGTGCTGGGGAGTCAGAGACAAGTGGACCCCTGGAGTTCGCTGGCAACCATTCTAGCCAATCTACAAGCACAAAGTTATGTGACAGACCCTGCTTCAGAGAATACTCTGTGAACCTCTGGCTAACACACACACACACACACACACACACACACACACACACACACACACACAAAAGATACATGGACTTTCCTTGATTTATGACACTTGTGTCCCAGTATACCTATCATAACTTAACTGGGAGGATATTTAGTTCACAGTTCCATGTCATAGTCCATTACAGGGAAGTCAAGGGGTCAGAAACAGAAGCAGAGAAGTTCACATTCACAGTCAAGAGCAGAGAGAAGTGGGTGCTTGCATGCCCATGCTCAGTTCACTCCTCTACTTACACAGTTCAGAAATTCCTTCTTAGGGAATGGTGCCACCCACAGTGTGTGTGTGTGTGTGTGTGTGTGTGTGTGTGTGTGTGTGTGTGTGTGTATGGTTCTTTCCACCTCAATTAATGGAATCAAAATACTGCCCCTCCCTACACCCACAGGCACCTCACTAGACAGTCTACCCAGGTGATTACAGGCTTCACCAAGTAGATAATGAAAACTAACCATTAAGACGGTTTATCAGTCAGATCTCATTTTCTTCCTTAAGAAATGGAAACCAAGATTAAGCTCTCTTAAAACCCCTCTGAGATCATGGACCACTTTATGCATCTATGTGGACTATGTGGAGCCTGTGTCTAAGACGATGTATGAGCTGAAGCACCACTCTCAGATCTGGGTGTGAATCATACCATTTTGTTGGAAGCCTCTGAAGGTGTGATTATAGAGTGATGTTTTTGTTTTTACTCAAAGCTCCAAATTTTATACATTGGACTGAAGACTGTCTCTGAGATGCTGGCAAGGCTTCTGTGAGAACATTCTCTACCAACTGTCTTCATAGCTAGTCACAAGACACCTACCGATGCTGTAGGGGCACCATTGGTTATATCTTCCTTGCTCAGCTAACATGCTTCAGAGAGCTTCTGTTGATGTTTAGACCTGGGGGACTTTGACAGGTGGTTTTCAAACACACCCCAGGCGATTCTCATGTATCAGGCTCTATGCAGAATAAAAGCTGCAGGTGGACTGAGGGGGACTGTATAAAGGGACCCATCATGATCTGATCTTTGTTGCCAACTTGATAGGATCAGGAAATGTATTAAGACCTTAGTAAGTACAACTCTGGAGTGCCTGAGGGTGTTTGCAGAGATGATCATGAGGGATCTGATATCATCAATAGATTAGTGTCTTGATGGAGTCTTAATATGGTTGCTTTATGGAGAGGTGGCAAAAGGAGTAGGGGCCTAGCTAGAGGAAGTAGGCCATTGTGGGGGTGGGGGTGAGGTGAGGATGGGGTGGGGGTGGGGTGGGGATGGGGGTGGGGAGTTGTCCTTGGAGTTGCATTTAACCCTGACCCCTTCCTGTACTCTTCCACTACTCTGCTTCCTGCCTGCTAGGAAGAAGCTCTCCTGCCACAAAGCTGGGCACTGAACACACATGGTGAGCCCAGACCTCGATCCTGTCCGCAACTGCTCTCTCAGGCACTGGCCACAGCTTTACAGCAGTGACTGACACAGCAGCTGACCCCATTCTCTGCTCCCATTGGAGTAAACCTCTGTGAACACAACAGTCTGGACCACAGGCTCACTGAGGGGTTATGGAGAACACTGCCTAGGATGGGCAGGTCCGTTTAACACTTCACTCACTGCAGGAGTGAACAGGTGCCTGGAAGAAAGCAGAGGTGTTACTTTAGGCCAGAGTACACAAAGCTATTTCCATGAACGATCAGATTATGAAGATTGTAGGCTCTGAGGGCCACCCAAGTTCTCTGGTGAAATGATTCAGACTTACTGTTGAAGGAGAAAGAAGCTGTAGACAGTTGTTGTCCGTAAGCAAGATATGGCTAGTCTTCAATAAAACTTTATTGTAAAACAAGGAGTGGGTCAGATTTAGACTATGGGCTGTAGTTCTCAAAGTGTGGGCCCCAGACCACAGCATCTGAAATATCCTTCAAAAGCTAAAATCTTGGTGCAGGAGGCTGGCCTGGAGGACTATGCTGGAGAGGCCAGCAAGATGGCTCAGCTGGCCAAGTGCTTGCTGCTGCACCAGTCTGAGCACTTGGTAGATCCTTGGACCCACAGTAGAAGGAGAGGACTGTCTTAGTGTTCTGTTGCTGTGAAGAGACACCATGACCATGGCAACTCTCATAATGAAAAACACTAATTGGGGTGGCTTACAGTTTCAGAGGTTCAGTCCATTCTCATCATGGCATAGAGCATTGTGACTGAGTATGATGCAGGCAGACATGGTAATGGAGAATTCTACACCTTGATCCAAAGGCAACAGGAAGTAAACTGACTCACTGGGCATGGTTTGAGCATACATGAGACCTCAAAGTCCACTTTCACAGTGACACACTTCCTCTAACAAGACCTTAGTACTCCAACAAGGTCGGGGCCATTTTCCTTTAAACCACTACAGGACTGCTTTCCAAAGGTTGTTCTGGCACAGGTTTGCGCACACACACACACACACACACACACACACACACACACACACACACACACTACCACCATTACCATTACCACCACTGCCATCACCACCACCATCAACATCATCACCATCAACATCACTGCCATCACCACCGCCGCCATCAACACCACTGCTGCCATCACTTCATCATGATCATTATTATTGAAAGATCCTCCTGCTTCTTTTCTTCTCTCTCCCTGCCCTGACTCAGTTCTACCAGTCCTGCACAAAGCACTGCCTCACCACAGTTCTAAAAGCAACCAGGCCAACTGACCACAGACCCTGCTGAGGCTGCTAGCCCAACACAAATCTTCCCGTCTTTAGAATGCTCTATCTCAGGCATTGAGTGTGATGGGATGAATCTCAGGTATTCTGTCCCAGGGCTGGGATGTGATGAATACAGGTTCCCAGCTCTGTTGCTTTTTTTGTTTTTTGAGACTGGGTATGTATGTATCTCAGCAGGTGGCTCAGGCTGGTCTGGAATCAGCCAATCTCTTGCTTCCACCTCTAAATGCCAGGATAATAGGTGTACCCAGTGGGCATGGGGACTCTTAGAATCTGTCACAGGTGATGCATGGACAACCAGGTTCCACAGTCACTGCTGCCTAGTAGGGGTTCCTAGGGGACTAGAATCCCCACAAAAATACCCAAAGAAATCAGCTTCTTGTCTTTGGAGTGGTGCCTCAGCCTTCCTTTTTGATAAGCTTCGTTTCCTACCTGTTGCATACCTCTCACTTCAAAGGATGAAAACCTCTACCACAGTGCTTTTCTTTTAAGGTGGTATGATTTTAAGATAAAAGTGAGGTTACACTCTGTTAAAATTCCTTTGAGGGACCTGCATGATGGCTCAGCAGGTAAAGGCACTTGCCTCTGAGCTTGATGACCTGAGTGTGATCCTCAAGATTCATACCGTGGAAGGAGAGAACTGATGCCTGAAAGATGTCCTCTGATTTCCACACACGCTATCACACACACACACACACACACACACATAGATGCACACACACAGACACATACAGGAGCACATTCCTATATGAAAGTGACAATAAAACTGTTCAAAATGACTCCTTCATGTAAGTGAAACTTGGGACTTCTAGTTTTTCTTTTTAACAATGCAAATTTTATTTTATCTAAATATTACGAGTATATATGATAATTAGTGGATTTACAGAAATGTATAGTAATCCATACATATAAAATATAAGCTATATAAATAAATTACACATATGTGCTCATGTATATGTACATATACGAAGTATGTGTGTGCATGCATGTGGATGAGTATGTGGGTGCAGGGGCGCATGTGTGTAGAGGTCAGAGGTCAACCTCATGTGTTATTCCTCAGTCACCTTTTATTTTGAGACAGGGTCTCTCATTGGCCTCAGCTTGTCAAATGAGCTGACAACCCCAGAGAGTCACCTGTCTTCGCCTGCACAGTGCTGGGGTTCCTGGGGGTTCAAGCCAGGTCCTCATGCTTGCATGGCAATCATTCTTCTAACTGATCTATCTCTCAAACCCTGGTGTCTGAGGTTCCGTTTCTTTATAATGATGTGGCCCCTCTGTGTCCCCATATACAGATGACATTTACCCATGAGTCACAAGACGGTGAAGGAATAGAGAACTGACAGTAAAACTCTGTTCATTCTCCAGGTTTCCTGACCTTCTTTGCTGGGCCTGCAGTCCACCTGCCTAAACCATGGCAGTCCACCTGCCTAAACCACAGCAGTCCACCTGCCTAAACCACAGCAGTCCACCTGCCTAAACCACGGCAGTCCACCTGCCTAAACCACAGCAGTCCACCTGCCTAAACCATGGCAGTCCACCTGCCTAAACCACAGCAGTCCACCTGCCTAGGCCACGGCAGTCCACCTGCCTAAACCACAGCAGTCCACCTGCCTAAACCACGGCAATCCACCTGCCTAGGCCACGGCAGTCCACCTGCCTAAACCACAGCAGTCCACCTGCCTAAACCACAGCAGTCCACCTGCCTAAACCACAGCAGTCCACCTGCCTAAACCACAGCAGTCCACCTGCCTAAACCACAGCAGTCCACCTGCCTAAACCACAGCAGTCCACCTGCCTAAACCACAGCAGTCCACCTGCCTAAACCACAGCAGTCCACCTGCCTAAACCACAGCAGTCCACCTGCCTAGGCCACAACAGCTGGGCTACAGAATTTGCTCAAGGGAGAGTAACCAAACCCAGACAGGGAAGGCAGAAGCCCCTGAGCTCTGCCTTCCCTGTGCCAGTCTACCTCTCTGGACTTCTACCAGAGGCCACACCCCTGTTCTAGCTCAGAATGTCTCAGTCTGTGCAGCACTGCCGCGGGGCGGTAAACTTCCCTTACCCGCACTGCTGTACACCTCTGGGTGCTTAGCAGTGTCTCTGGCCCTTCCCATACACTAGATACCCCAGACATTGCCAGACATCTGCTGGAGGGTTAAGTCAATCCAGCTGTGAACCGCAGGTCTAAACTGACAGCTGCGCAGGACATCGCAGGTTACTACTAGGCATTTAGTTAGTGATGGGACCCCCCTAAAGTTGACTCTGGTCCTGAACCTGGAGGCAAACAGTACTCAGGAGGGCCAGAGAGGAAACAGGGCGAACTATGTGAGGCACAGGATATCTCTGCTATTTGCTGACTGCAGAGAAGGCTGTGTGATCCTCAAAGTCTGATGGTCACGCTCCCTGGACTGCACAGCTGGACTACATTTCCCAGCTTCCCCTGCAGTGATATGTATTCCTTCCAGTCCTAGTATAAAATCTCCCCATGCAACAATCAATGTGTGTCCCTCTCTGCCTCTCTGTCCCTGTCTCTTGTTTCTGTTGTACGAAGTGGTTGGAAATGAAAGCCAGAAAAGCTTGAGATCATAGCAGAGCCTGGGAGGAACCTGGGTCACACCTCAGCACGTAAGTCACTCATGGAAGGAGCCTCAGGACCATTGTGCTGGGAAGTAGCAAGCTTCTGTTACTGCAAAGCACAGGGCCTCGCCTGCAGGCTGACCTATCACGGCAAGCCAGCCTTCCCTTAACTATACACAGCCTCTAGCCTTTTAGCAAATCATCTGAACTTCCTGGCCAACTCCCCAGTCCTGAATAATGGATTGATAACAACACAAAGTGTGCACTTCTGATTTGAACATCCAAAACCTCACACTTCCTGAGTAGACATGATGCTACAAGTGGAGAGTGTCACACCATAAAATCTGGTTTTGCAAATTCCCTTTAGATTTGTGTATAAGGTATAGATGGAAGATGAATGAACTTCATGTTTACACTTGGGTCTCATCCCCAAAATAGCTCGTTATGAATATGCAAACAATCAGAAAAATTAAAATCTGAAGCACTTTTGGTCCCACACATTTTTCACAAGTGGCATGCACTCCTCTGGTCATTGTGAAGGTCACTGGACGGTGTTACAGAGTGTCTGGGACAGCGCCAGGCAGACACTGCGCACTTTATAAAGGTTGGTTATTTCTACTATGGGACCATTAAGTCCCTTCCCCTCTCGGTTAAGAGTCACCTGATGTCCATTTTACCTTCTTGTCTAGCATTGCTGAATAATTTGGAAAAGTTTTCAAACACCCCAGGGACTAATTGGGTTTTAGGGACACTGGTTTTTTTTTCTGTGTAGTACTGGGAATTGAACTCAGGACCTGGTGCACTCTAGACATGCATTCTCCCCCTTAGTTACATCCTCAGTTCCCCCTTTTTCCTTTCTTTCCTGTTTTGAAACAGGGGTTCATTAAGTTGATCAAGCTGGCTGTGAATTCACTCTGTACCCCCAAGCAGGCCTTGAACTTTCAATCTTCCTCCTTGCAATCCTGAGCCACTAGGTCCAGCTACAAACACTTCTTATAACAAGGGCAGGGGTGCTATCATTTGAGAACCGGGTTGTCCAGGCACATGATAGCCATACTGCCCCTCCTCACTCAGAGTCCACTAAGAATGTCAAGAATGGCCTTAAACAGGAATGGGAGGGGAATTCACCCACAACTCCCCCACAGACTCCTGTACACTCCAATGCATTAAATGGGATGAGGTCCATCCCACAGCAGACACAAGACAGGAACTTTGGCTGCCAGGTCAGTGGACAAGGCACAAGTGTTGGCCTATTAGGCAATCAGGATTCTAAAGGACATGCCACAAAGCCTCGAAGTCCCCCCTGTGGCCAGTGTGAGACACCTGTTGATGAAGCTTCTCTTTCGTCTGTTTGTTGGTGTGTGCACACATGTGTGTGCACTCATGTGGAAGTGAGCAGTTGACATAAGATGTCCCCCTCAACCACTCCCCACCTTACTTTTTGAGGCAGGGTTCACTGAACCTGGGGCTCACCGACTGGCTACCTGGCCCGGCTGGCCAGCAAGCCCCAGGGATCCTGTCTCCCTCCCCCTCGTGTTGAGATTATTAGTGTGTGCTGTCATACCCCACTGTATTGGGGTTCTAAGGATCAGAATCAGGTCCTCAGGTTACACAGTGAGCCATCTCCCCAGCCCCTGCCTGGCCTTCATTCCCAGTGTGTTCCAGGTAAGTGATGTCCCTGCCTAAGCCTCTCCAAGAGTGATTCCCGCAGAAGCAGCCATGCTGTGCTTTGATGCTGGGGGTTGAGGAAGCAGTACCCAGGGAAGAAGTTTTCATGTCGGCTTATAAACTGGAAAAGTGAGAAAGTGACGCCCATGGAGCATCTGCTCTGTACAAAGTCCTTGCGTGCACACCATCTTACCCAGTCCCTCACAGAGCCACGAGCCACATCTGTTCCAGCGCTTGCAGCCGTAGGTACACGGTAGACGTTGGATAAGTACTCGCATCTTCGCTCCTTACCATAGCCCTGACTTACTGTACAATCCACATCCTTCATTAATGCTGATCTGGACACTCTGGCCTTCTCTCTCTCTTTTAAAAACAAAACAAGCTCATTTCTGCCCCAGGGCCTTTGTACTTGTCATTTCCTCTGTCTAGAATATTTTTTTCTTGCCTTTTTCTTTTTCTTTCTTTCTTTTTTTTGCATAGATCGTTCTTTCTCAGTATTGATTACTCAAGGGTTTCCCTTGGGGTAGTGTCTAGCAAGTGCTGTATAAACCTCACTATTTACTATGGTCACTTATTTGTTTGAGGGAGGAGTATGGTGGTCAGGGAATAACATTTGGGAATTGGTTCTTTTAGCATGTAGATCCTGAGGATCACCCTTGGGTCATCAGGGTGGCAGCATGTGCCTTTACCCACTGAGCCATATCTCTGGCCCTGGAGATGGACTTTACTTGCATCTTGATAGGTGAAAGTTAGGGGCCAAAGAGATGAGAAGGTTTTGCTCTCAGTGGCACAGTGGCTAAGCTGTGGGACTTGAGCTTCCTGATTCCCAAGCCTAGGGTTGTTTCACACAGCAAAAGGCTTCCTTGAAATGCCAGACAGAGACGCTGGCCTGTGTCCTGAATTCGTGTGCCTTTTCCCGCTGACAGCAGCTCTAGGTGGAGGCAGGCGTGAGAGGTGTGTGTGAAGAGCTTTTTGATGCTCCTTCATTTCCATCACAGGCCTACCGTCAGGCTGGCCCTGGCTGCTGAACTTGAGGTGGCTTTGTGTGGCCTTTGAGACAGACTTGGGTAAAGGCCTGGTCTCTGCGGGCCTTCCTTTCCCACTCCTTCTAGCTCAGGTGCTGCAGGACAGACGTGCCTTGATGAACTCTGGGCTCCCAGGCTCTCACATCCCTCACAGTGTAGTATTAGGTACTCTGCTCATTGCTGGGATGAATTTCCTGAAAGAAGCCATTCAAGGGAGGAAGGCCTTAATCTGGCTGTGCTTGAAGGATGGAGCCCATTGCAGCAAGGAGGCATGGCGGTTCTCAGACACATCTGGGTGGTACTTTCTCTTGACCTGACTCCAGCTCACCAACTTTCCCATCTGCTGTGGGGTTCACAGGGTGAGCATTTTATTTCGGTTCCACTTTTTTGGTTCTAAAGGCTCCACGCTTCGCTTCTACTTCTCTGTTGGTTGCTGACATGTTCGTTCTCATCATCTTCTCAAGAGGCTTCACCATTATTTCTTAAAGCGGTGGCTCTCAACTTTCCTAATGCTGTGACCTTCTAATACAGTTCTTCATGTTGTGGTGACCCCCAACCATAAAATTATCTTTGTTGCTACTTCATAACTGTAATTTTGCTGTTATGAATCATAATGTAAATATCTGTTATGTGACCCCAAAGAGGTCGTGACCCATACATAGGTTCAGAAAGACTGTCTTAGAGTGTGACAGTTGGCTGCTCTGAAGCCCTGGGGGAATCCTGGCATCTGGGTGGTGCTATGTATGCACCATCAATTGTATGTTTCCCTAGGAATCTGTCAGATTTTCTTGGCTCTTTATTAATGAAGTCATTTTGGATTGTTACAACATATATTTGAACACTAAAAGACCCTGGATCTTGTTTGATCCCTATTAATATGCTGGTGTTTAATCAACTAAACTAATTGGTTTTAGGTCACAAGTTCTATCTGGCTTTCTGTGTGACATTATTCCACCATCAGCTCAATTCTCAATGCCTGTGATATGGTATTTGGTCTACCCTGGGTATGTCCCCTAGGGATCAGTGGAGGAGTTGGTGATAATCCACCCTCTCAAAGCCTTAGTTATACCATTTGAGGATCATATCTACTTCCACTGAGCTTGGAGTCCACACACAGGTTGATGGGGGCCCTTATCCAGTTCTCCCTTGGTGAGCTTCCCTAGTCTCTGGTTGCCAGCGTGGCTTTCATGATCCTCTGGCTGGACTGAGGGCATCAAGCTGCCCACTCAGCTCTTGCTGCTCATGAGCAGATCTGGGGCTGGAGCCTAGTGTAGATGCCAGCTCTTGCTCTGACCCATCTCACGCACTGCCAAGTCAGGATGCTGTGGGAGGCCACACTGGTCTGGTTCTGCAGCTGGGCTGGCGTAGGATATGTCATTTTCTGGACATGGTACCAGCTGATAACTTTGGGGTAATAATGATTAGGCAAGAAAGGTGCTGGGGCAGCAACTTCAGCCAGCTGGGCAGAGCTATGAATCTCTGAAGTGTCAGCACTTGCTCCCTCACACACTGAGATGATAAAACAACAGAGGAGTTGTCAAGTGACTTTCCTTTTTTTTTGAGACAGGGTTTCTCTGTGTAACAGTGTTGGCTGTCCTAGAACTCTCTCTGCAGATCAGGCTGGCCTCAAACTCACAGAGATCCACCTGCCTCTGCCTCCCTGAGTGCTGGGATTATAGGCGTGCACCACCGTTGCCCGGTGGCTTTAATTCTATAACAGGAACAATATGCTACATTTTACATGTGAAGAAGCTGGGCTCAGAGAGGTAGAATGACTTGCTTAAAGTCACAGCTGACTAACGGTGGACTCAAGATTCATCCCAAGTCTTTATAATTCAGGGTCTGATCCTTCTATGGTAGGGCCATCTAACAGCATAAGCATCATCATCACTACCAGCAGCAACATCAGCAGCAGCAACAACAACACCAGGAGCAGCAACAACAGCATCAGTGCCAGCACCATCATCATCACTATGATTAACACAGCAGCATCGCCATCCCCACCAGCAGCAGCATTATCAGCACCAACACTATTGCATCTGGTAAGTCTTAAGTATCAGCTGTGTGTGAAGCATACTCAAGGCTTATGCTATAAAATGCTGAATTAGAAACTCAGAGGAGAAACTGAGGTATGAAAGAGTGTATCGTTTGTCTGGTGTTACGGACTAGGTGGCACAGGTGAAATCTGAACCGAACGACATCTCCTTTCACACCATAGCATGCACAGCCTGTAGCCCTCTCTCCAGGACTCACAGGGTTTGTGCTCATGAAACCAGCTGCATGAGGAGAAGTGGGAGCTGCAGAGAAGTATGTCAAAACTTTGGGGAGACATTTGTGCCCCAGAATAAACCTATAATACCTCGGCACCTTAAAACAGCCATGTCTGTCTCAGACTAGCTTCCTTCTCTCTCCTTCAAGGATATGTTCAGCTTTCCACAAGCCTGGTCCCTAAACCTGATGTGTGTGTGTGGTGTGTATGTATGTATGTGTGTGTATGCATTTGAAGGTGTGTGTGCAAATGTGTGTATGCATTCATTCGCAGGTGTGTATGTGTGTGTGTGTTTACATGTGCATGCTGAGTTGTGTGTGTGGAGGCCAGAGGTCAACGTCAGATGTTTTCTTCGATCACTTCACTGTATTTATTTAAAGGTCTCACGTAATAGTCCTTGCTGGCCTTGAACTCAGAGATTTGTCTGTCCCCGTCTCCCCAGTGTTGGGACTAAAAGCTTGTGCCACCATCTTCCATCTGGTCTTCTACCTTATTTTTTGAGACAGCTTCTTTCACTAAATGTGAAGCTCAGTGATTGTCTAGACTAGCTGGTCATTGAGACCCCAGTACCATCCAATGCTGGAATTATATCCATGAACCATCGTGCCTGACTTTTCAAACCAAACACTTTTCATGCATGCCATCTGGTGCCCATCTGACCCCTGGCTCTTTCCAGGGAGGATGTTAGAGCCTCATCCCTTCCTTTGATCTGTACCCATTGCCTCCCCACCCATCTCACTGCTGCAGCAGATTCAATTAACCAAGTCTGTGCTCCAGCTGCAGAAAGACTGGCAGTTATGAAACACAGACCAGGTGCCTTGGAACTCGCTCTCACAGTGGGGCCTGGGAGACTTCCAACAGACAGTGGGTGGGAGGGAGCAGAGTGGACTCTAAGCCAAGTCCGGCTGACATAGTTTGTGCAAGAGAGCCACCCCAGAGCTTTGAGAGATAGATGCCATGGCAGGTGTGATAATTATGAGCCAAGCTCTGGACATCAGGCTTTTAAACAGTCCTTGTCAGGATCAGTGTTGTGGCACCTGTTTGTAACCACAGCACTCTGGAGGCAGAGGTGAAGGGAGGCAGGAGGTGGTGAGTTTGAAGCCAGCCTGGGTCAGAGCCCCTCCCCAACCCCAAAACAAGTCTACACTTTAATTTGCTTTCTGTTGCTGGGGTATTTATTAAGAATAGAGATTTATTTGGCTCACAAGTCTAGAGGCTAGAAACTATGTAGTTGGCTTAGAACCCACAATCTTCCTATTTCCATCTCCTATGCACCAGCATCAAGGCATGTGCCATCTTGGCTAGATCTTGCGTTGTCTGATGCATGTGAAAGTCAGAGGGCTCTAGCCCAGAGACCCCCATTCTCTTAGATTTTTGACTACTCTATATGATGCTTTTCCTTTTCTGGCTGACTCATTCTATAGCACATGATTTCAGGCTTCATGTTGTAGCAGGTATCCAAAGGGCTTCCTTTCTAGGTCTATTGGACACTGCATGGATAACATCTGGGTGGCTCTCCTCCTAGCTGTTTGTGGGTGCTGCTGGGGACACAGGAGCACAGACATCTAGGTCTTTTCTTTCGGTTCCTGTAGATTCCCTGCCCCCCTTTCTACACAGAGAAGTAGAATGGGTGGATGGTAATAGAGAACTATTTCTAAGTTCATGCATTGAACTGAGTCCCGTTCTTCCTCCCCTCTTCTTCCTGCCCCCTTCCTCTCTCCTCTACCTCTCCTAGCTTTTCCTTCCTCCCTTCTTCCCTCAATTCCCTCCCTCCTCCTCCTCCCTCACAATCACTTCATTGGCCAACTCACATTGCCTTACAAGCTGGACCTTTGTGGATTTTCTAGAAAGGTCCTGAACCATGTGTTTTGAGGTTAGGAAAGCAGCAATCATCCCCCCCCCTTTTTTTTAAACCTCAGCGTAAAAAAAAATCACCTAACTTAAGGCAGAAGCGTTCTTCCTCCTTGAGAATGAAACTGTTCAGAGCTCCCAGCCCCCAGTCCCAGTCTAATTACAGGTTTCCCCAGGGAGTATCAGCAAATGCTTAAATTGCAGATCAACCTGACTTTCCCTAAGAAGTGTTTGGAAACACTGGGCTGGGCTGGAATTCAGATCCTTGGCTTGGAGGCAATAGCACTCTTCCCTCAATCAGCCAATAAAGCAAGTCAGAGACCCGTGGAGTTGTAGGGGGGTTGTGGCTTTGTCTGGATCCAAAGGCACTCATCCACATTTCTGCTACTGTTCCAGCCAAAGCCTTTCAGGTACAATGCCAGCCAGCTGTAGTTCCCACTCTTAGCTGTGCATTAGAAGTATCTGGGGGTACTTTCTCATATCTTTATATATATCCAGTACACCCCCTTCGTCTGTAGGAAGACAATCCGAGAGGCCCAGTGGACACCCCTAACAGTTCACAGTTCCAACTCTGTATGTTATTTCCTATTCATACCTGTGATAAGAGTTTAACTTATAAACACAGCAGGGTAAGAGATGAACAACGACCAATAAGGAACTAGAACACTTACATCTCTATACTGCCCTCCAGGTTCTGTGAATACGGTTTGTGGGATTTTTCCATTGAGTGTTTTTGTACTTCATTTGACTGTGGTTGACTGAAACCCAGACAGCAAGACTGTGGTGAGGACCTGCTGTAGTCCCCAGGCCCAGCACTCTGTTCCAGTCTCTGGGGATGAGGCATGGTCACTGGCTACATTCTCAAGCTCCCTGATGATGCTGTAAGTAGCCCTGACACCGTGGCATATATATGACACCTGTACTTAAATTTTATATTCTCCATGCCTTTTACAACTGTCCTTTCTGAGTCAGGTGACCTCGCTTTCTTCTACACACACACACACACACACACACACACACACACACACACACTTAAGTTTTTTTATAATACAGTTTCCTCCTTCTATAGACTACACTAGACTTGAACTCAGAGATCTAACTGCCTCTGCTTCCCGAGTGCTGAGATTAAAGGTGTGCACCACCACCCAGCCTTCTATACTTATATTAAACCTAGCAACTTGACTCATAACCACCACCATCACTATCATTATCCCCATCATCATTGTCACCACTACCATCTCCAACATCAGTACCACCACCATCACCATCAAAGCTGTCATAATATGTATCAGATATTATTTAAGGGTTATAAAACATCTACTCAACACAGCAAACCTATAACACAAGAGCTAATATTATCAATATTTTATAGATGAGTAAACTGAGGCCCAGGGAGTTAAATTACTTGCCAAAGCCCTCGGTTATGTGGCAGTTTCAAGGAATCTAGCTTGAGTTAGATTTCTGACAATGACATAACAACTGTGTTTAGGCTCTATGGGTATTGTCTAAGTTTATGGATAGGAAGGGGGTTCAAATCTAGGTAGTTGAATGTCAGACACCAGATTCTTAGGCGTATCTCTCTAGATGCCTTCAGGTTTTTGTTTTTGTTTTTGGTTTTTGGTTTTTACGAGACAGGGTTTCTCTGTATTGTTTTGGAGGCTGTCGGTCCAGCCTGGCCTCTAACTCACAGAGATCCGCCTGCCTCTGCCTCCTGAGTGCTGGGATTAAAGGCGTGCGCCACCACCGCCCAGCTTGCCTTCAGTTTTTATGCAACAAGTTGAACATGCCTCACCAGGGCTTCCTCAGGGTCTAGGATGTTTAGTCTTACCTGTGAATACTAGGCTGGCATTTTCCAGTTCTTCCTGGGGAACTTTGAAGCTGAAGGATTCGTTGTAAAAAGGGTCAATTGTGCCTCTTAAGAATGATGTCTTCTTGGTTTTCACAAGCTTGAGTCCATGTACCAGCTGGATTTTTACAAATGGGTCTGAGGATTGGATACAACATTGTAGAATACTGGAGATGAGAAACATAATCTAGCCATCACTATCTCTTCAACTTCCCAGCCATCCTGTCATTCTCCCATTCTCCCGTTTATCCACCCATATACCCATCCATAATTTTTGCCTCTCAACCAATTCATTTATCCATCCATACAATCACTCATGTACTCTTTTGTCCACACATACATCTGACAACCAGTCTATCCATCCATCCTTCCATCCAAGTTATTATCTATGTAACAGAGTAAGCACCTATCTCCTCTCCATCTCTATATAGTCTGAGTGCTGGGGAGGGAGCCCAGAGCCTCCTGCACACTAGGCAAGGGCTCTACTACTGAGCTCTTTTTGTTTTTTCTATCATTCTGCCCACTGATTCATTTATTCATCTTACCACTTACCCATTTATTAATACAGGAATCAATCCACCCCTACTTTCATTTAATCATTCTTCCTTGTATCCAACTGTTCTGTTACCCATCCATGGCTTCCACATCTGTCTTCGTATCTCCTGATTCCTGTTCCTCTTTATCTACACTCCTAGCACTTATTGAACTCCTCCCCATGTTTTAGGCATTGTGTTCATCTTAGAAATGGGGGGAAATTGCAGGTTTAAAGATAAGGAATGAGTTGCTCAAGATCTAGCTGGTGGAGGCAGAACCAGGTTGGAGGCTATTCAAAAGCAGAAAGCCATTGCAGACCAGTGGGCTCACACAGCTCACACATAGGAGAAGAGCGAAGGTAGAATTAGGATTGCCATGCTTTGGTCATTTTATAGTTTAGAAAGGGATTTATGCAGGTTATTGTCACCTCATTGCAAAAAAAACTTCCTTTGGCTGTTGGATCTGGGGGTGGTGGTGGTGGTGGTGGTGAGACAGCATTTCTACCACCGAGCTAAAGGGAGAGAGCCTAGCAACCATGGCTTCTTTTATAATGGCATCCTCAGCAGTCATGGAAGAAACTACATACAGATGGAATGGAGTGTCAGCTTTTTAAAAAAATGTGTTTGAACTGGTCTTTGTTAGGAAGGAGACAACACAGTAGCTCTTTCAGAGCTGGGATTTATAAAGAATTATGGTACATAGGAAATGAGCTGCAACCCCTCCCCTGGGCTGGGCCCCTCTTCCTTGCCTATCAGAATGCCTAGTTACTATCGCCACCTAGAGCATGGCATCTGCATTACAGGCATAGGGTATAGGACAAGCAAGGTACCTCTCACTGACTTGTAAGTTCAAAGAGAAGATGGATTTCAGAAGTTGTCATGCCTGGTTACAGGTTCCCAAGATGACCTGTTTCATCCTAACACGTAGCTGATCATTTATTTTTTCTTTTTGAACTAGCATTCTAGTTCTAGATGCTGTCTACCCTTATGTGGGCACCCTTATGCTGTCCACCAACAATAGCATCCAGAACACAAAAAAACTGGGTCCCTCAAACAACAGAGAACCCCTTAGAGATATGGAGGATGATGGGATTCTGCCGTACCTGAACCCTGGCTCACATCAGTCTGCAGGAGCTGCTTGGCTCGAATGATGTCCACATTCAGTCTCCCTGCACTTGGTAGATAGTTTAGAGACAGAAGCAGCTCCCCCAACTCCACTTCATTCTGCAGGAAAGAAAATCCCATGGTTGCTTTGTTAGTTTTCCTCCTTTTGTGCCCCCTGTATAAGAAGCTGATTCCTGAAACTCATGAACAAGTAAGTGACTGAGGGTAGGCAAGTTGACAGTGGGTGCCTCTTTCTTGTACTTCTTTTGCATGGGTGTGTATGTATGTGTGCACATAGGGGGAACACGTTTATGTGCACATGTGTGAGTTTTCACGGAAGCAAGAGAACAGATAAACTTGGGTGTCATCCTCATGATCACTATCTATCTCCTTTGACACAGGATCTCTCATGGGTCTGGAGTTCATCAACTAGGCTAGACTGGATGGCCTGTGAGCCTCGGGATTCTCCTATCTCTGTCTCCCCAATGGTGAGATTACAAACATGTGCTACCATGCCCAGAATTTTTATGGGGGCTCTGGGGATTGAACTCAGATAATCAGGAATACAAGTGTTTCACCGACTAAGCCATATTTGACTTCTTGTAATTTCTGCATCTAATTATTTTGTCTATCTCAGAAAGTGTTTTTTTGTGTTTTGTTAGGACGTTTAACAGCAGCAACAACCAACATCGCAACAACAGAAATGATGCCCATGTGCTAAGCTAAGTGCTTTACATATAACTACCAATTTAATCCTCATGATGAGTCCAAGAGGCAACAATATTTACTTCACTTAGTAACCAGCAGAGAGTTTCTTGGGAAGATACCATTCATAACCCATAGCTAACAGAGCTCACCCCTTACCACAACCATGCTCAGCACATTACCTCTCTTACCAAAGAGCATCCCTTTCCTCTATGTCAGGGCTATCATACTTATGAAAAATCTACACAAGTACCCAAGACAGAGGACTCCATGCTGCCTAGAAAATAGGAACCTTTATTTCCATGCCTCTGTTGTAAAAAAATGTAAAAAAAGTCATCCACTTCAGAGTAGTGAATCATTTTCCATGTACCCACTACCAACTGTGTTAATCATAAACTTTTGCCAAATGGTGTTTTATCTATACTTACCTCTGCTTATAAAAATTAGCTGAATGTTTTAAACTAAGTCCCAAGTAGGTTGTAATCTTACCTGCTTACCCACCCCCCCAAGCATCTTTAGGTGATCAGGGCATTAAAATAAGCGTTCTTAATACTGTTGACTTCTAGGCATATTAGAAGTAAAAAACATCCAAGGAACCTCATTACATACTATCTCTCAGATTCAGGGATTACCTCATGGTCAATCTAGATTTCCACATCTTCATTTGGCCCCATATATGATTCTTAAGTAGCTCCTAGATATACACCATTTTATTAGTGATAATTCAGAATGTGTCTCTAAAGATGTTTCATCCATCCTCCCATCCATCCATCTACTTACTTATGCATACATGTGTGTCTCCATCCATCCATCCATCCATCTATCCATCCATCCATCCATCCATCCATTTACTCATGCATACATACATGTATGCATTCATCCTCCCATCCATCCAGCTTCTTACTCATACATACAAGCACGTACCCATTCTCCCAGCCATCCATCTACTTACTCATGAATACATGTGCGTACCCATTCATCCTCCCTTCCATCCATCTACTTACTCATGCATACATTCGTGTATCCATCCACGTTCTCTGTCTACTCCTTTAAGAAAACTGATGGCAAGGGGCAATTCTAAAACAACATTTATCACAAAAGGATTTCTATATGGCCTGGGCATGGTGGTGCATGCCTTTAATCACAGTACTTGAGAGGCAGAGGTAGGCAAATATCCATGAGTTTGAGGTCAAGCTGGTCTACATAAGAAGTTCCAGGCCAGCCAGGGTACAGAGTGAAACCTGATCTCAAACACAAAACTACAAAACCAGATCCTATATGGATCAACTTAGCCTATAAACAAGAAACAACCTCACACTTAACTACAGATTTCAAACTTGGGGTCCATTGGTGCATTTTGTTTGGCTTACGTCACTTTCAAACAGACAGTTACTAATTATTAAGTACTTTCAAAGACCAAGCTATGTCACATTTAAAAAATAGGATTTCTTGCTTTGATTGAAAAACAGGAAGGCCTGCTAGTGCTGGGGCCATCTGTGTACTGACTTGTGGAAAGCCAGTTTTACCAAAGGGCCTGCTCACTTCACTTACCAAGAACCCCTCCTTACTTTTCTCATTATATTTTGTTAATTTATTTAGTAGTTTGGGGGCACCCTTGCCCTGTGTGCCCTCTTGTTGGCCCCAAATCCCTGCTATCAAGATCTGAGTTCTCACTGTCTCAGGTTCCTCCGTCCCCAGTTGCCTGGTCAATCTTCAGCAAGGCTGATTTAGACAGAGTCCCTCTTCCTTCGGAGGCACCCCTCAGTCATATTCCATCATGGTCCTGGGTGAGGATTGAGCCCAAGCTCTGCCCCGCTACAAAATCTCATTGCTGTGTTCCCAGTGCCGTCAGGATGGCCCAGACTAAGCCTGATTGACTGTGCTTTAAAGTGTTGTTTGAGGACTGGGAAGACTGTTCTGGTGGTAAAGTATCTCTTCCCCAGCATATGGGTATGCCTCTGGATCCCCAGCATCCATATGAAACCTGGGTGTGGTGACACATGTGTCACTCCAGTGCTGGGGGGTGGGGGGCACAGACACAGGAGGCTCCCTGGAGCTCATTGGTAGACAGGTCACCCTAGCTCAACCTGTGAGTCCTATGTTCAGTGAGAGGTCCTGACTAAAAACTAAGATAGAGCATGAATGAGAAAAATATTTGTATGTACCCACACAAACACATACATATACATAAAACATATACTCACACCTATACAAATGTGTACACATACAAATGTGTATATCCACAAACACAGACACTCTTCACACATGTATACGTCCACACAAAGGTGCGTACTCATATATATACAAATTTGTACAAATACAAACATGCATACCCACAAACATATACACATCTACACCCCTACACAAACATGTACACACCCACAAACACATAAACATATACACATACAAACATACATACTATACATGCACACAAATATGTACACATATACACATGTGTACCCACAAACAGGTACATACACATGTACACACCTATAAAAACATCTACACAATGCACACACACAAATACTTGCAGACACATACACACAAACAAATATGTATACACCCATATACACACAAATATGTATGTATACCCACAAACATGGGTACACCCACACAAGTATGTGCACAAGCATGTACACACCTACAAACAAGTGCATAACCACACAAACATGTACACCCACAAATATGTATACCCACTTGTGTGCTCACGTACATGCATGTGTGTGTACACACATAGTGCCTCTGATGGGACTGGAGATGTAGTTCAGTGGTAGAATGTTTGCCTAGCAAGTATAACGGTTCTTTCCACCTCAGGACTGGAAACAAATGTATCATTGGGTATTTTTTCCTTAACACCTCCCATTACCTGTTTTGTGAGACCTGCCTTTATCATTAAGTCCCTGGTTATCTTTCCTCTTTCAGGTTTCTCCTGCCCTGGCCTGGAGGGTCAGATTTTCAAGAGAGGAACGCTAAACTGGGTACTCTGGGTCATAAGATAAGCCAAGGCTAACTAGTTACGCGACCCCTGAGCTTATAGGCTTGAGGAGAGAGCTGACACTAGTGAGATCTCCAGAGATCTACAAGGATAACACCAACTGGCAAACTAAGCAATAGTGGAGAGACTACATTAATAGCCCCTCCTTAATGGTAAGGTTGATGACTACCTTATATGCCATCCTAGAACCTTCATCCAGCGACTGATGGAAGCAGAGACAGATACCCACAGCTAAACACTGAACTGAACTCCTGGAACCTAGTGACAGAGATGGAGGAGTGATGAGCAAAGGGGTCAAGACCATGATGGTGAAACCCACAAAGACAGCTGACCAGAGAAGGGGGAGCTCTTGAATCCCAGACTGATGCCTGAGAAGCCAACAGGGGACTGATCCAGACTCCATGAATGTAGTGTCAGTGAGGAGGCCACAGAAATCACTGGGGCCTTGAGTAGTAGATCAGTGTTTACCATTGTGTATGAGTGATCTTTGGGAGCCCATTCCAAATAGAGGGATGCTCTCTCAGCCTGGACACATGGGGAAGGGCCTAGGTCCTGCCCTGGATGAAATGACAGACTTTGGAGATCCCTCCAAGGAGGGCCTCACCCTCCCTGGGGAATGATGTGGGGATGGGGTGGGAGGCTGGGGAGGCTGGTGGAGGGACAAAGGAGGAGGGGTGGGAGAGGGAGCTGGGATTGACATGTGAAGCATTCATGTTTCTAATTTAAATAAAAAAATTCTAAGTAAAAAAAAAAGCCAAGGGCTCTTGACATAGTTGCTAGTGGCCTCCTGCTGGTTCTCAGGGGCCTGGAGGGCACACATCCTTAGCATCTGACCCTGCAGGTGCATCTATCTTCCTGGTCAATAAGGCTGAGATTCCAGGGGAATCCAGGCTAGGGAAAGCCATCCAGGTTCTCATGAATTTTCCTCTTCCCAGGTTTATAATACAAAACAACACCTCCCTCATTCCTTCTGAAATGTACAAGACTCATAATGCCTTCTATATGGAGCTGGGGAGGTGGTGGTGGGAGGGATTAATAGTTCAGTCAGTCAAGCTGCCTAAACATGAAAGAATAAACTTTCTTTTTATTTTAAAGAATAAAATGTGTTTAAAGAACAAAATGAAGGGTAAGATGGCGGGGGTGTGGCATAGCCGGATTCCCGAGACATCCATGGGAGCCATGGCAAGCTGTTCAGTGACTGTCATCATGGGAGCCTGCTCAGCCTTGGCCATTCTCTAGGAAGTGGGAAGGGATAGGAGGCCATTTCCTGAACCTTCAGTACCCAGGGACCTCTTGAGTCCTTCCTGCCACCTTCAGGACCAGAGAGACCTGATGTTTCCCTCATCTGGGCCACTGACTGAACCCTCCGAGAAAGCTTCCTGGACTCAGACCCTTTATAGTCATTTCTTGCCTTAAATAAAACAAAGCTCTTTGATTCTCTTGCTTTTGTAGCCTTCAAGCTTACTGTTCCCTCTTCTTCCCAGGTCCACCCCACACCAATACCATAGCATCCACTCCTATGCTTCCGGAGAAATATGCACATTGATCCAGCTGCTCTTCTGCTTGCTCATCACGGGAGGGATCAATGTGCAGCCTGGGGGACAGTTAGTGAGAACTAAAGAGAAGGCTAACAGAACAGAGGGCTCAATGATTCATTTAATAACCTTCATTCAATAGTTCCTGGATTCTCAGCCCAGGGCAGTGTCATGGTCGTGACCACCACAGCAAACTGTCAGTAAGACATCAGCATAGGCCAGGCTCAGTCCCGTGTATGGCTGTTATTCTGTCCTTCCAGCAACTCTAGAGGCCCCCACATTACAAATGAAACAATCCATGCAAACCATGCCATTCATATTACGAATGACATAGGCAGGATGCAAGCTCTTCTCCTCTCTTTAATCTTGGCAGTTAAAGGGCAATCATAGGCATTCAGCAAGCCAAACACAGTCTACTAGGGGATAAGAGGTGAAAAACATGTCACGGCACCAGGGACTGCATGCCTACCTGCATGGCTCCCATCAAAAAAAACAAGTGAATATACAGAAGCAGAAAAACAGGACCAGTGAGACAGCTCAGAGCCCACAAGGCAGAAGGAGAAAACTGACTACGTTCTTCAGCACACCTACACACATATACAAACACATGAGCACATATGAGCACACATGTACAAACACATGTGCACACACACACACACACACACACACACACACACACACACACACACACACACAAGCAGCAAATAACAAGCACTGAAATGATGTCCTGAAATTAGAACCCTGGCCATAGCTGGTGGAAACGCAAAACACTCAACTGTCTGACTCTCAACACGGGAGCCAGGTGACGGTGAGGTGGGTAAAGTGCTAAGCAAGGATGAGGACAGTTTGGATCCCCAGAACCCATATAAAAGGTAGCAGACAGCACTGTTGTAATCCTACTGCTGGGGAGGCAGACACAGGTGGGTCCCTGGAGCTTGCTGGCTAGCTGGCCCAGAATTGGTGAGCCCCAGGTTCAGGAAGAGGGACACCCCCAGAAATGACGCCTGGACTTCCCATGTATGTGCGTACACACCACCCACATGTATTTACTCAATACACATACAACAGTCACATATACACTGTATTCATACATACAAAGTTTTGATACACAGCCACCATGGGATCCAGCAATTCTGCTACTAGAGAAAACAGATATTCACACAAAAATGTATCCATGAGCCAGGCTTTAAGGTAGGGGAACCTCAGCATTTGGGAGGTAGAGGCAGGAGGCTCATGAGTTCAAGACCAACGTGGACTGCATGGTGAGAGAGACCCTGTCTCAAAACAACAACAAAAAACTAAAACCAAAAGAGAAGAGAACCGGACAAATCTGCACCAGCTGTTCATGCAGTGCTATCCACAGCAGCCCAAAGCCCAGTGTCCATCAGTAAATGGAGAAGCACCATGGTGTGTGTGTAAAACCTAATGCGCTTCAGTCGTAAGAAGCATTGAGGGCTGGCATGACAGCTTGGTGGGTAAGTGCTTGCCGTGAAAGCCCGAGGACCTGAGTTCCATCCCTGAAACCCATGATGGGAGGAAGTGGTCCTCCAACCTTCGAACATGTGTGTGGTACATATGTGTATGCATGTGCACACAGATGAACACACACACACACTCACACTAAATTAAAAATATAAATGAAGGAATGAAACACTGACACATGCTACACATAGGTGGATCTGGAAAACATGCTTGACACAAAAGGTCATGTGCTGCATGATCCCATTAACGTATAAAACATACAAACTGTGGTGGTTAACTTTGACAGTCCACTTGACTGAGTTTTAAGTCACCTAAGAGATATACTCATGGGTGTGTCTGTGGGGATGTTTATCTGAGGAGGGAAGACTCACCCTAGGTTTGGGGTGTACTAGCCCATGGGCTGGGGTCCCAGACTGATACAGCAAGCTGAGGGCCAGAATTCATTGCTCTCTTCTCTGAATACAGATGCTATGTGACCAGCTGCTTCTCTCTCCTGCCATCAGGCCTTTCTTACCATGACTGTCTGGGAGCTCGGGTGATGAGCCAAACAACCCTTCCTTCCTCAAGCTGCTCTCTGCAGGCATTTTGTCACAGCAACAAGAGAAGTAACACAGCAACAGAGAGCACAGTAGTGCTCTCCAGGATCTGAGAAGAGCAGGAATGCAGGGTGACCACGTCACGGATACAGAGCCTTGTCTGAGTGATGGGATGTTCAGGAATTTGATTGTATGCCACTGTGGGTACCAATGCCGATGAACTATAGACTTTAAATGACCACATTAATATCATGTGAACTTAACCTCCATTTAAAAGGGCATCCTAAGGCCCATGGCACACTAGTCAGCCTGAAGTTTAATCTACCCTCAGCAGGATGTGGCCACCAAGGCTTCCTGGAGAAGGATGAACTGGGGACAGATCTTAAAATGTAAGTAGGATTTTGTTTAGTTTATCCTGTTGTAGACAAACATTGCAGGGAAATTGCCCCCCCCCAACAGATGGGATAGAATGCAGGAGTCTCTCACTCCAGTCCCCTTGGTCTTTCCTGTTCAGGTCTTAAATTCCTCAACTTCATCACAAAGTTTCAAATAACTTGTTATTAGTAATAAAGGAACTTAGCTTTTAAAAATGAATTAAGACTCTCTTTTATAAATAACCCCACCCCAGGCAATTTCAAGTTGTTATTGTTGAGTTGGTCAGTGGGAACTATAAGATGTCTTCCCAGGTAGGCAGATCAGGTGTGTGCTGGAGACCCCTGCAGAGGCAGGTGGGGCCTCCATCCCTTCTTCAAATAAGAGAGATGTGTCTCTTAGGGGCAAGAGTAGGATAAATAAATTATTGAGAAATGAGAAAGCTGGGGCCTGGGGGAGATGGGTAAGAGTGTTTGCTGCCCAAGCATGAGGGCCTGAGTCCAAATCCCCAGAATTTATATTAAAAAAGATGGGTACGACCACATATGGGCCTGTAGCCCCGGTGCTGTGTGGGGTGTGGAGAGAGACAGGATGGCTCTAACTCCAGGTGCACTGAGAGACCTTGTCTCAAGGGAATGAGGTCAAGAGTCACAGAGAAGGACAAGACACTGGATGTCCTCCTCATTCTCCATATGCATGTGCCCACACAAACATGTGCAAATGCCTGCCCCTCTCGCACTCAGACATACAGAGACAGACACACACACACAGAGAAACAGACACACACACACAGAGACATACACAGAGACAGACAGACGCACATGCACAGACACAGAGATAGAGAGACAGACAGACACACAGAGACAGACAGACAGACATATGCATGCACGCACACACACACACAGAATGAACAAAGGAAAATAAGACCATGGCTAGTGCAGGCGTCCTGCAGTTTCCAGGGAATCACAAATGTCACCTCCTCATCTAAGCTTCCCATTGAATTGAAATCAGCTTGGTCCCTCCATCACACAGCCTTGTTTTCTATCCTCTGTGGCACTCTGTCCTTACCAGATGTCTTCTTGTTCTCCATAAAGGTCAACACAATGCCCATCTGTCTGCTCCTATATAGAACAGGAGTGTTCAATCTTTTGAAATTATGACATGACATTATCATTTACAAATGAGTCAGGCCGCTTTCATAGCTACCGTGGGACACACATGGCATGCTGATAGGGATAGTCTCTAACTTACAGTGATTCAACTTGGGATTTCTTTTTTCCACCTTGTCTTTAAATTTAGTATTTTGATCATTGCCTAAGCTGGGGCTTGCAATGTTGTGAATGGTGAGTATAGCTTCTACCAGTCACGAAAGGACAGAGAGAGACACCAATCCACAGGTGTGCTGTGCTGCTAAACTGTGACATTTGCAAGGTTAGATGGCATTTCTGCATTCTAACTAGATGCCTGAGACAATCAACTTATAAAGAGGAAACGTCTATGGGGGTTTCAATGCACCGTAGGCTCACTCCTTTGCTTTGGGCCTGCGGTGAGGCAGCATAACACAGTGGGAGCTCATAGTGGAACAAAACCACTCATATCGTGGCTGGCGACATGGAAATGTATTGGTGAACTGTCATGTGTTGTTCAAGCTCACTGAGAAGCTAGCTCTGGACACAGGCATCATCCACCTATTTCAGACATAATCATGTTTGTCTCAAAGTGTCCTCCAAAGATCCCTGCCTTGGGGCACGCTGCCCTAATTCTGTAAGAGGGAGAAAAGAGAAGAGCAAACAGTTAAGGAGATTAAAAACTCTGTGCCTTTGAGAACAGTGAGATGGCAAATCATCTCCAACAGGGGTCACTATTGTTCATTCCACAGTATAAAAAAAACACCTGCAGCGAGGATGGAAGCCAGAAGATGGACCACAGAGGAACTGTGTTGGAAGCTCAGGTGACTGCTTTTTCCTCAATGTATTTCTTCTGGATGCGTGTGAGCCCTGATGGTGTTACCCTTGTTTGTTCTCTCAGACATCTGTCAGATGCTGTAAACACCCGGCTTGATGACTTGCTATTGGCCTACAGCCTCTGTTTACCTGCTGCTTGCTGCTCTTACACTATGTGCTTAATAAACAAACTCATCTGAAGCCCAAAGCACGGCCACCATAGATCTGTCATTGGCCCTTCTCTGAACCACACAGAACAGCTGGGATGCAAAGGAGAGGAGGAGAAAGGTCCAGGGTCTCTTAGATGGCATGTCCCCAGTGACCTAAAGACCTCCTACTGTGTCCCATTACCTCCCAGTAGCACCCCACTGAGGATCACACCCTCACCACAACGGGAGTCAATGATGATGCAGGCTGCAGCAGGCAGGTGAAATATGTTTTCAGCTTCCGACAGTTTTAATTCACAGTGGATCTGTGGGAATGTGACTGCACTGTAAGTTAGGCAGTACTCATGGCACCAGATAGCACTCCAATCTGGGTGGTCCTGAGAACAAACTATGCAGGCCCCCAAATGGAGATGGAACGGCTGTCACATCACGATGCCAGAGAGGACATGAGCAAGACACTGTGTCACTGGTCCTTCCCAGCCTCCCAACCTTAGGAGGCTGGAAGCTGAGACTGGGTAAGAGAATCATTTCTCTCTTTTCCCTTTTTGAGGAGATGTCACAAGCAAGCAAGCCTCATTTCCTTTTTTGTAAAAGCCTGATGAGCTTAATTGAGTAGTGCCACATGGGGTGGGCTAGGGAGACCCAAAATAGACCGTCTGTAAATTACTCAAGTGAAGCCAGAGCCCCCTCTCCCAGCTCTCTGGCAGCCTGCTTATGCGAATGCTGTAGCTCTCCCTCCACCCAGGCAAAAAAAGAAAGAAAACACAAATCCTCTCCTGCAGCCTTTGAATACAGTCAAGCTCTAATCAATAAGAAGGAAATCAAAGAAAGCCATGTGGGACAAAGGACATTTTCTGGGGAAACGAGAGCCAGGTTCTCTCCTCACAGGCTTTCTTTGAAGTGCCTCTAAATGCTCCTCCTGCTCACGCTCACCTCGCAGAGGGCTTCACAAATGTGCACACAACTTTTAATGAGGCGCAAACACAGCTGCTCCGCGGGCGCCGTAGCCTTTCATTCTGACTGCCTCAGAGAAGTCTTTGTTTCCTAATTTACTGTACAAGCAACCTTTCTAAAGAAAATGATTTTTTAAAAAAGCAAGATCCGTTTTACATAAGAATACATTTTTGTGTTTAGAAGATACGTTTAAAAAACACCCCACATTTTGCACAGTTCATCAATGTGTCCTTTCCTCCTCCCACATCTGTCAGTATATCTGCATGCATTTACATGGCTGCCCTGAGGACACAAGTAGATGCTGAAGTTCCCTTGTAATATTTCCATGTAATGACCTAGCCGTGCATCAGCTTTAATCTAACACTGTAGTCTGATATTCCACACTGGATTATAACTATTTTTCAATTGATAGATACCTAGGTTGTGTGTGGTATGTGCATGTGTGCATTCACATGTGTATGCAGCGTACAGGTGTGTGTGTGTGTGTGTGTGTGTGTGTGTGTGTGTGTGTGTAGGCCAGAGGCTGACATAGGGAGTCTTTCTCAATCTCTCTCCATCTTATTCACCAAGACAGGATTCCTCAGTAAAAACCCACAGCTCACAGGTACAGCTAGTCTCGCTAGCTGGCTTGCCCTGGGGATCCACTGTCTCGAGCATCTGTGCAATGTAATTACAGGTGCACTGCCATGTCCACTGGGCATTCACATGGGTCTTAGGGATCTAGTCATGCTTGTGCCGCTGAGAAATTTCAGGTCCCCAGTCCCACCAGTTATTTGTAATGACCTCAATGGAATACTTTAAAAATTTTTAAGATTCCATCATTATCATAAGTCCCTGAGGTAGGATAGTTGGCTCAAGAAACAGTAAGATTTTTTTTGACAATCAATATGAATTGGAGGATTGATTGCCAAGAGGGGTAAGCTAACTTTATGGCCACTAGCATACAAGATGTGAATTTATGTCTCCAGGAGAGACTAGAGAAGGGTGTTGATGCTTTAACAAATGGACACAAGGTCACAGTGACATCTAACATACGACAGTTGCATTCTTCCAATTGACTATTGTCATGACTTGGATCTGAAACACCCCCTACTGGCTTGTGTGTTTGAATACTGGTCCCAGTTCTCAGTGCTGACTGGAAAGACTATGTAACCTTTGGGACACATGATCAGTTGGTGGAAGCAGTTCGCTGGGGCAGGCCTTGAAGGTTTTATCTGCTTCTGGTGCCAGGGTAGGGAGTGATGTGACCAGTCCCAAGCTTTGCCACCATGGGTCAAGATGTTCTGGCCATCACACTGTCCCTACCATGACAGTCTTCACATCTGAATTGTGAGCCAAAAGAAACACAGTCTATCGGCAGGGAAGGCACAGCAGCGGAAGTATGAAACTGATGGTCATATTGCAAGCACCTGAGAAATGGAATAACGAGGGGCCTAGGGGGAGCTCTAGAGAAGTGGGAGGGAGTTCAATACAGGAGAAGGGTGGACAGATCACACGGGGTTGCTTGATAAAGACTCACGGAATCACATTATTTTATATTTACCTAAAATTACGGACAGTGCACGTGTATGTACAAACATATACATTAAGGTGTATATATATATATGATATAGCATATATATTACATATAAATATATTTAAAGTATATATGATATATATATATACATATATATATATATACATACATATATTGAGGTTAAGACATTTGAGGTGACAATGCTCCCTACAAGAACCATAGTCTAACAAGATCTCTAGTATCAGACAAGTAGGGCACAACATTTCAAAGGGCTGTTAAGGGTAATCCAGTGATTCCCCCAAACACACCTACAGAAGATAGTGTAGGTATAGGTTTGCTGGCCTACAGCAGACCCACCCCTCATCAAAGAAGCCTGTCTTTCAGAAGATGAAGGCCATCATAGAAAGCTACAACTGGACACAAGGCAGAGATGAACAACCACAGGGAGCCCAGCCCCACTGGTTAAAGCTACACCACAGCTCCCACATCTACAGGAAACAGCAGGGAAGAGGAGGTGAAAAGATTACAAGAGACAATATCAGGAAGTCTGCTGTGAAGCAGTCTCTCTTTGAAGACCTGAACAAGGGCAGTATCAATGGATGTGTTAACATGGGAGGGGGAGTTTCATCCTGTCCCTAGATAAGGAACTACCGATTGCTGGGAGAAGGAAAAGTAGCCTCTCCCAGGGATGAGGCCCCTTACTGGTTGTCTAGTTCAGAGTGGTCAGCCTGAAAATCATATATGTACACCACCAACAAAAATGGGTTTACAGGTCACGTGCACGTGCATGTGTGTGCGCACACACTGAATGTGTACATTAATGTATATACATCTATTTACATGCATGTTAGAAATATAACCAAAGAAAAAGATTATCAACTTGAAAGGGGGTGCTTGGGAGGGACTCAAGGGAGAATATCTGAGGGAGGGAGGGCTGGATGGAGGAGAGAGGGAAGTGATGGCCCATTTCCCGTGATGCATTTCTTCCAGCAAGGCATCTCCTCCTAAAATTGCCACAACGTCCCCAAGCAGCACCACTAGCTGAGGACCACATTTTCAAATGCGTGAGCACAAGCGGGACCTCTTAACTACAGCAGATGAGTAGCTCTTCGAGGAGTTTAGTTTGTATTTTCCTGACTGCTGAAGAGAGTGGGTATTTTTTCAGAGTTATCAGCTGTTCATACACTGTTATCTGCGAAAATCCTGTCCATTTCCTTCTGCTCATTTTTCTACTGGGCATTATTCTTTTCTTGAACACAGAGACAAAACATGTGCAGATGATGGTAGACGCCTAGATGACAGAGGACACAAAGGATGGACAGCAAAGCTTGGAGCAGATCATTCCTTAGGGCCTTCCTGGCGCACACAGGTCAAGCAGCACCTTCCAGAATCATGGGAACAGCTAGACTCTCTTGCTAGAGCCACTAGTGTGTGGTTCTTAGTTGTGTCAGCACTGGCAAACCAACAAACACGTTCTTTAGCTCACTTTCAGTGTCCATTACCAGAGTTTCTGGTCAACAAAAGCCCACCAATTTGACATGGTAAATGTATTCATCTTCTTCATTTATGGTTTGTAATTTATTTTTGACCATTACAAAAAAGATGCCTAGCTATGACTAAACTATGAAGATATTCTTTATTTCCTTCTAAGATGGGCTTCCAAATGTAAGTTCTTGACTATGTGGGCTTCTTTTGGTGTATGACACAAGCAAGGTAAGGACCATTTTCTTTCTCTTTTCCTTCCTCCTTTTTTTTTTAAAGATAAGGTTTCATGAAAGCCAGGCTAGCCTCAAGCTCAACATGTAGCTGAGGAAGACCTTGAACTTCTTGCCTCTACCTCTTGAGTACTGGAAATACAGACAGGTTCCATCACTTCCAGTTATGCAGTGCTGGGGACATAACCCAAGGCTTCACCCTTGCTAGGCACACACTGTATGGACTGAGCCCCACCCTCCAGCCTTCTATTTTTCTTTCTGTTCCTCAGGGCTATGAGCTCATTCAAAGCAGTGTCTCCATCTTCCCAGTATTTATGGCATACAGAAGACTTCCAGTAAATGTTGCCCAGTGAAATGTTTCCTTACAGCTTTGTGTGTGACCCCCAGTCTTCCAAGAGAGCTTGGAGAGCAGGTCAGTGTTCTGGTGTCTAAGAATTTCTGTCTTAGACTGAATGGTTGTCCAGACACAGCCAACACACTTCAGATCCACTCCATCACAAGAGAGTAAGATTCATTCTGTATCAACCAGGCAGCCAGTGAGTGTCTTATGGTAAGCACTCAGCCCCAACCTGAAACTGGTGTCTACCTACCCAGTGATTTCAGTGAAGAACTGATGGGGCGGCACTGTTAGACCGTGTGTTGCTGCACCAAACACTGGATGTACCCAGCTGAAGGAAAGGAGGATTTATTTCAGCTCACAGTTTCAGAGGCTTCTGCTCACATCATGGCAGAAGGAAGCAAAGTGGAATAGTACAGGGACAGGGAAGACAGGGGTCTTGAGGACATGTCCCAGTGACACATCTCCTCCAACCAGACTCCACTTTCCACAGCTTCACCACTTCATAACAGTCTATTGAATTTGAGACTCCACCAATGGATTAAACCATTCATTAGGCCAGAATCTTCGTGGTGTGATCATTTCTGGGCAGACACACCCAGGGATGTGCCTTACTAATCTCCAGACTTCTTCAACTCAATCAAACTGACAATCAAGACCAGTTACACAACAACCTTATCATTAAAGATGGTCCCTCCTCAAGCAAAAGCAGCACAAGCCAGGGTGGCCTTGGGGACCTCCAAAAGTCTTGTTCTATTCTGCATCGCACAGTCACTCAGAGAAACCTATCAGGCCCAGAGAAATGCATAGTAGGTGCTTGTAGTGGTTTGAATGAGAATGGCCCCCATACTCACATATGTTTGAATGATTGACTCCTAGTTGGTGAAACTGTTTAGGAAGGATTAGGAGGTGTGGCTTTATTGGAGGAGGTGTGTCACGAGGGGTGGGCTTCTAGATTTCAATAGTCTACATCATTCCAGTTAGCCCTCTCTGCCTCATGATTGTGAATCAGATGCAAACTCCCAACTACTGCTCTAGTGTGATGCCTGGCTGCTGGCTGCCATGCTCCCTGGCATGATGGCTACAGACTTACTCTCTGAAACTGTAGCAAGCCCCCAGGTAAGTGCTTTATTTTATGAGCTGCCTTCATCACTCCTCACCACAATTGAGTGTAACTAAGACAGTGGTCAATAATTACCCACCGTCTCAGTGACCCAAAGATGCAGCAGAGAAAAAGACAGGCAAGACCCGGCGACAGTCTCTCTAGTACACAAAGCACTCTCATAACCATTGCGTTAATTATGCAATGACTTAACTAAGAAGTCGGCTAGAGTTATAAAGAGTAAGAAATGCTATGGAAACTCACCTTCCCAAGCCTCCCCTGCACATATGATGCTGAGCTAAGAAAGGAAGAGAAACAGGAGTTCAGAGGTTGCCATACTTTGCATGACAAGTTCTCTGAAGGTCCATGTATCAAGAGCTTGGTCCCCAGGTTGGTGTTATTTGGAGGTGGAGCCTTCAACTTTCAGAGGTGTGGCCTATTTGGAGGCCCTTGGATGCCTCAGGGTTTGTTCTTGAAGGATAATGCAGGACTTTGGTCTCTCTCCACTTGTTCCCCAGCCACTTTGTGAGCAGTTTCCCCTTCACGTGTTGCCAGGGTGAGGTGCCATCTCATGCCCAAAGCAGTGTGGTTTCAAGTCAGTATCACTTAAGGATCTGACCGTTAGTGCAAATCACAGAGGAGCTCCCCTATCAACGTCAACATCCTGCACCCTAGACCATATTCGTCATCGTCGTCACAGCCATCTCCTCACCCACGTCCTCTCGCTCCCTGTCTAGCACCCAGCTCAGCAATCCTCTCTCTCAGGCAAACTTCATGACATTCTAGAGGCCCCTCCTTTTAGGTCATTCCCAACTCTTAAAACTCACTGGCAGTGAGTTGGGGCCTCACACCAACCTTGGCACATCTACAGCACCAGACTCTTTGCCCCACTCACTGAGGGGCACTGCTAAGGCCTGGATAGGAACTGCCCCTGGGGTTCACCTGTTGCATACGTGGTCCCCAGCGAGGGGTGTTGCTTTTGGAGGTTGTAGACATTTAGGAGGGGGAGTTTCAGTGGAGGAGGTGGGTCTCTCTGTGTGTCCTTGGAGAGAATGTGTTGTAACAGGATTTTCCTACCTGTCTCTCTCTAGTTCCTGCCCACCAAGAAGACCAGCCTCCAACACATACTCCTACTGCCGTGTTTCTCTACCACAGTGAACAGACAGTGGCTGGAGCCCTGATACACTCCTACCACCACGGGGCTCTGCTGCAATGAACAGGACCAAGCAAACACGGTCGGGGGCCTCTGAACTGTGAGCTAAAATAAATCCTCCTCCTCTAAGCTGTTTCCATCAGAACACATCAACAACAGCAATCCACAATGACAGCAAAACCCAAAACACTTGTTTTGCCAAAACGATGAGAAAAGTAATTAATACAGTTACCTTGCCCCTATTATCATGCATCTCAGAATCAAAGGATATCAGCTGTGTGACCATGTCCCAGGGGATGCTTCACAAAGTCTGAAGGCAGTGTTTTTTTGTTTATTTGTTTGTTTGATTTGGATAGCCAGGGAAGGGTCAGAGATTGGCTTTCCACAGAGAGGCCAGGGACATTGTTCAATATCCTCACTGGACAGGATGGTCTAGCCTGGGAAACCAAGGGCACCACAGAGCAAGCCTTGCTCTCTCTCCATCTATCTCATGTTCTGTCCCAGGAGCTTCTAGGATAGCTGGAACCCTTTCATTGGGAAGACTATTTTTTTGTATGCTGCTGAGGTTGCTTGATCACCAGGGGCCTCCAGATAACTTAACGGTGGGATTGGTTACCAGAAAGACCATGAGTAGAGAGTTAGAGGTTTTATCCCCACTCTCTGACCTCCAGGGAGAAGGGCCTGAGTGGAGCCTTAGTTCAGTCACCCATTGACAATGGTTCAATTCATTATGTTTGTACGGTCACCAAAACCCACAAGCATCAGTGAATTTGGAAAAGCTTGGTGATTCCAGTGTTGGTAGAGTGGTGTGCCTGAAATGGGTGGAGACTTCACACGAACCTCCCTCGTGCCTTTCTTTCTACATCCTTTCTACAGGAGGCTCCCAGGTCATATTCATTATAATGAACTCCCGTAGGCATGATGCTCTCTGTCCTAGTGCAAAAGGCCAAACCACCATGGACTGGACCTTGTGAAAATGTGAGCTAAAATAAGAAGTAAAGGGCTTTGTTGGGCTCTGTGGGCCTTGCTACAAATGACTAAACTTGAACATAGGACCCTGGGGACTTTTTATTTAACAGTTTGGGCAGCCAAAGTGGGAAACTGGAAAACATGACTGACATACACTAATTTAGGTAGGGTAGAGTCTGAACTGAAGCAAAATATAAGGCAGTTGGTGTCCAGAGAAATGGAGACATGGTTGTTCTGGGGGCAAACATACACATTTGGTGTCAGCATTGTGAGTCAAACAGCTCACAGTGGATGCTCCTGAGGAGACTAAAATAGGGACGTTGGACCATCACACTGTAAAAGCTTCCTGAGATAGATAGGACACTGAGGCTCAGTAACCTTCTTGAGCACATACCTCTAGTAGGTGGCAGAGTTAGAACGTGTGATTGTGGGGGCCCATGCTCTTACCTATCACTGGACCGTATTATTTGGGGGTATAAAGATGGCTGGCATAGTAGCCTGGAAATTAGGCAACCTAACTCTAGTTTCATTTCTACCATGAAAATCTGTGTGACCTTAGACTGGTCACTCAACCTTTCTGTGATGCAGCCTTCTCACTTAGACAATAGGAGGAGATTCACCCACATTGTTTCTGGTTCTTCCTTTAGTTCATGCTATAACTAGGGATCAAAAGCTCATGTTGGGGCCAGTGAGATGGCTCATCAGGTGTCCTGGCTGGGTTTTTATCAACTTGACACAAGTTAGATTTGCCCAGGGAAGAGTAACCTCTGTTGAGAAAATGTCTTCATCAGATTGCCTGAAGGCTAATCTGTGGGGCATTTTCTTGATTGCTAATTGATGGAGGAGGGCCCAGCCTCCTGTGGATGGTGCTGCTCCTGGATGGATGGTTCTGAGTTGTATAAGAAAGCAGGCTGAGCAATCTGTAGTAAGCAGCACTCCTCCATGGCTTCTGCTTTAGTACCTGTCTCAAGGTTCCTGCCTTGGCCATTCTCAATGGACTGCGACCCACATGTAAGTCAAGTAAACCCCTTCCTGCCCAAGTAGGTGTTGGTCATGGTGTTTGTCACAGAAACAGAAAGAGAACTAGAACAGCAGGTAACAGTGCTTGCTGCAGAGCCTGGTGACTTCCGTTGGACCCTGAATCCCACACGGTTCCCACAAGTTGTCCTCTGACCTCCACAGACGCTCCATAGTAGATACACAGTAAGTGAATAAGGAATGTAATTAAAAATTTTAATAAGCTCTCAAGTGTGAAATTGATTTTTACCGAGGGAGGAGGGGCACAAGAAGGCCCACGCACACGGAAACTTCTAGTTCCTGTGGCTCTGATGTGGTCCCCAGCACATCAGAAGCCAAGCCAGAAACGGTTTTAACACACATACACATTGGCCAGGGTTCTTAAGTCAAGGCTGACAGCAACTCAGGGCAAGTTTAAAACATTGCCATTTGCCTGGTTGAGAGCTGGACAGTGACAGGAGCAGTTGGTGAGGAATCTCAAAATACAGAAGGCAGTTAGGAGTCTCTGTTTACCAGGCTGTTTTTAGCAGTCCAGAAGGCAGGCTGGGGGCGTCCGTAACTCCAGGCAGTTTCCAGGTACTGGGTCCAATCAGCACAGAATGCCGAGCCTCTCAAATTATTTTTGCCTTGAAAACAAGCCCTGGTGACACCAATCTATCTGCTGCTATCACAGTGGACATATGTCACTAGACATTTACCCAGATATATAGGATGTACGCCTTAACAGTGTACCCCAAACTGCAATAATGATGTGTTAACGTGGGTTTGTCTCTGGTACCAAACATACTGCTGTGGTAAATGATGCCGGTAATGGGGAGACTGTGTGGGCAGGGGTGAAATGGAGTGATAGGAAACCTATAAATTTCCCTCTTGATTTTCCTGTGAGCCCCAAACAGTCCTGTGTGTGTGTGTGTGTGTGTGTGTGTGTGTGTGTGTGTGTGTATCCATCCGTGTGTGCATGTATGCACTGTGTATCTTCCTCAATGACTTTCCATCTTATTTTTTGAGGCAAGGTCTCACTGAACCTAGAACTCTCTAATCCAGCTGGACACACTGTCCAGCAAGGTCCAGGGACCCTTCTGCCCCTGCCCCCAAGCACTGGAATTACATATACCTGCCTTGAACTTGGGTTTTTAAATGGGCACTAAACGTGGGATTAAGAGGTAGACGGATCCCTGTGAGTCCAAGGTCACCCAGATCAACACAAGATTGATCCAGTCCTAAAGAGAAACAGCTCACACAAAGAGATCTCATCACCTGGGATCACATGCCTTTAATCCCAACATTAGGGAGGTGCATAAAACAGGAGCAGGGTCTTCAGCAGTCAGTATCAGACATCCATTCTCCAGCCACGTTGAGAATAGGAATGCCCCAGCCCTGTTAGAGGTATCAGCTCTCTGGTAGCTTGGCTGCTTCGCTTCCCTGATCTTCAGCTTGAAGCTTGAACTCCAATATCTGTCTCTGGGTCTTTTATTTATCACAATTCAGAGGGAAGCAAGCTACAGCACTGTACCAGGAGGACCAAGCTGAAAGGAAGCACTAACCAAGACCCGTAGGTGAGCAGTGTGGGTATCATGGAGATTCTCTGCAGCTCCAGGGTCTTGGATTAAAAAAAGGCATTTAGGAAAAAAAATGGAGTTTGGCAAGACGGAATGGTCCCCATTTCCCCAGTTGTGAACTTCCGAATGGCCGAGATAGGGTAATTCTTTGAACAGCAAGTGTCGTCAACTATTGCAGAAGGCACAGGAAGTTCCCAAAATGGCAGCGATGCAAGAGGGAAGACCTGTCCAGGGAAAGTGTCTGTGGTATGAAGCCAGGACCACAGCAGTCTCTGTGCCTGCTCTCTTCTTGTCCTCCCTGCTTCAGCACCAAGGGTTGTGTCCACATGCTACCCCACCATGGGTGCCAGAGGTCTCTCTCTCTCTCTCTCTCTCTCTCTCTCTCTCTCTCTCTCTCTCTCTCTCTCTCTCTCTCTCCCTGTGTGTGTGTGTGTTTCAAGACAGTGTTTCTCCGTGTAGCTTTGTAGACTAGACTGGCCTTGAACTCACAGAGATCCACCTGCCTCAGCCTCCCATGTTCTGGGATTAAAGGCTTGCGCCACCACTGACCAGCTTGTCAGAGGTCTCTTATCAGCTAAGACTGCAAACCAAAATTGCCAGAGAATTAAGCTCCCAGCTCCCAGTAGCTCTCACTCAACAATTCTGTGGATGAGCAACACTGGGCTCCTGCATGTGCCTTGCACAAACTCCAGGTCCCTGGCAGGTTTAAGAGGCAGACAACGGCCTGTTGTGCTGACCTGTCCATCGCACACCCTTCCTGACTTTCCGAATCCCTCCTGGTGTTCTCAGTTGGTGACATTTCCCTGATGTATGACTAGCCTTGCTTCAGGGCCTTCTTCACGGGGAATTCATATGAGGAAAGGGGTAGACATTCATCTCGGAAGACAAACTCACAGGCAGCTGACAGGGCAGTCCTGTCCCCATGTTGGAAACCCGTCTACTGCTGGGATATGACTTAGCTCGGTAGGAGAAGGTATGTTCAGCATGCACAATGCTCTGGATCTAATCCCTAGCACATAATTCACTATAAATCAACCAACCTGCCACCCCGAAAGCAGTCATGGGTCACTGAATTCTTGATCAGGATTGCACAGCTTTGAGATGCCCCAGCATGTTCATTTACTACCACCCAGTCAGTGTCTCCTTGCTCTGGACCATCCTCACCTGAGCAGCATGTGCCTCTCCCTGGCTGTGCCTTCCCCTTCCCTGGCCTGTCCAACTCTCTCTGTCTACAGAGAGTGCACTCAGTAGTGCTCAACAGCCTCTTGGAGTCACAACTCAGCCTGTGGCCTTAGGATGGCTTCCCCAGCGCTAATCACATCCCCCTTCAGGCTGGACATGAGGAAGGAGGTGATCACCACACAGTTTGCCTGAGAATCAGCCATGCATCATAGGTTCCTTTGCCTTCATTTTTGTTTTTGTCTTCCAAGTCACTTTCTGAAAGTCAGAATGATTGATATCTTTATACACTGGACAATCACTCCCCTGATTAAACTGTTTAGCATTGGTGGCAAAATCATCTCTAGGGTGGTGGTGCCATGAATCTCTATATATGGTAAGATTTTACAGAACCAGGGAGGAAGGCATGCCTCATGAGAGTCCTTGCTTCATAAGCATGGTGATCTGAGCTTGGATCCCAGAATCCACCAAAAAAACCAGGCATGGATATGCATAGATGGATATATATAACCTATGTGCTGTGGGGACAGAGGCAGGAGGATTGCTGGAACTTGCTGGCCTCCAGTCTATTCTAGGTTTACTGAGAGCCCCTGACTCAAAGAAATAAGGCTGAGCAGGACACATGACACCCTCCTCTGGCCTCCACACACAAATGCACATTCATACACCTTACATATTCCACACACATACATCCCCATACATACACCAAAGAGTGAAAAGATTTCATAGACCTACACATGCACACATTCTCTCTCTCTCTCTCCCCCACCTCTCTCATACAGGCACACACACACATGCATACCCATGCATGCACACACACACACACACACACAAACACATACTTACACATGTGCACATGTGTGCAGGCGCACACACACACAGACTCTTTTTCTCTCTCTCATACACACACATTCACATGCATACCCATGCATTCACACACACATACATACTCACACATGCACATGCATGCTCATGAGCACACACACATTCACGCATGAATGCATACACACACACATGCATGCCAATGTACACACATACATGTACACACACATTCTGTCTCTCACACACACCCACTCACATGTGCATGTCCACAATACATGCACACACACTCACATACATGCACACACACATGCATGTTCATGAGCATGTATGGGCATGCCCATGCATGCCCATGCACACACACACACACACACATGCACACGCATGCCCATGCACACATACACATGTACACATACACACTCACACATGCACACACAGGGTGTAATCTGAACTTGGCCTACTCTATCTAGTTCGCTGTGTCTTGTGGTATATCCTATATTCTCTGGGCTGTCAGATACCATTCTGGGGACAGGGGAGAAGAGAACAATTGGAACTCTTATGTTTTCGAAACTTCATGTGTGTATAACATATTTCAAAATAAAAACAACTTTGGCTTTTTTGAAACAGATCTCAAGTATCTCAGGCTATCCTCACATTCATAACATAGCCAAGGGTGACCCTGAACTTCTGATCCTCATTACAGGAACGTATCACCATACCCAGGTTCAAAAGAAAAAAATTAAATAGTAAAATAAGTTAGAATTGCAATCTTAAAAAGAAAACAATCCTCAGGAGGTGACATACATAGCAAAACTCAATCCTTACCTGAGAACTGGGGATCAGAGCTTTCCACCAGTGGCCACCCTTCACCAAGTCCACCTCGCACAGGGGCACTGCCACTTTCCCAATCACACAGTGGCGGGAGAATTTGTCAAAATCCACCACAGTGAGCAGCAGGGTCCTCCTCTGGGCTTCTAGGAAGGGGATCTCGAAGGTGTAGCGCTCCTCAAACACAGGCTTCTGAGTCTTGCGTTTGACTCCCGTCTGCTTGGAGTTCTTCTGGTCAGGCAGGAGGCAGATCTTGACGTAGGGGTTGGAGTGGGCCATGTCCTGGCGAGACCCGTCATGAGAGATGGGGGGTGGCAGGTCCCGGGCCTCAATCACCCTTACCGTGAGGTGGTTATGCAGCAGGTCATACTGTGTGCTGAAGTGCAGCATGCCCAGCTGGTACTTGGACATGATCTCCTCATCAGTCAGAGAGTCCACATCATCTAGGTTTGAATCAAGGGAGTAAAGTCGGGGCTCAAACTTTCTGAAGTAGTCATCAGGGGTGTAGGTCCGGCGCAGCACCGATGGCTGGATGGGCTCCTTCTTGGCACTGAGAACCCCGAACTCAATAGGTTTGATGTCAATGAGTGGGGAGCTGGGGCGCCGGGAATCCAGACCTAAACAGTCACCAAGAACAATGATCACTACCACTGGCCACCCGGTGACATCAGCAAAGGTTCCCAGATGCCCACATGGGCTTCTCTGTTTCAATGGACTCTTCTGTGCACACTGGAAATGCAGGTGTTCTGTGTGCTTTGGAATCCATTTCAGGATCCCTGACACACCTAAGCCCTCAGATGCTCAAAGGCCTTATTTGAAACAACATAGTGGCTGGCAAGATGGCTCAGTAGGTAAATGCACTTGCTACCAAGCCTGGGGACCTGAGCTGAATCCCATATGGTGGAAAGAAATAACCAGCTCCTAAAAGTTGTTTTGTGACCTCCACATATGGACTATAGTGTGTACCTTCATACACACACACACACTCACTAAAAATAAATACAAAAGAACAATACATAACATATATACACTCATCCATGTATGTTCATGCATGTCCAACCTGAAGCCCACAGGCAACATGTACTCCCAGGCTAGCTATGAATGCAGTTCAATACACTTGTAGATGACATTGCATCCCAGGGCCAAAAGGCTGGATACCCCTGCACTGTCTCCAAATAGATTAAAATGCTGAGTACAATACAAATGCAATGAAATGAAACTTCCTGCATCCTTCCTTTTCCTGCAGTGTGGTGGATTCATCCTAGGGCTTCATGCATCTAGGCAAGGCCCTACCACTGAGCTGTAGACCTGGGCCTCTCTTTAATTTTCATTTTTAAGATAGGGTATCGCCAACTTGCACAGACTGGCCTTGAACTCATAATCCCCCTGTCTCAGCCTCTTGAGTAGCTAGGCTTACAGACCAGCACCACCAAGCTTGGCTATTACACCATGTTCTTTAGGTAATAAAGACATGAAAAAAGTCTGTGTTAAGTATGGACACACACACACACAATCATTTTTTTCTTGGCTCTTTGAGACAGGGTCTTTCTAAGTAGCCCCCAATGGCCTGGAATTCACTATGTAACTTGGGCTGGCCTTGAATTCACAATTCTTCCACCTCAGGCTCCAAGTGCTGGGATTGGCTGACTCTGAGGATGCAAAATGTGTGCATATGGAGAGTTAATTGTATTCTTATTTATTGTGAGAGATGGTGGCTAGTAGCACCCCACCACAATCATCAGAGCAGCTCAGTGCCAGGTAGTACTCTAAATGGATGACATGCTCTGAGTCAGCTGCTGTTTACAGTCCCTGGATTATTAGACGAGACACTAGTCTACCAGTCCACCTTATGGATGAAGGTGTAGACTGGAGTTTGTTCCAGAGCCCTGCACCTGCAAATGCAAGAACCAAGAAGGAAATGTACTCTCCCCAACTGAGGTGCGGCACTGCCCCACTTTGGGAGGGTGAGCGTGCCTCAGTGACAGCCCAATTAGCCTACAAACAGATGGACAAGGTCTACAGGTGCAACAGCCCCCTGGTCTCCCTGTTTCAAGTTCTTGTGTTTCTTTTCCTGCTTCCATGACCCTGGGTATAAGTGCTGCTGTTGTTTTGAGACAGGATCTTACCCTATAGCTCAGGCTGGCCTGGAACTCATTCTACTCCAGGCAGTCCTCGATTCTCTTGCCTCAGACTCCCGAATGCTGGGATTTCTGGCAGAAGCCATCATGATCAGCTAGCTTTTTTCCCTGTACCAACAGAATGGCCCGCACCCCAACTGTCTCCAGGCACTTACTGGAGATTCTTCGAGTCAGGCTGTACGTGGACTTGGATGTGTCTGAGGATGAGCGTCTCCCATCAGGGGAGTTGGTCCTTGGGGTCAACGGGACATCACTGGCCGTGTGGACGGAGTCACCATCCTTGTCATTGCTCCGGCTGGCCATCCTAGAGGAGGAGAAGGGGTTTCAGTAGTTGCTGAGGTAGCCTCCACCAGATTCCCACCTGGGCCTCCACCCGCTCTCTGCATTCTCCCACAGTTCACCTTTCCCAGAGCATGAGCAAGCGTTCAGTGGCTGAACACAGGGACTTGTATCTTGGGGCACACAAGGTGATGATGCAACCTCTGACCCACACAGCATCACTTAGAATGATGGACATATAGTCTTGCTTTTTGCACAAACTATGAAATAATTCAAAGGTATCATCCGATTTAGAAAATAGCTTCAATTGGGCAGAAAGCATGCAAACTTACACTGTTGCCACATGGGGGCACCACCGTGGCAGGGTGAAGTTGGATACCTGTTAATCTTGGGTGTGGATGGGAACTATGTGGTTGTTTAGATATATCTGAACTTGTGAAAGTGACTCTTGGGGCTATGTGTCCTTCTGTTTCCATACTCTCCATGCTACTGATTAACATCCTTTCAAAATGTGCCATCACAATGTCACTCAAGGGTGGAGTGGCAGGTGGATGGCTACAAAATGGTCCTGTGAATCAATGATTTGAGAACAGAAGTTGGAGGTGGAGAAGCAGTTACGAATTAGCAGCAGCGATGACTCAACATGATGCTAATGAAGACGAGAAATGCTAAGAAACTGGGGGAGGCCTGGGAAAGACTCAGGGGGACAGGTGGTGAAGGCAGATGAGAGATGACTGATGACAGATGAATGATAGATAATAGGTAGGTAGGTAGGTAGATGAATGGATAGATACTTTCAGTTGGAACCATAGCTAGGTGACCCTGGGTGATTCCCTTCCCCCTCTCTGTCCCTCCATTTCCCCATCTGTAAAATGGGAATAACCACAAGATCACCTTCTCTGGCTGCTACATTCCCAAAATGAGTTAGCAAGTGTCAAGTGATACAGCAGTGACGCAGTTGGGTACTTGGTGTGCTCTAGCTGATATTACAACAGAGGTGGCTTTAAGATCCTCCCACGCTGGGTATGGTGTGCACCTATAATGCCCACACTCAGAAGGCTGAGGCAGACTAACCCTGAGCTTGAGGTCAGGATACCAAGAAAGACTTTGTCTTAAACAAGCAACAAAACAAGGTCTCCCAAGTACTCAGTCTGGGAATGGGTGCCGGGACAGGGAAAGACAGAGTGGGGAGCCTCATAGGTGGGATACTGTATGTAGACACTGCGCCCTGAGCCATAATGGCTGGTTAAGGTCATCCAGCCGCATCTCCTCAACTTGACATTTAAGCCTACAAGGAAACAGACGTGTCTTGAAACCAAAAAAAAAAAATGCAAGCTTTGAATTCTAGGATCTTTGGCGACACCTGATGGGTGGGACGAGGCCGACTTGACAACAGAGTGATGAACAGCAACAGCCAGGGCAAAGCGGGTTGGAAAGGGGGATGGATGCCTGCCGGCTGTGTGTGGGTGGCATGTGTGGGGCAGGCACATGGGGACAGGGGACAGGATCAAACTGGGGTAACTCTTCCTTCAAACAGAAGAGCAGCCTCTGGATGGAAAGGCCATGGCTCCTGGGCCCCTGCCTGCCTATGGCCCTGCTTCCCAGCTGCCAGGCTTCACTGTGACAACCGCCTCCTCGTATGAGACCCACACACCCTCAATGGTCAGCTTAAATGTCACCACCCTCTGGAGCCTCTCAAACACAAGTGTCGATGAGCACAGGGACTGCCTCACCTCTGTGTTCCCCCAGGTACCCTGGGCCTCCCTGTTCCCCCTGCCTGTGATGCTCCCCAGGCTCTTTCCTTGCCGAGTTTTTTTTTCTTTTAACCACTCAAGTTTTTGCCTCCGTGGTCCTGCCTCCAAGGACCAAAACCCTGCCCTGTGACCTCTCCCATCCCTCTGTGTATAGTTTCCTTTCTCTTTAGTGCTGCACACTCATCTTCAGGGCTGGGCCACTGGCTTGCCTTTTACATCCCAGAGTGAACTGGGATCAGCGGCATTGAGATGTGGTGTCACTCCTGAACAGTGATACCTGTACTCAGTGATCAAGGGGGGCAGGGAACGGTGAGTGACACCTATGGTGCCCACGAGCAGTCTTAGGCCATTCCCTGAGCCATCCTGCAGCCAGCTGCTATGAATCCCTCCCTTGCTGATGGGAAATGCAAGCTTGTGATGGGAGCTGATTTGCCTATTAATGAACGGTGGTACCCCAGGGGATCCCAGCTAGGCTTCAGTCCAGACACATGCTCCCTGCCACAGCTGGGCATCCCCTGCGCAACCCATGAGAGCCATACATAAAGCTGCTACTCCATATAGGCCTGTTGGACACACGCAACTTGGCGTTCATTCTCCCATAAGGATCCTCCCAGCTCTGCTACAACAGAGCCTTGTAGACACCGCAGTCACCTGTCCATGTGACATTAATACACATGATAATGAGGGCAGTGCCTTCAGAGGCTCACACAGAATACACAGAGGCCGGTTCATCCACCACACACCACTGTGTGGAGACAGGCCCCAGATGTCGTGATAGGAATGGCATTGCACAGCCCGAGCACTTGACATTTCTACTTCCTGTCTGTTTGATACCATGCAACTGCCCACTTGGTAAATAAATCTGGAGCAAAGGCAAGCTGCAGATATGCTTTCTGAATGATTGAACCTGCTTTCCCCCTTACAGATTTCTGTTCTACTTTACATTGTATCGGATGCCAAAAATGAACAAGGGGCTACTCAGGGTCTGAGGCAGCCTGGCTCATCCAGGGAGGCACAAAGGTCACATACAGCTGTTTACATCACAGACTGTCCAACTCCAGATGGTGCAGCGCACAATGCCATAATATAAATGGCACTGCTTGGAGTTCTGAAGTGTGCTGGCCCTGGAAGGAACATTCCAGTCCACGTCTCTGGTTTTGACTGCACACAGTATGAACCTCTTGCTCCAAAAAGAATCCTTTGCATTTTTTTTGCACAGAGGACCAGTTTTCAATGTAAAACAAAACTGTCTCCCAACTCAGTGTTATGATGAGGCTATGCACCTGCAGCAGGGAATCTCTAGCTGTCTGGGGGTGGGTGGCTGGGAGCCTGTACCTGACTGTACCTGGCAAGCTGCGTGAGGAAGAGAATCCAAATCTTTAACCTGGCACTCGAAGCCCTGCACAGGCTAAACTTGAGGCTCCTCTCCCAGGACCCCAACCCTTCAGTGGGGCAGCATCCGCGTGCTGCTTCCTCCCGTCAGGTTTATTCCTTCCTCTCTAGTTACAACACTTGAAGCATCTGCCCCAAGGGTCTGTGAGCTAAAGAGTCGTACCCACTGACTGGCTTCCTAACAACCATGACCCTCACTTCTCCTCTGTCTGTGATAGCCATCAGATGCTATGATGGGTCGCAGGTTACCTCAGGGTCACAGGCCCTGGAGGCGAAAATATTTACTCTCTAGCTCTTTAAGAAATGAATGTGCTTCAGACAGGAACAAACCTTCCCTAGCTCCAGGTGGATGGGCAACCTAGCATGACAGCTATCTTCTCTGCCTGAAAGTGGTGGGGACAAGTGACTGGCACAGGGCGAAAACCAGACAGGTGCAGTTTTCTGTCTTTGAATTTTTCTTTTGCTATGAAGTTGGTAGAATTTGAGTCAAGCACAGCAGCAAGGAGTAAGTGAGCTTAAGAATGAAGTCGATTCAAAGGAAAAAAAAAAGCGAGAAACCATGTGAGCCCCTGGATCCAGCCATGCCTGAAGCCATATCCCTGGGTTTTCCATGAGACCCTAAGCTAGGTTGTCACATATGGCATGCAAGGTATGAAAGTATGATGGGGGGGACAACCTGACTCCCACACCTGCCTTATGTCCTAGACACAATTGAAAAGTCCCAGAGCCTATTCACAAAAGCCCATCTAACCTTGTGAAGATGGCAGTGTCCCCTATACAGCATGCATTCAAAGAAATATCCATTGGGCCAGGAAGGTGGTTCAGTGTATAACCTTGTCATGTGTTACTAAGGACCTGAGTTCAGACCCTCACAAAAGTCAGCACTCCTACTGGAAGATAAGAGACAGAGACAGAAAAGTCCCCAGAAGGTCCCAGGCCAGCTAGCTTGGTGTAGTCAATGGAGAACAGCAAGAGGCCTTGTCTTGAGGTGCAAGGCGAAGACTTGGGATTGACACATGGCCACCATGTGGCTCACAAAATGTACACATGTGCATACACACCATACACCAAAGACCAAGGAGGGGCTGCTGTAGTGATACATTATTTATGATTTATTAAAGCTTGACTGAGGATTCAGAAAAGCAAAAACAGCCTCAAGCTATAGAGATCAGGCAGTGGTGATACACATCTTTAATCCCAGCAGCCAGAAGCCAGGAGGTGGGGGGGGGCACACCTTTAATCCTAGGACTCAGGATTAAGAGATAGAGGGATCTCTGTGAGTCCAAGGCCACCCAGATCTACACAAGACTGAATCAGTCTACAAGAGAATTATAGCTCACACCTTTAATTCCAACATTAGGGAAGTAGATAAGACAGAAGCAAGGTCTCAGAGAGGCATTCATTCTCCAGCCACGCTGAGGAGAGGTTATAGTCCAAGGCTTGGTGAGAGCTTGTGGAGACAGGATCAGTCCATTCCGTCTGAGCTAGAGGTGAGAGCTAGTGGCTGGCTGCTTTGCTCCCCTGATCTTCAGCTTGAATCCCAATATCTATCTCTGGGTCATTTATTTTTCATGTTACAGACTGCCAAGGAAACTGAGCTCTGCTTCTCTGTGATGGTGACTGGATAAGAGCATTTTCAGGGTTCAGTTTCTTTCTGTAGGCTACTCAGGTGGTCAACAGACTTTTGAAACTATATACATGCACATACTCACACATATATGCACACCTATGTGTGTGAATTTGGATTTATTTTCCCTTTTGTTTTATCTCCAGTTTGAGAATTAAACCTTGAGCCTCACACTTGTTGCAAACATGGAACTCCATCCCCAGCCTTTGAGTTCCTGAGACAGAGCATTACTGTGCAGCCCAGGCTGGCCTGGGACTCATGCTCCTGCCTCCATCTTTAGGACTGAGAATATGGGTCCTGGAACTCGCCCTGTAGACCAGGCTGACCTCCAACCCACAGAGATCCACCTGCCTCTGCCTCCCAAGTGCTGGGACTAAAGGCGTGCACCACCATTGCCCAGTCAGCTTTTCTTTTGAGTGACAGAGACTGTAGATTTTAGGATCCAAATGGTCTCAGTCACTCTGCAACAAGAAACCTATGAAATGGGATTGTCCCTTACACATTAGCTTCGTGACCACCTACTGGAAATCATGTCCTCAAGATGAGTGAAAGTTTTCTGTTGGCACCCAATGATGGCAGAAATAGTGCTAAGGGACCTCTTGCTCCTGGGCTAAATGCCTTCTGAAGGCAGCACATTCACAGTTGTTTGTTTTTGAGACAAAATCTCAATACATAGCTCAGGCTAGTCTTGAACTCACAATCCTCCTGCCTCCCCAGGCCTGGGATTAAAAGCATGCATTACTATGGTTAGCATTATTCACACACTCTAAATTACAGCCCTGTGAAATAAATCATTTTACTATTCTCATTCTCTAGATGAGGAAATCAAAGCCAAACCAGGGTTTTAAAAAATTGTATTCACTTGTTAGGTGGTGGGGGTGCACGCCTTTAATCCCAACACTCAGGAGGCAGAGGCAGATAGATCTCTGTGAGTTTGAGGTCAGTCTGGTCTACAGCATGAGTTCCAGGACAGCCAGAGAAACCTTGTCTTAAAAACAAAATACACACACACACACACACACACACACACACACACACACACACCACACAGCAAAAAACAAAAAAATTGCACTCACAGGGCTGGGGGCTTAGCTTAGTTGGTAGAATGCTTAACGGGCAAGCATAGGCCTAGGAATGGTGGCCCATGCCTGTAGTCCTAACACTCAGGAGGTAGATGCAGGAAGGTCAGAAGTTCAAGGTTATCTTTGGCAACATAGCAAGTTTAGGGACAGCCTAGGCTACATGAGACCCTGTCATAAAAAATAAAAATAAGAAAGATAGGGTGGCCTATGGCTTTAATCCTAGCTCCCAGGAGGCAGAGGCAGGGAGATCTTTGTTAGTTAAAGGTTAACCTGGTCTGTAAAGAGAATTCCAGGCCCATCAAGGCTACATAGTGAGGCCTTGCCTCAATAAATAAGTGATGTCCCATTTTTGGTCATCAACAAAGTCTCAAGTACTCTTAAATACTTTTCTAAACACATATTCAACAAACATGTTTGGTATACTATTGTTTATCACGCCCCCCCCTTATTTTTTCCAAGACAGGGTTTCTCTGTGTAGCCCTTGTTGTAGTAGAAATCACTCTGTAGACCAGGCTGCCCTCAAACTCACAGAGATCAGCCTGCCACTGCCTCCTGAATACCGGGATTAAAGGCATGTGCCACCGATGCTCAGCTTTTATCATCTCATTTTACAGATGGGAAACCAAGACTCATAGAAGTCAAGCAACTTTTCCAGGGTTAAAGAGCTAGAAAGCTGTGGTAGAAACTGAGCTTGAACTCACATAAGCTGACATGAAGCCACTGTGTTCTGGAAACATCTGAAACTTGCTTCTAAGAAGAAAAAATAAGAGCATGCATAGCATGACTTCCAACCCTGAGGAAAGATGGGGCTCCGGGTGCTTCTGGGATTGCAACACAAGATTCAGCCAAGACAGTTCTAAGTGTTACCCCTGCCCTCCATTTGTATCCAGCACCGTCTCCTTTCTGGGCCTCCCTCCCAGAGTCCCCAACAGCTGTTGTTGATTATTTCTAGGTCTTTCCCAGCCCAGGTCTCCTGGCTCCTCCCCAAGTCTCTGACCACATCCCTCTCCCTGCCACAGAGAGGTGGATCAGACATGTGGCCAAGCTTCAAAACTGCCTTCCCAAAATATCCAAGTGACTGGCAGATGGAGATGGTGTATGAGGGTGCGCAGGAGGGGAATGGATTAGAAATAAACCGAAAGATGCCAGAGTGAGCACCACCAGCACTGGAGGCAGGGTGGGCTGGGCACCCCTCCCCGTGGCTCCAAGGATACGGGCGTTGTTCAGGTCAACCTAAAGGCACCATTCCAAAGGTGCTAGCAGCTAAGACTGACTGAGCATCTACTTGGGACAAGCCTGGGGCTGGGCATTAGGACAGTCTGTCATGCTGTCTGGGAAGGAGACATTCAGACACTGGTCCTCCTTTTGAAGGCTGTTGCCTTCAAAAAGTTTTTCACAGAGAACCCAGATCTTTTTCTGCTTAGATACTTAGGCTACTTAAAGTGTCCCCAAGATTAGCATCACCCGGCTAGCATCTCAGAAGTGGCTGAGCAGGAGCCTCCCAGCCAGCTGGTGCTACCAGCTGGCCCACAAATGAGGGGGCACAGAGAAGCCCTTCTTGGCCTTGTCCATGGTAACTCAGCCTATCTCACCCTACCCTCTGCCAGTCCTTCAGTGGAGACGACGGTGCTGGGAGGTACATTTTCAAGTGGGTTACTCACAGCCAGGGAGGAGTCTGGGCAGGGAAAGGTCCCAAGATCTCCACTTCATCTTCACTGGACTGGCAGCAGCTGGACTCGTAGCACCTCTGGCAGCAGTGTCGGCAAGTCCATCCACACAGCAGCACGTCAGAGATTCTAGAAAGAAATCCCTGAGGCCATTGAGGGGAGGAGGAGGAGGGAGGGTGGAGGGTGAGGAAGAGGGAGAGCAGAGACAACACCCCAAATTATAAGCAGTCCATCTGGGATGTGCCCCACCCATGACAAATAGGCACCCTAGAGCAGAGTTGCCAGTAGGAGAAAAAGGTTTTTTTTCCCTTTCCTATTTATGCACCGTGGGCATGGGATGGCAAACATAAGTGGCTGTAGCCGTTCAGAACAAGCAAAACACTTGCAGGTGTTTGCCTTTGTATTTTATGTGTGAGCCTTTCTTGACAGGTGGGCGGTTATTGCAACATGGAGAGGGCCAGACAAACACACAATGCATAGGGTTCTCTCCTGGCAAAAGAAAAAAAAACATGCTTCAGGAAAACAGCCCCAGGGACATGCAACTAAACTGGGGGAGTCCGATTGAGTTGGGACACACATGCTGTCCAGGGACGTCCCTTTGCCAGGGTCTCCCCTGTGGTAGGAAGGAACAGAAACTGTACCCTCGCTAATACGATGTGACTCAGTACTCAATCATGCCCCAGCCCCACACCAGACTCCAAACGGAAAGGCAAGCATTTGATTAGAATCCAGGCCAAACAGATGATTGAATTAACCCACCTCGTTCAGTGGTTCCAACTGCCCTTTTAGAGAGCCACGGTGAAGCCAGGGTGAGGGGCGGAGAGGAGAGAGGAGAGAGGAGAGGGGAGAGGGGAGAGGGGAGAGAGAGAGAGAGAGAGAGAGAGAGAGAGAGAGAGAGAGAGAGAGAGAGAGAGAGAGAGAGAGAGAGAGAGAGAGAGACCAGTTTAGCAATATTCCAGCAACTCAAAGAACAGCAAGACAAAAACAACACAGAGCAGCACCCTGCATCTTTGCACTCACCATTCTGGGGAGGGAGCTGACTTTACTACCAAGGTATGGCTATGTTTGCAGGGCTGCTGGGAGCCTCTTGGTTAACTAACAGCGAATAAACGGGAAATGTGAGCTTTTCCATTGGATGTGCACCGTGTGCTGTTATGAATCAGAGCGGGTAGACAGATCGTCAAGCTACTCAACACGCAGCCACACTTCAGGGGACTCGCAAACCTTCCCAGACTGAAATAGCCAGAAGCCAACCCAAGAGGGCCTGATTAGCTAAACTGACAGGCTGACTCCCCCGCCCCGCCAGGGCCCTACCTTCCAATTCTGCTCCAATCCTGCTGGTGGAGAGCATCCTAGACCACCCACAAATCGGGGGAAGGGCTGGAAGGATGCCAGGAGCTGGTCCTCCCTCCCTCGTGTGGTTCTACCCTGCCCCACCCTCTTCTCATAGGTCCCCAAACTCCAGACTCCCTCCTCTTCTTCCAGAGAAGGTCTCCTCTATGAATCCAGGATTTCCTTATTTTAAAAGATATTACATTTCTTTAGTGCATGTGTGTGTGTGTGTGTGTGTGTGTGTGTGTGTGTGTGCACAACCATCCACTGCACTAGGTGGCTGTCAGAGGACAACTCCCAGGAGTCCATCCTCTCCTTCCTCCACCTGGCTGCAAGGATCAAATTCAGGTCATCAGATTTCGTGGCAAGTAACTTTGCCAGCTGAGCCATCTTTACAGCCCCAGAATTTTTTGATCCAAAACTAAACCGAATACATGATCATGTTAAACCACCAAGCAGGTATCAAATCCTGCTGACCAGATTAGGGCAGCTTCTAGACTGGAAGGGAGGTGAAGCCCAAATCCAGGGCTTTGGGGAGCATAGGAGCCAGTAGGGAGGAAACAGTCTGGGTTTGTTCCCAGATGTTAACATCATTCTACTCTTCCTCTTTCCTGTAAACAAAGCAAGATGAGTCCTCGAAGGCTGGGGATAGCCCAGTCCCACTCAGATTTAATACTGGAGCATTCCCCTTGTGTTTATTTTTCCAGCCACCTTCTGCTTCTGTCATGTGATCTTGGCTCCCTTTGCTCATGGGTGACAGTTTCCTTTACAGACCTTTTGTGTGCTCGGTGACTTACTAGCTGTCCTCAGACAGGGTGTAAATCTGTGTCCTAGGCTAACCTGGAAGACTTCATCCTCCTGTCTCATCCTCCCGAGTTCTGGGATTATAGGTGTGTACTATCATGCCCGACTTGATTTTTTTGTAAGTTAAAATAAAAGTTTTTTCCCACTGTGTGTGTGTGTGTGTGATATGTGTACATTTTCCTCTGAGTGCTTGTACACATGCACGTGTATGTGGAGCACAGAGGTCCATGTCAGGGGTCTTCCTTATTGTGACACAGGGAGCTCATCAACTCTAGGCTGGTTGACCTGTAAGCCATGGGCAGTCCCCTGTCGCTGCCTCCCTAGCACCAGTATAACACACCACCACACCCAGCTTTCACACGGGTGCTGAGGATCTGAACTCAAGAGAGTCCAATTCTAGAAAAAAAACATTAATAACAGCATAGGTGGCAGGACTATTAACTACAACTCAAACTCCTTGAAGCACTACTGGTCAGCTGGTGGGAAACCACATAAAGGTGTTCATCACAGATCCCTCCAAAACCCAAGCTCAGCCAGGTACAGAGTGCTAAAGGTCACAGGTCACAGATCACATGACCCGGTAAGCTGGGAGGGAGGTGGGTTCTGAGCCTGGATCACTTCTTTTGATGATTTCTTAATATAGAAATGCTGTGTGGCTCCCAACCTCCAAACAAATGTACCTTCTTCATGGCTTCTGAGACAGGGTGATGCCTCCTGGGCACCAAGAACCACCCTGGCAAGTTCAAGCCATAAAGATTGCTCCCTCATGGGGGTGGCACCAGAAACAGCTTGAAATGTTTGCTATAAACTGAGCGCAGGCCCGTTATCCTGGCCTCAGGAGGCTGAGAAAGGTGGTGGTGAAGGGAGGGGTAGCTTGAACTACACAGCAAGACCTTGTCTAAAAAGAAAGAAAGAAAAAAGAAGCCAAACAAACAACTGAGGGTTGGTAAGACGGTTCCGTGGGTAAAGGTGCTTGCCATCAAGCCCAATGACCTGGGTTAAATCCCAGAGACCCACACGGTGGAAGGAGAGAGCTGACTCCAGAGCTATTCTTTCTGTCACACACGCCCTGAGATGTTCAGTTCCCCAGTCCTCCAGGTGCCCCCAGTCACCACAAAGTGAAAAGTTCAACGTAAAGCAATGCTTTCCAATCATCTGTGCATTCTAGCAATTTACATGTGTGTTCTCATGGGTGGTCAAAAGAGAGCCACCTAGTCATTTATACAGCCATGGCGAGAAGAGAAGCTGCCAGAGGACGCACAGCTTCTCAAAGCCCAGTAAGAGAAGGTGGCCCAGAAGCAACCCAAGGGAATGGGAGAGAAGCCCCAGCTCAGGGCCTCATCCGGCCTCTCTCCATCCTCTGGGCTCCCGCTTCTGATACCGGTGGAGAACTGATTCCAGTCAGGAAGCATGAAGAGAAAACTCCAGGCATCCCACACAGGGCAGCAGACTCCCGGCTCACAGTCCCGTGGTAGGCTACTACCCAGTCCTCCAGCAAAGGATTGCTGTCTTGTTTGGTTTTGGTTTTTCAAGACAGGGTTTCCCTGCGTGTCAACTGGCTGTCCTGGAACTCGCTCTGTAGACCAGGCTGGCGGGGAACTCACAGAGATCCGCCTGCCTCTGCCTCCGGAGCTCTGGGAATAAAAGTGCCAACAACCACAGCCCAGTGGATTTGTGTATTTTTTAAATGACTGAAAAACATCACAGATGACTATTTCCTGACTTTCAGAAAGTTGAGACTCATTGACCAAAACAAATAAAGCTTTGTGGGTTCATAGCCATGCCCATTCTCTGACCCTACTCTGTGCTTGCTTTAGTACTGTTTTCCCAATTGAAAAACTGTCACAGAAGAAAAAGAATATTACTCTCTGTGTTCGGTAGAAGTTCAAAGCCTGCTTCTAAGAGGGAAGCAGAACCACTGGGATGCACAACTTACACATCCCCCTCCTAGCCTACAGTTCGGATACCACCATGACTGCTAAATAGCTGTGTGACCTTGGCAAGTGACTTAACTTCTCTGTGCTGAAATATGGTTTTAGATAGCTGATCAGTGACCTACACTGTAATCCCAGCACTCAGAAGACGGAGGCAAGAGAATCACAAGGCTAGCCTGACTATATAGTGAGAGCCAGTCGCAGAAAAAGAAAATGTGTTAATTCCACGAAAAGTCATAAAACTGGTTTCACTGCTCTCTGCTCACTCCCTTGGGCATCAGAGAGGCAGGGACTGTAACCTATGTCCTCAGTGCTGTTCCACAATTGTTGTCATCCTGGTGTCAATGAGCAACTATTGAACAGTATCCCAACAATTTCCAAGACACAGTAGATGTACCGTAAATGTGACCTTCATTGAACTTGAAATCAGGACCTAGGCAATCCATGAAAAATTTTGCAAACCATTCCTGAGGATCAAAGCCAGAGGAAGAGAGGGTCAAGTTCCACCAGGTGACGGATTATCAGAGGAGCAGGGGACAAGGGATCAGGTCGTGTCATGTGGTGTGTCCCCCCCTCCCCCGGCCAGCTTAGGCTGGGAGACAAAGATGAGTCCCTGGACCTGGGAGCCACTCTACTCCCTTCCTCTCCTACTAAGAGCAGGCAGCCCTAGAACCCCTCAGCAACTCCTATCTGTTTGCAGGTCTGGCCTCGTGACCTTGGCGATGACCTGTCACCACTTTTCAATTTGTAAAAGAAAACAGGTTTCTTTGCCAAGCAGAACAGTCCATTCCTATCCGCCCCCTCCATAGGTGTGTGTGTCGGGGGCTGGGGGGGGTACTTGGAAATTCTCTCCCTCTGAGAGTCTTGGGGGTGCTCTGTGAGAGGGATGGGCGGGGTGTCCTGCACTTCTCAGACCTCAACGGACTGAAGTAACAGCCCTCATGAGAGTGCTCTGGCCTCTGGATGTTCCCACCCCAATGCACCCAGTGCCGGGGCTAAGGATGTCCTTGTCCCTCCAGTCTGAACAGCTGCCTCCAGCTGGCTCCACCGGCCAATTAGCCCGAGCCGTCACCACGGCAACGGGCGCTGGCGGGCCGGGTGGCTGGCGCGCCCCGGGCCGCCCTCCCGCGGCCCCTCCCCTGGGGTGGGTGCCAGGGGGACGGGAGGGGGGGAGTGCAAAGTCACCCCCACGGTCTCCCCTTCCAGGGAGGCGAGCGCGAGGATGCAGCTCCCACGCAGAGCCCTCCATATCCGATCTGAGGTCCCTTGCCCTGGCTCCAGGACACGCACAGGTGCCTGCTCTGGGGCACCCGTTGTTTTGTTGTTTTTTGGGGGGGGGTTGTTTTTGTTTTTTGTTTTTCTCTAGTAAGTTTGTGGGAGCCGGCTGGTGCGCACTCCCGCGTCGCGCGCTCCCGGCGGAGGGGGCGCGGTCCCCACTTTTCCCCTGGCCGTTGCCCCCAGCCACAGTCCTACCTGGATGTACGCCATCTTCGCCCGCGCTCACTCACTCCGGCCCGGGCATGGCGTCGCCACAGCCCCTTTGCCCTCGCCGGCTCAGCAAGGTGGCACAGTCAGCCGGCAAGACACTAGCGGGCAGCCGGGTGGCCCCAGACGTGACTGGCGTGACTGATGAGCGGTGCCCGCCCCTCCACTGGCCGCCCCGTCCTTGCCCAGCCCTGCGGGGCCGCCTCCCTGGAGCGCAGAACCGGGATGCCCCGAGGTCCCCGGCTTCACCTTCTGGTGGACCAGCACCCACACCCACACCTTGGAGCGCTCCCGGGTTGCGATAAAGCTGGGGCGCCTGGCAAGGAAGTCCCGGGCGAGCCGCGGGGACTGCGGCGACCCCGGAGCAGGCGGGGCTGGCTGGCGACGCTGGGGCCCAAGCGCGGGAGGCGGGGGAGGAGATGGGAACCGCGAAGGGGTGGGCGGAGGCGGTGCCCAGGTCAGCGCCGCCGGCAGGCACTAGAGTGGTACCGATCCACTGCCTGATCGACAGCAGGGCTTCCGGGGCGACTGAGAGGCTGAGGTGACACCGCGCAGCCCGCTGTGAGGTCTGGAGTTGGAAGGTCCCCTTCATCCTTCCCTCTCCCCAAGCTGCTTAGCTAAAGTTTGATGCCAGCAGCACTCGACGCGCCTAGAACCGGGCCGAGGAGTGTTTAGAAGCTGAAGGGCAGGCGCCTCCTAGGATGGACCTGGCAGTCCCCAGGACAGTGCTGCGGCAGGGGAACTCTCATCCTCGCTCGGCTCGGTGTGGGACCCTTTACCCTAATCATCTGTGCTGGAGCCCAGAACGCAACAGGTCTGGGGCAGGGCGACTGCGCAGCGCCACCCAGCGTCTGGCTGCACCCGGGGCGTGACTGCTGGAGGGCAGATGGGATCCCAGTGCCCAGGACCTGTCGCTGCCGGTCCGCTTCGCCAGCCGGCCCGCGAGGCTAAACCCCGCCTCCCCGCCTCCCCGCACCAACCCCACCCCCACCCCCATCTTCCCCGCACTGGAAGATTGCCAGCTTGCATCGCATCTCCCAGCCCAGGGTCTCCATTGCAAGGCCACCGAGGTCGGCGCAACTATCCGGCTAGGGATTTGAGGTAGAACGTGGCCCTCCTCGAGTTTCTATTTTCCACGACTGGCAGCTGGTGTCGCTGCTCACCAACTCATCGAGCTTGTCATTTCAACCTCTTGGCGTCCCAATCTTTTCACCAATAAAAATGGGGTCAAATTTCTGCCCAGCCTAGTCTCCAGGGGAGATAAACGAGTAAAGGAATATGGAAGTAATTAAGTATGTAATGCACGCAAGGAAAAATCTAGCATTTGGGAGTACGACAGTTGTAGCACAGCATGCGACATGTTGAATAATTCGATCCTCTGAGTCTAACAGCTCGTTACCTTCATCAGAGCAGCTGTGCTGCTTGTAAGAGAACACAGAGGTAGGGCTTGTTGACTAGCAGCCTTCCCTCATATGAGGGGGGGTTGGGGAGGGTCGCTGGACCCTCGCCTTAGATTCTGGCTGCTCCCTCCTGAACCTCCCAGCCATTTGTATGTAATTCTGCCCTAATTGCATGCAGCCTCACTGTCTTCTGAGATGCTAGACTGTATAGACTGTGGAAGGTTAATTGAAGCCAGGTTGGTGGGGTGACTTTCATATATGCAGCTAAGAGGAAGTGAGAGTTTTTCCCAGTGGTGCAGCTGCTTTGGGAGGTTACCCACACTTCTGTAAGTAACCCCCCACCCATGCTCTGTAGTAAAGGCAAACTCTGGCCCTCCAAACTTCATTATGGTGAATTTGCACTTTGCTTTGTCTTTGGAGTCCTTTGTGGGGAGTGTTTGTGTTTCTCTTGGGGAAGAACACATTGAGTGTGAATAATGGGTCAAAGTCCATGTTTCCAGAACAACACTCCAGTGCCTTGGCCCTGTCATGTGTCTCTTCTACAGAGCAGGGTAGGTCCTCAGTAAGATGTCTGCTTGTTGCTTCAGACTCTGGTCCCTGTGCTGGGTTTAGCCCCTATTTAAAGATGGGGAGACTGAGGTACAGAGAGGTAAGGCTACTCCCCAAGGTACTGACTGCCTTCCTCCAACTAGGCAGGCTTATCCACATTACAGTATGTACTTGTGTTTATTCAGTGTTTCCCTTGTTGAGGAGGGGCTTCACAGAGGAAGCATACTCCTTGGAGAGATGTGGGGGAGCTAGAAGAGTTTGATAGAAATATAGATATTTCTAAAATAAAAATATCTAACTTATATTATTATTAATTTTGAAATCAATTCTCACTATGTAGCTCCATCTGGCCTCAGATTCCAGATCCTAGTGTCTTCACATCCAAGTCTGGTGTTACAAGTATGCATTACTGTGCCCTGCTAAACCTAAGCCATCTTCACTGTCCTCTCCCTTGGCACACATTAACATTTAACTTGAAGTAGACTCTCTTACTATCACTCTGCTTATATATGCAAAAAAGATGCAGATAGAGATAAAGAAACTTGTCTAGAGGGTACATGAGTTTCAGAAGCTGGGATCCAGCAGGAAACCTGAACTTGAGTCCTTCCCCTAGCCATTGTGGCTGCTGTCCTAGGAGGAGGGGAGATGAACTTTGGCGCAAGCTTAGCACATTGATATCTGCCCCCCCATCTGGTCCCTTCTCCCCTCTCCCCTCTCCTTTGCCCTCCTCCCCACCCCACTTCCATCCCCCCATCATCATTATCATCATAACTACTCCTTTTCCTCTCTTCTCTCTGACATTTTGTAGATAAGGTACCCCAGGTTTGCCTCAAAGTCATTATGTAGCCAAGGTTGTCCTTGAACTTTCCATTCTCCTGCCTCTACCTCCCTAGGTCTGAGATTACAGGCATGCACCACACCACACTTGGTCCCTGATCCTTAATCTCTTAAGATTTGAAGTCTGTGAGAATACTAAGGACCGTAGAAAGGAAACGGTTTACTTGGTGTGGGAATCATAGAATCTGCTAATCCACTTCTGCTATTATTAAATGTCTTGGTTGTATGCAAAGTATCCAGGACAATGATGCTTAATAAGTATTTAAGACGGTGCTCAATGATGTAAGTGGACAGTAATGGCTGCTAACAAGTGTGACTCCAACACTTAAGTAAGGTGTTGATTACACTGGGGTGCTGAGCACATCCCACCGATCCTTGTTTAATCTCTGTTGGAATTCTGCAAGGCTTGTGCAGTGGCATCTCTCCCCCTTTTACAAGTGAGGAGGATGTAGCACTAGATTGGAGGTCAAGGCAAGTTATCCACAGTAAAGAAGGGGTAAGCTGATCTATTTCCTAGAAACAGCCACACTGCTCATGCTGCCCATCCTCAGATGGAAGAGTCACCCAGAGGTCAGCTTAAGGCCTTCATCAGATGAGTGTACAAGGTCACTCCAAGACTAGATTCCAGGGTCCTGTGACTTCTTGATCATCTTCTTGGCCCTCACAGGAACTTGCAGTTCAGCTTTGAGATGCCACCGGAATGCAGACCAAGGCTGTGTCTGCTACAGTGAGATGACACCTCTTCTCATGATGGACACACAGAACTACCTGTGACTTGTGGATTGGCAACAAGGGGAAGCCCGAGAGTACAGAGCAGGGGCCGCTGAGCCAGAGTGATAAGGGTCAGAGAAGACTTCCTTGAGGGACTGTCATTAAACTGAGTCCCAGTAACTGCAGCCTGGGAGATTGTCCTAGGGACCAATAGTGCTGGATTTCAGGGATCTATGGAGAGATGTTCATGTGATCTATGAACTTAGACAGGAAGAGTTACTTCTCCTTCTCCCTCAGTTCTGCCAAATTCTACTATTTAAATTGCAAAGGCAGGCAACAAATCAGAACAGCATGTGCTCTGACCAAGGGAGAGCCTGTAGCATTATTCTGTCTTACAGCTGCTGGAGACACTTGAAATTCCATTTGTATCCTTTTTTATAATTTTTCATAAAACTTATTTATTGTGTGTAAATACGATGTCAGAGAGTGGGGCAGGCATGTATGTGCCACAGGAGGCATGCAGAAGTCAGAGGACAATTTTCAGGTATGTTTCCTTCTACCACGTGGGTCCAGGGATCTAACTCAGGTCATCAAGTTGGGCATCTACAGAGTCCATGTTTGGCCTCTTCATAGCTTGAAAATTGCAAATGCACTAGACCTTTGCATTGAGTGAATCAGTAAAGAAATATATATAAGTTGGGTTTGATGACACATGTCTATATTCCCAAACACCCAAGAGTCTGAGGTAAGATGACTAGGCATTCCAGGCCAGCCTGTGCTATGTGTTGACACCCTGAACCAAAACCCAGAAGATAACTACAGTCTAAATATTTTCCCTATACCCACAGATAGTCCTCATCCCTCTGCAAGGAAAGTTCTCTTTGCAACAGATGAAGACCATTACAGAAAACCACAGTCAATTAAAATACAGAGCTATGAAGCTCTGTACATCTTCAAAACAGCTTCTGTACTAAGGCTTAAGCAACTTTGCAGAAGGGTGGGTGGGAAGATCATGAGAGCCAGAGGATCAGGGGGTTCATTGTGAGATTGTGTGTCCTGGGAATGTCAAAACCACACCCATAAATCTCACCAACATGACTGCCTAAACATGAGCTGAACAATGACAGTAGACATGATGAATTGAACAGGGAAAAGACCATGAGGTCTCTGCCCTACACAAAGGACTACAAGTAACTAAGGAATGCTGAGAGCAGGGGAAGCAGTCTTTCCCAGGGAAGAGCACACCGATTGGTTATCCAATACCAAATGATCAGCCCTGAAAACATACATAGAAGTAGTATTATATAAACAGAGCAGGTTGTATCTAGCAATGCTTATGTATATGCATATATGCATGTAACAACAATTAGCGATAAAAGAGGTCGTGAATTCAAAAAGGAGCAAGGAGGGCATGTGGGAGAGTTTGGATAAAGGAAGAAGAGGAAGGAAATGATATAATTGTATTATAAATCTCAAAAATTAAAGAAAAACTAAAATCCAGTAAAGAGGAGGAAGAAAATATTCTTCTATTTCAATTTTGCTTAAGTACTTTGATAACTGCATGTCCAAGCAGCTAATTTCTCTGGTGTCTGATATATCGTGTTCTATACTTATAAATCCATTCTCCTGAAATGCTTCCATGTGGTACAGGGTTAAAGAACCCACCCTCAAAGCAACAGTGTGTGGCTTAGCAGAGACAGTGGGGACTGCAAGCAGTTCTCAGATCACAGTGAGGTTCAACAAGTGCAGAGGCCAGAGGTCAAGCAGTTTCCTGTCACTGCATGAGAAGCTCACTAATGGGAAGTCCAGGGGCAAATCCTCCAGACACAGCTGGTATTGGCAGTGTCTGTAGATTTGCTTCTTGAAAATGGCGGGGGTAGGGGGCAGGGGGTGGGGAGGGGGGATGGCTTGGTTTCTGTTTTTATGTCTGTGGGCCCAATGAAGAGAGATCTTATGTCACATGTAATGGTCCTGCTTTGGTCACATGCTGAGCCAGAGGACCCAGCACCCTACTAGAGTGAGACTGGGCAGGAAGCCAGATACGTGTGGCATCACTAGTCACACTACCTGGTGGGGACCACATAGATGGCAGGAAAGGCCAGTTTTTTAAGGAAAAGATGGTGGAGACAGAAGCATTATTTCACCACGATGTAGCCATAGCCCATCTAGGCCAGAGGGAAGTGTAGATGGTCCTGGAATTCTACCTTTCCTAACGCAGGACACTCTGGGGCTGATTTCCAGTTCCTCTTGTGGTACTGTTGTCATCTCCAGCTCTTAAGATGAACCAGCGGTCTCCCTAGAGCACCAATCTTGGGGTGGCAGACACATACACATAATAACAGTCTTCAGCAGGGAATTAGAGGTGGGAAAGCAGCCTCTAGCCCTTACAATACCTGTTATCATACAAAAGTGCCAGGGTGGCAGAAACGGCTGCTGCCACCCACCTAAGCAATGCAGCTTCTTGTTCAGGGACTGTCGGTTCTGGCCATTCTCTCTGATGGAGCATGAGCCTAAGTCAATTTTAATTCTGTGGCCTACTAGGGCATGTCCTTCAGATCCTGTCTTAGCTATGCCTGCGTCCCTCCCTGGGCTGTGTTTCTATCTAGAATGCCGGGGTAGTAAGAAGGCTGGAAGCTAATTAAACAACTATTCTGAAATAGGGAGGGAGGCCATTGGATAAACAGGGTCTCCAGAGCACAAGCTGTGCTGTGTAGTCATCAGAGTTCTTTTGCTCTCCATCTTTGCCAGGGGCAAAAGCTCTGTTTTATCTTTCTAATGGTGTGTGACTAGGGACAAGCCATTTCACCTCTGTGAACCTCAGTTTTTCTCATCTGCAAAACGAGTATCATACACTTTCATACTGGGACTGGAGAGAACTCTAGCCACTGGAAAAAATCCACAAAACATGGATGCATAGTTCACCAGAAGCAGTTCCCTTTCTTTCCCCCAAAGTATACATTTAACCTGGGGTTTCTTATTTTATTATATGCTTGGAAAAGTGGAGTTTGTCAGGAAGCAAGAAGGGACAACTTAGCGGTTGAAATTCTGGCTGCTGGAGTCAGCTAGCCCCCTGAAAGTCATACTGCTCACCTCTCACTAGCTGTGAGACCTGAGATGTGTCTCTGTGGATCTCAGCCTCCTCCTCAGTGAATGGGGTCAAAATCAGTGCTTCGTGGCAGGAAGCACTCTCCTTGATGGGGTATAGAATAACTCTGCATTTATCTCGTAACACTGTACCAGCCCCCAGGAGGTTCTCAGTAAATTCTCTTTGCTACTCTCTTTTCATTCTCAAAGTGTATGAGCTGAAGATATAGCACTTCCCTATTGGTGTGAGGCCCTGGGGCCCTGAGTGACACACACACACACACACACACACACACACACACACACACACACACACATGCAAGCACACACACGCAAGCACACACAGGCAGATATACATGAAGACACTCACAGCCCCCACCCACAAGTCCTTATCAATGTGAATGACCCCACTACTTGCTTACCCTGAATAGTTTTCCTTCTTTTTTCATGGCCATTATTGAGATAACAGGGCAACCCCAGACACAGGTTATTCTTAAATTGCACTCTTCAGAAGGAGGTAACAATCCCATTAAACTCCCTCTTCACTTAGACACTGGGATTTGGTAGGTTTAGAGGTAGAATCTAGGGAACCTCAGCTCCTATCAGTTTTCCAGAGGATGCTTATGGAAGCAGGTGCTACAAAGTCCACCCTTGACCTTAGCATGCTAGGACATCATCTCTCTGGTATCTCTGTACTTCCCAACTAGAAGAATGCTGTCCGTCAGCCAGACTGCCTGAGTGATGTTCACTCATTGGCTGTCAGGGCTCAGAGTAGGAGATGGCACGGAGGTGGGGCATGCGCCTGACAGGCATCAGCTCTGAAGACATTTGACTCACCCGTGCCGCTTGACCTCCTGCTGGTCCCTGCAACCTACCAGACATGGCTTCATCTTGCATGCTGTCTGCTGGCGTCTCCCCTAAGGATCTTGCTTAGGTGAAGGAGTCTGATGATCTAGTCTTTAAAAACCCCTGGAGCCCCTACACTAGCTCAACTGAGGTTGGTAAGTAGTCAGCCGAATCCTCTCCACCTCATGATTCAGAAAAGGATAGCTAATGATTTAGTCTTCAAGAAGGAAAATCTGAGGGCGATTTAATAACAGCCTGCAAACATATAAAAGGGGTATTTGCAGGGAATGAGTGACCACCTGTTTCTCTCTCCCTCCCTCCCTCCCTCCCTCCCCCTTACTCTCAGAAGAATGGAGATGGGATTTAACTGCAGAAATAGAAGAGGATGCTGGGGTTGGCATGGACGTGACAACACAGATGTGACTTCATGGGGAAGCACATGAAGTCTGCTTTCCTGGGTTGATGATGAGACACTAACTTGGATCTGCTGTGTAGTGTAGTTTTCTCCCAGAGGCAGGAAGAGGATCTGAGGCTGGGTGTTACTTCCAGATGACAATGGCACTGGCACTGTAGTCGGCCTTGCTTCCTGAGTTTTTGTGCCCTGAGTGGCATGATGATTTTCCTTTTTCTTTTCTCTCTCTGCTTTTGTTTTTCGAGACAAGGTCTCTCTGTGTAGCCCTGGCTGAGCTGGAACTCACTCTGTAGACCAGACTGGCCTCAAACTCAGTAGATCCTCCTGCCTCTGCCTCCTGAGACCTGGGATTAAAGGTGTGCACCACCACCGCCAGCTGATTCTCAAGACCCATTCTGGTCCTCATCTGAGGCAGCATCTGGGTGATGGATCCCGCCATCACAGAAGGGCAGAATCTTACCCTGCTGAATGAGATGCCCTGGGCACTGGGACAGGTCTGTGCTTGTACTGCCCCTGCAGAAGGTTCTGATGTTGGCCCCAGAATGAGCAACACAGAGCCTCCTGCTTCGTGGTGCAGTCCTCACCTGGAATCTCCCATTCAGGAGTTTGGGGGCAGGGCCTTTGATCTGATCCTGCATTTCTAGCAAGTTCTACTGGATGTGTCCAACTTTTCCACACTGATCTTATGTTGTCAAGTTGCAAAAAAAAATCTCATGTTTTAGCCCTGGTGAGGTTGGTTGCTCAGTGGTTGGAGCACTTGCCATGCAAGCCTGAGGACTAGAGTCCAACCTCTGGGATTCACATGCTGGAAGGAGCTAACTGACTCTCTCAAATGTTGTCCTCTACCTCCTCATGTGACCATGGGGGATGTGCACGCATGGGATCACACACATTTAATTCATTTAGAGTTGTTTGTAAAGAATGGCCCCCACTATTGGGAGCTGGTGAAATCTTTGAGAGGTGGGAGCCTAATGGGGTGTGCTCTTAAAGGGGACCTTGCTCTTCATCTCCTTGTCTTCTTTCTTCCTCCCTACCTTTGGAGTAGGTTTGCTCTGCCATAGTGAAGTGCTACCTTACCACAGGCCCAAAGTAGCCACACCAGCCAGTTGAACATAAACATCCTCCCCTTCTATGTTGATTAGCTTAGGGTCTAATTGCAGTGATGGGAAGCTGACTTGTGTAGAAAGTGATGCTGCTGTCTCTTGGACCGCTGTCTGAGTATCAGGGATGTAGAAAAGGCTCCTCTTAGATATGGGTGCCCTTTCATCCACAGCCTTCTCCCATAGAAAGGATGAGAAATGGCAGTGGGCGGATGGATCCTGTCCCTAGACAGGTGGAACACAGAAGTCAGGGTGTGCATCACAGAGACCCGGGTTCAGATAGGGAACAGGTCCACAGTGGCCAGTGTGAGGACACTAGGTTTCTTCATAAGTCCTTTAGATGAGCATAGCAGTTTAGATGAGCAAGTGGATGAAGGAGTTGGGAGCCCTAGAATCTTGTTGGCATGTGGCACGAAATTTACTTGTTCCTCGGTGATCAGCTGACACTTATTATATGGGAGGGAGTATGTACTGTGGAATAATCCTCTCATACACTGTAAAGATTTTTCACTCAATTTGGTTTAGTAAAACGCTGATTGGCCAGTAGCCAGGCAGGAAGTATAGGTGGGGTGACCAAACTAAGGATGATGTGAAGGAGAAGGATGGAGTCAAGGAATCACCATCCAGACGCAGGAGGAGTAGGAGATGGATGTGCCAGGTACTGCCATGTGGCAGAGTGTAAATAAGGAACAACGGTTAATTTAAAATGGCGAGCACTGATAAACAATATTAAGTCTTGGTGTATCTGCTTGGGAGTTGCTGGTGGGACAGAAACTTCTGCCTACAGGTACCATCAGGGGGGCATGGCAAGGCATCTTCTCCTTAGTGCCTGCTGTCTTCTAGAAGCTCACCCACAACAGGAAGCAGTAGGTAACTACCCAAATCCCTCTCTTTCTCCTCACCCATGTGTGTGCTTGCCCACGTGTCTGTGTGTGGAAGTGAGAGGCTGGTGTTTTCTACCTTATGAGACAAAGTCTCACACTGGACTTGGAGCTAGCTCACCAATTCAGCTAGGCTGGATGCCCAGCAAACCCAGGTATCTGCCTGTCTTCACTTCCAAGCACTAAGGTTATACCACCATGACCAGTTTTTACATTGGTACTGGGGATTTGAACTGAGGTCTTCATGTTTGCACACCAGACACTTTACCCACTAAGCCATTTCCCTATTCTACAGATCTGTCTCTTTTCCACGAAAGTCAAGCTGTGACTGCCTAATTGGCATCTGCACACTGGATGTGTGCTCCTGAGTGTCAGACAGAGCCAGTTCAGAACAGCCATGCTAGTGACTCTCCATCTCCAACTTTCCTTTCATCTTCAGGCTGTCTGAAGAGATCCTCTAAATGTGTGTGCAGCCCAAGTGCCTCCTCAGAGCACCAAAGTCCCCCCCCCCCCAACAGCTGCTCCATTTCTCCAGACACAGGTTTGGGAACGGGGCTCAGCAAACTGGACAAGTCCGGCTTTACTGGGATGCATGTTTCTGTAACAGCTGACAGGCAACAGTGGTAAGGTTGCTAATCGATGGCAGAGACCTGGTGCTCTGTACAGCTCAAACTACTTAGCTTTACGAAGTATCTGACCCGGTATACCCGGGCTAGAGTTCAGCAGTAGAATATCTGCTTAGCCTGTGTGAGACTTGGGCTTGATCCAAAACACCACAATAAAATAAAAATGCTAAATCAAGGTAGCACAATACATTGAATATTAAAAAACCAAGTTCCTGGCTTGCCCTCTCTGTCCTAAACCTGCTTTTCCCGCTGTCTTACTTCTCCAAGTTGATTGAGTTGGAACAGGAATGTTTTGAGTCATCCTTGATGTGTAGACGCGTATGCCATGATCATGCACCATGCAACAATGAGGTTACATTTATCAGAAACATATTATTGGGCAATGACCTCTCTCTCTCTCTCTCTCTCTCTCTCTCTCTCTCTCTCTCTCTCTCTCTCTCTCTCTCCCTCCCTCCCTCCCTCCCTCCCTCCCACTTGCTTGTTCATTTTATTTTGATTTTATTTTCTTTGAGACAAGGTCTCATGTATGTCAAGCTGCCTCCCGCTCACGATGCAGCTGAGGATGACCCAGAACTCCTGATCTTCCTGCTTCCACCTCTGGGGTGCTGGGGTGACAGGGTGGTACCACCACACCTGGTTTATGCAGTGCTGGGGGATCAAACCCAGAGCTTCATGCATGTTAGGCAAGCACTCCACCAGCTAAGCAACATGTACCCCAGCCAATGCAGTCTCTTGATGCAAGTGAAACATGAAATAGGCTTCGAGGCAATGAAAGGGTCATAATACACTGACCTTTTAAAGTGGTATTCTGGTCAAGTTCAAAGAACCTTTGTTGCCTGACCTTGTTCTCTAGATAAAGGGCACCAGCTTCAGGGCTCACTGCTCAAGCATCCACAGAGGGAAGAGAGCAGTCAGTACAGTGTGCCTTGAGACTACAGGGGATTGAGAGAGAATGAGATTCTCTGATTAGCCTGACCCTTGGTGACCTGCAATTTCCATTTCACTGCAATCAAAGGACAGAAGTAAGTCCTAAGAGCCATGCTGGCTCAATCACAGGTACAAGGAGAATCTAACACTATGATTGGCCTGGCCTGAATGACATGTACATGCCTGTGGCTGCATGATTAGCAACCTCACTAGGAATAAACGGAAAAGGACAAGAACAGTTCCCACAGGAAATAAGATATGAGAAGACAGAAATGCCAGGTGGCTTACATTATCCCATGTACAGGGAAATCACAGATGTCCAGTGGTGAAGGACAGGCCATGCCATAACTGACAACATGACATGTGTTCCTGTGAAAATTCTTACAGATTATATATGGGTCCCCCTTTTGGTGGGTAGGGTTTGAGACAGGGTTTTTCTACGTAGCCTTGGAGCCTGTTCTGGAACTCACTCTGCAGAACAGGCTGGCCTCAAACTCACAGAGATCTGCCTGTCCATACCTACCAAGTGCTGAGGTTCAAGGAGTGTACCACCACTGCCTGGTATGGGTCCCTTCTTAAAGCTAGTCTTACATACATTGTTAGGCCTTGAATATGAAGCAGCTTCCATAGGTTGTACTGAATTCTTAGTCCCTATTTGGGGAGGTTCTGGGAACTTTAGGAGGAGGGACCTAGCTGGAGGAAGTGAATCACTGGACACGTACCTTTGAAAGTTTCCTTCCCACCAGGAAGTGAAGAAGTCCCTTCTCTCTATGCTGTCCTAGGGCATGGTGTCAAGCAACCACAACTCGACCATCTGAAACCATGAGCCATAACTATCCTTCTTGGAGTTGCTTTGGTATTTTATTTACATTGCTTTAATGCCTGTGTCCCTGAGAATTTTCCTTGTAGTTATTTGTTACTAAAATGTTGTTAATGAACATTGAAATAAGATAGACAAGAAATATGATTTGAAGAGTAAAGAATGTAGAAGGATAAAGAATGTAGGAAAATGAAGGAGGAGGAGGAGGAGAAGAAGAGGAGGAGGAGGAGGAGGAGGAGGAGGAAGAGGATAATTGGTACAAAAATGAATTGGAACAGGATTTGTATTTGGAATCAGAATTGAGACAGAGAAATAGGGCTAAGAAATTATAGACAATTAGGGCAAGAAAATTAGAATTAAAACAAACAATAAAGGGGCATGACTGGAACTGCAAGCACTCTTTTCCCTCAGATTTGAGCTATCCGAAGATCCCTTTCGCTATGCTGAGGCAACTGACCTGGCAGGACAGTAGAGCTGACTCTGGTGGCTCCCAAAATGCTCTCTTTCCTCTATCGTGTGCGTGTGTGTGTGCGTGTGTGTGTGCGTGTGTGTGTGTGCGCGCGCGTGTCCATGTGTGTGTGCGCGTGCGTGCGTGTGTGTGTGTGAGAGAGTGTGTGTGTGTGTGTGTGTGTGTGTGTGTGTGTGTGTGTGTGTGTGGTCATCTCACCTGTTTTTGTGTAAGGACAGGAACAGGATGAGAGCTGAACTTGTACTTGTGCCACTTTGACTCTAGTGCTGGGTGCCTGGTAGGCCTGGTTGTCTCCTGGCCAACATGAATGCTAGCCTGCCTCTTTCTTTCTTTCTTTCTTTCTTTCTTTCTTTCTTTCTTTCTTTCTTTCTTTCTTTCTTTCTTCCTTCCTTCCCTCCCTCCCTCCCTCCCTCCCTCCCTCCTTTCTTTCTTTCTTTCTTTCTTTCTTTCTTTCTTTCTTTCTTTCTCTGCAAAGAAGTTGCAGGCCTACACTGGTTTACACTGCTTAGTTCCTGGTTTTCGTGCTAATAAAAGTCACTCCTGCTTACCATCGCTATTCCTCAGTTTCTCTGATTGCTTTCTCAAAGCACCAAACTCCTATGTGTTCACCAGAAATGCTGTGCCCCCCCCAGAAGCAAGGGACACATTATATGAACCCCTGTTTGTTTCTGTCACTATCCTGGATCCAGGAAGCCTGCCTTCAAAGTTGCCTTTCCTCCAGTACCTCTCTTGGTCTTTGCTAATCAGTCCCACACAGTATCACGAGCCTGAAGTCTCCCTAGAAAAATGCCATAGAAATCTGATACCAAGTACACCAAGAGTGGTGGTTCAGACCCCCAGTATCGGGGAGTCTGGGTAGGGAGATTGTTTGGCATTCCACCCCATCCCAGGCTGGAATGAGACACTGCCCCAAAAGAGCAAAGAAAGAAACTGTATAGCTGCCCTAATGCAATAGCAAATGACAACTAAGCTTTGGCAGGGGTGGGGGGGGGTGAGAAGCTTTTGTTACACAGCAATAGCTAACTGACATACTGCACTGGTATAACCTTGTGGTTCTACAATGACTGATCTCACCTTTTCAGACTCAGCCCTCAGTTCTGTCTTACAGCTGCTCCCCTGGCTGCTGTAGCCACTGGGAGCACACCCTAGCATAGGTTTTAGTTAGTCTGACCCTGTCCTTGTCTTTAGCAAGGAAATCAAGGAGCTGATGGGAGCTCCAAAGCTTTGCTGGTCAATAGAAACATAATGTAAGCCATATCCACATATGCAATTTAAAATTTCCCTGGAGTCACATCTTAAAAGAATTCAATGCAGCAGTGAAATTTTAATTTTCATAATATTATCTTATTGAATATTTTATGAGGTATAAGGTATTTTCTTTAATTCAGTATATCTAAAGTATTATCTTTTGGAGGGCATTTTTTGTATTTTTAAATTATACATTACATTTTTAATGAGCTGCATAAACACAATACCTTAACAAGAGTAGAAATATACATACAGTATAACAACATTAAATTTGTATCAATAACCTAAAATCCATTCCAGTTTACAGAATGATTTCCAGGATAGACGAGCTACACAGAGAAACCCTGTCTTGAAAAACCAAAACCAAACCAACCAAACAAACAAACAAATAAACAGACAAAAAAAGAGCTCACGTAGACCATAAGAAGTAATAAAGAAGCTGTTTTGGGGGGCCATTTTGAGACAGGGTTTCTCTGTGACTTTTGAGCCTGTCCTGGAACTAGCTCCTGTAGACCAGGCTGGTCTCGAACTCACAGAGATCTGCCTGCCTCTGCCTCCCGGGTGCTTACAACTCATGAAAGATGTAGGGTCTTTGGTTACACCCCAAGTCCATTGGATCAGAATCCACATTTTAACAAAATGTCTCATGTTTCATAGGAAGATTGAAGTACAAGGGGTACTAGCTGAGGCTAGCCTGCAATTTTTGTACTTTTCTAGGCATATGCTTCACTTGAGGTCACTAGCTCTTCTGGAGCTAAACAGTCACACAATTGAGTCCCATCCTCCCACCACGTAAACTACAATTAAGTTTACAAATTTGAAGCAGACTGTACTCACCGATATACTGGGGAGCACATAGCTCATGGGCCTCAGGTTGGACACGCTTACTACTCTGGCTCCTTCCTGTCCCTGCCAGCTTCCTGTCCACCCCAAAGTGAAGGATCTCCTCCCCCACACACTTCCATCACCATAATGTTCCTCCTCACCATGGCTCTGGAATCAGCAGAGCCAAGGACCGTAAACCAAAGTTTCTGAAACTGTGGGCCGAAATAAATCTTTTCCCCTTTTAAGTTGTTTATGACTGGCATCCTGTCACAGTTTTGAGAAAGCCATTAGCACAGACCAACACATTATTCAATCCCAGAAGGTACCACCTACAACCTGGATGCTAAGCCATTTCTCTTGTACCCATTTAAAAAGTAAATTTATAATTTTCTTTGTATTGTGTTTCTTTGGAGATATGTATGGCACACATGTGGAAGCCAGAGAACAACTTGTAGTAGTCTTTTCTCTTTCACTGTGGGGGTCCTGAGGATTGAACTCAGGTCATAAGCCTTGGCAGCAAACATTTATAAAGCAGGCATACACATACCAGAGTTATACAGTTCACTAATTGCTCAGCTACAGATACTAACTCACAGTAAGTGTAACCTTATGGACCCTCAACTTCCTCCAGGTTAATATAGATAATTATTCTAGGTCATTCTGAAGTCCCTTGTAAGATGCTATAAAGCACTGTGATGAACCATGTACATTCCCACAGGAGAACAGATGCCAAACGAGATCACCAAGGGCAGGAGAGATGGCTCAGCTCAAGAGCACTTACTGCTCATGCAAAGGACCTGCACTCCATGCACATACACCACCCCATGCACGCGCGCACACACCCACACATGCACATATACATGCGCACACACATATACTCTCACCCACATACACATGCACACACATGCACATATACTACCCCGCACACTCACACACACACATACACACATATACATGCGCATATACATGCGCACACATACACACATACATGTGCACACACACATACTCACACACACATACACATGCACACATACACACAAAATTTTTAAAGAACACCAAGACATCCTATATCTTCTCATGAAATCTGGGTGTTACTTTGTGGAATAGAATTCTGTTACAGAAGTGAATTGGTTATGAAATACATCCCCCTTCAGCTTTGGGGGGTTGTAAAATGTCCTTGACTGAGGACACTGAGGTGCTTGATGTCATCAGGAACATAGCATGTGTCTGCAGTAGAGTAGAAGTGCTCTTGCTCCCCAGAGTAACTGCAAGCAGGGCTCTGATCCTTGAAGGACACAGTGGGCAGCATGCCTGCTGTGAGTTGGCATGACCTTTTTTAACCTGTCTGTCTCCTCCCGGAGGGATGGGTCCTCTTATTACATTTTCCCAGCCTGGAGTTGAGCTCCGCGGGCAACCTCCTGTCATTTGTTTGTCTGATGGGCATCATTTCTTCTAAGAATCTAATTAGGATCTTTTCAAGAGTTCAGCTTGGAAGCAAGGGAATTAAATATGACTCAGAGGGTGCCCTGCCCAAAGCCAGGCAAAAAGCAAGATGACAGTCCTTGATTTATGAATCCATTTATTCCATCTACAAGTCCCAACAGTGTGTCCTTTCTGTACCAATCCAGGGGGTGAAGCAGAAGTTGTCTGTTTCACAGAGTTACTCTAAAAGAAGATTAATTAAATTGGGACGCACAATGTCACACCCACCAAGTTCCCTTTCACGGACCTCTTTTTGGGGCCAAAGGAAGACTGTATGTATTTCATAGGTCCCTTCAGCTAGTGGAAACCATGCAATTACTTCTAATCAAAAGGATATAGCAGAGGCAACCAAAATATGTAGCCCAGGCTGGCTTCAAACTCTGCATCTTCCTGCCTCTGCTTCCTGAGTACTGAAATTACAGGCATGCACACTTTCAACTTACAACTCTCTCACCAGTGCTCTTGCTCCTTGACTAACAAGAGGCCTGTGAAGCAAAGCACCTCCAATTCCATCCGGATCACCCTCAGACATGCAGAAAGTGGGAGATGCATGTTTGTTTTCCCTAAACCACTGCGATTCAATGATTCATGGATTATTGTGGCATAATATGATCCTGCCACATATTTACGATGGTAATTTCAACAGGCATGATAACACATATCAGCACTCAGTGGGGGCAGGAGAACCGTGAATTCCAGGTCAGCCTAGGCTACATAGTATGACCCTGTCTCAAATAACACAGGACTCTGGTAAGATGCTCAACAGGGCTTGAGCCCACACAAAAACCTGGGCCCAAGTTTGATCTCTGGAACCCACATAAAAGGGAAAGGAAAAAAAAAACCTCCTCAAAACAACTCCTCTGACTTCCACACATATAGTACGGCATGTGTGACCCCATCATACAAACACACACTAATAAATTTCAAAGAAAAACATATATTCATAAAACTTTGACCTTCAAACTAGTTAAACAGATCGTGGAAGACTTAGGGAGAACAATTATATGCCTGGTTTATTTGGTAAATGTTTGCAGAGCACAGACTGAATGCCAGACATTGTGTTAGGGCCAAAAAGGGAGTTTGGTCACACGGGGCAAGTGATCTGATAACAGCAGTTCAATGTGATGACTGCTCAGTAAATAATACATCCTATGTGCAGCACAGGTGCCAAGAAAGCCGGCACACGGCCTCGAGCTCACACCAGCCCTCAGGCGACACTCACAGAACGCCATTGTACTCTTCTTCCTGCTGTGGGTCTGTGGAATTCTAGTAACTTTTGAAAGCTTCAAACAACCCCTAATTATGCAGTCTCAGCCAGTCACCTTTTGTAATCAAAGGTAAACAGACATGTACCCCAAAATACTGAACTTGAAAAGAAAATCAAAGCCACCAAATTCGATGTGAGATCCTGGATTCTGGGTCAAAAAGTGTTGTCAGTAGGAAAATGTGGTGACTCCGCATTAAGTCTGGGGGCTGGGGAGGTTGTTCAGTTGGCAGGGTGCTTGCCATGCAAGCAGGAGAACCCAAGTTCAATCCCCAGAACCCACAGCGAAAGTGTAAAAAGCAAGGAGGGGCGGTGCATGCATGCAATCCTGTCACCCAAGGGTGTAGAGATGCAGATGCCTGGGGTCACTGGCCAGCCAGCCTAGTGGAAAGTTCAAGGCCAGTGAGAAACCCTGCCTTAGAAAACAAGATAGGGAAGAATGATAGCCCTGGTGTCGGTACACATGTACACATCCGTGCAGGTACACTAGAGCGCACACAGGCACACAGGCACACAGGCACACAGGCACACAGGCACATACACACACATGCACACAGGCACACACAGACTGGCGCCTTGTGAATAGCACCACATGGATGAGAGTCTAGTAGCTTTGACAATTTCTACCTGGATCTGTAAAGTGTTAACATAAATGTAGGCTATAACTTCGTTCATTTCATACTGTGTTACTTTCCAAAACGCTAAAAGGTTCCAAGGTGGAAAATTGTTTGGAATTGCTCTTTGGTTGGGTACATCCAGATTACTGCATGCTTGGTTAGTGCAAAGCCCTGAGTTCACCTGCTAGCATTGCTCAGCCCCCATGTCAGTGTCTTCCCTGTGTCTATTCCATAGGCAGATACAGTTAGGCAAACCTGTGTGTAGGCCCAGGGGAAAAATACATACATAAAGCCTAGTTAAAACTGAATATCAGATAAACAAAATTTTAATACGAGTAAGTCCCTAATATTCCACAGGATAAGCTTTCATGGAAAAGAATAATTCTTTATCTGACCTTCTACTGTACCAAATGTGTGATGGTTTAGTCTGTGACCTTTATTTCATTATTTTAAATGATAGTTTTTTAATGTTATAATCAGCATGAAAAACAGTACTGCACACTTTACCTGTCTTTGAGATTTATTTTTTCATGTTGATGCATATGGGTGTTTTGTCTGTGTGTATGTCTGCACACCAACTGTATGCAGTGTCCACAGAGGCCAGAAAGGTCACGAGCTGCCACGTGGTGCTGGGAATTGAACCCAGATCCTCTGGGGAGCGATCAGTGCTCCTAATCACTGAGCCATCCCTCCAGCCCACACTTCGCTAGTCTTATATTAACTAATTTATAAAGGGTGGTGAGGGGAGCTATTGGAAAAAATGAAAGGAAGAAGAGAGGTAGGGAAGGAGGCAATGAGAGGGGAGGAGAAAAGGAAAGAATTGGGTGAGTAAATGAATGGGAAATATGCATCCCCCAAATTCTATGAGAAAAAAACTATAAATATTAGAATATAATAGAGCTTTTAAAAGTGCCTGCCATCCACAACACAAGCAGGAACATCAAGAGACCATGTCTACCATAGCGCCCATGTCTACCATAGTGCCCATGTCTACCAAAGTGTAATCCCAAAGGAGAAGAAAGGCTGGTTGTAGTCCCAGGTACGGGGAGAATGAGACAGGAAGATCTAAGTTGAAGACCTGCAGGAACTACGGAATGAGTTGAAGATAGCCTGGAGGACTGAGACCTTGTCTCAAAAGTGGTTCTCAATCTTCGAGTGGTAACCTTTTTGGGGGGGGGTAAATGATCCCTTCACAGAGGTCACTGAAGACCACCAAAAAACACAGATATTTATATTGTGATTCATAACAGTAGCAAAATTACAGTTATAGAGAAGCAATGAAAATAATTTTATGGTTGGGGGTCATCACAGCATGAGGAACCATATTAAAAGGTGGCAGCGTTAGGAAGGTTGAGAACCACTGAAGTTAAAGCTGGAAACAAACTGGTGGTGGTGGTGCACGCCTTTAACATCAGCACTCGGGAGGCAGAGGCAAGCAGATCTCTGGGAGTTCAAGGTCTACAGAGGGAGTTCTAGGACAGGCTCCAAGAAACGGTCTCAAAAACCCAAATAAATAAACAAAGATGAAAACAGAGCTATGGGTGTAATTGTTTGGTGGTAAAGCACTTGCCTCGGAGGAAGGTGGAGGAGGAGGAAGAGGAGGCATCCAGAAGGGACTGGAAGGTGGAGGAGGAGGAAGAGGAGACATCCAGAAGGGACTGTTCTAAGAATGTGGTTCCAGTGTCAACACCTTAGACAGTCACTGCCACTCCATCCGAGAGTGTGGACTCCATTTGCCTCCCAGAAGGACAAGGTTTCATTTCCCGAACTTCTCACATAGCCTTTTGTGATCTTCAGCAAGGATGTGATGACTACCATGAGTGCCTCATCCAGCATGCTCATCATGAGTCTCTCCAGCCATGCTGTCCCTTCCTCCATCTTCTGATGTCCCACCAATGAAGTCACAGATACCTACCTACGGACAGAAAGACTGTCATCTCCAAGAATTGGACATTTTGGCATGTACATGTACGTGTTCATGAGTGTGTGTGTGTGTGTGTGTGTGTGTGCTGTGCACATGCCCACATGCATACCCGTGCATGTATAAGTGTGCAGGCCAGAGGCAGAGGTTAGGTGTCTTCTTCAGTCTTTCTCCTTGTTTGAGGCAGGGTTTCTCACTGGCCTGGACCTTATTAGTTTGGCTATATGGGCCACCAAGCATGCTACCCTGATTTGAACATTATGCTCCAGGCACCCCCATGTCTCTGCCTCCCCATCATGGGGACCACGGGTACTTTCCACCACACTTGACTTTTACATGTGCTCCGAGGCTTGAAGTCAAGACCTCATGCTTGTATGGCAAGCACTTTCTGACTGAGCATCTCCCCAGTGCAGAGACTTCAATAAGTATTTCAAGGCAGCACTTGCAGACGGCAGTCTGCAGAAGTCTCAAGTCCCCATCCTGTGTGTCTGACAACACCCACAACTGTGTAGCCCAGACTTGTTCCGTGGCAGGAAAAGGAAGCTCACTAGGGCAAGATAGTGCCTCACACAGGGGTTTCTACCTTCATAAGCTGTCTCCATGGGTAAAATTAAAGGCAAATTTATTTGACCCTAGAGGAGCAGTGGAAGGTTCCCAGCCAAGGACAGTGAGCCTGCAGGGGCAGGGTGAACTACTGTGCATCCCAAAGTCTGGGCTTTGGGACAGTCTTTGCTTCAGAAGTGTCATGCTGTCATCTCCTCTCATCTAGAAGAGAACAATGAATGAATTCAGAGGAGAGAGGGACTCTCATCACTTCCACCACTGGGAGGGACCTGGAGGCAACAAAGTATATGAAACAATCCAGGCACAGAAAGACAGGCACAGGGTGCCTCGGCCCTGAAATCTGAAGAGGTTAGTACTGAAGACACTGAAAGGTGTACAATGGTTGCTAAATTTGGGTAGAGTCCAGTACAAAATTATAGCTACACCAGAACACAGCTCTGACCTGCTACTGCCCAGCAGGGGACTGTACAAGACAGTGCTGTCCTATGCAATTCAAACGCTAAACAAAAGGATGTTGAATCTTCACCACTAAGAATTCCTAAAGTGATGAGTGCTTGAGGAATTTGCATGTTAGCCCTGATTTTTAAAAAAATGTTTCTCATTCAGCCTTTGACAATTTTGCTACATGTATATCATGTATCTTGATCATATCCAGCCCAAGTCACCCCTTCCACTCCCCCAGACCTTCCTAAGAGTGTTCTCTTCTGCCTTGTTTATTTTAATAACCCAAGGAGACCGTTATTGCTGCCTACTACCACATAGGCAACACCCCTGGGGAAAATTAGCTCCCCTCCCCCCACTGGGGATGGAGTTTCATGAGCCCCTCCCTGGTCCATGCTGGAATGCTGGTTGGCTTGACCTCATGTAGGTCTTGTGCAGGTAACTACAGTTCCCACGAACTACACAGCCTTGTCAGGTCCAAAAGACAGAATTTCACAGCTCCTCGCCCCATCCTCTAGCTCTTATGTTCCTTCTGCCCTTTCTTCCCATGTCCCCATGCCTTGGTTGGGGTTGATACAGATGTCCCACTTAGGGCTGAGCACTCAACAGTCACCTGTTCTTTGACCAGCTAGTTATAAGACTCTGTATTGGCCGGGCGGTGGTGGCGCACGCCTTTAATCCCAGCACTCAGGAGGCAGAGGCAGGCGGATCTCTGTGAGTTCGAGGCCAGGCTGGACCTACAGCCTCCAAAACAATACAGAGAAACCCTGTCTCGTAAAAAAAAAAAAGGACTCTGTATTGACCACTACCCACTGTAGAAAGAAACTCCTGTGATCAAGGCTGAGCACAGTGCTGACCTGTGGGCATACACGGAAATATTTAGAAGGTCTTTGACAATGTGACTGTTTAACAAAATAACAGTTGTAGGTCATCCTCCCTTCCCATCCCATCCCTGTCCCCCTCAGGACCTATGACAGTGTGGAGGGGGACGGGAAACACACAGAAACCAACAAGTAACTTCTGAGTCCCAGTTAGAGATCAGCGCTACAGAGAATGATGAAGCAGAGACGGGAATTCCACAGGAGTGTGAGCCAGGGACAGTGGCATTGCAGCATTAAAGGGGGGGGGGCAGGAAACGCCCTAAGCTGACAGCTGAGCTCAGATTTGTAAGAGTTGTGATGTGTGTGAGTGGGGAATGGAGAGAATGAAGAGAGAAAGGATATATTCTGTTCTTTCAGAGACTATAACAACATCACAGCCTGGTCAACTTAACCAACAGAAATCATTTCTCTATCTTCTAGAGCCTGGCGTCCAAGAAGGGTGTCGGCAGGATTGAGGTGTCTCAGGAGACCTCGTGTCTTGTCCTGCAGGTGGCAGCCCTCTTCCTGTGTCTTGTCCTGCAGGTGGCAGCCCTCTTCCTGTGTCCTCATGCCGCCATTGCTTAGCTCTGTGCGGTCTGCGTCCTCATATGTGGGCACCAGTTGCTAGAGTCCACCCATGCAACTGCATTTTACCTTAATTATGCTTTGTAGTTTTCATTTTGTTTTTGAGATCGAATATTGCTGGGTAGCTCAGATTGGCCTGGAACTCACTATGTTATCCAGGCTGGACTTGAACTCATGATCACCCTTCCTCAGCTTCCTGTGCTGGTTTTACAGTGTATGTCCATCATAGCTGGTGCCTTGGTTATCTCTTACAGGCCATGAATCAAAACATAGCCACATCCTGAGATGCTGGGGCACCAACATATAAATTTGGATGGACAAAACTCCAATCTGTAATAGTGAGTGAACAAATGAGTGAGTGGGTGAATGAATGAATGAATGAATGAATGAATGAACTGCTGTGCTGCTTTTCTTCTGAGAGATGAGAGCACTCAGGAAAATATAGTAGAGTCAGTAAAGGCAAGCAGCCACATCAAGAGAAAAGGCAAGGACTTGACATGAGATGTTGCTCAATTCCCTCTTGGCCAATTCCAAATATTTTTCCCAGCTCTGGCTCTTAACTATTTCTGGAAATGGTTTTATTAACTCTGGCTTGCTGCAGGCTGCAGTAGAACAAACCCTGAACCAGAAGACCTGGGTTCTGTTCTGCAGGACAACCTTGGGGAAACCCCATAACCTCGTGTGTGTGTGTGTGTGTGTGTGTGTGTGTGTGTGTGTGTGTGTGTATGTGTGTGTGTGTGTGTAGTGTGTGTGTGTATGTGTGTGTGTAGTGTGTGTGTATGTGTGTGTGTAGTGTGTGTGTGTGTATGTGTGTGTGTGTAGTGTGTGTGTGTAGTGTGTGTGTGTGTGTAGTGTGTGTGTGTGTGTGTGAGTGTGTGTGTGTGTGTGTGTGTGTGTGTTGGGCTTAATTGGTGTTTTCACCAATTTCTTTCTTTCTTCCTTATTTCTTCAGACAGGATCTCTCACTGACTCAGCTAGACAGGATGGGTAGTGAGCTTAGGAACCCTTCCATCTCTGCCTCCCCCAGGTGAGGATTAAGGCATGCACTGCCACAGCTGGCTTTTTTGTGTGGATTCTGGGGATCTGAACTCAGGTCTTCATGTGTACATGGAAGACACTTAACCAACTGAGCCATCTCCCAATCCCTGGGATGTTTTTGTGCTCCAAAAGACAATAACATCTGTCCTATCTCCCTGTCGCCTCCTTTACTTTCTGGAGTGGGCAGGAGGTTGTTATTTGACTTCTCTCTTCCTGAACCTTTATCTGGAAGACAGAGATTATTCCAGTTCATATCTTGAGCATACACACACACACACACACCTGCTACCTGGCATGCATAAGTGGTCAGCCAGATACCATGACCATGACATCTGTACTCCGTCTGAGACAATCAAGAAAAGCAGACACAGAAACCCTGACTGCAAGGTTAAGCTCTCCACACCCCATCCTTTCAGATATCAAGATCACAGAAACATTTCATGTTATATAAATACTATCTCAGTTAATAATGTGCAGTTCTGTTTCTATTAGAAAATGAGAAACTGAGGCTGGAGAGATGGCTCTGTGGTTAGGAGTTCAAACTGCTCTTGTAGAGGAGCCAAATTCAGTTCCCAGGACCCACGTCAAGTGGCCCACAACTACTTGTAACTCCAGCTCCAGGGGACACTGTATCATTTTCTGGCCTCTGTGGGAACCTCCACTCACATGTTCACACACACATACTTAAAAATGAATCTTTATCTTTTAAAAACGAATTAAAACGAGAAAGTGAAACTGGGTATGGTAGCCCCCAGTTTCTCAATACTCAGGGAGCTGAGGCAGAAGGAATGTGCATTCAAGACTAGCCTGATGTAGACGTGACAAGACATCCATCTCCAAACAAATGAGAGAGAAAGAGAGGTGGGGGAGAATATCAAAATGTCTGTCCTATTGATTCTGTTGTTCTGGTAACATAGTTTACTTGAACGAGATTGTTGATCCAGATCTTGAAGTATCAGTGGCATGACCAAGGGGATACATAGTTTAGTGAATAAAGTGCTTGACGTTCAGGCATGAGGCCTCTGTCTTGCATCCCTAGGATCCACATTAAATAGCAGGTGGACACAGGGGCCCATCTGTCATCCCAGCACTTGGGCATAGAGACAGGAGGTCCTGGGCAAGTTGGCTAATTAGCCTAACCAAATGGAAGCACTTGTGGTACAGGGAAGGACCCTACCACAGTAAACAGAATAGAGAGTGATAGAGGACATTGCCTGATGTCAACCTCTAGCCTCAGCACACATGTGCACACACCACAAACAGACACCACACACACACACACACACACACACACACACACACACACACACACACACACACGGAAAACTATTAGTGATGCAAAATGACCAGACACGTCACACAGACATCATATGCTCAGGAGTCAAAGCATTACCCAAAGTGGAATTTTATACAAAGACAAAAAGGCTTCTAGATGTTCCAGGTGAATTTCAAAGTAAATTTGCATTTAGGAGAGAGGAAAAAAGGCATTGCTCCCCACCCCCAGCCATCCGGCCCTTTTTGCAGGCAGGAAGTTCATCTCAGGGCCCTGGGGCCCCTCCCAGGGGACACTTAGCTCTTCTGAGTCCCAACTCTGAGAGGAGCAGAGGTTTATCCCATCCTCCCAGTCAGGGAGGGCCTTCCTGTTTATCTTTCCAGTGAACAAGTTGTGAAACCGGAGCAGAAGCCAAGATGACCAGAGCTATCTCCTGGTGCCCATCCTGTGCTAAGCAGAGAAAGTGGAGATTTCATTTAAATCAGTGGTCCTCAACCTTTCTAATGCTGTGACCCCTAGCCACAGCTCTTCATGTTGTGGAGACCCTGACCATAAAATTATTTTTGTTGCTATTTCATAACTGCAATTTTGCTACTGTTATGAATCATAATGTAAATGTCTATGTTTTTTGATGATCTTAGACAATCCCTATTAATTGGTCAACCCTCAAGGGGAGGCAACCCACAGGCTGAGAACAGCTGATTTAAATGACACTTCTATCACGGTCCTGTTGGAGAGAGAGAGAGAGAGAGAGAGAGAGAGAGAGAGAGAGAGAGAGAGAGAGAGAGAGAGAGAGAGAGTGTTTTAGACCCAGATCTCTTCTGACTAGATAGATGGTCTGCAGGTCTTCCTTTTGTACTGGTGTGGGGGTCAAAAATGAGGAAAAGTTATTCACTAGGAACTGGTAAGATGTCAAAATTGGAAGAGAAAGAAGACATAGCCACCTTGAAACGCAGTTTAGCAGTGTCTAGTAGAGCTGAATGCACCTCTAAGCCATTGTTTTTCCATTACTCTTATTTCCTTCATTTCACTTTGTTTTGACGTAGAGTCTTTCTCTGAAGGCCAAGCTGATCTCAGACTCATAATCCTTCTGCCTCCCGATCCCAAGAGTTGGGCTGATAATCATGTGCCCTCATGTCCACCATCTCCACTGCTCTTCAATCTGAACTCCTTAGTCTGATCCATGACAGACATTTGCACTTTAGCATGGCTAACACCCAGAGAATGCCCTTTCTCTGCTTTGGGGGTTCCCTGTACTGTGGGATGTTGAACAGCATTCCTGGACTTATTGTGTGACTCTATCCCTAGAGAGACTTGTGTGTCACTGGAGGTGGGCTTCGAGAATTCAAAAACTCAAGCTGTCTGCAGATCTGGATGTACTTCTCAGCTCCTTCTCCAGCACCATGTCTGCCTGCATGCCACTATGCTCCCCACCATGATGCCAATGGACTAAACTCTGAAAATGTAAGTAAGCCCCAATTAAATTATAAGAGTTGCCATAGTCACGGTGTCTCTTCAAAGCAATAGAACAGTGATCAAGACAGAAGTTAGAGAACTTGCTGAAATCATCCTACAGATGTTAGTTATAAAAACCAGAGCCTGATCCCAGGTCAGTTAAATTCAACTTTGCCTCTTCCTATATGAGCAGCTCTGCTTCACCCCAGGTTCCCACTATGATATACCACATAGCCATGACCTGGAAACAATGGTGCCATCAACCATGGGTTGAAACCATGAGCCAAAACAACCCTCCCTCCTCCTAAGTTATCTCAGAGATGGAAGACACTGGCCAACTTCTCATCAACTAATTTCCTCAACCATGAATGGAGGACATTGAACACACCAGCCGTATGTGGTTCTCAGAGCATTATGCCAGCTCCTTGATGAAGAGCATGTGGCCCCAGAAAAAGCAACTCCAGGCCTGGCTCTGCTGCTTCCCAGCTCTGTGAGTTTGGGCCAGTTACATTACCTTCTCTGAGCCACTTCCTCTTCTGTGATGATGCCCATCAGCTTCCCATGCTGTAACAAACACCTTATACACTCGGGTAACTTCCTCTCCTGTGACAATGCCCATCAACTTCCCACTGCTGTAACAAATACCCAGTACAATCAGCTTATAGAGAGGAAAGGATTATTCTGACCCATAGATTTGGAGGCTTCAGCCAACGGTCTGTTGGCCCTGTCACTTGTTGGCCTGTGGCAAAGCTCTGTCATGAAAGTACGTTGTTCTGTAAAATCACTCACTTCATGATTGGGACTCAAAAAGAGAGAGAAGGAAGGGCTGACATCCCACTGGCCCCTTCCTTCCAGGGAACACCCCCAGGGACCTGAAGACCTCCCACTAAGCTTCACCTCTTAAAGGTCACAACTTGAAATAATGCCTCTCCGGGGAGCACACCTTCAACACAGGGCCTATGGGGGACACACAACATGAGAAGTGCAATAGTCCCTGTGCTGGGGTGTGCCCGAGTCTGAGTTAGCTAATCTATGGACTGGTATTCAGGGAGTGTCCCGGCAACAGCCATATTGTTAGTCACTCCAGAGGCAGGATCTGGGCCCAAGCCCAGTGATTCCTCCCCAGGGGCACATAGAGGCTCTGGGCCAAGTCTTTTCCAACCAGGCTGATGTCAAGAGCTAAATTGGAAGGCTGCATCCTGCCATTGTCCCCATACCACAGTCCCAAAGCAAAGAGATGATGTCATAAAAATGGCCTGTTTTATTCTGAAGCCACGGGCAAAGCTGAGTGGAGAGCAGTCTTCCTAGAGAGTTCCCTCTCCCTCATTCTGGGGCCAAATGAGGACGCTCTGCCTTAAAATTCTGGGGGGTATCTAATGACCTCCATTTCCTGCCATACACTTCTGCATTCTTCAGACTTCTATAGTTCCAAACAATAAGAACACTTATTTCCATCATGAAAAATCCACCCTGCAGACTGGAATCACTCTTGATACCCAGGGTCAGTTTCTGACTTACCCGGCCCCCTGCTCTTTGGCTTGGTGTTCTGATAACCAGCAGAATCCGGAGGTTCTCCTGAGGTTCTGTCATCTGCAGACACTCTCAGCAGATGCTAGAACTAACACCAACCCTCAAGTAAGCCTCAGAGTTGAAGAATTTAGGGTAATGCTTGTCTTGGTATGACCAAAAACCTAGCGAAAGCAGTTTGGGGAGAGAGGACTTGTTTTGGCTTACAGTTAGAGGGGACTGTCTACTCCTCATAGCAGGGAAGACTACGGTTGCTTGAGGCTACAGCTTGCATTGTGTAGACAGTCAGAAAGCAGAGCGAGATGAAGGTTGATGCTCAGCTTGCTTTTTCCTTTTCAGTCAGCCCAGGACCCCAACCCATGGGACAGCACTGCCCACACTTACATTGGGTCTTCCACCTCAGTTAAACTAATCCAGACCTGCCCAGAGATTGTTTCCATGGTGCTTTTAAATCACATCAAGTTGAGAATCAAGATTAATCATCACACTGGCTATATGAGAAGCCCCCTTGTGGCCGGAGAGATGGCTCAGCAGTCAAGAGCACTTACTGCTCTTCCAGAGACCCAGGTTTAATTTCCGGCTAGCACATGGTAGCTAACAGCTATCTGAAACTCCAGTTACAGGGGATCCAATCCCCTCTTCAGGCCTCTGCGAGCATCGGCCACATAAGTTGTATCCAGAAAAAAAAAATGGCAGGTCAAATACTCATACATAATTAATATAAAAATTTAAAAAGTACTTGCAGCACCATGGACAGACGGAGGCCCGTAGGCTACTTTGGCCAAAGCCAGTTACCACAGTAAAATATGTCTGGGTGTCATGGCAGTCACTGGTGGAAGTGAGTGTGTCCCATCTAGAGCTGCTGATCCTGCTGCGATAAATCCACCAGCAGGGCTGTGCAGCCATCCAGACCTTCCTGTTTTGGTTTCCAGCAGATACCTTTCTTCTCCTTTGGAGCTTCCAACATCTTTCCACAGCAGCTTCTCTATGGACCAGTCAGGCTCCAGTCCGGACACACATTAGAACTTTAACAAACCCTGGTGCTCAGATCCAGCCCAGACCAATCGAACCTTAGTCTCCGGGGATGGAACTCAGGCATCACTGTGCACTTAAAAAAAGAAAACAGTCTTGAGGTTGGAGATGTAGCTCAGTGGGAGAGCTCTCATCTAACATGTGGGCCCTGGCTTTGATCCTCAGCATTACTAGTTAATTAAGGAGTGTTTTACTAAATGTTTCAGCCTGTACTCAGTTTTTATAATAAAATCTGTGAGAGGGGATACTTTATAAAGAGGACCAGCAGACTGGGGAGATGGCTCAGTAGGTAAAGTGCTTCTGAGTCAGCATGAGGACCTAAGTTCAGATCCCCAGCACCAGTGAAAGGCTGGGCATGTAGTGTGTGTCTGATACCAGCAATGGAGAGGCAGAAACAGGCAGATCTCTAGAGCTCCTTGGTCAACCAGACTAGTTGAGTAAAATTGGAACCAAATGGTGAAGTCCTAAGACACACACACACACACACACACACACACACACACGCACGCACGCACACATGTATGCATGTACAGATATATACAGAGAGATCCATACACACAGATTCATACATATATACAAATATATGCATACACATACAGAAACACAAACATACACACACCTGCACATATATTTGTACACACACCATACATCAATACTGAATGGACACCTCCAACCCACTCATTTCTGGGGCACTGTGGGTTTCGCCTGCGCCAGGACTTCCCCTGAAGGGTGTTCATCAGTCACCACCAACTCAGGAGTTGCTCTGCCACTCAGTAACACATGCTGAGCTCATCTGTGATTGGTGGTTTCCCCACATTAGGGAAGTGAGCAGAGGTGCCCAGGCCTCAGATCTTACATCATGGGTAGCAATACTGCCTGGCCCAGCTTGATCATGATATAGAACACTGAGAGAGGCCACCGTGGTGGTGGTGGTGGTGGTGGTGGTGGTGGTGGTGGTGGTGGTGGTGGTGGTGTGTGTGTGTGTGTGTGTGTGTGTGTGTGTTTTGAGGGTGTGCATATGCTCATAGAGGCCAGAGGTCAACCTCAGATCACATTCCTCAGGAGAGGTTCACCGTTTCCTGCGACAGGGTCTCTCACTGGCCTGGGAAATCTGCCTCTTTCCACCTCTCCAGAACTGAGTTATGAGTATGCATTGCAATTCATCAGGACCACAAGCATCACCATCCCCAGGGTCTTACATGGGTTCTGGGTAAACTTGTGTAGTCATGCTTACAAGGCAGGCACTTTAACCAACTTTGGTATCTTTCATGCTCCTACAGTGGGTTTGAGCAGCTCAGTTTCTTAAGGTGTTTCATTGCAAACCTGTAAGTAGCAGACACCTCACAGAACACTGGAAGAAAGATCAGTAGGAACAAAGCTTACTTTTCCTGTTGAAAGGCAAATAATAAATAATTTAGGTTTTAAAAGTCATAAATAAGGTTACTTGCCTCATATTCAGATCAGTTTCTGTAGTGCCAAGAGCAGCCATAGATGTGATGTTATGGAATGAGTGTTTCAATAATACTTTATTTACAGTGCTGGCAGGCCAAGAGTTTGTCTTACATAGAATAGCTGGTGAATATGTGTGATAGGAATGGATACACATGAGCCGTGTACACATCTCCATGGGAAACATGTATCTGAATGTGTCACTGTGTCTCAGTCTGGGTTCTGCATTTGTGTCACCATGACTCTGTCTGGGTTCTGCAAGAAAAAGAAACAAGTTTCACCCAGGCAACATTTCAACACAGCAACACGGGGACTTCCTGCTTTTGTAGCAAGGAGAGAGGGAAGCCAAGAGAAGAGCCAGCTGCTGTGTCCTTGTTTGTCTCTGGGTTAAGTCTGGAGGGAAAGGAGGCCAGTGGCTGGGCTACTGTAGGGCTAGCCACCCACGCTTTCCTGTCTGCTAAAGGAGAACGGAGAACTGAAGTCACCCTGGGGGTGGGGGTGGTGAGAAGAAGCTGTAAAAATGAAAAAGGAACCAGGGAGCTTTTAAGGAGGGACTTGCGGGAAGGCTGTGCACCCTGCCTGCAGGGTGCTTGTGGACACTGCCTGCCGGTTGTGTTTTGATTTTCCCCCTGGAACTCTCAAAGGGTAACTTCCTGCCTGAGTCACTTCTTTGGCTGAGTTTAAAGGGCTGGGATACAGGGGCTGCTGAGAGTTGGTTATAGAGTCTGCAGATGTGGGTTCAAAACCCTGTGTGTACTTCCTTGGGACCTATGACCTCATTCTGTTGAGTGAAGGGCTCCCTATCTGTAAGTGGGGCAGCTCTGAGAACTACCTCCTGGAACTGTTACAGTAATGAGAATTGTGTATGTCAAGGGTTTGGCTCAGAGCTTTGTGCTCAGGAAGGGTTCCCCAAGGTGGTACCCGAGACAGACCTTCTGGGAGTCCAGATTTTTTTTTTTTTTTTTTTTGGTTTTTCGAGACAGGGTTTCTCTGTAGCTTTGGAGGCTGTCCTGGAACTCCTTTGGTAGTCCAGGCTGGTCTCGAACTCACAGAGATCCGCCTGCCTCTGCCTCCCGAGTGCTGGGATTAAAGGCGTGCGCCACCAACGCCCGGCGGGAGTCCAGATTTTAAAGATGCCATCCCTAACACCCCTGAGCTATGCTAGGTTCCTTTCACCTATGATATCATAGAAACCGGTTTCTTTGCCTCAAAGCAAACACCTGTATTGGCCTCTGTGTCTGACAACAATCTCTCTCCTTTAGCCAGCTATCTGCTAACCATCTCATCCCCACCCTCTGCACAGGGCCAGCACATAGTTGACATTTGATATGTACTTCCTATCTTCCAAGGAGATTCCCTCAACCTTCCTCATGCTGGGACCCTTTGAGATAGCTGATATTGTGGTGACCCTCAACCGTAAAATTATTTTCCTTGCTGCTTCATAACTATGATTTTGCTACTGTTATGAATCCTAATGTAAATATCTATGTTTTCCAGTGGTCTTAGGTGACACCTGTGAAAGGGTCATTGACTCACAAAAGGGTCACCATCCACAAGTTGAGGACTGCTGCTTTGATGGGAGGCATCCTGATTCATGAGTTATGTGAGGCTGTACTGTAGGGACAAGGAACCCCAGCATTTAGCTTCAGAAGCCTGACATCACAAAGGCCTGTGGATTTTTCTTTGGGCTGCTGGTTCACAAAAAATGACACGGAGCCTTATTATTGGTTATGAAAGCTCAGCCTATAGCCTAGGCTTGCCTCCCTAGCTCTTATAACTTTATTTAACCTATTTCTATTCATCTATGTGCTGCCATGGAACTCATGGCTTTTACCTCTCCTCCTGCATGTCTTGCTCCCCTTGAGTCCAGCTGGCCACCCTGCCTTTCTTTCTAGAGCTCTCTCTGTCCAGAAGTCCCAGCTATACATCCTGTCTAGCTATTGGCTATATAGCTTTTTGTTAAACCAGTCACAGTGACATATCTTTACACTGTGTAATCAAATATCTGGCAGCAAAGGCTGATTTCTCAACCATCTAAATACAATTCCAGTGACTCTTACAGGCAGTGATTATGTGCTAATGACTCAGTTGCAATTGGGGATGCTGTCATTGTAACTGATCAATTTTATTGTCCCTGCGGGACCAAGCACATGTCTCTTCTGCTCCATGCCCACTGGATACAACTGGTCACTTGGCCCTGTGCACCTTCAGGGGGTACTGGGCAATAGAGGGTTGCTCATAACTAGTGTGCCTCTGTATGTAAAGGGCTCAGTCTCTAATGGCTTCATGTGTCTGTGAATACAAAGAGGAAGTCCTGATGCTCGATGAAGACCTGGAAAGTACAGATGACTACTAATGAGATGGCTTCTGAAAACCAAGTCAAACTGCACCAGAGAATCAGTTCAGTTCTAAGACCCACTCCAAGAACCAAAATTGTGTGTGTTCAGGCCCTCTGTATACAATGAGAGAAGAAAAAATGACACTGTAGCTCATACCTGTAATCCAAGAACTAGGGAGACCAAGTTCCACGTGAGTTGGAGCTGAAGAGTGAGCTTTCTCCAAAGACTATGAAAGTCTCCTGTGATCTTTAAATCCAGGTGTGCCATGGCACACATGTAGAGGTCAGAGAACAATGTTTGGAACACACATCTTTATCATGTGAGTCACCTTGCCAGCCGCAGATGTAATTTTTAAAATGTATTATTATTGTATGTAAAATGTGTGCATGTGAGTGTACGTATGGGTATGAACATGCCACAATGTGCATGTGAAGACTTTTGGGAGTTTGTTCCCATCAGGCTTTCTGGGCAAGTGTATTCACCTGCTGAGCCATCTTGTTGGCCTCCAGATTTGGTTGGTGTTTCCCCCTGAATCTTTGATCTGTGGTTGGTCAAATCAGATTGAAAGCCATGGATATGGAAAGTTGACTGTATTTATCAGAAAAACCATGGGGATCACACAGCCTTTGCCCATGTGACATCTGAGACGTGAGGCAGTGTCTTCAGTCTGCAGTTTCTTGCCCTGTCGCATCCAGAAGGTCACTCATCATCAGCTCCCACAGCCATTTGTCTCCACAGTTGAAAATTTTTAATTAATTAATTTTTGTTTTACATTCCAATCACAGTTCTCCCTCCCATCCTCCCCACTCCTCCCACAGGGTAAGGGCTCCCATGGGAGACAGTTGTGCAGTTGAAACACTTCTTTCAATTTCAATAAGGTATCAAAGCCACTCAGTAGAAGCCTGGTTCGTAATTTGAAGTGACCTATGATTAAATAAACCATGAAGACAAGAATCTTTCAAATGACTAGGTTGCTAAAAGCTTTCTATTGGGTGTGGAAGACAGAGGGACTCTTGGGGTCTTTCCCCTGACTTCAATGGAAGGTGATTCGATGGACTTGAGTTTCCTCTTCAGGGCCAGCTCAGAGTCAGTGCACCTGAAGAGGGCGTGGTAGTCAGTTCTGTTAAAGTGTTTGCCTTGGGTGCAGGAGAACTTGTCACCAGGGCCCATGTTAAAAAGCCAGATGTGGTGACACGTGCTTGTAATATCAGTACTGGGGAGGTGGGGACAGGCAGATTTCAGGGGCCAGGTGACTAGTCAGCATAGCTATCTTGTTGAGTTCCAGGCCATTGGGAGACCATGTTCCAAAGCAAAACAAACCAAAGAAAACAAAAATCATGTGGTAGAGAGAGCTTGAAGAATTTATACCTAAGGCTAATCTCCGGTTGCCACAAGCTCTCGTATGCATGCACACTTGGATAAAGCCTTTGGATGTTCATGAAAAGAGGCAGCATTCTGTGAAGACGGGCTGTAGCTACTGCACTTCAGTCTTAAATGTCTCACCCTGAAGACCATGCGTCAAAGGGTTTGTTACCGGTCCATGGTGCCATTGGAGAGAGGCAGGGGGTTGGACCTTTAGGCAGTAAATCCTAGTGAGAGGAAGTCATGTCATGGGGGGCATGCCATGGAAGGGACTCTCAACCCTGTCTCTTCCTTGATATTCCCCAGTGGCAATGAGGTCAGGAACAATAGAATCAACTGACCATGGCTGAACCCTCTAAAACAGTCAAAACAGTTTTTGCTTCTTATCACTCGATTGTGTCTGGTATTTTGTCAGAGAGACAGAAAGCAATGCATCTGGCTCTCTTCTGGATGGCAGATTATAGAAGAAGGGCAGCGTCTTTCTGATATAGAAGCTTTTCTCTATGTGGAGAAGTTCCATTGTGACTCTGACATCTTGGCAAAGTTGTCTCTGTCTTCCTGGGGTTAGAGAAAGGGAAAGTGCCTGCAAAGTTAAGCCTCATGCCTTCTTAGAAGTGATGCCAAGCCTGTGTCTCTCAGCCAAAGATTTCTGTCCATTATCACTACTGCTGCTGACCCTTCACATGTCTGTGTCTGCCAGGAAACAGATGTGACAAACACCAACTGGTTCCATAGCCCTGATGTAGACATCACAGGCAGAAGGTTCTGGAAGAACCACCAGACAACACTCAGTGGTTAATAACCTTAGTAAATTCATCCACAGAGCTCTAAAAAGGGTCCTTGCTTGGACTGTCCTCTCTGAGGTTCTGATCTCACTGATGTAGGGTGGGGCCCCAAGCTTGGGTGTCTTTGCAAAGTCCCTGGTGTGTCCTAAGAAAGTCAGGACTGAGACCACTGAGAACCTGAGCCTTGTGCCTGGAACTCTAGCAAGGACAACAAGTGGAGGACATTTGGTGAGAAGATGAGACACTGTGGAAGAAAGGAGTGGCGTGGGCAAACCTCTCACTGGATGGACCTCATTTCTAGGGACAGCTACAACAAATGTTCAAAACTGTAGCGTCAGCCCCGGTCCCACCTGAAGAAAATCTGGCGATGGAGAGACATGGGCTGAGTGCTTGAGGCAGACTCCCTCTTATAAGCTGACCCTCTGCTTGTTTCAAAAATCTGATGTGCAGATCCTCCCAAGGATGGACAGCTAACATCTGACTCACACTGGCGGGTGTACAGGTATTATACCCAGCACCGCTATCAAGGGATGGGTTTTCACTTTCATGTTGAATAACTGGCTTAACAATATCATCATCATCATCATCATCATATCATCATCATCACTAGTGAACAGTGATCCTGAGACCAGACACATCTGTATAGTTTATTGCATGCTAACTTAGGACAGTCTAAATCAAATAGATATGAAATGGTGAGCCCTCTACTGCCCACTTTTCTGGTAGACTTTTTGAGTTTGTTTCTAGGGCTGCTTTGTTTATTTCCAAATTCTGTGGCTGGCTTATTTATCCATGAATGCCCATTTTCCCTGCCACCTTCCCGTGTCAATGGGAAGAGAGAAGCTCACCGCTTTCCATAGTCAGTTCTCTCTCCTCTCTGAGCAAGCTAGCTGCAGGAAAAGAAAGAGGTCACTGCAGAATCTGGATATACACAGCATGAAGATAAAAGCAAAGCCACCTGTAAAGCCAAAGCAAAAAGATGCCTGGATCCCAAATCATCCCTCAACTGCAGGAGGGATGCATCCAGGCTTCTAGAAGGGGGTGGGGTTTGAAATCCTTATTGTTAATGTCACTGTAGGTCTGGCCTTTACAAGCTGTAGCCAAGCATGTTCCTGACATGAGCCTTTTCCTCCATGCTCTTCTGAAATGACTTGGATCTTAATGTCTCCCTAAGTCCCTACATTAGAGGCTTGGTCCTCAGGCTGTGGTGATATCGAGAGATAGTGGAGCCTTTGGGAGTTGGGCCATAGAGGAAGGAGGTCAGGCCATTGAGATCAGGCACTGGGACCCCCAGTTCCTTCCTCTCCTTGCTTCCTGGCGACTGTGAAATGACCAGTTTTCCTCTGTCACAAAGTCCCCTCACTGGTGGTGCTTAATGTGGTCTTCTGCAGCTGGTTCAACCTCCTTGGCTTGGCTAATTCCTACCTGTCTTTAGATCTCTACTTAGAAGTTACCTCCTCCAAGTTGCCCTCCTAGGAAATCCCTATGCCCTAGGCATCTCTTTTATGAGTTCCATTGCCTTCCCTGCCCAATACCCTAATCTCCGACAGCACATCTGTAAACTTGGAAGAGGTGGTGTGTGTCTTTGCCAACTCTGTGCTGTTTTCAATGCCCTGGGACATTACTACTTTAGTTGAAAACCAAATGAGACATGCTCATCAGTTTTCCCAGAGGCTTAACATACAACTAGTGCTTAGTCAGCAGTAGCTGCAGCTTTCCTTGAGGCCTAGCTGGCTGAATTGTCGACCACCCAACTCGGTCTGGAAGATTCCATCTCATGCTCAGACAGTTCATTTTCAGTGTCAGCAGTTAACCATATCAAGAGGGCCCCGGGGCCCAGGCAGTTTCTAGACAAAATGTTTGATCTATGAATTAGCCATTGGCCAATACTTGAATTGTGTTGGAGAGGGGTGTGTGGGGCAGAGAGGAGGGGCAGGGCAGAGAGTTCTAGGCAGGGAAAGAATGGAAGACAGAACTCCAGGCTGCACCCTTGCAGGGCATCTTCTCCCACCTGAGCAAACAGTTCTCCCCAGTAGGATCAAGAGACAGAGTTCCAGAAAAGTCTTTGAGGTAGGCTGGAGAGATGGCTCAGCTGGTACCCAAACAGGAGGACCTGAGCTTATAATGCCCAGAACCTCTGTCTGTCTGTCTGTCTATCTGTCTGTCTGTCTGTCTCTCTCTCTCTCTCTCATCTCTCTGTCTGTTTCTCTCTCTCCTGTCTCTTGCTCTCTCTCTCTCTCTTTCTCTCTTGTCTCTGTCCCTCTCTCCTGTCTTTCTTTCTGTCTCTGTCTCTCTCTGTCTCTCCTGTCTCTCTGCCTCTGCCTCTCTGTCTCTCTCACACACACACAGGGGTGGGGGGAGAGGAGGGAGCACCTGAGGTAAAGCAACAGAAGCTTGTGCAAAGAAGTTCAAGCCAGTGCAGGCACAGGCAACAGCACCCTCCCACCCGGGGTCCCCAAAAGCCATGCACACAGTACAGAGGTTTCCCCAAGTTCCTTTATTGATACAGCAAAATGGAAAGAGCTAGATCCCCTAGTGACCCACAGGATCCAAAAGTGCAAATTTACTCCAACTTCAAATGAAGATGAGAGTGACAGGCTTGACCACTGGGGCCATGGAAACTGTGTGATAAGACATCCTTAATCACACAGTTGTGATAGCAGCCAACCAGGTCTGATTAACTCTTTGGTCTCGTTTATTGGAACAAACAGGCTGTAACTGAGACCCTCAAACTGTATCCCAGTGTTTGGGGTCAGAAGGCACATTAAAAACAGCCAACGCTGGAATGCTTCAAGTCAACTGACTAAGACAAGGCAACCTTTTTTCCCCAAAAGGTGCTAAAATATTCCTGAATATCCAATATTTCCAAAACCAGATTCCATATAAGTTAGCTGCAGTTCTTACTCTATTTTCTCTGTGTACATGATCTGGAATTTGCCACCCTCTCTTGACTTCCACTAGCATTATTCCCACCCCATGTGCCATAAAAAAATAGATGTGTTGCAGACAAGCAATTAAAGAAGAAAAAACTAACACACCACAGCGGTAACACTGAACCAGTTTCCCTCATGAGGGATGTCAGAAATGTGGGAGAAGTTTTCTTTGTGTAGACATGGGAAAAACCTCTTCATCAAGGTCAAAGCCAGGAAGCCCATTCTGTGGAAAACATGACTGGGAGGTGACAAAAGACACTTTGGAAGCAAGCTTCAGCTGGTGATAATTTTGGTGGGAGACACTGAGTCAGAAAGGGTTAGAGATGCTGGAAGTGAAGTCCGCCAGTGTTCTTGGAGGTGGGAATAGTATAATGCCATGGAATTGGTCCAAAGATGGAACACTGGCTGTTTTTTGTGGTTTTTTGTTTTGTTTTGTTTTGCTGGTATTTAATACCTTCAGACAACATTGTGAAGTCCCAGGCTGGATTACCATGGACAACAACCAGAAGAAAACTAGTTTCATATGAGAACCAAATACAAAGAACTTACTCTGCAGCTGAACCTTATTACTCACCTGCAAGCTCCAGCCAGGCCAAGTAGTTGACCCCAAATCACCAGCAAAGAGAAACCAGAAATAGCCCCACGTGTTTCAGTGGTTCTCACTGGAGAGCCAGGCTTGCACGGGAGCCCTACCAGAAACTGGGGATAAATGTTATCTGTGGTCGTGTTAGTTTTTTCTGTTGTTATTCCCATAATAAAGCTTAACTCTGAGAGATGAAGTAGAAATGATCTAGCACACCCCCTCCTATATATAAAACCATCATCTCCCTGGCAAAGAATATAACCTTACATATATATACTTGGGGGGAAGGCTACCTGTAAGGCAAGGGGTCGAACACTGGTGGCCTCAGGTTCTGCTAGGTGGTTTTAGACATTAAATTACTCCTTAAATCAAAAGCCAGCGAGCTTCAGTATTTTAATTTGAAATACCAATTCCTAGCCCCACCTTTTCTTTTCCCACCTAGAGCAGAGCTGTGGCTGCCCTCTTTAAGGTAGTCACAGCCCCCACCACACTCCCTACTCTTATTTAGTTCCCTGCCTCTAGGCTACTGAGTCTGTGACTCCTGGCTGGAAATAGCACATACCTAAAAACACATTTCCTCACCCAAAACTCTCTCCCACCCTCCCAGGGATTTTTACCTGTCTCCTTCCTCCCATTTCTTCCATTCACATCCATCTTAAGTCCCCTTCCCCAAATCCTCAGAGAATATTTGTATCCACTCAAACTTTCCTCTCTTTCCACTCCAACTTCGTTTTGCAAAGCACAGATTCTCCCAGCCCACGAACATTCCAGGAAGGCTCAGAGCCAGGCAGTGGGAGTCACTGAAGTGTCACTGCAAAGGGCTGAGTCATCTGCCTCAAAACAGTTTCTTTGGGCCCTGGCTAAACAACTCTTTATTTTTTGGTAGAGCCATCCTATGTTAGAATATTGGCATATATGACTCTGCAGTACCAAATATACACCAAAAATGTGTACACACCAATTGGAGGCCGTGACAGTAGCTGTAATGAAATGCAGAACTAAGCTGAATGCAAAGGCCTCGGCAGCCACCATAACAGCCATACCATTGCATCTGTACACAGTACATGCTTCAGGTCACTAAACATTGATCAAAATTGATCGAAATCTCTTAAGTTTTGGTTGCCACATATCGAGAACAACTGTTCAGCATGGCATTAAATAAAACATTAATATTTTTAATTCATAAACACAATGCCCATTAATTTAATAATAATAATAATAAAATTTAAAAGCTTTGAGGATGGATGAAGCTTTGCTTAATAACCCAGAAAAAAATAAAAATAACGGAAAAAAAACCCTAGGAGATACTTATACAAGCTATTCATATTTATGACAATAACCAGATTTATACTTTAAAATATTATCAAGATTATTTTTTAAAAAGGAATCTAATACTTGGAAAATTGCCTCATTGTCCCCTATTGTAACTTAATGACTACAGAGGAATCAACAGGCTGAGTATGGAAATCATGTGTGTAGTATACACACAGAAAAACAGACCCACACACAACACACAACCATGCGCACACGCACACACATACACACACACACACAAAATATTCCCTTGACATTGACTTTTAAAGTAATTAAAACCCACTGTGCAGTTTCTATCCTTGCAAGAGGCTAACATAATGACCCCCTACCTACATCCAATGCCGTACCTAATGACCAAATATTGGCCTCAAAAATCTAGGAATGATCTTAGGAATGACCTTGGGGTATCAAGAGGAATGGTCCCCCAAACAACTCAATGAGACAGCTGCTTCTCTTTCAATCCACAGTTGCAAAGGACACAAGAAGTCAGCACAGCTCTAATGAGAAGTTCCCTACACTCTATTACTGTTGATTGCCAACCCCGTGCCCTAAAGAAAGGGGGTTTGCAGAGTTCCCTCCAGATAGCTAAGAAATTAACAATGGCCTTATTCATGTGACTACTTTTAGGCAAAAATCATCTCTTTAAAGAGTCTGAGGAAGCAGATCTTTGCTATTTAAAAAGAAAATCCATAAATATATTGCTGGCCACCTTTCCCACTAGGAGAGAGGAAGGTGGGACATCCTAAACTTGAACTGCCATTCGGAGCTGTCAGGAAGTTGGGAGGATGAGAGGCTCTGGAGAATGGGCTCTTCCCAACTGCAAGAGGGAGGCACCCAGCCTGGAGACGCAGAGCACTAGAGAGCCAGCTCTCTCATTCCTCCTGTGCCAACTGAGGAGAAGTGACAGGTCTCTAAGCACATACTGCAAGCTACTATTTTATAGGTCATAAGCAGAAGCAAGAGCTGGCCTTCAAGACTAGGTAAGGTTGTCTAGGCAATCAAGAACCTTCCAACGGCTACCCCAACACAAGACATCACTGAAGCCTAATCCTTCCCAGGCAGCATGCCAAGCGTTTTTTCCTCATAGGTACTTAAACTCTAAAACAGGCCTGCAGCGCCATTTGCTCAGAAGCACTGAAACAAAGGCGGGTTGTGTCCAGCTCACAGGGAGCCTTAGGCTCTTTCTCAAGACTTGTGTTTCACACTTTCACCAGACCTGCCTTAATTAAGGATCTTTTTTCTTTGCATTCTGCCTAGCTCAAATGAACATGTGCCGAGTGCAAATCCCCACCTGTGGCCTGGGGAGTGTTGAATGGCGGCTGGCTGCTTTTTCAGAGCTTTGGTCTTTCCAATAACTGCATGGAGCCTCCTTTGAATAGCCGCTGGGTCCACCGCCACTGAACAAAAGAATGCCTGGACATAAAAGGCTGCTTGCTCTGAAAGTCTCTAACCAGTTCCCCACCACAGGTCAATTGATTTATGACAATTCCATTAATCTTGCTAACAAACTTGTCTTTGCACTATTAAAAATACATGAATGCTCGTGGGAATGGCTAAATTATGACTCTAGAATACTAACAGCTGAACTAGAATTTCAGTTCCAGTTGTGGATAAGGATTTTTTTCTTCCCCTTTAAAAACAAAACTAAGAGCCCAGGATGTATAGCTCTGTTGTGGAGTGTCTACCTAGCATATGCAAGGTCCAGGATTCCAGCTCCATAATTAAACACACAACACTCCTCCAAAAACAGCTGAGAACGTAGTATCTAACAAATACGTATGTCAAACATGATTGCTTCTAATAATTTGGGGGCAGAAAGATGTGCGTATAAGACCACCCAGGACACTCTAATGGGCCTGCTGAAGATGCCACAGCTATCCTAGGGCAGAACATTTAAGCCACCAAAGCCTTTGATATCCTCCAAATTTCCCAACACTTTCTACAGCTCATCTCGAGTTTAACTGCCACCCTCACTCCCATCCTGTGGAAAGGGGCATTTGGTCAGGTGGAGTGTAATCAGGGTTCATGGCTCATCTTCCGGGAAGCCCTGGATGCGTTGACTTCGGGGTGTGGGGCACCTGGCAAGGTATCGGGGGCCACCGTAGGCCCTGAGAAGCTGGGGCAACCTTCGCCAGGTGGACAGCAACCGCGCTGCTGCAAGCTCCCGGGCGCGCAGGTCGAAAGGTGCCAGGAGGTCAACTGGAGCCGCCTCGCGAAGCGCCTTGGGCAGAGGGCCCACCTCAGCGGCCACCCCACCTGGGCCCAAGACACAGTGGAAGAGGTCTCGGCGGCGCAGCAGGCAGTCCCTAAGGAACTTCACCAACTTCTCCAAGCACTCACTCAGGTGTGCCTCGTCCCAGCTGTGCGTTGGGCCGCCCTCGTTCAGAAACACCGCCAGCAGCACCGTTTTGAGCACATAGGAGGAGAGGATGCGTTCCCACTGGGTAGCAGCCGTTGGGTCCAGCCCGCGGGCACCCAGGTCTCGAAGAGCCTTAAGCAGCTGCAGGCACTTGAGGTAGCAGGCACCTGGAGGCGCCCGTTCCTGAAGCCAGCCCAGCAGTTTCTGCTCCTGGCGTGCTGTATTCACACCCCACAGTGCCTCAGTGCACAGGCCACCCGGGAGCTCGGACAGGGCCCCGCTTGGCGAGGGTGGTGGAGGTGGTGCCACAAGGAAGACGCCATCGCCCAGATGGACAGCGGGGATGAGGCGCACGGCCATGGAAAGGCGACAGCAGCCGTAGTCCGTGCGGCAAGGAAGAATATGGAGCGTGGGAGGCTGCTCCAGACTACCTGGAGTCAGGCTGACCCGACAGCGACCCTCCAGGCTGTAGCGCACGGTAGCCAAGGAGCGCTGTAGGTGCGCCTGGAACCAGCGCAGAACCAGGGTAGCCGAGAGGTGGCGCCGGCCCTGCACATCCACACAGAACCCTTCAGCAAAGGGCTTGCAGTCGCGATGCCACTGGCCCGTCGTGGTCCCCGATGGCGAGGGAGGTGCCTTGAGGGCACATACGAAGCAGCTGCGGAAGGCAGGGACCAGCGTGGGCTCGGTGCCCAGGCTCCGCGGCTCCAGCGCCACCTGCGGCGGGAGGCGCAGTGGCACCAGCACGTCGAAGCTGTCTGGCCTGCGGATTTTATGCTGCTCGTAGGCACTGCCTACCTGGATGAAATCTCCCCGGAAGGCCAAAGCCAGTGCTCCCCCCAGTGATGGGACCTGGAGACCCTCGAGCCCGGCCGGCCTGCACCAGTTCACCCACGATCCGGCTCACGTGCGCCTTGCTGTGACCTAGCACATGCGGCGACAGGCGCACCTCGTGCTCATAGTAACTCTCCAGCAAGATGCTCAGGCCTGGCTCTTGCAAGGATCTGGCTGAGAAGTTGGCGTGGCCACACGGGCGGGAAGAGGCTGGCAAGAGGCGCTGGCGGATGGTATGGCGACATCGTAGGAGGATGTAGCCGAGGAGAAGAAGGATGGCCACCTTGAGCAGCGGGAAGCCGCTGTCTGCACCGTCGGGGGGCTCGGCTCTGGCGCCCTCGCTGCTGCGCAGGGCATGGTAGAGGCACACCAGAGCTGTGCATAGTCCGGTCACTACCGGCCAGAAGACCTTCAGGTTAAGCGTATACCGCACGGACATGCCGGGAGTCCGGGCGGCCCAGGGCGCGAGCCCGGGTGATGTCCCCTGCCCAGCATGCGAGCAGCGCCCCGGCGGCTCCGCGGCCCCCGTGTCCTTGGCCTTGGAGGCGACTCCCCCCGCTCGCAGCGCCGGGGCCAGCAGCCCCGCTGCTCTGCCTCTCCCAGCTCAAGTTCCCCTTCCAGGCGCCGCCCGCGCTGCACACTCCGGCCCCTGGCCGCACCCTGTCCCTGCCCTGTTCAGTCCCCGCCGCGCTGCCCTCGGTCAACTTCTGCTCCGGACTCCTACCCTACCCTGGGCGGCCCTTCTGGTTCGGCAGCCGCTGCGCACGGGGGCGATCGGCCGGGTTACTCGGGCCCCGGGATTTTCTTCTTTCGGAGGGCGAAGGCCGCGCCGGGCAGCCAAGAGGAAATGCCTGAGTCTGGAGCCTCGCGGGGAGGGCGGCCCCCTCCCGGCCTCCGCCTGGATCGACGCCGGGTGGCCAGAGGGACTTCGGGACGTGCGGGAGATTGCCCTCCCGAGGGCTACTCCCGGGCCTCCTCCAGGAAGGCAGAACAGGGAAGGCCTGGTTCCGGGGCGGTGGCTGCATCGGATCCCGCAGTTACTGGGAAGTTGCTGGAAGAAGGCTCGCAGCCCCACCGCCCGGCCCTCCCTTCGCCCGGCCCCACCCCCGGCGCTTCCCGCTGGCGGCGTGGCAGGCCCGGGCGGGCGGAAGTGGCCCCTATCTGTCTGAGCCTGTGCTGATTTGCAAACCCACATTCGTTGAGCACCTACTATGCACTAGGCGGGCGCCTAAAGACTGGGGATGTAGTTGACAAAATGGAGAGGCTTTCCTGCCAGCCAGCCTTTCAAGCTTACAGCCTTGTAAAAAGGGACTATGAACTAGAAAGGTTGATGACCACCTCTGACCCCCCTGTACTCAGGAGGCTGAGGTCATGAGTTCAAGGCCGCCCTGAGCTATATAGGCAGACCTTGTCTCAAAAACAAAGATCCCACAGGCAGATGTTCTGAAAGGAAGCTGACAGGAGTACAGGGTGATCCTCCAGAGGTGATTCCTACCACCAAGTCCTGCCCAAACCATGGAGTGGCTGGGGGGTTGTGTTGGGCCCAAGAGGAGAGCTGAAGTGAGGAGATAATGATAGTTTTTACAGGGCTGGAGTCAGGCGTGATGCCCAACCTGAGTTTGATCCTGGAACCTACATAGAGGAGGGAAAGAGGCACTCCCACAGTTACCCTCTGAGCTCCTCATGTGTGCAAGCACATGCACGTACACACACACACACACACACACACACACACACACACACACACTAAATGTTTCTAAAAAGAAAGAACAGTGCTTTTATTTTTCAAAGGACCTTATGCCTGCATGGCACACATTCTCTCTGCAGTTTAATGCTAAAACATACTGATTAGACATTAGCACTAATATCTATTGCTAATGAGTAGTACCTTCTCTGCTTTCCCTATAGGGAAACAAGGGCTCAGGCAGCTCTGAAGATTGCTCATGGTCACATGGCCTTTATAGAGCTGTGCCTTGAACTTGGGTGCTTACATCTGGAGGAGCCAGAGGGCAGGATGCCCAGGGAAGAGGCCCACAGGCCCCTTTACATCCTCTGGGCATTTTTCTGAGTCTGAATCCTTCCAGGACTCTGCTGGGACCTGGAAAGCCTGTGCTTTTTCATAGCGTGGATTCTCCCGGAAGCAATCTGAATTTATTCAAGCGGTCGTCTGTATTTGTTCACACTTAATCATATCTTGCTGCTGTGTAAGTAGAGCAAGGGTGGATGAGCTAAAGCATATGAGAGCCCACCCATGGTCTGGAACCAGAACACATGGTCCTCCTAGCATTAAAGCAGATCTTGACTGAACCAGTTGGTGCTAAGCAGAAGTGTGTGTGTGTGTGTGTGTGTGTGTGTGTGTGTGTGTGTGTGTGCTCACATGTATATATGAAAGTTGTAAGTCAACCTTAGGTGCTATTTAGGGTGAACAGTCCCACTTCGAATGATCTAATCAGGAAAATCCCTCACAGAGGTGCCCAGCTGCTTGGATTTTCATTGATTCCAGATGTAGCCAAGAGGGCAACCAAGATTTGCCGTCACACAGCCTCCTCTTGACAACCTGATACACAGTCACATCATCTTATGCCATGCCTAATTTCCAAACAAAAACACTAACTATGTCATAATTTTGCCAAACAATGTATAACTAGCCATATACCATCACTAATGCAGTATATTATTTTAGAACAGGTGGCAATGTCTCTTAAGGAATGCTTAGTGTTCTAGTGTCTCATGGCTCTATATGCCATGACTAGCCCAGCTTCACATTCTTTTCTGGTTTCCTCAAAGTTGTAACCAATGCTGTGCTTTGGGATAGTTTCCGGTCATGTGTGAAAAGTGACTGAGTAAGAAAGAGCACTGATTGCCTTCACCTGGATGGTGCTCCCACCTCCAAATTCTATGTTGAAGTCCACCCTCCAAGGTGACTGACTATGGGCATTCACTAAGGTTAAATGAGGTTCTGTGGTCTTGTGAGGAGACATGGATGCCAGGCTGTGCACACTCACCGAGGAAAGATCATGAGGACACAGGGAGGGGTGCCCATCTCCAAGCTGGGAAAGCAGCCCTCCTCAGAAACTGAACCCCAGCAGAACCTCCCAGCCTCCAGACCCAGGTTTAGATAAAGTCCCATTGTTTAAGTCGCTCAACCTGTGGTATTTGCAGTCAGTCCAAGCTGACTAATGCCCTGGGTACCCAGCCCTTGGAACAGGACACAAGGTCATGGTGGCAGGGGTGTTTCTCCAGAGAAAGTCACAGTGCTGAAGGAAGATGGGTGGGGAAGAGCAGAGGCTGCCCCAGTTATGTCTGAACCGTGCGTTGCTCTGTCATTGCATCTCTAGAGTAGGAAGGGTTGTGACACTTACTAGGAGATTAATTTCCTCCTGTTAGATATGGTGGCACACTATCTTCTACCCCCCAAATAATGGCAACGCTATAAATCAGAGTCAGCAAACACTTCTGTGAGGACCCACCCTAGCTGGCTCAGATCGTGGGCCAGACTCCCACAACTGCTCGGGTCTGCTCAGAAGCCCCAGCAAAGCTCTGTCCACTTCCTGGGGCTACCATAACAAAGTCATGCAGAGTGGCTTAAACATGAAACTACCAGGCATGGGGACACCCACCTGTAATCCTGGGACTTAGAAAGTTGAGGCAGGAGGATCATAAGCTTAGGGCCAGCCTGGGCTACATAGTGAAATCCTGTCTCAATATATCAGAAAGATAAAATTTCTTCCCAGTTCTAGAGGCTTCTGTACCAAACCACATGGTTGACCAGGCTCTTCCTCATCTTAAAGCCCCTGGGTAGAGCCTGTCTTATTCTCTCCAGGAAGTCCTTAGCATTCCTTTGCCTGTGACCATATCATTGCTAGCCCTGCCTTCTCTTGTAGCTAGCTTTTATGCATCCTGCCCAGTTCCGCAGCCACTTATAAAATAATCACTCTGAGGCTTACTATTACTTATGATTGTTTGACCAACTGCTTGGGTATATTACTAACTAGCTCTCACATTTAAATTCGCCCATTTCTATTAATCTGTGTATTGCCACATGACTGTGGCTTATTGGTAATGCTCTGGCATCTTACTCCTCTGGTGGCTACATGGAATCTCCCTGATTCCACCTTCTTTCTCTCAGTATCTCTGTTTGGATTTCCTGCCTGGCTCTATTCTGCCTGGCCATTGGCCAAATCAGCTTCTTTATTAACCAATGGTAATAAAACATATTCACAGCAAACAAAAGGGCATCCCACATCAGTCTCTTCCCAAGATGAAGTCATACTAGAATAGAGTGGGTCTTAAATCCAATGATTGACATCTTTCCCTGTTACTCATGGTCCTGGGTATTGAACCTAGGCCCTCATACATGTTAGGCAAATGCTCTCCCACTTTATTATATTCCAAGTCCTTTCTGTGGTTTTTCAAATTTTTGACACAAGCTCTCCATAAATTGTCCATGTTGGCCTTTAACCCACTGTGACTCAGGCAGGCCTTGAACTTGGTATTCTAGCTGGGATGACAGGGCTTTGCCACCGCATCTGGCATGGCTGGTTTTGTTGATTGTTTGTTTCTTGAGATGAGGTCTCACTCCAGCCCAGTAAGTGAGTTATATATACAATGTTCAGTCCATGTGTATTCGGCATATTAAGAGAAAATACTCTAATAACTGTCTTATCTTGATGAATTTAAAGTTTTATACCTAAACCATTTTTATCATAACTTGTATTACCATCTTAAACCTATATTTTTAGACCTCAAAACATTTCTTAGATAAACAGTTTAAGCTTTTATGTCTCTCAACCTGATACATTTTATACCTTTTTGTGAGTTAGTTTTTAATTGGTAACAAAGAAAAATGTAATTATATCTCATCTTCAACTCCATCAGAGACCCAAGAAGGATATAATATTACCTGAGTAAATGTGCAGAGCAAGCAACTTCCAAAACTATAAGAAATAACAGAAATAGCTGGCTCCTCTGTAAAACTGGGGCATCCATCTTTGGCCTACAGGCCTAAAATATCTCATACACTTTTTTGTGAAGCAGAAAGTTTGAAGACTGTCTTCCCTTGTCTTGGCAAAGTTCAGCAGTCACTTTCTTTTATGTCCTGCTTGTCCAGTTTGGACAGCATACTGTCAGCAGTCAAGGCAAGAGCAGTTTCTTGCCCACTGGCTAACTTTGCCACAATGAAAGCAAACTCCATATGTTGGGTTCTTTGATGCCCAACATCCTTTTTTTGAGGCAAATTGGTGACGCCAGGAGCAGATGTATCTTATTGTTATGAAAACCCTCAGGTTATTAAAACATCTTAAATGCCATATTCTGAAGGTCTCTGAAGTGTTTGAAGGCCACGTGTCTATCTAAAACAAAGATCTGTTTGACCTTGAAAACACGACTAACATGGCCTCAAATTTGATTGTTAGATGACTAATGACTAACCCGTCTTTCTTTATTATCCTAAATAGCTTTCAAGGACTAAAACTACATTACATTTAAAATGAGCTGCATAGGTATAATACCTTAAACAAGAATAGAAACATATATACAGTATAACTAAAATAACAAATTTGTATCAATATAAAAAATTCCTTACCAATGTGAAATATTTGAGACTAGTGGCTGTTCAAAAGTAGATCCAACAATCTACCATTCTAATCCCATCATTTCTATAATATATCCCCATATCTTTCCTTCAGAAAGAGATTCTTGAATCTTTGTTCAGCTTTTTTCCTGACTGTGACCAATAACAACTTGTAACCAATCCCCCACTAGATGATAAAAAACATCCATAACTCATCACTCTCTGTTCTCACACCCCACTCTATTTTTCTTCTAAACGTCATTAACCCCCTGCTACATGAAACAGTTGGCTCTCTACATCCTTGGATTCAACAAGCTGTGTGTTGAAAATGTTTAAAATTTCACCTGGGACTAGGGAGATGGGTAAAGTACTCGCTTCAAAATCATGAAGACTGGAGTTCAAATCTCCACAAACCCATAAAAAGCCAGGAACAGCAGCATCCATCTCAATTCAGTGCTCCTCCAGCAGAAGGAGAGAACTGGTGTCTGATGCTGTCCTCTGACCTCTACCCACTACACACACACACACACACACACACACACACACACACACACACACACACACACACACACACACGGGGGGGGTGTACTTTACATTGTTTGTAGCATCTATCGCAAGTCATCTAGATATGGTTTAAAGTCAGGGGTTACACACATACTCTGCCTTTGGGTTTTAGTAACTACAGGGGTCCTAAAAACTCCCCTCCAATACTGAGAGATGAGGAGTATGTGTCATCCTCTTGAGTACTCAGTGATGTGGAGTATGTGTTGTCTGTTCTGTGATTTACTCCTTTGTCCTTCTGAAAGATGCTACAGAAGCAGACCTATGTCTGCTCACTAATGTATCCCTGGCTGCCAGAACAGTGTCCAAGACATGGTAATCCCTGATAAATATGGTCGGGCATTTGCTTAATGGCAGGTTACATTCGGCAAGAAGCTTTGCTTAGCAATCTTCTTGTTTCGAGAACATCAGACTATACTTGCACACACCAAGGGTGTTATCATCTATGGGACCACCATGGTCCATTCTGGAACAAAGCACGCCGCTCTTGGCTGTATTTGCTGAGTGTTTCAGTTTCCTGTGTCTGCTGTGAGATCACCACACACCGGATGGCTGAAAACCACCCAGGTGTGTTCACTCGGTGCTGTGGTTTGCATATGAACTGACCACACAGGATAAGGTTGATCACTTGGTCTCCAGCTGGCAGTGCTGTCTAGGGAGGCTATGGAACCTTGGCATGGGAGGAATGACTGCAAGGGGAGAGGCATAGGGTGGGGGTGGAGGTGCCTTTGAGGGTTATGCCCTGTCCCCACCACACCAGAGCTCTCTGCTTCCTGGCCCACCTGGATGTGAACAAGTCTATCCCCATCCCCCATGCCTTCCCTACCATGGTAGACTGTGCCCCTGATAGACTCTAAGCCACAAGCCAAAATAAGCCCTTCCTTCCTGTATTGGTTACTTTTCTGTCGCTGTAACAAAATGCCATGGCAAAGGCAACATATGGAAGGAAAGGCTTATTAGGAACTCTGGCCCCTGAGGGATAAGAGTCCATCACCACTACAGCAGAGAGGTGTGGAAGAAGGCAGGTGTAGAGCGCTCACAGATAAGCACTGGGGAAACCAGGAATGTTAATCACACTGGGTTGTCTCCTCAATGGAGGAAATGTAAACCTGTTTTCCACCCAGAAGGCTAGGAGCCAATGTTATTAATGACCTGGTGAACTTTGCTATCTGTAGAGCCAGGCCCCACCCAGATCCCACAGAATGTTTACCCCAGAATGTTGTGTCTGGGGATAAACATTATCTTTAGCATTGTTTATCAGGCAACAGAACCCATCCTTAGGGGAGATGTCACATGTACTTTATAGCCTGCTGACCTTTACACTTTCTCCAGATCCTAGGCCAGTAAGCTATAAAACCCATCTTCATGGTAAAGGTCACGTCGTGTACTTTGCAAAAGAGTTTCAGTGTAAGCTCACCTTAAGCTTTATTGCGCACACGAGATTGGGGTAATTATTACTAGGAAACTTTTTTCAGAACTGTACTCGACTTAAATAATGTCTGAAATAAACTGGCCTGGTGTCAAACTCCTGAAGTTTGAACTAGCAGACAGTAAACTAAGTCATCCAGAACCAGGTTTCCTTCTTACCGCCTGTGGACGGGAGCTGGTATTTCCCTTCGGGCTGCGATACTTGCAGGGACCCCACAGGCAGGCATGGCAGCAGCTGTAGAGCTCCAACCAAGAGGCAGAGAGAGCACTGGGAATTATACAAGGCTTTTGAGACCTCAGTCTGCTCCCAGTGACATATTCTTCCAGCAAGGCTACACACCTCCAAAACCTACCTAAAAAGAGTCGCCAACTGGGGACCAAGTATTCCGATGCCTGAGAATATGTAAGGCATCTGGTTCAAACCACCACACTCACCATGGTCCCTTAAGTTGCTTGTTGGGCATTCTGTCACAGCAACAAGGACACAATGTCTGTGCTTCCTGTGCCCTGGGACGGAGTTCTGAAATCAAGGTGTCAGCAGAGCTGGGCCTGCTTCCAGAAAGAGGGTCCTTCCTGCCACTTCCAACTCCTGACGCTCCACTGTGCATATAAAACTCCAGTCCCTGCCTATGCTCACACATGGAACTCTCCTCTGGGACTCTGTCTCTTTTCCTGCTTCTTTCTTTTCTTTTCTTTCTTTACTGGTCTTTCAAGACACGGCTTCTTTGTAGCCCTGGCTGTCCTGGAACTCCCTCTGTAGACCAGGCTGGTCTCGAACTCACAGAGATCCAGCTGTCTTCTGCCTCCTGAGTGCTGGGATTAAAGATGTGCACCACCACTGCCCGGCTCCTTTCCTGTTTCTTATAAAAATTACTATTTTTTATTTTGTGCGTGCCTGGGTAATCCCCTGGACTTCATCAAGAGATGCTTAAGTTGTGAGTTTTTAACTCAAAGATCTTCAATTATATCTGCAAAAGTTACCGTCTTTTTCCAAATAAGGTAAGATCAAGGGTGGGCATGTCTTTTAGGAATGTGATGGCCAGTCTTCACTGTCACCTCATCTGCATTTATAATCACCAAGGAGACATAACTCTGTGTCTGTCTGTGAAGGCATTTCCAGGGAGGTTCAGCTGAAGAGGGAAGACCCACCCGGAGTATAGGCTGCACCCTCCTGTGGGCTGGTGTCCTAGACTGAAGAAAAAACAACAAACCAAGCGTGGGGAAAGAAGCCAGCCAAGTGCCAGCATTCGTTCTGTCTGCTACCCAGTCCACCCACACGAGAGCAAGCAGCCTCCTGCCACCACCATGCCTTCCCATCGTGATGGACTGTCCTCTCCAACAGTGAGCCCAAATCACCCGTTCCTCCTTTAACTTGCTTTTGGGGGGCATTTGGTCACAATGAGATGAGTAATGAATACATCGGCCACCTGTACTCACCCAGCTGTGCTGAGTGATGACAGGTTCCTGCAGTGTTCTCAGTACCTGTTTCTTCAGAGCATTTTCTCCAAAGGGCTTGGACTAGAGCCTCAGAGCTTGGAGCCTGGAGCATCTGCTATTGGTGTTGGACCAAATACAAATTCATCTGTTGTTTCCTTCACTCCATCCCTTCCTTCACCACCCACATCTGTGGGTTCTTAGGTGTGCCAGGCAGAAGGGAACTTGAAAGAAAATGAGACATCTTGAGGTTACAAAATAAAAAGGTACACATGGAGTAGGTGATTCCAGAAAATAACCAGTCCCTTAGACTCCAGATAATCAATCTTTTCATTAAAAATGTCTCCAGTAGAGCTGGCTCTGAAGGTGTAGGTGTGATGGAACAGACCCTGAGGACATGAAAACAGGAGAAATGTCCCCCTCCCCCTTGCTCATCACTGCAAGGGGTGAACTAGCCAGGGCAATGTTGGAGAGGTCACCCTGGAGGGGAAGACAGGGGAGAGATGGCGGGCTGACCAACCCTGCAATTACCCGAGTCCAGAACCAGGTTATGTGTTGACCCACCCACCCCTACATCTACCTCATCTGTGATCTGCTGGAGCGTGGGGTGGGGGTGGGGCAGTCCTGTGGACCCAGGGCTGCAGGATCTCCATGGCACAGGGCAGCAACAGGATGTCCAGGAAGAGTCCCAATGAGGGCCCAGCACTGATGGTGCAGCAGAGACCAGGGCCTGGAACCAGACCACGGATTCTTTGCGATGAACGCCTGAGTGTAAAAATGCATGGATAAAGGAGTTTACTGCATGGCTCACTGTGTCATACCGCAGCTTCCAGGACGAGACTCTCCTTTCCCTCCTTCCCCTCCCTTTTCTCCTCTTAAACTTTATTTTGTTTTATTTTGGGGATGGGTAGATGGGTGTGATCGGGAGACATGATGTAGAGACACAATGTGAAAGACACAAAGAATAAATGAAAAGAAAGTTAAAATAAATAGAGCAAGCAAAGTTTTTTTAAGTCTCTACTAATGTTCAATACATGATGAAGGGCACACCTGAAATCTTAACAGCCCAGCAGGGCTATGCACACATCCCTCTGTGTCCTGACAGCAGAAATGGGGAAGAGAAAGATGCGTCTGCTTTCCCACAGGAGGGCCAGCAGAGGCAGGCGACAGGTAGTCAGCTCGATGGACAGTCTGGCAGATCTGTGCCAGGTGCCTCCTTGGGGTGGCCCGTGCTGAGCAGCATCTCCTGCAATGCTCAGAGAGCATGCAGTGAGGCTGGTGCCATTCCTGTCCAGGGAAACTGAGGCTGAGAGAGGGTGACTTGTCCCAGGCCACACATCAGACAAGCCTGATTCCAGAGCAAGGTTCTCATCCTCAGGGCTCTACTCCCTGGCACAGCAAAGGAGCATTCTGGGAAGACAGGTTTTGGTCCATCTGCCTCACGATGGGATGGAGATCTCAACGGCAGAGTCTTTGCTGCTTTCATCTCAGTGCTCCTACAGCTTTTGCCACACTGGGTGCTTGGGGGCTTTATTGCCTGAATTCATGAATGAACAGGAGTGTGAGCAGCAGAAACTCAGAGATTCCAGCAAGGTGAGGGAAGCAAACATGGGAATGCTGTGGTCAGTGAGAACGTGGCATCTGAGGGAGAGGGTGGTGGACTGCCGTGTGGAAGGCTGCAGTTTTAAAGTGGGTGCTGTAGCTCCATCCACCAGTCATCCATTCTAGGCCTTCGTCCACGCCCACATTCTGTGGTGTGGGAACACCAGCTCTGCTGGTGTAACAGGCTTCAAAGACAGTGTCTTTCCGAAGCCCCTGCATGCAGCAGCGCTGACTCCGTAAGCAGCTCCCTGGTGGGACCTGGGCCAACAATTCCTTGGTACTCTACTGTGGGGCTTTGGAGCCTTCTGGAACCTTCATTCAGCATCTTTTCCTATATGCTTTCCAATGACTCTCAAACTATATGTGACAAGTGACACACTTTTTAAAAAAGTTATCCTTAGGGCTAGAGATGTGACTCAGTTGGTAGAACGTTTATCTAGCTTACATGAGGCACTGGGTTTGATCCCTAGCACCACACAAACCAGGAGTGGTGCAGTCTCATCATTCAAGATATGGAGTCAGGAGGATCAAAAGTTCAGGGGCATCTTTAGTTACACAGAGCATCCAAGGCTAGCCTGGAATACATGAGACCGTCTCAAAAATGAGTTTTTGTTCTGTCACTCACACCACAACAAAACCACCACACATACCCCACTCTGTCCCTGCAGAGGGAAGAGCCAGTTGGTGACATTTGTATGGCTGCCCCAGTGATGGTGAGTTAATACAGGTGGCTTAAGGCTCAGAGAAGCCAGTGAAAACAGGACCTGACACATAACACTACCAACAACTATCTACAAATGGATGAATGACCAAGTAGCTTGTCTTACAGTTTTATTGCTATGAAGAGACACCATGAACAGAGTAACTCTTATAAAGGAAGATATTTAATTGGGGCTGGCTTACAGTTCAGAGGTTTAGTCCATTATCATCATGGCAGAAAGCACGGCAGCTTGCAGGCAGACATGGTGGGTGCTGGAGAGTTAGCTGAAACTGGCAGACAGCAGAAAGAGACACAGGGACTAACTTGACTTTTTTTGAAACTTCAAATCCCACACCCAATGATACACTCCTTCCAGCAAGGCCACACCTACTCCAATAAGGCCACATCTCCTAATAGTGTCACTCCCTATGAGCCTATGGGGGCCATTTTCATTCAAACCAACCCAATTGTCTGAACAGGAGAGGGAAGCTCTGGGGAAGCAGGATTGAGAATTAAACATTAGCTTTAAACAACAGGCAAAAACCTTCCAGCCACAGAAACTACGTGATTCAGGAGGGAGAACGGAAGGCTGAAAATGGTGGGACCCAGCTGGCACAGAGCTACTGTGAGACCTCCAGCTTCTAGGACTCCGGGTTGAAAGAACAGCTGTTGCCTCTGTTCCCAGGATCCATCGAATTCCCCAAGGAGCCTGAGGTCATAGAATGAGTCTCTTCCTGGCAGCTCAGATTTGGGAAGGGGAGGGGCATGGGGGGGGGACATGGCAGGGGGGGGCATGGGATGCAAAGGCGTTTCCTGTTCCCTAGGAGGCAGACTACAAGTTACACTCACCTGCAAATGTTTCCTTGGAAAGGGAGCCCCAAGGAAGCTTTGCAGCAAACTGAGACTGTTCCTTACTGTCCACAGCTGCCTAGAGCTCAGAGCTCCCCCTCCCCCCTCCCATGCCAGTCCCTGGACAGATTCCCCACAGAGTGCTATATTGAAGCCAGGGTCCCGCCAAGTCTGGGCCGTTGGTTGGCACCTCGTGAAGGAAGTGTGCGGTTTGGGGCAGGAGTCGGGTGGCAGCCGAGTCTTTCCAACTGGACGCGCGAGTGGACTGAGTGGTCTTTAGAGGGGCCCTGCCTCAGAAACAAGGCAAGCGGCTAAGAATCCTGAGTGCAGATAGAGCCAGATGTATCTGGAGTGAACTCTGACCTGGTCTGAGACCAAAAGTTCCTTGGAGCAGCCCCCCGCTGGGCTGGCTTTGGAGGAACTGATAAGAGCCAGGATGGAGAGGGGCACCCTCTAGCGCAGAGCCCTGAAAAAGCTGCTTTGGCTTTTAGTGGGTCTGAAGAGTAGGGAGAACTCCGGGGTGATGAGACTGCAGAGTTAATTACTGGTGAGCAAGGTCATAACCCACATGTGCCACCCTGCCTGGCTAGGATGTCCTCAGTGCAGCCATCAGAAGAGTAACACAATGAGGACGCGGTCTGTCCATGACTGCCAGTAGAGGTGCACTAGCCCCCAGCTTGTTTTTCTAATGGCTCACCCACGGCATCTTGCTCCTACCATCTCTTTGCTCTGCCATCCACAGCTTGGCTCTCACCCCCGCTCAGGATGGCCACCATGGCTCTGGGTGGTCACATCCAACTACTGTAACAACCTTTAGAATACATACCAAGGAGGCCAGCGAGAGGGCTGAGAGAGTAACCATGGTTGCCACCAAACCCAATGACCTGAGTTCAATTCCTGGAATCTACATTGTAGAAGGAGAGAACCCATCCCCTCACCTTGTCCTCTGATTTCCATACTTTTGTGGCACTCAAAAGCCCCTCGCCCAACACACACACACACACACACACACACACACACACACACACACACACACACACACACACACACGATAAACAAACAGACAAATAAAATATGCTTGAGAAAGAAAGAGAGGAAACATACCTAGGAGCTGGGGAGATGACTCGGTGGGTAAGAGCAGTTACTACACAAACACGAGGGCCTGAGCTGGTCCCCAGCACCCGACACAGGCCTTCAATCCCACCGCTGTGTGGGGTGGAGACAGGAGGTTTGTGGGACTTGCTGGTCACCAGCCTCACTCCAGGTTTAGTGAGAGACTCTGTCTCAAGGGGATGAGGTGAGGAGTAGTTAACTAAGATAACCACTGTCCTCCTATAGCCTCCATGTGCACACATCAGTGTGTACTCTGTCCCTATGCCACATGAGAAATAATTAAAGGAAAGAAGGAAGGAAGGAAGGAAGGAAGGAAGGAAGGAAGGAAGGAAGGAAGAGGAAGAGAAAACCCAGCAACCTGCCACACCACACTGGAGGAGGGCCTGTCTTTCCTCTGGGGTCTGTTGAGAAACAGGAAATTCTTTCAGAGATTTCATGAATTAGTCATATGGTCACAAGCAACAGCAAAGGAGACTGAGAAGTATAGTAATCATCCTAGATGTCATGAATCCCATTGAAGTGTATTTTGTCATTATAAGAAATAATGAGAATAAATATAGAAAGACAACCCCAGGCTGTGCCACAGCAGGGGACCAACAGAATCCACTCACTCTCAGTCCTGTGTTTACTGTGACTCACACAGTTACTGAAAAATGCTTGCATTTACAAATAGATTGTAAGATCTCTTGTTTTAAATTTTTGATTTGTAAATTTTTTAGTTGAGGTGATTAAGAATACTTTTTTTTTAGACAGTCTTGCTATATAGCCCAGCTGGTGTGAACTTTCAAACTTTTGATCCTTCTGCCTCAGCCTCTAGCATGTGGGATTTTGGTTTTGGTTTTTCCAAACAGGGTTTCTCTGTGTAGCTTTGTAGACCAGGCTGGCCTCGAACTCAGGGGGATCAGCCTGCCTCTGCCTCCCAGGTGCTGGGATAAAAGGCATGTGCCACCACCGCCCGGCTTGGATTACAATATTTTTGAGAACAGGGACTGCCTTTTTGTTTTGTGTTGATAGTTTTCCACTTACAGATAGGATCTCATGCAGCCCAGACTGGCCTAGAACTTCTTGTCCTCCTGACTTCACCTCTAAGTGCTGGAATTATGGATGCACATACCATATCCATCAATCTCTCTCTTCCCTCTCCCTCCCTCTCTCCCTTCCTCTTGTGTTATTGAACTGTCTGTCTGTCTGTCTGTCTGTCTGCCCATCTGCCTGTCTGTCCATCCATCCACCCATCCATCCATTTCCTCACTCTGTAGCCTGAGACAGCCTAGTACTCTGTAAACCTTCCTCTCAGTCTTCCAAGTGCTGAGATCTCAGATGTGCACTCCTTCACCCGGCTCTCGTGTCTGCCTTACAGGCTCTCAACTGACCAATAGGAGGAATGGAGAGGTGGGGGGGAGGTAAGAGTCTTATCTCGGATATGGTCTGGATCAGTAAGTAGCTTTTCCCTAGAGAACATTTTGCCTGGTCTGCATTTTAGAGGCCAGTGCCATGAGTTATGCAGCCAACGTCAGTTAAAGGAGAGCTTTAGTCTGGCTAAGATGAAGAGCCAAGGGAAAACTAATGAGTCTGATGTAACTGAGTACCAATAAAGTGGCACTGTATGAGTCAAGGCCTTAAGAATACAATTAGAGACTAACTCATCTATCGGCTCCAGCTCTTTGACTTTGAATCATTTTATGGACACCAAGTTCCCACTGACATTGTCTGGTGATGTCATGGTGGGAATCCTGACAGCCATCAAATTTCTCACCCGAAGTCCAGCAGGGCCACAGAAATTCAGAAGCTACTGGGCCACAAAACCACAGAGCCACTGTGCACAAAGTCAGCAAGGTGAGCATGTCAGATACAAGACCCCCCTCTTCCCTGTCTGCTGGCAGCATCGTGGAGCGAGCCGGAAGCCAGCTGGAGTGTTTCCTCAATGGCACGCAAAGCTCTAATAGGTAGTTCCACATGATATAACTTGTCCAGCCCTTACATGCAGAACAGACTTGCAAAGCAGCGTCTGTCTTCATCTCTACTTTACAGGTGGGAAAACTGAGGCACAGGCAAGCTATGTTCACTGCTTGGGATCCTATAACCTGCATGGCAGAGCTGGGGTTTGAACCCAGGTCTTCCACACTTAAGCTTTCATCACCCTGTGCATTCCTTCAAGTTCGTTGTTTCCAGATTCCCTGCCTCCTGTTTTGATGACAGTTTTCATGGTCTGGCACAAAATAAGACATAGAAATTTCATAAGGTTCTGTTTACTGTGGAGTCATCTCACATGGCAGGGACATTTCAAAGCCAGCACTTAGAGAAAAGAAAACTGTCTTAAGTTCAAATTGCCTTGACTCTGTGGGCAGAGGAGTCTGTGTCACACACTCACCAGAACCACTGAACAGCCGGCTTCAGCCTTGTGTGTTCCATTATGTATCAATTTCACTTCTAAATTCCATGAACATGAATGGAATGCCGTGCGGTGCTGGAGGGTGACTAGGATGGGTGAATGGCGCAGAGAAGGAAGGAAGAAGACTGAAGACAAAATAGCCTAAACGAGATACAATGCTGAGCTCCAGGTGGCTGGGATACAGGACTGACAGTGTGGTGTGCTCAGTTTCTCTGGATGTTTGGGAGATTTCTAAATGTAATGTTGAGAGAGAAATAATACACCTAAGATTCTCTCTGGAAGCTGCTGGCATTCATTCTCTCATTGGCTACAGCTGTCAAATTCTCTAGTATCAAAAACAAATTCTCACTAGTTGGGCATCTGATGATCCCAAGGGACCAAGTGGTACGTGTAATTCACAGTTGCCCTGGAAGTGACGGAGCTCCCTTTCAGTGACAGAGCTCTCTCTCAGGGACGGAGCTCTCTCTAAGTGATGGAGCTCTCTTTCAGGAATGGAGCTCTCTCTTTCAGTGATGGAGCTCTCTCTTTCAGTGATGGAGCTCTCTTTCAGTGACGGAGCTCTCTCTCAGGGACGGAGCTCTCTCTAAGTGATGGAGCTCTCTTTCAGGAACGGAGCTCTCTCTTTCAGTGATGGAGCTCTCTCTTTCAGTGATGGAGCTCTCTTTCAGCGATGGAGCTCTCTTTCAGTGATGGAGCTCTCTCTCAGGGACGGAGCTCTATCTAAGTGATGGAGCTCTCTCTTTCAGTGATGGAGCTCTCTTGAAGAGGCAGGCCTAGTGGGAGGTCACCAAGCACACTGAGGATGGATTACTGCCTCTGCTCTGGAATGGGCCTTGTAATTTATCTTAAGCATAAACACACGCAGAGAGAGCAGAGGAGAAAGGGGGGATGGGTGAGAGAAAGAACAGACCACAGCCCATGTTAGAATCCACTGAGCGGTGAATGTCTCACAGTGAGAATGACTGGCACTGGAGTCCTCTGGCCCCCTGACCTGTCCCCACCTGCCATCTGCTGTCTGCTATCTGGTGGTACAACCTGTAAGAGGTGGGACCTTGACTTAGTACCCTTTTCTGTTGCTATGGTAAGATGCTCAGACAGAAGTAACTTAATGAAGGGTTTATTCAGACTCAGTTCTGGGGTTCAGTCTTTCACGGGGGAAGTCAATGCCTTCCCTGAGGCAGCTGAGGCAGCAGGTCACATGGCATCCTCACTGGAGACCACAGTCCTTGGCATGGTGTCACCTAAGGTTAAGGCAGGTCTTCCTGCCCAGTCTAGAAACTCACAGGCCAACTCAATCCAGAAAGACCCTCTCAGGCTCCTTTCCTAGGTGATTCAGGTCTGCCAAGTAAACCACCAATAATATACTACCACAGGCCCAGCAGAACAATTTAAGGCTATAAAATGGCCTGAATCCCTCCCCATTCCTCCCTTCTACCCCTCCATCCTCCCCACTCTCCTTCTTGACCACAAAGTAAACAGTTCAGGCCTGCCACATGCTCCCACTGTGATAGATGGCCACAGACCCAGAGCAACCGAAACCGTGAGCCAAAAGAAACACTCTCTCTTTCAGGTCTATTGTCTGGTGGACTCGAAGGCGACTAATACGTAATGATTTCCAGTTTTCTTCACTGTGTCCTGAAAACAACTTCCCACTGAGGCCAATGAGAGAAATGGGGTGATGTGCCCAAACCTTGGGGACAAGTCAGCCAGATACATAGGTTCCTGAGGGGTCCCCACAACTGTGATTTCTAGGTGTAGTGGATAGTTATACATCAACTTGACCCAAGCTAAAGTCATCTGAGAGGAGGAAACCTCAACTAAGAAAATGCCTCTGTAAGATAGGCCATAGGCCAGGTGGCGATGCACACCTTTAATCCCAGCACTCATAAGGCAGAGGCAGGCAAATCTCTATGGGTTTGAGGCCAGCCTGGACTAAGAGTTCCAGGACAGGCTCCAAAGCTACAGAGAAACCCTGTCTCAAAAATCAAAACAAAAAACAAAAGTGATTGGACTATAGGTAAGCCTGCAGGGTGTTTTTCTAATTGGTGGTCGATGAGGGAGGGACCAGCCCATTGTGAGTGGTGTCACCCCTCAGCTGGTGGTCCTGAGTGCTGTCAGAAAGCAAACTGAGCAAGCCACGAGGAGCAAGCCAGTAAGCAGCACCCCTCCCTCCATGGCTGCTGCATCAGCTCCTGCCTCCAGGTCCCTGCCCTGCTTGAATTCCTATCCTGACTTCCTTTGATGTTGGCCATGGAATTTTATCACAGCAATAGAAACCCTAACTATGACATCGGGAATTATTTCAAGGTACCTCACTAGTTTTGAGCCTCTGTCCACCCTGTCCCCACCCCGAGTGACCTGGGCCAAGTGCACAACTCTCACTTGTCTCCCGCATATGTTTTTCTCTAGAGTGCTTGAATCTGTTGCAATCCTGAATATTTTCACTGGAACAACTGTTTTACCCTGTCACAAACAGATGCTGCTTCCTCATCCTTCAGTACCAGCCTCTCTCATGATCATTCCTGAAGGCTTTGGCCTCTCTGTCTCCACCCACTGGCTGGCTGTGCTATGGGGTTAGTGGGAATCAGATGCCCACTGCCACAAGGTCAAGCTTGCTCATGGCCACTTAGGCTGCCTGGGACTCAAGTGCCTTGTCTGTCACTCCCAGCTCCAGCCATCAGCCTGAAAAATGCCAAGCTGTCTTTGTGCCCTCACACTTAAACACAGAGGCCCTGCAGGTTTCCTTCTTTGTGGAGGGCAGCTGTGAGGAAGAAGAGGCGCGTTTGGCTGTCTTTTTATAGTCCTCTGCAAAGGTCGGGCTTTGTTTTGCAGCTGAAAATGGCCCACACCATACTGTGTGCATAAAAGGGATGGATTATCAGCCTGCCTTCTCATCAGGCCTGTGCTGAGCACATAATCTGCCTTCTTTTTCTTGGACAAAACCACCTAAGGTTCAATTTGATGAGTTTTATTTCTGACCCTGCATGAAGGGTTGTCCCAACACCAGTCTCCTTTAGAAGGCAGTATTAGCCAGCTTTCCATGATAATCACAAAAATACCTGGGACAGACAGTTTACAAAGTCAAAAGGTTAATTCAGGCTCAAGGTTTTAGAGTTCCAGACTGTGGTAAGTTGGTCCTCATTCTTTTCAGGCCTGTGGGGAGGCACAGGGAGCATGGGAGGGCAGAAATGATCACCTGGGGCAGGTGGGTGATGGGGTGGTGTGCGGAAGTGAAAGGGAAGACGTGTAGGTGTGTGTGTGTGTGTATGTATGTGTGTACGTGTGTATGTCTGTGTGTGTATGTGTGTCTGTGTATGTGTGTGTATGTCTGTGTATGTGTGTATGTGTGTATGTGTGTATGTGTGTATGTGTGTATGTGCATGTGTGTGTATGTGTGTATGTCTGTGTGTGTGTCTGTATATGTGTGTGTGTCTGTGTATGTGTGTGTATGTCTGTGTATGTGTGTATGTGTGTATGTGTGTGTATGTGTGTATGTGTGTATGTGCATGTGTGTGTATGTGTGTATGTGTGTATGTGCATGTGTGTGTATGTGTGTATGTCTGTGTGTGTGTGTCTGTATATGTGTGTGTATGTGTGTATATCTGTGTGTGTATGTGTATGTCTGTATATGTGTGTGTATGTGTGTCTGTGTGTGTATGTGTATGTCTGTATATGTGTGTATGTGTGTCTGTGTGTGTATGTGTATGTCTGTATATGTGTGTATGTGTGTCTGTGTGTGTACATGTGTGTTTGTGTATGTGTGTCTGTGTGTGTACATGTGTGTTTGTGTATGTGTGTGTATATGTGTGTGTGTATATGTGTGTGTGTTTGTGTAGTCTCTAAGGACACACCCTCAAAGGCAGATAGCCTCCAACTAGGCTCCCTTAAAGGTCCCACTATGTCTGAAAACTAAACTGGTATGGAGTGAGCATTTGAGGACTTTTATCTAAACCCCAGTAGAGACCAGGAATGATACTTGCTTATCAGACATCTTACTTTAACTATATAAAGGTGTGCTACATTGGTTTATGCTGACTTAATTATGTAAAGATGTGTTGCTGTTTTAGCTTGTCTGCCTAAGGCACCTGACTAGCCTAATAAAAAGTCAAATGGTCAATAGCTAGGCAGTAGAGGGGTAGGTGGGGCTGTGTAGACAGAATAACTAGGAGGAGAAATCTAGGCTAGAGGAATGAGAGAGAATGAGGGAGACAGAGAGGGAGATGCCCAGGGCCAGAAGCCAGGCTACTGCCAGCCAGCCAAACAGGGAGTTAACAGGAAGTGAGACATACAGAATGAAAGAAAGGTAAAAAGCCCTGAGGCAAAATGTAGATAATGAGAAACATTAAAGCAAGAGCAAAGATAAGGCCAAGAGTTCATAACTAATAACAAGTCTCTGTGTCATGATTTGGGAGCTAGTTTGTGGCCCAAAAGAAATCCCAATACACCAATTTGTGTCATAAGCTGTATGAAATGGGTGTCTGATCTGCATGAGAAAGACATCACATGTAAACTGGCTTCAGCTACCCACAGCCATGCGGAGGAACAGAGAAGGCCAGCCTATGTGACCAGAGTTCCCTAAGTGGGACATCCTCGACCCCTGGAGGACATTGGCTCACTGACAGTCTGGCAGATGATTCCTTCAGTATTGTGACTAAGCATACACTGCCTGACACCTTCAGTGTGCCATCCTCTGTTACAGATTCTTGGAGTACAAACAGTTAACAAAATAAAGACCTCATTATCATTCAGATGAGGTTTCCAGTCTAGGAAATTATACATGAGCAATGAAATTTATTTCCCAAACTCAGATTTGATGAAGGGAAAGTGGTTGCAAGGATAATTGAATTGAGACAACAGACACAGATCACAAATGCCCCACACAAATCATAGTTAGTACATATGTGTATGTTGGTTTATAGACATGTGGATGCATGTACATGTGTGTGTGCATGAACATGTAATGCCCTAAGATACAATTACTCTTGCATTGCTGTGATAAAAAAAAAACCCACAAAGCAAACACCTGATAGAAACAATTCACAGAAGGCTTCTCCTGGCTCATGGTTGTGGAGAATCCGAGGTCAGACATGGTGGGTTCTGTCTGTGGTCCTGAGAGTATGAACTATAGGTTTCCATAGCACAGTGGGTCAGGAAGCAGCAAGGAAGGCCAGAGCCACAGCCAGGTACAGCTGCCAAAGGCCCAGGCAGGCTCCACCACCACAAGCTGGGAACTGAGAGTTTGACCCAAGAGCCTTTGAGGACATTTCAGATTTAGTGGTTGTTGGCACCCAAAAGTCACTCCCCTCTCATTGCCCCCTGGCTGCCACAGTGTGAACAACTCCTTTGTCACCTACTCCCTGTCACAGACCCCACAACAGTGGAGCCAGTCAGGTACAGAGTGAGCTCTCTGAGACCGGGCTAAAATTAACCTTTCCTCTATTTGATGGTTTCAAACGTTTTGTCACAGTGACTGAAAGACAACACCGGGGCCACCCCCTCCATCTTGCCTCTAATTGAGGCCTGATTTGGAGTAGTAGCTTTTTACAGGATGTCTTCTGTATGTTTCCTGTGGACACCATCGCACCCTTCAAACACTTAACATAGACAGCACATCCTTTCTCTCCATTCAAACACATAGATGCAGAATACATTTTAGGATCCCGGACTGTTGACAACATCCATGACTTTCTATGCCCTAATTTCACATTTAGTAACTCTCTAACTAATTCAAGGGCTTTCACAGTCATCTGATATATGGGTCTAATCATTGAAAAATGGAGTGATTCTGGAAGGGTGTGGGACAGTGACTTTCTGGGTTGAGAATGACCCTTCAAACCCTTTCTACCTGCCAAGGAAACAGAATTAAAAATCAATGCGAGGAGGTCATATTTCCACTTTGAAGATGAATTCACCCTAAGAGTGGGCTGCAGGCAGGGTCAGAGGTGAACTTGGCTTCTGGTCAGAGCAGTGGTTCTCAACCTTCCTAATGCTGTGACCCTTGAATATAGTTCCTCATGTGTGGTTACCCCCAGCCATAAAATTCTTCCTGCTACTGTTATGAATCATAATATAAATATTTTGGAGATAGAGGTTTGCCAAAGAAGTTATGCCCTAAAGGTTGAGAACTGCTGGGTTCGACAACCAGGCAGGTCTTTTCATTTCCAAGTCTGGGACTCCACCCGGCACAGAGCAGATGCTAACTATATGCTTTTGCATAAAAATTTGTTTTTCCTTACCCCAAACCAGTCACTTTCCTTGACTTCCTGTGTCTACCCTGTATTCCAATCCCATTCCTGGTCATTCTGCTGAGGCTCACATCTGACTCAGATTCCCTGTAAGGCATATGGTCACAGTTTCCAGGGACTCAGAACCTATAGAAAGGAGAGGAGATAAGAGGAACAGAGGGAGAGGGAGAAGAAAAAGAACAGGAAAGAGGAGAAGGAGCAAAGAATAGAAAGGAGAGAAGGAAAGAAGATATAGGAGAGAAAAAGAGAGAATGAGCACATGATAGGTAGGTAGATAGGCAGATAGATAGATAAATAGGTGATAGATGAATAAATAGATGACAGATGATAGGTAGATACATAAACAATAGATAGGTGATAGACAATAGATGAAATGAAAAGATATGTGATAGATGATGGATAGGAAATAGTTAGGTGATAGACAATAGATAGATGATTGATAGGTGATACAATAGATAGATGCATTGTTACACAGATGCATAAATACATAGATGCACAGATTGCTTTATTAGAAGGTCTCATGCAGCTGGGCGGTGGTGGCGCACGCCTTTAATCCCAGCACTCGGGAGGCAGAGGCAGGCGGATCTCTGTGAGTTCGAGGCTGGGCTGGACCGATAGCCTCCAAAACAATACAGAGAAACCCTGTCTCGTAAAAACCAAAAAAAAAAAAAAAAAAAAAAAAAAAAGAAGGTCTCATGCAGTTGCAGAGGCTCAGAAAGGTCTTCAGAAGCAGCTCATGGAGATCCAGTGTGGACAGCAGGCTTTAGAAGTAGGAGAGCCAATGTGACAAGACAGTCCCCCATTTACAATGCTTTGACTTGGAAACTTTTCACCTTGATGATGCTGCAGAAGCCACTCCCAGGGAGTTCTGTGTTTGGAGCAGTGAGTTGGGGTCTTTTCCCAGGCTGGTGAGATTTGGGGTGATTCTCTCTTGCAAGGCTGGGCACTGTCAGAGAGTGAAGCTCCCAGTCAGTCATGCAGCCATGAAGGGGCACACGGGACTCACTGTAAAGTACTGTGCTGTTAAGATGCTTGGGAAGTGAGGTGGATGAACAAACTTCCTTTCTTTTTGTAATTAATTATTCTCATTTCATGCGCATAGGTGTTTTGCCTGCATGTATGTCTGTGTGGGGTGTCAGATCCCCTGGAACTGGAGTTATAGATGGTTGTAAACTGCCATATGGGTGCTTGGAACTGAACATAGATTCTCTGGAAGAACAGACGGTGCTCTTAACTGCGGAGCTGTATCTCCAGCAATGAACACACTTTCTACATATGGTATTTTCAGCTTTTAGTGGGATGCTACTCCATCAGAAGTGGAAGAACATCCAAGATAAGTAAATGCTTTGATACTTTGAACCCCAAAGCCCACACAGACAGCTGGCCCAGGCCTCAGGAAGCCAGGCAGGTGGCATGCTCTCTTATTCAGAATTCGTGTTCTCTGATTGGTGGGGTAAGGCCTGCCTGCTGTGCTCAGCTCACCCATTCACACTGCTTAGTCGTATCCAGAAATTCACTCCTAGGAACATACATGCATTGACCAAATTATCTTGGCACTTCATGACCTACTCAATTTGACATATAAAATGAACCATTCCATTGGGCTGAAGAGTAGCTTTCTATAAAGTCAAACCCTTGGAAGGAAGGGGAAGCACACTCAAGAGATGAGATCTGAAGTAGGTGAGAACCAAAGGAGGTGAGACCTGGAGGGAGGTGAGACCTGGAGGGAGGTGAGACCTCAAGGAGGTGAGACCTCAAGGAGGTGAGAACCAAAGAAGGTGAGACCTTGAGGGAGATGAGACCTGAAGGAGGTGAGGCTAGAAGGAAGTAAGAACCAAAGGAAGTGATACCTGGAAGAGGGTGAGACTTGGAGGGAGGTGAGACCTGGAGGGAGGTGATAACTGAAAGGAAGTGAAGCCTGAAGGGAGGTGAGATCTGAAGGGAGGTGTATAAGAATTAGGGCTCAGATGGAAAAGTATTCTGACACTCCAGAGCCAAAGAGTACTAAGTGTTACAGCTCAGATGGAAAAGTATTCTGACACTCCAGAGCCAAAGAGTACTAAGTGTTACAGCTCAGATGGAAAAGTATTCTGGCACTCTAGCCAAAGAATACCAGAGGTCTTAGCAAACATAACTTCTTACAGCCCAGCTCCAGAGAAAGGCTTCCCCAGTGTAACAGCTGCAGCTGGAGAGAGTTTCCCCAGGGAGGTTTTACAGTTTGGCTCTGGTTCTAGGGTAACAACTTTGCTGAGTTAGGGGGAAATTTGCCCAGTGAAAGTGTTACAACCTTGCTCTGCTCTGGCTCTGGTGAAAAGTTGTTACTTCTCTCCTCTGCTCCATTCCAGCAAAGGAAGGTCTCACTGAAACCTCATTCAAGAACTTACTGGGAGGGAAGAATCCAGGAGAGTGGCTACCTCTGCCAGGGTTGAAGAAGACAGTCACAGGGTTCATACAGGGTTCCTTAGGGGCAGAGTTTTTCCAGGGAAAAGATTTCCAGGGTGGGGATTGTTCAGATTTCAGTCCCTGAGCTCAGACTGCTATCTCATGCTCAGGGATTGGTAGGTTTCCTGCTCAGAGTCAGGGGGAGATTTGACTCTGGTTTCAGGGCCAAAGTGTGTTTCATTCACTGGTCCTTTTTAGCCTCTTGGCTCTTGTTTTAGGGCCAGAGTGTTTTTCTTTCACTGGCTCTGATTTCAGGTACGAAGTGTGTTTCTTTGGCACTGGTTTCAGGGTTAGGGTGCATTTCTTTGGTTCTGGTTGCAGGGCCAAAGTGTGTTTCTTCGGTTCTGCTCAAGTTGTGTTTCTTTGGCTCTACTCAGGGTGTGTTTCTTTGTCTGGCCCTTTTTCCCTACAAAGTGAGACCTGAAGGAGGTAAGAATCAAAGGAGGTGAGACCTGAAGGAGGTGAGATCTGGACAGAAGGGAAGAGTGGAGGTATGAAAGAAAATAAAGGAGTGAGGATAGAAGAGAGAAAGAAGACAGTGAAGAATGGTGAATTTAGGACCCTCCGCTGTGAACATTAATTTCTATTGTCAACGGGTGTTTCCAGAGAGAAGTTAAACTAAATCATGAGGGCTCCGGTCTAATCCATGATGGAGTAATTATCCTTATGGATTAATCCCCTGATGGACTCAGGATAGGATGACATTGTGGAGGAGGTGGAAGGTAGGATGCGGGATCTAGCTGGAGGAAGGAGGTCTCTGGGGGAGGGGTGAGTTGGGAGTTATATGTTGCCCTAGCTCCTTCTGCTTCCTGATCATCGTGATGTGAACTGCTCAACACTCCCTACCCCTATAATGGACTGACAGTCCTGACACTGTGAGCCAGAATAAGCCAGTCCTCCCTTAGTGTGCACACTAACACACACAGATGGAGCCGTACCTGAACAAAGGGGCCTCTGGGTTCTTCCTTTAGTAGAGCTCTTAACTTCCTACTGGCACAAAGGTCAGATTTCTGTGGCCCTTCTAAATGGTATATGTGAATTTACAGTCTTAAATTATTTTATTTCACAGCCTTAGAACAAGGTATACCCTTGACTTAATTGTTCTTTTAATGGCCATGTGGCCTTATTTAAACACACACACACACAGCATTATCAAGTAAGCATATGGGAGGCTGTATCTCAACATAATTTCTCATCATTGGGAAGAAACAACTTGGGAGTTAGGCTCTGAAAATACCAAACAAAAGCTGCCCCTCCCCCAGCAGAAAGGAGCACAGGGGAGCCTCCCAGCCAGACTACTTAACCATTGTCTCCACCTGGTGAAGACACAGGGCTCCGAATGTGTTTCTAGCTGCTGAAGCCTCAAAAGGGCTGGAGAAAAATTACAGAAACAGGTCCTTTCTTAGCAGAAAACAGTGGGGAAAGTAGGACAGTGGAAATCTCGCCTCAGCCAAGAAAGCAGAGGGCCCTGGAATTAGTCTTTATTTCCCTACCTGGCCTGCACCTCCTAGCTCCCACATGGGGTTTTAAAACATATTCATCAGAGGCCTGGTCTGGGAGCCTCTGCTTCAGTAGGCAGAGGAGAGCATCTGTATCATTTGTCTTAAGTTGATTCTGATATGCTGGCTTAGTTAAAAACCAAAGACGAAGTATTTGAAATTCTTTGTAACCCTAGAAAGATGACTGGACTTAAAGATAGATACGCTGGTTAATATTGTCAGTAACTTCCAGAATCCCAGGAGACAAGGCTCTGGGCATTCGTGTGTGGTTATCGGTGCTTCTAGACTGGTTAGCCTCTGGGCATGCTTAGGAGGGAGTGTCTAGGCTGAGGTGGAAGGACCTCCCTTTACTGTGGGCACCGGTCCATGGGTTGGTGTCCTGCTTACTAAGCAGGGTGAGCAGCAAGCGGCAGCTCTCCATACTGGCTCCTGCTGGATGTGACCAGTTACCTCCAGCTCCCACTGCCAGGCCTTCCCCACCATGATGGAGTATGTCCTCTAACTAGGAGTCAAAAGAAACCCGTTCTCCCTGATGTTGCTTCTGTCAGGGTAATTTTTATCACCACAACAGAGAAAGAACCTAAGACAGACAGCAACACGAAGAATTGAGAAATTCTCAAAAACAAAACAAAAACAAACAGCAGCCAAAAAGAAAAAAAAATCAAAAGCTTTAGGAAGAAAAAAGTTAAGACAGGATTGTGGGGTTGGTACGTTTGACCACCCTGGGCTTGGAATTGGACTCTCATGGGCCAGAGGCCTGACTGGCCATCTCCTTCCCTCACACTCTCACAGGAAGTTCCCGGGTGCAGAGTAGGGTCATTCTGACTTGCCGCTATTTGTGCCCTCCATTTTGGGTCCACCTATTTGTTTACCTTAGATTTCTTTACAGATGTGGGAGGTGAGGAGGCAAGTAACAAACAGGTTAGGTGCAGAGAGGAGTGGGGGCGGGGGCGGGGAGGGGGAGGGGGGCGGACGGACAGGGAAGATGAGGATTTCAGGTAAGGTATAAGGAGCGGCAGTGGGCAGCGAGACCGAGAGGCAGGGGTGTGCAGAGAGCAGGAGCCATCGGGTGCAGCTTTGGCGCTGGAACTTGGTACTGCACAGGGAATCCCAGGACAGGGACTAACTGGCCGCTCCTGTATTTTCATCTCTATCTCTTTTCTGAAAAAGCAAATGAATCCACCAGTACAGGACACCCAAGCTATGTGGGCAGCGCCGCCTGGACACGCCAGGTCACCCTCCCATCTGCCAAGGCTCAGGTATGGCATTCGGGGATGCTCTCCTTTTGCAGCAGAGATCAAAGGATGCGATTGCCAGGGCCAAGTTATCCCCCTTGTGGCAGTTCCCTGCCTCTCCCAGGTGCCTTTACCCAAGCCATCTGGAACCTCCTGCCGGTGCGCGCGCGCCCTCTGGAGGCCAGCGGCGTGGCGGGCTGTTCCTGGGGAGGTGTCCAGGCGTGGTCCTGAGGGGCAAAGGGCCCTTAAGCTGCAGATAGCCCTGGGGAGCACTGAAGACCTGCTGTAACAGGCAGCCTTTATGTGTTTACTCATTGACTTCACTTTCCCCGAGCAGGCTAGGTCGTGCTTCCTTTCCCCTAAACCAAGGATCAAGCCATGTCATGGAGGTGTTTGCGGGGTTCTGGGGTGAGGCTCAAAGAGTGGGTCTCCAACAGCGACCATAGGAGCTGGACATGTAGTTCCGTAGCTCCCACAGCAAGACCACCAGCAGTCACCAACAAAACCCCACCTTGAGCTACAAGTTCACATGGTCCTCTGAAGCAACAAGCGGGCCAGGAAGAAGAGAAGTTCCCAGAGAGCCGGTGGTGGCACTGTCAGCCTCCACCCAGATCCGTACCATCATTTCACCCAAGTCAAGTGTGGTTTACCAAGAAATCATGGGAACATGGGCAACTTATAGGTCGCTGCACCAATGAGAAAAGTCTCTTCTGAAGTAACCATTAACCAGGAAAGGTAAGCACAACCAAACAGAAACTACCAAGGAACCTGTGGAGCTCCGGACACCACACTTGGCCAGGATGTAGATTCTGACAGAGGTGAGAGACACCCCAAACTGCATGTGCCATCTCCTCTCAGCGTGGTTTCACTGCTGTTTAGAATGAGGAGGGAATCGGGGGCACACAGAGAACCCTAGCTCAGCTGCCTGTGGACTCACAGAGCTTGCAGGGACAGCTCCGTCATCATCTCGGCATCAGCTATGGATTCTGTCCAACTTTAAATCGTATTTCCTTGAAAGGTCAGAGTGGTAAAGAACAGGAAAGACAAGGGAACACTGTGACTATGTGAGGACACGCTACAATGGATTAATGACAAGAGGGGGAGTCAGAACCTTCCTAGCCTCGTTCTGGAAGCTCTCGGAAGTATCAAGCACCAGCCCTTCATTTTGAAGGGGAGGCTAAACAGAGACTGACTGTAAAAATCCCTTCATATGACTCAGACATCTGGCTTAACAGTGCTGATAAAGGCCAGGGCTGGCACTGGAATCTCAGAAGACATCTCCACACCTCTGCCCTGCACTGGAGAAGCAGACATCAGAGGACTTTTGGAGCCACATGGCCTGCGTGGGCTTCCAGGTCCAGTGGGAGACCTTTCTCACAGAATGAGGCAGTGACCGAGAAACAGCCACCATTGACCTCTTGCCTCTCCAAGCACCCACACCCACCCACAAACACATAACCCATGAGGTCTCTGTTAATGGCCTGCATTGAAACTTGTGTTCAAATACAGCATAGAACTGCATAATTTTATTTTTATTTCTATGGCAGAAAATCTACACCGTTGAGCTCAGTGTCCGCAGGTTTAACTATATGCACAAGCTTGAACAACAGGCACCACCAATTCCAGAACATTCTTATGACCCCAAGCAACTGATATCTATTGGGAGTTACTTCTTTCCTCCCATCCCCCACTCCAGCCCCAAGCACCCACCAATTTCCCCTCTGTCTGTGTGACTGGCCTGTTCTGGACATGTCATATAAATGAAGTCATAAGTGGCCTTTGGATCTGGCTTCATTCACTGACCAAATGTTGGAAATTGTAGGAAAACATTAATGTAGCATTGCCACTTGGACCAGTTTTAAGCAAACAGTTCAGGGTGTTGACACCAGCATCCCCTCCAGGACTCTCCACTTTCTTGTCGCCAAATATGCTTTAAGGTTCACCCATGTTACAGCAGGGACTGTGGTACGTCATTTCTTTGATGACTGAGTGATACTCCATTTTCTGTAGAGACCTATCTTATTCAGTTATCAACTCATAGGCATTTGGGTTAGGTATTATGCCGATATGGACATCCATGTACAAGTATGTGAACATGTATGTTTTCATTTCTGTTGACTTAATCTGGGGTATGTGAACTATGTGACTGAGGGACTGCCAGACTGCTTCCCTAAGCAGCTGCACCAGTGACCTCATGACTATCGGTACCTGAGGGTTGCAGTTTCTCCGCATCCTCACCAGTGCTCCCTATTGATTTCCCTCATGACTAAAGATCGCAAACATCCTCTTGTTGATCATCCACACAGCCATATCTCTGGAGAAATGCCTATCCTGTGCCTGTTTTTCAACTGATCTACTTTTTATTGAGTAGTAGGTATTTTTGTGTATTCATTTTGGGGGAAGGGATTTCATGACAAGAGTTTCTCTACATAGGCCTGGCTGTTCTAGAACTTGCTCTGTAGATCAGGTTGGCCTTGAACTCAGAGATGGGCTTGTCTCTGCCTCTTGAGTGCTGGAATTAAATGCATGTGCCACCATACCTAGCTTCTAGAAGCAAGTGTCTTATCAGATAATAATTTGCAAACTCCTTTCATCTATAATTTTTCAGTGTCTTGACCTTTATGGCATAGGTTTTTAGTTTTGATGGTGCTCAGTGACTTGGATTTCATTGTTTTGTGGTAGGATTCAAACCCAGAGCCTGGCATACATTAGGCAAGTGTTACCCCCAGCCCTCTGGTCTTCCCTTTGCACTTGTGCTTCTGACGTCATAGCTAAGAAAGATGGCTTGACTCAAGGACACACATACAGGCATATTTTCTTCTCAGAGCCTTGTGTTTGGACACCACCAGACGGTCCATAAGCTTTTCTGTGGAACATTTCCTTGATTGATGACTGATGCGTGGGGGGGGCTGGGGGGTCCATTGCAGGTGGTGCCACCCCTGGGCTGATGGTCGTCCTGGGTTGTATAAGAAAGCAGGCTGAGCAAACCATGAGGAACAAGTCAGTAAGTGGTGTTCATCCATGGCCTTTTCATCAGCTCCTGCCTCCCGGTTCTCACCTTGAGTTCTCTTAAAGATGGACTGTGATTAGGATGTGAAAGCCAAATCAACCCTTCCCCCTCATCAGGTTGCTTTTGGTTGTGTTTTATTGCAGCAGGAGAAAGTAAACTAAAACGCATGTAGATTTTTAGTGTATTGTAGCTTGATTTTCATATATGCTGTAAAGGTCAAACTTTTTGCTTTGAGACAAAATCACTATGTGGCCCTTGACTGGCCAGCACTTACCATGTGACCAGGCTGACCTCAAACTCACATGGATCCATCCGCCTCTGCCTCCTGAGTGCTGGGATTAAATGTGTGCACCACTGCATCTGGCTTCAAATTCATTCTTTACATGTGGAAGTCCAGCTGGTACGTTTAAAACCATTAGCAAAAGCACAGGAAAACGGCCTGTTGGACCCTGGTGACATGAATCTCCACTGAATCTTTGCTGAGAGACACATAGGAGTGTCCAGTAAGCAGTTATTTGAAAGTACCCTTTACCACAGAAGAGCTAGTTCTTCATTCAGTCCCATCCAATGTTCACTGAGCACCTGTTCTGCAAGACTCAAAGATCTGGATCTCAGAGTCAGATACCATAAAGGTCTTACACAGCGCATTATCCAGGACCCCCCCCCCCCAGCCTGGTGGGGTTGGTCTTGTGAAGTCCCAGTTAGTGAAGCTCTCTCTGGAAGTGTCTATGAGAGCATTTCAGGGACATCAGACTAGGAGGGTTAATCCTCTGATGGGGCCATACCATGACCATACTGAGGATGTGGAAAAGTAGGAGGCAGGTCCTTGATGGAAGAAGTAACTCGCTGAGGTGTGTGCTTGGACTATGTCTTCTCACTACCTGTCCAGGTTCCCTCTCTGGGCTTCCTGTCCAAAGTGGAGACACTTCCTTTGTCCACCACAGCACATGGGCCAAGCAACAGTAGTCTGAAAACACCAGCTAGAACCTTCAATTTATTATCACAGAGATTTTGGTTGCAGAGACAGAAACTGGCTACTACAGTGGGCTTCTTGAAGGGGGATGATGGAGTTTGAACTTGAATAGGTGTGGTGAAGGATTTGACAGCCACTGTCTTGGGGGAAACACACTGTAGGCAGAGGGCATAGCCACTGCAAGGAGTATCAGACGGGTCTGTGCCTGGCATTTGTGCAACATGCAGGAGGCCAATGCTGAAACAGAGGTAGGGATGGACCGCAGAAGGCCCGGTCACCTGGAATCTGGTTTGATACCATGGAGACTACAAAAGAGCTGGAACAAGTCAGTCGGAGTGGAGGTTTCTGAGCTGCACTGTAACCTGAGCTGGCTTACTGCTGCTCATCAGGACACTGCCAGGTGAAAATGGATTCTGGGAGAACAAGAGCATGAAAGAAGCATCTGGAACCATCTAGACGAAGGAGGGGAGTGAGTGGTTGCATTCCAATTGCAACATGAAAGGTGCTAAAAGGGTTTTCACATAGAGATATCACATCCTTGACAACTAGACAGAGGTGACAGAGGCAGAGTCGGGGGTGACTGTGGTAACCTGGGCCCAGAAGATTGACATCACTATTATTTACCATGGAGCCCACCGGGGAAGCAGACTTGGGAATACAGGGAGGCAAGGGTTCAGTTCGGGGCAATTCAGCCTGAAAACTTTTTCCAACTTCCAAATGGAGGCACTGGATAGACAGCTGGAAAATGGAAGGCCAGGACAAATACTCACAATTAGACAGCAGAAGTGAGAGGGTTATACAGGAGGCCAAGGGTGCACCTGGCGCTTGTGGCATTAAGAGACAGGGGTGTAAAGAGCAAGCCAGGACAGAGCTCAGAGTGGTTTGCGAGTCTATTTTCATAGTTCATCAACTGCCTGAAAACATTACCCTTAGTATGTCTTCAGCTTCCCCTCCCCTCCCTCCCACCAGTTACTGTATACTAGGACAACTGATCTTACACAGGAGAGAAAGAAAATGGCCACTAATGAAACAGTGTAGACACAGCAGCAACCTGAGCTCGGCTTTGTCAGCTACACCAAACTATATATACTACAGACTTCTGATGGTAACCCACCACAGAAGAGTCTGCAGCCATCTTTACCTTCTTCTCATGCTTAATGCATTGCTACTACCTGGTCACAAAGTCAAAATGACTTTCGTTGCTTTTCTTTAATTTTATCTTTATTCATGTGTATGTGTGTTCTGATCTTAAACATAAGAAGAGGGTGTTTGATCCCCTGGAGCTGGAGGTACAGATGGTTGTGAGCTGCCCGGTATGGGTGTGGGAACTGAACTGAGGTCCTCTGGAAGAGCAGCAAGTGCTCTTAACTGCTAAGCCATCTCTCCAGCCCCTTGTTTTGTTTTCTTGATACAGGATCTCACTATGGTCCCTACCTTGCTCTAAATTTGTAATTCTCCTGCCTCAGCCTCCCAAGTACTAACTCCACTGAACTGCAGAAAAGGGGTTGCAGAATGTTGGTGGAAACTACCTGGTGTCCACTGTCCTCCAAAGCCAGAGCCACCACAGCAAGCCCCATCCCACCATGGGGTGCTGATGAGGGGAAGCTACGATGGGAATCCACTGGGGCCAGCCTAACTAAGCCAAACGTTTTGGTCTACAAACTTCTTTTTGTTTCTTGCTGCATTGCTCAGGCTGACCTCTGACTCCCGCCTCAGTCTCCAGGAAGCTCCAGAGGACTCTGCTGTGATGGAGGGTGCTGATCTTTTTACTGCCGTTTTGGTTTTGGTTTTTGACAGAGTCCGATATGTAGCCTTGTAGACCAGACTGGCCTCCAGCTCGCAGAGACCTACTTCCCTCTGCTTCCCATGTGCCAGGATTACAGGTGTGCACCACCACACTGTGCACACTCAGTTGGATCTTGTTTTTCAATATATTTTGAAATTTAAAAAAATTATAAAATAATTCACAAAAGTGCTAAGTTTTAGTCAAGAGAGTTTATTTGGGGGCAGCAGACCTCATGGAAATTATTATAAGTCAATTTTCAAATAATCCACAAGTCCGTATTTTACTGTGTTGTTTGTTTGATGAGGCAGGGTGTCATGTATGCTGTCCTCGAACTTGACTTGTGCTGAGGATAACCTTGGACTCCTGCTGCTCTTCTTGTCTCCACCTCCTAAGTGCTGGGATTATAGGCCTGCACCACCATGCCTAACTTAAGTGTATTCTTTTGATTGGGGTAATGCTGTCCTATCTTAGTCTATGTGGGCTGCTATTAAAATATAGTCAGCTGGGGAGCTTATGAACAGTAAAAACTTCTTGTTTTCAGTCCTGGAGGCTGTGAAGTCCACGATCAAGGTATCAACAGGCTGGTGTCCAGTGAGTCCTGTATCCCCATAGACAGCAGCTTTTGTGGCATGACATGGAAGAGACTGAGTCTCCTTCAGGCCTCACTTTTATAAGGACACTAATCCCACTCCTCAGGGCTCTGCTCCCTTAGCTAACCACCTCCCAGTCTCCTCTCCCTTACAGTACCCCCTCTCAGGTGAGGGATTCAACCACTAACTTCTAACACCATCAGCTCTGGGTGAAGGGTTTCCAGAGACTTAATTATTCCGACCCCAGTGCTTTGTCACACCATGCAGAATTCAGAAGATGCAGTCACTTCCTAGGTGGACTTCCCAGTCTTGCTTAGCCCACTTTAAACGTCCTCATGTTTTAAATGACATTTTGTTAACTGCGATCTTAATTTATTTTCCTCTTAAAGATCCATGCAGGAGCTGGAGAGATGGCTCAGGGGTTAAGAGCACCTGCCACTAAGCAAAGGACCTGAGTTTGGGTCCCAGTTCACAACTGCCTGTAACTCCACCACCAAGAGATCGGTCCCAACACTCTCTTCTGGCCTCTACAGACACCAAAACAAATGTACACACACACAAATAAAAATAAAATAAATATTAAGAAAAGATTGCTACTAACTAATGAATGATGCATTCTTGATGTCTCAGGCCGAAATTAACTCAAGATTGAAGGAAGACCAGCTGCATGCCCCATAAGGTAGACAGAGTTGGTTGGCTGCCACCCTCACAGCAGAAGAAAAGCCAGGAAACCAGTGCCAAAGAGGTTTTTGGATTGTTGTTGTTATTGTTTGTTTTTTGAGAAAGGGTTCTCTGTGTAGTAGCTGCCCTGGAACTCGATCTGTAGAACAGGCTGGCCTCAAGCTCAGAGATCTGCCTGCCTCTGCCTCCAGAGTGCCAGGATTAAAGGCGTGTGCCACCACGCCCAGCTGCCAGAGAGTTTTATTAGTGAGAAACAATGACAAAAAAACCCAACGACCACCTCTTGTAGTTTATTTAAAAAAAAAACACACACACACACAGTGATAATTGTACAGTTCTTCCTCTGCAACAGCCACTCCCTAAGTGACCATTTTTTCTAGAAATGGATCAACAGCCACACTTTAAAACCTCTCTGATAAATATATTGCTGCACTGCATCCAGCCTGGATAGCCCTCTTCAACAAGGTATATGCTGGAGCCTGTGGAGAACAAAAGGCTGGGATGTAGCTGGGTGGGACAGTGCTTGTCTAGCGTGCATAGCACCCTGAGCTTGGTCTACAGTACTTGGTGGTGTGGGGGGCGGGGAGATAGGCAAACAGAGCAAGAGGCTTGTTCAGCAGTGGAGTGCTTGCCTAGCAAGGCCCTGGGTTCAACCCTAGCACCTAAACAACCAGCAACCAAACCACATGTGGTGTATCTGTGTTAGATGTCAAACTTAGACTCACTGGTAGGGCAGGGTTTTGGCTCCTCTGGATAGGAAACAGGATCTGAGGAATCATTTCATTTGAAACAAAAGCCATTCAGACTGCTAGAAGCATCTCTGGCCACTGGATCCCTAGGCTGTTTCTTGGGATGATAACAGAGTAGGACACAAGAACCTCACTCTGGACCAAGGCTGAGCTTGAGTGCTTTCTGTCAAGTAGCTGGCTCCCTGCCTTTTGACCTTTACTTCCAAAACTCTCTTTCTGGGAACAGAAAATTTTGGTCCCTCCACCTTTAAAACAGTCCCCAAATATCACCAGCAACAGTCTGTCCCTACCAACTCCGCATCGTGGTCCAGGCCGGTGTCATGGTGCTCAAGCTCCTCGTCTCGAAACTTCTTGATAACCTGAGAAGGAAAAGGAATTCAAGTGGAAGTAAGTCAGCACTCTAGGTCACCTGCTGCTCATCACAGTCTAGAGGTGAGGTGCACGTGCTTTTCCTATGAAAGGCCAGCGATCACTCTGCCGTTCCTGTGGGGACAGCAGCCTTGCAAGAGTAAACCATGGGTGTGGCTCCAATAAGACTTGTTTATGAAACAAGCTTGGCCAGCAGGCTGGTGACTGCCAACAGTTGGTTTAGGTTTTTAAAAACTTAGAGTTGTGGCCTATCTTGGACACTGTTCTACTGCTGTGAAGAGACACTCTTGTGAAAGAAAGCATTTAATTGGAGGCTGGCTTACAGTTTCAGAGGTTCCTCCATTATCAGCATGGCAGGGAGCATGGCGACACCTAGGGTGCTGAAGGAGTAGCTGAGAGCTATATCCTGATCTGCAGGCCAAGAGAGAGACTCTGGGCCTGGCTTGAACTTTTGAAATCTTAAAGTCCACTGCCAGCTAAACACTTCCTCCAACAAGGTTACATCTCCTAATCCTCCTAATCCTACTCAAATAATGCCACTGCCTGATGAGCATTCAAATATATGAGCCTGTGAGAGCCATTCTCATTCACACCACCACATAGCCAAATACAGTGATGCACACTTACAACTCCAGCACTTGGAAGGCAGAAGCAAAACAAACAAAATTCAAACAAAAAAACTACTGGGGATAGAGGGATGGTGCTGAGGCAGGGGGATCCCTTGTACCCACTGATCCAAGACCAGCCTGGGCTAATTTTCCAGTAGAAAATTACCTGAGGTACTCCAGCATTTCAGTCACTCATTTTTTAAATTTTATTTTTGAAATTATAATTTAATTACAGCATCTCTCCCTTCCCTTTACCACCTCCAAGCCTTCCCATATGCCCCTCCCCAATGTTCTCCTTCAAATTTATGGCCTCTTCTTTCACTAATTGTTATTGCATGTATATATGTGCTTGTATGTACATATTTAAATATAACCTGCTGGGTCTACATAATGCTACCTGTATGCATGTTTCCAGGCCTGACCTTTTGGCACCAGACAACCGATGTGTGTGCTCTTCCCTAGAGAAGGCCACCTCTCTTGTCTCAGCTTCCCTCCATTGCCTATGGTTCTGTGTAGATTGAGGCCTCATGGACTTTTCTCTGTCCAGCTTAGCATGTTAGCTGGTATCTTCTGTGTACAGCCCATGTGTTGAGTCACAGACGTGCAGAGGACACACAGACACAGACTCAGGAAACATCAGTTCTGGGCTTCCCTGTGCCGGAGCCCTGTGGCCTCTCTGTCTCATCTAGATGAGGACTCACTCTCCCCCCCCCCCTCCCCAGTCTTGCCTCCCTAGCACCCTTACCTCTTTCTCCTCACTACCTGTCACCTGCCCTTTCTCCCCTCAAGCACAGCACAGTCAGTCACCTGCAGCAGCTCCTCATACTTCTCAGGGTCCTCCTCCATCAGCGTGCGGATCTGGTTGTTGTAGTGGTGAGCAATGGACTCTTCTACTGCCACAGTGCAGGCCATTGCTCCTTCCTTTCCCAGCAAGGCAGTTCCTGCCCCTGCAATCATCAAGCAAGGTCAAGCATGAGCCACATACTGATGGTCAAGGACATCTGTGAGGCTTCCTGACATCTGGGCTGGTAGGGTTATTGCACACATATAATATATATAGATATATATCATAATTATTCATTAATTCTTTAGCAATTTCACATCACACACCCCAATCTCACTCCCCTCCCAGCCCCTCCATATCTACCCCTCACCCCTGCAGCATCACCCCACAAAAGAACTCCCCCAAATTAATTCAAAACAAAACAAAAAATTCAAGAACCACATTGGTTCTCTGTCTTTTCAGCCTCTCCAACACCTTTTCATTTGTCCTAGTGTCACTGGGAGCTGCAGTTTGTCACCCAGTATACCCTTTTGTCCAATCAGCCCCACCCACAAAAGCTCATTGCAATGAGTCACCTGTCTGGTTCAAGGCCTCTGGCCTATGGCACATAATCATCATTAGACCCTCACCAAAACTACAAAGCATCCTGCTATTGTCCTGAGTCATGGAGATCCTAACTACGGTTGTTGTTTGCAGGACCAGCCCCTTCACACACTCCGGCAGGTGAAGATGGAGAAGATGCTAACTCAGGTCCCAGGGTGTAGGCCTGAGAAGTAGCTGAGCTAGTCAGTCTGTACCCTGGGACTGTCCCCTCCCTCAGTCAAGGGGTGAAGCCAGCTCTCCCACACCTGTGGTGAGGAGCGAGGCCATCTCTCCCAGTACCGTTAGTTGTGTGTGTGTGTGGGGGGGGTGTTCTCATGAGTGTCAGGACCAGCTCTCCTGATGCAGTGTCCAGAGAGGGGCAGGACTAGCTATCCCCAGGCCAGTGAAGGGCAAGGCCGGCTCAGCAAGGCCCTCGGATTTCAACACACAAGGTTTCTATGGCCCTACATCTGGGGATGTTTAACGAGTTGTCAGTGGTACCTGCTAAGCATAACTACTGAACATTTAGATATTCCCATGAATGCTCTGAAACAGTCACTCCATGTTAGGAAGTAGTTCGAGCTCGTTATTAGATGTCAGTCACAAAGTTCTTTTGAATGCATTTTTCTGTTTTATTTGGTTGGTTTGATTGGTTTTGCCTTTTTGAGACAAGGCCTCACTATGAAACCCAAGTTTCCCTGGAACTTACTGTGCAACCAGGCTGGCTCATATTCTCCACCCCCTGCCTCTGCCACCTGAGTCAGGCTCAATGAGCCTTGGCCCTGCTGCTAGGAGCTGAGAGTGCTACCCTAGGTTCTTTGTTCTTCTTCCTTTTTTTTTCCCTTAGGGGTGGGGGCTCAAGACAGGGTTTCTCTGTGTAGCCCTAGCTGTCCTGGAACTTGCCCTTTAGACCAGGCTGGCCTTGAATTCAGAGATCTGCCTGCCTCTGCCTCCAGAGTTCTGGGATTAAAGGGGTGAGTGACCACGCCCAGCACTCAAGCTACTCTCAGGTTAGCATCACCAGGAGTCACTATCTGGCTATGACTACATTATCTACCTTCCCTCTGTGTGTATCATACTTTCTATTTATGAAAGTGACGAGTCTATCTTAAAGTCATATAAGCAAAAACAGTTCAATCAGCTTCAATTTAAGTTTAGGAAAACGCTAAGTAAATAAAAAAGGTTGGATGAGGGCATGACAAGAGTTACAGAGGCATGAACAACCAATCCATCACCAACAGCCCAAGTGGCTCCTGGACAGACACTTACCCAGTGCAAAGCCTGCCACATTCCACAAGGGCATCAGAATTGTAGGTCGGACCCTGAACGCAACCATCAGCTCATTGAACTTTTTCAAATGGTCCTTCTCTTGATCCCACATTTTCTGGAAAAATAAAATAAAAAAAACTAAAAAACAAAACAAAACAAAAAGAGGCGAGCATTACAGGGGCCTCTTCCTATACCCTGAGGACTTGCTATGGCTGAGCACACAGGAGGCAATAAGGAAATTTATAATGATGAGAACTTGAGTCATCCATCCCTTACGTATCCATAAGACAAAAGCAAATCTCTCAAAAAAGAAAAGAGCCTGCAAGGCAAAGGAAGAACTGAAGCTGGATCTCAGACACAGCCAAGAGCTCCACTGCCACCTTCCAGACCCACACACCTCAGTGTCCAGGCTCCATATTTGTGTGCAAGATGCTGACCCCATTCAGAATTGGGAGGGCAAAAAGTCCGTCATGGTGTAATTTCCTTCTAGACCTGACACAAAGGATGGGGACAGAAGGACAAGAGCAGCTAAGGTAGGCCAGTCAATGATTGATGGTGAGATGCCATCAACACGGCTTTGGAGGCTACTCCTGTCATCCACGCTATGCCTCGTTACCCCTGAGACTCACAGCACAGTCAGCTTGCAATGAACTCTCTGGAACCCCAGGTTCTGAGCCATCAGTTCAAGCAACCACAGGTGAAAACAGTAGAAAAGAACTGTCCTGAGAACACGCAGACTGTTCTCTCTGGGAAACAGAACCCCAAGTGTGTGGTATTCTCTGGCATGGGGGACTTTCAGTAGCCTTGACATGCTTCAAGGCAGAGGCGCAGGGGCTACATGCAGATGTACACCATCTTACACATGGAATGAGCTCTGGGGACAGGGATGTTTGTGGTGAACCTGAAGGGACAACATGCTAAGCTACCACATGCTAGGCAGGGTGGCAATAGTTCCATATGAGCTTGTTTATTCCCCAACCAAACCCAATGAGTTAGGGGTTTTACAGGCTAATTTACACACAGGGAAATGGAAATCTAAAAGTTATGTGACCTCTTCAAGGTTGCAGAAGGTGAGAGAGCTGGAAAGGAAACCTGGATCTTTGGGACTATAAACCCCTCTCTCTGGCACTCTGTGCTAGGACAAGCCTACAATAACCTGGCACGAGGAACATGCCCCCAGTGAAGGGATTTTCAATCTCTGATGCCACAAAACATTTACACCACAAATACACTCAATTTCTACACCCTATTTCTTTCTCTCTTTTACATTTCCTCTCTACCCTTTCTTTCTTTCTGACCCAAGACTTCCTACGTAGACCAGGCTGGCCTCAAACTCACAGAGAGCTAGCTGCCTCTACCTCCCAAGTGCTGGGACTAAAGGCATGCAAGACCAAACCCAGCCATATTCAATTTATATATGTGCTTTTACATAAACAGAACATGCTCTCTTTGTTTCCCTGCACCTCCCTTTGGGACCGACAGGCAAGTGGTTAGCACAGGCTTCACATTCATTGCCAGTGCAATAGACCAAGTTGAGACTTAGGGAAGAACCCACCTGAATGACAGGGCCAACACTGGACCGGCCCAGCACAGCCATCTGCCCTGCATAGATTCGGTTTGCTCCATATTCACCAGCATGATCCACCCGGATTATTCGATCCACGGCTGCCCGGTTAATATTGTCTAAGGTCATTCCTGAACTGTGAAACCTGACAATGCCTCTTCCATAGTCTGCAATGAAAATGCAAGTAACAGTCCTTCATTATCCACACAGAATATTGATGGTCTTTTATTCTAAAAATAAAAAAATTGTGTGTGTGTGTGTGTGTGTGTGTGTGCGTTGATGTGCATGTGGCAGTCAGAAGACAACTTGCAGGGATCAGTTCTCTCCTTCTTCCATATGGGGCCCAGGTACAGAACTCAGGCCTTTATGCTTGGCAGCAAGCACCTTTATGCACTGAGCCATCTCCTGTCTCCTTTTGCAGACAGAATGAAAGACATTTTAGAACCAAGGCCATAAACAAGTCCCAAGGGCTGGACATGTCTATCAACACATTCTTTGTCATCTGCGATGCACAAACCCAAAAGATTTCACCTAAGGAGTAGGATTTTGGGCTTCACTTTACACATATGGCCACCTGGAAAGGTCAAAGCCTGTCCTCACCAGACAGCTCACGTGACAGCTGCTCTGGGAAAGGCTCTCCCCTCCCAAGGTGTACAGCAGAAGCCCGTGGAGCCATGATGCTCTTCCCCAGTCTCCCTGGGAAGAAGACCCTTGCTGATAACCTGAAAAGGTTTAGGGTGCAAAGTCTGGCAGCCCAGGTGGGGACCTAGAAGTTCTTTTAACACACCGGTTCCATGGACAGCTGACTTGAGACCCAGTCTGACAGCTTAAGTTTGACCTCAAACTAAACTCCATTTTAAATGTAAATTCTTTTGAGGAACCCGGATGGCAAACACTTCCTTTATACTCTCCAAGCCCTAGATGAGAGGATCTCAGATGTTCACCCCTGAACGTCTTTGTAGTAAGGTGTGTTCACAGGTCCCTCAGAAACCACAGGTCCTCTGACTTGTCACTCTAGCTGCAGCCTACATTGGCATTACTTAAAGTGTCACAGGCTCTTTGTGTGTTATGACTACCAGGTCTTTGGAAGATGCTTCTTTTCACTTTGGTTAACTCTACATCTAGAAAGCAGGTGAAAAGGCTCATCTGGGACACATCTTTGGCTCTTCCATTAAGAAGGCCTAAGGTCTTCAGATAAAAGGCCATGGGTGAGTCTGGCATGTATGAGTCAGAGTCCTGAATATGAACTTTGCTATCAAGTAGAATTTGAAATGTTGTACTTTTATTATGATACTGGAGATCAAGCCCAGGGCCTGATGCATTCAGGGGGAAATAACCTACCACAGAGCTGTCTTTGCAGTCCTGGGACAAACAACACACTGTGTGTGCAAAGGAGGATGAATTCTGCAGGAGCGGAACTAGCGTTGGTCTACTGTACATGACATGCTCTGCCTCTCGCAGCACACTGACTCCAGAAACGGAACAGAGTCCAAGAAGCAAACCCAGAACCCCTCGGTCTTCTGCCAGGTGTAAGGCACCACTCCTGACTGTCTTCAGAAGCTGGGTTGCTACGGGCTGTGGCCTATGTTTTATGGGAGAACAATGGGACACAACCAGTGACCTGCTGTGTTTCTGTGTTCAAGCTCAAGGGCCTGTGCTTCTAGCCAGGTTGTCTCATTGAAGAAAGTTGGGTCTGCAGACAGAAATGGTGAGATGGCTCCACTTCTCAACACAATCTTGTTTGCCTATTCTCTTGCTTGTTAGCAAAGAAAGAGGCAACACTTTTAAAACGTTACTGAGAAACAGCAAGGGCCAAGTTCATATGGCTGGCTTTTGAGGTGTGATGAATGGGATTGTGTTTTTACTGGGAACATACTGCACTGCTCCCTAAAATCCCACCTCTCATCTAGATTCAGGCACTCAATAATGACAAAGAGGATCATGAAGGCTGTGTTTGTCCTTTTATCTAACCAAATCCGTATAGGTATTTCTTATCTATAAAATCCCCAGTCAATTCCAGCATCAGGAGGCAGAGGCAGGCAGAGCTCTGCGAGTTTGAGGACAGCCTGTGAGACAGCAAGTTCCAGGTCAGCCAGAGCTACAGAGTGAGATGCTGTCTCAAAGTCAAAATAAAAACCTCCCCAATATCAAGGCTTATTTTCTTTCTAAAGGAGAAACACACTTAAGATATTTTATTATCATGAGGCTAAATGAGACAAAGGAAGCCGTGACTTCATAAACGAAAACAAATGGTTCTATGTAGCCTTGGCTGTCCTGAAAACTCGCTCTGTAGACCAGGCTGGCCTCAAACTCCTGGAGATCCGCCTGCCTCTGCCTCCCGAGTGCTGGGATTAAAGGTGTGCACTACCACTACTCGGCCTGTTTGCAAATTTAAGATGTGTTTTCAGGGGCTTCTCAGATGATGCGATTCAGACCTGAATCCAGAACTACCTCTCTCCATTCCGAATTTAACCTTTCTATTTTGCAATGCAAAGTCTCATGCGGAGCTTGAGAAAAATACTGACACCAAGGCTGGAAAGAGGGATCAGCAGTTAAGGAGTGTGTACTGCATTTGCAGAGGACTTGAGCTGGGTTTCCAGCAGCAACACACAGCGGGGCTCACAAACTGCTTGTTATCTTGATTCAAACCTCGCTTCTGGCTCCTCTGGCACTTGACTTTGTACACACAAGCGCTCACACAATCCTAATTTTATAAAATCTAAAAAAGAAACACATAACCCAAGTAGATAATGAGCGGGACCCGAAAATCTGCATTTCTAACAGGTTAACGCTGCCGACAGAAGTCCCGGTGGAGACTACAATGATAATGCAGGACACTCAAATTCCAAGTCTGCACTTCACAAGCTGGTAATCACTCGGTCCCCCAGCGAATCCTGCGATAGTCCGCCTGTTCCCGTCAATCACCTCGACGTGTTCGGCAAACCCCACCCCACGTCGCGCGCCTGTGACGCAACGAACGTCTCCCCCGTGACACCCGTGACCTCCCCTTCACATATTCCCCGGCATGGTACCCTGCGCCGGACCACGACCGCGAGCGGCGGGTACCTGAGAAGGGCCTCCGGACGCCAGTGCGCAGGCGCCGCAGGGAAGCAGCCGCTATCGCCCTCGCGCTGCTCATTGCCGGTGACAACGCAACCACGGCCCCAGCGCCCGGGCCAATTGTGCTGTCGGCTCAGGGTGATGATGCATAGGTGAGGCGGGCCGGAGTCAGAGGAAACGCCCTAGACCCAGGATTCCACCCGATTGGCTGGAAATGACCGATGCTAGAAGACGTATTGGATGAGCTCCCTGTCGATCATTTTGACGTCATAAAGGGTCCCCTGGCTGCTTTTTATAGGTGAGGATGCGGAGTTTCCCTGCAGAAGCAACCCAGGTGCCACTCCTAGGTTACTGGTGGAGCCTTTGTTTCCTTGGCTTCACGGAGATTATTTTTCTCTATTTGCAGCCTCTCTCTACCTAAAAATCAATAGAAATTACCTGCTAAAACACTCCAGTGTTTGGTGTAATTTGTGGGCCTGGCAGTTCATTTCACAGTATTTCCTGTCCCTTCTTAACCAATTTCCGTATTGAGATTTGTTTCATACATTGTTCTTAATACTTTACTGGATTATTCCTGGCCGTGTGTATTGGTGCATATCAGTAATGAAGATGGCTGTGTGTTGAGGAAAGGAAAATTTAGCAACATTAAACTTCTAAAAGTGGATATCTATTAATATGACAGCTAGGGTCTACATTTTCAAGGAAGTAATGTATGTGAAGACAAAAAAAAATGCCTATAAGGATATACATCAGTCATCGTAGGTTCCGCCAGAGGCTGTGGCTTTAAGGGAGCTTCAGTTTTCACTCTTATTTATATATATTTGATGCATAGCTACAAAATAATTGAAGCTACTAAGCTATTCTATATAACTGTAGTGTTTAAATTAGTATACTACAGTAACTTAAGATGAACCCAAGTACGTGTTCAAATTAGTATGCAAAGTAACTTAAAATTAAGATGAATCCAAGTACTCAACATTAGCAGCAGTGAGGCTGTGTAATGCTCAGCTTAAATCTGTCACCCCCAAACCTTCACATGTTCCCTCTCAATAAATCTCTTGACTGAGGTCTGGGGGAGACTTTACTTTGCCAGAATGGAGTGGAGGAGAGAAGTAACAACTTTTTGCCGGAGCCAGTGCAGGGCTGTAACTCTTTCGCTGGGGAAACCTGCACCTAGCAAAGCATAAGCTGCTATGCTTACTGTGACCTATGGTATTCTTTGGCTCCAGAGTGCCAGAATACCTTTCCATCCAAACCACAATGCTTACAAGATATGATCGGGTCACTCAGGCTTGCCTTAAATGGTGATATGGCTGCTTCAGCCTCCCGAACTCACATGTGTGTGTCAGTACAATGGGCTGTGAAAGAAATTTGGATAAATGATAGAACATTTAAGTGGGAAAAGTGAGAATACTATAATTTCTTTCCTTCTTCCCTCCCTCCATCTGTGCTTTATTTGATTTTGGTTATGAGACAACAGTCTCACCCTGTATCTAGGTGTCTGGAACTTGCTGTGTAGTCCAGGCTGGCCTTGAAGTCTTTGCAGTCTACCTGCCTCAGCCTCAATGGTGCCTATGTACTTCATTAAAAAACACAACAAGCCGGGCGGTGGTGGCGCTCGCCTTTAATCCCAGCACTCAGGAGACAGAGGCAGGGGATCTCTGAGTTCGAGACCAAGCCTAGTCTAGCGATCGAGTTCCAGGACAGGCTCCAAAACAATACAGAGAAACCCTGTCTCAAAAAACAAAACAAACAAACAAAAAAACAGTTGTGTGCTTAAGAATAATTTGTTTTTTTCTCTATAGTTTTCAATGGTTTCATATTATGATGAGTACTTGTACTTCTATGTTTCCAAAAGGGAACAAAGAGTATGTGCTTCTCTAATCAAATCCTGAAATATAAAAGAAATTTGTCTTATTTTTGTATCTTAAATGCAAAGGAACTGTCCCAGCAAGTGAAGACATTTGTTCACAGTCACACAGCAAACCGTACATCCCATGTTCCCAGTACTTATCACACGCTGGTCAGGCTTCTGGCAAAGCCACACACTACAGAGTGAAGATGTGTTCAGAAGTTCTCACAGGGGTCAGACCTGGTGCCACCATGGAAAAAAATGAATTCTTTTGTTTCTAAATACTTAGCCTAAGTGGCTAGCTGATTTTTAGCTGTGAGACTTACTTGCAAACTTAAGAATTCATGCAAACCAAAAACCTGTCTAACTGGATTCTCCTCTTTACTGGGATGAGAACATTTTGTGACTGCAAGAACCTGCAAGTCTGCTGGAAGGAAGGGAGGAAAGAAGGAAGGAAAAAAAGAACAGAACAAACAAGAGCCTACAGAAGAAGAGGATAAAATGGAAATGTTTGGAGAGGTTTTTAAAGTTCAGTCTTTCAGGGTTTGTACAAGGGAAGAATGACAAAAACCCACTTCAAGTACCCATTAGTGGTTGCATGGTTACAGGAAATGTGTATTGCTGCTTTGGAATGCCATTAAAAAGAAGGATGAAGTTATTTGCACAGAACTTCAAGATATTATTCAGGAGAAATTCAGAAATATGTATTCACAACACATACACAAAACATGTATCTATTCTGATATTTATTATATCTTTATAGAACAAAATAAACACTAACAGTGCTTTCCAATGGTGCTAAGATACAAAATGCTTTAAAATATCTTTGCTTTTGAAATTTAAAATACACAGACATGCTTTTCTTTGGCTTCAGGAAAGCCAAGAAGTGATAAAACTCATCTAATACATCCATAAAATGTCAAAATGATACCTTCTCTAACTTCAGTGAGAAGAGCAATGTTACAGAGTATTGCAGTTTTCCTCATCACCTGATTCTTGACAACGAGCTCTGTGAGTTCATGTACACAGAATCACACTTTAAAACTTCCAAGACACTGTGTAATCAGTAGTTTAGCCACACTTTAAGAACAATACCGACACCACCTGGTTATTAAAGTTATCAAACATTCAAGTAAGAGGGATGCATATTAGCAGCATTAACTAAAACTAACATACTAGTTGGTATATTTTGGTAGCTGTTTAATAACAAAGAAAACAGCATATTGTTCATTTTATTAACCATTTGTACAAACAGGAAAGTAAATAATCTTCAGGGGCATGGTGAGTGACAAGAATATTATATGAAGGCACTAGGTAGGCATAAAGGTCAACAATTAGAATTTATAAAATGAGGATGGAATGAACTTTGGTTTATTCAAAATTCCTGTTGTTAGGTTTAAAAACTCATAGATCTTCAAATACAAGAAAGGGTTAGGAAATGTACATTCTGACAGTTATAAAAATCCCATGTTAATACAACCTCATGGAAGATCAAAGAAATTATTGTGTTGGGCTTGAGCATATGAGTTCCATACACACACACACACACACACACACACACACACAGGACCCTTTACACACATACAGATGTGTTAGCCATGACAAGTTTGCTTTGCTTCCAGAGCAAGAAGCCAATCATTTTTAAGAAACAAGGTAGTGGTCAGAGGAGGAAAATCCTTCTTGGCAGCTTTCTAAAACATAAATCTAATTTTAAATGTCAGGAAAGGTTAGCAGCCAGTGAAAAACAGTAGAAAACTCAAACTGTCTGTCACAGGACTGCAGCACTCTGACAAAAACTTTAAAGTGAAAGCAGATCAAACTAGACATTATTAAAAGGGTCAGCTTTGGGGAGGTATATGGCAAGGTATTTATTAAATACAGTTTTTACTGTTAGTGGAGATCTCAAGAGATACTGTTTTGTAATGTTTTATAAAAACAAAGGTACACACATCAAGTGCAGGCAAACAAAACCTAGTCCTTTGAGATGTGTGTTTAAGCAATCAGAACCCAAACTATGTTTGTATTATGGGATGTTCTTACAAATAGGCTAGGCCATGGATCTACATCTGATATCACCCATATAACCCACAGCTTCGATACCAAACAGCACATTATAGCCTGGCTCTGAAACATTTGGTGTCCTTCAGGAATGAAGAGCTCTGCAAGGAAGAGTAATGCCACTTGGAAAACAGCTCTCCAAGCCCTTTTCTGCAGCCTTGTCATTCCTCAAGGGAAAGTGACCTTAGCTGACTGGTTAGCCACCAACCTTTTCTTTCCACCTGGCTCCAAGTTCTAAGATTTGGTGACAGAATTGAAAAAGGGTAAAACCTGTAAGGTGGGCAGACAGTTCCTCTGTTTTCCAAATGGCTTGCAACCTGCCCCAGTACCCTGCTTAACAGCTGACACCGATAGGAGCAGAAATTCAAGTGTGATCCAGGCACAAGGCAGGGGCTACCATGATGGTCTCTCCCCGTTCTTATCAGCTGCCCCAAGCCTTTAGCACCTGAAGATGCATGTTCGTTTGAAAAAATAAGAAGTCAGGTTTCAATTTTAAGTCACCAGTGGCATTTGAGAGAGCATTCCCTCAGCTTGGAAAAACTTCCAAAGAGACCACCCAACTTTGGAGGAACTCAGTTTTACTTGGAAAAACAACACACACAAACCTTTAAATACTACAAAAGTTTAAACAAAAAATAAATAACAGTCTCCCTCTCTGATTTCAATTATAAAGCCTGAACAACTCGAGAAGTTAGTGGTTTGGTAGAATCCTCAGCGAGCCAAGGCTCTCCACGAGTCAGCCTGCTTGGCTAAGTCACTTAAAGCTCTCAAGTCTAGAAAGATGCATTTTAACATTTCCACTCAAAGCCCAGCTGGACTTTGTAGGGTCGTCAGACTCCTTCCGTTGCTGAGAAGTTGCCAGTCAGCATCTTCACGCTCAGGCATGCTGGCTCCGCACATCCCTTTGAGCTTCTGTCAGTTTCTGGATGAGATAACGCTTGTCACGGCTCTCCTAAATAAGAGAAGCAGGTTCAGATTCCATCTCATGCTTAGAAATGTCTGAAGCTATGTCTATTAAATGAGTTTCTACTCAGGCTCAAGGTAAGGGATTCCAGACATTGGATTGCCACAGTGATTTCCAGTCTGGCCTGTCTCCATCACTGGAGTCCCCACCACAGCCCCTTGTCCACATTGTAGCTGGAGATCTTCTAGAAATGTTCATGGGGACTGAGTGTCTGGCATGCACACAGCCCTGCATTCCACCCCCAGCACTGTATAAATTGGATGTGGTGGGGTCCATGTCTGTAACCCCAACCCTTAGGAGGTAGATGTAGGAAGATCAAAAGTTCAAGGTCATCCTTGACTACATACTAAGATTGGAACCAGCCTGGGCTACATAGACCCAGTCTCAGACAGATAATATAACCCAAATACTTAATAAAGCCCAAACCTCCTATCAGTCCGCCAGGCAATGCAATGACCTCTAATGTCAAGAAATGTCAAAAAATCATCTTGCTGGCCCCATCTGTCACAGCCCTCCAGCCACACACCCCCATTCTTTTGTTTCCCCAAAGTACCTGGCTTATTCCCACACTAGGTCCTCCCACCCCACTAAGGACCTCTAATAACTGGCTACTGCCATCATTCCCATCTCACCTCTGACTTCCTTCAACAGACCTTCCACATCTGCTGGCTGAAGTAGCCTTGGCCCCTCCATCACCCCACCTACCTAGTTTTTATGATCTTCACAGAAATCAGTTTTCAGAATTCATTTCGTTGTGTGTGCCTGCCCTTGAGATGGTGCGTGTTCATGTGGGGGTGGGGGAGCATGTGTGCATGTATGTGGACATTCATGTGGCAGCCAGAAGTCAAACTCGGAAGTCACCCTCAGGTACCTACCATTTCTCAAGTAGGGTTGGGGAGGTGGGAGTGGTGTTTGTTCTTAAAATTCTTTTGAGATTTGTCTATTTTATGTGCATCAGGGTTTTGCCTAAACGTATGCATGTGCACCTCGTGCATATCTGGTGCCTGCAGTGTCAAACCAGGGTGTCAGATACCCCAGAATTGGAGTTGTGCATGATTGGAAGTCACCATATGGGTGCTAAGAATTGAACCCGGGTCCTCTGCAAGAGCAATGAGTGCTCTTAACCCCTGTCCACCATTTTTTGGAGACAAAATTTCTTAATTAGACCAGCAACTTGCCTGTAGGATAGACTTCCTGGCCAGTCAGCCTACAGATCCACCTGATTTGCTTCCTTGGTGCTGGGAATACAAATGCAGGCCATGGTGCCTGCCTTTCACACGGACGCTGGGGTTGAACTCAGGCCCTCATGCTTGTGCAGCCGCCTTTACACGCTCAACTATCTCCCCATTCCACATGTATCGCTTCTCTAACACTCTAGTGCTTCTGTCTGCCTAGCGTAGCACTGGGTGAGCCAGTGGATGAATGAGACCAGATAGGGCTGTTTTATTTCCCCCCTTTCTTTAATTGAAACAAGTCTTGCTGGTATAGAACTCACTATGTAGACCGGGCATATATGGAACTTGCAACCTTCCTGCCTCAGCCTCCTGAGTGCTAGGATTCTAGGCCTGGGCCATCATGCCCAGAGTCCTAGGTTCACATCCCCGGCCATGACCCTCTGGGTCTGTGCTTCCTTACCAGGAACAGCTGCTCTCGGAGCTGGACAACCACCCGCTTGTGTGCTCCAGCCAATGCAATGAAGTAGAACATGACAAGGCTGCAAGACAAGGCAGGCAGGTCATAAGGGAGCCTGTGTAATCAGCCTGTGCTAATAATAAAGTTACTGATGCTCCTGTCCTGATGCTGGGAATGACAAAGCAAGAAGAGGAAAAGTCAAAGTCAGTTAAGGGTGTCAGAAACTGGCTGGGATGCTCACTTGGCAGGTACTCTGGCCTCCGTTTCCTCATCTGTGAGACGGGTAAAGGAAAACTCAGTGACAAGCTTAGGACTAAAAGCCATTAAAAGCTTCCAGTCTGCAGCTCTGGGTCTCAGAAGGGGTCAAGTTACGGTGGGACAGAGGGCAAGCCCCCATTTCATGGAGAAGCCAATCTCACCTCATTCCTGCCTAATGTCCCCAGACAGGGCTGATAAATGAGGAGCAAATAACCAGGAGATATAGAGATCCCCTAAGTCTCTTCAAGCCACAGGCCTCTAAGGACAGCAAAGGCAGAGTAGATGTCTACCACCAGGGGGCACTGGGTGAACTATTAACCCATTGCTGCTGGGACACAGCTTCTTGGGAAGTCCAGGTCACCTAGCTGAGCATCTCTAAATCATTTTATTAATCTCAGCAAGGAATAGGATTCCTCTTTTCATGAGGATTTTTTTAAGCTACTTCCTACAGTGGGCTTTTACTGGACTAGTCATGTCATAGGATAAGAGTGATTTGTAAGTTAAGGTGTGGAAGGTACAGTTGGTTTCAGGTAATTGTAACTTAGACATGGTAGAGACAGGGTTCAAGGACAAGCAGCTCTCTAGTGCTCTTCCACTGCCTACTGATCCATTTTTCTTTACATAGAGTGTGAGATTTAGGCAAACCACGAGTGATGTTAGGAATAAGTCATGTTTACTGTGTTTTTATAAGCAGGCACAAGGGGCTCAGGTCTTAAGTGTGTAAACTTTCTGAGTATCATCAACATTCCCCTGAAAGATTGAATGTTATTATGTCATTTTAAGACTGGAAAGTGAGGCTCAGAGAAGATAGGTAACTTGTCAAGCCTAGCACATGACAGTCTGGGGCATTCCCAAAGGCCCATATGCTAAAAAGTATAACTCCCAGGAAGTGGTGCTATTAGGAGATGGGGCCTAGTCAGAGGAAGGTAGGTCACTGGGGTATGGACTTGAAGGGGATATTGAAACCCAGGTCCTTCCCTCTTTCTTTGTCTCCCAGTGGACATGAAGTGAACAGGCTTCCTCTACCATGAGCTCCCACTGAAGGGACTCTGGCCAGCTCGAGTGTGGTGAGAGTGCCTCTGGCAGGCCTTGCCCTTCTCTCCCATGCTAAAAACTGTTAGATTACGTTTCTAAAGCCAGCCACCAAGGTCTATTCCCTTAGTAGGCCACTTCTTCCTCCTCAGGCTAATTACCAAGGTCCAGTCATCAAGGTATTGAAATCCAGCAATCAAAAGCCACCTTTGGCTCACCTAATTAATATGCCCAATTAAAATTAAACACCTCTTTCCCCCACCCCTGCCCATCAACACCTGAGGCGGGTGGAAGAGCTGGCCCTGAGGTCAGAAGGGCGGGAGAGCTGCCGCTGCCTCCCACCAGCAGCAACACTCGGGAGAGCAGGCCCTGCACCTCAAGTGGGCAGCACAACGGAGCCAACCCCATTGGCAGATGTGTGGGCCAGCCCTGATCCTGTGAGCATGGAAGAGCAGTCCCCATCACTAGCCTGTCAGGTGACAGCATAGGAAGAACAGAGATGTCCCCCTTGCTGCCCATCAATGCCTGAGGCGGGTGGGAGAGCTGGCCCCACCCTCATCAGCTGCAGCACTGGGGAGTGTGGCCCCTATGCCACACCTGAGCAACACAGCAGAGCTGACCCTGAGAACATAAAAGCAGAACTGGCCCCACCCCTTGCTCAGTGCTGCAAAGGGTGAACTACCCTGAACAATGCGGGAGAGCTCATCCTGGTGGTGAGGACAGGGAGAGCTGGCAGGCTGACCAACCCTGCAACTAACTACCCAGGCCCAGAACCCGGGTTATGGGTTTGGCCCACCCCAACATCCACCCCATCTGTGATCTGCTGGAGCAAGTAAAGGGACTGCTCCTGCAGACCCAAAGCCGCAGGATTCCCACAACACAGGGCAACAGCAGGATAACCAAGAGGAGTTCCAGTTAGGGCTCAGCATCAATAGTGTAGCAGAAACCAGAGGCCCCTAACCAGACCAATGACTCTGCAATGAACACTTGCAAGTAAAGACGTATGGATAAAAGGTTTTACTGAGTGATTCACTGTGTCACGCTATATCTTCCATGATGAGATTGATTTTTTTTCCTTCTCTCTCTTTTTTCTTTTTTTCTCTTAGGTTTTATTTTAGTTTGGGGGGGAGGGAGGCTGCAAGGGGAGAGGGTGGATACTAAGGGACAGGGAAATGAGTGGGATGGAGATGTGTGCTGCGAAAGACACAGAGGATAAATAAAAAGAAGGAAAAATAATAAACATTAAACATCTCATCCTAACACGGAGGTCTCCCCTTTTTCCTTTATAAACCACCATTTTCCTGTGGACCATGTCTGCCTCCTCTCTATCCAGAGGTAGTCCTTTGTCCCCTGCTCCCTTGTTCTCTTCCCCTCTTCCCTCATCCTCTGTCTCTTGTCTTTGTCCCTTATCCATGCCCGTTGTAGCTCTGGGGCAAATAAGTCTCCTTTGTGCTGAGAATCAGGTCTTGGAAGTTCATGGCTGATACTTTTCCTTTCACCTGCCATGCTACACTAGGCCACTACAGGCCCAAAGGCAACAGGGTCAAGTGGCCATGGAACACAGCATCTGAAACCCCAAGCTGGGATAAAGTTCTCCTCCTTCTAAATTGATTCTCCTGGTATTCTGTCACAGTACAGAAAGCATCCGAACACACATCCATCTCCCAAGTGGGAGGAGACAGACTGCTCTGGTCTGGCTGCCACTCACCAGATGATCATGAAGAAAGGCACCGCGAAGGCTTCCGATGTGACAGCATGGATCAGGGTCTGCAGCGAGCTGGGGAAGGTGCTCACGGTCAGGGGGATAACCTCCCAGGTGGTGTTGAAGTTGGTGAATGGCCCACAGGCTTTGGAGGAAGGGATGCTGCCAGGACAGAGAGGGAGGGAATGCAGCTGCTTGGCCTGAGAGGTCTGCTGCTGCATAGCCAGAGGGTTTATTTACAATAGCCTGCAGGGAGCTTCCGAGTCGACAAGTTTCTGGAGTATTATATTTGAAAATGCTGACCCTGAGATTCCATCAGGTCTCTAGGTCTAACTTTCAGTTTGTAGGACACATAAGGCAGAAATGTAAGCTTGATGTCACAGAAGAACATACTAAACAAATATGTATTCCCTAGTCTTTTAATTTGAAGGCAGAGAAAATGGTCAGAACTCCTTAAAAAATCAAAGGCGACTAAAGACTCGACAGCTGAGCACAGTGGGAATGACTGTCACTTTAAAATGAACCTGCGAACACTGTGTTGGGATAACTGAGAAATTTGAAAACTAGCAGGAGTAAATTAGAAGTATTTCTTCTCTCTGTGTGTGTCTGTGTGTGTGTGTGTGTGTGTGTGTACAAATGCATGTGCATATGTATGCATGTGTATTTGTGTGCACACATGTGTGCCTGTCTGTTCCTGGAGACAGAAGTTAGTATCAATGTCTTCCTTTTTTAAAGCAGGTCTTCTCAGTGAACACTGGATGTAGGGCTTGCCCTTTTGGCCAGTCTGGCTGGCCAGTGAGGGGCCTGTCTCCATTCCCCCACCTGTCTTCTGCCTGCTACCCAGCACTGGGGTTAAAAAGTAGCAAGACCAAACAAAACAAAGGAAAACCAAAAAGGTAGGTCTGGAGAAGCCAGTAGGGACTTCTATGAGCTCTATAAAAGCCCATGAAGAATGTTACAAGTTCTTGACCATAAAGGAGTTTAGAAAATGACATACTTGACCATAAAGGAGTTTAGAAAATGACATACTTACCGAGACATGCTGATTGTTAGTGGTATTATTGCTAAACAGAGCCCAATCAGCAACACCAGCAGAAAGAAGAAGTTAGAATTGGATGCTCTGAACTGCCTTGGGGAGGGTCTGCAGGTGTAAAGAAGACTCAACTATGGAACAAAAGAGAAAAGAAAAAAGTAAGACTCCTGGGTAGTAGAGTCCCACGCTGTAGTGCAACTAGGGACTGTCTATCCCTGCCAGGGCAGAGTATCACACAGATCAAAAAGAAGAATGCTCAGTGCAGATTCCAGTTGGGGAAATTCATGCTGATGACATAATAAGAAGAATGGACCAAAACACAGCGACACTACCACTACTGAACAGAGGGAACAATCCAGAAGGAGTGTTGAGAGCTAACAGTGGGGACTCCTTAAAGTGGATCTGAAAGATGTAGGGATGAGAGCCTGTAACATACCATGCAGTAGATGGAAAATGTTAAACTTCAAGACCCTGTATAGCACAAACTTGTTAAAGTTTTATTATTTTATTATTCATAGAGATTTAAATATACATAAGCGGATCTACAGTGGCCTATGCCAACAATCTTTCCTATGTGTTAAAAATTAATATTTACACTGAGGGAGAAAGACTTAAAGGAAATACCAAGGAGAAAAGGAGAAAAAGAAAAAGGCATACTATTTTGAATAAGACAAACAAACAAAACACCTGCATTTCTGGGTAGGACATGAAACTTGTCTGAATTCCATAGGAACCAGAGCAACTTGTGAGCTTAGTTCTAGGGGATACTCAGCCAGCCAGCAGGGCGGGCCCAGAGCCTGTGTCCCACAAGAGGCCAGCGACCCATTTCAGCCTCCTGGGCTTCACTACACTGCACTTGGGAACTCACTAGGCAACCAGTATTTTCCTGTGAATGTGTCCACAGTCCTGTCTCCTCTGTTAACAAGAGCTAAGTGATGTTTCCAAATGAGGACATGAGACCACCAGCCAAAGGCCAAGGCACCCAGAATAAAGTCTGGCCCAAGGCAAGGTCCCACTCACAGGGTGGGCAGTCACACTCAGCGGCAGCAAGCTACACATGACTCTAACACATGCGGAACACGCTCACTCTGTGTGACTTGGGACCAGTTAGTCCTCTGAACCTCAGCATTCTCCTTCCTAAAAAATTAGTGTCTATTCCAGGGCTGGAAATAAGCACCACAGATAGGAAGTGGGGACACTGGGGGGACACAGGCTAACAGTACTATTATTCACGTTGTCACCATCATTATTATGAATGCTATTTTTTCCATTTGTAATTGCTAGGTAATCAATAAATTTTAGACTTGGGGTGGGTATGCAGGTAAATGGCATGGTACTTGCCTAAAATGCTCAAAGTTCTGGGTTCAAGTGCCAGCACTTAAAAAATGAATTAAAAATAAATCCTAGGGTTAGTAACAAAGAATACAGGAGAAGAAGGATGGTGATTATTATTTATATGCTTGCTTTATTGTTTAATGAGTATGGGGGCTGGTGAAATGGTCAGAAGCTAACAGCATGTATTGCTTTTACAGAGGACCAGAGTTAGTTTTCAGCATCCACACCAGGCAGCTCACAATTCCGTGTAACTTATCTGAGAACCTAGCACCTCTGCCCTCCAGACATGTGTGTGCTGTGTGCAAGCGTGTTCACACATACACACACACAATTAAAAATAATAAAGATAAATCTTAAAAAGATCTGTTTCACTTAAAAAACTAATGAACATGACTTGCTTCATAATAATGAACAAACTAGTAAATCCAGGCAAGCCAGTCACCTGCAAGGCCACTTCACCCAGGTTAACACCTGATCCTGCCACAATGTATGGGGACCATGAGTTGTGCCTGTCACTAAGCCCTGAAAAGCTATGCGTTGACTCTGACGTTACAAAACAAGTCAACAAACCCTTGGCTAAATGTCACTGAAACATACCACTGTTGTTGGATCCTTATCGGAGACTCAGCTCAGTCAGTCAATCATATATAAAAACTACACTTACGTCATAGGAAGAAAGCAATTCTTAACATGCTTGAGAAAGTTGACAAACAAAACAACAACAATAAAAATGACCTGTAAGCCCAGCACTTGGGAGGACAAGGCAGGAAGATCAGGGACTTGAGGCTAGTTAGAGATACACAGCAAAAAAGAGATGAAAAGCTACTGGAAGTCTTTTCCCAGAATAAACACTTATTAAGGAAGATGTATTGCATGAGGCCCTGGGTTGGAGGGACATGTAGTTACACTGTGTCTCAAGGGCTAAGGAATGGCCTTCAAACATGTGAGTGCCTCAGATGGGGCTGGGGACACAGCTCAGTGCTATACCACTGGCCTGGCCTGCTGGAGGCACTGGGTTCCTGTCCACAGCACTGCAAAAGCAAAAGAATAGAAAGAGTGTGCAGGATGTGAGCCCCATCCCCTTTCCTACCTCTTTCACGTAAAAGATGATAACAAATTTCAAAGTGGCGACTGCAGGAAGGAGTGGGGAGAAGAAGGCTCCGATCCAGCAGATGGTCTGCCCATACACAATGCCCAGGACATTGTCCGGGATGGCAAACTCCTGCTGTCCCCAGCACTGGATCAGCTTCGAGGACGCACAGTAGGTCACCAGGAGCCTGGAATCAAACTAGACATATTCTTACCTGAGTCTACAAGTGCCCCTAAGGCTACAGAACTATACCCACCAACCAACGTCATTTCCATTGCAAGTTCAAGTGTGTGTGTTGTATGTATAAGTGTATACGTGTTTGTGCATGCGGGTGTGTGAATGTGCCTGTGGAGGCCAGAGATTGACATCAGATGTCTCCCTCAGACATGTTCTACCTTACGTTTTGAGGCAGGCTCTCTCTCAGCCCAGAGCTTACTGACTGGGCTGAAGTGGCTGGCCACTGAGCCTCTGCGATCCTCCCATCTCCAACTCTGGAATGCTGGCAGGCACAAGCTGCCACTCCAGGCTATCACATAGTGTTGGAGATCTGAATTCAGGTCCTTGTGTTTATATGGTCAGTGCTTTACTGACTGACTGAATCATTTCCTCGGCCTAATGTTTCTTTTTTATTAGAAAGAAGCTTCGTTTATGTATGTTTATATGTATGTATGTACCCATGAGTGCAGATGTGCAACAGCCCATGTGCAGAGCAACGTGTGGGAGTCAGCTCTCTCTTTCCACGGTGTGGTCCCAGTGAGCAACCTCAGGTGGTGAGGGTGGCTGACCAGTACCTTCACCCTCTGAGACATCTTGCTGGCCCCTACATTTGCTTTTCTAATACCTAACTTTAGGATTTGCTGGACTTCTAGCTAATTCCAGACTGGACTTCTAGATAATTCCACATCTGAATAATCTGCCCAAGTTGCCCAGGCTGGTCTAGAACTCAGGATGCTCCTGCCTCAACCTCCTGAGTGCTGGAATGACAGGCCTGCATTGTCATACTCTGGGTGCCTTGACTGTGTGGCGAGCAGACAGAGATTCTCTTAAAACTCCTGGAAGAACAATGACAACAGTAGTGAGGGTCACGTTCTGTTGAGCTCTGTGCCACAGAGTGTTCTCCTGTTTTGATCTGCGTTACTGTGGTGGTTTGAAAGAAAATGGCCCCCACAGGGAGTGGCACTATTAAGAGGTGTGGCCTTGTTGGAGGAAGTATGTCACTGTGGGGGTGGGATTTGAGGTCTCATTTTTCAAGCTGTACCCAATGTTACAGACTCCTCCTGCTGCCTGTGGATCGAGATGTAGAACTCTCAGCTACCTCTTCAGCACCATGTTTACCTGTACACCACCATGTCCTGTCAAGATGATAATGGACTGAACCTCTGAAACTGTAAGATAGCCCAATTAAATGTTTTTCCTTTATAAGAGTTGCTGTGTCTCTTAGAAACCCTAAGCTATCTTGCTTATTCTCAGGGTAAGACTACCAGGTGGCCCTGCTATCATCCCATTCCTGTCTCAGGAGAGAAATTCAGTGTCTTGTTGCTGAGAGAAGTAACTTGTTCATCTTTACATGATCAGCAAGAGGCTGGCGTGAATCCACATCCAGAAGTTGCACCCAGTGTGTCTGCCCCAGCAGGGCCTTGGCTGCATCAAGTACAGGAAGTCAACACCAGGAGGCCTTGTGGGAGGAGGTACCATCTCCACCCCAGGTACCAGGGTACCACCTAAAGATGTGGTGTCAACAGCCTAGAGCCATTTGAAAGTCACCAAATATCAGTGGTTCACCAGTGACTGTGGAGTCACCCAGCACTCATGGAGAGCAGCTTGGTCGGGAGCATCCAGGCACGGAGTTGGGATGGCAGGGACCTCCACACTTACTTCCTAGGGAAATCCACAAACAGTGTCACGGCCAGGATGATGATGAAGTCGAATATCATCAGCTTGTACATTTCCTGTCCCACCTGTGTCTCCCAGCACTGAAATCAAGACAGGGAGACACTAAAGGATCCACTCCCAGCGCAGGGAGCCAGCCTCCTGTATCCTCAATCATCCCCACACCCCACTGTCCCTAAGCTCCTGCACAGACTTCAATAGCCAAGCTCTTGACCATGTCCGGCATGGGGCCAGACCAGCCTTGAAGCTGGGAGTCAGGGCCATGGCTCACCGGGTAGAGTTTCTGGTTATAGCCACAGAGTTCGCATGTGCTGTCACCACAGGATGTGATCTTGGAGCCCAGCGTGAACACCAGCACACAGATGGTGGCCAGCCGCATAAAGACACACCTGTGGGAAAGAGGGGAGGGGAAGAGAAGGCATCAGGGCCAGCCTTCCTGTGAATCTGACACTGAGGAACATAGGCACCTTCCTTGCAAGCAAACCTGAACCTAGGCAGAGTTTCTGCTGGGGAAGCGGATGGTAGGGAATTGACTTACGGCCAATGAATTGTACACTTTAAATGGATCAAATGGTAACTTCATGTTACCAATATATTTTATAGCAAGTTTTAAAATATTATCAATTTTTATTATTTATATGCATATGGATGTGTTTGCATGAGGACATGTGTACATGCATACAGGCCAGAAGAGGACGTCGAATCCCCTAGAACTGAGGTTACAGGCCACCTGCCGTAGGTGCTAGAACCTAAACTCAGATCTTCTGCAAGAGTTCCTAACCACTGAGCCATCTATCCAATCTCTACAAGTTCTAAGGCAGGAAAAAAAGCAAGGCATGGTGGCACACAGATGATGAGTTCAAGGTCATCTTGAGACACATAGTAAATCCTGATTCAGAGGAGTAGGAGGGACGGAGGAGAAAGGGAAGGAGGGAAGGAGGGAGGGAGGGAGAGAGAGAGAGAGAGAGAGAGAGAGAGAGAGAGAGAGCTATCAAACTCGGCATGTGGACCTGTGAACAAGCCACTAGCCTCTCCATCATGGACACTGGCTCTATTTTGGAATATGTGATATAGTTTTGTTAAACCAAGTCCTTGTGACTTGGAGACACTGAAGTGTTTATGGGTGAAATGAAATGCCACCTGGGATCTCCTTAATATAACCCAGCATAAACAAGAATGCATGAAATAATGTGGGTCAAAGCCCAAGTATGGATTGAACATTCCTACAGTGACAGAGAGGGTACCACATATGGAAAGGGAGACGCAGGAATGTGGAAGAAGTCAATATGATTGAAACACAGTATATACATGTGTGAAAATGTCACAATGAAACTCATTATATATTGTCCTGACGTGCTAATAAAAAATCTTCCCCTGCTCCGTCTTTACAAAATGCAAAGGTTTTGTTGTTTGCTTGCTTTAAAAAAAGATATAAAAAAAGATAAAACACAGTCTGGAGTGCCTGCAAATCCCATAACTTAGGTAGCTGGGGCTAGAGGATCAGCGTTGAGGCCATTAAGGACATAGTAAGGATTCCTAACAGCCACTGTCTTTCTCAACAGCAGTTCATTCAGCCACATATGAGTCTATACTGGATAAAAGATAAATTCCTTAGCCTTCTTAAACATACTGAGACTGTCTCTGTCCTGAACAGTCTTATGTCAACTAGACAGAAGGTAGAGTAATCAGAGAGGAGGGAGCCTCAATTGAGAAAACCTCTGTAAGACCGGGCTGCAGGCAAGCCTGTAGGGCATTTTCTTATTTAGTGACTGATGGGGGAAAGCCCAACCTATTTTGAGTGGCTGGTAGTCCTGGGTTCTATAAGAAAGCAGGCTGAGCAAGCCCTGGGGAGCAAGACAGTAAGCAGCACTCCTCCATGGCCTCTGCATCAGCTCCTGCCTCTACGTTCCTGACCAGCTTGAGTTCCTATCCTGACTTCCTTTGATGATGAACAGCAATATGCAGGTGTAAGCCAAATAAGCCCTTTCCTTTCCAACTTGCTTTTTGGTCATGGTGTTTCATTGCAGCAATAGAACCCTAAGACAGTCTCAAAACAACAACAACAACAAAAAAAAACCCTCACTCTCAGATATTTGAGAAGGAGGAAAAAAGATATCCTGTTCAAGACAGTACCCACCTAGCCATCTTTACTCACTGGTGTGAACCCTCTGAACTCTGCCCAATACTGTCAAGTCTAACATCTTTAGAACAGTTTGTCCTTCTAGGACCCCATCCTATGCTTTCAGTTAATACAGAATCAAAAGTGTAACACTGACAGGAGACTCTGGAGTCTAAGGCCCTTCAATGCATGTGCAAATGATAATTTATGTACTCATGGGGCTCATCAAAGAAAGGATGGCATAGCAGGAAAATGTGCCACAACCGATTAGTAATGTCTGCCATGAGCAAGCAATGGTCTAGCTGTCATGCATGCAGTTAGGCATTACCTAAGAATTGTAAGGCGGATCTCAAAGCCTGGAGAATAATCCTCATAGTGGATGATCTTGGCAAAGATGATGGGGGTAATGAAATTGGCCAGTGTGATCACAATGGATGGGAGGTACAATATCAAGAGGTTCTCCCCAAAAACCATCTTGTCAATTTCCTGGAAAGATAACAGAAAACCCTGGTCAGCATAAGTAGGGTGGCGACAGTGACAACTTGAACTGAAAAGAGCTCAACTGTGCATGCTAAGCAGACAAAGCACATTTATCATCCCGTGTGGCTGGGAAACATAAGCTTCGGATGCTTGGAACCTTTCTTAGATGCATACATGCAGGGACCTAGTATCATGCTGGAAGAATGATGAATGCTACTGAACATATTAGGGAAGTGCACAGAATTCTGTGCATGCTGCAAAAACAGCCCATTCAAGGATGTTGTGATGTAACAGTCATTCTGTCTTTCCTTTATAGGTCACTTAGCCTCATGTATAGCTATCCGAGATGAAAACTAAGTTTCTTAGCCTTCCTTGAAGACAGGTACAACTGTAACTAAATTCTAGCTGAGGCAGCAGAAGTTTTAAATCAAACTCCATATCTCATCCTTGAAGAGATGGGGCCCCAGCCCCACCTCTTGCCCTTAGGCTAGAATATGGATACAGCAGTGAACCATCTTGTACCATATAGAAGATAGTCACAGTATATGAATGGATGACAAAGCCATAAGTCGGATGCTATTTATGGTATTTGGGTATCTAATGCCTGATGAATGACAGTCACTAGACCAAAGCGCATATATATATATATATATATATATATATATATATATATATATATATATATATATGACTTACAATGTAGTTCAGGCTGGTCTTGAACTTGTGATCCTCTGTTTGAGCCTCCTAAGTGCTGGAATTCCAGGTATGCACAATTACACTCATCTTCCAACACAAAAAACACTGCTTGACACTGGGAGACGGCTCAGGAGTTAAGAGTGTGTATCACTCTTGCAGTGGATCTGGGTTTAATTTCCAGAATCCATAGCCAGCTGCAACTCTAGCTTTAGGGACCCTGACAATCAACCCCATTTCCCCACATATATATGCACAATTTAAGATAAAATATTTTAAAACACTGATTTTTTTTTTTAGACAAACTGAGGTCCTGGCTATTAAGTAGAGAGTCAGAGAAGAAATGCAGGCAGCCCAGCTTAGATCTAAATACTGTGAACTCTTCAGGCGGGAAGAGGTATCTCCCAAACAGTGTTTTAGATGACCTCACAGTGGAAACTGATCAGCTGATTTACAGTTCCTGTATCAACCAAACTTCTGTCTCCGCCTGCATAGAGAAATGGTGGTGGCACCTTCCACGCAGGTCTGCAAGGCACCCAGCATGCCGCCACATTAGAGCACAGGGTCAGCTGACTCTCACGGAGCACTTACTTTCTTCATGTGTTCTTGTGAGAAGACAGTGGCTAGGTAGATCGCATAAAAGCACGCGGCAAGCACAGCCAGCACGACGCAATTCAAGAGCAGCCTCAGAGAGTAAATGCGTATGGTTTCCTCTGAGGTCCTCTCAGCTATTTTCTGTCGTATTCTCTCTTCCTCCAGGTCTGCCTGAGGACCAAGGAAAACTCATCTGTGAGCTATCCCCTAACATATCCCACAGATTTCTCTGAAATATTCATGTTGCCCAAGATACTTTCCCAGGCTAAGCCCCACCAGTTTTTACGTCTCAGGCTTATGGTAGGAGAGAACCTCCTAATCAAGATGGCACTTGCCTTTGTAATAAATGTGCAAGCTGAATCAGCATTTGAGATGCTGTGTGTGTATGTGTGTGCACACGTGTGCACATGCAGATGGGGCAGTATTTCTTTAAATGGGATATGTCATCATTATTTTAATTTTGCTTATTAATTTGTCATTTATTTATCTGAAGTTCTGAGGATTGAACCCAGGGCCTTATGTATGCCAGATCAGCACTCTACCATCAACCTATATCTCTAGTCCTTAAAAAAAGTTATTGTTTTTGAGACAGTCTTACTAAATTGCCAGGAAAGCCTCAGATTTTAGCTCTTCTGCCTCCACCTTTCAAGTAGTTAGGACTATGGGTATGTCCTGCTATGTTGGTCTGTTTTTAATCCAGTCTGGGAGTCTCTGCTTTTAACAGGAGAATTTGACCAGTTCATATTTAGAGTAATGAATAGTAAATACAGTCAACCCTACCCGCCTTCCTTAAACCTTTAGGTTCTTACCCTCAACCTTTTTCTGATGGGTTTGACCAACATGCTACTCATTTCTCTTTCTCTATTAAATATGGAAGCTTTTCTGTTACATTTCAACTTTTCTCTAGTCTATTACCACAGCATTCCCTTAATGTTTCTAGTGCAAACAACGTTTATGACACTATGTCCAGGTAGGATATTAATAAGATAGGAGGGGATGGAGGCAAGACACCATTTACTTGTGTGTCCTACCTCCTTTCCCAGTTCCAAGTTACCAGCACACATGCTTAGGTTAAAAGGGATCAACCTGATAAGCTGTTTGTCAAACAAAGAGGAAGCTTGCTGAGACATAATGGGCCCCGAGATGCCATGTTAGCTGCAAGCAGCCTCCCCAGAGCCAGCCTGGCAATGAGGTCTCTCCCCAGGGCGACCCAGCAGCACTCACTCGGAGCTCATACCGCAAGCTGCTGTGCTTCAGCTCGGCCATGCTGCGGTTGGTGATGCAGAAGTCCCAGCCAGCGAAGATCTTGTTACAGTAACTCTGGAAGTGCTCCTCACTGCGGATCAGGCTGATTTTGAACCCTTCCACCGACCTGACCCCAAAACACAAGTGTCATTCTGAGAACAGCAGCAACATATAGGCCCATGAATTGGTCTCACTTAAGATACAGAGTTGGACGTGGCAACCTTGCTGGCCCCTTGTGACACAGCGAAGTTTATTGTAAAGCTGTGTCAGGTGAACAGATATCTCACTGATGAAAATCGTTGTGTTCAGTAACTTCTTTTTTAAAGGTAACCATACTTTATGCATATGGATGTTTTGCCTGCATGTATGACTTGTGTACCATGTGTGCACCTGTTACCTGCTGAGGCCAGAAGAGGGCACCACATTACCTAGAACTGGAGATAGATGGCTGTGAGTCACCATGTAGGTGCTGGGAATCAAACCAACCCAGTCCCCTGGAAGAGCAGACAGTGTACATAATCACTGAGCCATCTCTTCAGCCCTCCACTCAGAAACATTTTTCAAAATTTATTTAATAATTTTACTTTATGTATTTATTTGTTGCAATGCTGAACACTGAACCCAAAGCCTCTTGAAGGCCAGGTCAATCTCTAAGAGAGACTCCTGGCTCCCCTCCCCTTATAATACTTTTATTTTGAAACTTCCATTGAGGTGCGCAGGCTACCTCCTGCCTCAGCCTCTTTTTTCTTAAAGTAATTTGGTTAACTTTATCTTATGTGCATTGGTGTGAAGGTATGAGATCCCTTAGAACTGGAATTACAGATGGTTGTGAGCTGTAATGTGGGTGCTGGGAATTGAACTCAGGTGCTCTGGAGGAGCAGTCAGTGCTCTTAACCACTGAGCCATCTCTCCAGCCCCTGGCTCAGCCTCTTAAGTAGTTTAGATAACAGGCATGCACTAACATGCATGATGCATGGCCCAAAGTTTTAGTTCAGTAGTCTCGTGTGGTGGTCACAAATACAGCTTCTATTGTGTTTCTGGCTAGTGTGTGGTGAGACAATTGTTCACAGAATTTAGAATCTCTCTCCTTTCTTGGGAGTTACTCTCTCATCAGATCACTAGAGAAAGACCTTGCTGTCTTATGAACTGTCTGACAGACTTTTCACACTGTGGCAAATGCCTGAGATTGACAGCTTAAAGCCAGAAAGGGTTAGTTGCTTCACTGTTCCAGAAACTTCTATCCATGGTTGGCTGGATTCATTGCTGGGCCTGAGGTGATGGGGAGGGTATTACAGCAGCTGAGCATGGTGGGAGAAGCAGAGAGGGGAGAGGGAGGTACCTCATGATGTCCAGGAAGCAGAGGGGGGAAGGGAAGTACCTCATGGTATCCAGGAAGCAGAGAAATGGAGAGGGAAGGAGTGCTCACAAGGCATGTCACCTGCTTCCTCCATGCAGGACCGGCTCCTAACAGCCCGTTCAGCTATGAAGGCATCAGTGGATTACCCCATTTATGAGGTTAGCATCCCCATGATGCGTCCACCTATAAAGAGCCCACCATCGGGGGATCAAGCCTTGAACACTGAGCCTTTCGAGGGAATTTCACATCCAATCTACATGACCCTAACCAGGCAATGGACACACACCATCAGGGGCTCAACAGTCTCCTGGCCCTGACCACAATGGAAGGGTCAGGATTATATAGCTGAGTGGACAGAGCCAATAATGCCTTCACAGCACTTCTGTGCCCGCGATCAAGGCAGCTGAAGGCTGATAGAAACTGCTATTTCCCACCACTGCAAGGAGCTGCCACGCTCGGAGCTGACTAGTCTCTTGCTTTTGACATCATTCCTAAGACATGGCTGTGTCCTTCTCAGAACAGTCTCTCCCCTTCCTCGGTTCTCTGTGCACTCAATTCCCCAGTGGTCCAACTAACCAGAGTTGGTTTTCTGCCACTTTCAGGCCAATGGAGACCCAGTTAACATAACCCTCCCCAGGCAGAAGGAAGCCTGTGAGGAAGAGGGATCTGGAGGAGGCGCTTAGCACACACTGAACTGCAGGCCGCCACTCCAGCTGCCAGCTCCTGACTTCTTCCTCCGAGTCTTTGCTGTAGCACACGCAATACCTTCCTCTGAAGCCCACCTGTGGGCTCTGCTCATCCTTCAGGCCCTGACTTCCAGAGTCCATGAAACAGTGAGAGATTCCACCCACTGAGAATCGGAGATGCCCCACAGACGTATGGGGGCCAGAAAATGTGGGGAGGTTATAGAACAGACTCGCAGAGGTAGGTCACAGAGCTAGAGTCCTGGTTCCAGAGTGTTCTCTTCTTTCTGATCCACTGCCATGTGAACAAGCTGCTGTGTCCTGCTCCAACTGCCACACCTTCCCCACTGTGAAATTCTCTGCAACCATGAGCCTAGATAAATCTTTCCTCCCTTGAGCTGTTTCCGCCAGGTATCTGGTCACAGCAGTAAGAATGCTGCTGACACAAATGCAAACCAAAGGGAAGGAGAAAGCAAGGCACACTTACCGTTTCACTATCCAAAGGAGACTCAGGGCCAGGTAGGCAATCGTGCTTATTAAGTAAGCCAGGGGCAGATCATATGTAAAGTTCTGGAATTTTACTCCATCAATGGTGTAATGTCCATAAAAAAGGCTGGTCTCCTCCAAGAAGCCCTTAACAAAGCAAGAACATGGGATCAGGTGGGTCAGCTCAGGCAGGAAACTGAAGGAGGCATCCCTGCCTCGAGGAACCCACACTCGACTGTCCTTGTTCATCCCAGAATCTCTCCACACCAGAGAAAAACCCAAAGTATAAGGGATGCTTAGTTAGTGTAGAGGAGTAAGGTACTGCTAAAACCTGAGGACCAAAACCCACTGGTAAGGACTAGAAAGATGGCTCAGCAGTGCATGTACTGTGCTTGCAGAGGACCCAAGCTTGGTTTCCATCACCCACAGCAGGGGACTCACAACCTCCTGTAACTCCAACTCCAGGAGACCTGATGCCCTCTACTGGCCTCCAAGGGTACTGCCTCATGTGCACATACTCCCACACAGACACTTCCATATACACAGAAAAATATTAAATACTTTTTAAAAATTAACTGGTAAATTACACTTAACTGATGTGAGAAAAAAATTCTGGGTCATAGTATCAAAAAGAACACATAAGAATAAGTTTAACACAAGTATAAATAGTATATTCTGAAAACTATGAACCACAGTTGAAATAAAAGTGGACTGGGGATGTAGCTTGGTGGGTAGAGTGCTGGCCTAGTATGCACAAGGTTATGGATTTGATCCCAGCTTAAAACAAATATGGGTACACACACATATAACTAAATGGGCGGTGGTGGTCACACCTATAGTTCTTGCACTTGGAAAGCAGAAACAGGCAGACCTCTGTAAGTTTAAAGCTAGCCTGATCTACAGATCGAGTTCCAGGATAGCCAGACTCTACACAGAGAAACCTTATCTTGAAAAACCAAAAATAAATAAATAAAATGGAAAGGTATCCATTTGTTTTGGATGGTGTTCTTGGTGCAGCATCTCCACATCGATAATCTACAAATGGGTTTACAGAACCAGCACAAGCCCAGTCAGAACCCAGCTGGCTTCACTCAGAAATGGCAAGCTGGTCTTAAAGTTTAGATGCAACTACAAAGGAGTCAGTGGCCAAACAACCTTGACAAAGAAGAATAAAGTTGGAAGACCACTGTCTCACCTCCAGGTCTTACCACAAAGCAAAATCAAGAGCTTCAAGGGCGGGCACAAAAACAGGCACAGAAGCTGCCTTTAATCCCAGCACTTGGGAAGCAGAGGCAGGTGGATCTCTGTTAATTCAGGGCCATTCTGGTCTACACAAAACAAAGTAAACCAACAACCACAACAACAAAACCAGACACACAGCAGAAAAACAGAACCAACTACCCATACATCTCCAGCCAACGAGTTTTTATAGGGAAAACATGTCCTCTGAACACATGACACACACGTAACATCAGCTTAAAATGGATGGAGAATCTAAGCATTAGAGGCAAATATACAAAAAAAACAAAAAAACAAAAACAAAAAAACCAACAACAAGTTTAAGGTTAGCCTAAGCCAAACAGCAAGACTGTTTAAAAATAAACAGATAATAAACAAAGTCCCATTTTTTTTCATGACAACCATGTATTCTCACACTACCTGAGTAAGAGAATGTTTAAATAGAAGCAGATGTAGAAAGAGGAGACTCCATACTATCTCCCACTCTCTCAAAGGCTGGGCACACACATCATAAAACTCTGTCCACCTTTCCGGATCCCTTTCCACATGGCCCCAGGTCGATCTCCGTTCTCACCAAACTTTCCCTCACAATAAAGGGGCACCAAAGGCCAGAGGGCCACAGAGACCAGAAAATAAGCCCCCTGCAGGAACCTGTTTCAGAAGTCAAGCCTGTGGCCATACCTTTGGCCCTCTTTTTTCCTGTTGGGCCTATTTCAGTGGAAAGTGACAACAATGGGAATGAAATAAAAACCATTCCTCAGTCACAGATGCTGCATCTCAAGAGCTCAAGAGCCAGTCACTCTATCACTGGGCATAAGAGATCCAAGCTACTCTCCGGAACACCGCCAAAAGTTCTGCTGGACAGGGCTGCTGGAGCATGCTACCTGTGTTGCACACCTATGATAGTGACAACTATCCTTTAAAACACATTAACAAATGTTGCCTGTGGGATGCAACATAATGAAACAGGGCTATTTGGTGAGTTCCTGTCTTGAAAAACCAAAGAGGAGGAAGAAGAGAGAGATGACAGTGGCTCTGAGGCTTGGTTCTGGGAATGTTTTTTTTTTTTTTATGAGACCTGGTGTCACTATGTATCCATGACTGTAGACCAAGTTGGCCTAGAACTCACAGAGATCCACCTGCCTCTGACTCCCTGTGCTAGGAACAAAAGTGAACCCCACCATAGTAAGTCAAGTTTGTTCTCAGTAACAATGACTTCAGGCAAGAGAGAGTTGTTCTCATTTACATAGCTTCTATTTTCTCATTTATATATCTGGCATTTGACGGTGTACCCAAGAACCCCTGAGCTGTTTTGTAGAAAACATGACCTTGGACATGTAAAGGCACCCCCAAATATTAAATGCAATTGACAAACCCCAGGCTTTTTACCTACCTATTCAAAAAAGCAACAAGTTCTATGACGTGGCATTTTAATACTAGCAGCTTCCAGAAAGATAGCTTAATCTGTAGGCTAAGTGTCTTCTGTCTGAAATGATTGGGACCAGAAGGGCCTAACATTTCAGAACTTTTCAGAATTTGGAATATTCCCACAGACTTCACCAGCTGGGTGTCATCAGACAATCCCAAACACTTCCAATCCAAGTGTGGGTTTTCAGATCAGAGATACTAACTGCAGGGCATTGTAATTCAGGCCAATACAAAGGTAGCAGAGAGCAGGAAGAGGCCACTGGCTGGAAGCAGCAGAGTATTTCCGGAATACTCTAGTGGGAGATGAGTAGGAGAGCACAGGACTTGCTGATGAGCTCACTGCAAACCCTGTCTCCGCTGCTCACTGCCAGCACGGGCATTTGGCTCCTGTTGGTCTTTGAAAACCAACATTGTCTTTGGATATTGTTGTTTTGAGGCAAGGTCTCACTAGGTAGCCTAGGCTGGCCCCGCAATCCTCCTGCCTCCACCTGTAAGATCACAGGCACACACCACAGAGCCCCATTCAGGACACTGAGGTCTAAATCAACTTGATGTCAGTGTAAGGAGGGTCCACAAAGGATTGAGTTAAATACTTACTGTGCCAGACAGCAAGTCTATGATGTAACTGTAAAAGTAAATGAGCCCAGAGCTACTTATTGGATAGACAGTGCACTGTATATCTGCAGGAAACAAGAAGAAGGATATGTGTCAGAAACAGCCTCATTATGTCAGTGATTCGTCTATTGCAGTTGGTGAACATAAGCTGTAGCTACATATTCAGATGCACCTATGAGTTTGTACACGCTGTACTTGTCATTTCCTATTGTTCTACCTTTGAGCCCCAGTATGTCTGGTACATCCCTTTACCTCTCCGTTCTATTTTTAGGGTTTCTCTTACAGTTCCTTTACTTTCCTTTAGCATGTTCCTTTCCTAACTAATTTGAGGTTATATCTACTTTGTCTGTTAGTAGGTTTTTTATCGTTTCATTTTGCTTTTATTTGTTTGTTGATTACATGTACATGTACAACATGTTCACGCAGGTGCCCACAGAGGGCAGGAGAGGGCATCACATCCCCCACATCTGGAGTTACAGGCAGTTGTGAGCTGCCCACTGCAGAGCTGAAAACCAGACCTACCCCATCTCCTCAGCCCCCACATTTGTTGTTCCTTAAATGATCTAAGTATTCGATAGTGAAATATTGTTTAAGGGAGGGATACCATCTCTATTTAAATGATCACCCCGGCTCAACAGAGAAAGAAACTGAGGCTCAGAAGGTTAAGTGACTGGCACTGGAAACCTAATGTGGATTTTCACGCAGCAGCAGGAAATAATGATACACAAGAAAATAGGAGTGCTCACAAGGCAAAAAGCAGCCCTAACAGTAAGTCTGAAGTGCTGGGTTATTTGACTTTTAAGTGAATTAAAATGGGAACAAAGATCAGGAGGAAGAATGCATAGGGCCTCAGAAGAGCCCATCCACGGTTCTTCTGAGTAAGGAGTTATGTCACAGGGCATGAGGGTTTGGAAGACCTGCAACCAAGCTGGCTCCTCCACAGAGCCTGGGATCAGAGGTTTGCAGTGGGTGTCAGTGAAATTGAGGAAACGCTTCCCATCTGGGCTAATAGGATACCCAGAAGATCTGAGTTTTATTGAAAATGCAAAAGCCCAATTCAGCTCTTACCAGAATGTCTGGCACAAGATCACTGTGGAATTGCTATTAGCTTCAAGTGCATTTTTTTTTTTTTTTGGCTTCTTTGTTTGTTTTTCAAGACAGGGTTTCTCTATGTAGCTTTGGAGCTTGTCCTGGAATTCGCCCTGTAGACCAGACTGGTCTCAAATTCACAGAGACACATCTGCCCCTGCCTCCCAAGTGCTGAGATTAAAGTCGTGCATCCCCTACCCCCCCACCCCCTCCTTCAAGTGCATTCTTATCATAGATAGCAGTTTTGAAATGAAGTCACCTTGGGTGAGGGATTGATTCTTTTAGGTTTGCTAACTATCCCACTTACCCACCTTGCATTGTTCCTCCTACATGCCCTTGTAAACTCAGGAGGAGCTGGGCGCCCTGATTTGGCCAATGAGATGTGGGAGAAACGTGTTTGTGTGTCATCTCCAAACAGAAGCATCAGGAGTCAGCACACATTTGCCATGGCTTCCTTCCCCTGGATCGCAGTGACAATTGGCTGCCCCAGCAGCTTGGGCTCCTGAGTGAAGACTCCCAGCCCAAGATGTGTCTGGACTGTGAGTGAGAAGTCCATGTTTACAGTCACTGGTACCGAGGATAATGGGGTCATTTGTTTCTGCAGCATAACCTAACCCATGCCGACCGACACAGCTGCCTGAGACTCAGAATGAAGATGCCCAGGACACAGCAGCGGGGATGGCCCTTGGACTCACCCATGTCTTTGAACGGGATGAGCACGAAAGTGCTGTTGGTAATCTTGTACTTGGTGAGCAGGATGGGGAGCAAAACCAACATGAAGATGATCAGGAAAATCACCAGGTTCAGGACCACCAGGAACCGTAGGAAGGAGAAGTAGGACTGGATCCCCGTGCCGAACTTCCCTGGAAAAGAAGCAACGTGGGTACCGGTGACCTGCTGCACACCGTGGACTCCAACACCAAGAGAAGGCTGAGGAGAAGGGATCCCTGCTGCGGGACAGAGAGGAAGAGCCACAGTCCTTCGATGTATGTTTTCATCACGTGTGTGGGCACCGCTATGGAGGTGAGAGGGCAGCTTTCAGGAGTCCGTTCTCTCCTTTCACCACACGGGGCCGGGGATCCACCTGTGACATCCCATTCTCCGTTCTTTACTTGAAGCCCACATTCCCAGAGTTTCCATACGTAGATCCACAGCTGCTTCTGAATGTGTCCTCTAAGAGGGCTGTGAGGTAACCTTCTGTCACATGAATATCCGGCTGCCTCAGCACCGTGGTAGATGCCAATTATCTATATCTGTACATATGTCCTATCCTGTCCCTGGTCCACACATCTATCTTTACAGCGATATGAGACTTAGTTGTTGCAGACTTATGCAAAGGGATGGTCTCTGGAGCTCCACATCTTCATCCTCTGTTCCCCCAGCTTATCCTAGGTACTCAGCATTTCTAACATATGACGCTTAGAGTCACACAGACACAGACAGACAGACAGACAGACAGACAGACAGACAGACACACACACACACACACACACGCGCGCGCGCGCGAGTCTCTCTGGTTGAATTACATGAAATACACTGATGAACTTGAGAAGTGACATCTCATCTTTTTAATATTGAATCTCCTGAACATGATACACTTGGATCTTCTTTGATATTTCTCAGTAAGATTTTTATACCCTGCTTCCCTTTCCTCCCATTCTCCTCCTTTTTTTTTGAGACAGGGTCTCACTATGTAGCTCTAGCTGGCCTTCTCTTATATGAACCAAACTGGCCTGGAACTCAGGGATTCACCTCGCTCTACCTCCTGCATGCTGGGATTTAAAGGTGTGAGCTACCACACCTGGCCTTTTCTGTTTTGGGGGAGAATCCTGCTATGTAATTTAGACTGGCTTGAACTTGCCAGGTATATCTGGCTATTCTGGGATTTATGATCCTCCTGCCTCTACCTCCCAAGCTCAAGGATTATAGGCATATGCCATCACATCTGGTTTCCATAATATTTTTACAGTTTTCTATGCTTGAACACTATTTATTCTTAGATAAACTTCCTAGGGATTCAACTTTTTATATGTGACTATAAATCGTATAAAAAAACTTCATTTTGTGGGGCTGGAGAGATGGCTCAGTGGTTAGGAATGTGTTCTGTTCTGCACAAGACTCGAGGTTAGTTCTCAGCACCCACATTAGGTAGTTTACAACCACCTGTCACTATGGCTCCAGGGCATCCAACTTTCTCCTAGGGCACCTGCAACCTACATGCACATACCCCACACAGATGCACACATATATAATTAAATGTTTAAATCTTTAAAAAAAACTTACTTTTCTAAATGTTGCTAGTATGAAGAATACACTTAGGGCTGGGGTTGTAACCCAGAGGTAGAGTATTTACCTAGCATGTAAAGCCCTGGATTCCCCAGCAATCCCCTAAAGATGAGGGAAATACAGCCAATTTGATACAGACTGTCAAATCAACAACTAGCCTTGTTAAATTCACATAGAGTCTAACAGCTTATCCTTTTTACTTTCTATGCATATATTATCTGGAAAAATGATATTTTCTTTCTTCCTTTTCTGATTCTTTTCCCTTTCTGCTTTATCCCTGAAGTAAACAGTTAGCTAAGACTTCCAGAGTAATACTGAAGAGACTGTGATAACTAACACATTTCCTCCCTCTCCATCTCAGGCTTCCAGTATGTCATTTAATGGGATATTTGCTGTAGGTTTCTCATAGATTTCAAAAGACAAACGCTTTTTCTAGCTCACACTTGCTAAGAATGAAGACTGGGGTAATGGTGTCTTCTCTTCACCTCCCAGAATGATCATATCTTCATTCATGCGGTGAACTTAGGGACAGAAACTCAAACAGAAGAGCAGCCTACCAGCAGAGAAGGACTGAATCCCCACAGACAGTCTGCAGAGTGAGGGGTCTGCTGTTCCTTGGAAGTCAAGAACACATGGCTGACCCTGATGATGGAACACACCCACACCATGCTCTGTCAAACACTCAGTGATGTCACCAGAGTTAATGCCTTTGATTTTGTACACCTTCTCGTTCTGCCACAGGGACATCAAGTCAGCCAAGAAATCCCAGTAGAACTAATAAAGAGAAAGGCAAAGATCCAGTTCCCCCAGGAAGAAGAAAGTCTCTAATGCCTGCAAGAGTCAGTCAGAAGTCTCCAGGAGTATTTCACCCAATCAGGGAAGCTGAACACAGCCTTCAGGCCACTGTTCTTGTTACTCTAGTCGGATACCTGACAACTCAAGGAGGAAGGTATTTGGGAGCTCATAGTTTTTTGTTGTTGTCGTTTTGCTTTGCTTTTTGTTTGGGAATTTTTTGTTTTATTTTTATTTATTTATTTATTTTTGGTTTTTCAAGGCAGGGCTCCTCTGCGGCTCTGGAGACTGTCCTGGCAGTAGCTCTTGTATATCAGGCTGGTCTCAAACTCACAGAGATCTGTCTGCCTCTGCCTCCTGAGCACTGGGATTGAAGGAGTGCACCACCACCGCCATGCCTGGGGGCTCACAGTTTGAGGGAACGCAGTCCATCATGGAAGAGAAGGAACCAGGCTAATCACCTTGTGTTCACACTCAGAAGCAGAAGAAAGCCAGGAAAGGGGACCTTCAGCTAAGAACCCTCAAGGCCCACCCCAGTGATCCATTTCCTCCAGTTAGGTCCCACCCTGAAGCTAGCCCACAGCTGGTAACCAAGTGTTCAAACACAAGAGTCTATGTGGGACATTTCATATTCAAAACACACTTGGCTTCAGAAGCCCGACTGCCTGTGCCTCACCCTAGCTGGACTGTGTACACTTGGGCAAGCATCTTAACTAACTTCACTGTGGCAGACAAATGGTGAGGTATCCACATGAAAGGGTTTTGTGAAGCTGGGTGTGGTGACACATGCTTTAATACTAGCAGCAGGAGGTAGAGGCAGGCAGATGTGAGTTCAAGGCCAGCCCAGTCCACATAGAGAGCAACAAAGGGGTGGGGAGCCTTGTGAGGACTAACAGAGGTAATATGAGTGAGGTGCCAAAGGCAACACTTGGTTCATTGTCAATGCTCAGTAAAGAGCTGCTTGTATTTTTCTCAAGACCACACTAGGCTTCCACTTCAGGAGAAAGAGCGTGAGCGTGTGGCAAAGATCTATGAACCTGGAAGACGGCTTAGAAATGTGTTTACAGCCTCCATGTAAAACAGCAATTTACAAAGAATAAATTATCAGTGGTATAAAGACCTACCTTATTTTAACTATGCGTATGTGTAAGGGGGTGGGAACATAAAGATGCCTAGGGGGGCCTGAAGAGGGTGCTGGGTTCCCTGAAGCTGGAGTTATAGTCTGTTGTGAGCTGCCCAGTGTGGGTGCTAGAAACGGAAGAGAGGCCTTTGCAAAAGCAGTTTCCACTCTCAGCCAGAGCTGTGCTCCAGCACCGCCCTCCCCGGAAGACCAGAGGACACCCCACCATCTGTCTGTCTGTCTGTTTGGGGACAGGGTTTCAAGGTGTAACCCTGGCTGACCTGAAACTCACAGAGATGCACCTGCCCCTGGCTGGATTAAAGTCCTGGCCACCACGCCTGGCACTATACTTTTAGGGTAGGTAATAAGGAAGATGGTCACTTCTCCCAAATGTCCTGCCATTATCCTTATAGACTATATGAGAACATCTATATCAGCAGCTATAAGGCACTGATCATAAATCATTTTGTTTTATGATAGAAAATACAGAATGGTAAGAGGCATCTCCCTGCCCCAGGCTCTGTTGTAACCTCTCTATATGACAAAGGCATAGGCCCTATTAAGGCTAAGTGTGGGTCAAGTTCACACTTGAGATGGTCAGTCTTGACTGTCAGCTTGTCCGAATCTTGGTTCACCGAGGAGGCACCTCTAGGCATGTCTGCCTGGGAACACAGAGGGTCAACTGAGGGGGGACGTCCCAACCTGAATGTGGGCAGCGCCATCCCATGGGCTGGACCGAGTAAAAAGGAGAAAGTGGGTTGAGCACCAGGGAAGTTCATCCCTTTTGTGTCCTAACTACAGACGTCACAAAAGTGACCAGCCTCCTCAAGCTCCTGACAGCATGTCCTGCCCTACCATGGCAGACTATATTCTGAAACTGTGACCCAGAATAAACCCCTGCCTCCTTAGTTTGCTTCTGTTAGGAATTTTGTTAGTCATCAACACAACATTCATCCTGGAAGGAAATCCTCAACATCACTTCAGCTAGGTGCAAACCCAAGTTGCTTGCAGGGGAAGCCTCAGCAGGTAGGCAAAATCCCACCCCCACGCCTACCCCCACCCACGCACACCCTCCGCTGCCTGCAGAGGAAGGTGAAGTGGGTAGGCACACCCCGGCCCCCAGCTGCTTGGCCTGCAGGGGAGCCAGCAGCAAAGGAACTGTACCTTCAATGCTGCGGATGTCCTTGCGCCACAGTTCCAGGTGGGTCGTCATCTCACGAGCTTTCTCTAGGAACCTCTTCCAGGACTTGCTGCTATACCGTTTCCACTGGTCCCACTCCGATAAATACTTCATCTGGGTTTCCTGAATGTCCCTGCATCAAAAGATGGCCATGAGCATGACAATGACAAGGCAGTATCAAGTCTAAGCTCCGTGACACTGGATGGGAGCCCTTGAGCATAACTTGGGAATATTAGCCATAAAAAGGGACGGAGCACTGACACATGCTCCAGTGTGAATGAACCTTGAAAGTCATACAAAGTGGAAGAAAAAAGAGCCAGACGTGGAGGTCGCATTCCATGCACACACAAACCTAGAGACAGCAGGTTCCTGGGGGCTTGGGCTGAAGGAGGAGGAATGGAGAGCGATTTTTTAATGGGTACAGAGTTTCCTGCTGTGGTGATAAAGCATTTTTGGAAGTAGCTGGTGGTGATGAGTGCACAGCATTGCCAATAGGCTCAGTGCCACTGGATTGTAAGCTGTCAATCACAATGAGTACTGTGTACTCAGTACAATGACCCCATGGTACCATTCCTGACCTCTTGTCCCACCAGTCAGCTGGCAAACTCTTCTATTTCACCTCCAGAATACCGCTTCTTTTGATAACACATCCTCTCCAAATAATGTCTGTTTCTCCCAGGATGCTACAAATGATGGTTTTGTTTATTTTTGAGACAGGGTCTCACAGTGTAGCTCTGACTGGCCTGGAACTTACTATGTTGACCAGGCTGGACTTGAACTCACAGAGATTCATCCACCTGCCTCTGTATCCAAAGTGCTGGGATTAAAGGTGTATGCCACCATACTCAGCCTGATGCCACAAGCTCTTTAAAGGTTGAGAATGTATAATATCTGTTGCTGTGGTCCTCTGACCCAGGAACACAGACTGCTGACTCCGTGACAGCCCTGGCCTGACCCAGTTTGCTTTGCTCTCCATTCTGTCCTAAGGACAGTAGCTGGTGTTTAATTCATTCTTTTTTTGGGGGGGGGGTTTGAGACAGGGTTTCTCTGTGGCTTTGAAGGCTGCCCTGGAACTAGCTCTCGTAGACCAGGCTGGTCTCAAACTCACAGAGATCTGCCTGCCTCTGCCTCCCAAGTGCTGGTATTAAAGGCGTGCGCCACCATCACCCGGCATTAATCCATTCTTAATAAACACCTACCACTAAAACCAAAGGACAACATCCACAAAATACATACATTTAATATGCACTGCTGTATTCATGAAAGGTAAAGTGCTTTCCCATAGTACAGAGTATGTTTAGATAGACAAATGGATAGCTATAGATACAGGTATTGATAAATGGATGGATGATAGGATAAACAAGTGAATAAATGGATATAGATACAGATAAATTGATGGATTATACAATGCGTATATAGATAGGTGATGCATGGAAGGAGATAAATGGAGAGATGGACAGAGATCAGTGGATGAACAGATGATGATGATGGATAACTGAGAGGTTAATGATGGGTGGAGAAATGGATGGATACAGTGTACATGCTTGTAACCCTAACATTTAGGAGGCTGGGACAGTGAGTTCAAGATTAGCCCAGGTCACACAGAGATATCTTGACACAAAAAGAAGGAGAAGAGGCCTGAGGTGATGGCTCAGTGGGTAAAGTACATGATGTGCAAGCCTGAGGACCTGGTTAGGATGCCTAGGACCTGCCTGCAACCCCAGAACTGAGGGAGATGGAGACAGGTCAGGTAAGTCTTAGGGACTTGCTGGACAGCCAGAATAGCCAACTGCTGAACTCTAGGTTCAGGGAGTCTGCCCCCCTCAAAAAAATTAAGGTGGAATGACAGAGGACTGCACCAAATGTCAACTTCTGGCCCCTACACCGGTGCATGCACACATGTACATATACATGTACATATCCATGTACACACACATGCATGCATGCATGCACGCACACACAGACACACACGGAGGTGGGGGTTGGGGGAGCAGGATATGAGTTGGGCCACATCTCCCACTGAACTAAATAAACCTGGACTGTTTACTCAAACAGGAGGTGAACAACTTCTTGAAGGTCACATGTCACTGCAGCTTAGGAATGCTCACTACAGATGAACTCTGAGTTCCTCACATCACAAACATACCACACACACCACATATACCCCTCTCCCAGCCTATAGCATGGCCACGTCCAGGCAGCTACTGAACAAACCTCAGTCTCCGCTTCTCAGAGATGTTCAGCGCGTACTTGCGGATGGATTGGCTGTTGAGGTTTTCTGTGATTCCTCCATCCAGCTGGGAACTGTAAGAGTCCGTTGGCTTTAGCAGGGTACCACTCTGCCTGTCCCGGGAGACGATGTTCGTTCGCCTGCGTGCCACTGACCGATAGCTTGGCAGCTCTTGAAGGAAGTTCACAGGTGGAGAGAAGCAGCTAGAACCTAGAGACATGTTCTCTGGGTGAGAGAAAAAAAGCAAAATTCGTTACAGACAGCTTGGGAGCCTTCGACTCTCAGAGACCATGAGCAAGCCTTGGAGACAGTTGCTTGCACAGCCAGTGACAGACTATCTGGACTGTCTTTTCTCTTTTATTGTACTGGGAACTGAATCCAGGACCTTACACATGCTAGGCAAGTGCTCTACCACTGAGCTATCTAGCCAGCCCTTTATTTATTTAGAAAAGGTTTTGGTAAGTTTCCCAAGCTGACCTTGAATTTAGAATCCTCCTGCCTTGGTCTCTTGTGTAGTGGGAATTACAAACATGTGTCAACATGAATTACTAGTCTGTGTCATTCTTTGTTTTGTTTGCATGTTGATGAGTGCTCTCCTGTGGGTGCATGTACATGTATGCATGTGTTAGTGAAGACAATGCTGGGTGTCTCTATCACTTTCTACCTTATATATTGAGGCAGGTTCTCTCTCTTGAACCCAGAGCTCGTTCATCCAGATAGCCTAGTTGGCTGTTTTGCTCCAAGAGATGGGATATCTCCACCTCTTGAGCACTGGAGTTACTACTGGGCATTCAAGCGAGTTCTGGGCATCCAAACTCTGGTCCTCACATTAAAGGGGTGTGGAAAAGAGAAGAGTATGAGGCCTGAGTGGCTGGGCTAGAGTCAATGAAATCTTACAGGCTGATGACTTGGAGATGTCACCAAGAAAGGAGCCACTGAGGCCTCTAGACCATAACTGACAGGGTTCTGACCACACTTTAACAGGTCACCCTGAGCAAGCTGCTGGAACCCATACTGTGAGCCTAACCTTCCGGACACTAAGAGAATTCTGAATTTGAAACCACCCAAGGCTACATAGTGAGACCTTAAGGACAAGCCTGGGTACAGCGGGTATGGTCACAGGATTACAGGTGCTCACAGGGGTGCGAGTTCTCGGTGAGGTGGCAGACACAGTGTCCCCAAGCGTAGATGTACCCGGAAGTGTGAGAAGGACAAGGACAAGGAACCAGCATTCCAGGTCTCTCTGGAATGTGCAGATTCCCTAACCTCTGCCCTCCCCTGACAGGCATGCTCAGACATGAGACAGCAGTTATGTTACTGTAGATGATGCAGACACATGTGCCTGGGCTCTGCCATCCTCATGAGCAAGCGGTGCCACATTCACCGACACACCCTGAGGATGTGAGCCACTCTCAAGTCAGACAGGACTGCCTCCAGCAATTAGGTTCAATATAGAAGGCAGCAGGGCACGGGTGCTGCCTTGGGGCCACTCCTCCCTCTAGGCAGCAACAAAGAACTCTTATTAGCCAGAAACAAAGGTCTTTGAATATGGAGCCCATTGAATATTCAACAACTGTGTGGTCAGGGACCAGTGTAGGATGGGGACTGCAGCCTGGCGTGGCTTCAGATGCTGCACTGTTACCCACCAGCCAGGCCATCCCAGGAAGACATTAATTCTATTCATCTTAGGAACAGAGTGTCTAACACCACAAGTCATGGACACCTGTCACACTGTGAGCTGTAGTGAGCACTCACTTTGGGCATGGCTGTTAGAAGTACTGGAAGCTAGGCCTAGCATTGTATACATATAAGACTGGCAGTCAGGAGGCTGAGGCAGGAGGATTGCTGCAAGTGTGAGAGCCAGCCTGGATTACACATGATCTTGACTGAATTTAGAATCAAAGAGTAGACAGTCAAGTTGAGCATGAAAATTCACCATCATGGGGCTGGCTCTGCAGGTAAAAGAGCTTGTGGTGCAAGCCTGGGGACTTGAGTTTGATCCCCAAAACTCACAGTAGGAGAGACAAACTCTTGAAGGATTTTCTGTGACCTCCACATGTGCTGTGGCACGCACACACATGCACACATGCATGCACACACATGCACACACACAGGCACACATTCAAGAGAGGATTCTCCTTTACAGGAGGTAAAGGAGCTTTCCCACTTGCTATTAAACACTGGGACTGGGGACCTAACATACCATCAGACCCCCCAAGTTCCTCCTCCCCCATGAAATGGGCTGTGGATTTGAAATGGCCTTGTAAACACTAAAATGCCACACAAGCAAAGTAGGTAATGGCTGAATGTTATACTGTATACACATTTTTCTCCTCAGTCACTCCAGGGAAATTTCCCATCTTTAAATAAAACACATCCAACAATATCCTTATTCCCAGGCTCAACTTCTTTGTGCTTTCATACAGGACTGCCCGTTTCAAAACTCCGATTGACTCCTCAGACCTGTGCAGGTAGACACAGAAGGCTTCAGTGTTCTGGCTTTTTAACAGGGAAACTGAGGCTCAGAAAGATGATGACTTGCCCAAGTCTCAGGGTCAAGGCAGTCTCCGCTCTGGCATCTTACAAAGGTCACTCTCTGAGTGCTCATCTCTGAGCCTAGGGCAGCTCATCCTTGGGGAGTATGACTGTCCCGTGTTCCTCTGACTCGGTCTTGTCATCAGCATAACCAATTAGGTCAGTGGTCAGTGTGGGGGCTGCTTAGTCACCATGTCCACTTTTCCAACATCAAAGTGACCATCTAGAACCACCTAGAGTTTCTTGGCCACTGGGATTAGGCGGCAGCAGTTAGGCTGTTACCAAGACAGGAGGGCAGGTAGTACTGATCAAAGCAGAGAGCTACCTTTTTTCTTTTTCATAACTTGGACTGAACCCAGGACCTCACACATGTCAGTCAAATGCTCTACTGTCAGTCACATCTTAAACTCTCTTTGTACTGTGACACAGTTTCACTAAACTCTCCAGAGCAGCCTTGAACTCAGTATCTTCCCGCTTCTGGCTCCTCAGCAGCTGGGATGACAGGCCTGCCCCACCAGGCTCAGCTCAAAGTTGAGTCTCTGAGTCTAGAGCAGTGTCTTGTCCCTAGAAAACCCTCCACTTGAAGGATGGATGGACAGACAGACGGACGGACAAATGACAAGACAGAAGCAAGGACATGTGGAGGGCTTCCTTAGGTCCTGGCAACTATTTCTACAGTCCACCCTTCCAGGAGACTGGGCAAGCATGATCTAAATGGCGCCAAGGACCCTGCTTCTCCCACAGCATGCCTTCCAAGAGCGGACTTCAGCCTAATATAATGCTCACTGAGGGCTTTGCTTCCTACTCTCAGGTTTGTGGAATTCAAAGGGTCTTGTGGGTCATGGAGAGTATGCCAGTTACTGTGGAAATTACAATAGTGTCCTCTTTTCCCACGTGGAACATGGTCCAAGATGTCAATGGATGCCTAAAACAAAGATATCATGGCATTCTCTCTATACTAGATGCATACATACATGTATACATGCACGCACACACATACACACACACACATCATTCAAGTGTGTTTATGTTGCTGGAGATGAACTCAGGGCCTTGAACATGTTATGCAAGCACTCTATCACTGAGCTACAATGTCAGCTCTGTCTTTTCCATCAAAACTAAGCACTGGGAGGGGCTCATGCATATGCATGCAGATGCCTGAGGAGGCCAGAAGGGGGCATCAAATCCCCTGGAGCTGGGATTACAGGGAGTTGTAAGCCTGGTGTGGGTGCTGGGAACTAAACTGGCCTCTGCAAGAGCAGTGCTTGCTCTGACCCACTGAGTCATTGCTCCAAACCAGCTTTTGCAGCTTTGAGGTGTGACAGCAAAGCCATCGTGGATTTTTTAGAAGGGGATACATTCTGTCATCATAGCAAGCTCAGCACACAGGGTTCTTGTATTCTTTTTCTTAGTAAGTCAAACTTGGATGTTTTAACACAGGAAGCACTTCAGATTCTCTTTGTGTGAAGCAAAAAGGACTTAAATTCAAACACTCCCATGGGGACAAAGATATGGGTAGCTGTTGTATAATACAGCATGGATACACACTGTGGTGTTTTGTGTCAGGTAAAGCAAGAGCTATGTGATTTCATCACTCAAAACTTACAAGCTATTTCAGGAATTGTTAATATTTTGGACCATAATTGACCACAGGTTCCTAAAACCATAAACCACAAAATAATGAGGCTGGGGGGGGCAGCTCTCATTCTGTTGGCTGGGAGCTTGGTTAGGATTCTGGAGAGGATGAAGGTTTGCTCTCTATGTGATAAGATTCCTCACCAAATGTGCTCAAGTGGCTGAGTAGATGGTGGGTGGGTGCATGGGTGGGAGGATGGTGGTCTTTGGGGGAGGCCTCCACATCTCCTAAGTGCCCACTCTATGAATCATCCCATCCTTAATCTATACCGTTTAATGTACATCGTCTCTGTCCTCTCTCAAGGATCACATCTCTCTCCACCACTTCTGAATCCTTAGTGTCTGCACAGTGCTTGGCACATGGCAGTGTCCGATAGATAATGAATGAATGAATGAATGAATGAATGAATGAATGAGGAATGGATGACTCTGCTGCCGAGGACGTAGTGTTCAATTGCCGACCAAGCTTTTGATCAAAGTTCACGGTTAACACCCCAGAAAGCAGGATGCAAAAATCAAGGGGGAAAATAATGAAGCATTTTATAATTCTTTTCTGTATAGAAAATAAATGTTTACAATTTAAAATGCAATTCTTTTTTTTTTTCAGAGTATGTCTCTATGTATCCCAAGCTAACCTGGAACTTACTCTGTAGCCCAGGTTGGTTTCAAACTCAAAGATCCTTTAGCCTCAGCCTGTCCAGGCCTCAGGTTACAGGTGTGAAGACATCATTCCCAGCTCTACACTGAAACCTTTTAAAGGGGTGGGGGGAAGCTGGTGGGAAATGCTGACTCTACTTGATGTCCTTGCTTCAGGCTCTTTCCAGAGTCTTGTTTATGGAAATGCACTTTGGTCTGTTAGGAACACAATTCATTGTTCCTAAACAATCCATGATTAACACAATCAGGGAGACACTGATCAGAGTCTGGTTACACTGGTTCCTGAACGCTTGTCCATTCCCTACGGTTTGACACGGAGGTAGGAAGCCTGAAAAAACACATACTTACAGATTCCAACGGCTTTTACCTATAAGTTTCTAGGACTCAGAGACTTAAAAGCTGCCACAAGAGACCCATTAAACACTTTAAAAACGTCCAAAGGAGCCATGGAGATGGCTCAGCAGGTACAGCACTTGCCACTGGGTCTGATGACCTCAGTCCATCCCTAGGACCTGCTTGGTTGAAGGAGAGAGGCAACTGCTGCAGGCTGTCCTGACTTCCACACATGTGCCGTGACACATAGGCACATCCGGCCATGCACAAACAAAAATTCAGGAATTAAACAAAAGCAAAACTTCCTAAGCTCTGCTGCTCCCCCAAAGACCACCATCCTCCCACCCATGCACCCACCCACCATCTACTCAGCCACTTGAGCACATTTGGTGAGAAACCACCACAGGCCAAACGGCTCTTTAAGATTGAGATCCGCCTGAATACAACACACCATACCCCATCTTTTCCATATGTCAGGTGGTGATAATATGGAAAAAAGTAAGTTGGGGGTGGGAGGTGGCGAGGTCTTAGGGGATGGGGTATAATTTCAAACAGAGTGATCAAGGGCAGTACCCCAGGAAGCTGACATTTGAGGAAGGCTGGGAAAATGGGGAGACATGGCTATGCGGGCATCCTGGGAAAGGCTATCAAAGAAGAAAACAGCCAGTGCAAAGGACTTGAAAAACAGTATGGTTCGAGTCAACAGGGAGGACAGTAGGTCGTGGGGGTGGGGGAAATGTCAGGTCACCTGGGGACATGAGCACCATGGAAGACATTCGCTTTTGTTTGGTAAAGTGGGGGCCATGAAGGATTTGTGGCATTTAGCGGAAATCACTGTGACTCCCACTGTCTCTACATGGCAGCATGGCTGTGGTGCAGGCTGGGCACACGTCCCACAAGGTGTATGTATGGGTCATTTTTGTCAACTTGACATAAACCTACATATATACAAGAAGAGGGAATCTTTTTACTTTTTAGATTTATTCACGTGTATGAGTGTTTTGTTTGCCTGAGTCTGTACACCATGTGGATACCTGGTGCCCTCAGAGACCACAAGAGGGAATCTTAATGGAGAACATATCTCCACCAAATTACTCTGTAGACAAATCTGTGGGGCACTTTCTTGATTAATGATGTAGGAGGGCCCAGCTCACTGTGGGTGGGGTCACCCCTGGCAAGTGATCCTGGCCCTGGGGTATATAGAAAGGCAGGCTGAGCAGGCCACAAGACCCAGCCAGTAAGTAGAGCTCCCCATGGCCTCTGCTTCCATTCCTGCCTTGGCTTTTCTTAGTGATGGAATGCTACCTGGAGGTGTAAGCTGAAATATACCCTTTCTTCCCCAAACTGCTTTTGTCCATGGCCCCCAGCAACAGAAACCTAAGACAGAAAAGGAAAAGTTCTGTACCTGGGATCATTAAGCAATGGAGGTGTGACTGAGAAAATGAAGTTTTCATTTGGTCACATGTCCAAGGCTACCTGCGGCTGGTGCTAGCGGTGATACAGTGGAAGAGCCTGACTCCTGGGGCACAGAGTCTAGGGAAGATGGGAGAAGGGCCGTCTGCCCACGAGATACCTGGACAGGGGGCTAGCAGGGCCAACCTGAGTCAATCAGCTAGTCACACCGGAGCAGGTCAGGGGTCTGGCTGGACCCCACATTTTGCAACCAGATGAGCAAACAGCCCTCAGGAGCAGGTGACTAACGTGCTAATCAGAGCTACCACTGGGTGAAATTCCTGGATCATCTAGTTGTCGAGCCAGAAGAGAGTCGGGTGTGTTGGCTATGGGCCAGTTCCTGTGAGTCAGTGTGTCTGATGATTTGGCAAGGCCCGTAGGACAGAGCCTTGCCTCCCTGGCTACCTGCCTGGTGCTGCACCCCAGCTCCTCCTCCTCCCTGTTGGAGGCTAGCATGTGTCTTGACTATCCTGTGCCTCGGTCAGCTCTCATATGTAAAGTGTTTAGACAAGAGCCAAAGAGAAAACCACATGCCCCAAGTTTCTGCTTCCCACATAGCAGAAAAGATTCCCAAGTGGAAGTCACAGCTGTGTTCTCACAAAAGCTCATTCACAAAAACAGGTGGCAGCTGGCATGGTGAGATTTGTGGAAGCTTCACTTGCTACTCATTGATAAAGCTTAGTGTGTGAGGTGATTCTGACAGCACATGGGGGCATCTTCCTGGTAGGGGCCAGGCTAGTCCTTAATGGACTGTCTTCTCTCTACCAAGACCACCTCTCAAAGAGGTCCAAAGCAAAGACGGAGGCAGGAGGATTGCGAGTCTGAAGCCAGTCTGGATAAGGCCCTTTCTCAAAATAAATATAAACAAATGGGACTGGGGAGATGGCTCTGTTGGTGAAGTGCTTGCCTTGCAAGCACAGGGAACTGAGTTCAATCCCAGGACTCCCACGGAAAAAAAAAATGAGTATAGTGGCCTGTGTTTATAATCCTGGCACTGGGAAGGTGGAGGCAGGTGGATCCCTGGAGCCAGCCTAGACTACTTGCTTTGCTGCTTGGCGAGTTCTAGGCTAGCGAAAGACCCTGTGTTAAAAAAGAAAAAAAAAAAGGAAATGCAAATCAAAACAACTCTGAGATACCATCTCACTCCTGTCAGAATGGCTAAAATCAAAAACTCCAATGGCAGTTTATGCTGAAGAGGATGTGGAGAAAGGGGAACACTCCTTCACTGCTGGTGGGAGTGTCAACTTGTACAGCCACTTTGGAAATCAGTATGGAGATTCCTCAGGAAAATGGGAATCAGTCTCCCACAAGACCCAGCAATTCCACTCTTAGACACATTCATACAACAAAGATGTCTGTTCCACTATGTTCATAGCAGCATTATTTGTAATAGCCAGAACATGGAAGCAACCTAGATGCCCATCAACTGAAGAGTAGATAGAGAAAATGTGGTACATTTACACAATGGAGTATTACTCAGCAGAAAAAAACAATGGAATCTTGAAATTTGCAGGCAAATGGATGGCACTAGGAAAAAACACCCTGAGTGAGGTAGCCCAGACACAAAAAGAGAAACATGGTATGTACTCACTCATTTATGAATCAGGGGAGTGCCAGCATACAATCCCACTGACAGAGAGTCTGGGAAACAGAGCTGTCATGCATCGACTGATGAAAGCAGAGGCAGATACCCACAGACAAACACTGAACTGAACTCCTGAAATCCAGTGTCAGAAAGGGAGAACTGATGGGCAAAGGAGTTAAGACTGGGCTGGTTTAACCCACAGAAACAGCTGACCTGAACAAGGGGGAGCTTTTGGACCCCAGATTGATGGCTGTGTGGAAAGCATGGGACTGACCCAGACTCCCTGAATGTGGGTGTCAGTGAGGAGGCCTAGATAATCTATGGGGCCTTGAATAGTATTTATCCCTGGCATACAAATAGACTTTGAGTGCTCATGATACAATATGGGATGCTCTCTCAGCCTGGACTCTTGGGGGAGGGTCTAGGCCCTGCCCTGGATGAAATGACAGTCACTGGTGATCCACCATGGAGGGCCTCATCCTCCCTGGGGATCAGAGTGAAGACTGGGTGGGGGACTGGTGAACCTGGTGGGGAGAGGAGGAGAGGAGGGGAGGGGAGGAAAGGGAGCTGGGATTGACATGTGAAACAAGCTTGTTTCTAACTTAAAAAAAAAAAAAAGCAAAAAGGATGCAACTGTGAAACATTACCTGAGGTTATCTTCTGACCTCCACATGCATGTGCACCTATATGCATGTACTCACACATATTTGCACACACAAATAATAATAAATAAATAATATATGCAATTTCCAGTGTTCCTAGAAGCAATGACAGCAGCCTCTGGTGAACATAAGCACACACCACAATTAAGTAAAACTTGTACATTCAATCTCCAGTGAGTCTCACAGTGGCTGGGTCACACAGGGTCTTCTCATGCACTATGGTATTCTACAGCTAAGATAAGAACTCTGCCCAAAAGTGAGCCAACGCTTACTGTGAGGGGAAACCCTTGGCAGGACATGCTCACACCACACGTCACACCACACGTCACACCACACGTCACACCACACGTCACACCACACGTCACACCACACGTCACACCACACGTCCAATATGGCAGTGTCCTGGCACCTAACAAGTATTCAATAATATCCCTCAGGTGGACCTTGGGAATGTCTCTGCTCCTGGGTGGCCACAGTGTGCTGCCCCTCCTACCTACGCCTCCTGTGCCTATACCTCTCTATTTCTTAACTAGCCCCTCCTACCCTCTGCCCTTCAGGTCCCCTCCCCCTGAAGGCTCCTCCCACCTCAGATGCCAACAAAGGGCCCCAAACACTCTTTATATCCTCCTGCCTCAGCTCAGAGTCACTTCACATCTGGGCTACTACTGCATACCTACTTCCTGTCCACCCAGCCTTTGTGTAATGTTTTTCCCAGCAGTCAGGCTCCCTTGGATTTTCTTTCCATTTTTCCCTCCACTGTATACTCCCTCGACCTGGAGTTCTGTGGGCTGTCTCTTGCAGGCTGGCTCTCCAGGTCAGCCCAAGGGCCTGACTAGAGCTGACCCATCTCCCTCCTTCTACTTCTGGGAGGGAACCCCAAATGCACAGCCCAGTTTGATTGGGTGGTCTCAGACGCAAACAACCCTCCTTGGGAGAGCAGCCGGCTTGCAACAAAGTCACAACCCTGCAGAGACATTTCCCTCCGATGTTTTCACTTCCTGAAAAAACAAAGAAAGCCATCTCTAATCTGGGTTGCAGTTGCTGGGCAGAGCTGGGCTCCTCCAGACAGAGGGGCAAAAATAGCTCAAGAGAACCAGTCCCCAAGAGATCCCTGACTGAAAAAGGCTCAAGGAATCTCCCGCCTTGTCCAGAACATTCCACCCTCCTCAGAAACCTAGAAGAGCTGTGGGTCACTCACCGGATGAATGGGCTCAGCAGATAAGGAAAGACATAAATACCATAGGCCAATGGCTGTTTATTGTGGTGTAGTAGACTTGACTCAAGAAGAAGCGAAGTCTACACAAATGCCTGATGGTATATCTGCAGAAGCCCAGGCATAATGGCCCGTCACAAACCTCATGCTGTTAGTGTTACAAAGACCAAGCAAAAACAGTAGTGCTGTTGGGGCTCTGGGACAATATCCCAAATTACCTTGCCTCAGAATCTCATGTCCCAGACTCAGAATCTCATGTCCCAGCTACTAGGCAAGGCATACACACAGAACTTCTCTTGCCCAAGGCTAGTCATCCAAACTGGAATCCTTTGTCATCGAGACAGAAGAAGAAAGTTAACTTTAATCTCCCCGGCTGGTCTAGGTGGCTGGAATGACTTCTTCACCTGTGTTTGACAGGTGTTGATGGATAGGAATCTCAACAAGGAAACTCCTGGTGATCCCTGAGAAGCTGGGTGCCCTGCCTGGCCTATGAGCATAACACACAGCCCTGATGTGCCTCTCTGTTCTCCAAAGGTGATACCATGTGGCTTCACCACCTAAGCAGCAAAATGGAGAGTTCTCCATTCATTGGGTCTTCAAATCTATTTAAGAAAAATAAAACCCTTTGATGTAGATAGGCATAGTACAGCACTGAGTGACAGGCAGGAGGATGGTAGGTTCAGGGCTAGACCTGGCTACACTCTAAGACCCTGTCTGGAATACAGGGGGGAAAGAAAGGAGGGATAGGACAAGGTTTTCCAACAAGAAAGCTACGCACATGTGCGGTGAGCAACCCTCTTCACAAGGATCCAAGGACTGAGTCAGCCTGGATGTCCATCAGTGGATGTGTGCATACACAAAACGGGACCCAACAGACAATGGAATATTAGCCACCCATGAAAAGGGATGAAGCACTATTTCATGTGACCCTGGATGACTTCTAATGATGTGCCAAGAGGAAGCCACTAAGCACTCATATTAGTGTCTAGATTGGAGATCCAGACAGAGGTAGGAGTGGGCTGGTTGCGTGAGGCTGAGGTGAGGGAAGGCACAGATGGATGGGGTGGAGGCTCTGTGGGGATAATGGAAATTCGCTGGAGCCAGTCAGCCCCAGTGAAACCATTCTCCTGAGACAAGAGGTGGGTTCTCACTGGGGATGGGGGTTGCAGAGAGGGTTCACACTGGGGAGGGGAGTTGCAGAGAGGGTTCACACTGGGAATGAGGCATGCAGGGTGGGTTCTCACTGGCGGGCAGGGAGCATGCTTCTGCCTCACTCCATGCTGATGAACAACAGCTGAACATGTGTGACCACACCTCCAAGAAGGAAAGAGAAGAGGAGGAGTGGAGGGGGGAAAGGAAGAGGGAAGGGGGAGAAAGGAAACGTTGTGAATAAGTGGTCACACAGAAGAGTGTGTAGACAAAGTAGCTTGGCGAGACAATCCTTTTTGTAAAAGGGATGCACCAAGACCGAAACTGGGAGAGCAGACGCACAGCACAGGAAGCCCGCTTCATTTTTATTCTGACCCAGGTGGTGACTGTATCTTCCCCCACCGCCCCATTGTCTGGGGTTGGACCAATCTTTCAGGTTTGCCTACTTTTAAATGAGTCCATGCAAAAGAAGTGAAGGGAAGTAGAGGTCACTTAAATTCTGATAACACACCTAGGCATGGTGACCTATTCCTTCCATCCTAGCATCTGCAAGGCGAGAGAGGTAGATCTCAGAGTTTGAGGCCAGCCTGGTCTACACAGTGAGTCCCAGGCAGGCCTGAGCTGCATAACAAACTATTTGAAACAAAACAAAAATTCATTAAGTCAAGGATAGCAAGAATCCCTCCCCATGCCAGGGGACCTCAAGAGCATACAGCAGGCACAGAGTCCAACCTGGAATAGGGAGTCAAGGAGGGCTTCTGAGAAGAAGTGACCCTGAAGGAGGAGAAGAGATATATGTACCTTGTAAGGAAGGTCATGGCCCCCAAGGTAGAAGGACAGGGTCTAGCGCAGAACAGTACCATCAAGTGGGCATGGGAGGAATGTGGGTGAAAACAGGAACCAGTAGAGAAGGGCATCTATACAAATACTATCGTCAGAGTGTGCTAGACACTGGTGAGCCACTGAGGCCACCTTCCAGGAGCCCAGTGGCACAAGGAGGCACAGCCATAAATGACAACAGTTAATATTTCATAGCATTGCCACTGGCCCCAAGACGGCCCCATAGAGCCATGTTTCCAGCATCCGGGTGTTCACATTCAAACCCAGCACCCGGCACTCTGGGCAAGGACACCTGCGTGACCAAGGACTTACTGCAGAAACGTGGTGTGGACTTCAAATGGACACAGGACACAACAGCTTCTGGCCTGCTCTTCTGAAGTCATCTGCTCACGGAAGGCCACGGGCCATGTTGTGGGGCAGCACAAACAGCCCTGAGGAGGCCCAGGCAGAGAGGAAGAGAGGCCTCTGCCAGCAAAGTTGGGTCACCCCACATGACCAGGACATAGTGGGAAGGACCTTCTATCCCAAGGCAAAAGTGCAGGCAACTGCAAAAGCAGATGCCCCTTGACTACAACCTTACTGTAAGAACTCGGGGCAGAGACCTCCAGAGGGTTCACTCCTGACTGCACACACTGTGGCCTAGCTGCTCACATACAGCATACCATGCCACTGTGGGGTCCTTTTCCAAAGAGGCCCCACTTTATGCTGCTATATAAGGAGATCAGAAAACAGCATCTGCCTGGGGCTGGCAGTAGGGACCTGTATCCCAGGATGCCAAGGCATGTGGGATCATAAGATGAAGACCAGCTTGGGCAGCAAGACAATGTCTCAAAATTTAAAAACAAACAAAACCAGAGGTATTGGCACACACCTGTACTTCCAGCGTCAGGAGGCAGAGGTAGGAGTCCAACCCTAGCCTGGATTATGTAAGATTGTGTCAAACAAAACAAAACAAAGCTTAAAATGTAAAAGAAGGCTGGAGAATGTAGTTCAGAAGGAGAGCTCTTGTCTGGAACGTGTAAGGCCCTGAGATCAATCCTCAGTGTTACAAATCAAGCAAAAAAGTAGGAATCCAAGGGGGTGGGACAGTGGTTCAGTCATAGGGGCCCAAGAGTTGCTTAGTAGCACTTCAACTCTCAGCAAAGATCTGAGATGAGCGATGGGCAACAGTGTAACAGCTTGTGCTGGACTAAGAGGACGATCAATGCGAGCCAGCCAGAAAGACCCCTGGCTTTCACAGTGCTGGGATGGAATCCTGGAACTTGGTATGCAAGGCCTGCCCTCACTGGGGGATTCTAGCCCAGTCACACTGCAGCCTCTGACTGCTACTGGGCTGAAAGAAGCTGACATCAGCAATACAAGGACTGAGCGAGAACAGAACTATCATAGAGCCTAGCCTGATTTTTTTCCTGATTCAAGAGCATTTTCCAGGATTGGGGTCTTTCTTCTTGATGTTGAAAACAATCCAAAGTGAAGGGCCCAAAGCCTGCTTCGATATCCTTGCAGCATGCTAAGCTTTGCCTTGGTAGATACAATCTCACACTGAAACTCGTCTACAGATATCATTGTGAGGTCTGGCTCAGGGCAGAAACAAAACAAATACAAACTACAAGGAAGCCTGCCTGAGGGGTTTGGCAGCTCTATTGTATCTACGGGGCGGTGTCTTTACACATTTCTGTAAAATCTTAGGACGCTGTATAACTGACTGCATGCTTAACACAACTAAAAAGAAAATCTCCCTGCTAACATTGACTATAGTCTCACTATGACCAGGGCTGTATGGGGCATTTATCGGTTATTTCGCTGTTTCTCGGCCAATCTGAGGCTCAGAGAGGGCAAAGCACTTGACAAAATTCACACAGCAATAAAGACCAGAGACAGAATGGCTTCCAAGTGGATCTAAAAGGAATATCCAGGGGCAAGTGACTCGAGGCCAGCTTGTAGGGCAGGCAGGTTGCCACTATCTCTTTACAGAACAGATACCACGGCGATCTAGAGGCTGCCCTGGGTCCAAGGGTCGTCGTGTGGAAAGGGAGGGCTGCCTCCCCCAGCTCGGTAGACAGGGCGAGGAGCCTCCTCGCCGGGCAGGTCCGCTGCCCACCGCTTTCCCCGCAGCGATCCCCCGCGGAGAGCCAGGGCGGTCACCCCGCCTTCCCTCAGCCCGGTCCCGCCGCGTCCTACCTGGGTGTACGGCCCGCTGCCGGCTGGACCCGCGGCTCGGGTCCCCCGTGCTTCCCTCGCTCATCTCGGCCCCACAAGGACCCTCCAGCCGCCTGGGCCAGCCGCCCCGCCTCGTCGGGTTCCAGATGACGTCACAGAGGCGGGCGGGGCCGTTCCCACGGACGCGGGGTGGGGACCAACTACCTCCGGGCGCCTCTCCCTCTTCTTAGTCTCTTTTCTTCTCCCTTCCTCCTTGCCCCTTCCTCTTCCCGTCCTCTTGCATCCCTCGGTCTCTTCTGGGACTCTGAAACCTAGGCTGGAACTCCTAATAGCCTGCCTCCACCTCCCAAGTACTTGAATTACAAACCCCACTGTTGTAAATTGCCATCCTTTGGTAGCAAAGACACGGAAAGTGTGTGTGTGTGTGTGTGTGTGTGTGTGTGTGTGTGTGTGTGTGTGTGTGTGTGTGTGTGTGTAGATACATGCATAACTAAGACAGTCACATACCTTATACCAAATAATGTAGATAACTCTCTAGAGGGTGCTGTTAACTCTCTTCCGTGGTTATGGGGGGGCGAATTTGCTACATATGCTTGTCTTAGAAATGTTCTCATTTCACCGACACCCCATACCTATATTCATATGCAGCCAAAACATAAAATTAAAAGTAATGAGAGGGGCCAGTGAGGTGATTCACCAGGTACAGGCACTTGCCGCCAAGCCTGACAGCCTGAGTTCTAGCCTCAGAATCCACATGGAAGATATATGCCCCTGCATGCATAAAGACACAAAATAAGTACACAAATAAATGAAATGTGGACAGTTGTCTTGAGAGAAGGTTCATTGGTTAAGAGCACTTCCTACTCTTCCAGCGGGGAGAGGATTGGGATTTGATTCCCAGCACGAACAACCACGCTGAACTCCAACTCCGGGGGAATCTGATACCTTCTGCTGACCTCCACAGACATCTGCAAGCACATGGTATGTGTTCACACAAACGCATATGCATAAATAAAAATAGCTCTTTCAAAAAGAGTTTGAGATACATAGGCAGGTATGTGTGCATTTGAGCCAGCCTGGTCTACATTGTAAGTTCAGGCAAGCCAAGGCTATATAATGATACAGAGGAGGAGGAGGAGGAGGAGGAGGAGGGAGGAGGAGGAGGGAGGAGGAGGAGGAGGAGGAGGGAGGAGGAGGAGGAGGAGGGGAAAGACACGGAACTTGATGGGTGCAGTTGCTGTCCCACCTTCTCAGGAGGCTGAGGCAGAAAGCTTGCTTAAGGCCAGTGAGCCAAAATAAGAAAAAGTGGGAGTGAGGGGTGGGGGTGGTAGGAGCAGGGCAGGTGACAACAAGTTCTATTTTGAGAATTACTGAAGGGCTCACACGCCAGCTGGCACTGGAGATCTTTAGCAGAGACAGTGAAGGCAGCCAGGCAGGGTCACTATGGCTGTTTGAAGGTCACCCAGCTTCCCTCCCAGTGCCCTTCGAAGCCCTGGTACACCCTCCCTATTTTCTTATACTGTGCCTTCTTCATCCCTTGTCACTTAGTGTCTTTTGGCCTCGGGATATTTACACAGTTTCTGTTCTTGTAGTTTCTCTGTCCAAGTGGATGATTAATACAGGATATTAACATTGTTTTTAAAAATTGCCAGGCATGATGACTCAGGCTTGAAACCCCAGAGTTCTAGAAACAAAAACAGAGACAAGGCTATTTGGAGTTCAAGTCCAGCCTGGGCTACATAGCAAGACCCTGTCTTAAAACAAATAAATAAGAAAATGGAACTATAAATAAAGAATATGATGCAACTACAGCAAAGAGTTCTCAGGATTACACCAGCTCATCCGTGTATAAATTACAGTGTCATCACCAGGGCCTGAGCCATTCCTTCTCAAACAGAAATCTGTCTCCTACTGTTTTTCTTCTTTTTCCAACTTTCTTTCACTTTTCATTGTTTCCAGTTAATTTTAATGTTTAATTTATGAATATGGATGTTTTGTCTGCATGTATGTCTGTATACCTTGTGTGTGCCTGGTACCCATGGAGGCCAGAAGAGGGCATCAGATTCCCTGGAAATGGAATTGCAGACAGATGTGAGCTTCCGTGTGGGTGCTGGGAATTGAACTCAGGTCCTCTGGAAGAACATCCAGTGCTCTTAACTGCTTTGTCATTTCTCCAGTCTCTGGAGAATTTGTTGTTGTTGGGTTTTTTTGTTTGTTTGCTTTTTGTTTTGTTTTGAGGTTTCATTAGCCCAGGTTGGTCTTGAACTCATTATGCAGCCAAGGATGACCTTAAACTCTTACCTCTGCCTCCCAAGTGCTGGGATTGCAAATGTGTCCCACCATTCCCGGCTTCATTGTCAGCTTTTCCAGGAAACAGCATTTGTAATAAAGAAATAGAAATTACTGATCTGGGTGTGGTTGTTTGAGGCCAGCTTGCATGGTGGGACCCTGTGTCAAAAAGCAGGGAGGGACAAAGGAAAGGAAGGAAGGAAGGAAGGAAGGAAGGAAGGAAGGAAGGAAGGAAGGAAGGGATACAGAAATGGAAACAAGAGTTAATCATCATCATCATCACTTGTGTGTGTACAGTGGTTTGTGTGTGTGCAGGTGCATATGCACAGGTATATAGAGGTTAGAGGTCACTTTCAGGTCTCACACCTCAGGAGCTTTCTTCCTTGTATTAGTTACATTTCTAGCACTGTGATAAAATACCGAAGCTAAAGCAACTTACTAAGTAAGAATTTGTTTTGGGTTTATGGTTTCAGAGGGTTTGAGTCCATGATGGCAGGGTGGAGGTAGCAGGCAGTGGGCAGCTGGAGCAGCTAAGAACATACATCTGGATCTGCATGCAGGAGCCAGAGAGGGCTTATTCCAAATGGCATAAGTCTTTTGAAACCACAAACCCTGCCCCAGTAACACACCTCCTCTAACAAGGCCACACCTTCTAATCCTTCCTAAACAGTTCACCAACTGGGGACCAAGCACTTAGGCATAGGAGCCCACAGGAGCCATTCTCATTGAAACCACCACACTGTGGTAAAGTCAAGGTCACTCTTACTGGCTCAGCCATTTCAAAGTTTAGGGAGACTTGGGATGCCTAATGTGTATGGTCAGGACCTACTGTGTGTCCTCCTCAGACTTTTTCTCCTCCAGTGCATCCCAAGCTCTCAAAACTACCTTTTATATGGAAGCAAGATCCTCCTGTGGATAGCCACAGAAGCTCCGTTAATGCTGAGTAACTTAACGGTACCACCCGACCTTCTATGAACCTCTTTTTAAGACTCTTTCAATGGCAAGGGACTTTGTTAGACTGGCTGGACAGGAGCCCCAGGGACCTCCTGTCTTCACTCTCAAGACTGTGATTATAAGCATACACTACAAACAAGGTCTCACTCTGAATCCCGGGCTGGATTCAAATTTACAATCCCCCTGCCTCAGTCTCTCAAATGCTAGGATGACAGGTACATGCCACCATGCCCAGCTGGAAGCCATTATTTTGAAACCTCTTATTAGACACATGTACTTTAACTATTTCTTTGACTAGACTCTCAATAGACAAATGGAAGACATCAAACACGTGTATTTATTAAAATCTTCATCATTGATGCACTTAACAATATTAGACCACCCCAACTGCTAAGTGGTTGTACAGTCAAAGTTAAATCATCTTCCCTTAGTTTTCACATCTGGGTAGCACATGGGTTTGGGCCATGATGCCAGGCAGGGTGACTCCTGCTGGAGTTAGTTTGAAAACCCTAATGAGCTAGGAATGCTTTTGATCTGAAGGGTGGAAGCCAGGGTTGTTCTCCAGCACCAAGCCAGAGGTCATCCTATCCCACACAACAGCCATCCTGCCTCCCAGGAACTTGGTAACAAAAGCCTGATCTAATGGCTGGAGAGATGGCACTGCTGTTAACAGTGCATACCACTCTGCAGATGACTCAAGTTTGCTCCTCAGAACCCCTGTAAGGCAGCTAGCTCACAGATGTTGGTGGCTCCAGCTCCATGGGATCCAACATCCCCTTCTGATCTCCAAGGGCCCACACATGTATATGGAAAATACACACAGACACATATAATGCACATAAATTAGTAGGGGCTGGAGAGAGGGCTCAGCGATTAAGAACATGTACCATTCTTCCTAAGTAAGTCATTTAGTTTTAGAGAAGACTCAACAATTAAGAAAAGTACTGTTTTTGCCGAGTGCAGTTGTTTGGTTCTTGGCACCTACATGAGGCAGGTCACAGGAACTCCAGTTCCAGGGGATTGGACACCTCTGGCCACTGCAGGCACCTGCACTCAAATGCATACACCTACCCACCCCCACATACACAAGCATGCATAATAAATTTTTAAAAATTGAACCATGTATTGCACAAACAGCTGGCTGGTATGTCTGCTTCCTTTTGATAAGAACCCAATTTTCCAGGAACACAACTGGAAACGTATGTTTTAAGAAGAGTACTTAAGATTTAGTCTCAAAATGCTTCTGAGGATCAGCCACTTGGAGTCTTGGTCTTCACTGTCTATGTTGGTCCACATCTGTAGATGCAGCATTGGTGGTGCTTCCCCTGGAAGTCCTCTGTTGTGGAAAACTGTCCTCCAAGCCATTACCATCTTCATTGGAGCAGCTGTGATGACCCAAAAGAGACCCTCCAGATCAGGTCTGTGGAAGTTCCCTCATAGAAAGAGGACATGAGGAGTGACACCAGACCCTCACCTGAGACTCCAAGCTGGATGTTATTCTGTCCCTGCTGTTCATGGCACCCACAGGTGTTAGAGTATACAAAGGGTGGGAGGTTAATTGAAGGGAGTGGCATCTATACAGTTCAGTCTTGCTGGGCTGGGACATTGGTGTGATGTGACTATTTTGGGGTAACCTCTAGGAGGTGGGGCCTGGCTGGTGATGATAGGTCACTCAGGGCAGGCCTTTAGAAGTTTAACACAGGGTCAAGACTGGGCTGGTGAATCCCAGAGAAACAGCTGATCTTGGACCCCAGACTGATGGCTGAGAGGCCAGCATGGGACTGATCCAGACCCCCTGAATGTGGGTGTCAGTGAGGAGACTCAGGCAATCTATGGGGTTTTTGGGTAGTAGATCAATCCCTGTGTGTATCCCTGACACACAAATGGACTTTGGGGACCCATCCCACAATGAGGAATGCTTTCTCAATTTGGGCACTTTGGGGAGGGCCTGGGCCCTCTCTGGAACAAAATGACAGACTCTAGAGATCCCCCATGGAGGGCCATACCCTCCCTGGGAAATGGAGTGGGGATTGGGTGGGGGTCTGGGGGGACAAAGGGGAGGGAGTGGGCATGGAGGAGAGGGAGAGAGAGCTGGGACTGACATGGGAAGCAAGCTTGTTTCTAATTTGAATATATAATAAAAAAGTGAAAAAAAACAGATCCTACTGCTCTCTGAATTTGTCTAGATGGACTTCGCTGGATTCTGGTTCATCTGTTGACTGAAACTCATACCACCTACTCCATGGTGCTGCAGATGGAACCCGGTGTCTCACAGGTGCTCTCTTGGCTATTAGCCTTTTGCTATGGAGTGTTTGAAAAGTTCAGGCATTATGCTGGCCTGCCCTGTTACCTGGCAGGATGCACTCAGGCAGCACTCTGGCCAGCCCAGAGTTCTGTGAGAACCACGCAGGTGCAAAGGACCCCTTTAAAGGACTGACCCCTGCCTGCTTACACTCTCTTTTACTCTTGTCTTCCTCTCCATCTCCTCTCCTCTCTCTCTCTCTCTCTCTCTCTCTCTCTCTCTCTCTCTCTCTCTCTCTCTCTCTCTCTCTCTCTCTCTCTCTCTCTCTCTCTCCCTCTCTCTGCTCTACACGGGTTGGTTACCTCTCACCCCCCTTTCCTTCCCTGTCCACCAATAAAACTCCACGTGGGATCGTTGAGTCACGGTCTGTGTCTCGTTACTGGGTAAACCTAGACATTTTAACAACAGTGTTCACCATGTTTCCTCACAATAGGCAGAGGAGGAATGCCTTTTCTCTCTCCTACACACTGTAGGCTCCTCACTTCCCAGGTCCCCACCCCAGATTCACTTCTGGTTCATCTGGAAAGCATTTACCTCCTAAGGACGTCTGCCTCTGCTCATTACCAAGGACTCTGCTACATTTTCCCAGTTCTCACTAACTACACTCTGTCTCCAGGGAGGATTTGGTTGAAATCTCCCAGGCAGGAGCTGACTCCTGACAGGAGCCACGGTTTCTCTGAGGCTGCTCATGGCCTACAGGACAGAACACAGGCCCAGAAGCGTGTGTGTGAGTAGAGGAAGGGACACCTCCCTCTTGGCTATTGTTGCCAACAGCAGGACCCCAACACAGCCAGCAGCTGCCCTCTGAGACATTTAGTGTATGTCTATAGGAGCGTGTCAAAGTCCAAGGGCTCCTTTTGGGAGAGACTATTCTGTTCTGATGTGTCATCATTCCAACTTTCTCAAGTTAAGCCGTCCTTTTCACAGAAAGGGTAAAGATAGCCTTGGATCAGCAGTTGGCGCTTCACTCACTAGCTGTGTGATCCAAGGCGTGTTACTAAGCCTCTCTGTACTTCTGTTTCCTATTCTTTTTTCTCTTTCCCCTATCTTCTTTTTAGATAAGAGCTTACTATGGAACCCAGCAGGCTTTGAACTTACAATACTTCTGCTTCAGTTACCCAAATTCAGGGATTACAGGTATGCATGACCATACCTGGATCTCCTCCTCTATCAAATGTACCTAGTAATGATATCAATTCCTCTGCTAAATCATTAGCTGAACCTGGATTTTGCAGCCAGGAAGAGGGGTGAGTTTGACTCCTAATATGACATGGGTGTGTGGGATCTGTATCTAAGGAGTAGGGTGGGGCTTGCTGATGAGCAATCACTAAGAGGAAATATCAGGGCTATGTGAGGTCTTAAGTTGCCCTGACCAGATGTTGGACAAAAGGAGAAAATCTTGACTTGAGGTTTCAGAGGCATCAGTCTAATTTATATCAAGGCAGCCAGGAAACAGAGAAATGGCGTAAAGGAACAGGTCAGGGCACAGTGTAGCTTTCCCATAATTTACTTCTTCCACAAGGCCCGCCTCCACCTTCCACCACCTCCCAATGATGCCATGGAGTTATGAACTCACCAAGATATCATTAGGTCAGAGTCTGCAGCATCTACCCGTGGGCAATCAATCACATGCTCAGCAGGAATGTACTTCTCTAATTAAGCCCGTGGGTGGTTCCCACTCCAATCAGGGCAGCTGTGACATTCTGATCTAGCTGTCACAGGGAGATAAGGGAGTATCTGGCTAGGCTGAGCTGATGGACTATTACTGCAGATAGATCAGGTGACAGACACCATCTAGGAAGAAGGTCCTATTCAAACAGTGAGGGACACCAGGTATAAGGGCCCCTTCTTCTGACTGAGCAAGGCTCTCTGCTAACACTGGTCTTCAGGGGGAAGCATACAGGCTGGCCTAGGAGGCAGCCAGGAGTCTTACAGCCAGGTCAAGCAAAGAATTGTAGTCACCTCCTTGCAGGTCAGGGATGGGCCTGAGCTGCCAAGGCAGGGCACCTGAGCTGCGTGTTAAACAGATCTGGGTCCAGAGGGCACAGGCTGAGCTTTCCGGGTTCCCGTGTCCCTCAACAAAGAGTTGGAGCAGGGACACATGACAGTGGAAGAATAGAAACTGCGTTAAGAAAGAGAATATTCCCAAGCGTGGAAGTGGGCTGGAAAGCTGAGGAAGGATAGAGATGCTAATGGCCCCCAGCTGGAAGTGTAGCGAGCTGGTGAGCCTACAGGGGCATTTATATGGCATCTGTCCTCTCCTCTCCAGAGAGCTCCGTGGGCTTGCTTGATTTGTTCCTGGTGGAGAAGAGTTCCCAGGCCTTCTGCCAGCAGGCTTCTTTCATATGCTAATCTCTCCCCACCCCGCCGCCGCATTCTGCCACCAGTTGCAGTAACAGAAGACCCCATGCTGGGTAGTTTGCCGAGAAAAAAAAAATATAGCTCTCACTGTTTCCAGCTGGGAAGCAACATCTGTTCAGAGAAAGGTGACAAATCCAGACTCTGTGACATTCCTGTGAAGCAAATTGCCTGGGCGCTTCAAAAATATCCGTAGCTGGGGGTGGGGGCAGCAGGGGCTAGGGTCGGGGATGAGAAGAGAAGCTGACTGGTAGAGCTTTAGTGAGCAGGAGGTGCTGAGTCCCGCCCCGACACTGGGGGGCGGGGGAGTCATCAGGATTAACAGAAGAAAGGGAGGAGGGGAGGGCGTCGGGACTGAAGGTGAGCAAAGCTGGGACTCATGGGATTCACAGTCCACCTCCTCTGCTTTCGTTAGCTGATGCTTGCTGTCTGTGTGCTACATGGGGCCGCTCGATCTTCAGATTTCCTGCATCCCGAACTGTGGGACTGTTCAAAAGCCTGCCATCAGGGACTGGGGGATGGCTCGGAGAGAAAGCTCTTGCTGCACAAGCTTGAGTATCTGAGTTTTGATCCTCAGCACCCACGTAAAATTGGGCCCGGGAGCACACATCTATAATCTCAGCTCCTACAGTGAAAGGAGTCGCGGGAGAAGCCAGGAAGCCCTCAGGCCAGCTAGGGAATGCAATTGTGAGCAAGACGCTGCCTCTCACAGGAGGAAGGAAGAAGACAAATGTCTCTCTTTCAGTGTCTCTTACTGAACCTAGAACTCAGCTGGCTGCCAGCAAGCCCCAGGGTTTTCCTCTCTCTACACCACCCCCATCATTTTCACCCCACAATGGGGCTGCAGGTGTACATGCAAACATCCCTGACTTTTTACTGAGTGCTGGGGATTTGAACTCAAGTCCCCATTTCTGCAGCAAGTGCTCTTACCCACTGAGCTCCTTTAATTTACAGACACTTGTCTTAATTTACAGACATACTTTACTAGCATTAAATAAAGACTGTCTGGTTCTTCCAATTTCATCCTGGAACCTGCATGGCAAATCACAGCCTTTGGTGAGCCTCCTCTGTGTGTTGACTACTGGGAGAGGGTTTTATCCTAGGAGGTGTGTGATTCTCATGAGTCACAATTCTCGTATGGGTGGAATAGTAGAATTCGGATATAGTCTGAGTCTCATTCATGCCAGCTGATCATATTACATTCAAATCCACAGCATGACACAGAGTCAGTATAGGTCATGTGGCCCTGAGGTCAAGCAGACCCCAGACTACAGCACTAGCTCTGTAGTTTACTGATGGGTCAGCAATGTTAGGCAAGTTTCATTTGTCCCTGTCTGAATCTATCTCTTTGTGTCTAGATTTGAATGTCTTTAAACCGAAGACAAGATATGACTATGTTTTCTGGGCCTGTCTGGAAGCCCAGGGCTCAAGCAATCAATCCATCCTCCTGCTTCAGCCTCGATGGTAGCTTGGACTGTACCTGTGTGCCCCGACACACAATTCAGTTTCTGTACTTGTGAAGCCACCCCATGGAGTTATCACATGAGGGAGGGCATGATGTCAAGTGCCAGGTAGGCTCCTTGTCTGAGCTTCTTTGGCCAGTGAGCCACATTCTTGGACTGGGCTAGCTCCTTTCTTAGTCTAGGTTAACTCCTTTCCTTTTCTGCCTCACACCAGATGCGGGTGGCCACAAGAAGGTGCCAGAGAGCAGGCATGGATGCCCTTTAGGCCACCTAGGGAACTTCACAAAGTTTGAAGCAACTCTACAGAGTGTAAACACCATCCTCCCAGGAGAGGGCAGACTAAAACTGTATCTTGGCTATAATGAGTGTTTCCCAAGGTGGCCAGGGTTCTGTTGGGTCTCTGTGGAGTCTGATCTCTGGCTGCTATGCAACTGTCACAGCTTCTCCCCCCCCCCAAAAAAAAACCCCAGTCAAATCCCTTTTGTGACTCAGAGTCAGTACCTTTCCAATAGTGTTTGGCTTTATGTTCTTTATGAAGATATTTGGACAGAAACTGGAGGACATCTATTATTATAATTGTTTTGTTTTTTTGAGACATGGTCTCACTACATGGTCCCAACTGGCCTGGAAATCTTTTTGTAGACTAGGCTGTTTTCAAACTCACAAAGATCTGCCTGCCTTCACTCCCTGCCCCCTCGGTGCTAGAATTAAAGCCATGTACTACCATGCCTGGCCGTGAGGGCATTTACAAAATGATTCAATGAGCACAACATGCTCACATTTAAAACTTTTTGTTACAGTGTGTGTGTGTGTGTGTGTGTGTGTGTGTGTGTATCAGAGGACAACTTGTGGTAGGAGGTAGGTAGGTCTCCTTTTACACCATATGGGTGGAACTCGGGTCAGCAGGCTTGGTGGCAAATGCCTTTACCCTCCAAGCCATCTTACAGTCCCAGGATGGCATGTTGAAGAATTACGTCTTACCAACTCATCATGACCTTCTTGCTTGCAGAACCAGGTGTTAGTATCCACTGAGATCACCGAACAAACAGATACCACTTCCTTAGGGAGAAGGCCCAGGACCCTGACATCCCTGAAGTCCCATATATCTCCTTGCAGTAGTCAGAATGACATCTAGGACACTCTATGTGGTGCTGAGGCAGACCCGGGAGCACCGTGCATGCCGAGCAAGCACTGTACCCTTAAGTCACACCCCCCAGCCCCTCACTGCGCAATTCTTAAACAGTAATGAAAAATAAATGACATACAACATAACATCCTCATCCTTCTTCACTCAGCTAATGGGGGAGAGCCACAGCACTGGGTAGCTTGACTCCAGAAGGTTATTATCTGGTGCCCCCACCCCAGTGCCTCCCATTCTTTTTCCCTCTTCTGTCTGTAGTTGTTTCCTGTGTGAATTCAACAAAGCATTTTCGAGCTGCTGTGCCAGTCTCCACTAAGAATCCCTTGCTAAAGACAAGCTGGCTATGACGCATGCCCATCATCCCAGCACGTCGGAGTTCAGGGTCCTCTTCAGCTATATAGTGAGTTCCAGGCTGTCCTGCTACTTGAGATGCTGTCTCAAAAAGCAGATAAGGAGACAGCTCTGCAGGTAAGGCTCTGCCAAACTTGACATCCTGAACTCCAGCTGGACCTACATGATGGAAAAAGAAAACGACTGCTACATGTTGTTCTCTGACCTCCATTTGCCCCCCAACAAATAACTACAATTAAACACACACACACAGAGACACACACACACACACACACATGCACGCACTCACTCACGCACGCGCACACACACACACCTCTCTGTTTTGTTTTATGAAACCCTCACTCTAACCCTGGCTGCTTTGAACTTTCAGCAAACCTCCTGCCTTAGTCTCCCAGCTGCTGAGATTATAAGCCTGAGGCACCAGTCTAGCTGACTCTGTCCTCCCTATTCTAAGGCAGGGTTTCACTGTCCCGGATATGGACAGGACATCATCCTGCTGGGATGACAGGCTGGGTCACCACCCCAGCCCTTTTTCTTCGTTCATCATGGGTGGACATTTGAGTTTGCTTCTGTTAAAATGGTGCCGGGAAGAACAGAGATGCTCATATATTTGGAGGTCCCTCTGAAGAATGTGGGATATCCCAGAAGTAGGTTGCCGGATGACGCGCCATTACTATTTCAGTACTGGAGGACTCTCCATACTGTCTTCCCCTGGGTCACCTGGTGTGCTGCAGGGTCCTCACTCCCACCCACACCTTCTTTTAGGCAGCTAGAGCAGTAGCCAGGTGTTCTCTCACCGAGGTTGGGATTCAATGTTGCCTGGCGATCGAATGACTCACTTTGCATTTCTTTAGGATCCCGCAGCATTTTGGAGCTAGCCTTCAGCAGCCCCTGGGGACTCCAAGGTGTGCAGCAGCTGCCAGGTGGAGGGTGGAGTTTTCAAAGGAGACAGTGCTTGCACACTGGGACCAGCCCTTGTCCAGAAACGCCACCCGCAGGGACCCGCTGGATGCCAAGGATACTGCGGCAGCACTCTGGATAGCAGGACCACGCACAGCCTGCGTGCAGCCCCGGGTCCTCATCGCCAACTGGAACACACCATGAGTGACGAATGTGAGAGCGGCGCTGTGTGGAGGTGAGGCGCCTGCACAGTGGCCATGGATGGCGGTTGTGACGCGGGAGCTGGGAGCCACGTAGGTGGGGTACGAGACATCCCGGTGTGTGTGTGGTGGGAAATCTAGGAGCTAGGGGCTGTACATGCTCTGCACACCAACAGCAGCGCTGGCTTTCTGTGACAACAGAAACGGGGTAGTACTATCCAAACCACAGCTCGTAAGAGAATATGGTATCTTCAAGATCTGTTTCCTTTCTGGAGAAAGTTACACAGCCATAGCGTCAAAAACCCCAAAGGTGTCTAAGCCAACAGTGAAATGCCCCCCCTCGTCCCCGCCTCCGGTCTCTAGTCGCCCAGAGCGATCACTGCTGCCAGGTTCAGGGCACCTGCAGACAACACAAAAAACATCACAACAGTGTCTAGGGCAGAGTCCCAGACTACAGAAGGGAGAAACTGGCCGAGGCTTGTGGGTGTTTGGCTTGGGGTGTCTCTAGGGTGAAAAGGGGAGAGGGCTGGGATGCTTCTAAGCACCCCACAATGCACGAGATGCCCAAATGCTAATACTGCAGAAGTCAAGAAACCCTGCCTCACAACCGCAAAAGGACCATTTACCTCATGCTTCCTCCCCACTCTCTCCGTACAAAGAACCACCAGTCCCTTGGGCTCTGGACAGCTGGGGACCTATCCCTGCCCCAAGAGGACAGTTCTTGAAACAAACCAAGCCATCTTCTTGAGGGCCATCTTACACTTCCTCTCATTTTAAAGACTTTCCTCAATTTATGAAGAAGAAAAATCCCATCTCTCCCTTAGAGAATCACCATTTTGCATTTAAAATTTTAAATTTTACCTTACTTATTTTTGAGATTTTATTTTATTTCATTGTGGCAGGGTATCAGTAGCCCTGGCTAAATTTGCTATGTAAACAAGGCTGGACTTGAAGTCATGGAGTGCTGGGATTAAGGGGCGTGCCCCCAATATTTCGTTTTTTATTTTAATTATGTGTGTGTATGTGGAAGCTTGCACACATTAGTGCAGGGCCCCTGGAGGGTGTTGGATCCCCAAGAGCTGAGTTAAGGGCAGTGACCTGAAGTAGGTGTGGGAATCCAATACTAGCTTCTGCAATAACAGCAAGCTCTTAACCACTGAGCAACCCCTCCAGCCCCATAAATTTATTTTTAAATTTCATCAATTGCACTACGTTTGTTTCTGAGACAGGGATTCTTGTATCACAGTCTGGCCTTAAACTCACTACGTAACTGAGGATGGCCTTGAACTTCAGATGCTCTTGCCTCTACCTCCTGAGTGCTGGGGTCACAGGGGTTTATGTGGCACTGCCATAGAGTCCAGGTTTGGTGCATGCCAGCTAGTGCCACATTCCTAGCCCTGCTTTGCATTTTAATTTGGGTCTAGGAACAGGAAGTATAAGCCCCATTCCTTCCCTCCCTCCCTGTTTATGAGACAATGTCTGCCTCACTGTGTTTTCTGGGCTGACTGCGAACTTGACATCCTCCTGCCTCAGCCTCTGTAGTGCTAGGAGTTCAGACTTGTGCCACTGGCCCACCTCTTTCCTTCCTTTTGAATGTTTCCCTCTTAGAGGCAGCACTGGGTGAAGGCTGAGTGTCTGAATCACTGGGGTTTCTCTCTGGAAGGTTGAGTGGCTAGAAATGGCCCGGGCTGTATAAAAGTCCAATTTGTCTCCGGCGTTGCCAACACTGAGGAGGTGGAGCTCTTGCTTCCATTTCTCAGATGAGGAGGGTAAAACCGAGGCTGGGAGAGGGTGAAGAATAAGAGGGAGGATTTGAATTCTGAGCCCCCTGCCTTGAGATGTCAGCCTTGTCTGCAGTGCCTGCAAGGCACTGCCTCAGGGGAGTTGGCTGCAGAACACAGCGTCCCAGGGCTGAAGGAGACCGTGTTCTACCAGCATGCTCCAAGGGACCCATGGTTCAGTTTCTTCCCGTATCTCCATGACACTCTGCAGGGGAGAAACCCGACTCACTTCCTTATGGCGTCTAAGAAATAAAACACAGAGGTGAAAGGACTTTGCTCTCTTTATTGTCTTGATGCCAAGAGGACATCAGGGGAGGAGCTCAGGCTCAGGAAGAAAGGGGATTTAGATCCTCAGCGACCAAGCACCTTGGCAAGCCCGGGCACTCAGCCCAGACGCTGGGATATGAAGCAGATCTGTGCTGCAGCAGGTGAGGCTTGGTTCTTCATTGGCAGGGGAGGGACAGGTGCTAATAAGGGGCATTTGTAAAACTTTCACAAATTGGATCAACAGTTCACCCTGCCTCTGCCACCAGCTGGGTGGCAGCCTACCCAACTGAGTGAAGGAGACAGCTAGGCAGGTAATCCGAGTGCACCGACTCCTGGTACCAGGACTGAAGGGGGTGAGCCCTAGCTGGTTATTTTAGAAAAAGGAAGTGTCTGCCTGCCTTTGCAATCTCCTTCCAAGAGGCAGTGCTGGCTGAGTTAGCATCCCTGCAGCTGAGCTTTCTTCCTGGCAACAAGTCTCCCTGGCTAGAAAGGCCTGAGCCACATAATAGGATCACCCCAGCTCTAATCACAGAGTGCAGAGGGAAATTATTGGGATATTTCTGCAGGGCAGACAGAAGCTGAGCTAGGGACAGAGAAGGAGGCCACAGAAGTAAAGAGGATGCTTAGGGATGTGTCAGGGGAGCAGAAGCACACAGGGCTGCCCTGTGGCTTATTCCTGGGTGATGCAGAAAACATGTACAGTGAACAAGTTAGCCAAAAGATTGCCCATGGGAAGGTGGAAGTCCAGAGCTCTCTGGTTAGGACCATATGTGCTCCCGTTACCTCCTACCTAGTTAGAATCTAGGCTTTCCTGGCCCTAACTGTGTTTTGGTAAATTACTGTTCCTTTCTGGCCTTGATTTCCCCATCTGCTCAATGGGTAAGATGCTATGAGCTCACACCTCTATAGGAAAATATCAGAGCTGATAAGAATTTATGGTGTGCTATAGACACTCAGGAGTGTCTCCTTGACATCTGTTACCTCCTCACCCTTACTCTCTTGCTCTTCTTCCTCTGCTAATATTGATGATGCAGTTGATAGTGGTGACCAAAGTTCAAGGTCTTCGGGCAGAGAGGCTCTGAGGGTCACATCCCACCCTGTTTCTGTTTGTCTGTGCAACCTTGAGCAAATTACACAATTTGTTTGGCCTCAATATCATCATCGTAAGATGGGACAGCCAGACCTCCCCAGAAGGCTTGAAGTTTTGGTTGCTGGGATTGGAGAGCTTGGTCCAGTGTAGACACACAGGCAAGCCCTCAGTACGCTTTCCCATCTTTATTTGTTGGTGCTGGTGTTACTCTAACTGAGCAAGAGTCTGTCTGAACTGGAGAGAGGAGAACTGCTCAATGGGAATGGAAGTCAGAGGGTTTGAGCCTAGCATGGAAGCACACACCTGTGATCCCAGTGCTTGGGGTACTGAAGCAGGAGGATTTTGATGCCACAAAGCAGGAATTTGTTTCCGAAACCAGAGAGGGAAACAGAAGGAAGGGAGAGGGAGAGAGAAAAGAAAGAGGTGCCTAGGGAGACGGTTCCATGGATAAGAGCACTGTGCAAGTGTAAAGATCAGCACTTGTGTAAAAGCCAGACATGGTTATGGGCTCCTTTAACTGAGCACTGTCATGGGCAAAGACGGGGATCGCTGCCCAGCACTGGGTTCAGTAAAAGACCCTGTCTCAAAGGAATAAAGTGGGAAGTGAAAGCGCAGAAAACCCAGTGTCCTCCTGTGCCCCCTCCCTGTGTACACACATACTCATGATGGCAGATGGGCTATCAGGAGAATCCTCAGGCGGGATCAAGTTGACAGTGTAAATGCCATTCAAGTCCAGTGAATCACCTGTTGGATATTTCTGCCGCAATTTCCCAGAATGAAGTGATAAGTCTGTTATTGCTGAGGTCATTTGTAATCCTTAAGTTCAACGTCCTCAGAGATCAAGCCAGCTGCTAATCACCAGGAAGGGCCATTTCTGCAAAGAAACTGAAACAAAGGAGTATAGGATTTCCATGTTGTTATGAATGCTAGACTGAAAAAATTCTATTTCCTGTGGTTTTTGAGTCTGAATATCATTTGAAAAAAAAAAGAAAACAATGTCATTTTGTAATTTACAAGACTTGGAAGCCTGTAATGATTGTCATTAACATCTACATTAAATGCAAAAAAAATAGAAAAGTAATTTTTCCATAAAGGAGATGGAAATTCTTCCTTGGTAGAATCTTGAGTTATAAACAGAATGATCAGAGGGATGGCCTTTAAATGAGGAGAGGAGGGAGCTGCCTCCCAGATAAATGAGGGAAGGAGGTGGCTGCCTCCCAGAGATAGATTTGCCTCAAGAACTGTCTTTTCAGTGGGGAGGGGACATATAGATTACAGGGTCTTGTCTGCAGTCTGCATGGAGCTGAGCTATTGAAGTGGAAGGCAGATGACACTTCCTTTGTTGAATAGTTAATGTTTTGCTCATGGAATCTGGAGTGATTGAATCAGAAAAAAAATCCCCAAGAGGTTTGTGCATTTGAACACACGACTCCAGCTGGTGACGTTGGTGGTGGGGTCTGCTGGTGGTGATGGGTCCCTGGGCTGGGCCAGGAGGGTGATAACCCCATCCACCTTCTGGTCTTGTTGCTTCTGCTTCTTGAATCCCTAAGGTGTGAACAGGTTGTACAGCAAAACTCCTACTACTCAGACTGTTCCAGAAGCCATGCCTCCTTATCAAGATGGACTCAAAACCCCTGAAACCATGAGCCGGGATACAGCCTTTCTTTATGAGGCTGATTCTGTCAAGTATTCTGTCCCAGAGATGAGAAAATTAACTGAGACAATCTGCATGTTTTCATTTGGATTTTAGAAACCACATTCTTCAGTCTCAAATGTTGTACAAGGTACTTATCTGTCCAAAATCATTTCAGGGCTGTGAAGATGGCTCAGTTAGGAAAGTACTTCCTTTGTTAGCATGAGGACTTGAGTTCAGCCCCCAAGCCCATGGGGAAAGGTGGGTATTGGGCTAGAGAGATCATTCAGTGGTTAAGAACTCTCACTGCTCTTGCAGAAGACCAGAGTTTAGTTCTTAGCACCCACTTGGCATTGGCAGCTCACAGCCATCTATAACTCCAGATGGCCTTTCTCAGCTCCAAATGCATGTGTGTGTGTGTGTGTGTGTGTGTGTGTGTGAGTGAGTGAGTGACAGTTGAGCTCACTGTCAGCCTAGTGGGATCTAGAACCACTTGGGAGACAAACCATTGGGCAGGTCTGAGGAGAGGTTTCTAGATTAGGTTAGCAGAGGTAGGCAAACCCACCCTAACTCTGGGAGAGACTATCCCATGGGCTGGGCCCCACAGTGAGTAAAGGGAATGGAACTGAGCACAAGTCTCCATCATTTCTGCTCTCTGCATGTAAAGTAGTCAGCTGTCTCAGGCTTTTGCTGCCAAGATTTCCCTACCATGATGAATCATATCCTCAAACTGAGTCAAAATCAACTCTCCCTTCCTTAAATTGCTTTTGTCACAGCAACATGAAAAGGAACTATTGGTATGGTGGTGCACACTTTTCATTCCAGTGCTTGGGAGGCAGAGACAGGCAGACCTCTATGAGTTCAAGGCCAGCCTGACCTACATTGAGAGTTTCGGAATAGCCAGGGCTACCTAGAAAGATACTGTCTCGGAAAAACAAACAAAAAAACAAAAACAGAGAGAGAGAGAGAGAGAGAGAGAGAGAGAGAGAGAGAGAGAGAGAGAGAGAGAGAGAGAGTGAGTATGCATCTGTGAAATGCAGGTAGATCCAACACACAACATCTCACAATACACACAGCAGAACTCAACAAAGAATTTTCTGATTGAATATCTCAATAGTGTGAACCTTGAGATACCCTGATCCATAGCTACAAAAGGAAAAAAATAATGAACAAAACTGGAAGGAGACATAATGGGAGAATGATGGGAGAGGAGACAACATAGGGGAGCTGGACTCCTGAGCCCTCAGAACAGAGTTCATGAAGAATAGCATCAAAGCATGTAATGTTTCCACAGCAGCCAACGAGACAGATAAGGTGGTCATCTCCCATGTGCAAGGTTTGGTGTAGAAGACACAAGAAGAAAGTGTTTAATTTTTTTCGTCCCCTTTGCACTATTTGAAATGGTGGAGGGGAGCCCCTCTGTTATTTGAGACAGGGTCTTTCACTGAGGTGACACTCACATAGGTGAAGCTGCTGGCAAGACCCACCTGCTTTGCCTCCCCACATTGGTGTTACACACATGCTGGCATGCCTAGTTTTTAATCTCCTCTGTGTGTGTGTGTGTGTTTATGTGCATACATACCTGAATATATGTATACATACACACATACACATATATTTGTATATATGTAAAATCTTGCACACACGGTCACACTTGCTGTCATGCAAGTCTGTCTGGCTTTGACAGACATTCTCCTAGCTGAGTGCCACTGACAATTACCTGATATTTACAGTTCAAACACCCCACCTCATAAATTGAGCACATGGACACCTTAACACTTTCATTCTAAGTTCCCTAATTTCACTCGTAGGCTTCTAGATGTTACCTTCATGGACTGTGGCTGTTAAATGTTTTATGTTTCTTGAGTGTTGGGGCAACAGTTTTCTCCTGTGCTTCCTCCTGCCAAAGCTGTGGTTGGTGCCACTCCAAAAGTAGCCACAGGGGAATTCCTGTAAAGCAGTGTTCCTTGTAGACAGTGATAGAACTGGCTGAGACTCCAAAGAAGGAAGCACTGAGTGCCAGGGGACCTGTCGAGGTGTCTATTCAGGGCACCTGTAGGAGACTACAGTCTACCCTGTGACAGAAAGGAGAAAGAAGTTCTCCCTAGGGAGGGTCAGAGTTTGTGTAAGGCTTTAAGGATTTAGGCCCAATGCCAGGCCTAGCTTCTCACAATGTTTTAGCAGCAGCCTGACACCTTTATTGATGCCTGGGAGCTCCCAAGGCCCTGGATTGGGGGCACAGAGGGGAAAGGCCCAAAGAAAACTTCCCTCTGGGAAGTTAAAACTCCTACTATATCTCAACAGAGACAGACTCCTAGGCTTGACGGTACAAGGCTTTTCAGTATTGATGAATTTGCCTATCCCAGCCCACAGTTTAATTTAATTTCAGTGTTTTCTACCTCAAGTTAATGCAACATCCCCAGGTTAAGGGCTTAGTCCCACAGGACACCCCATTCAGAAGCCAGTGACTAATCCAGACTTCTGTTAAAAAACAAAATTATAGCCGAGCATTGGTGGTGCACACCTTTAATACCAGCACTTGGGAGGCAGAGGCAGGCAGATCTCTGTGAGTTCGAAGTCAGCCTGGTCCACAGAGCAAGTGCCAGGACAGGCTCCAAAGCTACACAGAGAAACCCTGTCTCAAAAAACAAACAAAAAAATTACAATGAGTTTATCTGAAAAAAATATATATGTATATACATACATATACATATATATACATTTTTAGATCACATGTATTTATCTATGTGTATAGCTGTAACACAAATGTGGAGGTCAGAGAACAACTTTGGGAGTTGGTTCTCTCCTTCTGTCATGTGAGTCCCGGGGAGTGAAGTCAGGTCATCTGCTTGGTGGCTGGAGACTTTATGCACTGCACCACCTTATCCAGCCCCCATTCACTTTTAAGATAGGGTCTTGCTGTATAGCCTAGCCTTGAACTCCTGGTCCTCCTACCTCAGCTTCCTGCATTTCAGCTCCACAGGTCTATACCATGTCTGCCTAAAATACACAATGCCCTACGTTGCCAGTGTCTTCTTGGTGTTTTTATCTCTTTTTTTTTTTTCCTTTATTAGCTGTGTAGTGCAGGCCAACTCTGGACCATTCAGCCACTCTCCCTATCTATGAATGGTCTTCATTGACTTGTGTTTGTGATTCTAGAAGCAGTCACCACCCAGTTCTGATGAGCAGAATGCAGGGTAGCTTGATAACCAGAAAAGGGCTGGGAGAGACAGAAGAGAGACAAAAGCAACTGACTGACTGGTCATTCCAAAGTTACTTTCCCTACAAGGGTTGGAGCAGAGGGGCTTTTCTGTCCTGTTGGTAGAAAGTGGCTTCTTTGGGGACTTGGATATCACTTCTTTCTTCTGATTTCTTGGAAGATCAGATAAAAAATTTAGTTTTGACTTAATGATATAAAATTTTGGTGTGAGAAACTCCATGATGGTTTGGCCTATAGGGCCTGATGCATGGTCTCATTTAAGTTTTATTTAACATTGGAAAACATATTTTGTGCTCTCTCTCTGGCTACCCCCCCCCCCCCGTGTGTGTGTGTGTGTGTGTGTGTGTGTGTGTGTGTGTGTGTGTGGTGTGTAACGTGTGCACATGCTTGTGAGGGTCATGGGTGGACTCACTGTCATATGTATTTTCCGTGGGTGCTGAGGATCCAAACCCAGGTCCTTATGGTTACACAGTAAGCAGTTTACTGACTGAACCACGTCCCGGGTGTTTGGTACTAAACTTCTCTGACCAGCCAGCTCCCACCACTCACTCCTTCATGGGTTTAATCATTTACTTAAACAACTCTGGGAACTGCTTACTCTTATTTAAAGGTTTATTGTTGTGGTTATGAAAGGATACTGACAGATGAAAGGTGATATAGGGTGAGGCGGTGTTGAGGACAGGCACTTTTCTTCCTGTTGACAGGAATGCCACCAAAGAAGTGTCTAGTGTATTGAAGCCATAGTTCCTAGAAGTCCTGAGTTAAGGGAGTGCTGTGGAGCCTTCAATACATAAGTATGATCTTGTGATCCTTCCATCTGTAGCTTGTGTCTTCATCCAGGAAGACAAGGGTGGGGCTGCGAGCTCTAAGCTGCTGCCCAGGCTCCCATGAGTCACCTCATTAGAGTAAAATTAGAGTCTCTCACCATGGAGACTCCGTCAGGAGCCTTGTTCAAGAGGCCACATATTATTTTATTACTATTATTTAAAATTTTGTAGTGCCGGGGAGCAAACCCAGGGCCATGAGCATGCTAAGTGGATGCTCTACAGAGGAACCACAGCCCCAGCCCTGAAGACCAAACTTTAGATTGAAAGATTCTGGGGCTGGAGAGATGGTTCAGAGGTTTAGAGCACTGGCTGCCCTTCCAGAGGTCACTGGTTCAGTCCCCAGCACCCACATGGCAGTTCATAAATGTCTGTAACTCCAGTTCCAGGGGATCCAACACTCTCACACAGACATATATGCAGGCAAGACACCAATGCACATGAAAAAAAAAAGGAATCATTAAAAAAATTAAAAACTGTTTAAAAAGATTCTCCCACCATCTCTATTGTTCAGGAAATGACAGTCCCTTGGGTACTCCCTGCACGTCCCCTCTCTCTTTCCACTTCTGCCAGGAGAGTAACTTTGTGACCAGTCACTTTTCATTCTGACGCTGCTTCCCTCAGTCTTTTCCTGGCTAGCAAGCCAGCTCATCAGAATAGGTGTTCTGATTTTACAAATTAGATGGTGCTTGATTCTAGAATCACAAGTAGGAGTCAATGAGGTTCATTCAAAGACGGGGGAGGGGCTGAGTGTGCGAGAGCATGCTTGAGGTTCCCTAGCTAGCACAACAACAAGAAGACACTGGCAGATGGCACAGACCGAAGACTGACCAACGCGGCCACAAGGTTGTGGCCATGCTCATCTATGGGAAGCAGGGCCCATCCCCGTTTACAACACTGGAGCCCCAGAAGGAGGCTGATGCTGTGACCCAGGTGAACTGACTTCCCTTTCCCCGCCCTCTTCATGGCTTCCAGTTAGACCCAAGTGTCACTTGTTCCCAACTTTGATAGGATCGACTACTTTGCTGGTGCATCTGTGAGTTCTCTTTGTTCTCTTGAGGCTAGCCTTGAATTGTGCATTCCCCTGCTCTACCCTCCAGAGTCCTGGGGTTACAGGTGTGTACCATCATGCCCTAGTCATTAGGTCTTCTTGGCGTGCTTTTGCCTTGTCCAATGGGATGCCCTTCGTGTGATTGCAACTGACTTTTTGTTTTCCAGCTTCTGAGTCTTGCTTACTTGTTTGACAAACTTCACATTCATACAATATAAAAACCTTACAAGAATTAAATACATGTCTTAAAAACTCAGTAAATTCCTTTCAGAATGAAACCATCTTTAAAAAAGCAAGGCATAGCCATTTTTGCTAGAGAATATTTAAGTATTTATTTACTCTGTGCACGCGCATGTGCCGCAGCGCATGCGCAGGGGCAGAGGATGACTTCAAGGAGTCAGCTCTCCCTTCTACCATGTGAGTCTGGAGCTGGAACTTCAGTTGCCGGGCTTGGTGCCAGCTGCTGTCACCGGGTCGTCTCTCCAGCCTCTAGTGCTTCACCTCTCCCACTCCTAGTCTCCCGTTGGACGATGCAGCACTGAAACCATAGTGTGGTTGTTTCTGGGGGCGGGGGCTGGACACTGGCAACGTGTAAGTCTAACTCAGAGGCAGAAATAGAAACATTCTCTGGAAAGCCTCTCCAATCTTGTATCTGCAAATATTTAATTACCAGGAAGTGTTTACATGCAAGAGAAGGTCTTGTTTGCGGTTGCTGTTCGGAGGCTGTTTACTTTATGGACATTTCCTGGTTCTAAACTGAAGGCGTCCAGAGCCCTTGTGATGGCGCTGAGGCCCAGCAGTCAAAGTACCCATCACACATACATGCGTATACCCATCAAAGGACCCAGACATCCACAAGCCAAGTGAGGAAATGTGGAACAAGAATGGAAACCTCCATTGACATGCATTAAGTCTGAGTGACAGATGGCCAGGTACCTGGGCTGCCACCCTCAGAAGTATGGCCGTCACTACCCTTTGTGTTGGCACTTTCCCCCTCTTTGGTAGTACTGGGGAGTGGAACCAAGGATGCACACACACTGCACACACGCACTAGGCAAATGCATGCCCACAGGTCCCAGAAAAGCACAGTGAGAGTTGGGTGGAAATGAGGAGTGACTGTGATGGTCACTGGCTTGTCACCTCGACAGAATCTAGACTCTCCTAGGGAACAAACATATACTTACACTTGTGAAGAGGTTCTGGGTTCGGTTCATTGAGATGGGAAGACACATGACACATGGGGGTGGCTCCATTCCAGGGGCTCCTGGACTGTGTAAGAAGAAGAGACAGAGTTCAGCACCAGCATTCACCACTTTTGCTTCTTGAGTATGTGTGCAATGTGACCAGTGCCTCACTCGCCTAATACCACGACTTTCCCTGGACCCAAACTTAAACTCTCCCTTCAAGTGGCTTGTGACAAATATTGTATATAGCATATAAACCTTGCTTTCCAACTTCAGTCATTTGCATTTCTCCTCTTCATGTGTGGTCCTAGTTTTTTTCCATACATGTTCTTTACTTTTTCATATCACTTAATAGATTTATTTTAATAGGAATCCTTGTGTGTCTGGAATGGTTATGGAACCCAGGGCCTTGCACATGCTGGGTTCTGCAACTGAGGTCTGCCCTCAGCCATTGACGTCTACATGCATAATTTGTGTAAAAATGTAGTTGACAATGTTAGGTCTCAAACCCGGAACAAATGGCTAACCTATTAACATATCAAAGCAGACTCTGAACACAAGTTCTCTCAGCATCCCTTAGTCCCTAAAACAGGGTCTTTCTGGCTGACATACCATGCCCCCATGAGCATTTCGACGGATCAGATGGGATGGACATGGATGGACATGGATGGATTATGGCACTCGGGAGCCACAGGATCCTGAGTGTTACACAGCTCAGATGGAAGGGTATCCTGGAGCTTGGGAGCCAAGGAATACCACAAGTCACAGTAAGCTTAGCAGCTTACAGCCCTGCTTCAGGGAAAGGCTTCCCCAGTGATTGGCTCTGTTCCGGCAGGAGAGAGTTTCCCAGCTGGGGATATTTTCCCAGTGTAGTAGTTTTGCTAGTTGCTACAGTTCAGCTCTGCTCCAGGGAGAGCTGAGAGCAGTGTGTAACAACTCTGCTCTGCCAAGGGAAGGTTTCCCTGGCAAAAGTGTTTCAGCCCTGCTCGCCTTGCTCTGCCCAGGGTTGTCTCTGCTCTGCCACAAAATAAGATCTTCACCCAAAGCTCATACAAGAGGTTTATTGGGAAGGAAGAATCCAGGAGTGGCTGCCCTCTGCCAGAGTGGCAGAGGACAGCCCAGTAGCACAAACAGCCACCAGCTGAACAGACAGAGGGTTTATATAGGGCTTCTAGGGTGGGGATTGGTCAGATTTCAGTCTCCTGCTCAGGGATTGGTTAGTTTTCTGCACAGGATTAGGGTCAGATTTGGCTCTGGTTTCAAGGCTAAAGTGTGTTTCTTTCACTGGTCCTTTTTAGCCTTTTGGCTCTAGTTTTAGGGCCAGAGTGTATTTCTTTCACTGGCTCTGATTCCAGGGCCAAAGTGTGTTTCTTTGGCTGGACCCTTTTCCCTACACCCCCACCCCAAACTTCTCCAACCCAGGGACTGGGTGGGGCTTTCCCTTCTTCCAGATGCTATTCCCTATCTAATCCAGCCATCTTGACTACATGGTCCTTTTCAGCCCTTTTGGTCTCCTGGCCTCCTCCCCCCTTGGTTGAGGGTTCGCTCCTCTCTTGGTCTCCTGGTCTCTTGGCCTTCCTGCTTTCCCCTCCCCACTTCCTCGGGGTCATGTTCACCCTGAACCCTTCCAGGTGCCTCTGGCTATGCTCTCCCTCATATCTACAATAAATGTTCTCCTCCACCATAGCAGGGAACAGTCATGCCCTCCTTTTTATTTCTTTTTTTCATTCATCTGGTGCCAAAGCCTCAGGAGTGGCACACATGAGCTCCCATCCAAGGGACTCAGCAGCTGCTACAGTACGTACTGATCTTTTGTTTCTGCTGGCTTCTGCCACCCACCATATTTGGCCTCATTCCAAGTTCTAGAGCCCACTTTGGTATGCTAACAGGCACTTCAGTTAGCTATTTGTCCCTGGCTTGAGACCTAACAGACTGTGCATTGTAGGCATGATATTAAAAGAAAACCTTTATTTTAGTTGAGTTTTTGGTGCTGTGGCTGGAACATGCCTTGGGCACGAGAGGTAAGTACATTGTAGCTCCATCCGGCTCAGAGTAAAGCTTCAGACACATTTGGTTTCTCAGAGTTCAAGGAAGGAAAGATACTGGAACCGTGCAGCGCAATGAATGAGCAAAGGCCCAGGAACCACCACCAACCAGTGGGCAGATACTCTTAACAAAAATAAGGAAAAAGACACTCAGGAATAACCCCAGATCAAGTTCACATTTTGCTGTACTGGCTATATCTGAGCAGTTTGTAGCTTGTGAGTAGCTGAAAACTCAGCTTCTATGATTAGCCAAGAAGTGGCTACATGTTACAAGAATACGCTGTCCAGGCAGGTTACAGTTCGCTGTGTGGGAAGACAGCCTGGGACCAGATTTAGCTGCATAGTTTACATGCACATGCACATCAAAGAAAACAAAGTCATATATTTTTTTAAATATTTATTTTATTGCTTATTTATATATGCGCATGTCTATGAATAGGTATGTGCCTGTCTTGTGAGTTCCCCAAGAGACCAGAAGAGGGAGCCAGACTCCCTGGAGCTGGGGTTGTAGGCACTTGTAAACCAGTCTGATGTAGGTGGTGGGAACAGAACTTAAATACTCTGGAAGAGTAACAAGTGTTCTTAACCACAAAGCCCTCTCTCTAGCTGCCCATATTTTAACTTCTACTTAGATTAGGCTGAGTGGCTGCATATTATGGGATTCCATTTATACAACATTTTGGTAAAGACAAAGCTATATGAACAGAGAAGGGTGGAAGGAGGTTGCTGTACAGGGCAGCAGCAAGGGCTTTTTGGGTGATACTCTATGCTAATGATAAAAATACTGTGCCAGTCAGCTTCCTGTTACTGTAACAAATACCTGAGCCAATCAGCTTTCAAAGAGCAAAAGTTTTTTTTGGCTCACAGTTTTGGAAACTCCAGTCTGGCCACTGGGTCTATTCCTTTGGGCTTGTGGCCACTATCAAGGCAAGAAAGCCAAAGAGAAGAATAAGGAGCTGGAGGCTGATATCTTCTTTAAGGCGACCCTCCCTCACAGTGACCCAAGACCTCCTATTGGGCCCCAACTCTTAAGGCTCCACCAACTGCCCACAGCAGCCCTAGCTGGGAACCAAGGCTTGAACACACGGGCCTTTAGGGGGACATGATGCCAAACAGCAACTACATATTAAAAACCAAAGTCACTGTATGCTAAAGTAAGAATAAAATGTGGGCAGTACCCATGCTCCAATTTACTGTCTACACAAAACAATCAAGCAACCCATAGCTCTTACTTCAAAAGGGGAATAAGATTATTCTAGAACCAAATCTGAGTGACCGTGACCTGGGAACACAGATTTAGGTTGCCTCTAAACTGGGAATTCCATATTCCAATGTGGAAGCATTTTCATGAAGTTTTATAGTTTTGAAGAACAAAGAAAGTAATGAATCAAGGCAAGTTTAAAATACACAGTGGATACATTAGAGAGGCATTTACAGCAAGGTACGGGAAGCTTGTCTATAGGCCCCAGATGCTATTTGATAACAGTCTTGGCTTTTAAGTTGGCGGAAGCTAGGGGTCTAGTAAATTAATAGATTCCAAAAGGGTTTTGTCTATTAGCCACAGGATATTAGTTCTTACATAGAAGTGGCCAAGGGATGACTTATCCAAGAGGCTAGAACTAGCCCAAGATAAGGCCTCTGGACCTGAGACATTCCAATCACTACAGTTCTAATCAATCAGTCTTGGAAGACACAGATTCTTTTCAGGAATTCCATATTACTGTGTTTTGACTTGATGAGGATGTAAGAGCTACATGCATTCAGGGGAAGGATTTCAGAGTTTAGAAGTCAAGAGCTGAATGTTGACATTTTCCAAGCCTGGAGATAGTATCATAATCTCCCCTGGGCCCTGTGGCCACCAGGGAAGCAGCCAGCATGCACAGTGTTTGCTGTACTGATGAGTGAGAGACACTGTGGACATTCATTCATTTGTTTCACAGCATCTCCAACTTACTGTAGGGTTTCTTGGTACATAACCTGTTCATAAGTCAGAAATGTCTTCAATGTAAGCTGGACACCCACTGGTTTCAGAAAGTCTCCAAGCTTGCTGGTTCATTTGGTCTTCATTGGAAAGGACATTGTGAAATAGTTGAGAAGCTACTGAAGAGTCCTTGGTAGAGATGCTATGTAGCTGTTAATTAGAAGCAGAGGAAATGTTTGTGTATGTCTCTGTGTGTGGTACGTATGTGTGCATGCTTATATGGTCACAGGTGTGTTTGGGCACATGAGTGCAAAAGCCAGTGTGTTTGCTTATATGGTGTCTTAGTTAGGGTTTTATTGTTGTGAAGAGACACCATGACCATGACAACTCTTTTTTTTTGTTTGTTTGTTTGGTTAGTTGGTTTTTGGTTTTTGAGACAGAGTTTCTCTGTGTAATGTTGGAGCCTGTCCTGTAACCCTATAGATTAGTCTGGCCTCCAACACACAGAGATTTGCCTCTGCTACCTGTGTGCTGGGATTATAGGCATGTGCCATCGTCACCTGGCCACCATGGCAACTCTTATCAAGGAAAACACGTGAGGCTGGCTTACAGTTCAGAGGTTTAGTCACAGCAGGAAGCATGGTGGCATGCAGGCAGGCAGAGTGCTGAAGAGGTAGCTGAGAGCTCTGCATCCACATTGGTAGACAGCAGGAAGTGAATGTTACATTAGACTTGGCTTGAGCATTTGAGACCTCAAAACCCGCCCCCTTGGGACACACTTCCTCCAACAAAGCCACACTTCTTAATAGTGCCTCTCCCTGTGGGCCTATGGGAACCATTTTTATTCAAACTACCACATTCCACTCCCTGGCCCCCATAGGCTTGTAGTTGTACCAATCAATGGAAAATACATTTAGTCCAACTTCAAACATCCCCATAGACTGTAACAGTCTCAAACTTGTTTAAATGCAAAGTTCAAAGTCTCTTCTGAGACTCATAAAATCTAATTATAACCCATGTAAAATAAAAATAAAAAAGCAGATCACATACTTCCAACATATACTAGAACATGATATGCATTACTGTTTCAAAATGGAGGAAAGGGAACATAATGAGGAAATACTGAACCAAAGCAAGACCAAAACCAGCTGGGCAAACTCCAAACTCTGCATCTCCATGTCTGATGTCAAAGTGCTCTTCAGATCTCCAACTCCTTATGTTCGCAGTTGTGTGAGCACATGAGGGCAAAAGCCAAAGGTTGATGTTAGGCACATTCCTCTGAATCAGCAAGGACTTTTCTCTTTGCATCCTTTCTCTCTCTCTCTCTCTCTCTCTCTCTCTCTCTCTCTCTCTCTCTCTCTCTCTCTCTCTCTGTGTGTGTGTGTGTGTGTGTTGCATAAGTGTTTGTACAGATATCATCCACCTTACTGTTTGAGACAGTAACTCTCTGACTGACTAGTGAGTCCCAGGAATCCTAGCTCTGGGCTCCAGCAACTATACCACCACACATGGCTTTTTAAAGTTGGTCCTGAGGATGGAACTCAGGTCCTCGTACTTGCAAGGCAAATGCTTTACCAACTGAGCCATCCCTTAGCCCTCTCTGGGCCCTTTAAAATGCTCTTTTCTGTGCCTAGGTAGAACAGGCAGGCGCCAACCTCTATCCTGTCAGCAGTCTGTCCGCTGTCTTTACTAGCTGCAGGAGGAGTGGGGTATGGGGCTGATCATCCAGTCAGCAATGTGGGATTCGCTATTCAGTTTCAATGATAACTTATCACTTTTGCTTCGAGGCATTTCTGAAACCCCGTAGGTGTGCCTGCACTCTGATTGGATTTGCTTGAAAGCTTCTGTCACCTGCTTGGGTTTGATGGAGAGAAGCAATCAGGATGCGGGTTAATCCCTCCTTTTTGTCACCACTCTGCCCCAAGACTCTACACTTTAATAGTTTTCATTTGAAATGGCTATGAGTCAAGAAAACACTTGCCTTTTTTCACTCAGGTTTATCTGTTAAGAAGGCCTTTAAAAACTAATCTTTATTTTACTTATTCATTGATATATGTAATTTCCTAAATTCTTTGAGAATTTAATGCAATATATTTTGATCCTATTCATCCTCCCTTTACTACCTACCCCATTTTGTAACTTCTTTTTATTTTAGTTAATTTTGTTTTTAACACATATCAAGTCCAATTTGTGCTGCCCATATATTCTTGAATGTGTAGTTTTCTACTAGAGTATGATTGACTTATCAGAGGCTGTCTTAGGGTTTCTATTGCTGTGAAGAGACACCATGACCATAACCACTCTTTTTTTTTTTTTTTGGTTTTTCGAGACAGGGTCTTTCTGTGTGTATCTTTGGAGCCTATCCTGGCACTTGCTCTGTAGACCAGGCTGGCCTTGAACTCACAGATCTGCCTGCCTCTGCCTCCCGAGTGCTGGGGATACAGGCATGAGCCACCAACGGCCCACAGACCATAACAACTCTTACAAAGGAAAATATCTAATTCAGAGATTTAGTCCATTATCATCTTGATAGGACATGGTGCTGGAGAAGGAGCTGAGAGTTCTACATTTTGATCCATAAACAACAGGAAGTGAACTAAGTCCCTCACGGGACATATCTTGAGCATCTGAAACCTCAAAGTCCAATCCCAGGAACACACTTCCTCCAACAAGGCCACATCTACTTCAACAAGGCCAAACCTCTTAATAGTGGCACTCCCTATGGGCAATTATGGGGTCAATTACATTCAAACTACCACAATGACCATAAAGTCACTATTGTGGTCAATATCGTGATCAGTTGTAGTGTTCACTGTTTAGGCCAGTTGTAGTGTCTACTTTGATGTTCAGCCATAGTAATCACTATGGTAGTCATTGTGGTGATGGGGTGGTCACTGTAGTGTTAACTTTGATGTTCAACCGTAGTGATCACTATGCTGGTCTTAATGTATAGGGTCCACTGGGCAATGATACCAGGGTTCACACCCTTGAAGAAGATGATTCTCCCTCCTGTGATAGCCATCAACTGCCAATAGCACCTCAGCTAAGGGTGAGGCCTCCTAACCTTCTCCTCTAACCATGCTTGTACTGGCTGGTTTTGTGTGTCAGCTAGAGTCATCAGAGAGGAAGGAGCCTCAGTTGAGGAAATGTCTCCATGAGATCCAGCTGTAAGGCATATTCTCAATTAGTGATCAATGGGGGAAGACCCAGCCCATTGTGAGTGGTGCAATCCCTGGTCTGATGGTTCTGGGTTCTAAAAGAAAACAGGTTGAGCAAGCTAAGGGAAACAGGCCAGTAGGCAGCACCCCTCCATGGCCTCTGCATTAGCTTCTGTATCCAGGTTCCTGCCCTGTTTGAGCTCTTGTCCTGACTTCCTTCAGTGAACAGTGATGTGAAAATGTAGGGTGAATAAGCCCTTTCCTTCCTCCCCAAACTCACTTCATGGTCATGGTGTTTCACTGCAGCAACAGAAATCCTGAAACCCTAAGACAATGCTGAAATATTCACTGAACTTATTTTGTGCTGTCAACTACAGCTGCTGTGAGTTCCTGAGCAAAATGGCCATGTCATGTCCACTAGTTTAACCCCAGTGCTGCCCAACCTCTGACTCTTACAGTCTTTCTGCACCCCCACCTCACCCTGTCATGTTCCCTGATGGGGAGAAGGCTGATACAGATATTCCACTTGGGGCTAAGCACTCCACGGTCTCTATTGCATTTTGACCAGTCGTTAGTCTCTATATTAACTACCATCCACTGCAAGAAGAAGCTTCTCTTATAAGGGCCTGAATTTGCATTAATCTCTGCACCTAGAGATGGAAGGTTTTTTATGTTTAATTTTGGAAGAAAAGTCTTTATCCTTGCTTCAGTCTGAGCAATCCTAACTGATTTCAAAACTATAGGGTTCAAGAAGTAAAACTAGACTGTGGCTCAAGTGGTAAAGTCCTGGTCCAGAATACATGAACTGGGTGCAGTGGTGCATCTCAGCGCTAGGAGGATCTGGAGTTCAGGGTAACAGTGAGCTATACAACAAGGCAGATACTGGCCAGAGAGATGAGACTCGACTGCTCACACTCATGCCTTGAGTGCTTGCTGGAAAAGCTACTCACACTCATGTCCTTGTGTGCTATAACAGCATCCCTACCTCTCAGGAAATTTGCATATCTCACTGGCTAATTTAGGTCTCCTGTCCATCTAAAATGCCCACTTTATCTCTAATGAAAAGACCATAGTGCATGCCTTTAATCTCAGCACTCAGTAGGCAGAGGCAGGTGAATCTCTATGAGTTCGGACCAGCCTGGTCTACAGAGTGAGTTCCAGGACAGCCTCCAAAACAATACTGATAAATCCTGTCTCGGAAAAAAAGAAAAGAAAAAAAAGAGAGAGAAAAAGCCTCCCACATTCTGCTTTGTCTCTTGGAAAGTTAGAAAAATGAGGTCACCTCAGGGTTTTATTATGTAGTCCTGGCTGGCTTGGAACTCACTGTGTGCACCAGATAGACACATTTTCAATTTGGGATTCTTCTGCTTCAGCCTCAGGAGTGGCTGGAATGACAGGTTTGCCAGGCCCAGCTGGTTATCTCAGCTAATCCGCTTATGTTGGCCGTTCTCAAACTCTTGGTGGGTTAGGAGGAATGGTGATTTTGTTCCCAGACACTAGCTGGCAGGGCTTGAGACACTTTTTGACTGTTACCATGGGGATTAGGTCTTTCTGGTGTCTGGTGAGAGAGGCTACAGATATTGGGGAGCATCCACTGTGCCCAGCCCTCCTCCCCACAGTATGACATGCATCAGTTGTACTGACAGAGAAACCAGGGCTTAAATGCACCTCATGCTGCAATTCTTCTGTCTATGTCTGTGTATGTGAGTGCAGGTACCTGAAGAGACCAGAAGAGGGCACTGGATGCCCTAGAGCTGCATTTACCCGCAGTTGTGAACTTTCTGACTGGGAACCAAATCAGGTCCTCTGCAAGAGCAGTGAGCTCTTAACCATGAGCTCATCTCTCCAGCTCTGAGTCCTGTCTTTCTGTTTCCTTCATGCAAGCTGCATAGGAAAGTAACTGACTATCCTCTACAGGAAGGGAAGAGAGGTCAGCTGTGGGATACCCTGGTTGTCATAGGAAGACACTGTACAAATGAATAGGCCAGTAACCCACAGTGGTGGGAAATCAGTACAGCCACTTGGGGAAAAGCTAAGTCATCCACAGTGAGATGGAATATGCTCCATCCAAATGGCCCTGGAAGCCAGAATCAGCTCTCTTCCTTAGAGACATTTGCACAGCCTAAGGAGACTCATCTGGGACATGCAGAGATCACTGTGTAGAGTTGTAAAAATTGGGGGACAGCCCTGTGACCCATGAATAGGAGAACGGATCAGCACAACAGAACATGATAACCAAGTGGAACACATGCAGCCATTGAGACCAACAGATTCCTAAAAGTGTGGCTTCCTAATTTTAGCTGCTAGAACTAACAGCAAGGTTGGATTTCAAGCCCAGCTTACATTAAGCTGAAACATAGGTCATGGTGTTTTATACATGTGCAGCACATATCATTTGTGTTATACATAGAATGTGTTAAAATGTTTAAATACTACACATGAATAATGCATATCACACAGTCATCCCTCGGTACCTGTGAGGGACTGGCTCTAGGACCCAACTGACACCAAATATGCAGATATTCACATCCCTTATATAGACTATCAGCATTTGCATAGAAGCTAGGTATACCCCGCATAATTTAAACCCTCGCTGAGTGATTTATAGCAGATAATCCAATGTAAACGCTATATAAATGCTCTTACAATATTCTTGGAGAATAGTGATGAGAAAGAGTGTCTGCAGGCTTAGTCAGGATAAGTGTGATTTCTCTTTTCACATACTTTCCTTCAGTGGGAGGATACAGCCTCCTCCTCCACTCCCACCCCACCCCCACCCCCAGATGCAGAGGTCTGACTGTAATGCTCCTTCTAGTCTCCAGAATTCAATGTAGTCTTGTTTGTTTTTATGTTCTTAAGAGAAAATAAATCAAGAAGGCATTTGCGCCTGCCTCACACATATGTGCATGCTCCTTTGATTCTGTGTCACAGGTCCTCCCCGTCATTCATCTCTGCCTGCAGTCAGTAAGCTTAGAATGTTCAGGTGAGGCCAGAATCAGCGATTAGAGCCACTTATATCTATCTACCTGTCACCCAGTTCCCGGAAAAGGCCATCCTAGCACCACAGATAAAGGTAACTAATAAGAATGCATCACACATTTCAAGAGAAAGATTCTGCGCATTTTCATCATAAAGAAACAATTAACATTTAAGACGACGATAAGCTGTTGCTCTGAGTTGATCATTATCCAATACACACACAACCCCAGGCATCATGTACCCCATGACTATGTAAAATATATGCCAGTCAACAAAGTAAGTTAATTTACAGAAGCCTGCTTCCTGGAAGCTATGACGCCAGCAGTTCCCAATGAGACCTGTAGACTACCTTTTATTGAGCACAATTCCTATAATTGCAGACACAGTGAGAAAAAAAAGTAAGGGCTGGGGGGCAAGTTTCCATGGAGCTGAGTATGTCCAGTTAATGAATCCTCCTTTCTCTTTAGGAAGGGCATATAAAGTGTTTTTTTATGTGTTTGGGTGTTTCACCTGCATGTATACCTGCGCACCATGGCCATGCAGGGCATTGGATCTCTTGGAGTTGGAGTTACAGATGGCTGAGCCACCACGTGGGTGCGGGTTATTGAACACAGGTCCTCTACAAGAGCAGATGGTGCTCTTAACTGCTGAACCACCTCTCTAGTTTTCTCTTTAGCAAAGATTTTTATTGGCGCATATTTATTGTTCTCAGTGATGGGTTTGGAAAGATGTTTTTATAAAATATATCATGTACTTTAGACATATTCACCACCTTTCCCTTCTTTCTCTCCCTTCTCTTTCTTCTAAACCCTTCATTCCTCAGATAGTCTTGATTCTACTTCCATGCTGTGTGTGTGTAATTTTGTGTATCCACATAAACTCCAAAATCCACAAATGAGAGAAAAATGTGATCGATCGATCTATCTAAAGTCATCTATCTGTCATCATTTATCATCTATCTATAGAGAAAGGGTCTTACTATGTAGCCCTATCTGGATTGGAACTTGCTATGTAGACCAAGCTGGCCTCAACATCACAGAGATCCTCCTTCCTCTGCCTCCTAAGTGTTGGGATTAAAGGTGTGCCTTTATTTTTTCAATATTTGTTTGTTTGTTTGAGAAAGAGTCTCTCTACAAAGCCCTGGCAGTCCTGGAACTCACTATATAGACCAGGCTGGCCTAGAACTCACAGAGATCTGCCTGCCTCTGCCTCCTGAGTGCTAGGGGTAAAGACACGTACCACCAAAATGTATGTAAGTGTTTTTGTCTGTATGTATATAGGTGCACCAGGTGCATAACTGGTACCCAGAGAGGCCAGAAGAGAACATCAGATCTGGAACTGGAGTTATAGGTGGTCATGAGTTACCATGTGGGTCCTGGAAACTGAACCTGGGTCCTCTGGAAGAGCAGCAAATGCTCTTAACCACAGAGCTATCTCTTTAAGTGATATTTCCTTGAGTCTGACTTCTTTTGCTTAATATAATGGTCTCTGGTTGCATACATTTCCCTGTGGTTAGAATAATTCCATTCTTCATCAAGGCTGCATAAAACCATTATTGAGAGTCTCATATCAGTGACCTAGAGGGGACCTTGGTGTCCCTTCAACTTTAGACTCCTGAGGTTGTCAGTCCCTGTGTGACCTTGGCTGATGGCTTCACTCTGTTAGCTGATCCCCCTGGAAGGGTTCTCATAACTCCTGTTTAGAAACTGATCCTCAGCAGCATGGCTGTCTTGACGAGATAACCTGCTTTGTGCTCACCTCCCTACCCTGCTCCTGGAACCTACACTGACTTCCCTCTGGTCTGGGCTAATAAGCAGCTTAAAGCAAAATTTAGTTCTAGGCTGGGCAAGGTGGTGCATGCTTATAATCCCAGCATTCAGGAGATGGAGACAGGAGGGCCATTAGTTCAAGGCTAGGCTTGGCTACATACTATCTAGAAGCTAACCTAGATTACATAAAACCCCATTTTACCAAACACTAAAACAGTTCTGTTATTGTCACTATGACTACCTAGGAATTGTGTGGGATCACTCCATCTCCTGTCTGTTACAAGGGACTATCTGTTTCTTTAATCATATCCTAATTCTTCTAGAACTTGCCCAGGGTTTCATTATATATAAACACACACAGTGATCACTTTGAACTTCTGTTCCCTGAGGCTGCCTGGGAATGGTGCTAAGATGTTACTGTTGGTGTGGTGCCCAGCCCAGCCACACAGTCAGCCAATGGGAACTAAGGTCCTTTCTACCTAACACCAAGTGCTGGTGTTCCTAACCACTTTCATTTTAGTGTCACATCAACCATTTAAGTCAGATAAAATGCCCCGTCTTCACCTACATTTTGTTTTCGTTCGTTCAGATTCTCTTTGAATTAGATGCAAGCAAATCAGAAGTATCTGTGAGCCCAAATACTTGCTGGGTTATTTTTCCCTCCCCAGCAGCTGTTATGAGTATGGCCTCTGGTTTTTATTTTTCTGGTCTTTTTCTTTCTTTTTACCTTTTCAGATAAAGTCTTGCTGGCTAGACTGACCTCAAACTCACACTGTAACTTAGGCTAGCCCGAAGCTTGTGATTTTTCTGACTTCTGCTACCATACCAAGCATAACAGTCTCTAGCCTTCAGACTTCATTTTTTTGTTTAGGAGTAATCTATTGGTAAATATGTACATAAGTCTTAGGTTTGCAAGTTGACGAACATTTACACACACATATCTATATTTCTAGGCATCCCCACCCAAGAATATAAAATCATCACCTAACACTTTAAGGATACCCTCATGGAAAATCCTACTCATTGCCTATCTCTTTTCTTGTCTGTATCTAGTATTCTGTCTAAAATCAGCATGTGTTACCAACCTGATCTTGAACTGGGATAAATTTATACAGCATATATTCTTTTGTGTTCAACTCTTTAATCTGTGGGTCATCCATGCTACTTCATGTAGCAAAAGTTTAGTCTTTTTTATTTCTGTACCGTATTTCATGCAGTGAGCATGCCATAATTCATTTCCTTATTCTGTTCTTGAATGACATCTGAATTTTCAATTTTGGGGTGCCTTGATAAAAAGTTCCTGTGAAAGTTACATGACTTGCCATCTTTTGGTGGATATATTTATTTCTCTTGGGCTGGCCTATATATACCTATTTTTATTTCTTGAATATTTACTTGGATATAAGACCTTGGCCTTATGTAGACCCTGGGAATTCCTAGTACGGACATGGTAATTGCTACAAGGAAACAAGTGAGTTCCAAACCATGTTAAGAAAAATGATTTGCACCATAGCATAGCAATAGGTCTTCATAGCACTACAGTGTGGATAAATGTACCTATTTGCAAAGGTCATGTTGTAGTCAAGATTCTTCTGTTTCATAGCAAATAGCAACTGGACCCTAAATTATGTCAAAAAGGGAATGCAATGACACAGGCCTTGAGGTGTGGCTGGATCAGTGGCTGCAGGCATATCACCAGCACTTTTTTTTTTCTATGTATCTCTTGGCCCTGCTCTTTCCCTGTGGGTATCACTTTTAGGCAAACTTTCCCATTGGTGACTAGTGGAAACTTCAGGCTTAAGCTGCCATGCTATAATTCCAGCAAAACAAAGCTCTTAGGACTGACTCTCTAGCTCTGCTTGGGTGATATGCCCTCCCCTGGTAACCACACCCAGCCCATAAGGACTTGGCATAGGGATGGGTGCTACCCAAGGAGATGTGTTTCCACAGCAAAGAGCAATGGACGCCAGGAAGGAAGAAAGGAGAGGAAAGTTGACTTCCCTGGTGCTGAGCCACGAGGAATCAAGTCAGCCTACAAACATTCTGAAGGCACAGTTGAGGGGAGAGAGTTAATATTTTCTAAAGCTTTGGTTACTCAAAGCCTAACCCACGTCATTTACACAGAGATAAACTTGTCTAAATTGGCCAAGCTTTGAAAATTTTCTACTTCCTTCTTGAAGGCATCCACATTTACCTAGCCGTTGAGGCGTGAAACAGCAGAGGTGTGTTTGTGTTTTACTTTCCTTACTGGCTTAGCAACAAACCCTGCTGGCTCTTCTTGGAAACTTTCTTCTCTGTGTATCATTTTCTTCTCAACTCCCACTGATGCCACACCAGTAGCTCCAGGCTGAGCTTTTTACCTCCTTGGAAGAAGAGCACCTTCTCCTTGGTAAGTCTCATCTAGAGCCCATCCATTCCTGAGCCAAGCCTGAGGGCAAAGAAATGGTGGGTTCTGATTGGTCAGGCTTTGGGTCGCTTGGTCATGAGTATTGGTTGGACAGTGTGAGTTTCTGTACCACCTGCTCTAAGTGGGAGCAAAGAGGATTTCAAGGGGGGGGGAATCAAGGCACTGTTGGCAGAGAAGGGACATCTAGAGAAAACCTTATCACTTGATTAGAGAGTGGTCCCCATCTGAAGAGCTCACAGAACTGATACAGTCACATTTTCAAACAAGAAGGGATCTACTTGGTGTCCTTACCCGAGTCTTCTGTCTCACTTCTGTGAACTATTCTTTCTTTGTGCACGCACACTGATTTGTGTTCTTAACCCTAGAAACACAAGAGCAATCAAAACGTTCAAGGTTAGAGGCAGTGGCGCACACCTGGGATCCCAGCATTTGGGAGGCTGAGACTGGAGGATTGTGAGTTCCAGACCAGTCTGGGATACTGGGTGAGACCTTGTTTCAAACAAACAAGAAAGCAAATGAACAGCTCGAAGATGTCTGGGTTCCGAGGGCTGAGGTGAAACCCAATCGGTAGTGTTTGTCTAACATGCACGAAGCCTAGCATGGCTTAAACCAGGTATGGCGGCACAAGTCTGAAATCTTTGAACTTGGGTTCAAACTCAAGGTCATCCTCTGCTACATAGTGAGCTCAAGGCCAACCTGGGCTACATGAGATTCTGTCTCAAAAAACTTTGTTCTTTCCAATCTTTGGTTCGTGATCCCCAAATCATACAGATACCTTACCAAAGGTATAACAGTGGTTGTAGGCATCAGTATTTTGAGAAAAGTCCTAGGTTTAGTCTCTCCTCCATAGTAGTCTGAGCTCCTGTGCTTTGCAGGCGAATCGCCCACATCTTAGCTCCCCATATGTTGTGCTGTTGTTCCTACAGGGACACTGTCATTCTCGTGACTCAGGAGCACCATTCACAGCTCCATTCCAGCACACAGAGAGTAGAAAGCTGAGAAACAGGGGAACGACTTCAGTCCTTCAACAGTGCGACCTGGAGGCTGCTTCCGCTGACCTGCCACTGAGCACATTCGTAGCCTTATCATAGGTGTGGGGAGGCTGCAAACCGCAGTCACTGTTCTTGGCACCTCAACACCCAATCATCAGCTACTGGAAGAAACCCAGCACTTTATACAAGGAAGGAAGAAAAGTCACCGAACTTTCCCTTCTTTTTGATTTTCAGTTTAATAAAAAAAGTCCCTGAGTTGCTACAGAGGCGGCAATGCTTTAACACAACCGGCTGAAGACTCTACGGCATCATGTCTGCCTTTCACAGGAATAGCAGCTATGAGGAGCATGGGGACTACCCTGGCTATTCAGGGTCTCAAAACCATACACAGAGTCATTTGAAAACTCAGGATCATCTAGAACTTCCAGGTTCTCTGGACAACTCAGGCTTCCACCATCCCAGGAGCAACCCATATTCTTCAGGCTCTAGAACAAATCCAGACTATCTCAGCTTTGTAGAAGAAGCAGATTACCCAGGATCTCTGAGTAACACAGGCTATCACAGCCCAAGGAATCCTTCATTCTCTGCACATTCCAGAACAAAGCCAGACTATCATGAGTCTTTACCTGAACCAGACTATAATGACTTCCAGAGCGATCCACACCACTCAGATTCATCTCCAGAGCCTGACTACCCTGGATTTCAGCGCCATTCTGGTTTTGCAGGAGCCAGAGGAAGCACAAAATATGAAGGTTCTAGAACCAATCTAGGTTATTTGGGATCCTTGAACGAACCAGATTATCCTGGCCCCAGGACCAGTTCTAACCTGCCAGGCTCCAGAAGAGATGTCGGGCATGCTGGTTCCAGAAACAACTCTTACCCCGACACCTTGGGGGAACCTGATTACCCAGGTTCTGATAATCAGCCGAACTTGTCCCACTTTTATGGAGAACCAGACTATCCTGGTGCTGAGGGATCAAAGAATGCTCCAGACTTTTGGGAAGAACCTGATTATCCAGGTGCCGAGGAAGATCATGGTTATGGCTGTTCCAAACTGGGAGCCCTCAGGAGGTAAGTTCAAGTCTATCTCCCTCACTGTGGTACTCAACAAGCGAGTGGGAGTTGGTCCAATGGTTTCAGTTAGGGACATGTATTGATTACCTTTGTATCTAAAATGCCCAGCGCAAATGAACAATGCCCACAGAGTTCAAGCCCACAGTGTCTTGTTCCTATGCTCGTCTTGGGCAGAACATCATGGCCACAGGAATGTGTGACAAAGGAGAGAGGTTCACATCCTGGTGGGTGGGTAGCAAAGAGAATGAAACCTCGTGCATGGTTAGAGGTGCAGGACAAGATTCCTCCCCCAAGGACCCAGCCTCAGTGAGCCACTTCCTTCAGTGAGATCTCATCTCCAAAAGTTCCCAGAAACCCCCCCAAATAGTGCTACCAGCTGAGGATCAAGCATTCAGCTTACCAGTCAGCATGGATAAAGAATTTTCACTTCGGCCCTTTTTGGTCACTGTTATCTGGTATCATTTTAGACCTTGACAGCATTATGTGGGTGTCATAGCTGGGTCAAATCTAATTTTCCTGGGCTAACTTTTCCAGAGGTCGTGTCGACAACAACACTAATTCTTTTGGTTAGTTTTTTTTTTATTATTGTTGTTAACTCACACATTTTGCCACATGGAATTGTAACTGATGTCTTATTTTACATGTACCATTTCAATTATATTTATAAATTTGAGTTTTTAAAAAAATGACTCTTTTAGAAGTAGTGATGCATTACCATAATAGAAGCACTTAGGAGATTGAGGCAGGAGAATGGGACAATAAGGCCAAACTGGATTATATAGTGAGACTCTTTCTTAAAACAAGGAAGGAGGGAACGAAAGAAGGGAAGGAGAAAGGAAGGAAAGAAGGAAGTTTCTGATTCAGTTGTCTAGGATGAGGTGTGTGTGTGTGTGTGTGTGTGTGTGTGTATGTGTGTGTGTACATACCTGTCCTTGTACATGTAGAGGTCAGAGGAAGACTTTGGATGTCTTCGTTTGGTCTCTCTGATCTTGGAGCTCACTGTTTTGGCTGGGGTGGGAGCCCAGGGGTCCATCTACCTTTCTCTGCCCTCCAATACTGGTGTCATAATTCCCAGCTTTTCTGCGGATGCTGGAGATTCAAACTCAGGTTCTCATGCTTGCACACACATGCCCCCGTCCTCTGAGCATCTCCTCAGCCCTAGGTGAGTTGATTTTTGCAGCATTCTTTCCTACAACCAGTGCTCCCTGACCTCCCACCTGTATTTCTGCTGCCCCCTGTCTTCGCTCTCTTGACTGTATTGAATCTGTTCTTCCAGGTCTTTCTGAGATGTGTCAGCTCCATGTAGCCTTCTTAGAACTCCCACCTGAATTTCCCCATCCTTCCTCTGAATTCCTCAGGCCTGTCTTTTGGTACTCACTAATTTGTACTTGTAATTGCTCATAGGTCTGTTAAAAGTGGGTTGTAACACATGGTGTGTGTGTGTGTGTGTGTGTGTGTGTGTGTGTATGTGTCTTTAGTGCCTAGCTCACACCTAACAGAGCTGACCTTCAGTCAGCATCATAAGACAGATGAATAGATGGATTATGGATGGATAAGTGGGTGAATAGATGGATAGATTATGTATGTATGAGTGATCACAGGAAAAGGTGAATGAATGATGGATGGACAAATAGATGGATGAGTGGATTGTCACCCTTATATTGCTGGGTAGAGTGGGACTTCCTGTCACTGGAACAAAAAAATCTGACATAACTTAAAGAGGAAAGATGTATTTTGATTCATGGTTTCAAAGTTTCAGTCCATCATGGAGCAGAGAGATAGGGAGAGGAAAAGAGAGGGGAGGAGAGGAGGAATGGAGGGAGGGAGGGAGGAAGACAGGGAGGGAGGGAGGGAGGGAGGGAGGGAGGGAGGGAGGGAGCAAGAGAGAATACACATTCAGGTTTGTTTTTCTTAGGTCCCTTTGATTTCCTGTGGGTCACCCTTATGGGCAGTGCTGTCCTCACTCAGGGAGGGTCTCCCCCCCTTAGATAATGTCCCTTATGGGAAGTACTGTCCTCACTCAGGGAGGGCCTCCCCCCCTTAGATAATTCTCTCTGGAAATGACCCTCATAGACATGGAGATGTGCTTTAGGAACTTCCTGGGCCTTCTCAATCCATGATAAGATGGATCAGCAGGACATATTCTATGTGATCCCTATCTCCTTGCAGGAGTAATGGCAAGAATGAAGATTACCCTGACAGCATTGAAATGGCATTCATGGAAAAGGCAGATCCACAAGGCCACTTTCTGCCAGTTGACCCTAGAAATGGCTATGGTGAGTATGAGTTAAGGTGACATTAGTGTCCCAGGAAGAAAGCAAAAGGCAGTGAATAAAGACATGCCACAGCTGTGACATTGACTTCTCCCCTCAGATCCCCTCCTTTCGTATAGAAACTAGAACTTGGTGTGTCGGAAGCCAGGTGCCATCACTGAGAATCAAAGAGGAAGAGGAGAGGGGAGGGGAGGAGAGGGAGATGTTCAAGAAAGTCAGGAGGAGGAAGATGAGGAAGAGGGGAGGGCAGTTATGGAAAACTTTAGAAGGCCAGCTTCTAAAACCTTCGCTCAGGGTTAAAAAAAAAGGAGTCCCAAATAAGCAAAGGAACTAAAATATGAGCGAAAAAAGAATCTACTTGCAACATGACCATTCTATCCATGTCTTTTTACTATTCTTCTCTTGTTCTCCTTCCCTCATTCTTGGAGGTACAGGTATATATACCTTTGCAACAGTAATTTTTTTTGCAATACAATGTGAGGCTTGAGTTCCTCATGGTCAGCAAGGCAGATAAAATTTACACACACAGCAATAAACTAAAACTGCTAGGAGGAAGTTTTTAGCACCAATTGCTTAGGGCTGTAGGTCAAGGAGAGGGTCTAAGTTTAATTTGCACAAGAAACAAAACCTGGCGCCTTCCAGTGCTCTGGCCTCAGTGGCAGCACAGGCCTTTAGGAAGGTTTACTTTTCCCTGAGGATGAGCAAATGGACTGATTACCTTTGTCATTATCTTCTCAGGGGAAACACAAGCAGTAAATCTCTGAGCTAAGGTCTTGGGTAATAAAACAAGAAGTTTTAGAATCTTCTAGTGCAGGGTTAGTTTAGGTTATCATTTCTCTATCTGCCAGTGAGGTAAAACCAGGACATTTTTTCTATCCATCTAGGCAGCTGTGAATCAACAACTTTGGGCATATAGTAATTCTGTTCTTGGATATTGGGGATGTCTTAGATGGAATGCTTTTGCCTGGGCCCTAAACATTGGCCTGTCAATAAGGATAATTGCAGGAAGGCAGATTTCTGCAGTTACATAGGAGAGGGGAACAAGGACTTGATAGTGGGAAACAGGTCTCACACATAGATAAGGGATGTAATCAGTATGGGAGAAATTGTGCCCAGCAAATGACCAGGTAGTGTTGAACTATGGGAAGTAAATCCCAAATTTGATATCAAAAGGAATAAACTACTAGAAGGATCTACAGCAAGAAACAGCCACTTTTATCCATAAGACTATAACGCTAAATACAACTTTTGTATTGGTTCAATCCCCCAAAAGAATTATGGGCTGGTCTTGTGAAAAGAGGCTGATTAATCACTGTGTAATCTTGCGGCTTGTAGCAGGTAATGGCCAGCCAAGAGCAGTACAGGATGCTGGTACTATAAAGCACAGGCAGAAGGTTAATAGGCTGGAGGGATGCTGGGAATGGTTTTTCAGGTCAGAGAAGGGAAGGAATGTGTCTCTCTGTGAATAGATGCTCCTTGACTTATGCTCTGGGTGAAAATACCGTACGTCAAAATGCATCGAGTGTAATTGGAACCTAGTCATTTAGCATCATGCTACACTGAAAAATGCCATGAGCTGCTTTCCTTGGTGATTTGTGGACTGTTGGGGAGCTAAAGTTCACTGCTGCTACTCATCATGGGCAAGGATCACAGAGAAAATCCCTACAGAGGAAATTTTCAAATTTAACAGGGATAGGTGGGACACCAGTAATCCCAGCACTCTCAAGATGGGGGTAAGAGGATCAGGAGCTCAAAGTCATCCTCAATAACATAGTGAATTTGAGGCCAGCCTGGGCTACAAGAGACCCTGTCTCAAAAATTAAAAAATAAATATAAAAAAGGAGGAAAAGAGAATATTGCATTTTAATAATTTTTTTTAGTAATGCTGACTATTGAACCTAGGGTCTCACACAGTCTAGGAAAATATCCAAGTTCCTATATTGCCAAGCACATTCCCAGCCTTTAAAGTAACAAATTTGAAAGCTGTGTGTGGTGACTCATACCTTTGACTTCAGCACTCAGAGAGCAGAGGCAGGTGAATCTCTGTGAGTTTGAGGCCAGTCTAGTCTACATATTGAATTCCATGACAGCCATGGCTACATAGAGAGACCCCATCTCAAAAAACAATAAACAGTAGTTTCTACTGATTACATGTCACTTCCCTCAGGCATAAAGCTGAACAAGTCAAGCTGTGGTAACTTGGGCATCTGTACTACTGAGAACATTAGCTGTTAGCCATTTGCAAAGGAACTTCTACTCGAGAGCCCAAACACTCTTTGCTCTGCCCAAGAATATCACAAACAAGTGCCTTGCATTCTCAACAGGGGCAATGGCAGTCCCAAGGAGGAGGGCAAGGGCGTTGATAGGTGTGAGGGATGTTTCTATTTGGATGTATTAAGCACAGACACACTCAGAGCACACAGAAACAGGTATCAAACACAGCTGTGACATTAAATTTTCACAGGAAGGACAGTGAGGGGAAAATATCTCTAACTATTGCTTAAGGGGCAAACTGAAGCTCAGAAAGAAAGTGCCAGTGCAACCCAACTACTAATTTGACAGCCAAGATGAGTACAGCCTGGCCCAGACCCTGACTTCCAGTCTTCCATGAACTGCTGCTGGGTAGAATCAGGGCAAATATGGGTGGATGCCTGACCACCTAGCTCTTAGAGAACACTGGAAATTAAAATTCTTCAAAGACAAGTCAAGGACTTGGGGGAAGGTTTGATGGGTAAATTGTTTGCTGTGCAACCATGAGGACCTGAGTTCAGATCCCCAGCACTGGGGTAAAAACCAGGCATGGGGATAGTGATGAAACTCTAGCAATGTGGGAGGAGCATGGGCAAATCCCTAGAGTTCCACAGACAGTCAGGCTAGCTGAATAGATGAGCTCCAAGCTCAGAGAGACCCTGTCTCAAAAAATAAGGTGGAGAAGTGTAGGAGGAAGCCGTGTGCCGCCATTAGCCATGTGACTTACTAGAGGCGCATACAAATGAGGTAATAAAAGAGCGGTTTACCACACCGCTAACCACACCCACTTTAGGCATGACTAAAGACGTATACAGACGTAAAGACACATACGGACGTAGGCAGTGAACTACGTCACTAGCCAGGCCCAAAAGTTTATCATTGCAGCATCAGAGAAGTGTTTGAGGAAGACATCTGATGTCAACCTCTGAGCTTCACACACACACACACACACACACACACACACACACACACACACACACACACACACAATTAAAATGGAAAAAAAAGTCAAACATGGCTTCCTACTCTGGGCTCCTTTCTGGGCCGAAGGTCCCAGTACCAGTCAACCCCTTCCTAGTGTCCCTCTGTTGTGGTAAACTATTCACTTCTGGAGAATTCAGAACCATCTGTGTGTCTTCCAAGGCTCTTAGTGATTTTCCTAGTGTTATGATGCCTAGCAAACAGTAGATGTGGGAGAATGCTAATTGAATTAATAACAACTGTAGCAGGTTTAGCTGATACCTTTTATGACAGGAATACATCATAACAAATCTCCAAACCCAGAGGGTTGTTTTTAATTTGGCATTTTGCTTGTTTTGAGACGGGATCTCACCATGTAGCTCTGGAACTATCCTGGAACTCACTTTGTAGAGCATGTTGGCCTGGAATTCACAGATCTGTAGTTGACATTTTCTTTGGGCTGCCAACCAGTTCCCAAATAAAGGCACGAACACTTATTATTAATTATGAATGCTTGGCCTTAGATTATGCTTGTCCCACTAGCTCTTTTAACTTAATTTAACCTGTTTCTATCCATCTATGTTTTACCTCAGGGCTTTTTACCTTCTTTCATTCTGTGTGTCCTACTTTCCGGCTTCCTCTGTGTCTCTCTGTCTGGCCCCTGTTGAATCCTTGTCATCTCCTTTTCTTTCTTCCTTGAGCCTAAATGCTTCCTACTTACTCTCCCTGCCTGGAAGTTCCGCCTACGCTTCCTCCCTCACTATTGACCGTTCAGCTTTTTATTAGACCATTCATGTGCCTTAGGCCAACAAGGTAAAACGACAATTAATTATATAATTAAACAAATGCAACACATCTTTGCATAGTTAAATAAATGCAACACATTTTACATAGTTAAATAAATAGTCCACAAAAGAGATCTGTCTGTGTCTACCCCCTGATTGCTAGGACTAAAGGTATGCGACATCACACTGGGCCCAAACCCAGAGTTATACAATAAACAAATATTTTTCACTCAATCTACAGGATTGCCTGGGTTAAGACTACACTAGGTTGAGATGGGTCATGATTCCTGTCACGGAGCTATCTGGACATTCTCTTCCTATGGCAGAAGCTGGAAGGGTTTGAAGTAGCAAGCTACAGGATCTGTGACCCATGCTGTCTCTAATGGCAGTATCACTTCTGCCGTGCTCCTCTGGTGTGATAAGAAGACAAGTTGGGTCACTGAGCCCAGAGAGTGGAACTGGCCATGGTAGGGAAGTGGAATCTTTGCTGAATAGTTAAGCTACTATGGTGGTTAGTGTATAAGAGTCCACTGCATTCTAGGCTCATTCAAGCATTTCATATGTCTTTTTAAAAACTTTTTATTTGTTCCTTGTGGCTTTCAAATCATGTATCTCAATCCCATTCATCTCCTAGTTGCTTCCTATCTGCCCTCTGTCCTTGGGACCTCCCCACCAGTGCTGTAGCTGATGAGGAGGAGGGCCAGTTCTCCCTAGTGAGGGGCGGGGCCAACTCTGTGCAGTTGTATCCCTTCAGCCTCTGGTGGTAACAGGAGCCATGGAAATCAACTCAGACCAAGGCTGTGGTAGGGCCACAAGCCCAGACATGGGTCTTGGCAAGCAGCCCAGGCCCAGACATCACCATGGCCTCAGGTGACAAGCAGGTCTCCCCACTCAGCCTGCTCCTCATCACCTCTTCAGATCTGCCTCTCTCCACAGGACATAAACCAGTCTTTCTCCTCTCTCTCTCTCTCTCTCTCCCTCATCCCGCCATATATTTACTCACCATAATAATGCCCAGCCTTGTGGTACTGGGCAGGCCCATGTTTTCCCAGGGAGAAGTGTGTGGGTCTCCTTCTCCCACTCAGTCTTCATGCTTATTTCAATTTCACATGTCTTAACAGATGGTTCCATCAGCAATCCTGTGTAAAAGTCAAATTGCCATCCCTATTCTATAGATTAAGTAACATGCCTGGGGCAAACAGCTGCTAAATAACAGGGCTGAGAGTGACTCCCAAGCAAAGTTCTAGAATCTTTGGCAGTGTCCCCTTCAGAAGTACCCTGCCTTCTGTGTTGTGTGCCTTTTGCTTTAACATGGATTGCATAAACATATATTGGAATGTGACACTGTCACACAGATGCAGAGAGTGGACTCTGTCCCAAGTAAAATGAGGCCACACTTACTCCCTGTGTGATCACAAAATATTACAACTTCAAGGAACCTTTGTGTTCACTTTTACAAGCAGTTTCAATGTGACTTGTAACTTATTAACAAGTGAAATCAGATATACGGTGAGACAGATTTAAAATGTAAGTATTAATAAGTCTATGTGAAGTACAGTTTTGTGAAATGCTTTCAGCTACATAAGCATATTTTTGTGCTGAATCACAAGTATTAGTTTTATAAAATATTTTTTGAGATTTTTATTTATTATTTATTTTATATATATGGGTGTTTTGCCCGCATGTATGTCTGTGTACCACATATGTGCAGTATCCTCAGAGACCAAAGGGGGCACCAATGTAGACAGAAGCTTCTGTCCTACCTGATCCCGAAGCTGTTTAGTCCCAAATAAACACACAGAGGCTTATATTAATTATAAACTGTTTGGCTGATGACTTAGGCTTCTTATTGGCTATCTCCCTCTTAATTATTAACCCATTTCTATTCATCTGTATATCTCCAAATGGTCCAGGCCTCTTGTATTCTTGGCAGCTACATGGCATCTCTCTGACTCTGCCTACTACCTTTCTCTACCTAGCTAAATCCTGCCTGTCCATTGACTGAAACAGCTTTATTCATCGACCAATAAGAGAAACATATATTCACAGCATACAGAAGGACATCCCTCATCAACCAAATTCCCTAGAACTGTAGTTACAGGTGGTATTCCCAGATGCTAGGAACCAAACCCAGGTCCTTTGGAAGAGCATCCAGTGCTCTTAACCACTGAGCTGTCTCTCCAGCTCCTAACTACTTTTTTTTTTTTTTTTTGGTTTTTCGAGACAGGGGTTCTCTGTATTGTCTTGGAAGCTGTCCTGGAATTTGCTTTGTAGACCAGGCTGGCCTCGAACTCACAGAGATCCACCCGTCTCTGCCTCCCGAATGCTGGGATTAAAGGCATGCGCCACCAACGTCCAGCGCTCCTAACTACTTTTAATTGCATGATTTTTGTATTTTAATCCATTTTTCCCAAGTTCTTAACCTTGGGTCTTGTAGGACCTCAAAGGCAAAGTCTTGGTATGGGTCACCCTCCCTAGCCACCGTGAGCACATTCAGCCATCATGTGTTCCTCAGTGTCCAGTGTAGGACTGATTGGCATGTTCCCTCCTTGTTCCAGTGAATTCTGCTTACGAGAGAGGAAGTAGCCCTGTCTGTCCAGCTGGAAACCTGTTGCTGTCTGAACGTGACTGGCATATGTCACCCCAAGGTAAGTCTTATGAATCATCACTAAAAAGTCAGCCTTGGGGAAAGACTGGGCTCAAGGCAACACAGGTACTGGGTGTGACCATTTCCTCAAGGCCCTTGGTTTTCTAACGGATGTGGTGATGCTTCATTTGTTATGAGTTTTCTTCTTGCCTCCCTCCCTCCATTGCTCCCTCTCCACTTTCTTTCCCTCTTTGCTGTGGGGACAAACCTGGGGTCTTGGGGGTGGTAAGCACACACTCGATCCTTGAGCCACGGCCTCAGTGCTTAGTTTCCTTTCAGATGATGGGTGTTTCCCATCTAAGTATCAAGCTGTCTTCAATAGGAATCTTCTGGTTTGGGCTGGGGAGATGGCCCAGTGGGTAAAGTGTCTGCTATCCAGAAGTGAGGACTTGAGTTTGAATCCCAAGAACACACACACACACACACACACACACACACACACACACACCTGGCTGTAATGTCAAGTCCCTGGAACTCAGTGTTGTACTGTAGGGCAGAGACAGGTGGATCCTGGGAACTCACTAGGTAATCAGTCTAGATAAAATGACAAACCTCAGGTTCAGTTAAGAGACCATGTCTCAAAAAACAAAATGGAGAGTGACAGAGGAAAGACATCCTGGCATCAGCCTCTGGCCTCCAAACATGTCCATTTACATGACTGAGTGCTCCCACGCACACTCGGGTGCATACATACACACATATGCACACGTTAAAAAAATCTTCTGGTTATAATGGAAACCCAGGTCAGATGGGCGCTAGTAGGGAATTTATTGGCTTATGGGGGTAGGGTGTAGGAAAACTTAAGAACTAAAAGTCATAATAGTTTCCTTTCCTCTTATAGAGCCTGGTATATACCAGGTATGTTAGATATTTGTTCATCAACTTGCTGAATATAGAAAACATGACCTTAGAGCCTGAAGCCAAGGCTGGGTCTATTGGACTTACTCCTCATCCATCTCTCACCGTTGCTTAGCTCAGCCTTTCTTTAAACTCGACCTTCATAGACATCAGGGTCAGGTCATGAGACCCACAGATGCCCCTCAGCATAGTTACCCTTTAGAAGGCTTTTCTTCCCCCTGGCTGTTCAGTCATTTGAGGATCAGATGCCCACATTCAAACCAATAGTTTTATCATATGTGAAAAGACAGGGCCACCTGTTTCAATGGTCAATGTTTGTGTTTCTGAGGACAAAGTTCACTGATCAAAAACTGTGAAATAATAAGGCAGCTTGCATAATGCTGAAATGTGGAAGTACGCAGTCCAGTGAAAGACAGATAGCTTTGTTTTCTTTTTCTTATTTGTATATGTTTGTGTGTATGATGTCAATACGTGATTGAGTGTTTGAATGCGGTGTGTATCGGGGAGCTGTGGGTGCACACGTGTGTGCTGGCATGCATAATACACTTATGGAAGTCAGGTGTTGACCTATTCCTCTATTACTTCAATTTACATATTGAGGCAAAGCTCTCCACTCCCTTAAAATTACATTTTGGTCAGATGTTGCTGCACATAGCTTTAATCCCAGTACTTTGAAGGCAGAGGCAGGTGTATCTCTGTGAGTTCAAAGCTAGCCTAGTCTACACAGCAAATTCCAGGCTAGCCAGGGTAACATATTGAAATCTTGTCACAAAAATAAACACTAATGTTTTTGTTTGTTTACTTACTTGTGTGTGTGTGTGTGTGTGTGTGTGTGTGTGTATGAAGGTCAAAGGGCAAATTTGGGGGAGTTAGTTCTTTCCTTCTACATTATTGAATAGGTGCTCAGGATTGAATTAGGATCAGGCTTGACTGAAAACCGCTTTAATTGCTCAGGCATCTTCCCTATCGTCATCCAGAGTTTTTGGGATTCCTAGATCCTGTCTCTGCCTCCCAAGCTCTAGAATTACAGTAGGCAAGTAAGTATACTAGCATTTACATGGATATTGGGATTTGAGCTCAAGTCCTCAAGCTTACCAGCAAAGGCACATGGAGCCATCTGTCCTGAAAGATTGAAGGCTTTGAAGTATCAGGAAACCCTAATGAATTCGTGGCAATGAAGGTTTTACTTGGAGAGAGAGACCCATTAGCCCCCTGGGAAACCATCAGAGAGACACCAGGGGATGCCATCGCAAAGGCAAGCCTGTGAGTAAAGAGAACCAACAGTTGGGTTCCGCATAGTGCAAATTGAGGGACTCCCCCCACCCCCTGCCCTGACTTAAAGCTATTTCTCTCTGAGAGCGCCATATCCTGCCAGCAGCCTCCAGACTCATTCTCTCCCCACCCCCTGCTGTGACTTAAAGCTATTTCTCAATCCTATCTCGAAAAAAGAAACAAACAAAAAGCCTATTTCTCTCTGCCAGCACCATATCCTCCAGACACATCCTTCCAGAACTTTCTCAAGATAGAATGTAACTTTTTCCCCTTTCCTTCCTTCCTCCCTTCCTTCCTTCCTTCCTTCCTCCCTCCCTCCCTCTGTCCCTCCCTAACTTTTTTTTTTTTCATTTTGAGACAGGGTTTCTCTGTGTAGTTTTGGAGCCTGTCATGGAACTCATTCTGTAGACCAGGCTGGCCTGGAGCTCACAGAGATCCGCCTAGCCTCTGCCTCTCGAGTGCTGGGATTAAAGGCTTTAAAGTGTTCATCATCACTGCCCAGCTGCTAGAGTATAACTTTTACAAGAGATAGATGCTGCAACCTGGCAGGATGGTCTCATTGGAGCAGGGATTGGCTTTAACTACCGGGGAAAGCATGCCATGCCCGTCCACACAGCATGAGGATGGGAGGAAAGCCCCTCAGAGGCAAAGGCCGGTAAAGAAATAGAAGACACAGCTTTTAATCTCCCTGTTTTCTGATTTTTCAAATCACATATCAATTAATTAATAATGTGTTACTCTTACGGATTCTGGTAATTTCCCAAATCCTCCCTGGCACAGAGCAAGTACTAGTAAATACTTGCTAATTTACAGGTGAGTGATGAATGAATTCACATTAGCACCTGTTCCAGGAGGGAACAAAGGTCAAACACTCAAGCTCTCCTTTTCTGGGTTCAGACCACCTAGTTGAACCTTTAGCACCATTGTTTTCTGGCTTCTTAGCCTTAGGCAAAAGCGTCCCAGTTGAGCCTCAGTTTTCTTAGCTGTGAAATGGGTAGATATGAAAACTGAATAGTACACACTAAGGTATCTTGCCTTATTTAAGGCAGGTCTGGGTGATGCTACTTACCACTGTGGGGGGGGGGGTGAGATAGAAAGTTCTTGTCCAGTCCTGACATTAAGTAGGAGTTCATGGATCAAGTGTGTCAATTCATCTGTTTGCTGTTTTGCAATCTTGTGGCTTTTTTTGTTTTTGTTTGTTTTTGAGGGGCCCACACTCAGCTCCCAGGTAAACATGGAGGCTTTTTCTTAGTTATGAATGCCCAGTGTTTAGCCAGTTTTTCTTATCTTAAATTAACCCGTCTAGCTTTTCCATCTGGGCTTTTATCTTTCTTACTTCTGTATGTCTTAGTTTCCTTCTTACTCTGTGGCTGGCTGGGAGGCTGGGAGGCTGGGAGGCTGGAAGGCTGGGTGTCTGGGAGGGTGGGAGGCTGGGTGTCTGGGAGGTTGGGAGGCTGGGAGGCTGGGTGTCTGGGAGTCTGGGTGTCTGGGAGGCTGGGAGGCTGGGTGTCTGGGAGGCTGGGTGTCTGGGAGGCTGGGTGTCTGGGAGGCTGGTTGTCTGGGAGGCTGGTTGTCTGGGAGGCTGGGAGGCTGGGAGGCTGGGAGGCTGCTTGTCTGGGAGGCTGGGTGTCTGGGAGGCTGGGAGGCTGGGAGGCTGGGTGTCTGGGAGGCTGGGAGGCTGGCTTCTGGAGTCCTCCTCTCCTTGTTCTCTTGCTTCCCTCCTCCCTCCTTTCTCCTTCTGTCTCTGCCTGCCAGTCCCGCCTATCCTTGCTCCCGCCTCACTATTGGCCGTCCAGCTCTTCATTAGGACCACCAGGTGTTTTAGACAGGCACAGTAACACAGCTTCACAGAGTTAAACAAAAGTTACACATCTGAAAATAATATTCTACCACACTCTGCCTTCAGTTTGGCTCACTGGAAAATGAGCAAATTGGTCCGGGTAACTTGTAAACCAGGTCTCTGCAGTAATTCTGTTCACATCTCTGGCACTGAGGCAGAACAATGGCTTAGTGACAAAGAATTTATTTTTCTCAAGAACCAGGAAGAGTAGAGAGAGCAATTCAACGAAGAAACTATCCCATGATGCTCTCAAGGGCTGAGTTTCCCTCCCTCTGTCCATCGCCCTTGGCAGATGAAAATCGACCTAACCGTTTTCAAAACAAGACGGCATAAAGGCAGAAGGGTGGTGAAGAACCAAAGTCAAGCAAACCAACTCTTTTTAAAGCTCATTCCAAGAAAAACTGCTTTTTCGTCGGCTAAAACTGGGTCGCATGGCTACCCTTAGCTGCAAGGGAAGCTGGGAGAATCTTAGCAGAGCACTGTGTCTGAACAGGAGCTGAGGCTTCTGCTGGCATAAGAAGGATGGATATTCCAAGGCAGACATGAGGTGGTCAAGAGATAATGATAATGTTATAAACTATCCTGGCTTTATACAGAAATACATTTAGTTATTAATGTGTGTAGTCTCCTGTGTGGAAATCAAGGAAAAACTTGCAGAGATCAGTTCTGTCCTTCCACTGTGTGGGAATTAAGCAAAGGTCACTAGGCTTGGCAGCAAACACCTTTACCCACTAAGCCATCTTGATGCCCCAAAATGTGTGTATCAAATGATGAATGTCAAATTGAAAAGAAAACCTTGTCCTGTGATTATGAGTCATTTATAAGACTCCCCATGTTCTGTTTCTAGAACCCAGCCATGTCTTTAATGAAGGGTTCTGTTTATAGTGTCTCACTTAGCTACCAAGGCAGAATTCTCTGTAGGGAAACATATCTCCTCTTGAGGCGCCCCCTCAGGGGATGGGCAGGGGTCATGTTGTAATTTGTGTGGAGCTCCTTGTGTCACCACTCTTCCCTGGCGGGTCCAACCATGCCAGTGTGAGTGCTTATGAGGCCTCTGATTTCCAATTCTGTGAAGAACAAGACTCATCAGAGGCCAGAAATGCTGTCAGATGATCAAGTAAATGAAATCATCATAGAAGTGGAGAATGTTCCATCTGGGGTCCAAAGACATCTAGTCTCAAATCAGATTTTTCCAAGAAAGTCATCAGCAAACCCCACGGTCAACATGGTTTCATCATCAATGATGGACACCACAGACTGTCAGATCTGCAGCAATGGGAATGATAGGAGGCAAAATGGGTTGTTGAGGTTTTCATCTCTGAATGAATCAATTTCTCAAATCCATCATAACCCAGAGGGCCTGGGCATAGATGAAACCTGTACTTTCCATGAAACTGTTCAAGGTATGGAATGCTCAGGAAAAGTTACGGAAGAAGATTTAAAGTTGTTTAAATGGTGTGTGTGTGTGTGTGTGTGTGTGTGTGTGTGTGTGTGTTTAGTTTTGTTAGGCATTGAATTTATCTTTTTCTCATACTCTGCATCTTTGAGGCAGGCTTAATGAGGAGACTGGGGCTCAAGAAAAGTCATTGCCACCATGGTTTTATGGGACAAGAAAAGATGCCTCCAACTAAGTTCATCTTGAGCCTAGATCTCAGCTGAGACCTTCCAGTCTCTAAGCTCCTGAGGACAACAGAAATGCCATTTCCCTTTTACCCCATAATACTCCAGATGTAGGCCTGGGGCTGTGGTTCAGTGCTACGACCACAGGATTATGAGAAGAGTTCAGCACACGCTTCAGGGGTCAGTCCATCAGAGATGCATATCTCATGGAGATATAGATCTCAACTAACAAGGCTATGAGGAATATTGTCACCAAAGATACACATCTCATTAACCTTATCTAGCAAGCTGATAAGGAATATTGCCTTCTAGTTTCCCTCACATTACAACTTGGGGATTCTTCCCACGGCACTACAGTGTGTTAATTGTTTGCTGGTCACATATATGTAAGTGAATCAATGCTATGTGGAAACAAATATTTTTATTAACAGGAGAAAGCACTTACACATAAGCTTGGAAGAGCAGAAGCGTGACAGGCTTCCAAGAGAGCGAGTTTTTCTTTTGCTTTCTTATTATCCTCACCTGTGCCCATCCCCTGCCCACACCCCTTTGGGCGTGGACAATATTGTTAGCTCATCCCTACACATATATCTGTGGATGGTCTGGAAGATGACTTTTCATTTAGCTATATAATTTTGATATATAGAGTATATACTGGGGCATGCTTCATAACCAGATTTATTTGTCCCACAAGGACTGTGGACTCTTAACAGCCTGCTTTGTTCTCTTGCTCAGATTACTACATGCAATTAGCTCACTTTCACCTTAGAGCAAGTTCAAAGTAGACTAAATGCTTTTTATAAAAAGAAAACTTTACAGCTTGCCCAAGGTCAGAGTCACAGATGTCTACCAAGCTTACCAAGAAAAGCATGACAATTCTTTGCTTGCCAGTCTGTTAACTAAAGACCTAAGTCTCAAAGCTTATCTGTCTAAGCCTGTGCCCTCTGGTCAGCCTCACCTCTGTAACGCTGGACCTTCTCATTGCCGTGGCAATGGTTCTGCTCTTATCACTTAGCCTAGGAACTTGCTTCTTACCAATGAAAAGCTAACTCTAACTCTTATCCTTTGCTTCAAGCCTCTGGTGTGGGAGAGAGGAGATTTTGAGAGACAAGTCTAAGGAATTGGTAGCTGGAGGGAGAATCTGGCAGAAATTAGCAGAAATGTAAAAGGATAAGAATATAGGAAAAATTAAAATGTAGGAAAACAAAGAAGACAAAGAATGAATCAGAGTATTGAATTTGGAATTAGAATTGAGACAGAGAATTAGACAATTAGGACAGAAAAATTAGATTAGAGGCAGAAGAACAGAGCACATGTATAGAGAGAATGTGTGTGAAAAGACCCTTTTCTATAACCCTTGGACTTAGATTCTACGCTTATTGTAATGTCTTTTTTTGAACCCTGAGGGAAGGATCTTAAGGCTGGGCCTTAAAGCCCTCAGTAGCTCAGTTGGTAGTGTTCGCCTAGCATTTCGGAAGCCCTGGGCTCTATCTCCAGCACCGTGTGCTCTGTATGCATGGTGCACCGTATGCATATGTCCTTTGCTTGCCCCTTTTGTGCTAAGAAACTTTTCAGACAACAGTATGTCACATACTTCTAAGTTCCGTGCAAAGAGGAGAAAGCCACCGGATTGGCTTAGACTCACTGGGACCTGTCCTGTGTGTCTGGAGATGGCGTTCCTTGTGAGGGAAGAAGGGAATGATCTGAACCCAGTTGGCGTTCACACGTAGTTAACAGAAGGGAGCGACTTGGAGGCTTGAGATCAACTTCTTGGCCACCTGGCTGAAAACATTACTATGAGTTAGAGGGAGATGGAAGAGTTAAGAACTGTGATATTTTCAGGGACAGAGGAAAAGATACTTGGGCCTGGATTTCATAGGCAAAGGAAACCATGTAGGACATGCAAGTAAGAGATACAAAGCAGGCAAGATCTATTGCTTTTCTCAATAATTTTTTTTGATCTTGGGAAAAGCAGAAGTATTGGACTAGAATAATCTAAATGTTTGCCTTGATTTTGAGTACACATGGACGGACACACACACACACACACACACACACACACACACACACACACACCCCACAGAGGTCTTCTGGTCACTCCCATTTGTGGTTTTGTTTTTTGAGACAGGATCCTACAATATAGCTCTAGCTGATCTGGAAATCACAATGTAGACCAGGATGGTCTTGAACTTACAGGGATCCACCTGCCTCTGCTTCCTGAGCTCTGGGATTAAAGGTTTATACCACCTTGACAGATCCCATTTGTTATCTTTGAAATCTCTGAGTCTATGTGATGTGGGAAGTCCTGTGATTATGTCAATAAAGCACTGTTGGGCCAATAGGAATCTAGATAGGTGGGACTAGGAGTCCAGGAGGACTCTGGGAAGGAGAAACAAAGAGAGTCAAGATGTAATGCCATGAGGAAGGAAGCCCGGAAACCTCTCCAGTAAGAGAAATACTTAGATTAACAATTATGGGGTAATTACTTAAGTCAGAGCTAGCCAGTAAGAAACAAGCAAGGCCAACAGCTTGCTTGAATACAGCCTCCTGTGTGTTTATTTGGGACTGATGCGGCTCTAAAACCAGGCTGGCAGGAAGGCTTCTCTCAAGGAAAAGGCTTCTCTTTACATATCTATATTGTCTCCTATATCAATCTATATGATGCTGTGTATCCATTGTTTGGCACTGGGAGACAGAGGGAACAGCACCACTAGTTCCAGGTTAACCTGAGCAGGAGTCTATCTCCAAATAAAACATGCTCTAGTTTCAATACCATAACTGGTTGATTGATTAACTTACTTACGGGGCTGTGTAAGACAGGCTCTCACTAGGTAATGTGATATATCACTTTTCTGTTTCTGTGATATCACAATGACAAAGGCACTTTAGAGAAGGCCTTTATTTGGGATTGCAGTTCCATAGGGTCCAGAGTCAGTCATAGCGGGAGAAGCATGGCAGTAAGCAGTAGGCATGGAGACTGGAACAGGAAGCTTGAGTGCTCACATCTCACTCAAACCACCACACCCAGAGTGGTCTTGAACTCACTATGGAGCTCAGGCTAGCTCTGAACTTCCTATCCCTTCTGCCCCTGTTTCCCAGTTCTGGGATTATAGGCATGCACTGGCAAGTCTCACTCCAGTGTCATCTTTTAAGATGTTAAGACTGTGTTAAAGAAATAAGAAACAAAGCTCTGTTCATTTTCTTCTGCAGGACAAAAACTAATTGCATCCCTGGTTCCCATGACATCCAGAGACAAAATCAAAGCCATCAGGACCCAGCCAAGGACCATGCAAGAAAAGAGAGAACTTAGGTACGGCCTTTGTTCTTACGTGGGGAGACTCAGTCTACTACTTAAGAAAAGAATAAATAATACAGGAGACATTTCTTCTGTAAGAGAAATCTTTACAGGAGTAGAAATCCCCCACCCCCATAGGGTTTCTTATGTAACTTTATCTGGCCTCAAATTCAGGATCCTCCTGCATCAGCCTTCACAGTGCTCAATAAAGGCGCATATCTGGTTTTTGTTTTGTTTTGCTTTTGCTTTTTATTGATACCGGCCCTATGGCCCAGGCTGGTCTTGAACTTAGTATTTAACTAAAGATTGTCCTGAACTCCTAATCCTCCTGCCTCCACTTCCTGAGTGCTAGAACTAATAGACACAAGTCTAGCTATGCATAGCTTGCTAAGGGCTGGGGCTTGACATGTCTCCCTAGAGGGCATGTGCACCCTGGTCCATGACTGCTTCCAAAGAGCATTCTCTGAAGAAAAGCAAGTCTCCAGTGAGCTCTAGTTACCACTGCCTACCCAGATACTTTCCTAAGTTAGCTTCTCCAAAGATAAGACATGTTCTGAGAAGGGCAGGCCCCTCCGTGATCCTCTCTTAAAACCCAGACCCCTGTCTAATCAGAGAGATGCATCAGGCAAATCCCTGACTCAAACAACTTCAAGTCACCAAACACAATGAAGGTCTGAGAACCTGACACAGATCAGGTTCTAAAGAGGGAGGACAAAAAATGCAGTGTGGGGCCTCAACAAACAGGGAGGAGAAACTGGGCAACTCCAAAGCAAGCACCTGGGCTTTAGGTACCAGGATATGTGCGTGCTGGCCTCGTTTTGTAAAACCTACTGTATTAGTTACCTTTCTGCTGCTGCGATGAGATACCGTGACCAGGCTACTCAGAGAAGAGTTTATTTGGGATTGTGGCTCTAGAAGGTAAGAGTCATGATGGCAGAGCAAGGCATGTGGTTAGAACAGGAGCTGACAGCTCACATCTTGAACCACAAGAGAGCAGGGAGAGCCAACTGAGACTGGCCTGAGACTTTGAAACCTTTGAAACCCACAGTGATGTGCTTCACTCAGAGAACACGCTTCCCAAAGAGTGCTGCTAACTGGGAACCAAATGTTCAAATGCCTCCCAGACTCTGGGGAACGTCTCACCCAAGCCACCATACCCATCATGGCAAGTTAAGAGTTGACAGGGGAACCTGGAAAAGGCGTGTAGAAACATAGCCTAAAAGCTTACTGTAAATTTCAAACCACTCTAAATTTTAAAATTGCTAAACAACCAAAATAACAAAAAAGAAACAACCAGGGGGCAAAGCTCAGTTGGAAAATGATTGCCATGCAAGCACAGGGACCAAACATATATCACCAGAACCCATATAAAAGCTAACACAGTGACTACTGTAATTCTGTGGTCCTTGAGACCCAGGATTAAGTGAATCTGCTTTGGCCCCTGAGAGGCTGGGACTACAAACAGGGGTCTCCGTGCTCAGCAGTGGCTAGTATTTTTTTTAACATAAATAATGACAACATTGATATCTTTTATTTTTGCCTACCATTTTCCACAGAAAAATAGTTGACAAAGAAAGGAGTAAACAGCGCCATGGTGCCCTGGAGGCCAACTGCTGTGCTCAGTGTCTGAACTCCCTTTCTCTGGTAAGTCAACTTTTAAAAACCGTTTTTCTTCTCATGTCTTCCATCTCAGCACTTGAGAGGCAGAGGCAGGTAGGTCTCTGTGAGCTTGAGGCCAGCTTGGTCTTCATAGTGAGTTCCAGGTCATCCAGGGCTACATAGTGAGACCTAATCTTAAACAAAAAATTTACATGTTACTGCTGTAAAGTGTGCTATTTCCACACATACACACAGCCTGTCTCAATTAGGGTTTCTATTGCCTGTGGAGAGACACCACGACCATGGCAACTCTTTAGTTGGGGCTGGCTTACAGTTTTAGTCCATTGTCATCATTGCAGGAAGCATGGCAGCATATAGGTAGACATGGTGTTGGAGGAGCTGAGAATTCTACATCTGGATAAGCAACAGCAGAAAGAATGAGACACTGGGCCTGGCTTGAGCATCTGAAATCTCAAAGCCCAACCCCTAATGACACACTTCCTCCAACAAGGCCACACCTCCTAATAGTGCGACTCCCTATGAGCCTAGGGGAGCCATCTTCTTCCTTCCTCCCTTCCTTTCTTCCTTCCTTCCTCCCTTCCTTTCTTCCTTCCTTCCTCCCTCCCTCCCTTCCTCCCTTCTTTCCTGCCTTCCATGCTTCCTTCTTGCCTGCCTTCCTGCCCTCTTTCCTTTCTCCTCAGTGCTGGGGGATTGACCCCAAGACCACACACGCTAAGCATGCACTGTACCCCTACAGCCCTTGATGTTCTCTCCTCTAGGTCCCTATAAAATATTTACAGGCTAGTGTGAGCTACAGTCATCCCACGGGGAAACACTAGCACCCATTCTTTCTTTATCCCAGCCCCTCCCTCTCTTTCCTCCCTTCAGTTCTTCCAAGCCTTTAATATCTACTGTTCCACATTCTTCCCCACATGAGAGGGACATGCAGTATTTGTCTTTCCTTGTCTGGACTTATTTCATTTTCACAATGTCCTCTAGTTCTATTCACAATTCAACAAATGATAAGATTTCATTCTTTGTAGCTGATAACAGTTCAATGTATGAATAATAGTAAATACACACGCACACACACACACACACCCCACACACGACAGTGTGAGCTCCTATAGGTGTGTGTGTGTGTGTAAGGAGATAGTGGAAAGAGCTCAACAAGAGAGTGACATCAGTGAAGTCAAGGGTCAGGAATGGAGGGGGATGGAGGGAAGAGGAGCCAATATTCAGACTGTACAGGCCAGCGTAGGTGTGGGAGTAAAAAGGTGGGCATGGGGAAGGTAGGATGTTGGTGGCCAGTTTGGTCGTTGAAAGCACAGCCTGGGAAGGTGATAATAGGGGTACATGAGAGGGTTGTTGTGAACGTGAACAAGGCCGTCTTTGTAAGTGCACCTCAAAGCTGCCTGGATGGGAAGAGGGCTGTTGGAGCAGGGCTGTTTGGCTATGACAACACCTCCTCGGGAGTTGAGAATCAGGGCTCCTCTTTGCCTCCACACTTCAGGCTTACCGCAGAAGCAGGAACAACCTTTCAGAGCTCCTCAATTACATCAGCTTGTGGCAGAAGACATTCAAAGTCATCGGAGGCAAGTTTGGAACCAGCGTCCTATCCTATTTCAGCTTCCTGAGGTGGCTTTTGAAGTTCAACATCTTTTTATTTGTCATGAACTTCAGCTTCATCATCATCCCGCAATTCACTGTGGCCGAGCAGAACACCCTCCAGTTCACTGGGTTGGAGTTTTTCACAGGGGCGGTAAGTGCTCTGCCCTCCGTAGAAGTTTACTGCCATGGAATCCCAAGGAATGCCACACACTTACTCAGACCTCTCGTACTGCCTGATGGAGAAATGGCTACTTCTTCCTCAAGTATTGAGTGCATGACGTTGTGAGGCAAGTCACTGAAGCATCTAGAGGTCAGGAACCAATTGTTTTACCCACACCTCATTCCTTTGCATGCTTGAAGCATCTGTGCATGAGCCAGGCACTCCATCCTTCTGTTTCTTATGAAAGATGAGTATTCCTCACAGGCTGCCTACTGTTTGTTTTCTTTCCCTTAGCATTACTCAGTGGACACCTCAAGTCAGAAATCTGTTTTTTCTTTTTCTTTTAATTCTCCAAGCTGGGGTGGATCCCCTAAAATTTTAAATATTTTTATTTGTGTGTGTGTGTGTGTGTGTGTTCACATGTGCGTGGGTACCTACAGAGACCAGAAAACAGCATCAGGTCCAATGGAGCTAGAGTTATAGGTGTTAATGAGCTGCCCAATATGGAACTGGGCACTGAACTCAGGTTCTCTGGGAAATCAGCAAATGCTCTTAACTGCTGAGCTATTTCTCCATCCGTGAATATTTATTCTTAAAGTTGTTAAATATGATAATGGTGGCATGAGCATAGAAATGGATTCTTGGTTTTCAGAGTTACATGTTAGAGAATTTGAAAGTAAAATGACCTGATGTCTGGAAATGTTTTCCTCTTTGATTCTTTTTCAAAAACAGACACACACACACACACCACACACGACAGTGTGAGCTCCTATAGGTGCAAAAGCAGGTTCCTGGGAGTATAGTTTTAGCAGCCCTTCTCTAAGGGCAGAACCTCTTCAATGCCAACTCACAGGTAGAGGTCAAATGCTTCAACAGGCAGCAGGATTGGTACACTCTGACTGATGCTAAGAAGAACGTGGATTTATAAAACTGTTCAAGATGCATGGTAAAGCAAAATAAAAACTTGTGAAAAGAAGTCGTATAGTATAATCCTCACCCCTTTTATTTTTAATTTTTTATGTTTTTTTTATTTTTTATCATGCAGGGACTTTGCACATTCCAGACAAGCAGCATGCAGATGAGCCACACACCCAGATCTCCTCCTTTGTTTTAAAAGAATCATTTTCCCTGTATTTATGGCTTGTTATTTACCTGGTATCTATTATTTATCTACCTATTGATCAATTGCTGAATCAATGTTTATAAGGGAAGATAAACTAGTCTACAAAGACACATCATTTCCCCCTTATTACAAAAAGTGACCCCAGCTGATATGCAGGTGCTCATGTCTACTTTCTGAAACTGCCTGACTACTTCCTTGTGATTTCTCTGTCAGGCCAACATACTGAATGGGTAACAGAGGTTGAACATGTCTGAATGTCTGGCTTTCAGGATGCTTGGCTTGACCCCCAAGTTCAGGTGCTCACAGTGAGGTTCCTCACCTGCAAAGCCAGGTTGATTTAAAATTCTCTGCAACTCTAGGAGCTTATTTTTAAAAGACCTAGGTCTCTTTCCCAGCAAACTACAACTCACCCTCCACACCCAAAGGTTCTAAACCCTTCTATTCAATCAGCCACAGGTGTAAACATGTTTTTACAATTTGTGTCTGGGACTGGAGAGGTGACCTGGGATAAGAACCCTTGCTACACAAACATGAAGATCTGAGTTAGGATCCCCCGCACCTACATACAAAACCAGACATGGCTGAGTGCACTTGTAATATGATCACTGTGATGGTCAGAGATAGGAGGGTAATTGGACAACCGTCATGGCCTCCAATTAGCAAGCTCTAGGTTCGGTGGGAGAACCTGTCTTAAGAGAATAACATGAGAGTCATAGATCAGAACACTCATTTCTCACCAGTGCACTCCTGCACTTGCAACACACACACACACACACACACACACACACACACACTCATGTGTGCATGTACACATTAACAAACACAATAAGAATGATGTCTATAAGCTTGTAAGCAGTCCTGGTCCTTGTTTTTATTCCCTAATCTACATATTGTAACACCTATACATAGAACATTCGTGTTATATTAGGTACGTCATTTCAAGTTGATTCAGGACATGGGAGGATGGGCACAGGTCCTGTGTGGACCCTAGGCCACAGCATGCAAGGGATTTAAGCATCTATCTGCTGTTGGTGGTATCTTTAGAAGCCCCAGAGTTGATTTCCTTGAATGCCAAAAAGTGACCATGAATGACTGAATTAACTGCAGGCAGAGACCTGAAATGTATAGCCAATCACCTTTCTCAACCAATTCATTTAACTTGGATCTCTTTACTGTTCCTGTCAGGGCTATTTTAGGGACACAGTGATGTACTATGGGTTTTACACCAACTCTACAATCGGACATGGGACAGGTGGACCATCCTACAACATGCAGCTGGCCTACATCTTCACAATCGGAGCCTGCCTGGTCATCTGTTTCTTCAGTCTGCTCTTCAGGTACAGATTCTGACCTGATTCTAGGGATTATTTTATTTGTATGTGTGCACATGTATGTGTGCATGTGTACACATTTGTGAGGCCAGAAGACAACTTTGGGTGTCATTCCTCAGGCAGTGTCCACTTGTTTTTTCATTATTTATTTATATTTAAATAATGTCTCTTTTTGGCTTGGAACTTGCCAAATAGGCTTAACTGTTCAGCTAATGAGCTCCAGGGACCCATCTGTCCCTGATTCCCCAGTGCTGGGCTTATAAGTGTGCAGCACCATACCCAGGTTGCTTTTTACATGGGTTTTAGGAATTGAACTTGTCCTTTTGGATGGCAGGTACTTTACCAACCGAACTACCTCCCTAGCCACTAAGGCCCATCTTAGACTTAGACAAACTCCAAGCTATTCCTGTCTGTTTTCGTCACTTGTAGACCTTTGGGCTGGTAATTACAGTGAAGGGAATTCCTCTTCTCTGAGGGAAGAGTTTGGATTGCCCGTGTTCCTTTTTATTATCAGTGAGAAACAAGTCTGGTCTGTGTATGCCTCAATACCTTCATAATAATGTTAGGACATTTTGGTTTCTGCCTTCCCCAGCATGGCCAAGTACTTCCGGAACAACTTCATCAACCCCCATATTTACTCCAGAGGAATTGCTAAGCTTGTCTTTTGCTGGGACTTCACTGTCACCCATGAAAAAGCTGTGAAGCTAAAACAGAAGAATCTGAGCACGGAGATCAGGGTAAGGCCCAAAACCCAGAGTCTTCCTCTACCAACCTTCTCCCATCCCTGTGAATCTGTAGCTCCCCCACCCCATTTTTCCTTCCCTTTTCCATTTCTCTTTCATTTTGAGATAGGATTTCAAGTGGGCAGTGGTGGCGCACGCCTTTAATCCCAGCATTTGGGAGGCAGAGGCAGTCAGATCTATGTGTGACCAAGGCCAGCCTGGTCTACAGAGGGAGTTCCAGGACAGTGAAGTCTACACAGAGAAACTCTATCTCAAAAACACAAAAAAACAAAACAAACAAACAAACAAAAAAAAAACCAAGGGAGAGAAAGAGAGGGGAGGGAGGGATGAAAGGAGGGAGGGTTTCATATGCATCACAAGCTGACCTGGAATTTGAGATCTTCCTGTCTTAGGCTCCTGGATGCTGAGATTATAGACCTTTTCCTTCACTCTTGGACTTGTCTGCAAAATACTAAGTTATGGGTAATACCAAGTGCCAGCCAGTGCATGGGGGAAATGGACTCTCCATCCATGTCAGGCTTTGTGATTGGCTCAGCCTTCACTGAGGTCAGCTTCTAATTCCTTTGAAAACATAGCCACTTCTTGAGCTCACACCTCCACACTGAAAATTCTACCCTAGAGCAGTGGTTTTCCATCTGGAGCAACTGCAGGGACAGTGGGCTATCTCTAAAGACCTTTATCAGTTGCTACGATTAGGAAAAGGTGCAGTGGTATCTAGAAGTCTGGCATGCCATGAAGTACCTCATATACAAGGAAAGGACAGTCTTTGCCCCAGACGCAGATGCTAAGCTGCCCTAGTCTATCCAGAGACAAGTTAATTTTACTCAGAGAAGGGGAATTACCGGCTCAAGCGAAGCAATCAGGTGTGGTAGCTCATGCCTTTCGTCCCAGCACTTGAGAAGCAGATGTTGGATCTTGAGGGCAGCCTGATCTACATAGTGAGTTCCAGGTCAGCCAGGACTACAAAGTAAGACACTGTCTCAAAAACAAAACAAATGAAAAACAACAACAAAGCCCATCCCCCCCCAAAAGAGTGAGCAGTATTTATAAATTATCCATAAAAGGACTTTGAGGACAGCTTTGACTTTTTCCTCCATGTGATACTTGGCCTTGTTCATCAAGAAAAGTCTCCTGCTGAGTGTTCTGTTGTGGTGCACTGTTGTACACCTGCCATCCTGGGGTGGCAGAGACTGGAGGGTTGTGTGTGTAAGGGCAGGCTAGGCTACACAGTAAGACCTTTGTTTTTCCCACATGCAAAGATAAAAGAGAAGGAAGGCAGGAAGGGAGTGATGAGGGAGGGAGGGAGGGAGGGAGGGAGGGAGGGAGGGAAGGAGGGAGGGAGGGAGGGAGGGAGGGAGAGAAGGAGGGAGGGAGGATTAGAGGGGGGAAGTAAAGCAGAAAACGCTGGTCTATTGTGTATTGTGTCTCTCTGGTCCCTTAAGATGGAGATAGAGAGATTCTCCCTTCATCTCCCATGATTCACCTTGATCACAGAATTCCCCTCCAGCTCCTGTGTGGTCTGGACTGACCACATGATCCTGGGGATCTCTGCTGACAGTGGGTCCACTTGACTGTCTGACACTTGCAGGAGAACCTGTCTGAGATCCGCCAGGAGAATGACAGGCTCACACTCAACCAGCAGCTGACCCGATTTTCTGCTCACGTAGCCGCCTGGCTTGTCTCTACCGGAGTGGCTGCAGCCTGCTGTGCAGCTGTGTACTACATGGCAGAGTACAACTCTGAGGTAAGCAACCCTGAGGACCAGAGCAGAGAGAGCTGGGGCAGAGTGGGTTGCTGCTGGGACAGGTGCAGAACTGAGGCCTCCAGCTGGGCCCCATGGGTGGCAGCAGCCGCACCCACAGAGGCTTGCCTCAAACCACAGAACCGCCCCTCTCCCCATGACCACAGACTCAGATCTGCACTTAGGAGTCCCCAGGCATGTCATGACATCACTGGACAAGGCGCACTAGGCTCCTGTGGAGATGGGACTTTGGCAGAGACCTGGGATCCGATTCTCATTTCTGCTTTTTATTTATTTATTTTTTTTGAGATAAAGTCTTGTTATACAACGGAGGCTAGCCTTGAACTCCTGGTCTTCCTGCTTTGGTCTCCCAAGTGCTGAGTTTATAGACACTCAGCATTCTTTATTATTCTGTCCCCAGGCCCCGTGACCCCTGACAGAGTAAATGCTCAGTAAGTCTGACAGACAGATGAACTTCCCCGCATGGCTTCATCTTTCTTGGCCTTACCTCTGGTCTAAAAACAATGAGTATGGGATTACACAAACTTGAAAGGTTGCGACTGGCCATGTTAAAGTCTGAGTTTAAAGATGGAAAACTGAGTCATAGCTTTTAGAGGTCTGCCCTTGACCGCATGGGGTGGAAGCTGTGGCTGGGCATCTGCAGGTGTAAAGTCTTTACCTCTTGCATTTGCCCTGAAGTGCAGGGTAGCTAGTGAGAGACAGATGTCCTAGGACCATTCCCTGGTCCACGCACCTGCTCTGGGCTGAGCAGGACCAACAGCTGGCATAAATCCGGTGGCTGTCAATCACTGGTAACCATGGCTTCCATGGGTAGGCGTGGCCTTTTCTCATCTCTGGATTCTAATGAGTCTCTGTGGCTTGAGGGATGCTTCCCTGGCTCAGAGATGCCAATCACCCAGGTTCCCCCTCCGAGATGGGACAGAGAGGAAGCATCAGAACCAAGACATGTCACTTAATTTCCTCAATGCTCTGCCAGAAGCAGTGCCAAGGAGGAAGGAGCTACCTTGGCTCACAATTTTAGGGGATGCCAGTTCATCTTCGAGAGGAAGACATGGTGGCTGGGTATGGCTAGTGTAGATGGGAGTGGGTGAACTGTCTCTATAGGTCAAGATGCAGAGAATATTGTGGGAGGCACCGGAGGCTGGGCTTTGCCCTTCAAAAACTGTCCTTCTGTGATGCATTTTCTCCAGCCATGCTTCATGTCCCAAGGTCCCACAGCCTCCCAAAACTGAGCTACTAGCTGGAGACCAAGTATTTAAACACTCAGGCCTGTAACTTTACATCCTGCCTATGATACAAGGATTCCAAAGACATACCAAGGGGCAAGAGGTTCTTTCCAGGCCTCTAGAAGTGGATACAGGTGGGGTCAGGCCTCAGAAGAAGGAGAATAAAATATGAAACACCAAATCCACCCACAGGAACCACTCCAAGAAAAAAAATGCCTGACAGAGGGCCCTCTACCTGCATATGAGGTACCTACCAGGGGGCTGCATCCACATGTAAAGGCACTACATAGGCTAGCCTCTTCCCCAGTTCAGTTCTTAGCACAAAGAAGGCCTGGTGAACCTGCCCCAGGTTGTGCAAGAATAGCAGGAACAGTCAGACCTGAAATCATACACATACAAGTAACATTATACAGCCTGAGCAGGTTGAATTGATATATTTTTGAGTATATATGCATGTAATATGTATAACAACAATTTTTAAAAGGCCATGAATTTGAAAGAGAGCAGAGTAGGGTATACATGGGAGAGGAATGAGAAAGAGTAAAGGGAAGGGAGAAAGTGATGTAGTTATATTTTAGTTTAAATAAATAAATACATAAATAAATAATGGGGGTCAGGCATGGAGGCATATGGCCTTTAATCCCAACACTAGGAAGGCAGAAGCAGGGAGATCTCTTTGAGACTGATCTACAGAATAAGTTCTAAGGATAGTCAAGGATACATAATGAGACCTTGTCTCACCCACTAATACTAATACTAATACTAATACTAATACTAATACTAAAACTAATACTAGAGTAGTGGGGAAAATCCCATGGTGTTTAGTTCCCTTGTACCATGGCTAAAATAGATTTTGTTTCCACAACAAGAGAACTCAATATCCTAACCCAAGGCATCTTGGTAAGGAGAACCAAGTCCCAGCAGAGCTGTTTTGAGTTTAGATTACTGTCCTAGTCTCACTGTGTTGGTTCGATAAAACACTCGGACCAAAACCAACCTGGAGAGAAAAGGGCTTATTTGGTTTACACTTCCAGGTCACAGTCGGACACTGGGGGAGTCAGGGCAAGAACTTAAGCAAGAACCTGGAGGCAGGACATGGGTAAACACTGTTTGCTGGTCCCCTCATAGGCTCGTGGTCAGCTAGCTTTCTTATACAGCCCAGGAACATCTGTCCAGGGCTAGTGCTGCCAACCGTAAGCTTGGCCCTCCTGATTCAATTGTCAGTCAACACAATACCCCACGAATATACAAATATACCCAGAGGCCAGTATGGTCTAGGCAGTTCCTTAGCTAAGGTTTCCCCTTGGCACTTGACTCTTGGTTGTATCTGTATCAAGATGACAAAAACAAAACAAAACAAGCTAACTAGCACTGTTCTGATCCAATGCTTCCTTGCTGGGTGACCCTGGGAAAATGTATTTACCTCTCTGAGATTCAGTATGCTCCAGAGGAGCTGGGGAGGGGAGCTCTTTATTTGAGACCTTCTGAGTATGCAGAGAGGGTCCACGACTCCATGGACCTCAGCTTATCCTCCAACCCCGCAGTTCTTGAAGACACACAGGAACCCTGGGGCGGTGCTGTTACTGCCATTCGTTGTGTCCTGCATCAACCTGGCCGTGCCTCGCTTCTACTCCATGTTCCGCCTAGTGGAGAGGTACGAAGTACCAAGACAGGAAGTCTACGTCCTCCTGATCCGGTAGGTGTGTTACACCCACTTTTAGCTCATTTCTGGGAGCTAGAAGGAGTTGCATTCAAATGTCTATGTTCCTTTCCTGAAGAAAGGCATTCACGGAATGAAGTGTGTCATATGGCGAGTTAACAGTTGTCTTCGATAGGGTTTCTATTGCTGTGATGAAACACCATGGTCAAAAGCAAGTTGGGGAGGAAAGACTTAACCTTCCACATCGCTGTTCATCACTGAAGAAAGTCAAGATAGGAACTCAAACAGGGCAGGAACTTGGAGGCAGGAGCTGATACAGAGGCTGTGGAAGGGGTACTTCTTATTCCCTTGATCTCCATGGCTTGCTGAGCCTGCTTCCTTATAGAACCCTGGACCATCACCCACCCCCAGGTGTGGTCCCACCTACATTGGTCTGTGCTTTCCCCCATCAATCACTAATTAAGAAAATACCCTACAGGCTTGCCTGCAGTCCATTCTTATGGAGGCATTTTTTAAAATTAAGATTCCATAATTTCAGATGACTTTAGCTTGTATCACATTGATATAAAACTATCCAACATAACAGCCTTCAAATAACCCTGGAAAAATATGATTATGGAGTATGAGTGCTTTTTTACTAGGTGGTGGTTTACCTTTCTCAATGGCTGCTAGCCTGGGGATTAACCTGATTCTCAAGTGTCACGAAGAGATGGACAGCACTGTGCAAGGGTTCTTCAGGACCCCTGGTACCCACTGCCTCACACAGGAGAAGGCACTTTTCTGTAATTCATCCATCAAAACAGAAGGAAGGATGCTCTTGGTGTCTCCTTGGCTCAAAGGTGACACCCCTTGGTGATGCCCATTCCTACGTACAAGGAATGTGGCCAAAGTTTGATAAACAACCAAAGCTACCCAGTTTCTGTCCTTGCAGCCTCTTCCTGGCTGATTTGCTTGCTAACTCCTGACTTTAACTGTGTATCTTCACAATGCATAAAATGTCCTCACAGATCACCTCCAGGGTCCTTCTTCACTGTGGCCTCAGAACTCTGACCCTAGGCCCATATGCCAGCCTCATTTTCTGTCTTTCACTTCTCCATGCCCCCTCACTGGCCTGCTGGGTGTTCTCAGACATGTCTAACTCCATACCTGCCTCTGCTCTGACTGTTCCCTTTGCCTGAAAGACTTCCTACATATGGCCCTGGGGCTTGCTTCCTGACTTCATTTAGGCTTCTGCTCAATGTTGTCCTTTCATGGTGTCTTCCTGACCACTCTTATTCCTTACATTATAATTTCCCTATCACTCTTATTCCTTATATTATAATTTCCTTCCACTTCTTAGCATTTTATTTATTGTCTCCCCCAGAAGTATGTGTGCATGTGCATGTCACACACTCACATATGTACATCTAAGGGAAAATTATTTTCTTGCTCGAAGTACCTGGGATATTATAGATGATCAAGAATAATTAGTGAATGAATGAATTAATAAATCAGTGAGTCAATTATTTTCAATTTATATTATGAAAAATTCTAACCATGATGATTCTTGTGCCATCATTATTCCTCCCAATCCACCCATCAGGCCGGGGTTCCACTTAGGTGTGATGGCTAATGTCGATTGTCAACCCGATGGGCTCTGTAATCATTTAACAGACAAATCTCTGGGCACGTCTGGAAGTTTCTAGACTGGGTTAGTTGAAGTGTGAAGACACACTCTAGCCATGAACAGCACCAGGCCTGTTGGCCAGGATCAGGGATACATCTCTCTTTGCTTCCTAATTGTGTATGCAATGTGACCAACTGCTTATGTTCCTGCTGCCATGTCTGCCCTTACATGAGGGGCTTTACCCTCAAGCTGTGAGCTAACAAAACAAAACAGAAATGCTTTCACCAACTTTTCATCGAGGATTTGGTCACAGCAATGACAAAATTAACTAATACATGAGGTATGCATTGGGAAGTTAATATCAAGGATCGCTGTCCTACTTGAAGCTTGGGTAAGATAGGTGTAACATGCCACCTGTGATAGAGTTATTAAGGTTAAGAGAGATGGTTTAATGTGGGACACAGTAGAGCATCCTGGGTAAGCATTCAATAAATAAATATTAAGCACATTTCGTATTACTATAATGGGCTTTAATTGAGAGAAAAGCTTGTTCATTTGCAGGGTCAACAGAAGAGAATTATTAGTCACAATGGATTAAGTTTTTGCTGCGGTAGCAATCCTCCCTAAGTCTCAGTGACATGGACACAAAGGTTTACTTCTTGCCAGTGTTGCACTTACACTGTAGACTGGAAAGAAGGTTGTATGCCTGTTAGTCACCAAAGAACCCATGCTGAGGCATCAACACACATCTGAGGTATTGCTGACTGCCCTTGCAAAGAAGGTCAGTGAGTTCTGGAAGATCTCAGAGTGACATGCTGTGCTCAAGGCTAGAACTGACACATGACACATCTGCTCATAGTTCACCTGCTAGAACTCATCCTATGGGTGTATCCAGCCTCAGAAGGGAGACAGAAATGCCTGTCCTACTGCATGTCTACAGGGAACAATGACCAACAGCACAGGGAGACTCCCAATGAGAGTGACCAGAACCATTTCCTTTTCTGTTACTTAGAAACATTCTTCTGAAGATCTCCATCATTGGAATTCTTTGTTACTATTGGCTCAACATCGTGGCCCTGTCTGGCGAAGAGGTGAGATTTATGTGCTGTTCTGCCTTGAGTTTCTTTCTTGGGCTTTAGTCCCCTGACAGCCATCACACTTCCTTTTGGGAAGGGGGAGGAAAGAAGTTCATCTGGAAAGCAGCTTAAAGCAGGAGGGCTTCGTGGAAATGCTGAGATGTCAATCAAATACACCCAATCTCTTTAGCTTCAGTCTTTGTATCTGTAGGATGGGCACTATTCAATGTCAGCTGGGACCAGCCTATGGTGGGCATACAGTTGACAGCAATTCTGAGGCTAATCTGTCCAAATAGCCTGAGGATAAGCACAGATCCTTCTTGAGCTTTGACAGACACTGGGCTCTGCTGATATGCAGACATGTAGCTCATCTACACACATCCTAACCCTGACTGTCTCTACCTCTCCCACACTCAACATGGCTTTAACCTTCTCTTGCCTCAGATCATGGGTTTCTGGTCCCTGCACTCTGACAGTGGTGCCCCAGAAGACCTCAAAAGAGATAACCTCCTTGGTTCCAAGGCCCTCTCCTTGGAATACCTTGATTCTACTACTAGCTTCCCCTGACAAAAACAAAACAAAACCTCTGTATCATACACTTTCCAGTGTATGAGTAAGAGATCCCTTATTTTTTTGACTCCACTTCAAGTGCTTGGGCACACTGGGTCCCCAAGGGACCATACTGGCCAAAATAACATCACTATGTCTGCATTCAAATTATTTGTCATAACACGGTATCTTCGCTGAATCCCAGTCATCAAAGATATTCAAAACCAGCTTTCCAAGTTAGAGTGTTAGAGAACATATCATGTTATAGCTACACATTTATTCTTCTGTCCATCTATTCATTTATTTGTGTATCCATTCTCCCATTCGTTAATCCAGTCATTCAACTATCATCTATTCCCCTAAAACTCATCCATCCATTCACCTATCCACTTATCCACCTATGCTTGTATCTTTCCAATGTATGTTTATACGATGAAGAAGTCAAATAGAAAGAGGGGGAATATTGTTAGCCCTCCTTCTTACTGAGGAAAATTCTTAGTCCTGATATGGAAATGGAGTCTAGAAGGGACAGGGCAGAGATGAAATATCTTAGAAGTAGAGGTTGTGAGAGAAGATTTTTGTACATGTGAGCAATAAGCCTTGTGGTAGAAAGATCCACAGAAAAGAGAGCAGGTGCGCGCGCACGCGCACACACACACACACACACACACACACACACATTCAATGGCTGTTTTTACAAATTAAGTCTGCTTTTCTGGGTACACAGGGTATGGTCAAATTGTGCCCACATAAACTCTGAGTAGGGTCACCAGCCCTGCCTGACCCTGACTCATGTCTGCCTTCCAGTGCTGGGAGACCCTCATTGGTCAGGACATCTACAGGCTTCTTCTCATGGACTTCGTGTTCTCCTTGGCTGATTCCTTACTCGGGGAGTTCCTAAGGAGGTAAGCATTCTTCAGTTGTAAGTGGCTCTGTAACCTGAGACCGATTCCTGGCTCCAGCCACGTCTGCTGTGTGTGTCTAATCTGCCCATTGTCCTACAGGGTGTTGTTCTTTTCTAACTTAACTACATTCCACCTGAACCTGAGAGTTCACTGGGCTTAGGCTGACCCAACCCAACAGAAACCACAGAAATAAGCCAGGTGTTGGTGGCGCTCGCCTTTAATCCCAGCACTCGGGAGGCAGAGGAAGGCGGATCTCTGTGAGTTTGAGACCAGCCTGGTCTACAAAAGCAAGCTAGTTCTGGGACAGCCTCCAAAGCCACAGAGAAACCCTATCTTGAAAAACCAAAATAAATAAACAAACAAACAAACAAATAAAATCCCAGAAATAAATCAGAAACTGAGCCACTTGGAATCTGTCTCTCCCTTTCTCTCATTCTCTGTTGTCTGTGACATGGGACTGGAACCTAGGGCTTCGGATGCGCTGGGCAATCACCTCCCCCACTGAGCTGGGTCTCCAACCACACACGTATTATTTTTAAAGATTTTTAAAATTTCTGTTATCATCTATCTTTATTTATTTGTTTATTTGTGTGCACATATATGTGTGAGTTTATGTGCACCATGAGCACCTGTGCATGCAAGCATCCAAAGAGAACATCAAATCCCCTGGAACTGGAATTAACAGGCAGTTGTGAGCCACTCAGTGAGGGTCCTGGGAACTGAACTTGGATCTTCTGCAGTAAGAGCCAGAGCTCTTAACAGCCAAGCCACATCTCCAGCCCATGCTAAAATCCTTGTCTACAGTAGATGGTTTTTTGTTTTTGTGTTTGTGTTTTCGAGACAGGGTTTCCCTGTATTGTTTTGGAGGTTGTCCTGGAACTCTCTCTGTAGACCAAGCTGGCCTCGAACTCACAGATTTGCCTGACTCTGCCTCCCAAGTGCTGGGACTAGAGGCATGCGCCACCAATGCCCAGCAATAGATGGTTTTAATATAAATAAAACCATATATATACATATATATGTACACACATATTTGTGTATCCCTCCATATTTGTAGGTGTTTTTGTTGCTTGTTTATTTGTTCCTTTTGAGACAGAGACTTGCTACATAGCACAGGCCAACCTTGAACTCGTAGCAAACCTCCTGCCTTAGCCTCCAAGTGCTGTGATGTGTACCACCACACCCAGATTGGCCCTCCCCCACTTCCAATTTCTCTACATACACATTATTACATGTATACATACTATATCATACTCTAGTCTCCAAAAAGAGCAACTAAATGGTTTTGCTGCATGGAACACAGGATTCTTGTTTAAGGTTAGTGGGATCTTTTCAGACGATGCTTTTTTGCAACAGACCGTGGTCTTTATTTTAGGTGCAGATGTACAGGACAGAGACACTGTGACTAGTGGCCAGGCTTGGTTACTTTTTATTTTTATTTTTTGCAGTGCTGGGGTAGGGAGAGACACATCCTCTTTGTACTAAGTAAGCACCCCACTACTGAGCCGTACCCTACTCCTGTGGAGGTTCTATTCTGTTTTTATTTCACTCACTTTATAGTGGCTTGATGTGCACCTCTTCTTTCTAGGTGTTGCTTTTACTGAGAGCAACACCTAGAGATGCTATGGTATCAAGCCAGATTTTCTCCATGGGGAGACTGAATGCCAAAATTTACTCTGTCCAAACTTGCGTTTGTTCCAGCTTCTGTCCACAGCCTGACTGTAAAGGGGAGAAGCATTTTTGTTAACAGAAATTTGGAGGAGATGGAAACCTGGCAGAGGAGATGTCTCAATGAGTGGAGTGTTTATCACACAAGCATGAGGACCCGCATTAGAATCCCCAGAGCCCACATAAAGCCAGTTGTGGTAGCACACCCATAATCCCAGTGCTCCTAATGGGAGACAGGAGAAGCTCCCAAAAGCAGCTCACCAAAAGACTCTGTCTCAAACAAGGTAGAATAGGAGAACTAATACCAAGATGGTCCTGTGGTTTCCATATGCACACTGTGCCACAAGTGTACCCCCATGAATGTACAGATACATGTATGCACATATCAGACACATCAACGAAGAGTCAAACCAATAATAATAAGAGAAGAGAAAAGAAAGTGCCATTAAAGAATGATGGAAGCCCTGACAGGTCAACCACACACCAGGGCAGGCTCTACTTCCAAGAGCAACACACACTGGACTTGACTGCAAGAGAGAATTCATAGTTGGGTGGGTAGGGACGTGATGGTGGAGAGGGTGGATGTGGGAGGGGTGGGGTGAATATGATCAAAAGGCATTGTGAGATATTCTCAAAGAATTAGCAAAAATAATATTTAAGAAAACAAGAAAAGGCCGGGCGTTGGTGGCGCATGCCTTTAATCCCAGCACTTGGAAGGCAGAGGCAGGTGGATCTCTGTGAGTTCGAGGCCAGCCTGGTCTACAGAGTGAGTTCCAGGACAGCCTCCAAAGCCACAGAGAAACCCTGTCTCTAAAAACCAAAAAAAAAAAAAAAAAAAAAAAAAAAAAAAAGAAAGAAAAAAGAGAAATAAAGTTTCCCCAAAGTATATAGAGAGCTTGTTTTCTTCTTTAGGAACAGGGACCATCACAGTAAACATACATGTGGCTTAGTTGGCTCAGGGGTAAAGTGCACTCTTAGCATATGTAAGTCCCCAGGCTCCATCCTCAGCACCAAAAAACAGTTTTTAAAAATGCATTTGGGTTGGGAGGTGCTCTGCTTGTTTGCTTCATGAAAAAAAAAGTAATAAACAAAGAATGGGTTGAACCAGAAAGTAGGCTGGGGAATCCAGAAAGTAGGCTGGGTAATTTAAATAATGAGGGCAGCCAATGTCCTCTAGAACTGTTTACAGTCTTCACAGTAGTTCCCTACTTGGCTACATTGCTTTAATCCCAGGTCTCGCCCGTTCCTTCAGCTCCTGGAGAACTTGCAGTGTACTCAGGCTTCTTCAGCCATTGCTCTAGGCCCTGCAGCTTCATTCTTAGCCACTGGGGGTCTCTGCTGCCATTGGTACTGCCTGGTGGGGTGCTCTGAGTTGGCATTGGAGTACTAAATGCAATACATCTTCACAGGCTCATTGGGACGAAATTCATCACAAGTCTCAGCCTACAGGAGTTTGACATTGCCAGGAATGTCCTAGAACTGATCTACGCACAAACTCTGACCTGGTAAGTTTTTCAGTGCAACAGAGTGCCCCTGGTAAGTTTCCATCTGGGACTGGATTTGGGAGTTTTGGTTGTAGGTCCCTGATCTATTGTTTAAAAATCTTGCAGAGGTGACCAGGCATAGTGGCACACACCTTTAATTTCAGCACTGGAGGCCAGCCTGGTCTACAGAGCTAGTTCCAGGATAGCCAGGGCTACACAGGGAAATCCTATTTTTAAAAAACAAAACAAAGCAAAAAAAAAAAAAAATCTGGCCGGGTGGTGGTGGCGCACATCTTTAATCCCAGCACTCGGGAGGCAGAGGCAGGCGGATCTCTGTGAGTTCCAGGCAAGGCTGAACCGACAGCCTCCAAAACAATACAGAGAAACCCTGTCTCGTAAAACAAAACAAACAAAATCTGTGTGGGTGATAGCAAGCATAGCTAGTCTGAAAGCTAAGACATTAGCATGTGTTCTAGAACAGTCTTTGCCTTCAGGAGTCCTTGATAATGTCGGACAAGAGTCATCTTAGGGCAAGGTAGCAACCTGGAGACCCACAGACCATAGGCAGCCACAGGCTTGGTTTGTTTCCCACCCCATCTCACGCCTACCCCTTCCAGCCCTGCCAAGTACTCTTCCCAACTCTCTGGATTACCCCTTACAGTGTTGAGTGTTAGATCTACCTGAAATGCTTTATGTGTGTGTGTGTGTGTGTGTGTACACAAGTGTGTGAACTTGTTCGTGTGTGCATGCACACACATATGGAGTCCAGAAAACAATTGTGCTGTGCCTCATTCTTTAAAACTGTTCATTCTTTAAAATGTTTCTTTCCTTTTTTAGGCAGGGTTAGTCTCTGGAACTCACCTAGTAGGCTAAGCAGGCCAGAGAGCCCCTGTGAACCCTTGACTCTGCCTACCAGGTCTAGCATTATAGCACAAGCCACCATGCTTGGCTTTTAAACTTTAGGCTCTAATGATTGAACACAGGTTCTCATATTTAACAAGACAGGCACTTTACCAATTAAGCTGTGACCCTAGCTCCATGCAATTTACAGACTGAAACAGAATCACCAACCAATGTGATAGTATTAGGGGAAGATTTGATCTTAAAGTGGAACCACCATTAGTGGGATTAGTCCCCTTATAAAAGAGGGCCAAGAGAGGCATCTGGACCCTTCTACCGTGTTAGGATAGTGAGAAGGTTTCGTTCATGAACCAGGAAGTGAGCTTCACCAGACACTGAATCTGCCAACCACTCAATCTTGGACTAAAGTCGACTAGCCAAAGGTGTTTTGTCATAGTATTCCAAGTGAGTAATACAATCGCCAATACTTTTTATTATTTTATTTTATTTTATGTGTATAGGTGTTTTTCCTGTATGTATGTCTGTGCATCACGTGTGTGCCTTACCCACTGAGGTCAGAAGAGGGCACCAGATGCCCTGGAGCTGGAGTGATAGATGGTTACCAGCAGGCGTGTAGGTGCTGGGAGTTGAACCAGGGTCCTCTGAAAGAGCAGTCAGTATTCTTAATCACTGAGCCAGTTCTCCAACCCTATGTTTTTTGTTTCTTTGTTTGAGGCAGCTTAGAAAACTGTAGCCCTGTGTAGCCCTGGCTGACCTAGAAATCACTATGTAAACCAGGCTGACCTGGAACTCACATCAATCCACCTGCCTCTGCCTCTTAAGTGCTGAGATTAGGTGTGCATTGCCATGCGCAGTCCAATCACCAGTCCTTAAAACACAGGAGGTCATGTAGAATTCCCTGTCTCTCTCTTCCTCCTTTCCTCCTTCCGTTTCTTCCTCCCTCTCTCCCTCCTTCCTCTTGCCCTTCCTCTCTTTCTCCCTTGTTTCTTTCCTCCGTTCTTCCCTCCTTTCGTCCCCCCCCCTTGTTTTTCAGGATGGCTAGAATGGTCATCTAGTTCTACCACGGAATTTCATTTTGCTTTATTTTTGTGGTGGTACTGGGGAACAAACCTGGGTTCTCATGCACAATAAGGACATGGCAAGTGTTTCACCACTGAGATATCCCACCCTAGTCCTTGACATCCATCCTTTCTTACAGGTTCACTTAGAACCTTAGACCTGCCCATGCAATTCTTTCCTTCCTTACTGTAACATGATAGAGTCAATGCCAGAGCTTTGTGTGTCATATCAAGTTCCCGGGTTCTATCTGTTGGGAAACTGCTCATTTCAAAGCAATGCATTAGGAGTTGAATAAACCTGGGTTCTGGGGCTAACCCTGCCACTCACTGAGGTCCCTGACTTCTCAGAGCCTCAGTTTCCTAGAACTTGCATATAATAGTAGCTGCTTTCAAATTACATTGAAGATGAAATTTGACAGTAGATGAACAAAGCTTTGCAAACTCCAGCAGGCCAGGCAACTTCCAAGTGCCTCATTATTTTGTCTCATGAAAATTGTTCCAGGTGGTCTGGTTGTCTGACAATAACTGTCTTTGAACAGATGTTCCAGCAAGGGAGGACTTTTCTTTGGTATTTAAGTGGTGATGAGTCTCCACTGCCAGGCCACAGGCTGACTTCAAAGGTCACCCACCACATTATTTCAACAACCAGGACACCTTCGGTGAGGGTAAAGGGTTGAGATAATAGTTCCTGCTTCAGGAGATTTGGAAGATTAAAGGAAAAAGATATGTCTGCTCACTGGGTGTCTGGCTCAGAACCGTTTCTACAGCTGTCGTTCTATGAACTCTTGTACCATTATTCATTAACAGTGCATAACTGGGCTGGGAGGTGGCTCAGTCAGTAGAGTGCTTGCCTCACAAGCATGAGGACCTGAGCTTGATCCCCAGTACCAATATAAAAACTGAGTGTGTGTCTGCCATCCCTACACTGGAGAGGTGGAGAAAGAAAGATCATGCCCTGGAGATTGCTAGTCAGCCAGTCTAGTCAAATAACCAACTCCCAGGTCAGTGAGAGACTCTATCATAAAAAATAAGATGGAGAATGAATGAGGGAGACACCTCAAATGGAGCCCTGACCCTCATGCCCATGTGCACACATGTGCATATTCAACCACAAACACATACATGCACCAGATACGTACAACAAAGTTGGACATTGTGGTGCATGCCTGCAATCCCAGCACTTCAAGACTGAATCAGGAAGATTACAAATTCAAGGCTAGCCTGGGCTAAACAATGAGCCCTAGTCTCAAACAGACATTAACACATAACAAGAATCATCACCTGGCTTTGTAACCCATCTTCTGAATTTTTTCATTTTCCAAAATCCAAAACACTACATCATTTAAACCACTCCCTACCCCCCACTCTCCCCAACCCTGGCACCCAGCATTCTACTTTTTAGTTCGATGCTTTGGCTACCCTAGATACACCGTAAAGGAGGCAATGCTTGTCTATTTGTGTCTGGCTCATTTCACTTACTCATGGAATTTCCTTTTTAAGCACATTCAGCCCCTCATGCATGTCAGACCACACTTTATCCATTCATTTGTCTGTGAACATTCTGGTGGCTTCCCACTGTTGTGAACAGTATCACTGTGAACATGGGTGTGCAGACATCTCTGGGAGATTCTGCTTTCAGTTGTTCAACTATCTACCCAGAAACAGAATGGCTGGGTCTGTTTGTAAACACTCTTAAATTATTTTGTGATTTGAAAACAGGATTAGCTGCCACAGGTCTTTAATCCCAGAACTCTGGAAGCAGAGGCAGGTGGGTTTCTGTGAGTTCAAGGCCAATTTGGTCTCCATAGTGAATTCCAGGACAGCTGGGGCTACAAATTGAGACCCTGTTTTTTGGGAGGGGAATCCAATAACAACAAAAACACAAAACCAAAAAGACAAAAACAACAACAAGCCCCACAATGGGGAGCAGGGTAGCCCAATTCTTCCTTTGGGATGGAGCTGCCATCTTCTGGTAATTTGCCTAAATGACAGAGAGATTTGAGAAGCACCCAATACACACTCTCTAGGGCTTTTAGGAAACATGGATTATTCTAACCACATATATGTCAATCTAGAAGAAGGACGATGCTGTGGATGCTTGCTTGTTCTCAGTAGTGCTGACAAACGCCATGACCAAAAGCAACCTGGAGAGGAAAAGGGGGCGTTGGCTCACACTTCTGGATTACTATCCATTACTGAGGAAAGAAATCCAGAGGCAGAAAGGATGCAAGATGTGTTTGGCGCTGGTTTGCTCGGTTTGCTCACTGGCCAATGCATAGCTAGCTTTCTTTTTCATTTTTATTTGTTTTTGAGATTATAATTTGTTTTCTCCTTCCCTTTCCTCCCTCCAGATCCTCCCATACGCTCTTCCGTGCTCTCCTTCAAATTCATCACCTCTTTTGTCACTAATTGTTATTATATGCATACATGTATGTACTACCTGTGTGTATGTTTTCCAGGCTGATCATTTGGCACTGGACAACCAAATCAGTGTGCTCTTCTCTGGGGAAGGCCACCTTTCCTGCTCCCAGATTTCCTCGGTTGTAAACAACTGAGACATACCAAATATGAATAGTTAGTTCTTTGTGTCAGGTGGAAACCTGGTGGAATTTTCTCTGTACAGTTTGGCATGTCCATTGGTGTCATCTTTGTTCAGCTCACATTTCTGTGGCCATATTGGTGAGATTTTACAGTGTAGTTTCCGATATTACTCGGAGACACAATATCACAGCAAATTCCCCCATCCTCTGGCTGTTACAATCTTTCTGCCCTCCTTCTGCAACAAACCCTGAGCGTTAGGTGTGGGAGTGTTACAGATGTATCCATTGGGACGGGACCCCACAACTTGATTGTGGTTTCCTGTAGTGGTCTCCATCTGTTGCAAAGGGAAGTTTCTTTAATGAAAGGTGAAGACTACTCTTATGGTACTACCTGCAGTGGGATGGCCCTCCTGCATCAATTGCCAATCAAGATAGTGCTCACACACACACACACAGACATGCACACAGGCCAAATTGATGGAGGTAGATCTTTGAGGCTTCTCTCAGATGACTCCAGGCTGTGTCAAGGTGACAATCAAGTCTCCTTATGATGTACTCTTCAAAAGAGAGTGCCCCCACAAATGTTCCCATGGCAAAGGCAGGAGCACCTAAAAGTTGCCCAGTGTGAAGTTGGCATCATTGTCAAAAAAGCAAGTTCTTCACAAGAGAATTAGTGTTTGTCGAACATACTAAGCACTCTGAAAGCAGAAAGTATTTCCTGAAGTAAAGAAAAATGCAAGAAAAGGAAAGAAAGAACGCAAAGAGAAGAACCCAGTTCATGTAAGGTGCCAGCCTGCTCCTTCAGAGGAGGGAGAGACGGGGAAGCAGACTGCACTGTTGGAGCTTATGCCTATCCATTCCTGGAATAACAAACAATAACTCTACTGAAAAAAATAATAATGGTGGCAAATTACCCAGTCTGGGTAAAAATAATACATAGCCTTTTAAGGAGTGTTTACTTTGGCCTAGCTTTCAAATCTAAGGCCTGGGCTCCCCTACTGCCAACCATTTGAAGACATTCCAAAAGGAAATGTAAGTGGCAAGCAAGGAATGATGTGTTGAAAACTAGCCAGATGAGAGATCTTGTCTTGAACAAAAAGTGTCCATCTGAAGACAATGCCTGAAGTTCTCCTCTGACCTCCACATATGTACTGTGTCCATACACACCTGATTCCCCAACAAATGCACAAACACACAAGCTTGCACATACAAGCATATGTATATGTACACACACACACACACACACACACACACACACACGCTGATCATTCTGATTTATTTGTTTATTTTTTGAGACAGTGTCTTACTTTGTAGCCCTGGCTGATCTGGAACTCACTAGGTAACCAGGTTGTCCTTGAACTCACAGAGATCCACCTGCCTCTGCCTCCCAAGTGCTGGGATTAAAGGTGTGTGTCAACCATTCTGCCTAGACTCAACCATTCTGCTTTCTTGGATTTTGAGCTGACTGTTAATAAGCACAGTTGAAAACATGGTATCTTATTCTGTCTCTACACAAATAACAGATAGGCTTTCTAGACTTTAGGATTTCCCCATTCTAACTTAACTACTGTTTTAACAACTCTATCTCTAAATCCAGTCATGTTTTGAGGTACCATGGTGTGTGTGTGTGTGTGTGTGTATGTGTGTGTGTGTGTGTGTGTAATTCTCTCCCATGCCTCTGCCTCCTGTATGCCTGGTGCTTCCCCAGGTCTCTGACACTCCTGTTTTCCTCACAGGCTTGGAATTTTCTTCTGCCCTCTGCTGCCCTTTATCCAAATGATCACTCTCTTCATTATGTTCTATGTCAAAAATGTGAGTTGGACCCAAGTTTGTTAACTTATGACCTGCTGGGTAAACAAGCTGGAAAGGGGGCGTGGGGAGGGGTCAGAAGCCAAAATCGGGAAGCTGTACATCAAAGGCTGGAGAGTTGGCACATGGTGGGGCCTGAGGGCTGCTCCTTGGCCACAGGTGGAAGGGCTCCTTTTCTCTCCTCAGATCAGCCTGATGATGAACTTCCAACCTCCAAGCAAGGCCTGGCGGGCCTCGCAGATGATAACATTCTTCATCTTCTTACTCTTCTTCCCATCCTTCACGGGAGTGCTGTGCACCCTGGCCATCACCATCTGGAGGTAGGGACTGTGGCCTCTGCCTGAGGTGTTAGTGACAGGGTGGAGACATGTCTGTTTTTAAATGTGGGTTTTATTCTCCAGATATGGAGACAATTGCGGTTACTCAGTTCCCAAGAAAGGAAGACTCTCCATGCTAAGCAGGGCCACATGAGGAAAATGCAGAGCCACATGAGGAAAATGCAGAGGTGGTCAGGTGGTAAGGGACAGATGAGGCAGGGTAGCAAGGCTAGAACTGGCCACTTTGAGTCTTTTCGAAGGTTCTGCAGTCTTGGGAGCTGTTGTAGGTTGTTGAGATCATGACCTTGGGTAGATGGGTCCTGGGAACATGTTCCAACTGTGAAAGCCTGTTAAGACGTGGTTGTGCTGCAGGCTCCATATCAGGTGCTTGTCTTCACATGAAGCCATGCTTCCTAGCTAGCCCTGGGAAAGGAAGTCTCCCCCCCCCCCCCCGCCCCCATCCCGAGCCAATAAGACTCTCAGATGGCAAACATCAGAATAAAAACTATGCTTAATTCAGAGCTCATCCCATGTTCCTAGGGTAGCCAGCAAGGACCAAGGGAGGGGATGAATCCTGCCCAGGTTTTATTCTATACATTCTACACCATAGTTGGGAGCCATTTCCTAATTTCTGCCAACTGTTCAGGCTTCCCAGATGGGTAGAGACAACTTCTTCCACACTGAGAAGGAAACTTGACTGACTGAGCTGGAGGCCTTGGCTCCACCTCACTGCAGCCCCAAAGCTTCTGCTCCATGTCTAGGCCCCAGTAGGTCCCTTTCTCTGTGGTCAGGGCCCTCACTCTGAAGGAGTATCCCCATTCCCTCTGAGTCTCAGCTCCAAGGTCAGCTCTAGGCCTAAGCATCCCAGTCACCCCTGGCTGCTGCAGGTCCCTTACCCCTTTACTTTCTCAGGTTCACAATTCACCCATCATCCCATGGCTAACAGTTTATGTGCATGAGCTTTCTTTCACGTATGTGTGTGCACCATATGTTTGCCTGGTGCCTGCAGAGAAAAAAAGAGAAGGTCATATTCCCTGGAACTGTTACAGGTGCTTGTGAGTCACTGTGTGGGTGCTGGGAACTGAACCCGGCTCCTCTTACAAGAGCAGGAAATGTTCTGAACCTCTGAGCCATTTCTCCTGCCGCACCATTTGCTTCCTTTGTCATATCTACTCCCTGTCCTATCTCTTCCTAATCTTCCAGTTTCTACTCATTCGTAAGAGCTGACAGCACATGATCACAATGTCACACCTGGCTTCCATAGCTAACAAACCTCCCACTTAGTGTGCCTTAAGTCACATCCCCAAGGAAGACTTTCTGATCACTCCCAAGATACTGCTATATCATTGCCTCGATCCTGAATTGGTCACTGTGGCAGGTGATAGCATTCTAAGAGCCGGTCCTCAGACAGGAAGTGACACCAGGCCAGACAGTGAGAGTTCATCCCTTGGAAGGAGAGTGTGGAAAGAGCAGGCAAGATTTTCTGTTTCTAGAGCCTGAGTCCAGAAGGGATTCCTTGATTCTGGAATGCCTGCATCTGAGTCCAGGCAGCAGGTGGTTTTCTGTTTCCTGTTTGCAGATTGAAACCTTCAGCAGACTGTGGCCCCTTCCGAGGTTTGCCTTCCTTCATTGAGTCCATCTACAGCTGGATCGACACCCTAAGCAGAATGCCTGGCTACCTGTGGGTCGTCTGGATCTACCAGAACCTCATCGGAAGCGTGCACTTCTTTTTCATCCTCACCCTGATTGTGTTGTAAGTGGGGTTCCTCAAGAAACTAATGGGGCCGGGCGGTGGTGGCACACGCCTTTAATCCCAGCACTCGGGAGGCAGAGGCAGGCGGATCTCTGTGAGTTCGAGGCCGGGCTGGACCGATAGCCTCCGAAACAATACAGAGAAACCCTGTCTCGTAAAAACCAAAAAAAAAAAAAAAAAAAAAAAAAAAGAAACTAATGGGAGGAGAAGCTAAGAGTTCTTGGGGATCCTTTCATTGACTTGAGATGAGAATGGTCCTAGGATGCTCATTTGGGAAGCAAAACAAGGAATGCAAAGCAATGAATGCACGATGGTCTCAATTCGACCCTTGAAGAGAAACTAATGGGAGGAGAAGCTAAGAGTTCTTGGAGACCCTTTCATTGACTTGAGATGAGAATGGTCCTAGGATGCTCATTTGGGAAGCAAAACAAGGAATGCAAAGCAATGAATGCACGATGGTCTCAATTTGACCCTTGAAGAGAAACTAATGGGAGGAGAAGCTAAGAGTTCTTGGGGACCCTTTAATTGACTTGAGATGAGAATGGTCCTAGGATGCTCATTTGGGAAGCAAAACAAGGAATGCAAAGCAATGAATGCATGATGGTCTCAATTCGACCCTTGAAGAGAAACTTTTCTGTAAAATGTTGTTTAATGTTTTCCTATCTAAGCCTTTCAAAAAATGCTTTGCAAAGAAATTGTACTTTTTTCCTTTTTGCTGGGGATATACCTTAGTGGTAGAGTACTAGCCTAATGTGTAAGAACCAGGGTTTAATCTTCTGTACTTGGGAATAAAGGAAAATATTAAAATTTTTAAAAGAATGAAAATGTGTAAGGATTCTTAGAAAAAAATTCCTCTAGAAACAGTAAGATATAAAACTTGTCCAGGCTTCATTGAAATTTAGGGTATTGCATTTTAATTTTGAAAAATATCTATTTCTGACTTCTTGTGAAGATTCATCAACACTGGGTTCATTTTCCTGTGTGGAAGAACTGACTGGTGAACTCGCTGTGCTCTGTATTTCTCAGCTTAGCCCCCATGGCATTCGAAAGGGCTGTTCTTGTGGAGAGACACAGGACTCAAGGGCTCAGCCCATTGGAGCCAACCATGGAGTACAGAGCAATGTCTGTGCTCTGCAGATGAGAGTGACCAGTCAGAGACAGGATGGTTCCAGATGCAGCTTCCATGCTGCACAGTCTTACAGTGAGGAAGAGGCTAGAAGCCAGGCCTCTGGCTCTTCATGATGTTCCCCTTCCCACTCTCCAGCAGCAGCTGTTACTGGCACCTTAGAATGGTGAGCTGGCCTCGGCCAGGCTTCTCATCTCCCTCTCTGCTGCTGCCTCCGCTTGTACTGTGTGCGACGGGGGAAGTGCCCCTAACTAAGCAATCCTTCAGCACCAACGGAACCAAGTGGGTAGCCTACCATTTCAGTCCATTCTGACTCTGGGCCTGGATGGCATCAACCTCACAAGTTAGGGACTGGGTCCTGCAAAGGCCAGTTTAGAAGCTGGATATGGCAGGGCGCATCTGTAACTGCAACACTAGCAGAGGCAGAGACAGGAGTTCAGCGGTCAGCCAGACTATCACCCTGGTTTACAAGAGCTAGTTCCAGGACAGCCTCCAAAACCACAGAGAAACCCTGTCTCGAAAAACCAGAACAAACTAAAACAAAACAAAACCATTTGCCAGCAAATATTCCAGTCTTTCTGTATACCACTGAAACATGGAGCCTCAAAGCACTGTCAAGGGTGTCTGTCATTTTCTTCTCTTCCAGAATCATCACCTACCTTTACTGGCAGATTACAGAAGGGAGGAAGATCATGATCCGGCTGCTCCATGAACAGATCATTAATGTAAGGCTCTCTTGCGCCTCCTCCCTCCCTCCCTCCCTCCCTCCCTCCCTCCCTCCCTCCCTCCCTCCCTCCCTCCCTCCCTCCTTCCCTCTCTTCTCTCAACAGAGTATAATAAAAATTTTGAAACATATTCCAAAATACAGACAATAAATAGTACAATGAATTTCCAGTCCCCATCATCCAACATGTGTGTGCATGTGTGTACTTATGTGCGCAGGTACACATGTATGTGTATACACATGTGTGTGGAAGGCCAAAGGGCAACCTTGGGTATCATTCATTAGACTCTGTCTACATTTTAAAAAAACCAATAAGACAAGGTCTCTTGTTGGCCTGGAACTCACAAAGAAGGCCAGGCAAGCTGGCCAGCAAGCCCCAGAGACCTGCCTGTCTTCACTCTCTCCCAATTGGAATCACAAGCTCATGCCACAAGGATGCTTGTCTTTTTTATATAGGTTCTAGGCATGAAACCCACTTGTGATCACTTCACTGACAGATATCACTTCACCACCATTGACATTTATATACTCTCACTTCATCCCTGCAAATCTTTGTATTATTTTAAAAACTCCTGAGGTTTCTGCATTAACCACCTCTCTCATCACTGTGACACAGTACTTAATAGGAAGCAACTGGATGGAGGAAGAATTTATTTTGGCTCATGTTTCAGTCCATCATGGTAAGGAAGGCAGGCAGTTCATGAAGGCAGGAGCACGTGGTAGAGACCTGTCACATGTTGGCAGATCAGTGGGCAGAGAAGTTGGGCTAGAACCGGAAGCAGGTACCACTTTCAAGGCCCACCCCCAGGAGCCCACTTCCACTGGTTAAACCATGCTCCTGACAGTTCTGTGGCCACCTTTCCTGGGGGCGACCCTTCCTTCTTGGGGAAGTCCAGTTGATGAATATAGAAGCAGAGAGTGGTCTTGAAGTAGAGGCCACAGAAATATTAGTGTGAGCCGTAGTTATACAGTGATGGTTGTTGGGACAATTATTACAAACAGGATGTTACAGTCTGTAGCTCAAAGTTTAAGGAGAAACAGGCATGAAGTTGGGACAACCATGCATGTGTGACATTGGGGTAACCATGCCTATGTGAAGCTGGGGTGACTGTGCCTGTGTGACTCTGGGATGACAGTGTCTGTGCTCACCTGACTCACCACACAGGTGGAGTAGTTCACATCTTCCTGCTGTAGTGCCCATGGGGAAGGGATCCAGTCTCCTGGGAGAAGGAACACTCCCTCTGTTCTTCTTTGAACTGTTGAATCACAGATCTCAGCCAACATAGATAACTTAGAAACTTTTGTTTTTATTTTGTTTATTGTTATTATTATATTCTCTCTCTGTGTGTGTATGTGTGTGTGTGTGTGTGTGTGTGTGTGTGTGTGTGTGTGTATATATGTTCAGGCATGTGTGTCCCTTGTCATGTGTAGGACATTAGAGGACAACTTGCAGGACTCAATTCTCTCCTTCTACAATGGATTCCAAGGATGGGACTTAGGTCTTTAGGCTTTTGTAGCAAACACTTTTACCTGCTGAGCCATCTTACATGCCCACATATAACTTTGATGACTGAGTAATTGTTGATGTCCTTAGGAATGGAGTTCTTAAGCTTTTGGCATCTCAGTAGGACTGGGAAGACCTAGGCAAGACTAGTTTATACAATAAGGGCTGAGGCAGGGAGCTTGCAGGCAGGGCTTCTGAAGGTCTGCCTCCTAAACCTCCAGACAGTGGCTGGAAGTTGCATCTAGCACCAAGCTAGCAAAGACGCTGCTCCAGCCCACTGGGGAGGAGGTGTCACTTAGAGGAACCTAGGGCAATGCAGGAGAATTCCGGGGCTCATTGGCTTTGCTCTGAAATGTTTCTTCTCTTTCATCAGAAGAAGACATAGCAGATCTTTGCACTTGTGAGACTCTCTTTTATCCATGCCTTCTACACCCTACATCAGCATGCATCTTCCATGCTTTTATTTTTCCTTCCTGGCAGGAGGGCAAAGATAAGATGTTCCTGATAGAAAAACTCACCAAGCTACAGGATATGGAGAAGAGAGCCAACCCCAGCGCACTTATCCTGGAAAGGAGAGAGGTGGAGGTAAGGCCACAGCTGCTTTGGCCATGGAACACACACTTGCATCCTTGTGACAAGCGTTTTGGAGAGAAGATACAAAACTCTAGGTTTTTTCATGCCAGACAAGTGGTCTCCTCCTGAACCACACCCCTAGTCCTATTTATTATAGATATCTTATGTATTTGTGCCCCAAGGACATGTACATCTGCCCCCCATATCATGTTGTTAGTAGATATTCTTTTATCAAGCTCATAAAAAATTTTTTGGCCAATTTCTGTTGGTCTCCTGGAATACACCAGTAAAAAGTAAACTCTCCTTAACTCAAAACATTGACGGCATACTTTACTATTTGTGTAAATTAATACTGTCAGTGTTACCATCTCAAATCCCCAGAAGCCAGGTGCCTTTGTCACCCCAGGCACTAATACATTACCTGGCATGTCATAAATGCTCAGCAAATATCTGTGGAATGAATGCAATATTCGTTGCTAAAAAGCTAAACATCCTGGATATTTCTGAAGCTGACTCTCGGTCTCAACCATTACCCCTTGATTTTAAAATAGTGGTGGAATCACAGATTGTACTAACTGTACCAACACCTCAGTATTTGCATCCCCACCTCCAGTGACATTCCTGTCTGTTTGCTTCGTTTTCAGCAACAAAGCCCTTTGCATTTGGAGGAACTCAATACTGCTCATGGTACGTACCAGAACTGTCAGGGACAGAGACGTAGCCCAAGGTGGAGGGTGTGCAGTTGTTCTTCAGTCGCAAGCCTGACCACGAATGAATTTGCTTTTGGTCTGGTCTAACACAGAAGCTCGCAATGTTACAAGAACCTGGTTTCTGTCTGTTAGCTCTCTACACAAACAGCCACTTTGTAATGACGGCAAAACAATATCATCAGCATCTCACACCTCTTCAGGTTCAATCTAGTAAGAAGGAGTCAGGGAATCTAGAATTTTCACGTCAGCTTCATCCAGTCTGGTTGTCCATCCAGAAACCCATTTTTCAGACTATAAAAATGTGGCAGAGCAGGGCAGTGGTGGCACATGCCTTTAATCCCAGCACTCAGGAGGCAGGACAGGAGATATTCGAGGTCAGCCTGTTCTACAGAGCAAATTTCAGGACAGGCTCCAAAAGCTCCAGAGAAACCCTGTCTCGAAAAAGAAAAGAAAATGTGACAGTGCCTTTGGCCATAACCAAGTCATGTGCTTCAGCTATGGTACTGATGATACAACCATGAAGATGACAGGGACTGAGAGCAGGAGTTCTGCCTGCCAAGTCAGGGCTGGTGCCAGAAGGAGAATGGATGCTGGGAAGAAAACAGATAGTCCTACTCACATTTTAAACCAGTTATTTGATATTTGTGTGTGTGTGTGTGTGTGTGTGTGTGTGTGTGCATGCTTGTGTGTGTGTGTGTGTGTGTGTGCATGCTTGTATGTGCTACAAAGACCAGAAGAGGGAGCTGAGTATCCTCTCTCTTCCTATTTCTTTGAGGTAGGAGCTCTCCCTGAACCTGGAACCAGGAAACTTCAGTGATCCCCCCTGCCTCTGTCCTCATCATAGCAGGGTTTACAGTCATGTGTGGGATACCTGGCTTGGGACATGGGTTCTGGAATTCAGACTCTGGTCCTCATGATTCCACAGCAGGCACTTTGACCACCGAGCCACCTCTCCAGTACTGACAACAGTCAACAATGGGAGGTCAAGGGAAGAATCTAGAAGCTAAACAAAGGGGCAGGCAGGAAGGCTTGAGAAGTGCTGGGGTCCTCCTGGCCACATTGATTTTCCCCGTGAGATGGGACTGTGTCTGTCTGTGTTAACTTCTCTTTCCTGTGTGAAACCCAGACCTGCGATTGAGGCGATCACTGCGTGAAGAGTATCCAGAAGCCTGATGACTCTCGTGTGTTGTGGCAGCCAGATGCCAGTCACAAGGAGAAAGAAGATAAAAATAAATGGGATAACCTCCATGACAGCTGGGCCTCAGGAGCTTCTTGGGAGTAGAATCCAAACCTGAGGCCAAGAGGAATCTGATCCACAGTCAAATGACTCCTAGAAAAGAGGGCACACTTGCTTCTCTTCCAATCCAGACTGCAGATTTTGTCCAATTAAAACTGTTGAAGTATTGGAATTATTCCACAAACACCTGGGAAGAGGTAACCTGGAAATGTTGTGCTTTTATCTTTAAGAAATATATGTCTGCATGATGGGGCCTTTGAGAATCTCTCTTCCTATACCTGGCAATGGTTTAGAAACTGGTGCTAAGAAAAGAGGTCCACGATGAATAAAAATGTGATCCTCAACCCAGGATGCAAACCCTGTGAGTGGTGTGACTTTGAGCTAGAAATAGCCCCCATGTACTCTAAAACTGAAATGTAATGAAAGGTCTTGCGGCTAAACTTTGTGTCTTTACTGAGTATGAGAGTCTTGGGGTTGAACTAGAAATAGGGAAGGTGGTTTGAACTGAAGTGTCCTCTGCAGGCTCGTGTTTTGAATGCTTGCATCCTAGCTGGTGACACTATTTGGGGAGGCAATGGAACTTTTAGGAGGTAGACCCTTGATGGAGAAAGAAGCTTATTACAGGTAGGCTGACCTTTCAAGGATATTCCTGGCCCCTAGTTCCTGCTTTGTTCTTCTTCTTGGTCAGCCAAGATCTGAATATCTGCCACAACCTCCTCCTGCCACAAACTGTACTGCCTTACCAAAGTCATCCTTACCATGATAAACTGAAACTGTGAGCCAAAATAGATGACTCCCTAAATTGCTTCTGTCAGACATTCTGTTAGAGCAAAGTCGGCACGACACAACCATCAGAGTCTTGCAAGCCAAACAAGAAATCAGAGGTGACATAGAGAATCTGCAAGTGCACATGAGTTGAGTATGTACATGAGTGTGGAGAAGTTTTTGCAAATCTGTCAAATGATTCACAAAGCATGTATCTGTCCTTAAAACTGAAGGCTGCACTAGACCCACCTCTTAAAGGGCCTATTACCTCCCAACAGTGCCACAGACTGGGGACCAAGCCTTGAAACATGCATATTGGAATGGGGAGACACCTACCCATTTAATCACATTTCCCAACAGTCACCCAAAGGCTGGACAATGTGGCTTAAGACTGGGGAAGGATAGCTTCTTCTGAATCTCTGCAGGGTCTCACCCCTTAATGGCTGCAGGATACACCCACTTCATGTCTTAGGAGGCAATGATTCGACTATAAAAGGAGAAAGTAAAATAGGATACAACTTGTCCATGTCTTTATAATCTTTGACTTAAGGACACATGGAAAGAAAAGAATTAAACTTGTTAGTATGGTGGCAGGCGGCAGTAACATCTCTCTGAATTTTCACAGTTAGAGCTTCTGTGTGACAGAGCTTAAGTGAGACAGAAAGATGGAATGGGGGGCACCAGGTGCCCTTGATCTGTTAACGATTTCACCTGTGTACAAAAGCAAGACTTTATTCCTGTGTCGTATAACAACGTGCCATGCCACCCATGCTGTAGTTTTAACCTTTAGTTACCTGGTGTTCTAGGTGTCATACAGAATCTAATTCGTGGGGTCCTGGAGCTTGCATTCCTCACAGGGTCTTCATGTCTGATGTCTACACTCTGATCAATCTGTTAGAACCGTTCTACTACCCCCCTTATTTATTCCCTTCTTAAGTAGGATTCCTCGGCTCATTTAAACCTTACTGCATTATCTCTGTGGCAAGTAGGAGGCAAAGTGTGTGACTACCATCTGGCATGTGATGGGAACTCACACTCAGGTTTTTGATTTGCCTACAGCCTCATTGCTAGTTAGGGACAGAACTGAGGACAGCTTTGGCTACTGCATTTCCACATCCTCTCCAATACTTGTCATTTGTTTTCATGATGATAGCTATGCTGATGGTTGTGAAGGAATCTGAAGGCAATTTTAGTTTGTATTTCCCTGAAGGTGTGGAGAATGTTGACCTTTTTTTTAAAATACTTATTTGTATTTTTCCCTTTGAGGACCATCTATTCAATCCATTAGCCCATTTATTTGCTAATGGATTCTGTGTGTGTGTGTGTGTGTGTGTGTGTCTATGTCTCTCTGTGTGTGCAGTTCTTTTTAGATTACAGCTATTAACCCAGGTCAGTTGTTTCTCTGTTGAATTCTCTATCTTGGCCCCTCTGTTGAGAATTAATTGATGATACAAATGTGAATCTATTTTGGGAAAACATTCCATATCAAGTTCAAATATTTTTCATCTTATTTTTGATAGTATAGTACTATTCTGATTGAAATTCATATTTTAATGCATTTGCAGTGTTGGGGATGAGTCCAGAGCCTCGTGTGTGCTGGGCAAGTATACGATCACTGAGCTGTCAGGCAGCCCTTTAGCACCGTTTGAAGAGGAATTTCATTTTTATTTATCCTTGCAGTTCTGACGTGTCCCTTACACTTATCTCCAGCTAAGGGGAGACCAGGCCTTGGTTTGCTCTCCAGGTATCTCCTGCCCTCTGTCAGGGCAGTTAAGTCACCCATGTCTTCTCCATTTTCAGCATAGCTCCCCTTCCCCTTCTGAGTGCTAGGGTTGCAGGGATACACCACCATGCCTGGCTCATGCTTCAAAGTTTCTCTTTTTCTTTCTCCAATCCTCCACCTCGTTTCCTCTCTCTAACTAGTCCTCCTCCCCATCTCCACTCTCTCTAGTATCTCTCCACTCTTTTTCTCCATCTCCCCTCAGCTCCCACCCTTTCCTACCTCCAGGGAATTCCCTTCCTCTTTACTCCTTCTCCTGCCCCAATTATGCTCTCTTGCTTCATTCCCTGCTTTTCTCCAGCTTTCCTCTTACTCTCCTCTGACCCCTTCATTCCTCCCCTCTCCTTCTTCTCTCCTCTAAACTCTTGTTCATATCTCCATCAAGCTGTTATCCCCTCCCAGACTCCCTTTCTCGCCTCCTACACCCCAGTGTTCCCTGCCATCTCTCCATCCCTCCTCTCCTACTACTTTTCTCTAGTCCATTCATAATCTGTCTCCAGCATCCTGGGGCATAAAGGGGCAAGTGAGTGCACTCTGCATGGATTTTAAAGCACACTGCACCATACATTACAACTGGGTGGCTCTGAAGCTGATGGATCATGAGCCGTTTATCTATAACCCTAAATTTGTTTCCCTCCTAGGAGTGTCTGTCTCCCATTTCCTAAAGGAAGTTACCACTTGGATATATTCCAATAATTTATCCCTTCAAATGTGTATTGGTGCATGGGTGATGACGTAATGTGCTGGGAATGATGGAAATGTTTTATTTTTGAGTCTATGGTATATGATAATAAAGGCTGAGTGGGCTCTGCAACGAATGCTCTGTCTGTAGGGTAAAAGGGGTCAATGAAAGAACACCCTGGCCCTGAGGCCAGAGCAAAGGAAACACATCCTGCCCCTAACCAACTTGAGAATTGAAACCCAACCAATCCAAGCACAAAACTACCCAATACCTGAGCACAAAATCCAACCAATCACTGAGCATGAAATCCAACCAATCTCTGAGCATGAATTCTAACCAATCTCTGAGCTTGCTGCCAGCTCAGGAATTGAAAGCCTACCAAGCCCCATCCTGAAAACTTCCACCTTGAAAAGCCCACCCCCCAAAACAATAACAACAACAGCAGCAGTAGCAACCAAAAGCTCCTATATAAGCCCTTTACCTGTTCAGCTTGGGGCTGCCTTTTTTCCCATTCTGGCCATTCTTCTGGATTCCTCCCTCCTAATAAATCTCTTGAGTGAGGTTTGTCATAAGGGCTTTCTTTCGTGGTGGAAGTGGAGCAGAGAAGTAACAACTTTTGTCAGAGCAGAGCTGTAATGGCTCTTGCTGGAGCAGAGCAGAACTGCTGCGTTTCTGCAGGGAAACTCCCTTAGCGAGAGCAGGAGTTAACACTTTGACTGGGGAAATTTTCCCTTGCTGGAACAGAATTGTTACATTCCTGGGAAGTTAAGCAGAACTGTAACATTTCTCCAGAGTACAGCAGACAGCAGAGCAGACAGTAGAGCGAGCAGAGAGAGAATAGAGAGAGCAGAGCAGAGCACAGAGCAGAGCAGAGTGAGCTGTGACAACCTCCCTGGGGAAACCCTCCTCTGCTGGAGCAGAGTTGTTACACTTGCACTAGGGAAACCTTTCCTGAAACAAGGACTATGACACTTTGCTGGGAAATCATCCCTGACAGGAACAGAGCTGTAATACTTCCACTGGGATGCCTTTCCCTTCCATGCTGTAGGCATTCCTTAGTTTCTGATTGCCAGGACACCTTTCCCTTCAGAGCTGTAGGTATTCCTTGGTTTACAATGGTCAGGGTACCTTTCCCTTCAGAGCTGTAGGCATTCCTTGGTTTACGATGGTCAGGGTACCTTTCCCTTCAGAGCTGTAGGCATTCCTTGGTTTACGATGGTCAGGGTACCTTTCCCTTCAGAGCTGTAGGCATTCCTTGGTTTACGATGGTCAGGGTACCTTTCCCTTCAGAGCTGTAGGCATTCCTTGGTTTACGATGGTCAGGATACCTTTCCCTTCAGAGCTGTAGGCATTCCTTGGTTTACGATGGTCAGGATACCTTTCCCTTCAGAGCTGTAGGCATTCCTTGGTTTATGATGGTCAGGGTACCTTTCCCTTCAGAGCTGTAGGCATTCCTTGGTTTATGATGGTCAGGGTACCTTTCCCTTCAGAGCTGTAGGCATTCCTTGGTTTATGATGGTCAGGGTACCTTTCCCTTCAGAGCTGTAGGCATTCCTTGGTTTACGATGGTCAGGACACCTTTCCCTTCAGAGCTGTAACACTTGCTCACTCATCTCTGCTCTGTCTTTAGTCAGAGTCTTCACTCATCTCTGCTGTCTTTGGCATGTTGCTTTCTCTACCACACAGTTTGGTTTCTTTTACCATGATTTAACATGGTGCTCACTTCATTGGATTTGTTGTAAAGGGCATAAAGAAACATCTTAAACATGCCTGACAATGGACAACAATCAGGACATATGTGCGTTGTCACTTACCCAGCCACCTCCTTCATGGTACAAAGACTCTACTTTGAGGTTAACCTGCCAATGTCATACTGTCAAGAAGGGTCTGACCAGAATTTAGACCTTGTTGTGGAATATTCCTTTATATGTCACTGTGATCAGTTTAATAAAATGCTAAGTGGCTGCCAGAGGACATGGGATTATATAACACATGATAACTAATATTCAATAGTCCAACCTATCAGATGAGTGATGATCTGATGGGGAACCCCACTTGGCAAGGCTGCGGAATCACTGGCTGTAGACAACTGTTTGTCTCTAATTTTTCTCATGTGCCACTAAAAACATCTATGGGCATTTCCACCACTGCCTGTGTATTTATCTTGTGAAAATATTCCATCTACTGGGCACACAAATAGCTGTGGCTACCCAGGAAGACAATTTCTGCTTACTCTGTATAATTCTGATAAGTAGAAATACTAGGATTTTTTTATTACTCAGACTGATGTAAAAAAAAAATAATAGTATTCTCAGTCACAAAGATAGCTAATTTTAGACTACAGAACAAATTCAATGCAAATGTTGCCCCTGGAGATGAATATCTATCTGGTTGCCCCTAGAGACAAATACATGAGGTCAAATTACCAGGTGTTTATTGCTGTTTCAAGGTCAGGCTTGAAGCAACTTTAGTTACATAATTTTCTCAGCAATGAACTTTCTACCCATACTCCCAACCTCAAGGTTCAGCCAACTAGCTGTTTATTGCTTAAGTCCTGAATTTCAATGGCACTTTCTGTCTGGGAACCCTGATCACTCAGAGCTACATGCTTACTTTACTCACTGCCCAGTGGTCAGCGCAACCTCCCTAGCCTGAGAGAAACTGTGTGATCTGTTTGGGTCTGTTTCCTATTGTTTACTCAAGAAATGTTGTGTGACCCTGAAGGTATGATTCCCATCTGTCTAGAGGTTTTGGATGTGAGGAGCAGCAGGAGATGTAGGAGGGGAGATGTAGGGGAGATGTGTGAGATGTAGGAAGGAGGAGAGATGTGATGGGGGGGGCTGAAAGGACTGTGCAGGGAGAGAAGTGTGAGAGATGTAAGCAGTGTGAGAGAGTATGGAGAGATGTAGCTGAGTGGGTAGGGAGAGAAAATGATAGAAAAGACGTGTGTGTAGGAAAGATGTATGTGAAGGAAGAACTGTATGGCTGTGTGGAGGATGTAACTGTAAAGAAGTGTGAAGGTATGTAGCTGTGTGGAGAACGTAACCATGAAAATAGATGTAACTGTGTGTAGAGATGTGTGGCTGTGCAGGAGAGAGACGTATGTAAAGAGAGAAGTGTAACCGCGTAAAGAGATGTAACTGTGTATAGAGATTGTCAAGAAAGATTATACAAGATGAAGTAAGAGAAGCTTACCATTGGGAAAGTGTGTGCGTGTTCCTTTTTTCCCAAGGTACCATAAGAAAGTATGTATTTCTTTATTTACCCTGGAGATAGAAAAATCTGGCCCTCAACCAGGCAGTGGTGGTGCATGCCTTTAATACTAGCACTTGAGAGGCAGAGGCAGGTGGATCTCTGTGAGGTTGAGACCAGCCTGGTCTACAAGAGCTAGTTCCAGGACCGCCTCCAAAGCCACAGAGAAACTCTGCCTCAAAAACAACAACAACAAAAAGTCTGGCCCTTGCTGTATTCGTGGTTTTTTGTTTTTTGTTTGTTTGGTTTTTTTTTTTTTTTTTTTTTTTTTGGTATTCCCCAGAGGCAGCCTTGGAGCAGGCTCAAAAGGCTGCTGTAATACAGAAGAAATATTTTCTAAGTTCCTCCCTGCTTTGAGAAGGCATTCTTTTCACTACCCTGGGTGGTCCTGGGAGCTGGCCTCCCGGCTGCAACAACTAGCCAATAACTAGGCAGAATTTTCAGGGCACAGAGAATGCTGGGAAGAAGGGAGGCAACACCAGGAATCAGAGAAAACAACATGGGGAATACAGAGTAAAGGTAATAAAGCCACCAGGCAGAAAGTAAATTAATATAAATGGATTAATTTGTTATAAGAGCTAGTTAGAAAGAAGCCTAGACTATCAGCTGAGCTTTTATAATTAAGTCTCCATGTCATTATTGGGAGCCAGTGATCCCAACCGAAAAAAATCAGCCTACAAGACCTCCTGGTTTTGTCAGATCCAGATTCCAAGTTAAAGCCCAGACTGAGTCTCCCAAGGAAGCACCAGACAGTATGTACTCACACTTCCTCGGGATTCACTCAAGCCCAGGCCCCGCTGGCAAAGGACCTGAAGTCGTAAATCCTACTTGGCTGAGTCAAGGGCAAAATGGATTTGGGAGGGAAATGAGGAGGTTCTCAAGTCTCCAGAAGGGTTGCAGCTCTTCTGAGGGGCAACCCACTCTGCCACATGCCAGTCAGTCATTTTCAAAGGACCCAAGGCTCAATCAGGCCTCAGACGTGTTTTCTGGCGTCACTTTCTCCTCCCACATGTCACTTGATCATAATGACATATTTAAATACTTAAATATTTAAACAAATGCTAAATTTTTCTAGAGAACTTCCTTGGGGTTGGGGTTAGAACTCAGTGGGTTCAATTCGGCACCAAAAACTAAAACAGAAACCAAAAGTCTTAAATATTGGAGAGTCTATGTGGCCAGGATGGATTCCAAATGAAGAACCTCCTGCCTCTGCCCCCCCAAACCCTCCTTTTCAGCCCCATCTGTGACTTTAGTCACAGACCTACAACCTAGTCCTGGTACCCCTCCAGTCCTTCTGTCTTGCTGGCCTAGAACAGCCAGCCAGGGAGTTTTTGAATGCTACCAGTCCACACAGCTAGGTGACAAGGAAACTTGCCAGCTTTAGATACTCTGCGTGCAGGTAATCAATGAGACCTGAGATACTTCCAGTCAACATTTATAAAGAACCAGGTGAGACAGTGGCAGCACATGCCTATAACCCCAGTACTTGGAAGGCTAAGGTAGAAGGATCTGTAATTCCAACACCAGCCTGAGATGTATAGCAAGTCTCCCCAAGGACTGGGGGTGAGGGTCGGTGGTGGAACACTTGCCCAAGATGCACGAAAGTTTGATCTCTAGCAGGGAAGAAAATTAACTTCACTTACAGCTAGATCTGCTGGTGCTGGCCTCATCTCAGCTACTTGGGGATCTGAGAGGCTTGTATGTTTATGGTCACCTTGAATAACTTAGTGGGATTCTATCTTAAAGAGGCTAGAGGGCAGTTCTAAGAGCCTAGCAGACAGGGTGCTTGCCAAGCCTGATGACCTGAATTCAATCTCTGGGATCTGCATGGTGTAAGGAGGGCTGAGAAGCCATTTTCTGATCTCCACTCACAAAAAATATAATTCAAGGTTTTTTATTTTGTTTTTTTAGATGTATAGCCCTAGCTAGAACTTTAGACCAGGCTAGTCTGAACTCAGAGATCTGCCTGCCTCTGCTGGGATTAAAGGTGTGCACCACCACTGCCTGGCTTAATTAAAAAAAATTTTTTTCTTTTGAGACAGGGTTTCTCTATAGCTTTGGGGCCTGTCCTGGAACTAGCTCTGTAGACCAGACTGATCTTGAACTCACAGAGATCTGCCCATCTCTAGGATTAAAGGAGTACATCACTATTGCCTGGGTAAAAATTTTTTAGAAGAGGGTTAATGGTATAACTCTGACAGAAGGCTTGCTTAACATGTAAAGTCTAGATTCCATTTCTACCAACACACACACACACACACACACACACACACACACACACACACACACACACACACGAAAGCTATTTAAGGGCTGGTAAAAGGGCTCAGCAAGTGAAAGTGCATGCCACTAACTAAGCCCAAAGATCTAAATTCAATCCCAGGGACCCAAACAGGGAAAGGAAAGACTTCTGCAGGGCATCTTCTAACTTCCATGGCAACAATGATGGTATGTGTTTCCCCCCCCCCACTAAATAAAAATATAAATGTCTGTATATAACCCAAACTACCAAGTTACAATAAAAGCCCTGTTTGTTCATGTAGAGATGGTGAGGACCGAGTCAGTTCACCTGGAATTGGATACTGACTGCCGACTCTATTACAGACTCAGGTATATAACTAACTCTGTGGTGCCTCGATGTCCTCATCAATAAAGATGATGCTAACATACCCATAAGCTTTTTTTGGAGGGTTACAGATGATTGTGCATATAAATGTCTCATTTATTTCCTAGTCTAGAGCAAAAAAGGAACAGTAGTTTCCCTGAGATGGGCCTGCTTGTTTTGAGGATGTGCTCTCTGCCCACTAGTCTGTGCTTCCCCAGTAGTGAAATGAAGAGCAGCCCCAGATCCCCAGAAGCACCCTCCAGTTCCACTTGCTTAAGAGCCAGTATGTGCTTGAGATCCTGAGCAAACAGCCGCTCTGCCCCCTGGTGGTCCGAAGTGCTGAGATGCCACCAATAATTCCTCAGGGTGCTCAAGGCTTCCTCTGCACTGTGACTAAAGCAGGTGAGGCCTCCAGCTTGCCCAGGGCAGCCTCTCCACACACAACACTTCAGGACCAAAGGCTTGGTACACAGCTTTCCCTCTGCTCACCTTTCAATGATTTTATTAGTATGGTCACAAGTTTGACACCTACACGTCGCCGTTAACAGAGCTGACGACAAATATTGGAAATAAGTGAATTACTTATGGCAAGATTTAAAATGTCAACTTGGAGTGATCGTGCAAGCCCCATGCATTGATGCCTGCATCCTAATTGCAGGACCCATTCTGCTCATCCTCATGGCTCTGTGCCCTCGGCAGGGTTGGGGCGGAGCCACCCTGCCTTTTTTGCAGATCCAGAGTTTTAAGGGCAACAGTGTTAAGCCTTCCCTGGAACATGGTGGCCACACCTGGTTTCAGCTTGTTGTGGTGAAAATATGACTACTGCTAGTGTGAGCCACAGGATCCCCAGGGCTTGTGCTAACAGAATGTCCCATTGTCTCTGCAAGAGGCCTCCAGGCAGTTTTGCGATTCTGTCTCCTCCCAGGGAATCTAGAAGTGAGGTGCACAGTCTTCTAGCATGCTGTCAGTGATGTAGCTGGACCCAAGATGGGACTCGTAGTAATTCTTTTCATCAAAGGTGTTGACAGTCCAGCTAACAACCTGGATTCCTTTAGCTGACCACTTCTTCAAATAGTCTCTGGAGAAAAGGAAAATAGCGATTGTATCAGAATGACCAGCTGTCCCTGGAAGTGAGCATGTGAGTGAGTATCAACAGTTCCCAGAGAGCCTCCAGGTGGCCTCCTCCTGCAGAGGCTGGGAAACAGGCATACCCAGTGCTCCTCCTACAGTCAGTGGAGTGCTGGGACCCAGTGTGCTGTGTGCTTCCTTTTCTACCTGGCAGCTTCAAACACTCAGTCACTAGTGTCCTGGACACTGGGCCTGGCCTGTCTCTTTCCTCTTACACCACACTGTTTCTTTCGGTATTGCCGAAGCCTGGCTTCCTTTCAATTCACCAAGACAACTGACTCGTCCCTCCTCTACTCTGTATCTCAGGGTAAGAAGCAGCACCCTAAGCTTTCCCTTCCTTCCTCCTTCCTCCCTCTCTTCCTTTCAATTCACAGGCAGAACTTAGTTTGCTCCTGGCACCCTGCCCTGTATCTTGGTGAAGAGCCGTAGAATTCCTGGAAGTGCACTGGACCTCTCCTGTGTCCCCATTCCCAGGTTATGGCAAAGGTTACAACGAAAGGTAGTTGCTGAGACACAAGCCAGACACACACCTGTAAACAGCAAGCCCAGAACAATCACATTTTCTCAGATTCACAGGTTTAAGATGACTCAGGGATCTCCAGATAGACAAAAGGCCCACATCTCACCCTCCAGAACTGGTAATTTCTCAAGATGAGGGAGCTACCTTGGTGTGCAGCTGAGACAACATCCTCAATGAAGATGCCAAGTAAGGCATCTCTGGTGAAGGCATCTAAAAGGGACACAAAAGTGAGCCTCTCGCCCTCCACCATTTCCATTTCCTCATGTAATCCCACAGTACTGGCCCTCCCTGACAGCAGCAGGACTGGACGTCCTTGACCATGTGGCCGATGGAGAATCTAGTGTTCGAACCTGAGCCTTGGGCATGTGGGAGGCACTCACTCAACTGTATCACCAGTCTTCTTTTCAATTTTGTTTTCAAACAAGTTCTAGCTGTAGCTCGGGCTGGCCTTGAACTTGTAATCCTCCTGTTTAGCCTCCAGAGTTGCTGGAATTTCAGGCCTGTGCCACCAGGGTAACAATTACCAGCCACACTTCCTTCTCTGGGATCCCTCCCTGTCCAGACTAGGTCAGAGTCCAATGTCCACGCACTGGTGACCTCAAAGCTGTTGATGTCTGTTGTCTTTCACTACCGCTCTCCATCTTACAGAACCTCAAGCTCTAACTAGACTGGTTCCTAGATCTGCTGGTCTGGTTCCTGAGCACTGGGGGTACAGGCACATTCTGTTGCACTAACTTTCACATGGGTGCTATGGATCTGAAGTCAGGTCCCAGTGCTTGTACAAGAAGCACATTACACCCTGAGCATCTTCCCAGTCCTCACTGTGGTTTTATATTACTGGACTTAACACTGGATTGGCATCCCTGCGCTATTGGACAGTAACCTCCCACTGGACATTAGTATGCTTTCCAGGCAGAGAGCATGACTTCACTACTGTACCCTCAGTTTCCTCGTGAAGCACCTGGCAGCACTGTTAGCAGTAACCAAACTGCTGCTAGATTGAATTCATGAGCAAGCTGGAAGTCATATGGAGCTATACAGTGTGAATCTACAGCTGTAAAAATGGCAAAAGACGGGCCCAGAGATGTCAGCAGGTTAGAGAACAGAATCTGTAGAAGATGAGCAGAAGGGAGGATGGGAGCTGTAAGGCTGAGCCCATAGGAGGTTTCTGCTGCAGCTCTGCCCTGCCCCTGTTTAGTTTTCAAAGGGAGTCAATCATTAGCAGTGCAATCCCACTCTCACCATCACTTCCACTTTTTTCTTTTAAAAAATGCACTAAAAAATGGCTAGGAAGATGGCTTATCATAGTGCTTACCAAGCAAAAACACCAAAACAAAAATAAGAAGGTGGTTGATAAGGTGAGCTATGATTCGTCACTTCTGCCACACTTATTTACACATATGTCAAGAACTTACGGATACATTACACAATTAATGTGCTATAGTAAACTGCAATTTATTGTTTTAAAATGATTTTTAAAAAGTGCTTGTCATGCAAGCATGAAGACCACAGTTAGGTCCCAGCACCCACATAAAAGTTGGGAGACATGGCAGCCCACTTGTAACCCTGGTGCTCAGGAGGTGGAGACGATCCTGAGGATACGCTGCTTAGCTGGACCAGCTGCATCAGGGAGCTTCAGGTACACACAAGCATATATAAACACCACATATACAAACAAAAACCAACCAAACAAAACTTGCATAATCAAGAACATCTAAGCAGCCTGTTGTGAACCAGTGAAGTAGATCTGACACCTTCCCATACTATTCCAGCTGCTGGCACCACTCTAACCCACCAGGCACAGGCAAACAACCCAGTCTGCCCACCTTTAACCCCTCCTTCCCAGAAAAAGCACTCAGGATATGTGAAGCCAAGAGACAACTTCCAACTTACGGAGAGACAAAATCCTTCTGCATGAGGAAGGCTGAAATTCCACATAGGTACCACAAGACATTGTGCATGCTCCAGTCAAGCAAGATATCCAACACCACAAACATGGACTGCTTCCAGAAAACATTGTACCGAGGCTTCCCGTCTCCAGTATGGCTCAGACTCCAAGGCCTGTGAGTTAGGGCTGTTATTACCTTCTGATCCATTTGTCTCATCTGAAAAGGAATTTTGGAAAATAAAATGATCATCTCTTAAGTCTACAATTTCTCAATATTTTAGATTTACCAAATATTCATTTGATGAGAAGGTCATGGTGACTAACCTCATGGCTACTAAGTATGCCATCTCCACAAATCCTTTGAAAAAACATAACAGATGTAGGTATTCAATATGCAGTGTAATTAAGGACATCTTCCTCATAGCTCTATAGGAACTGCACTCCTATCAAAGTGAGAGAATTGGGTTGAGGAATGAGCTCTGCAGCAGAGTGGTAGTAGCACACACGAGGCCCCAGATTCAGTCAGAAACACACAGAGCAAATGAGAAAGAAAATTTCAATCACAGGGTCAAGTTTGGTTGGTTGTTTGTCTTGTCTGTCTGTCTGTCTGTCTGTCTGGGTTTTCAGAGGCAGGGTCTTCTGTAGCTCAGACTGACCAATCACACCAATCCTCCTGCCTCAGTATCCCGAATGCTGAAGTTACAGATGTGTATATCACCATGTTCAACTTTCAGGGTCACATTTTAATAATGCCATGAGGATAAGCTGCTATTCAAATTAATTGAATAGCAATTTAAATTCAGAACTCAATGAAGATGAAGGCATGATTTTTTCAAGATGGGCTGGCTAATTTCAACCCTGTTCATGCTAAGACTGAAGAGCTGAGGGGAGGGGAGAGGAGAAAGAAGGAAAGAGGCTGTGAGGAGACTGGAGAGAGGACAGAGCAGGAATAGGGCAGCCTAGAAGGAGGTACCTCAGGCTGTGCTCTCAACTCCATGGGAGAGCATCACACACTCCAAAGGCCTCTGTGGTCAAATAAGCCTAGGGAGCCAGGCTCCGTGTGTCTGTAAGTCCCAAGACCTTCACCCTGTGAAGGTCTGTACTGGCAGGTACTGTCCCACTGCAAACATTTTTAATGTATACTCTGTTGACTATAGCAGAAGGATGCCATAGAACTCATCATTTTGCAAATTAGTAATTAAAGAGAATGACTAAGTAATTATCCCATCTATAGGGGAACTAAATGGTAGATCAGAAGGAGTCTCATTTATAGATGAATTCTAGATTCTGAGTAAAATATTAACATTTCATGACTTCCTAGTAAACTGGCAGACCTGGCCAATGAACATGAGGAATCCATAACAAAGCTGCACTAGCCCAAGAGATGAAGTGTGCCTCCTGATAGGCATACACTTCCCACTAGGACAAGACCTTGCCGAGAACAATGAATCCTACGTAACTACATGAGTTCTTGCTTACTTTACCAGTTTACAAGAAATAAATTAGGGGAGCGTCTGTAAAATCTCACGAGTGTACAATCACTCAATCCAGATATGGATAAACACAACAGCAGAAATAATTTCAGGACCAGGGACAATGCTCATTGGAAAAGCATGAGGCCCTAGTAACACACACACACACACACACACACACACACACAGAGCTCATGCATACACATGTTCATTTAGATATATGTTTCTGGTTTCTCCAATGAAATGTGGGGGAAGTTACCTTATTTGGGTATTGATGCAAATGAACAATTTTTAAAAATATAAATAACTAATTTTTATCTGAAAAAAGTTAAAAGCATTCATGGAACTCCTGAGACATGAAAATTTTTACTTTTCTGATCTTTGATGATACTAAGCAAGGGCTTATTGAGGAAGAACAGTGGGAGAGACAGGAAATAAGCAAGATCATGGCTAAAGGGGATTCATGTATTAACCATTTTTGTGTGCATCTGAAACACTATAGAAGACAGTTTTTGTTGTTGTTGTTTGAGACAGAGTTTCACTATACAGCCAGGCAGACCTCAATTTCTCCTGACTCATTCTTCCAAATGCTGAGATTACAGATATGTCCCACCGACACTAGCAAGAATTGTTTTTAAGCACATTTAGTGTTACTTTTGGGAAGCAGGGCCATGGACTTGTGTTCTTTTTGACGATGTTTACCCAGGTGACATGAATGAGGCTGTAAAGTGCCCGCTAAGAGAAGCTGCTTCGAAGAGGGTCTATGCGTGTAAGGAATAGCAAGACAGCCCCCGGGAGACTCCCCTGCTCATAAAGAAACAGCCTCCCGACCGTGACTGCATTCAATTCAGTGTGACAGATACCTGTCTTACCTCCAGGAACAAACCCAATGTGACATACAAAGAAAAGTCTGACTTACCTTATAGATAACTTCTGGCAAGAATGAGCAGACCATACTGTTATTGTACAGCTGTGGAAATTCCATGTATATATTCTTTAGAGCAGCAGAAGCCTGTACAACAGAGATTCACGTAGTTAAAAATCAAAACACTATTGTGCCAGCAAGTAGCTATTGCACAGTAAGTGCAAATGCTAGTTACTAAATCAGAAGTGTGCTAATGCTGGATGTGGGGGCGCTGAAAGCAGCATCACTGACACTGAGGTACATTTAAACTCACAGCAGCAGAAGGAAGCAGGCAGGCACTGCTGTATTGCCACCACTTGAGAGGCTCACCAAGAACCACACGGGGCAGCAGGGCAGGCTATAGGCCATGGAAGGCTGAAAGCAAAACTGCAAATACCCTTCCTCATGCTCTGCTTTAGCCATTAGAAGAGTTCTTTAATGCCTAGCCTGGAAGAAGCCTGAGGCTTACAGCTGGGGACTCCAGAGGGTGATTTTCTGAGGACTGAGGACCGAAAGGATCCATCATTCACCATGGAGGACACAGGGGAAGCAATGTGGGCGAGGAAGGAGGAAAAGAGCTGAAGACTCCCAACTCTCCCCAGATGGAACACAAGTCTCTTTCCATAGCAGCTCAGCTAATAAGGAAGAAATAACAGTGTTTCCAAACTAACATCTCTAACCTTCTAAATGAATGTCAGTAGCAGCTAACACAGTAAGAGTCACCAGACACCACAGACATCACCACTGTTGAACACTGCTGATTCTGGAACATGACAGACTCCCCAAAGTAGAGGGGAATACAGAAGTTACATGTGTCCTGCATCCTTTCACCAATGAACTGGGAGAGAACTTAAATTCTCACAACCCTGTATGGTCATTTCTCTATCCCATTTTATCCACAAGAAAGTGGAGCATGTCGAGCTTACCCTGTAGCAAGTACACAGTCTGTCAAGGTCTGTCAGACTCCAAAGTCTGTACCCTTGGCTTCAGGGCTCTGCTAACTTGGGTTTCTTGCCAACACTTGCTCCTGTACTGCCATCTTGGTCAATGAGATCATTGTGTTCTACCCAACTGAACACTTTAAGCACCCATCTGGAAACAAGGGGCTGAGGGTTTTGAACAGCTTCTTCTGACTCCTTTTCCCCCTCCCCCATTAAAACAACAACAACAAACCATACAGGAAGAACAGCACTCCCAAACATGGACAACATCAGCAACAAAGCCTGAGGTGCTTGGCACATGCTTAGCATGTGTGAAGCCCTGGGTTCAATCCTGGACACCAAATATACAAATAAATATTTAGAGATTCACTTGACCCCATGTTCGACATCTTCAGTATTCCTCCACTGATGTGGCCTGTAAAATACTAAAGTCTGACTATTTAAGTAGAATAGGTACTTCAGGGAATTCTGATTGGCAGGAAAACCTAAGTACTTATATAGTTACAACCGTAGAATAGGTACTTCAGGGAATTCTGATTGGCAGGAAAACCTAAGTACTTATATGGTTACAACCATGAGTTTATATATACTTATAACCATGAGTTTACTGGAATAATAATTAATCCTCTTTCCTTAAAGATGGGAGCTTACTGTGGCAAAATTCAAGTGCACACTTATGATCATACTTATGACTCTGACTCTCTCTCTCATTTTTTATTTATTTGTTTGTTTGTTTTGTTTTCTTGAGACGGGGTTTCTCTGTGTATTTCTGGCTGTCCTGGAACTAGCTCTATAGACAAGGCTATCCTCTAACTCACAGAGATCCGCCTGCCTCTGCCTAAGTGCTAGGATTAGAGGCGTGTCCACCACAGCCACACCATACTTATGGTTCTAACAATTGATTTACATTATTTCCTGGGATTAGTAAGAATTCTCCAGTGATGAGTACTAACAACTATGACCACAGGAAAAACACTCACATTGTCCAAGTGAGGGACAAGTATTTGTTTTGGAAAAGCTGGTTATTAGACAACCAGTGTTATGAGAACTGTTTTAACAGAAATTTATACCAGAACATGCTTTTGTGGATACAAGCCCATGTTCTAAATTTTGTTTTAGGAATTTCATGAACATGAGGAATGCAGTAATCTAAGAAAGGTACAGATGTTCAACTCACTGAATAACAGAACTGTATGTAGTGACAGTACTTGCATAGAGGGATATGTCTGTCCTTCGAGCTGCCAGAAGCTCTGAGTACAGCAGTCAGTCCCTTTTAAATGACATGCAGAGGTCCCTGTGCAGCAATCACAGCCTGTGAGCAGGCGTGAAGAGATGGCCTGTGTGCAATCCCTCAGGTCCTTCTTGTGAGGTGAGAGGTCTGCTGCACAAGTCTCTCTCTTTACTAGTTACATCACATCTTTTGGAAATGTGTTCTGCAAAACCTGACCCTGCCATTCTGTGCTGGTTGAAGACTTGCAGTAGTTAAAGGGCTCCATAAAAGGAAAAAATTTTTCAAAATGTAAAATATGTAAACTGCATTTTATACTTCCATTAAGTAACCATAGTATAACTTATAAAAATAAGGAAAAAGAAGCCGGGCGTTGGTGGCGCACGCCTTTAATCCCAGCACTCGGGAGGCAGAGGCAGGCGGATCTCTGTGAGTTCGAGACCAGCCTGGACTACCAAGCGAGTTCCAGGACAGCCTCCAAAAGCCACAGAGAAACCCTGTCTCGAAAAACCAAAAAAAAAAAAAAAAAAAAAAAAAAAAGGAAAAAGAATAAATAAGAAAATACATGGTGAGTTTTGGAAATGATAAGCCTTACATAAGATATCTTTTTAAAAAAGGAAAGTCCATGGAATAAACTGTACCATATCTGCATGGCCTTTGACATCAAAGAATATTGTGAGGTTGTGACTGAGGCACTCTGTAACGGCTTCCTTCAAGGTAGGGATCTTTTCATCAGGGAACTCATTTCTGCAAGAGAGGATAAAGAAATGGCTCACAGCAGGGAGTACAGAAAAAGAGCAAGCTTAATTGGAATGGACATTTTGCAAATGTCTCCCAATAAAAGCCAAGAGTGCTTTCCCTTTCTTCAATCGCACCACAGCCAGATAATTTACTACAGTACCTGAACCCAAGAGCAACAACAGCAGCAAAGCCCATGTAAATGATAGCATTCCACAGACTTGGTAATGTATTAGTAATCTGTTCATCAAAAAAGCAGACCACACCCACCTTTAGAGAATGAGGGACTTGATTTTAAGCTAATTCTTCCTTATGTAGGGAAAACAATCCCAGCACATAAGTCTATTAACTGTAATGCTATGCAGTTGTTTGTCTAAAACAGTGGTTCTCAACCTGTTCCTAAGCCCATCAAAAAATGCAGATGCTCACATTACGAATCATAACAGTAGCAAAATTAGAGTTATAAAGTAGCAACAAAAACCATTTTATGGTTGGGGTCACCACAACATGAGGAACTGTATTAAAGGGGCACAGCATTAGGAAGGTTGAGAAGCACTGGTCCACAAGAATATACATATTCTGGCAGGGTGATAGTGGTATACGCCTTTAATCCCAGCACTCGGGAGGCAGAGGAAGAAGCAGGCGGATCTCTGTGAGTTCAAGACCAGCCTGGTCTACAAGAACTAGTTCCAGGACAGGCTCCAAAGCTACACAGAGAAACCCTGTCTCGAAAAAAATCAAGCAAAAAAGAATATATATATGTGCGTGTATGTATGTAAGTATTTTGATAAAGAAAATGAAGCTTAAGTGCCTGACACAACAAATCAGCTTCCTTTCATAATGAAGTTTCAATCTACATGGTTTAATTTGTGCCCATTCCAACCTACTCCTATCAGATCTTGGCTTGAAAAAGAGCATGGATAATTTACATGTTACAAGCAATTCTACCAGCCATTTGGGCTGATGTCCACTCTATGGAGAGTGGAGGGGGCCCCTAAGGTTGCTGTTCTTTGACACCCCCCTCCCTTTATTTTGTTTTGCTAAGACAAGGTCTCACTCTGTAGCCCAGGCTCGCTGGGATTTCTTTCTCTCTTGCCAAGTAGTGGATTACAGGCACAGGCCACTGCACCACTACACATAACTAGCTTGAGTTAAAACACCTATTTTTCAAGCCAGGCGTTGGTGGCGCATGCCTTTAATCCCAGCACTTGGGAGGCAGAGGCAGGTGGATCTCTGTGAGTTCGAGGCCAGCCTGGTCTACAAGAGCTAGTTCCAGGACAGCCTTCAAAGCCACAGAGAAACCCTGTCTCGAGAAACCAAAAAAAAAAAAACCACCTATTTTTCCTGAAACATAGTTCTAAATTAAGCCAAGTACTTCATTTGGAGTGGATCATTGGGAAGGCTATCCATTATAATTGTGGAATCAAGAGTAGTTCTGTGGGGCTGGAGAGATGGCTCTGGTTAAGAGCACTGGCTGCCCTGCCAGTGGACCAGGACTTGATTCCTTGCTCCCAATAATCACATGGCAGGTCACAACTGTCTATAACTCCAGTTCTAGAGGATCTACTGCTCTCTTCTAGCCTCCTTAAGCACTGTACCCACACGGTGCACAGGCAAACACTGCACACAAAACCTCAAAATTTGAAAGTGGTTACATGAAAAACACTATCATGATACTCTAATACTACGCCTTCTTTGCAGATTCCAAATGGTGATAATGACCCTAAGCACTTTTTGTTGTGTTAACTTTAAGCTGACATCTTTTCATTTATTTATTTTGGCTTTTGAGACAGGGTTTCTCTGTGTAGGCCTGGCTGTCCAGGAACCTGCTCTGTAGACCAGGCTGGTCTTGCACACACACAAATCTGCCTGCCTCTGCCTCCCAAATGCTGTGACTAAAGGCATGGGCCACCACTGCCCAGCTATTATGTCTATTTATTTAAGGGAGAGGGGAGCATGCATGACATGGCACATATATGGAGGTCAGAGAAAAAGTTCTGGAAATTGGGTCCTGAGGCTAGAACTCAGGTTGTTAGGCTTGGTGGCCAACTGTCTTGAACCTGACATCCTCCTACTGGCTATTTATTTGCAATATTAATGCCAGCCTTCCCCTCAAATACAGAAGAGCAATGAGTATTTGATAATAGCAAGAGAAATTTCAGAGAATGGTTCTGGATCTTCAGGTTACCGATATTCCTTCCAGCACCAGGACAGTTGGCTTTGACTTTGATTTCTTCTAGGTCTGAGTCACTTTATGGAGGACCAGACCTTCATCACTGGGTCAGACGATCTATATTCAGAGAGTATTGGCCACTGACCTGGTAGTTGGCATTACATTAAAAATAATGAGCCCATGTTTTTATTATCACAATAAAGATGGGGGCTGGGGAGATGGCTCAGAAATTAAAAGCAATGACCTTTCTTCCAGAGGATCCAAGTTTGAGTCTCACCACCTACATGGCAGCTTACAATTGTCTGTAACTCTATCCTAGGGGATCCAACACTCTCTTCTAACCTCTGTTGGCACCACACATGTGTTTGATACAGAGACATACACACAGACAAAGCACCCATACACATAAAAGAATAGTAATTACATAGAAACATTACAAAGACAAAAGGGGAGATATCTAAACAGCCCAATTTCAAAGTACCTCACCTGGAGTTTCAATTCTCAGGGTGGACAGCTCTCAGTGGAGGGCAGAAAGAGTTCAGCAGTTCTGGGAATCAGACATGCTGAGTCAAAGGTAATAACTAGTGTGGACTGCTTATCTTCCAGAGGATTCACAACAGAACTCTTCTGGAACATCTTATAAAAATAGCTCTGAACATGTATTTGTGCACAGGTGCATGCATGTATTCATACACACATATACAGATATGAGAGGACATTATCTATTTAGACAACTAAACACATTTTCAGTTTTACAGGGTTAAAGAGACATGAAGGGCAACCAGAGACAATATGGTATGGTTCATGTTTCTTTGAACTGAAACTGGGATATCAAGACTCTCATCTTGGCTTTTATATGAATTCATTATTGACTCCTGAATAGCTCATTTAACTTTTCCAGAAGTACTGTAAGCAAGATTAATGTAACTTTACACGAAGCTACCTACTGTTTCTAAGTGTAAATATTTATCTACATTTGCATGCACAATTCCATTCCTCAGTTGTACCAACCATGCCAAGGTCTTAACAGCCTTTGTACTGAACTATGTTTGAACAAAGTATTACCACTGAAGGGACAGTGGTACTTTGAAGTTTACTAGGATACTTTCTACTCCTTACAGTCTATGCTTCCTCAGAAGTTTGTTACAAGGATCTGGTGAGTTGGTTAACGGTAGAATCATTACTTGGCCAGCTTAAAGAATGAATTGGTGTATCTGAAGGCATTGCTTTCAGCCTCAGATCCTAATGTAAAGGATGGCAGAGAGTAGGCTTCGGTTAGTGACGAGAACTCAGACTGTATTAGCCTGAGAATGCTGCAGAGGCCGATACGCCACAATGGGAATGACTGAATACACACACGGCGTCTCTGCTGTTGCTGGTGTGTGCTCACTACTTGGGAAGCCTGTTAGGTTCAAATGGAAAACCTTTCCTGGACTAGACATACTTAGAAGGTGCAGTGTCTACCTGTGACCACCATGATGGCTGAAGGACCTGTGAAATGACATCAGTGACTCACCTGAGTCTGTGATTTGCTGCAGGGTTAAGTTTCCTAACTTGTTCAAATGTCAGATCACATAGTCGGCCAGACCCGTCTGTTGTCCTATCTACTGTGTTATCGTGCATCAAGACAGGAACTCCGTCAGCAGTAAACTCGATGTCCAACTCCACACCCGTTGCTCCATTCTTAGCTGCCTTAATAAAAACATCAACAATATTAATGTCAACAAGCTACAGATATCATTTACCTCTAAACATGAAGGAAAAGCAACATGGCTGGTGACGCAGACAGCTGCGCTTATAGATTACTGTCCCTTTTCTCTTCCAGGCAGCTCCCAGATGAACTTGTTCCCCATGGATGTTAAATGTTGTTAAAAAGATCTAGCTTTCACTCTTCCCACTGTCACAGTAGCAGAATGAGGGGACTGCTGGCTGCAAGCTTTTTCTGGGCCATGGTGGCTTTAAACATTTAGACAGTCTCTACAGTGTGTCTCGTCTGCTAGTGGAAAAGCTGGTCACTGCCCTGTGCTCCCCAGTACTCAGCTATTTCACAATGCTGGTATAAACAAGATGAATCAGGATTGTGTTGGTTTAACCTCATCCTCTCTGAGAACACCAAGACTAGGGGACAACTGTTTGGTCATGTCTGGAGCACTGGTTGTGGGACAAGTTGCTAAGCTTAACAAGGTCTATTAAAATTTATGGAAAAAGAATTTAGGCCCCCACTGTAGCTCAGTAGTAGAGCCCTCTGTTTAGGATGCGGGTAAATAAATAATAAAAGCTAAGCACTAACTTAGAAATACTGATGTGTGACTCCTTATCTTTCTCATCACAATGAACATAGGAAATGCTCATTATGATTATAGTTTTTCATTTTGGTTTACTGCAAACATACACAGTATTTAGTAAAAAGCCTTAACACATATAACAAAGGAGATAATAAAAATGATGAAAGTTTATTAGCCTTTTCTAGTTTCCAGGAATTTCTGTGTTTTAAATGCATTGACTCACTTAATTCTTACAACAAACATTATTAAGATTAAACTGGTAACATCCCCATTTTTCAGATGAGGAAATTGAGACAAAGATCCAGAAATCTGAGCTGGAAAGACGGCTCAGCAGTCAAGAGCACTGGCTGTTCTTCCAGAGGACCTTAGTTCAATTCTTAGCAACCACATGGTGGCTCACAACCATCTATAATGGGATCTGATGCCCCCTTCTGGCAGACAGAGCACTCAAACCTTTTTAAAAAACCATAAATAAATACAATATTAAAGATTCAGAAATTTGCCCAGCAGTACACAAACTGGGATGTAGCAGTGGCTGCGCTCTGAACCACTGTGACTTCCCTATCGTGGCTCATGTAGAACAAGCCACTTCAAGGTTGGCATGAGTGACACTCCCTGTTCTTCCCTTACTCAGCACATAGTGAAGTACCCATGAGGGGCATGCAGTATTGTGCTAGTGTAGTAAGCACCCCACAGATTCACCATGGCTATGCACTCTGTCCCTTTAAGTGTGCATTTCAAAGGTAAAGAGTCAGATTGCCCAGTCAAGTTTAAGGGTAGAGGTTTTTCTACTTTATTTCAATATTTCTCTACTCTGATACTATAGTTATAAATCTACATATCCTTTTAGTTTCACTCATGTGACCATGCAATCCCTTCAATCCTAGTCCCACCTCTGGCTGTGTTATCCGGGTTGAGTTACCATCTATCTAGGCTCAGCTTCTTCACTGAGATGGCATCTCTATAATGCTCCAGAGTGGTGAAGATGTGGAGATAATGCCTGTAATGAGCTTGGTACAAAGCTCAGAGTTAGCATTCCCCACAAGCTATTATGACAAGAAAGATAAGCTCACTGAGTCATTCTAAGAAAAGCGTCCACCCACACTGGTGACAAAGCTTTACAACATTAAAGGGTACAACCTGTCTAAGTTAAAATTGAAATGTACTACAAACCAACATGGCTTATGTTTTTTTTTTAAGATTTATTTATTTATTATGAATACAACATCTTGCCTTCATGTATGTCTGCACGCCAGAAGAGGGCACCAGATCTCATTATGGATGGTTGTGAGCCACCATGTGGTTGCTGGGAATTGAACTCAGAACCTCTAGAAGAGCAGTCAATGCTCTTAACCTCTGCGCCATCTCTCCAGCCCCCGGCTTATGTTTTATAACATAAAATGACAATTCAGTTTACACCACACATTTCTTTTACGATAATACAAACAATATCCTTATTTCCTTTTTGTTTGTTTCTTTGTTTTTCAAGACAGGGTTTCTCTGTATTGCTTTGGACGACCCCTGGAACTTGCTCTGTAGATCAGTCTGGCCTCGAACTCACAGAGATCTGCCTGCCTCTGCCTCTGAGTGCTGGGATTAAAAGTGTGTGCCACCAACGCCCTGCAACATCCTTATTTCTTGATGCTGCACTTTTAATTGTACTTTTCTTCACCAAGGTTGTTTGGTAACAAAACAATCTGTGCTTGCTCCCCCCCTCCACATTTTACACATGCCATCACTGACTTACTCACTCAACCCTTGGTTTTTAGAGGCAGGATCTCACCATGTAGTTTGGGATGGTCTTGAACTCACAATCCTCCTGCCTCATCTTCCTGAGGACTGTGATTACAGATGCTACCACAACTGTCTATTGTCTTTTGAGCAGTTTATTAAAACCAAAACACAAACTAACAAAATCAAAACCCCCAAATCAAAACAAACCCATAAACCCTAAAGAGACTGTTTAGAAAACACATTAGTGTTCTAGAAGCAGATGACCACATTCAACTTGCTTTACCAGTACTCTGAAGCTGAACCCTTGCCTCTAATTCACGGGAAGATATCTAGAGGAGGACTCTCTCAGGCAAGAGAAACAGCAGACACAATTCAAAGGCCTTGGGTAGGAAGGAGCCACTGAGGTGGCTGAAAATGCTTACTGCTACCCAAACCTACTACCTTTCTCACAGTTAGAGCAGACTCATCCTTGTCTTAGTGTTCGGCTTCCTCCTGGGCTCCCAATACGCACCTCAGGTGTGCAATGGCAGGAGTCTTCTGGGAAAGATACAGAAAGAGGGAATGAAGTATTCCCATTAGCTTGGATGCTGGCGCCTAGGAATGTGATACCCCAGCTGTACTGGCTACCCATCTACACTCATTAGGAAGACAGTGAGTCCTCTGACTGTGAGAAATTTAAAGTTGGATATTCAAGTACATGAAGCCAAACGCATCCTAAACAAACACTGGGTGATTGGGTCAGAGAGAACAGGGCCCCTAAGAAGGGAAGAGAGAAACCGTTAGGGGCTGGGAGTGCAGGTCAGTGGTAGAGTGCTTTGCTCAGCTTGCTTGAGGCTTTGGAGAAGGGGCCCAGGAGGCCGCCCTGGTCTTCCCACAGCCACATGCCGGCGCCTGCACTGGCACGAACCGGAGCCCAGGACCTGCTGAGTGATGCAGAGACGCCAAGGTACTGCCCAGAGCTGGAACCCTTGCTAAACATATAACAGCTTCAAACTCACAGAGATCTGCCTACCTCTGCCTCCTGATTCACTGGGTAAAGACCTGTGCCACCACATCCAGTTATAATTTTTATTTTTAAATCCATCCTCTAGTACTGAGTGTACCATGAACATAATTGAATTTCTTTGCCACCATTTTAATAGTGTATCTGTTTTTTAATATTTTAAAATTACTTTATATGTATGTGTGTGTGTGTGGAGTATGAGCATGTCAGTGAAGGTATCTGTGAAAGCCAGAGGTGATGGATCACCAGGAGCTAGAGTTATAAGTAGTCCTCTGCAAGAGCAATACATTCTCTTAATTGCTGAGCCTCCTCCCTGGCCCCTGGTTTTGTGGGATTTTTTTTGGGGGGGGTGCTGTTATTTCTCTAAGTAGCTCTTGATGTCTTGGAACTTCCTATGTAGACCAAGCTGGTCTCAAACTCACAGAGATCCACTTGCCCCTGCTTCCAAAGTTCCAAAGTGCTGGGATTAGTGGTATGGAACACTATATTACCCAGCTGTTTTTTTTTAAATCCATTCATTTCATATTTAGCTAGTTTTCTTCATATAAGCAGCATACTACCTGTCACAGACTCCATCAGTCAGAACATCTCTGTACCCCGTAGAATGTCTAAGAATACAAACTATGAGGTGCAAATGGACAAAGGGAAGGAGAGATAAAAAACAAATCTGATAGAAATGCCCCCCTCCCCTGGTTCTTTTGTTAGTTTGTTTGTTTTTTATTTTTCAAGACAGGTGTAGCCCTGACTTTCCTGAAACTAGCTAGCTCTGTAGACCAGGCTGACCTCAAACTCACAGAACTCCACCTGCCTCTGCTGACATTAAAGGCATGTACCACCACCACCCAGCTGGAAACACTGTCTTTTCAAGTCATGAGGGAGGTCATAGACTTGTCCTCTGCAGTTTGATCTGGCAGCTAAATACAGTCATAGCTAAAAACATGATCCACAATGACCTGCCATTCTTGCAGGGCGAACTGCCACATTTCATTTCCTCTTCAGACCAGGAATCCATCTGGTACAATGTAAGAGTCACTGTAATTGTATGTAAGGCATGCTCATTGCACAGAGAATTTTGACCTGCTTCCTTATGACACAACAGGATGATAACTGTATTTGCATCTCACATATATGCTTCCTCATTCATTTAATGTGACTGATATCCAGGCAAACATACTCTTGGCCAAATCACACTGTCAACAAATACTTAGGAACACTTTCTGTCTTCAGTTAATTTTGAGTATTCTTTAAGGCAATCTACATCAAAGTAAGTAGAAATGGAGCCAATGGCCATCACACGCTTTTCCTCTTCTGACAAGGCAAGTACATGTGTCCTCCACCAACTCAAAGGCCCACTGTCTCTTCCTCAGATTTAGTTTTCTCATCTTTATTATTGTTGGATAGCATCAGCTGTTCTTAGATCCCTGGGAAATAGCGCACACAGGATTTCACCTATTTCATAGAAACCATTATTCTTTCCATTTTACAAATGGGGAAACTGAGGTTGGGGCTGAACCTAAGGTGCTCCACGTGCTTGGTGATAAGTACTGAATTATGAGCAAGTTACATAAGTTGGACAAAGAAAACACAGAGCCTGCATTCAAACATCCTGAAAAATATTTTAACCTATGCCAAAGAACATCAATACTTCCCATCAGAAGGCTTTATTCCAGAACAATGTTTCTCAACCTGTGGCTTATGACCCTTTGGGGGGGTTGAATGACCTTTTCACAGGGGTCTCCTAAGACCATCTAAAAACAGAAATTTACATTACAGTTCATAACAGTAGCAAAATTACAATTAAGAAGTAACAACGACTCAGGAGGCAGAGGCAGGTGGATCTCTGTGAGCTCAAGACAGGCCTGGTCTACAGAGTGAGTTCCAGGACAGCCTCCAAAGCCACAGAGAAACCCTGTCTCGAAAAACCAAAAAAAAAAAAAAAAAAAAAAAAAAAAGAAGTAGCAATGAAAATAATTTTATGGCTGGGAGTCACCACAACACAAGGAACTGTATTAAAGGGTCACAGTGTTAGGAAGGTTGAGAACTTCTAATTTAGAAGGACTTGTGTGTGTTGGAGTAAGTTTTCCCACCTAGTCTATGTCTTAAAGAAATGAGAAGATCAGATGTACAGTTGTCTAAAAGGTTAGGTGTGGTGATGCATGCCTTTAATCCCAACACTAGGGTGAGTTCAAGGCTGGCCTGGTCTACATAGCCAGTTCTAGGGCTGCTGTGACCCTGTCTCAAAAACAAAATACTCCAAAATAAAAAAGAATCAAAGCTGTAGTATTTGCATATATTCCAGGAATGCCCTCTTACACCCCTCAAGTCAGCTCTCAAGAGTTCTTATGCCTAAGACAAACTACTATGTAAGCAGTTAAGCTGTGCTGTCACGATACACATTTTTTCATGGCTCTTTTTTTGATCCACAACTGCAAAACCAACATGTATGATTGCTGACTATAGTACACAGGGGTGCATAATTCACTGAAAATGCTCTTACCATGCAAACTGTCATTAATAAGAAAACAGAAGACTTACAAGGACAGGGAGATATCAAAATTCTCCAGGGTGCCTTGTGCAAAAGGGAGACAAATATTGATCAGAATTCTGGCTGCTAGCCTTGACCATGAAGGTGTTTGGTGAGATAAGGATAGTACTTAAGTAATATAGGGGACAAAAAAATACACCCTGTGATAAGAGCAGTTTGTACTAATCTTGACTCACCAGACACCTGACAGTGGTGGTGCATACCTTTAGTCCCAGCACTCAGGAGGCAGAGGCAGATGGATCTTAGTTTGAAGCAGCCTGGTTTATGGAGTGAGTTCCAGGATAGCCAGGGCTACACAAAGTAACCCTGTCTCAAAAGGGAAAGAAAATAAAAGAATAATCTCATTTACTAACAAGAACCTATTTGGGTTCATGGTTCATCCACACACTGAGATTTTGTTCTGCTCCTCCAAGCCAGGCCACATACAAACCTGCTATGTTATCTAACCAATCCATCATCAGCCTCGCCTCAGGACCTTGGCACTTGCCATCAGCGTTTCCTGGGACAATTCCCACTGGTCCCAAAGTTCCTTGTAATTCTATTTCCAGTTCATACATCTCTAGTCCACAGAAGACTACTCTGCCGCAAATCCATCCACTCCTCCTTTACTTCTGCTACATAATTGCATTCCCCCACCCCGTAAGAGTATCCTATCATCTCTTTCAACTTCGCCGAAAGTCAAAGGAGCTTTGCCTGATACGCGACTGTCACTCCAGCGTCTGGAGCAAAGCAAATCTACAAGCACCTGCGGAATTCTAGAAACAGCAGCAGTGGGGAGGAAGGCGGGGCCGGACCAGCGGCCAAGCAGGCCCAAGGCGTGAGGGGCTCACCTGCCGGATGGCCGCCAGCGTGTTCTCGGGCGCGTCGTGACTGCCGCCGCGGTGGGCGATGGCGGACACGCGGTCACGGGGCTTGAGCACCTGTAGGACCCGGCGGGACGGCACCGGCTCGAAGCTGAAGAGCCGCAGAAGGATGTAGAGGCTGCCGGTGAGCACGCAGGCGTTGAAGGGGCTGCGCGTCACCACCAGCAGCACCACTAGCACGAAGGAGAAGGGGCCCAGGAGGCCGCCCTGGTCTTCCCACAGCCACATGCCGGCGCCTGCACCGGCACGGACCGGAGCCCCGGACCTGCCGGGCGACGCAGAGACGCCGAGGTACTGGCCACAGCCGGAACCCTCCGCTGGGAGCAGCGCTGCACAATGGCGGCGGCGGACCCATCTCGAGAAAGAGCCCGTCCCCTAGCCAATCATAGTTCCGGGAATCCAGCATTGGGGGCGGAGTCGCTGTCATGGCAACAGAGGCGGGCCCAGGGCCCAGGCTGGGGTTCTAGGGCAGCTTAGGGTTACATGAGGTGAGGTCAGGACTTCAGCCCTGGCCTTCAGACTCGGTAGAGGAGGGAGAGCCTGCCAAGGTTCCTTAGTGACCTTCGAGAAAACTGAAGACTGGGTGACTTTGAAGGAACTGGACGCTTAACCTGTTTATTCAAGTTGTGCTAACTAAACACTAGCTTAGGCGCTAGCGTTTCTGGAGTTCTGCGTCAGAGCCTGGGTCCTGGTATCCATAAAAAGCTAGGCTCGGTGAACCAATAAAATAGTGAAAAGCAGAAACGGGTACATTGGGAAGAGGTCCAGTGATACACACCCACTCCCAAGTCCATTTTCAGGGTTCGGATGTAAGGTTTAGTTTTAAATAGAGGGCAAAAGGTGCGTCTAGTTAAGAAGTTCCGCCAACCCATTAGTTCCAGTCTGTCCTGAAAGGTCGTCTGACAGAACTGTGTGAATGAGTTCCTCGTCAGACTGATACAGGCTCTAAGCCTTTTCCTTCCCTCAAAATGAAACTCCTGGGGAAACTCCAATTTCCTGAGATTCCATGCCTCAAAATGATATCAAGAAGGGAAACGCACAAGTGTCAATTTGGAATACCTTCATTCCTGCAAGGACTACTCCACTAAGACACACAAGGTGTGTGCTCTTAGTGGGATTACCTTCCCCAGGGGGAAGCAGTAGTGAGTATGAAAAAGAGACAAGGGAGCCGGGCATTGGTGGCGCACGCCTTTAATCCCAGCACTCCGGAGGCAGAGGCAGGCGGATCTCTGTGAGTTCGAGACCAGCCTGGACTACCAAGTGAGTTCCAGTGAAAGACCTCGGCATCAAAGTGCCGGGCACTGAGTCGAACCCTCTGCCCAAGAACCGGGGCCAGACCACTGGCTGCAAATGCAAGAGGTGATTTATTGAGTACACAGGCGCCTGTGGATGCTACTGCAACTCGGGTGCAGAGCATACCGGGCTTGTAGGGAGCACAATATTTATAGAGTTTTAATGGTTACATAAGTATCAGCATAGCAACAGGCATTTCATTGGCTCATCTTGGAGGCAGGGGTAGTTCCCACGGACTAAGTTTCCTGGTATTACTTTATGAAAGACCCAGGCATACTTCAGCAATTATTATCCTGGTCCCATGACTACTATGGTGATCATAGACACAACTGGGGGCAAGGGTAGTTGCCAAGGACTAGGTGTCCTGGTATTGTCATATGAAAGTTCCCAGCACGCTTCAGCAATTATTATCCGGGTCCCATGATTGCTATAGTGATCAGACACAATTGGGGGCCAGGGTAGGGGTCTTTCATTCCCCCCTTGTTATTGTACATAGGTAGAATCTTTTACCTATTGTCCAGCCCTCTCTACTTAAAGTTTACTTATGGTTCCATCTGTTTGAGGGCATGGTATTGTTGAGTTAGGACTAAGGCTTGAATTATTGTTTGTGAATGTAGGGCCCAAAGGTTGGGAGGCCCATAAGAGTAGAGACTAGTGTAGCGAACCAGGGGGATTTGTTAAACCAACCCTCATACCAGTATTGTTGGGATTTAAATTTTTTCTGATGAACAGTGAACCTCTCCTTGAGTTTATCCGGAGTTTTTTTTTTTTTTTTTTTTTTTTTTTTTGGTTTTTTCGAGACAGGGTTTCTCTGTATTGTTTTGGAGGCTGTCCTGGAACTCGCTCTGTAGACCAGGCTGGCCTTGAACTCACAGAGATCCGCCTGCCTCTGCCTCCTGAGTGCTGGGATTAAAGGCGTGCGCCACCAACGCCCGGCTTTAATTGGAACTCTTTAGACCCATAGTATTAGTGATCAGGAAGGTCAGGAATCCCATGACCAGGAGAGAAAATCTCATTCTCAGGAACAGACAGGTGGGATAACAGGCTGTACTTATCTGGAGTCCTCTTTGACCTGTGAGAAGTGGATCCAAGCTGTATGACTTTTGATCCTCTGAAGCCTATGTAAATTTTGTTATACAAAAGGACATAAAGGTTATAGGTACATTAGCATTATCAATTGGTACTGAAATCTACATTGTAGAAAAAGCAGATATCTGGGTATCTGTATTTTGTCCTAGCAGAAACTACAGATTTGGGCTAGTAGTATACATTTGTCTTCTGTCCAGGGAGCCAGGTATGAATTGGACAGAGGTATCTTTGGCCTGATGAAAAGCCCTTTAAGTTTATACTTGGATGATAACCAAAATAAACCTAAAAACCTTGAGCTTGTGATTAAACAAGTATTTACATCCTTTGATCCTTATTGAGACATATTAAGGCTTGATTTTTACATAAATAAAATGAGCTACCAAGCTGACTATAGTCTTGTGGATTTGGCTGCCTGATGCTGTCAACCTGACAACCATTAATACTTTCAGAGATCTGAGAAGGATAAATTTTATACAGTCTCCAAATCTATTAAAACGTGTCAGGTACCAGTCCATATACAGCCATACCCAAGTTTCCTCTATTAGCACTGGAGGCACAAGTATCAGGAACAGCATCAATCTTTACCAGGCCTGTAAGGTGAGTTTTCTTTCTCTCTGTGGAAGAGGGACATGGAAAAGACTGACCTTGTTTTGTCTTGGCAAAAGGGGTGCAGTCAATTTTCCAGTGTCCAGCAGCTTTGTCCACATTCTGGGCCAGGTCCTGGCAGCAGCAGGTGTCACCTTTGAGCATCTTGCTCACTGGTCAGAGTTAACACAATCCAGGTGTAGGGACCCGGGTGCCTCGTAATCTTCTTTGGAGACTTTGGGTCACTGTTAGGATCTGGCAGTCTGTCTGATATTATAAACTTTTAAATTAACATTTTAAATGCCATGTTCTTCAGGTCTCTGAAGTATTAGAGGTTTGTCTGCCTTAAGCTTGACTGTTGAAAGTATAAACTTTATTAACCTTTATAAAACTAGAACTTTATACTGTCAGGTTTAGCTTTAAACATTTTAACAGTATAAATATCTTATAACCTTATAAATTGAAAACATTTTTAAAACTGTTCTGAAATCCCTTAATGTTTTTTATTGAAAATTAAAATATATTTTAGGCCTTTAAAACCATTATTATCTGGGTGACTGTCTCCTGCTTATCTTCTGTCCTCTCTCTGTCTCTGCGTCTCTTTACCTGTTTCCTCTCCCCGCTCTCTTCCCTTTCTAATAAAACTTCTCACTTACGCTGTGTCTGCCTAGCATGTTTGTCCCTCTACCTCGGTCACCCTTGCCTGCCATGGAATCCTCCAAGTTCCCCCGTGAGATTTACCCTAACATTAACCTCTTGTAGGAGACAGATCTGAGCGATCATGGCCCAGGAATGTGTATTTGGGTCTCCCCAAAACACAATGTTCCAATGTGGAAACAGCTTCATGCTTTTGTTTTGTTTTGTTTTTGAGACAGGATCACTCTATGAGGCTTGGCTAGCCTGGGACTTTTTTTTTTTTTTTTTTTGGTTTTTCGACACAGGGTTTCTCTGTGGCTTTGGAGGCTGTCCTGGAACTCGCTTGGTAGTCCAGGCTGGTCTCGAACTTACAGAGATCCGTCTGCCTCTGCCTCCCGAGTGCTGGGATTAAAGGCGTGCGCCACCAACGCCCGGCTTAGCCTGGGACTTTTTATGTAGACCAAGCTGCTATCAAACTCAGAGATCTGCCTGTCTCTTTCTACAGAGTTTTGGGATTAAAGGTATGTGCCACTAAGCCTTGAAAAATTTTATAGAACAAAGAAATGGAGGCATTTTTGTGCAGGGCATGGTAGCACAAGCCTTAAATTCTAGCAGAGGCAAATTTATCTTTTGTTCATAGCCAGTTAGGGTTACCCAGTGAGACCCTTTTCAAAACAAACAAACAAACAACAACAAAGGCATTTAAAAATACTTCAGTGGAGCCAGACATTGGTGGCACACACCTTTAATCCCAGCACTCAGGAGGCAGAGGCAGGCGGATCTCTGTGAGTTCAAGGCCAGCCTGGTCTACAGAGCGAGTTCCAGGACAGCCTCCAAAACAATACAGAGAAACCCTGTCTCTAAAAACCAAAAACTAAAACCAAAACCAAAAAACCAAAACCAAAACAAAACAAAAAAAACTTCAGTGGAAACATTGATTGATCAGTTAGAGCAGAGGAATCTTTTTTTTTTTTTTTGGTTTTTTGAGACAGGGTTTCTCTGTGGCTTTGGAGGCTGTCCTGGAACTCACTTGGTAGTCCAGGCTGGTCTCGAACTCACAGAGATCTGCCTAGAGCAGAGGAATCTTATCTGTAAGCCTCAGGTGTTATCTGTTAGCATTCTTAGATAGAGTTTTGTTAAGTTAATTTAAAGGGTTTTTTGTTTGTTTTTTGAAACGGGGGGGGGGGGCAGCCTGCTCTACGTTGTCAGTTCCAGGACTGCCAAGGCTGCACAAAGAAGCCCTGTCTTGAAAAAGCAAAAATAAATCTCCAAAGATGATGATGTGTGTGTATACAGGTGTGTGCACCTGCAAGAGGGGGTCACAGGACAGCACTGGGGGTTGGTCTTCAGACACCATCCATCTTTTGTTGACAATAGAGTCTCTCACTAGGCTGACTGGCCAGTGAGTCCCTGACTGCCTCTTCAGCACTAAGATTACTACTGTGTGCACTGAAGTCCAGCTTCTTTTTTTGTTGTTTTTGTTTTTTACTAGACAGGGTTTCTCTGTATTGTTTTGGAGGCTGTCGGTCCAGCCCAGCCTGGAACTCACAGAGATCTGCCTGCCTCTGCCTCCCGAGTGCTGGGATTAAAGGTGTGTGCCACCACTGCCCGGCCTGAAGTCCAGCTTCTTAAAGTGTATTCTGCCAATCAAGTCCATTATTATCTCCCAGGCCCAATCTATATTATACAAGAAAAAAACTGTTTTTTTTTAAAAAGATGTATTTATTACATATGCAGTGTGTTCTGCCTACTTTCCAGAAGAGGGCACTAGATTGAATTGTAGATGGTTGTGAGCCACCATGCCGTTGCTGGAAATTGAACTCAGAACCTCTGGAAGAGCAGCCAGTGCTCTTAACCTCTGAGCCATTTCTCCAGCCCAAGAAAAAACTTCTTGAGATGGAAGAAGAGATTTCTTTTTAAAGGCAGTGGGAAAGACAGCCATGGGTGCTGGCAACCGAACTTTTTTTTTTTATTGTGAGCCTAGCCTTTAACAGCTGAGCCATCTCTCCAGCCCAAGAAGAGATTTCTGTAAAAGAGATTTCATTCTCATCTTGGAATGGCAGCTCCTGCCCATAATCCCATCACACAGGAGGCAGAAACAAGAGGATCACAAGGGTTCCAGGTCTGTGCTTAAAAAATTCATTGTCAGAATGGCACATGACTTTAATCTGGTACTTGGGAGGCAGAGGCAGGTGGATCTTTTTGAGTTCAAGGCCAGAGAGTTCCAGGACAGGTTCCAAAGCTAACGAGAAACCCTATCTCAAACAATATGAAGCACATTGCCCTCAAGATTAATGGGAAATTTCTGGACCTTAGAATCCATTTTAGGGTTCATTTTCTGCTGTGGGGCCTTCTTGTCTCTGTCATCATTGCTCCTCATGCCCTTTTCTTCACACCATCCCTTCTTCTAGAGGAGCTGCCTCTTTTCAATGCTTTTGCCCAAGAGCTCATTCTCTCTGCCTCCCATGTTTATTTCTCTGACATGGGGACAGACGTTCCCTCGTGTCCTCTATCATTTCCACTCTGCTGCCTCCGGTTCTTATTTGTCCTGCTCCCCCTCCACATGAGTGTAGGTGTGTATACAATTATGTAGGAAGAACAGAGGCGGACATTTGGCATCTTTCTCAGTCGATTTCTAATCTACCTTTGAGGCAGGGTCTTTCATTGAAATTGGAGCTACAATGGTTGACCAACAAGCTCCATTGAGCTCCTGTTCCCATATGCCCAGAGCTGAGAAGCACAGTTTCCAGCCAGGGCCCACAGTTGTTTTTTAGAGTGCTCAGTGTCTGAACTCAGGGTCTCATGCTTATGTTGAAAGACCCCTACCCAGGACCCCCTAGGAAAAGAAAAGCAAGGCCAGGCCGTTGCCTAATGAAAAAACCCAGACCAGGTGCCTCGCCCAGCTGGAAGGATGTCAAGCAGGATCTGTGGTCACCAGAGCAGTCATGGGACCCGGATAATAATTGCTGAAGCGTGCCGGGGTCTTTCATGAGGTAATACCAGGAAACTTAGTCCGTGGGAACTACGCCTGCCCCCAAGACGAGCCAATGAAATGCCTGTTACTATGCTGATACTTATGTAACCATTAAAATTCTATAAATATTGTACTCCCTACAAGCCCGGTATGCTCTGCCTGTGTACTCAATAAATCACCTCTTGCATTTGCATCCAGTGGTCTGGCCCCGATTCTTGGGCAAGAGGGTTTGGTTCAGTGCCCGTCACTTTGATGCCAATGTCTTTCAATGTGTGGCAAACATTTCACTGACTGAGTCGCCTCTCCAAGTCACTCTTTCCTCCTGTAAAAGATTTTCATACCACATGGTATAATAAGGGTTGTCTCATTTATGCCTCACAACCACCCTTGGTAGGCTCTTCAAAACTCTCACTATACATTTATAAAAGAAAGCACTGGAAGGAAGATAAAGCCCAGTTACAGTAAAAAAAACATTGGCAATAAGTTAGTTAAGTAGAAACTGTAAACATTTTGGATGGATTGGATGGGACAGGTATTCTGACACTCCGGAGTCACAGAATACTGAGTGTTACACAGCTCATATGGAAAGGTATCCTGGAGCTTGGAAGCCAAGGACTACTACAGGTTGCAGTAAGCTTAGCAGCTTACAGTCCTGCCTCAGGGAAAGGCTTCACCAGTTTATCAGCTCCGCTCCAGCAGGAGAGGGTCTCCCAGCCGGGGGGAAGGGGGGATCTCCCAGCTGGGGATGTTTGCCCAGTGTAGCAGTTTTGCTCTGCAGGAGAAGGTCTCCAGTGAGAAGTTGCTACAGTTCAGCTCTGCTCCTGGAGAGCAGAGCCAAAAGAAGGTTTCCCCAGCAGAAGTGTTACAGCCCAGCTCGCTCTGTTCTGCCCAGGGTCGCCTCTGTTTCGCCACAAAAGAAGATCTTCACCCAAAGCTGGTCAGACATGTTTATTAGAAGGAAGCAGCTGGACCAGCCAAGCTGAACATACACAGGCTGTATATAGGAATTCTTGGGGTCAGGGTAAGTTTTTCCAGGGTAGGGATTGGTCAGATTTCAATACTGAGCTCACATTGGCTAGATATCCTGCTCGAGGATTGGTTAGTTTTCTGCACAGGGTTAGGGTCAGATTTGGCTCTGGTTTCAGGGCCAAAGTGTGTTTCTTTCTCTGGTTCTTTTAAGCCTTTTGACTCTAATTTTAATGCCAGGGTGTATTTCTTTCACTGACTCTGATTCCATGGACAAAGTGTGTTTCTTTGGCTCTGCTCAGGGTGTGTGTCTTTGGCTGGTCCCTTTTCCCTACAGGAACTAACAAAAAATATTTGTGGACTTTTTTTCTGCCAATTTGAGCCTGTTACTTTTCCTCTGAACAGTTCCCTGCACTGATCTGCAAATGAGCACAAACATATTAAGCCTTTGAGTTGTCATCTAGGATTCAGCAACATTTTTCATTTATAGCTAAAATGTTTTGGTGAATGCGGTACATTTTCCATCGACCAAACAGGAGGAGGCTTTCTCTATACTGATAATCAAAAAGTATCCGACAACAACGAACACTTCTGGGGCTCTAGGTCCTGAGAATTCCTGTAGTAGTTTATAAGTCAAAGTCCTTAGTTTGCAGTGAAGACTACTTTTCCCAGTGTGCATCTCGCTTGCCGCAAGGACCGTGTCAGCAATTGCTAACGCGCAATGCATCATGGGGATTGTAGTCCATGGAGGCCCAACCGCTTCAACTGCCCGCCAAACAGCTACCGGAAGTACCGGCCCTGAGGGGTGGAGTTGAGCAAGTGGCGGTGGCGGCGGTTGCCAGGATCCCGCGTTGCCGCCTGAGGGACCCGTAATATGGCGGGGAGAAGGAGGAGGAGAAGGCGGCGGACCCAGATGCGCTCTGCCTGAACCGACGGAGGCCTTTGCTTCTGAGGGAGGTCGGTCCACTGGCAGAGAAGCTGACCAGGCGGTGGGTGTCAGGTGAGTGAGAGAGGACCGGTTCGTCTCTCCACCGGTCCAGGCTGAGCTGAGATCGGGGCAGGCGGCATTGGTGTCTCGCGGAGCAGAGGGCGGGCGTTCTGGCCGGGTTTGGCTTCCCTTGGCCACGAGCCCACGCAGACACCTAGGATGGTGAGGCTGGAGATGAGGACCGGGGAATTCGAGGGGATGCTTGGATGTTGGCTCCGCCTCCGCCCAGTGAAGCATCCCTCATTGAGGAATAGGCATAGGACATGGGGTTTCAGTTTGGCGCAGGAGAGGCTTGGGCTTTTCTCTTGGTGCGGGCGATGGAGGTGTCCCCCAGGGTGTGCACTGGCCATTTTTGAACGTTGGTTACCACAACCAAAGGCTCTTAGAGTACTGTTTACTCCGCGTTTGCCACTGTGGGGCATCAGCACGAGGATAGTGAAGCTCGTTCTCCCCAGCACCCCTGCTGCTGCTGCTAGGTGGTTCCCACCCTTTGCTTCTTCCTACCCTTCTCATTCGGATTCCAGCCTTCTCATCCCCTCTCTCCCCGATCTAGGCGTATGACAGCCAGCTAGAGAGGATTTAGCCGAGGAAGCCCTTATCCCCTTTTTCATGTTTTCAAGTCACATTTTAATCTTAGCAAAAACCAAACATTGCCTTTCTTCAGGAGTTCACACGCAGGTAATAAGAAATCACCGTTATCCCCTCATTCAAAAAGTAGATCCCACGTCTTGATGTTTTCTACATGTCCTACATACAGTACTGCTGATTGCTGCCTGTGCCTTAGCTCATTGGCTTCTCATAAAATCTCTTTGAGACAGATCCCTACTTTTTACATAGGAAGCTGGGCTGCAGGGATGATGTTAGCTTACCACAAATGTAGCTAGCATGTGCCTAAATAAAAGATCTTTCCCCCTTTACTGACTCTATGAGAAATTTATGTATTTGTGGAAACTTAGTGGTAAGCAGCCAGCTCCGAAGCTGTGTTGTCTTTGCATTTCCCTTCAGTGACATTTCTGGCAGGGTGTTATGAATGAGCAGATAGGAGTTATGATTCTACAGGGTTTTCCAAGAGGCTCATTGGACTAAGGTCGGTTGCACTCAGGTATAAATGGAGTAGACAAGGCATGTCTGGACCTGTGGAGGCTGGTATGAATGTAAGTGGACCATGGACCAGTAATGCCTGATAGTAAAGTATGGGGCAGGAGATTTATGGTTGGGATCACCTTGTCATCAAGACACCCTTAAAATAAAACCTTGCTTGCAAGTGGTAACTGTGGTGTGAGACATGTAGTGCCCTCTTGCTAATTATGGAATCTGGACTCACTCTGACTTTTTTGTTTTATTTTGTTTTGGTTTGGATTTTTGAGACAGGGTTTCTTTGTGTTACAGCCTTGGCTGTCCTGGAACTCACAGAGATCCACCTGCCTCTGCCTGGGATTAAAGGCATGAGCCACCACTGCCTGGCTGTACTCACTCTTTTTAATGGCTACTTTTGCAATTTAGAGGTACATAGTTCTCTGGGAATACAGTTGTTCTCAAAGCTGCCATTCTCGAAATTCACTTCATTCTGCTGGTCTTACTTTACAGTGTTGTTTGATCTATTTGCCCTAATTAATTTAGTCAATAATTGTATTAAGTGCCTACTGTGTGCTGACACCATTCTGTGTCATGGGGATTCAGTGAGCAGGACTCAGAAGGCACTTGTTCTTTTGGAGCTTACATTTTGGTGGCAGAAGACACACAAAACTCAAGGAAATAAGCAATATCATTTCACATAGTGGTAAGTTCTATAGAAACTGGGGAACATCAGGGTAATATAACAGTGACTGAGGCAGGGGAATTAGGATTGGATGATTGGAAAAAGCCTCTTAGAAGAGGGGACGTCTAAGCTGAAACTGATGGGTAAGAAAGGTCCAGTCATGTACCAATCTTTATGTTAGCACTGGAGCTGGAATGTTTAATTCATTGTTGTATTGTAAGTTACTCTGTTTCAGTACATTTGCAATGTATAGGGTATGCATAGACCACTCAAGGGATGTGAATAACTTTCTGTAACAAGTTATCTATGATATAAGATAAATAAAGCTAACAAAGGAAGTTTATGCCCTTAATTTTAATTTTCCCAGACTTTTACACTTGATTTCTTGTTTCTTGTGCATATGCACAGAAATTATATCACATTTTTTCCTCTAATGATGAAAAATAAAGGATGTGTTGTTAAAAAATAATTTAGCAGAAATAGATTTATTGAGATTTGTCTTATGTCACAGCTATTACACATTTTGGCTAAGATATTGAGTTATGAGTTGTTAAAACAATTGTACCATAAAGTGTTTTGTTGTTTTTTAGTTCTTTGAAATTAATCTTGCTTTGCATAAATGGAACAGTTATAAGCAACAGACTGGAGAGAAGTTCTGTTGCTTGGGATTGCAATAGCTCCTGTTTTTCATGACCTTCTCAGAACTCTAAGTGCTTTGTCTTCATTTCTAACTGCACTCCTGTTTTCCCCCACTCTTTAGTATGAGATGTTGTTTTCTTTTGGGGGGGGCGTGTGTGTTGAGACAGGGTTTCTCTTTGGCTTAGGAGGCTAAGTCTTGGAACTAACTCTTGTAGACCGGGCTGGTCTCAGATACGCCTGCCTTTGCCTCCCCAGTGTTGGGATTAAAGGCGTGCTCCACCACTGCCCGGCAAGTTTATATGTTGTATAACTTAAGTCTTCAGAGGCCCAGCAGGGCACCATGTTCTTTCTAATTTCATGTCTGCATGACCCGCATCATGAACTGAATTTCCCTGCTCAGTCTTTGTCTGTTAAGTAGTTACTTGCCTTAAAATGAACATTTAACTGGTATTATTGCACTGGGCATTCTCTTTCTACAGTTTACTGGGTCCCCAGCTTGTTATGATCATGACAATGTTCCTTTGTTATTTTCCCTTGCCTTACAGGAGCCAGGGCTGTATGATGTTATACAGAACAGGCAGTCAATAAATACTGAAATAGGCACATGCTAGCTAATCCTTCTGGTTACCTGGGATTTTCATAACGTCAAAGTTTTCTAGAAATTGTAAAATTACTGGGCTGATGGTTTTAAGTTGCTTGGTGATCTTTCAGGTTTTCAACTATAAAATAAAATTAATTCTAGAGTCAATAGATTTTCTGTTTTCTACCCCTGCCTGAGTTGGTTGGTGTCCATGGCATCAAAATATGAAACCTTAAGATACACAAACAAAAACCAGGAAGGCTAGTTCTAGGACTTACTTGTGAATTTTAGGAGTGTTTAACTACTCCATTCCTTCTAGGTCATAAGTAATATGTGCCTGTCAGCACACTAGTAATAGCAGTTTTCTTTTGCCTAGCGTGACAGTGGGAAGATGGAGGAGTATGAGAAGTTCTGTGAGAAAGCACTCACACGAGTTCAGGAAGCATCGCTGTCTGCAGAGAGCTTCCTGCCTGCCCAGGCACAAAGTGTCTCACTCATCCGCTTCCACGGGGTGGCTGTGCTTTCTCCACTGGTAAACTTACGAATTATTTGTTTGTTAAAGATATATTCCATTCTTAAATATGTTTGCACATGGGTGCAGGTGCCTGAGAAGACCTGAAGAGCATATCAGGTCTCCTGGAGCTGGAGTGATAGACTACATAGATGCTTTGAACTAAACTTTGGTCCTCTGGAAAGCAGAATGCTCCTAACCAGAGTCATCTCTCCAGATCCCCTATTTGCTTTAAAATGACTTTTAAAATCTAGTGAATGATTACTGAAAAATACGTGGATGGGAGGTGGGCAGGGCCCTTTTAGACGGGAACATAGTGAATATGCACAGGTGGTGCTCTTAGTGGCTGCAGCTGAGGACATATCCTGTCAAAACCCCAAGGAGAGGCCAGTACAGATGCCTGAATACTAACAAGTTTGTTTATTTTGGCAAGCAGTTTGGCTGTGTTTATCAAAATTTAAAAGTGTCTGTAACTTTTGACTCAGCAATTCTATTCAAGAAGACTATCTTATAGATGTATTCAAAGAAATATGTGTAAGTTATAACAACATCATTTAAAAAAGCAAAAGACTGATTGCCAACCTAAATATCGATTAATAATGGAGTAGTTTAGCCATGTCCATTATATACATTTCGTGTACTCATTAAAGTGAATAAGGTAGATCTAAAGTACAACCATGGAAGGCGTCCTGCGCTGCTGCAGATGGCATGCTTGGAGACGCAGCTGGGGTAGTGGAACCTGGCCTGGGTTTGAATCAGTTTTTTCATTCTCCTGCTGGCCAGAACTTGTGGTCCATTCCACTAACTGTTAAATGGGAATACAGATAGTGAGTGCTGACCTCATGATGCTTTTTGGGAATTAAATGAATGCATGCAAAATGCTTAGGCTAGTTCCTGGATCATAGGTGGCATCCAGTATATGTTAACCATTTGCAATTTTAAAAAAGTATGGTATATTCCTTCTCTGCCAAGGGGTAAGAGAATAGAGGTTAGTAGAGAAGTTATATCTATCATCATAGACACTCTGATGTTATTTTTTCAATGTGTGACCATGCTTTCAATGTGAAAGTTAAACTAGTAATAAAAATGTATTTTTTTTGTATAAGCATGTAAAGATCAGTATTTTCTGCCAGTGTTTTGCAGTGAAAGTAGTAAACCTAGAAAGGCTAGAAGGTAATATAGTGACTACCCATCCTCTACTCCTTAATACCCGCCACCTACTACTGTCCATCTTAAGATGAAACCTTTGGACGTTCTAAAGGAAGTAGAGAGGTGACATGTGCCCTGACAGGAAGGGTAAAAGCTGAAGAACCCCAAGCCAGAGATCAGAAGTCAGAAACTGTCAGACAAGAAGGTCAGCAGCAGCTCCAAGGGAAATTTTTGTCTGTCATTTAAAGTATTTGAGAAGTAAGCAACCTTATTCCTGTGAGCTTGATTTTCAGTTGGCAATAAGCTACCTCCAGTGATATGCACTGACCATACTTGACAGAGCTCCTGGATGTGGGTTACATCTGTGTGACACTCATGTGATGTCCTCACACCCCAGGCACTGGTTGGATGGTTTGCATAGGGTTGTGGTTGTTCTGATTTGAAACTTGCCTATTTGATGCTTTTACCATTGAATTGCATGTTTATGATGCCCTGCAGCTTACCATTGAGAAGAGAAAGGAAATTCAGCAGGAAAAGCAGAAAGCGCTTGATGTACAAACAAGGAAGCAGGCCAATAGGAAGAAAGCTTTACTGACTCGTGTCCAGGAGATTCTTGAAAATGTCCAGGTGTGTGAGTAAACTCTTTTAGATTGAAATGAAGACATAATGAAGTAAACATTGATAACAGCTTTTCAGAAAAGCTTACTAAATGTTAAGTATGCCTTATTGTTACATTACGTTCGAGTATAATTTGTTGGAGAGAATCCATTTGTTTGTTAGTACTGCCCAGTACTTGAATCGGAGAGGGTCCTTAGACAGTGGTACTATACACTGGGTACAATTGCTTATTGTCTGTCTTGTGACTACAAACATTGAATTCTCAGTGTCAGAGATGATAGAATTGCCCATTGTAGTTAACCCCTGAAGTAACCAGACAATTTAGTAAAGACCTTTTAGTAAGGACCTTCTTATTCTCTGCCAAAGTAAATAATTGCCTTCAAATTATTTGGGGTGTATGTGTATGTGTACATGTGTGAAACTTTTGCTTTTAGATATGGTAAACAAATAGGCTGGCCTATATTTTATATATATATATATATCTCCAGACCCAAACTGAAATCATTTAAACAACAATATCTACACCTTTTATAATTATTTTTATTTAGATTCATTCAGATTTATGTAAACAATTTGTTTAAGGTTTGGGTCATTTCATACTAAAAAGAAAAACCAATGATTTAAATGGAACAAGTAAATCTGCCATACATAACAGTTTTGCTTTTTCGTAGTTTTCAGGGTTTGTAGTCTGCCTCTGTGACTCCTGCTGGATGACTGTGGTAGTAAGCCTTAGGTTGTTTCCACTAATTGCTATGTTTCCCCATGGGGTTTTATGTAGTGTGGGTAGTAGATTTTAATTTGCAGATTGTAACTACTGTCTATATTTGTTAATGTACAGTAGTTTATTGACTTACTGGATGTTTCCTGTTATTACAACCAAAATGGCAGAATGTTCTGGATCTAGTCCATGGAGAGGATCACATTGCTATTAACAAGTTATGCTAATGAAATTACTCTTGAGTCCCAAAACTTTCTGTTTAGAAAAGCGTACACAATGCCAACTGTAATGGATTTCTGCATAGACAGGGATTTCATGGAATACAGATAGGTTGAGAGGGTCTCTTCTTTGGGGGGAGGGAAGGGTCTCTTTTATCTATGAAACCTATGATTTAGTTATAGATTAATTTTTAAAATTTAGTTTGTCTAACCTAAGGCCCATTTTACTGGTATATAAAAAACATAGCTATTGAGTATCAAAGGTATGAACTGTGTAAGATTTTATATAGTAGAATAATCTGTTTTGCTTAAACCTGGGACTATGTCCATGGATTCCAGGCATATGCACCCCTTTTGGTTTATTTTTGTCCTGAGGTTATCACCAAGTATACTTGTATTGTTTACTGCACAGTACCTGGAGACCATCATGTGTCCTGGGACTTATAAGGTGAAACACAAGTGCCATAGTCTAGCAAAAACAAAACAAAACAAAAGCCCATAGAAAGTAGACGTTCCAGACTTTTAGTATTTAGAATGTAACGAGCTCTAATTTATTTTTTCTGGTTGCTCTCTGAGGTATACAGTTATTTTCATCCTAATGTGTCAGCTGTTGGCCTACTTGTTTGAAAACATACAGCTTGCTGACTTCACTTACTGTCCATTGATCTAATTAAAGTTGGCTTTGTAAGCTGAGTTCTCAGTGGAAATTTTCTAATTTCTCAGTAGCATAAACTACATGGATAAGCTATTATTTACAGCAGAAATACCTCATTTTATGGGGAGTTTTTTTTTTTGGTTTGTTTTTTAAATCAAACTTTTTTTCCCAGCTAGTACACACAGAAATCTCACAGAGAGAAGCACCGTCTGTAATGTAGAGGTGGGGTGGTGGTTTCAGAGAGCCAAAGCTCCTAAAATATTTTTTGCTTTGTTTTTGAGCAGGAGGGTCTTACTCTGTAGCCTTGACTGGCCTTGAATTTATAGAAGGTCAGCCTCTGTCTCATGAGAGCTGGGCTACATCTGCCTAAACTTTTTTTTAAGTCTTATTTTTATATTGTGCTTGCAGGTATATCATGTGTGTATTTGATGCCCATGTAAGTCTGAAGAGGGCATTGGATCTCCTGGAACTAGAGTTACAAATAGTGAGCTGCCTTGTGGGTGCTGGGAGCTGAACTTGGTGCTCGTACAAGAGCAAGTTTCTAAACTGATGAGTCATCTCTGTAGCCCCTTATTGGGAGTTTTTATTAGGAGATTATTGAATAAGCATATGGGACGCAGGAGTCTTGTTGTTATTATTTATTTTATTTTATTTTTTTGTTTTTTTCGAGACAGGGTTTCTCTGTGGCCTTGGAGGCTGTCCTGGAACTCGCTCTGTAGACCAGGCTGGCCTCGAACTCACAGAGATCCGCCTGCCTCTGCCTCCCGAGTGCTGGGATTAAAGGCGTGCGCCACCAACGCCCGGCTTTGTTGTTATTATTTTTGCTTAATCAGTGTCCTAGCCAAGGAAGTTTTTGTTGTTTATGAGAAGTAACTATGTAAAACATTTGCTTACTTAGTATTTATTGCATATGTTATTATTATTATTATTAGGTGACAACTTGTCTTAGAAATCGTTTATGGTGGTAGTAACCCACAATTAGAAGGAAATTAAATACATTGCTCCAATCCCAAGATTAAAATGAAAATGGATAAATTGTGTGCATGGGTGTGCAGACATACTTGTTTTAGAAGAGATAATTTTCTTTCTGCCTTTAAATAAATAGGCTAGGATAACCAATAAATTTATTTTGTAGATCGCCATGTAATTAAGGATATAGAAACTGATCTTGGGGTATATTTTATTTTTCTTTTGTCTTTTTGAAACAGTTTCATTCTGTAGTCCAGGGTGGTCTTGAACTTAAAGCAATTCTCCTGTCTTGGTCTCCTGAGTGCTGAGATGACAGACAGGAAATATCCTTTGTGTTCTCAAATATCAGAACTCTAAATCTTTCTTTCTGTTTTATTTTAGAAAACAATGAAATCAAAGGCTTTTTGAGGTAGGGCACAACTTTAATCCCAACACTTGGGAGACACAGGCAGGAGGATCTTTTTTTTTTTTTTTTTTTTTTTGGTTTTTTTTTCAAGACAGGGTTTCTCTGTGGCTTTGGAGGCTGTCCTGGAACTCCCTTGGTAGTCCAGGCTGGTCTCGAACTCACAGAGATCCACCTGCCTCTGCCTCCCGAGTGCTGGGATTAAAGGCGTGCGCCACCAACGCCCGGCCAGGCAGGAGGATCTTTAAGTTCAAGGTTAGTCTGATCTAGAGACCCCTGTCTAAAAACAAAACAAACAACTACAACAAGACCCCAAGCAAAGGCTTTTTAATATATATATGAAATAGAGAAATATTAATTTTTGTTTTGTTTTGTTTTTTGAGACAGGGTTTCTCTGTATTGTTTTGGAGGTTGTCCTGGAACTCGCTCTGTAGACCAGGCTGGCCTCGAACTCACAGAGATCCACCTGCCTCTGCCTCCCGAATGCTGAGATTAAAGGCGTGTGCCACCAATGCCCGGCGAGAAATACTAATTTTTAAACATCTCTTTTCAGGTTAGAAAAGCACCGAATGCCAGTGATTTTGATCAGTGGGCGACAGAAACTGTTTCCTGTAGTCCAGAATTTAGAGACTTGAATGCTCCTGCTACTGTTCCAAACAGCTTGCCAAGCCCCACTGAGGACTGCACTCCAGTAAAGCTTGAGAAGATAACTGGACTTTTGCCATTGGGGAATAAGGACCGACATAGCCCTAATGAGCTGAGCCTGTCCAGAGACTCCAAAGGGTCTGGTTCTCCTAAGCGGGGTGCAAGTCCAGACAGCAGGCAGACAGTAAATGGAGCTGCTCTGAGGCTGTCTACAGGGAGCTCACAGGAGACTCACATTTCTGACAGTCCCCTCTTAGCAAAGGAAAAACAGGACCCATCATGTTTGGCTGACATCACTCCAGATCCCTACATAATGAGCCTTCAGAATCTAATGAAGAAGTCAAAGGAATACATGGAAAGAGAACAGGCTAGACGAAGTCTGAGAAGTAGTGCAAAGAGAAGTGTTAGTGAAAGTCATTCAGACAAAGAAAACGATGCTGCTAAGGCAAGTGACTGTGTGAAGGAGAAGGCCCCACCCATGCCTACAGGCAGGCACTGTGGCTCCACCATCCCTGACAAACCAAGCCTTAATAAGTCAAATGTTCTCCTCCAAGGTGCTTCTCAAGCAAGCAACATGGGCACTTCAGTTTTAGCTAGCTTTTCCAAAGTGGATCTACCTGTAGGAACTGACTCTCCCGCTGTTCCAGATGTCGAGTCAGCTTTTAAAGTTTTCCCTACCTTTATTACTGAAAATAAAGGTATCAAAACTCTTACTGGTCCATATGCCAAATTACCTAGTCCAGAGCCAAGTGTGAGTCCTCCAATGCACCGAAGGCGGTCCAGGCCATCATCAGCATGTCAGATCCTTATAAATAACCCAGTAAATGCCTGTGAGTTGAGCCCAAAGGGAAAAGAAGAGGCAGTGGATAGAGTTGCTCCAGCTGCTGCTGAAGAAACAACAAATGAATCTGAAATTGTGCCAAAGTCACCAACTGATTTAACAGGAGTTTGTTCAAGCAAGGTTTCTGCCAGCAAAATCCTATTGGGTACCACAAGAGATACGGTTGTAGGTAAGCCAAGTCAGGTATATCAGGCATTAGGAAATCAATTAGACAATAAAGTCACTGTTGAGCATGCTGCTATGGAAGGTCCCATCATAGGTGATGAGAGGGAAATCCAGAAAGTTGACAATACTTGTATGGCTGTGCCCAAGTTGCATGAACTACACACCACTAGTCAGTGTGTAGCAAGTCAAGCCGTGGAAGATGTGTGTGGACTCAAGTCAGCCAGTATGTTAGCAAAAAACTCCTGCAATTTACAAATGGAACTAAATAAATCGTATGATGTAAAAAACCCATCTCCCTTACTTATGCAAAACCAGAATTCCAGACAGCAGATGGACACACCTCCAGTGCCCTGTGGAAATGAACAGTTTTTGAATAACAGTTTTGAAAAAGTTAAGCGGAGACTTGATTTAGATATTGATAGTTTGCAAAAAGAAAATTGTCCTTACATTGTAACAGCTGGAGTAGCTGAGCAGGAGAGGGACCATCTGCCAGAAAGAAGATACCCTAAAGGATCTGTCTGCATGAACAGGAATAAGATGCTAGAAACTAGCCCTAAAGGTAAAGAAATTTACAAGTGTTTGCTGCCTCTCAAGGTAAAATTTGTTGTTGTTTGGTTGGCTTTTTTCAAGACAGGATTTCTCTGTGTATCCCTGACTGACCTGCAACTTGCTTTGTAGACCAGGCTGGCCTTAAACTGAGAGATCTATCTGTCTGCTTCTGCCTCCCAAGTCCTGGGATCAAAGACATGTATCACCACCACCTGGCAAGGACCACGTTGCTCTTAAGATTTGGGGGGTGTGTATATGTGTGTGTGTGTGTGTGTGTGTGTGTGTGTGAGTGCACGCGCGCGTGCACAGGTGCCTGAAGGGATTAAAGGGCATCCAATTCCCTGGAACAGGTGGTTGTAGGCCATTTGATGTGAGTACTGAGAACCAAATCTGGGTCCTTTGGAGAAGCAGTGGGTGTTCTTCAGCACCGAGGACCGCATCTTAAAGCTAGGCAGACCTTGGAGACTCTTGGCTGCAGTGGTGAGAGCTGTGAATGAGTGGGAAGGTGAGGAGGTACCATCCTGTGTTTATTGAGTAGCATGAGAGACAGGGAGAAGCCAGTGAGAATGGTTTGCAATGGTGAACTGGCCTTACATTATGTGAGGGCCAGGGATACGTTCTGCTAAGAAGTGTAGTTCAGATTGATGGCAGAAAATATGAGCTGCTAGATTATGCTCGTCAGTTTTCTCTATGTAAGGATACATGTTTCTTTTCAGAAGGCCAGGAGGTACTAAAAATGAAGATGTTAGCTTTTGAAGAAATGCGGAAGAGACTGGAGGAGCAGCATGCCCAGCAGCTGTCACTCCTCATAGCGGAGCAGGAGAGGGAGCAGGAGCGACTACAGAGGGTGAGGCATTGAGATGTGGGGATGGACTAACCACCAAGAGTTAGCTGAAGCACCTGGAGACTGCTTCCTGCTCTGCATATCTTATTCCAAGGTGGTCATTGATCTTGATGTGTGGATACTATTTTATTGTCAGAATACAAGTTCAAGCAGGTCTTTACCTAAAAACAACTGAGTAATTTGTGAAAGGGTACCTTATTGAATCCTTAATTCTGGAATTCCTAGTATTTTTAAAGGTTTTTAAATAGATGCTGAATATATATTTTTCAAGAACAATATCATAAAAATACTTGTTTTTGTGATTATTATAGTCATACCTCATTTTAAATTCAACTTTAAAGCCTAACATTTTAAAAAAGTGAAATCAGCTGAACAAGTTGTAATTTTGAGGGTGGAAGACTTGAGATAAATAAGAATGTACTCTTCATTACACATACTTTTGGGATAAGCCTAAGTGACATAATTTAGGTAGCATTAAAGGATCTAGCATGTTGTGATGTGTGATCAATCTGTAGGAAATAGAAGAGCAGGAGAAGATGCTGACAGAGAAGGCGGTTACGGCGGATGTCTCTGACTTGAACAGTATGTTGGAGCTGGAGTGGAGAAAAAGAAGTGGTTCTGCTCTGCTAGAAACAGTGTTGTCCCAAGTGGACTTGCTCCAGGCTTCAGACAACTCTGGTAGATTTTAAACGTTGTTTTCCACTTGAAGTTATTGCGTAGTAAGCTATTCTTATTATACCTTCCTTCCAGTAGTTTAATGCCCATCCTACCCCTGTTTGCCAGCTGCTTAGTAGCTATGAAAAATGACATGATATCGGATCTAAGACCACAGAGCAGGTGTTCAGGAGACGCCTCTACCTTAACAAGGAGAACAGGCAGTTGGGCCCCAAGCCTAGCTGCTCATTCATGCGGCGGGTGACATGCTCAAGTGAGAACAGTTGATTATCTCCCAAGGGATCTGGAATTACTTCTGATTCCCCAGTAGCAGTAAGAGCTTTTCACAACATCAATTATCCTGAAATTCTATCTGTCTTAAAAGCTCCATCTGGCACAGAAGCTGAATGTCCATGGATATTTTAAGTCTGCGTTTGGGTCAGTCTCTGAGTTGACTGTTATTCATGGAGTGTTACAATGTTGATTGCAGTGTTTTGCATATTCTGATTATGTGGTATCCAATATGGGTCACTGTATTAGTCTGTACTGTATGTTTCTCTAGGCTTCACAAATTCTGCCCTACAACAAAGCTTTGGTTCTGCAAGTGAAGGACCATTCTACCTCTGGGGATCACTGACCAGTGGCGTGACCAAACTCTCAATAACAAGGCCTTTTGGAAGGGCCCAAGCTAAATGGTCTCAGGTGGGAAGCCTTGATATATGTCTATGTTGTTTTTTTCATGTTTATTTATTGGAGTGGGGAGTGGCACACATGCCACCGTGTGTGTAGTGTATAGAGGGGATCTTATGGGAGTTGGTTTTCTTTGTCCATCTTGTGGGTCCTGGGTGTTGGATTAGGTCATCAGGCCTGGTAGCTGGTGACTTTACCTGCTAAGCATGTCAACACACCAGTTGATCTTTTTAAAGAGTTACATTATTTTAGGTTTTGTATACTGAACACCACTTGATTTTTGTTTTAATTTATTTTTTATTTTTTATTTTTTTGCCATGTACTAAGCAGCTTAGCTTTTGGTACAGATGAAACTCTGGAGCAAATGTCTAGAGGGGAATTTGAGCTGGTGGTGATAGATTAAGAATCATAATTGAATATGGTGCTAGGATTCTTAAAGCATTTTCTCTAATTTCTTCTAGGTTTTTAGTCCAGAAATACAAGCAAAATTTAACAAAATAACTGCTGTGGCAAAAGGATTTCTTACTCGTAAACTTATGCAAACAGACAAACTGAAGCAGCTTCGACAAACTGTAAAAGTAAGATTGTTGGAATTCTGTTTTTCACTTAATTTCAGTCTTCTGAAGGCTGAATTCAGATCAAACCTGTTTAGTTATCATAATTTAGTTGATTTCATTGATTACTTAGATGCTTTTTCCAGATTATTCCCCCTGCCCCCCAGGTGTGTGTGTGTGTGTGTGTGTGTGTGTGTGTGTGTGTGTGTGTGTGTGTGTGTGTGTGTGTGTGTGCGCGCGTCCGATGAAGCTGCAGGAGAACATTAGGTATCATGGTCATTACTTTCAACCAAGACAGGGTCTCTGCCCAACCCTGGAGTTGCAGGCCACATGATTGTAACTGACATTTTTCATGAATGCAGGAGCTTTGAACTCAGGTCGTATCCTTGTACAGGACTTGTATCCTCTGAGCCATCTCCCGGCCCCTTCTGCACTCCTGAACTTGCTATTATGATTATTTGCATAAAATGTGTATAATGTTAGTTCCACCAATATCCTATTATGAAGATGGGAGGGACTTGTGGGTCTCTGCTCCTTCTTGAAGATTTGTACAATTAAAGGTTGTTGGAGAGGGAGAGACATTCTCTTCCTGGTGCAACCACTGACAGGTGTCCATGCTCTTGTAAGAAGCCCTAAAGAACTCCTTTGGCCACTAAAACAACAAGGCATGAAAGTAGGAGAGGAGCTAATGAGGAAAGGGAGAGGGGGTTAGTGGGAGGGGGATGGACCACCAGAGGGTGACAGTGATGTGATAAAAGAAATATTGGGCATGTATGAAGGTGTCATATTGAAACCCCAAATATATACAATTAATATATTCAAGATGGCTCAGTGGGCAAAGGTGTCTGCCACCAAGACTGACAACCTGAGTCTCCAGCACCCACACAGAAAAAGAGAACCAACTCCCAAGTTGTTCCCTAACCTATGCACATGCATTGTGGTACACATTGAAAAACAAAACAAAAATACCTCGGATCACATTTTGTTTTGTTTTTTGAGACAGGGTTTCTCTATGTAGCCTGACTGCCCTGGAAATCACTTTTTAGACCATGCTGGCCTTGAACTCAGACATCCCCCTGCCTCTGACTACTGAGTGCTGAGATTAAATGCATGTAGCACCACTGCCCCTTTTTTTTTTTTGAGACTGTAGAGATGGTTCATCAGTTAAGAGCACTGGCTATTCCTTTAGAAGACCAGGGTTAAGTTCCCAGCATCCACATGGTTGCTCATACCTGCCTGTAACTCCTGTTTCAGGAGGTTCTGATGCCCTCTTCTGGGTATCATGTGTGTTAAGGGAAAGCTTTTTCTTTGCTAGCCGCTTTGGTTTATCACCCGCCAGTCGCCTGGGCTCTGCCGAGTTGTAGTCCCCAAATAACACATAAGACGCTGTATTAATTATGAAGCTGTTGGCCTTGCTTGTTTCTTACTGGCTAGCTCTGACTTAAGTAATTACCCCATAATTGTTAATCTAAGTATTTCTCTTACCGGAGAATGGTTCCGGGCTTCCTACCCCCATGGCGTTACATCTTGACTCTCTTGTGTTTCTCCTTCCCAGAGTCCTCCTGGACTCCTAACCCCACCTATCTAGATTCCCTATAGGCCAGACAGTGCTTTATTGACATAAGACTTCCCCAACATCTCCTCTTTTCTGTTTAAACAAAAAGAAAGGTCTTAACTTTAACATAGTCAAATTGTATATAACAGAACAGTTATCAAGTAAGGACATAGTTACAATATTTTAGCAAGATTTAAAGAAAATATCATCTATCTCATTCTTGTGAGTCCAAAGTTCTATATGTAGCTTATCTCTTATCATAACTAAGGAAAACTATAATTATAGCTATCTGTCTTCAACTCTATCAAAGACCACAGAAGGATAATATATAAACACTAGGATCTTACTGCCTGGACAGTCACCCGAAGTTCCTCTGTAACGTTGGGGCATCCATCTTCAGCCCATAGGCCACAGTGTGTCTGGAACACTTCTCAGCAAAGCAGGAAATTTCAAACTGTCCATCTGCATCAGCAGTCTGTCAGTCATTTTTCTGTGTCCTGCAGAAAGTCCCGTAGACTCTTCCATGAAGCAGGAACCCTGTAAGACTGAGTTCAGCAGTCACTTTCCTGTGGGTCCTGCATGTCCAGATTATACAACAACAGTTTCTTGCCCAAATGGCTAATCTTGCCATGTTGAAAGCAAACTTCATAACAAGTTTCTTCGATGCCCATCTTCCTCTCAGACGTAATTGGTGCTGCCAGGAGCAGACATTTCTCATTGTCAAGAAAAACCCTAAACCATTTTAAATGCCATTTTCTGAAGGTCTTTGAAAGGTTTGAAGACTATCTGTCTCAAATACATCTCTATATATCTAGAAAACCTAACTTACCTAACTATAAATTCTGACTATTATAAGTAACTATCTATAGTCTGTATTCAATTATGCATTACGTTTTAAAAGATCAGTATAAGCACAATACTTAATCAAGAGGAGAACTATACATATCACAAAATTGACCTTGAATTTGTATCAATAAATGAAAAACAATACCCATAACATAATTCCCTTTTTTACCATTAAAAAAGATTGGCTGTGATCACTAGCCAATTATAAACAATCCCACTTAAATGAAAACAAAGATTTATAAACAAGATGGGAATCAGGACGTCGCTCATTCCAAACTGCTTCCTGCTGGAAGGGGGCGCTGTTCACACCGTGGGGATCATGACAAAACTTAGAAACCTGTATAAGTCCATATTTTCAGGTCTGTAAGGCTGCATCATCTTAGCTGTCTCAGTCGTTGGAACACCTGGTCTACTGCTTCCGGGGGTCTTGGTTCGTCGAACCACAGAAGCCTGGAAGGAATCCTCAGCTTTTCATTTTCTGTAGAAACATAAGTAAAATCTCCTTTCCCAAGTAACATATCCTTATACTTAAATTTTGAAGTCAAGGCATTTTCAAAAGATAGAAGTTGGATTAATTCAGCAGCATTTATAATCAAGTGTACTTTAGTTGTTCCTTAGCAATGAAAAAACTGAAAAACATAATAGCGTACAGTATCCAGACTCTTTTTGTATTTTCCATCTTCACGTGGCTTATTTATTTATCTTTATTTCTTTTACTTTTATTTATTTTTCTTTGAGAAAGGGTTTCTCTTTTGAAATCCGCCTGCCTCTGCCTCTGGAGTAATCCTACCGGCGTGCGCCACTACAATGCTGGCTTTTGTATTTATTTACCACTTTGCCGTTTCATTTTCTCTCTCAATCTCACGTATATTTTTAAACACACTGTAAACCTTTAGAAGTTTTGTTCATCCAAGTCTGTACTGTAAATCTTTACGTTTTTCTGGCCACGTGTCTTATCTGTAAAACCTCGGCTGTTTTAAACTGCCAGTTTTTTTTTTTTCCGTCAAGATGGCGGGCGTAAGTGTGACTCCAGCTTACCTCCTCAGTCCATGCTGACATCCAGCAAAAGCTGCCACTTCCAGCTGTAAGTACACACCTTTCAATCGTTAGCAGTAGCAGAGTCTCTTAAAACAACCTTGCTGGCTGGTTTTTTTTTTTTTTTTTTTTATGCAGAGTCAGGAAGACTCCCGTAAGCGAGCCGCGTGAATCTTGGCTTGTGGCTAGCAAAACAGAGCACACCTGAGAAAAATGTTGCTACCAAAATCTGTGCTTCTCTCTGTTCTTCTGTTTCTAAAATTCCTTTAAAGCTTTTGTTATTTTGCGTGGAAATTCATGATCCCACTCCTGATCACCATTCTGTTAAGGGAAAGCTTTTTCTTTGCTAGCCACTTTGGTTTATCACCCGCCAGTTGCCTGGGCTCTGCCGAGTTGTAGTCCTCAAATAACACACAAGACGCTGTATTAATTATGAAGCTGTTGGCCTTGCTTGTTTCTTACTGGCTAGCTCTGACTTAAGTAATTACCCCATAATTGTTAATCTAGGTATTTCTCTTACCGGAGAATGGTTCCGGGCTTCCTACCCCCATGGCGTTACATCTTGACTCTCTGTGTTTCTCCTTCCCAGAGTTCTCCTGGACTCCTAGTCCCTCCCATCTAGATTCCCTATGGGCCAAACAGTGCTTTATTGACATAAGACTTCCCCAACACATGTGCACACACTCATGCATATAAAAATAAACCTTTTTTGTTTTTGCTTTTTGAGACAGGGTTTCTCTGTAGCTTTGGAGCCTGTCTTGGAACTCACTCTGTAGACTAGGCTGACCTCCAACTCAAGTGCTGGGAATAAAGGTGTGCGCCACCACTGCCCTGCAAAATAAATCTTTTTAAAGAAAGAACAAGAGCATATTAATATAGAAGACCTAGGTTTATGTGTTAAGCTAGTACAAAGATAAAACAACTTTAATCATTTCAAATGCTTTGAGAACAAAACTAGTTCGAGAGGTGGGAAATGAAAGCCTCCATCTCAAGAGGCCACAGTAGGCAGGCTGCACCTAGACAAAGGAGCAAAAGTGAGTCTGAGCACCGTGCCAGAGGCAGGGCATGTGGTTGCACCTGCCAAGAGGCTCATGGAGATGCCTGCGTTAACTAATCTGGGCCCTGGGCTAGTAGAAGACTTCTGTGGTGTCCCTTTGGAGAAATAGAGGCTGAGGTGTTGGGCCTTTAGTCTTAGGTCCTCAGCAGGCATTTCTCAGCTCTTCCATGTCTCATAACCATCTGGTCCCTTTATCTCTTATGGTCCTGTGCAGTTCACCACACCAGCCTCTGGCACATGGAATACTCACACAGTAAAGGCAGGGCTGGTAGGCCTGCCCACAGGGGACCTGTGGACAGAAAGGTTTTTTGTGTGTGATAAGCTACAGATACCTTGTAGTTGAGTCACCTTTGTGAATAAGGGTTATCATTTCTTCTGTTGGTGACAACTTGATGCCTCTCAAGAAGGAGCTGGTGTGAACGAGTTTTAGAAAAGGACTTTAATCCAGGACTTTCACTCCTGAGTACGTGATGCTTTTGTTCTCTTCTACAAAGTACTTATTTATTTTTAGAGACAGCTCTCTAGCCCAAGCTGGCAGTCCTCCTGCTTCAACCTCTCAAGTGTTGGATCACAGATGTGTGCCACCATGTGCAGTCTTAAAGCACCACAGGTCATTTCAGTCCTCACTGGCATGCGCACACTGCCAGCAGTTGCTTCTCTGCTCCATCCCGCCCCAGAATCTCACAGCACATCTTCTTTCCAGTCCCAACTGTGCTGCTCACAGCCAAGACAGCACACCTTGGCTTGGCTTTGCTAAATGGGAAGTCACCCATAGGTTACAGCTGTAGGGCTGGCCCCTTCCATGTTTGTGTGCTTCCGAATTCCTCCTCATTGGTTATCTTCTTTGTCCTCAGCATCTGATACTGCAATGAGTATTGCCTCCAGTCCTGATTTTTATCATTATGAACAAATCTAAATTCAGCAATATGGTCAAGGTCATTGCCACTGCCTTCCTCTTCATCAGTATCAGAATTCTTAGATTCTCCAAATCTGACATGCACTACAACATACAAATGTTCTCACAGATAGGCCATTAACGATGGGTGTTCAAGTGACTGCTAAGATGGTTTAGACAGTGTAAGTCAAGTGGTCTTCCCTTATGGACAGGACACAGAAGGCTGCCTACAGCATAGCTTCATGTTTGCAGTCTCTCAGCATTCTGAGCAGGAGAAGCCTCAAAAAACACCGCAGCAGGAGGCAGGGAGACAAGGTGGGATATAGGGGCTGCTGCTGTGTCATCAGAAATAGTTTTGTGCTCTTAGTAATTTTTGATGGTGAAAGAGAATAAAAGGAAACTGCAGCAATTATAAATCTTCCTAGGAAACTGCTTTTGAAGGAGCCGTTTCTTTCTTTCAGGACACTATGGAATTCATACGAAGCTTTCAGTCGGAAGCCCCGCTGAAGAGAGGTGTTGTCTCAGCCCAAGATGCTTCCCTTCAAGAGCGAGTGTTAGCTCAGGTAGATGCTGCTGTCCTGAAGGGGCCCCAGGATATTGGTCAGCTCCTAACTGGAGACTCAAGATTGGAAATGTATTTCTCTCTTCATTTAACCAGGGAAAATGGGTTTCAGTGAAAACTCCTGTTCTCTCTTATTCTAAATGTAAGATGTGCACACAGTATGCATGTACTACTAAGTTGTAGCCTCACCTTTTAAGTGCAGACATGATTTTCTCCTTTCACACTTAGTTGCGAGCTGCCCTGTATGGTATTCATGACATCTTCTTTGTAATGGACGCAGCTGAGAGAATGTCAATCCTCCATCATGATCGAGAAGCCCGGAAAGAGAAACTGCTCCGGCAGATGGTATGGATGCCATGCGCCTTTCTGATGGAGGGGCTTTTCGGAGCTCCGGTAAGGGAGGCTCCATGTCATTCCCGATAGCCAGATGATCCTCAGGATCCCATCACCACCGAGCTCTGTGATGAGCTCCGTAGGAACCACAGTAAAGAACCCTTTACTGCACTGGGATTGGATTTGAGGACTAAGCCTTGACCATTTTGTTCTGGTAGCTCACAGAAGGCTGTTAGCTGCTCATGATTGAGCTTTCTTAGCACATTCATATAGATTTGTATCATTATTGAAATGTGAAAAGTGATTCCAAATAATTCAAAACACTGCATATCAAGAGTGCTGACTGAGTAGAGGCCAGCCTGGTCTACAAAGTGAGTTCCAGGACAGCCAGGCCTACACACAGAAAGCCTGTCTGGAAAAACAAAACAAAACCCAAACCAAACCAAAACAACCAACCAAACAAACAAACCAAAAAACTCCTCAAAAACAAAACCCAAAACAAAAAAAGAGCACTGTCTGGCAACCACACACAAAAGTATAACTAGAAATACTAATTTTAAGTGTCTAAAGTCAACCAGGCAGTGGAGGCACACACCTTTAGTCCCAGCACTCAGGAGGCAGAGGCAGGCGAATTTCTGAGTTTGAGGTCAGCTTAATACAGTGTTTTAACATAGTGCTACTGGCACTAGTCAGGCTGATGTTTCTTTTGTACTTGAAGGATAAAATGAAAAGTCCACGAGTGGCACTTTCAGCGGCAACACAGAAGTCTCTCGACAGGAAGAAGTTCATGAAGTAAGTTTTGTTTATCACTTTATTATCAGCCAGTTACCGTTAGTTGTCAGCTGGCCTGTTCATGTTCCAGTAAGACATAAACAGGGGCTGGAGAGATGGTTCAGTGGGTAAGAGTGCTGGCTGCTCTTGTTCCCAGCACCCACAACTGTCAAACTCCATTCCCTGGGGCTATGATATCCTCTCCTGGTCTCCACAAGTACTGCTTGCATGTGTTACATGCATACAGGCAGTACTCATGCATAAAGTTAAAAAAAATTAAATTAGAAGTATCAATTTGCTTTTCTGCGGTTAAACTGATAGAAATCCCTCCTTTTTTAAATATAATTTTTTTTCATTGATTCTTTGGGAATTTCACATCAGGCACACTAATCCCACTCATTTCCCAGTCCTTCCATATCCGCCCCCCATATTTTTTTTGTTTTGTTTAGTTTTGTTTTGTTTTTCGAGACAGGGTTTCTCTGTGGCTTTGGAGGCTGTCCTGGAACTCACTTTGTAGACCAGGCTGGCCTCGAACTCACAGAGATCCGCCTGCCTCTGCCTCCCGAGTGCTGGGATTAAAGGCGTGCGCCACCACCGCCCGGCCTCCACCCTCCATTCTTATAACCTCCCCTGCAAATAAAATCAAAAAGAGAAGAAAACAGAGTCTCACCGACCCTCTGGGTAACGACCTGCTTCTCCGTCAATAACAACCGTCTCACACTAGTCACAACCATCTCTGTCTCCAGTTCCGCCTTACTTGTAGCACTCCGCTCCTCTTCTGTGGCCTTGGCAGCTGTGCTTGGGAGCTGCTGTGTGTCATGCAGTATACCCTTTTGCCCAGATAGCCTTACTTGCAAGTGTTCATTGCAGTGAGTTGTTAGTAGTTCAAGGCCCCTGGCTTCTGGCACACCATCAGTACTGGATCCTCACTGAGACTGCTCTCGGATATTCTGCTGTTGCCCTGACTCAAGAAGATCCTGTGGCTATGTTTCCACAGGAGTGGCCCCTTCGTGCGCTCCAGCAGGTCACAGATGGGTTGGGGCCAACTCAAGGCCCTAGACATGGGCCTGGGTGGTAGCTGAGTTGGTCAGTCCAGGTCTCCGCTGCTCCCACTCCCTCTCCCTCCCCCCAGGCAAGTGAGTGGTGGGGCCAGCTCTCCTTAGCTCCCGCCCTCTCTTTTTTTAAGACAGGATTTCACTATGTAGCTTTTACTGGCCTGGAACATACAATGTTCCTAAATTGGGATTAAAAATGTCTACCACCATCCTGGGCAGAAATCCCCCTTTTGATATAGTGAGTCATAAAATCCATGGTAAAATGCTGATTTATCTTTTGATAAAATGTAAATTGTCAGCATTCAACTTGTATAACTGATAGCCAGTCAGTCTCAATACTTAGTCCTTATATTTAATTTTTTCACTATTTAAATAACTGAAAGAGATTCTGGGGCAAAAGTTCAAGAGGAAGTAAATTCTAGTAACTATCATTCAAAAACATAAAAAAAATTGTTTTATGTATATGAGTGCCAGCATGTATGTATGTTCTCCTTGGTGTCCACAGAGGTCAGAAGAGGGCATTGGTTTCCTTGGAACTGGAGTTATAGACTGTTGTTATTGACTGTGTGGGTGCTGGGAACCGAACCCAGGTCCTCTGGAAGAGCAGCCAGTGTTTTTAATGTCTGAATTGTGTCTCCAGTTCCTAAAAACTTTTTTGTTGTTGTTGTTGAACCAAAAAGTTTTATTGGGGTTACTTACAGAAGCAAAAATAATTCAAAGATAGCTATGCCCCCAAAAGCCCACCCCAGCGGGGTTGAGGAATTGCAAAACTGAAACCCTGGAGCTTTTTGTACAACTTGTGGGTAGCTCTATGGGTGTGACAGTGTTTCTTCCATGCAACTCAGTTGGTCTGAGCTGGTCTGTCTTCCAGGCAGTTTATCTGGACTGAGACTCCCTACAAACTTTATTGAAGTTCATTTTTAATATGCTCAGCATAGGCCTTCAGCAGGCCCCTCACTTCCTAGTGCCCATCTGTCATTTATAAGTCTGTTTCCTCCCTTCTCAAATACATTGTCCTTATCTTTGTGCCAGAGTTGCTGAAATGGGAATGCCAAATAAGAAGTTTCTGCTTAAGCAAAACCCTTCAGAAACGAGGTGAGAAAAATCGCTTCATCTCCTTCAGAGGCTTTTTTTTTTTAAAGAAAATTTTATGTAGTCAGCTTGCTTTTTCAAAAAAGGTTTTGATGTGAAACCTTGCTTTACATCAGTAGGACTCTGCTGCTGAGTGGGAGAAGCTGTGGCCCAGGACTCATACTAATGTCTGGTCCTATTTCTGGACACATGTGGGTCTGATCAGAGGTTCCTGGCACTGTTTGTAGGCCAGGCCATTCCTGGAAGAAATTTCAGACTAGCAGAAAATCTTTGGAACTTGGTTGAAAACCTTAGGACATTGATTTAGTACACTCACATTTCCCCTTTTGTAAAACGAGCGTGCTATCATGTTTGAGAAGTTTGTTTTGTACGGTATACCAATAAATTCTCTAAAAGCTCAGGGGTTGCATGTGTTGGACATGACTTTCCTGAGGTCTGAGCTCCCAGTGAGTGAAATGTAAATCCCTTATTAACATGCTTTATTCAGTTGCCTTGTGACACACGGGCCATGACGCTGCATAGAGGGCTTCTAGCCTCACCATTGTCATCTTCCACCCATTGAAAAAAAGTGGGACAAATGGAACTTGTCTTTTGGAATTAATTTTGCATTTAATTTGTCAACAGAGTCCTTCAGCCAAGCCAAGGACAGAATGCACCTGTTCATAGGCTACTTAGTAGACAAGGGTAAGAATACCACACATGGGGATTTGAAAATGCTCAAGCCAAGATGAGTTGAGATGGAAAAGTAATTATACTGTTGTCTTCAGTATGAGATCTCCTACTGTATGTGCTATAGTGCTTAGTGTCAAGATCTGATTTTGTGTGCAGACTGCCCTCTTGCTGCACGTCTATATAATGTATCTTAATTATCGTTTGATATTGGCATGCTTTTACTTATCATTTCATACCATTTTACCCATTATATGTTTTAATACAAGCTTGTTCATCAAGTAAGTTTAGCCTCACCCAATGATTCTCCAACCAAGTGTGAAGCAGGAGTCTTCTCTCCCGCTAAAACATGAGTGCAGCTGTCCTGTTTGCTGCATGGGGGGGTCTTCAGTTCTTCTCAACTTCCTTATGCCTTGAGTAGCTGATGCTGGGTGGTTGTTATCTCTGACGTTCAGACCTTCATGCAAGTGACTCATTAACCTTTTTATATTCAACTAGAACCCCTAAGACATCAGTGAAGGGGGTTGTGCAAAATAGACAGAAGCCTTCACAGAGCAGAGTGCCTAACAGAGCGCCTGTGTCAGGTGTGTAGCAATGACTTCCCAGAGCCCATTCAACCAGGGGTGTGCACACTGCCCCATGACTCAGGCTTCACAGTGGGACATGCAATGCAGTCTTCCTTGCTACCATAATGTTGGCATATTCGTGGACATTCCTAATGGTGACCTTTGGCTTAGTATTTTGTGGCAGCCAGAAAATCCTATGAGCTAGACTGCCTGTCTTAATGACTAATGATTTTACAGAAAACACTTTTAATTTGGAAAGTTTTGTAGAATTATCTAAGCTTACTCAACCTTTTTATAGATGAGAAGAAATGATCATCTCATGTCTGAGGTGGATCTGTTGAGCCTTGTGGCAGTGTGTCAGCCAGGGTTTCTGAGTCTGCATGTGACCACAAGATCCACAGTGAATATGCCAGGTGTGTGGAGGGGTCTCAAGCTTTCCCTCTGTAAGAAGCCTGAGCCAGATATCTTTATACTCATCATGTGAGCATTACTCAAGGGTGAAACAAAAACATGTTCTAAAATTCAGTTTATGGTAGCAAAAAAGGCAGATTTAGTGGAGCTAATCCAAAACTCTTACTAAATGCTTTAATATTTATTGGTGTTTTGGTTAAGACATTTTGATTATTCTCACTGGATCGTGCAGCTCATTAAAAACTATGCTTTGCTATGCTCTGCTTTAACTGCTGCTTTCTGACACTCACAGATAGCCGTGTTAATCCCCAAACCATGCAGGAAAGCTTGAGTTCAATCTGATCTCCCCACCAATAGCAATTAGGCACAATTTATGATTACATCATTGAGGGTTTTCCTCCAAGATAGATGAGAAGGAGCAGTATTATACCAAGTGATTTTGTTACCACCTGTTGTTCACATAGATTCCAAGAGAGAACAAGCTGTGAGATGATTGCAGACCTTCTGCACGAGTGCCCTGGACAGAATTCATAATGTCACACGTAGCTAGGATACTTTACAAGATCCTCTTAAGTCACTGAGTGACAGTCATTGGAGTTGTTTGGAAGTTACCTGGTGGGAGAGCCCGCTTGCTTTAGAGGCAGTCAGTTCGCTGGCTTTGTAGGAACCCAGCCCAAGCAGCAGCTCTGTTACTTGTGACTTTATGTGAAGTGTTAGGATGCTTTCATTTCTTTTCATGTTACTGTTACAGACTGCGGTAACTCAGGCGGCTGGAAAATCATTGCGGAGTAAGAAATGTTTTGCCCAATAGCATCAGTTTGCCACAGTGACCACTTTTCATGTTTTGTTCTCATTCATTTCATCTCCATGATTTGTCACTTGTGAGTCTATAAACAAGGAAACAGGTGCTCTTTCCACTGAGCAATTGGCACTATAAGGGATGAACAGGCAATTGCTGTAGTTAATAATGTGTAACAAAGCTCAGTTTTTATAGCTATTGAAGTTTAATTGCATTGCAGTATAGTTAGTAATATAATCAATATGTACAATTTCTATGTTTTTAAACAAGTAAAAATGCCTTGTTTTTCTAACATTTTATTTACATGTCTGTATAGACAATGAAAGTACATAATTCTCAATTTCATCTTTGTAAGTTTTACATAAATTCAGAATTTGACATACTGACTAAAATGCTAGTTATGAATTTATTATTGCTCTTAAAAGAATTATTTTAGCTGGGTGTTGGTGGCGCATGCCTTTAATCCCACCTTTAAATCAGGAGGCAGGCACTTGGGAGGCAGAGGCAGGTGGATCTCTGTGAGTTCGAGACCAGCCTGGTTTACAAAAGCTAGTTCTGGGACAGTCTCCAAAGCCACAGAGAAACCCTGTCTTGAAAAACCAAAAAAAAAAAAAAAAAAAAAAAAAAAAGATTTTATCCTGGCAGATTTCTAATGTCGTGGTTTATGTTTTGAATAATTTACATTTGGTCTATATGAACATTAAATCCTTTATTAATAATCGATTTATAGAAAACTCATTTGTTTTGTATTCGAGAGAGTCTCACTTCTAGCGCAGGCTGACTTTGAACTTAGGATCTTCCTGACACAGCCTCATTCACCAAGATTGTAGCTACCACACCCAGTTCTAAACACTCGCTTTTTGTGCAGTCGTGTATTGTTCCAAATGCTGGTTTTTGTTACATTCGTATGGTGTACTCTTAGGCTGAGGCTGGATTTTCAAGTGCCTAGGGATTCTGCATAGCATCTGAAGTTAGAGTTTCTACAAATTAAATTTTGGTCTCTGAGCCTGTGTTGAAAGTTGATTTCCTCATTGGTGTTGTGTGTGTGAGTGGATGTGCAGTGGATCTGGAAACCGCTGGCCACAGCAGAGTAGGAACTGGTGAAACAACACAGGAAGGGGGGGACAGGTCAGCAGAGTTCTCAGTTCCCATTGCAGTGTTAGCTGAGGCAGCAGATTGCTGACACTCTAATGTCCTTAAAATGAGAGTAACACTTTTCTCCTCAGGACTAAGTTTAACAACATATATTGCTTAGCTCCATGCCTGGTAACTTACTAACTTGTAGCATAGAAAATTTGTAGCCTTGAGAAATAATATTAATTTTGCTCTATTTTTAGGAGCATATGCAGGAAAAATCCAAAGAAAGCGGCCAAATGTTGCGACAATTTAAGAAGACAGCATTCACTGGGATGAAGCAGGGGAGGAGGGCGTGTTGTTACCCACATTCATTCCCTGGCCAGGACTTTTGTTTTAGCCTTGGACTATGTTTATCCAGGCAAAGGGACAGCAAGGGCTGAGCATTGTATGTGTTTAATTTGGTCAGTTTGGAGAATTCCTGCCTCATTTTCCTATTAATGTTAGTTTGAGTGAAGATGATTAGCATTTAGTGATTGCCTCGTCTCTGAGCTTAGCATATATAAACATACTGTATGTACTCAGAGGTCTACAGTAACCCTTTTTTATAAACATAAAAAGAAATTTGGACTTATTTTTACAGAGTGTTGAAAAGATACCATCAATTGTAAATTATCCCTAAAACCTAAACTTTATTCATGACTATATACTGATTGCTGAATTTGATAAACAAATTAGATACTATTCTATTCAAAAGGAAATTATTGCAGAAGTATATGTTTTTCTAATTTTAAACACCCAAGATTCCATCTCCTTTGACTTGCAGTATAGCTATATAGGATGAAACATTTGGCACAGTAAATCCCAAACAAGAAGTGGCTGGGGGTCATGGTTTTGGGTAGAAGAACATTTCTGTGGATAACTAGTTGTTTTACAGAAATGTTAGGTTTCATGTATGTTACTATTATGTATAGGTAGACTAATAAGGTCTTTCTTGGAAGGTGGCAAGTTTAGAAAAGACAGCACAATCTTTATGAATATAGCACCCGGGAATGCATTGTGAAAATAAGGACAGCAGATTGCATGCAGTTACTTCTATTTCATCTGTATAATTTATTCTTTTTCCAGCATGCTTTAATTAGGAGAGAATAAAGGGCTATTTAATAAGAAATCAGGTAGATACATAGTAATACTGTCTAGTTTAAAACTTGCAATAAAGGCACCGAGACTTATGGCTTTCATGACTAACATGTTCATTAAATGCATCAACCAACAGTATACCAAGAGAATATGATTTTATGAAAGAGAATGTTACTTTTCATATAATTCTAAAAAGGGCTTTGTGCTTCTTACGTAACATTGGAATTGTGTATATTTGATCCTTACAACTTGAATTTTAAAGATAGTAGTATTTTGAGGATGCAGCCTATATGTATTCTTAATAACCTTTTAGGAATATGGAGATAAAGATTGTTTTTCTGATTTCCTTCCATCTGAGATTGACTTTTATACCCAGCCATAGTTACAAGGAATAACTCACTCTGGGTATAAACTTGGTTTTCTTTATTGAGACTTAACCATTTATTGAATAGAAGAAGACAGTCAAAAAAAAAAAAAAGTCCAGGTTATTGCCAGGTGGTGGTGGCATACACTTTTAATCCCAGCACTTGGGAGGTAGAGGAAGGCAGATCTCTGAGTCTGAGGCCAGCCTGGTCTACATATTGAATTCCTGGATAGTCAGGGCTACACAGAAAAACCCTATCTTGAAATAACAAAAAAACTAACAAAAGTCCACATTACAAATGTTTTACTTGTAGGAAAGGTATACCGAGTTATTACCTTTCAAATGTGATAAACTGTGCTTCATTGTTCCAGACACTCAGGACACTTACTTGTATCATTGTGGCCTCTTCAGTAAGAAGAGGAGCTGTGTGTATTACTATGAATTAGCTAAAGAACAGTGCATTTGGAAAGCTACAACTACTTTTAGATTAAGGATGAGGAACTGGAGTGTGTTTTTATTTTTTTTGGTTTTTCGAGACAGGGTTTCTCTGTGTCTTTGGAGGCTGTCCTGGAACTAGCTCTTGTAGACCAGGCTGGCCTCGAACTCACAGAGATCCACCTGCCTCTGCCTCCCATGGAGTGTGTTTTTAATTTCAAGGTAAAAGTTTGTCTGTTTTACTTTTGGATGTTCACAATTTTCTCTCAGAAAAGTGCCAGGCACTGTTTTGGGCTTTTGAAATTTTATTTATATGTGTTATGTTTATTGTTATTTTTACTTTGACTGGAATGTCTATTAATGTAAAGTGTATTTATTTTTATACTTTGATTTTCACTAGTCTTGCTTCTAGGTAAAAGGCAAAATAAACTTTTCATCCTAAAGGAAATCTTGTTGGATCTTTTTATTTTTAACTAAGGGAAGACGTCTGGGGACTAGATGCTGAGGAATATGTGCCAAAACAGCATCTGGGATGATAGTGTTTACAACGTAAGCCTGATGATTGGATGCCTGTTGTTTAACAGGTAGCCTGTCCTGCTGATACATTTGAATAATGTCTTTGCTTCTTAGGAGCTAGACACCTGCCAAGAGCCATGGAGAGACAGGAGGGAGGGAATGCTTAGATGGACTCTCATAGTGATGCCTTTGCCTTTCACATTAAGAGCTCTAATGTTACCCCAATAACTAGTTGTCCCCTCTTGCTGAGATGTTCAGTGTTCACACACCTCTGATCACTCTAGCTCACATTATCTTCATGTTCCCAGCAGTGTTGGAAATGCCTGGAAATGACTGATGCTACAATGTACTAAATTATACGAATGAAGGGACTGTTTCCATCAGAGGTCACTGTCCCATGAGCAACCTCCAGTCTAAACTTAACCCAATGAAAACAGTTATAAAAATAAGCAGTGTTGCTACTGTTGGGAGAGTGCTTGTTTAGTCAGGGTTACTATGCTGCAAGGAAACACCATGACCCAAAAGCAAATTGGGGAGGAAAGGCTTTATTCGGCTTACAATTCAGTATCATTGATCATCATCCAAGGAAGTCAGGACAGAAACTCAAACAGGACAGGAACCTGGGGGCAGGAGCTGATGCAGAGGCCATGGAGGGGTGCTGCTTACTAGCTTGCTCATCATGGCTTGCTCAGCCTGCTTTCTTATGGAACCCAGGACCACCAGCCCAGGGATGGCACCTCCCACAATGAGCCAGATCCTCTCTAATCAATCACTAATTAAGAAAATGCCTTATAGCTGGATCTTGGTTGGTTGGTTGGTTGGTTGGTTTTTCCAGACAGGATTTTTCTGTGAAATAGTCCTGGTTGTTCTGGAACTCACTCTGTAGACCAGGTTGGCCTTGAACTCATAGTTGAATATCATGGAAGCATTTTCTCTATTGAGGTTCCCCCCTTTCAGATAACTGTAGCTTGTGTTAAGTTGACATAAGACCAGCCAGCACATCTAATATGCACTAATCCCCAGGTTGCACCCCCAACACCACATAAACCATGTAACATCAAGTTCCAAAACCTTGAAAAACACCTTGGGACAGAATGCAGTGCAATCTCTTCTTTGGTCACTGTAACAAGGGTAAGAATTGTGTCAGACCTGTCATATGTCAGTTAAAAATCATCTTAGAACTGGAGATATGAAATGCCAAAAGTTAAGAGCATTGGTCTTCTTCCAGAACCCAGGTGGATTCCCAGCACCCACTTGGTGGCCTCACAATTGTCCAACTCCAGTCCCGGGGATCCTATATCCTCTTCTGGCCTCTATAGGCACCAGATACACGTGGTGCAGAGACACACATGCAGGAAAAACACCCATAAATATTAAGAACCAGAATCTGATCTGGGAGCTATCTAAGTAGGTAAAGTGCTTGCTGTACAAGCATGAAGACTCCCTAGCACCTACATAAAAGTCTGGCAAATAGGCTGTGCATCTGCAACCCTAGCACCTGTGTGTGTGTGTGTGTGTGTGTGTGTGTGTGTGTGTGTGTGTGTGTGTGAGGGTCAGGTGTTGACAGGCAGATGCCTAGAGCTTGGTGGTCAGCCAAGCAGTTACACAGCTCCAGATTCTATAAGAGAGAAACCTTGTCTCAAAACATAAGTTGGAGAGCAATAGAGGAAAATACCAGATCTAGATCTCCGGAGCAATTGCATCTGCACATATGTGTACACAGGCACACACACACACACACAATTAGAAGCTGAGTGCAGCAGTTCATGTCAATAATCCCAGCACCCAGGGCTGGAGAATGAGACCAGTTTCAACAACAATGCAAACAAACTAAGTAAATAATAAAATGTTCCCTTTTACAACTCGGCTCTCTTCAGTGTTTCTCCATGGCCCTCAATTCTCCAGATTCTTTAAAAAAATTTTTTAGATTTATTTATTTGATATGTACAAGTGTTTTACCTATGTGTTTGTCTCTGACCACATGCAGTTGGTGCATGTGTTGGCCAGAAGAGGGCATCAGATCTCTTGGGTCTGGAGTTAACAGTTAGTTGTGGGTGCTGGGAATACAGTCTGAGTCCTCTGGATGAGCAACCTTTAGATGAGGCATTTCTCCAGCCCAGACTCCGGAGTTTCTGGACCGAGGTTGACAGCTGGCACTACAGAGAGAAAGGCTCTGAGAACAAAGGCTGACTTTTGCCTGTCATTAGCCATGACTTCGGAGAGGCGACTGAGACAGGGACCTCACGGTAACCTCTTTTCACCTTGCCATCACAGTTACCTCAAGTTCACAGCCCAAGAATCTGGGACTCTGCAAACCTCAGTCCTCGTTGTCTTTTCCAGAACTCATAAGATGGTGTTCCTTCAGGAAATGCCCTTGGAAGTAGAACCAGGAAGATATGAGCAGACACTGGTAATTTTCCAAGTCTAAACCCATTTGAGTTATAGTTAGACTTAGCTGAGAATCCCAGCACTTACTAGCTTTGAGCTCCAGTTTTTCAAGACTAAGTGATTAATGACAGATACCCCAGAGGTGTCTATTAAGAAGGGAGTCTGCAAAGTGTTTACTACAGTTATTTGTTACAATATCGTAATTCATAAAAAAAAGGAAACACAAAATAGGATCCCCAAAGTTCTCTGGTCAAGCTTGCTTGCTTATTTTCGTACGCATGTTGTCAGCTGTTGGAAAAGTATGCCCAAAGTTCTTCACCTCACAAAGCACGGGGAGAATCCAAGCCAAACAGTTAATTCACTTGGGAATTTCTTATGGTCTGAACCTCAGCAGGGATGGATGTATACACACTTACCTGTCACTAGGGGGCGCAGGCGGGCCAAGCAGCCCGCTGCAATCACAATCGTGCCTCTTAGAGGGCCCTAGCGGGTCAGTGGGACGGCTGCTGAGAGTGTAGTGGCATCTACATGCCAAACCTGATAACCTGAGTTCGAGTGAAAGAAGGACCAAAACCTGACTGTTAAACCCTGATCTCCAAAGTGCACCGTGGCACATCTATGCACTCATAAATGTGATTTAAACGAGGCGTGGTGATGCAGGCCTTTAACGCCAGCATTCGGGAGGTAGAGACAAGTGGAGCCCTAGTAACAAGATAAAACACCAAAACAAATCAAGCGGGATGACGGAGCTAGGATTTGCGGGGGTGGCGGGACGACGACAACGGTAACTGCCCTTCCCAAACGCAGATGTCCCGAACCCGGAAGAAGTTGCCCATCACAAATATGGCGGATGACAGAGGTCAGGATCTTCAGAGCGGGAATTGCCCTTCACAATCATGGCGTCCAGGGCGGGGCCGAGCTTCTCGGGACAGGAGAAAAGGGGCTGGCCGCCGAGAACAAGCGGTCATGTGACTGCGAAGATGGCTGTCTTTCCCTGGTAAGGAAGAGCCGGCGAGTGGGATTCGGGGAGGGGCGGCCTTAGCGGGTCTCTGCGTGGGTGGGCAGCCATTCCTGTTGGAGTGGATGGTCTCCATCCCAGCTCCGGCTGTCAGGACTACGGAAAAGCAAGACAGTCCATTGCTCCTCCCCGAGATTCCTCAGCCCTTCACTCAAAGCCTGTTCGGTCCAAGGCTTCCGCCTCCCTGAGAGAAGTTGGCACGTCCTGGGAATTTAGGAGAAGGGGATGAACCCGCTCCGAGTCTGTCCCCGGGAGACCTGGTCGTTTGTTCCCTGAGCTCCTCAGCTCACCTAAAGAAGAGTAAAGCGGGGGAATTCACACCAGTATGTGCAGAACCCTAGGACGCTTCGGAGCGGTCAGTATAGCTGAACACTGAAGAGAGGGGTGGCCTTCCAAAGGTGGGAGCAGTCAGTCAACCCCGCTGGCAGCCTGGGAGGACCACACAGAAGAGCCTTCAGCAGGGTCTTGCAGGATGAATAGGAATTCACCAAGCAGGAAGGAATAGTGTGTGCCAACGTGAATGTCACATGGGGCTTTTTGTGCTTACAAGTGAGGTGACCTTCAGGTAGAGGCAGATTTGTGTCAATAAAGAACCCACACGAGCCGGGCGGTGGTGGCGCACGCCTTTAATCCCAGCACTCGGGAGGCAGAGGCAGGCGGATCTCTGTGAGTTTGAGGCCAGCCTGGTCTACCAAGCGAGCTCCAGGACAGCCTCCAAAACAATACAGAGAAACCCTGTCTTGAAAAAAAACAAAACAAACAAAACAAAACAACAAAAAAAAAGAACCCACACGAGATATGCACAGATGAAGTGAGGTCGGGGTTGGAGACCTTGTATCTCAGGGGCTCGTTTTCTGGCTTTTCTCTTCAGATGATGGCCGGTAGCTTGCAATGCTTGAGTATGGGCATGAAAGAAAGTGGCAGCCCTAGGCCTTGAACCCGCTCAACATCAACCTTGTGACTTTATGTCTGCCCTACCCATGACCTCATTCCCTCTTGCAGACTCTTAAGAGACCATTTCAGGACACAGCACTGCAGTGTGGATGCTGTGGAACTCTTAGCTCATACCCTGGCCTTCTGTCACTGCTCATGCTGATTTGGCCAAAAGACCCTTTTGAGAATAGAGGTCAACAAGTGAGAAACATCTCGTTTCAGTGAACTCCCCTGGAATGTGTAATGAAAGACTTTGGTCTTACCTGTGGTATTTTTCTTTAAGTTTATTTTTAAATTTACATGTTACTCCCAGCCCTCCCTCCCCTCATCCCACTCCCTCCACCTTCCTGTTACCCTACCCCCATCTGCTCCTCTGAGAGGGTACAGTCTCCTGTGGGGAGTCAACCAAAGTCAACCATGCTGAGACCTGACCAAGGCCCCTCCCCACTGTGACTGGACTGAGTAGGAGTGAATCTTCCTCCCTTCCCTCCTTCCTTCCTTCCTTCCTTCCTCCCTCCCTCCCTCCCTCCCTCCCTCCCTCCCTCCCTCCCTCCCTCCCTCCCTTCCTTCCTTCCTTCCTTCCCTCCCTCTCTCCTTCCTTCCCTCTCTCCCTCCCTCCCTTCCTTCATTCTTTTCTTGTTTTTTTGAGATAGGGTTTCTCTGTAGCTTTGGAGGCTGTGTCCTGGAACTTGTTCAGTAGACCAGGCTGACTTGGAACTCACAGAGTTCTCTGCCTGTCTCTGCCTCCTGAGTGCTGGGATTAAAAGTGTGCGCTACCACCACCTGGCAGTTGATATTTTTTATTATAATTGTTGACAGGCACCACAGCTCTGCTGGTGTATAGGGTTTATAGTCTTCATACTCTGGAAGGCACTAAATATTTCTCAGTTTTGGCTGTGAACTTCATGTTTCTTCTTTTCGCTCTGTAGACCAGGCTGGACTCGAACTCACAGAGATCCGCCTGCCTCTGCCTCCCGAGTGCTGGGATAAAGGCGTGCGCCACCAATGCCCGGCTACCCTTCCTCTTCTTAACCCTGAGCTGATGAAGATACGTTTGCCATTTCCTTTGCTCTCCTTGCCTTTTGTCTTTTGCAGTTGCCCAGCCTGGGCTTTTTCTTGCTTCTCTGGAACTTATTCTTCTGGGGCACCTCCTCCAGGCCCTGCCTGTGGGTCCTGAGCCCTGCTGTGTTTGTCCCCTGAACCCTGCTGTGTCTGTCCAGCTCCTGGAGGTCCCCTGAACCCTGCTGTGTCTGTCCAGCTCCAGGAGGTCCCCTGAACCCTGCTGTGTCTGTCCAGCTCCAGGAGGTCCCCTGAACCCTGCTGTGTCTGTCCATCTCTGGGAGGTTTGCCCAAGGTTTGGCTGCCTGGCCTCCCAGCAGCCGCCTGCTCTTTAACTGGTTCATGCCGTGAGTCGGCCAACATCCTGGAAATGAGTCTGGGGAAACTGGGCTTCTCTTGGTGAGCTCCCCAAGCACTGGATCTGGCCTCACAGACCCAGGATTTGTTGGTAGAGTTTATACTTTCAAGCAGTTTGAAAATTGTTTTTGTAGCTTAGTTGGTAGAGTGTTTACCTAGCACATGGTATAAACAGGGTATGATGGGGCATGCCTATAATTCCAAGGCTTGGGAGGCAGAGGTGTGAGGAACAGGAGTTCAAAGTCATACTCAACTGCCTACTGAGTTTTAGGCTAGCCTGGGCTACATAGTGATTTCACATAAATAACGAAATAATTTTCATGTTTTTGTTTAGTGTATTGTATTGTTCCTATTAGCAACATTATTGTTCTCTTGTCAGTGGAATCCAGAGAACAGTTTTGGGTCTCAGTCACCCACCTGGTATCACCTTTCTGATTCACCAAATGTGTCACTGTTCACAGGCACTCCCGGAACAGGAACTACAAGGCGGAGCTGGCGTCTTGCAGGTTGGAGACAGTGCCTCTGGAGTGCGGGGACTACCACCCACTGAAGCCCATCACTGTGAGTTCTCTGCAGGCTCCCTACAGGAAGGAGGGCCAAGTGCCTTGGCCTAGTGGCAACTGCTTTTGCATATTTGAATCAGCCCCTCATTAGGTTGACTTCCCGTCACCCTTTGCACTTCTACCTGTCAGCGTTTCGGGATGGGTCGGGACAGGATGGAACAGGAGTAGGTCAGGTATTCTGGCACTCGGGAGTCACAGAATACTGAGTGTTACATAGCTCAGGTGGAAAGGTATCCTGGAGCTCGGGAGCCAAGGATACTGAGTGTTACACAGCTCAGGTGGAAAGGTATCCTGGAGCTCGGGAGCCAAGGACCACCACAGGTTGCAGTAAGCTTTGGCAGCTTACAGCCTTGCCTCAGAGTAACGCTTCTCCGGTGTATCAGCTCCGCTCCGGCAGGACAGGGTCTTCCAGCTAGGGATGTTCGCCTAGTGTAGCATTTTGCTAGGCAGGAGGTTTCTCCGGTAAAGTTGCTGCAGTTCAGCTCTGCTCCTGGAGAGCGGAGAGCAGGGAGCCGGGAGCAGAGTGTAACAACTCCGCTCTGCCAAGGAAGGTTTCCCGGGCAAGTGTTACAGCCCTGCTCGTCCTGCTCTGCTCTGGGTCGCCTCTGCTTGCTCTGCTCTGCTCTGCCCAGGGTCGTCTCTGCTCTGTCGCCGCCGCAAAAGAAGATCTTCACCCGAAGCTCATCCAAAGGGGTTTATTGGAAGGCAGCTGGACCAGCCAAGCTGAACATACGCAGGGTTTATATAGGGATTCTTGGGGTTGGGGAAGTTTTTCCAGAGTAGGGATTGGTTTGATTTCAGTGCTGAGCTCAGATTGGCTAGAGCTCTGCTCCGGGATTGGTTACTTTTTTACACAGGGTTAGGGTCAGATTTGGCTCTGGTTTCAGGGCCAAAGTGTGTTTCTTTCTCTGGTCCTTTTTAGCCTTTTGGCTCCAATTTTAGGGCCAGGGTACATTTTCTTTCACTGACTCTGATTCCAGGGACAAAGTGTGTTACTTTGGCACTGGTTTTAGGGTCAGGGTACATTTCTTCGGTTGTGGTTGCAGGGCCAAAGTGTGTTTCTTTGGCTCTGCTCAGGGTGTGTTTCTTTGACTGGTCCCTTTTCCATACACTACCTTCTCATGTCCTTGAAGTTGCTATAGAGAAAGGGCCAGGACTCCCCATTCGGATGCTTCCTGATCTTTCTGTTGGAATAGTAAGAGTCACTCTGGCCACTAGTAGGCATTGGGGAGGGGGGGTTGGGTGCTGTCATGAAGGGCATCTTAGACTGTTTATTTAAAATGAAAGCAGGCAAGAGGTCCCTCTGTTATGTGAGCAGTCTTATTAATAAGTGCAGCTGCTCCTTGTCCTTTGGTGTTCTGGAAAGATTGGCTTCCGGTACCCCACGGATACCAAAAGTCTCCCCATCTCAAGGCCCTGATATAGCATTTGTATATAAGTTGTATATACCCTCTCAGGTGCTTTACATCATCTGTGGACCGGGTGTGGTGGTGCACACCTGTGATCCTCACACTCAGCAGGTGAGCACAGGAGAAGCAGGAGTTCAAGGTCATCTTGGCTCCTTGAAGCTTTCTCAAAATAAATACAATGCTTATATTTCTCACAGTATCCCATATTGTATCTCTGTCATGCCAAGAGCTGCTCACTGTGAAGCTCAGGCAATGATAGTCTGCACTGGCCAGCTCAGATGCAGTTTTAGGCTTTTGGTGGTTCTGGGCTTTGAACCCAGGGCCTTATAGATGCTAGTCAAATGCTCTACCACTGAGCCATACCCCAAGACAAGTGCAGAGTTTTTTTTTTATTGAATATTCAGTAATGAACACTGGACACTGGACACTAGTCATGTTGTGGTCTGTGATCCTACCTAGATATTGCTGCCAGGTAGATGGCATAGTGGCCTTGCTAGAAAGCAGATTCCCAGGACTGGAGAGATGGCATAGCAGTTAAGCACTTGCTGCTCTAGCAGAGATCCCAGGGTCAGTATCCAGTACACCCAAGTGAATAGAGAACAGCCCTGTGGTGGTGCTCCAGCTGCATAGCGAGCACTAGGCTAGTCTGGCCTACCTAGTGAGGGTCTGTCTGAAAGACAGACAAACAAACCTGACCAAAGAACACACTTAAACTTACTACAGCAGTGGGAAAGAAGTCCTTTCTACATTTTCAGTTTCTGCTCTCCTGCCATCAGCCGGGGGACCTTTCATCCAATTCTGACAGTGTTCCAGACAGGAAAAGCCAGTGTTTTCCTCTCTATTTACAGTCCATACATGATACTGCTGTGACCGTGTATGCCAGATATCAGCAAGCCATTCTCCAGGAGATACCAGCTTTGGGAGGCACTTTGGGTCCGATCCTACTTAGAGATAACTCTTACCAGACCCCACTTCAGTGACTGGTGCCAAGTCTGGGGTGTGCCCTGTGCCGCTATAAAGGTCTTGCCATCTTTCCTTGGGCTCCATTAATTTGCTGAGGTAGTGTGCAGAGCCCAGGGAAGTCCTCCTGGTCAGGACAGTGTGGAGGACTGTGGGCAGCTGGAGGCACGGTGTGTGGGGATGACCCACAGTTTCCCTGCCTCCCGGGCAATGTGTTCTTGTTCATCGTCACCGGAGCTTCTCAAGTGCCTTCAGGGAGGGAGCTGATGGGGAGGAGCCTCTCAATGGTCAAGCTGATTATTTTTAACTCCGCTGCTGGCTTTATCCTCCCTGGGGGTAGGAAGGAGGCCTGAAGTTCCTAGCTCCTAGGCATACACTGAGGAGTCCATGGAGACTCTGTGTTGTGTCAGTTTGTCACAAAACGTAAGCATTGTCTCTGCCTCAGTGACCTGTCAATCCAGCTTCCACAGAAGGACAAAGTCATCTGGTTGACTGTCACCTGGTACAACTTTCTCCACAGGTCACCGAGTCGAAGACAAAGAAGGTGAGCCGTAAAGGAAGCACTTCATCCACGTCGTCCTCCTCATCCAGCTCCGTGCTCGACCCTCTGAGCAGTGTCCTCGATGGCACCGACCCCCTCTCCATGTTTGCAGCCACCTCAGACGCTGCAGCCTCCGGGACAGTCACAGTAAGTTCAAACTCCAGGCCAGCAGCAGACCTCTGGGTGCCAGGTCCTTAGCTGTGGATGGCGGTTTGAAGGTCCACAAATAATGCCTTGGGGCATTCTGGTTGTTACAGTTTAGGACATCCTCATAGCCACAGGATTTTGGTTAAGTGTGTTGACTGAGAGAGGCTGGGGGAGATCTGTGAGGTCTATTTTTATTTGTTAATTAAATTAATTTGTTTTTGGGGACAGGGTTTCCCTATGTAACAGTCCTGGCTGTTCTGGAACTCTCTTTGTAGCGCAGGCTAGCCTTGAACTCACTGAGATCCACCTGCTCTGCCTCCCAAGTGCTGGGTTTAAAGGCATGCGTCTCTGCCTGGTTGAGAGTGACCTTGAACTTCACTTCTTCCTGCCTTTGCCTCGCAAAGGGCTGGGCTTACTAGCATGGACCACAACTCCCAGTTTGTTCAGTACTGGAGACTGAACCCAGGGCTCTGTGCGAGCCAGGCAAGCACTCTACCAACTGAGCCACATCCCAGATCCCCAGCCCCTCTGCATTTACTTTCCATAGTGTGGCCTTGTTATTTTGCATGGCTGCATTTATATTCTGATTTCTATGTTGGTTCCCATGGAGTCTGGGATGTTTGCTGGCTTTAGTAGCATCCATGTCTCTTGAATATATACCTCCTGGTGACTGTGTGCAGGGGCACTTCCCAGAAGCTCGCTACTGGAGGAAGACGGTGAACATGAGTTGTTCTGAGTGCTGCCACTGCTCCATCCACTCCAAGGCCTTATGATCTGTATTACTGCCAGCAATGCTAAGGCTCACCTGTTTCCTGACTGGCTAGTAATGGTTATTTTAATTTTCTCTGCTATTTGGACTGTTGGAAATTGGGTGTTTTTTTTTTTCAGTGTACTTTACAATTTTTTGATTTGATAATTTTATTTGGTGTATAAGATTGTTTTGCCTGCGTGTGTATGTACACACTGCATGTGTGCCTGCAGAGGTCAGGCATGATCTGCTGGGATTGAGGTACAGATGGTTGTGAGCTTCTCCAGTCCCTCAGTATGCGTCTTTACCTTTGTATTTTAGTTTTAAAAATGTGTTTTGTATGTGTGTGGTATGCATGTGGATGTGTGCTTGCATGTGTGTGTGAGATTTGTGCAAGTGCACACTTGCTTGTGTTTGGAGGTCAGAGGTCAACATCAGGTGTCTTTCTGGATTGTTCTCTACCTCACTTGTTGATATATTGAGGAAGAGCCTCTCACATAAACCCAGAACACACAGATTGGCTGGTCTACCTTGCTAGATTGTCCCAGGGGTTCCATCTTCACCTCCATTCCTGGCAAGACTTGAGTTTGATCCGAAGAACTCGTGGGAAAAGCTTGGGCAGCATGGTGCACTCTTATAATCCCAGTGATAGGCAGGGAGAGATATGTCCCTGTGGCTTGCCTGGCTAGTTAATTTGGCCCAGTAGGTAAAGTTTAGGCCAGTGAGAGACTTTGCCTCAAAGACTGTCCAAGGAATGACATCTGAGGTTGACTTTTGGCGCGTGCACACACACACACACACACACACACACACTCTCTCTCACGTACATACGCCCACACTCACATACCAAACCAGTATTATGGCTGGGTGGTGGTGGTGGCATAAGACTTTAATCCAAGCAGTCGGGATGCAGAGGCAGGTAGGTCTCTTGAGTTTGAGGAAAGCCTGGTCCATGAACGTGTTCCAGGACAGCCAGGTATATACAGAGAAACTCTGTCTCAAAACCCTGTCCCCCCCCCAAAAAAAGAAAAGAAAAATCCAATATTGCTGGAGTATAGTGAGTGGTGAAGTGCTTGCCTTGCATGCTCAGAGTCCTGAAAAACAAAATTGACAATGTCAACAAAAGCTTCTGCCCTGAAAAGGTTTCCTTGCCCTCCTTAGGACAGCTCCAGAAAGAAACGTGAGAAGGATGACAACTCCTTCGTGGGACCTGATTTTGAGCCCTGGGCCAACAAACGGGGAGAGATCCTTGCCCGGTACACGACAACAGAGAAGCTGTCAATTGTGAGTACTTAGTTACATGGCAGGCTTAGTGGCCCAGCTCCAGACCTTGGAGTTTCCCCTCCAATGTCAGTGTTATTTGGGAAAGGGTGTGCTAATTGGCTTCTAACAGCATTGTGTGAAGAGTTGGGGGTGCAGTTAGTTCAGAAAAGGAATTGGCAGTGTGGACCTCTCGAGGGAGGTGAGTTAAGAGAGCATCCAGAGAGGAGGGCAGGGTGCACCCCCTTCCCTGTGTCCCTCTTGGAGCTGGAAGCTTGCTCTTAGAATAGCCAGTGGTGAGGTATGTGTCTGGGGCATGTGTAAAGTAGAGGCCTTCCCTTTGCCCCAGGCAAGTTTACTCCCAACAGGACCAACTGCTCTGGTGAGCAATACCCACCCTGGGCAATCAGTACTGTGCTAATTAAGGTCAGGCTTGGTACTTACAACCCAAGTTGTCCCCTTTGGACAGCATTAACAATGTTCTGTCTCTCCTTACGCTAAGGACAGGTCCAGAGGTGGGGAGTCCAGGGCTGGGATGGCCACTTCAAGATCCAGGTTCCAGGTCTTTCTGTCTCCCCTGCTATTTCTAGTGTTGCCTTATGTGTCAGTTGATAGAAGGAAAGTGAAAGAAAGATTTAACACTTCCCACTTAAGGAGGCCTCCTGGCAGTCCCCTCAGCACTCCAGCTGCTGTGGCTTTGGAGGTGGCTGTGGAGAGTATATAGCTGCAAGGGAGGCTGGCTGGGCAGTGTAGTTTCATGACCACCTGACTGTTGGGGAGGTTCTCCCCAAACACATCTCTCCCCTTCCTCTCCACAGGGCCTGCTGAACAGAATGGCAGACAGACTGATTGACTAAACACTTTTTCTTCTATTTTCTTGATTTCATAGGTTAATTCAGAGAAAGCCTTTTTCAGTCATCAGTCCTTTTAACCCCTGGGAGTTGCTTGGAAATGTCTAGAGTTATTTTTGACTGTTACAGCTCTAGTGTGTGTTTGGCATGTTGTAGGCAGAGGCCGGAGAGACTTCAGAACTCCACAGTACTCAGTGCAACCAGCACATCAAAACTTTGCTATTGTTGGCTCACCTGGAGACCTCACACATGAGTTGAGGTTTAACTTTTAGGTAGTTTTAGCAGCCCACAACTTCCTTTTTTTTTTTTTGAGACAGGGTTTCTCTATGGCTTTGGAGGCTGTCCTGGAACTAGTTCTTGTAGACCAGGCTGGTCTCGAACTCATAGAGATCCACCTGCCTCTGCCTCCCAAGTGCTGAGATTAAAGGCATGCACCACCACCTCCTGGCCACAACTTCCATTTTTAAATACGTACTCCGCTTTTCATTTGCTCTGTGGGGCAAACCATGGCCTTGTTGCCTTAGACCAAAAGCAGCCTTGGAGTTGGAGAGACAGGGAAGCATTTAAGAGTATTTGAAGCTTTCCCACAAAACCTGAGTTCAAGTCCAACCATCTATTTCAGGCAGGTCACAACTGTCTGTAACTCCAGCTCCAGAGGATCCCACACCTCTGGCCTCTGAGGGCACCAGTATCCCCACCCATAAAATGAAAATAGTAAAAAATAAAAAAGAGAAAAACCATTAATTTTTTTGTCATTAATTTATTGTTTTTTGTTCCTGCAGAATCTGTTTATGGGATCAGAAAAAGGTAAGATGAATTCTAATTGGCAAGTTTACCACATATGACAGAATGAAGAAACTACTTGCTAATCTCTGTAGAGGGAGCAGTTTAAGGTTACAGTTGTCTGGGAGAAGAGACCTGTGGTTGACACATTCTGTACACCCTGTCAACGTCCATGCTCAGAACCAGGCAAGGCCTTGCCATTTCCATGAGTCTGAGACACTGGGGTCCTTGACATGGCTGTATTGATGTATGGACGCTCATCTTGCCGGGGTACGCTTGCTCCCCGCACTCCACCTTGTCCCCTGCTGCTGTACTCTGAGCTGCTTCCTCATGGCTTCCCACATTCGTGGGCTCAGACCCTTTAAAGCCCCGAACTGGAATAATTGGCAAACATTTCTCCCTTTAGTTGTTTCTGTTGGCATGTTGGTCACAGTGTAGTTCTTGGTAATTTGATAGTTTTGCCATGCTGTTAGCAGATAATAAACTCCCTGCCAGTGTGTGCCAGGTCCTGGACATCAGGGCCTAAAAGGAGAAAGTGAGTAATTTTGTGTGTGAGGTAGTGTTTTGCTGCTGTGACAAAATACCCCAGACAATCACTGAAGAAGAGGAAAGGTTGATCTTGGCTCACAGTTTCAGAGATTTCAGTCCGTGGCTCTTGGCCCTGTGGCTGTTGGCCTGTGCTGGCACAGTCTAGAGTAGTGGGGACACATGCAAGAGGAGGCCTGGTCACCTTATGGGAAGTGGGAAACAGAAAGAAGGGGCTAGGGTCCCCTCAAAGCACATTTTCAACCGCCTAACTTCCTAACAGTGGCTTGGTTCTGCCACCTCCCAGGGCACCATGAGCTGGTGACCAAGCATTCAACACATGGGTCTTTAGAGGATATTCTAGTTTCATCCTGTATTCTTTTGGTAGGAAGAGCAAAGGCCAAGTCAGTCACATGACCCTCAGTCCCATCATGGGCAGCCATTTGAAAATGGGGAAATGATTCTGACATTGGTGGTCTTGGATAGCAGCAGTGGTCTGAACAGATCATCTTGCCCTCTGTCTGGCCTGGGACTTCCAGTCTGTCATTCACATCTACTGGTCCTGCCAGTATTGGGGATGGTGTTGACAGCTGCTGGATGAAAACAGTTAGGCCTGGCCTTTATGTTAGTATAAGGGCCTAGTAATGCTATACCATGAGTGCACACTGAGGTGCCTCTCCGTGGGTGTGCAAACAATGGGTGTGATTTACAAAGACTCTACATGGAGTTTACCTTTGGTTCTGGGGGCACCTGCTGGTGGGAAAAGCCTCTGCTAGAACTGGAACCTGTGAGGAAGCTGAAGCCGCTTTCACCATGCCAGTGTTCTGAGGTGAATTTGTCTCCTGGTGTGTTCATGGTGACATGTGAAAGATGCCTTTCATTCTGGGTGGGTGCAAGAGAAAACTGCTTGTGTGACCAATATCTCTCTCCCATGTAGGCAGAGCTGGGGCTGCGACTTCTGCCATGTCAGAGAAGGTTCGGACGCGCCTGGAAGAGCTGGATGACTTTGAGGAGGTGAGCAGTCCACTTACAGGGTGCAGTGAGTAGGGTATCTCCCACCTTTCTACTGAGGAGGGCCAGACTGGGTGACTGCTCAGTGCGCTAGACTTTCTGGAACCCTGAATTTGCTCAGGGAAAGATAATAGGGCATAATGGCCAGTCACAAGGGAACCTGAAGTGAACCAGTCCTTCTGGAGGCCTCTTTTCACTTTGTGATGTGAGAGCAATCCTTCTGTTATCTGAGGACATGGTCAGCAGTAAAATCCATGTGGAGTCACCCCCAAGAAAACAGCTTTGTGTGGCACAAAGATCACACCTTGGAGCATTGTTTGCACAGGGCCTCCGCCTGTTGGATGTGGCTCACAGGATCCCTGTAATTGTTTGTGTATGCTTTGAAAAACTGACTTGTTGCTTTTAACAAAATCTCAGTTGTTTGATTTTACCAAAAGGACTCTGGAGCCAGATGCTGGGGTGAAAACCTGCTAGCTCAGAGAGGCAGAGAATGCATCCAGCTGACCTCCCTCTTCAGCCAATGTCCCAGCCTCTCTCTTCTCCACAGTCTCAAAAACCTTGTCAAACTGAAAAGTCCCTCCCTTCTCCTTCCTGTGTGTCTCTCTGTCTGTCCCCTCCCAACTCCCTCCTACTCTCTATGGTTTTTTCTTAATAATTCCATGTTTACTTCCTGTCAACTTGATCTGCCTCTTTACCTATGGTTGACTTTATTTAATTGTGTTTATAATATTCAAGCAGAAAGCTCTCAAAAGGTGCATGCTAGGGCTTAGCCTCACCACAACCAGAAGCAGATTTTTCAAGTAAATAACGCAATCTTGGGGTTCACAGGGTGATCAGATATCCTGTAACACTAGGGTATCTGCCAGCTTTTAAAAACTGTTAAGTTTGGAGCTGAGGAGAGGGCTCAGTCAAGTGCTTGCTGTACAAGCACGAGGACCCGAGTTTGATTCCCACACCCCTATGAAAACGTCTAGTGTGTTTGCCTGCATGTGCCAGAAGCGGGCATTGCATCCTCTGGACTTGGAGTTACAGCTGATTGTGACACCCCTTGGGTGCTGGGAACTGAACCCAGGTTCTCTGTAAGATAAGTGAGTTTTCTTAACTGTGAGCCATTTCTCAAGCCCAGAATCCTTATGCCAGAGCTTCTAGTATCAAGCTGGGCACACAGTAGGTCCTCATAAGTCCCAGTACCCTATGCAGCAGTAGTGCAGGTCAGGATCATGGCTTCATCCATGGCAGGTGGGGGTGGGTGGGTGCAGGTGCTGGGCACTGAGTGGCAGAGTGCAGGCAGTGCCCAGCTGCTTAGTGTGGAGACAGTAGTCAGTCAAGGCTTCTCCTTTTCCTCCTGTGCTCACTTCTGCCTTCTGCCCGCAGGGATCCCAGAAGGAGCTGTTGAACCTGACCCAGCAGGATTATGTGAGCCGCATAGAGGAGCTCAACCAGTCCCTGAAGGATGCCTGGGCCTCGGACCAGAAAGTGAAGGCTCTGAAGATCGTCATCCAGGTCAGACCCTTCGAGGGTTTGTGGTTTTCCATTTCTTAAATTTCCTCTGTAAAATTCCACTTTGTTTTGATTTTCAGAGTCTTCCTTCAGGATTCATTTCTTCTATATTCACAGATGTCCTCTGAAAAACCATGATTATTATTCTGTTTTTGTGAGATGACTGATCCTAGGGTCCCCATGTACAGCTGCACAGGCTGTGTGTCACATGACTCCAGGAACCACTGTCACTTTATACTACAGAGTTAATGATGTACCCAGTGCTGTGTAGGACACAGGCCTTGGGACAACTGCTGCCATATTTGTGATTTGTGCATACTAAGTAATTATCTTCCAGGTTGCCTTTGGAATCTTTAAGATTAATGTCCCTGTCATACATTTTAAAGACATAGCTATATAAGGAAAATGTGTTCATACTGTAAAAAGAAGTGTGTTCAGCAACTCATCTTCTTTTTTTTAGATTTATTTTTATTTGTGCACGTGTTTATGTCTTTGTGAGGGTATACCGTGTTTGTGGGTTACCATGGAGGCCAGAAGCGGGAGTCAGGTCCCCAGGAGCCAGAGTTACAGTCAGTTGTGGGTCATCTGTTGTTGATGCTCAGATCCTGTGGAAGATCAACAAGTGCTCTTAACTACAGAGCCATCTCTCCATCCCCAGGAACAGGTTTTATTCTGCTCTTTTGTCCTGAAGATTCTATCTTAGCAAAAAGTACTTTGGTCAGAGGCTGGATATGTAGCTCAGTTAGTAGAGTGCTTGCGTAGCATGCAGGAAGCCCTGCGTTTGATCCCCAGCACGGCGTAACCTTGGTTGGTGTGTGGGCATACAGCTGCAGCCTCAACACCTAGGAGGTGGAGGCAGGAAGAGCAAGGTCATCCTCACCTACATAGCCTGCTGGAGGACACCTGTCTCATGGTGATGGTGGTGGTGGTGCTGCTGATGGTGGTGGTGATGATGATGATTTCAATTGAAAAAAAAAAGAAAGAGAACAGTACAGTGAGGCCCTTGTAGTTAACCTGAGTTAGATCCCCAGAACCCACAGTGGAAGGAAGGAGAGAACTAACCACAAAATAAGTAAATACATGTAGGAAAATTAAGAAAAACGAAAGAAGTGCTCAGGTCATGGTCAATTACATGCACCTTGTTTCTGTTTTCGGAGCAGCATGTCTAAAACAGTCATTTTAATTGAGAGGGATGGCCATCAATGTCACTTCCCACCATGGTAATAGGACATTTCTCTTCTTTTCCTGATTCTTGTGAGAGAGGCTGGAGTCTAGGGGTGTGTGCACGTGGCTCTTGAAGTGTTTGAAGTTGAATCTGTGTGCAGCAGGTGGTCTTTCCTGGGGTTTCATGCTCAAGGGAAGCTGGCTATTTCTCTGGTGTCCTGTTGTTTATAGAGTAAATACTCCCGGAGAAAGGGCCTCTCCTCCTGCCTGCAAACCCAGGGCACCTTCAAGTTCACAGAGCTGCAGGTGTGTGCACTGTAGAGTGACCGCAGCCTGAAACTTGGGACTCTGTCAGAGGCCACTGGCTCAGGGAAGGAATCAAACAGTGTCTGATTAACCCTTTCCTGCTGGGTCCTAATGTTCTATGTTGCAGGAGATTTTTTTGTTGTTGTTGCACTGAGATCCTCAGTGGAGTCAAACCTTGGTTTGGAGGGTGGAGTCCACATTCAGTTGGCTAGAGTGGACCACAGAGTTTTCTGTCTCAGAGGAGTAAGGAGGGGTTTAATGAGATGCCTGGGTCTTTTCCATCTGGGAAGGTGGAGAAGAGGGTCAGGTGATCATTTTCTCCATCACTCCATAAATCTATCAGGTTAAGTCCCTAAGACTTAACTCCTGAGCTCTGTTGGTATAAGGGGATGATAAAGACATAGTGTTTGGGAAAGAAACAAATTCCCCTTGTTTGCTCTGTGACTGGCTTTTTGCTTCTTTCTTTTGTGTGTGTGTGTGTGTGTGTGTGTGTGTGTGTGTGTGTGTGTGTGTGTGTGTGTGTAGAGCACTGAGCACTTGTCTAGTTGGAGAACCTGGGCTCTGTCCCAGGACTGAAATCCCCCATCAGTGTAATTTTCAGCACATATATATTACTAAATAAACCTGATCAGTCTGTGTAATGTTACTTGTGTGTGTGTTTTCAGTGCTGACCATTTGGTATTGGATAACCAGCTGCTGTGCTCTTCCCTGGGGAAGACTGTTTCTCTCGCTCTCAGCATTCCTTAGTTGCTTGTGTTTCTTTGTGTAGGCTTGAGGCCCTGTGAGATTTCCCCCATCTGTGTTAGCATGTCTGTTGTCCTTGTTCAGCTCATGGCTAGGCAGTCATGCTGATGAGACTATGAGTGCCCCTTGAGATTCTGTATAACAAGCTTCCCAGAGCACCCAGGAGGTGCCAGGAAAGCCTTAGGAAATGGTACCACGACCTTTAAAACCACAATGTCTTCAAAACCGGGTTTGATAAGGTAATTTTATGTCAAAAGGTTATTATGACTTTAACTTTGGATTTTAAAAAAGTTCTGGTTCCTGTCATCCTTTTAAAACACATTTCTCTGCAACCAGCCCTGGAGGGAGTGAGCACACAGCTGTGTGGGATGTCCCAGCTGGGCTGCATTGGGGGTCTTCTGCTGGACTTCTCTGTCTTGCCTGAGCCAGGACAGGAGGCCCCCTACAAGGCAGTGATGGAGGAGGTGGGGATGTCACGGTCCCAGGAACCATGGGGTGTGGACTGTAAACAGTCTCTTGGATTTGGGGTTGTGTGTGTTTGGGTCCCCCCCCTCGTTTGAGCCCTAAAATCACCACAAGTGATTGTTTTAAGTTGGGAACTTAAATGGCTATGAAGATCACAAAGACAGCAGGAGCTGGAATTCCATATGTGTCCAGATGCCACGCTGGTGTCAGGATCCTTGTTTTAACAGCTTATGTCTCCTGGCCTTGAACATCTGGGCTGTGAGAGGGTTTCCACAGATCAGACACATTGTTTATGCATAGACATGTTATGCAGATGAGAAACTTGGCCATTCTTACAGTTTAGATGCTGGAGGACACAGCCAGAGTGGAAATACATGCCCAGGGGACTCAGCTTGCCGGGTGTGTCCTGACCACCACATGCATGCCCTGCTCACCAGAAATGCATGTTCCTGGACCTTTCTTTAATGTCCAATTTACTCCTTACATAAAGATGTGATAAGTGAGAACATTTGTGCAAGCATGGACATGCACACACAGAAGCCTCAGGAGGACTCCCTGTGTCTTCCTCTGTCACTGACTTTCTATTTTCTTATTATGTCCTGGAACATGCTTTGTAGCCAGGGCTGACCTGGAACTCAGAGATTCACCTGCCTCTGCCAGTGCTGGGATTAAAGGCGTGCGCCACCACTCCTACTGCTACTTAAGGGGTCTCTCACCGAACCCACAGGTCACAGTTTTGTCTAAACTGGCTGGCAGTGAGCTGGCAGAGTCTGTCTATCTCCACTCCACTGCATATTATATATATGGGTGACTGTACCTCTTCTTCTCTGTGGGGTCGGGAGACTTGCGCTCAGGTTCTTAGGTTTGGACAGCAAGCCCTTTCCCACTGCCATCTCAAGGCCTTGCATTTTTTGTTTCAAGTGCTGTTTTTCTGAGAACCAACTAGAGAGACGATAAGACCCAGGAAAGCTCTTGGGTTCCTTACCTTGGCTTTGAATTTGTAACAATTTCAGGGCATTGCATCTAATTCTTTAAAGTAGGAAGGCCAGTTCCAGAGCATCTGATGTACTGACTAGCCTACACAGGCAACTGCATACATGTGGTGTGTGCACACACTCACCCAGTTAAATTAAAAAGGGAGTTGAAGAGATTGCTTACTGGTGAAGAACACTGAGTGCTTTTCTAGGATGAGAGGACAAGTCCCCAGCACCCATGAGAAAAGCTGGACATGGCAGGGCTTGCCTGTAACCCTAGCATGGAGGGTAGAGACAAGTAGAGTACCTAGGAGATTATTGGACAGCAAGCCAGCCAGCCTAGCTGAAACCAATAGCTTCCGGCTCAGTGGGAGACCCTGTCTCAGGAATAAGATGGAGAGCAATGGAGAAAGACACTTGACATCTTCCTTAGATTTCCGTATGCACATATGGTGTATGTCTGCATGCACACATGCATACCACACACAAACACACAAAAGTGCAAGTGTGGCTAGAGAGATGACTCAGCATTTAAGAGCATTGGCTGCTCGTTCAGAGGACCTGGGTTCAATTCTCACCACCCACATGGCAGCTCACAACCGTCTGTAACTCCAATTCCAGAGGATCTGACACCCCTCTTCTGACCTCTGACATGCATGGTGCACATACACACATGTAGACAAGAAAAACATGATGGCTTTTCTTATTGGTGTTCCCACTCCCCACTGGGAAAGGCTAACACAGTGTTTGGTGCTCATCGGTGTTTACTTGTTTAGAGAGATCATTAGTTTTCCACACCTAGAGGTTCTCCACCAAATGGGGCACACCAGAGTGAATGACCTCTCCTGTTCTCTTTCTAGTGTTCAAAGCTGCTGTCAGACACAAGCGTTATTCAGTTCTATCCAAGCAAATTTGTCCTTATCACTGACATCCTTGATACGTTCGGTAAGTACTGCAGCCGTCACATATCTAGGAAATGTATTTGTTTTGTCAGAAAGTGACTGTGATTGGTGCTTAGGTTGGATTCTGCTGTGGCTGTAGTAGGTTGGTAAGTCATCAGGGAGACTGGACTGCTCTGTGATTTTTTTTTTTTCTCTCCTGTTTTTAAAGTCAGGTCAGAAGGTTTTATATATAGAATATCATGTTATATATATTTTATGTATTTTATCTTAACAAAGTAGCAGGTTATATTTTTATTTTGATGACAGATGGCGTTATCCATCTTTAGAGGGCGCGGTGTGGCACTTCAGCACAGGTGTACACTGGGTGGTAGTCAGGGTCCTTGGCATGTATGTCCATTGCCTCAGTCATCTCTGTCCCATCCTTTGTGAACACTCACAGTCCTCTGCACTAACAATTGAAACACTTAGCTAATGGGGTTGTGTCCTGTGCATAGAAGTCATTCCCCCCCAGCCCATTGCATTGGGTGCTCTCTGCTAAACCCCTGACTGTTCTCTTTCCTAATCTTCATATAGGTCAGTAAAGTGATGAGTGACATAGGCAGGTCAGCAGCACATGTCCTGCAGGACTAAGCTCGGGTCCATTGCCACCTGGAGGGCGCTTGAAACTTGCACTCATAGGAACTGTGTGTTGTCAGGATTCTTTTTTGTTGTTGTTGTTTTTTTGTTTTTCGAGACAGGAACTCTCTCTGTAGACCAGGCTGGCCTCGAACTTACAGAGATCCACCTGCCTCTGCCTTCCGAGTGCTGGGATTAAAGGCGTGTGCCACCAATGCCTGGCAGTTTGTCAGGATTCTGTTACTGTAGCCAAGTACTTAGGGTAGTCAGTTGCTAAGGAAGAGAGGGTTATGCCAGGGCGGTGGTGGTGAATGTCTTTAATTCCAGCACTTGGGAGGCAGAGGCAAGTGGATCTCAGTGAGTTCGGGGCCAACCTGGTCTACAAAGTGAGTTCCAGGACAGCCAGAACTGTTACACAGAGAAACCCTGTCTCAAAAAACCAAAACCAAAACCAAACAAAAACCTGCTGCAGAGGCTGGAGTGCCTGCTGAGCAATTTATTTGGACTCACAGTTCTGGAGTTTCCATTTATGATTTAGGCCTATGGCATCTTGGCAGGAATGTGTGACAGGCATGTCCACTCATTTCATGGAAACAGAAGAGGAGCGAAGGGCTGAAGCCTCACACTGCCTTCAAGGGCACGTGCTCTAGGTGACTTAAGTGCTTGCCACTAGGCTCCACCTCTTAAGCAAGCCTCACTTCCCAAGAACACATTCCGAAACACATGGGCATTGGAGAGACAGTGAAGATCTGAGCCCTAGCATCTCAGTCTCTCTTCCCAGCGTTCTCCCTGCCCTCGAGTGTGTCTGTCTCAGGAACTGGCACTGCTGTATAGCCACTTTCCTCATCTGGACACCAGGACATGCTCTTCTGCATGCATCCTTGAAGCTCTCCCCAGCTGGCCCGTTTCCCTGTTTTCAGTCACCACAGCTCTGTCTTGCCTGGATGGCAGTCACAGTGCCCCCAAGGTCTTCCTATATGGATTGTTGGGATTACTCTTGTCCCGGATCACATACTTCATGCAGCAGACGGAGATCTTTTACAGCTTAGTGATGAAGAAACTAATGTGGAGGTGGGGAGCCCCTTGGCCCGGTGCGGAGCAGTGGGTGGTTGAGCCAGAACAGTTGCCTGAACCAGACAACAGTGCTCCAGGCTGTACATGCAGTGTGGGTGCATCCCAAAGGAGCTTGTGGGTGCTTCCTTCTGGGAGCTGGAGGTTAGAGGAGGCATTCACTGTCTTACCAGAGAGGGGTTCATGGACTAACAGCGAAGCCAGGCTTGTCTGCTACCAGAGAGGGGTCCATGGGCTAACAGTGCAGCAGGTCTTGTCTATAACCCTTAAAGATCCGCTGTGTAAGAAAACAGAGTGTCATCCAGCCAAGCTTCAGGCCTCTTTGGTGAGAGTCCCCCACTCCAAAGAATAAAGGCAGGGCAGGGAGTGGTAGAGGGGAACCCCAGAATTCTTCTCTGGATATTTGTACATGAATGTACAATTCATTCATGTGCCACACATGCATACACACGTGCTCTCTCTCTCTCTCTCTCTCTCTCTCTCTCTCTCTCTCTCTCTCTCACACACACACATGCATACAAAATGAACTCAATCTAAGATTATTATTTCTTGAAACAGTACCACTACCAGAACAAAAGAAAAACAGTAGTTAACAGTGGGATATAAAAAGCGGTTGTATTTTCTGAAGGCTGGTTTTAGAGAGGTAGCAAGCTTTTGTGTAGGAAGTAAAGGAATTTGTACTAGTCTGTTTCTCAGTGTGTGCAGGGACAAGCAGTGCCTCTGTCCAATGTGACCTGATGGCATCCCTGTGTCAGGGAGGGAGTGTCTCTCTCCTCAGCAGTGTGACCCTGGGTTATGAAAGCACTGGAAGGAATCGGGTGGGGGAGGTGGATGAGATGGCGGGAGGGGGGCACTGGCATTGGAGTCCATTCTCTGAGGCTTCCAGAGCTTGCAGTGTGTGTTGGGGTTGGGAGTTCTAGACCGGGCCTCTCACCTTGGCTGTACGCTGATGTCCCTAGGCTTCCGGTTACTCCCAGATATCTTTTTTTTTTTTTTTTCCCGAGACAGGGTTTCTCTGTATTGCTTTGGAGGTTGTTCTGGAACTCGCTCTGTAGACCAGGCTGGCCTCAAACTCACGGAGATCCGCCTGCCTCCCCAGTGCTGTTATTAAAGACGTGTGCCACCAACACCCGGCTATCCCCAGATATCTTAGCTGCACCCAGACCATTTCTGAGGGAGCCTCCGGGATGGATAGAGACATCACATTGGAGGGGAATCTTCAGGAGCCCCAGGTGCTCTGCCTGGATGCTGGGTCTGAGAAGTACTGGTTTAGGGGACGTGGGTCCCTAGTCACCCATTTCAAAATACCCTGTCAGCTAGTGTCTCTCAAACTTGAGCAGGTATAAGAATTTCCTATCGATGTATTTTAAAGTTCACATTCTAGTCAAATCCCCTAAATCTTTGTCGCTTGAAGCCCCGAGACGGGCCCAGGCCTGTGCATTCCCAGGGTCGTCAGGCACGTAGTTAGTCCGGTTGGAGAAGCTCTGGGTGGGACCTCAGAGCCTGGCTGCAGCCCCCGCTACATCCTGACACTGTCATTGCCACACATCATCACTGGGTCACATGTTCTCTGACCAGATAGGACGCTGTAGCTCCTCCATCCCTTTCCATGTGTGAGCAAGGCGTGGTCTTCACTGCCCCGAATAATGGGGTCACAAAAAAGAAGAGAAATACTTTTAACTGAAGGTGATTTGGGAGCGCTGTGACTTCTAATTCATGTATGCCAATCACACAATTAATAAAGCAGTATCAGCTTTGGAGTCTAGCCTACCCACCTAGTTTTCAAAACTAGAGTCTATTTCTTAATTTCATCTTTAAGAGAGGCTCTCGTGGAGTCCAGACTGGCTTTAGACTCACTATATAGCCAATGACCTTGAATTTCTAATCCTCCTGCCTTCATCTCCCAAGTGCTGAGACTGCACGTGGGTAGTACCATGCCCAGTTTATGCCGTGCTGGGGGCTTGAACTTAGGAATAGGGAAGACTCTGGCTATTGGTGTGCTTCAGTGGCAGAGTCAAGTAGTTGACACAGTAACTTGTAACCCATAAATCTAAAATGTCCATCCACCCAACAAATCCTGAGTACCACTACGTACTGGCCAGGTGCCGGAGGTACCCACAGTCAAAACAGGGCGAGTGTCTGCCTCAAGGAACCCCAGGCTTGGGTCTTTTCAGGCTGATCCACTGAGCAAGAGGGTGGGCCAGAGGGACTTCGGCTGCTCATTGTCTCCAGGAGCTGTGGTGCCAAGGGCACATTTGCAGGCAATCTTGGCTGAGGAAGCCAGTCTTTCACACAAAGTCATTGAATTTACCTAGAGTGATTAAGTTAAAAAATACTACAGAGTTTTGTGGCCCTCAAGGTGTGGGCCAAATATACATTCCCTGATCTCATTGACTGATTTCCGGCCACAGGCTTCTGATGGCCTAAACTAGGCATGGCTGGAGCTAGAGTCCAATGTAGAACACTTTCTGCTGAGTGTATGAGGATATCTTGGGCTGCTTTGGCTCTAAGTCCCAGGTTCTTTTCCTCTTCTCACTAAAAAAATTAAAAAACAACAGCAACAGCAACAACAGCAAAAAACAAAAAAACAAAAAAAACAAAAAAAAAAAAACAAACCTCAAAGCACAGCAACTATAAATGTGTGCCACTAGGTGGCAGCATACCCTCATGAGTTAATGCCTGCTGCCGGGTTCCATTTTCCTGTCCCTAATTAGCAACTTTCATTTAGTGTTTACTCCTGTGGTGTGTGACGTCAATACCATATGTCTTTTTCTCCTAGGAAAGCTGGTCTATGAGCGCATCTACTCCATGTGTGCGGACAGCCGAAGCGCCTTACCAGGTAAATGCCACGCTTCCTGGGTTCTGGGCGCCAATCTGCCTTAAACCACAATTAGAAGGTTTTAATCAAGTCAGGATTAGTGAGAACTGATAAGCTTTTTAATTTTTGTGTGTTGAAAAGAACACTTTTGAGGTCTGATTGCCTCAGTCCTCCAAAGCCATCAGAAGGTGGCTTTGCAGGCAGGCAAGTCATTAGGGTGCACAAAACGGAAAGGGGTGGGAAATAGACTCCTTCTCTTCTGCTTCTCAACACCATGTCCATTTCCTGCGTGTCTTCCTTTCCAAGAAGCAGATTACTTAAGTAAAAACGGCACATGCACGAAAGTATGTCAGATAAATCAATAGTAGCAGATGCCCTGACTCCTCAGCCTATATGAAAACGATGTTGGCATTAAGTTTATTGCCAATCAACTTTAGACTCCCAGGAGGCTCCAATGGGACAGGCGGATGATGGACTTCTGTTGTCATAGCAGTGATTGTGATGTTGAGATGCAGCATCTTCAGCTGCAGCTTCCTTTTCCTTTCCCTCTTTAGCTCCTAAGCTTTGCTGCAAGAATCCTACGTTCACACCAGCTGGAGCAGCAGCATGGGCTGTCATCTGACCCCGTCTCCCTGCTCCTGGCAGGGGTTCTTGGGTCAGGGCTCAGCAACAGTGACAGTAGCCCAGAATTTGACCTATACTCTTTCTTCTTCTCTGCCCCATTCCCTTCTTCTTCATCCCTCCCTGGCCCTCCTTTTTTTTTATCCATCCACCCAATCAAATAGCATCCATCTACCCTCCCACCCATGCTATCTTCATCCTCTATCCACCTACCCATCCCCCACCCATCCATTTACCTGCCCCCTGCTCCATCTGTCTCCATCCTTCCGTCCGTCTGTCCGTCCGTCCATCCATCCATCCATCCATCTGTCCATTTATCCACCCATCTCCTTAAAACTCTTTAGTGTGAACATTTCTCAGAAACAAACATAGCTGTACATAGACTTAGGTCTGCATGAGCCCTTAGAAGCTACCGGATCTCATCATATAAGGTCAAGCCCATTGCAGCAGAGTCAGAACTGGGCCGTATAGTCTGGTACATTGGTCAGCAGCCCCTTGTTGCTCTTGAGGACTTGAGTTGTGACTGGCAAACTGAAGTGAGCTTTGAGTGTAAAAAGAAGTGACTCTAGGTAGCCTGGTGTGGAGGTACATGCCTGGGCTTCAGCATGGGAGACTGAGGCAGAAGGATTGTGAGTTCAAAGTTAGCTTGGGCTACATAGTAATATCCCGCCTCTACACCCCAAGAGCTGAGGATATAGCTCAGGGTAGAGTGCTCACCTAACATGTGCAAGACGTCATCCTCAGCACTGCGGAAAGGGGAAAGAAATGACGAGAGGCACTGGATTAGAAGACTTAATGCAGATAAAGGCCCCATAAGCCACCGGCAGCTTTTAGTCTGGCCCAGGTGAAGACAGTACTCCAGGTAATCTGGGCCTCAAAACAACAGCGTGGTCAGCTGCGCCTCTTTTCCCTTCTGTGGCTCATACATGCTTCCCACCCACCCCTCACATGGTAGTCACGTTTTTAGTGGCTCCTTCTCATAAGTTTAGGAGCCTGCAAAGGGGGACAGAGGCCAGCCCCACGGGAAGATTGTCTGCTGGCCGGGATCTGGGAAATAATTTGTTGAACGTATGCTGACATATGTGACTCATGGGCGTTTCCCTGTGTTGGGCATTAGCATCAAACCTCAGCCAACTACTAGAATAAACTTGTATGTTTTCTTTGGCAACAATGGACTTAAAAAAAAAAGGAGCGTGTATTTCTGTGTACTATTATGTGCCTGAAGCCCTTGGAGGCCCAAAGAGGGCATCAGATCCCCTGAAGCTGGTGGTTGTGAGCTACCTCGTGTGGGTTTAGGGAAACATGGGGTTCTGCAGGAACAGCAAGTGCTCTTGACAGTCCAGGCATCTCTCCAGTCATCTCTCCAGCCGGAGTAGCAACTTTTAAAATCCTTTTTTGAGTGGGGTTTATAGAGATGGCTCAACTGTCAAGAGCACTTGCAGAGAGAGGAGCCAGATTTGTTGCCCAGCACCCATATGAAGTGACTCGAAACTAGATGTCATTGTAGTTCCAGGGCATCTGATGCCGACACTGTCTTTTGGTCTTCCTTGGATGCATAAGCATGTACACACACACACACACACACACACACACACACACACACACACACACTAAATACATTTAATTCTGCTTGCTTGGTGGTGGTGGTGGTGGTATTAGAGACAGGGTCTCATGTAGCCCAGGCTTGCCTTAAATACTCTCTAACAGAGGATGACCTTGAATTTCTGATTCTCCAGCTGGGAACATAGGTATGGCCATTACCTTTCTGCTTCTTGTATTGGTTCACACATCGTCACTTAAAAACTTTGGAAGAAGCCTGGCTAGTGATGGCACCTGTAGTCCTAGCACTCAAGACTCAGGCAGAATAGGTTAGCCTGGGCTAACTTATCAAGACCTTGTGTTAAAATAAACAAGATTGTGTGGCCTGCCTGGCCCCAGGGACATTTTACTTTGTATCAATTGTAGTCATTTTCCCAAACAATATCTTAGGGTCAAGTAAGGAAAAATCACTAATTAACCCTACCCAAACTCAGTGCAGCATCAAAGGGTATTCTTATCTGAGCACATTAGTTAGCAATTTAAACTTGAATATTTTAGTGTAACTGAGAACAATACAGATCAGGGTTTGTTTTGTTTTTATTTTGAGGCAGGTTTTGCTTTGTTGCTCAGGCTGGCCCAGGCTTTTGTCTTCTTGCAATTGATTTGGTCATTATTTTTTTCCTTTCCCCTAAAATCTTCACTTGGATGCTCTTTCCGGTTCTGAGAACCTGGAATGGGGAGGACGGACTTGGTCCACAGTTGCTAGGGTCCTGAGGAATGACTCTTAACTGACAGTAGAAGGGGAGCTTTAAGTGCCCTCCACAGAATTCCGCCTGGAGAGTTCTGTAGGAGGAGAAAGCTGCTGATGTTTGCACTCATTCTTTCCACTTGAATCAAGTCCCTGGACTGGAGGATCTAATTCCTGAGCTCTTTGCCCTCAGGAGTTCTCACTGTGCTTTCGCTCATGTGAGTTTGGAAAATTCCAGCATCTCTTAGAGTTAACACCAAGTATACACCAAGCCTGGCATGATAGGCTTACCCTGTAATCCCAGCACTAGGGAGGATCATGGATTCTGGGCTAGCTTGGGCTACATGGTGAGATTGTCTCCATTTTAAAAAAGAAGAGGAGATGAGAGAGAGAGAGAGATAGAGAGAGAGAGAGAGAGAGAGAGAGAGAGAGAGAGAGAGAGATGGGGGGAAGGGGGGAGGGGTGGGATGGTTGGGGGGGAAGAGGGGATGAAGAGGAAAAGTACATGTCACTATGTGTGGTCACCACTCACACCCACACATTTCTTTCTTTTTTCTTTTTGGTTTTTGGAGACAGGGTTTCTCTGTATTGTTTTGGAAGCTGTCCTGGAACTCTCTCTGTAGACCAGGCTGGCCTCAAACTCACAGAGGTCCTCCTGCCTCTGCCTCCCCAGTATTGGGATTAAAGGTGTGCGCCCTGAATGCCCGGCTCACACATTTCTTTAAAAAGATTTTTACACTTACTTTACACTTGTTTGATATGTAGAGGAGGAAAGTTAACTGCCATTTAAAGATTTTAAAGGCAGGAAAAATCTTGAGCATGGCAGGTAACAGCAGAGAAATCTGGAACACAACAAAGAAGACAGACAGAATGGGCTGTTGGAGAAAGGCTTTTGGGCGCGAGCGAACACACATACAGAGGGCACACAGAGAACAAGACTGCAAAGCAGAGGGGCCTGGGGAGGCTGAAGCCCAGCCTCTCCCTTAGGGCTGGGTTTTTAGTGTCCTGGAAGGGTTTTCCTCTACTAATTTAGGACTGGTCAGTTTGAAGAAAGCTAATACAACTGTGTAAACATGCCCCCTGGACCCATTGAACTAGTCCATCAGCAGGAGTCCTGCTGGCAGGAGGAGACCTCCAGGCCTTTGTTTTATGTTCTCAGGCTTTTGACAGGAGGGTGAGGAAGAAACCTTGGAAGGTCACCGTCCTTATTATCTAGTCATTGCCCCTCTTCCTGTCTGTCTGTCTGGCTGCCTGCTAAGGAGTCTGTCTAAACCTAGTCCCATGCAGCAGCACACATGTGAAGGTTACAGGACAACTTTGGGAGGCAGTTTTCTCCTTCCTTTCTCTGTGTGAGTCCCAGGGATTGAACTCAGGTCATCAGGCTTGGCAGCAAGCACCTTTTCCCACTGAGCCATCTCCCTTCTTAATCGAGCATATGTGTAACGAAGCCATTCACTCTGAGTGACCAAGTCATGTTGTTTCCTACCTGGGAGACATCCTAGCACTTGGTTGTGCTGTGGCTCTTGCCTCACGCCTTAGCAACCCCATCTTCAGATTGTCCCCGAGCTGACTTGGCCACACCAGGGTCAGCAGGGGCCTTGGTCAATGTGGCAATGAAGAACTAGACTAACTGGTCTCCTTACTTCACCTAAAACATCAGCAAAAGTTCAGAGTCCAAAAGTGAAGTGCTTAGAAAAGAGTTGGGGGTGGCAACTCTGCTCTCTTATGTGGAAGGCTCTTCTGGATTAGTTTCCAAAGCCTGGATTCCTTCCCCATGTCTCAGCTCCAGTGATAAGGTATGAAGTCAGTCGTCCATGCCTCTCTGCCCAGAGCCTTCAGGGCATTGCCATTGCACTCAGGAAAAGCCTCTGAGGCTCACTCTGCCCTGCCTGGCCTGCTGAGGACATTGCATTCCCTCCCCCCCCCCCCCAGGCTCATCATAGGGCCTGCTTTCTGGGCTCTGACTGGTCTCAGGGCCTTTGCATCTGTTGTTTATTCTTTCTAGAATGTATTGCTTTTCTATCTTTGCATGGCAGCTTCCGTTTGTGACTCAGAGTGTAGCTCAAATACCACCTGTGCAGAAATCTTCCTTGATCACTTTAGTCCCCCAGCATCCACACACCTTGTCCATTCCACTGCCTGGTTTCCTGTCTTTCCAGGCTCTGATTACCTGGTTTCCCATTGCTGTACCCTGTTCCTGTTTCCTGTTTATCTGTCTTCACCGCTGGTAAGCTTCCTGAGGGCAGGAAGCCCTATGCACTGTCTGAGAACTTAAATACTGTTTGCTGTTGGCTTTTAAAGGCCTTTCTGTGAGTACACGAAGTATAGGAATCTATTGTTTAATGCTGTTTAGTTTTCTATGCTGTGTTAAAGTCTTGTGTAACATAGTCCATTTCTTAATTCTCTCTTGATCTGGAAGTAGTCTGTCATTGTGTGAGATTGCTGTGTGTGTGTGCATGCATATACATGTATGTTTTTATGTGTGTATGTGTCTAGTGTATATGTGTATGTTTGTGTCTATGTATATGTGTACATTTATGTTTGTGAGTGCCTCACATATATGTGTGTGTGTATGTATGTGTGTCTCAAAATGTGAGTATATATGTATATATGTGTGCCTATATATGTGTATGCATGCATGTATGTATATATATTTCTCTGTGTTTGTGTGTATGTTTGTAATATATGTGTCTGTATATATGTGTGTATATCTCTGTATGTGTTAAAAACTAAGATTTTAATTTTTTCATTTTTTTGTCAGGGTCTTGCTGTGTGGTCTTGAACCTCCTGTCTTTGCCTCCTGCTCCTTATGAAAATGTATGTCATGTCCAGAACTCTAGGAAGTAAATTTTTGTTGTTAGCAACAAAGACTATATATCAAGATTGGGATTGACTGCAGAGCAAGAAATTCAAAGTACTGTCAAGGAAGGAAAATGCTGGCAGGCAGCTGGTGACAATGCCAGGGACCCAATTCCAGCTGTCTTGATACCACCTTGGGCCAGTGTCACTAGAGATGCCCGCTTTTGTGTTCCTCCTCTTTTTTTTTTTTCATTTTTGGTTTTTCGAGACAGGGTTTTTCTGTATTGCTCTGGAGCCTGTCCTGGAACTCTCTCTGTAGACCAAGCTGGCCTCGAACTCACAGAGATCCGCCTGCCTCTGCTTCCCGAGTGCTGGAATGAAAGGCGTGAGCCATCACTGCCTGGCTCAAGTCCCTCCTCTTAAGATGCTTCACAGAAATTGTGCTTTTGTTTATATTGTGGAGTCCAAACTTAGTCACATGATCATACCTAACTGCACGGGATAGGCGAGTGGCCAGCTGGGAAACCAGATCTATTGTTAAAGAGAAAAAGAACTGACACTCGAACAGGCTGGCAGTGTGACCACAGAGACTGGCATGTCAGCTGTATTGAGCTGGCAGCTAGACTCTGGCCTTGACTTACCTTCAGGTCTGGCTTGTAACGTTCAAGGTAAAAGCATTGTTCACATTTCCAGTTATGAGACCAGGTGCTGGATGCATCCACGATTCTTCAACTGTTGCCACAGTGACTTCTCTGCACATCAAGGACCTCTGGTTCATCAGTGTGTGGTAGCTAAGAATAAGGAGCCACACTGCCCGAGCTTACGTTCATGCTCTAACTGGCTTGCTGTGTGTCCTGGGCAAGTCACTGAACTTCTCTGTGCCTCCAACTCTTGAAGTAGATGGAGATCTGCTGTGTGGATAAATGAGCTAGCTAACATTGTTTCAAACCTGAAACACAATGCACCATGCCTGTCTCTTCCGAAGCATTGTGTGTGCACTGGTGGCATTTCTGTCACTGTTTCCTAGTAAAGACCAGGAGGGACTTTACCTCCTCATTTTCTGCCCCTGGACTTGCAGCATCCATAAAGACCCAGGGACAGGTCAGCTGTGGTGGCCTCCAATGTTGGAGGCCGGCAGATTTCTGTGAGGTCCAAGCTAGCCAGGTGACATATGAGACCCTGTCTACGAACAAACAAACAAACAAACAACAACAACAAAAAACCCCAAACCAAAACATAATAAAACAAACACACCAACCCAGGGTTTTTGGGAACCAACACAGATGGTTTTGCATTGCAGATCACTTTTCCCCAGAGAACGTGAACGATACGGCCAAGGAAACATGCCTGAATTGGTTTTTCAAGATTGCTTCTATCCGGGAACTCATTCCTAGATTGTATCCTTTTCTTATCCTGTTTTAATGATGGGTGGGAATAGTAGTGCTGGTATCATCAGCCATGGGATGGGCTGCCAGAAGTTCCTGGTGACGCCTGCTTCTGTTGTGGTCAGAAGCTGCACTGGAGAGGGCGTTGCTTGGAATCCCACTCGGTCCTGATAGTTTTCTTGTTTGTTACTTTGAATATGATACATGAATCAGGCTTTTGTTCTTTTGAGGAACATTCCCAGGTTAAAAAAATATATTTATTTTGTTTTTAACTGTGTCCTGTGTGTTTGTGTATCCTTGGAGGCCCGAGGCATTGGATCCCTTGGAACTGAGTTTACAAGTGGTTGTGAGTCACCCTGATGGTGCTAGGAACCAAACTCAGTGTCTCGGACCTGATGAGCCATCTCGAGCGTCCAGGTCCCGTTCTTCTGTGCCAGCACCCAGTATTAAAGCATGGAGACACTGACCTACACACAGTGTATCTCAGTTATCTCAGGTCGATGCTCCCCACGGGGCTTTGATTGGAAGGCTAAAAACTCACCTTAAATTTCATCAGAGAGCCACTAACCAACAGGCAACGCCTCCCAAAACTTAAGTAAGTGTGGAGCTTGAGAACCCTATAGAGAATGTGGCAGCTGCTAACTCAGTTCTCTCCATTGTCATGGGCCATGATGGCCTCCTGTGCCTTACACTTGCCACTTACTTGTTTTCCTTCTGGAATAGTCTTTGTCTGGCAAGGAACAGGCCATCTGGAACATGTCTTCCTTAACAGAACATTTTTGTAGTTACGTGGAAGCATCCATCCTGAAGTGTAACAAATTCCTCTCCAAAACGTAAGATCCTCCTTCATCTGGAGCTGTAGAGTTTCAGGTCAAAGACACAAGCACATGATAGTGGTGTGACGGTAGCTATTGTCATTGAGTTTGTAGTGTTCGACCAGGTGCCAATTACCTGTGTATTTTGCCACTTACCATGTGGAAATTTAATGAAGTGGAGATGGCGTTTTAATCCCTATATAATGAACAGAGAGCAAGAGTCAAGTGTGGGGGTGGGGGCAGTGTGTCGCTTGCTGGAGGTCAGTTAGTTCCACTTGGGTCTGGCCATGGGTCTCCAGTAAGTTATTTATGCCCTGAGCCTCAGTCCCCTTTGCTAAACATGGACCTGGGAGAAGTATGTGGGCCCTGAACTGCTCACGTGGCACGGGGAGGCACGCAGGCAGACCTGGCGTGTACCGTGTTACGTGGGCTGCCCCTGGTGTTGACGATGGTAAAGAAGCAGTTGGAAGCAGAGCCTTTGCTCTGGGGCCCAGGCAGCACACTGCTGTGATTCCTCACCAATGTGATTCTGAGAGCTTGAGGAAGCCGTGGTGTGTAGAGTCATGCCTGGCAACTGTGTCATAAGCTCCTAAGGACAGCCAGACACCTCCCACAGAGAGCTATTTACTTTGGAGCTAGCTAGGGGTGTCCTGGATTGTTTATGGGTGCTGAATAAATAGTTATATTTCCCTCCCCAGTCAGGCGAGGATCATGTGTAAGAGGGAAGACCCATGTCAAAGAAATGAATCTTAGGTCACATTGATAGGGTTTGAGATGGCTGTTTGCTGCCAGCCTAAGGTGGTAGGAAGGACTGGGATACAGGACCAAACAGTAATCTATACAGATCTATATAGAACAGTGGTCCTCAACCTTCCTAATGCTGCAACCTCCTCATGTTAATTTTTGTTGCTACTATATAACTGTAAGTTTGCTACTGTTATGAATTATAATGTAATTGTCAGACATGGAGGATATCTGATGTGTCCTCTGTGAAAGGGTCGTTTGACCCCCAAAGGGGTGGTAACTCACAGGATGAGAGCCACTGCTATAAGAGATCAGGGGGTGGCAGTTGACAGAAAGGCAGGTGAGGGATGAAACTGTTAAAATCAGTAAGCTAGGGCTGGGTAGGTAGCACACAGCTGCATCCCTCCACTAGAGCAGGAGAATTGAGGGTTTGAAGCCAGTGTGAAACATACCAAAATAAGTAAATTCACCTTAAGTCTGACCTCGGACAGGGATGTGTGTGGGGAAGCATCAGTAAGTTGTATCCACAGAGAAAAAGAGGCTACACTGCTTTGACAAACTGAAACTTTGACCTTGATTTCTTACAAGTTGTGTTTTTCTCCCCTAAATTTAGGAAAATGTAGCTTTATCATGAAAGAGAGGAACAGTGAATCTTCCCATGGGATGTAACTCTGCCCTCCTTTCTCCCACAGGGGGATTTCAGAGTGCCTGCCCCGACTGACCTGCATGATCAGAGGGATTGGGGACCCGCTCGTGTCCGTGTACGCCCGGGCCTACCTGTGTCGGGTATGCTGAGCTCGCAGACATGGCCCCTGCCTCCTTAGCAGGCTCTGTCTCCTCCCTCTGCTCTGTTAGCTGCTGGTTGTAGGACATGATCCTCACAGAGAGGATAGCTGCATGGTTGCTTTTAAAAAGTTAATTTTGAAATAGACCAACTTACCACAATTCTAATTAGGGGACGTTTAAGGTCATCTTCACCCAAGTGAACTGGTTTTCTGGATTAATTTTCTCAGTTCAGCTAGGAAGGAGGCTCCAGGCTCCTTTTCAGTCATTTGAGACTGACTTATCCTTGTGTTGAATCCTCTGGGTTTTGTGTGTGTGTGTGTGTGTGTGTGTGTGTGTGTGTGTGTGTGTGTGTGTGTGTGAGTGAGAGAGAGAGAGAGAGAGAGAGACAGAGAGACAGAGAGACAGAGAGACAGAGAGAGAGACAGAGAGACAGAGAGACAGAGAGAGAGAGAGAGAGAGAGAGAGAGAGAGAGTCTGTCTCCTTTTGTTAAACAGTTGGGCTGGGTGTGAGCTGGCCGACAGAGGCCTGGGAGGGAGTGCTGTCCCTGGGACCTGACACAGGTTTGGAATTCTGTGGTAGTTGGGAGACGATTGGGGTCCTTTAGCCTCCCTCTGAAGTAACACAGCTCAGTGCTTTTACTGCACCCACTTTTTGTTTCTGACAAATTCAACCCATGGAGCCGTTTTTCTCTTCCCCAGGGGCTTCTGCTCTAACAGTGGGTGCTCTGCACTTGCTCCATCAGCCTTGTGCACGTTAGGGGAGGGATGCCGGTAAGTCATAGGTGTCCTCGAGGCCAGAAGCACAGCAGCTTCCAGCTCCCACATACCACCTTTAGGAGCCATGTGAAGCTGACTGGTAAAGCCCCGTTTCCCTAGTAGATCCTGCTAGTCTCAAACATGATTCTTTAGACACTGCCTTGGGCCACTCACCCATCCATAATCCATCCCGCCACTGTGGCCATGGCATGGAGTGTGCCTAACTGATTGGGCCTTGGGCATGTGCGCACTTCTGGAACTCAGCTCCATGGAACTACGATTAGGAAGAATCATTCATAAACACAACCCAGTGTGCTGATGCAGAAGCCAAGGGAACGAGTAGCAGGCAGAAAGCCACTAGCAGCTACCTGAGGGCGGGATGGGGTGGCAGAGCAGGGTGGTAGCTCCAGGAGCCAGGCTGACTTCCAAGCTGCTGCTTTGGCTCCATGAAAAGAGATAAAAGGAACAAAAGCACTGAGTGGGTGAGCCCGAAGTTGTTTATTGGGGGACAGGTGAGTAGCCCCTCCTGCAGCTGTGACCCTGCAGCTGCTGCTCTCCACTGCCTGCCCCCTGTCAGCTAATGTACTTATTATGTGGAAGGGAAGGCAACAGACTCAGAGCCAGTGGAGCTGGGTGTTAGCTAGGTGGCTGTCCTTGGAAATACCCTGTGGCCTTCCAGCTGTTCTGGAAACTGAACCCTCCAGTGAGTCTCACACACTTCTGCCCAAACGGTGGGTGATACCATCAGAATGGTGTCCTTTTGGTAACCACTGACCTGGTGACTGGGAGAGCTCTGTTCCTGCTGGAGGAGCCCAGACAGCAGCTTCCTGTAGGAAGTCTTTGGTTGAACTGAGACTAAGCTGGGAGCTTGGTGTAGGAAATACAATAATCAAATGCTTGGTCCCGGGTATGATGCATACCTTCACTTACCTCCGACCCTGCACTCTGATTGCCCACAAGGGAGTTGGGGTTTTGTTTGTTTTTTAGCTAGAAAATCTAAAATTTTTCTATTATATTCAAAAAGCACTCTTCTCTCCCTTAGGCACCTTGCTTCAAGCTTTAAAACAACTGCTGCTTTTAAATAGTCAATTCTGAAGACAGTAAATGATGGCTTTTTTTTTTTTTGAGAGAGTATCTCTATCCCCCTATGTAGACCAGGCTGACCTGGAACTCATAGAAACCCACCTGCCCCTGCCTCCTGAAGGCTGGGATTAAAGATAGATGCCATCCTGCTTGCCCTGGATGATGGCTTAAAAAAATACTCTATGTTCACTTAGTTTGTGTGTGTAGGGGTGCAGCATGGAGTCAGTCTTCTCTCTGCCGTTGGGTTCCAGGATTGTACTCAGAATGTTAGTTTTGGCAGCGGGTGCCTTTACCTGCTGAACCATCTCACCGACAAGTGGTGGCATTTGCTTGCTTTGTGCTTGTCATGTTAAAATGTGTAAGACACATTTAAAATTGTGTCTTTTTCCCTGATTGCCTAGTAAAGAATGAGTCTGTGTTTCTGTCAGCAATGATGTAGAAGCTGAATGTCTTTTACCCCTTAAACTTTGGGCGGTTAAGGAGGATGCTGGAGTTGAACCCAGGGCCTTGTGTGTGCTAAGCAGGTGGACCGCCACCTTGCCTCTATCCTATTCTTGCTTCACTACTAAGCATATCCATAAGTGTTGATCATCCTATGTTGGAAGAGAAGATTGTTTTCATCGTCTTGAGAACACGGCCTCCTTTGTATCATATTGATTTGTTCTCTGGTGATTTCTTCAGAAATATAATCATTGCCCCGAGGGAATTCAAAGATGATCACGAATGTCATTTTTTCATTAAAAATAGCTTCTGTGGTTTTTCTCATAAAATTAATACATGTTTATTGATTGGGGATAAGCAGAATGATGTAGGGTTTTCTTCTAAGTGTACGTGTGTGCGTGCGCGTGTGTGCATGTGTGCTGTGGTGCTAGGAATTGGACACTAAGGGCCCTATATGTGTTAGGCAAACATTCTATCACTGAGCTATATCCTAGCTCCTTTGTTTTCTTTTTTAACATGGTGCTATAGTTAGGTGTGTGGTACACATTTGTAACCCCAGCATTTGAGAGACTGAGGCAGGAGGATTGCTGGGTGCAAGGTCAGTCAGGACTGAGTGAGACCCTGGCTTGGAAAGAAGCAAAGCGGCATAAGGCCTGTGCGTCGTCTTGTTTGCACCTGGCTTTTTGCTGCTAAGATGATTCTGCTTTGATTGGTTGCAGGTGGGGATGGAAGTGGCCCCGCACCTCAAGGAAAGCCTCAATAAGAACTTCTTCGACTTCCTGCTTACATTTAAACAGGTAGGAGAGCACCACAATAGCAGCTCATTGAACTAACTGTGGTGGGAGCAAATTCACAAGACCCACGGGGCTCGCCAAGCTGAGGATCCTTGTTGCCAGCTAGATGTGCAAAGTGGCACAAGTGTCTGCAGGGGGCCATACCCTGTGCTGGATGGAGGGAGAGTTAGCACACATATATGAACAGGAAATGCCTATAACCAACCAGCCTTACTTCCCAGCATCTGGATGGAGGGAGAGTTAGCACACATATATGAACAGGAAATGCCTATAACCAACCAGCCTTACTTCCCAGCATCTGGATGGAGGGAGAGTTAGCACACATATATGAACAGGAAATGCCTATAACCAACCAGCCTTACTTCCCAGCATCTGGATGGAGGGAGAGTTAGCACACATATATGAACAGGAAATGCCTATAACCAACCAGCCTTACTTCCCAGCATCTGGATGGAGGGAGAGTTAGCACACATATATGAACAGGAAATGCCTATAACCAACCAGCCTTACTTCCCAGCATCTGGGATGGAGGGAGAGTTAGCACACATATATGAACAGGAAATGCCTATAACCAACCAGCCTTACTTCCCAGCATCTGGGATGGAGGGAGAGTTAGCACACATATATGAACAGGAAATGCCTATAACCAACCAGCCTTACTTCCCAGCATCTGGGATGGAGGGAGAGTTAACATACATATATGAACAGGAAATGCCTATAACCAATCAGCCTTACTTCCCAGCATCTGCTAATCCATTTTCATGGGGTTCCTTCTGCCTGCACAACACTCCTCCAGAACTGCTCAGCTAGGTGGTATGAGGAACTCGCTGTGTGTTTTGGTTTTAAATATAGCCCGAGGAAGCGGGCTGTTCCGTCCACGCATTTCCAAACTAGCCTGGTTTGTGTGATGTGACTCCCCTCCTTTCTGATGGCCTTTTGGTCTCCTGTAGATTCATGGAGACACTGTCCAGAACCAGCTGGTGGCCCAGGGTGTGGAGCTGCTGTCCTATCTCCCTCTGTACTCGCCCGCCATGGGTTGGATCTTCCAGTGTGTCTCCTACCATGCCCCCGAGGTAAGGCCAATGGGGGTCATCCCTGGGGAGCAGGGTTGGCTCCCCTTCTCCATTGTGTGACACCCTGCTCTGTGTGTCCTGTAATATTCTCAGGGTCCTTTTCTAGCAGCTTCAGTAATGTCTGTGCCAGCTGCCTTTATGGAGAGCTCAGCTCTCTGGATGGTTCTATGCTGATTGCCTTTCTAGATTGTATTGTTTCCTGACACTGGAAAGGGAGGAGCCACTCAGAGAGGCTACATTCCTATGGCTGCAAAGTGGTGGCCAGAGGGAAACCCTTGAAAGCCTCCCAGGTAGGGGATGTGTCTCACCTCTTCATTTACCTTCCTCTGCCCCATTTGTGTTTTTCACAGTTTGGTGACGCCTGCATAGCAGGTAGCATTGTCCTATTTCATGCAAGGGCAAGTAGACCTTTCCTTATTGCTTACATAATGCCTTTTCCTTTCCCTCAACTCCCCCCCCCCACCTCTGAGTGATGTACTCTCAGGAATTAAACTGGTAACAGAAATATGATTTTTTTTTCTGGTGATTCCCAGTTTCCCAGTGCATACTGGCAAGACTGATAGATGAAGTTTCCCTGGCCTGCCTCTTGATGGCTGAGAGGAAAAGACTGCTTGCTGTAAAATGCAGTGTGGGGCAAGCAGTTCAGAGGCAGGGGCCTGTTTCCCAGCCACAGCCAACAAAAAGAACAGGCCTCTGACTGAGCAATACCACGCTCAGGGCTCAATCCTAGGGAAATAAGCAATGAGCATGTAAACATGACCACATACATTCATGAAGTTGTAATGGTGTAAAATTGGAGGTAGCTAACAGGTTGAATTCTTGTGCGTGCATTCCTTGGAAGATTGCAGGGTCATTAGAAAGATTGAACCTCATGAGTGCCTGTTTGTCCTGGCATAGGCTCTACATAGCACATAGCTGAGCAGAAGCAGTAGCTCTACTCATTGCTGTGTGTGAGGTTAGCCCTGGAGTAGCCTTGTGCTGGAGTAAGGGCTTTGGTGCGGGGCTAATTGGGTCTGCCCTCAGCCCTATGACCATGTCATGGGACAGTGGATGCCTGCTGACTCACCCCTAGTTAGAGAGCACTGTGTCTTTATCTGTGACAATTCCTATTCACTAAATCAGGACAGTTCTTTTACTGTGTAGAGTGGGTATCCCACATATAGTCCTATGTTCAGTGGGGGTCTTTCTTTGTAGCCCAGGCTAATGTGGAACTTATTATTCTCCTACCTCAGTCTCCTGGGTACTGGAATTACCATCACACCTGGACAGCTTTGTGACTGTCTTAACTGAATTCCCTTTGCCCTGTGTGTGATTTTACTTTTGAGACTCTAAAATATGGGGAGGAGGGAGCAAAGGCTTCTTATATTTTAGGTGGAAATTGTTTTAGTCATTTCGTAAGCTGATTTCATGTCAGGCTAGTCTCAAGGGAAGGTAATTTGAAGAGCTGCTGGGTGTTGTGTGGTTTTTAGCAGTCACATGTGGTCCCCTCCTGGGCGAAAATGTGCCACAAACTTGATTGTGGAAACAGGACCTCTCCCTCAGCCTTCATCTGAATGATTCAGACACTCCTGCAAGAAGGATTAGTGTGTTGAAAATGAGAACACCTTTTTTTTTCTTATTTTAATGAAAGGCAAGATCAGATGAAAAATGCAGGGTGGGTGTCCCAAGATGCCCTTGTGTTTATTTGAATCTCAGAGGAGTCATGCTGGGAATAGAATCTTCTTGGGGAAGTACTGCTCTAGGAAATCATCATGCAGTAGGAGAAGTGACTGAAAAATTAGGTCACCTGAATAATGATAAACTGTTCTTGGGGCACTTAGATAAGGGACTTGCAGTAAGTATCTTGTTAAAAAAAAAGTTAATCATTTCCAAACAGTAGATGAAATGATGTCAGTATGGAAGGTACAATTGAAGGGACATGTGGCAGTTTGGTGCTAAGAGCTCTTGGATGGCTGGACTAAGGCAAGGGGAGGCCAGAGCAGTGTGTCTCTGGCCAATCCTCAAATTGGATGCTGTAAAGTCTGACTCCAGCAGTTGGTATACACAGCTCAGGCAGGTACGAGGGAAGGGAGAGATGTTAGCTGTGAGTATTTGTTTTATAAAGTTGCAAATTGTAATAGAAATTTACAGGCAGATGTGCAGTGGCAGGCCTGTAATCGTAGCATTTGGGAAGTGAGGCAGGAGGATCGTAAGTTTGAGGCTAGCCTGGGCTACATAGGAGGACCCTGTCTCAATAATAATAATAATACTAAAAATAAAAATCTAAGAAGGATGATTCTTCAGAAGGGTTTTCCTGTTATGGTTTGAAGGTGGGTGTTTTCTTCCTTTCTACAGCTAAAATGAGATTAGAGTAAATAAAAGAGTGCCACTTCATTTCAGGCACACAGTGCTCAGAAAAGGGTAGCCATTGTACACAGCTTACTGTGGGTGATGGGAATAAATGCCTTGAGAAACTGTGTGTTGCTTGAAGGAGGGAGTTGGGGAAGGAGGCCTGGCTGAGTTGCACAATACAGCTTGTAGATGGTGAAGGGGGAAAGGAAAGCTCAGATCAGGACTGACCCTGGCAGGTGGACAGTAGGTCTTTTGTGCCTTGGGCTACTGATTTCCATGTACCTCAGTTTTGGCATCTGCAAAATAGACCTAATGAACCTTCCTCTAAGAACTGTGACTTTGAGGACCATGATGTGGGTGGTCCTGGCAGGCCTTGTGGAAGCAAATGGAAACCTGAGCTTGCTTGAAGACCAGGGGGCAGCAGGGAGGGGACAATAGGTAGGCTATGTATGGTAAGGGTTCAATAGAACTAGAGAAGAAGAAAAAAATCTGGCCAGCTGGGATGTCCTGGAGTGGCCAGGGTTAGAACAGGTTCATCTGCAAAGGTTACTGAAGTCACTATCCTGAGAACAGGGAACTCTGGAGGGGCTGTGGAAGGGAAAATGGTCTGAAGAAAGGGGTGCTCTGAGGAATGGCAGATGGCAGAAGCATACCAGGTTGGGTCAGGGAGAGGAGAATCATTGGTAGCTGTGCAAAGACAGAGGGATGGATAAATGTGTTAGTAAACACCCAGAATCCTTAGAGAACATTCAGAAAAGTTAAAAAAAAGATAGCCACCTAAAATCTTGGCATCTATAAATTGTGCTCTTGGGGTGTGTGTGTGTGTGTGTGTGTGATCTTTTCCAGTAGGTGTGTCACTTTCTTGTCTAATTTCTGAAGCTTTTCCCTCCTAGGCCATCAGTCATGTCTGGAGGTGTGTAAAAGGCTGTTGACCTTGTGGAGTACGGAGGCACAAAGTAAAGTCTTGGAGTCCACCACACAGCCGCTTTTTGTTGAGCCCCCCCCTGCACCACCTCTGTGAGGGTTGCTCTGCTTGAATTCTTCAAATTCTGTTGTGTGCTTATCGTCCTGGATTTACAGTTGAGGCAGCCATGGCTTAGAACGTCTTAAATGTCATACAACTGAAAAGAGTCTGGGTGTGTGGTGCAGACTCTAGAAGCAGCAGGTGTCTTTCAGCTTGCCCCTTCTGGGTGTTACCTGCTCACCACTTCACCTGAGGTGGGACTTCAGGCCTTGATAGACTACTCCAGTGTGCTTGTTGGAAACTACTCCTTAAACATTATAAAATATAGGGCAGGCAGGGTGACATGTCACCTTAAGTTTGAGGCCTACCAGGGCTATGTAGTGAATCTGAGGTTGAGGCCAGCCTAGGAACATAAAAAGACCCTATTTCAAAAAATGGGAATGTACGGGACCAGTGAGATGGGCTCAGTGGATAAAGACACTTGCCATACAAGTCTGTGCCCTAAGTTCCATCCACAGAGCCCACATTAAAGTAAAAAGAGAACCAAATCTTTGAAGTTATCCTTCAACCTCCACACATGCCCTATAGCCTGTGTATGCATGCGCTCACAATATCAACAACAACCACATGAAGCTGGAGCGATGACTCAGCAGTGAGAGCACTTGCTGTGCTAACATGAGGACCCAAGTTCAAATATCTAGTGCCCATGTAAAAAGTTGCCTGCGCATCCTGGTGACTGCACACTCCCTGTAACTAGGGCTGTTGGCTACAGAGAAGGAAGGATGGCTGAGGTTTGCTGCTCACTAGAATAGCTCCAGGTTCAGTGAGAGAGCCTATCTGACAGGAACAAAGCAAAGAGTGAGAGCAGGACAACCCATGTCTTCTTCCGGCCTGAGCATGTGAATGAATCTGTACACATCACACACACACACACACACACACACACACACACACACACACACACACACACACACACCCTCACCCTCATTATATACACAAAAGTGCAAGATGAGGCTTCTATCCCAAACTAATATTAGGGTCAGTTTGAAAACTGTCTGCCTGTGGTGTGATTGCTCAGCCATTAAAATTATGACTGTGTGTGTGTGTGTGTGTGTGTGTGTGTACACGTGCACGCGCGCGCGCTCACGCGCATGCACGTGGAAGCAAGGAGGGTTGACCTTGATTCTTGAGTAGACAGGGTAATTTGCAGTTGGGTGTGAATATGGTTGTCCTGTTTCTGTAAAAAAACAAAACAAAACAAGTTTCTATAATAGTAACTGATATTCACAGAGCAAAGGTGAAATTCTAGAAAGACCAACACCCAAATGTTATCAGTTATGATTAGAAGAGGAGGAGTCATACCTTTCTGGATGCATATTGATAATCTTAGACCTTTTGTGGATGGGCATTGGTGGCTCACGCCTTTAATCCCAGCACTCGGGAGGCAGAGGCAGGCAGATCTCTGTGAGTTCAAGGCCAGCCTGGTCTACAGAGTGAGTTCCAGGACAGTCTCCAAAGCAATATAGAGAAACCCTGTCTCGAAAAACAACAACAACAACAAAAAAGTCAAAACTTTTGTAGCTAGCCATTTCTTTCATAATTTTTTATAAAAAAACAACATGACAGAGAGGGAGAAGTGATGAGCAAAGGGGTCAAGACCCGGCTGGTAAAACCCACAGAAACATCTGACCTGAACAAGGGGGGAGATCTTGGACCCCAGACTGATGGCTGAGAGGCCAGCATGGGACTTATCCAGACCCCCTGAATGTGGGTATCAGTGAGGAGGCCTAGGCAATCTATGGGGCTTTGGGTGTAGATCAGTATTTATTCCTGGAACACAAATGGTTTTGGGGCGCCCATCCCACAATGAGAGATGCTCTCTCAATCTGGACACTTTGGGGAGGGCCTGGGCCCTCCCAGGAAAGAAATAACAGACTAGAGATCCCCCATGGAGGGCTTTACCCTCCCTGGGGAATGGAGTGGGGATTGGGTGGGGGACTGGGGGGGAGCTGGGGAGGGGCGGGTGTGGAGGGGAGGGAGAGGAAGCTAGTACTGACATGGGAAGCAAGCTTGTTCCTAATTTAAATATATAATAAAAAAGTGTTTAAAAATAAATTAAAAAATAAAAGTGTCTATAAAAAACCCAACGTGTTGTATAAATAATGAAACGTAGGAGCAAGAACAGTAATGGCATATAAGCAAACACTGATGCACACAGTGCATACCTTATGCATTACAGGTTCTGTTGTGTGTGAATGCCATGTGTGTTGAGCTGGGAGGCCTTCAGTACTTTAGGCTGGTCAGAGGCTTTGAACTCTTGGTCTTCTTGTCCTTGTAAAAATAAGTAAAATTATCCTCTTGTGGATTTGCCTGTTTGTGTAATGCTTGTCTCCCTGGATAGTTACACATGTGTCCTTATTCTGTAAAACAACCGCCCCAATATGTTCTTGAAGAAATTTTTGATGCTTTTTGTGTGTGTGTGTGTGTGTTGTTTTGTTTCTGTGTTGCAATGTGTGTGGTGTATGTACTTGTTAGTGTAGATATACGCACATTTGAGTAGAGGCCAGAGGTAGATGTTATGTGTTTTCCTCAATTACATTCTACCTTTATTTTAATTAATTAGTTAATTTGGTTTTCAAGACAGGATTTTTCTGGGTAGCCTTCTTGGTCCTGGAACTAGCTCTGTAGACCAGGCTGGCCTAAACTCATAAAGATCTGCCTACCTCTTCTGGGATTAAAGGCGTGTGCCACCAACACCCAGCTACCTTTATTCTTTATTATTATTATTATTATTATTTTCTTTTTTGGTTTTTCAAGACAGTGTTTCTCTGTGTAACAGCCCCAGCTGTCCTGGAACTCACTCTGTAAAACAGGCTGGCCTTGAACTCACAGAGATCCTCCTGCTTCTGCCTCCTGAGTGCTGGGATTAAAGGCAAGCGCCACACTGCCCGTCTCTTTTTTTTTTTTTTTTTTTTTTTTTTTTTTTGGTTTTTCGAGACAGGGTTTCTCTGTATTGTTTTGGAGGCTATCCGTCCAGCCCAGCCCAGAGAGATCCGCCTGCCTCTGCCTCCCGAGTGCTGGGATTAAAGGCGTGCGCTACCACCGCCCGGCGCCCAGCTCTTTTAATTAATTAAAAAAAAATTGTATTATTGTGTGGGTTGGGGAGAGGTGTTGCATATGCCACAGTGAACATGTGGAGGTCAGAGGTCAGCTGTTCTGAGGAGTGAGCCAGGTCTCCAGGCTTGTGTGTACGAGCCTTTACTTGAACCATTTTGCCAGCCTTCAACCTTTATTTTGGAGACAGGGCCTTGAACTAAACTTGAAGTTCATTGATTAGGCTGGACTGGCCAGTCATTGAGCTTAAGGGCTCCTGTCTCCATTCGTCAGCCTCCAATTCTGAGGTACAAACAATCCTGTCCTGACTTTTTCTTGGGTTTTGAAGATCTAATCTCAGGTCTTTATCATGCATTTGAAGCAGGGACTTCATTGGCAGAGCCATCTCTCCAGTCCCCTGAAATGATACTAAAAACAAAACGGACAAAAGAAAACCAGGTTATTTTCCTTTAGGTCAGCGTTTTCCTCAGACTGCCTTTTCAGAAGTGATAAGTGGGTCAGGCATGGTGGCCCAAAATTTCAGAGGTGAATCAGGAAGATTAAGACTTGGGGACCAGCCTGGGTTACATGGCAAGTTTCAAGTCAACCTGGGCTACATATCAAACTGTCCAAAAACTTAGAAATGGCTTACACATTTCTGTGTATGTTCATGTGCACACAGACACTCGTGCGCCGCGCGCACACACACACACACACAGAAATGGCCAATGCGTGTGGAAGAACAACAGTACTTGGGAAGGCATGAGTCCTGTGAGTCACCCTCCCTGCCTACTCCCCTATGCCCCAGACATTGGTCTCTGTGTTAAGGGTGCCCCTTTTGTAGGGTTTGAAGGAGTATTTGTATGCTGTGAAGTATTGCCAATGTACAGAATTTCCCTTTCCCAGCTTTTTTAAGATAGCACTTGGTGTTATTATCTAGAGTGACTCATCAAGTAGAGGTGTATCTTGACTGGGTCAGGAAGCCATTGTGACAGCATCTTAGTGGCAGCAGGGATGCTACTGGCTGTAAGGAACAGACAGTCGACAAGCCTGGATGACAAATACAGTTCAGGATGTCCTTCAACAGCAAAGCATTCTGGGCCAGGCAACTTCCATCTGTCTTTCTGTTCTGCAGCTCCCTGCCAGGAGCAAGGTGTCTGAAGCCACTCCAACCCTTATGCCATAGTTCAATTTTTTTTTTTTTCCAAAGCCCTTAGAAGACTTCCCAATCTGTCTTAGCAGCTAGAGATGGGTCACATGGCTAAATCTGAACTCACAAGGAAAAGCAGAGTGAGGCTGCAATGCTTTGGTTGAATATTTGTCAGGCAGCTCAGGCTCTCCAGGGAGGGAGCACAGCCTGGGAGACCTAATCAGAGGCCTTTACTGTCCCATGGCTCTGGAGGCTTGAAGGCCAAGGTCAGGGTCCTGGCAGAGCTGGTCTCTGGTGAGGCCTCACTCTTCCATGAGCAGATGCTGTCTCCTCCTGTGTCCCTTTCCGTGTGCACACATCTCCCTGCTCTCTCCCTCCTTCATAAGGACGATAATCCTTATGGATGGGGTCCCATGGTGATGGCCTCACTTAACCTTAGTATATCCTCAAAGGCCTTACATACTATTTCACTGGAATTTAGGGTTTCTACATGTTAAGGGGGGGCATGATATAACAGGATCCAATTTGATGTGGGACAGTCCAGAATCTGAAAAAAGGGAGCAAAAAATCCACTGATAATTATTTTGACTTCAGGGTCAGATTTAGACACAGACCTTGTTTCTACTCCTTATGAGGAAGCATTGGCTTTGTCTGTCTTAGCCTATATGTACAGGGGGTCTATACAGGCTTCCAGCCCTGTGACAAAGCATGCAGAAGAAAGGACAGTTATTGGACACCTGGTCAAATGCTCGATGTCTAGACTGTTGGCATTAGCCCTTCTGTCTTAGGCTTGACCTTGTCTGTAACTTTACAAAACCTCCCAAACCACTGCCCTAAAGGCTACTTCATGCATTGATTTTTGAAAACAAAACCAAAAACCCTGGAGCTCTTTTGAAGGCACATCATTGCCTTAAGATAGCTCCAAAACCATTAGTAGTACGCAGGAGTATACCGGTCTCCTTTGGGGGAAGGACACGCTTGGAGTTTAGGAAAGGACACGTGGCAAGGAAAGCAGTCTTTGGTGCAGGCACATTGGGGTCATTGCTGACCCTAGTTTCTGGCTATGTGACCTTGGCTAAAATCTGTTGTAGTGCTCCTGCTCAGCTTCCTGTCAGTGAAACGGGAGAATGGTAATCCACCTGGGTGGGAGAGATGAGACCATGAGAACATGCTCTTCTGTGATTGGTGGACACTGGGCTGTGGCCTGGAGTTTGTTGATTGCTTTTTGACTGCATTACTGAGCAAGCCATAGGCCCTTTGACAAACAAGTAAGAGTGCCATAGAAGCTTAAGAACTTTCCCTCCTTGTTCATGCCTGGGAGCCAGAGGTGCATCATTCTGTGGTGACACTGAGTAGGATGCTGCCACCCATGCCTGACTTGGTGTCTCTCCATTGGTGGCTGGAAAGACTGGACCTGACCCTGGACTCATCTGATGCTTGGCCCACCTCTTTTTTTTTTTTTTTTTTGTTGGTTTTGATTTTTTGAGACAGGGTTTCTCTGTGTAGACCTCTGTCCTGGAACTGACTCTGTAGACCAGGCTGGCCTCGAACTCACAGAAATCCACTTGCTAGGATTAAAGGCATTCACCACCACTTGCTTTTCTTTCTTATGCTTCCCATCCTTGCAAGCACAGAGGACTATGGGAATTGGCATTATGTAAATTGGCTGCTGTTTAGAGTATAGCATTTTGAAAATCTCTTAGAGATGTTGTTTTGTATCCTCCAAGCTGATATTCTTCCTCTTAAACTTTCTAGGCTTTGCTGACGGAGATGATGGAGAGATGTAAGAAACTAGGCAACAAGTAAGTACTTATAAAATTCATATAAGCACCTCCCTGAAGTTGGAGTCAGTGGCTCTGTGTGTGTGTGTGTGTGTGTGTGTGTGTGTGTGTGTGTGTGTGTGTGTGTGTGTGTGTGTGTCTGAGTTCATGCACAGAGTCCATTTTGAGGCAGGGTCTCTTATGAACCTGGAGCTCACAGATTCACTGGCTGGCCAGTGAGCCCTAGGTTTCTTCCTTTTTCTCCCTGTCCAGCAGTGGGGTGATAGGTGTTCACCACCACAGCCAGGTCTTTATATGGGTGTTGGAAATTTGAGTCTAGTCCTCATATTTGTCCAGCATACACTTTACCAACCACAGTCTTTCCTCAGCCATCACACACTACTATTTTTTTTTTTGAGCTTCCACCCTTAACATGGGTGAGAACAAGCAGAGAGGCTGGTTAGACTGTGGAGGTTCAGAATAGTGCATTAGAATTGCCCTGTCTCAGACCTCAGCTCCATTCTAACTTAGCTTGGTGGTCTTGGGCCACTAACCTGACTGCCCTGTGTTTCAGTCTTCTCCCTCTGCAAATGGGGGTGGTAATACCGTCTTCTTCTTTTTTTTATGGAGCTATGGTAAGTGGTAGAACCAGGAAGCACTTGGTGTCCTGCCTCCTGCCTATGAGGTTCCCTTTACTACTCTTGGTAGCACATACGTATATATCCTTGAGTGGGTTTTGTTCTTCCTCAAGTACCTAAAACTCAAGGTCTCTTTCTTAAGACGCCCCTTGAGTAAAAGAGGCCTGTTTATAGCAAGGAGCATGTTCTTATTGGATATTCAGTTTTTTTTTTTTTTTGGTTTTTCGAGACAGGGTTTCTCTGTATTGTTTTGGAGTCTGTCCTGGAACTCTCTCTATAGACCAGGCTGGCCTCGAACTCACAGAGATCCGCCTGCCTCTGCCTCCCGAGTGCTGAGATTAAAGGCGTGCGCCACCAACGCCCGGCCGGATATTCAGTTTTGTTAGTGCATCAGCCTATGAAGGCTCATGTCTACTTAAGCAGGTTGGGCTGCAGTTGCTTTTCCTGTCCATCCATCTAGTTCATTCAAATGCTATCAGGTGTCAAATGTGCAGTGAGTCCTGTGACAGCCTCTAGGGAATGCCCCTTACTGTGTCTGCTGTTTTTATTTTTATTTTTTCTAACTTTCCCATTAAAAGCTGTCAGTCATCCTTCTTGGTAGTCAGTATACACCCTAGCATTAAATCTGGTTTGCAAGCCAGGTACAGTGACAATTATTCATAACCCCAGGATTTGAGGAGTGGATATGGGGAGGGTTGTATGTTCAATGCCAGCCTAGTCTACACAGAAAGACTATACAAACTATACAAACAAAAGTAAATAAACAAAGGACTTGTATCCTGAGGAAGCTGTGAGTGACTTGGCATCTGTGTCTTTCAGTGCTTTGCTCTTGAACTCCGTGATGTCAGCTTTCAGGGCTGAGTTCATTGCCACCAGGTCTATGGACTTCATTGGCATGATTAAAGAGTGCGACGAGTCTGGCTTCCCCAAGGTAGGCTCTCAACTAACCTTGTGCTGGAGAAGAGATGACGGTGTCTTAACTGATTGCTTTGGAGGCTAGAGTCAGGTGTGGGGGCAGTGCAGGCCTAGATGAGACAGAAGGCTTTGTTCCCAAAGGATGTGATGGAGTTGGCTGAGACTGGGATCATTAATGCCATGTAACTGCTATGCATCAGGCCTTGAATGCTGACCCCATGAGTGGATTCACTGTGGAGTATTTAGGAAAGACATGGTCACACATCTTTAAATTATATTTGCTTTTGGGCTCTGGAGGTGGCTCAGTCAGTAAAACACTTGTACAAGCATGAGGACCTGAGTTTGATGCCCATATAAAAGCCAAGAATGGTAGCATGTGTTTGTAATCCCAGTGCTGGGGAAGTAGAGAAAGATAGATCCCTGGGGATCTGTCAGTCAGCCTAAGTGGTGATTCCCAGGTCCCAGTAAGAGACCTTGTCTCAAAAACCAAGTTGGATGACTCCTGAGGAAGGACACATACACACACACACACACACACACACACACACACACACACACACACACGTATACGAACACACATTCTCTCTCCATCCCCCAGTTAGTGAAAACTTCCACCAGTAGTATATGTGACATGTAGATTAGACCCTCTAAGCCAGCTTCCTTTGGGGCATGTACTGGGAACTGGGCTCAGGCTCTCAACACACTAACTGCCTGCTTTACCTGAGATGCTTTGGCTGTGCCTGCCAGCTCCTTAAGTTTCTCAGAGTTGTTTGGATGGATTTGTAAAACTTCAGAAAAAAATCTTAGGAAGATTTCCCCAGGACAGGTGAACTGCTGGAGCCTTTTCTTTCTCTTTTTAAGCCTTAAGACATTTTGACATAACATCTCTAGTGACATAACCATTTGCTACTTTCTTAGCATCTCCTTTTTCGTTCACTGGGGCTAAACTTGGCCTTGGCTGATCCTCCCGAGAATGATCGACTTCAGATTCTCAATGAAGCTTGGAAAGTCATCACTAAATTGAAGAATCCTCAGGTGAGTGGCCATTTACACTAGGATCTGCTGATTTTTGTGGATGTTATGCAAGGTGCACTGAAGGGTTTTTAGTATGTGTGGGTGTTTTGCCTGCCTGTATGTCTGTATACCATCTGTGAACATTGACCATGGAGGCCAGAAGAGGGCATTGGGTCCCCTGGAACTGAAGCTAGGGGTAGTTGTTAGCCACCACATGGGTGCTGGGAGCCAAACCTGGGTTCTCTGCAAGAGCAATAAGTGTTCTTAACTGCTGAACCACTTCTCCAGCTCCATACATTTTGCTTTTAAGGAAACAAGCTTTAGCCATGTATGGTGACTCTTATCTGTAATTGCAGCACTCAGGAGGCTGAGGCAGGAGGATGAAGCATTTAAAACCAACCTGAGCTACATAAGGGAGACCCTGTCTCAAAAAACACTAAACAAGTAGTAACAACAAAACATAATGATAAGTGAAATTTCTACTAATCAAACTTTTGGTGGCTCACGCTTTTAATCCCAGCACTCGGGAGGCAGAGGCAGGTGGATTTCTGTGAGTTTGAAACCAGCCTGGTCTACAGAGTGAGTTCCAGGACAGGCTTCAAAGCAATACAGAGAAACCGTGTCTCAAAAAAACCAAAAAAAAAAAAAAAAATCCTTGTATCATTTATTAGCCTATAGAGGGAACAAATGACATTAAAGATGTTTCCTAATTTTTCTGGCCCAATTATATCTTGTTTCTGAAGCCCCAAGATGCACTAAACATATACAGTTACCAGGATTAAAAACTTTAGGTGTCTTCTAGTTATGTGGAGAGCATCTAGAGCTCGGCAGTCAAGTATATATTTTTAAATAGCAATCTACTAGGATATTTCTTTTTTTTTTTTTTTTTTTTTTTGGTTTTATGAGACAGGGTTTCTTTGTATTGTTTTGGAGGCTGTCGGTCCAGCCGGGCCTCGAACTCACAGAGATCCGCCTGCCTCTGCCTCCCGAGTGCTGGGATTAAAGGCGTGCACCACCACCGCCCGGCCCTACTAGGATATTTCTAAAGGATTGAAGATTAGTGGTTGAACACCAGGGCTTCTAAAAGTCTTACATGACAGACCAGCTGGTGTCATTTACTGTCATGCGTGTGATGATGGCCATGGCCATCAGGGATGTATGTGTATGTAAGTGCACTTGTGCCTCGGTACGCAAAGGCACATCAGGGGGACACTTCAAGAGCAGGTCCTATCTCCCACCTTGTTTCTGGGCAGTTAATCTATCTGCCCCTGGGCTTTCTTCTTCTTGTGTCTTGTTTGTTTTTATGTTTTCACTCCTGGATGACCTGGTACTCTATGTAGACCAGGCTGGCCTGGAACCCACAGAGATCCTGGGTGCTGGAATTGAAAGTGTGCACTGGCATCGGGGCTTTTTTACATAGGTTGTTAGTCTTGATGGCAGGTACTCTTACTTGCTGAGCCATCTCCCTGGCCCCTTTAGGGCTTTTCAAACTTTTTTATAGGATAGACTTACAGCTTTTCTATAGGTCAAATGCTTTTTTGTTAGAGCAACAAGCAAACTTGAATGCTCAGTTAGATCCTCCCCTGGGGTTTTCTGCTGAGACTGGCAGGGGCTCCTTGGATAATGGGCCCTTTGCTCCTTAAGCATGGTAGAGCTCTGCAGATTTGCATCTTGGCCTAAGGAGCAATGCTGGGATCCAAGTCTGTTGTGAGCAGTAGGCTGCTTGTTTCCTTTTATAACTTGCTTTTCATGGCAATGTGTGTCAGTCAGTTGCTGTGCTACTCTGACCCAGCATCTTGAGGGAGGGGGCTTATTTTGTCTTACAGTTGAGAGGACAGTGTCAGGGCTGGCAGGTGAGGTGACTGTAGCAGCAGGGGCTTGTATCTGTTACAGCTGGCTTGATTCAGGAAGCAGAGTCCAGGCTGAAGGCTGGGCTGAGCTACAGCCCTCATTGGACCACCTCCTCCAGCTCTGTCTCCCACCCTAGATGTTCCACAGCTTTCCAGAACAGCCCAGCAATGGGAGCCTGTGAGGGACCTTCATATTCAACCATAGGAGTAACCCAGGCGTTTCTGTATTTTTCTCTTGTTGGAGCCCTTGAGGATGTGTCTGTGAACTTGTGGCAGAAGTTAAGCAGTGTTGTGCCCACTCTGAAGCTATTTTTACTTTTACTTTGTAGGACTATATTAACTGTGCTGAGGTGTGGGTAGAGTACACCTGCAGGCATTTCACGGTATGTATGACTGTGGGGTTGGTCTCCTAAGGGTTTTGTGGTTTAATGGTTACCATAGCAACAGAGTCCGGCCACTAGGGAATGTTGCAGTGGTACTTGAGATGGGACCTCAGCTGTGTTGTCTAGACAGGTCTCAAAGTACTGGGCTCAAGTCTGTTGACATGTGCTGCTAAGCCCAGACTTTAAACATCAAGGCGTGAGAAGCGTTAGCATGTGTTGCAGCAAGAGTGTTCCACACTGGCACATCAGACTGGGCAGTACTGCGTCAGTCAAGACTAAGCAGTGGTCCCTCGGGAACTAAGATGCTAAAATGCTTTGTAAATTGCCGTACGTGTCTAGTAGGCATTGTTGTCTTTTTTCCATTTTATTTAATGTTGTTGTTTAGCATTTTCAAACACTCAGAGCCTGTGTGTGCCTCCCACCCACAAGCAAGTACAGATATTTCTTTCGCTGGGTGCAGACAAAAACCACAGTTTGGAGAATATTGGGCTCATCAAAAAGTAAGGACTTTAGACGTGGGTAGAAGTGGGCTCTTCTGACCTTACCAGAGTAAGCTTGTTTTAGAAATGTAATTTAAAGATATTTTGATGTGTTTTTGTGTGTACTCTGTATGCACATGTGGAGGTCAGAGGTCAACACCAGGTGTCTTCCTGTTACCACACCACCACCACCATCATCATCATCATCTAGAACCAGTTTTCTTTTTTTAAAGTTTATTTTTAGTGTGTGTGTGTGTGTGTGAGTGTGTGTGTGAGGGGGGCAGGGATAACACATAAACCTCTTACCACTCTCAACCTTTTTGAGTAGGCTAGTAGCCAACAACCCTCCAAGCTCTATTCACTCTATTCCCAGCTATTGCCAGTCCTGGAGTTACAGGTACAAATAGCTACTCCTAGCTTTTTATGTACGTGCTAGGGATCCAGACTCAGGTCCTCGTGCTTGAGCATCCAGCTTTTTACAAGTTAGTGCAGGTTATGGTTCGGATGTTTGTGTCCACCCTGCCTCCTTGATTCACATGCTTACTCCCCTTCCCTGAGTTCAGCGTCAAAGTGGAGCTGTAGGCAGCTGCCTGTACTTCTCACTGCTGACTGGTATTGTGAGTGTAGGTCATACCGACTCTTGTTAACCATCTCAAGGATGGTTAGAACGATGTGTCGTGTCATGAGAGTGGAGTTCTTGTGGATGGAATTGGTGCCCTTAAAACAGCCCCAAAGGAGTCTGTTAGCCCCTTCCATCATTAGGGGGCCTTGTGAGAAGGAGTTGTCTGTGAGGAGCAGGCTTTCTCCTGACACTGAGTCTGCTGGTGCTCTGATCAGAGACTTCCTGGGCTCTAGGGCCATGAGTAGGAAACCTCTGCTGTCTTTAAACTTGCTGGCCTGTGGTGTTCTGTTACAGCAGACAGTACATGAAGAAGCACGGCTGGGTTCCTATAAACCATGCTTAATACACACTGAAATTTGAATCTCAGAATTTTTGCTGTCATGAAATACTGTATTAGTTAGAGTTTGTATTGCTGTGAAGAGACACCATGACTATGACAACTCCTAATAGTGCCACTCCCTATGAGCTTATGGGGGCCAATTACATTCATACTACCACAAATATGTTTTTTGTGGACCAAATACGAAACTATTCTTCGCTTGTTAGCTATCTAACAGTAGGCTGGGTTTGGACTATACATGGCTGACCCTGCCATAGATGACTGATGTGAGCAGTTAGGGCAGATGCTTGTAAGGGGTGAGTCTATATCCTTCCCACAATGCCTCACTGCTCACTTTCCAGGTGCTGAGGCAGGAACCTGGACCAGGTAGGCAGAAAGTAGCCTAAATGACTTTCTAAAACAGTATTCAGTACTGACTTAGAGTAATATAGCCATCTTGAGGTGGTACTAGACTGAGGATATAGACATGATTTCTTGCCTTGTATTTTTTTTTCTGAATATTTGTAGCTATTTCATGGAAGGTGTTTGTTTGGTTTTGGTACTGGGATGGACCCAGGGCCTCACACATGCTGGGCAAGTGCTCACTAAACTATTCACCCAACCCTGTATCATGGATACGTCAGTGTTTCCCCCAGGATGATAGCCAGTGGTCCCAGCCTAACAACAGAGTTGGTTTATTTTCCCTGTATAGAAACGAGAAGTGAACACTGTTCTGGCTGACGTCATCAAGCACATGACTCCGGATCGAGCATTTGAGGACTCCTACCCTCAGGTAACAGGACCATGCTTCCTACTGTGGGGATCTTGTTCTGTTGAGTGAAGTACTGGTGTTGTGCTGATCAAAGGGTACACCTCAGAATCCTGTGTTTAATCTTGGCCTCTGCCACATCCTAGCTCTGGGCCTCACTTTTGTTCCCTGTAGAATGGGGATAATGTTAGTCCTATCTTTAGAGTTGTTGTGAGGTTTGGGATGTGACACAGAAATACTGAAATTGTTGTGTGACACATGGAAAATTCTGAATAACCATTGTCTTAAACTGAATAAGCATGGACTTAAACTTTAAAAAAGTATTAATATTATTTTAATATTCATTAAACAAAACAGAATAATATAATATAATAAAAATATAATAAAATAAAACATGAAAAATAAAATAAAATCATCACTACTTACCAAGTAGTCACTTCCTACCTCAGCTACTTGTAAGCTCAAGGCCAGCTTGGGGCTTCATGAGATCCTCTCTTAAAACAAATAAGCAAACTGTGTGTGTGTGTGTGTGTGTGTGTGTGTGTGTGTGTGTGTGTGTGTGTGTAGAGAGAGAGAGAGAGAGAGAGAGAGAGAGAGAGAGAGAGAGAGAGAGAGAGAGAGAGAGAGAGAGAGACATATCTTAAAGTAGTTTATCCCAAGAGGGGAGGAGGTTATACTGTATTATAATTCTGTCACACTAAAAGGAACTTAGATAAGATGTTCAGAGTGCTGGGCACTTAGCTTAGTAGGTGAGCTTAAGACAGGAATGTGGGAAGCACATCGTAAAATTAGTCAGACAGCATGAACAGAAAATCAGGGTTGTCGAAGAAGCAACATCTACAGGAGACAGCTGGCTATACATAGTCAGCTGCAGACCAGAGAAGGCTCAGAGCTCATCACGAGATACGAGTGAGTAACCCTTGCCCTGGGAAAGGAAAGAGTTGAAAGAAAGCAGATGTGGGTGCAGGAGAGAAAAACTGACTCCTGTTAGTGTACCTAGGCTGCAAACCCTCCTGTTGAGAGCATTCCTATTTGTTCCTGTGGCTCCTGGTAAATTGTTGCTTTAGTACTGTGACTTTTTTTTTATTCTCTCATACAATACATCCCAACTGTGGTTTCCCCTCCCTCCACTCCTCTCAGTCCCTCCCCTCACATTTCCTCTCCCCAGGGATATCCACCAAACATGGCATAACAAGATACCATAAGACTAGGGACAAACCCTCATATCAAGGCTGGACAACGCATCCCAGTTAGAGGAAAAAGATTCCAAGTACAGGCAAAAGAGTCAGAGACACCCCCCCCCACTCCCACTGTTGGGAGACCCACAAGAACACCAAGCTACAGAACCATAACATATATGCAGAGAACCTAGCTCAGACCCATACAGGGTCCCTAATTGTTGATCAGTCTCTGTGATCCCCTGTGAGAGTCACCAGTCATAGTGAATGCTTTGTATGTGCAATTCAATTTGGGCCCATATATTTTGTGGTAAATCTTTATGCTTCAACATGCGATCTCAGATAATAAGTTATCAAAATAAATAAGCAAAAATAAATAAATAAAAAGATGTATTCAAGTGGGTCGTTCATGGCAGTGCTCTCTGTTGATGGGGGCGCACATCAGAAAAAGAGGCATTTCAGTGGTCTGGGGAGAAGTGGCTTACTCATATCTAGGATGAAAAAGCACAGTAAACCTGGCACTCTTAAGAACATGTTTGTTACATTGATGGGGGAATTCCTTCTGTGTATATGTTTGTCTTATTGGTTGATAGATAAAGCACTGTTGGCCCATAGGGAAGCAAGATAGGTGGGACTAGGAGTCAACGAGGAGTCTGGGAAATGTAGTCAAGAGTAGAGAGTCGCCATGTGATCCCAGGAAGAGAGGAGGCATGAGGCTGGTGTTCTCTGAAAGATAAGTCCTTGTAAAAATATATATACATTAGTAATTATGGGTTAATAATTAAGTCAGAGCTAGCGCCAATAAGAAACCACAGAAAATGGCCAACAGCTTCATAATTAGTAGAGCATCCTGCACGTTCATTTGGGACTGACGCGGCTCTGGGACCAGGCTGGCAGGAAAAATACACGTTACATTATGTTCATTTATTTTGTGTGTATGTGGGGGGGATGGGTCCATGTGTACTATAGCACTCATGTACAGGCCAGAGGACAGTTTATGGAAGTTGCTTCTCTCCTTCTATTGTCTGAGTCCTGGGGAATCAAACTCAGGTTATCAGGCTTGGTGAAGCTTTTTTTCCCTCCTGAGCCATCTCAATGGCTAAGCACTTCTCTTTTAAATGTGTTCCAGAAAATAAGGGAGTGATCAAACATCGATGGGGATGTGAAAATGAACTAGAACAGCTTGAAGAGGCTCTCCTAGACTTTTGGTCTGAGCATTAAAGGAAACTGGGGGAGAGCTGCGGAGTAGCTCCCCAAGTTAGGGCACTTGATTTGCATGAATAATGACCTGAGTTCAAATCCCCAGCACTCATGTAAAAGACCAAGCATAGTTGTGTATGAGGGGGTCATTGGAACTTGTTAGCCACCAGTCTAACTTCAGGTTCAGAGAGAAACCCAGTCTCAAAAGAGTTCCCCAAGTGAGAAGTTCCAGGCAATTCCCTCAGGTGAGGCTTCCATGTACAAAGCAACTGACAGACAACATCATCCAGTCAAGTGCTCCCAACATCCAGCAGAAAACCCCTGGGGAAGCTGAGGCTGACATTCCTGATTCAGCTTTCTGTTCATGGATGAACTTTTCTTTCCTACTCACAGGCATTCTTTATGTCCTGTGATAACAATAGTAACCTGTTCTCAAGACACAGCTTTTAGGCTGTTTTACTGTCCTCTTCCTTCTCTGCCATGAGGGGAGGGCAGCCATCCCTAAAGAGGAGGAGACTTTGAGTCAGGTATGCTTATGTCTGAAGTGTTTCCAGAGCCAACTTCTCCATGAGCTTAAAAAGCATGTGACCATTTACCAGAGTAATATTCTAGTACTACACAGAGCCAACTTCTCAGTGGGCTCAAAAGGCCTGTGACCATTTACCAGAGTAATATTCTAGTACTACACAGAGCCAACTTCTCAGTGGGCTCAAAAGGCCTGTGACCATTTACCAGAGTAACATTTTAGTATTATACACCAGCCAAGGAGCAGTGACAAGACCAGGAATGGTTGTGTCCCACAGTCCCCCATGTGGGCACACTGTAGTAACCTGCAGGCTGCCCACCAGTCCCCCATCCCCATGTGGCCACACCCCAGTAACCTGCGGGCTGCCCACCAGCCCCCACCTTTCTCACTTTCTGCCCTTTCCCAGTTATACCGTTCAGGAAACCAGGACTTTAATGCAGGGGCCCTTGAGAGATACCTGTTCAAACCATAAGAGATACATTGGTCAAATTAGTAAAATTTGGTGAATGTGGGTAAAGAATGTGCAGGAGCTTTTAGTATAATATTTTCAGCCTTTCTGTAATAATTTTGAAATTATTACAAAAACAATTTTTAAAACAGGTGCACCATGTTTATAAATTCCATCATTGTGGGTAGTTAGAAGAGGGGATGAAACAAGGGGAGACAAGTGTTGGCTTTCAAAGAATCCACAGGAATAAATGGGTGTTGGACAATGCCTTCAGTTTGTATTTTCATAATGGGAGAACTCCTATCCTTTAAAGCCATAACATACATGTAGCTATGCGACAGTGCTTAAAATGTTTTTGTTCCAAAGGGATTAGTTGTTTTATATGACTGTTCTAATATGTTATAATGCCCCGGGACATTACTCATCATGTAGTTTTTGTTTTGTTAGAGATGAGGTCTCCTATGTCTTGCCTGGGCTGGCCTCAAACTCACTAACTTTCTGCTAGTGCCCTGATGAACTAGGACTACAGGTGTCTACTACCGTGTTGTGAGTTTTGAACCCCTCTTAGTCTTTCCCTCAGCTGACCTGGCCAGCTGCTTCCTTAAGAAGTAAGTTGTACATTTCTACATTTGTGCTTGTAGAACTTGATGATATGGCAGTAGTTTCGGGTATAAACTAGGGGTTTGTCGACAAATGTTCTGGATGGCACCAAAAGATCAGGAGTTACCTTTTATTTAGAAGCAGCACCGCTTTGGTTCTCCCAGGCCAACCCCTTTGGACCAAGACTATGTATACCTCAGGGTGAAGGCAGTAGACATGAGGCTCTGGGCCTTTCTGAGACTTGGCAAGATCTTTGGGTAATGGCCCTTGACTCAATGGTAAAACCCCATCGTCTTCCTCTCATTGAAGTTATAAAGAAATGCAAAACCATGATGGACTATATAGTAGGGGATGGCAATCTGTGGCACATACCCACTTGTAGCCCATTACCTGTTTGTGTGAATAAAGTTTTATTGGCACATAGGTACTCATCTGTTCCCACGTTGGTTCTGGCTGCATCCATGCTCCATCCATGCTTAAATAGTTATGTGGGACTGTGAACCTAGGATTTTTGTGGTTTCCTGGACTAGCAACAGAGGCTAAGGTGAGATTCAGAGGTGTAATTGTTGGTAGGATGCTTGCTTAGCATGCACAAAGCTCTGGATTAGATTCCCCAGCACCACATAAAATAGGCAGAGTGGCACACAACTGGACTGTCAGCACTGGGGAAGTAGAGGCAAAAGGACTAGAAGTTCCAAGTTACGCTTGGCAACATACTGTGTTCAAGGCAATCCAGACTACTTTTATTTTGAAAGGTAAGAAGAGCATTGCAGAACAGGCTCTTCCCTGAGCACAACCCTACTTAATCCTCATGGACACTGCCTTGCAGAAGAGGTTGAGACTCTGAAGGAAGAGATAGAGTAAGAAGGGCAACCTGACTGAGGCAGGGTCTAATCTGATCTATTTTTCCTTCCTTGAACAATCCAGGATAACTTTATTGTGATTGTAGTGGTAGTAATGGAGGAGGGCTGCCTTTTAAAATGTATGGGTTTTACTAAACAAGATGTGTTCTTTTGCTCTGTTTCACAGCTTCAGTCAATAATTAAGAAAGTCATAGCCCACTTCCACGATTTCTCAGTTCTTTTCTCAGTGGTAAGTAGCATTTCCTAATGACCCTTGGAGATTTGTGTTCTCTGCTGCTGTCAGGTTTTTGTGTCCCACAGGCCAGGAATACTTAGTTCCTTTAGTAAAGCATTCAGGTCCTGTCAGCTTAACAAGCAATTTTGAGCTATGACTTAAGCACCATTTGGAAGCACAGTACATGCAAACTGAGTGAAGAATGTTGTTTCTGTCTAGCTCCTTCCTCATCAGAGGGGTGTGCACCACATCTGCTGCTAATTGAACACCTCCTTGTTTCAATGCTTGGGGCAAGAACTGCTTCATACATGATATTTTATTATTGGATTTGGGGATACACACACACACACACACACACACACACACACACACACACACACACACACACACACACACGAATACCTTGAGAGCTGGGGCCCAAGTCTAAGCAGAATTCACTTACATTTTATATGTATCTTTACACAAAGGCAGAGTTTCATATAATAATTTAATAATCCTGTGCAAGGGACCGAGGATGCAGCTCAGGGATACAATAATTACCCAACATGTTCTGTGCCCACACTGCCAAACAACACAAGCAGAATATCATGGTCTAGAATGTTCAACTTGGGCCATCATGTTGATACTGGAAAGAACTGATTTGGGGACATTTCTGATTTCAGATTTTAGATTAAAGGTGCTCAATCTGTAATCATTAAAGAAAGAATTCCAAGCCAGGTCCTTCAGGGGACTCCCAAGCATTCATTCTGCTTATTTGAAATGCCCCCTCCCAAATTACCCACAAATTATTTCCAGTTATTTGTGTCAAGTGCTTTCTTTTTTTTTTTTTTGGTTTTTCGAGACAGGGTTTCTCTGCGGCTTTGGAGGCTGTCTTGGAACTCACTTTGTAGACCAGGCTGGCCTCGAACTCACAGAGATCCGCCTGCCTCTGCCTCCCGAGTGTTGGGATCAAAGGCGTGCACCACCAACGCCCAGCTCAAGTGCTTTTTTTAATCATAGGAAAAGTTTCTGCCGTTTCTGGACATGTTCCAGAAAGAGAGTGTGCGGGTGGAAGTTTGCAAATGCATCATGGAGGCCTTTATCAAGTGAGTACAAGATGGCACAACTGGCAGCCCTGACTCCTAGCACTTTGTGAAGTGTGTTGATGGTTGATGCACCTAAAGCTGAGTGATGTATGCATCCCTCATCCCTAAAACACCACAGGGGCTTTAAGGCAGGGGCCATGCCAGGCACAATGACTAATTTCTATAATCCGATGGCCGGAAGGCGGACACAGGAGGATGGTAAGTTCAAGGCTAGCAAGACCTTGGTGTGTGTGTGTGTGTGTGTGTGTGTGTGTGAGAGAGAGAGAGAGAGAGAGAGAGAGAGAGAGAGAGAGAGAGAGAGAGAGAGAGAGAGAGAGAGACAGACACAGACACAGACACAGACACAGACACAGACACAGAGAGAAAATATGTTATATATGTAGGTAATTTAAAATATTTTAAGAAAAGAAGAAAGCAAACTGACAGGCAATGGAAGTAAGACAGTGAGCAGCATTCCTCAGTAGCTTCTGTTTTAGCTCCTGCCTTGAGTTCCTGCCCTGACTTCCCTTCATGACAGACTGTAAACTGTAAGCTGAAATGAACCCCTCCCCACCAAAAATGTTCTTTTACTTATTGGGGTCTGAAAATACTGATCGGTGGTTAAGAGTACTTGCTGCTCATGTGCTGGACCAGGCTTCAGTTTCCAGCACCCCCACACAGCTCACAACAATTCATAACTCTGTTTCCAGGCCATCTTAAGCTCTCTTCTGAATTCTGTAGGCATCAGGCATGATGCACATATATGCATGCAGGCAAAATGCTCCTGTGTGTGTGTGTGTGTGTGTGTGTGTGTGTGTGTGTGTGTGTGTGTGTGTGTGAATGTGTGAATGCTGTATGTACCATGTGTATGCAGGAGCTCTTGGGGGTTAGAAGAGGTCATCAGATCCTCTGGTACTGGAGTTTTAGGTAGTTGTAAGCCACCATGTGGGCACTGGGAATTGAACATGGAAGTAAGTACTCTTAGCTGCTGAGACATCTTTCTGGCCCCATGATAATTTTTAAAATATCAGGCATCATGATAAAAGTTAGTAATTAATGCTTAAGAAAACCAAAGGGGATCTGGAGAGATTGGCTTAGTGAGTGAAGGGACTTGCCACCAAGCCTGATGATCTGAGTTCAGTCCCCAGAACACATGGCATGGAAGGAGAGAACCAGCCCTCCCCAAAATAAGTAAATGTAAAACAAACAAACAAACAAACAAACAAAAAACAAGTATAAACCAAAATATCAGATGTTGATATGATGCTGGCCACCAGTTCCATGCCTTCAACATGGTTTTAGAAGAATTCTGTTTTTTTTTTTTAAACAAAATACTTTAACTTCATTTTATGTGCATTGGCGTAAGGATACCAAATCCACTGAAGTGGATTTACAGACAGGTGTGACCTGCCATGTAGGTGCTGGGAATAGAACCTGGGTCCTCTGGAAGATCAGTCACTGCTCTTAATCACTGAGCCGTCTCTCCAGCCCCAGAAGAAGTCTTTCTTTGCATTAGGATCGGTGTTTGTTTGTTTTTGCATCAGTGAGGGTTCTATATTGCCATGGCTACCCTGGTACTTGCTGTGCAGCCCTGGGTAGCCTTGACCTTGCAGTAATGTTCTGTCTCAGCCTCTTGAGTAGTGGGGTTACAGCAGTGTGCCATCAAATTCATTTTGAAGGAGATGCATGGACTGCTTGTAGAGCACCATTTATAGCATGAAGACAGACATAAGTCGAAGGGACTGGTACAAAGAAAGCATCTGACTTCAGCGTTGGGTATGTAGCAGGCTACTTCAGGACCCATTTTAGTTCCTGTTATTTTCCCAAGTCCGTGTTTCTTAAACTGCCCACTAGTAGTCGTCCATGTAATAATGTACAGGCAATGCATGACTTTTTATAAGGGTTCTAGGGATGTGAGCTCCAGTCTTCATGCTTACACAGCGAGCACCTTACCTGCTGAGCCATCTTCCCAGCACTTTCATTTTAATTTAGTGTTTTTTTAAGATTCTAAGATACTAAGTGTTCAAGATAGAACATTATCTTTCCAAACTGACATCCACAAAATGCTTGTCAAATAATGGAGAATGTTGCATTCAGCTACCCTTGGACATACTCATTGAGGGCCTATCATATATGGGTATACATGTGGGTATGTGACTGTAGTTTCAACTATTCAGGAGGTTGAGGCAGGAGGATTGCTTAGGGCCTAGAATTCGAAACCAATCTGGGCAGCACAACCAGATCCTGTCTCAAAAAAACAAAACAAGAATAAAAACCCCTTTACCTTAAGTGGTAAGAACAAAAGAAAAGATAATAAATTCAGGTAGTAATGTGGGTGAGATAAAGAAAAATGAGGTGAGGGTGGTGTGGTATAGAAAGGTGGAGCCATCTGTGAACAAAGATGAAAACTCATTTAAAATTACATGCAGATTTTCAATGTAATAGACAACATGTAGCTAGCTCAGTGTATTTGTCATCTCATGTTTGTCCTTGTGAAATAAAAATTGCTCTAAATACTAAGTACATAAATACAGTTGAGTTTAGAAAATTGAGTTTGCTATTACTCCAAAATATTCTGGTTGTTGTTCTCTTTTTAGAAAAGTTTTTAAATTGCATTCATCTCCCCCCCCCGTGTGTGTGTGTGTGTCTGTGTGTGTCTGTGCATGTGAATGCATGCATGTATGTACACATGCTGCAGTGCAGGTGTGGAGGTCAGAGGAAACAAGGAAGTTTTCTCCTTACATCATGTGGGTTGTCAGCCTTAGTGGCAAGTACCTTTACCCTCTGAACCATCTTGCTGACTCTTTTCCTGGCCCATGAGATAGCTCATGGGGTAAGGCACTGGTTGTGCAAGCCTACAACCCAAGTTCAATCCCTCAAACCCACATAAAGTGGAAGGAGAACTGACTCCAGAGTTGAGCTCTAACCTTCACATACATATTGTATCATGCCTCTACCCACCCACACAAGTACATATAATGACAAATACAATTTTTAAATGAACTCTTTCCTAAAGATTAATATTGACTGCTTTATCTTTAATATATTTGGAACAGACACACATACCTTACGTGAAGATTCATTTTGGGTGTTGGTCCTGTCGTGTTTTGCTTGACACTTAACTTCCATGCAGGTTGTAGGCTGCTGCATGTATTAAATGTAGTAAAAAGGCAGGCTTTCCCTTTGCCAAGCACAGGCAATAGCTCACGGTGATTTTTCAACTAGGAACAGTCAAATGTATAAGAGAGCACCTTGTGACTTACAGAAGAGCGGAGAGGAAAACCAGAGAGCAGTGCGTCTCATTGATACCCTGCCTGTGCACAGTACCAAACAGCATTTGGGTTTCTCATACAGATGCCGAAAAACCGAACCCACTCTTTCATGGCCCTGGACAGAGCTTTTACAAATGTCTCTTAATGTCTCCTAGGCACCAGCAGGAGCCAACCAAGGACCCTGTCATCCTGAATGCCCTTATGCACATTTGCAAGACCATGCACGACTCTGTAAAGTAAGATGCCCTTTAAGCTGAAATGCAGCATGACTGGGGTGCATTAGGGTGATGTCTGTAAGCTGCTGCTGGGACTGGAGAGAGCAAAGTGAATAAGAGTGCCTATTGCTCTTGCAGAGCACCCAAGACCCACATGTTGGCTCACAATTGTGTGCTACTATTGAAAAGAACACTCCAGTCTTATAGAGCAAGGAGCACAGGCTAACATTCAAATGAAAAAGGAGATAGCGAATGTTTTTACAGAGGTGTTTCTGTTAGGGAGAGGGTCTGGTTTTGTGAAAGTGAACTCAAATTCTGTCTCCTGGAGATTTCTGAGAGCAGTGATGGTATAATGGCAGCTCGGGCAGCAAGAAGCATAGTCTCTCAGTTTATCCCATTCTTATCTTGTTATTTAACGTAGCTTCCCTTTTTTATGCAGTGGCTTTATGTGCCCAGAATGTTAAAAGCTCAGGTCTAGCCTCAGGCCTTAACCTTTCACTGTTTCTATCCTCCAAGTTGTTTGTGGCCATTTTAATCTCCAAAGAATTTTTACACTGCAGCTTGATTCACTGGGAAGTGTTTGAAGAATTGAGGATGTTGCTTTGGAATCTCATCATCCATGTGGTTCTTCTTTTTTCCCCCTTTTAATTTTAGAGTCTTTATAACTGTGCCTTCATATTCATGAGTAGTTATAAAAATCCAATGTTGTTACACTTTTGCCAGGTGCAGTGGCACACACCAGTAATCCTAGCACTTGTAAGACTAAGACAGGAAGATCACAAGTTCAAGGCCAGACTGCATAGTGGGTCTTGTCTTAACAACAACAGTAACAATACATTTTCATAATAAATGGGCCCAGTAGACCTTAAATGAGCAAAAATAAAGATACTCAGCTGTTTATATTTACAGGGTGGGGTTGGCTCAAGAGCCCTGCAGTGGGGGATAATAGCTCTTAGGTACATCACCTAAGGATCCAGGTTCTGTGTTGTTGCTCTGCCATCCCTGAGCCATGCTACCCGTATCTTCCTGCTGGAAGGTGGCCTGTGTCCACATGGGCCATGTCCACAGTCCAGCTGCTATCCTCCAAGGATAGCAGCTTTCTCTTTGGGAAACACTTGGAAGAGTCACCCTTTGCCTGCATTCACACTGTCACACCTAGCTATAAAGGAGGCTGGAAAAACATCTCAAAGAACTGAGGGCACCAAGCATGGTGTCATACGCTCCTGCCAGTGCTCTAAGCAGGAGGCCAACCTGGACCATATAGTGAGACTTTGTCTTAAATACTAAAAACGAAAAGAACTGAGGGCGCATTGTATATCAAAGAACAGTGCCAAAATTTATTTTCCCTCATGACAGGCCAAATAAAAACTTTCATGCCTATTTATTTTTGTTCCTGGAGATTAAACTCAGGGCCTTGCACAATGCTAGGCAATTATTCTACCACTGAACCCAATCACAACCCCAAATTTTTAAAAACTTTAAAAATAAATTTGGAGCCGGTCATTGGTGGTGCACGCCTTTAAACCAAGCACTTGGGAGGCAGAAGCAGGCAGATCTTTGTGAGTTCAAGGCTAGCCCGGTCTACAAAGTGAGTTCAAGGACAGCCTCCAAAACAATACAGAGAAACCCTGTCTCAAAAAAAACCAAAATAAACAAACAAATAAATTTGGAGAACTATTTATATTTATAATCAAACTAGATTCAGCAATTGAAATTTATATTTGTGTTAAATTATCTGCAAAATATAAGTGACATTTGTTCTTAGACACATAAAAGTAAGGTGATTAATAGATAGGTAGTCACGTGATAAAACAAGCATCACAAGGTGTTGATGGTAGAAACTTGATGGCAAGTGTGTGGGTATTCATTAGAAAGTTCTTTGATAATCACTGGTGGTGGTGGTGGTGCATGCCTTTAATCCCAGTACTCAGGAGGTAGAGGCAGGTGGATCTCTGTGAGTTCAAGGCCAGCCTGGTCTACAGAGTGAGCTCCAGGACAGTCAGAGCTATTACACAGAGAAACCCTTTTTGAGAAAAAAGAAAAAAATAAGAAGAAAGTTCTTGGATATGTGGCAGAAAGTTTTAAAAATAAGGAGACGCTAGGTTTTTTCTGAAGTGCAAACTCTGACATCAGCGCTTGCTGTCTGAATTCTTTATAAAGAAGAGAAAGTTGCCCTCTCTTGTGCTATTGATAACTGCTCCTTGGGAATAGCGTCTTCAGGGAGAACAGACATACATATGAATTGTGTTCCCTTTGGTTAACACTTCTATCTAAAGATAGACAGGCAGCCTGTTGGGAGTTTCTGCATCTAGAAAATGCACAGTGGCCTCACTCTACACCACCCGCCTCTGGTGCTTTCCTCTTCAGGCGGCTGCATTTGCTGCGTCCGTGTTAATTATGCACCATTATTGATTGTAGTGCTCTCACTCTGGAGGATGAGAAGAGGATGCTGGCCCACTTGATCAATGGATTTATAAAAATGGTAAGTTTGTGGGAAAGACGTTTCAGTTCACTTGGAAACATGATGTCATTGTTTATCCCCTCTCTGCAGAGAGTGGCTTGTGTTGTATTCCCCAGTGCTTTTTATTTTTACTGAGATAAGATGGAATTAGAAATTTGTTACATTTGCCAAGACTCCCGTGGGGGCAAACAGAGCCAAAAGAAACTGACTGTGGAAAAAGTTAAAGGGGGAGGGGTGGGACAGGGAAAATGTGGATAAAGCCCCTGTGGGGTGGCTGGACTTGGAGTCACCTCTGCCACCAAGACCTCCCAGCTGTGTCATCTTTGCTCCCACTCTTTTCCATCACCTTCTGTCCTGAACAGGCTTACCTTTGACACTGTAGCCTATCAAGATGGGCTCCTACAGCTTCTGGGATGGGAATCTTTGGATTAATTTGTGTATTAGTTACATTTCTCATGTCTGTATTCAAATACCTGACAAAAGGAATTTAAGCAAAGAAGGGTTTGTTTTGGCTCACAGTTTGAGAGTACAGTCTATCACGGTGGGAGTGGGGGGGTGATGTCACCAAGGTGGGAACTTGAGGCCACAAGTCATTTTGTGTCCCCAGTCAGGAAGAGAGAAAGAGAGACAGAGAGATACAGAGACATACAGGCAAAGACAGAGATACGGGGGGGGGGGACGATGGGACACACAGCCACAGAAAGAGAGAGATAGACAATGCTTGTGTTTGGCATGCTTTCTCCTTTTTCTGTAGTCTGGGACCACAGCCTCAGGAATGGTACCATCTACCTTTAGGGAGGATTTTTTCATCTTAGTGAAATTGACGATCATGATTAACCATATAACTTGGGAGGCCTGAGAGACTCCTGGTGACCCAAATCTTGAAGACCAAGAATGGAGAGCCAGGTCCCTGAAGTAGCTGTTATGTGGATTGTCAGGTGGTGACAAAACCTGTTCCTGGGCAGAATGACACATGCAGAGCCACACCCATTCCATTCGGCTGCTTGGCTGTTAACATGAAGTGTGGTGGCGTATAATAGCAAATAACTGCTCTCTTTGGTTTTTAATTTACTTTTTATGTGATGAGTTTATTCAAGTAAACATTGTATTTTGTTCATATCACCCCCATTACCCTCTCTCACTGCCCCCCCTACCTCTGGACCCCTTCCCAACAAGTTTGCCTCTTACTTTGATGTCTTTTTTATCTCAATTTTTTTTTTTTGTGAGCTACTGAGTTTCATTAGTGTTACTTGCATGAGTTTGGGTGTGGAATTATTTACTGGAACATGGGCAGCTCTCCCTCCTCCAGCAGCCATCATTGCCTTATTTTCTTAATCTGTATGTCTGTGGGTTGGCTGACTATCCAGGTCACTTCAGAGGATACTTTGCGTGACTCTGTGGAGTATCCAAGATAGCCTTGCATACCTTCCCAGGCTGCTGCTGGATGGCGCCATTGTCTTCCAAATAGCTTTTTCCTGTCCATTCCTGTCTAGTTGTCTTAGTTTTTATGTCTCACAGTATGGAAAGCTCAGGGCTTTAGAAAGCCAAGCTTTAGATATACAGTGACCCTCAGCTGTTTTCTGCTGAGTTCTGTCCCTCAAAGTGAGGCATAGGGTCTTCTGTGAGGGAGAGGTGAAGAGACCCCCCCCCCTCTTGATGGGAAGGGACCCCATCTCCTGACGGGGAGAAACCAAAGGAGATCTCACAATGGGAAGGGTTGTTTTAGTCTTTTATGGAAACATTCTGTCAGTTGGTGTCCCAGCTCACCTTTGCCTCAATTCTTACTATGTGGCCCAGGCTGGCCTTGAACTTCTGGACTGAAGCACTTCTCCTGCCTCAGTAGCTAGGATGATAGGTGCACATCACATACCTGGCTTGGAATCCTCTATTTTAATAAAATTTCAGAATCCAAACTGACTGAGGTAGAAATGTTGTGGTCCCCTGATAACAACTGTGAAACTGTGACCTGTTCAAGCAAGGGTGAAGCTGCCCACTAGTTCTCTGGTGCCATCAATTTTGATGGAAATTCATGATTGGCCTTTCTGTTCCCAGGTAGGAAATGGACCTGGGGGATTTTGCTGAGTGCCTCTCCTTTGTCCTTGGCTTTTTCATCCTTTGTGTGCATGTTTCTGAGTCCCAGGAGTAAGGTGTATGAGTCTCACACCTACTGTGGGAACAGCAAAGTTCTGTGCACATTGATCTGTGGAGCAATGAACTATCTCCTACTGTCCAGCTTTTCATAAAGACAGGGAAAGAGGTGCCAAGGGGTTGAGGTGGAGGCGCTTCCTTTTGTGGCCCTAGAAGCCACCGGTGAGCTGCTGAGGTCAGGCCTCCATCAAGAAACAGTAGGGTGTGACCCTTATTAGTGAAGCCCTTGTGACAAATGGCTCAATTTATGTTCTGTGAAAAGGCCACAGCTGACAAATGAAATTCCATGATTTCCTTTCCTTGCCAGTCTGGAAAATTTCTATTTTTTGCCCTGCTCCTGTTTTGTGCCCTTGGACTTCTTGCTCTTGTCACAGAGCTGGGATGCTCAGAGAGATATTTCGGCTCTTTTTGGGCTGAAGTGATATGAGACCTTTGTAGTCACAGAGAAAGGGGGAGAATGTATGTATGTCTGTGTATACATATGTGTGTGTGCATGAGTGTGTGGGCACACATGCATTCATGCACACTTGTTTGTCTTCCCACTAATAACAACACTGTGCCATTTAGCCTGTCTCTCTCTTTGACTTTAGGTCTCCTTCGGCCGTGATTTTGAACAGCAGCTCAGCTTTTATGTTGAGTCCAGGTCGATGTTTTGCAATCTGGAACCTGTTCTTGTACAGCTGATCCATGTAAGCACTCTTGCCCTGTGTTCTTTCCATGAGTGTTGATTGGTTGACAGTGTGTCACATACTGGGCTCAATCTGGGAGTGTTCTCCTAGCTATTTGAGACTAGGTCTCATGTAGTCCAGGCTGTCCTCAAATTCACTAGGTAGCTGAGGCTGGCTTTGAACTCCTGATCCTTCTGCCTCTATAGCCCCTGACCCCCACCCAGGTCTGGGATCAAGTAGCTTGCAGTCTGATTCTTTAGGCACTCTCCTGCTACTCTCCTCTTGGGCTGGAAAGGTGGTACCTTGGGGACTAAGCAGATCCACAGTTTTGCTTAAGTCTTTGAGTGCTCTTAGTATTTTTTCTCTCTTTTTATGTTTCATTGATTTTTTCTTTCTTGAATAAAATCCCCCTCCCGTTCTCAGATTTGCACTCTCATTTCTGCATGATAATGACAAGAGTAAAGTGGTCTTCACCGAACTCCACTAATGGGGTTTGCTGCTCTTCCCAAACTTGCTGACCCCTAAGTCAAAAGAAATAGTAACAGCTTTGCTTATTTTAAATAGCTAATGGCTTGAAAAACATCAGAAAAAGTAAAATAATACATATGTATAAAAATTGGAAGAAAAACAGCATTTTTATTTTGTTCTTTTGAAAATGATTCCTAAATAATACAGTTACAGACTAGGTGTGGAGCATAGTGGCAGGGCCTAGCATTTGTGAGGCCCTGGGTTCCAGCCCTGTATCCAGCAGAACAGAAAAGTATGCCGCTTGCGTAACTGTAATCACTTCCTGATGAAGTGTGTGCACTGCACAGTCCCAGCCTTGGAATCAGATCATTTACCACTGCCCTTATTTTCTCCCAATCCTTATTTTCTCATCAGTCTTCCCCATACCCCAACCTTTTATCACTGTAGCTGCCAAAAGTCCAGTTATGCAGAATCTGACTATAAGGACTGTAATTCAGTGAAGTCACATGCTACGACACACCAGCACTTTGCGCAGAGTCCAACAATTGCTAATCTTAAAATCTGCCCTTGATTGCAGCACCCTGAGGTGCCATGGCACACAGTTTGGGAACCAAAACTCCCATCATTCTTTTTAATTGATTTTATATCTATTGAAGAAGAACAATACTTTATGTATATTTCCTCCTTAGTATGTTACTTTGCAAAAATCATTCCAAGACCTAAATTTAAAGACTCTACTATGAAATGGGGGTTGGTCATGGTGCCCACCCATAGGGTTGTAATGATCAAATGAGCTGGTGGTTGTATCAGCTGAATAATGTGGCTGTGGTTATTGCTGTTAGTATTAGCATTGTGTGGCTACATTGCTCAGTCTACTCTTAGATTTGGAAGTTTCCGTGAGAGCTTGTGCTTAGAATGTGGAACTTTCTGGAAATGGTGTAAACAAACTCTGGCTATTCATTAAACCAGAAAAAATGTTAATTTGCTATGCTCATTGGTAGATATGACTAACACAGTAAGTACTGTGTTTTACTATCTTGGAGATACTTGCTCAAGCCTAACCTACCTATTGATTTTAGTATTTCACCTTAAGGGGCCAACTGGTTAGTCTTGGTCCACGTTTGCTGGTTTGCATTGATGTTTGTGGAGCCCGCATCCTAACCTCTGAAAGATATTACTTTGGGTCATGATCATTTCATTACCATTTCTGTTTTATTTCTTCACAAATCTAGAGTGTGAACCGGTTGGCAATGGAAACAAGGAAAGTCATGAAGGGGACCCACTCCAGAAAGACGGCTGCGTTTGTACGGGTGTGTTCTAAAGATAGGGGCTCCAGACTCGGAGTGCACTGGGCTCTTGAGCTTGCACATCGATAAATGGCTGTTCCCAGGGAAAGCTAAGTGTGTCATGAGAAGGGTGGCTTATTGTTGATTTTCAAGATTTGGTTTTCCTGAGGAATTGATGGACTAAGCAGCTTCTGTATTGTTTTCAAAAGAAATGTCCAAGAAGCCTAAATTCCAGTACAAATCACACATCTCCAATCTCCAGATTTAAAATATTGCAAAATCTGACACTTGCTGAGATGCCACAAATGGATAGCTCTGTGCTGTGTGTTTCGTGTATAGAGTTGTTGACAATGCTGTGTGCAGTTACCTAAAGCACATAGGGGACATAATGGAACTCTATGTTGACTTGGGGTCCTCTCCACAGGATACCTCACTATGTATTATATGCACAAATATTCCAAAATCCCAAACTCTTTGAAACCAGAAGCACCTCAGATAAGGGATGTTCACCTTGCTTGCATTCTGAAGTGGTTGAGAGAGGCATTTGTATTTCTTTGTGCCAGCTGTGTTCCCTTGAATTTTCTCTGATATATTAATATAAAATCTTTCTCTAGCAATATAATTTTCACATAATATCTTCATGCCTTGTTTTTGCTCTTGGTCAGGGTTATCTCCAAGTCAAAGTTACATCCAACTGCCAGCATCTTGAGTTGATGCTCCAAATCACAGTAGAGTGGCAGTGTCCCCATCTTTTAAAATGAAAGCATGTCCAAGTGATTATAGTGAAAGGGAAGCATCCACCCCTCCCCTTTACCTCTCGCCTCTGTCCTTGGTGTCTAACACTACCTGACTTTTTAGCCTCTCCAGCTTAGCTGCTTATTACCTCCATATTCCTGAGCAATGAGTTTCTCCGTTGTCCACACAGAGGTGTTAGCTAGGTATATGTGTAGTGAGGGGTGAAGAAATACTTTTCAAGCTCTCTGTTTCGATTCTTTCTCCTCCCCCAACTCTCAGGGCTCATTAGTGTTATGTGTCTACTTGGAAACGCGTGCTGGGTGAACATGGGTGTATTGATTAATCATCTGCATCTCTCTTTTCTCTAGGCCTGTGTTGCCTACTGCTTCATCACTATCCCCTCCCTGGTGGGGATCTTCACCCGCCTCAACCTCTACCTGCATTCTGGTCAGGTTGCCTTGGCCAACCAGTGCCTCTCCCAAGGTAAGCTTGCCCGCCTCTATCCTTGACGTTCCTTGTGACTTAGGAAGTCTGACTCAACCACATACGTCTTTGCATGCATGCATGTACTGAGAGGTACCTTTAAGGGGAAAGAAAACAGCAGTCAGGAGATATTTTTACTATTTTTCAGTTTTTCGAGACAGGATTTCTCTGTGTGTGCGTCTGGGCTATCCTGGAACTCGCTTTGTAGTCCAGGCTGACCTTGAACTCATAGAGATCCACCACTGTCTGGCTTAGTGAATATTCTTAAATGCTTCTCTAGTAGGAAACATGGAAACAGATGGAGGAGTGAGATATTTTCCTGTCGTGACCTTTCCAGTCCGTCTCAGGCCAGATCTGAGAGCCAGACATGTTGGGCTAGGATGCCTATGGAACCTAAGAAGTTAGGGCTGCTTCGTCACAGCAGGTTCAGGGTTGTTTTTTAATTGTTTCTGTTTGTTTATGTGTTTGAACACCAGACACAGAAGTGGAAACTAATCTTTGGATAACATACTCTGCTTTTGGGGATGACCACTCCACTCTGTCTGTAGTTTACCTGAAAGGGGTGTTGGGGAGGCAAGACAGGGAAGGAAGGAGCTGTAAGCTTAGCCCTGATTCCTGTACATGGATAAAAACAGCTCCACTGTGTTAGGACTTGGGGCTGCTGGGACTTCACCCTGACTTTAAGCGGCTACTGGACACAGCAATGTGGTATCTGCTTCATGTTTAAAAATTCATCTGATGATTTTTGCTTGAGTCTAAATGCAATCGCACTAAACCTTAAAAGCCCATCACTGTCATTCTGAAAGCCACACAGAGCAGTTACTGGCCAAATAAATAATGCAGCCAATTATTGAGAAGGAGAGAGCTAAATATGAAGCTCGTGGGAGCTGGTTGCTTTTGTTTGTATCCCTGAACATCCTCTCATCCAGCTGGCTCTAAAGTGTCACTCTCCTCGTTCATTCTCTGCCTTGCCTTCATCCTGGCTTGACTGCATCTCCATTTTTAGGCTGGCCTCTGCCCAGGCTGAGTCCAGGGTCTTGAACCCCCTGCCAGCCAGCTCAGGATGCTAGAAAAGGCTTGGTTCCTTCCATCTGTTTGTGCACAAGGATCCCCACACATAGATAGGATCATGCTGGCATTTCCTGTAGATATCCTTGCCTGTCACTTGGGAGCACTGAGCAGCCGTGAAAGCCTTCCACATCAGGGTTTCCCACCTGGAGATGGCCCAGAAACACCTGTCTGCCTCTTCTTTGAGCCCCTACTCCAGATGGCGTCTTGTTCTTGTTTGTCAGTGGCTCAAAAGAATGTGTGTTTTTATAGGGAGGACATGGGAAGGGGAGCGGGAAGGAGCAGGTAGCCTTCTGACGGAGTGAAGGGTCCGAGCAAAGGTCTGGGGAAGTGAATTGATTGCTGCGTTCAGCTGCCAGCGAGGTGTGTGAGGCCCGGGTTGATGGTGGCTTCCAGGTTTCCAGAATACATTGGGTCTGCTCCTGGTTCTGCCACTTAGGGAAATAGAGGCCCTTGGGCAAGTTGGCCTTTCTGTGCTTCAGTTTATCCATGTACATAGCAGAGGTTACATCTCAATTGAGAATAAATGAAGTCATACCCTGAGAGCACTGGACCACTAGCTCAAAGTAGCTGCAGAGCTGGAGTCTACAACCACAGTGTGACATTGACAGCACTGTGCTTTTGCTGTTTTGAGGGCTAAGCTCACTCTCTCTGGGTGTCTGTCCTTTTCTCTCCCCCTCTCCCTTTCTTCTCTCTTCTTTCTCCCTTGTCTGTCTCCATCTCTGGGTCAAGCTCTCTCTATCTCAACAATTTTGGCTACGTAGAGCCCTCCCTGGCTGGCCTCAAACTCCTCCTGCCTTGGCCTCCAAAGTGCTGGACTTATAGGCATGCGCCTCCATACCCAGTCCTTCAGATTGATTTCTTATATGCAAAACTTTGAGTCTGTGGGAAAGTCAATTTCAAGATTAAATGGCTGAATTGGGCTTGGATCAGAGAATGTACAGTTCACTGCAACAGAATGAGATGACAAGCCAGGCCCAGGGGAGTGAGCAGAGCTAGTTTGTTGTCATCTCTATTGACAGTGTCTCTCTTCCTCTCGGAGCTCTCTGTCTTTCTTGTAGTTTTATTTCTGTTTTTAAATTTCCTTTATTCCTGAGAAGGTAATACAAAAATACAATGAAACACGCTCATATCAACCTCCTGTTTCTTCCCCTTCAATCCCTCTTTGCCTCCCACAACATGTCTCTCTTCCAATTTCATGTCTTTGTTTTTGATAGCCTACTGAGTCTGCCCATGTGTGTGTTGGTGTGGGGACACCCACTGGAGCATGGGAAACCTACCATGTCATATCTGGAAGACAGCATTTCACAGCACTATTCCTAATACATTCTTCTGCTCCAGCACACCCAGCTAACTTTATGCCCTCTTGTTTTATGTTGTTTTATTAAAGCTATCAAGTCAAATTTGTGCTGCCAATGTTCTCTTGGATTGTGGCCATACACTGAGTGTAGTTGACCTACTACATTACATTCCTTCCTCCCCAGGCTCAGGGATCATTGTGGAACAGAGGGCAGAGTGTAAGAAATAGTGTAAGTCAGAGGTGATGGAAAGTGTTTTCCAGATACAACAGGGCAGTTGTACATGAGTTCATAGTGTTTGTGTGAGCATTCACAATACCTACCCATGCCCAAGCCAGACAAACACTCAGCACAGAGAAGGGAGGCATGATGTATCACCCCTAGCTGGGGAGCTATTAGCTGATAGCTGCTGGGCGAGAGAGAGAGAGCCAGTTTTCTTCCATTCTGTGCACCCCCTTTTCATCAGTGAGTGTTCCCCGAGCCTTAGTAGGGGTTGTGGCATTGGGAGGAAGGTATTGATGTAGATGTCCCATTTAGGGCTGAGCACAGTCTCAGTCTCAACATCTCTGCATTGACTGCTGTTCACTGTAAGAAGGGAGCTTCTCTGACCAGGACTGAGAGCAGCCTGGGTCTGTGACTGTAAACATGGATGTTTATAAGGCAGTTTGACCCCATGATGGGCTAGGAAAATAACAATAGCAGGCTCTACTTTAGGGACTGTGACTGCTCAGCCATGGACTTTTGACCACAAATGCTAGAAGTGGGTGTTGCAGAAGGAGAACACTTATGCTGTTGTTGGGTGTGTAAACTAATGCATTTACTTGGGAAATTGGTCTGGAGGGTTCTCACAAAACTGAAAATAGAACTGCCAGCCAACCCAGCAGTACCACTCTAGGCTGAATAGCCTACTACAGAGGTTCTTGCATGTCCATGTTCTCTGTGGCCTTGCACTGGGATTTTGATTTAATAGGAAGAGAGAGGATGATAGTGGGTAGGCTAATTGAAACCCACTAGTTAATAAACTAAGTTCAAAACATAATGTTTTGAAAAAAAAGAATTTCAGTGAAATCATGACCCAGATTTGTGTCATTTGGAATGAAAGTTGCAGTGCAGGGCAGAGAATACCTCCCTAGGAGTTACTGTTTAGGCAGGCCCCAAAGATCTCTAAAATAACACAGGCTCTTGTCATTGCTCTTGGTTACCCATCATAACTTCATGAAAGACTTCGTTGCTATTGGCTGTAGAGTACAAAGAAATCAATCTCAACCTGACCTGGAAACTTCCTCTTTGCTGGCTAGTTTCCATAGTGCCAGAAGGTTCTATGTAGACTGCTGTAGGAGAAAAGACCTTAGTGGTCCTACCTAGCACTGGACTGTGAATGCTGCAGTGTTGACTTGTGGAGAAAGATGTGCCCTGAGCTATAGTGGCATGGCTGTTATTGGTAGACTCAAGTGCCTGTTCCACAAGAGGAAATTTCATGCTTGCTCTTTTAATTCTGGCCCTTTTCTTTTTCCTCAAAGATATTTTAGTTAAATTTGTTCTTTGACACTTTCCTACATGTATATACTGTATTCTGTTTACTCACCCCATCCTCTTTTATTTCCCTTCTTTTAAGTTTTAGCTTTCTCAATGTACTGTTTAAAAATTTCTATGCTAGAGTTCAGTTCACATGTTCTGTCTCTGAAAAGCCTTACTCAGCCCCCACCCACCCAAGAAAGACAAAAGCTAGGCCAGTTCAGTTTTTAAGACATTCCTTTGGCTTCTTGCTTTTTAGTCATTGCTTCCTCACCATTGTTATTAACTAGTAAATAGGTCATTGCTGCCCAGCCTTTCCCCCTTCCTCCTCAAGGTCACCAAGCCCAGAGGCCTTACTTTCAGTTTGCTGTGGTAGCAGGGATCGTGGCATTGTCTACCTCATGTGTGTTCTGTAGGTGCTTCACAAATGACTGGTAACCATGGTAGCAATAGTTGATAATTTTCTTTTTCTTTTTTTATTTATTTGAGGGGTGGGTGGTGAGAGGGTTTTGCTGTGTAGCCCTGGCTATCTTGGAACTTGCTCTGTAGACTAGGTTGGCCTCAAACTCATGGAGATCCACCTGCTTCTGCCTCCAGAGTGCTGGAATTAAAGGTGCACACTACCAACTTCCAGAAACTCATTTTTATTTATCTGTTCTTTAAGAACAGAATCTTTGACTGGGCAGTAGTGGTGCACACCTTTAATTCCAGCACTTGGAGACAGAGGCAAGCAGATCTTTGTGAGTTTGAGGCCAGCCTGGTCTACAGTGCAAGTTCCAGGACAACCAGGACTGTTACATAGATAAATCTTGTCTCAGGAAACCAAACCAAACTAAATCAAACCATACAAAACAAAAAGATTCCCGGCTAGCCTTATACTCATTTTGTATTTGAGGATGACCTTGAATTTCTGATCTTCCTGTCTTCCCAGTTCTAAGATTATAGGCATAGGCCACCACACCCAGTTCCTGTGAACACCAGACTTTGTGTTTGCCTGGCCATCATTCTACCAAATGAACTACATCCCCAGCTCCAATAGTAGTGATGGAAGTGCCAGGCAAAACAGTCCATGCCTATAACCCAGGCACTTTGGAGGCAGAGACATGAGGATCCTAGTTCCAGAATAATCTGGCCTACAGAATAACCCCTCTGCCCCCTGCCATTGAGAAGCAAACAGTGAAGATAAATGAGCTCAAACGTCTCAGAGTGAGGATGTAAGTAGTAACAGAGGCATCTGTGAGGAAGACAGTCCCAGCCTTCTGTGGGTGAATCAATTTTATATTTTCAGTAAAAGAAAGTGCAGTGAGTCCTAGCATGTGCTGAGACCAAAGGACACATTGGTTGGAGCTGCTGTGCATGTCAGCTGAGGAACCTGGGAAAGCACAGAACAGGCGCCTCTGTAGCTACACTGTTGGGAGTCTGTGGCTTCCGTCGCCATGGCAGGTGGCAGCTGAGGAAGCAGCAGGGCTCAGCAGTAGCATTTCGCCTTTCTAGAAGGTGAGAAGCAGGCTGGGCAGTGGTAGCACCTTTAATTCCAGTACTCATGATGAGGCAGAGGCAGGTGGATCTCTGTGAGTTCCAGGCCAGCCTGGTCTACAGAGCGAGTTCAAGGACAGCCAGAGCTGTTACACAGAGAAACCCTGTTTTGGGTGGGGGAGGGGGATGCGGGAAGGGGGGGATTGAGAAGCAGCTTTTGAAGGAGAAAACTGTTTCCTGTGTAGAAGGCCACAGTTGTGACTCTTGTGAACAATGCATCCTTTGAGTATGGTAGATGTGACTGTGTCCCCAATCTCGAGGCCTCTTTAGTCAGTTACTGTAGCTGAAACAGTTCACAGGTAGGCAGTGGCATGAAGCCTGCATTCACAGCTAAAAAGACAGAACCCCCTGCCTCAGGGAGTGTGGTGACCAGCGATAAATGACAGTTGCTGATGGAACCTCAAGAAAGAGACACGAGTGAGTCACCCCCAGCCATGACTTCCTTCCTTCTGCTGGTTCATTTCTTGCTCAATTTTTTATATGCAAAACATAGTACTAGAAACAAAGATGCTTATAGAGTCCCTGTGTTACTGAGGGAGAGCCAGTCTGTTGACTGTTAGCACATAAAGCAGAGTGTGAAAATGTCTTTCAGTGTGTACATGTGAGCATTCTTAGAGCAGAAGGAATGAGTTGTCTTAAAAGAGCCAAATAGCTTCACAAACCAGATGGCATTGAGAACCTGGGAGGGAGGGATGGTCTGGATACCCACAGTGCACCTGAGGACATTCTAGAGACTGAAACGATGGTACAGGAAAAGGCTAGGGGCCAGGAAACAGGAAGGACAGTCTGACGGAGGAGATAGAGTTTACAAGATAGATTGAGGTCTTGTTGTGGAGTATGCTCAACTCCTGGCAAACAGGTCATTTCATTCTGCATGTATTAGTAGTGTGTCACTTGTCTTCATTTTGTAGGTGAGGAGAGTGAGGCTCATGGTTTGCCAGTGGCATCCTGTCACGTGACCTCACCTAACACTGAGACTCTGTAAAATACTATGCTGTTAAGGACAGTCCTTTCATATCAGCACATACTTTCGTTCCGAATCCCAGATGCACATGGTACTGGAGGCCTGTTACCATAGGTTAACCATTTGATATGTTTGTGAAAAAAACTTTGTATGTGAGTATATATGGTGTATATATGTGTATCTGAGTGTGAGTGCAGGTGCATACATGCCATGGTGCGCTTGTTCTGAGATGGTCTTTTACCATTTAACATGGGAGCATGCATGTGGATGCTAGGAATATGAACTCAGGTCTTTACATGGCATAACAAGCACTTTACTCAAGGATTCGTTTTCGTAGGTCTATTTGGGGTTTGTTGTTGTTTTGAGACAGAGTCTCAAGTAGTCTAAACTGACCTCAAACTTGCTTTATAGCCAAAGATGACCTTGAGCTCTAGATCCTCCTGCCTCATCTCTCAAGTGCTGAAGTTGCATGCATTAGCTACCATACTGTGGCTTCATAAACTTAAGTAAAAAACAATCAGAATTAAGGAATAGGGAATACTTAATCCCTAGTGCTTAGGGAAAACTAGGCTTGCTAGTCACCGACAGAATGCACAGACAGAAAGTCACTACCCCCTCCCTGACCCACGAATAGGAAGTAACTTGTGAGTTGAGCAACCTTGGCTCAGTGCAGAGCCCTGAAGGAGGGAGCAGATAGACACCCGGAACTTTGGTTTGGTACTGATGAAATTTGGAAATTATTTATATGTCTCCTGCGGACCTTCACATTAAATATTGATGTCCAACGTGAATAGAAAGGGCATATTGCCGAATCCATGTGGTGAAGTCAAGGTTATATTAAGCTGTCACTGGTAACAATTAAGCAGTAAAGAACATGCCACTTAATTGTCTCTGGGCATTTGCACCTCTGTAAAGCTCGCTCTGTTTTAGCATCATTGAAACAGTGACCTTATGTCCTCACACTTTACTGCTTTAAGAACAGTTTCTGTTACACAAGCACAGGTTGGCAGGAGTAGGATTAAACTCCAGTGGCCAGCTGTTCTCAGGATCATGTAGCCTTGCCAAGTCATATGTATACCTTGGTTGCAATACATCAAGTTTCAGGATCTGGTGTGTGGTGTGTGTGTGTGTGTGTGTGTGTGTGTGTGTGTGTGTGTGTGTGTGTGTGTGTGTGTGTGTGTGTGGTGTGTGTGTGTGTGTGGTGTGTGTGTGTGGTGTATGTGTGTGTGTGTTTGTGGTGTGTGTGTGTGTGTGTGTGTGTGTGTGTATGTGTGTATTATGTATTAGTATGTGTGATTATGTATTATGTGTGTAGTGTGTGTGTGTGTGTATTATGTTAATATTATTATTATTATTATTATTAATTATTATTAATTAATATTAATATATTATTATTAATATATATTAATAATTATTATATTAATTATTAATGTGATATTATTAATATTAATTATTAATATTATTATTAATATTATTAATTATTAATTGTGTATTATGTAATTATTAATTATTAATATTAATAATTATTATTAATTATTATTATTAATAATAATAATGTAATAATTATTATTAATATAATATTATATGTATATTAATATGTATTATTGATTAATTATTATTATTATTATTATTAATATTATTATTATTATTATTATTATTATTATTATTATTATTATTATTATTATTATTATTATTATTATTATTATTATTATTATTATTATTATTATTATTATTATTATTATTATTATTATTATTATTATTATTATTATTATTATTATTATTATTATTATTATTATTATTATTATTAATAATATTAATATTATTATTATTAATATTATTAATATTAATATTATTATTAATAATATTATTAATATTATTATTATTAATATTAATATTAATATTAATAATAATAATAATATTATTAATAATAATATTAATAATAATATTAATAATAATAATATTATTAATATTATTATTATTAATATTATTATTATTAATATTAATAATATTATTAATATTATTATTAATAATATTAATATTATTAATATTATTAATATTATTAATATTAATAATATTAATATTATTAATAATATTAATATTAATATTAATATTAATATTATTAATATTATTATATTAATTATTATTATTATTATTAATAATTATTATTATGTATTATTAATTATTAATTATTAGTGTATTATTATTATTATTATTATTATTATATTATTATATGATGTATATGATTATTAATATATTATTAATGATTATTAGTGATGTATGATGTATGTATTAATGTATTATTGTGTATTATGTGTATTATGTGTGTGTGTGTGTGTGTGTGGTATGTGTGTGTGTGTGGTGTGTGGTGTGTGTGTGTGTGTGTGGTGTGTGTGGTGTGTGTGTGTGTGTTATGTGTGTGGTGTGTGTGGTGTGTGTGTGGTGTGTGTGTTGTGTGTGTGTGGTGTGTGTGTGTGTGTGTGTGTGTGTGTGTGTGTGTGTACACGTACCTGCACCCATGTGTATACCTACTTACGGAATCAGAGGTCAATATCAGGTTTTGTTCCTCAGGAGCCATGACCTTGGTTTTTGAGGCAGGGTCTCACTAGCCTTGAGCTCATGGATTCTGCTAAACAGGCTTCAGTGAACAGCAGGAATCGTCCTTTTATGCCTCTCCAGCACCAGGGTTACAAGCATCTGTTTACACATCAGACTTTTTCTATGGGTGCTGGGGTTCTACCTCAGGTATTCATGGGTATGCAACAGGCACGGTGGTGACTATCTCCACCCCAAAGCCTGTGCTGATCTGTGTTTATTTTCTAGTTTCCACTGTATTGATACTGTCATTATACCTAAGCCAGGCAGAGATGGGGAATACTGAAGACTGCTAGAGATGTTTTGCAGTGGCTGTGGACCTTGGGAGAGTGAATTATTCTCACAGTCAGAGCCCTGCTTTAATGGAGTACCTTCAAGGGAGGGGTCTTCAACCCTTTGTTAGGTAGCATCAAGCTGTGATGTCTTCATTCCTCAATCTCTCTGGACTAGGCTGATTTTTCCAGCTGGGTTGGCCAGGAGGACGTCTGAAAGCTTGGAAGCCTGGGAGTGCGTTAGATGCCTTTGGGCTATTGTTTTGCTGACACTGGTAAAGTCTCCCATTAGCCCTGGCCTAATGCTTTATGAAAGAGCAAAGGGTGACTGAATGTGGGCTAGGTTAGCTCTTTGCCATTGTCACTCATGATTCATACACTGAGTCATGGGCTTCAGGGAAACAGCAAGAGCAATGAACATGCTCCCATCACAGTCCTGTCTGCATTCATGTTATCGTGTCTGGAGGGTGTTCAGGGGGCGCGCCTGGATCTTGTTGAGAAGCCATCTATGGTTTCAGATTTGGATGGTTTTTGTTATAAAGGAGTTTAGAGTGCTCATTTGAAAGAATTCTAGCAATAGGACTTTGTTAGGCTCCAGTAAGGCTGTCTGTAGCTTAGTGGTTACAGCTTTTGTCTTGCATGCCTGGGGTTCTAGGTTCAATCCCTAGTACTACCAAAAAAGAAAGAAAAGATTACAACAATATTCTCTGTATCCTGTCACTTCTTCCTTCAAAAACTTGTTAACAGGACATTTTTTTTCTCAGTTCTTTTCTTCTATATACTGTAGGCAGAATTTCTCTGTTTCCCAGCAGCTGCTCCCAAATAATCACTCGGGCTTAGTATTAATTATAAATACTTGGCCAATAGCTTAGGCTTGTCTCCAGCCAGCTCTTAGAACTTAGATTAACCTATTTCTATTTATTTATCTTTGTGCTGCCCCAAGGCTCATTTACCTCATCCATGAACTTTCCATGTTGCTTCTGGTCTGGCTTGAGACCTTCAGACTCTGCCCTTCTTCTTCTGGACATTCTTTCCGCCCTGAGAACCCTGCCTAGCTATCAGCCAAGCAGCTTTTTATTAACAACGACAGCAACATATTTTCTCAGTGTACAGGAGGATTATTCCACGACAGTATACCCATTAATATGTGATTTTTTTTTGTTTTTTTTTAACGAGACAGGGTTTCTCTGTATTGTTTTGGAGGCTATCGGTCCAGCCCGGCCTCGAACTCACAGAGATCCGCCTGCCTCTGCCTCCCGAGTGCTGGGATTAAAGGCGTGCGCCACCACTGCCCAGCAGTATACCCATTGAAAAGAACCTTGCAGGGCTGAGGCTGCAACTTAGTTGGTAGAGTAGTTGCCTAGCATGGGTCATCAGCACTATATAAAAGTGGGCGTGGTGGCATATGCCTATAATCCCTTCACTCTAGAAGTAGCGGCAGGAAGATCAGAAATTCAAGGTCATCCTTGGCTATACAGTAAGTCTTGGGCCATCCTGGGCTACATGAGACCCTGCCCCCCCCATTTTTTTTAATTTTAGATTTATTTTATATTTTATATATGGCTTTTGTCAGTGTGTATGTATGTACACCACATGTATGATAGGCTCCAACATAGATCAGAAGAAGGCATCAAATCCCCTGTAACTTGAGTTACAAATGGTATGTGGGTGCTGGGAATTGAACTCAGGTCCTCTGCAAGAGCAGTAAGTGTAAGGATTCAGGCATTATGCTGGCCTGCCCCTGTCACCTGGCAGAATGCACTCTGGCAGTATCCTGGTCAGCCCAGGGTTCTATAACTACTAGTCTGGATGCAGGTGGAAAGGGCCCCTTTAAAAGACAGACCCCGCCCACTTACGCTCTCTTTCCCTCTCTTTCCTGCTCTTCCCCTGGGGCAGACAGAACTTTTCCTGTCCCCCACTTCTTTTCTGTCCTCTCTCTGTCTCTGTCTCTCTACCTCTTTTCTCCCCCTTTCCCTTTCTAAGAAAACTTTTCACTAAGCTCTGTCTGCCTGGCATGTTTGTCCCCTTGCCTGCCATGGAATCCGCCAAGGTTCCCCCACGCTTTATCATAACAGTAAGTTCTCTTAACCACTGATCCATCTTTCCAGCCCCACCCCCAGTATTTTAAGCCCATTCTTTTTGTGTTCTCTGCCTTTCTCTTTGTCTGCTTTCCCCTCTCTTTTTCCATCTGCCTGTATCCTCATTTGACATGCCATGCCCTCCTCAGAAAGGAAACAGAGTAGTCTTCTGTTGCTGTGCATTAGCTTTTCTGGCTCATTAGCATGTTTTGGCTGGCCCCCACCTGCCACCCTGTGCACACAGATCCCTCTCACTGGAATGACTATAAGAGATTCTACTTCTCAGGTTTGGGAAGTGCTGTAAATTATTTTCCCCAGACTGTCGCCTTCAGTACCTTCCCAAATGTTCCTTTTATTGAAAAACATTTGGAACCTTTCCACATCGTTGCCCTTGGCCTACAGTGAGCATGTCTGCGGTCTTAATTCTGAGCATTGTGAAGCTCTCTGGGAATTGCCCCATCTCTTAGAACATGGCATCCTGTTGTTCAGACAGGCAGATTTAGGAGATGGGTACAGAACAGAGAGTGGGCTCCTCAGGCAGACATATACTAGGAAGGCCACTGCATTACCCAGGAAAGTGAGAGGAAACCCTGGAGCACCATAGGAAACCTTCCAGCAGTCTTGAGATCACTGCATACAGTGTTGTCTGGAAACATTGGACCCTGGAGCAGGTCTGGCTTCCTGGGGGAGCTTCTCAGAGAGGACCTCTCTGGCACATGCGCTCTGTAGTGCAGACCAAGATCCTATTCAGTCCCCATGGAGTGTGATGCCCTTGGCTTAATGCAGTTCTTCCCCAACCCAAGACCTGGGGTGGCCTCCCTTATGACGGCAAGGACCTGGGATAATTGTTTTCTGGGACAAGTTCTCATGTATCACAGGCTGGCCTTGAACTCACCATGTCGCCAAGGAGGGACTGGGGAGGGAAGCATGAGGCAGCTGGCAAAGAATTGTAGCAACAGCAACTACCTGAAGACTGACTGTGGCCAGGTGCCGTGCTGAGGTGCCAGGTGAGCCTTTTATGTTTTCTCCTATTTTCAGGAGTTGTGGGAGGACCCAGGGTCTTGTGTACCCCAAACTGTCCTCATACATAGTACGTAGCCCAAGATGAACTTGAACCTCTGATCCACCTCCTGGGTGCTGGAATTACAGGTATGTGCGTCCACACCTGGCTTACACAGTGCTGGGGACTGGTGTGTGCTAGGTAAACACTCCCTCAACTGAGCCACACCCAGGCCCTAGGAGAGCATTCTTTATGAATGAAATCTGGTTCTTCCTTTCCTTTGTTGTATTTTCTTTTTTGAAATCACATGCAATTCATTTTATCTTGAAGATGTTACCTTCTGTGACTTTTAATAGCTACAAAGTGCTGTATGATATCAACATTGGCCATGCAGTGACTCACTCCTGAAATTCCCAATGGCTTTAGCTTAGGGGTTTGGTTATAGTCCGGTCAACACTGTTGAGACTCGTCTGTTAGAAATTTTAAATGTTACAGTTCTTTGGTTTTTGTTTTTAAAGAGGAAATGTGATGTTGACAGATTGTACAAACTCTGGCCTGAGGAAAACCTGTTTTCACTTGTAGCCTTTTTTTATTTTTATTTTTTTTAAAAACTGAGTTCTGTTTACTAAGCTGACATGGAGAAATCTCCCAGACATTTTCTGGATGGGGTGCGCCTTCTGGGAATGGAGTAAGAATTTGCCTTGGAACCATGTGTGCCTAGCCCTTAAATAACTGAGTTCCTGCATTAGAATAGGAACTGGGTGGGGTGAGGAGCCAAGGGACTGCTGCCACTTAAATGGGATATAATAATAGGCACATTCTCTGGGCCACTGGTAACAAACACATAAATAGAAAAATATAAATGGTCCTCCACGTTGTTTGGAGCAGAATTTTAGTTCCCACTGCGAAGCACTCTGCTCATGATTTTCAGAGGGTTTTCTAGGGCAGCAGAGTCATCAGGCATGGGGACAGTGGACTTCTGCAGGAGACAGCCACCTGCCTATGCTGGGAGAGCTGGGCAGATGATGTCAGGGTTATTTCTGATTCTTTTGTCTTTTTTATTGTTGTCAAGTATATATAAATAAAACTTCATTTTAAATAATTAGACTAAGCTGGGCGGTGGTGGCCCGCGCCTTTAATCCTAGCATGGGGAGGGGGGGAGGCAGAGGCAGGTGGATCTCTGTGAGTTCGAGACCAGCCTGGTCTACAAGAGCTAGTTCCAGGACAGCCTCCAAAGCCATAGAGAAACCCTGTCTCAAAAAACCAAAATAAATAAATAAATAAATAAATAAATAAATAAATAAATAAATAAATGACTAGATTTTCTTATATATTTGATTTTTCTTTAGTTTTTATAATTTCATACACATAAACAATTAAATATAATCATATCTGATGCCCCTATTTCTCCCTTCCAACTCCCCTTCTATCCCTCACAATATTATTCCCCCTTCCAACTTCATATTTTCATTTGTTTGTTTATTGGTAATATGCTAAGTCTAGTTAGTGCTAGCCATATGTACATGGGATATGGGGCAATTCACTGGAGCATGGGGAACCTCTCTCCCAGCATCTATCAACTGCCAGTAGCTTCTCAGTCAAGCACAGGGCTTAGAGACTATTTGCCTGTCTCTGCTGGGATCTTACGCAGGTCTGGTGCAGGTAACACAGCCGATGAGATTTTAGTGTGATAACCATGCCGTGTCCAAAAGACAGCACCTTTCCCCATTCTCTTGCTCTTACATTCTTTCTGCCTCTTCGTCCAAGATGCTCCCTGTGCCTTGGTGGAGTGGGGAAGAGGAGGGGTCAGTATAAATGTCTCATTTAGGCTTAGCGCTCAGTCCCTTTATTAGCACTCTGACCAGCTGTGTATGTGTCTCTCCACTGACTGTTGCCCACTGCAAAAAAGAAGCTTCTCTGACCAGATAAATAGGGTCTTTGGGCATAAGGTAAGTATTTAGAAGGTAATTTGACAGCATAACCTTTTAACAAAATGATAATAGTCATTCTACCCTAGGGCCTATGGCCTCCCCAGCCATGGGATCTTGGCCAGGATTATAGTACCAGGCATAAAACTCCTTCCTGTGCAACAGGCCTCAAATTCAATTTTATTTTACTTAATTTTAGAGAGAGAGAGAGAGTGTGTGTGTGTTTGTGTGTGTATGTATGTGTGTGTGTGTGTATATATGTAAGCCACAGTATACATGTGGAGGTCAGATACCAACCCTTGAGAATTTTTCTCTCCTTGTTCCTTTATGCAGATTTCAGGAATGGAGCCCAAGCCATCAGGCTTGCCCAGCAAGTGTTTTTACACACTAGCCCAGACACTTACCCTTTAAATATCTATTGCAGTGACTAAGCACCTTCATAGTGTTGTACAATAAAATCAGGATCCTTCAGGAGCGGAGCCAGGTATTTCTGGATTCTTGGCATTTTATTTAAGAAGGATATAAGGGAGATGCAGTTTTCTGTAAGGGTGAGGCCCCTAGAGTGTTGAGCACTCTCCGATGAAGGCCACATATCTAAGAGTTTATGGGCATCCCAAACTGTACTTGATGGGTTAAAGAAATAGAGAGGACCCAAAGCCGGTAGGTAGGGAAGTGGAGATGGACCTGGGAGCTTTGGGGAAGGGTGAGTATAACCAAAATGCTTTGTGTGGCGTTCTCAAAAACACAAATAAAGAAGAAAAACTAAATACATGGAGTAGAATGAAAAAACTGTCCCTGAGTTGGAGGGGAGGAGAAATCACTGCGGTGTTCAGAGTAAGGGTTATATGCAGGTGGGAGCTGCACCCGGCCGCCTCCATGTCTTAGAGAGAGGTGTGAGTGTGTGCAGTGCGGCAGATAAAGGCCTCTCAGGGCGTTATTAGAAAGGGGTTGATTTGTGCATAGGCCAAACCAATTGGAGTTCCAAGTAGCTAAGCTCTTCCCTCCTGTCCTAACATGGGGGTGCTGGGAGAAAGGATACCTGTAAAGCTTCCTACACACCCCACTCTGGCAGAACAGAAGAAAGGGTCTGCCTTTCTCTAAAGGAGAATGGAGTTTGCCTTTGAGACCTAGAAGGTGAAGTGGGATGACTTCAGAAGGATCTTCCTTCTTTCTAGCCCCACATGACCTCTGTCCTCAACATGATTGATGTCAGCTGCTCCTTCATTGTAGACCAGTGAACTGAGCAGGCCCCTGTGCAGGAGCGCTAATTAACATAGATCCCTTGGCTGATTTTATGACGTTAGCTCTTGCTCTCCCTCTTTCCTCCAGTATGTCCCTAGTGCCCACTGGAGTGCCCTGTGCTGCTGCAGCTGCTGCTACTACTGCTTAGTAACTTTGACGAGGGGATGCAGAGAGGCAGACAGTCGGGGATGTGGGAGCCAGCCTGGCAGGGAAGCTTCCAGAGTTCAGCACACCTCACAGGAAGCTCGATGATGAACCTCTCCATGGCATGTTATGTTTCCTTGAAGAAAGAAGATAAGTTACAGGCCCTCTCAAGTTCAGGCACACACAGTTTTCTTATTAACTGTGAGCCTTTGTTTCTTGGAAAGCCAACATCTCAACATCTGCCATCAAGCCGGCCCCTCAGGCATGCAGTTGGAGTTACTGCTTTAACCCGGGGTTTTACACCCTGCTGCAGCGTTCTTGCGTGTCACTGAAAGTCATTTTCCGGTGGAAAATGAACTGGTCCGTGAACACATTTGATGTTGCTGAGCAGTAGAAGGGTTTATGTCTCAGGCCAGTGCTTTGCCTTGAGGCTTTTTCTCATGGTCAATACTTTGGCAGGTCTACAAAGAAGTCCTCTCCCTACCTTCCCCAGGGACCCGGTGCTCTGGCTCTCTCGGCAGTCTTTTCCTCCTTTTCTCCCTTCTTCGGAAATCTTCTTGTTTTACAGATTATTTCATGTCTCCTTAAAATCTTTATTTTTCAAGTAATTCAAGTAATTCTCTGGAAATATGACTTGGTTAGGAGTCGCTAGAGTTCTGTGTATGCTTGCATGTGTGTGTATGCACACTCGTGTGCATGCATGGACTAGAATACATGTGTGTGTGTGTCGGCATGCATTCATTCCTTCAGACAACTCAGTGTGTGTTGGCTTATTTTTTTCACAATATTCCTGTGTAGCCCAAGCTGTCCTAGATCTCACGGTCCTCCTGGCTCACCCTCTTGAGTATGGGCTACAGGTTTGTGCCATAGCACCTCTCCTCATCCTCTTGAGCACAGGGTTTGGGCCACAGTGCCTAACTCAATGGTTGCTTCTTTGTGCTAGAAGAGACTTAGACCAGGTTTTGAGCAGCTCTGCCAGCCACTCCAGAATCTTCCACTTACCCAGAAGTAAAATGAGCCCTTTCTCACTTCATACTTTATTTCCCATCTTTGAAGCGACCCTGGTGACAGCGCTCCCATACCTGTGGACATAAGGATTCATTCATCCAAACCATGCCAGATCCTAGCTCAGGTGACTAATGTGTGTGTGTATGTGTTTTGTGTGCATGTTCATGTGGGTGTATGCACATGTGTGTGCATATGCGCCCACTTTGAAGCCTGTGTGGAGGCAGGAAGTGATATCAAGTATCTTGCTTGCTTCACTTTTTACCTTATTTTTGGAGATAGGACTCTCAACTGGATCTGAAGCTCATTGGTTGGCTTGACTGGCTGGTCCTTAGGCCCCAGGAATCCTCCTATTTTCACTATCCTGGTGTGGGGATTATAGGCACACCCTGCTGCATCAGCTTTTCTGTTGGTACAGGGCATCAGACTCCAGCCCTTGTGCTTGTGCAGAGAGCACTTCACTGATCTAGCTATCTCCTTGGTCCCTTTTCTCTGTTTTAGTCCTTCAATCTAAGGCTGCTTAGCTACAAATTTTTCTGGTTGCCATAGTAACATCAGTGCCTCATCCATGGTGGTTTGGAGAACCTTCAGTTGGACTCACTGACTAAACTGAACCCTCAGTGTTGTCTGACTTCCATGCAGCTCTCTGACTGACCCCTGGCCAGTCTAAAGAAGAGCCTAGCCTTGAACTTTTCACAGTGCTCATCCTCTGATTTTTCTCTTGCAGCTGATGCTTTTTTCAAAGCTGCCATTGGCCTCATTCCAGAAGTCCCAAAGATGATAAGCATCGATGGGAAGTTGCGGCCATCGGAGCCCTTCCTCCTGGAGTTCCTGTGCAATTTCTTCTCTACATTATTGATTGTGCCGGTATGTTTCCCAGGAGCACAGGTAGTCTGTATTCACCCTGCCTTAGTATCCTGAGGTCGAAAGTGTGAGGCTCTGTTGACTGGCTCTGCCATTGTCAGTGTGGGCTGCTGGGACAGAGTGCTTGAAGCTGAGCCCCTTTAGTAGCAGAGGTGTGTTTCTCATAGGTCTGAGACTGAAAGTCTGAGGTCTGGGGCTACCTTGGCTCTTCCAAGGGTCCTGTTCAGGGTGCAGACAGCCCTCTTCCTGAGACATGATCCCGTGGCAGAAAATGAGAGCCAGGGTTGCTGTCTGGCCCTTTGGGTAGTTGGTCTTCTGGGACCTAATCATTACCTCTTTCAGGTCCCATGTGTATTGGGCAGGGTTCTTTAGAGGACCAAAAGAATAGATAAGGATATGTACTACTAGTGGGGTTTAATAGATAGCTTGCACATATGGGTACTCTGGAGAGATTGAGAACCTAGTCGCTGCTCGGCCCCCAAAACTGGATTCCTCAGACATCCCCAGTCCGGCACTAAAGACCTTGAAGATTCTCCAAGAGCCTACTCTTTGGTCTATACTGAAAGGCTGAGTAAGCCCAGCTCTGATGTTGTGGAAGGATGGCAGGATAGATGCACTCACAGCAGAAATGAAGACAGGAAGTCAAAAGAAGCACTGTTCTTCTCTAGTGCTGTCCATCTGAGGAGGCTCTTCATTTCTCTTAATCTTTCCAGGAAATGCCCTCACAAACCAGGCATGCCTTTTTGAAAATATTTTGTTTTTTATTTATGTGAACATTTGCCAGCATGTGTCTGTGCACCACATGTGTAGCTGGTGCCCACAGAAGCCAGAAGAAGGCATCAAATCCCCTGGAACTAGAGTTGTAGGTAGTTGCAAACCACCATATTGGGTCCTCTGAAAGAGCAACTAGTACTCTTAACCACTGAGCCATCTGTCCATTCTCAACCAGATGTGTCCTTTAGCTGACTCAAGGGCCAATCAAGTTGACAACCAAGCCTAACCACCCCAGCATCTAATTGGGGTTGGGGCTTCAGCTTGTGTGTCTGTGGGGAGGAGGCACCAGCATTCAGTACACTGTACTGTGCACTGCCAAGGCAAGGGCTCAGTGGCCTTGGACCATGATGGTGACAATGGGAGTCAGCTCTTCCTCATCCTGGCTCTGCAGGTCCAGCGGGCCCTATGTGTGTGTCCTGTCTATAAACTGAGGGTGGTCTTTGTGTCAGCCTCGCATGTTGTGGTTGAGGATTGAGTAAGGATTGAATACAGCTACACAGTGAAGCTCTTGAGTGGCAGGGTTCCTTGGAACAGTAAACAGAAGAAACTGTGCTCCTTGTGACTTGGAGAGATGAACTTTCATTGTTGGGCTTGAAGGAACTGGGGCCCTTTGGGGAGTGCTGCAGTAGGAATTCCTGGAAGTGTCTCATAGCTGGGCTTCTCAGCCTCGCTCTTTCACTTGGCGCCTGCCTGCTTCCTGACATGAGTTTGGATGAAGAAAACAAAGTGACATCTCTGTTTTCCCAAGTATCTGGTGCATTTACCTTTCACCTGATTGAGAGCTGCTTGCAGAGAGCCTCAGTGGCCATGGCAATAGCCGGGGCTTGTCTGTAAGTCATGAACACGTATTGTGTGATTGCAGCTCAGATGCAAAGCCCTTGCTTTTTCTTTGTTCTCTTGACACTGCCCCCCCCCCCACCTTTCCCCTTCTCCTCCCGTTCCTTCTCATCTCATAGCTTGTCATCAAGCCTTTGTTTTTTGTTTTGTTTTCTCTGAGAATCTCACTCTGTAAGCCAGGCCATCCTGGAACTCAAAATCTGCCTACTGCAGTCCTGTCCCTGCCTTCCCTTCCCCTACCCCGCCACAGTGCTGGGCTTACAGACATGCAGCACTCTACCTTACTGCATTCCCCCCCAGGACTTACAGACATGCAGCATCTACCTTACTGCAGCCCCCCCCCAGACTTACAGACATGCAGCATCTACCTTACTGCATTCCCCCTCATCCCCAGGACTTACAGACATGCAGCATCTACCTTACTGCATTCCCCCTCATCCCCAGAACTTACAGACATGCAGCATCTACCTTACTGCATTCCCCCTCATCCCCAGGACTTACAGACATGCAGCATCTACCTTACTGCATTCCCCCCCAGAACTTACAGACATGCAGCATCTACCTTACTGAAGGCCCCCCCCAGGACTAACAGACATGCAGCACTCTATCTTACTACAGTCCCCCCATGCGCACTCTACTGCAGTGCCCCTCTGGGGGCTTAAAGATATAGACCACTTTACCCTGCTGCAGTCTGTCTCCCCCCCATGCTGGGGTTACAGACATGGAGCAGTCTACCTTACTGCAGTCCCCCACCCCTCAGGGCTTACAGATATGCAGCATGCCTGTCTCACTAAAGTTCTCCTGAGGAGACACAGAGCACCCCACCTTGCTTCCGAAAGATAGTCCTCTGATATTCTCCCTTCCTTACAGAGCACCATGGTAACTCTCTCCACAAAGAGACCATAGGTCTTCACCAAATCTGAAAAAGTATCCATACAACCGCACTGGTGTAATCAAGTTCCCTTGAAGCCTTGGCTATCTTATTTACCAGTTTATAAATAACAGCCCAGGAATTCATAGGCTTTGCTTGACTGCCACAGGGAGGGGGCAAAAACCAGGACTGACCTGCTAGTGTGGTGGCGTCCCCCCCTGTACTCTCAGCACTGGGAAGCGTGGGCAGGGAGATTTTGAGTGTTAGGTGAGACCCTATCTCAAAACCTCTGGAAAAACAAAAACTGCAAACCAAATAGCAAAACAATACCCCACCCCCCTCGAGATGACTGTGCATCAGGGTTGCTCTGTTAAATGCTCATTCCTAGAGTTCACCCTTGGAGCACCTTTCAGGAGGTTGAAATTGCCCTTTGGAGGTCGCCTCCCTGAGCCGTTCAGGAGGGAGCACTCCCAGGACCAGACCTGGAGAAATGCCTTGGCGGGTTGGGGCTGTGTCAGTGACTCAGCATTTGTTGGGTTCCAGTTTTCTTTGTGTGTTGTGTGTGTGGGGAAGTGATGAAACATTCTTTAGTTGATTGTGGTGACTGTCACACAACTCTGGATACATGAACAGTCATTGAATTGTATGTCCTGAATGGGTGTATTGTTCCCTGTGTGGATTATGTATCTCCATCAAGCTGAGAAAACAAAACAACAACAACAAAAAGACTCAGCAGTGAACTCTCTCTGTTCAGAGTCCAAGTTCTCAGAGGGGAATCGGGAGGCCCAACCACAGACCTGCTCTGGGTGGGGCTTTTGTTGTGCTCTAGTGGTAGGCAGCTTCCTGGTGAGGGGTGGAGGGTCAAATGGCAGAGCTGCAGGGGCTTCTGGATTCCCTTCCCTGGACGATTGATCCCAGGGCCCTTTGGCCAGTGCTTCCCTCTCTGTATAACCTGGTCATTGTCATGGAAGAAGACCAGAGGAGAAACCAGGTTCCCTGTGAGGCAGTGGGTGTTGGCTGTTGCTTGGTGGTTAATTGGGGGTGTGTTACCGTTTACACATGTGCTGAAAGTGGCTGGAGTCTCTCTGAAAGCCTCCTCAGAGTCACAAACTTGGGTTCCGTCCTGACTCTGCAATGTGCTGGGGCCTACGAAATGTTTTTTAATCCCTTGTAGTGATATAGTGTTTATGACTTATTAAAGCTTGACTGAGGATTCAGAAAGCAAAGTCAGCCACAAGCCTTAGAAGTCAGGCACATACCTTTAATCCCAGCAGTTAGAAGTTAGGAGGTGCTGTCCACACCTTTAATCCTTGGACTCAGGATTAAGAGATAGACAGATCTCTGTGAGTCCAAGGTCACCCTGTCTCACCTGTCATCTTTCAGTCATGTCACCAAAATGCCCACCTTGCTGGACTACTACGTGGGTTGAATGAAATCATAGTTATGAAAGCATGTTGTGGACCAGAGCTCCTGCCCTAGGGTTACAAGCTGGGGACCAGTGGCCAGAATCCAGCCTGCAGCCACACTTACTTTCCATGGGACAATGGAAAGCACATGGAGTGAGTTTTCCACATTAAAAAATTGGTCTGTTGTTAAAGCAAACACAGGTTTGTGGTTTTCCTTGAAGAATCAGCTTCAGCATTCAGGCTGGTATTCTATGACCCGTTCAGGTAGCTACAGCTGGAGAACAGCTGCCCCAAGCACACAGGGTGTGTGCCTTCCCCAGCTCCCCTGGGCACCTATGGACACATTTTAAAATTCATTCCAGATGCCAGCCTGGCACACAGGCATCAAGAGAGCATCTTCTGCTCTAAGTAGGACTTCGTTGCTTTTCCTGGTGTCAAAGACTGCACTTTAATGGCATCCAGTAATAATCATGCAATAAAGAATAACTGCAATTTTGGGGGGTACGCATATAGAGGTCAGAAGTCAACATCAGTCTCTTCCTTGTTTCTCGGCTCTTGAGACAGGGTCTCTCAATGAACTTGGAGCTCACCAATTAGGATAAAATGGTTGGCCAGCAAGCCTAAGTGTGCCTCTCCTCTCTAGCACTGTGGGTACCAACAGGTGCAGGTACCAGTCTGCTCCTGGCTTTTTGGTGGGTGTTGGTGATGTAACTCAGGGTCTCGTGCTTGCTTAACAAGCACCTTTCCAACTGAGCTATCTCCCGGTTTTGACCCCAGGAACATGCACTTATTGGGTGCCATGCCAAAGCCCTTTAGGAGAATTCCCCCTGAACCCTGTAAAGTAGGAATTGATGAATCTGTTTCACAGATACCTAGAATGGAAAAGTCTGTGTCTGGAGCTGTGGGGGGTAGTTGATAGTAGAACAGGAATTTGAACCTGGATTTGTGTCCCCCAGGGTCCTTCACACACGTTTGCTAAGGGAGTCTATCATAGTGATGTGCTGGACTTGTAGCCAAAAACCCGTTCTCCCTTAAGTTACTCTTGTTGGGGCATTTCTGTCACAGCCACAGGAAAGGAACTAAGGAACGACTATGTCTAAATTAAACTTTACTGTGGGTATGTATGTGTAGGAAGAAGTATCTATTATGTTTCTAGAACAAAAGGTTGAGAGCTTACTCCAGCTGACCTATGTCACCAAACCAAACATGGTGACCTCTTGCTTTTACCAACCCATTGACTTAAATGGCAAGCTTAAGGTGAGAGCAAAGGTTTGGGTTGGTTCTAAATTGTTAGTGCCTTTAGGGTGGGGGACTTTGTGGGATCTCACCTTAGAGTCCTTTTTGAGCATATAACAAAATTTTGTTAAGTATGACTCCTGATACAGGTTTACTTTGCCAACTGGTTTGACTCAATAGAGCATATGAGTGTCATGATTGGAAATAAAGAAAACTCAATTTGAACAATCAAAAAAAAAAAGAAGTATCTACAGGATTAGGTTCTTGTGTGGTTTCTGTTATGGCGGGAGTCTAGACTCTGAGGATTAAGGGGGCCTTTTGAATGGATGATTGGCTCTTCAGGTGAGCAGGGAAGTTCCATTTGTGCCCGGAGGTGATCAGATGAGCTACACCTGAGCCACAGCACCATGATTGGGTTTTGCATGGAAAAAAAACCCTCCCTTGTTTCCTTGTGCAGATCGGTTCCCTTTCATGTCACAAGTTTGGGGGTGGGGAGATCAGGTGGCATGTATTGGTTTAGAGTTTTATTTCCCAGTGGTAGCAACAAGTAACATAGGCTCCACTCCTAAACAGGCTTTCAGAAGGACTGTACAGTCCCTGGCCTTATTTAAAATGGTGTCCAGCAGATCTTGGGAGTGTTTTGTTTGCTTAACTGGAAATTTATTCTTATTGGTCCCTACCTCCCCATTCTCCACCCTCTGCAACAGCTATTTACCCCTGGAGCCATTAATTAGATGGTTTTAGATTTCTCTAAGTGGACTCCAGCAGTGTTTGTACTTGGGATTGGTCTGCTTCACTTAGCATGAGTTCCCAAGCTTCTTCCATTTTGTCATGTACTACAGACTTTACTGTTTAAGGCTCACCAGTCTTCCACCATGTGCCATAGACTCTTTTTCTGAGCATTCATCTGTGAAATAGTAGGTGATTCCCACACCTTGGCCATTATAACAGTGCTGTCATAGACATAAATATGGTGGTATCCCCTCCAGATCCTGGACAGATACCCAGACAGTACTGGTAGATCATGTGGCAGGTACAGCAAGCCACATGACTGAGGGCACTTGGGGGGCCCAGTATCATATGGAACTCAAGAGAAGGAGTTTGGTTGCTCTGGGGTATAGAGTGGGTAGCTCTCTTTCTTGATTGATAGGCTTGGATTATGTAAGCTTTTGCTCATGTACATGTCCCTTCCCAGAATTTAGTCATGGATACTTGATAGGCGTAGACAAAAGAGAGTAAATAGAAGATTTTTCCTATAAGTTCATGTAGGGGACAGAGTTTGTCTTACTTTGCATGCAACCAAGCAAGTTTGGGCTTGATTGGTCTTCTACCCTCTATTCCTGAATAGAAACTATTCCCAAAAGGGGAGTTTCTGATGATTTTCAGGGGAGAAGAGATGGTTTATTTCATTGTTTGGAGAGAAATATACATGCAGGTTGGCAGTTGTGGGGGTATCCTAAGTTGCCAACAGGTTAAGTGCATTGATAGGAGAGGGACATATATGGTCCCAACCAAGTGGAGTTCCAGGATGCTAAGCTAATCCCTGTGCCTCTCAACTGTCTGTAGAAGTACTGTTCAGCCTCTTTTAGCAACCTTTGGTAGGATAAAGTGGAATTGACACATCAAGTTCAGAGCCCCAATTTTGTGTTGGGATTTGTAGGAACTAGAATGGTAGGATCCTGTTCTCTGACCCTGATCACGGAGGCTTGCACTGGGGAGAAAAGCAGCTACAGAGATAGCAAGATCCCCACATTCTGTTTCACCCTTTCCTATCTGTCATCCTGGCCCATAAGTATCTGCTAATCTGGGAATTGAGGAAGTGCCCCCTACAAAGGAAGTCAGGCTTAATGTTAAACACAACCAATTCCATCTGTAAGAAGCACTGGGCACTGCGGGGACATCTGAGTGCCTCTTTTTGTGGGGGTTGGGTACTTTTGTGGTTTTAGACATTGTGGGAACAAAGGAGTCACCAAGGAGGACTTCAGGTCACTGCTGGCTGGCTTTGTGGATATAGTGGGAGGTTCCACATGAAAAGCAAAGGCCAGAATGAGCTCCCAGGTGATTAAAGAAGCCATACCCAAGAAGGTAGGTTTTCAGCTGAGATTAGATAGAAAATGAGCACTTGGTGCTAGGGAGAGGAGAGGGAGGAGAGAGCTTCATGGCCGGGGCACAGTGTGAGTGAAGTCCTAAAGGTGGGATGGGGTGCTGTACACACCAGAGAGACTGGAAGAGAGCCCCTGGGGCTCATGAGGCTGTGCAGAAGCTGTCTGGGAAGTGAGGAGACACGCACCTGCGCTGACAGCCTTGGCTCTGATGGGGATCGGTCTCTCTTCTGTCTTTTCTTCCCAGCCCATTGGTGTTTGGCTCTTCTGATGAGCCAGCCAACAGTTCATAAGTAGGCTCTCAACATTGAATCAAAGTGGACAGTGAGGCATAGAGAGGTTAAAGGTCACCAGCCGGTAAGAGGACCCAAAGATGTGCCTCCATCTCAGTTCGAGAAGTCCAGCAATCAGCTCTCAAGTATTTCTTCTCCCCAAGAGTGAGATAAAGTGGGGATTCCTGAGAGCAGGGATTTAAATGGGACAGTGGAGGGACAGTGTCAGGCCATGTTTTGGGTCAGTGAAGGAAAGGGCTCACCTTCTTCTGGCTCCCTCACAGAAACCACCTCATTGGCATTGGGTTGCCCCATCTAGGAGGGAGCCTGGCCAAGAACTCTGGGGATCCTCCCACTGGAGTACCATCTAAGCCCAGCACCTCTTTTCTTCTAAAAATGCACAGCCTGGGAAGGTGGATCAGTGGATAATGGCCCTTTCTCAGTGAGCATAAGGACCTAAGCTTGATTTCCCAGCATCCATGTAAAAGAGCAGGCATGGCTGTGCATGCTTGGAATCCCAGACTGGGGAGTGGAGGCAGTCTCTCTGGCCCACCAGCCTAGGCCAAACAGGCAGCTTTGAAAGACCCATTCTCAAGGTGGTATAAGACAGCCATGTAAAAGACATCCATCCTGCTCTGGCCTCTGCCTGCCGAAGCACAGGTGTGCACATCTGCACACCCTCATATGCATGTAACATGTACAGATACACAGACATGGGATGGGGGAAGAAGAAAGAGGAGGAGGATAAGAAGTAATTAAAATTTTGTGTGTGGACTGGGATTTGTAGAGAGCTTGCTTAGCATTTATGAAGCCCTGGGTTCAATCACCTGTACCGCATAAAACCAGGTGGTCCATGCCTATAATCTGTGGGAAGTGAAAGCAGGAGGATCTTTCAAGGTCATCCTCTGCTTTATAGTGAATTTAAAACCATGGATCCCTATCTCAAGGGGTCAGAGGGCTGAAGGGCAGAGATAGGCAGATTCTGAAGCTTCCTGGCCAGCCAGTTTGACCAACTTGGTGAGGTCACGGTTTAGTGAAAGACCCTGTTTCAAAAAAAACAAGGTGGAGAATGACCAAGGAAGACACTTGATGCTGACTGCTGATTTCCACACCTAAATGCATTAGCACACATTTGTGTACACCCAGGATACATACACCACATGCACACACACAAACACACACACACACACTCAAAACAAACAAAATTACTAGCTTATATATTAAATGCAAATTGAACCATTGTGTTGCTTTGAAAGGATGCTGGGCTGGGATGGAATGCAGTTGTTAGTACAGTGCTTTCCTGTCTAGAATGCACAACTCCCTGGGGTCTGTCCCCAGTATCACATAGAACCTGATGCAGTAATGCATGCATGCAATTCCAGCACTCGGGAAGTAGAGTTAGGAGGACCAGAAGGCCAGAGTCATCCTTAGCTGGATAGCCCGTTCAAGGCCAGACACTGTCCCAAAAGGAAAAATAATTTACCTCTGCCTGGCTTCAGCCCTTGAGCCATCCTCAAATAATCAAAAAACAAAACAAAACAAACAAACAAAAAATGCCGTAGTCCCTGAAATACAGAAAGTGCACCAGGGACATAGTCTGTCCCCTCTTTGGTTATAGGCAGCCCACCGAAGTGCTCACTCTAAGCCATTCCCTGAATTCCATTGCATGTGGCCCCGTTTCTCTGAAAGTGTGTTCATTGGTTTCCCACAGGGTGGGGACACTAGTGTTGAAATGAAGTTGCAGGAACATTCAGACTGTGTTCTATTCCCAAGGCAGATCCTTAAATTAAAAAAATGTATTTTAGTATCCACGTAGCTGAGCAAAATAGCCTAGTTAGAAACAGCTGCAAGCAGAGGCAGGCAGCACTGAGCTGCCAGCTGGGACTGACTCACAGGCAACCTCTCCTGGGTGGTTCAGATGTACGCAGCTCACATTGGGTGTTTGAGCATCGTGCATCCTCTTTCTTGCTGATACAGTAGGAACAGTTCCCACAGATATGAGTGGCTTGTCCACATGGCTTCTCTGCCCAAATACTCACCCTTAGGCGGTGTCACTGCAAACACATTCATCATAGAGCAGGCCGCTGCTGGACCGCCCTGCTCAGCTGCAGGACTTGAAGCCCTATGCCTGTGCTGCAAATAGCCACTCCATGCACATCTTCCTGACACATAGAGATATTCAGTTTGTCCAAAGAGGGGAACTAGCAGGAGACAGATTGCCGGGACTCTGATCTTGGGTCCTCCCTACCCCTACCCCAGCCCTGTGCTGGAAGTGTAAGCTGGAGCCGCTCACCCTCTGTGCTGGGGGAAGTGGGGCCGGTGCTAAAGGGTTGAAAGCACTGCAGCTGCTTTCAGGGCGTTTTGTAGCTTCCTCAGTGCCTGGCACATGGAAAGCATCAGCGAAGGTGATTCGCTCACTGTGACAGGGCCAGGCCAGGGCACATGCTCACACTTGGGCATACCCGTGTGTGAACTATCCAGAGTTCAACCAATTGTGGTAGTAAACGCTGAAGAGGCAGAGGCAGGAGGATGAGTTTGAAGCCAGTCTGAGTTATACTTAGAGCTGGGACGATGACTCGGTGAGTGAAGTGCTGGCCACATAAGCATGTGGACCTTGGTCCTGGTCTCCAGCATCCACATGAAAAGCCAGTCATGGTGGCTTGTGATCCTAGTACTGGAAGAATGGAGATGGAAGATCCCTGGGGCTTGCTGGCCACACAGTCTAGCCAATTGTGAGCTCTAGGTTCAGTAAGAGAGCCTGTCTCAAAATAGAACATAGAGACTGATTGAAGAAGGCAGCAGATTTTAACATCCGGCTTCCATGTGTACATGTACCGAATTCACAAGCATCCATTTACATGCACAACCACCTGTGTTCTCTCTCTCTCTCTCTCACACACTGAGAGAGAGAGAGAGTGTGTGTGTGTGTGAGAGAGAGAGAGAGAGAGAGAGAGAGAGAGAGAGAGAGAGAGAGAGAGAATGTAATTTTAAGGGGAGAGTGGCTTCCTAGCCATAGAAAAGGGTGTTCTTGTTGGCTGGCACAGCTGCCTCCATTTAGCTGATACTGGATTGGGATTGGTACAGGGAGCATTCTTTACTGTTCAGTTGGGAGGTGTCAGCTACTTTAGACACTCCTCAGTGCCAGGGAGAGTGAGTGGGCTCTGGAGGTTCTTCTGGTTTCCAACCCATCCAGTCAACAAGAGACAGCCTGCAGACTGGACTGGATGAGGACACCTATGCTCAGTGCCTGTCACCTCACGGTTGATACCTACCCATGCTTTGCCAGTGGCCTTGTCCCTCCATGAAAGCTTACATCTTGTGATGGGCAGCTTCTAGCTTCAGGTCTTTGGGTTCCAGCAGTGCCCCTGCCTGTACCTGCTTCCAGCCTGGGATAATAACAGCATCCTGCTGGCACCAGGCCCTGGCACCTGGCCTCATGCTGGCCCCAGCTGTGCAAATAATACTCCTTGGCTCCTTCTCTTAACCTGTTGAGTGTGTCCTGCTAGGACCTAATACTATGCCTGGCCTATGAATAGGAGAGGTGTGACTGGATCCAGAGAGCAGAGATTGTGTGTTAGAGTTGGTGGAGCCAGCTGGGCATTTATTTCCTTCGAGTAAGGACTCTGGGCAATATCAGCAGGAGAACCACTTCGGGAAAGGAATAGAAACCACCTACCTTTTTGCATTGCAGCCCCTTTTTGGAAAGATTCTGTGTAGTGTCTGAGAAACACACTTTACTCTAAGCTTGAGTGGTCTCTTGGGTTTTCCCTCTCACAGAAGGAGTCCAGATCAGCCCTTGCTGTTGGTGGGGACCCTTGGGAGCGGGGCCGTATTTAAAGTCAGTGCAGTGACTTCTGCCTTGTCATCTGCTGAGGACCCACAATCTTCCTTTTGTAATTAGACAAATGTATCTTGCTTCCACCATTGTACATGGGAAATAAAGGAGTAACCATAGAAATGCAAGCCATTGAGCTGACAGGTGATTGCCAGTTGTTCTTTGGACCCAAAAGGGAGGCTGTTGCTCATGCACCCAACCTGAAATGTGATCAGTAGTGGGTGAGCTGTGTCTTCTCTGTCTGTCTCTCTGTCTGTCTCTCTGTCTGTGTGTGTGTGTGTGTGTGTGTGTGTGTGTGTGTGTGTGTGTGCTGTTTGCCTAGGCTCCTGAGTGGTCCTGCCCTTATGAAGCAATAGGCATTTTTTTAACAGCTGCTTAAGGGAAGCACTGGGTTAGTGGGTGCTTTAACTGTTTTGTTCTTATCTGGGTTTAGCTGTCATGTTTTTTTCTCCACCAGGATCATCCAGAACACGGAGTCCTATTTCTGGTTCGAGAACTTCTCAATGTGATCCAGGACTACACCTGGGAGGACAATAGTGATGACAAAATCCGAATCTACACCTCTGTCCTGCACCTGCTGTCTGCCATGAGCCAGGACACCTATCTTTACCACATAGACAAAGGTAACAGCATCCCAACCAGCCGTTCTCCTGCTTCCGTTTCCTGACAGCAAAGGGACTGTTTCGCCGTCTCTTCTTAGTGTTTGTGTGCACATGGGTTGTGTGTACATATTTGTGTGTGTGCCTCTGGAGGCTTCCTTAATCATTCTTCACCTTATTTGTTTGAGATAGGGTCTCTCGGAATCTGGAGCTCACCAATCTAGCTAATCTGGCTGGCTAATGAGCTCCAAGTATTTGTTAGTCTCAGCAAGCCCTCCACACCCCTGCAGTTGCTGGGATTATAGGCACACGCTGCCATGCCCAGGTTTCATACATGCTAGGCAAGCCCTCTGTCAGCTGAGCTACACTTAGCCACTTCCCACCCTCAGCTTATACCCCCCAGGAAGAGGCCTGGTGACTTGTAGGATCAGTTTTTGTGGTGATGGAAATGGAGCCCAGGGCCTTAAATGAGCTAGGCAAGCTCCAGGCCCATCAGCCATCTGTGTGTGTGTGTGTGTGTGTGTGTGTGTGTGTGTGTGTGTGTGTGTGTGTGTGTGTGTGTGTGTGTGTGAAGTACCTGAAGTCATTTTGACCATGTGCTGGGATTGCAGAAGCACCCTGGATCAGTGGTTGAGTACACAGTAGATGAGTGTGACTACAGGCTGTCCTCACCTCCGTCCAGGTGGGCCCTGGCGTAGGGTTCTGTTCAAGAGACCCGCAAGCCCCACATTTCCGATGCTGGGAGGAAGGGGGCAGTCTTGTTCTCCCACTTGCTATGGTCTGTTTTTTTCTTGGTAGTACTGGTTTGAGAACAGCTTCCAGTGTCCCTCCCAGCTCCTTTTCTTTATGTGTTTGAGTTAATTAAACCCACAGAGCCCCAGATTGATTATATAATCTCACCTGATCCCAGATAGGCAGGAAGATTGGAAGTAGCTCATCCTCAGCTTCAATGTTTGAGGCCCAGCCTGGGCTACATAAGCAAACCCATCTTAAACCAACAAACCCCATATTTAGGATCCCATGAACTAGCACTGTCCCATCCAAGTGCTCACTACTGCTGTGGCCTTGCTTGTCTGTGTGGCTGAGCCAGGTCAACCTTGTCCCTCCCCCACTGGGTCCTTAGATCCTAGCCCAGAACCTAGTACAGAGCTGAGCTCATTTAGTAGCTGCTGTTGTAAAAATTATTTCCCTGAGGAGACATATACATCTCCCTGCTCTGTATAAGCCTCAACAACTAACCAGAGTATGGTTCCACCCAAGTTCACCCTTGGGAACGAATGAACTTATTGTGCTCACTTACCGAGCATGGGGGATACAGCCACACTTAAGTCCTCAGCCAGCACAAGTGATGGTTCCCCACAGCTACACAGATGAAGTTCCCCTTTGGTTAGCTCTCTGTAGCCTGGGTACTCTCACCCACTGAGGTCCCAAAGCCACGTGGAATTAGGACAGAAGTGAATAAAGCTAGAATCTCAGTGGAGATATAGTGGTCAGCCCTCACAACTCCCTCCTTCTCTGATGGAACATCTACAGTCCACAGGCCCAGTCCTGAGGGTCTTTGGCGCAGATCTGGTGGAGAAGGTGGCTGCTGTGCTCAAAGGATGCCTAACTGTTCTATTGATGTGAAGGGACACCATGACACCATGAGCGAGGCATCTTATAAAAAGAAGGACTTAATTGAGGGTTTGGTTAAGTCCATGAGCATCATGGTGAGGAGCTGCACATTTGCATGGGCTTTTGAAATCTCAGAGCCTGTTCCCAGTGACACACTCCCTCCAGCAAGGCCACACCCCGTAACCCTTCCTAAACAGTCCACCAGCTGGGGAGCAAACATTCAAATATGCCAGCCTATATGGGTTCTTCTCATTCAGGGCGCTACAGAGGACCATGTTCTACAAGGTGCATCTGTGTATGGTGTGTGTGTGTGTGTGTGTGTGTGTGTGTGTGTGTGTGTGTGATACAACGACAGCAACCTGTTCGGTCTCTTCTGTTTGCTCCATTGTTGGGCTAATCAGAGTGAGAATAAGCCCAAACCCAGAGCTCCCATCGGGAATTTATACCAACAACTCTTGCAGCCCTCAGGGAAGAAATTCCTTCTCCAGCACAATTTTGTGCTTTGCAAAATTAGGTGATGGCAAATGCCTATATCAAATCATTTTGTTTCTTATAAGAATACCTGCTATCCTTGCTACTCAGCAGACACAGCCACCATAAGGTCCCAGGACCAGGCTGGTGAGAAGGCTCAGGCAGTAAAGGACCTGAGTTCCATCTCCAGAGTCCACATAAAAAGTTAGGCAAGATGGTACATCGTACATTTGTAATCCCAGCACTAGGGAGGCAGAAAGAACGGGATCCCTGGGCCTCTCTAACCAGTTCCGTCCAGCCTAATTGTTAAGTTCTGGGCCACTGAGAGATCCTGTCTCAAAGGAGATGGATGGCATTCTTGAGGACAGTACCTGAGGTTGTCCTCTCCTCTGTGATCCCACACACACAAGCACCTTAAAGACAAAAGAGGGGCTGGCAAAATTGCTCAGCTGGTAAAAGCTCTTGGCACACAAGTCCAGCGCCCTGAATTCAGTCCTTCAAACCCACATAAAGATTGTCTTCTGACCACTACATGTGCTCTGTTGCATGTGTACCCACACAGTGATAATCAGCAAAAATCAAAACAGCCAAGAAGGAGCCCCAGGACCAACCCCTGTGACCCACATCACTCACCACAAAGCTAGTGTTAACCATCACCCCAAAAGTCTCCTCAAATGGGTGGTTCAAGGTCAGCTTAGAGATGGCCTGTGGTCAAAGGAGCTGGGGAGCAGGAGAGATGGTTGTTTTCTGTGTTCTTAATGTCTGTACCTGCTTCAAGTGGTTCAGAGAAGACATTGTAGCATTCATGTGTAGAGAGGGAGCCTGTGGAGGATGCACACAGGGGCCATGGGTTATGGGTGAACAAGTTTGTATGAGAAGCAGCAGGTATCCACTGTCATGGAACACAGTGGCCAAGGGCACCAAAGGTTTGTGGTTGTTGAATCTGTGTGAGAAGCAGCAGGTATCCACTGTCATGGAACACGGTGGCCAAGGGTTTGGGGTTGTTGAGTTTCTTTTTTTCTTTTATTATTATTATTATTATTATTATTATTATTATTATTATTATTATTATTATTATTTTGGTTTTTACGCGACAGGGTTTCTCTGCATTGTTTTGGAGGCTATCGGTCCAGCCCGGTCTCGAACTCACAGAGATCCGCCTGCCTCTGCCTCCCGAGTGCTGGGATTAAAGTCGTGCGCCACCACCGCCCGGCTCCTACTGTGTTTCTTATGGATAGTGTCTCCTCTGAACTGTGGGTGAGATGCCATCCTTCCAAGTTGTTTCTTAGAGATAGCAACATAAGAGTACTAGGAAGCACTACTGCACCCCAGCAGATAAACCAGGAGTGTATATGTGGATATGTATGTATAGAATCCTCTCTAAGCAGATATTACTTCTCTGTGCCCACTGAGGGCCTGGCATGGTCACCTGACTTACCAGATGTAACGTATTTCTCTTTCCTGGAATTGGTCTCTGCTTCCTGTCACCTAGGCACTTGGCCTAATGACACTGCACTCAGCCATGAGGATATGGGTATTGGGCATTGGGATGGAAGAAGCTCAAGGATTAGTTGAGAAAATGGGGATAGAAGCCGTGTAAGCATAGAGAGAAGGAATGAGCTCTGAAAGGCAGAAACTGTTCTCTTTGTTTGGGAAGACTGATGCCAATCAACAAAAGAGGAGAACTGGGAGATGGTTCAGTTGGTAAAGACTTGTCACTCAAGCATGAGGCCCTCCAGGAATGCAGACAGGTGATCCCTGAGGCTTACTGGCCAGCCAGCCTGGACTAACGAGTGATTTCCAGTGCACTAAGAGACCTGATTTAAGAAAAAAGAAAAGGTGAACAGCTCCTGAGAAGTGGCATTCGAGATTGATAGCTGGCCTATGAATACATGCACACATGTGCATTGAGAGAGGGAGGGAGGGAGACACAGAGAGGGAGGAAGACAGATGGGGGCGGAGGAAGGAGAGAAAGGAGAAAGATGTAGCAGAGTAGAGCTCCACCTGCCATGTCGGAAGCCCTGGGTTCCACCCTCAGCCCATGTGTTCACAGCGGAGTCAAACCGAACTGTTCTGGGCTCCTGTGCAGGGGATGAGGTCAGTCAGCACGGGCAAAGCCACAGAGCTGTTCTCTGATGAGCAGATTGCCTGAGTTTATTACTTAAGTGAAAACCTAAACTTGACCACAACAGACTGCATTGTATCTTCCATACCCAGCAGGGGCCAGGCTCTTTGAAGGAAGGAGGGAAGAGGAAGCCATAGTAAGCCATCCTTGGCTAAACTGGTCCTTCTCTAGTGGATGTCATAGGAGGTGTCTAAGCAGAGACATTGTTAAAAAGCTGGACATGGTGGCTCACACCTGCAGTCCCAGCACCTGGGAGGCTGAAGCAGGATTGCCATGAGTTAGAGGCCAGCCTGGGTTACAGAGTGATTTCCAGGCCAGCTTGAACTATAGAGTGAGATGATGTCTTAGAGAGGAAGGAGACACTGTCAGCCATAGAAGCCTTGGGATAAATAGATTGTGGAATGTATAGCAGGCATGGGTTCCATCTTGTGGAGCAGGCTTTAATCAGAAAGTTGTTAATTGGTCCCATAGCATTCGTGACACTGTTGGCATTGTTGGGAATATCAGTCATTACTGTAGCTCTCAGGGTTCACATCTAGGTAAGATTGTTGAATACTTGTCTTCCCTGGTAATATAGATAAACCCTTCCAGAACTATAAAAGATAGCCAGTTGGTTTTAAGAGTCCCGAGGCTGGCAGCTAGGTGCAGTGGATAAGAACATGGGCTTTGGAATCCGACTACAGTTTAACATCCTAGCTAGACCTGCATCTTAGTCTCAGTTTCCCCACTCATTGAAGACATGCGTGCCAGCTCTTTCTTGTGCTCCTTATGTGGGCTCCATATAACACAGAGAGAGTGCTTGCTACAGTGCCTGGCAGCTGGAGTGGGTCACTGTGATTATTGTTGTCCTCTCCAGTGGGGGGGTGGGGGACAACTTCCACAGTGCTGGCCTCAGGCCCAGGCTTGGCCCCAGGCTAGGTGTTTTCCTAGTGAATCCTACAACCAGTGGGTCACCTTGGCCATTCCCATACTCCCTGCCATCTGCCAATTCCATGTGACATGCTGCTCTTGTTTGTTCAACCAGTTGACTCCAATGACAGCCTGTACGGGGGAGATTCCAAGTTCCTGGCTGAGAACAGCAAGCTATGTGAGGCGGTGATGGCTCAGATCCTGGAGCACCTGAAAACCCTGGCCAAGGATGAGGTGGGTACCTGCCTTCACCAGCTGCCATATGCTCTGGGGGCGGCACTGCAGGCGGGGGCACGGCAGGGCGGGAGCACGGCGGGGCACTTACACAGTGCTCCATTGTGGAGGGAAACAAATCTGGCTGAATCGTGGTTCCCAGTCTTGGTCTTGGCTGTTCTCTGCTTGCACAGTGCTTCCCCAAATTTCAGCTCATGCCAGCCTGGCACCCACAAGTCTGCCGTCAACTTGCAAGTGTCTAGTCTAGTCGTCGTCATCATCCTGTCCATCCCCCCCCACCCTTCCACCGCCCCCCCCCCAGCTAAATATGAAAAAGACCAGTAAATTCAGAGGCTAAAACAGTATGGTCATTGGTTATGTATCAAGACTCCATCATCTGTCAGAGTGCTAGCCTAGAATGCACAAGGGTTTAATCCTCAGCATAGCATAAAGCAGTGTGGTGTAGACACTTGTGATCCCAGGATTGGGGGGGGGGGTTGGAAGCAAGAAGATGAAGAGTTCAAGGTCATCCTTTGAGAGTTTGAGGTCAGCCTTGGCTATATGAGGCTGTGTCTAAAAAATAAAAAAATAGAGGCTTGCTGGGTATGGTGATGCACACCTTTAATCCCAGCACTTGGGAGGCAGGTAGATCTCTATGAGATCAAGGCCAGCCTGCTGTACATAGTGAGTTCTGGAACAGGCAGGGCTAGACAGAAAAAGACCTTATCGCAAGGAAAAAAAAAAAAAAGGCTGGAGAGATGGCTTGGCAGTTAAGAGCACTTGTTACTCTTCTAAAGGACCTGGGTTTGGTCCCCAGCACCCACATGGTAGCTCACAACCATCCATTTCAGGGGATCTAACACCTTCTGGTGTACATACAAACATATAGGCAAAATACTCATGTAGATAAATATCATGGAGGAAGGGGAAGATATAGATGGATTGCATAGCAACTTGACATTGACTGTGACTGAAACTGCTGTCCTCCACTTCCACAATGTCCCCTTTCAGTTTTCCATCCTGCTGCTGCCCAGGCTCACAGGTGAATGCTGGGAACCACCCTGGTTCCAGAACTGTCCTGTAAGGTCACTTAAGGTTTGAGTTCTGCTTTAATCATGAGCTGGGAGAAATTGTTTTGGTGTGGGGATCTGGAACCTGTACTAGGCCTAGAAGAACTTCCTGGAAATGACAGTTCCCACAGGAAAAGAGCTCCCCCCCTTTCTCTCCCCCTTAAAAACCTGTAGGGAGCCTAGGGGTGGGTGGTTTCAAGCCACTGCCCTTAAACACAGTTGCCATCCTGTCTTTACTGTCTGCCAGCATGCCTTCTTATCCCTGACACATATCAAATGATGCCATTTGTAATGGGTTTTGGCTTGAACCCAAATTGAGTGTGTTAGAGTTAAATGTTATTGGGGAATTCTGTGAGGGAGGAAGAACCAATTAGAGTCTGTGTAGTATGACTGCTTGAAGCCCTCATTCTCATCAGTGAAATGCAGTTGAAAGAAAGACCTCTCTCAGAGGAGACTCTCATATTTGAAGTTGAATTTTCTGAGCCTAATTCTCTGATGAAGCTGAAAGCAAGTGTCCTGCTGCCCCAGAAACCAGAGGTCAAAGGGAAGCCTGGAGTTGGCTTGATGACACCCATGACTAGAGCAGGTGGTCACAGCTGACCAGTCAGCAAGTTGCATCCAGGAGGTGCCAGTGGTCCCTCCTACCATGATGCTTCTGTTTTCCATGTGCCAAGGCACCCACAGCAAGACCCGCTCTGCTACCACAATTCCTCAAGTGGCTCGCTGCTTCCTCCTCATCATGGTGCCGCTCAGAGCATGGAACAGGCTGCAGGCACGAGTGTGAGTTCTGGAGTTGGGCGGCCTGAACTCATGCCTTCCTTTTGATCTGCTCCTGAGCTTAGGTAGCTTGCTTGCAGAGTGGGTATGTCTGCACTACACTGCCCTGTCAGCCAATGGCCACCACTTACCTGCCCCTTCAAATACCACCCATATGGTTGGGCAATGTGGCAGTCAAAAGTCTGTGCGGGCTGGGCTGGTGTCTCTGTTTCATGGGGCCAAAGTCAAGGTCTTAGCTGCTTTGACTCCTACTGGGGGGTACTGGAAAGAACATGCATCCGTATATTTGTAGTGTGTGGCCATTTCCTTGTTGACTGTTGACTAAACAAGGTGACTCTGGAAGCTGCCTCTTTCCCTGGGCATTGGTTCCCTTCTTCTATCTTGAAAGCCAAGAGGGTCAAGTTCTTGTGCTTTAAATTTGTCTGACCTCCCTTTCTGCTTTGCCTTACTTTCTCCCTCTATATGTACATGTATATGCATGTTCATGTGGATACTTGTGTGTGCATGTGCATATGAAGACCAGAGGTCAAATTTGGGTGTTGTTTTACTTTTTTTTTTTTTTTTTTTTTTTTTGAGGCAGGGTTTCTCTGTGTAGCGGTGGCTGTCCTGGAACTTGCATTATAGACCAGGCTGGCTTCGAACCCACAGAGTTCCCACCTGCCTTTCGAGTGCTGGGATTAAAGGCCTGCGCCACCACACCCAGCTATTGGGTATTATTCTTCAGGAGCTGTCCACATATGTTTTGAGGTTGGGTATCTTCTTTGACCTGGGGCTTGCCTGTACTGCTAAGCTGGCTGACCAGTGAGCCCCAGGGATCCTCCTGTCTCCCTGCTGGAACTACAAGTGTGTGCCACCACATACGTTTTATTATGGATGCTGGGGATCCAGCTGAGGTCCTTGTGCTCACATTACTAATGTGTCCTGAGGTGTCCTCAGCTCAGCCTTGTTGGCCTTTCTTTACCATCTTTCCCTGCTTGTCTCTGACTCTGCCTTTGAAGGCTCCATCACCAGATTGGGCCTACCCAGAGTCTTCATTTCCATCTGCAATATCCCTTTTCAGCAGTACCTGAATTACTGTACAAGTAACTGGAGGATGGAATATTGGAAATGTTCTAGAAGGCTTTTCTACCCAGCATAGGTTGTGAATGTGTCTGCCATAGAGATGGGAAATGTAGAGCAAAGGTGCTAACATCTACTGAGTATTCAGTACCCGTTAGCCACTGTGGGGTAGAGCAGGCACACATGGCCTGCACTGTTCGGTAGGACTGTGAGGTTTTTGCAGTAAAGGCCCTGGGACCTCAGAGCTCTCTGTGGCAGTAGTCAGCATCCAGTGACATCAGGTTCCATGGGCATCCTGAAACAGCAGGTGCCCACCTGTAGATGTGGTTTTCTGTGTTCATTGGTTCCCCCCTGAGAAAGTGTGTCCTTTCCCCCTGAGCTGTCACTGCATTATTTCTTTTCCCCATTGTCTGCCATTCAGAGCTGGTCACACGTGGTTAAATGTTTCTTTGGTGAGGTGCCTCACAGATTATCCAACAAAGCAAGAAGTTCTTTTCTTTCCTCCTTTTTCTTTTTTTCTTTTTTTTTTTTTTTCCTTTTTGGAGACAGGGTCTCATAGCTCAGTCTGGCCTCAAACTTCCTATGGAGCCAGAGATGACTTTGAACTAGTCCTTCTGCCTCTGGGAGAAGACATGCACACCATGCCTTGCAGTAGGTGCGTCTTGTAAAGGCCAGATCTGGGCCCCAATTCAGGAGCTCAGTCGGTTAGGGTCAGCAATAGTCACCACAGCTTTCAGAAGCTTGAGCCACAGCTGAGAGCATGGGAAGCCTTCCAGTCTGACTTGTGCTTGAAGCACAACCTTGTCACCACGTCAGGCTTCACTTGTCAACCCAGTGACTGTTGGGTCTCCCCTAACCAGTGACAGCCTGGTGACAGCAGAGCTTATGGTGTCTCTGTCGTTTTCACTCCATGTGTTATGGATCTCACTGTTATTTCACAGGTGGGGGGGGGGTGCAGCAGACACGTGGCAAAGTTGGCATTTGGACCCATGACCCCTCTACCAAGGGCACCTACACTGAGCCCATCAGGTGTGCCAGGGCAAGGTCATATTCTTCTTTCTCTCTTCCAGGCCCTGAAGCGCCAGAGCTCCCTGGGCCTCTCCTTCTTCAATAGCATCCTAGCCCATGGGGACCTTCGTAACAACAAGCTGAACCAACTCTCTGTCAACCTGTGGCACCTGGCACAGAGGCACGGCTGTGCAGACACAAGGACCATGGTAAGCATCAGGGCCCTTGCCAGCTAGAGTGGTACTGACCTAGACATGGCATCAACATCACCGCATGCTGCCCTGTCACCCCTGAGATGGCTGCCAGACCCCAGAATTCTTTGGGTGACTCCCTAGTACTGGACAGCATCGCCAGTCACTCCCTCTCAGTAAAAAGTACTTGCTTGAAAATGTCATCCACTTCTGGCCACAGCCAAGTCTGAATCTTTTCCTCTGAGACAACGTGTTAGGTAGCTCAGGCTATCCTTAAACTTGCTATATGGCCAAAGAGGACCTTGAACTTCCAATCTTCCTAGTTTTTGTGGTGCTGGGGAGCAAACCTAGTGCTTTGTACATGTAAGCGCACTGCAAACTGAGCTGTTCCCAGATCCCTGAGTCTGAGTTTAGAAGTTACAATCTTAACATTTTCCTTCGCCCATCATTCCTCGGAAGACACCCCATTTTCAGCTAGGCAGGGTAACCTCACTTAGGGCCAGTTCAGAAGAGGCATTGGCCCCCAGGTCAGAGATGTGAAGCCAAATACAAGATGGAGCTCTTTTTTCTAGGTGAAGACTCTGGACTACATCAAGAAGCGCAGCAAACAACCTGACATGAATCATCTGACAGAGCTGGCCCTGAGGCTCCCTCTGCAAACCAGGACCTGAGTACTTGCCCTTGGGGGCCCCAGTGCCACTATCCTGGAAGACTTGCTTGGCTGCCATTAACTCCTCCTGGAATTTAGTTTTTATTTTTACTTTTATACTGGTTGATTTAAAGCTTTTGCCTTCTGACTGTTCTGACAGCAGAGGGGGAATTGACAGCATTAAAACCCAATCTTGTTCTTCATATAGTAGTGTCTTAGTGCATGTTTGCACAAGAGCATTGTAGGATATTTGTATACTGTATGAAGATGTATTGCTGTGATGGTGTAAAAAAGAGCCGAATGGCCAATAGCTAGGCAGGAAGAGGTTAGTTAGGCAGGACTTCTGGGGACAGAGAGGACTCTGGGAAGAAAGGTAGAATCACCAGCCAAGCACAGAGGAAGGATGGGCAGTACACGTAATGACACAATGTTAGATTAATATAAATGGGTTAATTTAAGTTATAAGAGCTGGTTGGGGAAAGCCTAAGCTCAGGCCAAACTTTCAAAATTAGTAAGTCTCCGTGTTGTTATTTGTGACCTGGAAGCCCAAAGAAAAATCCCTCTTTTCTGGAGGGCGTTTCAACTTGCTGAAAGCCCCCAGTTGTACATCACATCTTAAGGTTAGACTGTTCTACAAACACTTTGGAGGGATAATAAATGTCAGATTGCCAGTTGACTCCTTTCTGACTACAAGAATCACAGTTGGACTTTTGAATACAGGAGAAAGTAAGGTCACATTTGGGGCTCCCTGTAGTCTCAGTAGAAGTGTCCTCTACCTGGTCAGGCATGAGGTGTCCACCTGTAATCCCAGCACTTCAGAGGTGGAGGGTGTCACGAGTTTGAGGCCAACCTGGCTATGGATACTCTGCAGTGTCTTTCCTGTGACTGAGAAAATGTCCTGACAGACACAACTGCTCCAGGTGCTAGCTGATCACTTGTGGCTCCTACCTGGAGAGGACACACAGACCCACACACTGCTGGGCACCAAGGCAGTGTTTTTCAATGAGTTTATGGCTGCCCTTGATGGCTGGTAGCTTTGGGCTACACTTCACTATCATTGGCCCGCAGCGCTGCTGCTGATTTACAACCTGGAACCTCCAGCCTGTGAAAATGCATCCAAGCTTTGGCTCAGCTGTGCTCCAGGATGGCAGCACACACTTCCAAGTCCCAGCTACTTGGGAGGCTGAGGCAGTATTGCTTGGAGCTAGCCTGGGCAAAATAACATACACTCAAAACTATTTGTGCTTTAGGCATGGATTTTTATTAATCATTACTCTGAAACACTATACAAGACTAATCTAAGAAAATGAAAAATCATTTATATATAAATTCATGTGCTTACTCATATGAAACCAGCGTTACTGTTGTATATTTGAGGCCAATCTGATGACAGTTCCCACCACCCCACGGAATTGAGAAAATTGTCTTTAAAAAAAAAATTAACCGAACAAACAGAAGATGAGGCTGAGGACGTGGCTTAGGTGGTGGGATGCTTGCCGGGCATCCACAATGTCCACATAAACTGAGTGTGGTGGTCCAGGCCTGTAATCCCAGTACTCAGGAGGTAGAGACAGGAGGATCAAGAGTTCATAGTCCTCAGTTACATGTTTGAGGCCAGTCTGGGATAAATAAGCCACTCTCAAAAAAATAAAAATCAGATGCTGAATGCCTCTTCTGCTGTGAACCAGCACCCAGAAAGCACTGCTGTTGCTGCCCCTGTTGGACAGCATCAGCTCCCAACACTGGCCCAGCGAATTCCCAGTGCTCCTGTGTTAACCTCAGTTTAGCCTTGCATTAGGTACACATACCACAGGTCCTCTGAATCTTGTTGTCAACCTGGGCAGAAGTGTGGACTGGAACAGCTTCCCTTGCCTGTTACTGGCAGGCTGGTCTTTGAAATTCCATCTCCACAGGATGGCATCTACTCCCTTTAGGAAGGACATATAAGATTTAGGAAATGAGTAACAGGGACACTTCATGTCCTTAGTTCCTGGTTCTTGCTACTTTAACAAATTACATACATAATGGCTTCTTGTGTTTTTTACCATCTGAAAATTGGTGGTCAGAACTCACTGGTCCCTCTGGGCTAGGTCATGGTGTCACCAAGACTAAGCTCCTTTGTGGGTACTCTGGTGGAAGTGCTGCCCAGTTTCTAAGGACTGCCCGAGGTCTTGGCTTGTGGCCTTTTCCTTTCAAGTAGCTGTCCTTCCATGTTTCTTCCACACTAACTCTTCTGTCACCTTCCAGTTAAGGGATTTTGTGAGGCGCCTACTCAGGTAATCCAGGATCTTTATTTCAAATCAATTTGACTAGCAACCTTAATTCCCTTCTGCCAAGGGTATGGGGTTGGGGGGGGGGTTCTGCCTGCTACAACCTGAGTAGCATGAAGCTTGCAGAGCTGAGTCATACCCTCCTTTAGGGGACAACAGTGGCTAGTTGGGATCCTTCTGACAGGTCACAGTCAGGGTGTGGCCTTGTGGACTCAAGTAGACTGTGCAGAAATCAGCCCAAGAACAAAGTGGTAGGAACCATGAGATACGGGTGACTGTTGGCGGGTGACTATGGACAAGGATATTACTATAAAGCACCAGCAAGTGGTGAGAAATGCCTGAGAGAGAAACAGACAAGTTCAAAGCCTGTATTGGGTCACTGACAGCCCACACCCACATGGAGACATCAAGCAGAAGACTGAAGTTCTGGGAAGGTATAAGATATGGAGACGGGGAGTATGGTGGCTCAAGCCACCACCAGTAGGACAAAAGCCTAGTTAATAGAAGCAGAGTCTTTCAGTGCAGAGACAAGGCTGGACTCCTGAGGAGGCCCTACAGCCTATTTGCTCTTAGACTCCAATTCTTACTTACAGAGGAGTGAGCAAATGGAGCACCTAAGTCAGTGCTGAGACAGCAAGCTACAAACATAAGTCCTTCAGCACTGAGACTAGTCACAGGTAAGAAAAAGACCTGGTGCACACGCTTGGGTGACAGTTACCAAGGTATATGTGGCATGAGATGGCAACCCAGCCCATGTAGATGTCGAAACCCACAGGTTGACAAACACTGGTCTAGAGGTTGCCTCAAAGTCAGAATTCTGCCCTCTGAGAATGAAGGTGGCTCTTTTTTGTTTCTTGAGGCTGAATCTATGAAAGACCAAGTTCATCTGAGGAAAGAGGCTTAAAAAGGTCTTTGCTAGGGCCGGGCGTTGGTGGCGCACGCCTTTAATCCCAGCACTCGGGAGGCAGAGGCAGGTGGATCTCTGTGAGTTCGAGGCCAGCCTGGTCTACAAGAGCTAGTTCCAGGACAGCCTCCAAAGCCACAGAGAAACCCTGTCTCGAAAAACCAAAAAAAAAAAAAAAGGTCTTTGCTAGCAGACACACTTGTAGGATATGACACGGCCTATGCCTACAGGTCGGAACAGGGTCGGGTAGAGGCAGTTGCTTCAGGCTGTGCCACCACTGCTGGCTATATGGCAGTATGGAATACCTCACCCTCTCTCTGGCTGAGGAACATCTCCCTCACCAAAGGGTTCAACATAGGACCAACCACACAGAACTGAATGAAGCCAGAGAACATTCTCCACGAGACTGCTGGAAGTTTCTTTGGCCAACTCTAGAAAACTGGGGCATTTGCAGCCTGGAATTGCTTCTGTCATCTTCCCAACCAGCTCAATTACACAAACACTGAGGATGAAACCAAAGAATGAATGTCCTGGATGAGTGCAGCATCAATCCTCCAATACCCAAGCCCCTGACTAGGGTTTCTGCTTGTGAGAGACCAGGCTTGCAATGGGATATCTGGGTGAGGTGCCAGGCCAAGAGATAGGAAAACGTCCTTATGTTAACCATGATGCCCAGACTGTCAAAGGTTGGTAGAAGAGAAAGTCATGTCATGCAGATTTCTGAACCTGGAGCTTGCCGTGTAGTTCAGGATAAGGATGTGCCCGCAGTAGATAAAGCACCGTATTCTCCATTCCTCCTTATATTTGACTTCACACAAGTTGTCCAAGATGTCTCCCTTGGGAACACACTGCTGAGAATCTCACATGGGTTCATATGCAGGATTACCTGTCCAAAATGCCTTGCTTGAGATCCGGTCAATGCACAGAAACATCAAATGCGAGCACAGCACTCAGTTGGCCGGATGAAAGCAGCCAGCTCAGAGGTTATCTCCCACAGAGGACACGCTTGGTCACATCTGGCCGGTACACCTCACCTGCCTCCTGAGGAGGAGGTAAGGAAAAAAATTTGTTGGTCCCTATGGAAGAAATGGCACAACACTTGCTTTCTTCATTCAGATGCAGGGTGATGTACTCCTGAAGGTGACCCTTGGCGATTTTATTTATCCCTGAACTTAAGTTGCGGCATCCATAAGATGAAGATGAGAGTAGCACCCATTCCATAATTAGGTTTAAATACATCAATACAAGGAAAACGCTTCAGTCAGGGCCCTGTACGCGTCAACAACTGCTAGCTACTATTACTTAAAATACTTTTACCCAAAGAGGTGGAAGGTTTAATACAGAAAATAGGAGGTTTTAGCCACTGGTACTGGCTCCTGACACACAAGCAGGTTTCACCTGCTTGTTTAAAACTCATCATGAAGCCAGGTGTTGGTGGCGCACGCCTTTAATCCCAGCACTCGGGAGGCAGAGGCAGGCGGATCTCTGTGAGTTCGAGGCCAGCCTGGTCTACAGAGCTAGTTCCAGGACAGTCTCCAAAACAATACAGAGAAACCCTGTCTCGAAAAAAAAAAAAAGAAAAAAAAAAAAAAATCATAAGTGGTCCTCAGTATCTGCAGGTGCCTGATCCGAGCCAATTTGGTGGCTGCAAAACTGACTAAGAAATGCAGTTTGAGGAACAGGACAATAAAGTTTAATCTTGCAACTTGATAGACTTGGAAGCGTTCCGGTCAATGTAGAAGACCTTGCGGGCCTCAGAGGGGAAGCCCAGGCCAGCCCCACGATTGTACTTCCAGCTCATGGCCCGGTCATAGTCCTGCTGCAGATTCTGCTGGAGCATATCTGAAGACTTCTTGTCCAGGGCCATGTTAGACCTCTTAGTCATGCTGGGAGGACGGCTGAATGATGGGGACAGATGTTTAAAGCCACCCATAAGCTTCAGGAATTTCACCTTCTGTTCTTCGTTTTCAAAGCCAGCGGTGTCCCACTGGCCAAACTGGGTTCCCTGAGTAGAGAGTAGAAGGTTGTCATTGCCTTTGAAGACAAACAGTTCCCTAAACCTCAGCCAAGCAATGGACTGTTTCATCCATCCTAATGAGCCCTAAAGCTTAATGGGAGTGATGTGTCAAGACGACTCCCCATGAATAACAATGACCAGTGTAAGAGCCCACCATTGGCTTCTAACAAGTGTATCACTGCATGCCAAGCTAATTCAAGCTCTACTGTCTGCCAACACATGGTGGTATCAAGAAACTTCACCTCACTTCATATATTACACACCATGCCTCAAAACACAAGACCACCTCACCTGACTGTAACACATCTCAACCTTTCCATAGTCCAGTCCAACTTGTGTTTTGTGACTGTGTTCATATATAATGTATGTGCACACATGTGGAGGTCAGAGAACAACCTAAGGGGTTGGTTCTTGTCTTCCACCTTATGAGAGACAAGATCTAAACTGATTTTTCTGCTGCATATGCTTGACTGGCCCTGAGCTTCCAGAGATCCTCCTATATAACCTGTGTTGTGTAGCCATTCTCTGATTTTAAGTATCCATTCTGAGAGGGAAGCTTATTAAGACCCAGGAAGTAAACTCAGAAGTCTCAGACAGTCCCTGGAACTTAGTGGGTCACAAGGCTACTTCCTCAAGGATATATGAGCAGGAAGGACTGCATAGCAGGTGAGCATCCTCTAAGTCATGTAGAGTCCTCCAGAGTTTCAGCTTTCATGAGTTGTCACTCATGCTGAGGTGGACTTTTGTTAATGCAGTCAGTCTCCCTTCAGTTATTCATACTCTCCCCCATACTCCTGTAACCCCAATAAACTAATTTATTCAGCAAGTTTGACTTTGGTGGTATCATTACTTTGGTGTGACATCAGTTCCTATATGGGATAAGTAGGAGTTTGGCTGTCCCTCCATAGATCAGTGTCATACAACAGACTCCCAGCACCTCATAAGAGTTCTGGGATTGCAGACACTTGTGCTATGTGTCTGGCTTTCATGGGGCTTCTGGGGATTCAAACTTAGATGCTTGAGTGGCAAGTGCTTTAATCACCAAGCCACTTCCCTCACCCTTTCCCTCACCTTCCCGCAGCATAGAGCACACCACCCCTTCCTTAGCCTCAACATAGCAAAGCTGCCTCACAACATGGCACGCTCAAGCCAGGTACTCCTGACCAAGAGGAATAGGGTCAGGAACCAGAGGTGCTGCATTTATCATCAGTATATAGATGCCCCTTGAGCTAGAAAATGTGAGCAATCTCTAAGACCCACTCCATCTCTGTAAGGTCTGTAAGAAGGGCAGGAAGCCCAGGTCCCCAAGATTGTCATGTTGAAGTTATGCAACTTGGGGTGGGGTCCCACCTGTATGGCTGATCAAGACACAACCACTCTCTCTAAGCCTCAAAAGTCATCCTCTAATGGGCTGACACCCTCACACAGCATTGGAGAGAACTGAGTCAGACCTTAATGCCAAAACCCCAGCATAGTTTTCAGTACATCCTAGGCCACTTATCATCTCTTGACTGACCTCCACATGGCCTGGGAGCCAAATGCCAGCCTAAAACTCATTTCTAGGTTGGTGCTGGGGAACAATCAGAACAGATGGTACCACAGCTGTTCTAGATGAACTGGTGACTACTCAAGGATGGTGCCTAGAGCACTGGTTGAATGATGTGACCATGTCTCTTGGTCTATTTATTCAATTTGGTGTCCTATCAGCTCTGCTCAGCTTAAGAGGTAAGAAAGAAGACACCTAATAAAACTCCAGGGCTAGAGGCATGGCTCTATTGGTAAGGTGCTTGCCTAGCATGCATACATGTAATCACAGCACCTGGGAGGTACAGGCAGGAGAATTAGTTCAAGTAGTTCATAGTTGCCTACACAGTGAGTATGAGAGGCTACATGAGACCCTATCTAAACACACAAAAAACCTACTCCATCCCCCTGCTCCCCCAGGGCCATAGGAGGAACCCATTTCATAGGAATGGAAGTTGAGGTTCTCCAAGGAGAGGACACTAGAGAGTGGCAGTCAGCAACTGGCCTCAGACATTCTATCTAAATCAATGCTGTCTGTTAAGCATGAAGCTAAGAACAGAGCAGGCAGACTGTCCCCACCCCAGGGGTGGTCTCCCCCACCCCCACAATTCACTCCAGTACTAAATCCAAGCCAGGCTTCCCAAACACATTATAAAACTTTCTATTCTAACTCCTAGTCCCCTTCCTGTATTTATACTCTACAGTGGCTCCCTCAGGTCACTGCCCAGTAGAAATGTCCCTGTGGTCCCAGAGTGAACTGCTGTAACACAATAGCTAGTTACTGCTACCCTGTCACTAGTCTGGCCTTTGCAAGGAACCAGTCTGAGTCCATTCCCACTTTGGCACCCTGCATGCCAAGGACTGATACCACCACACTCAGGGTCTTAGGACAAGTGTCACCTGCCCTGAGAAGCCTCACTTCTAATCATCTAGTAAGCATACCAACCCCTACAGGCCCTAGACCAGTGCTTTTCAACCTTCCAATTGCTACCGCCCTTTACCAAAGTTCCTAATGTTGTTAGGACCCCACCATAAAACTGTTTTCGTTACTCTGTAACTGTAATTTAGTTACTGTTATGAGTTATAATATAAATATCTGTGTTTTCCAAAGGTCTTAGGTGACTCCTGTGAAAGGGTCATTTGACCTTAAAGGGGGTTGTGACCCATAGGTTGCGAACCACTGCACCAGACAGACTATGATGAGGGTCGTGTGCATCTCCACGACCCGCACAGTGTGAGCACAGGATGGATGCCAGCTAGGGGCCAAGGAAGGCAGAGAGATGGTGCTATGGCCAGGCCCAACAAACTATGTGGCCAAGTGCATGGCCCTTGTATCTCTCATCTGGCCTATTTTCTTAGGGAAGGTCTCTTAGGACTTGGAAAAGACTTAAGGGTCTAGAGTCTTAAGAGATCTTCCACACTTCCTGCATGCTCTAAGCAGCCCTTTATGGGCACTTCTCATAATTACAAAGAGCCCCTTGTGATTAGTGTACAGGCCACTCGATCATCTACAACAGTATACAAAGTCTAGGTGGCACATCTCCAGCTTCCTAACAGGGAGACCAGCACTCCTTTAGAGGAAGTAAAGCTGGCTCAGACCAGTTCTGAGCTTGTCCACCTTAGGTTCTGGATGTCAAGCCCACCACAGCAAACCCACCGTCCATTTCCTGGGGTCTGAAGGCTCTGTCTTGCCTGATTCACGGTCAATCTCTTCTTGCAAGGCCTTCCGCCTCACCTATGCAAGGACAAAAGAAGAGGGTGATGAGACCCAGAATCTTAACGCTGCACAAAGGTAGGCTAGGGATGTGGGGCGGCAAATCAAGAGCTTCCCTCTGTTACTAAGCACACAGGATACTCTGGTTAATAGTTAGTGCCCTGGCCTGAAACACTTGTCTTGGGCACAATTTCTTGAGAAGTGATTTTCATGTAACAGAGGGTTATCCACCTTTACCAGAAGAATAGTTTGTAACAGTGATGTTTTGAAATTTGTCCACACTGCAATACCTGTCATGTTCAGTGTATAATGTAGTCAACTTCTGCAAGGACAGCACTGCTTTCTATGAACAAGGCAGACACAAGTTGGAATCCCAAAAATGCTAACCGGCTGTGCAGTATTGTAAAACTTATCTAACCTTTCTGATCCTTGATTATTCATCTGCAGAAGCCGAAAAGCTCCAGAAGCTTGTGGTCATAAAAGAAGCAGAAGCATCTGTAGCAGAGCAATGGGCATTCCTGGGCTAGGCCAACTCAGGGTTTCCGCCAGCACCCCAGCAGCCCACAGTGCAATGGGCACTTTTGAGCTAGGCTAGCTCAGGGTCTCTGCCAGCACCCCAGCGGCCCACAATGCAGTCAAGAGACAGGGCCTGGGAGAATGGAAGCTCCACGGACAGCCCCTCTGCATGTTGTTCTGGGCCTCTATAGCATCCCTGGCCCTGCAGGGAGGTTAGAAACTGCCTGGAGGCCAGTGGTCCAGGCCTGCCCTAGAGAGAGGCTCTAGAAGCATCATTCCTCTGGTTTTCCCCTTAGTCACAACATGCATCACTCTCCTTCAAGTGTAGTCCCCCACACCCATAGCATTACATCAGATTTGGCACATCACCATCTCTTCTGGGTGGCCCATCCCAGGCTCTCCCCACTTCTAAACACAGCCTCCACCTTCCTTTCTCTCCTAAGGTAGAGATGAGGCCCTGTGAGGCAGGATTATCCAATCTGTCACAGTACTGCTTCAGCAGGCACCATGGGGACCAGCTGCCATCTATCTGGATTTGTGACTCTTTCCAATACACCCTCCCCTTGGTCTCCACGGCTGCCTGTGAAGACCCATGCTGATTCACAGAAGAGAGGGGTCAGCAGCCAGTGAACCACGGACTAATACCAGGCCGCCCCTACTGCTCCTTAGTCCTGCCAGGCACTACAGTCAAGGAACATAAAAATATCCCATCTCCACAAAATCTAAATCCCACACAGGAATCTGCACATGACAGAGTGGAAACTAGTATCTAAGATATCTCTCAAGCTCCTCAATTAGTGGCTGGGCACATGTATCTGCTCTAGCTACAGGGTCATAGGATCCCATCCTTCTGACACCCTGCAATGGGCTACATGGAAGGGCCTCAGAAATAGTCACAGCAGTTTTGCAATCCCCTGGCCAGAGGTGCAGGAAGGTACAAGTCCACCTGCCCCTAGAGGTGTGTCATGGGATTGACCAAGAGGCCTTCGGAGACCCTAGTCCCTCTGAACACAGGAACTGTGGCCTGATGGGTGCTGAGGGTTCCTAGGAGTGACAAGAGGTAAGGGAGGGCATGGGACAGACTGGGCCATACCTGATCTATGCAAGCCTCATCCATGTTGCCTTTCTTTTCCAGTACCACCTCCAGGTCTGTGTCCGACTGCTGCAGGGAAGACAGGCAGATATTAACTCAAGTAAGTAAGCCGTGATCCCCCTAATTCCAGCAGCCCACTGAGGAAAGTCATATGATCTAGGAAAAAGTGACACCCAGACAGAACCTCAGCCAACAAAGCCTTGCCCACTTTCCCTTCCATGCATCTCCCTAGCAAAGGGTGGCATTAAGCCAGATGACAGATGAGGCTGAGACTCAGAGAGGTAAAGGGACTCATAACCAGGCTACCCTGCAGCTCAGTGACAGACCTAACTCTAATCCAGGGCTCCTGATTCAATGGCTGGTGTGCAACTGAGTTACCCTTGGCTTGCTGATGGCCCAGGAAGGGTCTCCCCAACCATTTTTATCCAGTTCCTCAGGGTACCCTCTATATGCAAGTTACACCAGGGGCAGTCCTTGGTCCACCATGAATGACAACTGCCAACAGCTTTTGCACTCTTTCATTAGAATGCTGTGCTTGGCACCAGTGTTATGCATGTATGTATGAGATGACTGGGGGAGGGGAACTTTCCTTACCCCTCCTTACATCATTACTCATGGCCTGGCCTGTGTGACTCAGGAGACTGTGTAGGCTGTTTGGAAGATGTGAGGCAGAGGGAATAACTTTCCCTGGTCTCCTTGGGGAAAGTGGTCCTAAAATTAATTGGGAACTAGTTTTAAACCTCTGGGTTCCTCTCGCCCTGAATTTTGGGTGTTGCATGCACATGGGTGCACACAATTGGAGCAATTAGGGTCTTCTGTAACTTTCTTCTTCATTGCCTTGAGATGGTCTCTCAAAGGAGACCAGAAGCTGGCTAGCTTTTGGAATCTTCCTCCCCACCACTGCCGAGGTCAGAGGCACATAGTGCCATGCACAGCTTTTAGGTGGCTACTGGGGATTTGAACTCAGATTCCAATGCTTACAGAGCAAGCACTCTTACCCATTAAACCATCTCCCTAACTCTGAGTTTCTGAATAAAAAGGAGCAGCAGGGTCAGCTTGCCAGCATGCCTGATTGACCTAAATTACTCAGGACTCACATAATGGAGAGAACAGTCTTCCTCAAATTGTCTTCTGACTTCTACGAATGAGCCATGTGTAGTCAAACAAAGCCTACTACATGATGACAAAGCTGGGAGAATGCCACCAGCCAGAAGCACCCTGCAGGCCCCAACATGGAGCCATCCCCATCATCCGAACCCCATCTGGGAAAGTATTGCAGGCCAACAATGTCTTGCTGATGTCCTATCTCCCAAGGTGCCCCTCAGTAAATGCCCATCATCACTCATAGGAGGGAAGGCCACAGAGCAAAGGCTAGTAGAGCTGAAGAAGCCGGGGCTTGCTTCTGCTTCAGTGAAGATGGTCATTTTTTGGGCTGCTGAGACATTGGGTTTTGGGATAGGACACACTGGCATCTCCTGACACATTCAGGGATGTCCTGAGCCCCAACTCTACTTGGTCACAGCTGGGAGACCTCAGGCAAATTCCCTTCAGCCTCACACTGTCCTTGTCTGTGAGTTGGAGGAAGTAGGAAACCTTCTCCACCAGACTTGTGGGTGAAGTTCAAAGCTCAGAGCACCAGGAACACTATGTAATCTCTACAGCCTGCAGCTGCTGATACCAGGCTATCTCAAACGATCAGGCTTTGGAGGTAGCCAGCAAGTGGAAAGAACACAAGCCATAAGATATTCATGCAAAAAAATGACCCCCATTTATGGATGATGAAGGACCCCTGTACTACTAGGGATGCTGCAGGAGCCCTGGACCCTGTTTACCTAAAAAGATACAATCCCTATCATTTTCTAGTACATAGTAACACATCCACAAATGCTGGGGTTCTGTCAGATAAATGCACAAGCGTCCGTGATAACATGTATATAGGCACTCGTATGTCAACCCCACCCCAAGTGCCAAGCAAACCTACCTCTTCTTCCTCCTGCCAGGGGTCTTCCTTTACTCCACTCTCTTTCCTCTTCTTCTTCCTTTTCACAGCCAGCCCCTCATCACCTGACTGTTCCACCTTTTTCTTGGATTTCACTTTCTTTTTCCCGGGGGTCTTCGGGCTTTCTATTGGGATGTACTCCAAAGGCTCACTTTTGGCTGACTTCTTACTTCCTTTCTTCAGGCTGTTCTCCATGGAGAGCTTGAAGTGGACTGGGAGGATGTCTCCCTCTTGGTGGGTCTTCTTTTTCTTCTTCTTCATGCTGTGCTCTCTGGGGCTGCCCTGCTTCCTTTTCTGCCCCAAGGCTGCCTGCTCCTCAGCCTGCATCCTCTCTGAGCATGGGCGCAGAGCATCCCCAGCCCCACAGCGCCAAGAGTCCTGGGGAGGAAAGGCTTCCCTGTCCAGAACCTTTTTATCCTTCCTGTGTTTCCCGGACTTCTTACCGGCTTTGCTTACCTCCTCAGCGTGCTTGGGGTCTAGGGAGTTCTTCAGATGGGAGCCTTGGGAGGTGGCCTGCGGCAAGGACTTGCTCTTCTTTTTCTTCTCTCCGCTGAGGCACTCTGCTGACTGCTCAAGGACCGGCCTTCTAGGGCTGGGGGACGTATTCTGTCCTGCCCGTGTGGCCTCAGACTGCAGGTGCTCCTTCAAGTGAGCACTAGGGGACTTTTTCTTCTTCTTTCTCTTGCCTGGCAACATTTCAGGGACCTGCCCTTCATCCACATTGTTACAGGGGGGATGTGGCCCTTGGAGAAACATCGACAAAATAATCGTTACTGTTTAGGACTGAGTACTGAGTCTCTGGTTCTGCGACCTCTGCAACCACCACCTTCTTTTTCTTCTTCTTTTTCTTCTTCTCTGGGAGCTGTGGGACCAGGTCTACTTTCTGAGTCTTGGTGACCATTCCTGAGGACAAAAACAGAAATAATGCAATCATCATTTTACCCAGTCCCTGAAGTTCTTTACAGTATTTCTCAGAGTGGACAGTTTGACATGGGGATGGGGGGGGGCGGGACAGGACACGACACAGTCAGATGGCTTATCGTTCAAACCCAAACTACTCGCTCAACTTGACTGGATCACCTAACCTCTCTGATTGTCAGGTGCTTTTCCTGGGCAGAAGAAACACATCCATCCTTGAAGAGGAGCTAGAAAACCTACAGAAGAGGCTCTGAGTACTACGGAGACCTTGTCCACATTTTCCTAAAACCCCAGACCTAAACTCAACAAATATTTACCAAGTGTCTACACTAAGCTGGCACTGCAGGAGCCAACCGTGATCAAACCATTGGCTGGCCCCCGGGGGCTTCCCTTTTACCAGATGTCTCAGAGAGGAACTCCAAGCAGCCCTCCTCACTGACTCCCACCAGATCCAATAAAGAGGCATAGTTAAGTCAACCCCTTCCTGTCTCATCTAAATAGCCCTCTTATGCTAAGTTAGGAATGAACCCCCTGCTCCCCAACTTTTACCATCCTAAGCTACCTAAATGATGTTGCACAGTGAGACAAGCCTCAGCCATGATTCCAAACATTTGGGTCAAATGGTTGCCTTATACCATTGGCTTCTCCTAATCTCAGTTTTACCACCCACATAAAGGCCCAGAAGGTAGTATTCAATTGCAGACTGCCTCAGTCTACAAGACTGTTTCACTGTTTTCAATTTCAAAGTGACTGCTAGGAATTAATGAGTGGCAATAACACTTAGAAACCTTGATTATTAATCTAAAATAAATGTTCCAAAGACATGCCTATAGATCAATCTTTTTTTTTTTCTTTTTTCTTTTTGGTTTTACTAGACAGGGTTTCTCTGTATTGTTTTGGAGGCTGTCAGTCCAACCCGGCCTCGAACTCACAGAGATCCGCCTGCCTCTGCCTCCCGAGTGCTGGGATTAAAGGCGTGCGCCACCAACGCCCAGCTTAGATCAATCTTATGGAGGCATTTTCTCAACTATGAGTTCCTCTTCTCCAATGTCTCGAGCTTGTGTCAAGGTGGCACACAACTAACCATCACAGTGTGTCCAGTTGTCAACATGATTTTCTAGCTTGGGCAATAGAAGGATGGTTGTGTCAACTCTTTAGGGCAGATGCCTTGGACAGACACCTTGATAGGCACTTTATGGGTGTATGTACAGTGAGGCAAAGGTGTGACTCTGGCCAACATGGACGGCATAAACAGAGCTACGGGGATAGTAATTAAGCAGGGAACAGACTGGGCCTCAGGATGTACCGACTTTTAGGGAACAAAGGATGGGAACTCACACAAGAGAGGAAGATGAAGTCCCTAGAGGGTGGGTGACAAGTAAGATGCTACAGGATTGGGGGTAGTAGTCAAGAGAGGTGATTGGGATTAAAAGTTCCAAGAGTCAGCTTAACCCACTTTTCAGCTCTGCCACTCGGTACCCTGTAACATCCTCCTTCCCAGACCTGTAACTGTACAGGTGTCCACTCTCGTCAGAAGTGGAAACGAGCCTACACTGCATCACCTAGAAGCACACGCTTTCTTCAAAAGCGCTTTGTTTTTTAGGTAAAGTTTGGCTACACCGCCAGGCTGGTTTGCAATTCGTGCTCTTCCCGCCTCAGCGTCCCACGTGCTGGAATCACAGACGTGGGCAAATACGCCCGGTCTTTATTCACTTTTAAATTCCCGCGGGAGCCCTCAGGCAGAATTGGTGTGACTCCAAAATTTCTTGGGCCTCAGAGACGTTAAATAACCAGGTCTCAAAGTCAGCAAGCGGCAAAACACGGATTCGAAAACAGAGGCGTGTGCTGTCCTCATAAACCGCAGGCTCCCGACTTACAGGCGGGAGGACTTGGGGAGAAACCGAGGGCTGCGGGCAGGTCTGGGGGTGACTTATCTTTGATCCTCGTCGTCCTCACCATGCAGTCCCCACTCGGGAGCCCGCCCGCGCCACCCACACTCACCTGGTCCACCCGCAGGCCAAGCCTCCCCACGTGAGCGCTCGCGTCGCCGCGACCCGGAAGTCATCATCGAGTCTTTGGCCCGCCCCGGGGAGGGCCGTCTTCTTCCGGGTCGCGGCCTCACGTTGCCCACGGTTGCTGTGGAAACCGCGTGCATGGCGGCGCCCCGACAGGTGTGGAACCGCAGCGTTCAGCGAGAGGAGGCGGGAGGTTCCGCGGAGTCGTCGGTCGCTACGCGGACGCCCGTGCCCGCAGTGTCGCCCGGGTCCCCAGAAAGGCTCGTGTCGCCCGCGCAGGTCGCCGAGCCGCCGGGGAAGAACCTGTGGGAGCAGATCTGCGAGGGTAGGCAGGCGGCCACCGCTGGCCGGGCCGGGCCAGGCGGGACGCGGGCGGGACCCGCGGGGACGCGCGTTCTGAACCTCTGTGCGCCAGGCGGGTGACGCGCGCGTGCGAACTAGCCTCGGGCCCACACGCGAAGAACCAGGCTGGCGGCTGTCTGCATTCCGGTGCGACCACAGGCAACAGGCATGCAGGAGGAAACCGAGTCAGGGAGTTGCGTGGTGTGGAGCTTCAGGGTGGAGACCCGGACCACCCGCAAAGCTCCCCATGGGAAGAAGGGAATGGGCTCTGTAGACTGGTCCAGGTAATTCCAGTGTGGGGAGGCAGTGGCCCATTTGGGGAGTACTTCGTTGTGGACAAATGGGTTTTGATCTCTTCTTGCCCCAGGTTTCCTTGGACTCCCACAAACACAGGCAGGCTCACTTGTTCCTTTGTAGCCGTCGTACCTTGATCGTGGGGTCCTGTGTTAGTCTTCTAGTGGACATAACAATGGTTTGTACGTCGCGATGTTAGGAGACGGAACCACGTAGCCACAAGTCCTTGGTTACGGGGATAGTGCTAATTTTCCTTCATTCCAGAGCTTTCAGATCTCAAAATCAAAGACACAAACTCATTCCTAATCATTCTCACTCTTTCCCAGTCCCTTCCCCTCCCCCTTTTCTCTTTTCTCCCTTTGTACTTAAGGCTGGCCTCCAGCTCAGAATACTCCTGCCTCTCAACTACTGGAAAATGTTCACTCTTGCTACATTGACTGTCTAATACAGTACTAATAGAGCCTTCAGTAATCTGTGGTGTTAGACGTGTTTAGCAGAACTGAAGAACCAATTTTCTTATTTTACTAAATTTAAATAGCAATATACAGCTGTTGCATGGAATATTTCAAGGCCAGTAAACATTTATTGACTGGAAACAGTGAAATTGCTAGTATATAAAGGGAAGAGAGATGAGTTGGAAGGAATGGAGAATAGAGAGGACAAAGAGAATTGTGAGCTCAGAATCAGTACCCCCAAAACCATCTAGTTCAACTCCATTAGGGTTTGAATCCTTCTTCAGTGTAACACTTGTTCTAAAGCAAAATGTTTCATTTTGATGTTCTTTAAGTTCTGAGGGGCTAATCTATAGCAATATTTGGATATCCTTATATTTATTGTTGTCTTTTATCCAGAGAATTCACTTTTCCAGGCCAATAGGTCTTCATAGAAACCCTGTCACAAAAAAAAAAAAAAGAAAAGAAAATCCCTGACAAAAGCAACTCAAGGAAGGGCTTGTTTGGGCTCACAGTGTGAGGGTACAGTCTGTAGGGTGTTAGGGGCCAAGGAAAAACACCCTGACCCTGACTTGGGAACAGGGATTGAAATCGCACCAATCCTTGAGGTACCCAAGCACAAAACCCCACCAATCTTTGAGCACAGATTCCCACCAGTCCCTGAGCGCCCCCTCCCCCCAACCCTATATATCACCCTAGAGACAGAGGCAGCCACCCTCCTGGATTCTTCCTTCACAATAAATCTCTTGAGTGAGATTTGTTGTGCTCTGTGACATTTTCACTGGAGTGAAGCCCAGTCATAACAACTTTGGCCAGGTCAGAACTATAGGGAAAACCTTCCCCTAGTGGAGCGCAGTTGTTACACTCTGGGGGACCTAAGCAAAGCTGTAACACTTTTGCTGGGGAAACTTTCCCTTAAGTGAAGCAGAACTGTAACATGCTATAGAATACTCCTTCGGTACACTGTAAAGATGTGTTGTTCTCATTGTTAATAAAAAGCTGATTGGCCGATGGCTAGGCAAGGTTTTCCAGGCAGAGGGAATGCTGGGCAGAAGAAGGGTGCAGTCATGAGACACAGAGCAAGCAAAATGGGAAGTACGTATATGAGGTAAATGAGCCTTGGGACAGCACATAGATTAATAGAAATGGGTTAATTTAAGTTATAAGAGCTAGCTAAAACCGAGCCTAAGCTATTGGCCAAGCATTCATAATTAATGTTAAGTCTCTGTGTGGTTATTTGGGGAGCAGCTGGTGGGGCAGAAAAGTCTGCCTACAGTAACACTTCACTGGACCTGAGCAGAGCTATAACTTCTCTGTGGAAACCCTCCCCTGCCAGGGCAAAGTTGTTATATTGGTGAAGCCTTTCCCTAGAGCTGTGAGCTGCTACACTTACAGTGACTGTGTGGTGTTCCTTGGCTCCTGACTTCCAGGATATCTTTCCATCCAAGATGCAACACTTCCGTAGTCCATCATTATAGCAGGAGCTCATGGCAGCTAGTCCATTACCTCCATAACCAGGAAACAAAGAGAGATGAATGCCGGGACTCAACTCACTTTCTCCCCCCCCCCCAGGGTTTCTCTGTATTGTTTTAGAGGCTGTCCTGGAACTCGCTCTGTAGATCAGGCTGGCCTTGAACTCACAGAGATCTGCCTGCCTCTCCTCCCGAGTGCTGGAATTAAAGGCGTGCGCCGCCAATGCCTGGCTCACTTTCTTTTTTTTATTCAGTCCAGGACTCCAGCCCATAGGTGCTGCCCAAATTCAGAGTGGAACATTCTGCCTCAATCTAATCTAGGAACTTCCTTTACAGACATGCCCAGAGGTTTGTCCCCTAAGTGATTCTAGGCCCTGTCAACTTGACAATATCACAAGTAGTGTTGGGGAGGTGCTGTATGGGGGAGATAGTTCCTACCTCGCAGGGCTGTAGTGGGGGCCAAATGAGATAACATGTGAGAAGATGCCATGGATGTTGAAATAATCAATGCATGATTTTAAGCATTGATAAAGAACTTGCTTTGCCTTCTGTTATGGAATCAGTTTCTTTGGTGCTGTCATGTCTGGGTAAAATCAGGGACAAAAGGTTTCAGTGCGCTCTGAAAAGCAAGTGAATTGATGACACAAAATAATAGCTATTGAGCAATGAGGTGGTGATGATGGGCTCTATATATGGCCACCATGACTTCAACCTAGATGACTGTCCTAGGTATTTTTCTTGTGCTGTGATAAAACACTAACTAAAGGCAACTTGAGGAAGAAAGGGTTTATTTCAGCATACAGCTTCTAGTCCACAGTTGAAGGGAAGCCAAGACAGGAACTCAAAGCAGGAACCTGAAGCAGAGGCCATGGAAAATGATACCCTGGCTGTGGCTAAGCTAGCTTTCCTTATATAAACCAGGAACACCTGCCCAGTGCCCATATTGCTCACATCAATGAATAACCAAGAAAATGCCCACAGACATGTCCACAGGCCAGTCTGTTTGAAACAGTCCCCCAGACACCCTCAGATGACTCTGGTCTGTGTCAAGTTGAAAAGCTGAAGCTAAGTGGAAGAATGACTAAACCTAATTCTTACACATAGAAGTAATGTAGTTTTATATAAAAACACAGTGTATTCAACTTCCTAGAGGAAGCATGGAGCTGGGTGTAGTAGTGCACATCTGTAATCCTAGAACTGGAGGGGTGAAACTGGAAGACCCAGTGTTTGAGGCCAGCCTGAGCTACAAAGTCTCCCCAAAAACCCAAGAAAAAGGGATGGGGCAAGGAATATATTCTTTCTGGTAATCTTATCCCCGAAGTTAATTATTACGTTCTATTAGCATGAATCCATTAAAAAAGTTATCACAGCCAGTAGACCTGGAAGGAGCTCAATTTCATGCAAACAAGGTACAACATTGGTCAGTATCTAACTTAAGTTCTTTCTCCTCCCTGGCTCTACTATTGCTGTGTGTGCACCTGCCTGCCTGCCTGCCTGTCCAATAACATCTGTAAATGTTCATCAGTGTTCTTCCTCATCTTCCCAGCAACAACTAAAGCCTTTATATTCTCAAGATTGTGTTATAAATAAGCATCCTTCCAGTGCTTCTAATTAAATCATAGAGTGGTTTGTGATGTTAATGGTTTTGAGCAACAGTGAGCCTTGGCGTTTGAAGCTCTTCATTTCCTATTTTAAGTCATGGTGATTACTGCTATCAATATCCTCTTGCTGTCCTTGATTCATCAATCAATCACTCTAAACTCAGCAGCCCTCAATGTTATTAGAAAGTAGGTCTGTCATCCCACTGGCACTGGTCAGATCCCAGCATGGGTTCACCCTGAATGAATGCAGAATCTTCCTCCAACAAAGCAGCTGAGCCAGCCAGAGGAAATGACACCAACCAGCTCTGGGCACGACTCATCAGTGTCTTCTCCCACCTCCCACATCCAGTGGTCCAAGTTTTAACCCAAATAAATGTTCCTGCCAGTTAGCACAGGATACATTACTAAGAAAATGCCTGCAGTTGGGAATGGGCAGGAAATCCAACTTGTTTATGCCAACACACATAGAGTTCACACATTTAATCTCAGCACTTGGAAAGTAGATGCAGACAATCTCTGTGAGTCTCAGGTCATTCTGGTCTATAGAGTCCCAGGCCAGCCAGGGCTATGTAGTCAAACCCTGACCAAAACAAAGACTACCCCCCCCAGACAAACAGAAAGGCACACCCTACCACTCAGTGCTTTCTGGGCTTTGATACCACCCATCTTTCATATCTCTGCTAGCTTATCTCTTCACACACTCTGATCTGTAATCGAAGAGAAAGCCCTCTTCCAGCTCTTGTCTGTGTCCCCTCTCTGCCAGCTTCTCAAAGGAACACATGACCCCTTCTCACACCACTCCCATGCCCACTACCTTTCCAACCCAGAACAGAGTAGCTGCCACCCTGCTTCCCCTAGGAGTTGTTCTTCTGCTTCAGTCAGATGTATCTACTGCTGCTGGAAACTGTCTTTGTTACTGGGTCAGGCATGTCTTGCTGCTTATAGACACCAGCAACTTACTTTCCATCTCAGGGAATGTCACGTCTTCTACTCATACCCAGTCCAGAAATGCAGTGTATCTTGACTGCTTCAATTCCCATGATCCCTAAATTCATTCACCAGCCTTTGAATGTTGTATAAAATGAACACCAAGGAAGAGAGGTTATTGCAGATAAACAAGTAGGTGGGGTTTATGGCTTACAGCAGGATCAAGGAGACAGGTTTAGCTGATCTCAGGAAGAACACTCTGTAGGGGAACAGTCTTCAGGGTATAAACATCTAGTGGGAGAGCAATATGGTGGATAGTTTCTGCACACATCAGTATTCACACACAGACCAGAAGGGAAGGTTTGGCCATTTCCCTTTGATCTTCACCCTTGGAGAGAAAGTTTTGTCGTTTGCTCCGTGGGTCTGAGGCTCTGGTGTCCTTGACACAGCCATGCCTGTGTCAGCACACATTCACTCAGGACTTCACTCACTCTGGGCTTCCTCTGTTCCCTACACAGTCCCACTAGTTCTTAGATTAAGGTTCATTTAGTACACATATATCATTAAATTCCCTTGATCAATGAATTCCGCTTAAACTCTTTGATAATGGAGAAATTATAGACTATAAACAGCACACCAGATTTCCTTAAGTGCATACAGCACAGGTTGGAGAACAATTTTCCTAAGCACCAAAGCACTTAAAAATTAACTTGAGAGTAGCTTGGTGATAGAGTACTTGCCTCAAATTCACACAGTAGGTTTGATACCCAGCACGAAGGAAAGAACAAAAACAATGGATCAAACTGTGGGTATACCACCTTGTTTGTTTAAAGAATTCATGGGGTACTGGGCATGGTGGCACACACCTTTAATCCCAGCATTTAGGAGGCAGAGACATTTGGAGCACTGTGAGTTCCCAGGCCAGTCAGGCCCACACAGTGAGACCCTGTTTCAGAAAACATCAACAACAACAAATGAAAACATTCCTGGGAGGGGGCAGTGATGGCTCAGGGGTTAAGAGCACTGACTGCTCTTCATAGGTCCTGGGTTCAATTCCCAGCAACCACATCGTGGCTTACAACCATCCATAATGAGATCTGGTGCCCTCTTGTGGCATGAGGGCATACATGCACTCAGGTCACTGTATATATAATTATAAATAAAAACAAGCTTAGTGCACTCCAGGTTCAGTACAAAACCCTGTCTCTATAAATAAACAACTGAAGAGTACAGCTGACACCTCTGGACTGCACACACACACACACACACACACACACACACATACACACACACACACCTACCTGCACATACACATGTATGCATATACACACAAGTGAAGAATGTTCTTTTAAAGATTTATTTTATTACATTTTAGTGTTTTGCCTGAATGTGTATATGTGTGTTTGCTGTGTGTATGTGTATTTGTGTGTGTGTGTGTATGTTATGTGTGTGTGTGTGTGTGTGTGAGAGAGAGAGAGAGAGAGAGAGAGAGAGAGAGAGAGAGAGAGAGAGAGAGAGAGAGAGAGAGACGTAGTGAGTCCCTAGTGCCTTTGGAGACCAGAAGAGGGTGCCAGATCCCCTGGAACTGGAATTATAGACAGTTGTGAGCTGCTGCTATGTGGGTGCTGGGAACTGAACCCAGTGCCTCTTCAAGAGCAGCCAGTGCTCTTAACCACTGAGCTAGACCTTCAGCCCCAAATTCAGTTTCTTCACATTACTTAAATTATCTTGTGCCTTTCTGTATACCAGCACCAGTCTGCAATCTACACATGCTTGATCCACATGGTGAAACTGATGAATCTCAAATATATCAGATTTTTAAATTTTATTGAGATTTTCATACATGAATATAATGTTTTGACCACACCCCTCCTCCTCTCCCATATCTCCTGTACCCCTCCCAACCACTTTCCCCTCCCAACTGCATGTATTGTGGTTTTAAATCCAGAGTCCACATAGTGCTACCAATGTGTGCATGGATGTAGGGCCATCCATTGCAACATGGGCTGCCTGCCAGGGACCACTCTAAAGGAAACGGACTTTTTCTCCACCAGTAGCCATCAGTTGCCAATAGCTGCTTAGCTAGGGGTGGTACTTCATGAATCCTTTTCCCTATCCTTGCTCAGATTTTGGCTGGCTTGATCTTATGCAGATCTTGTTCACACACAGTCACAGCCACTGTAGGTTCAATGGCCCTGTGCAATGGCTCTGTCTTGTCCACAAAATATTGTTTATTAGTAGTTCTTCACTACCTCAGATCCTTAAAGTCTATAATCAGCCCTGAACCTTTGGAATGGGTGTGATATAGTTGTCTCACTGAGGACCCAGAACTTCACAGTTTCTTATTCTCTGATGGTTGGCTAATTGTGAGTCTTTGTATTAATTGCCATCTACTTGGGGCAGGGGTGAGGGCTTAGAGTTGCACTAATATATGGGTGTAAAGATAAAATTTAGGGAGCAGTGTCACTGTTAGACATATATACTGTTGTAAACATTTTATGTGTGTGAATGTTATGCAAATGTATGTGTATGTGTGCTCTTGTGTATATAAGGACTGGGGGTGGTGTACATGCACATATATGTGCTTGCCTTTATTAGCCAAAGTTGGCATCAAGTGACTTCCTTTTCTTCCCTCATTCTCTATATATTGAGGCAGGAGCTCCTGTTGAAGCTGGAGCTCCCATTGAACCTGGGGCTCCCACTGAACCTGGAGCTCCTGCTGAACCTGGGACTCCCTTTTTCTTCTAATCTAACTAGCTAACTCCCTTCACAGAGTCCAGATCTCTACATCCTGGAACTGGAACTACAGGAAGGCCACCACAAACATATAGCTTTTACATCATTTCTGGGAGTCCATACTCCAGTTCCCACTCTTGTATGGCAAGTGTAACACCCACTGAGCCATCTCTCCAGACCCGTTGGCAACTCTCTGTATGGAAATTTGCCTTTTTTGTGGACAGGAAAATTTCACATTTAAGAATTAATGACACTTATTAATATTTGTGTTGTAGGATTCTTAATATGGAAATACTGGAAACAAAGCAGATATCCAAGGGGAATTTACTTGCTAAATAAATGTGGCATATCATCTGTTACTACTGTAGGATGGCCCAGTAGTCAATACCAGGATGGCTCCTGGTACAAAATGGGCTACCCCAGTAGGTGTGATTTAATGAATGAGTTCAAAGGGAACTTACAGTGTTGTAGGTGTGATTTAATGAATGGGTTCCAAGGGAACTTACAGTGTTGTAGGTGTGAATTATGAATGGGTTCCAAGGGAGCTTACTGTGTTTTATCTACCCATCATTTGTTCAGCAATTATTATTTGGGGTTATTACATAAGCAAACCCAGCCACTTCCCTCACCAAACTTATAGACTGTTAGAAAAGGTAGTCCCAGGGGGAGGGACATGAAGGAGAACAAGATATGATGGCACATACATTACAAAGATGCCACGATGAACCCCATTGCTTTGTGCTGGCCTTGGGGTTTAATTTGGGAGCTGTAAGATGGCTTGGTGAGTGAAGGCACTTGCTGCCAAGATTGATGGTCTACTTTCAATGCCTGGGACCCAGGTGTTGGAAGGAGAGAACCAACTCCCATAAGTCTCCTTTGACCGCCATATGCATGCTTGGCACACACATACACATGTACACAGACTCAAGTAAACATAAAACAATAAACGATAATCATAAGCTTACAAAATTAAAATACAAGGCTGGAGAGCCATCAATCCGTGAGTAAAGAAAGCAGTTCAAGCCAGGCAGTGGTGGCGCACGCCTTTAATCCCAGCACTTGGGAGGCAGAGGCAGGCAGATCTCTGTGAGTTTGAGGCCAGGCTCGTCCGACAGCCTCCAAAACAATACAGAGAAACCCTGTCTCATAAAACAAAAAACAAAAAACAACAAAAAAAGAAGAAGAAAGCAGTTCAACACAAGCATGAGGACCTGAGTTCAAATCTCTCCCCACATGTTGCTGTGCACGGTAACTTCTGTAGCCATAGCATTTCTTCATGAGATGGAGGCATAGACAGAAAAACCCCTAGAAACTCACAGCCAGTGAGCTTGGTGGGCGCAGAGAGAGAGGGAGGGAGAGAGGGAGAGAGAGAGAGAGAGAGAGAGAAAGAGAGAGAGAGACCCTGTCCCAAGGTGAAAACTGACACTCAAGGTTGTCCTTTCACCTCTGTGCATGCACCTATGGCATGTGTACTTGCATTCACACACACACACACACACACACACACACACACACACACACACACACATATAATGCATACATAATGTGTATACATATATATTCAAACAAATGAAAAACAATGTGCATTATAAAGATATAAATATATATGTATACATGCTGTAGGGTAAAAGAGCCACCCTGACCTTGAAGCCAAAGCCAAAAGATTTAAAAAGGCCAATGAAAGAAACACACTTCGACCCTGAAACCAGAGCCAAAGAAACACATTCTGCTGTACCAACTCAGTACAAAAACCAACCAACCCCTAAGACCATAATGGGGAAACCCACAGAAACAGCTGACCTGAACTAGTGAGAATTCACCAAGTCTGGACTGACAGCGATGGAACCTGCATAAGGCTGAACTAGACCCCATGAATGCAGGTGACAGTAGGTGGATTGGGCAGTTCATGAGGCCACTGTCAGCACGTCCAGGATCTATCCCTAATGAATGAACTGGATTTTTAGAGCCCGTTTCCTATGGAGAGATACCTTGCTCAGCCTAGACATGGGGAGGCTTGGCCAGGCCTCATCGTGGTGAGGCCATACCCACTCCGAGGAGCGGATGGGTGCTGGGGGAAACAGAATGAGGGGAGGGAGGGAGATCTGGGCTTGATATCTAAAATTAAAACTAAAATAAGTAAATAAAAAAAAACCCCAATCCCTAAGCACAAAACCAACCAGTTCCTGAGCATGAAATCCAGCCAGTCTCTGAGCTTGTCCAAACTCAGGGATTAAAATCCAACCAATTCCCACCCTGAAAATCTTCACCTGGAAAAACTGCCCCTAAAAAGCTCTATATAAGCCCTGTATCTGTTCAGTTGGGAACTGCCCTTTTCCATCCTGGCAGAGGCAGCCACTCTTCTGGATTCCTCCTCTCAATAAATACCTTGAATGAGGTTTGGGTGACAACCTTTTTTTTTTTTTTTTTTTGCCAGAGTGGAGCTGGGCAGAGAAGTAACAACTTTTGCCAGAGCAGGAGCAGAACTGCTACATTCCTGTGGGTAAACCATCCCCCACCAGAACAGAGCTATAGGTATCGCCTGCCTTCCAACAGCCAGCATATCTTTCCCTTCCAAGCTATAGGAATAGCCTGCCTTCTGATAGCCAGGATACCTTTTCTTCAGAGCTGTAACACAGGCATAGCCTGGTTTCCTACAGCCAGGATACCTTTTTCTCCAGAGCTGTAACACAGATACAATTACACATATGTAATTAATTTATTGAAAAGATTTGGTTGGATCTGTTTAGTGGGATTAGATGTGACTCGTACAATCTTTGTAAGACCTCTGAATTACTTGAAAATTTCTTTCAATAGGTACATTTTTGTATCTTGACAAAGGTATACGTGTGTATTTTAAACTAAATAAAAAAGTTTTATACTATCTCAGCAATTTCAGGACAGAGGGAAGAAAGGGAGGCAGTGGAGCTACTTAACCTGACTTTTCTTCTAACACAGTCCCCAAGATTTTCATACCTACTGCCACAACTCTCAGTTATTCAAGCATGGGCCCAGGTGTTTCTTTGATTTTAAAGTAGGGAGGTATGTGTCTGACCTATTGGCTTGGTTCTTGTCAGAAGTCGGAGTTCCACGAAGGAGCACCTTGGATCTCTTTAAGTACTGATGTAGCAGTTACCCTGTGTGGACTGTCTGCAGCAGGACCTGTGGGCCACTTCTAGGAGCTGACAGCCAACAGTTTGGTTAACAGGGACTTCAAACCTACAACTATAACAAACCAAGTTCTGCAATAACTAGAGAACATCAAAAGTATCTCAACTCTCTGTTAAGATCACAGCAGTGGCTGATGCTTTGATCCCTGAATGATGAATACAGACTTCCAACATTTGGTTTTTTTGTTTTGTTTTGTTTTAAAGATTTATTTTATTTATTACATATACAGTGTTCTGCCTACATACCAGAAGAGGGTGCCAGATTGAATTGTAGATGGTTGTGAGCCACCATGTGGTTGCTGGGAATTGAATTCAGGACCTCTGGAAGAGCAGTCAGTACTCTTAGCCTCTGAGCCATCTCTCCAGCCCGAGGTATTGCATTTGTATTACTTTGTTTTAATTTCATTTTTGGAGAAAGGGTCTCGCCAGGTAGCCTAGTCTAGCCTCCAGTTCTGTCTTTTTTAATTAAAAGAAATTGGTGTGTGTGTGTGTGTGTGTGTATGTGTTTTGTCTGCATATATGCCTGTATATCTTGTATACTTCTGTGCCTGGTGCCCACTGAGACTAGAAGTGGGTGTTAGAGCTTCTGGAACTAGAATTACACATCCTTGTTTCCCTACTCTAGAGATGATCAGACCTGGGATAATGAAGTCGATAAATGAGGGGGACTAGAGTCTCATGTAATAGCCAGCTTTATTCAGAGCATCAGACAATTTATACTCTGTGGTTTCAAAGTAGTCACATGAGTGTACAATCACAAAGGAAAGCCGCATGTGGCAAACACTTGCTTTTCCATAGAGGCATATAAATAAACAGCAATAGTCAGTTGTAATGAATAATCCAAACTCATTCATAACTACTACACCTGGTAGGGGTACAAAAGCATAATTCGAGAACAATTCTGTTATTGAAGAAACTTGATTTCTTGGAGTTTTTCACAAGCACGGAGAAATCTCCTTATGACTCCATTTTTGAACATTGTCCAACAATTATGAGCCACCATGTGGGTGATCGAAATTGAACCTGGGTCCTTTGCTCTTAACCACTGAGCCATCTTGCTGGTCACTGGCTTCCAACTTGATCCTTTTGCTTCAGTTGCCAAGTGTTGGAATTGCAGGTGTGTGCTGCCAGACCTAGCTTTTGTATTGTTTTAAATCCTTAAATGTGTGACATATTTGTGTTCCTTTATCTGAAGTTTCTCTACCTGGTTTTTCTTTTGATTATTTGTTTGTTTGTCTTAGCCATTGATAGCTGTAGTTCAAAACTATTTAATGAACAACTCCAGAAGTAAACAATTGTTTAAATAGCTTATCACAGGGTAATGTTACAACAATCTGCTTTGCTGTTACTGCTGTTGATTTCTTACTGTCTGTCAGTTATGAGGTCAATTTTGCCAGAGGTATTAGAGATAGGAAATATAATGATATTCGATGTTATATATGGAAAACAATATATTTATTTACCAGAGAGAGAGAGAGTCACACAGACCAGGAGTTAGAAGCGTGCCTGGCTTCCAGGAGAAAAGGGAGGTCCTTTTCCTTTCTCTTCCTTTTATCTCTACCTGTGCTAATTTACTTGTCCCCACCCTGTTGGGCGGATAGCTTTGTGGGGTTCACTCCTACAGGAAAGAATATAGTTTATGTAGTGTTTGGTGCTGTCTGATTTTAGGCATCTGAGGAACATCTCGGGCATATGTTTAGGTGATGAAGGGTGTGCTAGTGAATTTTCTGTCCCAGGAATAAGTGCTAAAGGTGATCATCTTACAGAGAGAAAGGGTTTCTTTTGACTCACCATTTTGAAGGTTTTAACTCATGATGGGCTGGCCATTGTAGTAGTTACTGTGACAAAATACCATGAAGACTAGAGTCCTCAATGGTGGCTAGGAAGGTATGGCATTAGGAACAGGAAGTAGAGAATTCACATTTAATCCTCCTAGAAGTGGGGTAGGGTACAGGAAGTTAAGCAAGGCTATAAACTTTCGAAGCCTGCCCCTGATAAAGTACTTTCCTTCAGCAAGGCTGTACCTCCTAAAATTTATATAAACTCCCAAAAAAGCACCATCAACTGAACACCAAGTGTTCAGATTCATGAACCTGTGGGAGATAGTCCTCATTCACATCACAACTGCCATGTTGCTAGACCCTTGGTACAGCAGATAATCATGGTGGGACCACATCTGTCTTCCACCCACAAATAAATAAATGTTATTTTATTCATTTATTTTTTGACCTATGGATCAGTGTGCTTGTCCCCAAGATGATACTTAGGTGCTTTATAAAAAGTTGAGAAATTGTCTACTACCTAGCAAGCAACTAGGCAAGGGAATAAAACTGGTATCTAATGCAGTCACTGTCGTGGTTTAAATGACAATGTCCCCTATAGTCTCAGGTAGTTGAACACTTGGTCCCCAGTTGATGGCACTGTTAGGGGAAGCGGAGGAGATGTGTCCTTGTTGAAGACAGGATGGACTTTGAGGTTTTGGAGCCTTGTACTATTAGCAGTGTGCTCTCTGCTCTGTGTTTAAAGCTCAGGATGTGGAACCTCAACTTCTGCACCTGCTGTCATTCCTAATGCTTGTTGCTGTTTCTCCATGTGACAACAGATTCTCACCCTGCTGGAACTATGAGCCAAATAAAGCCCTCCTATAAGTTGCCTTGGTCATGGTGTTCTATCACAGCTACAGAAAACTAGCGAACACAGTCATTCCATCAGTACCCCTTGCCTAGACTGAAGTCTTCCTCATTGCTACAACATGAGCCAGCAGTTGTCTTGAAAACATTGGTCCTGCCACAGGTTTGTTTTTGTTGTGTTCTCTTCATTACTCCCTCAGGGAAGCAGTGTTGCAGCCCAGGAGCATCTCTGTCCCTTTCTCAGCTGTGGTTGTCACTTCCCTATAGAATTTGAATGGGATGTTCTCTAAGTCTGTCTCTGTTCCATGTGTGCTGTCTTAGTTACCTTTTTTTCTCTGTGAAGAGACACCTGGAGCAAGACAAATTACAAAAGAAAGCATTTAATTGGGGACTTGCTTATAGATTCAGAGGCTGAGTCCGTGAGCATCATGGTAGGGAGCATGGCAGCAGGCAGGCAGGCAAGCCTCTGGAGCAGGAGCTGAGGGCTTACATTTGATGCATAACTGGAGTCAGAGAGTGAGACTGGGCCTGGTGTGGGCTTTTCCAAAAAAGGCCACACCTCCTAATCCTCTCCAAAACTTTTACTAACTGTGGACCAACCATTCACACATATGAGCATATGGAGGTGTGCTGGCTGGTTTTATGCCCTTAACATTCAAGCTAAGCTTATCTGAAAGGAGGGAACCTGGATTGAGAAAATGTATTCATAAGATCTAGCTATAAGGCATTTTATTAGTTAGTTATTGATAGGGGATAGTCCAGTGCCATTCCTGGGCTGGTGGTCTGGGTTCTATAAGAAAGCATGATGAACAATCCATGGCCTCTGCACCAACTCCTGCCTCCAGGTTCTGGTCATGTTTGAGTTCCTGTCCTGACTTTCTTTAATAATGAGCAGAAATGTAAGCTAAATTAACCCTTCCCTCTCCATCTTGCTTTTGGGTCATATTGTTTCATCACAACAATAGAAACCCTAAGACAAGTTAGTACCAGGACTGTGGGGGGTATTTCTGTGACAGATCTGCCCATGTTTTAGGGGAGGATTATGGAAGGACTTTGAAACTTTGGGCTAGAAGAGCCATTGAGTGTTGAGAGTTCAGTAGGTTGTTCTCTAGGAGCTTGGAAGATAAGAATGTTGAAAGTAGTGTAGAGGATGGAGGCCTGTGAAGTTTCAAAGGGAATTTTAAAGAGTCTGCCATTTACTATTTTGATTTAAAAGTCTGTCATTCTGGTTAGCTGGGACTGAAGAATCAGCTGTGATTAACAAGATACCAGAACTACTAAAGCAAAATCTTTGCTTTCCTGGGATACTTGATGCTGGTCTTCTGGAGCTAAGAGATTAGAAGTGATTAAGAAGAGACCAGCATCCCTGAGGTGAGCTCTTCTGTGAAATATTTCCTGAGAGTCAGCATACACAAGCTGTGTTCTAGAGATGACCAAGGTTATATTTGGTGACCACTGGCAACCAAATTTGGTAGTGTAAGAGTTACCCAGGTACTACTGGTTTGGAAGATATGAAGAAGTTGTGGAGAGCAGCTGAGGCTTGGCACTATGAGAGGCCAGGAGAGGACATTAGTAAAGGTGCAGCCTCAGTGGCAGTTGGAGACCCAGGACTAACGGGTTATGCAAAGAAGTTGAGGCTTGGCACCATTAAGAGAGCCCACTAGAGGCTATTGGTGAAAGTGCAGCCCAGTCGCAGCAGAAGACCCCAGTGTTTTGGAGATGCCAGTGCCATGGGATGACCACCAAGAACAGCAGCAGCAGTGGAGTGGAGCCAGCTGGAGCCCAGAAGACAAGATGTGTGTGCTGCAGAGGGCAGGGCTGAGAAGTACAGAAGCTCCTTGGAGGAACCCAGAAGATCATGAGTGGATGGATCCCTGATGATTGGACATTGAGTTATTTACACTGTTGGAGTTTGGTTTTGCTTGGTTCCGATTGTGAGTTTATCCTGGTTCTTATTTCTCAAAGAAATATTTAATTTAATTTTGAATTTTACAGGAGCCCATAGCTGAAAGACAGAAATTTTAAGAGATTTTGGATTTTTAGAGAGACTGGATATTTTAAAGGGAAAGAAATTTAATGTGTTTGAATTTATAGAAACTGTAGGACTTTTAAACTTTTTTGTTTGGGCCAGGTGGTGGTGGCACACGCCTTTAATCCCAGCACTCGGGAGGCAGAGGCAGGCGGATCTCTGTGAGTTCGAGGCCGGGCTGGACCGACAGCCTCCACAACAATACAGAGAAACCCTGTCTCGTAAAACCAAAAAAATTTTTTTTTGTTTGATTTTTGGTTTTTCGAGACAGGGTTTCTCTGTGTAATAGCCCTAGCTGTCCTGGAACTAGCTCTGTAGATCAGGCTGGCTCTGAACTCATAGAGATCTGCTGCCTCTGCCTCCCTAGTGCTGGCTGGCATTAAAGGTGTGCATTATCATTGCTCAACGATATATGTATTTATGGTTTTTTTTTCTTGGAGGAGTTTTTTGTTTGTTTGTTTGTTTGTTTTCGAGACAGGGTTTCTTTGTGTTATAGTCTGGCTGTCACTTAGTAGACCAGGCTGGCCTCGAACTCACTGAGATCTTCCTGCCTCTGCCTCTCAAGTGCTGGGATTAAAGGCGTGAGTCACCACCACCCAGCTATTTATGCTTTTCATGTGATATCTTGGGGATGATAAGAAAGGAAAGGTGCTTGTGTGTCAAATTGACAAGGAGTCAGTTGTGCTGACTGGTCTTATGTCAACCTGACACAAGCTAGAGTCATCAGAGAGGAGGGAGACTCAATTGAGAAAATGCCTCCATAAGATTCAGCTGTAGGGCATTTTATTAATTAGTTATTGATGGGGGTGGCCCAGCCCATTGTGGGTGTTGCCTTTCCTGGGCTGGTGGTCCTGGGTTCTATAAGAAAACAGGCTGAGCAAGCCAGTAAGCAGCACCCCTTCATAGCTTCTTCATCAGTTCCTGCCCTGTTTGAGTTCCTGCTCTGACTTCCTTTGATGATGAATAGTGATAAGAAAGCAAAAGCCAAATAAACCCTTTCTTCCCCAACTTGCTTTTTGATGATGGTGTTTTGTTGCAGCAACAGAAACCCTGACTAAGATGGGAGCATTCTCATTCAAACCACCATATTGTCTTATTAACATTGTTTTATTCTGCTTTGCCCTTGTAGTTACCATAATGTTTGCGCAAAGTCTGAAGTTGTAGTGTTTGAGGAAGAGTCTTAGACTCTAATGTAAAGCCTTGACTTTCATGCAAGGGACAAACATCTTACTCATTTTGAATAAGGCACCATAAGGAAATCAACCTGTTGGGGCTGGGGATATAGCTCAGCAGGAGAGCACTTACACTGCAGAGTCCTGGGTTCCATCCCAGTACTGATTTATTTGAATAAATAAATCAAAACATGCAAGGAGCAGCTTTGTTTCATTTATGTAAAGTACCCAGTGAAATAAAGTTTAAGAATGTTTTATTCCAAGAAGGAAATTGCATCACAAATGTCAATGGAGTGTGCAATTGAACACTTTCTCCTTCCCGGTAGAGTATGAAGCCGAGCTGCCTACCCTTCCAAAAGGATATAAAGTGAAACAGGGAGCTGCTGTTACAGTGAGCTCGGTGAGTATTGCCCAATACGCAGTGGAAGCAGCACCAGTAACCCTGAAGGTCACCTCCTGGCTTGGGAGGGAGAGAGGGGAGACAATGGAACTAGAACTTGCAACACTATCCTTCTGAGAAGGGAGTGGTGGTATCACTGCCTGGTGGGTAGCTTCGAGTGCAGGGCTGGAAAGGAATCCACAGCATCAGCACATAATAGACTTTTCTATCTGAGGGATTAGGGAAAAAGACACTTATGCTCTCTCTTGATGGTTTCCTTCTTTATTTTCTATTATCTTTGTTCTTTTTACTGCATATGTCTTTTCTACAGCTAATATAACCCCTACAAAGTTTTTCAGGCAATGTAGGATTTATAATGTGGTTGTTTTCTATATCCCCTAACATGATTACATATTATAGGTGCAAGACAAAGTATCCCAAGAACCCATGTACTCAAGCAGCTTGTTATAGATTAACCATGTATGCAAGCAATATTCCTCTCAGTCAGGATGCATTTTTGCAGTTACAAAGAAAAGGCCAATTACTTTATTATTTATCTTAAAAGGTAATCTTATAAGGAATATTAAATGTATCATAAACATAAACTTTTATATATGAAAAAGAATCAGTCAACTCTACTTTAAACCTTTAGGGTGCATATCCACTCATCAATTATATATATCTTGAGGGCAGAAATGGGTGTAAGGAATTAATCATCACCTTTGATCATCAACCAACCCTAGCAAGGAAAGCATATCAGCTAGTAACAATTGGGTTGCTTTGTATTTTTTTTTTTACCTCAGCTATGTGTCCTTGTGAACTTTAGATTGTTTTCTAGGGTTTTTCATCTCAAAGCTATTATCAAAACATCTGATCTAACCTGAAGTTATTTTAAAGCTTTGTTTCAGCTAATGATACACACCAAAACCTGTGACTGCATCTTTCAGCATTAAGATAATTAGAGCCATCCTAGTTCCTAGGGACTCAGTTGTTTTCCTTAATCTTTAACTTGAGCCATGGTCTGTGCAGCTCCTTAGGTGCAATTCATAGGCCCTGACTGTGTAGCATTTCCTTGTGTTTATTTTAATTCATCAAAACTCTGTATAAGCTAACATTATTATTATCAATTAGACAGTACAGCTTAGGGAGGAATCATCTTCATAATAATCCACATGTAAAAATGCCCAGCAGAAAAGGATGTTACCATGAGATAAACACACTACATTATAGGCAGTGGAGATCTCCCCATACCCATTCACTCCATGCCAGACACCAGGGAAAGATAGCAGCAGCAGACATGTAAAGGCACAGCAGAAGCAAAAGACATTCTGGGGTCTGTGGTCTCAGGGCCTTGCTTGTCCGAGATTGATCCAGTAGAGAGTTTCCTCCTGCTGTGCTGACACCTTGAACTTCAGTTGCCACCTGCTGCTCCTCTGACATGGCCACTGGCAGAGTGGCTTAAAAATCATCATATATGCACTTTGACCTTAGCAGTAGATTATACTAAATGGGGCAGCTCACATTTCCTTATGACCATCTCACGCTGTAAAAGATGCTTGCAATGGATCTATGTAGTGACAGTTGTGGATAGAGCAGGCTTCTCTGTGTGCTGAGAGAAGACCAGCAGCCAAGAAGGGAGTACCCTTGGAAATATACCTTGGAATTGCATACATTTGACAGCCTAATTTTTTTAAAGACTCAATAGGTAAAGGGACTTCAGCAAGGTCATAGGGATGAACCAAAATTGAATTCTGTAGATGTTGAGTACTTTTCATTATCATAGTGGCCTTTGACAGATTCTTGTATTTAAAGCTCTTTCTTGTTTTGTGACTGCTGCTTTTTGCTAACATCCTGTTCTTATTTTGTGGTGCAGTTCTTATACAAATGTCTCTGCAGACACTAATTCTCATTGTTTTTCCTGAATTATTTTTTCTAAGGATATTTGTTCTATTTATTGGTTTTGGTTTTGTTTGTTAGACAGGGTCTCACTATATAAATGGGACTAGGCTGGCCTGGAACTGCACATGTAGTTCAGATGACCTTAAACTCTTGATTCTCCTGCCTCGGCTTTCAGAGTGCTGAGGTGCTAAGAGTGCACCACCATATCTGGCTCTTGCTTGCTTTCCTTATTTATTTAGAGACAAGGCCTTGTGGTGATTTTGCTTCCTTTACTTATTTATTTAGAGACAAGGTCTTGTGGCAATTTTGCTTGCTTTATTTATTTATTTATTTAGAGACAAGATCTTGTGGTGGTCCTCCTTACTCTGCCTCCCAGGTGTGGGTTTAGGTTTACAGGTGTGTACCACCATGCCCAGCCATGGCTATAATTTTTGGTCCTGTTTTGTTTTTTTTTTTGGTTTTTCGAGACAGGGTTTCTCTGTGGCTTTGGATGCTGTCCTGGAACTCACTTTGTAGACCAGGTTGGCCTTGAACTCACAGAGATCCGCCTGCCTCTGCCTCCCGAGTGCTGGGATTAAAGGCGTGCGCCACCACCGCCCGGCTTGGTCCTGGTTTTTATACTGTTGAATTTCTTGATCTGTGTATAGAGCTTTAGTTGTGTACAATCTTAAATGGCAGCCTGAGACTATTTTTCTATATAGCCAAGAACCTTCGGGCTATATAGAGCATCAGAACCAGTAGGAGATGATTGGGTAGATGGATAGGTAGGTAGGTAGGTAAATAGATGATAGATAGATAGATAGTTGATTGATGATATAAATAGGTGATAGGAAAATTATCCCTTTTATCCAGAATGTTCCCCAACTTGTCTGTTACAGAAGTTCATTCCCTCATAAGGTTATTAAAAAAAATCAGGCATTGTGGCACACGCCTTTATTCCCAGAACTTGGGAGGCAGAGGCAGGCTGATCTCTGAATTCAAGACCACCCTGGTCTACAAATTGAGTTCTAGGACAGCCAGGGCTACACAGAGAAACCCTGTATTGAAAAAGTCAAAAAACCTGATGATGATGATGATGATGATGATGATGATGATGATGATACAGAGGACTGGTGAGATGGCTTGATGGGTAAAGATGCTTGCTGCTAAGCCTGATAACCTGAATTCAGTTCCTAGACGCAAAGGGTGGAAGGAGAGAACCAACTTCCAGACTGTCCTCTGATCTCCACATATGTGCTGTGGATGTGTGTATGCTCCCATAAATAAGTTGAATTTTGAAATTAAAAATAAGGAAAATCCAATTATTGAAGTTGTTTTGGAGCTCACTGCCCTACCCCACTGCCTGTAGGGCACGCCAATGGAAGAAGTGGTTACTCATGGCTTCAACATGGAGCACTACCTCCCAGGGCACCCGTTTCCAGTGTTGTCTCCTGAGCCTTGTCCTCCCATGAAGGCAGTAACAGTAGAGCCCAAGACCTGTAAGTAAGGAGGAGAGCCTTCATCTTATGTCGTTTTGGGTATAATGTTCCAACTCACAGGGTAGGGTGGGAGTGGTCAGACAAGTCAGTGTCTGCATTGTAGCTCTTGGTTTTGTTTTGTCGTTTGAGACAGGCCTAGAGCTGGCTGGCCAGTGAGCCCCAGGAATCCCCCCAGCACTGAGATCACAAGCCCACACCACACCTAGCTTTGTTCACATTGGTGCTGGGAGTTGAACTCAGGACCTGAGCTAAGCTATCTAGCTTCCCAGCCTCATAGAAGAATGTTGTTGGATCCCTGACATCTTTGAAAAGTTATCACTCAGCAGAAAGAATGTAGCAAGCACTGTGATTCTCTACTAATTACTAAGCTAGAAACAGTAAGGGTAAACAGATGCATATCTTAGAAGAAAGTCTCTTGCCAGACTTCCAGGTCTATCTTGCTGGCCCCATTGAGCCCCAGCTCATGAGGCCCTCCCTATGTTCTTTCTTCTTGTTTGTTTTATGTGTTCTGCTCTGGGCCCTGGTCAGGCACTGGTGCAGTTATTGTGGCTGTCAGGCCCCATCTGTCATACTCCCCTATCCCAGCTTCTCTCTAGCCTCAGTTCCCATCGTACCTCATGCTCACACCCCACTGTTCCTACAGACACTGGCCTCTGTGCTGTGACTGCCTGGGTGCTGTAAGCAGGTGAGAACTTGACCCAGGTAGGACTTGACCACCCTTGATAGATAGAGTCTAGAGGCTCACAGGGCCAAACTTAGTTTCTTAGTAACCCAGTACCACTCAGAAACCTGAAGCAGATGGTGACAAGTAAGATTATACTATTGAGTAGATTGCACTTTTTAAAAAAGATTTATTTATTATGTATACAGTGTTCTGTCTGCGTGTTTGCCTGCATGCCAGAAGAGGACACCAGATCTCGTTATGGAGGGCTATAAACTACCATGTGGTTGCTGGGAATTGAGCTCAGGACCTCTGGAAGAGCAGCCAATACCCTTAATCTCTGAGCCATCTCTCCAGCCTATAGATGGCACTTTTTTGTTTTGTTGTTTTGCAGACAGGGTCTCCCAATCTTGCCTTGAACTTTCTATATAGCCAAGGCTTGTGTGGAACTTTTGATCCTCCTGCCTATACTTCTTGAGTGCTATGACTACAGGTGTACACCACACCCAGTGTCTTGGGTTCCAGAGATTAAAGCCAGGGCTTCCTGCATGCTAGGCAAGCACTTGGCCAACTGAGATGCTATAGCCCCAGCTCAGATGGAATATGTTTCCCTCCCTCCCTTCTTCTCTCCCTCCCTCTTTCTCTGTTAAGCAGTAAATGTCTTTTTCAGATGAACCTAGGTCTCGGAATTTTCAGTGGGAATATGTTTGTTTCAGGTTCCTCCAAAGATTATCTGGAAATGTTCATCTTTCCAGTTCTGCTCCCTGGAATGGCCAACCTGCTTCACCAAGCAAAGAGAGAAAAGTGTTTTGAGGTCAGTGGTTTGGTGGGATGTCATATTTTTAAGTTCTTGCTCATTTGTTTCAGTCTGATGGTAGCCCATGAACTTGGTACCATTGAGTTGCTATGCTCAAAACGACCCCTTTGCAAGGGAACCCTGAGTTTGGGCTACTTGATCCCTGCCTCCCACCTAGCCACAACATCTAGTACTACATAAAGATACATGTACTGCCAACTCTGGCCACCTGGGCCCCTGAGAGGTTATCTGCCACCCAGCCTTCCTGCCTACCATTCTCCTGGTGATCTGGCATCAGTCAGGTCTCTTGGTTCTATTCCCGTTTGTTGTGAATGCTGTTTAACACTTTGTGTCCTACTTGCATTTCTGTGGCTGTGACAAATACCCTGATAAAGTGAAACACAGGGGAGGAAAATATTTATTTTACTTATAATTCTGGAGTCCAATCCATCATAGCTGAGAAGTCACAGTCTAGGAACTTGGAGTCATTTCACACCCACAACAGAGAGAAATCAATGCATGCAGGCCCCCTTGCTTCCTGCTAGCTTTCTCCTTTCTTATACTGTTGAGGAGCCCCTGCTTAGGGAATGGTATTGCCCACAATGGGCTGAGTCTTCCTATATCAATTCATAGTCAAGGCAGCCTTCCACAGACCTGCCCACTGACCAATCTGGTCTAGATGATTCCTCATTAAGCTAATTGAAGTGACTCTAGGCTGTGTCAAGTTGATAGTTAAATCTAACTTGTCTCTGGATTGATCTTGCTCCTCTCCTTTCTCCATTTTTTGCTAACCTTTTGATTGGTTAGTTTAGGTTTGAAATTTTCTTTTTAAACAAGTTTTCATGTACCCCAGGCTATCCTCAAAGTTCTTATCTTGAACTTCAGATCCTCCTTCCTGACTCCTCAGCTGGTACCAAGATACAATGCCACTGCCTCCAGCTTCCATGCAAAGTACTGTGGGAGGGGTGTGGCATGCCCCAAGTGTGTACGCGCGCGCACGCGGACACACACACACACACACACACACACACACACACACACACACACAGACACTACTGTGCTGCAGTTACTTAAGCCCATCCACTGATCCTGCCCCTCAGGGCTCCTATTCTCTGCCTCTCACAGATGATTGGAGGGCTGTTTCCCACATGGTTTTGCAAACTAGACTTTTGGATCTCCCTTCTGGTTTGTGAACTTTCCCTAGGGCGACAAAAACACTCCACTTACCCCAGATAGAGCACCAGTGACCAACCAATATAATGATTTCACCAGAGTCCAACTTGGCCAACCAATGCTTGTTGGGCTTACTTACAGAGTGTAGGTAAGAAGTTACTAACAGGAGCATGGGTGACCCCAAAGCAGTCACATCACTGCCAGGTGCCACCCGGAAATGGATGGCAACCTCCCACATTTGTATAGGTGGTGTCTCCCTTCTAGTTAACCCCCTACACTCAATATATTTAACACCTGCAGCTTGGGAGGGGGAGGTATTGGAAGGAGTATCTAGAATGTCAAGTGAGGATCTGATGACCCTCCTCAGCCCCTTCTGCGAAGAAACAGCGAGCCCGACCTTGAGACTCTCCTGTAGGTAGTTTCAGCTGCTCTCATGCAGACAGTACTGGCCACAATGCTCAGAGGACAGTGGTCCACAGCACTGCAAGAAGGTAAAGAATTACTTTGAACTTCTGATCCTCCTGCCTTTACCTCATGAGAACTAGGTCTACAAAAATCAGACACTACTTATCATGTCAGATTTTAAGCATCGCTGGGAATCAAAGCCAGGGCTTTAAGCATGCTAGGCTCACTCTACAAACTAAGACATACTCTCTACCCTACTGGTAGGAATTGGCATAGCATCCTGTGTTAGTCAAGCTTTCTGTTACTATAATGAAATCCCTGAGATAATCAACTGATGAAGAGAAAATGTTTGTTTTGGGCTCACAATGTTGGCGGTTCCTCATGACCCAGTCACTGTTGCTTTGTCCCAGGCACCACACCATGGTGGCAGCAGAGGGCAGAGTGAAACCACTCACATCACAAGTTAGAGAACAGAGCGAAGGGACTGGAGCTTTTGATGACACACCCCAGTGACCTGGACTTTGTACTAGATCTAGCTCTCTCAAGAGCCCCACCATGGGGACTACCTTGAACACTTGGGCTACCATGCCATGTGACAATGGCAAATCCCCATGATGAAGCCAAGAGCCCCTGTCTTTGAAGGCCCTCTGTAGCCCTCCTTCCTTCCCTTCTTCCTTTTCTGGCTCCTCTTCCTGGGTACCTCCAGCTAAACAGATGCCCCTGTACCAGCCTCGCCACTTGAGGGCCTTTGTGCATTTGCTCCTCCTTGTTTTAGAAATCGCTCCATGTGCTCCTCTCCTCTGAGTAGTTGTTTTCCAGATCAGCTGCAGGATACCTCTCCAGCTCCCTAGAGGCCCAAAGGAGAGGCAACTGATCCCAGCTCTCAGATTTCAGAGCTCTCATCTGTTCCTCATTTATGGTAAATTCAGACAGCCTCAATTAAGACATTCTTAACCCACATATATTTAATTTTATACATGCCTACCTTCCCAACTATTTTCAGTGTTCTGAGGACAGAGTCCCTATCTTAGTACAAAAGTACTTCTCAATTCTTGGTAATGCTCTACCGAGCCCCTGGCACATGGTAAACACGGGGTTGGTTCTCAGTGAGTACGCACTGTTGGACATCAAAGATTCTCAGTTGTTACTCTGTCCTTGACCAGCACCCGGCTTGCTTTTGGAAGGCCTTTCTGTTGGACTTATTCCCTAGAGAGAAGTTCTGGACAGGTGAGGGAGCAAGACATCTGTTCCTGAGTTTTAGTCAGTAGCAGGAGAAAGCTCAAGGGCCAGCAAATGGCACAGCCTGATTCCCTAACAGTAATCAGCAGTCAGTAAATCAGGCCTTGGTGAGGAGCAAGACTCTGGAGTCAAAGTTATGTAATTTTGAAGTCTGTCTTTGGCAGGTGCTGTGCCATGCACTCGCTGTCTCAGCTTCTTTGGGCAAGTTGAAGACTGGCCTTGGCAACTTGGGATGATGACATCTCAAAAATGAAATTTAGAAAGGGACCGAGGATGTAGATCAGCAATGCAGTTCTTCTCTAGCATATACAAGGCCCTGGTTCTAACCCCCAGCACCAAAGGGGGGAAAAGCATGATGTTTGCATGGGACTGATGATCTCATAGACCTTTCATTAACCTCCATAAAGCTCTCATCTTGCAAGTCATCTTCTCAGTCACTGCAGTTTCCATGCACGTGAAAGGAGGACAGTCACAGTGCTGCTGCCAAGTGCTGTTTCTTACCAAGAAGAAACAAGTTCCGTCAGGTTAACTCTGTATCAACTTAGTGTCTCTGTACAGCAAGTCCCCATGTGACCTCCCTCTTGTTTCTGGTTCCTGATGTGACTCAGCACTAGGCCAAGGAGGGATGGGATGGGGGAACCAACTCTACAAAGATTTCATGATCAGGGTTATTGTATTGATAACTTCATTGGAAAAGAGAAAGAGGGTCTGGTTCATACCTGCCAAGCAATATCTCATTGATCTCTAGAAGGTTCTCTATCTCCATTAAGCACCTGCTAGATCCTGAGCAGTTCTGCTCTGGTGCTCAGCTTGCATGGCCCAGCACTGGGCCTCTTTGTCTTCCCTGACAGTGCAGGTCAGTTGCTGTCTGTGGTCCTGGGGCAGAGAGGAGGACAGGAGTGTCATCTCCTCTACATGTATAAGGCATGACTGGTCTTCACGCTGCTCTGTGGGAAATGACTAGTACTGATGCGCTTCAATACTTTCCCCTATCTGGCTGCTCCACGCCCAGCCAGACCACACAGTGAACAGTGTTTTCATTAACATGTGGCTTTGCTGGGGTAGTCTGTAAACCAAAAAAGGTCAGAGAGACGATTGGCAGCAATTCCAGTGTCACAGTAGAGGAGACTCTCCTCTCTCTGTTTGGCCTACCATTGAAGTAGCCATTGGAAATAGAGGGGCCGGGGAAGTAGCTCAGCCAATAAAACACTTGCTGTGTGAGCACGAGGACCTGAGTTCGAACCCCCAGCATCTAATGTAAAAATACAGTGTGGTGGCATTTACTCATAATTTCTCTGGGGAGGCAGAGACAGGGTGATCCCTGGAATGGTCTAGCCAGCCTAGCCAAATAGTAAACCTCAAGTTCCAGCAAGAGACCCTGTCTCAAAAAAAACAAGGTGGAAGGCCCCTGAGTAGGAATGACACCTGAAGCTCTCCTCTGGCCTCCATACACACGCAGACATGCACACAAGTGCCTCAGACACAGGTAAAATTTAAATGGGGGCGGGAAAAATATTGAGGAATGTGAGAGGAGCTGTCGTCACCGGCATTTGTTGTTTGCAGCCCATCAGCACTGACTAAGTGCCTGCCGTTTATCAGCCTATTCCATCCCGAGAAGAACTTTCTAGACTAGACCCCTTTTTTTCCACCCCCAACCCTCTTGGAGGAAGGTCTGAAAACTCAGGGAAATTCATTTTTTTACCTGGGATCACCCAGTAGTGAGTGACAGAGGACACATTAGGCGATCCAATCTGGGCTCTTGTTCCTCCTGGTAGAGAGAATTGAAGGCCACACCCAGCACAAACTCTGGAAATGCTGCCACTTTTCCCTCATTGCTGTTTGCTGGGAAACAGATGGCTGCCTGCCTTAGGTTATGAAGGCTAAGCTGCTTCAAATTCTCACCTCCTGCTAACAGGCTCAATGGCTTCCACTCACTATTTGTGTTCTCTTTTAGGATCTACCCTCCCCTCTCTGTGTGGTGTTAAAAGATGCCAGGTGCGGCTGGGTGGAGTGGGAATGAGGCTGGAGTGACTGGAGAGGAGATCCCTCTCTGGGCCCAGCACTGTTCCTGGGACTCTTCCTGTCACTTTAGTTCTTGTCACTGAATGAAAAACCAGAGGACCTCTCAGTCACTTTTCAGCAATTTTGCCTTCCTCTTTGTGTGTGTGTGTGTGTGTGTGTGTGTGTTTGCACATGTTGGCGGGCACACTCATCTACTTCAGGTATCCCTCTTTATTGCCCCCCACCTGATTTTCTGAGACAGTTTCTCTCAGTGAATTGTTCTTACCTTCTGAGCTAGACTGGTTGGCCACTTAGCCTCCGGTGAGGAGGGTTACACACATGCACCACCGAGTTCAGCTTTCACGTGGGTTCTGGGATCTGAACTCAGGTCCTTGTGCTTATGCAGCAAGTGTTTTGCCCACTGAGCCATCTCCCTGGTACTACCCCTTTTCTTTGTTGCTTCTGGACAGAGTAGATTCAGTGTGCTGCAGCCATTTATTAAATTGAATGCAGGATGGGACATGATGAAACCATGAAATGACCACAGTGGAGTCTTTGCAAACTCATACAGAATGTCTGAGTGGATAAGCATCCAAAGCCTAGCATATACCACACACAGAGGCACAGACTGATGCACACACAGGAGGTTATCTGCACGCCAGTGAACTCAAGTGATCATGGGGCCCAGGTACTGTGGACTCAGAATATCTGTCCTCCTAGGGCCTGGCCCTGTCCTGAAAGCCACAAACGCTAGTAAACCTGTGGTGGGTGAAGAGTGATGGAGAGGTTCTTCTTACCTCCCTCCTGTGGCTCTGATATTTCTTACAAGATTGACTGGAGGGGAGCAGCGGGAGTGGAACGAGTGCTGGATTCCTTTTGGGACCTAGGGCAGCCGTGTTCACCACAGTGTGTTCTTTTGTTCACTCCGCCCTTCTTCTAATTTACACCCTTTAGAGGGTATGAAATCATCTAACAGGGCCATAATTAAGATTTCACATTGAAGGTTGCATATCTAATGTTTCATAAATAATCTTGAAACAAAGGGACAAAAAAAACCCCAAAAAACAAAAAAACAAAAACCAGTTTCCAGCCCCAGGCAGTGATGAACTTCTTTCAAAGAATCCAAGGTATTTCTGTGTGTGTTAGAGAGTAATGAGGCAGGCTTGTGCCAGCTTGTATTTCATCTTTGACATCCAGCAGATGAGCTGTGACTGAGTAAAGGGAAACACTCTAAACATCAGATGTCAGTACCAGCATCCCACACTAGGAGGCTGGGGGGAGGGGAGATGCAGTGGAGGGAAGGGGGAACAGAATAATGACACTGAGGGTTTTAAGTCAGCCTGGGCTACACAACTATCTCAAGACAGAAACAAAAGAAAGCAGCTGGTCATTCCATGTTGCACAGGATTGGATACATCAGTAATGTGTATGTGTCATAGTGACAGATCAGGGAGAATGTGGGTTCTTAAGAGTTTGCATCTGAGCCGGGCGGTGGTGGCGCACGCCTTTAATCCCAGCACTCGGGAGGCAGAGGCAGGCGGATCTCTGTGAGTTCGAGGCCAGGCTGTACCGACAGCCTCCAAAACAATACAGAGAAACCCTGTCTCGTAAATACCAAAAAAAAAAAAAAAAAAAAAAAAAAGAGTTTGCATCTGTAAGAACTGATCAGTGCTCTTGGGCATATACCCAAAGTATTCTCAGTCACACCACAAGGACACTTGTTCATCAGTGTTCATATTAGAATTATTCATAATAGCCAAAACCTGGAAACAACCTAGATGCTCCTCAACTGAAGAATGGAAAGGAAAATGTGGTACATTTACACAGTGGAGTACTACACAGCTGTAAAAAATGGTGACCTCGCTGGGCGTTGGTGGCACACGCCTTTAATCCCAGCACTTGGGAGGCAGAGGCAGGCGGATCTCTGTGAGTTCGAGGCCAGCCTGGTCTACAGAGTGAGTTCCAGGATAGGCTCCAAGACAATACAGGGAAACCCTGTCTCAAAAAACCAAAAAAAAAAAAAATGGTGGCCTCATGAAATTTTCAGGTAAATGGATGTAACTGTAGAAAACCATCGTGAGTGAGGTTAACACAGACTCAGAAAGAGTGGATAGTAGATGTAAAACAAAGAATAACCAGGCTACAGTCCATAGCCCCAGAGAAGCTAGGTAACAAGGAGGACCCTAACAGGGACACATGAATCACCCTGGGAAGGGAAATTAGATGAGATCTACTGGGTAAACCGGGAACAGGGGTGGTGGTAAGGGAGAGGGGAGGGGATAAGAAGATGAGGGAACTGGATGGTCAAGGGGGGAAGAGCAATGAAAGAGCCACTATGAGCTTAGGGAGAAACCTGGTGCTGGGTAACTCCCAAGTATCTACAAGGATGACCCCAGCTAAGACTCCTAGCAATAGTGGAGACGATACCTGAACTTGCCTACCCCTGTAATCAGATTGGTGACTACCCCAACTATCATCATAGAGCCTTCACCAAGTAATTGATGGAGCCAGATGCAGAGATCAACAAGCAAGAACCAGGCTGAGCTCTGGGAATCCAGTCGAAGAGAGGGAAGAGGGAACATATGAGCAAGGGAGGTCAAGACCATGATGGAGAAATCTACAGAGACAGCTGAACCAAGCTCATGGAAACTCATGAACTCTAGACCTACAACTGTGGAGACTCCAGGGGACCAAACTAGGCCCTCCATATGTGGGAGACAGTTGTGAAGTTTGGACTAGCTGAGGGGCCCCTGGCAGGAGGACCTGATACAAACCTGGTACATGAGCTAGCTTGTTGGAGCCCATTACCTATGGTGGGATGCCATGCTCAGCCTTAATGCATGGGAGAAGGGCCTGGCCCTGCTCCAACCTATTGTGCTCCTGTGGGGAGCAGTGGACTGCAGGTGAACTGGGAGGGAGGTGAGGGGGCAGGAGGAGGGGTGGGCAGGAGAACTCTGGAATGTAAAATGAAATAAATAAAATGAATTGATCAGTGTCAAAGGCAAGCTCAGGATCCCACTTGACCATGTATTTGCAGTATGGCCTTAAATAATCTGAGTTTGGGGGATGGAGAGGTGGCGCAGCAGTTAAAGAGCTCTTGCTGTTCTTATTGTGGACCTGAGTTCAGTTCCCAGCACCCATGTCATGTAGCTCACAACTTCCTGTAACTGCAGCTCCAGGTGATCTAATGCCCTCTTCAGGCCTCTTTGGGTACCTGCACGCATGTGACATAGACAGACAGACATACATACACATAAATAAAAATAAGTCTTTAAGAATGAACTTTAATTTCCTCAACTACTACAGATAACAGCATCTCTTGTTGCTGGGAGGAAATATGCAAATATTTAATAATATTTATTTAGTAATTCTCATGGGTACCAAAGAATGTTAGCTTCTTATTCTTCTCCCAGGATGCTCAGGTCTTTGAATGCTACACATATCCAAGGCAGGTTAGATGTTCACTTTTTTCCTTTCCTGACTTAGGACTTCTTAGTTAAATATGACGCTCTCTATTTCTCCCTGCCCTGGTTGTGTGACCTTTGGTTGGACTATTTTTGAAGGTTTAAAAATGCAATTATTTCTGCCTCCACATTTGTCACCTCTGAGTGGAACGCCTGCTGTTCTGCTTTGCCCTTTTCCCACCCAGCTGTTCCTCTCGTCCTGTCACTGGGCGTAGATACTTCAGCTGAGCAGTGAGCAGCTACCAAACAAAGCTCACACAACTGGGGCTTTTCTATCTGTCACCAGCCACCAAACTCGCATCCAAATGGCTCTTAAACAGTAGAGTCGTTCATGGCTTACTGGAACCCTTGACATTTTATCTTGATATGGCTCAAGAATAATTGCTGGCTTCTAGTTTGCTCTTAAGATGCTGGCTTATGGTGATTTATGCTTGATTTTCTTATTTTCTGTTTTGTTTCATCATGTGGCTTCAGAGTAGCAAAATGTTTATTGGGTGGTTGGGTGGCTGGGTGGCTGGATGAGTGGGTCAGTGGATGAATATTGTTCTTTCAAAGTCAGGGCCTGTTTTGAAGATTGCAGTTAAGTGACAGAGGGATGTTATGGAGGCTGGTAATCTTTTGTTAATCTCTTGCAACTATTACACATAGAGAGATAATTTCTTCTTTTTAAAAATCTTTGCATGTGTTTATGTGTGTAATGAATCTGTGTGTTTGTGTTTGTGAGCACAGGCACAGGAGCACCAAAGCACATACCAAGACATATGTCAGCAGACAACCTTAAATGCCAGTCTTCACTTTCTACCTTTTTGAACAAGGACTCTTGTCTGCCACTGTATAAGCCAAGATATCTGGCTGGCAAGCTTCTGGGGATTCTCCTGTTACTATCTCTCATCTAGAGATACAGACACAGTTCCTTCTGCCCCCAGCCTTACAGGGGTTTTAGAGATCCCAACTTGGGTCTTCATGCTTGTGTACCAAGTGGCTTAGGAACTGACTGACACTTTTTAAGGCCCTGTAAGTGGTAATTTCTGAACAGGAACTGCAAGTGCTGGATTTACTGGTGTTTTGATGGAGGTAAATAATGGAGATTGTTAGGGTTTGGGGCTTAAATTCTACCCTGTGGCATTACTGAGAAGTGGTGGAAACTTTTGTGGCAGAGTAGGGGAGGTTGTGGTGTGTGTATGTGTGTGTGTGTGTGTGTGTGTGTGTGTGTGTGTGTGTGTGTGTGATACAAATGGAAGGAAGCTAGGTCATTGGTGTGACCTTCCTTTTTCTTTGCTCCCAACTGTTATGAGGCAAGCAACCCTTTTGTGCCAGCTTCTTCCACACTCTGCCACAGTGCATGGGCCCAAACCCTTAAGCTAATGATACAGTAAGTCTTTCCTTCTTCAAGTTGGTTATCAAGCATTGTGTTGGTACAGCCACAGGTTTGTAACATTATTTGCAAAAGTATCTTGTTCTCAGCCAGCAGGGGTGAGGGGCTTCAGGATTTCTTTCCCTTCCTATGTCACTGTCTTCTTCCTCATCATCCTTCTTTGTAAAACAGTCTTACCCGGATGTTCTGGAACTCAGGATGTAGACCGCAATAGTTATGAACTCAGAGATCTGTCTGCCTCTGACTCCCAAGTGCTGATATTAAAGGGTTGTGCCATTATATCCAGCATTTTCCTCTCTTGATTCTGCTTCAGGGAGGGCCTGCTTCCTGATTGATTGATTTAGTAAGCCCCCTCCTCTGACACACACACACACACACCTTTTATTTTTTTTCAAGACATGACCTCTTGTTGCTTTGGTTGGCCTCTAACTTAATATGTAGCTGAGGATGGTCTTGGACTACTACACTCTCGCCTCCACCCTCCAAGGCCATCTGATGGTGCCTCCGGTCTGTCTTATATGCTGTCCTAGCATGGGGTCTCTTTTTATGAGGCTGTTAATCCCATAACTAAAGTTTCTAGGACCAAAAGCCTGGGCTCTCACAGCCCCCACCCACAAAACTAGGCTCAGCAACCTGTGCCAACTAAATAAACAGTGATTGTAGAGCAGAGACAGGAGATATATTCAATATGGCCACACTGGCAAGAGAAGCAGTTAAGAGAGGTGCAGGGACCCAAGTCTGTCTTTGGGATACTGACTTGAGCTTTTAAGCTTAGGTAGAGAAAGAACTGGGGCAGAAGACAAGGGGCATCTCAATTAAGTAGGCCTGGTCAAGGTGGGCTCTTGTTGATCTTAGCTCCATTTCAGTTCTACGTAGGGATCCATCTTACCCTCAGGCCTCCATAATTTCTGCTCCTTAGTGTGGCCTCACCATCATGGATAATTACTGTATGAGGAAAGGACTCAAGTACTCAGTGACCGAAGTTAAAATTAGGGGCAGTGATTTGTCTCTGTGCCTTCAGCCGAAGTAAAGGAGACAGACACAGAATGAAGGCAGAGATGTTAGGCTACATCCAACGTTCAGTTACCTTGTGGACCAAGTGAGGAGGCCATGCTATTTAGGAAAAGCAGCTTCTAAACACCTGTTTCTTTTCCCCTCACAGGCTCTACTCGTGTGACCTAATCACTTTCCTAAGGCCTTCCCCTCTTGATGCCACCCCCCTGGGGGCTAGGATTTCAACAGCTGACTTTGGTGGGAACAGAGACACTTAGAGCTCAGTGTGTAATTACCTTTTGTGCAAGAACACTCAGCAAATCTCAAACATGAGTACCGCCTTTATTCAGGGTCAGCCTTCCTCAGTGTTTGTGTGTGAGATTCTGTTGGTTCTGGAGAATAGCCTGGAGGTGTAGCTGGTGTTCTTAGCAGTTGGAAGTGTGGAAACTGCACTCTGGAAAAAAGGAATATCTTATTTGCATTTACAAGGTCAGAGCCAGTCCTTGGCTGAGCCAAGATGCCAGTCAGTTCCGCTGCTGCTGAACTTCAGCAACTCATTGCAGGAGATGACTTCCTAAGCAGATAATGGAGAAATGGTCTTTCCTCATTTAGAAAGATGAGAATCTCCCCACAAGCCGAAAACAGTCATGACAATCAAATGGATCCCAACAGCCAAGCCCAAATTCATAATTGGGGGCTTATCACCTAAGTGAATAATAACCCAAAGTAGGGGCTGTTTTGTAATGATCTGCCAACTGCCATCCCAGTCAGTGTCAGGAAGCCAGCTTACCCACAAGTGATAGTTTTTGATATTAAAGTCACTGTGAGTGCTTCCTTGTGCCAAGGGCTGATTATGTTAGTTACTTGTCTGTTGTTGTGATAAAATACCATGGCCAAGGCAGCTTATAGAAGAAAGAGTTTATTTTGGGCTTATAGTTTCAGAGGGTTAGAGTCCATAATGGTGGGGTCAGCAGGAAGCAGACATGGTGGCTGGAGCTGGAAGCGGAGAGCTCACATCTCAAACCACAAGCAGGAAACAGAAAAAGCCAACTCAACCTGGCACCAAGTCTTTAAGCTTTTGAAACCAGCCCTCAGTGACACACTGCCTCAAGTAAGGCCACACCCACTAAACCTCCTCAAACTGGGGACCAAGCATTCCAATACTGGAGATAAGGGGAACATAGCATTCAGACCACCGCACTGCTTTATATTGCTATCTTGTTTTGGTGTTAGTGGTGCTTTGAGACTGGAACTGGGTGTGTAGCCAAGGATGACCTTGAGCTTCTGATCTTCCTGTCTCCACCTCGATAGTTCTGGGATTACCACTATGTACCACTGTGCTCAGTGTTGTGTGGTGCAGGGGATTGAGTTCAGGGCTTCCTGTGCAGGAGGCAAACGGGCTGCCAATGAGCCCCAGTCTTGCACTATTGTCAGTGTAGCTCCAAGACTGCATGGTTTTGTGACTGAAGGAGGTCCAGAGAGATGCACAATTTGTGATACTTCTAAGAGGAAGAGCCAGAGTCTAAACCTGGGATTCTGGTTCTGGAGCCAACATTCAAGGTAACAAGGCCATTGGTACAAGAAATACATCCCCTTATGCAATGCAAAGAAGTGAGCCATGTAGCAGAGGGAGATGTTTAACTTAATTTGAACATTGTGCACTGCATATGAACAAATAGATACCAAAGCACCATAAGATAACCTATAAATACATGTATCATTTCTATATACCAAATTTAATTTTTTTAATGGTTTTAATTTTTCAAAGAAGAAACAGTTCCCATGACGACTCTTCGAACTGCTGTCAGATCAGTTTGTGAGCTGTGCAAGAAAAACCTTATTCTAACTCTATAGTCGTGTTCCTTTTCTTGTTTCCGTCTTAACAAAGGAGCATTGATCACTTCATTCCCCAGACTTGGCTGGGAGTTGTCTTTGTTTCTAAAAATCAAAGTCCAGCTTTGAGAACAAGGCTTTAAAGACAAAGTCCACGGCCCTGTCCCAAGGGTGACCCCAGGGTTCTCTTACAAATGAAGGACAGTGGCTTCGTGGTATGACTCTCCCATCTGGCTTGGAGCTTTGTCTGCAGGGGCATCGCTTTCTGCCAGATGGCTGAGGTGGCAGTCTTGACCGACTGCCAGGTGGGGGAAATCATCACTGCTCCACAAGTTGTGTTTCAGTTGTTAAACACAAACAGCATCAGTTAACTTTCGACCACAAAAATAGCCTCCATTAGTGACTTAAAATTATGGCTGTTTATTTAACCCATCATTTATTCTATGAATCGGGAGCAATGGGGCTGGACTTGCCTGGGAGGTCTGTCCAGTCTTGGCTACGTTCATTTGTTCATTTGTGTGTCTGTTCAGCTAACACACACACACACACACACACACACACACACACACACACACACACACACACACACACATGCTTAGAAAGAAAATGCTCAGGAGCTGAAGAGATGGCTCAGTGATTAAGAACTTTGGCAGCAGTTCCAGAGGGCATGGGTTCTGTTCCCAGCACTCACTTGATGGCTCATAACTGGTAGGTCCTATTTGTTCGAAACCTGGGACAAATGGTCAACTGCGGTGCCTATTAGCATACCAAAATGCATGCAGACCTTCAGACTCACTCAGTACCTATGCCAACTCTTCTCACCATTCCTCCTGTGTAAACCTCTCCAGCCCAGGGGCTTTGCTTCCCTCCCCCCAGCTTCTCATTTCCTATATAACCCTGACATTTTAGCCATGTGTTTCTTGGCTCCTCTCTCAGTCCACTTGCTCTCTCTTCTCTCTCTCTCTCACTCCTCTTTCTCCTCCTCTCTTCTCATGGCCTGGTTCAGTCTGGACTCTTCAGATGCTCTGACTGTTCTCTCTCTCATATCTACAATAAATTCCTTTTCCTCAACCATACCTTGGAACAATCATGTTCTCATTTAACAACCATCCGTAACTCCAGATCTAGGGGATGCAACACCCTTCACAGGTATCAGGTATTCATGTGAAGCACAGACATACATACAGAAGTCATTCATCCACATAAAATAATAAAAAGAAATTAAAAATACTAAACATACATTAACTATTTGGAAAACAGAAAATCTGTAAGGGGAATGTTACTCCCTCATGGCTCTTGTTGTCTGTAGGTTTACCTGAATGAATGGTAGATGACATCCTGCTGAAGATATACTTAAGAAAAAATCCATTGAAGGCAGGCATGTGCCACTACACACTGCTCTTTAGATAGTGTAGACAGACAAGGAAGGACTCTTGTCACTCTAAACCCCCAAATGGAGCATTTCTAATGTGAAAATCCAAAATGTGTAACTTCTTTCTTCTCAGAGTCTCTAGCACAGGTTGGCCGGTTGGCCTTAGACTTCTGCTCCTCCTGCCTCCACCTCCCAAGCGCTGAGATTATGGGCATGAGCCACCACTCCTAGCTTTATACAACATTGGGCATCAAGCCCAAGGCCTCCTGCATGCCAATCAAGGATTGTATCAACCAAGCTCCTTCCCCGGCCCCAATATCTGAAACTTTGAACACCAACATGATGTCACAGGGGAACGTTCTATACTGTGCAGGATAGTTTTATGTCAGCTTGACACAAGCTAAAGTCATCTGAGAGGAGGGAGCCTCGATTGAGAAAATGTCTCCATAATATCAGGCTGCAGACAAGCCTATAGGGCATTTTTAAAATTACCGATTGATGGGGGAGAGCCCAGCCCATGGTGGTGTCATCCCTGGGCTGGTGGTTCTGGGTTCTAGAAGAAGTAGGCTGAGCAAGCCATGGGGATCAAGCCAGTAAACAGTGCTTCTCCATGGCCTGTGCATCAGTTCCTGCTTCCAGGTCCTTGCCCTGTTTGAGTTCCTGTCCTGACTTCCTTCAGTGATGAACTATGATGTGGAAATGTTAGCCAAATAAACCCTCTCCTCCCCAAGATGCTTTTGATCATGGTGTTTCATCACAGCAGTAGAAACCCTAACTAAGACATATACCATGAAACTGACATGTAAAATTATTTTAAATTATCACATATAATTACTTTCAGGTTATGTATATAAGGTATGTAGGGATCATAAATTAGTTTGTTCATGTTTAGACTGACATCCCAAGATTTTCACAGATCCCCAAACTATGAAACTCAAAGCAGTTCTGGTCACAAAGCATTTTGGAAAAAGGGATTCTCAATCATAGTCCCTTCTAAAAAGTGATATACGTGAGTAAAACTGAAAGGAGTGGTTCTCAACTTGTGGGTCGTGACCCCTCTGGGGGTCCAATGACCTTTTCACAGGGGTCACATATCAGATATTTACATTACAATTAATAACAGTAGCAAAACAGTTATGAAGCAGCAGTGAAATGATTTTATGGTTGGGTTCACCATAACATGAGGAATTGTATTAGATGGTTGCAGCATTAGGAAGGCTGAGAACCACTAACTTAGGGCCTAACTGTTAGGAGTAGTGATGATCTCAGAGGCTGGAAATTCACTGTGAAGATGCCTTTCAGAATTACAGATTGTGAACAAATATAACAAAATAAAAACCTGAACGTATCCCAGCCTTCTTTAAAAACATTTTTTATTTGTTCTTTGAAAGTTTCATATATTTTTTTTCTTTTTTCTTTTGTATTTCCAGTTTAAATTTAGAATGAGGTTGCTTCACAAGTCAGTTCCAGGTCCCTCTCCCATTCCTTCCCCCCAACCCCCCTTTATCCCCTCATTCCCCCAGGGAGGGTGAGGCCCTCCATGGGGGTGTCCATAGTCTGTCATTTCATATAGGGCAGGGCCTAGACCCTTCCCCAAGAGTTCAGGGTGAGGGTGAGAGTGCACCTCACATTGTTCTATGGGAGTCCAAAGTCCGTGTGTATACTTGGGATGGGTACTGATCTGCTGCCCAAGGCTCAATAGATTCCCTAGGCCTCCTCACTGACACCCAGATTCAGGGGGTCTTGATCAGTCCCATGCTGGATTCCCAGGCTGATGCCTGGGATTCAAGAGTTAACCTTTGTCTGGTCAGCTGTTTCTGGGGGTTAAACCAGCCCAGTCTTAATCCCTTTGATCATCAGTCCTCCCTCTCTGTTACTGGCTTTCTTGAGTTCAGCTCAGTACTTAACCAAGGGAGTCTGCCTCTTCTTCGATCAGCCACTAAATGAAGTTTCTGTTTCCCAGACTCTCTGGCCATAGGATTGTAGGCTGGCACTCCCCAGATCTATGTCTAAAATCCATATATGAGAGAGTACATGCCATGTTTCTCTTTTTGTGACTGGGTTACCTCACTCAGGATGGTTTCTTCTAGTGTCATCCATTTGCCTTCAAATCTCATGATTCCATTATTTTTTTCTGCTGAATAGTACTCCATTGTGTAGATGTACCACATTTTCTCTATCCACTCTTCGGGTGAGGGACATCTAGGTTGCTTCCAAGTTCTGGCTATTACAAATAAAGCTGCTATGAACATAGTGGAACAGACATCTTTGTTGTATGAATGGGCATCTTTTGGATATATGCCTAAGAGTGGAGTTGCTGGGTCTTGTGGTAGGTTTATTCCCATTTTTCTGAGGAATCTCCATACTGATTTCCAAAGTGGCTGAACCAGTTGGCACTCCCACCAGCAATGGAGGAGTGTCCCCTTTCACCACATCCTCTCCAGCATAAATTGTCATTGGTGTTTTTGATTTTAGCCATTCTGACAGGAGTGAGATGGTATATCAGAGTTGTTTTGATTTGCATTTCCCGGATGGCTAAGGATGTTGAGCACTTTCTCAAGTGCCTCTCAGCCATTTTAGACTCCTCTATTGAAAACTCTCTATTTAGTTCTGCAGCCCACTTTTTAATAGGGTTCTTTGGTGTTTTGGAGACTTGCTTCTTGAGTTCTTTGTAAATTTTGGAGATCAACCCTCTGTCAGATGTGGGATTAGTGAATATTTTTTCCCATTCTGTGGGCTGCCTTTTTGTCTTGCTGACTGTGTCCTTTGCCTTACAGAAGCTTCTCAGTTTTAGTAGGTCCCATTTATTAATTGTTGATCTCACTGTCTGTGCTACTGGTGTTATGTTCAGGAAGCTGTCTCCTGTACCAATTCGTTCAAGGGTACCACCCACTTTCTCTTCTAAGAGGTTCAGTGTGGCTGGATTTATGTTGAGGTCTTTGATCCATTTGGACTTAAGTTTTGTGCATGGCGATAAACATGGATCGATCCGCATTCTTCTACATGCCAGTCTCCAATTATGCCAGCACCATTTGTTGAAGATGCTTTCTTTATTCCATTGTATATTTTTAGCTTCTTTGTCAAAGATCAGATGTTCGTACATGTGTGGGTTAATACCCGGGTTTTCAATTAGATTCCATTGATCTACCTGTCTATTTTTGTGCCAATACCAAGCTGTTTTCAGGACTATAGCTCTGTAATAGAGCTTGAGGTCAGGGATGGTGATGCCTCCGGACATTGCCTTGTTGAACAGGGTTGTTTTGGCTATCCTGGGTCTTTTGTTTTTCCATACAAAGTTGATTATTGTTCTTTCAAGGTCTGTGAAGAATTGTGCTGGGATTTTAATGGGGATTGCATTGAATCTGTAGATTGCTTTTGGCAGGATTGCCATTTTTACTACATTGATCCTACCTATCCAAGAGCATGGGAGATCTTTCCATTTTCTGAGGGCTTCTTTAATTTCTTTCTTTAAAGATTCAAAGTTCTTACGATACAGGTCTTTCACTTGTTTGGTTAGCGTTACCCCAAGGTATTTTATGTTGTTTGTGGCAATTGTAAAGGGTGATGTTTCTCTGATTTCTCTTTCAGCCCTTTTATCATCTGTATATAGTAGGGCTACTGATTTTCTTGAGTTGATCTTGTAGCCTGCCACTTTGCTGAAGGTGTTAATCAGCTGTAAGAGTTCCCTGGTAGAGTTCTTTGGGTCATTGATGTAAACTATCATATCGTCTGCAAACAGTGAAAGTTTGACCTCTTCCTTCCCAATTTGTATCCCCTTGATCCCCCTTTGTTGTCGTATGGCAATAGCTAGAACTTCAAGTACCATGTTGAAAAGGTATGGAGAGAGTGGACAGCCTTGTTTTGTTCCTGATTTTAGAGGAATTGCGATATTTTTTACAATATATTTTGATCATACCACCCAACAATATCTCCTTCCAATGCCCCCTATGGCCTTACCCTACCTCACTGTATCTTATTTCTTCTTTTTTGTGTGTTAGTGTTACTAATAACTTCCCGGCCACACGCACATGTGGCCATCGGCAGACTGGGGCATGTGCTAGCAATGGCCATATTCCCAAAGGAGAGCCTCCTTCTTCCAGCAGCTCTTGACTGCCAGTCACCCCTGCTCTAGGAGTAGGGCCTCAGGGCCCTTCCAGACACATGCTGGGATTTACATTGACTTGATCTTGTGCAGGACACCGCTCCTGTTAGTGCCATAGCCATGCCGTGTCCAGAAACCAGCGTTTCACAGCTCTCCTCCCCATCTGTGGCTCATAACATTCTTTCTGTCCTCTTTTCCTCAGTGTTCCCTGAGCCTTGGGTCTGGGAGGTTGATGTAGATGACTGAGCCACAGCTAAGAGCTGAGTTACTTAAGAGTTAGCACACTTAAAATTGTTGCCCACTACAGAAAGAAGTTTCTCTGGCCAGAGTTGGGAGCAGCACTGATCTATGATAGGAGGCAGTTTGTCAGCAGGACCATTTATCAAAACAACAGATTCACCCTCGGGACCTCTGCTCTCTCCAGACTCACTCTTCTCTTGAAAACTTGTCTGAACAGTGGAAACCCCTGGAAAAAAGAGAGAGTGACAATGGGATGCATTGGATTATATTCAGACAGAGTCTGCAGCCCAGGCTGCCTTAGACATACTCTTCCTGTCTCTGTGCTCTGGAGTGCTGGGTTACAAATGTGCTTGCTGTCCAGCTGTGATCTTTCGTGTTGCTGTAGCTGCTATATGAGAGGTAGACCTGAAAGCGTTGTGACCTTAATCTTCTAAGATGTAGTTTCTTCCTCTTTTTTTTTTTTTTGGTTTTTCGAGACAGGGTTTCTCTGTATTGTTTTGGAGGCTGTCCTGGAACTCGCTCTGTAGACCAGGCTGGCCTCGAACTCACAGAGATTCACCTGCCTCTGCCTCCCAAGTGCTGGGATTAAAGGTGTGCACCACCAACACCCGGCAGTTTCTTCCTCTTTAAAGTACAGATTATCCCAATTTCTTTATACAAGAAAGTATGTGTGAGAATTCAGTAAGAAGATGTGTTTAAATTTAGTGTCAGCTCAGTATTTGGCATATATAGGGACATGTAATGATAAAATGACAAAACTAACTTGAAAAAGGGAAGTTAGTTGGTCCTAGTCTTAGGGATTCTATTTTGTGTTAAGACACCATGGCCAAGAGCAACTTGGAGAGGAAGGACAAACTTGCTTCTTGTCCATCATCCAGGGAACTTAAGGCAAGAACCAGGAGGCAGGAACTGAAGCAAAGGCTATGGAGGGTGCTATTTACTGGCTTGTTCCTCATGGCTTGCTCAGCCTGCTTTCTTACAGAGCCTAAGGATGGCACCACCTTCAATAGGGTGGGGGTGGTCCTGGTTCTGTCCCACAGCCATCGTTAATTGAGATAATAACCCACATACTTACCTACAGGCCAGTCTTATGAAGGCATTTTTTCCTATTGTCAGATAACTCTACCTTGTGTCACGTCCATATAAAACTAGGCAGCACAGTCCTGAAATGGAAGGCTAGAACTGAGTCCAGTATCTGAGGAAGAGGCCATCTGAGGCTGTGTTGGTACCCTGATGGAAGACAAGGTTCTGGAGTCAGACACCTGGTTTTGTGTCTCCTCTCCTGCTTTTGCTAGCCCTGGGTTTCTAGGAAGATTCCATCAACTGCATGAGCCCTGGTTTTCTTAGATGTGGAGAGTGATGCTTTGGTATCTGTCTTCCCAAAACCACTGGGAGGATTGAAGAAAGGAATGTGACAAGCAGTATGAACAAACTCTTGTCATTAGGGGCCTTGCTTGAAAGGAGGCAAATGCCAGCACATGAGAAGCCAGAGTGGGGATAGGGGGAGCTGGGTCCAGGTTGGGAAAAGAGTAAACTTGGTGTGGGGCAGGCATCTGGAGATAGATCTACACAGGTGTATCATGGGAGCTCCTTCCAAGGCTGCTTTTTACCCATGTCTTGATATTGCAGAGAGCAGGCCTTGAAGGGCACACTCCAGACCCTGGAGTGCACTGGAGATGAGACCATGCAGCCAGGTTTGCAGAGTTTGGATCCTGACGAAGGACTTCCTGTAGAATCGAGTCCTGCCTCCCTCTTACACAATCTGTGTTCACCTTGGCCCTCCTGATCTCGTGTTGTTAGTGTTGCCTTCCCTGGTCAGTCTGTCTGAGTTGGAAAAGGAAATGGTTTTAAGGCAGGAAACCAATTGGTGGGTGGTGGTTAGAAGAGCCCTTCAGTGTTCCAAAGGGGCTGAGAGGCTGCCATCTCAGGTCCATCCTACCGTGGACTGGCTTGTATTCCTCAGGAGGAGATCAAGCAAGGGACATATAAATACCTGAAAAGATGAGGCCTGACATTCGGAAGCGGTCCCTTGACAGCTATCTGTGCCTCTGATTATCTTAATTGGAGCAGGAGAGATCAGAACGTAATTGAACAGCTACATTAAACATGGCTGACTTAATGGCTGCCTTGTAAACTTCACCTGGGACTCTTCCCATCCGCACATCCCTGAAAGTATTGTGGGCACTCACTATTACGTTGGTGCTTTACTGTAATAAATTTTTAATAAAAGTTGCATGTTTATATCTTTAGCAATAAAGACCAGTGCAGAATTACATGACTCTGTTTCAACTGAATGTTATTTATAATAACTGGGTGTTATTTATGCAAAACCAAGCTTCTGTATTTCCTAAAGTTACTGGCTTTGAGAGCTTTTCCAGAAAGTGACAGAAAACCTCATTCAAAATGACTTACCCAGAAAATAATTTTTTTTAAGATGTAAGAGTCCCATGGGAGATCTTCCAGCACAGCTTGATTGGAAAGCCTCAATGACGTCTTTAGAGAAGAATGTTCTTTTATCGGTGTTTATTCATTGATAAAATGATGTTTTATTATGACATGTTCATATAATACTTAGACCATATTCCACCTCCCTTATCTTCTCCTCTTGTCTCCCCCAGCCTCCTGCTGGCCCCCTTCCTCTTCTCAAATAGTCTTATTTCTGCTTTTACATCATGCTTGTGTGTTTAACCTGAATTCCGCATATAAGGGAAAACATGAGATATTTGTCTTTCTTGGATGTGACCCCCATATCCCTGCTACCTTCCCCGTGCATACTCCTCCCTCCCAGTTGTCCCATTTGTTTCCCCTACACTATTCCTTTCCTACTTCCATGTCATCTGTATATATCTTAAGTATCTATATAAAACCTAGGACCCACAAATGAGGAAATGTGATACTTTTCTTAAAGGCAGACTAAACTTGCCTAATGTGATTATCTCCTATTGTAATCATTTTCCTGCGAATGACATACTTCATTTTTCCTTACAGCTAAAAACAATTCCACATTGTATATCTGCACCACACTTTCTTTATTCATTTTATGTTGGTGAACATTTTTTTAAGACAGGACGTTACTATAGAGACTGGTCTCCAACAGGCAATCCTCATACCTTAGTCTCCTGAGTGTTTTCCTGAGTGTTGGGATTACAGTTGTGCACAACCAAAGCCAGCTGTGATCTCTTGGTGTGGCAGTATTGTTTTCAAATGTTAGTAGTTTCTCTTCCCAACCTTCAGCTCTTTAGTTTATCATCTGTGTGTGCTCAGCGTAAAAACTGGTATAGACTACTCTATGGATTGATCTCATGTTAAATATGCCTTTTCTCTCTTTGAGATTTATTTTTTTTAACATTTATTTATTTATTATGTATACAGTGTTCTGCCTGCATGTAAACCTGCACACCAGAAGAGGGCACTAGATCTCATTACAGATGTTTGTGAGCCACCATGTGGTTGCTGGGAATCGAACTCAGGACCTTTGGAAGAACAGCCAGTGCTCTTAACCACTGAGCCATCTCTCCAGCCCTGAGATTCATTTAAAAAACAAAACAAAACAATATTCCCCCTTCCATCTTATGACCATTTTTTTCAAATCCACATACCTACCACGTATCCGTTACAGCTGCATGTTTTGTTTTATTTGCTTCACAACGTGTCTATCCACCAGCCCATCAGTTCTTTCCTCTGTCTTCCAGTGTGCCGCTTTGGACTCAAAGTAAACTACAGATTTGTGATGGCGTATGCCTTGTCCCTTGTTCTTTTCCTTTTCAGTTTTACGAGTGTTTCCAACTTGACATTTTTGTTTGTTTGTTTTTGAAAAAGGGTCTCAAGTATCTGTCCCAGGCTGGTCTCCAGCCCCATGTGTAGCCAAATGTGATCTCGAACTCGTGATCTCCTGCCTCCTCCTCCCAACTTCTGGTTTCTGCCATCTACTCCCACATCCAACTATAGATTTTGTTGGGTTTTGTTCTATTTTTAGGATTTGGGGCCTAGAAAGAGCTCACTACACAAGTCTCAAAAACAAACGTACAACAACAAAGCAATGTTTTAACTTTGTGGTTGCCCATTTGCTCTGCTTGTACAAATATGCACACTTGTGGCTTTTAACAGTCAAAGATTCATTGTGTCTGCCCACGTCCTAGGAGCCTGGCAGCCCAAGCGTCTTCAGCCTTGCGCTTTCCTTTTTCTATTACTTCCTCTCTTATCTCTTCACTCACCACAGCCCTTGAGTTGCCTCCCCTTCTCCCTTTCAGCTCGCCAGCAGATAATTTTTAAACTAAACAACAGCTGAACAATACCCCACTGTTCTACATGTCTGGGTATGCAGGGCACGTCCACGCCTGCCCAGAACTGAAGGAAAATATCATCTCTCACACTTTATTTCTTTGCATCAAAAGCAAATAAATCTGTGCATGAGTTTCATACGGCTATGTCAAAGTCTGTTTAACAGGGTGAGCAAGGCTGCATTCTCGGCATAGAATCTTTACCACTAACGGTGCGATGAATGCCAAGTGGACAAGCGTGGTGTGTGGGCAGATGGAGACTACTGTCTTATAGTTGCTCCATTGTTTAAGCCATTAGGCTGCAGTTCATGCTTGGCTACATATTTGCATTGTTGTAACAAACATTTTCTTCTTTTTAGGTAGCTTTTTGAAGGGAGTCCTCCCTTTCATGCACAGCCTTTAAAAAGCAAAACACACACACACACACACACACACACACACACACACACACATAGAGAGAGAGAGGGAGGGAGGGAGGAAAGGAGGGAAGAGAGGAAAGGAGGGAGAGAGGGAGGGAGGGAGGGATGGAGGTTGTAAACTTGGGAAAGAGGGGTTGTGGATCTGGGAGGGGTGAACAGAGGGGGATGATCGTGATCAAAATATGCTTACAAATTCTCAAAGAACTAAAAAAAATGAGAAAAAATTACATGTCAAGCTAACAAGCCCTTTCTAAGATTTAACACTTTTCATCTTATCCCCTTGGCTGACAGTGTTTCGATTTCTTTATAAAAGCTGCTGGCTTCGAGGTAGAAGACAGCAAATAATCTCCAGCAATCCGGGCACCACCAGGTTTCCTTTACAACAGCTCCGATAACGCTTCCTTTAAAAACCCCAAGCAGCACTTTACTTTTCAGTGGCCATCAGTTACACAGCAATGCTGTCAGCTTTCTGTAGGATTATAAAACCAAATTGGCTGCCTGTAAGGGAAGGAGACAAAAGGAATCAGATGGAAATTTTCCCTAAGAAAATATTGTGCTGAGCTGGGGAGTAGCTCTGTTGGTTAAATGCTTACCTGGTATTCTTGAGGCTCTGGGCTTGGTCCCCAGCACCACACAAACCAGGCATGGCAGTTTATGCCTTTCACCCCACCACTTAGGGGGCCGAGAAAAGGTATCCAAATTTCAAGGTTATTTAACCTCTGCTACAGTGCTAGTTTGAGGCCAGCTTAAGGGATACTCTGTCTCAAAAAGAGAAAAGAGAGAGAGAAATTGTGAGAAGTGAATGAAATGTTTCCAGAATTATACTAATAATTCTTCGTTTGAAATGCCCACATCCTTGTACCTGAATCTTTCTTGTTGTGACCCTTGAACTGTTCCTGGAGCATTTCCTCATTCATTTACTCAACCCTTCTGGATCCCTTGCTCTACACAGTGCACGTGATGAAGCCCAGGGCAGAAAGAGAGGTGTGCATCCTGCTCCCCAGACCTGATAATCTGGAGGGAGACATGATCTGTGGCTTGTTGCTTTCTGAGATGTGAGATGGGGGTTCATCAGGAAACTGTAGGACAGCCTTTCCTACATGGAAAAAGGCTTCCTGGGGCACCTTAGGATGCTTGTGATTGGAGAAATGAAATATAGTAGTTAAAACAGTAGAAATGTAAACAATAATCAACCCAGCACAGACAATTTGGAGACAAAAAGGGAAACTTCCAACAGGGTGTGTAACTTAGTGTGTTTAGCATAAGACAGTGAGCTCTGAGTTCCATCCTGGGCACACTACAATGGGAGCGAGCAGGAGGGGCTCCTGTACCTGACAAATTCCAGGAGCTTAAGTTTCTGTAGCCCGGCCAGGGTCTAGTACAGTGTGATCGGGAGTCTGCCACTGCAGTTTACCTGACAGTGTCCTGTTAATGGATCTCTGGGTTGTCTTCACTAGATGGGGCTGTTTTGGATTAATTGATTCCATCTGCACCAGTTCTGTTTCCAAATAAGTTAATAGTCTGAGGAATTGGGGTGGGGGTGTTAGGATGCTAGCAGAGGAATCTTGGGGAAGGTGCAATCCAACCCCTTTCCTCCTCTCCCTCCACATTTCCTGCTGATCCCTCCTGTTAACTAGCCCCCTGGTGGTTAATAAGGGATGCTGGTTGACATGAGCTAGCCCCCTGCATCACAGAGCAGGGTAGGATAGGGTAAGGTAGGGTAGAGTAGGGTAGGGTAGGGTATCTAGAGGGACAGAGAAAGTTTCCAGAGTGCTTTACATTCTTGGGAGGGCTACTAATATGACTGTCAGTACCTCTAGATTGACTTGGTTCTTAGTCTCTGTCAAAAGGGGTTCTCTGACTTTTCCTGGGGTGACCTGAGGAAATGACCATTTACTCCAGATTGAGCGCCAATGACAAACCAAGTAAGTCATTCCACCTAGGTCCAGCCTGGTGAATCAGTGAGTTTATACTGTGGCATGGGTCACAGCTGACACATCTCATCCCTGGAGTCTCCTGCACCATTCAAGGCACCTGTGCTGCAGGAATCTCCTTCCCAGCGTCTGTTACTGCTTGTCTGACAGGAGGGACCCTGTGAACCCGTGGGCTCCTGAGGCGTCCTGAGTCCTATGCATGGAGTCAGAGGACAACTGTGGGAGTCAGTACTCCCCTTCCAGCATGTGAATTCTGCGTATCAAACTCAGATAATTAGGTTTGGCTGCAAGCACCCTTGCCCATTGAGCCATCTCACTAGCCCTGCTCCCTGAGTCCTAAGGAGCACGTCTAAAGCATGGAACATCTCAATTCAGAGGAAATTGCTACACAGTTCAGAAAGGGATCCTCCATTCGCAGTTCCCTTAACAGTTGTCTGACAGGAGCTGATGGTTCTGTTTCATCCACAAGAAGGGAGTAACGGGAGACAGGATGCCTAGTGCTGTACCCTCAGCACAGCTTGACCCAATACCCTAGAATGTTTCCCCTTGTGACTTCCTAGCTAGGGCTCTATTTGCTGCAATGATAAGAGTGGCAATAAACCCAGTGAAGTTTATGTTGCCTCACACCTCTAGAGAGGGATAGTGCAGGCCCAAACTGGCACAATGTCTTAAGGCATTCAGCAAAGCAAAGGCCCAGCTCCTCCTAACTCCTGCTCCATTGTAGTGTGTATATTTTGGTTTGTTTGTTTGAGGCAAGGTTTCCTATTTCCCAGGCTGGCCTCAGACTTACCATGTAGCTGGGGGTAGCATCCGACTCCTCGTCTTCCTGCCCCATGTCCTAAGGGTGCATCACCATGCCAGGCTGAGAGTGTGGGTCTTGGTCTCAGGACTTGAGGGGACTGTTACTCTTCTAGGCCCATAGCTGTATTCCAGGCCAGAAGAAGAAGGGAGCTTCAGAGGACAGCAGGCAGGCGAAACCAGGAAAGTAAAGTGTTCATAGACATCTCGTAAAGACAGAACTGTAACCTGTACTTGTCCCTTTCCCCTCCGAAGTCCAGGAAATAGTTGTTGGTCTAACTGGAAGCTGTGTGGAAGCAATAAGGTTTCTGTTCAGAGATGGGGTGCAGGATGGGTACTGAGTACAGCTAACAGGAACAGTGGCCCCAAGTACTTGACGTCCACTTTTCGGTTCTTTAAATTTTTACTTTTATGTTTTCCCCTCCACCTTTGAAAGTAATAGCCAGATCTGAAGTCTAGCTGTGGACTTGAGTAGACTGAAGGACTCAATAAACACAGTGCGCCATGTGCCTAGTGTTTCGTTCAGTAGTCAATGCGCCATATGTCATGCGCTTCAACCAAGAGCCAACGTGCCATGTGCCCTGTGCTTCAGCCAACGGCCCAATAGCTAACCACACAAATGAGGTCACATCACCTAGTGCTGTTGGCACTGCCCTAGTCTATGGTGTTTGCACAGAAATCATCCAAGGTTACATCTCTCAGAATATATCCTGCTTGTCCTCTCTAAGTCACATAAGACTCAAAGTAAGTTGTGATCTATAATAAAATCCTTCCCACCAGTTCCTAGCAGTTATGAACCATAAAATCAGCCTCTTCAGGGATGGAGAGATGGTTCAGTGGTTAGAGCACTTGTTGTTCTTGCAGAGACCAAGATTCAGTACCCAGTGCCAACATGACTCACAACATGGATTTGACATCTTCATCTAACCTCCGATGGCACCAGGAATGTGGCAAAATACTCATACATATAAATAAATAAATAAATCTATTTCAAAATCAGCCTCCTGAGGCACAGAGCAAGGAAACATGTAATAAGCACTTACTAGGTGCATTCACTGCCTTTCTTTAGTCCCTACTGTCAGAAAATGCTTTCTCCAAAGTTGACTAGAGAAATATACTGTTGGCTGACATACTTATAAACATCATAATGTACCCATGCATATGAAAAGGGGTGTAACCAATCAACCTCTCTCTTTGTGCTACATAGCCATATGAGTAAAGAATATAATTTAATTTTATCTTCTCTCTTTAGAGGAAGAGAACCAAATTCATTGGCTGTGATTTCCTGACTGAGTGGCTGTACAAGTAAGTTGTTCCTATCAGTACTATTCAATGGCCCTAAGGATTTGATCGTATTAATTTGCAATAGAAGAACAACTGACTTAATTCTCATCTTTTTTTTTTGTCAATCAAAGCCAGAATCCAAAGAGGGCAGGGGAACCGTTCACAGAATTCTTCTCCATCCCATTTGTAGAGAAATGGCTCGAACACCAGTAAGTGTGAATAGTTAACGCCTAGCATTTTTTTCTATTACAAGTATGTGTGTTTGGTATGCATGCATGTGTGTATGTATGTTTGCATGTGTGCAGGGCCACATGTAAAAGCTTAGGTCAACATTGGAGTCCTCTCTGATCACCATTCACCTTGTTATTGACGCTTCCTGACGTGGTCACTCTGGGCAGCCAGCTTGCTCTGGAATCCTCTGTGTCTGCCTTCTGAGCACTGAAGAACAGGCAGCCACCACTCTTTCCCAGCATTTATGTGGATTCTGGGGAACCCAACTCTGGTCCTCATGCTTACACAGCTCTAGCCACTGAGGCATCTCGCCTAATCTCAAGGTTATGTAATGATGCTTTTCTTTGGAATAAGGAAATTCACTCATGTACTACATCTAGGACTCCAGGTCAGTTATGCTTGGGACTCTTGTCTGGCTATTTGTAGCACAGACTAAGCTTGCTCTGTCAACACACTGGTTATATCCCAGGAACACTTCAGAAGTAAAACAGAAAAGAAGTTCTTAGTCTGAATAACTTTTCCTTCTAGTCTCTGTCTCTGTCCATCTCTCTGATAGTGAGGCTTGAGCCCAAGGGCCTTGTACATGCTAGATAACAAATGATTTATTGGCAGAGCTGCAGTCCCTCCCACAGGTCTCCAACTTAAGCTCAGTCTCTGTGAATTTGAGGCCAGCCTCTTCCACACAGTGAATCCCAGGCCATTCAGAGCTACATGGTTCTGAGAGGTGGCTCAGTGGTTAAGGGCACCTGTTGTTCTTGCAGAGGACCCAGGTTCCATTCCCAGCACCCACATGGCAGTGAACAAACATCTGTAACTCCAATTCCAGGGGATCCATTTCTGACCTCTGCAGGCACCAAGCCCGCGTGTGGTACATAGACTTAACATGCAGCAAAACACCCTTACACATACAATAAACCTAAAAACAAAATGCAAAACTTTCCATGAGAATCCTTGTTAATCCCTAGTCACTTGCTGCCTGGGATCCTTTGGTACATCATAGAAACAAACACACTGAGAAGTAGCAGCTATCATTGCAGCTGGGGACACAATGTTCTGGTTTTCCCTGGCATTTGTATTCTGTGTTTCCATTATCTTTCCAGGAGATGCCCAAGAGCATGATAAAGATGAAATCTAATTCACACAGCATAATAAAACCCATGGAACACCTCCCCACCATAACTCAAAGAGTTTGGTGCGGAGGAAACCAGACCAGAATTGAACAGACTAGGGCGGAAGCCCCAGAGCAGAGAGACATGTTTACATGCAGAGGTAGTTTGTGTAGTATTGTAATTCAGGCGTTAACCAAAAACACTAGAGGGAAGTCTTGAGGCAGGAGACCCTTCCCAGGCCTGGAGCCAGCCAAGCTGGGTGGAGTCCAGATTTGGATTTGAGAATTTAGGGGACATGTTCTTCCTGGGTACCCTGGAGCTGGAAGAGCCATCGAAGCAAGCAGGAACCAGAGTCCTTCAGGCACACGAAGACAGGATCTGGGAAACAACCTTTTGCCCAGGTCTTTGGACTTTGGCTGTGTGGGGAGCTGTGATGTGATGTGCGTTGTAATGTTGGCAGCATTGACGCCCTTTCCCTACTAGATGCCAGTGGTAACCCTCCTTCCCCTATAGTTTGAATATTCCAGAATATCTGCAGACAGATGAGTGTCTCAAAGCTAGATGTAAGGCATATTACTTCAGTTGAGAACCTCTGATCTAAAACCTGTGGTTTTCTACCCAGTCTGCATTTAAAAATCATCTGCAAGCCAGGGCTATAGAAATGGCTCAGCCATTAAAGGTTAAGCTCACAACCAAAATATAACATCTAATGCAAGCCAGGCGTGGTGAAATGTGCCTTTAATCTCAGCACTTAGGAGACAAAGGCAAGCAGATCTCTGTGGGTTTGAGGCCTCATCTACAGAGTGAGTTTCAGGTCAGTCAGACTATGTAGTGAGACCTTGTCCCCAAAACCAAACAGTAAGAATAAGAATTGTTAAATCATCTGTAGAGCTTTCTTTCTCTCAAGGCCTGTTTAATCCAAACTTTCAGGCTGGCCTGAGAATCATTTTATTTTCATTTGGTTTCCAAAAGTTTCCTCTGTGTACAGTTTATTTGCTGTGGTTTCTGTTTTTGAGACAGAATCTTACCATAGCCTAAGCTGGCCTCAAACTTTCAACCTTCCTGCCTCAGCTTCCCAAATGCAGGAATGAGAGGCACACATCAATCTAGCTTCCTGAGTAATCTTAGAGTACAGTCAGATTAGAATTCTCTATTGAGTAGAAGTCACTCTGCATCAAAGGACACCTGTGTCAGAGGTCACCTGCATCAGAGGTCACCCTGCCTGTAGGTGATAATAACTGGTCTAATTGAGCAGTCACTTTGCTAGATGCTTTTTTGAGTATGATCCCTTTTAATCTCCCCACATCTCTTGGATATAGATGCTAAGACCGGGAAGCTGACAGTGGAGGAAGAGAGTCTTGGAGAAATACAGTGGTCACTGTGCTTCCTCCCCACTCATGTGGCCTGATGCAGGGTGGCCACACTCTGATAAACAATAGCAAGATCCGACCACACAGGAAATGAGGAGATGCCCCGCCCCACCCCATTCTTAACCTTCTCTGCTTACAGGTTCTTAACCCTTGCCACCCCTCCTTGCAGAGCCCCGTCCTAACCTCCTGCAAGGAAATGTGGTCTGGGCTGTGCAGGTGGGCTCATGGCTGCTGGGGAACACTTGATGTCCCGGCAGCACCCACGTTTCAGAAAAGGAACTGAGGCACAGGGTGAGTAAGTTTTCCTCAGGGTGGTAAGTCGGCAGCTGAGATGGGACTTGAACCCAGGCAGCCTGCCTCCCGTCAGCCCTGTCAAGAGCACAGTTCACCACTGTGCTGCCTTATCTGCCACCCGGAACTTACCAGGATCAGTACTCAGACTGGGAGAAAACTGACCTCATGAAGGAAGTAATACATACATATGGGTAATTTAAGGCATTTGAAGTGGTTATTTTGACTTAATGAGAGTTTCCTTTCTTGGCCTGACTTTAGCAGACAACCCCTTGTGAGATGTAATGCTAAATATATCTGCTTCCACTTAACTGCTTCCAGTCTGTCAGCCTGGGAGCCATCTTCCATGGGAACCTGGGTCTTATTTTAATGTCAAAGTCCAGCTGCCTACAGCACAATACCATTGTCATGTGAGATCACAGCTGGATTGGAGGCATTTGTTACAGGTGGCTACTAGTGATTATCCTGTAAACAATCCTTCTCCCTCCAGGTCCAGCCATCGCCCTCTCTTCCTGCCCTCAATTTAGCAGACTCTGTCTTCTGTCTAGAATTTTCCTAGCTACTATCCCCAAGCCTATTTTTGTTTTAATTTTTTTGTATAGCCTAGGACATTGACAATCTTTAAAAATAGTCTTCAGCTCATAAAATTGTAACTAGAATTCATCATGTACAAAATATGCATCTTTATGAAATAAATTATACAGTGAAAGAAAACACTTCAAGTCAAGGATCGTCATGGAATTATATCACTCTAGACCTAAAGAGTCTTTCAGAACGATGCTTCGTTCCAACATGGATGACTTTGATTTTTCTCTGAGTTAAGAATTACTTTAAGAATGCAGAACAGGCCTTAGTAGTAGAGCTCTTGCCTGGCATTCGTGAAGCCCTGGGTTCAATACCCAGCACTTCATAGACTGGGTGTGGGGGGTGCATGCTTGCCATCTCAGCACTCCAGAGGTGGAGACAGAAGGGTCAGAAATTCAGAGTCCAGCTACATAACATTTGATACTTTGTCTCAAAAGAAGATTGCAAAAAACTGTGGCGGGGTGGAGGGGTGGGGGTGGGGAGGTGTATTTATTCCTTTTCTTTTTGCTCTAACGTCTGACTTCTGGTGGTTACTTATGGCTTTTCCATAGTTACAATAAAGCAATAGTTATAGTGAAACAAAAGCTTTTCTGCATTGATTTTCCTGCTTCTGGGCACTTCCCATGTTTCTCAGTCCACATACTCTAGTGAGCTGGAGCCCTGAGCTGAGGGTGGGACAGGGCTGTCCCAACAGAGCCGGGATACTATCTATGATGACTGCTACCTAAGCTGGTTCAGTATGAGATGATCTCAAGACTTTTTAAGAGTCGACAGGAGGGAGTTTCCTTTCCACTAGACTTTGATCTTTGCTTTTGTTTTTTTCAGTACTAGGGTTCAAACCCAGGGCCTTGGTCATATTAGACAAGTGCTCTACCAATGGGCTTCAGCCTTAGGCCTAGCTTTGATCTCTGTGAGTGACAATTCTTGAGTTGCTGAAAGCATTCAGAAAATAAAAATCGTGCCTGATAAAAGCAGGCCTGAGAGATGATAGGAGTCTGAGATCTTGTTTGTTTGTTTATTTGTTTTCTGGCCATGCTTAAGCCAACTCTATTCTTTTGGAGTTAAGCGAGCAGGTAAATACCTCCTTTCTACCTTTTTTTTTCCCTCCAGCCAGTTTGAGTTCAATTTCTGGTACTTGCAGATGAAAGCACCCTGATCGATATGTCCTCTTTCACGATATTGCCACACACCCTCCAGTAGTCCTTAGTAGGAGGCAGCTTTCTCCAGGTTCTGCTGCGGTAACAAACAGCCCCACATCTCAGTGCTCTACGCCACAGGTTTGCTGTTCACTCTCTTCACGCTGTGTGCTTGTCATCTTGCGCTCTGTTCTAGATCTCATTCCATTCTAGGACTTAAGATGAAGGAGCAGTCCCCTTTCTTAGCCTCATAGAGGAGGAAGAAGAACCATGGCTAAGCCATGCCTGGCAAACACTGCTGCTGTTCACATCCCATTTGCTAAGGCAAGTTACATGGCCGAGTCAACATCGGTGTTAGAAGACAGCGACACCTGCCTCAGGGAGAAGCTGAAGGCTGCATAGCACAGAGCAGGGATGCTCAGTTCTTTCACTGGAAAAGGAGTGATGTTGGGGAAACAGTGGTGCAGTCCACTGGTGAACTCTTCCTGGAGTGTGAGGGAGGAGTCTCTTCTCTACACTTCGGTGGGTGTGCGTTGTGCTATACCTTCTGCTGGCCTTCCCCTTACTCAGAGCCCAGTACCATCCTCTTGAAGCAGAAAGCCCTAGTGCAACTAGCCGGCCAGAGGCAATGGAATTATTTGCTAACATCTTCAGAATAGGAAACATATTGGTTTTGTTTTTGACTTCAGCCAAAAAGTATTACCTTGAGATTCAATCAGAGTCATTAGCAAAAAAGAAATAATGAATTGAACTAGGAACAAAAGGGTCCGCTGCCCTTCTGGTCTCATGTCTCAGGGGAGAAGGTTCATGAAAGACATCGTTGAAACTGAGGTCTTCAATGAAGCCACGATTGTGTTAGAAAAGAAAAGGTTGCTTTGGGTAAAGTGTGTTTTCAGCCAAATTCTATCCTTGGACAAAATAAATAAAAGGAAGAAATCCCACTACAGTTGGATGATGAAAGGTGTCCTATGACCACAAACTGAGGTGAAAACAGGATTGTCTCTGTGGCATCTGAGGACAAGCCCCAGAGGCATGACCGCCTCTTTGCAATGAAGTTAACAGTGGGACTGAGGATATCCAGGCTTTCAAGGTAGTCCAGGAAACTGCACACGTTTGCTTCTGACGTTCGTAGCTAGATGGTGGTTGGGCAAAAATTTTTCTGTTGCACCTTCTTGATGGGGAAACAAAAAGCCTTTCAGTTAATTTTGTCTTATAGAATAGTATATTTCTGTTTCAGTCATTACCAAGGCCAGAGTCTCAGGGGGACAGTCTATTGCCTTTCCCCTTGCTATTTTATTTATTTTCAGAGTGATAAGGAAGTGAAGCTGCTTTAGGGATTTGGGGCATGCTGAGAGGCGCAAATCCTCAGAGTGGCTCCCTGTCACTGGAGGGTTGACGTACAGGTGGCCATGTTTCTAGTGCACACGGCACCATTTCCTTTCCTTCTCCTGTTGCTTGTGGAGCTTGTCTGCACAAGCCAGCATGGCAGACACATCTGGGTTCCACGTTGTTGCTGCCATTTAGGAGTGATTCATTAATTGCCGTTAGCTGCTTCACACAGTTACCACAAACTCAGTAGGTTAAAATTACACACACACTTCTTTTATGGGTTTGGAGGATCCAGGTTGAGAATCAGTTTTACTAGGCCAGAGTTGAGTGTTGGGATGGCCAGTGCCTTTAGGGGCTGCCGGAAGCATTCTTGTCTCTATATCCTAGCTCCTACAGGCCAGTCCTTTGCCACTGTTCATATCTTATTCCTTCCTCTCCTAAGCGGTTATAGCATTGAGACTTCTAGGTAGTCCTGGATCATCTCCCCTGTCAATGTCTTTAGCTTATTACATCTGCAGTTCCTTGTGCCACAAAGGGAACATGTATCCCAGGGACTGGGGATTCCCTGTAGAGTTCTTGGGGGCACAGTGCTGGTAAGCTTCCATGACTGTAACAAATGTGCACACTAATCAGCTTGTGAAGGGAAAAGCTCTACTTTGTTTAACAGTGCAATTTCCAGTCCATGACTGTTTGGCTCTGTTACTTTGGGTCTATAGTTAAGCAGTGTTTCATGGCAGGAATGTGTAGCTGAACGAAACCACTCATCTTAAAGACAGATTATCACATAGCTTCTCTTATATGTGCAATGTACTCTTCAGTATCCATACATAGACCTCACATGTACACACATGACATGGGCCTTAGATTCTTCTCTTGTTTCTGTGATAAAATATCCTGACAAAAGCATCTTTAAAAAAATAGATTTATTATGTGTAGTATCCTGTCTGCATGTATGCTTGCAGGCCAGAAGAGGGCACCAGATCTCATCATAGATGGTTGTGAGCCACCATGTGGTTGCTGGGAATTGAACTCGGGACCTGTGGAAGAGCAGCCACTGCTCTTAACCCCAGCCCCATGACAGAAACATCTTAAAGGAAAGGGGGTTGATATAATTCTAGAGGGATACAGTCTATCACGATGGGGTATTTTTTGACACTCTTCCTGGGGCGACATGAACAGACATCTACTCACCACGAACAACTGATGACAGATGAAAATAAAGAGACCACCAAAGTCCCAGTAGGTGAACCAATGAGTTTATTGGGGTTATTTACAAGAGTATGTGTGAGGAGCTTCTTACGAGATCAGAAATAACTCAAAGACAGCTGTATCACCAAATCCAACACAGTGTGGGTGACAGTTCACAAAAGCTGGAAACCTAGTGCATACTGCACAGCCTTCAGGCAGTTCAGGTGGTTTTTCAGGGAGCTTGATTGGTCTCTGCTTCTTCCAGGCAGCTTGCTGAGTCTGAGCCTCCTCTATGCTCCCCAGTTGGTCTGAGAATCTCTCTCAGCAGTCCTTACTGTTCATATAGGCTTGGGGAGGGAGGGTCCTAGTATATACAGTCAGTTTCAGGGACTTCCTGAAGCCATTCAGTTGTTCACTTTCTGAGCTTAAGGAGCTTTCATATAGGATGGAATATTACACACACACACACACACACACACACACATACACACATACACGCACACACATACACACACCTACCTACCTACCTACCTACCTTAGAATATCCTGTATCTTAATGAACTTTCCTTAATAGAGAATTTTTATCTCAGAGGAAACTTGTACACAACATGGGGAGAACATGGCTGTCTGCAGAAGCAAGAAACTGGCTGCCCACATGGCAGCCACACGCAGGAAGTAAAGAAGTGAACAGAAAGCAGGACCTGGCTATAAAGTCAGTGAGGTGCTATCTCTTAAAGAGTCTACAGCTTTCTCAGATGGTCTCACCACCTGGGGACCAGATGTTCAAACATGTGAGTCTATAGGAAGCAGCTCACATTTAAACCAAAGCACTGTGGAAGCAGAAAAGGGACTCCGCAGAGGAAGAGGACCAGTGATGGGAGGAAGGGTGGATAAGAGGGAGGGAGCAGCAAATTTGAATAGTAATATGCATAAGAATATGTCATAATGAAACTTATTTTGACACTAACTTAAAAATATAAACCAAACCCACACTCTTCTCATGGCCAGGAAGCAAGACAGACAGACAGACAGACAGACAGACAGACAGAGAGAGAGAGAGAGAGAGAGAGAGAGAGAGAGAGAGAGAGAGAGAGAGAGGCTCAGAGTCTTACACTACCCTTAAAGGACACCTCCCCTTTTCTCTTATGGTTCCACTGTCTTCCAACAGTTTCATGCTGGGGACCAATGCCTTTCCACATGGAGCTGTGGGGAACAATTCAGGTCTGAACCAGAGTCAGCCACCAAAGGACTAAATGGTATCTCTATTCACAGAATTTCTGGTGCAGGGCATCTGGTTTTCTATTCCAGCAATTCTCCAGGTCTCTGCACATGGCAACTGGGTGTCCTGCAATTTAATTCTGACACTACACAGAGTTAACGTGGATACTGCAGGTCGAGGACCCACCTACAAGAATGCCCATGCATCAGATGCCATGGAAGTATCTGGGGCCCAATCAGCCAAGTTTCTTTCTGAATTAGGAGTTCTCACAACCTGGGGACAGTAGGGATGGATCATGTGCTAGTGGAGGTGACATCTGCATGGAAGCCTTGGTGTGCAAATCCCCTCTGGGTTTGATGGGACCATTGCTATCTTAAATCAGCAGCTGGGATACTCCATTGGAAGCCATTGGGGAGCTCTCAGGAGACAGGGCTATTAACATGCCCTTGTGGAGGTGGAGATCCCTCCTAATGATCCTACATGTAAGATGGAAACAATTGGATTCTTCAACAGTGCAGCTCTTCCTGAGTCATGCAGGCTGGGTGGGACTTTCTGGTGGGGTAGCTGCCTTGAGTCACCCACACTCCTGTAAATAACCCTAACAAACCAATTGGCTCATCCAGCTTGACAAATGAAATTCTTCTTTGGTCTGTCGATGGAACTACTTGCTCTAGGAAAAGTCATTTAACAGGCCTACTTTACTGAATTCCTCTTCTAACTGGGAAGATCCCTTTAATAATTTTTAGTCAAATTCTGTAACTTCTTGGTCATTCTGGCTTTGGTATGTGCATGTGATTGTTACGTATAGGATGTGGGTGTATATGTGTGTGTCCATGTTTGTGTGTGAATGTGGGAGCATATGTGCTATGGTGCATATGTAGAGGTTAGAAGACAACCTAAATTACTGGTCCTCACTTCATGTCTTAGTTAAGACAGGATCTCTTTGTTGTTTGTCACGTGTATGCCGTGCTAGCTGGCCTGCGTGTTTTCAGGCATTCTCATCTTTCGTGCTGGGACTACAGATGTGTGCCCCTGTGCCCAGATCTACCTGCGTGTATGGCAAGTGGCTTACCCACTGAGCCAGCAGACCTCATTCTCATTTTTAAATGGCCTTGCTTGCATGCTTGCTTTCCTGCTTCACCCTGTTTAAATTTAGGTTCTTAGTCTCCAGTCTCTTGGTGGATGTAAAACTTACCCTTCCTCTCTTCCCCTGCCTCAGGGATCCAAAATGCAGCAAGGGGATGCTAGCTCCTGACTTTCTGTAATTTCTGATTATGTGTCTGGCAGGAGCTCCAGCCACAACTGTAGCACTTAGAGTCGACCTGGTCACAGGTATCACAGCCACTGATAGCTTCCTGTCACATTACAGACATGTAGTGATGGCTAAATACTTTTTACACCATGGCTCCTTTCAAGTTGAAGTAGCTGACCCACCACATTAGTTATTGCTACAGGCACTTAATTTAGAAGCACGAGTGTCACAATGTCACCAGCTTTTTTTCTAATATTTTGGTAATTCTGTTTTACTATAATTGGTTTGCTGTAATCTTTTCTACTGAATCTTAGTTTTTAGAAACATTATCTGGATAAGAGTAGAAACTGGCAGAGTAGAAGGGGGTCCAAAGCATTTTAAAAAGGAAAGCAAAAATCTGAGTTGGAGTGTAGCTCAGTGGTAGAGCATCTTTAACATGCTTGAGGCCGTGCGTTCAATACTCTTTGACATCAATAATCTAATGATGGTTTGGAGAGGGTTGGAAGGGATGAGCCTGATCCCCCCTACCCCTCCCACACCCTGACCTGAGCTCACCCTCGGGTTACTGAGTGAGGAGGCCAGTTGGTAAATTTTCCTGAAGTCCCATTAGAAGAGGCACATGACTAGTTACAAATGAGCTAAATGACATCACAAATTGGGATATGTTTTATGAAAAAAAAATGAAGTCCCTCAGTCTTGGTCTTTAGGAGCTTTCCTGTCTCTCACACCCACAGGGGGAGCATGTGGCCCTGCTGCAGGCTGTTCAGTAGGCTGTTATCTGGGCTCACAGCTTCAAGATGAGGTAACCAGGGCAGTGACTCAGCTGGCTGGGTAATCACTGCTTGTTGATTTCCTGGGGCGGAGATTAGTGAGGGGGCAAAAGCCTGATCACAGCCCACTAACTATGATTTCTAAAAGTGCTGGAAGGCTACACTCAGAAGTTCTGCCTGGATCTCTGAAGAAATTCATCATGTCACAGAATCCTGGGACTTAAGGGATCCTGTGAGATTCCATCTGAAGCAATAGTCAGCCATATGTCTGGGGTCTATTGGACTTCTGCCAGTGGCTGGCATTCATAAGGGGCTGGAGGCATGGCTCCACCTGTAAAACTCTTGCTGTGCAAGCCTGAGGACTTGAGTTCAGATCTCTAGTGCCCAGGAAAAGGGCTGGATGCTGAGCTGTCTACTCTTGTGGTCCTAGTCTGTGGAGGTGGGGACAGAAATCCTTGCTGCTCACTGGCCAGCCAGACAAGCAGGATCAGAGGGATGCAGGTGCCTCAGAAAATAGGAGGGAGTATAATTGAGGTAGATAGCTGACGTCCGCCTCTGCCTTCTATACATACCTGCACACAGTGCACCCCTTGCCCCAGAAAGTGCCCAACATAGGGTGTAAGAGAGTAAGGCAGTTAAGGTTGAGGGCGACATCTCTTGCCAGATACATTAGGTGGATAGCATCCAATCCTATGCCACTAAGAGACACTATGATGATTGATGCAAGCTCGGCCTGTGCCATCTTTGGAAATAGAGTTCTATCTGGATCACTCCTGCTTCTGGGTTCCAAGAGAACGGTTCATCTTTTACCTAATGAAAGGAGGATAAAGTTAATCTAAAATGTATTGTTCAATCCCGGGCAAGCTTTCTTTCTTTCTACCTGCCTGTAATTCATACAACTGCATAGAGAAATGGATGAGGACTACCTTCCCAGATCTTTTCAGTGTGTATCTGTCTGTGTCTGTGAGTGTATGCATGTGTGTGGGGGCATGAGTGCACATACCTGTGCACAGGAGGACCAGAAGAGACTGTCAGATCTCTCAGAGATTGGCTCAGGATCATGGGCCTGGTGTGTGGGCACTGGGATCTGAACTCTTGTTTTTTTTTTTTTTTTTGTGATTTTACAGCACCAAGCCAGCACTCTGGCTCTGTTCTCACTGCCCAGTTTGTAAGCATGCTATGTCTTCTTTGCCCACAAATCTTTTACTTTGTAGTCAAAACTGGGAAAGCATGTGAATACATTTTGAAATCCACATGACAAACACACACACACTATCTGGAAAACTGGTTTTTGCTCCTCTCAAGACAGTAGCACTGGTTTTTAGGGTGCAAAGACATTTAATTCCTAGTTAAGAGGAAAGGGAGGCAGTCCTGCTGGTCCTCGTTGCTATAAGGCAGGTTGTCTTGGAGACACTTAGCGACAGAATGCCTGCCCTGGGGATGTCCAGCTCCAGCCAGGAGGGGCCTCTCTGCAACAGCGTCCTCCTGTGATTGGCACATTCATCTCTCTTGCCCCTAGTGTCCTGGTGATGAGGCTTGGCCCTTTATTTTTATCTGACCTGAGGCCAGCTGCACTGATTCCAAGACAGGGAAGGACCCGGCGTGGCATCTGTCCCTTCAAGCTGGCCTACTGAAGCAAATAATTCCCAGGAGCTTCTCTGCAAGAGTGGATCCTTTTCATTGAGCCCAATACAGGCTAGCTCGCTCACACGTACTCTTGTTTGGGAATGAGACAGCACTGTATTATTTAGCCATGAAAGCCAGGGACATCACTAAAGGTGGCCTCATGTTACTGCCCCCCAGGCCTATTAGACATCTCATTTTGCCTTTTGCACATGTCATAGTGGCTCATTTGCATAGTGGCTCATTACTGGACAAGGCCCTTTGTTGGGCTGGCCTGGCCCAGTGTCCTCAGCTTTGCAGTTCTTCCTTCCTCTGGTCCCCAACAGGAGCACTGTAACTTTGACATTTGCCACTTCAAAACAATGAACCATACCTACAGCAGGAAGGACTGCCGCTGAAAAGAAGGGTGCCACCAAACCTCCCCTCAGATGCCAGCCACAGACTCGACTTTGTTAAAGCGTCCTGACATGGAGCTTTTCAGAGGAGACTGGGACAGATGACAGTCTGCTACATTGTCACTGTAAGGTCAGGGGAGAGTGTGTTCTGTGATTATGGCTTTCCTCCTTTTTTAAAAAAATGCCCAGGCAAGTGACCACGCTTTCTTCCAGCGTCCGTCTGTCAGCTGCTGGACGCCTACTTCCGTGCTAGTGACTTTCTAGCTGTCTCTTCCCTTCTTTGGTCACTCCCTCTTTCTGGACAGCTTGCAGTAGGAAACAGTCAGTGACCTTGAATGAGTTCCCTTTGTCATACCCACCTCCTCATGTCTCTCAGCCTTTTCAGCCCTAAACACAAGGTCGCACAGCCCCGCTTCTGTTGTAAAGATTGTATGAAGTCATGTGCAGCACAGCACTCAGCACACAGCCAGGCTGTTGAGGTTTTGATCTGAAATGTATCCCCAGGTTCATCTTATGGATACTTTATATCATGCTTGTGGTGCCCTTTGGAAGGCTCTGGAGCCTTTAGGAGATAAGGCCTGACTAGTTAAAGTAAGTGACCAGGGGAGGTACTTGAAAAGTCATACTTAGCCCAGGTTTCATTTAGCTTTCTGTTTCCTAGACAGCTTAGATATGAGGGCAATAACTTCACTGTACGGTCCCCACCACAAGGAAATGAAATCCCTCTGAAACCATGAGCCAAAAAAGTCCTCCCTCCCCTAAGTTGTTTCTGCAGGATATTTGATCACAGTGGACTGTCTCCACAGCTATTGAGTGCCTGTTACATGCCTGTGTTGTTCCAAGTGCCAATACCAAGAGGAACAAACATGAGACCAGGCTGTGTACCTATGACTTGAAGATTTTGGATCTTCATCAGACGAGCACACACATTTGTTTCCAGATTGATCCAGTAGCTAGGAAGAATAGTAGCTAGACCCCAACCTAATCAAAGGATGTTTTAAAAATATTTGAGTGGAAATCAGAAGAGGCCTAAGAGTGAACCAGGAGAAAAAGGTGTCTGGTGCTGACCAACCCTCAGGCACATTGGAACCAATGAAGGAAAAGTGTTTTCATCTTAGTAGGGAGTGAGGAGGGAATGAGTAAGCAGATCACAGGCTGGGATGTAGGGCCCTGCATCTCCTCTGCTGGGCGTCCTTGAGAAGAAAGCATCCTGCACAGACATCCTGGTACCCTAGGGCTTTGGAGACACTTTTTCAGAAGAGCTGTAAGGCCTCGTCAATTTGGAAACAGGCCTGGGCAGCACAGGGCCAGAAGGTGATCAGTGAATACCAGCGGGTGTTGGTATATTACAGTGTTATTCCCTAAGTTCGCTGCCATAAAGGTCTCCTTAGAAATGCCAAGGCCTCTGGAAGCCATTTTAACTAGTGAGGGGCAGTCACTTCAGGGATGTGGTGTGGTAGCGACACACTGACCACTGATTTCTATGGACAGTGGAAGAGTGGATGAGCCAGACAGACACTGCGTATGGACAGCAGGGCACCCCAGGGGCAGAGCATTGCAGCCAGAAGAGCAGCTATTAGGCAAGAAAAGGCAAAAACAGAAGCAACAAACAAACAAAAGACTGCCTGATGGGGCTAAAAGTGGAAAGTGAACATTAGGGAAAGGTTCTCTCTCACAAAGCTGCGCTTGCAGGGGCTGATTATCTCTGCAGAATTGTCTGTTTCATCTCTCCATTGGAGGACATCCAGCCAGCCTGAAAGCCAGAGCCTGCTGTGACACTATACCCCTAGACAGGGTCTCAGTAACCACATTGTCTTCCTGGCTTTGATTTCTTCTATTTTAGAATAATCTAAAAGCATTTATTACCCAAACATACTGTATCAAGGTTCTTTCTCCATCCCCTTCCCCCTCCCTTTCTTTCTTTTTCTTTTCTGCCCTGGAGGTGGAACCAAAGGCCTTGTGCATGCTAGGCTGACAAGTGCTCATTGCTGAGCACCCCCCCCCACTGCTCTCAGTTTTTGTTTTGAGAGGTCTCACATAGCCTCGAAGTTGATAATAGTCAAGGTTGACTTGAACTTAATGATCTTCCCTTTTCACCTCTTACATGGTTGGATTGTGCATGTAAGCTACCGAGCTGGTTCATGTGGTGCTTAAATTACAGTGTCATCCTCAAAGGCTGGTGTTCTGTCTCTTGTGCTATGTCTGTGTAGTCATGTTGATGACACGTATGTTACATCTTCAATACTAACATGTAACCTGAGTCCTTCAAAGGAAGAATGGACTATCCCTGGTTTAAGAGCACACACTGATTGAACCTGGGGAAGTGTTCAGCTGGTACAGTGCTTGTTGTGAAGGCTTGAGGACCTGAGTTCAGATCCCTAGATCCATTTAAAAAGCCAGGTGTGGTAGCGGGTAATCCAGAGCTAGGTGTAGGGGCAAATGTGAGACAGTACCTGGTGCCTCCTGGGCAGCTGAACCTAGGAGCAAGGATCAAGGAGCTCCAAGTTCAATTGACCCTGTTTCAAAAACACAGTGGGCTGGGCAGTGGTGGCACATGCATTTAATCCCAGCACTCGGGAGGCAGAGGCAGGTGAATCTCTGTGAGTTCGAGGCCAGCCTGGTCTACAGAGCGAGTTCCAGGACAGCCTCCAAAACAATACAGAGAAACCCTGTCTTTAAAAACCAACCCCCCCAAAACAAAAACAAACAAACAAACAAACAAACAAAAACAGTGGACCATAATAGGGGCAGACACTGGATGTCAGCCTCTGTTTTCCATATGTGCTCACTTGGGCACACATACCACCCCTGCTGCCACCACCCACAGAGAGAGAGAGAGAGAGACAAAGAGAGATAGAGACAAAGAGAGATAGAGACAGAGAGAGAGACAGAGACAGAGACACAGAGAGAGACACAGAGAGATGCACAGAGAGAGACAGAGACAGAGAGACACACAGAGAGACAGAGACAGAGACAGACAGAGAGACAGATCGAGAGAGACAGAGAGACAGAGAGGCACACACAAAGTTACAATTTTGAAAAATCCCAGGTCTTAACAGGAAATGCTAACTCAAGCATACACTCTTCCATCAAAAATGACATTTTTGCCCTCTAAGAATGGGGATGGATGAGGCTTTTAATCAGGAAGACTATTATGTTGTCAAAGGCATTGCCAGGATGAAGGATGGATTCTCACAGGCCTATGACCATTTTATTGCTTTTCAGCCCTCGGCCACCAATCCCCCTCTCCCTGCTACTGACAGAAGAAGAAGCTGCAATCAGCATCCAGTCCTTCTGGAGAGCCTATCTGGTAAGGGCTACCTGTGATTGTGACATTGAGGATGATTGAAACTTGTTGTGACATGGTGGGCCAGTGGGAAAACAGACTCTTCTGAACTTAAATGTTGTTGCTCACATACAGACCTCAGAGATAGGAGACTCTGCAAACAGGAATTTGGATTTATTTTTTAATCAAAACTTACTTTGCAATTATCATAAAAGATATGTTTGAGGGTTGGAGCAGTTGTAAAAGTGCCTGCTATACAAGCCAAAGTCCTGGGTTCATATACGTGGGATCCATGTAAGAAACTAGACATTGTGCCTGTAATCCTAGCCATGGTTGGGGTGGAGACAGGCAGACCTCTGAAGCTCATTGGCCACCCAGTCTAGCTTAATGGATAAGATTCAGTGTCAGTCCTGAACAAGGGGGAGCTCATGGACCCCAGACTGACAGCTGGGAAACCAACATAGGACCAAACCAGGTCCCCTGAACGTGGGTGTCAGTTAGGAGGCCTGTGCAGTCTGTGGGGCCTCTGGCAGTGGGTCAGTATTTATCCCTAGTGTATGAGTGGACTTTGGCAGCCCACTCCCCATTGATGGATACTCTCTCAGCCTAGGCACATGAAGATCCCCCATGAAAGACCTCACTGTCCCTGGGGAGCAGAAAGGGATGTGATGGGGCGCCAGTGGGGGACATGGGAGGGTGGGAGGGAGAGGGAACTGGGATTGATATGTAAAATAAGATTGTTTCTATTTTGAATAAAAAAGATTCAGTGTCACTGAGAAATCCTGTTTCAAAAAATGAAGATAGATTGTTGAGGAGACCCTGACATCAACCTCAGGGTTACTCACACACAGATAACTTCCAGCTTTTTAAAATTGGGTTTGACTGGCCCATGTTGCCTAAAAACAATATCAAAAGCGAGACATGGTGGTGCACACCCCTAATCCCAGCACTTGGAGGCAGAGCTAGGAGGACCACAAGTTCAAGACCAGCCTGGATTGTAAATAGAGATCACCTCAAGAAAACTCAGATATCCAAACTAAACCCCCAAAGGGTAATATTTCATGTGAACAGAGAAGAATACACATTGCTTTAGAAAAGAGTAAGAAAATTCAGACAAAGCAAACAAACTTCTGAGTCACTGACCACAACACAGTAATCACCAGCATGAAACCTGAGCACATGGAATGGCATGGACACTTCACATGGAGGAAATCACCTTTGCTGTTGTAACTGGTCTTTCAAACCATTTTCCTATTTGAGATGCTGAGATTATTTCAAGGTTTCCATGATTGCAGTCAGTGTTGTGACACCCATGGGCAGCTGTGTTTGCAACTTTTCCTGGCCTCTTAACATAGGAGAAATTCTGGAAGTAGAATGTGTAGATCAGAGGTGAGCTTCTAAAGAGTTCATGATCCATGTTGTCATGAAGCCCTTCAGCAAAGATGTACTTTTAAAAAACTATTGTCAAAGAAATATTGGAGTGCTGTGTGTCTCTATGCTAAATAGTATGCAACCTCTAAATTGCCTGGTGATGAGAAAGCAGCATTAGCAAGCTTCCAGGTGTATGTACAGTGCCTGTTGTGGGGGCAATGCCCCCTCCCACAGCTGAGGGAGGTGTCAGTGGCACTGTTCAGATGCAACATCTTCCTGATTTGTAGCATTAAGTGCATCCATGCTGTCACACATGCATCCCTGGCATCTCCATCTCCAGAGCTTTTCATGTTTCTCAGCTGATGCTTTCCATACCAAGCACCAAATCCTCATTCCCCTGTCCACGCCCACCCCCAGCCACCACCAGCCTGCTCCCCGTGTCTGTGGTTTCACTATTACCGGAACCTCATTGTGGTGGTTGAGTCTTCCCTGTGGACCTGATAGGGTTTCCAATAACCTAGGAGACTCCTCCTGTATATATGGGACAGTGTTTCTAGAGGTTTAGTTGGGATGGGAAGACCAAACTTGATTGTGCACAGCACCATCCCACAGACTGTTGTCTTGGCCTGAATAAAAAGGAGTAAGCAAATTCATCTCTCTCTGCTTCCCAACTGTGGATTCAATGTCACCAGCTTCCTCAAGCCCTTCTGCAACACAGTGGACAACACCTGCAAATCACAAGCCAAAATAAGCCCTTCCTATCTGTGCTGGCTAGCTTTATGTCAGCTTGACACAACCTAGGGATATCTGAAAGGAGGAAACCTCCATTGAGGAAATATCTCTATAAGGTCCAGATGGTTTTCTATGGTGCTGAAGACAAAAGTTAAGGCTTCATGAATGCTAGCCGAACCTTCTACCAACTAAGTCTTGTCCCCCAGCCATATTACCTACTTAAAAAAAACACACTCTTTACATTTATTTCCGTATTTATTGTTAAGTGTGAATGTGTATGTAAAAGTGTGCATGTGCACACATGTGCCACAGCATCTGTGTGATGGTCAGAGGACAGTGTTTGGGAGCTAATTCTCTCCTTTCACTATGTGGGTTCTGGGGGTGGAACTGAAGTCATCAGGCTTGGTGGCAAGTGTTAGTAACTCCTAACAATTATGGGAAAAATAAATGATGCAGATCACCAATTAGTACTTAGCCTCCTAAAATTTTCTTATTCACATGTGAAATTTTACCTTGTTTTTACAGAATTAAGTATGCAAAATACTGCACTGTGCCCATGCTCTCCTCTTACTGACAGATTGGGAGTAACTTTCCTTGTCAGCACACGAAGATCCATCCCATGATTGTTGATGGTTCTGAGATATACACCTATGTTTTATTTCTGTGGATAACTTGAATTACAATCTGTGGACCCATAAGCAATCCAGCATTCTATTTTTGTCTGCTTTGTAAGTTGCAGTTTTATGCAGAATATCCTTGCTCATATGTCTACACACTTGTCTGATTTTGTCTGTAAGGTTAATTGCGGGTGGTGGTCAGAGTTCTTAGTTTAAGGACTAAGCACCCTCCACCACCATGTTTTATTTATTGCTAAATTACTAGAGAGAGGCCAGAGCCTAAGCACTAGACATGCCCAGGTGCTCACTAGCAGTGCCTTCAACTGTGCCCCATGTTTTGGTGGTGCAGTGGAGGAAAGGAGGCAGAGATGGGGAGGGAGCCTGAAGCATGCCCGGGGTCAGTGGACGTCCAAGGACACCAAGCTGAAGAAAATAGGAGGAGTGGGCTCTTGCTCAGTGTCTAGGTTGTACATTCCACAACTCTCAGAGGTCACCATTTAGGCTCACAGATTGCTGACCTCTGAGACTTTGAGAAGCTTGGACATTGGGGTTGAGTGACTGTTTGTTCCACTGTTCTTTCCTTAACCCACCTGACCTTGGCAGCTCCTAACCCTAGGTTTATGGCCCTCCCCTCCCTCAATAGCTGGAGGTCAGCTGAGACAAGGGAGAGGCATCTGTGTGTGATCTAGAAGTGACCCTTTGGTCCAGAGTCTGTGGATTTTCTTCCTGAAGCTGTGTAGGATCTTAGATTCAGGAAGGTGTATGCACAGATAATACTCAATGGTGGAGTAATCATGAAATAAACAATTAGCCAACACAGTAGTATGCAGTAAACACAGAATTTCTAGTCCAGTGCCACAAATAATTCATAATAGTACTACAGAGAGGAGAGATAGCTTAGTGGTTAAGAGCACTTGCAACTCTTGCAGAAGACCAGAGTTCAGTTCCCAATGTCCACGTCAGGCCTCTCATATCTGCCTATAGCTTAGCTCCAGGGAATCCAACACCCTCTCCTGGCCTCCATGGGTACCCACATGTATAGTTACATACACAGAGACACACACAGACAAATAAAAAGTAGACTAAATCTAATAAAATATATCTAATTATATATATCTATTACTATCTATATATCTATTATTACATATACAGGCATGGGATTCTCTGGCTGCCTAAAGAACAGAGCATTCTAAGAACTTTAAGTCATAGGCAATGGGTGTTCAAGCCATTTCCATTTGGTTTATTTAACTTCTTCCCACCCCAATCCAGGCCTTTCTGTTTGGAAAAGAAACACCCTAGCCTGGTAGGTAGGGATCTGATGCTGAACACAGCAAGGATGTTGAGGCTATAGGCTGAGCAGCGACAGAGAGACAGCTGAGAATACCAAGGAGAGCATTGTGGCTTCTTCCCTGTCACCCATGGAAAGCTCAGCCACATCCAGACAGCAGGAAGAGCAAGCTGGCTCTGTGTGGGGCAGCTGGCTGGGCTACTAGGCCTGGCAGCTTTTTCTTTCTCTAAAAGTCACTGGAGCCTCTGGAGGTTAAATGGGAAGGTCAGTCCACAGGAGGGATGTTTTCCTGGCTGGGCATACAATGTTATGCTGTTGTGGTTGTTGTTTCTAGTTTCCTTAAGAGAGCAACTTTCAAACAAGCAGTGTGGCCTCTGCCTTCCTCTGTGATGTCAGGCAGGCTTCTGCCTCAGGGCCTTTGCACTTGCCACACACAGCCCTTGCCTCCTCTGTCCTCGCAGAGGCTCTTCTCCAGTGTCTTCCTACTCACCTCTTCTAAGGCAGAGCCCTCTGATCACACCCACGCTGCTTGCTCTCTTGTCCTTTGTCACCTGTTTAACACTGTAGTCAACAGGTATCTGTTGGACCGTTTGACTGTTTGGCTCATCTGCTGCAGACTCCAGTCCCAGCACTATATTGGCATTGTGCACTCTTAGAATTTTATAAATGAGTAACTGAATCCTTAAATCCTCTTCAAGAATGAATAACAAACGAGTTTGTTCCATTTTATGAGCCCTCCTCTGTGATTTACACAGGCACTTAAACATGAGCTCCTCGGGGGAGTCGCTCATGCATCAAGATCCTTGACCTTAACAGCTGCCCCCATTAATCTCCCAGAGATGGCACTTGGGAAGAGGCTAAATTGACATCAGGGATCCGGGAGTGAATCTATTTATTGTGTGTGTGTGTGTGTGTGTGTGAGAGAGAGAGAGAGAGAGAGAGAGAGAGAGAGAGAGAGAGAGAGAGAGAGAGAGAGGATTCATTTTGTCAAAGGCATGTATGGCCTTGCAATTTGAGAAACCGAAGAGGGCTATTGAGATGACAACCCCCATGCAGGCTGGAGCCCAGACACAAGCTCCAGGTTTGTGAGTGTCCTACAGGGAAGATGGAATCTCCTTCCTCAACTGATATCTGCCAGCAGGTGCACAGACCCTGCCTTCCAAAGTCAGACATGGGATTGTGCAAAAGGAATGCTAAACACGGGGGCAGGGCTGCTTGCATCAGGTTACAGCCGGTCCTCCTTGGCTGGTGTGTGGCCACCTCTCTGAAGCCTTAGTGGCTAACCATGCCCTTTTGTGATTTGAAGAGCAATTCTGGCCCCAGCTTGCTGGTGAAATTGAATTCCTAGGATGGATTTCTCCTCAGTGGATCCATTTGCCTTTTTCAGACTTCTAACTGAGCATGGTTTCAGGGCATCTGGCTACCACACACCTTCCCCACCCCTAGACTCATCCACAGAAATCCTTCTTTAGGCCATCTCATGCATAGTTTTGAAATAACGTATTTGAATTTTTATAGTTAGCCACGATAACATCAGTTATAATGTTATTGTGGTTATTGGTTCTATTTTCCTTAATAAGGCATCATCCTGCACATTCCTGAGTGTCGGGATCACCACACCTGACCTGGGCTCAGACTTTGTTGTTGTTGATGACCTGGGGATGTAGCCCAGTGTCCCTAGCTTAGCAGCAGGGTTCAGTTCCCAGCACTGCAGGGGCAGAGACTTTGTTCAGCACAGTAAGTAAAGCTACTCTGTCAGCACTGTGGACAGCGGTATTTTTAAAATCTTAAGAGATTTTAAGTTATTTATTTACTTATTTATCTTTAGTCTGGGTCTTTGTAGCTGAAGCTGGCCTTGAAGTCTCTATGGAGCTGAGAAGGACTGTGAATTCGTGATCTTCTGGCCTCCTGAATGTTGGGGTTATAGGCATGCGTTACCACCTCCACTTTGCATGGCGCTGGAGATGGATATCAGGGCTTTCTACATGGTAGGGAACACTCTACTAATGGAGTTGCAGCCCCAACCCTTGTCTTTATTGTTACCTTTTAAGTTAAAAACTTACTCATTTTTGTGCTTTTATGAGTGTGTGCATGTGGGCACACACCATCAATCTCTTGGCGATCATGTGGAGGTCCGATGACAATTTGTGGGAGTAGATTATCTCCAAATACCATGTAGGTCCCAGGAATTATGTTCATTTGGCTTGTTGGCAGGTGTCTCTACCTGCTGAGCCATCTCATCAGTCCCTTATTTCTGTTTGTTGTTTGTTTTTAAGACAGAATCTTGCTCTGTAGTCCAAACTGGTCTCAAACTTGTGCAGTCTTTCTGGTTAGCCTCCTAAATGCTGGGATTACAGACATGCCACCATGGGTAGCTAAAATTTATGTTTTGAACATTCTGAAGCATTAGGAAATACTTCCAAGTTAAGACTACCTATATCTGGAATTTCTTGGCAATATGAAGACTGACGGTGCAGGCATAGGATGCTCACTTTGGCATCAGCAGTCCCAAGGGTGGCCTTTCTGTCACTTCACTCACATGCAGGCATCATGCATTCACTGGCATGTGGCTTCATTTATTGCTTCTTCCATTTGACAAACCTGCATTGAGGGCATTGTCAAGACTGGAGCTGGGGGCTATAGAAAGCTCTCGATGACGTGAGGACCTAGAGAAATGACAAGAATGAGAATACCAAGAGTAGGTATTCTTGGTCATTGGTGGTTGTGGAGTTAATTCCTCTGAATTGAAACACTCCCTCCTGGCAGGAGGAGGGAGGCTCAGAAGACTCACAGAGCTGCTTAGTGCCTGTCCTTGAGTCTAGATGAGCAAAAGAAGGTCTAGGTAGGTAAAGTGCCTGCCATGAAAGCACCAGGACCTAAGTTCAGATCCCTGGCACCCACGTAAAGATGTGGGCACTGAACAGCAGCGCATACATTCCTGCAGCCCCAAAGCTAGGGGTGTGGAACAGAAGGATTCCTGGAGCTCATTGGTCAGCCTGGCCAAACTGATGAGCTCCAGGTTCAGCGAGACACTGTTTCCAAAAACAATGTGGAGAGTGATGAAGGAAGATACCTGTTTCTGACTTCCGGTCTCCATAGGCACATATGCACATGCACAGACACAATAAATAGAGCAGAATGTGAACACCACCATTCCTGGACAATGTACACCCGTCTTAGAGTTAGCTGTGTATCTTTTCCATGCACTTTCTTTGTTTATGTGAACTCCCATATGTATCATTCTGCTGTTTGTAAGTAAGAGAGCTCAGTGGTTAAAAGCACTTGTGGTACAAACCTGAGTTTGATCCCTGAAATCTACAGTGGAAGGAGAGAACTAGTCCCCAAAGTTGTCCTCTTACCTCCTCGTGTGAGCTATGGCATGCGTGTGCCCTTCTTTCCCCGTCACCACACACACCACACCCCACACACCACACGCACGCACGCGCACACACTCACACACACATCACATCCCCCCACACCACAATACACACACATACACACACTATATCATATTCCCCACACCACAGTACACACACACCACATACACACACACACACCACACACCATTTCCCCACACCACACACACACACCACACACACACACCACACACACACGCGCGCGCGCGCGCGCGCGCGCACACACGTGCACACATGCACACACGCGCACACACATGCACGCACACACATGCACACACACACGCCCCCCCCCCCCACACACACCACACACACACTGCCTCTTCCTTCAGTTCAGAGGCACTGTTCCACACTAGCACACATCTATTGTGACTCTGGGTTTTGTTGGTGACTGAATCAGGGTTTTCCTAGGCAATGCAGGCTGGCCTGGAACATTTGATCCTCCAGCCTACACCCTTTGATTGCATGCCCAGTTTATACCGGTGCTGGGAATCGAACCCATGGTTTTCTGTATCCTAGGCACATGTTCTGCCTGCTGAGGCACATTCCAGCTCTCCTGCCTTCTCTCTCCCTCTCTCTCTCTCTCTCTCTCTCTCTTTTTTTTTTTTTGGCCTAGCTTCTTTATATTTCCTTCCGGTTTGCTTTGGGGCTTTCTGAGGCTTCCTTCCCTTCCAGAGAGGGCGTCTCTGGTGCAGCTGCTTTAGGGAGGGCCTGGTGTATTTCCTCCCTTTGTGTTACTTTTTAACCCTCTCTCCCTCTTCTTTCCTCTGGGGAAAGAAACACTACTAGGTGAACCCATGTGACAAAAAGCAGCACTTCCGTTCTCATGCTGGGGCGCAGGTGAGGGCAGATGGCAGCTGACTCAGGGGTGGTAGGAAACAGCTTTGTGTGAGTCACAGTTATCTGGCCAATTGACTGTGTGCTGCCTAGACTACCTATTTAAGACAATGGTTTTTATTTTATAATTGCTTTGAGTCTGCATCTAATTCCAGCTAATTGAAGCTGGTTTAGCACAGCAGTCTAGCAAATGGACCCTACAGTTAAATAGTTCATCCAATAATAGTTATCCTTAGTAGCCAGACAGCTCTGCTTCAAACACTTCATATGCTTTGGGAGATAAGATAAAGTCCCTGCTTTCATTCCTGCAATAGGCAGAGGATGCCAGTTAGTGCAAACAAACCAATAGGGAACAGTGTAATCCCAGCACTTGAGAGTGAGGTAAGGGGTTTACTATGAGTTAAGGTCCATACCACCAATCCTAGCACTTTGAAGGTCATCCTCAGCCACTCAGGGAGTTCCAGGCCAGCCAAAGACACATTAAAGCCTATCTCTAAAAGGGGAGAATGGTTCTTGGGCAATATCTTAGTTGGTAAAGTGATTATTGTGCACACATGAGGATCTGAGTTCAATCCGAAAACTCACTGAAAACGTGCTGGGTGTGGTGACATCCCACTTGTAATCCCAGATCTTAGAAGGGGGTGACAGATAGATGGATTCTCTGGTCATCCTCTGTAGTCTGCTTGATTAAGTTCCAAGTCAGTGAGAGACCCCATCTCAAAGAAAACCAAAAACCAAAACAATAACAACAAACCCAGGAGGTGGTTCACTGGCCTCCACATACAGGTGCACATACATGTGCATGAATACACACACATAGGAAACCGAGTAGAGATGCTTAGGGTGTAGCTCAGTGATAGTGCACATGCTTGCTATTCTCAAGGCCCTGAGTTTCATCCCTAGCATCCTGACAAAAGAAAAAAGAAAAAAAAGTTCTTCAGCCATGTCAAAATGATACCACTTAATAAATCACCCCAAAACCATTGGCCTAAATGTGAGTCTTCCTCACAAGGGTGGTGATCAGGCAGACTGCATCTGAACTGGGCTCTAGAGATTATCCGATGTGTTCTGTTCAGTTTTGTTCTAAAGTTTCCTGGGATCAACAGGTCACCAGGAACATGTGCTTTTCATAGCAGAGTCTGAAAGCTTTCAGAGGGGTGAGCAAAACACACACCATGCGTCCTGGCTGGTTTTATGTCAACTTGATACAAACTAGAGTCATCTGAAAGCAGGGTACCTCAGGTGAGATATGCTTTCATAAGATCTGGCTGTAGGGCATTTTTTAATTAGTGATTGATTGATGTGGGAGTACCCAGCCCATTGTGGGTGGTGGCATCCCAGAGCTGGTGATCCTGGGTTCCGTAAGATCAGTCTGAGTAAGCCATGAGGAGCAAGGCAGTAGGCAGTATCCTTCCATGGCTTCTGTCCCCAACTCCCAAGCTTGAGTTCCTGTCTTGACTTCCTTTGATGCTGAACAGTGATATGGAGGTGTAAGCCAAATAAATCCTTTGCCCCTACCACCAAGTTGCTTTGTTCATGGTGTTTCATTGCAGTGATCCCTTGACTAAGATGCCACGGGTCTCAAGGCTTATGCGCATCTCATGGCTGAAGCAAGTATGGCGACCCAAAGAGGTGGAAGGTGCTAGATGTATTTGCAGGTCAGGGTAGGTGGTGCAAATGAGCTGGGGCTGAGTGGTAGAGGAGCTGAAGCCGATTCCAAGCCCAGACCCCTGGAGCCTGCTTTCAGCGGCTTCTGGAACCTGAGGTTTTATGCTTTGGGTACAGGAGTCACACGATCTTACTGACTTCTTAAGGAGACTCGTAGTCTCCAGACATTGTGGTTGCCCCAAGTCCCCGGTCCCCAGGGTTTGTTTAAGTAAGGTGCACATGCACATGGTGTACATCCATGCAGAGGCCCGTGTCCCAAGTGGTCCTTCCCAGGCATCATCCAGTGTGTACTTTGAGACACAATTTCTCACTGACATTGAACTTGCCATGTAGGCTGGGCTGGCCACCCTGCAAGCCCAGAGATCCTCTTGTCTCTGCCTCTCCAACACTAGGGGTGGGAGCATAAGTACCTGCCACTGTGCCCACTTTCTACATGGGTTTAGGGATGGAACTCGGGTTCTTACTAACTGAGCCGTCTCCCCAGCCACACCCACTACGATTCACACTTCTGCAGAGACCTTTCCCATAATATACCATAGAAGGTATATGTGGTTCCTTAGAGCCCCACAGAAATACCTTGTAACCTAATCTGGAAGCCGGACAGTGGTGGTGCACATTTAATCCCAGCACTCAGGAGGCAGAGGCAGGTGGATATCTCTAGTTTGAGGCCAACCAGGTCTACAGAGTAAGTTCCAGGCCAGCCAGGGCTGCATAGAAAAACCTTGTCTCGAAAAAATTAAGAAAATAATACCTAATAGTGTGTACTATTATTTCTGTGGGAGAAAAGGAGAAGCCATGTGGTGATGTTTGCAACCTTGCTATTCAGCTTGTAGTCTACCGCCAATGCCGTCTGCACCTGGGGCTGGTTGGAAGGCAGGGCCTCAGGTACCACTCCAGACCTCCCGAATCAAAAAAGTTACCTGTGGTTTTCTGTTACATGCTTATTGTTGCATATATTAGTGGGTTTCATCATGACATTTTCATACATGTATATATTTTGTTCACTCACCCCTCCTGTCTCCATCCCTACTCTTGTTGATTCCTTTTCCCAGCTAGGTTCCTTCTATTTTCCCTCTGTCCCCCCCATATGATACAGTGAGGGTTGCTTATAGGAGCATAGACATCTTGTCAGTGCCTACACCACTGAAGAAAATGCCTCCCCAGCAACCATTAACTGCTTATAGATCTCTAGGGAGCCCCTCCCACCATCGATGCAGTTTTGTTTGTTGAGGCTATGTTCACTGTGTAGTCAGAGCTGGCCTTGGGCTTGTGAGGATTAGAGGAAAGCATTAGTCAGTCCTCAGCACAAAAATCTGTTTCTTAACCAGAGGGAACAGCCTGGTTAAGGTTTGCATCTTGGCTTGTCAGCCCTGTGACTATCACTGCTTAAATCATTAGTTTTTCCTTTCCTGAAAAATGGGGCCAACAGTTGTACCCTATGACCTATCACCTTTCATCCCCACCTCTCAGCCCATCCCTACCCCTTCACCTGTGAGGGTTTGGCTTTGCTGAAAGCTGTGACCCATGTGCTCACTCCTGTAAGAATATATTTCTGCTTGTTTCTTGATATAGTGTTCCTTAAGTACTTGGTTTCTGTTGGATTTTTTTCCTGCCTGAGAATATCTGTCATTTTTCAAAACATCTTTTTGCTCAGGATGGAAACTTCTGCCTGTGCCCAGCAGGACTCTGGTGCCCCAGAAAGAAGGCACCCAGTTGCCATGGTCCCCATTCAGGTCTCCTTAGGGCAATGTCTGGCCACTCAGCAGGTTGAAATAGGCCACAGTACTATAAATAGGGGCCTTGGGCTGCTTAAGGGTCAGATCCTTGGCCAGGCCCCTCCTCCCCCTTCCCTCACCCATTCCTGTAGTTATTTAAATATAGCTACAAGTATGTTTCCAGGCATATGTACCCCAAATGCTTGTCAGCTTGCCAGACTGTAAGCAACTCCTTTCTGTCTTGTTGTCATCAGTACAATGGGTGGTATTGTTAGTGCAGTGGGTGTCATTGTCATCAGTGCAGTGGGTGTCATTGTCATCAGTGCAGTGTGTATCACTGTCATCAGTGCAGTGGGTGTCACTGTCATCAGTGCAGTGAGTGTCATTGTCATCAGTGCAGTGTCACTGTCATCAGTGCAGTGAGTGTCACTGTCATCAGTGCAGTGGGTGTCACTGTCATCAGTGCAGTGAGTGTCACAGTCATCAGTGCAGTGGGTGTCACTGTCATCAGAGCAGTGAGTGTCACTGTCATCAGTGCAGTGAGTGTCACTGTCATCAGTGCAGTGTCATTGTCATCAGTGCAGTGAGTGTCACTGTCATCAGTGCAGTGAGTGTCACTGTCATCGGTACAGTGAGTGTCACTGTCATCAGTGCAGTGAGTGTCATTGTCATCAGTGCAGTGAGTGTCATTGTCATCAGTGCAGTGAGTGTCACTGTCATCAGAGCAGTGGGTGTCACAGTCATCAGTGCAGTGAGTGTTACTGTCATCAGAGCAGTGAATGTCATAGTCATCAGTGCAGTGAGTGTCATTGTCATCAGTGCAGTGGATGTCATTGTCATCAGTGCGATGAGTGTCACTGTCAGTGCAGTGAGTGTCACTGTCATCAGTGCAGTGAGTGTCACTGTCATCATTGCAGTGGATGTCATAGTCATCAGTGCAGTGAGTGTCATTGTCATCAGTGCAGTGGATGTCATTGTCATCAGTGCAGTGAATGTCATTGTCATCAGTGCAGTGAGTGTCATTGTCATCAGTGCAGTGAGTGTCACTGTCATCAGAGCAGTGAGTGTCACTGTCATCAGTGCAGTGAGTGTCACTGTCATCAGAGCAGTGAGTGTCACTGTCATCAGTGCAGTGAGTGTCACAGTCATCAGTGCAGTGAGTGTCACTGTCATTAGTGCAGTGGGTGTCACTGTCATCAGTGCAGTGAGTGTCACTGTCATCAGAGCAGTGAGTGTCACTGTCATCAGTGCAGTGAGTGTCACTGTCATCAGAGCAGTGGGTGTCACAGTCATCAGTGCAGTGAGTGTCATTGTCGTCAGTGCAGTGAGTGTCATTTTCATCAGTGCAGTGAGTGTCATTGCCATCAGTGCAGTGGGTGACACTGACATTGGGGCTTCACAAGCCTAATGCCATCAACCTCTTTTGTCATGTACCTTGGTTTAGTATTGAATTTCTTGTAGCCTCATTTTGTCATTTACAAAATTTGGCTGGCAATAATATTGAATTCTAGTTCCTAGGGTTGAGATGGAGAGTAAACAAGAGAAACACATAAGGCCAGGACTTTCCAGATCATCAGAAAGGCAGAGTGTAACATGAAAAGTCCTCTGTTCAAAGTTGTCTCTCTGTCTGTCTATTTTGAGGCAGTTTCACATTATATAGCCCAGGCTGTCCTCAAACCACAGTCCTCTTGCCTCAGCTTCCTGAGTGCCAGGGCTGTATACCCATATCACCATGCCCGGGCTATGCATGGGTTCTGCATCTTTAACCTGCATCAGGACTTTGCACAGATGACAGGGCCCCTCTCCCAGACACTGGGTGGGTCCTGAGAATTTACATTTCAAACAGATTCTTAGGTACCAAGAATGCTGGCAGTCTGAGGAAGACCCTTTGAGAGCCCCTGACATAGGAGTCATTGACTTTCATACTTGACCTTGCATTAGAACAAACCTGAAGCTGTGGCTTCAATCAGGAATAGAATGACAACACTCCAGCACTGATAGTTTTTCACTGCTGCTGTTTGAGGTCAAGGGCTATAATACATATTGAATTAGAGCTATTATTTACCTGTCAGAGGCTCCTTTTGAAAAAGGAGTAGCAATACTATATACCTCATGTATTTTTTTCTGATAATTAATATTGTGCACATAGATAGCTCCTAAAATAGTGCTCACATGTCCCTCGTTAGAAACACTCCACAGCTAAGCACTGACTAGAAGAAGAACTCAGAACATGTTGAGTGATCAGGTCCTTGGCAGTGCACTGTGGTGTAATTTAGTCTGTAGATCCTTGAAAAGTTCATCAAATGCCTTAAATGCCTTTGTATCAGATTCATCGCTAATCATCTGGACACTTAGTTATCAAAAGAAGTTGGATGAACTTTATCTGAACTGTCATCAGTGAGATGTGGGGGAAATTCCATTTCTTTCAAGTATATGCTGTGACCTGTTGTTCCTCTCCTCCCCCTTGAGAGGGACTTCAGTACAAAATAGGTGTGGCTTCCTGGGAGAAGGCCTTCTCAGATCCGGGCATTGCAGCGACTGCCTCAGGAAAGGCAGCTGGTGTTCATGAGTTACCCAGATCCTGCCTTCCCGACCACGGGCTAACAGCCCAAGAGGTCTCACTTGACTCACATTGGAAGGATTTGCAATAATCAGCATGCTATTCATGTAGGAACTGAAAGAGCCGAGCTGTACAGATGTCAGCGGCAGGGCTTGTAACTTTAAGTTCATTCCTTGCATTCTCTTCCAGCGGAGCAGGGTGGCCTAGTTCTGCAGGTCTTGTTCTATCCCACTGGCATGCATTAGTACCCCAGGTGGGGTCTATTTCTACAGAACCCAAGTGACACCAATGCCATTCATTGAGCTTAGAAAAAATGTCTCAAATTAGTAGTGTTGGAAAGAGCTGGAAGAGGCAGTGCAGGAAGCTGGGAGTTGGAGCTCTGACACCCACATAGGGGTCAAGGCAGAGGTGTGCAAACTGCACCCAAAGGACCAAATCCAGTTGGTTTTTTGAGACAGTGTTTCTTTGTGTTGCCCTGGTCATCCTGCAACTCCTGGCCATCTTGTAACTTGCTCTGTGGATCATGCTGGCCTTGAACTCAGAGAGTCACTGCCTGTAATCCTGCCTCTGCTGGGATTGGAAGTATAGGCCAACACTGCTGGGCTTGTTATTTGGGTTTTATTCTTTATTAAATAAAGTTTTTTTATAGGAGTTGCGATTGGACCTGTGGCCTCAGGCATGTAAGGCAAGTACTCTACCCTTGACCTACAGCCCCAATGGTCACTTTCACCTTTTACTTTGAGACAAAGTCTTACTAAACTGTCCACACTAGCCTTGAACTGGTCATCCTCCTGCCTTAGTTTCTATACCAGCTGGTATTATAGGCCCGTGCCAACTGATCTAAAAATAAAATTTTACTACAGCATGACCACACCCATTTATCATAGTGTCTGCAGCTGCTTTTATGTTGTAATGGCAGCATTGGATTGGTATGAAAAAGACTTCAAGACCCACAAACCCAACAATATTTACTATTTTATTCATCCCAATAAAAAGTTTACTAGTTAGAGACATGAGCTCAGGTGTGGATAAGCTGGGAGTTGGAAGCAAGACCCTCAAAAGTTACAAACTCCTAATTTTAAAAATGAGCCCCCAAAGAAGTGGGAAGTCAACACCAGCACCAACTGGAACATTCAGGCCCTCAAGTGCAGCAATTGTAGTGTTTGAAGTAAGTGTGTTTATAATGATTATATAGATCCACTAGAATAAAATATAGGCCATGCTAGAAGAACAAGTCAGTATGAAAAAAGGGGGAAATTCAGATTGGAAAAAGAACTGAGTGCAGTCATCAGGATGAAAGCGACTGAGTGAATGGGCAAAAATGGTTGCAGTGGTCAGATGCTTGTCAGCATGCTTGAGTCTATGTGTCCAGCCCCAGCACGGCACAAATAATGAGAAAAATTCTTTAAAAGAAAAACACCCAGAACAAATCTGAAGCAGTGTCCCTCAAATTTCAGCAAACTTCAGTGTTACCCAGGGTATCTGTTAAAACTCAGCTTCCTGAGCTCATCTTTGGTGTGTGCTGATTTCATAGGCTTGGCTGACAGCCATGAATCTGCAAACTCTTGCGTGGTACAGAGGTTGCTGATCCATGGATCACATCTCTAACCATCAGATAGACACAGCTAGAGGAGCCATCAGTGAGAGTCAGGTCTGGGGGAGAATGACGAAGAGGGTACTAGGAGGAAAAGCAGCTGAGAGATGACAAAATGAGATGCTCCAATGTGAGTGTACTAGGAATTGCAGAGTGGGCAGTGGGATGAATAGTGGCGAAACCACATTTCCAGAGGATACTGAAGGACTTGAATCCTGACTGAGCTGAATAAAGGCAAGACCATCCTAAATGTTCCCTGGGCAGCCATGGGACACTGGAGGCACACAATCCTCAACACTGTCCTGCAGCAGAGAGTCCCTGCAAAGGGAAAGCAGAGAGCAATTATAGACTTCTCATCAGCCATAGTAAATGTCCTAGACAGTGAAGTGTAGTGTCTGCTGCTCTTGGGGGAAAACAACATGGAACCTAGAATTACATTCCCACTCACCCATCACTCAAGAGCTATAAATACGCCTTTCCTAAACACCCCTTCTGAAAAAACTCCTCAAGATGAGTTTAAATAGAGGGGGAGGAGCCCATGAGGAAGGAGCGGCAGGAAAGCCATGCAGAACAGTATGTAAGCAGGCATTAGCCCCTGAGAAACAGCCCCACACCAAATGCCAGGTGCTGACAGAAGAGCAAGGAGATTAGAACTGAAGCCATCTCAAGGCCTGCATTGTGTGGGAGGAGACTTAAGATAAGCTTTGCTTTTAATTTATTTATTATATTATGGCAGCTTTTTCTAAAAGACAAGATTTTAAAGCTGGGTGTAGTGGTACCTTAATCCCAGCTCTTAGGATAAGAGACAGGTGGGTCTATGTTAGTTCAAGGCAAACCTGGCGTACACAGTAAGTTAAATCCCTGTCTCAGAAAAAAAGGACAGGGTTTTGCTATTGTTGTTTAGATTGGCCACAAATTCACTATGTGACTCAGGCTGGCTTCACACTTAGAATTCTCCTGCCTCAGCCTCCCAAATACTTGGATTGCAGGTCTGTGCCACCACACTTGGCTTCTAGCAAAGTAGTTTTGTACACCTGTAATCCCCACACTTGGAAGACTGAGGCAGGAGGATAGTAAGTATGAGGCCAGTCTAGGCTGTATAGTGAGACCCTGTGACAAAAAATAAATAAAACCCAAGCCAAACCCAACCAACCAAATAAAATAAATAATGGAATGTGAAGTACCACCTGAGTGGAAGAAACAACTAGAATACAGAAACTGGATGCTCTGGAACACAGGAAAGACCAGTAAATATATAAACATAAAGAATTAAAAATAAAACCAGACATCAGTAACCATAATAAATATTCACAGAACAGTTTGTTCCATGGTTTCCAGGCTGGGTCATGAGACAATAGCTTCCATACTAGAGATCTAGAAGACACAAAATAGGCCGGGCGTTGGTGGCGCACGCCTTTAATCCCAGCACTCGGGAGGCAGAGGCAGGCGGATCTCTGTGAGTTCGAGGCCAGCCTGGTCTACAGAGTGAGTTCCAGGACAGCCTCCAAAACAATACAGAGAAACCCTGTCTCAAAAAAACAAAACAAAAAACAAACAAACAAAAAAACACAAAATAACCCAACATGGCTGAAAGCAAAGAGTTGAGAGAAGATACCACATAAAACACTGAGCAAAAAAGAAAGATGGCCTATCACTGAGTAGTTGATAAAGTAACCTGCAAAGTTAAATAGATGGGCATGAAGATGCCCTCAACAGTAAAGGTCTATGTGTTATTTTCTATTCATTAGATTTTTGTGTGTGAGCCGGGTGTTGGTGGCGCACGCCTTTAATCCCAGCACTCGGGAGGCAGATGTGAGTTCGAGGCCAGCCTGGTCTACAGAACGAGTTCCAGGACAGCCTCCAAAACAATACAGAGAAACCCTGTCTCAAAAAACAAACAAAAAAATCCTGTTACCAGATTTGTGTGTGTGTGTGCATGTATGTGTAGTGTGTGTTTGTGTACATAAGTGGATGTGAGTGTGTATGTACATTCCAGAGGTCAGTGTGGCGCCTCTTCCACTATTGTTGTCCATCTTATTTTTTTAAACATAGGATATTTATTACAATGAAAGATCATTACGTCTAATAGTGCTGACCATTTAACCCATTCAATATATACATGTCAAGAGTCAGCTAGAATCTTCTTTATCCTATAGAAAAGTGCCAGACCTTGATCCAGCAACCACCTTACATCTTCAGACAAGGTCTCCTGGGGTTCCCCAGTTGTCTAGACTTGCTGGCCAGGAGGCTTCCAGCACCACTGCCTTCTAGTGCTGGGGATACAGACATATGCTACCACACCTGACTTTGTGTGGGTGCTGGGGATCCAAGTGCAGGTCCTCATCCTTGCACTTGGTACTTCACCAAGTGAGCCATCTCCCCGCTCCCTCATTAGATGTTTAAAGTGTCTTTCTCACCCACCGACCAAGCTGGTTGTTCACAAATGTGCCAACACCCACTGTTGAAAACACTGCTCTGGAGCAGAGTTCTAGACTAAACAACCCTGAGTCATTCTACAGTGCAGGTGAATGTCAGTCACTGTGCCTGCCACTAGACACACAGCTCCTGAGACAAAAGGAAACACCAGTGACTTCTAGAGTAAGCGGCTGACTCTGCTCTGCTTTGATTTGGTTTTACCAAAGATCTGAAAAGAACTCTCCCAGCTTCCTTACAAAGAGAAAGTGGAACTTGCTAGCTATGTGTTCTGGGACTTTTATTAGGTAGTGGAAAATAGTTTTGGAACCATCTTCCCTCAATACTCCACCCCCCACATGTGGAAACAGGTCTTTTGAATGTAAAGTCCATTGGCATAATCATTGGGATGTCAGCCCATGTTGAAGACTTCATAAGAACCTCCTAGGGGACATCTCATGCCAACTCCAGGGCTGTGAGCATCATTGAAGGGCCCATCCATTCTGCTACTTCTCTCACTTTCCTTCAAGGCAGTTCGGAAAGCTTGAGGGAATAAGCGATGGCAGCTGTTGCTATGTCAGTGTCTGTTTTGCCAAGAAGCAGGGAAAACAAGTGAGCTAAGAGTGGTTGGGAAGTAGAGATTGTGAAGGGCGACGGCAGAGTCCCAGCAGCCACCGCTTTCCTTCTCTGCCGTCACCCACCCCACACAACCCCGGAATCTCTGCACCAGCTGGCCAGAACCCAAGTGATGAAATTACAAAGCCATGTATGTGCTCAGCGCCTCGTACACCCCTGGGAGAAGACCACACTTTCGATTGAGTCACTGGCTCCTCTGCTGCTTGATTTGGAGCATTCAAGGCAGTTAGAGGATTCACCACCAGAGAAGAGCCCACACTTTCCTTTACTAGTTAACTTTAAGAACGGGAAGCACAAAGAGAGCTTATGTAGATATGTTTTTATTAGCACTTTAGGCATTGCTTTTGTGCCAACTCCGTTTTACAGATTAGGAAACTGAGGCTCCAAGGGGCATAAGCAACTTACTCAAGGCCATACAGAGCTGAGATTCAGTTTCAGACTGTCCGGTTTAGAGCCTCCTTCCCTCTTCCTTTCCCTCCCTCCCCTTGTTTTCCCATTGTTTATGTATATGATGTGTGTCTGTCCAGGTGGTGGGGGTGGGTGGATACACTTGCTACAGTGCTCATGTAGTGGTCAGAGGACGACCTTCAGTGTTAACCCGTGCTTTCCACCCTGTTCAAAAACAGGACTTTAGCGTTTGCCACTGTGTGTGCCAGGCTCTGGTATGTCAGCTCCCAAGGACTCTGCTGTCACTGCTTCCCATCTTGTAGGAGTACTGGGTTATAGGTAGATGTTGCTGTGCCAGGCTCTACATGGGCTCTCAGGATTTGAACGCATGCTTACATAGCAAATGCTTTACCCACAGAGCCTCTCCATAGCCCAGAGTTGGCTTTATAAACTGACATGGTTCTCTGAATGCCTTTCATCAGACTCATACATAATTGGAAGAATTTGATAGTTTCAGGGGCATTAAAAAAATGACAGCCAGACTCAGCATGCTGCTCAGTGGTAGAGCACTTGCCTAGCATGTGCAAAGTCCTGGGTTTGATCCCTAACAAGGCAGAATAAGTAGCTGTAAATCACAACACATAATAATTGACACCTGCATCAAGAAACTTCTGCTTTGTTTTGTTTGTGCACCAAAGTCAAGTCCATAGCATCTGTCACATTCCTGTGCACACTGGAAAAGCCAGCAGACTCTCCATGGTGACTTCGCAAACAAAGTGTCCTAGTGGTGGGAAGCCGCGAGAAGGAAAACCACCACGTGCTGACACCACACTGCACTCTGGTATTTGCTGATGAGCACAGCCCCTACAAGCTGAAGTGCTTCCCCAGCTGGGACAATAGCAGTGGGATTAGCCCAGTTCCGTGGGTGCCTGCTCTCCTCAGCTCACAAAAGCCTTCTCTAGTGCTCTAGGCTCTCCTGGCAATGAGAGACCCACCAACACGGCTGCTGCTGTACTCGGTCAAGGTGAATGACACCCAGGACAAAATGAAGAGAGTCCAGGAAAAGGTGTCTGACTGGACAGAGGAGACCGCACTGTCAGCAGAGCCCCATGGACAAATGCAGCCTTTGGATGGGTGGGCAAACAGGTGTTTCTGTTTGTGATGTAGGTCAGGGTCAAGCAACTGTAGGGAAATAGATATTTAAGAAAAAATGTTGTGTGGGTAGGTGTTCACAGAACTCCTTTCACGATAGTAAAAGGTGGCAGTGACCCCAGTATCCACGAAGAGACAAATGAATAAATCATACTGCAGTATAGCTACACAGGGGGTTGCTATGCAGCAAGGAAATGGGATAAACCATGAAGCTCTGGGTGAGTGAAAGAATCCAGGCACTAACAGTCCATGGGTAAATGATTGCATTTATGTGAACTATCCCAGATAGAGAAATCCACAGATTCTCTAGAGTCTAAAACAGATTAGTGGCTGGGGCGGGGAGAAGGGAGAATAGGAAAGTACTGATCAAGGGGTACAGAATTTCCTTTTGAGGTGATAAGAATGCTCTGGAGTTGGATGCATGGAGGTGGTTGCACAGTGTTCTGAAGTATACTTTAAATGGTTAAAATATAGTATTTATATTGTGCGTATTTTTACCACAAATTAAGTAAAACAGACAACCATCAGGGCTACTGGTAACTCAGACATCCCCAGGAGAGACAATGGCAACATACCTACCCTAAATAAAACTCCCAGGAGATGACAAGAGGTGGGTCTTGCATTGAGAGGGGAGCTCTAGGGCTGGAAGGGATCTGATGGCCAAACCCAACTGAACCCGGCCATTCCAGGTACTATTTGTGTCCTGACGGGGAGGAAGATGTATAGGTGGCTTTAATAGCCATTGCTGTGACCACAGCAGGAAGCTCAGTGACAGGGTGGGAAGTCTTAAAATGGTGACTTGAAAAAGATGATGGACACATACCTAGGTGGCCTCCACAGATGGCCACCTCAGGGTACAGGAGCAGCTCCTCTTTGGACATGCTGCTCTGTCCCTCGACCTCTCCCTGAACTGCCCTTGCTTATTTCCTGTACACACTGGGTCATGCCTGTGCCCGAGGTCCCCACTGCAGCTTCTGATTGTCCTGCTGCTGCCTCATCCCACTTTTTCCTGGCCAGTGAATTAGCAAGTCAAGGTTATGGGTTCTAGAAGACAAGAACAAGCACACTGCCCCTTGGGCTCATGGGAACCCTGGAAAGATAGGTATGGCCACTGTCGGGGAGACCAACTGACCTTGTGTGGCGTCCCCAGATTCACATACTGTTTCCAGTATGTTAACTGTACCCCAGATTATAAAACCATGGATACATTTTAATGAATGGAACTGATTATGAAAGGGAACCCCCAAAGAGGTCATCTTTGATAGTTAATTCCAAGAGCTGTGTGAGTGTTACCATGGCAACTTCCCTGGACATTGTGGTTGTTCAGAATTAACTTGACATGTAGTTACCCACTTAGGCTTGGAGTTAGCTTTCTGCTGAACAGTCCCTCCAGCAAGCGGGCGATGGAAGGAGGACTCAGGATTGCTTCAGAGTCTACTGGGCCACACAGCACTGCATCACACCTACACACCTCCCCCTAGGCACCCTTCACTGGAACACCATCTACTTTCTGTTCATCTTGGTTTTCTCATTGCTAGAATGGGCCCAACCATTCCTATCAAATGGAATGAGTGGCAGGGTCTCTTGGATCCCATGCTGGACTCAAATTCTCTGTGTGGTTGGAGGATGACCTTGAATTTCTGATCCTCTTGCCTCTCCTGAGTGCTGGGGTTTCAGGAATTTGCCACCACATCTAGTTTATCAGGTGTTGGAGTGGAGCCAGGATTTGCTGGGTATCACTCAATAGTAGATAGAGTATGTATAGAAGGAAGAAGACATTCCATCAAGGGTTATGAAATGGAACTTAGTGCCTCAATCTCCCAAAGTGCTGGGATTATAGACATGTGCCACCACGTCTGCCTACCATAAATAATTTTTATATTAATTACATGTTGAAATGACAAGATTTTGGATATCAACAAGTGAATATTAGTTGCTGGGTATTAATGATATTAATTAATCATCTAGATTAAATAAGATATATTATTTAAAACATTCTTCACCTGCTTCTTTTTTCAAATGAGATGGAGAAAACTTAAAATTACACATTATATTTCTATGGGGCGACCCAAATCTAGAATGTCCTCAACATGCCATTAGTATGTCAAATCCTCACAATCTCATTTGTGCTCAGGTATGAAACAAACTTTTGGAGTGTAGATAATTTACTGAAAAGAGTGTTTTATAAGAATCAAAAGAATCAGACTAGGACTGGGGTGTAGCTCAGTAGAAGAGCACTTGTCTAGCCAGGCTCTGAGTTTGAGCCCAGGGCAGCAAGAAGAGTTTTACAGAGTAACGGTACATCCAGCTGATTCTGAAGGCTTTTCCATGCAGAATTGTTAAGGGGTGGTGTGGAAGTGTGGAGAAGGGGGGCTAACTAAGCTTTGTGGCCTTTTCCAGGTTCGCTGTGACCCTGAGATTCAGGAGCTGCGGCAGTGGCAGAAGAAGCTGCGTGAGGACAACCACATCCGCCAGCGCGTGAAGATTTTCTGGGCTAAACAAGAGCAGAAAAGTGAGTGGCGGGCAGGCTCCACAGCCCACGTTTATTCTGGAAAAGGCTGATCCTTCTCTCTGAGCTCCAGAGAGAAACTCTTGGAGGCCTGTGGAAACTCTGTGTGTGTGTGTGTGTGTGTGTGTGTGTGTGTGTGTGTGTGTGTGTGTGTGTGTGTGTGTCCTGCTATGGAGTCCACAGGATGTAATTCACATGGCCATTTCCCTCCTTGAGGACAGCTTCTGTGTGTCTTGTACCTGAGGGCTTTTATTTTCCAGCTGTGAGACTCTAAAAACACGCTGTGATTTGGGGAACTGTGTTAATGGCAGGGTGCACAGGTAATCACCCTCCCCAACTCCTGCTGTGTCTGAACTTCAGTGGGTTTGTTTCCATCTTCTTTTTTGTTATGGGCAGTTCCATGGCCAGTTTGGCTGGGCCAGGATCTGCTCAGTTAGTTGGTGAATGCTATTTCTGGGTATTGCTATAAGAGTGTTTCTAGAAATTGAATATGAATTTGAACTGGTAGGCTGAACAGATGGTTGCCCTCTCTAGTGGCAGGGACCTGAATAGGATAAAGGGTGAGGAGGTTGAATTGATTGCTGGTGTTATGCACAGAGTACTAGTCTCCTCCTGCCTCTCCTCCGGGCCTCCTGGGCCTCAGGCCTCAGATGTGGGCTGAACCAGACACAATGGGCTCTCCATTTCTCAAACCTCTGATCTACCTCACCACATGTGTGGGCATGTTAACACACACACATACACATGCATACACCCCTCCACACTCCTCCCTTGCTTGCAGATGGCAGATGGTGTGGCTTCTGTGGACCAGTACTTTGTATTTCTAAATCACCTTATCTATGTGTAGTATTGGAAAAAGAACATGTCAGAATGAACACCAGCATGTTAATCATGGTGGGATTTCTGTTTTCTTCCCCTTTTTGGAAATTGTTTTTCTGTTTTTTCCTATTGTGACTATATAGTAAGTTAAAGTTTAAAAATAAAAGGGGGGGTGTCATGACGGTTCAGTCAGTGAAGTGTTTGCTTGTGTGAGCATGGGGACCTCAGTTGGATCCCAGCACCCAAGTACAAAGCCGGTGTAAGACTGTAAGCCCAGTACTGCAGGTGGGGACAGCAGGGGTCTCTGCAGCCTGCTGGAGGGACAGTCCAGCCTAATTGGTGAACTATGGTTCTCTGTCTCAATAAATAAGGTGAAAAAGTAGTTGAGGAAGACACCCAGCATTTACATGTGGCCTCCACATGCATGGATACAGACATGTACATATCCACAGGAACACATGTATCACACACACACACACACACACACACACACACACACACACACACACACACACAGGTACTCAAGAAAGGAAGAAAAGGAGAGGAAAAAAGGTGGGAAAGGGAGAGAGAGGAAGCAGCTTCAGCAATTACTCCTGTTGGGAGGGCTCAGCCCTGACCTTGCTTTAGCCCAACTGCCGTTTCAGTTCAGTTCAGAACTGGGACTCAATCAGAGCTGTAATCAGCTTAAAGATCGCAGGAAGCACAGCACACCTATTTATTGCCGCTGTTCTGTATTCTTTGGAGTTGATTTGATGTTATTTGATTGATGGGCTTGGCTTGCTCTAGAGCAGGAAGAATAGAGTGGACTCAGTGCCAGCAGGAGAGCAGAGTAGGATCTGCTGTCCCAGCCACCTGCTGTTTCCACCTTGTCACCTTGCAAGGGCTCCAAGAGGCTCCCCATATTGCAAGACAGGGTCTTCAGTAAATATGACCTTAATTATATTAATAATTGAATTAATTAATTTAATTAATAATATAAATCCTAACATGGCTCAGTGCTAAACTGCCCTTTATTCGAGACTCTGAAATGGCCCTTGAGAAAAATAAAAGGTTCTAAAAGCCATTCTAATGGCCGGTTGAAAGACAGGACATCATTAACAGCAGAGCTGCCCCAGGACTCTAGCTGCCATTTCCATCCATGTGACCCTTACCTTACTGACTTCACTGGACCTTAGTTTCCCTTTACAGAATGGAACCAGCAATAAAGGTCCTGACACATACAACAGTTAAAGGAGTCTCCTGGATGATCTTCAGAATGAGTCCTGACACCCAGTGCCTGTGAATGTTCTACACTGTCACAATTGTAGGTGGAGATGTGTGTGTGTGTGTGTGTGTGTGTGTGTGTGTGTGTGTGTGTGTGCTTTTCAGTGACCTGGGGTTGGTTTCTTTGACAGACCTTAAATTCTGTGGATTCCAAGTGGGATAGTGTTTATCTTATTTGTGTGTCGCCCAAAGCTTCACAAAGATCAGTGGTCGACACATGTATATTTGAGGCATGAAGCTCTTGGGCTTCACTTTACAGCAGAGGAGATAGAGACTAGAAAGGTCTAAGGAATTGCCCATTGGATGCCAGTTGGTAAAGTGCTTGCCAAGCTTCCGTGAGGACCTGGATTTGATTCCCAGTGTTCACATGGAAGTTGGGTAAGGTGGCATACACAAATCATCCCAGCTCTGGGGATGTTGAGAGAGAAAACCCCCTGGAGCACGTTGGCTAGCTGTTCTCACCAACCAGTGAGTTCCAGGTTCCCTGAGAGACCCTGCCTCAAAAATTGAGGTGGAGACGGATTGAGGACGCCTGGTATCGCTCTCTGGCCCCCACATGCATGAGCACACATGTGGGTGAGCACCTCAACACGTGTGAACAGTGATGAGCTTGAAGCCCCATGTCTTCACTTTCTCATCTTCTAAGGCTTCTGAAGAGATTGATACACAGACAAGCTCCTCCCTACTCTGTTTTTCTTCATGGTGCTGTAGCTGGAAGCCAGAGTCACACATCAGAGGCAGGTACTTTACAACCCAGCTACAGCCAGCCCCATTTTATTATCAGATCCAAACTTCTCAGGAATGGTCTTAAACACGACATATGATGTGGCCCGTTCCTTATCAGGGCCCCAGAATTCTTTATGTCTGGGTTTGTGTTGACTGAGTTATCTAGGTTGGGGCTGAATGAAGAGGAGCATGCAGCCTGGAATACCCTGTGCAACCCAGGTATAAGCAAATCATTTTGTGGAGTGTCACAGTAGTCATGTTCCAAAGACCTCCCGTTTGGCAGCTTCTGTCCTTTAGGCTTGCCATTAAAAAAAAAGTGTAGTCATGGTAGGTAGCAATAGTTTTGGGCTCCGCTTAAAATTTTCCCTCTATGTAGAAATCCCACAGGCAGATGTGACTCTAAGGTGTTCTCATGGTATCACACCACATTCTGGTGTTTACATTGTGAACAGCCTCTTGCAGACAGTGAGTCTCAGGGAGGGACAACAGCTGTCCAGGCAGACTCCTGGTCATGTGCAGTTGGTCTCGGGTTACACAGAGTCAGAGGCTACTGTCCCCAACATTCTTTTCCAGACAGAAACAGTGTGAAGTTCTTCCGTCTCTCTCCAAAAGGACAGGTGCTCAGATTATTTTTAAATGTGTGTCTTCGGAATTTCAGCCAAAGATGCCTTTGACTGTCAAAAATCCCTTGCCAAATAATAGCATGTTTTTAGTTGTGTTTCAGCGGTGATTGGTTTCATATGTTCTTTGTATGTGAATACTCCTCATTAAACCCAGTGGTTCATGTTGTGGTGAGCGCAGAGCCAAAACAAGCACAGCTGAGAAGTCAGAGGGTAGAGAAAGATTTATTACCTGCAGCAGGTGGGGAGGGCATGGGAGCCACAGTGTCCTCTTTGAAGGACGGAAGCATGGGGATTTTATTCAGGAAGCCTGTGCATATGCCAATGGGAAAACACCTTATGGGCGAGCACATTCCTGAGCATCTCCGTTTGAGGGCATAGTTCAGGAAGGGAAGAAGGTAGAGCATATTTGGAGGCACCCTTAGCTTAAGCACATGACTTCAAAAGTTTAAATTTCAAGATACAGATGCCTCTAGGCATGCTCAGCTAGAGCAAAGAGGATGATAGGCAGCTGCTTCTGCACATGCTCATGTGTGTGTGTGTATGTGTGTATACCCATTCATTTGTGTGTTTACAGGTACATGAGTGTGTGCATGTGGGTGAAGGCCATAGGACAGGCTCAGCTGTCATTCCTCACTATTGTCCATCTTATATTGCTTGTCAGTCGTGTTTAGTTTTGAGATAGGGTCTCTCTCTCTCATTTGCCCAAACTGGCCAAGCAGGCTGGGCTGGCTATCCAACAAACCCCGGGGAGTCTGAGGGATCTGCCTGTCTCTGTCTCCCAGTGCTGAATCACTGCTCTGGCTTTTAGAATGTGGGTTCTGGGAGATCAAATCCCTGTCCTCGTGTTTGCGTGACAAGCACTTTATCCACTGAGCCATCTCCCCAGTTCCTCAAAAGTTTTGTCTAGAGCAGTGGTTCTGTACCTTCCTAATGCCGTGATCTTTTATTACAGTTCCTCATGTTGTGCTGACCCCAACCATAAATCATTTCATGCCACTTCTTTACTGTAATTTTGCTGCCATTATGAATTGTAATGTATGTGTATGATATGCAGGATAGCTGATATGTGACCCCAAGGGGGTCATGACCCACAGGTTGAGACCCACCAATCTAGGAGAGAAAGGAAAGACAGACAGTTTAAGGCACACTAATACAGGGGCTTGTTCCTAAGTGCTGGCCTCTCTTAGCGGCTACCAGGTAAACATTTTACTTGGAAATCTATGAGGGGTCAGACCAAACACAGACAAAAATCATAGCAATTATTTCCAGAACACCAGAATCTATTGCACACACATGCAAGCACACACACACACACACACACACACACACACACACACACACACACACACCAGGTAACTTTCTCATATGATACATGCATTTTATATATGAATAAATATGCTTGAAGTGACTTCATCACTTTATGTTTAGAAGAGAACGTGTTAAGGGTACAATCTGTCAAAGGAAGTGTTTTACCTCTTGTTTCCTACCTGCTCATTCCACATTCCAGTGGCTTGTAGTAGTCCCAGAAATACACTGTAACTTTAGGCAAACATGGCAATTGACTTAAAAAAATTATGGTTGTGGAAATACAAGCCACTGAGTACATATGGCAAAATACCACAAGACTAGCTGCTGAAGGTGTATTTAAAATATCTAATGAACAAAAAATATGTGTATTGGTGTATATTCAAGGTACACAGCCTGATGCTTTGATTAGTGTAAAGACATGTCCTGTGCCAGGTGTAGTGGCTCATGCCTTTAACCCAGCACTCAGAAGGCAGAGGCAGGTGGATCTCCGTGAGTTCAGGGCTAGTCTGGTCTCTACATAGTGAGTCCAAGGACAGCAAGAGCTAGGTAGAGAGACACCCCCTGCCAGAAAAAGAAAAAGAAGAAAAGAAGTGTTGTGTGATGTTTGCCATATCAACAGAGCTAACATATCAGTGTCATCCACAGCTCATTTGAATGTGTGTGGTGGGAACACTTAAAATTTGCTTTCTTGTCAATTTCAGTGAGCGGTGGTACACTGCAGTCAGGTGCTTCACTCTAGGTTCCAGAAGGTAGCCACTGTGTAAGAGAAGGTGTGTGCTTTCTTCTTCAGCACTGAGGTTTCTTAGAGACAAGAGGAGGAAATACAACCTGTTACATAACTTCCTGTCCAGGAGAAACCAAAGCCCTTCCTTCTTACATTTTACAGTGTCAATAATGGTCTCCTCATGTTCCCACAACAAATAGAAATGCAGCTCTGAGCTTCCCTGAAGCCACAGCAACAAAGGAAACAGGGCTGCTGTCATCACAGTTAAACCCATTTCTTGGAAGCACAGCTTCCTAAAGCCGAGATTTCATCTGGTAATAAAAAGGATTTCATCTCACTGATAAAAAGGACTGTATGACACCAGTGAGCATGGTCCTCTCAGAAACTGCAATTCTGACCCCTTTAGAGCATCTCTTCCTCTTAGAGGGAAAGGGCAGCAGCCTGGGGCAAGGCGTAAGAGCTGGGAAATTTCTTTTCATGGTATGACACGCCTGCAGTAAGATTTCCCTTTGACTTCAAGAATGTTCTTAGGCTGGAGATATGGCTCAGTAGTAAACACTTGCTTAGCTTGTGAAAGGCCCTGGACTAATCCTCACCATAGGCAGGTACATACACGTGCACACACACACACACACGTATATATAGGGGCGCGCACACACACAGGAGCACATACACGCATGCATGCACATGCTTACATACACACACAGTAGTATACATGCATATACAAGAATGCACTCACACAGGCCCACCGTGTGAATTATCATTCATGGTGTCGTGTGGATTTACAGTCAGTACCATCAACCCACTTTGGAACTTTGGGTGGGTGATGTCATCTTGGTACTTCATTTCTCCTACTTGTAAAATAAAGTGATCATGCCTCAGTTGTAATTGTAAATGAGGTCATTGTTTTGATAATGCTATGGTTCTTTATTAAGAAATATATCTATGAATCTAAGCTGTCACTTCAATTTAATCTTATTTATTTTTTCTCTCTTGTCTTCTCAAATGTTAATTGGTTCTGCACTTCAATCCACAAAAAAATAAGAATTTGATTAAGAGATATCTAATGACTTCATGTCTTCCTTTCATTGGTCTTATTTTAAGGCTTGCCAGAGTATAGGGCTGTTAGGATGACGTCATCTTTCACACATATATTCTTTGCCTTTAAAATTTGCAAAATCTGCCGGCCTGGTACATGCCTTCTCTTGAAATGCTTGCAGGCCCATGATGTTCTCTTGGGATCAAAGTTCAGTCAGAGATGATTTCCTTTTTTAATGGTTTGGCTCTGAAACTGAGTATCCTAAATTTGTTTATGCAAATGAATTCTCCCAACCTCCTTTGCATCTTCACCCACCCCCTGCCTTGTTAAACCTTCTTCATTATACTTAGAAGTGCAGAAGTCAGGGAAGACTCATGATGGTTGATATAGAGGGGTAATTTGATGCCATTTAGAATCGCCATGGAAACCAACTCTGGGCATTTCTGAGAAGGAATTTTGGAGGGAGGACCCATCACATGGGCTGGGTCCTGGAGTGAATAAAAGGGACAGGGCCAGCTGTGTGTCAGCGTACCTTCTCTCTTGTGTCTCAAGCTTCCTCCGTCCACTGTGACTTCCCCATCATGAAGGACTGTAGCTGTTAGCCAAAAGAAACCCTTCCTTCTTTAGGTTGCTTTTGTCAAGCACTTTGTGACAGCAGCGGAACAGCAACTAATATAACCTGATGGACTAGGTCTTCCCAGCTGGCAACCTTGAGCAACTGTCTTAACCTCTCTGTAACTCCATTTGTATAGCAGGGAAATGGCAAAGGTAATACTAACAACCACCCTCCACCCTAAATGACGTCATGGTCATTAATCCAGAACAATATGTAGTTTATTTTAAGTGGTCAACAAAAGGAGACTGTTACATTGTTAAACCAAGTGTCCAACATCTGCTGAAAATGTCTTGTTGTTAAAACCATTTGGGTTTCTCCCAGAGCTGGAGTTCTGCCTCTTATTACTGTCAGTGGAGTCACAAGCAAGTGACTCTTACACCTGAGACTCAGTATTCCCACGTGACATGGAGACAATTAGGATTTGTCACAGAAGGCCTCTGTGGTGATCAAATAGGATAGCGTGTATGGTGTGGGACAGATGACTGACAGAGAGGATGGTAGATAAATCGTATCTAGGTTATAGTGATATTTTAAAAATCAGTAGCACATTGTGTTTATTTTTATTGCTGATGTGTTGGTTTGCTTTGGGTTTTTTGTTTGTTTGTTTGTTTGTTTGTTTTTGCAGTTTTGAATCTCTATCTCGTTTAACCCAGACTGACCTCAAATTCACTATGTAGCTGAGGATGACCTTGAACTCCAGAGCCTTCTGCCTCCACTTTCCCAGGCAATTTACCTACAGCTGTGGTTCTTAGTGCTACAAATGAGAACCTCCTGGGGAAGATGTGTGAGGCTACATCAAGCTACAGGCCAGAGAATGTGATGATGTGGGTTTATTCTTAGCAGAGAATGTGTTATGGCCACATCAGCAAAGCCCAAATACTATGGATTAGCTACGGGATCCCCATAATAACTGTGGATCTGAGACCTTCCTTTGTGAGGCCTTTTCAGCAATGCCATTTCATTTGGATTAAAAATGCAGAGGATCTGAGTTTCTGGTCCAGCTCTGCAGTGCACCAGCTAGCCCTTGGAAGGGATGAATCAGAAAATGTTTGTATCAACAAAATAGGGGATTCCCTGGGCGCTTGCCTCCCAGCAGATAAGTCATGCTCACACAACCCTAACGCTTACAAAGCATTGCTGTTGTGTGTGGGACTTGAGTCTCGGGGTTGAAGGGTATCAGATGCTAAAGTTGGCTAAGCTGGGGAAACTACTGCGGTAGGGTAGCTGAGGGACAGAGAAACTCTGGATGCTTAGAAGTTGAAGGAGAGAAGGAGGAGGGCGGGTTGCGTCCTGGGCTGTTTAAGAGAGTCTGAGGAACTGGGAGTATGGCTCAGTGCTGGAACCCTTGCTTAGCTCCCCACAGAAAGGAATAGATATGCTAAAGGAGAATTTTGAAGAGCACACCACCTGCTTGGGGAGGTGGGTGGGAGGCATACATTTTACAACATGGACCTTTTCTGTCCCCACATTTGAATCTGTCACACTTAAAAGAAAGCCAGAGCTAATGGGAGAGCAGGGAGAAATCACACTTGTCTGACTTTGGCCCAGCTTGCAGGACAACATACTTAGACCCTTGGCTGCTACACATTGGATGTCTGTGAAAGCTACTGGTCCCCACAAAAGCTTGAGTTTCCCGTGTACTACTGTGCTCCAGGCACTTTACAGCTTTCCCGCCCATCAGACCAAAGGCAGGAGGGCTCGAGGGAGGGGATGGACTTGATGTTCTCTCAGAGTGTACGCATCAGGGTCAGCACAGATATGACATCAGCACCCCGAGAAGGAGTCAAAGTCAGACGAACCTGTAAACATTCTCCTACCTGCAAGAGCTGAATGCAGGAGGCTCCCATTGCAAATGACGTGGATGAGGAATGCTCAGAGCAGGCAGAGCATGGAGGGCCAAACACCCTTAGTAGTTGTCTTGGCTGGGAGGGCTGGGAGGGCTGGGAAGGCTGGGAGTGGTGGTCCTTCCTTCTCTTGCTGCTGTTAGACAAGGCCTTTCATAGCTCAGGCTGACCTGGAACTTTCCATGTAGCCAGGGATCCTCCCACTTCCTCCAAGGAAGTATTGGGGCTCCAGGCATGTGCCATCATACCTGGGTTTTCTTTTCTTTTGCTTTGCTTTTCCTTTCCCTCTTCCTCCCTCCCTCCCTCCCTTCCACTGACAGGGTTTGATATATAGCCCAGGCCTGCCTTAAACTCTCAGCCTTCCAAGTTCAGGGATTGCAGGCTTGCATCACCATGCTTGGCCAGGACTTGTCTCTGGGGAACAAAGTGTTGGAATATTAATAGTGTGCATGATTGTATAATTCTGTGAATTCGCTAAAGCCATTGAGTTGGCTGCTTTAAGTGAATGAGTTGTGTGGCATCTGAATCCCATCTCAGTAACACTGCTGCAGCAAAGTAGAAATGAAGGCCAGAGGTCTCCGCAGCAAGCAGGATGATCTGGGAGGGGCTCCTGCCATGCACAGCTATGCATGCACCTGCTTCCTCACCTCCATCAGTTCGAGTCCTGTGCCCCCTCAGAAAGTCCTCCATGGCTGCCCCAACTCGCTCATCCATCTGTTTGCCTGGTCCCGCCTCCTCCCAAACTTGTCTTATAATATGTCTGTTGGCGTTGAGGCTGTGCCTTCCTCACGGTCCAGGAAACAAAGAAACATGTGGCTGCATTTGACCTTGGTCACAGTGAAGGGTGTGGGAAGCTGACCCTGGACAGCCAGGCCCTCTGTCACTGGGCTTTGTATTGACCATCTGCTAGGTTTTAGATAGAAGTGTGTTCATTCCTTTGTAAACCCCCTCTCAGTGTGTGGTGTATTTAACTTGGTCACTGGTGGTAATTTTTACCTGTTGAGTCCCTGCAGTTACCCAAGGTTTCAGTTGTTTATTCTGTGTGTTGTCTATGGGGCCACACTAGACTATAATGTCCCTGACAGCAAGGATGAGCTGGTTTCTGTCCCTCCCTTCCCTCCTCTCCTCCCCACTCCCCCCCATCCCTTCCCCTCCCCCCCTCCCACGGCAGACTGAAGCGCTCTGCCACTGCGCCACGTCTTCAGACCTGCCTCTTCTAGTCCTTCCCTTCCTTCTGCTATTTGACAGTTCCCTACCTGTGTACATTTAGGGTCCTCCCCCCATGGTTTGGACTGTTTGACCCTTAGTGAGGTGCTCTTATTTTTGTTTTCTACAGTGTAATTTCAGGTATTGCTCTCCCCTTTTGAGATCCATGGTTTCTGGAGTGGCGACAAGGGTCCCACTTCCTTGTCCTGAAGCAAACACATCACTCACAGCAAGTCAGCTGCTTCATCTCCACACACTCCTCTAAAGTAGCTATGGCCGATCACATCTGTGGATAAGGAAACTGAGCCACAGAGGCTACACAGTATACCCCAGGCCACACTGCAGAGGCGACTCCGGAGCCTTCCCTCTCCCCCTCTTATTGCTGCATTATGTGGCTGTCACCCACGGAGAACTGATGATATTTCCTATAGCATCTGCCAGGATCCAGCCTCTGATTCCATTGCCTAGGCACAAAGCACATGATTCTTTGTGCCTGTTGGCCTTAGAGAACAACGATGCCACCTGCCAACTGGCCCCTCCTCCCCCTCTGTGAGCTTGTTGACTCACGGTATTCACCCTTACAATCTAAATTTAGAATCCAGACAACTAAAGTGTCTGCCAGTTTTCGGATCCGACTCTCCTCAGTCCGAGCTTGGATGCATTTAAAGGCATAGAGCTAAGGAGGCTGGACGTTACAAAGCACAGACCAGTTCCGTTCCCTATACTTTAACACCTGCCCGCTCACCAGAGAAGTGAACAGACGGAAATATCGAAGATCTTAAGCTCCACTCACTCTCCTGCCACCTGTACAGGAAAACTTGATGGGGCTTTGTGGGGCTCCATTCGAGCAGGAGGCCTCAGTTTACACTCCGGGGCCATGCCATCTGTTCCGTTGTTACCACACGCACTGAATTCATCCTCATTCCCTTCACAACACTCAGAGATTTATCAGCAAGAGTGACTGATAACGGCAGAAACAGGGCAGCCTCATGACCTGCACTGGGGGTGAGGCCGATGCTGTGCAGCTCTGGATCCCTGAGCCATACCTGGATTGTCTGGCTTTTGACTATAAGCCCAGCTATAAAACACACGGAACCCAGAAGACTTGATTTAATGCCCCACAGATTCTTACTGGCTGTGTGACTGTAAACAAGCTACTTAGCCTGGTTTTCTCTCAGAACAATGGAAATTATGCACACACCCCATTTTAGAGAGACTCGGATGGGGTAATACCCCTGTTTAAGCTTCTTTTCCAGTTGCTATGGTAAGATACCCTGACCAGAACAGCTTACAGGAGGACAGGTTTATTGTAGCCCACAGTTCCAGGATATAGCATATCGTGAAGGAGAGATCAGGACAGCAGGAGCTAGAGGGACCGGGTCTCGTTGTGTGTCCGGCCCGGAAGGAAGAGGAAACAATGGCTGCTTGTACTCAGATCACGTTCTCCTCTTTGCACAGACCAGGGTCTCAGCCCAGGCAATGGTGCCACCCACAGTGGGCGGATCTTCTCATCTGTTGGCCTAATAGAGGCAACCCCACACATGTATGCTTAGGGGCCCACCTTCCAGGTGACTCTGGATTTCATCAAGTAGACAAAAGAGGTTAACCATTATGGCATGTAAAACATTAGGATTGTTATGTTTTTTACTATTAGGAATAATGCTACTGTGAGCATTCATTTCCAAGATTGCATGTAGACATGCGGTTTTTCACTTCTCTTGGGTATTTATTTGGATTGGAATTGCTGGGCCATGTGCTAACTCTACTGTCTCCACCTGAGAAACCCCCAAGGTGCTCTCCCATGTGACTGAGGCAGGTCATAGTCCACCAACCATGAGGAAAGGTAATAATATGTGAGCATGACTGTCACTCAGTGTTATCTGTTAGATTACAGTCACTGCAGTGAGGTTTGATTTGTATTTTTGTGATGACTAATGCCATTGATAATCTTTTCTGAGTGTATATTCTTTGGAGAAATGTCAGTACAAAACTTTTGTCCCTTTAAATTGGGTTGTTTTTATTAATTCGTGTAAGTACTGCATGCTAACCAATTGTGCCACTGGAGTTCTCTGTTTGTATTCATTCATAAAAGTTCTTTTGTGTGTGTATTTTGCATTCAAGTCCCATCAAATACATGATGTCAGTTCCGTGGGATGTCTTTTCTCCCTTGCTTTTGTAATAGCTGTTTGTGTGTTTTTGTTTGAGATGGTCTCATTACGTGGCCCTGGCTAGACGCACCTTACTACGTGCACCAGGTTGGCCTTGAACTTCCTGCTGCTCCCACCTCTCCCTCCTGAGTGCTGGATTACACTTAGCAAACACACTTGACCTCTTTTCTCGTTCTTGATGGTACCGGCAAAGCACAAATATTCTCTATCCCACGGTCTTTTTCATTTGTTGCCTGAACCTTTAGCCTTATATTCAGGAACCAACCTAACTCAAGTTCACTATACTTTTCTGTTTTTTTCCTAAGAGTTTAAGGTTTTAACATGTTTGTTTAAGACTCTAACTTATTTTGAGTTAATTTTTTTATTATATCTTATTATTTACCTATCTGTTGTTTGTTTGTTTTGACATAAGGTCTCAAGGCTGGCCTCAAATTCCCCTTGTAGCGGAGGATGACTTTAAACTCCCAATCTTCCAGCCTCTGCCTTCTAACTGCAGAGGTTGCTAGTGTGCACCACCATACAGGCCTAATTATTTTATTTTTATTTATTCTGAAATAGAGTTTTAGTTCATGGCCCAGTCTGGCATGGTGCTCAAGGTGTATGCAGCCCAGGCTGCCTTAGCCTCCCAAGTGTTGGGATGAAGGCATGTGCCCCCACACCTGGCTTGACTTACTTTTCATGTTTGCATAAGGTAAGGATCCAGCTTTATTCTTGTGTGTGTGGCCATTTGCCCAGCAATATTTATTCCAGAAACTCTTGCTTCCTCATTAAATGTCTTAGCATCCTTGCTGAAAGTCATTTAGCCATTGCTAGAAGGGCTTGTTTGGGTCACTCACTTGAGTCCATTGTCTTATATGTCTGTGTTAGTTTTTTTTCCCTATTGCTTCAATAGAGTCATGAGAAAAGTAGTATAAGGGGTAAGGATTTCTTCTGGCTCATGGTTTCCAAGGTTTCAGCCCATTGTGGTGGGGAGTGTACAGCTCACATCACGGTGGCCAAGAAACAGAGAGAGAAGGATGGAGAGAGAAGATAGCACTAGCAGGCATCCTTCCTTCCTTTCGTCCACCTAGGCTCCAAGCATAAACGATGGTGCCACTACATCCAGGGCTGGTCCTACCCAGCAGTTGGTCTCTACAAGTACTCACAGACTTGCCCAGCAGAGTGCTTCACCAGTCTCCTAGGGATTTCTCAGTCCAGTGAAGTTGATGGTCAAGATAACCATCACAATGTCTATCCATCCTCAGGCAGCACCACCCAAGTTTTAAAACTGGCAAGTGTGGTGAGCCTTTCTTCTTTCTTTCTTTCTTTCTTTCTTTCTTTCTTTCTTTCTTTCTTTCTTTCTTTCTTTCTTTCTTTCTTTCTTTTTGATGCCCGGGATTGAACCTCACATGTTCTAAAGCACATTCTACTACTGAACAATACCCCCAATCCTCCAATGCCTCCCATGGGTTTCCAGCTGTCATGTCTCCTGTCAGTTTTTATGACAATATGGCTCTATCTTTAATGTTATAGCCAAGGGATTGTACTATATATAGGGCAGGTATTTCACATGTTCCTGTTTTGTCCCCCTGAAGACCAACTTTTTTCATATGGGCTTGGCTCCATGATCTGGTTGCTTCCCTACTGATGTTTCTGAATCTCTGCATTTTAGCCATATTCTTGCTCCATTCCCCAACCTGCGAGTGAAATTTGGGTCAACATCTTAGGAGACACTCCCAGAAATGACCTTAGAGGAGTTTAGTTTCCTTTGCAAAACTATTGAAGACATTTTCTCATGTTGACAATATTACCCTTCTAATTCAGATTTTGATACTTTATCCCTAAAATCAATGAGACAGTAAACAAACAAACAAAAAACCCAGGGAGTCAGACCTCACTCTTACACCTTAGAGAAGTCACTAATCTTGGTATATGGCTTAGCAGATAAAGGCACCAAGCCTGATGACCCTGCATCCTACCTCCAGGATCCACATGGTAGAAGGAGAGACCAACTCCATAAAATGGTCCTCTGACCTCGATTCAAGCATACAATGTGTCACATGGTGCATACCTTTAATCGCAGCACTCAGAGGCAGTGCCAGGCAAATCTCCATGAGTTCAAGGCTGGCCTGTTCTTCTGAGTGAGTTACAGGACAGCCAGTGCTATGTAGAGAGAACCTGTCTCAAAAGCAAATAAATGAGCAGAATAATTCTCTAAAGAAGAAAGTCACTGGTCTTCCTGAGCCTGCCATGTCATCTGGAAAACAGAGGTTACCATAGAGCTATTTGGAGGATTAATGACCCTGCACCACAGCAGAACTAAATAAGCAGTAACTAGTACTGCTAAGAGTTCCTGTTATTTTCATTGATTAAAGAGAAGTCTGAGGTGTCCTAAGTTTAGTTACAAAGGATGGAGGATGGAGACAGGAAGAGATAAAGGAAAGTGGCCAGTGAGTGTTCATTGGCCAAAGCTAACAAAGGCCCTCTCCACCCTCTGCATGTGTTCCAAACCTTGGGCTTTAAAACAGCATCAGTAGAACTTTGACCTAGAATCCAAGGAGAATGACTCTCAGGTACCTGCATCCCCTGCTTATGAATAAGCTTTCCAGACTATGAATCCTAACCCATCCAGAAGCACAAAGCACTTCTCCCAACTGGATGGTCTGTCCCCAAAGTTGTCCCACTTGCATTTTCTGGCCTCTCTTGTCTTTAACTAGTGTAAACAAGTTATGCTTTCCTTGCCCCAAATTTCATCATAAAATTAGGGGAAGCGCCAGGCCCTAAGCTTGGAGTGTATCCAAGGGAGGAAGCAAGCCAGTTGCATTCCCAAGCTCCTGACTCCATGATGGACAGTAGCCTGGATCTGTGAGCCAAAATCAACCCATCCTTCCTTAAATGGCTTTGGTCTGGATGTTTTGTCAGAGCAGCAGGAAAAGTAACTAATCCAGATGACTTGGTAACAGCTTACTGGACTGAAGTACTGAGACACAAGAGAGATAAGACATCCTCTCTAAGTATGTGAGATTATGTAGAGATAAATGGATTTCTCACATTAGGGAATGTAGATATTCATGCTTTCCTTCCAGGGTACTGGAGGTCCCTTAGAAGGAACTCAATATTTGAGACCTTAGAATGTTAATCTTATCCCCTTCTGATGTCTATGGAGTCTGGTTCCTGAGTTTTGGGGTTTCCTGATCTGAGCCCTATCTGCCCTGATGAGTGAGTGGAGGCTGGAGGTGTGGCTCATGAGAGAAAGTGCTTGCCTAGACTCCATTCCCAGTACCACACCCGAAATCAGGCATGATGGTACATGCCTGTGGTCCCAACACAGGGGAGATAGAAGCAGGAAGATCAGAAGTTCAAGGTCATCCTCGACCACATAGTGAGCCTGGAACGTATGAATCTCTGACTCAGAAGAAAAACGACGAGCAAATACTGCCTCCGAATCCCTGAGTGTGGGTGGAAAGGACTGTTTATCACCTGGCCGCGCGTGTGGAGATGGTTAAACGGAAGCAATATTAGCTTCCACTTCTCTTAAGGCAGTGTGGAGTATGCATAGCTTCTGCCAGGCTGTGGCTAGGCTGCTACACTGTAAACTCTCTTGGGATGCCTAGAATGTTTCTGAAGGTCATTCCTGGCTCTGGCAGCTGAGAATGCAGGGTTAAATAAAAAACCCTAGGCCATGGCTGACGGGGCTCGCCTGTGTTCATTCATGCCCATGCCTCGCTCACTGAGTTCTGGAAGACACCAACTCTCAGAGGATAGTGTAGTAGGCAGTGAAATTCTAGTCTTCATACGCTTTAACTAGTTGCAAAAACGGGGTTTCCTGTGTAGATTGAGATGTAAAGGAAAGCATTAACAAGTGGAGACATAAATCCCCATGAACGACACATAAATCGAAGCTTGCCCAAGAATCTAAGGAAAATGTGTTGAAATATTGGTTTTAAGTGTTCCATTTCTCTTATGGCAAGTGAATTCCTCATGTAACCCAAAAATGTTTTATTGGATATTCACCGAATGCTGTGCAGTAGGTGCTGTCATATTTCAATCTTTGCACTCTACTGAAAGGTTTTTTTTTCTACCCTGTATTAGTTAGGTTTATCATCCTGTGGCTGTAACAAAATACCTGAAATAATAAACTTACAAAGAGAAGAGGTTTATGCTGGTTCATAACTTCAGAGGCTTCTACCTGGGGCCAGTTGGCTCCTGTTGCTTTGGGCCTGTGGTGAGGCAAGACATCATGGTGGGGATCATGTGGTAGCTCAAGCTTGGCTGGATGCAAAAGAGAAAGAGAAAGATGGACCAGGGTGCCAACATCTCCTCAAGGGTACGCCCCAGTGACCTAACTTCCTTTTACTGAACCTCATCTCCCGAAGGTTGAACTACCTCCCAGGCTGGAGCCCAAGCCCTTGTCACTAGGACTTTAGGATAATACTTATCTAACCGTAGCATATTCCCATGATGGACGAGGGAGTAGGGCTTCTATGTCTTGAGAGACTTGTTTGAATGATAGACAGTGGGATTCCAAGCCAGACCTCCCTTCCTCTGGTATGCTTAGCCGCTATGTTCTCCTTGAGGGACTCCATGATGCCTCTGATGTTGTCTTCTCTTTCCCTGTTAAGGCCCTGGTTTTTCCTCTCCTATGAAAGCAAGCCTTTGGGGCTGAGACTGTAGCGCAGTTGGTAGACAGTTTGCCTAGCATGCAATGAGGTCCTGGGTTCGATCCCAGCACTGCCCGTTCCAGAAATCAAGATCCTCCCCAGGGTTCTGTCTCAGTGAGGCCAGCCTTGCCACCCCAAGCCCAGTGTGCCCATGTGGAATGCTGCCTCCAAGGAGACAGAGTTAACTCTGGGGGCATTGTTTAGAAGCCAGCATCAGAAAGCTGCAATTACTCCACCCTAGAGCTTGTCAGCACCCCCCCCCCATTGTCTTGTGGCTTCTAGGTTGACTCAACTCTCCTAAAAATAACACAGCCCAACATCTGGCGCTGTCAGGAGAAGGAGGTAAACCTACCGGACCACTGACATTTATGCCAAAAGCCAGTAGTTATCTCTCTGGAAAGGACAGCTCCCTGATTTCCTGGTATGGGGCTTTCTCTTTTATTTCCATTTTTTTCCTGTATTCTTCAAATTTTCTGAAACTATATGTTGCTTTTACAACTGAAAAATAATTCCTCTTAGAAAATAAGCTATTTTGGAAAAGGAGGGGAAGGGGGGGAGGAGAGAAGACAGAGAGTGAACGAGCAAAGCACACCATATATAAGCCTGGAAATGTCAGGAGTCAACCTGCTGTTTGCACAGTTAATAATACATGCTAATACGAGAGGAAAATGAGTCTAGTAAAACAAAATTCAATCTGGGTAATGGGTTTATACTCTCCTCTATGCTCCTATCTGTCCCTGATTCCAACTCTAAGGAAGATGAAGGCTTAGATTGTATTTTTTTTCTTTTTCTTGTCTTATTTTACTTCATGGGTCTTGCTTCATGGCCTAAGCTCCCCTTGAACGCATGGTCTTCCTGTCACAGCCTCCTCAGTGTTGGCTTGTACCACTATGCCAGGAAGCCCCTGGGACTGCTTACACCCAGACAGATGCAGGTGAGAACCTTGCCTGTCCTTTCACACAGCTCTGTGACTTTGGGCAAGCCATTGACCCCTCCCACTTTGCCTCCATCGTCCAGTCCGCACAGCCATCTCTCAGAGTGCTTGTGAGAACAGTGTGAACAGAAAGGCAGGCGGAGAGCTCTAGGCAGTGTTTATCACCTCATGATGCACATTTCCTGCTGAACTCTGAGTCATCTATGGCACATGTAGGTCCTCTCACCGTCTTTCCACCCCCTCTTCCAAGATGTGTTTCCTGGCCTGGGAACAGCTGATATAGATGTCCCATTTAAGGCTGGGCACTCCACATTTCTTTATTCTCAGCAGTTTGATGAGTTACTAGACTCTGCTTTGACCTTTACCCACTACTGAAAGAGGCTTCTCTGACTTCAAGTTGCAGCAGTCTCGGGGACAAGTACAAATGTGAAGGAAGCACTTTAACTGTACGTACATTTCCCTATAGGAAATGTATCCTCCCTAGCCCAGGCTTATAATACCAGGCATGGGTTCCCTCCTGGGGAGCAGGCTTCACTTCCAATCAGGGAGTGGTTGGGTGCCCTGGATCTGTGATGTCACTATTGTGCCTGTGGGCATATCTTGGCCTTCAGGTTGGTATTGTTGAATGTGAGTTCCTAAACTGAGTTAGATTACTGGTAACTTTTCTTCCCAACAATTCCGTGGCACTGGGCATGCTAGTCAGCAGGCATGACACTACCAGCTCAGTTCTAGCTTGATTTCATGGTGTCCTATAGCAAAAGTGTGTGCTGTCTTCACCAATAGGATCTTGGCATTTAGTTCTGGTGGGCAATCAGAACACTGGCAATAGCCTGTGTTGTTTTGGGAGCCTCTAGGAGACCCCCTGGCCAGTAACTCCTAGGGAGGTATCCAACCTCTGGCATTGGGATTTGGCTTTTAAAACCTATGGATTCTGGGATTTGGCTTCTGTTTTTTGTGGGTGAGGTAATTTACAGTAGGGTGTACCAGTCATCACATTCCATACACTGAGCCCCTGCATATGTCTACACCACATAACTACTACCTGGTTAAATGGAAAACATGTCAAGCACCCCAAACAGGCTCCCTCAGGCCCCTCTCCCTAACTACAAAACCTCTCTTCTGACTTAAATATCCACAGAAAAAATTTGCTTAGCCTCTAATTTTCTGTTACTCAAAAACACAGCAGCAACCCCCTTTTCCATGATTTCTTCTGCTGAACCTTTTGTCTGGGAGGTTCAGCTTTACATCTGAGAGCATTAGACAACTATTGATGTGATGTGTCTTACTGAGTATCTCAATTTGTATAGCCATCAATTGATGGGCACTTGGGTTGTATTTCCTTGGGGCCCTTGTAGGAAATGCTAGTACTTTGCCTGCTGTTGGATGTCTTCTGGATGTAGATTTTCATTGCCACCTGTGGAATTGCTGAGCTAGGGGTGTCAATTTGACAGAACAGTCTTTATAGTACAAGCACTTGCACCAAGAAGGGATTCAGAGACAACCTGTGACAAAACATGAGTTTGGGGAGAACATTCCAGAACAGTTACCTGCTTCTGCCACCCCAGCTTACTGTGTACACGTTGAGTCTCCTGTGGATCCCTTTGTCTGGCATATTCATATTCTCTCTCTCTCCCTCTCCCTCCCTCCCTCCCTCCGTCCCTCCCTCCCTCCCTCTCTCCTTCCCTGCCTCCCTCTATAACCTAGGATGGCCTTGAACTTGTGATCCACCCTTCTCAGCCTTCCAAGTACTAGGATTGCAGACATGCACTTTAATACAAGCTTGTCTTATACATTTTCAAAAGGCTCCTTTAGAACCCTCAGTCAGGGAAGTGCTGGATGTAAAAACATGAGTTTGGGTCTCTGTGACTCATATAAAGTCCAGGCAGGGCAGTGGGAGACTATAAACCCAGCACTGGAGAGTGGAGACAAGAGGATCCCAGTGGCTTGCTGGCCAGTCTCGCTGAATCAGTGAGTCCTGTTTCAGAAACTGAGATAGTGAGCAATTGAGGAAGACACAGAATATTGACACCCGGCCTCCTCACACTTGCGCAATCACATAAGTACATATACACATACCCACATGCCTACACCACACATTGAAAAAAAAAATAAGCCAGGCGGTGGTGGCACACACCTTTAATCCCAGCACTTGGAAGACAGAAGCAGGTAGATCTCTGTGAATTTAAGACCAGCCTAGTCTACAAGAGCTAGTTCCAGGACAGCCTCCAAAGTTACATAGGGAAACCCTGCCTCGAAAAACCAAAAACAATAAAACAAAACAAAAAATAAATAAATAAAAGGAAATATTACTCATGCAACTGAATAGCAACCCACACAGTGCCTGTTGTAGAACATTGAGAATAAAAATTCACTTGTCCTCCTTTCTTTTCATCTTTTTTAAGTTCTCTTTTTAAACATAGCCAAGAGCCCAAGTATGACTGAGCAGAGGCCATGGCTGTAATTTTGTGGGTAATGACTGTGATTTTGTACGAGGCAGGCACATGTAAGGGGTAGACTACAGAGACTTCACTAGGAATGAATGCAAAGTAGGAGCCACTCGTTCTAAAAGGAGATCATGGCTTTTCATATTCAGAAAAGTGGTGGTGGGGGAATCTAGTTTCTACCTCCTGTCCTCCTTCCCTTCAGAGGAGTCATCATGGATGGCTTCTGACACTAGCAGGATGGCATCTTTGTGTCATCCTTGTCCCCTCCAAGAGATGTTAACTCTGCATCCAGCAATTTCAAATTGACCTCACCATCAAAGCTGACAGGAAATGTGCCCACCGTGTTTCCTCTGTGACATCCTTGTCATTTCTTGAACCTTGAGACATCATTACATTTTTAATGGCTTCACCACATTTGTTAATGACCAGATGCCCACCTGTCTTCTTCTTTTCTGTTGCTGTAATAAAGTGTCCTGAGCAGAGCATCTGAAGGGAGGAAGGGTGTATTGTGGTTCACAGTTGAAGGGCACAGCGCACCATGGCATGGAAGTCAGTCCGGGTGGCCGGAGCCTGAAGCAGGGGGGAGGCAGAGAGAAATGGGAGGCATGCTGCGGTGCGGCGGGCTTTCTCCTCTTCTTTTGTTTTGTTTTGTTTGAGATGGGGTCCTGCTGTCCTGGAACTCACTTTGTAGACCAGGCTGGCCTCAAACTCACTGAGACCCGCATGTCTTTGCCCCCCAGGCACTGGGATTAAAGGTGTACATCACCACTGCCTTTTAATACATAGTCCAGGGTCCCCTACCCAGGACCGTGTCATCCACAGTGGCAAGGTCTTCACGCTTGAATTAACATAAATAAGACACTTTTCCCGAACGTGTGCCCAGAGGGCCTCTGCTCCAGGTGATTCTAGGTTTCAAGTTGACAACTGAGATTGATCATTGCCGGAATGATTTCCCAGTTGCTGGGTGTTCAGACCGCTCTTGGGCTGTCTGTGATTGTGATAACACGCAGGCCTGGTGCCTTTGCTCCAGCATATGGGAATTGCACCTTTTGTTATAGGACTCTTTGTTGCCCTAGTGGGAAATGTGTGAGACTTTGATCCTGTTTGAACTAAGGATTCAAATATAGAGGCCAGACCACTGTTAGTATGACTTCACACAAATTACCTAATCTGTCTGTGTCCTCAGTTTCTCTGTCTGTACAATCAGGGAAGAAAACAGCCTTTAACCTCACTTTGACTCAATACATGTCAAAACTTCAATAAGAACCACAGAAATGTTTATTTTTATTATTTACCTGGAAAATGGGCTTATAAAAATGAACAATGGGCCAGCTGCAACACTCGGGAAAGCAGGCCCTGCCTCTCATCTGTCAGCACAGCAGAGCTGACCCTGTTGACAGGGGCGAGGGTGAGCTGGCCCAGAGAATGTGAGTGTGAGAGATCTGACCCTGCTCCTCATCTGCCATATGGCAACATGGGCAGCAGGAGATGCCCCTCCCCGCTCTACTGGGAGAGCTGGCTCTGAGTTCATAAGAGTGGGAGAACTGTCCCTGCCCCTCAGCAGCTGCAGCACTTGGGACAGTGGCCCCTGCACCTCTCCTGGGCAACACAGTATAGCTGACTCTGGAGGTGTAGGTGTGAAAGCAGGAGAACTGGCCCCAACTCTTGCTCATTGCTTTAAGGGATGAACTGGCCAGGGCAAAGCTGGAGAGCTTCTGGTTGTGAAGACCAGGGAGAGCTGTCAGGCTGACCAGCCCTCCAACTACCCAGGATTATGAGTTGACTCACCCCAACATCCACCCTATCTGTGATCTGCTGGATCGTGTGAAGGGGCCTGTCCTGCAGACCCAAAGCTGCAGGATCTCCATGACTCAGGGCAGCAGCAGGATAGCCAAGAAGAGGGAGGACCCAGCATCAATAGTGTAGCAGAAATGAGAGGCCTCAAACCACACTAATGACTCTTTGCAATGAACGCTTACAAGTAAAGATACATGTGTAAAAGTTGTGAATATGGATATAGTGTGACTCACTGTGACACACTACAGCTTCCGTGATGAGCCTGATTTTTTTTCTCTTAAATTTTATTGTATTTTGGCAGTGGAGGAGGTTACAAGGGCAGAGGACTGATACGAAGGGACGGGGAATGAATGGGATCGAGATGCGTGGTGTGAAAGAAACAGAAAACAAAAAGAAAGTTAAAAAAAAAGAAAGAAAGGAGCACTGGGGATCGGGAAGTTTCTAGAGCACTTGCCCAGCCAGCATGAAGCCCTAGGTTCAGTCCTCAGCACCAAACAAACTGGATGTGGTGGTGCACACCAGCGATCCGAGCTCTCAGTAGGTTGAGGCAGAAGGATCAGGAGTTCAAGGCCGTCCTCAACTACTAACCAAATTCCTAGGCCAGTCTGGATTTAAGAGACCTTTTTTTTTAATTATTTAAAAAAACATCAAATAAACATTGTTAACCTTCCGATAAAAATTGCTGAGTGCAGAGAGTGGCCCTGTCCCTTCTGTGACCTCAAGCCCTAGCTCTCTTGGGGACTGTTGCTGCTTGTGGAGGAACACTCACAAAGACAGCTTCTTCCTGCTGGGTGACCACTGGGGACTTGAGTTTCCTGAATATTTTTCTGCCCAGCCCCACAGATCACAAGCTCCTTGAGGGCTTTGCCCTAAGGCTGACTCCCTAATGCCAAGGGTTTAACCTCAATTAGATACACTGCAAAGGCACTGTTTTCATGCCTGGCCCCACAGTTGACTCAATAGTCTATGACTGACAATGTTCCTTCCCCATATTTGCCAGATCCAAGGGGGAATCCCAAAGGACTGCAGTGGGTGGGAGTTGATGCCCAGACTCAGCCTCTGGAGATCCATTTGAAAGTCTGGGTGGATCCCTGGAATCTGTACCCTGCTCCTGGTGATCATTTAGTGAACACTGTTAATGGGCATGACCTGTGGTTCCCACATCCTCTCCTTTGAACCGGAGGCCTCCTCCCTCTCTATCCCATGCTGCTGGCTGCGAGGTTTTTCTGGGCTGGGTTCTCAGCCGCAGCCCTGAACTGGAAAGGATGGGGGAACCCAAGAAATGGATGGAACCTCATTGGTATGCAAGGCTCTCTTGTCACATTGCCACTAATAGGAGCAGAAGAAGGGCTGGCACATCTCTTTGGGATTTTCCATTCCTCCTGGCTTTTCCGGAATTGGCTGGACACCAGTTTGCCAAGGGGATCAAGGACAATACAGGGGCCCCAAGGCGTCTGCCTATTGACACCTCTCAAGTGGAAAATGGATCCTTCTAGCAGCTCTGCTGAGTTCTTCCCTCCCTCACTCCCATCGCCTACCACCTCAGCCTCCTTTTGCAGAGCACACGCCTTTACAGGGCTAAGACCCCTTCTAATACAGACTGATTGACTAGGGTGGAGCCTCACTGTGTTGGGCCTTAAGCAGCCCTCTGCACCTTACCTTCCCTAGTAGCTGAGATGGAGGTGTGGGCCGCTGCATCCAAGAATTCTGTTTAACTCTTAGCAAAGTACTCTTTGCTAAAAAGATACATAAGGTAAAACATGGGCTTCGGTGGTCATCCTCAGCCCAGGCCACACTCCTGCACCCTAGCAGTGCTCAGAGCTTCTGCTCAGGTGGGGGCTGGGCATTCCCAGTAGGCTTATGTGGTGGTTAATATTTTAAGTCTTATTTCCTCATTGATGTATGGCAGGTGAGAATTAGTTCAAGCAACCAATAATGTACATTTCCAGTCGTTTATTGTGGCTTTGTGATTTCAAGTAGACTATGTACCATCATTGTTTTTTTTTTACTTTTAGAGATGGGTGGTGATATAACACATGGTATATAGAGTGAGCATCCTGTAGCCACCAACCGGAGTTGGATACTGTCAACACTCTTCCTTCTTTTTTTTTTTTTTGAGACATGATTTTGTTATGTAGCCCAGGCAACCCTTCAACTTGTGATCTTTCTGCTCCCACCTCCTGATTGATGGGATTATAGGTGTGTACATCACCAAGTCTGGCTCAAAGTCAACACCTTCGAGTTTCTTCCTTGGACAGTGAAGCCACGTGACTGACTCTTTGGGTACTCTCGCTGTGTTTCCTCCCTGCCATGCAACTACCCTGCACTATCATTAGACTAATTGTGAGCTGGAGCATAGAGCCGTGGTTCACTCATGCTCTCCGCTGTAGAATCACTCACTGCTCAGAGAGAGCAGTGTTCTCCTGTGTGCTGACAGTCATTTTCTGTCTTCAGCTGCTGGAGACGGCATTTACTTAGTTAATTTTGCTTTGTGTGTGTGTGTGTGTGTGTGTGTGTGTGTGTGTGTGTGTGTTCATGTGGGGGCCTGATCACTCTGTACTTTAATTGAGGAGGGTCTTTCACTGAACCTGGAGGTCCAGCCTAGTCAACCTCCATTGCTGCTGTCTGCTACCAAGCCCACCTGGCTTTCATGTGGGTGCAGGGGATCCAAATTCTGGTCATCACACTTATTGAACAAGTGTTTTAACCACTGAGCAATCTCCCCAGCCCCATGCCATGAGCAATTAAATTCTCATCTAGTGGATCATGCATGCAGGGCCTTCAGCACAGAACACAGATGTGGTTTCATCTGTATTTATCGTGAGCTTCGCTCTCCTATACTGACACACTTTCCTAGTAAGCTTGCCCATCTAGAAGAGATTGCTGTCTGTGTAGGCAGGGTCAGGAATGGGGTTGGTCCAGGCTCCCCAGATGACTCCACTGTGAAGCCACAATCTACCTTTACTTTCATCCCTTCGACTCTAGACACTGTCACTCGGCTGTCTGTTTTGAAGAAACATCCATGTCCTGTCCCCTCAGGCCTCAAAGTGTCTGTGTGATGCTTTGAAAAAAGTGAGCCCCAACCCCCAGCAAGGCCAAAGTGTTGGGAGTAAAGAGGCAGAGCAGGATGGGCGGTGCTAGTTAGAACCAGGGACAGAGGCACACAGGTAAATTCTTCAGGTATGACAGGGAATTTTAAGGAAACCCTGGGGCTGGGAATCCTTCCCAGAGGCCAAGACTTCCCCACTGCTAACAGCCTCCATGCTCGCCTGACAGGTGTAGATCAGTTTAATGGGGGACTGACAGGAGCACCATGATGCATCAAGCTGAGAGGAATTCTAGACTCTGAGGGTCACATAGTCATGTTTCTTTAAAGTGATTACAACCGTAACCGTAGTCTGTTTTCATCTCTAATTGAACATTAATGGCACACTAGTGAATACAGATACCTGGGTCCCAGGCCAATGACAGCACATCTTCTGGAGCGAGGACCAGACACTAATAATCTTTGGGAAATGACCTTGTGGTTCTTACATGGAGTCAGGGTATAGAACCTGTTGGTTGTGGGTCTGACACCTGTGACTGGCAACCATCAGTCACTTGGAGAGCTTGTTAAAATGTGGGTCCCTGGGTTCCTCTCTCTATGTATCTGGATTAGGGCTTTACCTTAGTTTGGTTTCCTATTATTATGATAAAGTACCCAACAAAAGTAACTTAGGGCAGGAGGATTTACTTCAGCTCACAGTTTCAAGTCATAGTCCACTGTTGCTGGGAGGTCACAGTGGCAGGAGCCTGAAAAAGCTGGTCACATTTCAAGAGCAGAGAGCAATGCATGCATGTCTGCTAGAGCCTGCTGTCTTTTTCCATTCAGTCCAGGGCTCAGCCCATGAAATAGCATTGTTCACACTCAGGGTATATCTTCCTACTTTAATCAACCCAGTTTAGCTCTCAAAGGAATGTCCAAAGTCCAACTTAATCTAGACAATCCCTATTGAAATTCCTTTCCCAGTGTGCAGATTATGTCAAGTTGACAAGTAAAACCATCACAGGCCTTGAATTTGTGATTCTAACAGCCATCTCCACTGGACATCCCTTGTTCACGCTTGAGAACCATCTCAAGTTCCACTTGATGCTGCTCAAGGTCGCCTTGTGAGTCCCAAAGGAGATCCAGTGCGGTCCTGTTGTGTGGGATTATTGCTTCTCTTCCCATCTCCATGGTCACCAAGTCGGTGGCCTGAAATGGGCACTAACCCTGGCAGATGCTCTAGATGAAGACCTTTCCCAGCACCCAATCAGCCATGATTTGTACATTCCAGGCTTTCGTGTGCCAGAGGGTGTGGGAGGACAGGGGCTACTGAGAAAAATGCAGAGCATCCCTGGCTTTGAAGGACCAGTGCCATTGCTAATGGGTTCTAGAATCCTAGATGCATGTAGCATCTTCATGCAGCTGTACAGCCAACAAAAGAGGTACATCTGTGCATGTGATAGAATTTAAATTATGTGTCTATGTGTGTGCATGGAATGTATGAAGTTCGGAGAACTATTTTCAGGACTTGGTTCTGTCCTTACACCCTGTGGGTCCTGGGTGCAGAACAAAGGTTGTCAATAAGGCTTGGAAGAAAATGCCTTATTTATGCACTGAACAGCCAACAAAAGAGGCCCCATCTGTATTTTTTTTCTTACAGGCTCCCAATATTCAAAATATTCTGGTTATTGTTAATACAGGGTGAGAATCCCTTATGATGGCACACATCTTTAATCCCAGCCATTGAGAGACAGAGGCAGACAGGTCCTTGATTTGAAAGCTAACTTGGACTACATGGCAAGTTTCAGGCCAGTCAAGGTTACATAGTAAGACCCTGTCTCAAAGAAAAAGAGGAGAGAGAGGTCAGGGGAGACAGAAACACCTGATTCGGATTTCAGAATGCTTGCATTTAGGTTTTATATTTACTTATATAGTATGAACATGATTTTATAGAATTTAAAAAAATAATTCTGTGCAGTTCAGAGTTAAGATATGTGGAATTTTCCATCTGTGGCATCAGGTCAGTGTTCAGAAAGTGCTGGTTTTGGGGCTTGTTCTAGATTTCAGATTTGCAGGTTTAGGCATGCCCAATTGTATAATTATTAATAGTTGGAAAAACCAGATCATCACAGGACTGAAACAGAGGAAAGGATTCGGGGGACCCTTGATTCCAGGTTACCTTTTAGTCCTGGCACCTGGGGAGATTTCTGCCTAGCCAAGGTGGACCGGGAGGCGGGGATGAACTAACGGAACCTGCCCTGGCACCTGTCCCAGCAAGTCCCCATGAAGGAGCTCAAGGACTGGGCTGATCTTAGAAGAACCCTGAGCTCTAGGAAAGCATTCACACCACTGCCATTGAGAAATGACCCATCGTGGTGACCACTGTAGGCCTCACCTTATGCTCATGTCTGGTGGCGTATATCCTAAGGTTGAAACCTATGCACTAAGGTCCAGTCCAAACCCCGGTTCCTGTTAGAACCACAATGCACTTCACAAGCCAGGACGCAGGAACACTCAAGAATAATCTTTCAAGAAGGCATTAACACAGGAGGGAAGTGACTAGAAGCAAAGACATTTGACTGAAGGTCAAAGGGGAGATGGCTCAGTGGTAAAGTGCACACTCTGTTGGTACGGGGACCTGGGTTCGATTCTCAGAACCCACGTAACAAACTGTAGACCAGTGGGATTGTTCTTGTAGTCCCAGAAGATCCGTGGGGCTTTCCAGCTAGCCAGCTTTGCCTTCCCCATGAGTCCTAGGCCGATGAGAGACCCTGTCTTAGAAAACAAGGTGGTGGCATCTGAAGATGATAGCTGAGGTTGGCCTCTGGCCTCCAAGGCATGTGCACACATGTGCACCCTGAGGCACACACACTGAAGGTCTTTGCAGTGGGGATATAGTTCAGTGATGGAGTGCTTACTTGTGGATGCATGAAGCCAGCCCTGGGCTCCATCCCAGCACCACCAAACTATATTAAGTAATAATACATTTTTAAGAGTTCTCTCCGAAAGATTTCCCCCCATCCAGGGGCTGGTTCTCCATATTTATTTGAGGACAGCCTCTTACCTCTTGGGATTAATTTCTCCTACACAGAGTGCTATGTTCTGGGTCCAGCTAACTCCCCTTCAATGAAATGGTACCAGGTAATAGGCTGGGTTGAGTCTGTTATCTTTAGTACAACTTCCCTTCTGGACTCTAACCCACAATGCACCCCATTCACCTTTTTTTTTTTTCTGAACTCTAAACTGCTTCAAGCCTTCAGGTGATGTCCCGGAACACAACAGACCATTTTCCTCCCAGAGGGGCCAGAACCATGGCAGGGGCTCTGTGGGGTTTGTTGTAAATGACCCTGTCCACACACGACAGGTCTGTCTGGATGTGCAAACTGACCCTCTTTCTCTCTCCTCTCTCTGCAGTGAAATGTAAAATGGAGGACGAGGAGGTGCCTGCTGCCCCAGTGCCACCTCCTTAACTGACCTCAGTCACTCCACACCCAACTGCACATCCCTATTACAGTTTCCTTGTGAAGCCCTCGCATGGCAGACACACAGGCCGGGCTTGCTGCAGACATGCTTAACTGCAGTTTAGGAAAGCATCCCTTAGCTTCCTGCCTTACCCCAAATGCTACTTTTCCATTCGCTTTTCCACTGTGTCAAGTGTACCCTTCTGAGCCACCAAAGTTGAAACACGCAGTGATGGTGTCCCTGTCACCAGTTTTCCCACTTCTACCAAGATCCGTATTTGTTTTATGTCAAATCTCTGTGATAGTTCTGCCTTGGTTTTGCCGTTGATTAACAAATGAGGCAAGGCTGTTACAGCAGCAACCTATTAATGTAATGGTCGTTTGTTCTGTGGCTGCTGCACACCAAGGTTCTCTCATTCGAAAGGTCCCAGACACAGCTGGCAGCCTCTGTGGTAATACTGGACTGTTTGACAAGCTACCACGAATCTTAGGTAAATAGTAAAGCCTTTATTTTCTTGTTAAGAACAGCATTTTGAAAATAAAACCTATCTGCCCATGCTTAACAACCTTTGCAATCTTTGATATTTATATGTATGTACTGATTGTCTTGAAATTTCCCAAACAATTTTGTTTATAAGTATGCAAGTCAGCCAGGGTGGGGGATAGAGTGAGGGTACATTATAAAACACACATTAATACATTTAATAAATATATATTATCTATCAAAAATGAGCATAGTTCTTTATGAATAAAAAGCACCTGCCAGGGGCTCTCGTCGGCTCACACGGTTGCCACATCCTTGGATGTGTAAATACCAGCGCCCCCTTCTACTTTCCAACTCGGCAAGCCCAAAAGACAACCCCTCTCATCCTGTCTGCACACTTGTTTGCTGGCTTTGACCTCATCTGTGTGGAGATAGGGGGGGACAACAACCAGATCTAACCTTGGAAACAACTGACACATCAGAGCCTATCCCCACTTCCATTGCCCGACACCTTGGCAAAGGGCCACAGAATACTGTAGAGTTTTCACTTAGCTGTGAACAGAGGAGCTGTCCTTCAGTCCCAAAATGGTGTCACTACCTGGGCATGCTAGGTTGTGCTTACAGCTTGGGGTTATTCACAGAGGACTTTGTAGACCATCTCCCCTATCAACTCTTAAACAGGTGCCATGGGATTCTGTCGGAAGCTGGCTGTACAGTCTCTGTGTGGAGTTGCCTCGTGGTCCTCTTCAGATGAACTTGAACTCATTAGAAAAATAGCAGATGTCGTCCTTCTTCTTTTGCTCCCACCTCCACCCCTGTCTAAGAACATCGAGCCCACCCTGAACCTCAAATTAGCCAAGATAAAACAAAGCCCAGAAGCGCGCGATCACCTATCAGGATGGAAAGAAAAACAAAACAAAACAAAACAAAAAACAAAGCAAAACCGAAAGGCCTCACTTAGTGAGGTTTCCTGTGGCTCAGAATGGTTCTGGTTTATAGTGTAGAAACACTGCATTCTGCACAGCCATTTGCACGGTGCTCACCTGATACGCAGACAACAAAGAGCTTAGAGAGAAAACCATCAATCATGTCAGCTTCTCCCTTCTGCAATGGGGGGCTTTTGCAGACCAAGTCACTGGTGACATCAGAAAGCTCCAAAGGACTCCAGAGAGCGGGGTTGGGCAGCCACTTCCTGGCACAAGAATGCGGAGCGCTGACGTTTGTCACCCAACTGGCCTGAGGTGCTAGGAGAGCTCTTCTGCAGAAGGCTGGGTAGTGCATGCAAGAGCGCCAGCCCCACGCAGCCCTGGCTTTCTCGCTCTCCAACCCCTCCTCAAGCTTCTAAGGTCTCAGCCCACCGCATGAAGGTCCTTAAGCATGAAGGACTGATTCAAATTCTCTGGAAGCAAGCACATGCTCTCAGTGGGGGTGGGGCACCCCAGAAGGCTGGGAAGGGGAGGCCTTTGGGTGCCCTGCTTTCTGCTTCCCATGCGTGGTGGTGATGCACTAGCTGCGAGGAAAACTTGCGGGAGAGCCAAGCACTAGCCAGATTGGCCTCATCTCCCCAAGGCTCTGCAAAGGCAGGGCAGGGAGGGGATACCAGCAGAGACTGGGGTCTTGAGAAAAATCAGATTTATTAAAACACTCAGCTCAGATGTACTGGCTTAAGAAGAGGTCAGTCCCCACCCCCACCCCCAAATACTAACCATTAAAATTTGCTTTCATTAAAGGTTAAAGGCTTATGGGTAGTTTTCATAGAAAAAGCAATGTAGTGATTAGAGTGTATGTAGAGGCCCCACCTTTGTTTATACAGTCCATATGGTCAGGTTCAAACTCTTAGCATGGAAAGGTTGCTAGAGATTATCCTGGCCAAACAGTGCAGAGAACACAGGGCTTTTAATGGCAGGGATGCTGGAGATGCTGAGCGACAAAGGAATGACTTGCTTAGGACAGATGGAAGCCATGACAAATGACGGCTGTGAAGAGGGCCATTTTCATAGAACCATCAGAAAACCAAGGTTAAAATGTTCTCTAAACCCTCCGAAAACAGCAAGAGACCTTCATGGAACTCTTTCTATCCTGGACTTCTAGCCACATCAGGGGAAGACACCCCCAAGAAGTCACTGCTGGACAGGGAGAAGTCATCTCTCCCTTCTAGAGGTCACTCCTGGGGAGCTCAGCCATAGGGCGTTATGAAAAAGCTGCTATGGTGCCTGCCTTTCAGCCTGACTCCCCTGAAGCTGCAAGCTGATGGCCCTATCTGAGCTTCAGAAATGAACACGGAAGGAAATCGAGGGAGGGCAGGTGCAGCAAGAGGAAGAAGGGAGGCGGGGTGCTTGTCAGAACAAGAGGCCCGTAGACGGAACAGTGGTTGGTCACCACTGTCTAGATGGGATGGTCACTTCAAGGTCCAGAGTACCTTCTCCTCTTTGGCACATTCTGTGTTTCCTCTACTCCCACCAGCTACACAGCTCCCTGACTGCCCAGTTGGGCCTTACTTTGGAATCACAGCCACAGCCTCCTAAAGTCCCCTGAACTGCACAGGCCACCAGAGCAAGCGAGCCAGGGAGAAGGGCCCATGAGTTAACCTCAAGGGCACAGTTATCTCCAAAAGTCCTCCCTGGGAGCCAGCACTTGGGGAGGGGGTGACAGGCTGGCTCCAGCCCCTCACATAAGCCAGCATCAGCCTGGCACACCAGCTGTGAATTCTTTTCTGTCCTGACCCCTCTGGATGCAACAGTTTCCCAGCCACGCTTCTCTGAGTGAGCCTAAGACTATTGGCAGTTAGCTCTGATTTAGTTTGCAGGACGATTCCATGTTTGTGTGTGTGTGGCAGGATAGGGGAGGGCAGTCACTGTTAGCTTTCCAGTTCATCCGTATGTCACATTTACATGAAATCCCCTTGGTGGGAATTCCCAGATATCCTGGCTTCCAGGGGGCCTGTCTCGGCCATGGTTATGGATTTCGCCCTCAAGAAAGACACAGCCAGGGAATAAAATCGGTAAGAAAGATTCTTATTCTCTGGAACTTAAGGTCTTTCACCAATGGTGTCTTCCTGTGTGAGATGGCGGAGCAGTTGGGATCTGGAATAACATAAGGACAACACTGAGAACTCTGCAAAGTCAACGTTAGAAACTGATGCATCAATCGCCCTCGCTTTTACCTGTGGGGTCTGTGGGACTGAGACAGCCCAGAAATGTACCAGAGGTTCATGTCACCCACCCTCAGGGACATACTCCTCACTCAGACACTCAGTGCTTTAAGGAGTGAGGAGGATGGGACTTGCCTTGGGCATGCTACACAAGGGTCCTACTGTTGAGACCCTACAGCAGCACCTGGTAAGTCCTCTGTTTCCTTCTCGTCACTGGCCTTGAAGGAACCAGGAGGACTTCAGAGTGATGGACAGGCTGTGCTGATTACAGCACATGGGATGGCCCCTCTGGAGACCAGTGGTCACAGTGAAGTCAGGCTTTTCTTGGCCCTGGGACAAAGAAACAGCCCAGGAGGTGGTAGGGGGGATTTAAGAACACAAATCTGTGTTTCTTTTTGTCTTACAGTCTGTTCAAAGCAAAGGGAACCAGAGCCTAGCAGAGCCTTCACAGGCCAGAAAACCCAAATGCTCTCCCTCCAGGGATCAAAGACCATTCCATTCCTGATGGTCTATTAAAAAAGAAAAAAAAAAAAAGCTCAGGTTGAATTATGGAGTTGGCACAAAATAAAGAATGGAAATCAAATGTGCACATGTGAACTGGCCCATGCACTGTTTCTAAGAAGCAGAGCTATGTCTGGAAAGTAGACGTGGGGATGAGTGCCTGTTTGGACTTTGCTGGAATGAAACAGTCATTCCAACAGAGACAAAAAGCAAAAGGTGACACTTTCTGCTGCAGGTCTGTTTGGCGACAGATAAGTTACAGCTGCTCTGGTGTTTGAGGGAAACAATTTCAATTTCCTAGGATGTCTCTTAGGGAGGTGAGGTGGGGGGAACCTGGTACCCAGCTGGGGGTGCTGGATGGAGTAGGGCCCAGGGGGCTTAAGCTAGGGTGGATGTCAGCAAAGATGAGAACATCCCGACAGGAAGCTTTTCCTTAGAGTCACCTTCCTGGGAGAGGGTGGGCACTGTGCTCAAGAAAGAAAATCCACCAGGCAAAGGGCCCCAAGCTGCTTTCTGAGTGTGGGTGGGTTTTCCTCACGTGAAGAGAGGTGGTAGATGGGGCCAGACAAAGATGGAAGGTGTGCATGCATGGAGCTGCAGTGGGCAGCCCAGAGAAGCAGCCTCCCAGGTACACCCAGCTGAAGCTGCCCCACCTGGGCGCTCTCAGGCCTTCTGCCCAGACATCATGTTTTGATACTTACAGTCCCGCCATTGAGTACGACAGCCATCTCCGTCGGCTGATACACATTGCTTCTGAATGGGGCACTGGGTCGGCTTCCCAGGCTGCTGGGCTTCTTTCCCAGGCTGCCACTGGATCTTTTCCCCAAGCTTCCATTGGAAAAGCCCGCTGCTGCTCGGAGAGCTGAGGAAGGAGTTTCCAAGATGGCAACGCCAGAGAGAACAGGGGGAAAAGGAGGGGAGAGAGTTGGGGGGAGGGAAACAGAGGGATAAGAGGTAGATGGGGGAGGAAGGGAGAGGGAGAAAGGTGGGGAGGAAGAGAATTTTGTTTTTCTGCAACAACCAGCTCCTCCCCTCTGGGCACCTCTATCTACCCACCACAGTGACTCCTCCTCTTTGTCACAAGCCCGGTGCAGAACAAAAGTCACAAAGGGGCTTTGTTCTCCAGCCTCAGGAGGGTTTGGGAACTTTGTGGAACCCTGCTCTCCCCACACAGCTACAGCCAGGCTGGGTGGCGGTCACCTCTGGGCTGTCAGGCTTCTTTTGCACATATGTACAGGTCTGTATGCACCATACCAGTCAAAAGCAGTCACTGTTTCTGGATGCTGCAGAGCTGGGGGCAGCTGAAAACATACAGGACAGCGATTGCCATCAGTGGAAAATGACCCTCAAATGACCCCCAAATAGGAATCAAAGATCCAGAGGAGGAGGAATGATTGCAAAAAGAGTTGGTACTCTATCCCTGAAGTAGGTACAGGATGTTTGTGAGTTACTGTCCTTTTTAAAGACAGCACCTAAGGTAGCCCAGGCTGGCCTCAGACTCATTCTGAAGCCAAGAATGGTCTTGAACTTCCAATCCTCTAATGCCACATGCCAAGTGCTGGGTCCACATGCAGCTAGTTAGTGTTCTCCCTCTCCTCTCCTCTCTTCTCCCCTTCCCTCCCCTCCCCTCTCCTCCTCTCCTCTCCCCCTCCCTCCCTCTGTGTGTGTGTGTGTGTGTGTGTGTGTGTATGTGTGTGTGTGTGCAAGCGTGTATGTACGCACGTTTGAGCAGGTATCCTCAGAGTTCAAGAAGGGTGTTGGAGGTTATGAGCTACCTGATGTGGGTACTGGGAAAAAGGTTCAGATTCTTTAGAAGAGCACTGACATTTTTAGCTACACTCCAGCACATGCCTTGTTTTCTGAGGCAGTGTCTCACTGCCTAGGCTGGCTGGCCAGGGAGTCCCAGGGATCCACCTGTCTCTACCTCCCCAGCTCTGGGATTACAAGTGAGCTGAGCATCACACACCGGTGCAAGGGATACAGCCCAAATCTTCCTGCCTGCACAGCAAGCACTTTCCCCAACTACGTCATCTCCCAGCCCCAGGTTGTTGCATTTCTAAGAAATTACGCTTCCCCCTTTCAAATAGAGGAAAACCAACTTGAAGGGCCATGAAGAACCTCAGGTATGTGCTTGTGAATGAAAGGAGCCAGACTGTGAGGGCTTCTCACACCTTGCCAATGACAAGCTGGAAAGGGCAGGCTGTTTGTGGGGATCAGGGGCTGAGTGGGGAGGAATGGAGAGGGGGCAAGAGGAACATTTCAGGATAGTGAGACCGCCTGTGTGACAGTACAAGGTGGATACAGGTCACAGTGCATTTGTCAGGGTTCACCCAATTACTCACTAATTAAAATGTGGTCTTTGACTCAGGAGTGGAGCACTTGCTAAGCGTCCCTGAGGCCTTAGGCTCCACCCTCAGCACCCCCACAAGATGGAAATTTTAACTGTAAGATGACATCTGCAGTGCCACTGAAAGTACTCACGTTGCTTAGCTAAAGAAAGGCTTTACTGAGTGGTGGTGGCACACGCCTTTAATCCCAGCCCTTGGGAGGCAGAGGCAGGTGGATCTCTGTGAGTTCGAGGCCAGGCTGGTCTACAGAGCGAGTTCCAGGATAGCCTCCAAAACAATACAGAGAAACCCTGTCTCGAAAAAACAAACAATCAAACAAACAAAAAAAAGCTTTACTTAAAAGTCTTCCCTGAGGAAATGCAGGAAGACAGCTTGGGAGCTATGCAACCTATTTGGGGCAGGAATCATAAGTACCTTAGAGCCAAGCTGTGAAGTGACATGTGGAGGGTCAGTTTTCATAGCATAGCAGATGCTATGATTTCCTTTACAACAGATAAGGGCTAAGGACTAAGGCCAAGGTCACACAGCTGGCAGAGCCCACTCTGGAAGCCTGGTAGAGACAGGCTGCTCCTAACCATGACACCAGTTCCAGATGCTCTGTCAACCATCACAGTCAAATCAAGCAAGCTGTATTAAGTCACATTAGGGATAGTTCATCCTAAACTGGACCAAAAAATCTGAGTCCAACACAGACTCACGAAGCCTTTCTTGTTTTGGCATCTCCAAGGCTTGGGCAATTGTTGCTTATGCTGAGGGCATGTCCCTGCCTGGGGAGCAGCACAGGGACAGCTAAACACAAAGTTTTGCTAGTGTCAGTTCCTGCTCTACAAGAGCGAAGAGAAGCACTTCCCTGCTGTGCAGAACCCAGTCCGGGTGGACTTCACTTCAACACACCTTCTTCAGAGAAAACCAAAGCTCCACTCTCTCGCTACCCATGGTCCCTTAGTTCCTCCCTGTGCAAGCTATCAGTGGTTTTATGAGCTCATCTCTGGCATTCTAGGTCCCTCAGAATGGGCTTCAGGATCCAACTTGTGACAGGCCTGACCAATCATGGAATTGCATCTTTGAGAACACACTGGTTCAGGGAAGGGCATTCAGAGCCAATCAGAAATAACTCTGGGATTTTCTCAAGCCTTCTGGAAAGAATTTTCCCCCCCTGGGATTCTGAGCAAGCCCAGAGCTACTGGGGACAGTGATGCCTCCATCAAGAGATAGGGAGGAGTTGAGTTTAGTCATTACTTTTGAATCTAGCCCTCCTGAAGCCTGCTATCTCAGGCATTTGGGATTTTCACTTACTTGTTTGAATAATTAAGCATTCAAATTTTATTTTAAAAAAACTGCTAGTAACCAATCTCAGAGGCCTTTGACTACTTTCAGAGCTGACCCTATCCAACTCACAGCAGAGGTGAAGGACAGGCAGTATTATTCCTAAGTGAGTACCCAGAGGTGTAAACTCATTGGTCAAATGCCAGTTATTTCTGGTGTAGGACCAGCAAGTGAGGCCAAGTTAGCCGTGCTTTCCCCTATGCTTCACTAGGGCTCTCCAGCAGTAAACAAAATCTCTAAGAAGCCTTGGGCTCCAATAAGACCTTAGAATCCAAGGGCCCTAACAAAGGGAACACATGTTCCTTTGAAATGTGCCCGTTTCGTCTTGTTAGCACTTTCTAAGATGTGATCTGAGGTGTGACATCTCCGGCATAAGGTAAGTCTCTTAGCACTTACCTCATGCCTTATTGGTACTAATGAACACAGTCCATTAAGTGTATCTATGTGGGGAGTCTCACTGATGGGAAGAATTATTTAGGGTAAGATCACTACAGCTTCCTGAGCTGCAGTACATACAGCCTGGAGAACACACCTTCCAACTCATGACACCTTGTGGGAACAACAGTCAAGAAAGGAGAGCCCAAGAGCTGGCTGGAAGTTCCCAGTGGGAGGACATGGTCATTGCAGCTTCCGGGAACTAGCCACTCCAAGGATAAGGCCCCTCATGGTGCCTGGTTCCTAAAATACAAACTGGCTGAAGTCGGCAAGAAAGGTGCCAGCAGCTGCTCCCACTGTGGCAAAGGAGCGTGCCCAGATGGTCCTTGGCCAGCAAAGCAAGAGTTTCTAGAATAAAGGCCAGCCCAGCCAGGATATGCTCTGTGTGAGCTTTGTCTGAGGACTGCCCTGCCTGGTCTCAAATAATTTTGGTGGGCCTATATTTTTGATAGTCTAAAAGATGCCTTTGAAAAAGGGAGGGGGGAGGCAGAGGTAATAAGGGTTGCTAAGGATGGAGTCATTGACCCAGAATGCACCAGGTTCCGGCTTCCATCTTCAGCGCTGTGAGCAAGCAATCAGGAACCTCTTGTCTTAAAAAAAAGTCTGACAACACCCAAGGTTGCTGAAGATTCAGGGAGGGACTTGCAGTGCAAACCATAGAGTGGTCACTCAGCCTACCTTTCTGGGATACCATCTGGCATGGAGTGGCAAGATTTAATGATGCAGATTATTTCACTCATATCTAGGACATCTTTTGCAAGGAGCTAGTGAACCAAAAAGCAGAAAGATGAATGGATAAGAGTGCTTACTGCAGCACTGTATCACGGGGAGCCTGAGGCGGGCAGAGCAGCCAGAGGAGGAAGGACCAGAAAATAAACACTGGTGCCCGATGGAAAATTCCACAGCATTCTCAGAGTATGGGAATGTTCATCAACTGACTCCAGAAGGCCTCCATCACATGGACTTAAAGCACATGCCAGGCCAGCTCTTGGATCCGAGGTTTCCACCCAGTGACACCTTAGGATCACTTGGAGAGCTTAAAAATTATGCAGACCTCAGACTCAGACTTGATCAGGGGTCCTGGGGGGGCAGAGCAGCTGCTTTTCATTAGGAGCCCAAGTGATTCTAATGGGTAGACGGACCACCCCGTCTTAGTGAGGTTCTGCTTTGTCTTTGTTTTGGAGAAAGGGTAGCACCGAGCCTCTTCCTGCCTCAGTTTCTAAGCAGATCTCATGAATTAGAGTAGTCAATAAAATGCTCAGAATGGCACTTGGTACATGGTTTTTTGGTTACTATTTGTGTTTTTTTGTTTGTTTTGTTGGGGGTTGTGTGTCTTGTTGTGTATCCCAGGCTAGCTTTGAACTCACAGCCCTCCTGCCTCCCCTCTCTGTGAGCTGTGGGAAAACAGGGATGTGCTGTCATACCTGACTATTGTTACTTTTAAAACACAACTGCTCAGGTGTTTGACCTTCCAGTTTTACAAGTAAATAGAACATTCCATTCAACCACTGGTTCTTAATAATCTCCCCCTCCCCTGGGGGGTGGTGGTGCACAGGTTTTTAGAATCAGACAGGAGACACACAGTATGTGATCCATTTGTTCCCTGTACTTCCCAGGCCCAAGGGGAGTCCAGGGCCTCAGAGAGGCCCCTCCAGGAGAAGCTGACAAGAACGGGTGGTGCTGCCAGCATACCAGGACTAGCCAGGTCCCTCCTCTGTCACCAGAGCCCCTTGAAGAGGCCTCCAGGTTTCCAAAGGTGACCTCTAGCATGACTCTACCTTCTCCTGTCCCTCAGCTGGACTAACACTAAATCCCTCCCAACGTCTCCACAGACACAGGCATCTGGTCTCAACTTTATGTAAGAAGAAAGCAGCTTGGATTACAGCCACACTGGGACTTTCCCATCTGCCCTGCATGGGGCTGCTGGCGCCCCTCCTACATATGCGTCTGGCTAGGGGTCAGGGGTGCAGAGGAAGCCGACTACATGTAGGTCTGACAAGGATATGGGTGGCTGTTTAGGAAGTGAGGGCTCACCCTGCTTCCCTGCCTACAGTAGAGGAGCAGGCTGCACCCCGGTCTTCCACACTTAGCCTTGCAAGGCTGTGTAAAGGGACCAGATCCTGAGCACGACTCACACTTGTGCCTGGCAACTGGGCAGATGTTGCTAAGTTTCAGTCTGTCATGGGCCACGTTCCAGCTGTGTGTCCTCAGGAAATGCCATTCTTTTGAGTCTCAGCTAACACCTATTCATCATGAAGGAGCTACAAGGGGTCTGACCTCACAGGGTAACACTAGGGACTGATGAGATAGTGTAGGCCGGAGGCAGAGTACAAGCTAGAGCTCAACACGTGACCCTGTCAGGTGATCAGTGCGCACCAGGACTGGGATTCAATTTTACCGATGGGCCCCTGAGGCATCTTTGGGAAATTGAGAAAGGTCATTTACTTAAGCTCCAGTGTGGGGCCCAGCCAGCTTCCTTTAAGCAATGTCCCAAGGGGCACCTGGCTAGCATCAACAGCAAGGCCTTTGGAGTACCGGTGACCACATCTCCCTCCATCCTACTGTGACCTCACCCCTGAGCAGAAACAGGTAGTCTTGGTCACCCAGACGTCACCCATTTGCTTTCTCTGTCTGACCCCAGAGAAGCTTGTGAACAATCAGCCAAGTATTAGGGATGTTAGTAGTGGATGGTGCCAAGCCTTCTGCCCTGGTGAGCAGTTCTGGGGCCCATTCTACACATGTCCTCAGAGGGGCTCTGCAGGACTCAGTGTGGCTGTCTGTAGCTAAGACAAGCCTATAAATACGGCCATTTTGGCAACCTGCCTTTGTGCTCTCCCTTTGGAGGCCACCACTAAAGTAACCCCTGTCCCTGGGTGTCTCAGACACACTTTATTTTATTTATTTATGTATTTATTTATTTATGTATGTATTTATTTATTTATTTCAAGACAGGGTTTCTCTGTGTAGCCTTGGCTGTCCTGGAACTCACTCTGTAGACCAAGCTGGCCTCAAACTTATAGAGATCTGCTTATCTCTGCCCCTCCCCCCCCCCAGTGCTGGGCTTAAAGGCATGTGTCACCAATGCCCGGCCAGACTCCACTTTCAAGAGACTTCCCCGAAGGCCCACAAGCTCCGTGCTCAGTGCCATCCATGCTCAGTGTCACCAGGGTCTGGTTCTCATTGTGTTACTGTCTGTGACACCTCTGCACAGCATGCCCTCTTGTTACTCTCATTTCACAAATTAGAAAAACTGAGGCTCGGAGAGGTCATGCAATCTACAGAAAAGTAGCTCAGCTGGAAGTGGGAGAGGCAGGGTTTGAACCCGGACATTTGACTTTGGGATCCAGTTTGAACATGCTGGATCCCATGGGGTGGAGGAAGGCAAGAGCCCTGTCGTGGTCTGCATCCATCTAGCACACGGCATAGGCGGCAAACTTAGATGCCTACAGGGAGCTAGGGAACTAATGTTGGGGAACAGCAGGGAGTGGTAGAGAGTGTGGCAAACAGAAAGTGTATTCCTAGATAAGGGCAGCCAAAAGTGTGTGGGAGGTGAGAGGCCTGGCCTCCCAGTGCCCACTGACTCACGTAGATCCAAAATACCCTGCAGCCATGTAGGAAGGCAGGTTTGTTTTATCGGTGGAGGGGGGTTGTTGCTGGGGACAGACCCAGGGCCTGTGCATGTGGGGCAAATACTCTATCACGGAGCTACCCACAACTTTTAAAAGCCAAGAAACTGGATGATTGTGGTGGTGGTGGTAAATTGTGTGTGCGCGCGCGCGTGTGTATGCAGGCAGGAGGACAACCTCAGGTATTGTTTCTTAGAAACCATCTCTTGTTTTTGGAGACTCTAGGGTCTAGGGCTCACAGATCAGTTCTGTCTGCCTTAATGTCTGCCTGCTTCTACCTCCGAGACACTGGCCCTGCCAGTTACAACAGGCCCTGCCATCACACCTGGCTTTTCTCTGGGTTCTAGAGAGTGAGCTCAATGCTCTTGCTCACTCTGACAACACCAACCAAGCCATCTCTCCAACCCCGCCCACCCCTTGAATTTTATAACAAATCAGTTGGCAACTGGCATGACGAAGAGGATAAGGAGCCAGTGTTAGCATGGGGCCATTCACTACTGTTGAGTCTGTTGCTGGGTCTGGGAGCATCTGCCCCAGCTGAGGCCTTTCAGGGACTGTCCCAGGCCCAGCAGTGACCGCTTTACCTGCATTATGTTCATCCATTGAGAAGGCCTTGTTCTCCATGTAGGCCCGAGGCAGGTGTATGTCCTCCTCAAATGCCGTCTCCCGCATCCTGGGCTGGGAAGTATCGAAGTAGTTGGGTGGGTTCTCCTGCAAGGGTGGGAGGAGGGTGCAGTGGATCTCCGGAATGGCGTAGAAGATGACAAAAACCCAGCCACTTGCTGCCAGTGTAATGGCCAAGGTGGGGTCGCTCCACGCATCTCCCTGCTTAACGATCGAGCTACTGAAGAGGTACATGGTCATCCAGACCACCCAGATGAGCACAGAGAGGAAGGTAGTGACGAGGATGAAGGCTCCGTTCACTTTCCACCGCCTGAACTTGCCACATAGCGTGAAGAGGGACTGGGCCAGGGTGATGGCCAGCAGCACCATGTCATAGATGAGTGCCATCACAAAATCCATGGGCTCGTAGGCGCAGGCTGGCTTCGTGTCACGCAGCACGGTCAGCACCAGCCACTCGGTGGCAATGATGACCTGCACCAACATCAGACACAGTGCCAGGCTCACCAGCTGCCAGCCGGCTGGGCTCGTGCCCTGGCGCACTAGCCTCCGCACCCGCCATGCCTGGCTTAACAGGCAGGAAAAGCAGAGTGCGAAGAGGACACCCCAGAGGAAGCGCCGGATGGAGCAGATTGTCTCATCCATGCGAATGATGAAGGCGAACGTCAGACCAAAGAGGCCCAGGGTCCCCAGCAGGAAGAGGAAGAGGAGGCACACAGGCCTCCTCTTTTCCTTGTCCTTGATGAAGGGCAGTCTCACCAAGAGGATGAGCATCAGGAGCAGCGTGATCAGGGCCCCAGCCCCGGCCACTGCCTCCACCACGATGCCCCAGATGGCGTCCAGGTCGCACAGGGACACGTACTGAGGGAGAAGGTCCAAGCCGCAGCCCCGGGATGTGCTGGCGTTCTCTGAAGCCACCGAGGCAATCACCAGGAGCAGGGGCAAGGGGAACACTTGATGGGTTCTCATCTTTCTCTCTGACACCAGGAACATTCTAGAAAATGGGGACAATTAGGGAGAAAGATCATTACACTGTATGGCCCTACTTTCCTGATTTCCCCAGGACTTGCCTCTTACCAAACCCGTAGCCCTCGAGGATCCTCCGGCCCTTGAGATAATAGCATCCACTTTCTCCAGGCAGTGTGGTCCCTTACCCAGTCTGGCACCCACTTGAATCCTGACCCAGATTAGTAACCATAAGCCACCATCAGCAGTGGCTGGAGGACCAATGGGAGGGAGACTCACCTCATCTCTCTAGCCCTTTGTAGTCTGTAAATCTGGCCTCTTCCAAAGTAAGGCAATGAGAGATGTTTTAAAGGGATAGCTACCAGCCAGGTGCTCGGCTGGGGTGACACCCCTTGTCTCCCCCTCTAACTCTCAAAGGCTAATGGGGAATATTTACTGACCACTCACTCTAGACCAAAAACTGGGCCCAGTCGGTCCTCATAATGCCCCATGAGCAGCAGGTCCTATTGTGACCTCCATTTTCAGGTGACAAAACAGGGTCTTCAGGCTGTGACACTCACCCCAGGTCACATAACCACACTGAGAGGAAGCCATCCCTCTCAACAGAGGGAGAAGCCTCTGCTCCCAGCCTTACACATTCTGTGGTCCCAGCTAAGTCTGCTGCAACCATTGGATAAAAGACTAGTGGAGAAAAAGATTCCGTTTGTTCTGAACACATGCAGACATTTTCCTGTTGTTACCTAAACATTACGTAGTAACAAGGGTTGACTTCGTATTAGGTATTGTAAGTGACCCAAAGTCCATCCACCCCCCCATAAGCATTTCCTGCAGATGTGTCTGTACACCCAGAAGGAGCTTTTCCACATTGTCTCCCCCACACATCCCATCATGCCCCTCTGGAGATCTCTTGAGGCTCCATTCTCTCCTGTTGTTCCTGTCCTGGGAGGCCTGAGAATTCACCTTGCCATACTCTCTTCTGTGTGCTCTAGATGCTCAATGACATCCTGACCCAGTCCCCTGCTAGGACACACCCCTATTATTTTCATTTTCATTTTCTGCTTTTATAGTTGAACCTAGCACCTCATGCACGCTAAGCAGCTGCTGGGCTCCATCCCTGACCCCTTTATGTTGTTTCTTTAATTTGAATTTTGAGGTAGTTATACTACTTTACCCCGGCTGGCCTTGAGCTCACCACAGCCCAGGCGGGGCTTGCACTGGTGACCTTCCTGCCTCAGCCTCTTGAGCAGGAGGATGTGTAGGCCGGTGTCACCAGACCTGGCCCTGCAGAGATACTTCACCCCCCCCAGCTCATCTGCAGAGCTGTCAGCTCAGACTCAGCCAAGGTCAGTGGAGCTCCCACAGCACAGGCAGGGTCTTGTGAGCTGAGTTCTAATCAAGTCTGCCGTTTTTTGTCTACTTTGTTTCTTTTCTCCTTCCCTTTCTCCTCTCCTCCCTTCTTGTTTTTGTGTCCAGCTGCAGGTGGAGAGGCAGAGACAGTATCTTTGACTCACATGTAGACCCAACCTTAAGTCACATCTGCCATCCGGGACAGTTTTTTGTTTGTTTTTTGTTTTCGTTTTTGTTTTTTTTGGGGGGGTCCTTGGGATGACCTATGCATTATATGATGTGTCTCACCAACCCTGCTTCTAAACACTGCCAAATAGCTCCTGGGTGAGGGGCACAATCCCCCCCCCCCACACACACCAAAGGCTTGCTGTTATATTGGCGGTGTGTTAGCACACAGTACCTGACACAAGTCAGGCACTTAGGAAACCCCCACAGAACAAGAGATTGGCACCTACACTGCCCTTTATCCCACTGACACCAGCTCCTTGCTTTGGAGAGAGGCTGGACCTTCAAAAAGCCACAATGCAAGCTGTGCCCCAGGTCATTACTAGTCATATTGAGTTAGTTTGGGGTTTTAATTCCACCTATGTGTAGGTCTGTAAGCAGCCATCCTCCCCACACCACAAAGCCAGGCATCCCTGGGGCTTCCATTAAGCAAATGCAGGATTGACCACCTCTCCTCCTCCTCTTCTTTACAGAGATCCCTTGCACCTCTTGGGTCCCTCCTTGGCCTCCAGACCATTGACTGCATAAATAATTGATGCTGTAGACAGTGGCTGGTGGGGTGGGGTGGTCTGCTATGATTACACAGAGAAGGCATGCTACGAACAGAAGGTACTTAAACAAGACCCGCCTACTCAGGTAAATGTGGGGTGGGGATGTTGACCATTGCCTTGCAGTCTAGTCATAATAGTGCCATGGAGGCTCCATCAGGGATTTCCTATGCAGCCATTTAACTGTCCTGACCATTGGCCACATGAACCCCAACAAATTAAAATACTTTTCCCTTGATGTTTCTACACTGTGCTGGGCTGCTCAGTCAGCAAAGGTGCTTGCTGCCAATGCTGCCAAGCCTGACAACCTTAGATCCCTGGGACCCACACAGCAGAAAGAAAGAGTCAACCCCACAAGCTTTGTGTGCATGCTGCGCATACGCACACCCAGGGAGCATGGCTACATGGTGCATTTTGGAGAGACATCATTCTGAACAGAACCACTTCTCAAGGCTGGGAAACATGCTATAAACCAAAATTTAAGAACTAGTTGGGACAGAGCAAGCTGCCATTGGCCCACAACAAGGTGGAGGGTCTCCAGAGTGCATTTTCCCCTTAAGAGTCATCGGTGGAAAAACCCCATTATTGGAGTTCTCAGCAACACATCCCAGCAATCTCTCTAGTTTATAGCCAATTCCATCTTCCCTTGAGAGTGAGGAAGTGATGTTTGGGAAGATGCTTCTGGAAGCTGGATCAATGCCTCTTCTCTGCCGTCTCTCACCTATATACCCTTTGATTGATGGTTCTCAACCAGAGGCAATTTTTGATGTCACAACAATAGGCATCTGTTGAATAGAGACCAGGCCTACAATGTGAATAGCAGCCTCCACCAAACAGAATGATGCTGGTCAAAAAGTTCACGGTGCCAAGGCTGAGGAAGGTGGGTTTTAGATATCAAAGTTAGAACTAGTGAGAGACACCAGGGAACCCACTAGGTCTCATGCCTGTACCTCACCAACCTTGCTTCCAAGAACTTGGATTTTTTTCAGGCGTGTCCAACCACTCTTTCTGGCAAAGCTCCTCCTTCCAAGCCTGGCTGTAACACGAGACTTGGTTTCCTCAGTTCTTCTTGCTTGTTTCCTATGTTTCCTGTCTACCCCAACCTGAATGAACACCACCAAGATGGGGCCCACACTTCTTAAACTGTACAGTGTTCTTGCAGTAGCTGGCCAGCACTCTAGTCTCTCCTTCCTTTCTGACACGGGAAATGGATCCTCTCATGCTATCTGCTGTTATGGCCACAGGTAATGCCCTTTTCTACTTCAGGGGCAGCTAAGGGTTTTGTCACAGCAGCTGTTTGCCTCATTTCTGGAAAGAGCTCCCAATTTCCTTTTGAAGTGTTACCTTAAGCCCTAGCTCCCAGCTTGGGTGGGTGGGGTCTGATATGAGTCAAGTGGGAAATGTCCCCAACTGGGTGGAGCTATTTTAAAGAGCAAGGGGTCTTTAGGAGGTGGGGCTTGGTGCAAGGAAGTAGGTACCTTTGGTAGCTAATAGCCAGGCTTTTAGATCTCACAGCCGAGTCCTGTTCTATGGCCATGAGAACTTTACACTACCACCACCATGTCAGCCCTGCCACGATGAAGTGAAGTCTCAAAAAACACGAAGCAAAATGCTCCTTTCATCTTTGTTTTGATCAGCTATTTTGTGTCAAGAAATGTAGCTGTGATGGTTAATATCAGCTTGATAGGCTCTAGACTCACCCAGGAGACAAGTCCCTGGACATGACCATGAGGACTTCCGCAGGAGACAAGCCCTGGGACACCACTATGAGGGATTATCTGGGCTAGGTTAACTGACCTGTGTAGATCCACACTAACAGGAGGACATACTGTGGCCGGGTGGGGTCCTAGATTACATAAGGAGAATGTGACCTGAGCATTGGTATTCATCTTCCTCTGCCTCTGACTGTGTCACCAGCAGCCTCAAGATCCTCTAGCCTTGACTGCTCTGCCTTTTCGACTGTACCCTCTAACTGTGACCCAAGGTAAATAAACCCTTTCCCCTCTTAAGTTCTTTTTTTTCAGGGTCTAGTCTCACAGCAGCAGCAGGAAAAGTACGTAAAGCTGTAGCTAAGGCAGCGCCAGCTCAGGCTTGTCCGATCTGGATACTGTCCTACTCTTTGGCTGAACTGATTGGTTCACAGAAAGGAACATGGTCTGAAACAGAGCAGTGAATTAGTAGGAGGGCTTGATATTAACTGGCAGGATGGCTTCTCTTTGTGATGGAACTGTTAAGTTTGAAGGTTCGAGTCTTGCCACGGAGAGGACAGATCTTTCTCTCAAAGAGATCCTGTCTGAGGGTAAGACTGACCCAGAGGATCAGCTAGGAATGAGCTTGAGTCCTGATCCACTGAAAGACAGCTGAATTCACCCATGCCTGGTACCAGCAACCACTTAACTACAGAGTTGGAATGAAACCACTTTGACCTGGGTTTCTGTCACTTGTCAACAAGTTCTCAAAACCTAGGAGGAATGACCTCCTCTTGATCCATATCTAGGCATATTGGTGAAACCAAGCATGGCCAGACACTGAAGGAGAGAGTCCAGCTGTCTCAAGCTGGTCATTATTGGCCTTAAGGATGACTATGGGGTGTGGCCACCCAATTCCACAGAGCTATGTATAGGATGAGGGGAAGGCCGCTGGTTCATCTAGGATTTCCAAGGGGTCCTATTTCTGTCACATTGACAACCATAGTAACTGCTCACCAGACTCCGTGACACATATGATAACATTCAAAAATCTGCCGAAGGGAGCTAGATAGCGCCTATAATCCTGGCATTTGGGAGGCTGGGACTAGAGGATCATAGCCAGCCTGGGCTATATGGTAACTTCTAGTCCAACCTGAGTTACCTATCACTGAGAAACCTTAACTCAAAAAACCAAATAAACAGAATCTACAGAATAATCCTAGAGGGAGTGCTAAGGCTGTCTCCATTTCACAGGAGATAATGCTGTGCAGTACAGGCAGAGGAGCTGCTTGGCCAAGGTCACATGCTGCCAGCAGAGCAGACAAGGTCTTATTGTTGCTGGGCTTTCTATAGACCGGAGCTTGTAGAAGAGTCACTGGTGACTTTTGCTGGATGACTTATCGCCAAGGGGTCCTCCCTGCCCCTACTCCACACTATGCCAGTACTTTTGCCCCCTGACTCTGTTGTATGGGTCATGAGCATGTGTGTGTGTGTGTGTGTGTGTACTGTTATCCTCTCCCAAGGAGACACCTCAGCCTAGGGTTGACTGTCCACATTTTTTGAGACGGGGCCTCTCACTGAACCTGGATCTCACTGAGTCTGTCCCACTGACTGTCTGGACGGCAAGCCACTGGGATTTACCTCTCTCTAACCCCCAGCACTGGAGTTCTGTGGATGGTCACAGGGATCCAAACTTAGGTCCTCATGCTTGCACTTTGTCTCCAACCCAGTGTTCCCTTATTTATTTACCTTTTGGGTCTGTTCCTCTCCACCCACAATAACCCCATGCCCTCATCTGTTTTGTTCTGGCCTTTAGTCCCTGAATGAATGAAACTTGCCACACAAGCTCTAACTCTCACGTGGCTCATAAAGGTGTGCTAAAATTTTCTATAAAAGAGGAAATGGAGGGTCTGAGAGGCTTAACTCTAAATTTGACTCTTGGACTGTCCAAGCCAGCCCTGCAGTCCACACTCAGGCTTAGAAGTCTGGATGAGGGAGGACACAGGGCAGGAGCCCCAGGCAGATACTACCCCTTGCATCTAAAATGCCCCTTGACAGATAAGCCCCACCCTGTTCAATCAGCCACCTGCTGCCTCCCACCTCCATCCCTATGTGGAACAATACCACATTAGAGGTTCTGAGGCAGCCTCAAGGCAGGGCTACTGGGATGGATGAATACATGGCAACAAACCCATGGGGTGAGGGCAGCGGCTCCTCAAAAGGAGTAAAGAATAAATGGGAATGAATGCACAAGCCTTGGCTCACATACTAATTACCTTTGCTGCCAGCCAGGCGCTCAGAAATGGGACTCACTTGGTGTTCTTAAATACACTGCAAAACAACCCACAGCCCTCCCACATACACCATAAACACTACACAGGTATATAGCACACCCCCACACCACAATACACCATAAACACCACACACACATACACCATACCCACACCTCACATACACCATAAACACCACACACATATACACCATACCCACACCACACATATACCATAAATACTACACAGGTATATAACACACCCCCATACCACAATACACCATAAACACTACATACACCCTATCCACACCACACATATACCGTAAACACTACACAGGTATATAACACACCCCCATACCAAAAAACACCATAAACACCACACACACTGTATCCACACCACACATATACCATAAACACCCCCCCACACCATACCACACATACCACATATACACCATAAACACCACATACACCGTATCCACACCACACATATACCGTAAACACTACACAGGTATATAACACACCCCCATACCACAATACACCATAAACACTACATACACCGTATCCACACCACACATATACCATAAACACCCCCCCACACACCATACCACACACACCACATATACACCATAAACACCACAATACACTGTAAACACCACACATACCACACACACCATAAACACCACACACATACATACACATACCACACACACATAGTCTACAGAGGAGCCTGAAGTCAAACACCACCCATACACTATAAACACCACACATGCATATAACATACCACATACACCATAAACACCACACACATACATACACATACCACACACACACAGTCTACAGAGGAGCCAGAAGTCCGCACTAGGTGGAGAAACAGTCTCCTTCACTGTCCTGAGTACTGGCCCTGCAGAGACTGATGAGGACTCTCTGGGACTGCTTCTTCTAACCCAAGTCTCACAAGAATCAGACTCCCCAGTTTCAAATCCTACCCTAGCATGCACATGCCTGTGGGTCCCACGCCCAACATTGTCCAAATCAATAAATAATAAAAGAAAAGCCCTACCTCAGGCCACTTGCTAGCATACTACGACTCTGAGATACTGACTTAACCTTTCCTGCCTCAGTTTCTTCATTTGCAAAGTGAGGGTAATAACAGCACCCACATCACAGGGCTGTGGTGAGTTCTGAGGTTACTACTAGAAGTGTGCATGGTGGCATTCACCTGTAATCCCAGCATTTGAGAAGCTGAGGCAGGAGGATCTCAACTTTGAGCCCAGTCTCAAACAGGAGGTGGGGGCTGTGGGGTGGCCAAGTGGGTGAAGTGTTTGCCCAACAAGTGTGAAGATCAAAAGTTCAAATCCCCAGCACTCAGCTAAAAGTTGGGCTTCTGTAATGGCTGCTCTGTACTACTAGTGCCAGTAGGTAGAGATTGGTTACCTGGGGCAAGCTGGATTCACTCTGAGACTCTGCCTCAGTAAATAAAATGACAAAGAATCCACAACACCCAATGTCAACCTCTTGCCTCCACATACATATACACCCCATATGTACATATAGTCATAAGAAAACATGAATGCACACTCTAGTGCACACACAGTAAAATGCACTAGTATACACACATGAACATACATACACACACAAACACCCATACACACACGCGCGCGCGCACACACACACACACACAAAGGATAACTATAGGATACAGAACACCAGCTAATGTAGAGAAATTTAAAAGACTGGTAAATATTCCACTGTCTGCAGGGGTAAATTCTTCTTCTATGGATTTCCTAGGAGGGGCTGTTGCCATGGAGATGGAGTCGTGAGGGGGCTCTCCCATATGCTTATCTACCACTGCTTTCCAGCCTCTCCCATTATATGCCAAAGCCAACAGGTCCTTGAGATGGTGGGAAGGAGACAAGCCTTCGAATAGGAACAGGAGCCATGAGGTGTGAGCCTCACTGTCAAGGTTGAACCAGGCCAGTGACCCTGAAACCAGTCATGGCTATTAAATAGTCAGAGCCAAAGCTGCCAGAGACCACACACCGGGCCTTCTCCTGGGAAGTAGGATCCCTTCCTTTTGCCCCTTCCCCCATAGGGATGGAAAAACAAAATGTCCCAAACTGCCCTGAAACCCTTCCGAACAGCCAGCCTCCCCTCAGCCCAGTGGCTAGCAACAAGGCTCCAAAGAGATCATTCTTCCGACAGTGCAAGAGAGCAGAATTTGAGCCAGCATATGGGGTGGGGGAGTGGACAAAATGGGCAGGTATGTCTGTATGGGGGTGTGGTGGGGGCTTGGGGGGGGCTTCCCAGCCCCAGCATATGTCATAGCTCAGTACCCAGCTGAATACCTGCCACAGTTTAGTCTCCTCAGATGCTAAGATCTCAACAGGAGGGCAGTCTAGTAGAAGTAGTGACCCTGATGTTGTTATCTAACCTTAATCTCCTCCGCTGTAAGGTAGAGAGAGGTTGTGCTGCTTGCATGAGGTCCACATGCAAAGCCCTTTGCAGAGGAAGCAGGGGGCTCTTGCTCAAGAGTCCCATTGTCCTGTTTGGGACCATGAAGGCAATGAGGTCAAGCCGCCTGGCCATCGACTTCACGGAATCTGCAGACCACGCTAGGAATCCATTTTTTTCCCCAGCTCTTGATCCCATGTCTGGCAGAAGTCCAAATTGGGGTTGGAAGTCAATGTCTCTCGAGCCTGAGCTTTTTGCTCGATCCCAGCTCACTCCTCTGGAGCCGAGGTGTGTTTCCTGCTTGGCTGGTTTAAACCGTTACAAGGTTTCCTGACATTAAACTCTTTCCCAGACCCAAACTGTCTCTGCCTCCCTCTAATATCTTTTCCAAGTTAGAGAGTGTTATCCTTTTCATTATCCTGTGCTGACCAGACACTGCCCTCTTTGAGGCTCCCAACTTCATAGATCCTCTTAGGCTAGTAACTTAGTACAGCAGATCAGTGCTGTGAACCATGAATATGCAAAGCAGCTGTGAGCCTGTAAATAAAAGCAATCATTTAAATGCAAACTGCAGCCTACGCTGCCTGAACCTCGGTACTAGGATCCTTCTCTGGGTGCAGTTCTGAGGCGAAAGCGTGACTAACTCGGAAACGCCAGCTAGCTCTGCTTGGACCCTGAGTGAGGGGACTCCCTAGGGTAGATGAGAGCTGTCTAGAAGTAGGAGGTGGATCTTGAGAAAGTCAAGCCACTCCTCCAGTTAGCTCACTGGGCTCTCTGGGGCTCAAAGCAGTGCCTTAGGCTGGGTCCACAGTCAGAACTCCCTGTACCACAGCATCCCTGCCTGCGGAAGGAAGGGAGCTGCTTGCAGTCTCCTTGTGGAGGTCAAGGGAGCTTCTAAAATCACACCCCGTGACCTCCTACTGATAACCCTCCAAGGATTCAGGGGCCCTTGACAGAGTAAGTTCTAAATGCCTTTTCATGGCTCCAAAGACCAGGATCCGTCTAGCGCCTCTGGTCCTTTCTCGCCTATCCCCAAATCCGCCCCCGCACACTGGCCACAATGGTCTTTGTGTCTCTTCCTCCAAGCTTCTGCAGTCTGGATGCCCTTTGCCTCCAAATCGCAAGGGAGTCCCCACTCCCCGCTGGGGTCTACTCAAAAATGCCATTCCCCAGATGTCTCCTCACGCCCCGCAAGCCCAGTCCATTTTGTTTTCCAGTCAGCCCTGTCCCAGCAGGTGTTGTACGTGGTGGCATTTATTTGCTCCATTAGTCTTTCCTCATTCACTTCTCTGCAGTTCCGTCCCCCATCCCCCGCCCGCCCCAACCTGGATCTATTCATTTTATACAAGGTATTCCCTCAGGACTCTGTTCTGTGCCCACCACGGGTGTTGAAAAAACAAACAAACAAACCCAGTAAAGATTAGCGTCTGTCTTTATAAAGAAAGACCTCTTCTTGCTGCCCGGGTCCCAAACTGCAACCCCTTCCCCTCCCATCTTTCCCCTTTCCAATTCAGCTGGCTCTTTTCAGACATAGAAGGGAAGGGATCAGGGAAACAATGTTCACAGTCCAGATAGAAAACTAGCCGGGAGGAGGATTTCCAACCAACAGATGCCAATTTGCATTCTATTTACATGCTATTTGCATGCAGTTTAACTTCAAGTGTGGTTATTCCCAAAGCCCCGAGAGCTCACAGAAGAAACTTAGGAAATAACGTCTGAAGTGCTGTGTGTGGGGTGTGCTTAGCCTCTCTCGCATTCTCCGATCTTTGTGGGGACCCTCAGAGCTTTCTGGACGCTGCTCAGGTGCCCCCACCCCGGAGCAGTCCGGCTGCCGATGCGGCGCGTGTGCTGGGGCCCCAGGCGGGGACGATGGTGCCCGCCACACTCCCGGGGCCTTTGTCCCTGTTCCAAAGAGCCGCCCCCTTGGCGAACAGAAGAAGGGGGAACTGGCTAGGCCTGGGTCTGACGGAGCAATAACAAGGGGACGAGACCTCTGTTCTGGGGCGTCCTTTGGGGCAAGGTCGGTGGGCCGACCCAAAGCTATGTAACGAGCTACCGCCCGCTAAGGCGGGGTGCGGGCTCCTCGTCTGGACTTGCCTCTCCCACCCAGTCCTCGAAAAGTGTGGGGTCCTTGTGGGGCTTCGAGCTCAAGTACCCCAGAAAGAGGGGGCGCAGCACCGGGTAGTCCTTACCCTTAGTCGGGCTGCCTTCCTCGGAGGCCCAAGTGCCCTTGCCTGGGACAGAAATCCTCCCCCTTAACCGTAGGCAGCCGCCCCTGGACTTCAAGCCCACTATTTGACCCCCAGCCTCAGATTTTTCTCCCTGTGGTGCCCACTCTCTTGAGCCTTTTTCCAAGAGTGTGCGGCCACTGCGGGCTGCAAGTCGGGTCCCCCAGACCCTGCGGCAGGTGAGGCTGCACGTCCCCAAAGGCCGGCCCTTTCCCCAGGCCAGGTCTGCGTAGTTCATGGCCAGCACCCCCGCCACCCACGGCTGGCTCCTGGAACCTGACTGCGACGCCCCTCACAGGGGTCACTAGCACAGTGCCGACCTCCCTTTACTCCCTTTCGTCTGTCGTCACCCCAGACCCTAACCAGACCTTTGGCTCTCTGTCTGGTCCATGGACACCCCCCCCATCCGATAAAGGTCCCCAAAGCCTTGCTCTCGGTCAGCCTTCTGCGGCTCCTCTCCCACCGCACTGTGGCACCCCTCACCCGAACCCCACAGCTTCCCCTGCAGACGCACTCCGAGGAGGGAGAGCAGAAAAAGCACGAGCCTCGGGTCCCCTCTGGATCTTCACAAGCCCACGGCGGGAAAAGTTTCTGGGGTCCCTGCGGCGCCCTCCCCGCTTCCGCTCTGGCTGGCACTCACCGACCCTCGCGGCCCCGCAGCGCCGACGCTCCTGCTGGCCCTGGGCCCGAGTCACATCTCTGCAGCGCGCCCGTGGCCCCCGCTCCGCGCACGCCCGCCAGCCGAGCCCGCCTCACTGCATAGTCCTTTGGAGCCGCGGCAGCGCGAGGCGCCCCCTGGCCCGGCCCGCGCTGCAGCAGCAGAAGCCCCGCCCCTCCGATAGGCTCCGCCCCACCAGGCCCCGCCCCGGCCGGGTCTGCGGCTCTGCTCTGCCCAGAACCAGCCGCAGGCAGCGGGTAACACCAGGCTCTTGGTTGTTCTGAACGCTGAGGCACCTTCCACTTCCAAACAAACCTTCAGTGTCCCCAATTCAAAGTCATCTCCGCCCGCTTAAAGGTCAAGACGCACAGTTGCCCGGGTTGATCTGTTTGCAGAAACATCCTAGCCACATACAACGCAATATCCCCGCGGGGGTCCTAGAGGGGCACTCGTCGCATACACCAGAATAGAATCCTGGACTCGGAAATTCCGAGACTGTACTCTTCCTAAAGTCACCAAAGCCTCGGTGTAGTGCACCTCGGCAGGTCCCCACCGATCACATCCTTCCACCCCATCCAGCCCTCCCTTTTCTCTTTGTGCACACTGAGCCCAGCACCCGTATCCTTGGCAATCCCAAACACGAACCTCACCGCGGTGACCGCCACCGTCTCTCACACTTCATTCACGGAAGCACATGTCTGCCACTCTCCCAGGCACACATACCCAGAGAGCACAGGCTCCAGCTGCGGTTGCACTAACGCTCAGGGCAGTTACCACCGGTGCCCACGGGGCGGGCATGGAACTTGCAAGGAGGAGGGGTCTGGTACGTCCCCATCTGACTGAGCTGGCAGTCTCGGGTCACCGTCGCTCACCTTTTCTTCCCACCTTTGGTTTCTCTAGGTGAGACCACTCACTTAGACGCGAAGACCCCTCTCGCTCTGGAATGGGAGCAGGATGGTGTCCGCAGAATAACACTCCTCCTAGAGGTAGTTGCAACCCCTGAGTCTTGGGGATTATGAACTTTTGGGACACACGCATTTCTTTTTGCCAGCCTCTGGAATTTCCCTATTTAGCTCTTCAAGTCGGTTTTCTCCGGGTCAGGCCACGTGGCTTGGCTATGCGTCTCTGTGAATATCTTTTTTAAAGGACATATGTTAGGGGAGTCTTCTTAGGGTAGAGTCCTCACCACAAACTTTCGGAGGTGTCCACTCGTCAGGAACAGGGCTTGGTACACAGTAGGCGCTCATTAAATGTTTGCAGGACAAGGTCTTCCCAAGCCTGTCCTGGTCAGACTGCGGAACTGGAATGTGGATGGGCACTGCTCCCTGGTGGTGCATAGTGGAACTGACACCGTCAGCATCTAAACATGGCTAATCACCTTCCTCTCCCTTCAGGGCTTCATCTGTAAACCCCAGACTGCTTTAATACATGCTTGCTGGTGTATGCCTGGAACACATTCTAAAGCTCTTCCCACAGGTGCCTGGCCTTAGAAAGTCAGTTCAGTGTTGGGTGAAGAACATCTGGCTCCATGTCCCAAGGGGCAAGTAGTGTCATTTACAATGTAGGACAGCATCCCAAAGGAACATCATGTCCTCAGAGAGATTGTTGGGTCTACAGTCTTGGAGAGAACAACTCTGGATGGGTACTGGCACCTCCCAAGGGTGACACGATCTAGGGCAGTGGTTCTCAACCTTCTGAATGCTGCTGCTCCTTAATACAGTTCCTTGTGTTATGGTGACCCCCACCATAAAAATATTTTCGTTACTAATTCATAACTGTAATCTGCTACTGTTATGAATTATAATGTAAATATATGATATACAGGATATGGAATATACAACAGCTGTGAAAGGATGGTTCCAACCCCCAAAGGGTTGCACCCGCAGGTTGAGAACCAAGAGAGTCAGGCTTTCATACACTCAGCTTACTCCAGGCTGATAAAACAAATAAATAAACCCCCAAATCAAGTAGCTTCACTGGCTCAACTTGTCATCTCAAAATCGCTAAGGCTGGGGCCTTCCGAGTGACACTCAGCTTGGGAGGTTCTGTCAGCTGGTGTCTCCCCCAGCCTGTCCAGGCCCTGAACACTTTCCCAGTGGACCACTGTGCCACTCAGTTTTCAGTTTTAACTGACTTCTGTGTAATATACGCAGCGTGTGGCTAGTGGCGATAAATGCACAGTACATCTCTTTGCTCAAAAACATGCCTCAGGGGTTGGGAGCTGTATCTTAGTGAGAGAGAGCTTTCCTAGCACGCAGGAAGCCCTGGGTTTGATCCCCAGCACTGTATAAACCAGGTGTGGTGGTATTCAGCCGTAATGGAGGCAGGAGGATCTGTAATTCGAAGTCATCCTCAGTTACATAGTTACACAGAGGCCAGTTAGACTCTGTCTCCGGGGCGTAGGGTGTGGGGTGTGGGCAATTCATGTTCATCTGTGTCCCATGGTCATCCCTGTGCTAGTTACCCCCAACCAGGAGGGGCACACCTCACCAAGCATCTGATGAGTGAAAGAGTAATTAAATTCCAGCTTTGCCTCCCCATATAAGGCATGTCCATCTTGTGCCAGGTCTTGGAGCATGCTCTTCACTCTGCTGCTCAGTAGATCATCTCCCAGGTGAATCTGTTGCTTATGGCTGTGACGTCATTCATCTAGTCCTGTGGACATTTTGCTTTATCTATAGGATTTTTGGAATTGTCTCTTTCTTGCATGTGACCATCAGAGGCTTGGGAAGCTGGGGTCTTCCCAGAAGTCTAAGGTGTGGTTGGGCAGAGGCAGGACTCAAACCTGGCTAGCTATGTTTCATTCCCTTGTAGGTGATATTTCTGGAAGCATGAAGACACTCCGTGGAGAAGTGTCTTGAAGGTAGGGTGGGGCCAGCTGCCTGAGAGATATTTTCAGGGCCTTTTGTGTTCTAATGAGAAGTGTCCTGATGTTTTCCTTATGATTCCTTGTCAGTGGTACTCATCCGAGGAAGGTATGGACCTTTAGAAGGTGCATCCCTGATGGAGGAAGATGGGGTCCAGATTTGAGAGTTTCTAGTCTCACTTCACTTCCAATTTGTTACCTCTGCATCCTGTGTACAGTAGAGAAATGATCTCCCTGCTTCCTGCTCCTGTGGCTATGCCTTCCTTTCCCATCACCTAGTCCTCTGGGACCACAAGCCAAACAAACTCCTTTCCTTTAGGTTTCCTGGTCATGGTATTTTACCAAAGCAACAGAAAAGTAATTAATTATAATTGTTCTGGACACAGGACTGTAATATCTCCATGCCAGGCACTGCTGGAAGCTCATGACTGGACACAGGTTCTAGGGCTACCACATTTTTGAAGGAGGCTAACTTGTGTTGGGACCTTCTCCCGTAGGCCTTCAGGGAACTCTGTCTGGGTTAAAAGAAGCCCAGGTTTGCTGGAGACTCTAATGCTTGATTTTGGCCCTGTAGTAGAAATAGACAATGTCCTGTCATGCTCATCTTCAGATTCAGCTTTGGAGCGAACAGCCAGGAGCACTGACAGAGCAAACCTGAGATACATCAGCAGGTACGTAGGTAGTTCTACTGTTTTGTGCTCATGACAGACCAATTGATGCACTTTTCCATGGGTTCTTTTGCCTTTGGCCTATGGCTATGCATTTTATACTAGATTTAGTTACTCCAGTAGGATGGCCCCACAGATGTCCACAAGTCAGCATACCACTTGCAGTCACCATGTGGCAGCTACCTACATTGGATTTCCTGTTCCAGTTCTCGTATGTCCACAAAATGGCTTGGAGTAGACTGATCATGACCTCCTGGTCCTCTGTGAAGCCACTGTGAGGACTTTTTACCAAACATCCACAAGTTGCCAGGAAACATTTAAATGACATTAATATTGCTGTGGTCCAAACAATAGGGATTTAGTTAGCATCCAAGGAGTTGTGGGTGATCTGAAAACTGTTTTATTGCTTTATAATACTAACCCTTTCCAGCCTCCTCGTTTACCATGCTCATGGCCATAAGATGGCTGCCATAGCGCCAAGTGTCAAGACTTTACACAACTGTTTCCACACTTGAGAATGGTGGTCAGGATGGAAAGCTTTCTTACTAAGTAAAAAAAATCATTCCTACATCTGCTGCCACCCCTCCCACTCCAGGGTTAGGATTCCTGGGATATTTCCCTGACCCTATGGGGATTACTTAGCCTTCTGGGAATACAAACGAGGCTAGAAGAGAACGCCTGACATAAATGACTCTATTTCTCCATTTTTCTTGGACAGGCTGGATTTGAACTCCTGATTTTCCTGAGCGAATCCAGCCAGGAGCTTGGGCAGCACACATGTGGGCCTCTCCCTGCAGCTCAGAGTGAATCCAATACAGCACACACATGGGTTCCTCCTTCTTCTTCTTCCCTGGAAGGACCCTGTGTCTCAGCCTGTATGTCCTCCTCTGTCACAGTAGCCTTTTCACTTCCAGATGGCACCTTGCTATGCCTCCCGAACAAAGGATCCATTTGGCCTTGAAGGGAGCCTCAAGTCTCTACCTTGTGTAAAAACAAAGAACTGTTGGAGTTGTGGCAATTCTGACTTCACTTGGTTATGTGGCTGAGGATGACCTTCAACTCCTGATCCTTCTGCCTCCATTTCCCTTGTGCTGGGGCTACAGGGATGCATCACCCCGACTTAGGTTATTTATTTATAGACCTCAGTGGGGATTTCAGAAGTCTCTGGACTGTCTGTGCTCATTCAGTTATCAAGTTCCCAGTGGTGTCGGCTTCAAGGTTAAGAGAAGTTGGGGTGGAGGACAGCTGGCCAGTCCAGGTCTCCATCCTGCATCCTTACTCGTAGGCAGCATCCCTTCAGCTTTCCCAGGTACCTCACCCCCTGATGTGCATTCAGATTACGCAGGGGTCTTGGCTAAACACTCTGGCTGAGAGTTATGGAGCCAGCTATGAACTGGAGCCCTTGTGTGGGCTGCTGGTATCCTGACCACACTTGGAGTAGCAAGACCAGAGACCAGTTGTTTTCAACACCAGCTGCTCAATAGAACCTCCTGGCTTCCAGGGCTGGGAGATATCCCAGCACATACAGTTCTTGCTGTGCAAGCCTGAGGACCTGAGTTCAGATAAACACATGCTACTAGGTGTGTGTCGGGAGCGTGTGTCAGGACACAAGACATCTGTTATGGGGAGAGAGAGATGGAGACCGGGGTCCCTGGAAACTCTAGGCTGGTGAGCCTAGTGTCTGCAGCAGCAAACCAGAGACCCTACTTCAAACAAGGCACAGGGCTAGAATAGACACCTGAGGCTGTCCTCTGAGTTCCACACGCATTCCATGATGGAGTGCGCTCGCATACACACACACACACACACACACACACACACACACACACACACACATCACACACCATACACTTGCAAACAGATTATATACATAAAAATATGGGGCTGGAGACATGGCTCAGAGGTTAAGAGCACTGGATGTTCTTCCCAGGTTCTGAGTTCAGTTCCCAGCAACCACATGGTGATTCACAACCATCTATCACAAGATCTGGTGCCCTCTTCTGGTGTGCAGACATACATAATAAACAAACAAACAAATAAATCTTAAAAATAACTATTAAAAAGAGAAATTACATATGTAAACAAATATATTATATATTATTTTATAATAATTATATACTATGTTATACAAACATATATACAGATGCATATACATATTCATACATAAATAGATAAAAGCAATGATCTTCCTGGACCTATTTGAATCACTAGGGCTGCCCTCCACCCCAGGTCGATCTCAGGATGGAATCAGGTTGAGACTATTGCTCAGGCAGATGAGGGAACCATCTGGGGAATATGGGGACCCACATTTTAGGGTTGAGGAGCCTTATAGAAGGGATTTTGTTTTTCTGTGTCTGTATAGTGGGGTGATAGTGGGGTTCCCTATAACAGCCTTGGAAGTGGTGGGGGTCATGAGAGGTGTGGGTCAAGACAGCAGGTGTGATATCCACAGACTTCCTTTAGTGCTCAGGAAGGACGGCAAAGTCTCTCAGGTTTTTCTCCACTCTTCCTTTCTCTATGGCACCAGGTAGTTTTCACAATGGCCTAAAGACCTTTGACCCTTTCCTCCCTAGCCCCCTACTCTGCGGTGGGTATCCAGCCTCACAGGACACCAGGATGCAGCTGTCTTCGTTTGAGGCAGATGGTTGTAATCCTCACTCATGGATTTTTGTTTTGGAAAATACAATTACTTTTCATAAAATGGCTTGTGTTAACATGAACTCTGCTTATTGCTTTCAAATGAATGAGTTTTTAAAATCCCTTGGCTTTAATTTGAAGTAGGGTTCTTTTAAATTAAAACAATAGACTCACCTTTCTATCTTCTCCCTCTCCCTTCTCTCCCCTCCCCCTTCCCTCTTCCTCCTGCTCTTTCTCCTCCTCTCTTTCCCTAGACAACCAGTGTCCACTGGGCTACATTACTGGCTTGTGGCTCCTTTGGGACAGGGTCTTGCTAAGTAGCCCAGGCTGGCCCTGAGTACCACTCCTGTGGACTGGGCTTCCAGGGGGTGCACCATTATTCTGATTTCCATGTATTTTAAAGTGTAAAAGTTTCTAAGCTCACAAAATTTGAGACCCCTGTTCATGGTACACTTTCCTAGAGACTTCCCACTGGGAAGAAGAATAGCTCGAGAGATCTGGACCATTCTCAGTGACAGATGCCTCCACCCTGAGGGTCCAGATGCTGCCATTTCCCCATGCTGCTGAAGTCAAAGCCCGAGGAAGAGATAGTTATTAGAAAGCCCCAGTGCCCCGATGAGAGGTCACAGGCCAGGATCCCTTGTGCGGAAAAGGCTTCGGGATCCCCGGAGCCCGGCCCTAAGCATTCACTGCTGGGAAGACTGTCTTGTCCTCCCATTGTAATCCTCCTCCCCCTCCTCCTCCCTCCCCCCTCCTTCCTCTCTTCTTCCCATCTTTCTTCTCCCTCTTTCTCCCCTCCTCCTCTTCTACCATGTTTCTCGCTGAAGGCTTGGCCCAGCCAACTGTTAAAGATTATAGGAGACAGGCAAAGCCGAGGTGGGAACTTTGAGGTGGGGCCGGGAGCCTGAGGTGACTCAATTACATAAGGGCCCCCAGGGATAGGGGGCCGTTATGTAAGGGGGACAGGAGGACAAGGAGGGTGCAGTCATGGCAAAGGAAGGAGCTGGAGGGCTGAGATGGGGACAGAGCAGAGGGCATGCACATCACTGGTCAGGCAGCTGCCTTGCAAGACAAAACTAAGATGGGCTATAGGGGTCCTCCTCTGTCCCAAAATACCCCCCACCACACTGAGTTTGCACCTTTCTCTTCTGGTCCCACTAATGCACAATGCTGGGATATTTCGGTATGTTCTTACTGAACTCCTTGACAGTTTAATGAACTGGTTTCTGTTGCTTGCAAACAAGACATATCCTACAGGACTCTTTCCTGCCTAATACCAGAATGGAGAGAGAGTCTGGAGGCCCTCAGGCATAGGGCAGGTGCTTAAAGCATTTGTGGCAGTTTCTTCTCATAGCTCTTATTCTCATGTCTTTCTACTTGAGGATTACCTCCTCTACCCATAGGCTATTCTTACCTCCATCTCTGCTGCCAGCATGTAAAGGTTCAGGGAGTCAATCAATGAGCACTGCCGAGACACTGTGCGAGATGCCAGGGTACCACTGAAAACAGTACATTTTTGCTATTCGCCTAACTTCCTCCAGTTAGCTGTGTCTGGACACATGGGGGTGGGATGGGGGATTGTCCCACTGGGCTGTGATGGGAGATGGTGACATTGTGGCCCTGGGTGGGTATCAATGCCACAAAAAGTATTTCAAAGCTGATGGGGTGTAGGCGGTCTCTGGTGTCTGCTGACCAGGAGACAAGATGGTGGCCTCCCTGTCTGCACTGGGAGTCTTTGGGATCTGGGTGGCCGTGTGACGTGATGAGTGGCAGAGGCTGTGAGGAGTCAGAAGCAGGCCTTGCTCTCTGAAGCTGCTGAGCACTGGGCTCATTTGCCTCTCTGGCAAAGCCTGGCCTCTCTTGACTGACAGCACCAGCCATCTTCAGGGAGTTGGGCAAGTGCGCTTGGTGTCTGTCCTCATCCTTCTCCACTCTACTCTCCATTCACTGATGCTAGTCTGAGCGAAAGTGGCCTCTGCTATTCGAGACGCCACCCCCAACACACACACAAGGTCTCATGCAGCTGGCCTGAGATTCACTCTGTAGCTGAGGATGGCCTCAAACTTGTGATCTTCCTGCCTTCTGTCTTCGAGTGTTGGGTGACAGAGGGTGCCTCCAGGGATAGTCTCCATGGTGCTGAGAACTGAACTGCAGAAGCACCCTACGAATGAACCATACTGCATCCCTCATGTTTTCTTACATAGCCCCGTACACACCTCTGTTTTATTTATATATTTACCTTTTCATTTAGAGACAAGGTTTTGCTATGTAGTTCTGGCTGGCCTTGGATTCGTGTTGCTTGTGCCTAACCTCCAAAGATTATAGGTGTGTGCCCTCATGAGTGTTCCAAACCTCTATTCATGGCTTAGACTTTGTGGAGACCAGGCCATCCCTCCTGTCAAGAGGTAGAATCAGTTTCCTTGACTGCACCTGTGGATGTGGGCCAGACCTGGGATTTCCCATGGTCGCTGGAATGCTGCATATGATTTCCATGGCTGGACCTTAGACCCCCTGCATCTTCTGCTTACACAACTTTGGAACACTAGCTCTTGGATCCCAGATGTTTAAAAAAAAACCCTGTCACACGCAGAGGTCACATAGAGGAGAACTGAAGAGTTCTCACGGGTTCAGTTGAGCCCGTGACATCTGCCAGTATGTATGAGTCACTGGACACCCAGGCTGCTGAACCTTCAGTGAGTTCAAATCCTACTGATATGGACTGTCTGCTGAGCCCCGGCAGCCCAGAGAATCAGGAGGCAGAAGACTCTGCTGTTATTTTGTTTCCAGCTTGGGAGTGCTACGTTACCTCACACTATGAACCAAAACATTGCCGCATTTGGGCATGCTATCTTTTTTATTTATTTCTCTCCCTCTTAACCATTGTTGGATATGATGGGGGATGTCCTTCTGAATGCTGTGAATATGTGTTTCTCTTATTGGTTGGTGAATAAATGCTGATTCGCCATTAGCCAGGCAGGAAGTATAGGTGGGGCTGCCAGTCTAAGAGAGTGCTAGGATGAGGGAGGCAGAGAGCCAGGGAGACATCATGTAGCTGTTGAGGGAACAAGAAGTACATGTGGAGATACATAGTTTAATAGAAATGGGTTAATAATTAAGATAGAGCTAGCCAATAAGGAATCTGGGATGTCGGCCAAACAGTTAATAACTAAGCGCACATTCATTACACAAAATGATGGAGGTCATTATGGCATTTCCATACATGTTTATCACATGCTTCTCTCAGTCTATGGGGATGGGTGTCTCTGTAGTCCCAGTCTGGCATCGGAGGCCTGGAGGATTCTGGGGGAGTTCCTGGTCCTCAGTCTGTGTTGGTGGCCGCTATAGCAAGTTCTTATCATCGATGAGGGAATGTAGCAGAAACAGAGAAGATGGACTTGCCAGCAGGAGCGAAGGCAAGCAGACAAAAAGCAGTCTCCTTCTTCCTTGTCCTCCTACCTCTGTTGCCACTGGAGGGCGCCACCACACGTCAGGTAGCTCTTCCCGCTTCAGACAATCTGATCAAGAACATCTCTCCCTGGTGTGCACATCAGCTTATGTTTAGCTGATTCTAGTTATTGTCAAACTGGCGGCTAAGATCAGCCATCGCAGTGGCTGATTAGGTAAAAAAGGTTGGGGTTCTCCTGAGCAACTGAGGTGCTTCCTTTTAGAGGGGACCCCGGGGACACTGGCTTTCTTTTCACAGAATGAGGACACAGTACCAAGACAACTATTTATGAACCGACAAGTGGCCCTCACTAGACACGGAATTTGCCATAGTCTGAGGCAATAAATTCCTGTTCATAGTTTTCCTCACTTCAGGCATTTTGTTATAGCACCCTGGAAGGGACAAGACAAAGAGGATAGAATTCCTCCAAGTGTGGACTTTAGGAAAACCAGGGTCTGGTTTAGGGTTTGGGGCTTAGGGCCAGGTTGGGGTTTTCTATAGAGGAGGGGTCTTCTGACACAGCAGGACAGAGGCTGGGAGTCCTTTTGCTTCTCAGGCAGGCGAGTGTGAGTGTGGGATGCCTCCGGAGCTCCAGGTCCACACCACCAGGTGTGCTGATGATGCCGGATGGTGGGGCACTAGGTGCCTTTTCAGATTCTCCAGGGTGGATGGGGGATGTAGCTCAGCAGCAGAGCACTTACCTAGCATGGACAGCTTTTGGGTTTCATTCCCCATCCTAAACAAAACAAGCCAAAATTGAATCTATCTGGTTCTCTGGTGTCATGGACAACTTCTTTGTTTCTAAAGAAAAAAATGCCCATTGAGTTTAATCTCCTCCTCTGACCTTCATGTTTACCCTTGCCTGACCCATCTGCCATAGCTGGCTTCCCATTGCACACTGTGACTAAGAGCAACTTGGGAAAGAAAGGGTTTATTTCATCTTAGAGCTCTTTGGTCACAATTCTTCACTGAGGGAAGTCAAGCCAGGAATTCCAGGCAGGAGCCCGGAGGCAGCTGATGAAGCAGAGGCCATGGAGGATGCTGCTTGCTGCTTTGCTCCCTTTGACTAGCTCAGGACCGCCAGGCAAAGGATGGCACCACTGGCAGTGAACTGAGCCCTCCCATATGAATCATTAACCAAGAAAACTCCCGGTAGGCTTGCCCACAGGTCAATTCTCAAGGAAGTGTTTTCTCACCCGAGGCTTTCCTCCTCTCAGATGACTCTAACTTGTGTCAAGTTGACACAAAACTAGGCAGCACACATGCTGGGTGTGGAGAGCAATTTTATATGCGCTCTGGTAGAAGGAAGTCCTGAGCAAAGGAAGACAACCTGTGCCTCTTGGGGAGGGCAGTGTACACTCCTCTGCCTCTCTTGGAGGTGTTATCCAGCACAGGGATGAAGGAGATGGATGTGGGAGGTCTGTGGCCTGGGCTGACCCCCACCCCCACCACTTTCATGAAATGTTCTTATGAAAGAGGATATTTGCTGCAGTCACTGTATTAGTTATTCTTTTTGTTGCTGTGACCAAAACCAAACAAAAGCAAATTAAGAAAGGTCAGGTTTGACTCATGATTTAAAGGGGTGCAGTCCATTGTGGTGGTGAGTCACCATGGCAGAAATGCTGGTAGTTCATCTTCGTGGGGGATCACCATGGCAGGAATGCCAGCAGTTCACCATGGTGGGAGTCACGATGGCGGAAAAGTAAAGCACCTGGTCACATTGCATCTGCAGTCAGGAAACAGAGACGAATGTTGGCATTGAACTCACTTTCTCCACTTTATTCAGCCCAGGAACTCTGATCCTTTTGGTCTTCCTTCCTGTTAAAACCCTTTAGAACCATCATTGATCATTGTGTCTGGGTGAGTTTGGGCTGTAGCCGAATGACATAGATGCAGGCAGCTTAACAACTGACTTGCAATTGTTGCTTACTGCCTTGCAATTGTTACTTACTGCCTTGCAGACAGTTTATGCCTCATTCAGGAAAGAAGGGAGAGGGAAGGGAAGGGAAGGGAGAGGAGAGAAGAGGAGAGGGAGGAAGGGAGGGAGGGAGGGAGGGAGGGAGAGAGAGAGAGAGAGAGAATCTATTCTGAAACTTCCTGTTTGTGTGGTGTACATGTGTAAGTGCACCCTGTGAGGACACCTAAGCTTATGCATCTGGAGGTGAGAGGTCAATATCAATAGGTCGAGTGTCTTTCTCTGTAAAGGGAGGCTTTTCCTTGAGAGACGCCTTCCCGCCAGCCTGGTTCTAGAGCCGCATCAGTCCCAAATAAACACACAGGAGGCTATATTAATTATGAAGCTGTTGGCCTTGCTTGTTTCTTACTGGCTAGCTCTGACTTAAGTAATTACCCCCATAATTGTTAATCTAAGTATATCTCTTACCGGAGAAGTTTCCGGGCTTCCTACCCCATGGCGTTACATCTTGACTCTCTGTCTTTCTCCTACCCAGAGTCCTTCTGGACTCCTAGTCCCTCCTATCTTGGTTCCCTATTGGCTCAACAGTGCTTTATTGATATAAGACTTCCCCAACATCTCCTCTTTTCTGTTTAAACAAAAAGAAATGTCTTGACTTTAACATAGTTAAATTGTATATAACAGAACAGTTATCAAGTAAGAACATAGTTACAATATTTTAGTAAGATTTAAAGAAAATATCATCCATCCCATCCTTGTGAGTCCAAAGTTCTATGTAGTTTATCTTTTATCATAACTAAGGAAAACTGTAACTATAACTATCTGTCTTCAATTCCATCAAAGACCACAGAAGGATAATATATAAACACTAGGATTGACAGAGACATCTTACTGCCTGGACAGTTACCCGAAGTTCCTTTGTATTGTCGGGGCATCCATCTTCAGCCCATAGGCCACAATGTGTCCAGAAGATTTCTCAGCAAAGCAGGAAATTTAAAACTGTCCATCTGCGTTGGCAGTCTGTCAGTCATTTTTCTTTGTCCTGCAGAAAGTCTCAGACTCTTCCATGAAGCAGGAACCCTGTAAGACTGAGTTCAGCAGTCACTTTCCTGTGGGTCCTGCATGTCCAGTTTATACAGCAACAGTCAAACAGTCTAGGCAAGAGCAGTTTCTTGCCCAAATGGCTAATCTTTTCATCTTGAAAGCAAACTCCATAACAAGTTTCTTCGGTGCCCATCTTCCTCTCAGACATGATTGGTGCTGCCAGGAGCAGACATTTCTCATTGTCAAGAAAAACCCTAAACCATTTTAAATGCCATTTTCTGAAGGTCTTTGAAAGGTTTGAAGACTATCTATCTGTCTCAAATACATCTCTATCTATCTAGAAAACCTAACTTACCTAACTATAAGTTCTGACTATTATAAGTAACTATCTATAGTCTGTATTCAATTATGCATTATGTTTTAAAAGAACAGTATAAGCACAATACTTAATCAAGAGGAGAAATATACGCATCTCAAAATTGACCTTGAATTTGTATCAATAAATGAAAAACCATACCAATACAAAGTACTCATTTCCATACCATAATCACCTTTTTCCTTTAAGAAGAGATTGGTTGTGATCATTAACCAATTATAAACAACCCCATTCAAATGAAAACAAAGATTTATAAACAAGATGGGAATTAGGACATCGCTCATTCCAAACTGCTTCGTGCTGGTAGGGGGCACTGTTCATACCATGGGGATCATGACAAAACTCAGAAACCTGTATAAGTCCTTATTTTCGTGGTCTGTAAGACTGCATCATATTAGCTGTTTCAGTTGTTGGAACATCTGGTCCACTGCTTCCGGGGGTCTTGGTTCATCAAACCACAGAAGCCTGGAAGGAATCCTCAGCTTTTCATTTTCTGTGGAAACATAAACAAAATCTCCTTTCCCAAGTAACATATCCTTATACTTAAATTTTGAAGTCAAGGCATTTTCAAAAGATAGAAGTTGAATTAATTCAGCAGCATTTATAATCAAGTGTACTTTAGCAGTTGTTCCTTCCTGAGCAATCAAAAAACTGAAAAACACAATAGCGTATAGTATCCAGACTCTCTGTGTATTTTCCATCTTTACGTGGCTTATTTATTTATCTATTATTACTTTATTTATTTTAATTTTATTTATTTTTCTCTGAGACAGGGTTTCTCTTTGGAAATCCGCCTGCCTCTGCCTCTGGAGTAAATCCTACCGGCATGCGCCACTACAACGCCGGCTTTTCTATTTATTTACCACTTTGCCGTTTCATTTTCTCTCTCAATCTCACATATATTTTTAAACACACTCTAAATCTTTAGAGGTTTTTCTTCATTCAAGTCTGACTTTACTGTGAATCTTTATGTTTTTCTGGCCACGTGTCTTATCTGTTAAAACCGAGGCTGTTTTAAACTGCCTTTTTTTTCAAGATGGCGGGCGTAAGCGTGATTCCAGCTTACCGCCTCAGTCCATGCTGACATCCAGCAAAAGCTGCCACTTCCAGCAGTATGTACACACCTTTCAATCGTTAGCAGAGTCTCTTAAAGCAACCTTGCTGGCTGTTTTTTTTTTCTTTTTATGCCGAGTCAGGAAGACTCCTGTAAGCGAGCTGCGTGAATCTCGGCTTGTCCCTAGCAAAACAGAGCCCACCTGAGAAAAAATGCTGCTACCAAAAGTCTGTGCTTCTCTCTGTTCTTCTGTTTCTAAAATTCCTTTAAAGTTTTTGTTGTTTTGCGTGGAAATTCAATCCCGCTTCTGACAACCATTATGTTAAGAGAAGTTTTTCCTTGAGAGACACCTTCCCTCCAGCCTGGTTCCAGAGCCGCATCAGTCCCAAATAAACACACAGGAGGCGATATTAATTATGAAGCTGTTGGCCTTGCTTGTTTCTTACTGGCTAGCTCTGACTTAAGTAATTACCCCATAATTGTTAATCTAAGTATATCTCTTACCGGAGAAGTTTCCGGGCTTCCTACCCCATGGTGTTACATCTTGACTCTCTGTCTTTCTCCTACCCAGAGTCCTTCTGGACTCCTAGTCCCTCCTATCTTGGTTCCCTATTGGCTCAACAGTGCTTTATTGATATAAGACTTCCCCAACATTTCTCTGTACTTTTATTTTTTTTGGGACAGGGACTCCCACTGAACCTAGAGCTCACTGGTTAGCCCGTCTCAATGCCCTTTGCTGGGATTACAAGTGTTTGTCAGTGTACCCGGTCAGTGTTGACATCCAAATTCAGTTCCTCACACTTTTGCAGCAAACATTTTGTCCACTGAGCACCCTCAGTCCCATTTCCTTTTTAAAAAAGATTTATTTATTTATCATGTATACAGTGTTCTGTATGCCTACACACCAGAAGAGGGCAGCAGATCTCATTATAGATGGTTGTGAGCCACTGTGTGGTTCCTGGGAATTGAACTCAGGACCTCCGGAAGAGCAGTTAATGCTCTTAACCTCTGAGTCATCTCTGAAACCCTCCATTTCCTTTTCTTACGGGGGCAGTCACCCCATTATTGTGGCACAGATTCAACTCATCTAAACTTCCCCACAAAGGTTCCACATCCTCATGCCATCACGTGGATGGTTAGGGCTTTAACATGAATCTTGGAGATGCAGGCATTTGTGGGGAACAGAATGGATTTCTGAGTGATGCAGGCTGAGCAGGAGATGAAAAGTGTGGACCAGAGAAGAAGCTGGATGCCTGAATCTGAAAGCCCTGGCCATTTGGTCTGCAGTGGAGGGCTGGCCGGGTGCTGGTTTTACAGGTGGCCACTCTAGTAGGTGGATTTGGACCTGGAAACCAATGTGAAGGGAGCTTGTGGGAAGCCTCAGCGGAGAAGCTGCCTGGTGCTCTGCTGCCTGGACTCATGCTGGGGCAGGGGGCTGTGCTGGGTGACTACAGGACTGGACACATCACTCGCTTGCGTCCTAAAGGACAGGGACATTGCCCTTGGTAGGGAATTCACTGCCTCTCTGCCACATTTTCTCTGGTTCTCCTGCCCTCGGCAGCTGGGTCTTCTGGCCTCTGTGGTTTCCTCGGGGCATATCAACACTGCGCTCTCTGGAGCTACTGTATCTGACCACCTCCCTCTGAGCAGAGGTCCTTGGGTAGGATCATGCCAAAGTCTCTCCTCTGCCACCCCAGCAAGAAGTCCTGCCTCCCTCCCACATGGGCTCTCCCCCCTGCTTATCACAGCATGAGGAGCCCAAAGGGGGCAGATGGCAGCACTAGATTGAAATGCCATGTAGTTCTCTCTTTCGATTGACATGTTTTCCCCTTCACCAGACCCTATCTCCTTTGCAGTTTATTGACAGTCGTTTTCAGGCTCTCTAGGGATGTGCCAACCCTGACTCTACAAGCCTGTTATCACACTCAGTCAAGATGCCATTCCCTGGAATGGGCAGCCTTGGTGTTTTAGTGTGGCCTTCCAGCTTGATTTCTAGCTTTGTCTGTGTAGCAAATCTACTATTAGCTAGTTAATCTCCCTTCTCTCACAGCACTTCCCAGGATCCCCACTTGGGGGCGACATCCCCCTGTGTGCAGATTGTCTGGTCTGTTTCTGATTCAAACATTATCTCTCCCTTCCCCTTTCCCCTCTCCACCCTACTCCCCCTCTCTTTCTCCCTCTTTCCCTCCTTCCCTTTCATTCTTTCTTTGGCCTGTTTTGCACTTGGTATTTGTGATTTGGTATTCATTTAAACAAATGGATGGGGTGGAGAGGAAGAAACCAAATACTTCAGAACCAACAGTGTCTGTCCAGTGAGAACTCCCCAGAGACTCAGGACCCCAGGCTCCGAGACATGGTGAGGGGTATGCTATTTGCAAAGGATCATGGGTTTCACAGTGACATTGATGTATACAATGTCCCTCAACTGCATTCTTCCCTTGTACCCTCTCATCGCCCCAGCCAAACAGAACGACTCTATCTCCTTTAAATCTAGGTTCCAATAAAGACACACACACACACACACACACACACACACACACACACACACACACACACGCACGCACGCACGCACACTTGTCTTTCTTTTTTTTTTTTTTTTGGTTTTTTCGAGACAGGGTTTCTCTGTGGCTTTGGAGGCTGTCCTGGAACTAGCTCTTGTAGACCAGGCTGGCCTCGAACTCACAGAGATCCGCTTGCCTCTGCCTCCCAAGTGCTGGGATTAAAGGCGTGCGCCACCAACGCCCGGCCGCACACTTGTCTTTCTGCACCAGGCTTACTCACATAACATGGTCTCCATTTTCAGCAGCTGGCAGAATTGCAGTCTTCCTCATGGCTGAATAAGACTCCATTGGGTGTATGCAACACATTTCCTTTATCCATTCATGTGTTGATGGGCACCTGAGCTTGAGGGGACCAGAGCAGTGTCAGGCACCCAAATGAAGGAGGCGATGAAAGACATCAGAGGACTTTCCCTTCAGTAGTAAGATAAACAAGATTTCCTCTTGCTCAAGGATGTTACATCCTAGCCTCCAGGTCCTGTGAGTACATTGCACGGCAAGAAGGACTTTGCAGAAGACATTAAATTAAAGGTCTTGGCACTGGAGAGCTGGCTAGAGAGAAGGAACACTTCAGTTCCCAGCACCCACATGGTGGTCCACAACTATCTATAACTTCAGTCCCAGGGGATCCAATGTCTTCTTTTGGCTTTTGTAGACACCAGGCACACACATGGTCCACATATAGGCAAAACTCTCATACATAAAATTAATAAAAGTCCTGAGATGGGGACAGATCCTGACTTATGACCATGGGTGAATGGGATCTGTACATAGGAAAGAAAGGAGAAGCAAAGAGGAGGTGTGGTCAGGGTTGGCATCTTACTGGGAGAAGACTGTGGGATTCAGGACATGCAACCCCCAAACATGGTGCCATTGACATTTGAGAAACAGAAGAAACATGAAAGTGGTTGTCACTCAGATCAGGTCTTGAAGTCTTCCTTCTAGAGGTGCAGTCCCTGGCTGCCCTCATGTTTGAAGACAGCTGAGCAGATATTATCTAAGGAGAATCTGAACAGACAGAGGCCCCGCTAACCTCCAGCCCAGAAGACACAGGTCTCCATGTCCCTTTGGTTCTTAATTTCTAAGGCTCTTGTACCGCTTAAAACTTATAGCACATTTGTACACATGTCCCTGGTCAATCTGTCTTTTATTGTGGGAACCTGTATTCATTAGCTTTTCATTGTTGTGACAAAATACCTGAGAGCAACAACTTAAAGGAGTGTGTTGGTCCTTGATACCTGTCTGTGCTGTAATAAAACACTGTGATCAAACAACAGACAGAAGGAAGAGTTTATTTGGCATTAGGAGGCCATCATGTCAAAAGACATGGCAGCAGGGGGCTAGAGCAGTAAGCTGGGTGATTGCATTTTGTTGCGCAGGAAGCCAAGAGAGCAAACAGGAAGTAGGGCAAGGCTATCAGCTCTCAAATCTGCCCCTAGTAACATTCTTCCTCCAGCAAGGCTTCAGAGCCTTAAAATCCAGTCACCTTTCCAAACGATGACACCAAGTGGGGACCAAGTGTTCCTGTGGTTTCCAAATGGGGAGCATGAGTTACTGGGAATGTTTCTCATTTGAGACAGAGCCAGTAAACTCTCTCTCTCTCTCTCTCTCTCTCTCTCTCTCTCTCTCTCTCTCTCTCTCTCTCTCTGTCTCTCTCTCTCTCTTTCTCTCTCTCTCTGCCTCTGTCTCTCTGTCTCTCTCTCATATGTGTGTTATAAGGTGGGATTAAATAGAGAGGCTTACACAATAGGGGCCAGACAGTCCAATAATGGCTGTCAGCATGCCATCCAAGAAGCTGGACCACTCAGAAGTCCCAGCCTGGTTATGAAGGCCTGGAAGCTTTCTGATGAGTCCATGCTGAAGGACCAAAGACTCTGAAGTCTGACCCTCATCGAACGATGACAGAGCCTCATGTGCACTCATCCAGAAGTAAAGGGACTCAAGTGTGTGCGTGCCCACTGCCTTTTGCCTGTGCTGCCAGCCTGTTGGAAGGCATTGGGGATCCAGGGTGAGCTTTTCTTTCCCAATCACCGCTCCACATGCCAGTCGTCTCTGGAAAGCCCAGATATCTCATAATCTAGTCAAGTGGAGAACCAAGACCAACCACCACAAGAAGGAAAAGTTTACGTTCCAGAAGATTTGGTCTATGATAACTTGTCTCTGTGCCTCAGGTCCTTGGTGAGGCAGGACATCATGGGGGCAGGAGTGGGTGAAGGAGTAGGCTAGTTACCTCAAAGTTGACAGGAAGCAGAGGGAATGAGGGACCAGGGACCAGGTACAGCTACAAATATACCTCTCTGGGCCTACTTCCTTCAGTGAGATCACATCTTCCACAGTTCACTAAAATAGTCCACTTGAATTCTGAGACTATGAGTGACTAAGCCATCTGCTAGTTGAGAGCCCTCCTGGCCTCAAGCTTGCCCTGATGGACAGACACAGCCAGAAGTGTGCTTTACTTATCTCCTAGGTCTCTCAAGTCAAGCAAGTTGACAGTCAAGATGAACTTCTGTGTGCCTCAGCCCAGAATCAAGTGATATGTGAGAAAGGATTACCCCCACCCCCACCGCCACATGCAGGAACACTAATGTGGGAAGCTTTTAGAACCTAAGAAAGAAAAAAAGACATGGATTCTGCCCTAGAGTTCCAAGAAGGTACTAACCTTGCAGACACACTTTTAGGTCAATAAAATCTAGTTCAGAATTTTGGTTTCTAGAAACAGAGTAATAAACACACATTGCTTTAAGCCATGATGCTCACAATCACTTGTCAGAACAGCAAGAGCAAATTCACACAAGCGCGTCCTTGAAGGAGCCTGGACCTTTGAGGCACTTGACTGCTCCACCAGCCTCTCATTCCCCACGTAGGTGAAGACTGTCCACCACCCCCAGCCCCAGAAGCAAGACAGACATGGGTTTAGAGTGAATGGCCCCATTGCTGAGGTGCAGAGGCTGGGAGACTTCAGTTGCAAGAACAATTGTGCTTGTCACTAGGGCAAGGGTTTAATTTTAGAAGAAAACACATTGCTGGAAAGTAGTGCCATGGATCCGCGTGGATCAGTGAGCCTAGAGAGTGACACCTCCTGAGGTGATCACTGAGGCCTCCTAGGGTTTCTGTGACAATGCTGTGACTTACAACAGTAGAGTGTCATCCCTCAAGTGGGGTGGACAGGCACCCCTCTCTGCACTGGCCCTACTCCTCCAAAGGCTTCTAGGGAGAATACTTCCTGTCTTTTGGCTCATGGCTGCCTCTCTCTGGTGCCTCCTTTCATGTTCACATGGTCTTCTTCCCCGTACCATGTGTGGCTCTGTGTCCCCCATGTCTTTCTTGTGTGTGTTGTGTGTATGTAGTGTAGGTGTGTGTGTATGTATGTGTGCGGAGGTCAGAGGTCAGGTGTCCTTTCTCATTTGTTCTCCACTTGGTTTTGAGACAAGGTCTCTCACTGAACCTGAAGAGCGCAGATTTGGCTAGACTGGCTGGCCAATGAGCTTCAAGGAACCTCATGTCTCCACCCCTAAGAACTGGGTGACAGGCGCAGGACACGACACCTGGATTTTTATGTGGATGTTGGGGATCTGAACTTAGGTCTTAATGTCTGCACAGCAGGCGTTTTACCCACCAAACCATCTCCCTGGCCTTCTGTCCAGGCTCTTTAGAAGACCAGCTATTGGAGGAGGAGCCTGTCCTAACCCAGAGTGACTTCATCTTGCTTTCAGTCTCAAGAAAGAGCCATCCTGAGCTCTTGGAGGTTTTCTGTCTTGCCTGTCAGTTCCCACAACCACTTATAAAACAACACTCCACTCTAAGGTTTAATATTCATTATAATTGTTTTGCCGATGGCTCAGGCTTCTTGTTGGCTAGCAGTACTTATAAATTAAACCATACGTAATAGTTTGTATTTTACCATGACAGCTCGTGGCTTGTTGCCTCACATTTTGCTTTCCTGTCAGCTACGCGGCATCTCCCTGACTTCGCCCTCTTTCTCTCCATAGCTCTGTTTGGATTTCCCACCTAGCTATATTTTGCCTGGCCATTGGTCAAAGCAGCTTTATTCATCAACCAATAAAAGCAAGGCATATTCACAGCACACAGAAGGACATCCCACATCACGGAGCATTGTGTCTCTGGGTGGTTTTTGCTACCTTATGGGAGCACTATAGTGTCTTCACCATGGTGAAGGGCAATGACATCACTGATCTATAGGATCTGGACACATATGGTCTATGTATGGAGTCCCTTGTTGGCAGAAATGGCATCATGTGGTACCAGTTGATTACATCTGCCAATACCTCACTTCCAAAACGACCCCATTCTGAAGTAGGCACGGGTTAAAGGGATTCTAACTAGGCAGCCCTTTGTCGGCACTCCTGGAGGTAGACAAGAAGTTGTTCTCGTCTTCATCTTGTGGTGGAAACTGTGACTCAGAGACCCTTACTGCAGACCTTGCCTCAGCCACGGAACCAACCATCCACTTCACAAACAAGGGCTGGGTGTGAGGACACAGCCTTTGATCACTGTGCTCAGGAGGTGGAGGCAGGATGACTGTGAGACCAAGGCCAGCCTGGGCTATATGGCGAGACCCCTTCTCAAAGCAAAACAGCTCCTTCAAAACACTTAACAAATAATGCCAGTGGGTGACAGATGGCATCCCTGTCTAGAAGGTCCCAGACAGTTGCAGAGCCTGTGTTCCTTTAGATAGACAGGACTAAACAGAGAAAGCAGCTGGGGTGAGGAGCTCTGGGGTCACCCTGTGACAGAGGACAGCTGGAAGAGCTGGTGTGCAGCGTGCTTAGCTTGGTGTAGGGCCCTTGCTTCTAAATGCAGCAATAAAGTAATACATAGAATGAATTAAATATAAAACAAATAACAAAATAAAATTGTGGCTTGGGCGAGGGTACGTAAGATCTCTCCCTACATAAAACAAAATAGGGCGTGGCGAGGACACATCTGAGTTGAGGCTGGGTGTCAGTGACACAGCCCCGTGTATGGACATCTGTGGAAAAGCCACTCAGACAGAAAACAGCCAAGCCAGTTGCAGCTCACAGCTAATCCTTTATATTCTATGTTCAATTTGTTGATTGCCTCCTCTTTCTTGCAGGCCTTGTTGACTTTTGCCCTTCCTCAAGGTACTACTGAGTTGCCCAGCCTGGTTTGCCATGTGTCTCCAGTCTAAGGTGTCTTGGCGGCGGCCTGCAGTGTAATATAGTGGCCACAAGGTGGCGGTGGCGGTGTTTCTTAGCAGTCGGTTGCCGCCTTGGCGTGTCCTTGAAAGGTTGGGATTTGGGGCTCAGTGGCTTCCTGGGTTTGGCTCTGAGCAGGCAGGGTTAAGAGGGTGGAATCACAGTGATCCTTCTCTCTCAAAGAGGCCCGAGGTGACGAAGCTGGGTGGTGCCTGGTATCCCTGTCCCCTTTGCCACTACTCTGGTGAAGTCACTGGTGGCATGCAAAGGACTGGATGTGAGTGAGAGGAGCCAAGAGCACTGAACCAGGAGCCTGAGGACAGTTTGAGCAGTGGGTTCAGAAGAACTGTCTGTGCCTGTTGATAGGGGAGAGCCTCAATGTTCTCATCTATAAAATGGGATCACTCTCTTGGCTTTCGGAGGTCAGCAGAAATGCTGGACACTTTCCAAATCATCGGCTCAGTGAGGCCACTTCACATTTCCATTTCATCTTGGCTCCACTCTGGAAGCTTAACGACTGGAGCTGAAGGCAGACTGGTACCCGGATGTGCAATGGTGTTTGGGCTTCACAGTAGGCTCTAGTTTCGAGAGCCTTGAGCTTAAATTCCTCATTTCTTCTTTTTAAAAACCAATACTTAATTCATTTACTCCAAAATTGACAATTTTGGGGAACTAAGAGATGGCTTTGTGGGTAAAGTGCCCGCCACACAAGCTATAGGACCTGAGGTTGGAACCCAGCACCCACATAAAGACTGGGCTTAGTGGTAACGTCAGTGACCCCATTGTTGAAGGCCCAGGTAGAGATAGGCAGATGCCTGGAGCTCACTGACCAGCCAGCTTCACCAGTTGGTGAGGTCCAGGTTTAGTATGTGCACCCACACCCACATATGTGTACACACAGGAACACAGCACACAGCACACACACACACAGCACACACACACACACATGCGCGCGCACACACACACACACACGCACGCACGCACGCATGCACACACGCACGCATGCACGCACGCACGCAGAGGAAGGGGCTAGTACATTCATAAGGTTGTTTGACCACTACCACTATCCAACTCCAGAACATTTTTATTACCCTGCAAGGAAAGTCCATATGCATAAGCAACCACTCCCCATTCCTCCTGTCCCAAAGCCCTTGGTAGTCACCTCTGCTTTCTGTCTCTTCAACTAAACCTTTTCTGGCTGTTTCTGTCCAGCACAGTTGTTATGACTGGCTTTGTTTCCTAAGTGAATGTTTTCAGGCACACCCATTAAGTAGCACCGCCTGTTGGTATTTTGATGACTGTATGGCTTGTGATGACATTTTGTGTGTCCATCTGATGATGGGCATGTGTTTTCTCCGTGTTTGCCTGTTGTCATTAGTACTGTAGGGAACATGCCTATACAAGTCTGTGTGCAGTTGTATATCCGTGTCTCCTGTGCAATTACGTAAGAGTGGAACTCAACTCCTGGGGCAGAAGGCACCTGTGCTCCTTCTGGGGAACTGACAGTGATTCCACAGCCTCAGCTCTGCCTCTGTTGGGGGAGAGTGGCCTCAGGTCTCTGAGCCTCAGTTTCCTCTTTTTGGAAGACAAGGATCATTATGATGTCAGCTTTGTTGGGCTCTTAGAACAGGAGCAAGGTTGCAGAGGCTAACCCCTTGCAACATCCCTGGCGCCATTCCAAGCCCTTAATAAATGTCCCTTCTTACTCATATTTACCTATATGTTTACTTATTTATGAGAAGAATGCAGCCAAAAATACACACAGTGCTCGCCGGGAAGAGTGACAATAAAAATAGGCTCAGAAGATCGATGGGGACGTGAATAGCAGCTTCTGGCCTCCAGCGTGGACTCCACCAATGCACACACAGCGAGTGCTTCTGCTCAGGCCATGATGATTCACCCTGAGTCTGGGGGGTAGAGAGATGGTTAGAGGCTCTGCAGGTTCCCGGAGGAGTTGGCTCCCTGCAGCGGCACTCTCCACTTTGCTACCTTGTGTTTAGTTTGCTCCTGAGGTAGACAGTCTGAGGACATGGTTAGCAGGCGTGGGTGCTGCGGTTGGAGGAGTCAGGATTCCTGATTGCTGCCTAATGTTCCTGGGTAATGATGCCTCCCTCCTTCCCTTCGCTCACCCCCTCGCCTCTGTCTTCCCCTTCCATTCTTTTCTTCCTTTTTCTCTGACCCCCTTTCCATCTCCTCCCCTTCCTTCCTCCATTGCCTCATCTTTCTCAAGTCTCATGTAGCCCAAGCTAGCCTCGAGCTCACTCTGTAGCTGAGGCTGGCCCTGAACTCCTGATTCTTTTACTTCCATCTCCCAAGCAAATTGCATTTACAGATGTGCCCCCACGATCTTCTATCTATCTATCTATCTATCTATCTATCTATCTATCTATCTATCTATCCATCCATCCATCCATCCATCCATCCATCCATCCATCCATCCATCATCCATCTATCATCTGTATCCATCATCACCTATTTGAGGCAGGGCTTCTCTGTGCAGCCCTGACTGTGCTGGAACTCACTCTGAAGACAGGCTGACCTTGCACGTGGTGAAGTGGCACGGGTGGCAGAGGAGCAGACAGCCCAAGCTGGAAGCAGGGGTGGGTAAAACCTTCAAAGCCACACCCTTAGTGCCTACTTCCTCTCGATGCACCTCACCTTCTAAAGCGCTCCACAAGCTGGGGACCCACAGTTATAAACAGGGGCCTGTGGGGACATTTCCCAGTCAAACCATCACACTGGCTGTGGTGCTCACAGGTGGGGTCTTTGGGAAGTGATCAGGAGTAGATGATGTCATGGGTTAGGGCTCGTGATTCAATATTGATGGTGGGGGTTACCACGTAGTGCTCTGAGCACCTCGGAACTCTGCCAACGCAAGGCCACCGTCACCACACGAGTGGAAAGCAGTTGGTTACCCCCTTTTGTTTACACTATTTCACCAGTGTATGTGTCTGACCTGCAGGGTGGTATGGGGGTAACCTAAAGCCAATTACAAATGAACTAAAAGAATCCAAGTGCTGGGGTTATAATACCACTCTCTGTAGTGCTGGGGACCACACTTGGGGCTTTGTGCATGCCAGGCAGGTGCTGTCCAGCTGGCAACGCTGTCAGCCCTACAAGGCTGTTTTCATCAGCAGGTATTAGTTCTACAAATCCATGGGTCTCTCTCTCTCTCTCTCTCTCTCTCTCTCTCTCTCTCTCTCTCTCTCTCTCTGTATGCCAGAGGTCAAAGTTGGGTGTATTTTTCAATTGCTTAATTAAAGATTTTTCTACTTAAAGTTTTTTTCTGCATCTATTATTATTTACTGCATGTGGAGGAAGTAAATACATGTGGAGGTCACAGGTCAAAGGACAACTTGCATGAGTTTTTTTTCCTCCTTTCAACATTCAGGTCTTGGGAATTGAACCCAGGTCATCAGTCTTGACAGCAAGTGTACATTTACCTGCTGAGGCATCTCACTGGACCTCCATTTTGGGTTTTTAGAAAGGATCTTTCACTGAACCATCACCCCACTGGTTTATTTAGACTTTTTTTATGTGAGTGCTGGAATCTGAACTCAGTTCTTCATGCTTTTGCAGCCGTTGCTCCAGAATCACAGTGTCAATATGAAACAGGCTTTTCCTGAATTTGTGCTGTTTTAGGTGATGCTGTGGTGCAGTGAGTGTTGGTGGACTAAAACCTTCATTTTTTGGTTTGTTTTTGTTTTTTCAAGACAGGGTCTCTCTAATTAGCCTTGGCTGTCCTGGAATTTGCTCTGTAGACCAGGCTGTCCTCAAACTCACAGAGATCCCCCTGGCTCTGCCTCCTGAGTGCTGGGATTAATGGCGTGCCCCCCTTTTTATGCAGGTGCAGTGGTATCCGCTGGATGAGTTCCCAGGAGTGAGGTGGCAGCTGAGGTATTAGTAGTGTGTACGCAGTTTCCACAGACACCCCCAAGCCCCATGTGGTGTTGTTGATGTGTTTCCTCACTGTGAGCATACCCACACACTGGTAAAGTTTCCAGCAGTCGTTTTCCAGGTCTTCTCACACACCGAGTGGTGTGTTTGCAAACCCAAGCCTCATTTCCACTTCCTTCTCTGCCAACTCTGTCCACCTATGTCCATTTTTCTTCTGGTCTGAACTGCTGCTCATCCATTTTGTTTGGATGGACACTTTATAAACAATAGGGTTAGCTCTTGGTCTCAGATTTTCAGACGTATGATCTTCTAGTTTGATAGCTGAAGAACACTGTCACCTTGGGTCCTCATCCTTGGGTAGTGTTGAGCATCTTACATCTGAATTTCCTTGGGAAGGGGCTGGGAGATGATTGTGGGTGATAGCATTTGGTATACAATGAGGACCCTTTGAGTCCCCGGGACCCACATAGAAATCCAGGCAGAATGAATCACATGTATCCATAACCACAGCTTTTCTGGGTGAAATGGGTAGATCCTGGGTGCCCCTTGTCATGACAGCCTGGCTGAAACAGCAAGCTTCAAGGGTCCCATTCAGTGACAGGCCCTGTCGCCAAGGCAGTAAAGCAGACAGTGAAAAAGGACACTCACCTTCCTCATATGGGTTTGGTGCATGAGGTACCCACACCTGCACATTGGTGTGTCACATGCACACACACACACAAACACACACACACACACACAGACACAGATACAGACACACGCACACACACACACAAACACACACAGACACACAGACACACAGACACACAGACACACACACACACACAGACACACAGACACAGACACACACTCACACACACAGACACAGATACACACACACACTCACACACAAACACACACAAACACACACAGACACACACAGACACACACACACACACATAGACACACAGACACACAGACACACACACACACACAAACACACACAGGCACAGACACACACACACACACACAGACACACAGACACACACAGACACAGATACAGACAGACACACACACACACACAAACACACACAGACACAGATACACACACACTCACACACACACAAACACACAGACACACACAGACACAGATACAGACACACACAGACACAGATACAGACACACACACACACACACACACACACACACACACACGAGTGTTGGTAGTGGATTCTGCTGCTGTAGCTGCCATGGTTCCACAATTATGGTTCTGTGTCTTCAGGTCCAACCAACAGTGCATGGCATAGGTCTTTTTTTTTCTCATCGTCACCTAAACAATATGGGGTAATAACTATTTACGTTATTGACTGTACAGCATTAGGTTTTGTGGAACAAACTTTGTACACTGTGAATATGTATTACTCTCATTGGTTAATAAAGAACTGACTGGCCTACAGCTGGGCAGGAGAGCCAGACTAGGAAAATTTCCGGGAAGAAGGGTAGAGTCAGAAGAGTCGCTGAGAGACACAGAGAGATGAACGTACCACATGGCACAGGGTAGACAAGAAATATGGGTTAATTTAAATTGTAAGAGTTAGCGAGTAACAAACCTGAGCTATGGGCCTAACGTTTATAACTAATATGAAGTCTCTGAGTGGTTGTTTGGGAGCGGCTGCCCAGACACAGAGAAACTCCATCTACATTAGGGAATAGATGTCGTTTAGAGAGGATGGAACACGCTGTGGCTACATGTAAACACTGTAAGAGATTTGAGAAGTATGGTGACCTTGGGGCTTGGGTATGGCCTACACCTTCCTTTTCTGAACCCTCTACTCACAAACCATTTTTTTTTTTTGGTTTTACAAGACAGGGTTTCTCTGTATTGTTTTGGAGGCTGTCGGTCCAGCCCGGCCTTGAACTCACAGAGATCCGCCTGCCTCTGCCTCCCGAGTACTGGGATTAAAGGCATGAGCCACCACCGCCCGGCCCATTTTTTTAATTAATCAATTTTTTTAATTTTAAAAAATTTAATTTTACATGTCAATCCCAGCTCCTTCTCCCACCCTCCTCCCTTGGTCCTCCACTAGCCACACCCCCAGCGCCCCATCCAATCCCCACACCATTCTCCAGGGAGGGTGAGTCCCTCCATGGGGGATCTCCAGAGTCTGTCATTTCATCCGGGGCAGGGCTTAGGCCCTCCCCCATGTGTCCAGGCTGAGAGAGCATCCCTCCATGCGGAATAGGTTCCCAAAGTTCATTTGTACGCTGTGGTAAACACTGATCTACTACCCAAGGCCCCAGAGATTGCTGAGGCCTCCTCACTGACACTACATTCAGGGGGTCTGGATCAGTCCCATATTGGCCTCTCAGCCATCAGTCTGGGGTCCAAGAGCTCTCCCTTGTTCAGGTGCTGTCTCTGTGGGTTTAACCAGCCAGATCTTGACCCCTTTGCTTCACTCCTCCATCTCTGTCACTGGATTCCAGGAGTTTAATTCAGTGTTTAGCTGTGGGTATCTGTCTCTGTTTCCATCAGCCACAGGATGAAGGTTCTAGGATGGCATGTAAGGTAGTCGTCAACCTTATCATCAGGGAGGGGCTATTAATGTAGTCTCTCTGCTATTGCTTAGTTTTCCAGTTGGTGTTATCCTTGTAGACTTCTGGAAATCCCACTAGTGTCAGTTCTCTCCTCAAATCTGTAATGACTCCTCTACTATGTTATCTCTCATCCTGCTCTTCTCTATTCTTCCCCCGACTCAACCTTCCTGCTCCCCCATGTCTTCTTCTCCCCTCCTCTTCTCCCCCTCTTTTTCCCAGCTCCCTCTCCCCTCCCCTGATGTTCCCAATCTGCTCAGGAGATCTTGCCTCATTCCACTTCTCTAGGGTATCATGCATATCTCTCCTGGGAACCTCCCTGTTTCACAGACTCGATGGCAATGGGACTGTAGGCTGGCATTCCCCTGATCCATGTCTAAAATCCATATATGAGTGAGTACATACCATGTTTGTCTTTTTGTGACTAGGTTACCTCACTCAGGATGGTTTCTTCTAGTGCCATCCATTTGCCTGCAAATTTCAAGATTCCATTGTTTTTTCCGCTAAATAGCACTCCATTGTGTAAATGTACCACATTTTCTCTATCCACTCTTCGGTTGTGGGGCATCTAGGTTGCATCCAGGATCTGGTTATTACAAAAATGCTACTATGAACATAGTGGAACAGACACCCTTCTTGTATGAATGGGCATCATTTGGGTATATGCCTAAGAGTGGAATTACTGGGTCTTGTGATAGACTTATTCCCATTTTCCTGAGGAATCTCCATACTGATTTCCAAAGTGGCTGTACAAGTTTGTACTCCCACCAGCAGTGGAGGAGTGTTATCCTTTCTCCATATCCTCTCCAGCATAAGCTAGATTTATGTTGAGGTCTTTGATCCATTTGGACTTAAGTTTTGTGCATGGCGATAGACAAGGATTTATCTGTAGTCATCCACGTGCCAATATCCAGTTATGCCAGCACCATTTGTTGAAGATGCTATCTTTTTCCATTATATAACTTTAGCATCTTTATGGAAAATCAGGTGTTCATAGGTGTGTGGGTTAATATCAGGGTGTTCAATTCGATGCCATTGGTCTACCTGCCTATTTTTGAGTCAATACCAAGCTGTTTTCAGGACTATTGTTCTATAATAGAGCTTGAAGTCAGGGATGGTTATGCCTCCGGACGTTGCTTTGTTGAACAGTGTTGTCTTGGCTATCCTGGGTCTTTTGTTTTTCCATATAAAGTTGAGAATTGTTCTTTTAAGGTGTGTGAAGAATTGTGCTGGAATTTTGATGGGGATTGCATTGAGTCTGTAGATTGTTTTTGACAGGATTGCCATTTTTACTACATTGATCCTACCTATCCAGGAGCATGGGGGATCTTTCCATTTTCTGGCATCTTCTTTAATTTCTTCCTTTAAAGACTCAAGGTTCTTGTGATACAGGTCTTTCACTTGTTTGGTTAGCGTTACCCCAAGGTATTTTATGTTGTTTGTGGCAATTGTAAAAGGTGATGTTTCTCTGATTTCTTTCTCAGCCCTTTTATTGCCTGTATATAGTAGAGCTACTGATTTTCTTGAGTTGATCTTGTATCCTGGCACTTTCCTGACGGTGTTTATCAGCTGTAAGTGTTCCCTGGTAGAGTTTTTTTGGGTCACTTATGTAAACTATCATACCATCTGCAAATAGTGAAAGTTTGACCTCTTCCTTTCCAATTTGTGTACCCTTGATTTCCTTTTGTTGTCTTATTGCTCTAGCTAGAACTTCAAGTACAATATTGAAGAGGTATGGGGAGAGGGGACAGTCTTGTCTTGTTTCTGATTTTAGAGGAATTACCTTGAGTTTCTCTCCATTCAGTTTGATGTTGGCTGTTGGCTTGCTGTATATAGCTTTTATTATGTTTAGGTATGTTCCTATTATCCCAGATCTCTCCAAGACCTTTATCATGAAGGGGTGTTGGATTTTGTCAAAGGCCTTTTCAGCATCTAGTGAGATGATCATGTGATTTTTCACAAGCCAATTTTAATGGGGCGGGGGAGGCTAACAAGGGAACCTGGTGGGACACGGTGAATTTGCTGATACAGGAAACTCACACTGATGGTTTTGTTGTGGATGGCAGAATCCCCCTTGTTGTGGACTCTGCAGGGAACGATGGATCGCTTCCTCTCTGTCAGTCCCTGAGGAATTTGCAGATGGAGCTCCTTAAGGACTGGTAGACTCATATCTGGTGGCCACAGCATCTAGTTGACACTCCAGTGGGCACATGGTTCAGAAGACTGACCTGGGTTCCCAGGCTGAGATGCAGGGCACACAGAGAGGAGGGACTCAAAGGGACAAACGACTAGGAAACTCTACTAAGGGAAAGGTTCCCTTACTCCTCCATAATCCAGGGAGCAAATCCCTGGGTAGATTACTTTGTGCGTGGTGTGAGTGTGAGTGCACATGCTCACACGTGTGTGTAGAGATCAGAGGTTGACAGCAGGTTGTCTTCCTCAATTGTTCTCCACTTGAGTGAGACAGAGATCTCACTGAACCTGGAACTCACCAGTGGGCTTGACTGGCTGACCAGTGGGCCCCAGGGAGCCTCCAGCTGTGCCTCCCCAGTACCATGCAGATTAGAAAGGAGAGCCTTGCCTGGAATCATAGCACCAGGGAGGCTGAAGCAGAAGGATTATGAATTTGAGGTCACTCTGGCCTTTACTGCAGGATCTATCTCCAAACCAAAAGGATCTCCACCCTATAACCAAACTCAAATAACTTGGAAGTATAGTGAGCTTGCAGTTGTGAGTGGTTATCTCCGAGACGGCTGTGAGCTGTGTGCAGTTAGTCCCCCAAATTAACTTCCACTGAGAACACAACATTTATCAAATATTGTACCAGTTAGGGACCACTCTGGAGACACAAGTCACAGCAGTAATTTGAGCCAGGAAAACATTATAAAGAATTAACCAGGCAGAGAGATTAAATGCTAAGAGACAAAGAAAAACTTTGACTGATTGAGGAGCAGATTGGAGAAACAGTTACTACGGACAGGCCCAGGGAACCCACGTAGGTAGCAAATGAACACATAGTAGGGAGTTTCAAGTGGCATCTATTCAGCTGCTGTGAAGTCAGTAAGGCAAAAATCTCAAAAATACTGCAAACAGGACCACCTGGGATTCAGCAATTCCACTTGTGGGGACTCAAAAGAAATGAGGTTCAAACAGTATTTGTACACCTGAGCTAAGCCCTGCTTCCAGAGCCGATGGGGGAAATGACCCAAGTGTCTAGACCAACAAATTATGGCACCACATAAGGAAGAGTAGTATTTAGGACCCAAAAAGGGAAGAAGTTCTGACATATGCCATAACTTAGTACTATACTAAGTGGAGTTAGCCATGTGTAAAGGACAGTTACTTATATGAGATCCCCCAGATTAGTCAGGTTTGTACAACAAAAGGGAGAATGGTGATTGCCAGGGCCGCGGGATGGGCAAATGGGGAGTTAGTTAATGAATATATGGCTTTAGTTTGGGAGTGGGAACAAATTCTAGAGTTGGATGATAGTGATGGGCCACATACAGATGGGGGCTGCACATCTTCACAATTGAAAATGGTTAATTCGGGAAATTGCATGTGATGTCTATGGATACATGAAGAGAATGAATAGGCGGGGCCTGGTGCTGCAGGAAGCTGAGGCAGGAGGATTGCAAGGTCAAAGTCCACTTGGTTTACAGAATGAGTTCAAGGTCAGTTTGAGCAACTTTGCGAGCCTGTTTCAAAGTAAGAGTGAGAAGGGGGCTGGGGCCTGGGGAGACAGCTCACTTGGTAAAGTCCTGAGCCTGCAAGTCTGTGGACCTGAGTTCAGATCCTCAGTACTACACTGCACTGGTGTGGTGGCCCAGGCCTGTGGTTCTACTGCTGGGGAAGCTGACTCAGGCAAGCCGGTTCAGTGACAGAGTCAAGATCTAAAAATAAAGAGGAGACTGACAGAAGGAGACAACGCGTGGCCTCCACATGCACACTCACACACACATGTGCGCTCACACTTGCACACACGTGAGCATGTATTCACGCATGCAGCCCACAACAAATAGACAGTGAATGGAAGAGGCTGGGGATGCTGCTCAGGGATACAGCAAGAGCGAGTCTCTTGGTTGAGTCCGCAGTGCTTCAGGGAAGGGTCTTCTGCAGCCCGGCTGCCACCCGCTCCAGCTGGCTGGAATTCTCACAGGGATCACTGTTGGCTGATACCCCCGCCCCGCCCCCGTGGAACTGAGGTGTGGGTTTCCTAGACACCTTGTTATATTTGGCCACCCATGTTCCATGTCACGAGGTCTCTTCATCTTTAGGTCAGATCCTTGTCATCAGTCTCCACTGGTTCAGTATCTTAGAGATGGTGTTACAGGACTCGCCTGATTAGGGGGCTCCAGGACTTTAAGCGTGTGACACCTGGGAGGTGGTGTGGGGTGTGGTGTGGTTTGAGGGTGTGCGGTGTGCCTGGAGGCTATTTAATTTGGATTTAGACTGTGGTTCAGCGCACCAGGGCTGGTAAGTAGAAAACAATCCAGGGCAGTGCTGCCGAGGCTGCCCATGAAGCCTTTCCCTGTGGCTGGTGACCTTCCGGGACAATCCCCTTCAGGCTGACATGTTTTGGGGGCCAAGAAGCTAGCCCTGGAAGAAGGAAGAGCAGCCACTGCCCTTCGCGGCGTCCATCCAGCGCCCTCTTCAGGAATCTCCAAGCATCGCATTATTTGCCAAGGAGCTCTCTACAGGGTGCAGCCCCAGAACACAGCCAGCAGAGAGCAGAGTGAGATTCCCGACTGCTTCTCTCTCTCCCAGTTTGCTGCACTGCATTGGAACGCTGAGGAAGAAAAGTTTTCATTATTGAAATCCAGCTACTGTGGCTAGCCTCAGATGGACATTTAAGTTCAAGTGAATTAAAATTACATAACCCTGAAAATTCGGAGCTCAGGACGAGAAGATGGCTCAGCGCCACTAAAGGCGCTTTCCACCAATTCAGGAGACCCGAGTTAGATCCACAGGACATAAAAAGAGAAAACCGGCTTCTGCAAGCTGCAAGCTGCAAGCTGCAAACTGTCCTCTGGACTTTCACACTCATGTGTGCACACGCAAATGAACAAACGCGAGTATAAACAATTCTGAGTTCTGCCTAATGGCGCAGGTCTATAACCCCAGCTGCTTGGGGGGCTGGGGCAGGGGGATCTCAAGTTCACATCCAATGCAAGGGTAGCCTGGGCAACTTATCAAGACCCTGTCTCAAGATGAAAAGCAAAATGAGGACTGGGGCTGTAGCCTGTAGCTCAGTGATAGAGCACTCTCCCAACTCTCGAGAGGGCCTGGGTTCAACTCCCAGCACCAGAAAAGAGAGCTCCCTGTTTCTCACGAGTGCTTACCACTTTACACCTAAGGGGTGGACAGTGAAGACCTGGAACACTGACTTCTAGAAACTTCTATGGGGAGAGATCTAAGCTCACTGGGCATCTGGGAGATTGTGAGTTGGTGACACTGGAGAAAGATGCAGGCCCTTGGGGGTGTTAAATTTAAACTGGGCATCATATAATATGTATATTTATCTACACACACATATATGTATATATATAAAATGTCTGTCTAAAACACACATATACATACAGGATATCACAGGTTAATCTTGAGCTCACTATGTAGTCCAGGCTTCTCTGGAACTCAACAACCTCTCTTCCAGCTTCCTAAGTGCTGGGACCGCAGACCTGAGCTGTCACAGCAGCCAGGGTAGTTTAAGCTAAGGTGTTGTCTTGTTGAGGTTTTAGAAGGATTTATCTGGGTGCTGAGTGAGGATGCTTTGTAAGAAGGCAGAAAAGAGAAGCAGGAATAAGGGACTAGGCAGGTTGGCTTGGGGGTTCCTGAAGAGATGCAGATGTTTGGTGCTGGGCTGTGCTATCAAGGCTGGTCTGATGCCACCGCTGAGGACAGTTAAATAGTAAAATGGACAGAAGTCACTGGTGAATAACAGAGGATAGGGAGCAATGGTGTGGCTGTGAAAGTGACCTTTGCTGAGTACAACTGATTTGGAAGCAAACTTCACTGCAGATCAGAGGAGGGGGGTCTTAGTTTTCCCTGTTATTCTGGGATCTCCTGGGAAAGAATGAAAGACATGCATGGTTAAGCCTTAATTCTTGAGCAGCTAATAAAATTGGCTTGGGATAGGGCCTGGCCATCTGTATCATTATTTGAAGCACCCCATGTAATTGTAACTTGCATTCAAGATTCAAGATTGAGAATCACCTTTTCTTCTTCTCTTTTTCCTTCTCCCTCTTATTTTTTCTGAGACAGGGTTTCTCTGTGTAGCCCTGGCTGTCCTGGAACTCGCTCTGTAGACCAGGCTGGCCATAAACTCACAGAGATCTGCCTGCTTCTGCCTCCCAAGTGCTGGGATTAAAGGTGTGCACCAGGACTCCCTGCTTGCAGGACTGAACTTTACACAGGGCATGTTGGGACAGACCAACAGGGCATTTAGATCCTTGGCTGAAGAACTAAAAAGCTGGCAATAGGATGATCTACTGATTGCTTTTTGATGTCAGCTGAACCATGCGTGTCTCGAGTGTCAACCAGCAGCTGAACAGAGTCTGATCACCCTCACTTGATAGGGAAAGCAACCCTCACTGGCTAGCTCTGGGTTGAGTTTACAAGCCGCTCCAGCCCTGGGCCAGGTTTCCAAGCCTCTCTTGCAAGGTAACATTCCCAGGACTCCTGAAGCTAATACACATGGCTTGTATGTATTGTTTCCTGACTTCCACACTGGACCAACGGCAACCAAACCCAGCCCCGAGAGAAGTGGAAACCCAAACTTTCTGCTTTCATGTGAATTTCAAGACCATAGAAGGTCTGGAGTGTGGGGGTGGAACCCTTTTGTGACATCAAACAGGTTGTTAATGACCTTGACTTGGTCCCACGTGGTGCTTTTAAGTGCACAGATTCTGCTCAGGGAGGATGGAGTGGGCAGTTTGGTTTGAGGCCGGAGCAGGACGTGAGTGAGGTTTTATAGATCCACATCTCTGGATGCTGTGAGCTCATCCTTGGGCTGAGGAGGCCGATGTGGTGGGGCAGAACGGTGAGTGTGGCCAGATCCCAGCAGCATGGGGGATGTCTTGTTGTTTGAGTTCATTTGTGACTCAAAGCATTGGCATGTGGTGAAGCAGGGTTTGTGGCTTCTTCCTCTGGAATGTTCTCTCTCAGTGCCACCTTTTCAATCATTTCTTCAAGGTCGGTGTCTGTATAGAATAATTTGTTATGTAAACCGCGATGCACAGTGCATTCTATTGGAACAGCAGGTGCACACAGAGCATTTGTTTTGTAGAAACAGCTAGGTCATAGTGGAAAGATGCTTGTGAAAAGATGTTAGAAGAAGTGTGACAGCTGGAGGGATGGATCAGTTGGTAAAGCACTTGCTCTGTAAGCAGGAGGGGCTGAGTTCAGATCCCCAGCACCATGTAAAACACTGGGCATGGTTATGCGGTATTGTAGCTCCAGTGCAGAGACAGGCAGATCCTGGGAACTCTCTGGCCATCCTGCCTCACTGAAAACTATTGGTTCAGCAAGTGACTCCATCTCAAGGCAGAGTGATAGAGTGGGACACCTGATGCTCTCTTCTGGCCTGGACAGGTGCATGAACACATGTGCATGTGTGCATGCACACACACATATACACAACATATGCATACACAGAAATAAAAATAGTTAAGGTGGATCACAATTGAGAAAGACATCTGATGGTGATCTCTGACCTATACATGCACATTCACATACATGCTTGTGCAAACTCAGGCACAAACACATACACATGTTCACACAAAAAGAAGGTGTGTGAATGTAATAAGCTTGGAGCCAGGTACATACAAAGATGGAGGCTTCTGACCTGCACTGGCTGCTGTTCCAAATCCTGTGCTCCTGGTGGTAGGACCCAGCCTCCCCTTTGCTGCAAACAGCCTTCCCCCTTTCTTTGTGCTAAAATGAAGGTATTGTAGGTCCGTGTTCCCTAGGATGTGGTCCAAAATAGAATGCATATTTGTGCCTTTCTTAGTTTCTAGAGACTGAATTCCTTGGCTTGTGGCCCCTCCCTATACAGACAGTGATAACTCTTCTGACTTTGTGTCAGCCTGAACTCAGTTTCCTGCTTCCATCTTTCACTTTTCTGGACTGTAGTGGGTGGACCACATCCTCCACCCAGGTGGCCTGTGATAACCAGCTATATTAGCCTGGCCTGTACATATGCTTCTTAATTTGTGATAGACTAGCATTCTGATAAGCTAACCCATAGTAAATTGAAAATATAGTAAGATGCAGATGTGTATTAATATATCCAAGCTACTGAATATCATAGCTCAGACAAGTTTACTTTAACCATGATCTAATGCGTTAGCCTACAACTGATCAATATCCTCTATCATAAAACAATAGAGGGACTGTCTTGTGTAATTTATTACATACTGTACTTAAACACAAAGGTGTGTGAAATATGCTTTCATGACATCATTGAATTGTTATAACCTGGGCATCATACTATCTGTATTAGTTGTACACTAATTAAAGGGGAAACCTACCTCCATCCACTGTTTTCACTGTTGAGGAGTCAAGGCTCCTGCAGAGTTGAGTGGGTGGGTTGGAGGAGAGAACCTAAGGAGAAGCCTTAGTTGAGCCTGGCAGACAGCTCTGTTATCTCACAATGATGATTTCATATTCTGGCTGGAAGTCCTTGGTGGTAGGCAGTTAGGGATGCTCTGGCTATAGGAAAATTGGTAACTGACTCACAGTAGCTTCTATAATTTAAAGAGTTTGCGTACTTAGTTCTGGAGGTAGCCAGCTCTCCATCTTAGCTTGGTTCTCTTCACTTTTTCTTTTCCCTTTTAAAATGTAAATAGAAACAATCTTATTTTATATATCAATGCCAGTTCCCTCTCCCTCCCATTCTCCCATGCCCCCCACCAACCCCCATCCCACCCCTCTTCTGCTCCATAGAAAGGATGAGGCCTTCTATGGGGATCATCAAAGTCTGTCACATCATTTGGGGCAGGGCCTAGGCCCTCCCCCATGTGTCTAGGTTGAGAGAGTATCCCTTTATGGGGAATGGGCTCCCATTGTCCATTTGTACACTAGGTATAAATGCTGTTCCATTACCAGCGGCCCCTTAGACTGCCCAGGCCTCCTAACTGGCACCCACATCCAGGGACCTAGTTCTGTCCTATGCTGGTTTCTAAGCTGTTAGTCTGGGGTCCATGAGCTCCCCCTTGTTCAGGTCAGCTGTTTCTGTGATTTTCCACAGCATGGTCTTGAACCATTCGCTCATTACTCCTCCCTGTCTACAACTGGATTCCAGGAATTCAACTCAGTGCTTAGCTGTGGGTCTCTGTTTCTGTTTCCATCAAATGCTGATGAAGGCTTTATGATGGCATTTAAGGTAGTCATCAGTCTCATTATAGGGGAAGGGCATTTAAGATAGCCTCTCCCCTATTGCTTAGATTCTTAGTTGGGGTCATGCTAGTATATTTCTGGACATTTCCCCAGTACCAGATTTCTCTTTAAACCTATAGTGGCTCCCTCTATTAAGGTATCTCTTTTCTTGCTCTCCTCTCTTTTTTCCCTGACTCAATCTTCCTGGCCCCTCATGTCTTCCTCCCCACTCCTCTTCTCCCCTTCTCTTTCTCCTAACTCTCTCCCACCCCCATGCTCCCAATTTGCACAGGAGATCTTGTCCCTTTCTGCTTCTCCGGGGGCCATGTATGTCTCTCTTCTAATTGTTTGTTGCCTCGTGGTCAAAGGATGGGTGCCTTTGTTCCAGGTGTCATGCTTATTTTCAAATTCAAAAAGAGAGGGTGGGAAGAATGGCAACAACTACATTTTTTCTATATATTTACTCATTTGTTTATCTAACATCAGAAATGTAAAGCCTCCCTCAGAATTACCTCTCCCCATAGGAATTTACATGTATATTATGGTATCTGGTTCTAAGGACAGCATAACTGTAAGGAAGACTAGAAAAGTAAATGTTGGTTTTCATTCCTTTTGGACCTAGGCAGTGAGGGAGAAAGTGGGGTGGAAAGAGAACTGGGCTTCTAAGCAATTGAAATTATCAGGATGATGTTGTCCTTATTTCTTGGTCTGGTCATCTCTGTAGTTTCTCATCGGGACCACCAGCCTTCAAATAATGACATGGAGACTTATGATAAATTATGAAGGTTTGGCCTTAGCTTAGGCTTTTCCCCAACTAGCTCTTACAACTCAAATTAACCTGCTTCTATTAATCTACACTCTGCCATGTGGCTTTTACCTGTTCTCAGTACAGTATGTTACATTTGCTCCGAGTCTGCTGGTGAAATTCAAATGTCTAGATTTCTCCTCCTCTTCCTCTCTCTCCCTGGAAATACCTATCCTCTCCTGCCTATCTATTGCCCATTCAGCTTGTTGTTATACCAGTCACAGCAAACATTCACACAGTGTGCAAATATTTCTCAACATTTTCCCCTTTTTGTCTAAAAAAGGGAAGGTTTTTAACTCTAATATAGTAAAACTATATATAATAAGAGAAATTATAAGGTAAAAATTACATTCACAATGGTCTATTTGTACTTGGCAAATTCGGAGAAATTACTCTATTATCTATCCTGTCTTGATGAATCCAAAGTTTTATACCTAAACCATTTTCTATCATAACTTGTATGACATCTTTTTAGATCTTAAAACAGTTTTTTAGATAAACAACTTAAGCTTTTATGTCTCTTAGCCATATAAACTTTACATCTCTTTTGTAAGCTTCTTTTCTGAATTTGGTAACAAAAATGGTATAACTATATAATCTTAAACCTTCACCAGAGATCTGAGAAGGATATAATATTACTTCAGTAAACAGGAAGTACAGAACAACTTACAGAAATTATAGAAATGTCAATGAAATCAGCTTGAAACAGTGCCCACACTTTTCTTCCTTTAAAAGAAAAAAAAAAACAACTTCCCAAACTACAGAAATAAGAGAGACATTTGGTGGTCTGGACAGTCACCCAAAGTTCCTCTGCAATGTTGGGATACCCATCTTTGGCCTACAGGCCTAGAATATCTGACAGACTTTTCTGCCAAGCAGGGCTGTCCTACCTTGTCTTGGCAAAGTTCAGTAGGTACCTTCTTTTGTGTCCTGTTTGTCCATTTTGGACAGCATACTGTCAGCAGTCAATGCAAGGGTAGTTTCTTGCTCAGCAGCTAAATTTGTCACAATGAAAGTGAACTCCATATAGAGGTTCTTCAATGTCCTTCATGCTTTTTGTAAGTAAATGAGTGCTTCTAGGAGCAGCTGTGACTTACTGTCATGACAAGCCTTATGTAATTAAAATATCTTAAATGCCATATTTTGTAGGTCTCTGAAGTGTTTGAATACCATCTATCTAAATATATATCTGTTTGACCTTGAATACATGCCTACAAGACTACAAGTTTAATTGTTAGATGACTAACTACTAACTTGTATTTCTTAATTATCCTAAATAGTTTGTAATAATAATTTCAAGGACTAGAAATTTACATTACATTGTTAAGTGAGTTGCATAGGTACAATACCTTAAACAAGAGTAGTACATAAATAGATTTTGAGTGCCCATGTCACAATATGGGAGGCTTTCCCAGCAAGGACTCTTGGGGGAGGGCCTAGGCCCTGCCCTGGATGAAATGACAGTTACTGGAGATCCACCACGGAGGGCTTCACCCTCCCTGGGGATCGGAGTGGAGATTGGGTGGGGGACAGGGGGATCTGGTGGGGAGGGCAAGGGAGGAGGGGGTGGGAGACGGAGCTGGGATTGACATGTGAAACAATATTGTTTCTAACCTAAATAAAAGAAAAGAAAAGAAAAAAAAAGAGTCGTACACATAGTATAGCAAAAATAACCTTTAATCTGTATCAATATAGAAAGATATCTTAAACAAGAGTAGAAACATATATAGATTATGTTCTAACAAAAATAACCTTAAATTTGTATGAATATACAAAAATCCATACCAATGTAAAATATTTGAGATTGATAGCTACTTTTCAGTTTAAAGTAGATTCAACAATCTACCCTTTTATCCTATTATTCCTATATGCCTTCCCTTTTCTTTTCAGAAAGAGATCCTTGAATCTAACCATCCTTGCTTTGTTTTCCTTTTTCTTTCTTTTCTTTTCTTTTTTGGGGGGAGGGGTTTGTTTTTTTTGAGACAGGGTTTCTCTGTGTAGCTTTGGAACCTATCCTGGCGCTCACTCTGTAGACCAGGCTGGCCTTAAACTCACAGAGATCCACCTGCCCCTGCCTCTTGAGTGCTGGGATTAAAGGCATGTGACACCACTGCCCAGCTAGTTTTTTTTTTCTGGCCACAACCAGTAGCAACTTGTAACTAACTCCCTGATAAACAATTGCAAATATCCACTGAATGACCAGAAACCGATGTCACTACTTGAGAATTTGGACTATGTCACTATTTGAGAATTTGGACTTCATGTTCTCTAGACTGCTTCCTGTTGTCTGGGGGCAACACCATCTTTAGGGAATCCTGAGAAAATTGGGATAATTGTTAAGTCCTGGGAGAGTGAGCTGTATCATTTTTTTGTTTAGTGTCTGTGTGATGGGAAAGTGTAGACCTTATCTGAAGTTCTTCTGACTGGATAGTCTGTAAGGCTGGGTCATCTCAGCCAGCAGCTTTGAGGTTTTTTTCTAGGTGTAGAATTTTGAGGAAAACCATAACAGAGGCATTCTGAGAGGCTGGATCACCTGAGGTACTTGTTTTCATTGGTGTCTGGTACTTTTTTTTTCTGAAAACACACAGACTTTTAAAGGTAACGTATATATCTGCATTAACATAAGTATGGGATGTGTGGTGTGCACAAGTCAGCTAAAGATGATTTTCTGTTTTACGAGCAGATAAAAGGGATCATTCAACTTTATAAGTCCATTTGGACTGTGTAACCAAAATGTAATATAAATCTCCATCCATGTTTTATGAAAGGATGGCATATAATAGTAAGTCATGAGGACTGTAGCCAACTGTCTCATCCAGTCTCAGAGCTGTTTCCATGTCAAGGGAACATATATGTCACCTGTCTTGTAGTCTGTCTTGTGTTTTTCCTCATATCTGTAGTCAAGATTGTCAGGAGGTCTCCCCTGGTCAGATCTGATCTTGATTAACTTTCAAAGAATCCACAGCTTTTCATTTCCTGTGGAAACAAAAGCATAACCTCTCCCCCAATGCAACATATTTTCTGACTTCCATTTTAACATGATTTTATTAATCTATGCTGTGCCATGTGGATTTTACCTTTACTCAGTACATCATGTTCAACTTGCCTAGAGTCTTCTGGTGAAACTCAAATACCCAGATTCCTCCTTCTCCTCCTCTCTGTCCCTGGAAATCTCACCCATCCTCTCTTGCCTAGCTACTGGCTATTCAGCTTTTTATTATACCAACCACAGAAACACATCTTCACACAGTGTACAGATATTCTGCAACACATCTCCCTTGCCTATGGTTTCACAGATTGAAAGTAGAATCAAGTTCCTGAGGTCACATGCATTCCATTTCCATATACGACTCCCCCTGACCTCTAATCAGGGGTAGGATTTTGTTTATTGACTATAATTTTCATAGAATGAAATGCACGGATCTTGAAGATCAAGTTTGATTTTTAAAGATATTTTTGTTTTTAGTGTGTGTGTGTGTGTGTGTGTGTGCATGCGCATGTGCACACGTATATGTTCATTCATGTGGGTTTGTGCATGTGTGAACAGTGCCCATGGATGCCAGAAGAGGGCATTGGGTCCCCTGGAGCTGCAGTTAATGGGTGGTTGTGAGTTACCTGATATGGGTACAGTGAACCAAACCCAGGTCCTTTGTGAGGGCAGTACGCTCTTAACAGTTGCGCTATCTCTCCAACCCCTTTAAGTTAGATTATTTTTTAATGAAGCAGAGTTGGGTTTATTAAAAGACATTTTTAATATAGATTTTAAATGAGCATTAGGAGATGGAGAGAGGTACTTAGGAAGGAGGGTAGGAGATACCAGAGAACACAGGTATGGGCTTCTCTAAGAGACTTGCCCCTCTGAGATCATTTGACAAACATAGATGCTTGTACCCATCACCTATTTTAAAATCTACATTTTCATCAGCCCCGGAAATTCTCCTGTGGACTTTCCCACTCAAACCCTCCCTGCTACTCACCTCTGAGGTAAACACTGATTTCCATCTGTGTGAGTTGTTTTACATTTTAAAGGAATTGGCTGTAAATGAAATCATCTATCATTTACGCTTCTTACGATCTTTCTGCTCCCTTGTCTGTGATGTTCCCCAAGCACTGGAGGGGATGATGCAGGCATCCCCTTAGGGCTGATCACTCAGCATCACTTATTCTCAGCACTCTGGCCCGTTATGAGTCTCCACATTAACCACTGCCTACCGCTAAAAGAGGCTTCTCTGACCAATGCTGAGAGATGCACTGGTCTCTGGTGTAAACATGAGTACCTAGACTTTATGCCTGATTAACAAAACATGGTAGCTTCTACACCGGCAGTAATACCCTCCTGAGTCCCACTCCAGAGTTAGCAGGCAGGCTGAGCCCTGGGTGCTAGCAGATTTTCAAGTGATTGTGATGTACATCAAGGGCTGAGACCCCAGCCTGGAATCCATGGTGAACACACCTGAAAGTTAAAATACAAACGTGCGTCTGAAACACCTGGGGTGGGAGCCCCTGAGTGTCATTTCTGACTAATTCCCAGTGGGTGCTGATGCTGCTGATCTGTGGACCTCATGACGTGGGGCAATACTTCTGGAAGTGAAGCTGTAAATATGGATTTTTAACAGGAGGACTCATCTAATTATCAAGAAATCAATGTGTACTAACAAATCTGCCTTTGGGATCTATGAGTCCACACATGGATTTGCATGCATATGTGGCAGTTCAGAGGATGGGGCTTTTTATTAGCATGGACCAACAAATCTGGCTGGCCTGCAAGCTCCAGAGACCCACCTGTCACCACCTTTCCAGCATAGGGTTTCAGGGGCACAGGCCATTCCTGGCTTTAAGAAGTAAGTATGCTCTTGGGGATTGATCTTGGTTCCTTATGCTTATATAGAAAAGGCTTTATTGACTGAGCCCTCTCCCTAGCTTTCCACAAGTCAAGCTAGTTTCTAGGTGTCTTTAATAAGGCTCCTGTTGTGTTATTCTGCAGGGGTCTCATGAGGTCTGAAACAAGAAACCTCACTTCCAGGGACTCAGAGATGGTCTGTTGGTGGAAACGTCTGGGGCTGGAATGGACAGAGAGGTGGGCAGGCCGTCAGCCTGCTTGGGACACAGGGATTTGGAAGATGCTTTCGAACTGTCTTCCCCACACTGCCCCAGGGCCATCTCATCTATAATTGGCATAACCGGTTTTCCTGCAGATGAGAAGAGGCTAGACAAGGTCCAGACAGCTCCCCATCACACCCTGGCCCTCAGAACACACATCTCTCCTCTCCCTTTATCGGATCAAACTCTTCCATCAAGCTGTCTGGTTTGGCCTTATTCAATTAAATTTTTTAATCCAATTTAACCCATGCATTCATCTTCTTTGAAATCTGAGAGACGACAGCATCCGCTAGAAACTCAAGAGCAAATGGCTGAATTAGCTTTCAGAGAGGACTCAACGGGACCGTCTCTGCCCAGAGACCCACAGGCTCTTTGGGGGCAGTTGGATTCTGAAGGAAGTTGGCTGAGGTAGAGGGAGGAGGGAGGCTTCAGCACCCTTCTCTGGAGGTGTTGGGGGGGCAGATGGCTGGGCACCTGAGAGTACAGACCCCAGAGCCTCAGCATCGGCAGTAAGATTCAGTTGAGGTGATACTGAGCATTGGGCCTGAAGCTCCATGCCTCAGTTTCCCCATCTACAAGACAAGAATAGTAACAACAGTATTTCTTCTCTTCCTAGGGCTGTAGGCAGGGTAAAATTCACTCCTTTTCTGTGGAACACACAGTGTGCTACCTAACACATGCGCTGGCTAGAGGTCAGAGTTAGCAGGCCCTTTAACGCTGTTTGGCTAACTCAGTTCATCCACACAGCACCCAGGAACCATGCCAAACTGACAGCGTGTTGGGAGTTAAAGCAAGGAGCCTGGCTGAAGCAATCCATCCCATCCCACAGCAAAGCAAACCGTCAGCCCCACCAGGCAATCGTGTCACAGCTGTTGGAAGAGTGGTATTGGGTTGAAGTGCTTGATGAAGAAACTGAGAGAGGAAATTCCAGTAAAACTCGGAACCAGCCTCACATTACAGGCGACAGGAGAGAGCTGCAAGGGGAACTTGGAACCATCTATGAGGTTTTCTTTAAATCAGTTGGTGTCAGACTTTACCGTGTCCCGTTTGTCTGTGTGCAACCTAACAAGGCGGTAACCATGCAGAGAAGCATGACAGCGAGGTCCAGATCTTGGGAGCTGGACCTCCTGGGTTCACTTGTCCTGTCACTTGTCCTCAGGCACCACAGGCGTTCTCTGCTTCGCATGTTTGGTTTTGTATCTGTAAGAGGAGATGACTGTAATCGTTAGATACACTAGTACTTGCCCACGCCTCATAGGACTGTTTCAGGCCTAAAGGCTCATTTATGTGAAGAGCCCAGGGTGTCTGATAAAGGTTAATTAAGTCTTAGTGACCAGGGTCAAACTCTAGGTGCCCTGTGTGGTCCTTTTCCATGTTTGGACCTGGTCAGGCTCTTTCGGCATGGTGAAGGGATTTGCAAACCCCCTAGGCACATCCTTACCTAGGCTGTCTGTCTAGTCTTGCTCCTTAGGGGGCACTTAGGGAAAGTGCAGCTGGGGGAAGATGTCCCTTTGAGATGCACGTCAGTCCTTCAGTTTATCGAATGCCTACTGTGTGGGCATTGTGCCAACTGCATGAAGTCATTTATTTTGAAACTGTGTGTAGGAGCTCTCCCAAGCTTGTTCCCACTGAGATGAGGCTCCTGTGGAGGACTGCATCTGACTCGTGTCTGAGGTCCAGTTTATTCAGGTTCTGGTGTGTGTCCTGAGGCCCGAGTGAAAGGCTACCTTCATCCTGGAGATATTTTTTTTTCCCCAGAATGATCACATGTGTCCCAGACTGGCCTCAAACTTGCTATGTAACCAAGGATAGCCCTGAACATCCGATTTTCCTGGCTCCACCTCTTGAATGCGGGGTTTGCAGGCGATCCGCCACAAGCCCAATTTATTCACTGCTGTGGATCGCTGCTGGCTTTGTGCACGCCAGGCAAGCGTCCTACCAATGGAACCATATCTCCAGTCCAGTTTGGGATGTAAGATGAATTAAGTTTCACCCATCATGAGAAGTGCCGGATGAGCCGAACAGTTTCTCGAAGGGCGCGTTGTGAAGGAAGCGGAGCCAGCAGTGGAGAGTCCTTTCTAGAAGCTGGCAGGAGCACTGGGTTCCACTCACCCTAAACCCAGAGGAAAAGCTGCAGACACAGATCCAGCCCACAGCACCAGAGTCGAGGCTTATGCAGAAACACCTGAACAACTTGAGCATGCCCAAGAGGTGACAGAGTCTCTGTACCAGATATGTGACTTCAGGAAAGGTCATGTGTGTCTGAGTACCCGAGGCACCCAAGGCACGCATGAGCAGGAAGTTTAGATGTGTCCAAATGACTTTGTCTGTGACCCTTGTCCTAAGGAAGGGATTCTTTGTGAATGACTTGCTGAGTTTAAATGCCTCATTGGCTGTTTTTTTGTTTGTTTGTTTTCATTTTGAAACAGGGTCTCTCTGTGTAGCTCATGTTGACCTTGAACTCAGAGATCAGCTTGCCTCTGCTTCCTGTGCTGGGATTAAAGGCCCAGCTGCAAATCCCAGCCCTTATCTGCCACAAGAATCAGTAGCAACGTGGGTCTCTTTGCATCATAAGAACACAACGCACTCGGCTATGGGGATCCTTATTTGCTTTGTTTGTCTTTCTCCTTCTGAACTCCCACTTTCTTTAGGCTAGTGCCCTGCCTCTGGACAGTAGGGGCAAGATTGGAAGGGGTGGGCCTGTGAGCCCCCCAAGATTCCTTATCCTTTATTGTGTTGACTATTGACAGTGCAAGGAAACAGGATGAATGCTTCTTAGCTAAGTGTGTTCTGCAAAACAGGTGGATCTGTGCCCAAATCCCAACACTCCCTACCCCCAGGTGAGTCTTCTCGGGCTCTGGAGCACATCTGAAGTGTCTGGAGATGCTTTTGGTTGTCACTGCTCTGGAGTGGAAGAGGCTGTGGCTGGGGTTGGGTGGGTAGGGTTCAGGGACTCTATTAAGCATCCTACAAAACAGCACACACTGAAGACAGACCCAGGTCCAAGTCCAGTGAGGCATCCTGTTCATCAGGCTCATTTTTAAGGTCACGTGACTCTAAATGAATGCTGTCTGACACATCTGGAACATTGTCTGTGTGCCAGCCACCACTGGAACAGGCTTTCTTATATAAACTCCCCGAATTTTCACAATAGCCCTCGAAGTTGGTCATAAAAGTGCATCCATTGACAGCCAAGGAAAGTGTGGCACAGAAAGGTGAAATAACATGTCCAAGATCACACAGCCATAAAGTGCCAGAGGGTAGATCTGAACTCGGGTTGTCAGTCTGCTCCAGAATACAAACCATTCATCTTTACCCTTTGCCGGCATTCAAGAAGGAGGGGATGGGCTTCAGGAATAGGCTTGTGTCCTTTCTTACTAACAACTCATCATTTATCATTTTGTGTGCCTAGCACCCCTCCTTTCTCTTGGGGATACTCCACCCTCACGCTGTTACAGGTCCTGCCATGTTCCTTTTGTTAGGCAGCTATTCTATCTCTGTTATCACTTTGAGGTATTGGCAGGGATGATCAATTCAAGTCTCTCTCTGCTAGTCATAGCTGATTGGCCTAAGGATGAGTATATATCTCCTAGCTGGACCAATCAGAATCCTTCCCTGGGATTCTCTTTGAGCTGGATAAGGAATAGCACAGTAGCTCTCTTCTGGGGTAGGGGTATGGAGTGTATGCCAAAAACAGCAGGAATGCATGAGGAGGAGAGGGAGGAGTAGGGGGGAGGAAGGGAGGGAGGGAGGGAGAGAGATGTAGGAAGGGAGAATTTACATATAGAACCCCCTCACCCACAGATACTACTCTGTCTTTCCTGGGAGAGGTGAGGCCTTCTCTATGTGAGGCCCCTTCTGATTTGCTGGCTTCGACTTCCTCCTGTTTGCTTTCTCTGTGTTTATTGTGCTGTGTCTTGGTGTGAAATTAATTTTAGCTATCTTACTCAGGACTTAGTTTCCTTCTTGACATGAATGCAATGTCTTTCAAAACTCTGGAAAATTTTTGCTTTCTGAAAACAACTCTCTTCAATTCTTCTCTTTGTTCTCATCATTTTTGAAATATTTTTAGATTTTGGAGTATCTCATTTCTATCTATCTATCTATCTATCTATCTATCTATCTATCATCTATGTACCTATGTGTGTGTGTATGTATGTATGTATGCATGTATGCATGTATGTATGTGTGTATGTAAGTGTGATCTACCAATATATCTGTCACCATATTACTATGGTGTGTGTTTGTGCGGCATGTGGCATATGTGGATGTGTGCCCTTGAGCATGTTCTCGTCTCCCTCTTATTCACTTGACACAGGCCTCTCACTGAACCTGGAGATAGACTGGTAGTCAGAAAGTCCCAGAGAGTCTCCTGCCTCTGTCTCCACAGTGCTGGGGTTACAGGCATAAGCATGACACCACCAGGCTTTTCCCATGGGTTCTGGGCATCTGAACTCAGGTTCTCATGCTTTGCCCAGCCAATTCTCCAGATCTACATTTTTATCTTTTCATCTCTCCAAGCAGAAGGTTCCCAGGTTAAGGGACAGACGCGGACTGGGTAGGTGACACTCTTCACCTGCCTCATTTCCTTCTCTCAAGGAGCTGACCTTCACAGTATTGACTGTCACAGTTTCTGTCTGCGGCTGTGTGCATCCCACCTGCAGGCCGCATGCTTTCTGTCTGTGTGTGCATCCCACCTGCAGGCCGCATGCTTTCTGTCTGTGTGTGCATCCCACCTGCAGGCCGCATGCTTTGTGTCTGTGTGTGCATCCCACCTGCAGGCTGCATGCTTTGTGTCTGTGTGTGCATCCCACCTGCAGGCCGCATGCTTTCTGTCTGTGTGTGCACCCCACCTGCAGGCCGCATGCTTTGTGTCTGTGTGTGCATCCCACCTGCAGGCCGCATGCTTTCTGTCTGTGTGTGCACCCCACCTGCAGGCCGCATGCTTTCTGTCTGTGTGTGCACCCCACCTGCAGGCCGCATGCTTTCTGTCTGTGTGTGCATCCCACCTGCAGGCCGCATGCTTTGTGTCTGTGTGTGCATCCCACCTGCAGGCCGCATGCTTTGTGTCTGTGTGTGCATCCCACCTGCAGGCCGCATGCTTTCTGTCTGTGTGTGCATCCCACCTGCAGGCCGCATGCTTTGTGTCTGTGTGTGCATCCCACCTGCAGGCCGCATGCTTTCTGTCTGTGTGTGCACCCCACCTGCAGGCCGCATGCTTTCTGTCTGTGTGTGCACCCCACCTGCAGGCCGCATGCTTTCTGTCTGTGTGTGCATCCCACCTGCAGGCCGCATGCTTTGTGTCTGTGTGTGCATCCCACCTGCAGGCCGCATGCTTTGTGTCTGTGTGTGCATCCCACCTGCAGGCCGCATGCTTTGTGTCTGTGTGTGCATCCCACCTGCAGGCCGCATGCTTTGTGTCTGTGTGTGCATCCCACCTGCAGGCCGCATGCTTTGTGTCTGTGTGTGCATCCCACCTGCAGGCCGCATGCTTTGTGTCTGTGTGTGCATCCCACCTGCAGGCCGCATGCTTTCTGTCTGTGTGTGCACCCCACCTGCAGGCCGCATGCTTTGTGTCTGTGTGTGCACCCCACCTGCAGGCCGCATGCTTTGTGTCTGTGTGTGCACCCCACCTGCAGGCCGCATGCTTTCTGTCTGCTGCTGCTCTTGCACTTGGGTGGCCTGTGTGGCACAGCAGATCCTTAGGTCGTGGACTCCCGGGGTCCGGGGTGATGGGGCCTATCAGAGTCCTTGGTTGGAGGTCCTTTTGCAATTCTGCTGAGCATTCTTGTCTGTTTGTCAAAAGCTTTTGGTCTCTTTTTTTGTTTTGTTCTTGAGACAGGGTCTTACTCTGACCCCAGGCTGGCCTGAAACTCACTGTATAACTTAGGCAGGCCTCAAACTCACGGTAATCCTGTTGTGTCATCCGCCTGAGAGCTGGGCTTATAGGCATGAGCCACTCTGCCTCACTGCCACACATTTACAGACGGCTATAACCTGTGCTTACAGCTACACTGCAAGATTTTTCCCTCCCTTCTCCTTCCCTTCCACCCTCTGTCCTTTTTTGTTGTTCTGTGTTGTGTGTATGTTTGATGGTGCTGCATGTGTGATCTTGTGGGTGAGCATGCCTGTGTGTCCATGTCAGATGTCTTCCCTTATTGTTTTGTCTTTTCCCCTAAGACAGGGTCTCTCACCGAACTCATTGTTTTACCTGGCAGGTGGACTCCTAGGATCTGAATGTCTTTGTCTCCTAATGGTGGAATTAAAGAAGCATGCAGCCATAACTGGCCTTTCACGTGGGTGCTGAGGGTTCAAAATCAGGTCCTTATACTTGCAGAGTAAGTACTCTTGCACACTGACCCAACTCCTCAGCCCCCAGGCTTCAACTCCTCTTTCTTTGTTTCCTACCACAGTGCCTGGGCATGGGGACATACAGGAGAGGTTAGCGATCCATGTCTTGTCCTGGTCTCGTACAGGGGATGCAGTGAGGTGGCAGATTCAGCCCCTGGCAGATTCTAAGGGTCTACTCTACCTTGGCGAGGCCACCCACAGCACAGCTTGCAAAGTGCCTGGAGCGCTCAGCCACCTTAGCTCATTGGCAGTCCTCACAAGGGGCTGGTCTGGAGACTGAAGTGGGAATTGGGGGCTCAAGAGTTAACTGGGGAACAGATACAAGCGTGTAGGCTTTGGTCCTGAGGGATAGTGTACCTTTCTGTTTCAGGGTGGCTTGAATTTCCTCTCCATGTTGTTATCAGTCGTTTGTGGACTCTACACATTGTGTTTTAAGGCAGGGAACTTGGAGAGAAACAGACTGAGAGAATGAGTTGAAGGAAGTGATTTAGGGAGGAGTAAAGACATGCAGAAAACTTGTTTCCATACCGGACAAGGTCTTGAACAGAAGACACAAATTATCTTGCTTAATTCTCTGAACAGTGGTCCAAGTACTAGAAGAGGGCTAAATGGCTTGCAGGTGTATCACACAGCTAAAGAGGCAGAGGGGGGAGTGGAACCTCGAAAATTCACTGTGACTTTGGTTCTTTCCTCTATAAAGTGTTGGTCAGATCACACAGTTCCCCCTCACACGAGACTCATTCCCACCAAGGGTGATGCACAGGTGTACACACTCACCCAAGAGCTGGCGAGCTCTGCACTGCGTACCACTGTAACCAGAGGAGAAACAGGAGGCCGAAGGACCATTTGTGCTGATAAATTGATTTTTTTATGTCCTCATGCTGCTGGGCTACAAGAAATGAGGCAGGTCCACTGCTGCTTGGGGATTCTCTGGGGAGATTTTTGGGAGCTCCTGTTGCCAAGGCAACCCAGTCAACCTCTGGAAGCACCATGTCCTGTACACACTCCAGTCTGCCCAGTCCCAGCTGGTTGTTTGGGGCAGCCTTTCTTGTCATCCTTTCTGGCAAGAGAAGAGGTGGAGTGGAGCAGTAAACTGCAGGGCTTCCCCCATGCTGGGCGATTTATCCTGAGCACACTCACTTCTGTCTCTCCCGGGGATAAGGGTGGAGTCCTTGAGGCATGAAGATGACAAGGTCTGGCCTCCCGTAGCCTCTCCCTCATTCAGTTGCAAACTTCACCAGCAGCCCAGGGTCTTTGCGCTTGATGGTCCTCTCACCCCGTTTGGTAGGCTTAGTCTTCTCTCGCCAGCTGAATCCATCCCAGCTTTCCTTCTGTGTTTGCAGACATCTGCATTCTCTGCTTTCTTTTAAGTTAAACGGTCTTAAAAAATAAACTTAGCTTTTGAGATTATGACTTCTCCCTTTCTTTACTCCAACCAAACCCCCCATGCACTCCCACCTTGCTCTTTTTCAAACCCATGGCCTCTTTTTAAATATTGTTTTCACACACACATTACCATGTATGTACAAATACATACATTCCTACAATACACACATATACATATATTTATCTATATCTGTATCTGCATCTATATCTATATATCTATCTCCTGTTCAGTTTGTGTAATGCTACCTGTTTGTATCTGTTTTTAGGGCTCATCATTTGGCGTTGGATAATCAGTTGGTGTGCTCTTCCCTAAGGAAGGCCATTTCTCCTTCTCTCAGCATTCCTTAGTTGCCTGTTCTTTGTGTAAGGTCGAGGCTTCTTGAGCCTTCCTCCTTCCACATTAGCATGTCTGATGGTGTCATTCTTGTTCAGGTCATGTTTACGCAGCTATGATGGTGAGACTTCATACTGTATTCTCTGGCATTCCTAGGACATACAACAGGAAATTTCCTGTTCCTCTGGCTCTTACAATCCTTTTGCCCCCTCTTCAATGATCCCTGAGCCTTAGATATAGGGGTTGTGTTGTATTGTATCCATTGGGATGTGGTCTTGGTTGCAAAGAGGTTTCCTTGATGAGAGGGTAGGACTACTCTTCTCTGTTGGTGTAAAGATAAATATTTAGATGCAGTTAGGGATCAATGCTGTCATAGTGAAATGGTGGTTAATAGGTTCTCCAGGATCAGTGGCATTAGTCCGTGGTAGTTGGCAAGGTTTCTAGTTCTAAGCTTACTTTCTTCTATTTGAGTGCACCTTAAGTTCGACTAGAGAGCTGTTGGTTACCACCAAGATAAGTGTGCCACTACTGCATCCTTAGGGTCTTGTGCCATGTTGGTTCATTGCTGGGGCCCACAGATTTCATAACTGAGTAGACTGTTGGTTGCATCCCTCCTTTGGAAGCTTGCTTGGTATCTTCTGGTACCGAGAAAACAAGTCATAAGGAAGGAGGTGTTCAAGTCAAATCCAGCTGATGTTCTCTGGGTCCACAGTCCAGAGTACATGGTGCCTTCAGCAATCAATGGTGATTATAGGAGCCTATGTTCTGGGAGTCTTTTGGACAACCTTGACTAACAACTCAAAAGAGTCCTTCTTATGCCTGGTGTGTTTTTTGTTTGGTAGACTGTTTGCTCAGATGGGAATTTGTTTAAACTATATATGTATATTTATAGACCAGTTTATATATCTTATGGGTATTTTTAGGTAGATGGTCAATATGGTATGATTCCTTATGACATATTCAGACGTCTGTACAGTCATCTCACTCTCCTTCCTCTTCCTGTATTTATCTTCCTCCCCACCCCTAATTGGAGCTCCTCGCCTGTACTTCCCCCTTTCCCTTTCAGATCTCTTGTACCCTGCTGTTCCCCTCTGCATTGCTCCCTGACTCCCTACCTTTCCTGGTTTCTGTAGTTATATATTCACATTTGAAGGTGTGGAGCTAGGAGCTGCAGATGACAGAGAATGTGCGGTTTCTGGGACTGGGTTACCTCATTCAGTGTGATCTCTTCTAATCTCATTCTTTCACCGGCTAGACCCTGGAGAAAGATGTGCAAACACGCTCCATTCCTACCAAGCACTTCACTAACCACTGCTATATATCAAGGACTGGCTCCATGGTAGAGACTTGCCAAGCATGCACAGAGCCTTAAGCTCCACCCCCAGCCCTGTAAGAAATAAATTACATCTCCATGCACTTTGGGAATGCTAGTTTAAATTGTCAACTTCACCTAATCTAGAGCCACCTGGAAAGGAAGTCTCATTGAGGACTTGTCTAGGGCAGGTTGGCCTGAGGGTGTGCTTGTGAGGGATTTCCTTAACTGGGCTGAGGAGGGAAGACCCACCCTGAATGGGGCAACACCATTTCATGGGCTAGGTTCTGGAGTGAGTGAAAGGGAGAGAGGGAGCTGAGCACCCACACAGTGCATTAACTCATTGTCCTCGGATGGACTCTCACACAACGCATTAACTCACTGTCCTCGGGTGGGTTCTCACATATTAATTCACTGTTGCCAGAGAGGCACTCACATGGTGACAGACACTCACACAGTGCATTAACTCACTGTCCTCGGGTGGGTACTCACATGGTGACAGACACTCACACAGTGCATTAATTCACTGTCATCAGAGAGGCACTCACATGGTGACAGACACTCACACAGTGCATTAACTCACTCTTCTCTGAGGGGCACTCACACGGTGATGGACACACAGTGCATTAACTCACTCTTCTCTGAGGGGCACTCACATGGTGACAGACACTCACACAGTGCATTAACTCACTCTTCTCTGAGGGGTACTCACACGGTGACAGACACTCACACAGTACATTAATTCACTGTCATCAGAGAGGCACTCACATGGTGACAGACACTCACACAGTGCGTTAACTCTTCTCTGAGGGGCACTCACACGGTGACAGACACTCACACAGTGCATTAACTCACTCTTCTCTGAGGGGTACTCACACGGTGACAGACACTCACACAGTGCATTAATTCACTGTCATCAGAGAGGCACTCACACGGTGACGGACACTCACACAGTGCATTAACTCACTCTTCTCTGAGGGGCACTCACATGGTGACAGACACTCACACAGTGCATTAACTCACTGTCATCAGAGAGGCACTCACACGGTGACAGACACTCACACAGTGCATTAACTCACTCTTCTCTGAGGGGCACTCATGGTGACAGACACTCACACAGTGCATTAACTCACTGTCATCAGAGAGGCACTCACACGGTGACGGACACTCACACAGTGCATTAACTCACTCTTCTCTGAGGGGCACTCATGGTGACAGACACTCACACAGTGCATTAACTCACTGTCATCAGAGAGGCACTCACACGGTGACGGACACTCACACAGTGCATTAACTCACTCTTCTCTGAGGGGCACTCATGGTGACAGACACTCACACAGTGCATTAACTCACTCTTCTCTGAGGGGTACTCACACGGTGACAGACACTCACACAGTGCATTAACTCACTGTCCTCTGCTCTTGGCTATGTATCTAGCAGCTTCAAGTTTTTATTGCCTCAGTTTTTCTGCAGCAATGCATAGCAACACAGAACTGTGAGCCAAATGAACCCTTTCCCATTTAAGCTGCTTTTTTCAGATTTTTAAAAAAGTCATAGCACCAATCCCCCCTCAACAAGACACCATCCTCTCTGTATTTCTTCCTGTGTTTGCTATTTCTTTTTCTTTTTTAACTTTTAAAAATTAATTTTTTATATTCTAATCCCAGTCCCCTCCCTCCTCTCCTTCCACTCCCCCACTTTCCCCCATCCCACCTCCCATCTGCTCCTGGAGAGGATAAGGCATCCCCTAGGAAGTCTACTAAGTCTGTCCTATCATCTAAACCTATGTCCCAAAGAACCCACTTTCAAACATGGTTAACGTACAAATTTGGGACTTAGGCTTTACACACACACACACACACACACACACACACACACACACACACACACGTCTCCATGCACACACTACCTGCCTCCATGCCATCTGCTTCCATGCACACACCATCTGCCTTCATGTGCACAGCATTATTCTGTGCCTCCAAGTGTGCAGAATCTACTTCCGCTTACACATAATCTTTTCATGTATGTGCCATGCAGCTTTGCGGTACAGGGCATATGTTTTCCATGAACGCACCATACACTTTCTATGTGCACTCCACCCTTTTTCTATGCACATACCATCCACGTTAATTCCATCTGCCTTCTGTACATCTGCCATCTGTTTCCCATGCACACAGCAGATAGTACACATGGGTACACAGACACCTGCTTCACATGCACATGCAATCCACGCACACATGGTCTTTTCTTCTTGTTTTTCTATTATCTATGCAAACTTCACCGGTTTTCTGGGCATATGGCGTCCGCAGTCCGTGCGCATCCTGTTTGCTCTCTATGGACACTATGTGCTTCTCATGTGCATGCCATGTGATTTCCACGCACGCCCCATTTGCCTTTGATGCGCAGATCATCTGCCTTCCATACACACACCATCTGCTTTCATGTATGTGCCACCTACTTTTTATGAGTATTTCATCTTCCCACGCACATGCCTTTCACTTTTCCAAGGACGCATCATTCACTTTTCATGCATTTGCCATCTACTGCCCATGCACACCGCGTGTTTTATCTATGCGCATGCCATCCACTCACACTTACCTGTTTTCCATGCACACACCATCTTTTGTCTGTGCACTTACTATCCACGTAAACTCTGCCTGCTCTCCATACACATACCATTCACTTTTCACACAGTTTGGTTTCCACAGACACAGACACACACACACACACACACACACACACACACACATACCATCTGCTTTCCAGGAACACAGCATCTGCTTTCCAAGCACACGCCATCCATGCAAACTAATCTGCTTCCATGCACACACCACCTACTTTTCATGTATGCACCACCTGCTTTCCACGCACATGCCATCCATGCTCGCACCATCCACTTTCCGCACACCCACCTCTAGACTTATGCCATCTGTGAACACACAATCCATCAGCTCAGGTCGAGTGTTGCTGAAAGGTTCACTCTCAAAGCAAAGTGCTTTTTCTGCTAACCTCATTATTTCTTCCAATAGAGCCAGGAAAGGCCATCATCTTTAAAACCTGCTCAGGCCCAGCCAGAAATGTTTTTCAGCACTGTTTGCTTTCAGAGGGGAAAAACACAGCCACTGCCTTCTAGTTTAGCTCGGGGCCAAAGGAGAGGAAATAAAACCAAAACTGTCTCCAAGCTTTTGAAATCAAAGGGACTTTAGACAGAGATTGGTCATATGGAATGGGAGGTCTGGGGAAGCTAACCATTAGCAGTTTGGAAGACTGAATCTGGCCAACTCAGGGGACCAATTCTAGGCTGAGCTTGGAGGCAGGAGAGAGGGAGCAGGGGAGAGAGACAGAGAGACACAGAGAGACAGATAGTGAAGTTTTGCCAGATTCCAGTGCTTGTGGACTCATAGCAGGCTTGTCTGGTGGATGCTGGGGCCTCAGAACTGTTGTTGCTGCAGAAGCTCACATGCCTGGGGTGATGTCCTGGTTTGGCTTCTTCCTATTTTGCACTGTCTTGTTAACTATCCTCAGGATTCTGGGAAACATAGGTCAAAGACGTGGCACCTTTAGGATGAGGGGTCATGGGAGGGCATCCACAGTCTTTCTCCCTAAAATGCTAGAATCTACAAACAATAACATTTTCCTCTGGCTCAATCAAGCTCACCACTTGTATTTGTTAGTAAAGTTTTATTGGCACACAGTCATGTTCATATGCTTACATACTACCCATGGCTGTAGATACAGTCATGTATGTTTGAGTAGTTATAATAGCAATCCTGTGGCCTTCAGAGTTTGAGATATCTATTATCTCTTTATTTACAGAAGAAGTTTTTTTAAAAAAAGATCTATCTATCATCTGTCTGTCTGTCTGTCTGTCTATCTAGTGTGTGAGTGTTTTGCCTGCCTGCGTGTGTGTGTGTGTGTGTGTGTGTGTGTGTGTGTGCCTGTGGAGGTTAGAAGGGCATTGGATCCCCAGGAACTGGAATTGCAGTTGGTTGTGAGCCACCATATAGGTGCTGGTAACTCAACCCAGGTCCTCTGCCAGAACAGCCAGTACTCTTAACCACTGAGCCATTGTTCTGCCCACACAGAAGTGTCTCAATCCTTACTCTTGAGGATGGTACCAAGGGACAAAGATGCCTCATTAGTAGCAGCAACTTCAGAGGCTGCCAGATATTTTCCTGTGTCACCTGGGTAAAAGAGGGAGTGAATCATACAATGGTGCCTGGCTGAATCTTTCTCTTGCTGGCTTTGGCCATAGAGAGTGATTGGTTGGAGGGGTTTGAGTCCTCCAGCCAGAAGATATCTCCATAAAGAGAAACTGGAACTTCACATCAACTGACCAATCATCTCTCATAAGGAGACTCTGACATTCTCCTCACACCTCATCTGCCGATTGCCTGTTTAAGACCCCATCCTTCAAAGATAATTTGGACTGGGGTCATTTTACTAATGAAATCCTTTAAAACAGAACCAAAATGTGCCTGGGAGCTGTAGCTCAGTGGCAGAATGCTTGCCCTGTGTTCATTTCCTAGCACCACAGAACAAACAGCAGGAGGCCCAAGGTCTTTGTGGATCAAAAGGAGAAAAATGAATTTATAATATCAGGAAACCCCATATTTTTGAAACAAGGTCTCATGTTAGTAAGGCTGGCCTCAAACTTCCTGTCTAGCCAAGGGTGACCTTGAACTTCTGATCCTCCTGTACTTCCTTAGTGTTGGGATTACAGGTATCTTACCATGCCCAGTTTATGCTGTGCTGGAGACTAAGCCCAGGGTTTCATGTGCAGTAGGCGAACACTTTACCAACTGAATTATAGCCTCAGCCTTATAGACTTTGTATTACATTTGATAACGATGTAATTTTGGTTCTACTAAGAGCTCTGAACCACATATTATGACAAAGGGGGCACACACTTTTGTTTTAATAATAATAGGTGGTAGCATGCATGGCATGACACCATTTACTTCACATTATATCGATACCACCACTGTGAAGATGGTTTTTGTATTATGACATTTGAGAACCTCACCTATTTTTCCAAGTCCCTTCCAACCCACTGATGTCAAAAACTAAAATTTGGGACCAGAACAACCTCAGACATCTCATCTAAATCATATCTGAGAGATCTTTTGATACTCAACAGATAATTTAGAATGGCCTCAATCAAAGAGGAACAGATGAAGGTAGAATCGGTACTGATTCATTTTTGGAAACTAAGGGCCATCAGTCTATCATTTGGTTGTGACTCATGGGAAATCCAAGTTGATTAGGTCTGTAGGATATTTGTTGCAAACAGAATTCAAGTCAATCATATAGTAAGAAGGGTTGGCAGGGGACTGGGTAAAATGTGGGAAACATGACGGGTGGCCTCTTGTTTTGGCTCCTCCCCCAAGTGTCCTTAGTTTGCTTATGATAGGTAACTTTGCTGCATGGCACAAGAAACATGACAGCCATCATTGCCATGCTTTAACATGACTTTAACCAATGATGGTCATAGCAGTCAGATGACAGTCACCACTCATTGCTTTCTGTTGCTGCAAAGCAAAGCAAAGCAAAGCAACAAGCAAAACCCAACTAGGATCAAGTACCTGTTCCAGAATCAATCAACTGGGACTTGGGGTCAAAGTCCCAACTTGGCATCAGATATAACAATCTCGTGGAAGGGCTGGGAAAGGATCAGTTCCTAGAGGAAACAAGGAACTCTGGGGGAGAAAGAGTGATAGATAATGCTGTAGCCATGCTCAGCCCTCCTTCCCCTGAGATGTCGTATTTCTAGTGTGTTCCCCAGCCTTGATGAAGCTGTGGTTCTGTTAGTTTCTCTATTTCTGCAACACAATATCTACAGGCACAACCCAAGAAAGGAAGTAGTTATTTTGGCTTTTCAGAGGTTTCACTTCATAGTCTTGTGACCCCCCAATACCTGTAGAGAACATCTTCATGGCAGGGACATTTGACAGAGGAGGTTCTTGACATGATATGTCTGGCAGTAAGGTGAGGAAGAGCTCACTTTCTCCTTTTCCTTTTTTATTTTGTATGAGCTCTTTGTCCATGCCCACAGTCTTGCCCACAGTCAAGGTAGATGGTCCTCCCTCAATCAATCATCTCTAAACACCCTCATGAACACACTCAGATATATATCGTATGTGGTTTTAAATCTAGTCAAGTTGACCATCAATTATCACTGTAGAGAACCTACACTGCTAATTGTTGGACATGAAGGGACTCTATGATAGTTTGAATGAGAATGGTCCCCATAGGCCCATATATTTGAATGCTTAGTCACCAGGGATGACACTATTTGAGAAGGATTAGGAAGTGTGGCCTTGTTGGAGTAGGTGTGATGTTAGGTCTGTTAGGTCTCTCTCTCTCTCTCTCTCTCTCTCTCTCTCTCTCTCTCTCTCTCTCTCTCATTCTCTCTGCCTAATGCCTGTAGATCAAGATGTAACTCTCAGCTACTTCTCCAGAACCATGTCTGCCTGCATGCTGCCACTCTACTGCCATGAGGATAATGGATTAACCCTCTGAAACTGTAAGCCAGCCTCCAATTGAATGCTTTCTTTTATAAGAGTTTCCCTGGTTATGGTTTCTCTTCACAGCAATAGAACAGTGACCAAGGCAAGTTTGTTCAATGAAACCATTGCTATGCAAGCTTGAGGACCTAAGTTTGAATGCCCAGTACCCACAAAATCTGGGCTTGGTGGTGTATGTCTATAATCCTCACACCAGAGAGATAGAGACAGGAGGATTTCTGGAGGTTGCTGACTAACTAGTATTGCCAAAATGGTGAGCTCCAGGTTCAGATGGGGATTGGGTAGATGGTTCAGTTGGTAAAGCACTTGAGACATAAGTATGAGGGCCTAAATTTGATCCCTAGAACTACTGTAAAAATCTGTGTGTGACTGTATGTGTCTGTAATTTCAGTACTGGTGAGTTGGAGACATGAGGGTACCTAGGGCTTGTTGGTTCTCCCATAGTTTACCCTAATCAGAGAGTTTTAGGTTTGGTAAGAGACCATATATTAAAAAAAGACAATGTAACTAGAGGCGTGTAGTCAGGCTGGGTCATATGGGCAATCCTGGGCAGTGGCAAGAATGCTCCAATTTTATTCTGTTTTCTGAAGAGAGCTATTGAGCTTTTAAAGCATCTAACATTAGTTTCTTTTCTTTTTACCCCCCTTTTAAACAGATCACTGCCTGTTATTTGGAAAGGAAGGGAACAATGGAGAACGATGAACTAGATGGTTACTGCAATAGCCCAAGCAAGAAATGACAGTGAACTGAACCATGCAGCAGAGACTTCTCCAAGTATTCTTACAGCTGGTGTGGTGGTTTGAATGAGAATGACTTCTATGTGTTCACAGGTTTGAATATTTGATCTCCAGTTGGTGAAACTGTTTAGGAAGGATTAGGAGGTGTGGCTTTGTTGAAGGAGGTGCTTCACAGGAGTGGACTTTGTGGTTTCAAAAGACTTGCACCACGCCCAGTATGCTTTCTCTGCCTCCTTGTGGATCAAAATGTGCGCTCTCAGCTGGTCCTGTGGTCATGCCTTTGCTCTGTCATCATGGACTCCAATCCTCTGAAACCATACACCCAATTAAATGTTTTCTTTTAAAATTGCCTTGGTCATGATGTTTTCTCATGGTAATAGAAAGTAAAAAGCAATAAAAAAGTACTAGAGAAGAGAGATGATGTGTGGTAGAAGGCCAAGAACTGTACTTCAACTTGAATCAACAGAGTAAATGTGAATAGGTCATTACCAGGGAAGAATAAACTTAAAGCTGGAGACAGCGGGTGCTACCTGGAGACATGCCAGCCCAGCTCAGCCCTGAATGGGGCATACATATCACTTCTTCTTCCAAGGCTCAGGGGTCTCAGAGAAGGAGGGGGAAGGAAGATTGTAAGAATCCAGAGTGGTGGATGACTTCAAAGAAATTGTTTCCTAAACACTGCAGGACAGTTGTACATGAACTGTATCCTAGACACTGCAGGACAGTTGTACATATGAACTAAGAGAGGTTATAACAGCATGCATGAGACCTGTGTAAGTTCAAACTGAAGAAAATTCCATCATGGAGGACAGGAAGAGGTGGGCCTGAAGTCTTACCACTATCTGAGGAGTTATCAAAGTTGAGAGCAGGCCTTCCTCCCAAGAGTAGTTGGGCAACACACTGAACTCAGTGAGTTTAAAAGAACAAAGTAGAAGAAAATTCAAAGTTGACTGGTTAGGGAGGTGAGGGTGGAGACAGTAGATCTGGGAAGAGTTGTGAGTGTGGGGGAATGAATATGATAAAAACATATTGTATGAAACTCTTAAAATTTAAAAATACCAAAAGAGAAGCAGGCATGACACACCAATAAGGACTGATCCCCAAGCCTGGCTTTTCTGTGCCTGGCTTGAGCCCTTTTCTGAGACAGATAGGTGTACCAGGTTGGAGTGAAGATGTGGGGGAGCAGGTGTCAGGACCGTTAGTCTGTCCTCTCCTTGGCTTCCCAAAGAACTCAGCACAGTACCCAAGTGGTAGTAGGCCCACAGTACCTCCTAGAAGCTGCCCTGAGCTTGTCTTTCTTGCTGTGTCCCTTTTCCTCTGCATGGGGGCTAGGGGGCACTTAGCAATTCATCTTGTCATTATCTTTTTGGGCTACCTCTGAATGCCACCTGCTACATACAGACACCAAGCTACCGTCCTGATCTGTCACTTTCCAAATTCTCCTTCAGGCCATTATCTCCCCCTTTTCCCTTTGATTTGTCCTGCCATAGGGTCAGATCTGAAATATTTCCCCAAATGGCCCATGTGTGAGACTTTTTGTTTTCAGCATGGAGATACTGGTGAGGTGAGACCTTTAAGAAGCAGGGTCTAGAGGGACAGTTTCTGGACATCAGGGGCATGTTGTTGAAGGAGAGTAGCACCCTCTCTTTTCCCTCCTCTCACATGAGACAGGGAGTTTCCTCTGTCACACATTCCCACTGTGACATTCTGCCTTACCAGAGGTTCAGAAGCATTGAAGCCAACCATCCATGAACTGAAGCCTCTGAAACCATGAACCAAACTAGCACTTTCTTCTGTATATTTGATAAACTTCCGCATTTCTTATAATAACAGAAAGATGATACATTGCCTTCACACAAAAGCCCTATATGGTCACAAGCACATCTGCCAAGCAGCAGAGTAATTTGGAGGAGACTATCTGTATTAAAATGAAGAAAATGCTTATGTCTTGAACTGATACAGAGAACTGCCTAGTTAACCCCCGAGGTCTTCAAAAGGGCAGAGGGTCATATTCAGAACCTGTACCCACGCCTCTCTGGCTCATTCCCCCCTCCACCTTGTTGATTAAACCTTTTTTTCTCATTCTTCCTGTTTATGCATGCAATAATCTTACTGGTACTGTGCATCTTCTTTTGATGTGTGAGTTACTGGCAGTCAGAATTGCTCCCCACCATTGCAGAGCTGCTAAAAATGAGCAAGAACTTTGGGCACTGTGGTGCTAAATAAGCTACTGAGAACAACTCCAGGGGCTCCACCACCAGACCCTCTGCAGGATGCGACTTCTTAGTTTGAGAAACATCTACAGAGTACTTGCAAGGAGCCAGATACTAAGCTGAATGACAGTGTGTTGCAAGATTGAGTGTTTGCCCAACGCTCTCTCCAAGCAGTCATGGGAAGCAAGGAAACAGGTTAAGCAGAATAGGTTAGTTGGCAGGATAATATATTGGTGTGTACATGTGTGCCCCCTTTTCTGTGTCAAATTGATGGCCAGCTCTTGTATTTTCTAGCAATTGGAAGAATCTGATTAAGGGTGGTGGTTCTTCATGTCTAGTGGAAAATGCTAGAGACCATTGGAGGTCAAGGTCAGGTAGAGGACATTATTCTAGGACCTTGGAAGGGTGAGAGTCTGGAGGTTATTGGTTGATGGCACCCCTATTTTGCTCAATAGCAGCAACATGTAGATACACAAATCACCTTGGATTTTGAACCCCATTATTTTAGTTAGGTTTCTATTGTTGTGATAAAGCAAGTTGGAGGAGGAAAGGGCTTATTTGTTTTATAGACTACAGCCTGTCTTTAGGGAAGCCAAGGTGGGAATTAGAGGCAAGAACCTGGAGGCAGGAACTGATGAAGATACCATGGAGGAATGCTGCTTACTGGCTTGTTACCCTTGGCTTGCTCAACCTGCTTTCTTCCTTTTTTTTTGTTTTTGTTTATCGAGACAGGGTTTCTCTGTGGCTTTGAAGGTTGTCCTGGAACTAGCTCTTGTAGTCCAGGCTGGTCTCAAACTCACAGAGATCCGCCCGCCTCTGCCTCCCGAGTGCTGGGATTAAAGGCATGCACCATCACCGGGTTTCAACCTGCTTTTTTATAGAGCCAAGGGCCACCATGCCAGGGATGGCCCCACTCACAGTAGTCTGGACTTTTCCACAGCAATCACTAATGGAGAAAGTGCCCTACGGACATTCTTATAGGCCAGTCTTTTGGAGGTATTTTATCAGTTAAGATTCCCTCTTTCCAGGTATGTCTAGGTTTGAGTCAAGTTAACAACAACCATAACAACAACAACAACAACAACAACAACAAGGTTCTAGCTTTAGCAGATGCTGAGAACCCCAACTTGAGTTAGAATGAGAAATTCACAAGTATTCAAGAGACTTATGTTATTAGAGTCAATACACTATATGACCTGCTAGGACCTGATTATGTTAATAAAATTTTATTACTACACAGCTATGACTATAGATAAGTAAATTTATCTGTGGTTCCATTTACAGTGCAAAGACAAAACTGCATAATTGCAACAGGGACTGTCTGGCCCACAACATAGGACATTGTCACTATCTAGTCCTTACCAAAAAAACAAATCTTTGCTGAGTGGCTTAGATAATGAACATCCCAGCAGAGACTGTGAGCCCTAACCTGGCAAGTGCTCTGAAGATATTGGCATGACTAAGACCTTAGCAGTGCTCCCCAGGGGTCAAGGACTGTGCTGGAGAGGGTGTCCTGATTCTAGCTGAGGTTTGTTTTCCCACCACCGTGACATGGTACTCAGAGTTGAACTGAAATGGATTTAATTTTAAGAATATAACGGAAGGTGATCTTCCACACTGGAGAACTGCAACAACTTTATCAAAATTAGTAGATAACTTCTTTTTTGTTGTTTTGTGTCCCCTCACCTTCCAAGACAAGATTTCTCTATAGCCCTGACTGTCCTGAACTCACTCTGTAGACCAGGCTGGCCTCAAACTCAGAGATCTGCCTGCCTCTGCCTCCCGAGTGCTCGGATCAAAGGCATGGGCTACCATCACTGACAGTAGATAATACTGTAGTAGGTGGCCCAGTGCACCCCAGTGCTCCTGAGACCCCATCTTGTGCCTTACTTCCCAGACTGCAGCACCCTGCACACCTCTGGGCAGGCTGCTGCTTCAGGAATGATCAGAAAATAAAAGACAGCACTTAGCTTTGAACTTTCAAAACAAGAGTTTGCAAAGACTTAGTTAGCATCTGGCAATGATTTTGAAAGCCAAGGCAAGCCACATTATTTTCTTTAATGGTTTCAAAAGCTTCAGTCCTCAAGAGCTGTGGTATAAAGTTTATGTTACAATAAAAACATTGGAAAGGGTAGATGAGAGAAGGTAATGTTATCACTTAAAAACTGATACCATCTTCCCGGGAAGAAAGAAAAATGGGAAGTAAGAAAAGCAGGTTCCATTAAGTATTCTGTTGGCTGCTCCTGGATGAGTAGCAACTGCACCCCCCTCCCAATCTAGTGCTTTCAGACAGCCATACTAGGCTGGGGAGCGGTTCAGAGAGTGAAGTGCTTTCTGTTCAAGCCTGGATACCTGGGTTTGGACATAGTAGCACAGACATCTACAGTCACAGAATGCTCTCAAGTGGGAAATGGAAGGCAGAGATAGGAGACTCCAGAATCTTCCAAGTCATCTAACACTAGGCTTGCAGTAAGTCAGCTGATGCTGGACTTGCAGTGGCCAAAAGACTCTGACTTCAACAAACTGGAGAAGGAGGCCTGACAAGACAGGATTGTCCTCTGACCTTTATATGTACCACTGTTAGGTGCATGCTGGTGCACTCGCATGTACACACACACACACACACACACACACACACACACACACACGAGAGAGAGAGAGAGAGAGAGAGAGAGAGAGAGAGAGAGAGAGAGAGAGAGAGAGAGAGAGAGAGAGAGAGAGAGAGACTCACGGGGTTCTTACAGGTTTCTTATTTATTTTGCTCTATATTCTTCCATTTGGGCAGGGTATGATGTAAAGGTCCCTCTCTGTTCCAGTGCCATCATCAGCCAGGATAGAGTGCAACTCAAGGTATTTGGAGGGGCCATTTTCAAAGTGGTGCATGTATCTAGTTGGCAGGCTGGTTCTCATGATTGGCAGAAAGCTCAGTTGGTGCAATGGTCAGGGACAAGGGTTCTTCCCTGTCAATGGGAACTCTCTATGGGATGTGTGGACTTTTGCATGGAATCATGGAGTCTAGGAACTTCTTGGTGTTTCTTGATTTCTAGTCTGGACTGAATACTTCCTCTCAGTTCCTTTGCAAAGCCCTCTATGTCCCCTCATGGTGCTGATCTTGGGCATAAGGGAGCATTAGGAGGTGCAGGGCATGTAAGGCAGTCTCCCATCAGAAAGCTCAGACCACACAGATCACCTATTTCTAGGCAGGCTGAGTAGCTACTTCTCTTTGAGACTTGATAGATGAGGTATTGGCTCCCTCTGCTCATGGACCTTTACCCCCTGTCTCTGGTTTGTCTCTGTCTCTGTCTCTGTGTCTGTCTGTGTCTCTCTCTCTCTCACCCTGTAGGTTTTGATATAGGGTCTTTCTCTGTAGGCTCATGATCTTACTTCAGCCTCCTAAGTGCTAGGATTATAGGTTGTGCCAGCAAAATTGGTTTCATAATCGTGTCCTATGTTGTGAGCTGCCTTCCCTTTCTCTTCTCTTTCTTCCTCCTCTCTCTTCGTTGTTTCTTGTGGCACTGGACATGAAACCCAGAACCTTGTGCACAATAGACATGCATTATTGAACCACACTCTTAATAGCCCTTTCTATTTTTATTTAAATACTTTTCTTGCAATATATTTTGTTAATACTCTTCCCCTCCTCCATGTACTTCCTCTTCCCCACCCATCCAGCTTCATGTTGTTTCTCCCCTTCCCCCATCTAGAATACAAAGAAGAAGCAGAAAAAGAGAGAAAGACCCACCAAACCAAACAAAGAAGCATATAACACATGGAGTTCATTTTGTGTTGGCCATAGGGGCTTCCCTTGAGTGTAGTTGATATACCCAGTGTCACTCCATTGGAGAAAATGGAGTTTTCATCTACCAGAAGTTATAAGTTGCAATTGACTTCTTGGTTATGGGTGGGACTTCATGCTCACTTCTTTTTTTCTGTGCTGGAATTTGTTAGACTTGAACTTGTGTGGGTCTTGCCATGGTCTCTGTGAGTTCATATGTGTATCAACCCTGTTATATTTGGAGAACACTGTTTCCTTATAGGTAAGTACCACCTCTGGCCTTTACAATATTTCTGCCTCTGCTTCTGCTTAGATTCACTGAGGCTTGACAGAGGGGCATGATAAAGACCTCCCATTTAGGGCTGAGTGCTCCAAGGTCTGCCACTTGACACATTGTCTAGTTGTGTGTCTCTGTGTTAATTACCATCTACTGCAAGAAGAAGCTGCTCTAATGAGGGTTGAGCAAGGCATTGATCTATGGGTAAAGCAAATGCCATCAAGAGTCATTTTTATTGCTGTATCCATCCAGCAGAATAATAGTTACAGGTTTCCCCCTAAGGCCCATGACCTACCTGGCCTCAGGTTCTTGACCTCATTAACAGTGATATGTATAGGTCCCATCTCATGAAGTGGGCCTTAAATCCAAACAAAAGGTAGTTGGTCCACCAGCCGTTTCTACACTGTACTTGTGGTAGACGAGTTTTCCCACAGATAGAGGCAACTAGGGTCTGTATGTTTGGGGACAAACACAGTTTAATCCTTCTTGTATGTGAGGCAGAGCCACAAAATTGAACAGCTGAAAAATGATGGATGTTTGAACATTGCTGTCCAATTTGGCCAAGGCTGCATCAGCTCTGCAAGCGTGTAAGTACTTGGCATCCCTCACCAGGCTTCCCCTCGAGTGTCATTAGTTTCCCAAAAGGAGCAGCTGCTCCAAAGCCTTTCGCCCCAGCAACCGGGTGCCTTGGAGGCGATTGTCTTATCCTGAGCCTAGCTCAGAGGCATTGCAGTGACTTTTCTTGGCATCCAAAAGCCCCCAAACATCCAAGCTAAATGTGGTGTGGAGAAGGTGCTCCCAGGTCTTAAAGCTCACTTCTCATGCAGGGACTTCCTTAGTAAGACCACCTTCCCTGTGCTGGAAGAACCCGTGATGCTGAATGGACAGACTCATGGAAGGCTGAACTCAGCTCAGAGCTGGTCCTGGGTTTCTATGTTAACCCCAGCTCATGCTTTCCTGTTTATGCAGCTGTTCCCATAATGCCTCTTTGTTGTAGGGGCAGGATAGTCTAGAGTGGTGCACCTCAAACTTTAGTATTTGAATGATACCTCAGGGTCTCGTTAGTTTAACACAGCAAGTCCCAGTGTGATCCAAGACTGCCCTTTAATGGAATAATTTTTATCTTGGTGATTTATGCATGCATATGCACTATGTAACATTTTGTTTTTGGATTTTCGAGACAAGGATTCTCTGTGGCTTTCGAGGCTGTCCTGGAACTAGCTGTTGTAGACCAGGCTAGAACTCACAGAGATCTGCCTGCCTCTGCCTCCCAAGTGCTGGTATTAAAGGCCTGTGCCACCATCATCCGGCATGTACTCAGAGTCTCACACACATGTACTCAGAGTCACAGAGCCACACACCCATGTACTCAGTCTCACACACACATGTACTCAGACACACACATTCATGTACTCAGAGCCTCATACTCACACACACACACACACACACACACACACACACGTACTCAGAGCCACACACATCCATGTACTCAGCAGCATTATTCTAAATACACAAAGGATGGGTATTTAGTGGGATATAATTATTCTGTTTATTTAAAGCAAACAACCCCTGTTGCACATGTCAACATAGACAAACCTTGAAGCCATCACACTGGATGAAATCAGTTGGTTACAGATGATGACCTGATTCCACTCTCTCCAGGCACAGTGCTAGGATTAAAGGCTGAGCCACCACTTTAAGCTCTCTATTTTTGTTATTTTTTTGGTGGTGCTGGTGCTGGGTTCCAATCCTGTGGATATTAACTAATGCTCTGTCCATGAGCTACATGCATGGTGTCTGTTTTTAAGATAGGGGCTCATATAATCCATACTGGCTTCAAACTTGCCATCCTCCTGCTTTGCCTCCCCAGTGCCCCCCACCTCACTCTGTAAATTTGTGTACCCCAGGTTTGTGTGATTTTTCCTAGGGAGACAAGAATGGATGTCTATGCACCACAGACAAGGAACCAACAACAAATGAAAGTGACAGTTCTACTCGAGTCCAACTTGGAGAACCCATGAGTTTACTGGGGTTGTGTATAGGAGTGTGGGCACCTCAAAGACAGCTGCCTCACTGGAAACCCACGGAACCCTGGGTAATGACTCACGCAGGCTGAACCCTGGGTTTGCAGAACTTCCCTGCAGTTCCCTAGATGGAGGTCTCCTCCAGGCAGCTCCTAGGTCAGACCATTCCCTCTTTCCAGCAACTGTTTACTGTTCTGTAACATGGGGCAGGGATGTGTATATCTTCTGAGGGTTTGGGGGGTAGGGTTCTAGAACTAATTAGGTTTGTTTACTTCCTGAGATTCAGGAGCCTCCCTCCCCTTCCAGAAAAGAATCCTTTGATTCTGAGGAATGGCTGCACAACACTGTATTAGTAGACCAGTTTTGGGGACAGAGGCAAGAGACATTCTGGAACCTGCTGGCCAGCCAGGCTAGCCTAGCCAGTAAAACAAAACAAAACAAAAACAAAAAACATCAACTTTTACATGGGTTCTGGGATCTGAATCCAGGTCCTCATCCTGTTCAATGAGTTCCTTTCTGAGCCATCTCCCCAGCAGTATACTTTGGACAAAAGGAGTGTTGGATACCAAATAACTGCTTAGCACAATGTCAGATATACCTTAGGTTGAAGCTACTGAAATTTCCATCTTTTCCAGGTCAGACCCAGCCAGATACTATCAATTTTATGAGGTCCAACCAAACAGCAAGAGTTTGAGATGGTCTTAATAATAAGCATTGAACAAATGTCCACCTTCATTTTCAAATAGGTTACTCATCTCTAGGATACAGGCCATGTCTAGATGAGTCCCAGAAGAGAAATGCCACCATCCCTTTCCTTCCCTTCCATGCTGTCCCAACTCTAGTCAGCAGTCACAGCTGCTATTTTCCTAGCATTTCACAACACACCCCTTTCACTGTGTCTGCAAGGCAGAAAAAAGCCCCTGTGCACCAAGAGGTGTTCCTTGAACTCTTAGCCCAGAGATGGTTTCTTCAGTTATGTCTACCTTGCCTTGTTTTTAATTATGACCTGATTTTATGGGGTTCAGCAGCCTTTGGGGGGTCAGAAGGCTCCTGGCCCTACTTAGGATACTTCTGCTCTTTTGGCCCATGCTTTGCTTGAAAACTGCTGATCCCAGAGGCCCCTAAACCCCCACCTCTGAGTTTCCCTTTCTGCCTTGTAGTCTGTACCCACAATCAGCCTCCTGGGCTCTGTTCTGGCTGTCTGATAAGATGAAAGAAGAGATGTTTTCTGAGGTATTGTCCTGAAAATGCAGCTTGTTCTTGTCCCTGGGGGGGGGAGTTTGACAGCCCCTCTAAAAGCTGAAGTGGCACTGTACCTGAGGACATTCTTGTAGCATCCCACAGAGCCCCATCTGGGAGGTGGGCATTCCTTGGCTTCCATGGGTCTCCTTATCCTTCTTTTATAGTGCTGGGATTACCATCCAGCGGCTTGTACATTCTAGGCCAACAATCTAACATGAGCTTTGTCCCCATTAAATGTTTTTGTTGGTGTTGTTTTATTTTAATTTAGAATCTTCTTTTGAGAAAGGGTATTGCTATGTAGCCCAGGCTTATTTTGGACTAAGGATCTGGTTCCAGTACTGGGCTTGCATGGGTATACCAGCCCCCCTAACTTGTGGACAAGCACTGAAGTGGCTGTGACTGTTAACTTCAGGCCTAATCTCAAAGGTGCCAAGGGAGGAGATGGACCCTCTCTGTACTTCTGTGTCTGTGCACTTAAGTGCCAAGGTCCTTTCCTTGATTCTGTCTGCTATGTATGGAAGGTATAATGCCCCACTTTTTTGGGGGTTCTAGACAGGGTTTCTCTGTGGCTTTGGAGGCTGTCCTGGAACTAACTCTTGTAGACCAGACTGGTCTCAAATTCACAGAGATCCACCTGCCTCTTCCCCCTGAGTGCTGAGATTAAAGGCATGCACCACCACCACTCAGCTGATAATGGCCCACTTTTTTTTTTTTTTTTTTACGAGACAGGGTTTCTCTGTATTGTTTTGGAGGCTATCGGTCCAGCCCGGCCTCGAACTCACAGAGATCTGCCTGCCTCTGCCTCCCGAGTGCTGGGATTAAAGGCGTGTGCCACCACCGCCCGGCCGATAATGGCCCACTTTTACTGAAGATTATTTTAGCTTTATGATTTCCAGTTACTTGCTCCTCTGTAAAAAGATAGTACATGCCTTATTATTATGTCACCAAAATGCTTCCCAGTGAGAGAAGCAAAAATGTTCATGCCTCATTGTGTTTGGGCTTGATCATGTGTCATGTTATGAGCAGTAAGATTCAGGGAGAATATAATAGACATCTTAGCAAAAGCTATGACAACACGCTCATTCTGCCAGGAGAGCCACTTTTTCCCCTCTGTCAAAAAAATGGTGTCTCTCATCACTGACTTCAGAAGAGCAGCCTCTTAGCATTAAGCCATGAAGTGAGCTCTTGTGGGTGTATGCCATTGACCTTCAGAGGTATTTGATAGTCTAACAAACCTGGTAGATGCTAGAGCTCACTGTATCCTGGGCACAGTTCCAAGTAGTAATATAGTGCTGGGGTCTTAATATGTCACCCCAGAAGCATGGGTTGCAAACTTAATGCCCAGCACAACATAGGAGGTAGGACTTTTGATATTTGATCCTTTCTTGTGATGTCCTTGCAAATGGATTGATTTCATTACCATGAGTTAGGTTTGTCTTCAAAAGAGGGGGCTTGCTCCATCCTCTGATTTGGGAAGATCCATGAAGAAAATCTTCATGAGTCAAGTGCATGGCTGTGATTTCAGCTCAGGCTGAGGCAGGAGGATCTCAAAATGGAGGTCATCTTGGGTCCCAGTGGCCTCCACAACAATAAAAATTCTTGTCATTTCTCATGGTTACTAGTAGCAGAGAAGACATGATTGGCTGAAAATAACATGGATCTTGGATACGAAATACAGAGAAAAATCAAGCTGGAGTCCAGCTGGATGCTCCCTCCCTGCTGGTAGCTTTCACAGTGCTGGACAGTGCCAAGCAGGCTGCTGGGGTGTGGAAGGCATCAGTGGTTTTATCCAGCTGTGTACTTTATGAATGACAATACCAACCTGCCAGGCAAAAGGGGCCCATTGATGCAACAGTAGCCCAGATGTTATAATTGGTTTTGAAGTTCTCCTACAAGAGGGAATCCCTATCTATTACATGGTCCAAGTCCCATGACTGAGGAGGTCTGAGGCCCTGGGGGGAAGATAAAACTGCTGCGTGGCCAAATTGAAAGAGTGTTAAACTGCCTTCTAAATGTCAATGCCTATTACCACAGACAAAGGTTACCCTCAACATTCATCAGAGAATCCTCTCCTTGTAGTGAACAGCAGTGACAGCAGAGAGACTCCATGGCTGCACAAGATGCTGAGAAGGGACGTTTGAGGGCTTAGCCCTAAAAAAAGACATTTATGTGGCCCAACAAGGTACAGGAATCTGCAGTAGAAGGGGTGGAAAGGATGTGAGATCCAGAAGACAGAGAGAAGGACAAGTGTCCCACAGACGTCATCTTCTGAGCACGGCATGGTCATGGCAATCATGAACTCAGCAGGTGTACCTATTGGACCCACCCAAATCTTGTCCTCCTAACAGTCATCTCCTAGGCCTTACCACTCGTGGGCATTCTATTAGTAATGAACAGACTCTGGGGAAGAGGGAGGCATATAATTGTATACCTGCTGGAGTCTATCAGGTGCCAAGTCCACAGTCACTGGGATGGTCCTAGTTAAAACTCCATGGGACAGAAAACAGAACAAAAAGTCATGAATGTGAGAAAGAGATTTGTAAGAAAGAGGTGGGGGACATGGGTAAGAAGGATATAAGAAAAGCTGGGACAAGGGCAATCAGACACATTATGTATGTGTATGGAATTGTCAAATAACAAGCATTATTAATCAGAAAGTAAAATTCCATTGGCCTCCACCCTTGACCTTGGGCCGTGAAGCATCCAAAACTGTAAAAAAAAGAATAAAATCTCTGTTCTTTATAAAATACTCAGTCTGTGTGTTCTGTTATTGTAGCACAAAACAGACTAACTACGTATGTATAAAATCTTATAGCAATTTTATAAGATATATATTGGTTAGGATATGGTAGGGTTTTACTGCAGTAACAAAAAATTCCAACTGCACAGTGGGTCAGCTAGATGTTATCTGTAAGTCATGAATCTCCACTGATGGTTAGCAGGGAAGTCTGTTTCTCCTTGTCTCCGAGGAACTGGAGATAGTGGGGGCTCTGAACTTGGCACCTGGTTACACTACAGGACAGAGCGCCCAGCAAATTGCATTCTTGACATTTCTTCCTGGAAGTGATACCATCATTGTGCCTGTGTTCTACTGGGTCAAGGTTGGCTACATGGTGTTTCCTTGCAATTGTTATTCTTGAGGTCAAGTTGATTGGAATTAGAATCACCATGGAAACAGGGAATGTTTAAAAGGGATTATCTAGAGTGGGTTAATTAAAGTGGGAAGGCTCATCTTTTTTTTATAGTTTTGTTTTTTCCCTCAATATATGTTTTTATTTAAATTAGAAACATGAATGCTTCACATGTCAATCCCAGCTTCCTCTCCCACCCCCTCCTCCCTTGACCCTCCAGCAGCCTCCCCAGCCCCCTACCCCATCCCCACATCATTCCCCAGGGAGGGTGAGGCCCTCCTTGGGGGGGGATCTCCAAAGTCTGTCATTTCATCCAGGGCAGGACCTAGGCCCTTCCCCATGTGTCCAGGCTGAGAGAGCATCCTTCTATTTGGAATGGGCTCCCAAAGATCATTCATGCACCATGGTAAACACTTATCCACTACCCAAGGCCCCAGTGATTTCTGTGGCCTCCTCACTGACACTACAATCATGGAGTCTGGATCAATCCCATGTTGGCCTCTCAGCCATCAGTCTGGGATTCAAGAGCTACCCCTTATCTGGTCAGCTGTCTTTGTGGGTTTCACCATCATGGTCTTGACCCCTTTGCTCATCAGTTCTCCATCTCTGTCACTAGGTTCCAGGAGCTCAGTTCAGTGTTTAGCTGTGGGTATCTGTCTCTGCTTCCATCAGTCACTGGATGAAGGTTCTAGGATGGCATATAGGTTAGTTATCAACCTTATCATCAAGGAGGTGCTATTAATGTAGTCTCTCCACTATTGCTTAGTTTGCCAGTTTGTGTTATCCTTGTAGATCTCTGGAGATCTCACTAGTGTCAGCTCTCTCCTCAAACCTATAATGACTCCATCTATTATGGTACCTCTCATCCTGCTCTCCTCTATTCTTACCTCAACTCAACCTTCCTGCTCCCCCATGCCTTCCTCTCCCCTGCTCTTATCCCCCTCTCTTTGTCCTGGTTCCCTCTCCCCTCCCCCCTCCTGATATTCCCAATCTGCTCAGGAGATCTTGCCTCATTCCACTTCTCTGGGGTATCATGCATCTCTCTTGGGAAATTCCCTGTTTCCCAGACTCACTGGCATTGGGATTGTAGAATGACACTCCCCTGATCCATATCTAAAATCCATATATGAGTGAGTACATACCATGTTTGTCTTTTTGGGTCTGGGTTACCTCACTCAGGGAAGGCTCATCTTAAATGTGGTGGCACCATTCCACGGACTAACCCCTAAGTGTGGGTGGTGCCATCCCATGAACTGACCCCTGAATGTGGGTGGTGCCATTTCACAGGATGGTCTTGGACTGAATCTAAAGATGAAATGGAACTGAGTACAAGCACGTATTTATCCCTGCTTCCGGACTGTGGATGCAGTGTGACCAGCTGCCTTCTCCTTCCTCCGTCACACCCTCCCCACCAGGATGGACTGCACCCTAAGACTGTGAGCCAAAATAAACCCTTGCTCCCTGAAGACTTTTTTGTCAGGCATTTTGTTGCAGCAACTAGGCAAGTGACTCCACACTCCTACTTGACAGAGTTGGACTGAGCTAGTGAAGAGGTGGGGTGGAGAGAGACTCTCTGTCCCAAGGAATGAACAAATGGGTAGCAGCACATCAATAAAACTGTAACATAACAATGTAAAGTGGTTCTAGCCACCAGGACAAGCAGGTCAGACATGTAGGAGCAAGCACAGGGACAATGAAATTCAATAAATATGAATTTTATATCAGCAAAATTTGCTGCCAGCTCATTAAACTGGAGTAATAAGTATGGGTCTGAGGAGCCTCTTGACACACTGCAGCCAGGAGGAGGGCTGAGGAGGAGGAGGAGCAGGGGCCTTCCGAGGGGGGGTAGAGACTGTCAACAAGAGAAAGACATTTACTGCAGCAGCCCAGGAGGCCCAAGAATGTCCCACACTGCAAATACTGCAGCACCAGGAGGGGAAATGGAAGCCCAACACAGAGTTAAAGCAGCTGTTGCTAATTCACTGACTCCCTTCAGGAATGGGTTCCTTCCCCATCTCTGTATAGCTATGCGCACAGCTGCACCACTGTGGGCGTGTCCTTCCCATGCCTGCTGCACTTGTACAGGATACCATTTGTACAGCTGCACACACAGACTGGTCTGTGCATCCGTGCCTCATTCACCCTTTCCAGTACAGTCACAGTGCCAAAGGCTTCCAGAAGCCTAACCTCACCTGCTTTGAACTACCTCTGCCCTTTGCAGCCTTGATTTTCGGGGCGATTTAGCATTCTTCTGGAGCGGTGGTTCTTAATCTGTGGGTTGTGATCCCTTTGGGGATAGCATATCAGAGATCCTGCATATCCGGTATTTACATTACAATTTATAACAGCAAAATTACAGTAATGAAGTAGCAATGAGAATAATTTTATGGTGGGTGGGGTCACCACAACACGAGGAACCGTATTAAAGGGTCACAGCATTAGGAAGGTGGAGGACCACTGGTCTAGAGAGATTGTGCCTGACTAGTTCTCCCCAAACCTAAATGACTTTTCTCTTGTTATTCCCTCTCACAGCCTCCCTCCATGGCATTTATCCCAATTTATAATTAAATATTTATCTGTGTGATTATTATTTCATGCCCTTTTCTGCAGCTGGGCTGTAATCTCCCAAAGAACAAGGACCAAATGTTCATGTGTCCATTGCTGTGTCTTGCAACCAGCGTGGACTGCACACTCAGGAAACTGTGATGGATGAGATGAAGTCCGTACACATCACTTCACTTGCTGATCTGCAGGCAAAGAAAGGTAAGGAAAGGCTTATGCATTGCAGGTCTCTTAAATTCTTGTTGAAGACCCACTTCATATCAGCTGCTCAACCAATGTTTACTCAAAGGTAAGACACAAACCTTAAGGTCCGCTAGAGTTAATTCACACTGCATTTCCCTACAGCAGCTGATGCTTGTCACCACTTCTGTCTTTACGCAACTTGTGTCCCAGGAGTTCTGACATAATCAACAGATATAGGTTCAGTCTTTCTTACATCACTTCCTAGGTCAGGGTTCATAAACTATGCCTAATACAGTTTTATTGGCTCGTGAACAGGTCCATTTATTGACATATTTTCTGTGGCTACTTTTATGCTGTGACAGTAGAATTGAGTTAATTACAAGAGAGACCGTATAACTTACAGATGCTAAAATTTTGTTCCAGCCTCATATAGGACAGCTCTGACCTTTTATCCAGCTTAGTAGTCTGGACTAATTATCTACCTCAGTGTTTTTATTCATAAAAGCTCTTATCATACCTACATCACAATGGGAAAGTTCACATACAGTAAGTGCTCAATAAATGCTTGTTTTGTAATTGTATTAGTCAGGGTTCTCTAGAGTCACAGAACTTATGGAATGATTAATCTCTCTTTGTGTACACACACACACACACACACACACACACACACACACACAGAGGAATGACTTAAAGGCTGCAGCCTAACAATGGCTAGTTGTGAATGGAAAGTCCAAGAATCTAGTACCTGTTCAGTCCTATGAAGCTGGGTATCTCAGCTGGAATAGATGTGCTAACAAGGCAAGGGCAAGCAAGTAAAAAAGAGTAACTCTTCCTTCTTCCATTGTCCTTATATGGGCTCCCTGTAGAAGGTATGGTCCAGATTAAAGATGTACCCTCCAGTCTCAAGGTCTGCATTAAATGTGTGTGCCTTCAAGCCTCAAGATCCTGATGGAAGGCATGTTGTCTTCTTGCCTCAAGATTCAGGTCACAAGTGTGCATATATCATTCCAGATATATTCAAGTTGACAACCAAGAATAGCCATCACAGTAATAAATGAAATATTTCTAAATAGCTAATAGACAGGGTTTCCAGTGTTCCCAACACAAATGATGCATATCTGAGGTGTTGGATACAGTAGTTATACCATCTGTTTTTCACACATTATTTGTGTGTGTGGAAATGTCACACGGCATTGCATAGATACGTAAAATTGCTGTGTCTACCATAAAATAATAAAAAATGCTTGTTTTGTGTCTTTGTAAGCAGAATTCTGGTCCCCATGTCTGGACTTCAACACAATTCCACACATCCCACCTTTTGCTCACACCCAGTGACAATTGACACTTATTGTCAACTTGAGTGGAGTGTTTTGTTAGGTGCTGAGGAGTCACTAGCAGAGGAGACACAGACTGTGGGTCATGAGGCTCCTTAGCTCTATGGAGGGTGGGTAATAATCTGTCAACCGGATCCATCCATGGTGGTTTCAGGAGAGTGGGAGGGTAGGAACTATGGGAGTGCACACAGTGTGCACTTTTAGCAGCTGCCAGGTCCAAGCTGGAAACAGAGGTAGATGGATGTTGGTGCTCAGCTCACTTTTTCCTTTTTCTTCAGCCTGAGGCCCCAGCCTATAGGATGGTACCACTCACATTTAGCATGGGCATTTGCTATTCAGTTAATCCTCTCTAGAAACATTCTCACATATGTGCCCAGAGGGGTGTCTTCTAGGTGATTATAAATTCAATCAAGTAGACTGTTAAGATTAACTATCACAGGTATTGAACATGTTTGTCTCATATGCCTATGAGACCTGAAATATCATCACCTCACCTTGGCAGGTGAAGAAATGGAGACCCAGAGTGTAGAGAGGGATGCTTATGCCTGGGAGAGCTGGGAGCTGAACCCAGCGACTTTAAGGCCCCGAATGGATCTTTTTTTAAAACCTTGGATAGGGCTAAGGAACTAAACACCTGGTTAAACAAAAACCAGAAGTTGCCAGCATTAAGCATCAGACCTTCAAGGAAGGGGATGGTAATGAACTTCATAAAAATAAAATGATGAGGGATTCAAAAACTAGGTTTCTTAAATACAAAGTGATGTGCTTTTTAATAGCCATATTTTCCTTCATGGACCGAGATGTTCTAGGTCACAGATGTGTCTGGACCACAGCTCTCAAGATTCAGCATACATGAGACTTCCTGGATATGTTTTTAACATGTAGATATTTTGTAGAAATTATTTGGCTAAATAACTAGAGGCAACTCTTTAACACATAGTCCTATTTGAGCCTACTCTGGTGAATGTAGGGTCATTTCTCACAAGCGCCATCAGGGTTCAGGAGTGTTTCACTCACCCTCCAGGTAGTGACAATGAGGGTGAGATACTGCATCTGTATCTCTGAGTTTAGACATGATGACCATATGCCTTTCCAGCTGCATGTCCCTTTCAGGGAAAGCCACTTAATATCTATAGACCCAGATTATTTATTTCCATCATGTGACAAGGACCAAATTCACTAACCTTTTTTTTTGTTACACAGTCTTGAAAAAGCTGCAGCAGAGTTCTCTAGCCTCAGTTTTCCTCATCCATAAAATTGGGCAATAATCGTGGTGATATGAGAAGACAACCAGGAGATGTCGAGATGACTCAGCAATTAAGAACACCTGCTGCTCTTGCAGAGGACTTGTGCTTGTTTTCCAGCACCCACATCAGGGGGCCGAAGCCAACCCTAACTCTAGCTTTAGGGGGATTTGATGCCTCTTGCCTCTGTGGGTACCTGTATTCATGTGCATACTCACTCCTACACACCCACCCACCCACCCACTCTTAAAAGTAATGACAGTGTTTTTTTAAAAGAAGGATGCTGTCAAGTATTAAAGTCAGGGGATAGGATTGTTGGGAAAGTTTAGGGAGAAGGGAGCGGCGTGTGAGCAGTCTTGTGGCGGTTGACAGTTGTCTCTTCTCTGCTTTCTCCTGCTTTGCTGGTCTGCTGCATTGCTTTCCCTGAGTGAATTTATCTCCCACTCACTGTGGGCATTTGATTTAGTTAGTGGGCTCTAGGAGTAAACGAGGTCCCAATTGTGCTTTCATTTCTGAGAAGGCGGGGTGGGAATTTGTGACTTTTTCAGTGGTCCTTCTGTGGGCTTCTTCACTCAAAGTCTGCAGCCACTGCCATCCCTCTCTCTGTTACATAAGGGTGGGGAAGGAGGGCAGTCCTCCATCACCAATACCAGTCAATCCTTTGTAGGACTTGAGTTGCCCCTAACAGCCATCTTCTGTGATGCCCTTGGATGGGAGGGCTCATTGCTATGATTTCATTTGTGGAGAACTCAGGGCTGAAGAACTCACTAAAAACCCTAGAAGCAGAAGCCAGGCCAGGCTGGCAACTGACCCAGACATCTTCTAGGTTTCTGGGGACCTTTGGTCTCAGACATGGGGGATGAGCATCCTCAGCTTCTTTGGTACACATTTATCAGTCTACAGGGGACTCTGGGAAAGGCCCTTCTGGTTGCTGCTGTTGTTGAAGGCCACACATAACACAGCACATGTCTTTGGAGAAAATGACAGTGGGACAGGTGACTGCAGGGTGGAGCCCGTTGTGGCTCATTCCTCATTTTCCATGTGACCAGAGTCCTTCTTGATTTGTGCACTGGCACAGTAGATAGAGCGCCTGGGCTATTTGTGGTATCCACTCAACTCTTGATTGTTTGACTTCACTCATTGGTTTTTGATACCTGACATGTTTCCTTGCAGAAGCGGAACCTACAGACAGATGAACCTACAGACATGTAAAGGCCTCTGTGTCCTCTATTCTGGTTCTTGACTATTGTAACAAGGCAGTCATTGTTTTTATGTTACTTTGTATCTTTCCATACCAACAGTAGCAATAGGAATAATAACAGACACCATATTAGTGTAGATACCATAACCCACAGAGTCATTACTGTGCACCAGCCGTGTATGGCCACTTAATCCTTTTAGGATCCTTATAGTGTGTGTGCACCATTTTAACTCTCATTTTACACACCCCATGGCTTCAAATACTCCAGAAACATTCTAATGTTATACAGCCAGTAAGTGACATATCCAAAAGCTTGAGAGTTCCAGGTCAGCCCTTACTTTATTCTCTGCACACATTTCTATGATCATTGAAGTTAAGTGTTATTTATGTGTAAGCCTATGTGCACATGTGTTCCTGTGGGTTATTTTAACAGGTAACTTATATCACACAATTCTTTCTGATAGTATTGAGTGTGAATTTTGATGGTCACTAAGTACTTTGTGGACAGGTAAATCTCAAAGATGGATAGCACTTAGGTTGTGAGCCCTTATCAGCTGAGCCTCCTCACTGGCTCTAACATGCTGATGAAGAACACTTCCAGGCATGCTGACCCCTCGACTCTTCGGTTCTGGATTGCACAGCCTTTCAATGGACTCCGGATCTGGAAGTCATTTAGATGCATGTTGGGTCTTGCACCATGACAAACAGCATGAGGCTCCAGAACATGTCCTGGTTATTTGTGTCTGAGCCTTATTAGTGTGCCTGGCATATGGTGGCAGCTCAGTGAATGCTTGAACTCATCTGGTGTTTAAATTATTGCTAATTTAGTAAGCTGCATAAGACTTAGCAACTTAGAATACCCATTTGTCACATCATAGGTCAGTGGGCCAGGGATTCAAAAAGAGCCCAACAGGATTCCAGGACTATCTAGATCGTCTGTTTGGGAATTGTTGTTTTCCCTAAAGGTTCTCATTTTAATCTTTGAACTAAACGTGTCTGTGTGGGAGAATGTGTATGTGAGTACAGCTGCCTGTGCGGGCCAGCAACAGGCATAAGCTCTCCTGCAACTAGGGTCCTCTAGAAGAGCAGTGTGTCCTCTTCACTCCGGATCCTCTCACAGTCTCAGGCTTTGGTCATCTCATACTCACTCGGGCAAGGATTTGCTACTCATGTGTTTGCCACCAAGCTCTGTTTCTCATGGTTTTGGGCTGAAGGCTTGCGCTCCCTTGTCTGTTACCGTACCCTCTAACATGGCAGCTTGCTTTATCAAAACAGGCAAGTGGGAAGGCAATGGAAAGTCTGCTGCTAAAGCAGGAATCACAGTTTTCTGCAACCTGCCATGGGAATGGCATGCCACTCCTTTTGTTGGGATTTGTTGACCATCAGAAAGTGACAGGTCTCAGGTACACTCAGAAGGTGGGAACTACAGAAAAAGCTTGAAGTCTGGGATCCCTGGGGAGTCTGGCTAACACAAAAGAGTATTTTTAATAATAATCTCTAAATAATATTTATGAATTTCTTACAGATTCTAAAACACTTTTTTTTTTGGTTTTTCGAGACAGGGTTTCTCTGTATTGTTTTGGAGGCTGTCCTAGAACTCGCTCAGTAGACCAGGCTGGCCTTGAACTCACAGAGATCTGCCTGCCTCTGCTTCCTGAGTGCTGGGATTAAAGGCATACGTCACCAACACCTGACTCTAAAACACTTTTAATAAGCATTGTGTTTGATGTATGCTGCATTTTTTGCGTGTGTATGTGTGTGTGTTTTGATGTATGTGTGTATATGTATGTGTGTATTTGTGTGATGTGTGCTGCATGTGTGTATGTGTGCCATGGTTGTATATATGTATGTATATGCATTGTGTGATATGTGTATGCATGATTGTATACCTGTGTGTATATTCACATGTGTATGTGAGTGATCTTGTATGTGCAGTTTGTGCAGAGGTCAGAGGGGAACACTGGGATGTACCCCCTCTATCATGCTTTATATGATTTGCTTGAGACAGGGTTTCTCATTGAACCTGAAGCTTGCTGAGTTTTTGGCTAGTCTGGCAGCTGGCAAATCCCAGTGACCCTCCTGTTTCCCTTCCCCATCCTCAAGCACTGAAGTTACAGACACACACAGCTATGTCCTTCACATGGCTCTGGGATGCAAACTCAAGTCTTCATGTGTACACAGTAGGAGCTCTCACCCACTGAGCTTCTCCCCTACCTCTGTAAGCGTTATGTTAATTCACACAGCCGCCTCATAACTGCCAAGGTAGTTAATCACTGTAAAGTCATCAGGACAGAGCCTATCATCTTTGTGCTCATGGTGCGGAAACAGATTCACAGGGAGTTTCAGGGACTTACCCAGGATCACACAGTTAGAAAGAAGAGACAAGGGTTTTGATCCAGGAGTTAGTTTGCCAGCTTAGGCATCAAAGGCCATTCAACAGTGAGGTTGATGACACATGCCCTCAAATACAAAAGACACAACAAAAGAGTGGCTAAGACACATCATGGAGAAGGAGAGGAGACAGCACCAGTCAGACTTCTGGTAGAAACAACTTAGGGGCAAGGCTCATTCTGCTGAGAGTTTCAGTGGTTTTTGTCCATTGTGGTGGGCAAGGTGAGTGGGACAACTCACATCATGGTGGACAGGAAGAGAAAACATAAGCAAGAAGGAATCAAGGCAAGATACAGCCACCAATGACAGATCCCAATGTCTTGCTTCCTCCAACCAGCCCCCAGCCCCACAATTCCATCACTTCCCCATGGGCTATCCAAATTCCAACTCCATTATTTGATTAAACCATTGATTATGGTCAGAGCCTTCATTATCCAATCATTTCTGGTCACATCCTCATAGACACCCCCAGAAGTATGCCCTACTAATCTCCAGGTGGTTCTCAATCCAATAAAATTGACAATCAAGATGAACTATCACAGGGACTTTGAAAGTCATACTTAATTTTGAACCCTACTCAGTTGACTTTCAGCTATTTGGCTTTGGGTGTCATCTTTATCTATTTTCCCAGTTGCCAATAGGGCTGCAGTGAGACTCAAATGCCACAATAGATGCCTATGAAGGGCTTTGCAGAGTGCTGGGCTTGCAGCCTGCACAGTTGCTTCTGCTGCTCCAGTGGGAGCTGGTCATGATGAACTGTTGTTTATAAACATGCACTGAGTGCTTTTCAAAGTGTCTTCAAAACCTGATTATTAATTGTCAATGGGATGAGCTTGGGGACTCTCTTTCTGAAGTATCATTTGTAATGGCTACTCTGTGTTTGTTGATTCTGCACACAGAAAGCCACTTGATTAAGAATTGATGGAAAAAAGGCGTAATTCAGGCAAATAAAAGATGCTGCATGAGAGGAAGCTTTGACAAGCGTGAAATGACTGCATGAGTGTGGTGTCATGGTTAATGGGACTGAGTAATTGACCTCGTGGGAAACTGCCAAGCTAGAAAATGGACTTTAAGGATATTTGCCCACCTGGGATGAGGACCGACACCCAGAAGCCCACACTCAGTGGTGGGATGCTAGGCAGATGGGTCCCTCTATTCTTTCTGGGTTGAGAAATAAATAGTCAGACAGTGAAAAAAGTATCATCTCCATCATTAACTTCTCTGGATTGTCAATAGCTCGGAACTATTGTGCCTAATCATCCTAAATTCTCTTTCTACTCTGGTATGTAAGACCCTGGGAGGGTAGAAAGGAAGGGAGAAGAAGAGAAGAGAAAAAGGATGGGAGAAAGGAAGGATGATAGAGGAAAAGATGTGGTAACAATTTAACTCCTTTCAAAGGGAACAATGAACTCTCTCTAAGTTACCAATCAGATGCAAGCTCCGTCTCTTAGGGGTGGAGCTAGTAAGGGACAAAAGGAAAGGTGATGGCTTATTAAGTATCCAGTCTGTATTTTATGAGCCATTCTGAGTAGTAGGTGAGGGAAGTCTGGTTCTTCCCTTCCATTAGGGCAGCAGTTCTCAACCTATGGGTCATGACCCCTTGGGGGTCTAATAACCCATTCACATTCATAGGGGCCACAGATCAGATATCCTGCTTATCAGATATTTACATTACAATTCATAATAGTAGTAAAATTGCAGTTATAAAGTAGCAACAAAATCATTTTATGGTTGGGGGTCATCACAAGATGAATAACTGTATCAAAGGGTCTTAGCATTGGGAAGGTTGAGAACCTTCATTAGGGAATGATCATAATACTGAAAATCTGAGTTATCTGAGTTTCTGTGTGTTTAGTCCTTTAATCTTTACAACTAATTCTTTGTCATGTCATTCCCCCCGCCCCAGGTAGCTCTGTTTGACTTCCAAGTCAGATGGTGATCCTCCTGCCTTAAAGGTGGGAGCCACCAAACCTGGCTCTTGTTTTAGTTTTAGATTTTTTTTTCAAAAATGTTTCTGTGTGTTCAGCGTGCAGAGGCATCAGACCCCTGGAACTGGAATTATAGGTGTTTGCTGGACACCAAGCTCAGGACCTCTGGGAGAGCAGCCAGCACTCAGCTGCTAAGCCATCTCTCCTGTCCGCAGACAGCTTACTTGTGACAGGAGAATAAAAGGGACCCCAACTAAAGATACTGGATCTGGATATCTTGTCAACCATTTAAGGTCATACATCTAGAAAAGGTCACACAATCAAATCTATGTGTGTCTGATATTAAATGTCACTTTTCTCAAAAAGTGATCTCAAAAATTCAGAATCTCCTGGCAGTGTTTCTAAAATGCAGTTTTCCACATAGCTGCCTTCCACAGTAGAACCCTAGCTCCCGAGGCCTGAAGGTAGGGGCATGGTGATGAGTCCTGGCTCCAGAGGCCTGAGGGTGGGGCATGGTGATGAGCCAGCCCCCTACACAGGACTTCAGATGGGTCTGGACACCTACTTGCGTTTGGGAATAACAGTGCTGGAAGTCTAGGTTTCCAATTCTGTTTTTTGCTAACTTGCCTTTGGCACAAGAGCACAGGCAATTGTTTGCAAGCAGGATTCTTCTTTAATGACTTTTCCTTAATTTATTGAATCTGGCAGCTTGTGGAGAGCTGGGGAAGCTAGGGCTCTTTGCTTTCAGGTACTTGAGCTCCTGCAAAAGTCTGGATGTCATCCCTGCCACAACTTAAAGTCTTCAATAGAGATGCTTTTCCCATTTTTGTCTAGCGGTGACCCTCATGTAACAGAGGTTAAGAGTATCTTGGAGGATTGCCTTCTGACTGTCCTTTTTGCTTTTTAGGACATGGTTGTTTGTATGGATTGGCACAGCCACTTACATACATTTGTATATATCTGCATAGATTTGCATGCATTTGGACTGTGCTTAGATTTCTCTTATTTATTTGGCTCTGTTCTTGAGTAGGCTACAGTATGTGCCTATGCATATGTAGTATATGCATACTGCATCATCCCCCTCCCCATCCTCTGATTTGAATCTTCACTGACTCTGATTTCATGTTATCTTTCCTTTTCCCCCAGTTTTCCATGTTTGTGTGTATGTGTGCATGTGTGAATACATGTGTATGCATGAAAGACTGTGGAGGCTTGGGGTTGATGGCAGGAATCATCCTTAGTCACTAATCTACCTTATTAAGTGAGACAAGGTCTCTCAACCAAATCCAGTAGTCTGGCTAGCCAGCTTGCCTTGGGGATCCCCTGTCTCTTCCTGTTGAGGCTGGAATTACAGGCAGACTGCCACCTCCCCCAACATTTATGTGGTTTCTGGGGATCCACACTCTGGCCCTCACATTTACATGACAAATGCTTAAATGTTGAACTACCTCCCAAACCCTGATTTCAAGTTAAAAGTCTCTGCACCGGTAGAATATTGGTTTGGGAAACCTGACCTGGTTGCTGGCGTAGGTGGAGCTTCCTTTACTGGGGAGCTGGAGGCAACTTAAGGCAATGCTTAACAGACAGTGAGAGGTGGGCTCAGATTCTGGCTTGTGCATTATTAGTTATCTAACACTGACTATACCAGTTAGTTGCTAATGGCACTGTTTTTCTCAGCTAATGAGAATAAGAATAGTATCTCCTTAATAGTATTGATGTTTGTATTAAATGCATGTATGGCAGCTACTGCTTCTTCTGAGCCTGCTACTGGCTGGCAAAATAGCAGCAATGAACGCCATCATTCTCTCATGTTTGCAGGGATGGAGTTGGTGATGAGAAGGGAAAAGGGATTCACAGTTCTTCCCACCTGGGGCCTTTCACTTTTTGAAGGCTTAGTCATTTGTGTGTTACTCGAATGTATATACATGTGAAAAGGTGTGAACACCCATGTGTGCACACATGGTCCAGAAGAAAGCACCAGTACCTTGCCTTGTCACTCTCTGCCCATTCTTTTGATGGCTTCTCCCTGAACTGGAGGCTTGCATTTTCTCAGTTACAGTGGAAAGATGGAAACCAGCAAGACCCCAGTGATCCCCTCATCTCCTTCTGAGCTGGGAGTGCGGGTTGCATGGGATACCTGGCTTGTTCCATAAGTGCTGGCATCTGAACTCCGGTCCTCATGGGTGTGCAGCAAGCATTCTAAGCACTGAGCCATCTTGTCAGCCCCACAATGGCTTTCTCAATTCTAGAAGATAAGCACTCAGTATGGGGAGAGGAAGGATTCCACCTTAGTGTGATTTTATAAATACGTCCATGAATTCTTTAATCTTCTGCTCTTCGGGATGTGACGATTAAACTCCTCTTCTTGAGTGTCCACTGAACTTATTGTCTTAGACTTTTTGTTGTGATATCAAAAGACCTGACATAAACAACTTAAAAGGAGGAAAACTATGATTTTTTTTCAACCCACTGATCCTGACCCCAGAGTCCAGCAAAACATCTTGGCAGGGCAGGCAGCATGTGGCAGCAGGGAGCACAGAGCAGAGGCTGCTCAGCACAGGCAGGAAGCAGAGAAGAGGAAGTGGAACAAGATGCAGCCCCACAGGTGGCATAACATCCTCCACATAAGACAGGCCTCCTAAAGCTTCTAAGGACCCACCAAATGCTCACACAAAGTGGGGACCCAACATTTCATACCCGAGCCCTTCAGAGGTACACTGCATATACAAACCAAAACACTACCTCCATCCCAATGAATAAAACATGACAGGAAGGCATAGCATGACTAAGACTAGGTCCCCAACCCTCTGCTTCTGCTTTGGGTGCACACACCTTTTGGTTCCCAATTCACTATCTCTGGTAGATATCACATGGCAAGAAGCCCTTTAAAGGGACCCACATGGTGATGTACTAAACTCTCCTGCCAGCAGCCATGTAATTGCACTTTGAAGCAGCTCTCCCAGTCCATCAGGAGCAGCTGCAACTGATAGTTTGGCAGGGACTGCGCAATCGAGAGCTTGAACTAGAACCTTGAAGCCAAGCCTCTCCACATTCCAGACCTCCAGCAGCAGTGGAATAAGGAATGTTTGCTGATTAAACGTTTGAAGTAATTTCTGTTAAGTTTGGGGGTGATTTGTTACACAGCAGACTAATTGGAGCACTTAGGAAGATGGTATTCTGACTGCAGATGCTCTGCTGGGGGGCCAGAGGGGCCATGCCTCTTGTGCTGGTGAGTAAGGGTAAATACAGCATCATGACAGGTTTATGCAGAAGAGCACCAGTCATACCTGAATGGTGAATCCTAGCTTGCAGTTAACTGCCACTCACATGACTGATGCCTTCATGTGCATGGCACATGTCTCTGGAACCTGGGTAATTTACACAATTTATGGGTAAATAAAGCATGCCTAAAGCAGAAGATATTTATTTTCTTACTGCTTACCAGGTTCGTGGCTGAGGTCCCAGTAACCAAAGACAGAGTAACAAGAGGAAAGCACATGTGCATACTTAATGCACGTTTTCCGTGATGGAAACCTTTGGCTGCCCACTTCCATCAGACCAAAGCAGCCATGTAAAAGCATGTGGTCCAATGGTTAATGTGGTTTAACTGTCTAGTGGTAGTGAATCGTTTGTGGATTCTTGTCTGCGTGTCTTCAACGTTCCATTCCATTGCTTTGTAGTGAGGAGGAGTGAAGAGCCTTCTTGTGTAATTCAGGGCAATTTCAGAGCATTCTTTTATGGTCTGGATTAGGGGAGAAGGGTAAGGAGAAGGCGAAAGTTGTAACATGAGTTCTAATTGGTCTTATTAATAAAAACTAGGAGTCAGCTATTGGGGGTGAAGCTGAAGGACCAGAGAAGCAGAAGGTCCAGCCACTGGAGTTCTTACTTCTATCAATGCTCAGACCAAAGGGGCGATCCTGTCCTCAGACTGCCTCCTCAGACTGACTGCTCAGACTGCATTCGTCTCTATGAATCGTCAGACTGCCCTGAGCTCCTGTCTCCTCTCTACTTATATTCCTCTCTCTGCCCAGCCATATCACTCCTGTCTCCACCTCCCTAGTGCTTGGATTAAAGGCACGTGATCCCAAGTGCCAGGATCATCTTTGCATGAACTCTATTTTTCTTTTAGACAGATTCAATCTCCCGAGTAGCCCAGACTGGCCTTGAACACACAGAGATCCATCTGCCTCTGTCTCCTGATTGCTGGGATTAAAAGTGTGTGCCACCACTGCCTGACCTCTATGGCTAACTAGTAGCTTAGCTCTGCATTCTGATCGTTAGCCAGCTTTTATTTGTTATAGCGTAAACAAACTGTCACTACAGAAAGTGGGCCCTCTGCTCCTGTTTTCTCAAGTGCTGGGGTGGGGTGGTATGTCCTACTGCAGCTGCAACAGCTACTAAACTTAGGCACCTAGTCACTGGCCACCCTCCATAGAGGCTGAAGCAGAGAGGATGGGGGAGAGTCCTGTTCCACGGCTGGTGGGAAGTCATGATCTACTCTCCCATTTATAAAGAAGATAGGATGTTATGTATTTATCTGTGTGCATATTTGTCTGTCCGTCTCATTCCCCACCTGCTCTGTATTGAGTGGTGTGTACATATACGATATAAGTGTGTACTCTGCATGGAACCATTTCAGCTCCTCATTTACCAACAATCCGGAGTTTCTACTGTAAATAATTTAATGTTAAATACACAAGCATGAGGTTCTGAGTTAATTCCCAGAATCCTGCAAAAAATAAATAAAAAATAAACTGGATGCGGTGGTTTGTTCTGGTATTAGAGATGGCAGAAGCAAAATTCCTGGAGCTCACTAACTTGTCAGAATAGCTTAATTAGTGAGCTTGGGGCCAATGGGAGAGCCTACCCAAAGGAAGTAGATAGCTGTAGTGATATATTGTTTATGATTTATTAAAGCTTGCCTCAGGATTCAGGAAAGCAAAGTCAGCCACAAGTTATAGAAACCAGGCACACACCTTTAATCCCAGCAGCCAGAAACTAGGAGGTGGTGGTACACACCTTTAATCCTAGAACTCAGGATTAAGAGGAAGATCAATCTCTGTTAGTCCAAGACCACCCAGATTTGCCAGTCCTAAAGAGAAATAGCTCACACAAGATGATCTCAGCATTTGGGAATCACATGCCCTTAATCCTAGAACTCATGAGAAGTATATAAGACAGGAGCAAGGTCTTAGTATCAGGCATTCATTCTCCTGCCACATTGAGGATAGAAACATTCATTCTCCAGACACACTGAGGATTCTACAGCCAGTCTGAGGAGAGGCAGCAGGATCAGCCCATTCAGCCCGAGGTAGTGGGCTCCCTACTTGGCTTTTCTGTTCTTCAGCTTGAAGTTTGAACCTCAGTATCAGCCTCTGTGTCTTTCAGTTTTCATGCAACAGATAGCATCTCTGAAGATGATTGCAGAGGTTGTTCCCTGGCCTTCACATGCACACACATGCATGTACAAGCACACATTCACACAAGTAATGAATAGAAGAAAGACACCAATGCAGAGACATCAGCATGAACAGAGGCCAAGAAGTGAGAGAGCCTGGAGATGAGACAGGCAAGGGAATGCAGGACTGTTCCCCATGAGCTGCTTTTTTTCTTTGAGTTAGAAGGTTCTAGCAAACAATGGCCTTCTCACAGTGGGGTTTCAGACACTGGAACTCTTGCAGGAGGAGGAGTTTTCTTTGGGGGCAAGTTGAGGTCAGGCTGGGCCTGATCTGGGACAGAAGACAGAAAAGGGCATGGAAAGGGCATGGTGTCCTGTCTGTCACTTGCCTCTGAGAGGTGACTGTTTACTGGCCTCTAACCACCACCTCAAATACTCAGTGGTCAGTGTGCCACCTGAACACACCCCTCAGATTGAATTCCAGAGTCCACAGCCCTCTCAGCTCAGTAGCCGCTGAGTCAATTCATTTGTGGTAAAAAAAATCGTTAGCAAGGATGGGGAACTCAAGTGCTGGGGCAGAGAAGGGCTCCCAGTGTGTGTGTGTGTGTGTGTGTGTGTGTGTGTGTGTGTGTGTGTGTGTGTGTAGCTTTCTTTCACAAACACCACTCATGTAAAATCCTTGGAGGATGGAGAGAGGATCCTGGAGAAGCTGTTTCAGCTGTGGGAGATGAGGTTGAGTGGCTTGGGTGATCCATGTCACCATGAAGGACCCCGCAATTCCTAAGGCCGTAGGGTGTTCATCCAGAATGCACACAGCAGCCCTAAGTGTGACCTGGGAGAGGACCAGACTCAGTCGGCCACTTCTAGGGATGGTAGAGACGAAAGTAGCCTCTTGTTTTTTTTTTTCTCAAAAAAAAAAAAAAACAAAACCAAAAAACCAAAAACAAAGAAAGTAAAACAGGTTTTTAAAAAGGCAGTCCACAGATTGGGAAAAGATATTCATTAACCCCACATCTGACAGAGGGCTGATCTCCAAAATTTACAAAGAACTCAAGAATCAAGTCTCCAAAACACAAAAGGATCCAATTAAAAAGTGGGTAGGCATATACCCAAAAAGATGCACAATCACACAACAAGGATGTCTGTTCTACTATGTTCATAGCAGCATTATTTGTAATAGCCAGAACCTGGAAGCAACCTAGATGCCCCTCAGCTGAAGAGTGGATAGAGAAAATGTGATATATTTACACAATGGAGTACTATTCAGCAGAAAAAAATTGGAATCTTGAAATTTGCAGGCAAATGGATGGCACTAGAAGAAACCATCCTGAGTGAGGTAACCCAGTCAAAAAAGAGAAACATGGTGTGTATGCTCTCATATGTGGATTTTAGACATAGATCTGGGGAGTGCCAGCCTACAATCCCACTGCCAGAGAGTCTGGGAAACAGAACCTTCATCCAGCGACTGATGAAAGCAGAGGCAGATACCCACAGACAAACACTGAACTTAACTCCTGGAATCCAGTGTCAGAAAGGGAGAACTGATGGGCAAAGGAGTTAAGAGTGGGCTGGTTTAACCTATAGAAACAGTTGACCTGAACAAGGGGGAGCTCTTGAACCCCAGATTGATGGCTGTGTGGAAAGCATGGGACTGACCCAGATCCCCTGAATGTGGGTGTCAGTGAGGAGGCCTAGGTAATCTATGGGGACTTGGATAGTATTTATCCCTGGTGTACAAATAGACTTTGAGTGCCCATGCCACAATGTGGGATGCTCTCTCAGCCGGAACTCTTGGGGGAGGGCCTAGGCTCTGCCCTGGATGAAGTGGCAGTCATTGGAGATCCACCATGGTGGGCCTTACCTTCCCTGCAGAGCAGAATGAAGATTGGGAGGGGAACTGGGGGGGGGGTTGGTGGGTGGCGGAGGAGGAGGGGAGGGAGAGGGAGCTAGGATTGACATGTGAAGCAAGCTTGTTCCTAATTTAAATAAAAATTAAAAAAGAAAAAATAAATATATATAAGTGTTTTCAAAAAAGGAAATATATTTATGCTCAAAAGTTTTCCCCTAACTATGACTACCCTTGCCAATTTTACAAAAGACATGCATATTTTAATGTTTGAGTTGGTAACATTTCCTTGTAGTCCAAAATTCAGACCACATAAAAAATTCCAATGATAAATATTTCTTCCAAGCCCTTCCTTAGCTGCTGGGCTGCTGTCCTCTAAGGCAGCTCACAATGATAGTTTTTCTTTACCCTTGGGCAATTTGTAGTCCACCTTTAAGACATGGAGACTCTTGGTCCATGGGCCTCCTCCCTGTAGCCAATACTCTAGGTGGAGTCTGTCATTTGCTCGGCAACAATTCCCATGCTCCCTTTTCTCCCTGTTCCCTCTCTCTCTGGTTTCTCCCCTTCACTCTTTCTGGGTTCAGGGACTCAGCTCTCTCAGGTCAGGGAGTTTGAGCATGGCTTTGTTTTCTTCCTGGGACCTTTGTTCACACACATTTTTTCTCAGCAAAGGTCACCATGTATCTGGACAATGCTTTCTTTTGTTTTATTACTAATCAATTAACACTCACCTTTCATTCTATTTTCCCTTGGAACCAAAGACAGCATTTCTTATGTGTCTAGTTTACATGTTTTTGTATATGGGGGGTATTTACTTACTTATTTATTTTTGTGTGTTTTGTGTATGTTTGTACATGTGTGAGAGTTCATGTGTGGAGGCCAGAAGTTGAGGTTGGGTATTTTCAAGTTTTCTTTTTCTTTTTTATTTTTAGAAACACTCTTATTTACGTATCCATCCTTCCATTTCCTCACCCTCCTATCCTCCGATGCTTCCCACTGACCCCCCAATCCATCTCCCACCTACTCCCCAGGGATAGTGATGCCCTCCATGGGGGAATCATCAAAGTCCATCACATCATTTGGGGGAGGGCACAGGCCCTCCTTTCCGTATCTGGGCTGCAATAGAATCCCTTCATAGGGAATGGGCTCCCATAGTTCATTTGTGATCCAGTAATAAACCCTGCCTCCACTGTTAGAGGTTCCATATACTGCCTTGGCCTCCTAGCTGGTACCCACATATAGAGGGCTTGGTTTGGCTCAAAGCTGGTTCCCCCACTTTATGACTAGGGTCTTTGTGCTCTCATTAGGTCAGGTCAATTTTCTGGGGATATCTCCAGTTTCATCTTGGTTCAATTTGGTCGTCTCTCCTCCGTTTCCGCAATTGAATTCTGGTAGTGTGACTCAGTGTTTAGCTGTGGGTGCCTGTTTCTGCTCCGATCAGTTACTGGGTCAAGGCTCTAGGAATGATAACCAAGGTAGTCATCAATCTCGTTATAGGGGAAGGGCATTAAAGGCAGCCTCTCCAACACTGCCGGGATTCTTAGTTGGGGTTATTCCTGTGGATCCCCTACCATTTCCTCTGTGCCAGACCTCTCTCCAAACATGTACTGGCTCCCTTTATCAAGATTTTTTATACTTTTTTATTATATATTTAAATTAGAAATAAGCTTGTTTCCCATGTCAGTCCCAGCTCCCTCTCCCTCCCCTCCACACCTACTCCCTCCCCCAGGCCCCCCCAGTCCCCCACCCAATCCCCACTCCATTTCCCAGGGAGGGTGAGGCCCTCCATGGGGGATCCCTAGAGTCTGTCATTTCATTCCGGGGAGGGCTCAGGCCCTCCCCAAAGTGTCCAAATTGAAAAAGCGTCTCTCATTGTGGGATGGGTCCCCAAAGTCCATTTGTGTGCCAGGGATAAATATTGATCTACTATCCCAAAACCCCATAGATTTCCTGAGTCTCCTCACTGACTCCCACATTCAGGGGGTCTTGATCAGTCCCATGCTGGCCTCTCAGCCATCAGTCTGGGGTCCAAGATCTCCCCCTTGTTCAGGTCATCTGTTTCTCTGGGATTTACCAGTCCAGTCTTGACCCCTTTGTTCATCACTCCTTCCTCTCTGTCACTGGGTCCCAGGAGTTCAGTTCAGTGTTTAGCTGTGGGTGTCTGCCTCTGCTAACGTCTGTCACTGGATGGAGGTTCTAGTATGGTATGTAAGATAGTCATCAAAATCATTATTGGGAGGGGCATTTAAAATAGTCTCTCCACTACTGCTTAGTTTGCCAGTTGGTGTCATCCTTGTAGATCTCTGGAGTTCTCATTAGTGCCTGATCTTTCCTCAAACCTAGAATGGCTCTCTCTATTATGGTATATCTCATCCTGCTCTCTTCTCCTCTGTTCTTCCCCCAACTGTTCCCCCATGTCCTCTTCTCCCTTCCTCTTGTCTCCCTCTCTTTTTCCTGGCTCCCTTTCCCCTCCCCCACCCTGTGTTCCCAATCTGTTCAGGATCAACATAGTAAAAATGCCAATCTTGCTAAAAGCAATCTACAGATTCAATGCTATCCCCATTGAAATCCCAGCACATTTCTTCACAGACCTTGAAAGAACAATTCTCAACTTTATATGGAAAAACAAAAGACCCAGGATAGCCAAAACCACCCTGTTCAACAAGGCAATGTCCAGAGGTATCACAATCTCTGACTTGAAGCTCTATTATAGAGCTATAGTCCTGAAAACAGCTTGGTGTTGGCACAAAAATAGACAGGTAGAAAAATGGAATCGAATAGAAAACATGATATTAACCCACACACATATGAGCACTTGGTTTTTGACAAAGAAGCTAAAATTATACAGTGGAAAAAAGAAGGCATCTTCAACAAATGGTGTTGGCATAGCTGGATGCTGGCATGTAGAAGACTGCAGATAGATCCATGTCTATTGCCATGCACAAAACTTAAGTCCAAATGGATTAAAGACCTCAACATAAATCCAGTCACACTGAACCTGTTAGAAGAGAAAGTGGGAGGTACCCTTGAACGAATTGGTACAGGAGACCCTTCCTGAACATAACACCAGTAGCACAGACACTGAGATCGACAATTAATAAATTGCACCTGCTGAAGCTGAGAAGCTTCTGTAAGGCAAAGGACACAGTCAACAAGACAAAAAGGCAGCCCACAGAATGAGAAAAGATATTCACTAGTACCACATCTGACAGAGGGCTGATCTCCAAAATCTACAAAGAGCTCAACAAGCAAGTCTCCAAAGCACCAAAGGCTCCAATTAAAAAATGGGCTACAGAACTAAATAGAGAATTCTCAATAGAGGAGACTAAAATGGCTGAGAGACACTTAAGAAAGTGCTCAACATCCCTAGCAATCAGGGAAATGCAAATCAAAAACACTCCTGTCAGAATGGCTAAAATAAAAAACACCAGTGACAGTTAATGCTGGAGAGGATGTGGAGAAAGGGGAATACTCCTCCACTGCTGGTGGGAGTGCCAACTCTTACAGCCACTATGGAAATCAGTATGGAGATTCCTCAGGAAAATGGGAATCAGTCTACCACAAAATCCAGCAATTCCACTCTTAGGCATATACCCAAAAGATGCACATTCATACAACAAGGACGTCTGTTCCACTATGTTTATAGCAGCACTATTTGTAGTAGCCAGAACCTGGAAGCAACCTAGATGCCCCTCAACTAAAGAGTGGATAGAGAAAATGTAGTATATTTACACAATGGAATACTATTCATCAGGAAAAAACAATGGAATCCTGAAATTTGCAGGCAAATGGATGATACTAGAAGAAACCATCCTGAGTGAGGTAACTCAATCACAAAAAGACAAACATGGTATGTAGTCACTCATATATGGATTTTAGACATGAATCATGGGAGTGCCTGTCTACAATCCCACTGCCAGAGAGGCAGGGAAACAGGATCCTAAGAGAGATATACATGGTACCCCAGAAAAGGTGGAATGAGGCAAGATTTCCTGAAGAGATTGGGTATTTTCTTCAATCACTTTCGACTTTAGTTTTTGGGACAGTGAAACTCATTGAACCTGGAGCTTTCTGGCTTGCTGGGCTGGCTGGTGAGTGAGTCCCAAGGATCCCCTTGTCTCTACCTTCTCATTGGGGGATTATAGGCACACACCACTGGACTGGCATTTTAACTTGGGTGCTGGAGATTTGAGTTCATGTTCTCATGCTTGCTTGACAATTATTTTACTGACTGAGCCTCATCTTTCCACTTCTTAATATGTGAGTCAGTGTTGAGCATGGACCTGGGCTCAGCCTTATGCTGGGGACTCATGAACTCTAGAGCTGCTCTAATGGAGTCTCTGGACTTGGGCTACCTGGGTATTTCTTCTGGCTTCGGGTTGATACACAACATTGTGGAAATTGTTCCCACTCCTTGTTTCCCCTGTGCCTCTGTCTTTCCATGTGAGCCCCTGAACCTGTTTTTCCACCTCTAATTCTTTCCTTCTTACTGTGGTGTGTGTGTGTGTGTGTGTGTGTGTGTGTGTATGCGTATAACTGTGCATGTATGCACGTGCAGGAGTGAGGTTGGTATCAGGTGTCTTCCATGTTCATTGTCTTTGTACTACAATCCCGAGGTAGGACGCACACCGAATCCAGAACTCACTGTTTCAACTCATCTGACTCATGAACTTGTTCCAGGGTTCCGTGTCCTTGCCTCTTATACACTGAGAGTACAGGTGGGCTGCCATGTCCACCCAGCCTTACATTGGCCCTGGGCATCCAAACTGCAGTCCTCATGTTTCCATTGCAAACACTTTACCCACTGGGCTATCTCCTCAGCCCCCATTTTCCTTTCTTGATACTTCCTCTGGGTCAGTCACCCTACATATAATCTCCGTTTGTGCCTGTGGGGTTTAGTGAAGGCATGGAACCAAAATTTGAGGGTACTCAAGTCTCATAGCAATGGCATAGGTTTGCATGTAACCTACAGTCACCCTTCCCTGTAGTCTAACTCACCTCTATGTGGCTTACCATTCCTCTGCAATGTCAAGGTCATGCAAATAGCTGCTAAGTAGTCTAGTTTAGGGAACAATGAAAAGACAGGGTCTGCACATATTCATTGCAGCTGTGTATTTTTGGAATAGCTTCAGTCTGTCTTGGTCAAAGCTCTAAAGATAGAATCTACAGATAGAGAGAGATGACTGTTTAATCTCATAGGATTTCCCCTCTGCTTTGTCATGTAGTGTGGGTCTGGATTTTCTGGTTTACCCAGTGAGGATGCTGTTTCCCAATCTCCCCCAATAGACCCCCATGCCAGTGTGCTAACTGGGCTGGATAGTTTTAACTATCAACTTGATCACCTGCAGTCCCCCTGGGAGAGTTTCAATAGAGGAATTATCTGGATCAGGCTGGCACGTGGGCATGTGTGTAGGGATCATCTTGATTGCTAATTGAGATGAGAAGACCCCCCCCCCCCCCGGAATGTGAGCAGCATTATTTCACCACCTAGGCTCTGGGCTATGTAAGAATGAAGGAAGCCAGCTGAGCACAGACAATCAAGGATGCATTTCTTCTTCTTATGTGTCTGTGGATGTGATGTGACTAGCTGGCTGAATTCCTGACTTGGCTTTCCTGAAGTGACAGCATGGAACCAGGGCTTGGGAGCTGATAAATCCTTTTATCTTCCACGTTGCTTTTTGACAGAGTGTTTTACCACAGCAACAGAAAATGAACCAGAACACAGTAAATCTAGCTTTTCCTCTAAGGAGATTTCAGGGATCCGAGATGGTTCTTTAGCTGAACTGTGGTCCGATTCCCTAAACACGGGTGTGGTTCACCTAGTGTGTGTCTTCCCTACAGGGTCTTGCCTTTCTTCATCTGACTTCTCTTCTTTCATCGTCTCCACTTTCCCTCCTTCCTCATCCCTTCTCATATCAAAGCCTTCAAAATTCCTTCTGGAATCTCTAGGGAGCAGAACAACCTCCCTATAGTCAAGAACAAGCCTGGTGATTAGCTATAAAGAGCAGTTGTTGGTCCCGTGGGGACTGGGGGGGGGTCTACTGGGGGGGAGTGGCACTGGGAAATGAATGGATCAGTTTCCCATCACTGATAAAATACCCGAGGAAATCAAAGCATAAAGAAGAAAGGGCTATGGTTCATGGTCTCAGAGGTTTGGCCCATGATTCTTTGGCTGAGTTGCTTAGGACCTGTGCTTAGGTGAGGTCTTATGTTAGTAGTGTAATCACCTCTCTTTGTGTCGGCCAGGAAGCAAAAGAGGAACAAAAAGGAGGGGCCAGAGTATCATTATCTTCTTCGAGGGCATGCTCAGTGATCTAACTTCCTTCCACTTCCTAGAACTTCCATTGCTTTCCAGCAGCATGGACCCTTGAGGAACACTTACCCAAACCATACAACACAGCACGTGTGTTCTGCCCTCAGCTGGAGACAGTAGCTGGGAAGACATGACTGTGTGCTGAGAACTGAAGCCTCTAAAAGTGGACACGGTGTGTGTGTGTGTGTGTGTGTGTGTGTGTGTGTGTGTGTGTGTGTGTAGTACATGTGTGTACATATTTGTAGGGGTGCACATGTGTATATGCACATGCATGCACATGAACATGGAGGTCAGAGGTTGGCCTGAGTATTTTTCTGCATGTGGCTTAGAGCTTGCAGAGAAGTCTAGTCTGGCCAATGACCCTCAGAGCCCCTCCTGTATTCACCTCCCCAGTGCTTAGATCCCAAGTGCATACCACAATTCCCAGCTCTTTCACATGAGTCCTAAGGGTTGAACTCATATCCTCATATGGTAAGCACTTTACTGACAAAACCCTCTCCCCAGACCCACAGCTATACCTTTAAGAATTGTTTTAGATTATAATTTACTTCAACATTTCTCCTTTTCCTTTCAACCCTCCAAACCCTCCCATATATCGTCCTCACTCTATTTTAAATTCATGGCCTCTGTTTTTCATCAATTGTTATTGCATGCATATATGTATCTGTGTATACATAAGTATTCCTAAATATAGCCTGCTCTAACTCTTATCATCACTTTACATTGACCATTAGGTTTCAATATTTTTGATAAAATATATCATCCACACACACATGCCCCTATAACTACAGGTTGGACACAGAAAGACAGATTATTTCAGCCTGGAGGCCAGATAACTAGGTTTACATTTCTGCAGTGATGTTTGCTGGCTGTGTCGTCTTCAGTGATTTACTCTGCCTCTCTGTGTCTGAGCTTTCCTACTTGTAAGTGTACAGCTCTGCAGGTTGCAGAGAACTAATAACAGTGCAAATGACTATTGTCCATAGAAATACAACTAAGCCACTTCTGGTAGAATACGGTCAGCTATCAGGTTGCCACTCTTGACCAGTTTTACATCTTTTAAATTACTCCAGGAACAGATACATTTTTTCTTTGACTTCTTTGAGCTTGCTTTTCTCTTAATTAATGAGTTGAATAAAATCCTTGACAGGTATTTATAGGAATATATATTTTATCAAAATTAAGGGAAAGGGGGAAATGAGATAATTATATTTTAATTAAAAATATCCTGGTCTGGGAATACAGCTCAGTGGTAGAGTGCTTGCATAGTATGAATGGTCCCTAAGCTAATTTCCAAGTGCCATACAACAGTTTGCATCTCCCCCCTGCTCTCCTTAAGAAGGAAAACAGCTCAGTTCCTTAATGTGTGTCCAGATTTCCAGATCAAAACAAGCCTCTTAGAGACGTGGAAGGCTTAACCAGCTAGACTGAACTACATTTCCCAGAATCTTCTTTCCTTCAGCTTGCCCCTGAAAAGCAGCTCATCCAGGCTGTTGCACAATTATCCTGGAGGGAGCTGCTCTTTAGGGCAAGTGTGTGTGATTATCTCCAGAATTAAATTATCAAAATGAGAAGCAATAAGAATGGGAAGTTCATGTTTGGGGTTCTACCTTGTTCTTTTTTGCTTGTTTGTTCTTTGAGACAGGGTCTCTCTGTGTAGCCCTGGTTGTCCTGGAACTCTCTCTGTAGAGCAGGCTGGCCTTGAACTCAGAGATCTATCCCTTCCTGCCTCCCTAGCCCTGAGGCTAAAGGCATGTCACCACCCAGCTCATGATTCTCCTATTTTATGTGGATCTCCCTTCCTCAACCACCTTTCTGTGAACTTTAAGCTTCAGCATCAAATCAAAGAGGCCAACTCTCTCTGGGATCAAATTCCCTCTTTCCTCCTTCCTTTCCCATTGTGTGTGTGTGTGTGTGTGTGTGTGTGTGTGTGTGTAAGAGAGAGACAGAGACAGACAGATAGACAGAGAGAGAGAGAGAGAGAGAGAGAGAGAGAGAGAGAGAGAGAGAGAGAGAGAGAGAGAGAGAGTGCATGCGCCCATTCTATCATGTGTGGAGACCAGGTAAGGACATCAGTATCCTGCACTATCATTCCCTGCCTTATTCCCTTGAGACAGGATCTTTTGCTGAACCCAGAGCTTGCTGTATTTGTTAGCATGGTGACCAGCAAGTCTTAGTGAGCTTCATGTTTCCTTCCACCATAAGGTTGGGGTTCAGGTGCACACACAGCCATGTCTGGCTTTTTATGTGGAGTCTGGGGCTTGAACTCAGGTCTTCATGCTTGTGTGACAAGCATTATTATCCACTGAGCCATTTACTTAGCCCCTTGTGAGCAATGTCCTAAAGGCGGGGGGGGCGGGAATCTAAATATATGTCGACACCTAATATGGATCAAGTGTGTAGTAACAAAATTATTAAATATTTAAAAAAGGTTTTGAGACATAGTCTCATTATCTAGCCCATGCTGGCCTTGAACTTGCAATCATCCTATTTTCTTCTTTAAAATGATAAGTTGAAACTCAGTCACCAGTGTGATTGGTATTTATAGATGGGGCCTTCGACTAGCGATTAGAAGTAATAATCCCCTCTTTATGGGATTCATTTTTGAAGAAGACCCCCTCCTCACCTACTTCCCTATAATGAACTCTTTTGCACTCTGTAACAGACTATGGCAGGAAGAGCACCATCTGTGAACAGGAAGAGAGCCTTAACCAGACAGCCAACCTTGGTCTTGGACCTCCTAACCTACAGATCTATGAGAAATTTCTATTGATTATTAGCACCAGACTGTAGCACTTTGTTATAACATCTCAAACATAATAAGACATTAGTCATAGCCACATCCACCTTTATGCCAATATCTATACATCTAATGGTTCTGCTTCTCTGATTGAACCCTAGCTGGGACAAGAGCCTACCAAAAGGATGCATGAAAGCTGGCCAGTGGAAGATCCTAGGACTGTATGACCTCAACATCCCTGTCCCTCCCTTGTCCCAGCTGGTTGCCTCCCCCTGTGTTTTTCTCGTGCCAACAGTTTGTTACCTTTCAGAACCAGATGACAAGACCCTATCTGACTCATACTGTGGTAGTTACACATAGAAAAATCAAGGTAGAATGGGTTAGAAGCTTCCTATCTGCTGGATAGCCCTCAGAGTGCCAGAAAATGTGATGCAGGCTGTTGAAGCAGAATTTTCATCAATTCTTACTAGCTCTGGACTTTCTGTGTAACAAAAACCAATTGGCCAAGAAAGACAAGCCTAGTGATACAACAATGGCAAGTCTGTTATGGAGGTTACTAATTTCTGATTGGATGTGGTGCCTACTCCTCTATGCTATGCCCCAGTCTGTTCCTTCTTTTTCAGCTTTTATTTTATTTCTTTACCTTATCTGTATAATGAGAGAGATTATTACCCATAAACATTACAGTGATGTTGATGAAATGACACTTGAAAATTCTGGTGGTGGTCTAAGTATCAAACATCCTAAGAGAAAAACAATAACCTAAACTAAATTGTTTTTCCCTGGGGTGTGGCTTTTGCTTGTGTGGCTCTTCTCCCATTAAGGCCTCTATTACTTGAAGTTTTGCATCTTGGGGAGCTCATTTTCCTGGCTCTAAATTGCCCAAACTTTGCTGTTATATGTCTCGTTTTGGTCTGGCACTGTTTGCAATGTGATTGTGTTTCTGGCAGGAATCAGCTCTTCCTTCTCTGATTTCCTAGCTTTCCATCAATTTCCCCCAAAGCTTCAGCAAACCTATTCCTCGAAGCCATTAGTTTTTCAATTAGATACATCAGGTCTTCTATGGGAGTCATATAAAACCCCGGGTGCCATTCCAGGAAGCCTCCCTGATCCAGTACTTATGAAACACAAACCAGCTACTGGAGAAATTGTAAAGGGAAGAAGACAGTTTATACTGCCCATAGCATACCAGAAAACCATACCGTGGCTCTCCATACCTGCAGATGGAAAACATTTGCAAAATGGTTGTGCCTGGACTGAACATGTGTGGATTTTTAAAAATCCCTAAGCAATGCAGTTTAACAATGATTTACATAGCATTTGCATTGTGGTGAATATTTAAGTACTTTGCAATGGTTTAAAATACACAGGAATATGGGTATAAGTTATATTCAAATGCTGTGCTGCTTTATATAAGGGACTTGAGCATCTGTGGATTGTGGTCCTAGAACCAGTCTCCTGTGAATGCAGAAATGACTACTTTCCTCTTTTTCTTGGGTCCCTGAAGTTTGTTTTGTCTTTAAGGAAAAATTAATTTCAATTAAAAAAAGGATAATTGGTTACTTCCTACAAAAATACCAGGGCAAATCACTCACAAAAAAGGTCACCTTGGTTGGTCGGATGGCTCAGTGAGTGAAGTGCACACTGCATAAGCTTGGGGACCAGGGTTCAGATTCTCAGAAGCCACATCAAGGACAGGAGGTGTGGTGGCTTGTCTGCAACTCTAGCACTCAGCAGTGGACACAGGGCATTCCATTGACCAGTGGAATCTGTGAGCTCTGGATCCAGCAAAAGACACTGCCTTAGTCAATAAAGTGGAGAGCAATTGAAGAAGACACCTGGTAGTAACCTCTGGTTTTACACACAGGCGTGTACACATATACATGCATACACACGCATGCTTGAACACATGCTAACATGCATATACATACATACTCCCACTGATCTCCCCCACATAACCCCCCATAGTTAATAAAAGCACTTTTCTGATCATGTTTATTGAAAAGTTGGAGAAAAATAAGAAAACCATTTAGCTAAAGAAGTTCTGAGGTTTTTGCAAATTAACTCATTTCAAGACGAGAGTTAATTTCCATATATATACATATATATCTTTTGAGATTATAATATAATTATACCATTTCCCTTTCCCTTTCTTTCCTCCAAACACTCCCCATGACACTCCCTGCTCTCTTTCAAATCCATGGCCTTTTTTTTTCTTTACTTGTTGTTACGGATGAGTATGAGTATCCTGCTCAATTTATATAATGTTACTTACATGTATATGTTTTCAGCGCTGATCATTTGGTATTGGATAAACAATTGGTGTGCTCCTCCCTGGGGAGGACTATTTCTCCAGCTCTCAGCATTCCTTATAGTTCTTTGTCTAGGGTTGAGTACTCATGAGCTTTCCCCATCTATGTCAACTTGTCTATTGGTATTGCCCTTGTTCAGGTCATGTTTATGCAGCCATGTTTGTGAGACTCCATCGATATCTCTGACATTTCTTGGAGACACAATCTCACAGTAAACAGTCTTTTTTCTCTCTCCTCTGCAATGATCCCCCAGTCTTAGGTGCAGGAATTGTGTTATAGATATGTCATTTAGGACTGGGATCCACAACTGCATTTTCATTGCAGAGTTTGATTACTGGTCTCTGTTGCAAGACAATGTGGTCCATTTACACAATGGAGAGTATTACTGAGCTGTAAAAAAAATGACCTCATGAAATTTGCAGTCAAGTGGATGGAACTAGAAAAATCATTCTGAGTGAGGGAACCCAGACCCAGAAAGACAAACATGATATGTACTCACTCATAAGTGGATATTAGGATTAAAGTATAGGATAACCAACCTACAATCCACAGCCACAGAGAGGCTAGATAACAAGGAGGGCCCAAAGAGGGATGAATAGATTTCCCTAGGAAGAGGAAATAAAAGAAATCTCCCGGGTAAACTGGGGGCAGGGGTTAGGGGAAGCAGTGGAGAGATAGGAACTTGAGGGAGTGTGTTGGGCAGGTTAAGTGCTGGAAGCCTGTTGGAGGTGGGACAGAGGGGAAGGGAGGACCCACCTAGACCCTCTGCATGTATGTGACAGTTGTGCTTAGTGATCTCTTTGTAAGGATCCTAGCAGTGAGGTCAAGAGCTGTCCCTGGTGCTTAACTGGCTTTTGGCCTGTTCCCTTTCTGGATTACCTTGCCCAGCCTTGACACAAGCTGAGGAGCTCAGTCCTGCGTCAACTTGATAAGCCATGCTTTGCTCAAGCTATGGGAGGCCTGCCCCTTTGTGAATGGAGAACAAGCAGGAATAAAAGGGGAGGAGGAAGGTGGGAAGCAGGTTGGGGGGGGGACTGGGTGGAGAGGAGGGAGGGGAAAGTGTGGTCAGTTTGTAAAATAAATGGAAAAATGTTATTTAAATAAAATAGTTTCCTTGATGAGGGATGAGATCTACATTTACCTGTGGACATAAGGATAGATATTTAGAATGTAGTTAGTGTAAAGGGAAGCCTTCCCGCCAACCTAGTTCCAGAGCCGCATCAGTCCCAAATAAACACACAGGAGGCTATATTAATTATGAAGCTGTTGGCCTTGCTTGTTTCTTACTGGCTAGCTCTGACTTAAGTATTTATCCCATAATTGCTAATCTAAGTATTTCTCTTACTGGAGAGGTTTCCGGGCTTCCTACCCCATGGCGTTACATCTTGACTCCCTGTGTTTCTCCTTCCCAGAGTCCTTCTGGACTCCTAGTCCCACCTATCTTGGTTCGCTATTGGCCAACAGTGCTTTATTGATATATACACAGGACTTCCTCCACAAGTTAGGGATTATGCTGGCTTAATAAAGTGGTAGTTGTAGGTTCTCTGAGATCCATGGCCCTAGTTGTCCCCCAGACATGGATGCTAAGTCCCTTATTGCTGAAGATACCATGCATTTTGGACACAGGGCTTAGAGGCCCCTCAAACTGGATCTGACTTGAAAGTCTCATTGCTAATGACTAGCTTTCATGATACTAGAAGGTATCATGGAAGCTTCCAGAAGAAAAAAGCAACCAACATGTCTACCCAGCCATGACACTTGCTAACAACATTAAGGACCAGCATGGCACAATATCCCTAAAGGCAGAATAGAGGCACACATACTTTGACAGTAACCAGTAGCTCTATAATTGGCCTCAAGGCCCACTCAACAAGATGGAAATCATGTCTGGCACTGGAAACCTAGTTCATCTCTTAGTATCAAATTCTATCTAAACATTCTCTTTTGAATGCCTTGCACATTACAAGAGATAATCATTCAGCTAATTCTCAAGAGAGCAGCCACCAGTACAACACCCTCTTTGAGACAGAAGACATTGGAGCATTCTAGTTTGTTGATTTTTATGTAGTAGTCTCAGTCTCTCCTGCATCTCCCAGCACCATGCTGAAATGTTACAGATGAGTCATCTACAGTGGAGCGCTTGGTCAGTCCTCATAGTCACATGCAGCCACTTCTAGGATGAGATGGTGAGGTGATATCAACAACAAGGTACCATACCATAGAGGAACCCCCGGAACCCTGAATCTCACCAGCTCATCCTGGAAGTGGATGCAGGGTGACCATGAGGACTGACCATATGATATTTGTACCTTGTTACTGATCAATATTGTTAAGCCATTTTGAAGCTATGTCTCACTGAAAATTCTGCATCCCTGGTGGTCATCTCATTTCCATTCCTTTTATTTATTCAGACTTCTGGAGCTCCACCCTGTTTAATGAAATCGGCATCCAAAAAAGGTAGGGTCCGGGAATCTAAATTATAAAAGGTACCTCAGGTGATTCTCAGTCACAAGTCAATTTGGGTCTGGAATGTCCTCGAAGTGTCAGGTATGGGGAAGTGGATGGATCTACCAGATCTATGCATTGATTTATGACTGAATGGGGGCTACAGGGAGGTGGTAGAAACTGGAGGAGGGGGGTCCAGATGGAGGAAGCAAGTCACTGAGGGCATGCCCTTGAGAGGTAGATTTTGTCCTGAGCCACGCTTTCTCTATGTCTTAGTTACTTTTCTACTGCTGTGAGGAGACACTCTGTCCAAAGAAACTTATGGTAAGCTACCAGGAATAGTGTGAGTTTTTTCAACCTCAAAACTTACTTCCAGTGATACAACAAGACCATACCTCCTAATCCTTCCCAGACATTTGGGGCCAAACATTTAAATATATGAGATATGAGCCTATGGGAGTCATTCTCATCCTGCTGTGCCCTCTTCACTACGATGGCCAGTGTTACTGTGCCCAAAGTTATGGAGCCAAGTGATCATGAATGAAGAAATTCTGAAAATGTGAGTCAAAGTAAACCTCACTTCTGTTAAGGTATTTATCTCAGGTATGTCAAAACAACAGAAAGCTGACTAACACTGAGTCAAGGCATCAGGAGACATGGCCCTAGGATTCACTTTCCTCCCTTTCCCTTTCAACAGTGTCACATGTATCCTAGACTCCTTATGTAGCCAACGATGACCACACCTGGTTTATGTGGCACTGGGGATGGAGATCAGGGCTCCTTGCATGCTAAGCAAGTACTCTACCACCTCAGCCACATCTCTCTATCTCTCTCTCTCTCTCTCTCTCTCTCTCTCTCTCTCTCTCTCTCTCTCAAATGGTAAACCATGGTCTGAATAAAGATAAGCCATCAGCTGGCTTGGGCTGACTTCTATTGGACAGGTTAAGTGAAGTAACAACTGCAGGGTCTTCTGGCAGGCATATTTAAGATCTCTGGGCTCAGCAAATCTTGGCTCTTGATGCTGATCCCTGGCACTTTCTGCTCTTGTCCTGGCCAGTAACCTTTGGCATCTTGTCTCCAACTCAAGTATGCTGGCAACTCATCCGTGAAGAAGTGAGGGAGTCTTCATGACTCCCTTTGCTGCAAGGTCAGTGGGTGGACACAGGCATCTATCTGGACCTTCGTCATGGCTGGCAGCCCCTAGTACTGTCATTACTGGTCTCCTGCTGGGTCAGGACACACTTCCGCTTGGCTTCTCTGCCTCCGGGGAACACAGCCAGAACCCACTGGGATGACTCACAGTATAGTGGCTATGCTCTTAACGCCTCTCTGGCATCATAGCCTCTTCCTGCAAGCTGAGTGGGGGGTAGGAAGTGGATGGTCTCCTGGTCCAGATGCTCTCTCACTGGATGGTGTGACCTGAGGACGTCTTTGTACCATCTACAGTTTTCTGGAAATGGAAGCAAATGGTCCAAGGCTGCAATCAGGCTCCCTGCACTGGGATGTCAACCACAGTCTCTCACAACCACGTGTGCCTTCAGCATTTTCAGGAGCCTGTGAGCTCCTGGCCTCCTAGAATTGTCACATCCTGCCCTCAGGGCCCGATTCCACCCTGCTGTCTTTAATTACATGACCAAAGCTGCTTCCAAGAGGGAAATGACCCCAAGTATGGCTTGGAGAGCTTTGACAGCCTCTTAATCCATCTCCTGGTTCCCCTCTGACTCTCTCTCTAATCCATCTTCCACGCTACAGTTGGTCTGCTCTCCTCAAAAACTGCAGCTCTGATCTTGACTTTCCTACTTTAAAAGCCTTCAGCAGCACCCCAGGACTCTCAGGATAAAGCTCAGGGGTGTCAGCTAAGACGAGACTTGCTCATGCAACGACTCTGACCTCTCTCCAGCTCATCTCCCTTCCCTTTGCCCCTTAGTGCTGAGTCATCCACTGTCCCCTATACACCCGGGACTTCAAGACCACAGCTTTGTGCATTACTTGGTAGCCTGTCTCTTCTCAGCTGCAAAACACATCTTTGACTCTGTCTGTCTGTCTGTCTGTCTGTCTGTCTGTCTGTCTGTCTGTCAGTCAGTCAGTCTGTCTGTCACTCTGGACATGTGTGCATGTAGAGGTCAGAAGTCAACCTTGTGTATATGTTCCTCAAAAGCCAATCACATTATTTTTTGAGACACAGACTCACTAGCCTGGGGCTCACTGATTGGTGGGTTGACTGGCCAGCGGTCCAGGGATCCTCTTGTCTCTAGAACTAGGATTATGAGCCTGCATTACCATACTCACACTTTATGGGATGGCATTCAAGTCCTCGTGATTGCATGGGAAGCACTTTACTTTTGAGCTTTCTCCCCAGGACCCTGCTTTGCTCCTTATTTATTTTTAATAATATTTTATATTAATAATATATTATACTGTTCATACTATAATATTCATACAGTATATTTTGATCACATTCAACCCTCCTCCAAGTCCTCCCAGACACGTTCTATTTCCTACCCACACTACTTTGTATTCTCTTGCTTGTTCTTCCCTTTTAAAAAAACCTATCCACTGAGTTCAGTTTGTGTTTCCCAGATGAATACTTGGGAATGTAGGTCTGCTCTGGAGTATGCTGTCACACCATTAAAGAAAACTGGCTCTTCTCCCAGCAGCTATCAAATGGCAGAAGTGCCTCAGGTAGGTGGGGCTTCATGCTCACTTGCCTCCCTTCATGATGGGATGTCATCTGGTCTGTGCTTGCGAAGGTCTTGTGTGTGCTGCCACAATCAACATGCATCATATGTGCAACTGCTTATGCTTACGTTGCTGTGTTTTCATTTCTTCCACGGAGCTCTCCCCTATCTTTCCTAACGTGTCTTTTCTTTCTCCAAGCCCCTGCATATATTCCTGAGTATAGGTAGACTGCTTATGGGCTAGGGTTTGAACGCCAGTCACCCAAGTCTTTGTACTCCAGCTTCATATGTAATACCTGCTTCATAGGCTGCTTCTTGTAAAGGCTGGTGAGAATAGCGTGGACATGCCATCACTTCGTGCACAGCTATGGTAAATCCATCTACACCACCACCGGCTCTGCTCTGCGTGGTTTAAAGACAAGGACCGCAGCTTCATTTCTGAAAGCCGACGGCACCTAACATAGTGTTTGGCTTCTGCCAGCCATTGCATCCGCCTTTGTCCAAATGCTGTTGAATGAAGCTGGGAAGAAAGGTCATGCAGCCTGAGTACCAACGGTTATCTATTTGCTAGGAGAGTATAGAGTACTGTATTGAAAAATCATTGAAGTCTCAGCAATAAATTATGGTATATGCTTATTATGGGATATTTTGCAGAAACTGAAATCAATGGGGTCACTCTGGATGTGCTGATATAGAAAAATATCTATCCAAGACAGACTTTTGAGACACTTAAATGTTTGCCAGCAGATCTAGTATGATGTGTGTGCTGTGCGTGTCTCCATGTGTGCACATGTATTTAAAACTCTCTATGTGTCAGGATGATTTGAAAGAAATAGAAGAAACTTGACAGTACTTATCTCTCATGTAAGAGAGGGGAATAAGAGTTGTTTGATTCTTACTTTCTGCCATGGACCAGCACACTCCATCCATTGAGGTGAATTCATTCAGCTTCTGTACTTGTTTTCCTAACACACACTCCATTTGTTTCCCTGTTGCCATGGCTGCTTTTGAACTCTTTTGAACTGTTAAGGTAGAGTAAATAGTTTTAGTGGACACCATGTATCCATAAATTATTTGTTCCCTGGACCTTTACAGGAAAAATTTGATGACCTCTGCTTTATCCCTCTCTTATTTAATTAATTTACCACCTATAATTTAATTAAAAATATGTATTAAATGAAAACACAAGTGCCAGGAGTGAGCTATCTCTTTATGTGTTGCTGGTCAGGGAGACCTCTAAGTCATCCCTAAGCAATTCAAGACAATGACACAGCACCCTACCTGAACTAAATAGGACTGATGACAGGACCCTATTACTGAAGATTCCACATGTCTTGTTCACGGGACATAGATAAATCAAGCTGGAAATAGGATGAAAGCTCTTGTCCCGTTGGCCATCCCACATAGTACCAGAGTTCTGTGAATATTCTGGGGCGGGGATTGTCATCTACAGTTACACTTGTGTAACTGACTGGCCAGGCTCAAAGCATGATAGTGACAAGTCTGTTATAGAGTAATCACCCACTTGATGATTAAATTTCGTGACCATTTTACAGGAGGGAATTCACATGTGATATCATAAACCTGGTCAAAAGCCTGTGGCTGGGGAGGCCATAGGACCTAGTGGGAAGCTCATCTTGCTAAGTGGACAAGATGTGCTCACAAAGCTGCCTTTTAAATGATGATGTTTATGTCCATAAAACAGTACTTCTATCAGCTTTGGTCAAAAAAGGTTTTTTCTTCTTTCCTCCCTCCCTTCCTTCTATCTTCATTCCTCTCTTTCTCTTTTCCTCCCTCCTTCCATTTTCCCTTCCTTCCTCTCTCCCCCTTCCCTTTCTTTCTTTCTTTCTTTCTTTCTTTCTTTCTTTCTTTCTTTCTTTCTTTCTTTCTTTCTTTCTTTCTTTCTTTCTTTCTTCCCCTTCTCTTGTTTTGGTTTTTTGAAACAGGATTTCTCTGTGTAACAGTCTTGGCTGTCCTGGAACTCACTTTGTATATCGGGCTGGTTTCGAACTCACTAAAATCTACCTGCCTCTGCCTCACAGGTGTTGGGATTAAAGGTGTGCACCACCACCGCCTGGCATGTAACTTTTCAAAGTACTGAGAACAAATGACTGTTGAGTGTTTGGCTATAAATAGGACACTGCCCAAGACTTTGTGGTCTTCTGCTACAGAAGGAGAGGTGGAAAGAATTTAAGAACTGGAGGGAGGCAGGATGAGGTGTGGAACACTGACTTCTGGACATGACATAGATGTTGAAGTTTTGAATTCACAGCAGCTGTGATTACCTGAACAAACTTTACCACATTGGGCTTAGCACCCTGTCGTGAAGGGGACCAGTTTTACATGGTTCCCTTTCTATCCAAGGATGCATAGAAAGTCAGTGGTTGATGGGTATACTGGCTAGTTTTATGTCAAATTGGCACAAGCTAGAGTCTTTTGAGAGGAGGGAGCCTCAGTTGAGAAAATACCTACATACTATCAGACTGTAGGCAAGCCTGTGGAGCATTTTCTTAATTACTGATTGATGGGGGAGAGCCCAGACCATTTTGGGTGGTGCTATCTCTGGGTTGGTCCTCAGTTGTAAAAGAAAGCAGGCTGAGCAAGCCATGGGGAATAAGTCAGTAAGCAGCACCCCTCTATGACCTCTGCATTAGCTCCTGCCTTCAGGTTCCTGCCCTGTTTGAGTTCCTGTCCTGACTTCCTTTGATGATGAACTGTGGCGTGGAAGCATAATTGAATAAACTGTTTCCTCCACAAGTTGCTTTCTTCATGGTGTTCATCATAGCAATAAAAACTCTAACTAAGACAGTGGGGGAGGGAGGGATATTTTTAAGTAGTGTATTGTTTTAGATAGGGTTTTAATGCTATGAAGAGACACCATGATCATGACAACTCTTTTTTTCTCAATATATGTTTTTATTTAAATTAGAAACATGAATGCTTCACATGTCAACCCCAGCTCCCTCTGCCACCCCTCCTTCCTTGTCCCTCCACCAGCCCCCACCCAGCCCCCAACATCATTCCCCAGGGAGGGTGAGGCCTTCCTTGGGGGGATCTCCAAAGTCTGTCATTTCATCCAGGGCAGGAACTAGGCCCTTCCCCATATGTCCAGGCTGAGAGAGCATCCCTCCATGTGGAATGGGCTCCCAGAGTTCATTCGTACACCATGATAAATACTACCCAAGGCCCCAGAGATTTCTGAGACATCCTCACTGACACTACATTCATGGAGTCTGGATCAGTCCCCTGTTGGCCTCTCAGCCATCAGTCTGGGGTTCAAGAGGTCCCCCTTGCCCGGTCACCATCATGGTCTTGACCCCTTTGTTCATCACTCTTCCATCTCTGTCACTGGTTTAGTTCAGTGTTTAGCTGTGGGTATCTTTCTCTGCTTCTATCAGTCACTGGATGAAGGTTCTAGGATGGCATATAAGGTAGTTATCAACCTTATCATCAGGGAGGGGCTATTAAGGTAGTCTCTCCACTATTGCTTAGTTTGCCAGTTGGTGTTATCCTTGTAGATCTTTGGAAATCTCACTAGTGTCAGCTCTCTTCTCAAACCTATAATGACTCCATCAATTATGGTATCTCTCATCCTGCTCTCCTCTATTCTTACCTTGACTCAACCTTCCTGCTCCCCCATGCCTTCTTCTCCCCTCCTCTTATCCCCCTCTCTTTTTACTGGTTCCATCTCCCCTCCCGCCATGGTCCCAGTCTGCTCAGGAGATCTTGCCTCATTCCACTTCTCTGGGGTATCATGCATATCTCTTGGGAAACTCCTTATTTCCCAGACTCACTGGCACTGGAATTGTAGGCTGACACTCCCCTGATCCATGTCTAAAATCCATATATGAGTGAGTACATACTATGTTTGCTTTTGTGACTGGGTTACCTCGTTCAGGATGGTTTCTTCTAGTGCCATCCATTTGCCTGCAAATTTCAAGATTCCATTGTTTTTTTTTTCTGCTGAGTAGTACTCCATTGTGTAAATGTAGCACAGTTTTTCTATTTACTCTTCAGTTGTGGGGCATCTAGGTTGCTTCTAGGATCTAGCTATTGCATATAATGCTGCTATGAATATAGTGGAACAGATATCTTTGTTGTGTGAATGGGTATCTTTTGGGTATATGCCTAACAGTGGAATTGCTGGGTCTTGTGGTAGTCCCATTTTCCTGAGGAATCTCCATACTGATTTCCAAAGTGGCTGTACGAGTTTGCGATATAGGTCTTTTACTTATTTGGTTAGCGTTACCCCAAGGTATTTTATGTTGTTTGTGGCAATTGTAAAGGGTGATGTTTCTCTGATTTCTTTCTCAGCCCTTTTATCATCTGTATATAGTAGGGCTACTGATTTTCTTGAGTTGATCTTGTAGCCTACCACTTTGCTGATGGTGTTTATTAGCTGTAAGTATTCCCTGGTAGAACTTTTTGGGTCACTTATGTAAACTATCATATCATCTGCAAATAGTGAAAATTTGACCTCTTCCTTTCCAATTTGTATCCCCTTGATCTTCTTTTGTTGTCTTATTGCTCTAGCTAGAACTTCAAGTACAATATTGAAGAGGTATGTTTGATGTTGGCTGTTGGTTTGCTGTATATAGCTTTTATTATGTTTAGGTATGTTCCTATTATCCCAGATCTCTCCAAGACCTTTATCATGAATGGGTGTTGTCAAAGGCTTTTTCAGCATCTATTGAGATGATCATGTGATTTTTATTTCTCAGCTTGTTTATATGGTGGACTACATTGGTGGATTTTCATATGTTGAACCATTCCTGCATCCCTGGAATGAAGCCTATTTGATTATGGTGAATGACTTTTCTGATATGCTCTTGGATCCAATTTGCCAGTATTTTATTGAGTATTTTTGCATCAAAGTTCATGAGGGATATTGGTATGACAACTCTTATAAAGGAAAACATTTAATTGGGGCTAGCTTACAAGTTCAGAGGTTTAGTCCATTATTGTCATGGTGGAAAGATGACAACATATAGGCAGACATGGTGCTGGAGAGATAGCTGAGAGTTCTGCATCCAGATAGGCAAGAATCAGGAAGAAAGAGTCACATTGGGCCTGGCTTAGGCTTCTGAAATCCCAAAGCCTAGACTTAGTGACACACTTCCTAGGCCACACCTATTCTAACAAGATCACCTTTCCCAGTACTGCCACCCTCTGTGAGCTTTTGGGAAACATTTTCATTCAAACCACCACATATATCCACTGTCAATATATACTTATACTCCTTGAAATGTGTCTTTACCATGTTCATGTGAACAAACCCAATGAAACTTAGTGAATATGATCAAAGTATATTATGTACATATATGAAAATGTGATGATGAAACTGGATAATTAATGCTGCCCATGTGTGCATGGTGCATGATTTTATGCCTCTAGAGAGAACCATGCCTTGTTCCTTGTCCAGTGAGCTGCAGAATTTCTTGTCTTTATTTTACAGGCGAGAAAACTGAGACCCAAGGAGTCTGTATTACTTAGTGGTAAGGCTTTGATGGAACATGAATTCAGTCTCCCAGCTCCTGCTGGAGGGCTTGTCTCACTAGTCTGAATTTGTGGCTTCCTTGGTCCTTGTCATCTATCCTGGGCTCTAGGAGGACAGTAAACTTGTCTTTCTCATCTTTGCATTTCTAGTGCCTGGAACAAGTCAGACACCGAGTAGACACCTAGCGAGCAGTTTCAAAGAAAGTGTAGTGAAGTTCAGATGCTGTAACATGTCAAGGAAAGTATATTCCTGGTTTGAGGTACCTTCATCTTATGGGTCTCAGAGCTGGATGATTCAGACTTCACTGGTTGCAAAGCTCTCGGGACCTCCACCCAAAGGATGGCAGAGTTCCCTACTGGGGAACTATCCTCACGTACCAAGTCTGCAGTGTGATTTTGGAATTATCCCTAGTCCGGAAACTCTAGATATTGTTGTCCTGTCCTTCCAACCTTCTGCTAGCAACCTAAAACTTCTAACTTAATTCTTTTTTGTGATATCTACACAGAAATGTCTCAGTTCATGTTGTATGGGTTTTCCTGGTGAGGAATGAGCAAACATCTTACTCCAGATATGGAACCAATGAAAGATCAAAGCACCACTTAAACCAACGAGCCTATTAGTTTTACATATGGCAGCATGGATGAGGGGTTGCTTATTGGAGCATGGGTGACCCCCCAAACAGCTGCATGTTCCACCTCAGTGTGGATGGTGACTTTCTCATGGTTTGATAGAGTTCACCTTCAGTCCACCTCCATCCTCTACAAACTGTAGCACCTCTGGTGATCTTGTATAGCAGGGAAAGAATTTCATAAAGTTGGGAATGGATATAGGAGGTAATGGCTGGCAGCACATATCAAGGTCTAATGACCCCCACACCTGTTCCTTCAGACCTGTATGGAGGTCTGTGGGTAATCACAGATGCTCTAATGGAGATAGTGGTCATGTCTGCTACACTCAAAGGTTGGCTTTCCAAAGCATCCTGACACCAATGTATAAAGAAGAGAAATTTGTTTTTCACAGTTCTGGATACTGGGAAGTCCAAAATAAGGGTGCCATCAGTGTTATCTTCTTGTAGCCTTATCTCTTCCTCCTCCAACTCCCCTATGCCACCCCCAGTGTACCCCATACTCCTTTCCAAACTCTCCATCTTTGTTATGGTTAACATCAAGTTCAGTTACTGCTGCCCACAGGTATATGGGTGTGAGGCCATCCACTGAATCATGGGAAACTTACAGGTAGCCATGCCCTATTCTGTTGCAACAATCATCCATTGCTAAAAGATCTTTAGTCAATGGTGGGGCCTGGAGTTCATCTGCCTTGTCTATGCCAGGAGCTTGGCTGGTTTGATATCGTGTAGATCTTGTACAGGTAACTACAGCTGCTGTGAGTTCATGACTGTGATGGCCTTGTCATGCCCTGGAGACAGCATCACAGCATTCATGCTCATTCTTCAGTGATTGTATTCTTCCATCCTCTTTCATGCCATTTCCTGAGCCTTGGAGGTAGTTGGGTTAATGCAGATGTCCCATGTAGGTCTAAGAACCCAGTCTCTTGTTCTTAGAACTTTGACTAATTATGTATCTTTACACTGGCTGATGTCTAAACAGACAGAAGCCTCTCTGACCAAGATCAGTCTAGATCTGTGGTTGGAAGCATACATATTTCAAGGGAAATTTGGCAGCCTTAATGATTTAGTAATATAGCAACAATAGACTTTATACTAGGACCTTTGACCTCCCTAGTCATGGGCTTTTAACTGAGATTACAGTACCAGGCATGAAATTCCATGCTGAGGGAGGCCTTACATTCAATTGGAAAGTGGTTAGTTAATACATAGCAGCTGTTCCTATATTGCACCAGTAGACAGATCTTGTTGCAGATCTTTGTCTTAAGCTGTGAAAAGAGTTGGGGAGGAAAGGAAGTGCCAGTGCTTAACATGAAAACTAACAAAGAAGGGAGTTGTTTGTTGAATGCCTGACAGAGTCAACTAGTATATTAATTAGTCTTACCTTACTCTGACAAATATTTGAGCAAAACAACTGAAGGGAGGAGGGACTTCTTTAGTCTCTACTTTCAGAGGTTTCAATTCATCATGCAAGGGAGAATGTGGTTAGAGCACAGATACTTACTCCACAGCAGTTATAATTGAGGGTTTCCAAGGACTTGGGGTTTTTAGCATTAAGCTCTGGTTGTTCAAAACACAGACTATGAGCTAGGGAGTAAGAGAAGGCTCAGAGGGAAAAAGATCATAACCCTAGGTATGTCTGTGAGGGCATTTCCAGAGACGTTTGACTAAGGACAAAAACCCCATCCTGAATGTGGGTGGTATCATCCTAATGGTTGGGAAGGGGAAGGTGCAAACAAGCTGAGAACTGGCTTTCATTTCTCTTCTTGAATGAGGACACAATGTGACAAGCTTCTCTTCCTTCCTGCTCCATATCTATCCCACCATGGCGAACTCTATCAGTCAAATCATAAGTAAAAATAAACCCTCCTTACTTTCCTTAAGAATTTTTGGTAGGGCATCTTTTTTATTAATTTTATTTAAATAAAAACAATCGTATTTTACATACCAATCCTAGTTCCCTCTTCCTCCTGTCCTCCCATTCTCCCCATCAACCCCACCCATCACACCCCCATTGACTCCCCATGGGGGAGTGAGGCCTCTGATGGGGGATCAATAGTAGGGCATCTTGTCACGCATAAACGGCAAAAAAGTAAATAATACACTACACACAGGCAGAGAATCAGCCTAGGTTGTTGTCTCATGTTTCTGAGCAGGAACCTTACCTGTTACTTGACGAGTTCAAAAGGATGAGTCATTATAGTCTCATAGCTACCAATGATCAGGCTTCTACCTTGTTTCAGGTACTGATGACTGAGTACTTTGACTACATGATCTTCTCTGATAATGTAAATAAAATTGTCTTGGCCCAGAGCTGAGCTCACTGGTACCTGAGCAGCTGGGGACCTGCCCCAGGCCACACCCTGTATGTGATTTCAGAGCTTGATTCCCAAATTTGGCTCTTGCCTCTCAAAACAGAGAACTCTCTGTTCCCAATCACAGTGCAGTGTTTTCTATCTCCCAAGACATCTTGGAAATTTCTGGTCTCTTCTCTTCCTATCCCCAGTCTCAAGAGTCCTTGAGATGGGGATTAATTGCAGATTTCCTGTTTGCGCCAGCCCTGTGCAGGATTCTTGCTCCATTTCTAGGGTGAGAACAGCCACTGGGATGGACACTCAGGGTCTGCCTGGAGCTGCACAGCCCCAGGGCTTCTGCCACCTGCAGTGGTGACAGCCTTGCTGTCACGTAGCACTGGACCACAGGTGTCTGGCACCAGACCCCTTTCAGAAAGAAAATGCAATTAGGGCTTGTGCACTTGTCAGGGTTCATCTCCATTGCTGCCTTGGGTATGGAATCAAAGGACAAATACGTGCATCCATCTGTGTGTGCACTTGTACATATTTGGGTTAACCCCTGCAGGCTCCCAGACTGACTCACAGAAGAAGGAAATGAATAGCTGTGCCTTCCTCACTGGTTGTGATAGTTGAAGACTTACTCTGAGCTAGTCCTTTGGAGAGCACCTCATGTGTTTAATGTTGTCTAAAACTCAGAAGCCTGTGCAGCTAATGTTACCTTCCACCAATACAGATGATAAGGACATGGCTTGGAGAGACTAAGTCTACCCAGCTGGTGAATACCTAAGACAGAAATTAAACCCAGGTGGATCAGAATTCAGTTACGACCACATTTCCCTGCCCCTCTGGTAGTCTTGATACTGATTTTCTACTTTTAGAGTTGGCAACGTCTCATTTTTATGAGTAGATCCATTGGAGCAAACAATGTGTCTGACATTTGACTTTTTTGTGGTTATATGGCTGGAACTGAGGGCTTTGTGCATGTTAGGCAAGCACTGAGCTGTATCCCTGTCCAACATTCTATTTTTTTTGTGGTAGTACTGCTTTGTAGTCCTTTGGGTCAGCATAGTATTAGTCATAGTATGCAGGGCTACGGTGTAGTAACAGACATCACCAAAGTAGTTTCTTAGTGTAAGTTTATCTCTTACTTATGAACTTATGTTATTTTCCACTTGAAGACTGTTTTCTGAGAGTCCTTTGTATATCCTGTATTGTCTTATTAATTAGAGAAATAATTGTGAAAATAGATTCAGTCTCTACTCTTGCTGAAATGACAGGGTTTTGTCTTCCTTTTTTCTGTTCCTCTGCCTTTCCTTCCCCTCTCCACTCAAGTCTCACCTTCACTAGATAGATAAGAGACTTTCATTAAGGCTTACAGGTGCCAGAACACAGGGATTCAAGGGTGAACAAACCACGATCACTCATGACCAATAATGAAGTAATAACCTAGTTTTTACTTATGAAGCTGGCAGGGGGGCTCTGCCCTGAGATTCTGAGGTGTCCTGGTCCTTCCGAGTCCCTAGTATCTAGCTCACCTCATGTTTCTCCCTCCTCCCCTTCAGCATATCACTGCTGCTCTTGACACCAATGGCAGATGAAATGGCCTGATTTTCCAAGAAGCTTTAGGGATGGGGTGGGCATGTGTCCCCCTGAGCATTGTCTCCTGGCTGGCTTTCTCAGGACCAGGACAAGCTCCAGGTCACCCCTGATGATGGGTGGCTGGGTGCTGACAAGGGCATCTGGGAAAAGAGAGGACGAAGCGCCACAGATATGGTTAGGTTCTGATACACTCAGTGCAAATCAATGGGATTGATTTTGTGAGAATGAGTTTTTTTTCTGAAACACCAAAGGGTAAGCAGTGATGGAACCTGTTGTTGGATTCTCACACAGCTTCCAGATGCTTCTGGACATTGGAAAAGTCTCTTTTCTGCGGCCACCCCTGCATGTGATTACTGATACACACACTTCTAATATTTGGCTGTATCTGTGCATTCCCTAAAGTCTTGTTATCTGTTTTTCTTTCAAGAATTACTGGCTTCATAATTCGCCATAAGACAGTTGTGGTGGTGAGTGCCCACACACTCACAATTTGGGAATCTGGGGCAGAAGAATCTCCATAAGTTTGAAGTCAATCTTGGCTACAGATGGGTTTCAGGGCTACATAGTGAGACTCTGCCTTAATAACTAACTAACTAGCTAACTTTAACTTAATGGGAAGATAAGATATTTTAAAACCACACAAGCATACTTTGAATGAAAAGTAAATGATCAATAGCTATCAGTGATATATATATATATATATATATATATATATATATATATATATATATATCTCAAAATAGGTCGGAGAAGACAAGCCTTCAATATATATTCTCCCCAGCCTCTGTCTTTGGAAGGCCAAAATCTTATTGGCAATGCAGGGAAATGGCCCATTCAAGAGAAGTGTTACAGATGGGCTAGCCCCTGACTGAGATTTTCCATGGGGCATGATGGGAAATGTAGAAAGCACGTAGAACTGGAAACACTTCCACTTGGATTGCTGGTGTTATGTGATCCACGTCTGCGCAGGGTAGAAAAACTGTCTCCTTCTTTAGTGACAGTCATCCTTGTTGGGAAGATTTGAGATCTGACTATCCCATTCTGCTCAGAATTCTTTTCTGCCATGCTGGGATTGAATCAGGATCCTGTGTGTGTCAGGTAAACAATCTACCACTGGGCTGTACACCCCCAGCACTGAAGATTTTAGAATGCTCAGATGAACTAGATTTAATTTTTTACAGGTCCTCAACACCACCTGATAGGACTACTTGGGATTTTCATTGTTAAGATGTCTTTATAAGGATTTGATGTATTCATGCTTTGGCTGTCTTTGCCTCTGCTCAGGTCTCCTGTCTATTGTCCACAAAGGCATTTCCAAATCTTACCATGTTCTCAGCAGATGGCCACAGACGCCTTCCACCAAAGTCGAGCCTCCTTTCCAGCCCACCCTCTCCTCCTTCCCTTTCTTGTGGTCTAGGAGTGGTGTTTGCTGGAGAACCACAGACTGCATTCTTAGGGTCTTTTCTCCATCATTTATGCTCAACCTTTGAGGCATTTTCAACTTCTCTTCTTTCTGAGGACTACTTAACACAGTAACCACAGCAAAACCAAGTGGAATAATATTTATGTGAAAATCTTCTGAAATCTACACACTATTTCTGTATCATCTACCTGCAGTGATTAAGACACACAAAAGCTCTTTCCAATAATCATACAATTTATTGAGCAATAAATAAGACTCTAAGGAATTATTTGGAAAAATACTTCCTACGTTGTATTTTTGAGGATAGCTACCTTCTGAGGACAGCTACCTATGTTTTGATAAATATTTCAGTTGTTTAGGTTAGAGGTCAGTAAATTGCACCCATGACCCAAACCTAGCTACTGCTTATTGCTGTAAATAAATCTTTATTGGAACACAAGAGATTTTCACACCTTTTAAATTCCAGGTCTGGGGAAAGGGACAAAAACTCCTAAACAAATTGGAAGCATGAGGGAGGGGAGGGAGGTAGGAGAAAGAGGAGGGGAGAAGAGGAGTGGGGAGGAGAACATGAGGGATCAGGAACATTGAGTCAGGAGATGAATAGAGGAGAACAGGAAAAGAGACACATCAATAGAGGGAGCCATTACAGGTTTAAAGAGAAATCTGGCACTAGGAAATTGTACAGAGATCCACCAGGATGACCACAACGAGGATTCTAAGCGATAGTGGAGAGGCTACCTTAAATGCATTTCCTCTATAATGAGAATGACGACTACTTTAAATGCCATCCTAGAGCCTTTATCCATTAGCTGATGGAAGCAGAAACAGAGAGTCACAGCTAAGCACTGAGTAGAACTCCTGGAATCCAGTTGGAAAGAGGGAGGAGTGACAAGCAAAGTGGTTAAGATCATGATGGAGAAACCCACAGAAACAGCTGACCTGAGCAAGTGGGAACTCATGGAGTCCAGTAGACAACTGGAGAACCAACCAGAACCAAACCAGGCCCATGAATGTGGGTGTCAGCTAGGAGGACTGGGCAGTCTATGGGACCTCTGGATGTATCCCTAGTCCACAAACAAACTTCGGGAGCCCATTCCCCATGGAGGGATACCCTTTTAGCCTAGATTAATGGGGGAGGGCCTAGGCCCTGCCCCAAATGACTTGACAGATTTTGATGATCCTTCATGGAAGGCCTCACTCTTCCAGGGGATTGGATGGGGGGGGTCAGTGGGGGAACATGGGAGGGTGGGAAGGAGAGGGAACTGGGATTGATATGCAAAATAAGATCATCTCTAATTTAAATAAAATTTATAAAAAAAAAGCTACCTAGAAAAAAAAAGGGAAGAAAGTCCATGTCTGGACTGTATAGCAAATTTAGCCTATCTAACTCTCAGGTTTTGCCTGAGCTGTGTTTATTTCTGGAAGAGCAGAGCAGTGTGATGAAGATAGATTTCCATAATCACCCATCAGCACAATTGCCACAGCACAAGCAAGTGGAACAGCATCTGTGTGAAAACCCCTTGAAATCTACACACCATCCCCACAGGCCTAGAACAAGCCATGCATCCTTCAGTTCTCAGCTCTCTCACATGCCCTTCAATGAGATACATCTATCTATTCATGCCTTTTCCTAGAAGAAGCACATGCCCTCAAGTCACTATTTGGTCATCACAGACTCAGAATGCTGTATTTAGGGAGCATGAGATCAAACGATATTTCAAGCTGTAAATTCAGAGAGACAGGGAGATAGTAAAGTGCTTGCAGTGCCAGCATGAGGACCTGAATGCGACCTCCAGAACCCATGTGCGAAAACTGGTACTGTGGGAGACACTTGTAAGTGCAGCGCTGGAGAGGCAAACAGAAGTGGATCCCTGAAGCTCACTGGTCAGATAGTTTAACCTACTTAATGAGCCTCAAAACAATGAGAGACCCTTTCTCAACAGCCAAGATAGATGGCTCTTCAGGAACAACATCTGAGGTTGACCTTTGTTCTCCACAAGCTCATGCACACATATGCACTTACACCTGCACTGCACATGTGAACACACAGACACAGACACAGACACAGGCACAGACACAGACACAGACACAGACACAGACACAGACAGACAGACAGACAGACAGACAGACACACACACACACACTTTCTATCTAGAGCATTGCTGTTTGGGGGTTTCGTTGGAAGCAACATGTGAGATAAAAGACTTGGAAGTATTTTTTATTCCTAAGTTTCTCAGTAAGGTTGTCTTTAAATTACCCATGAAAAAGAGTCAGCTGAATGTTACCCTCAATGGTATGGCATACCCAAGTATCATCTGAGGAGCCATGAGGAGCCAAAGCTAACATATCAGAAAAACAGACTGCCAGGGACCTGTATAATTGGGTTGGAAAGTTTGTTTCATGGAAAATTTGAAAATAACTTTAGTACACTGTTATTCCCACCTTCAGTCACAGACATCCACTGGTCTTCTTTCTATTTCCACAGACTTGCCTTTACTTGTTTATTATGACATTTCACATAAATAGATTCACACAGTAGTGATCTTTTGCTTATTGTCTCCAAAATAATAATGTTTTCAAAACTATTATTATTGTTTTATGCGTATGAATGTTTTGCCTGCATGTATGTATGTGCACTACAGTCTGGTACCTGCATTGGATCCCTTGGAACTAGAGTTACAGGTAGTTGTGAGCTGTCATGTGGGTGCTGGAAATCAAAACTGAGTCCTTTAGAAGAGAAGCCAATGCTCTTCACCACTGGGCTATCTCTCCAGATCCTGATTTTTAAGATTCATCCACTTATTGGTAATTGTCCCCTTTTACTGTTGAACAAAATTCCACTGCTTGGCTACATCCTGACTGTGTTCTTCTGAAAAGTTATTTAGGTAGTTCTTGTGTATAGTAAGGCTTGAGACCCATTGAAGTAAACCACAGTGTCATAAAGAGCTCTTGAGACACCCAACTATCTGGGGCCAGCATTGTATTCATGTACAGGAGTACCACAAGTACTCCCTAAGTATGTACTTTTTCTGTGTGTTAATAAACTGTATTAAACATAGAGCTAGGCCTATTTGTACAGGTTTGTAATCCCATTACCTGCCTAGGCTGCAGTGAGTTCAAGGCCAACCTGGACAACGTACTGAGGCCTTTTTTAAAGAAAAAATTAAAAGTGGGCAGGACTGTTGCTTAGTGGTAGAGCACTTATCCAGCATGTGGCAGGTTCTGAGCTCAGCCACAAATACTAAAAGAGGATAATCACTTTAACAGACCTAGGTTCTGTCTGTCCTCAAAGGGAGGGGATTACATAAACATGACTCATTAAATTATTTTAGGATATATTTGCCATATTATTATAAGAAGTAGGAAGTGCGCAGAAAGTCATAAGAAATAACAGTAGGCACAGTTAAACTTATGATAGTTTGACATTTTGCCTTGTTTGTATACGTGATAAAACCTATCAGAAGGAGTTGCAGCTTTCGTGCTTCTGTCTGTCTCTGTGTTATCTTCTCCTGCTTGTCTAAGAAACCAACACTATCAAAGATTTAGAATTTAGCATCTCCATTGATGTTGCATACATGGGAACTTCAAATAAATGGAATCATATCATATATACTGTCAACCTCCAGCATTTCCTTTTTTGACATCTATATTAGTTTGCTTTTCTGTTGTAATAAAACACTCTGACCCAGAGCAATCTGGGGTAGTAAAGGGTTTATTTGACTTGTACTTCAAGGTAACAAGTTATTCACAGAGGGAAATCAGGGCATGAATTCAAGGTAGGAACCTGGAGCTGAAACCATGAGGGAACACTGCTTACTGACTCACTCCATTCTGTCTCATGATCAGTTAACTTTCTTACATCACCGAGGCTCTCCTGTCTAGGGATGGTGCTGTCCACAGTGGGCCATTCCTGTTATGATTCCATTTGTTGACACTTATGCTATGTTGACTTGACAGCTGAAGCTGACAGGGCCAGGTCTACCTTGGTGATATATGTGGTATTAGTTTATTTGCATAGTATTGTATTTATTTACTCATTATTTTGTGGCTAGACCAACAGGTTGCTTCCATTTATTTGGTTACTGCAACAGTGATGCAGTGAACATGAAACCTATCTCTTTGGGCACATGTGTATAGAGTATACACCTGGATAAAGAATCATATGGTTATAAAGCAATGAACTGACACCTTTAAATATCCCCACCATCCTCATTAGTGACTTTATTTTTTTATCATTTTTTATTTTAATTTTAAATAGCTTGTTTTACATGTCAATCCCAGTTCCCTCTCCCTCCCCTCCTCCCGCACTCCCCTTTCCTCCCAGCCTCCCACCCTATTGCCAAATCCTTCCACATAGGGGATATCTAGAGTCTGTCATTTCACTCTGGGTAGGGTCCAGGCACTCCTCTAAGAGTCCAGGCTGAGAGAGCATCCCTCTTTGTGCTGTGGGCACACGATGACTGTTTGTATTCCAGGGATAGACACTGATCCACAGCTCAGGGCCCCATAGGTTGCCCAGGCCTTCTCGCTGACATTCACATTTGGGGAGTCCAGATCAGTCCCATGCTGGCCTCCCCACTGTCAGTCTGGGGTCCAAGATCTCTCCCCTGTTCAGATCAGCTGTCTCTGCTGGTTTTGCCGGCCCATTCTTTGCCAATTTGCTCATCACTCCTCTCTCTGTCACTGGGTTCCATGGGTTCAGTTCAGTGCTTAATTGTGTGTTTGCCTCTGCTTCCATCAGTCACTGGATGAAGCATTTGAAGAGAAGAAGAATTCATGTCAGCTCACTGTTTCAAGAATTTCCATCCATTATAGCAATAAGTCATCACTATAACTGAGAATCCTTTCATTGTTGGAGAGAAACCTAATTCCAGAGTTACTTTTAAACTTTAATTATTAGGTCACCAATGAAAGTACATTAACGTTCTTTGAAAAATCATATACACCTGTCCTTCCAAGGTCTAAACCTGCATGGATTCACATAATCATCCAACTACACACCTGTACATGCATCTCAACCATCCACATAGCTATCCATCCACATATTCATCCATCCATACACCTAACCACACACGCACCTATCCATCCATGCACCTATTATTTGTCTGCTTATCCAAAACTGTTTAATGGCTATGACTAGTGAGCATTAGGCTAATGATTTCCAGAAGATGATTTAAAATGTTTTTCAGTGACATACACTTATTACAGGATGCAGTATACATGTTTTTAGACCCATTCATAATTTATCTAGAGGGAACTGCCTCCCTGTTTTATACATTATAAGTTTTGTGCTTATAACAAAGTAGATGCATGGCCATAGAAAAATGAGATGTTTACAATTTTGTGAAAATTAAAACTATATTTTATTCTCATGTTAACATTTGGGGTCAATTTTTAAGATACCCCCACCATCAATGTACAACACACACACACACACACACACACACACGCACACACACACACAGACCATGTATTTTCTTTTAAAACAAGATAGGATAACATCATCCTTTTTATTTGTTCCACTTAGAAATATAATACAGATTTCTGCCATGAACACAAAAAGTTTATTTAATAATTTCCAAACAGCTTCATAATACTTTTCATTTATGGAGGTACACTCTACCTTATTTAAGGCGTTTTCTATTGATGGGTCCTCATGGCAGTCCTCAAACATTCTTATTACCAAATAATCTGAAATTGTAGTAGTTACTGTTAGCCTCTATTCAAAAAGGGCTACAAACATTTGAGTGAGCACAAACAGTGTCCATGGACACCCTCACTCACCATAGGTATGTGGGTACCTGCAAACACGGGAAACAATGCTCTTTTATTGTGTATTTTGGAGTAGTGCTAAGTTTTTCATATGTTGATTGTCATTATTTTTTTCTATACCAATATCTCAAACATCTATCATTGCTTTATAATGAAATATTGATAATCTTCTTTTCCAGCTACTTGGAAACACACAGTATATTATTATTGACTACAGCACCCTGCTGTACAGTGTGCTGCTGGTTACAGTTATCTAACTATAGTTTGTACCCATTTGACAGCTTCTGTCCATCTTCTTCCTTCCTCAACCTCTGTTAACCACTATCCTTTCTGTTGTGTGAGACTGACTTTTTCATGTTCTATTTCTCAGTGAGACTTTACACCAACATCCTTCCTCCTGTGGATGGCTTATTTCATCCAGCACAACGCTCTTCAGGTTCATTCCTGTCACAAGTGGTGGAATTCTATTTTCTATTTCATTGCACATAAACACACACATGCAAACACACACGCAAACACACACAGAGATAGAGATAGATATAGATAGATAGATAGATAGATAGAGAGAGAGAGAGAGAGAGAGAGAGAGAGATTGATTATACTTGCTTCATCCATTCATCCACTGATGGTCACTTACTTGGTTTCATGTCTTGGCAATTGTGAACAATGCTACAATGAATGTGGGAATAAAGATATCTTTGGAATAATGTTTTCATTGCCTTTGAGTATTACATCCCATTCATAGGTACTTCTTCTTTTATGACTGATATTTTGCAAATATCTTTTAGACATTTAAAGAGTTTTTCTTTGTCTTTCTGATTCATAATCAGTTTTTGTATATTGAGGATATTAACTCTTATCACTTAATACATGTACATGATCTCCTGCACAAATAGATTGATGATACTTTCCATCATGATTTTAATTCTTACACGAATCCATCTGTCTGTCTTTTTACTCCTTTTCCTAGTTTTTGGTGTTATTTTAAGAAAAGATAACCAAATATAAGATTATTAAAAAAACCCTCCATCTTGGAGGCATTTCTGTTGACATCAACTTATCATGGACTATACTCTTTTTTGAGCATGTGCTAAACTTTTGCATGTTCACGGATCTCTCTTGAGTCAATCCTCTCACATCTTAGATGAGAGGAGAGATGCTGAGGTCTTACTCAAGACGTTTATGGTGAGACCAGTTTCCTCTTGTGGCTGTGCTCACTGATTCTGCTGGGTCATGTCATAAACTCCTTCTAATCTCTAGCTGCATATACTAAAACGTAATGCAGGGTTTTCAAGCTTGATGCTAAAGCAAACTAGATGAATAAACAAACAAACACACAATCTTTTTAGGTCTTCTCACAATTATCCCTTCTCTTGCTCCTTGAGTTTGTGAGACAGAGTGTCATTATATAATCTAGGCTGGTCACTAACCCCCAGTCCTCCTGTCTTAACACCCCAAATTGTGGGATTACACACATCACTTCAGTTGGCTATAACAGTGGGTTCAAGGTTAGGTTTTGCCTTATAAACTTGATGATGGTCATATGAGGGAGGCTTGAGGTGTGATGTGCAGAGCCACAGCTTTCTGGAGGACAGCAATAAGTGAAATGCGACATCATTCTGGTAACGAAGAAGGGCTGAATGCTGTCAACAATCACAACAATTCTGCAAGAAATTCAAGAAGTAAATTGTTCATCTATAACTCTCAAAGTAGTTGGAGTTTTTAAGTGTTCTGAATACATCTTTATGAACTTAGCCAGCTCACTGTTGAGTCATTCACCTTAACTAAAAAAAATTAAAACACCATTGCTTTTTTATCCATAATTGTTTCCTAAGTTGGGCAATTATCTGAAAAATCTCTGAAAAGCATTTTTAAACAATCAAAGAAAAGGTGTTTAACGTCCACAATAAAAGTAAAATGTTAAATCAATTAGCATGAGAAACATTGCTTTTCTCATCAAGAGAATTATTAGTAGCTCAATCAGCAATGTCAACTGTATTGGGCTGTTAGGGAAAAAGCAAAAGTTTCCCATTTATCGACCTTAATAGAGACATTTCTGTCACCAAGATTAGTTCTCCATGAATTAGGAGGGACTTGAAACATTCCAATGAAAGAGCTTAAACTTGAAAATTAGCAAAGAAGATGAAATTGAGACTAGCAAAAATCACCACAAAGCCCATTAAACCATTCATAGGATGATATGTGGCAAATAGCATAAATATCCTCTGGCATTACAGAGAGTGTACTACTATGGAGCAGCTGAAGTAGTGGGTGTGCATTTCTAGGTCAAGACACATGAAAGATCTATGCCCTTGGCATTAGTGATCTCCTATGGATTGAGATGCTCACACTGGGAGATGCATGGGAATCAGGATGAATCCATTCATTATAATGACAATTTGTGTTCTCTCTCTCTCTTTTCTCTTTCTCTCTCTCTTTCTGTGTGTGTGTGTGTGTGTGTGTGTGTGTGTTAGTTTTACTGAAACTCTACTGACCCAGATGTCATAAGAACCTGACCTTCAGAATACAAAAGAGGCATGAGCAGGCCTTATGTTTAGTAAAACACAGCTATTACTGAAAGACCAATGAACAATGGAACCAATAAATGTGAATTTTGTAAAAGAGCCAACAAACAGCAATTACTGATTTTTCATGAATTCCTTACTTGTTCAGGTATATCTCTGAGCGTTTTGGTATTTGAGAGTGGGGTGCAATCAAATTTACTAGCTATGTAACAAAAACAAAAAACTCCCTCCCAAACAAACAAACAAACAAAAAACCCAAAATAAAACAAAACAAATCCAAACAAACATGCAAAAACACCCTGGAAATTTTAATTTAATTAAAAGTATCTGAATTATTCTGAAACTATCTTTCCCTGATTACATTCTGTCTGCCCTCTCATCTCATTCCAGAGAGGCAAAATAAATAGCATTGAAATCGTTGGACTTGGGGAAAGCATCAGTGCTTGGAGCATGTTTGGGAAGACACAAATTCTTTGAAGAATGATTGTATTATTTTCAGAAAAAGACACTGAAGGAAATGATCTGAGTTGGGGAAGGAAACATGAAATCTGAGAACTCCTTGAAAGTTTAGAGGATACTGAAATGGACAGCAGGGGCTGCTCTTTCCAGGGAAAGGAAGAACCAACTAGACGTTGGGTTGAGAGCACCTTGCTAAGCAGGATATTTTAAACCCTTCCCCCTCTTGTCTTCCTACCTAGTGACACTGTGGCAGGGTGTGAGCAGAGATCCTCTCTGAAAGAAAGTTTTGGGAGAAAAGTGGACACTGACCCCCAAAACATCCATCCCAATGTTGCTATTAAGAGAAAGGAGATGAAAAGTGTGTTTCATTTTCAGTCCACGGGGCATGCAGTGGTTCCAAAAAGAGGCTGGACAATTTTGAAGCACAAGGACCAAGGTGGGGGCAGAGGTGGCTTATCCATCTTGGGAATATTCAAAGCCTTGGTGAGATAATCTCTTCACTCCTGAGGAGATAAAAGTTTTATAGTAGGGTTTGGCTACAGACAGAGCTTGTTGGTGAGGAAGAAGTGAAGCTCCACGAGCTGGGACCCATGCTAGAATCATCTTGCCTTTCAGGAGAGCTGTCACTTCTGAGCCCTGCTGGCCTTGGCTGGAGGTACACTCATTGGGTGTTTCTGCCCCATTGAGACCAGATAGGATGTTAGAACAAAGCAAGAACCTTTTGGTCTGAGATTGTAGTGGAAAATCAACAGAGCTTTCAGGAGGATACTCCCACTTAAGGCAGAGCAACCTCTCCAGATAGGCTTATCTTATTAGTAGGTCCTGGGAAGACTAGCCTGCCTGAATCCTTTTTCCTTCTGGTTGTAAAATCTTCCTTTACCATCTCCCCAGGAATGCTCATGTTGACAGGCTCACCAAATCAGTACAAAGAAAATTGGCTCCTCTGCTGCCTCTCAGGCCCAGATACACTTTCCTTGTCTGATGACTGTCTTTCCTTGTGACTGCTGATGCTTTGGTGACCTTATTCTTGGGAGAAGACCCTGTCTTTTTCTCTCATGGTTGTGGCCTGTCCTTTGTCATAGAACAGCATTGTACCCCAGATAATCAGTTACACTTATACATGACATCTGGAAGTCATTTCCTGGTAGACTCGTGACATGCACAAGTGACCTGTGTTAATACTCACTTACCAATAGGACCACTTACATTTATATCATTCCCTGGAACTCAGCGGCAGCAAACTTAATGACACAGGCCAGTGGCCATTATCCAATGGTGGCTACCTCACTCTGATGTTTAAGTTTCTACTCTAGAGACAAGCAAAGGATGAGAGCTGTTTGATAGAGCTAGACTGGAGCTGGAGCTGCATTGGAATAGAACATGCAGTGATGGATGGCTTGCCTTCTTCCTTCCAAATCCTTGATGCTCTATCTTTTTCAAGGACTGTCACTGGATGATGACAATGAATGATATACTTTCCCTGCTTTGGAAGAGATGGAGATCCAGGACACAGTATAGCTAAACTCTTTATCTTGGAAGTGTCCTCATTAGCTCAAAGTGAACCCAACTGCTGAGAGAAGTCTCTTATAAGAGTGAAATAAATATGATGCATTTTAAATGTATCTGTTAATAGTTTATAGGAATTTTCAATATCATATCATAAATATAATCAAGCTATTCCCATTTGGAGTTAGTAGTGTTGTTATTCCAATCTTATAGATAACAAAGCAGGATCTAAGGGGCCAGAAAGTCTTGTTTGACATTCCTCAGCTACATAGTAAAGGAGTAAGGATATGATCCTGAATCTTCATGACCTTTTCACAGGCACCTGATGCTTGGATGAGTTTCAGGGCTTCATGTGTCTGATTTATTTGTTCACTCTTAAAAGTCCTATTTGGTATTAGTCAAAATCATTTAAAATTAATTTTGATTCCAGGGCTTTTAGGAAACTCTGTGAGAGTGTGGAGATGTGAGGATACCAAGATCAAGGATCTTTGTTCCCAAAGATAGAAGCATGTCTTTGGAGATGTCCAATAGCCAAACTGCACTTTGAGGAGAGAGGATGGGGTATATTTTCTTCTTTAAGTATCTTTGCAGTATAGGGCACGTAGCTGACTCTCTGGATTGTGAAATTCCTGGACCCATATTTTGCTAGATTCCCTAGGCCAGGAGGCATAAGTATGGGGTGACCAGGTTCTCTTTCTTTTGATTCTACATTAGCCTGCTGCAGGAACTACTTGTTCTCCTCTCAGAGGCATTTAAAAGTCAATTTATCTCCATCCTGTTCTTTCTCCTCACCTTCAGTGGAGAAGGAAGCCCGCTCATCACTCCATATTCAATTCCAACACAATGAAATGTATCTCCCTGTACCATTCTTGATTGAGCTGTAAACTTTAGAGGAGGGATGCCATGTGTGTGCCTCTTCACTCTCTGTTTTTCAGGCTAGCCTGTCCACAAGAAGGAAGAATTATTCACACATCCTATATTACATCCAGGGCACTAGCTATAATATGCTCCAAACCTGGCTTCACAAAGGCAGTCTAAAGTCTCATTTTTAACTGTCTTCTCTTGGCATCAGCCTGGATTGTAGAATGTCTTCTAGAAATGATCATAAAAAGCATTTTCTAACTGCGTATTTGCTTCAATATTTGGATTAGTTGGATGGGATTCCACTCACTGTGGGTTCAACCAAGATCATCTAATCTATCTTTCCAGAAACAGAGCCTTGTCTCAGACCCTATAAGTCCATTCTTGAATCTGTTTTGAGGTTTGTTCTAGATCCAGAATGGGTGATAAGCTGTGATCTGTACTTGAAATTCATCTGTGAGATGTACACATATGGTGAGATCTCAGTCAAATATGGAGTAATGAATTGGTGAGGGAACACATGGCAGACTTTTGGGGAGAGTTGTTATAAGCTCTCCTGGCTGGCAAAATGTCACTAAGTAGGCAAGAGTGATACACAGTTTTGGCTGGGTATCAGAATAACTTGGGCATGATCTTGAAGATTCTGATGCCTTGGGTTCTTTTAGGAGGTTTTCATTGATCAAATGTAAGCATAGTATCTGGAAGTCTGTTTTAATAACACCAGGTGAGTATAAAGTTCAACTGAGGCTTGGGGGTCACTAAAATAAAAACACCATAAAGCTTTCTTGTAATAGACTGGAATTTCTCAAGGGGTGATTCCTGAAACATTGGAGGTATGCAAGTAGGCTAAGAAGCATGGCTTTCTAACCCTGAACCACGTTGTGAAATAATTCCCCTATAGCTTGTTATCAGTCATGGCTGGGTGAGGGGAAAGTCTCAACATGGTAACAGCAGACCTTTAACTCCCAATTTTTGTTTCTTCACTAAAGAGATTAGATATCTGGTTTAGACAATGGTAGGTGCTGAGAGTTGTTGGCAGCCTTTGTGAATCTGTTTTAATGATCTCTGTCTATGCTGAATGATGCAAGCTTTCCTTTAACAAAGCTCCCCAAGGGCACGGAACCATTGGTTTAAAGTATGCCTATGTAAAGCCACTGCCAGCTTAATGGAGGAATGACAAGGTGGGGATTCTGCTAAAGTCCAGATGTTTCACTGCTTGGTTTTGGGTCTGTGGTTATAGTTCCACATTTCTGAAAAGCCTGCTGGTGATGTAGACATTGCTGACAGGTGGAAAGTCCTAGTGGAAATGGATTATGTAAAAAAGCCCTGCATCTTACATCTTCTAAAAAAATAAAGCATGATTGAATATGGGTAGACAGTTCAGTTTAAACAGCATTTATGCGAGCATGAAACTCTGGGAGTCATATAAGAATCTAGGCATAGTGGCATACACTTGCAATCCCAATGTTAGGGATCTAGGTCCAGCAGCATCACTGGGGCTCACTGGCCAGCTTGCCTAGTAAAGTCAGTCCAGACCTAATGTGAGCGATACTGACCTCAGCTCTCAGATCTTGATGTATTCAGGTACACACACACACACACACACACACACACACACACACACACACACACACACACACACACACACACACACACACACACTGATATTTAATATTCCAGGTCTTTTTATGGGGAGAGGGAGGACAACTTTCTATTTTCATACCTAGAATTTTCTCAGATACTTGATTGGTCATGGACATTTTCAGGACCTCGGACAGGGACACATTTGCTAGTCTAAAAGGAGAAAGGCCAACGGGTAAAATCTCTGGGTGAAAGCCTTCATAAAACGATGCCATAAAAAGTATTATTACTATGTAGAGCCTTCATCCAGCAACTGATGGAAACAGAAGCAGAGATCCACAGTTAAACACTGGGCTGAACTCCTGGATTCCAGTTGTAGAGAAGGAGGAGTGATATCAAGACCATGTTGAGGAAACTCACAGAGACAGATGACCTGAGTAAGTGGGAGCTCACTGACTCCAGACTGACAGCTGGTAAACCTACATATGACCAAAGTAGGTCTCCTGAATGTGGGTGTCAGTTGGGGGCTTGGGCAGTCTATAGGGCAGTTGGCAGTGGAACCAGTATTTATTCCTAGTGCATGAACTGGGTTTTTGGAGCCCATTCCATATGGAGGGATATCTTGCTCAGCATAGATACAGGGGGTAGGGTCTCTGTCCTGTCCCAAATGATGTGACAGACTTTGGTGATTCTTCATGGGAGGCCTCACTCTCCCTCAGGATTGGATGTGGGATGGGGTGGGGAGATAGTGGGGGTGGGAAGTGGGAGGCTGGGAAGGAGAGGGAACTGGGATTGATATGTAAAATAAGATATTTTATGAATAAAATATATTATTACTAAGGATGATTCAGGGAAAACATAAAAGTTTATACTTGCTTTTGTCTTCCTCATTTTTTTGTTTTACTATCTTATTTGTAGTGCTGAGATTAGGATCTGCCAGATTTCATCAAACATACAAATTGGGTCATGAAGAGGAACCGCAGGGTATTATGCCTGGATGATTTCTGGCTCCTCATTAATGGAATTTGAGGATGACTGTAGCCTAAATATCAAGTTTGGATGAGGAAAAGGCTAATGGGACCAAACTGCTAATTTAGCACCAGGAATGTAGTACATCAAAGACAACATGTCAAGGTGGCCTGTTGAAAGGGCTCTTGGAAGCAGGCAGGCCTGGACTTAAATACCAACTCATGAGTAACTCATTGTTATTTTGAGTAAATTTAATTTAATTTCCATGGATAAGTTTTTACTTTTCAATTGAAAAATGGAAATGAGTGTGCTTTCCTTCAAGACTCATGAGGACAGAGGTGGAATGACCACATCAATCCCTTGCTTAAGATGCCCAGCAATTTCCCTTCAGGATCTTTACCAGGGCACAAAGCTCTGCATGATATGACTCTTGCTACCTTGCCCTGCCTTATTTCATAACATCCTATTGCTGAATCATGATGTGTCAGCAGTTCTAGTCTTCTGACCTCCCACTAGTGCTCAAGGTCATTTGTATTTCAAGGCCTTTCCCTTTTCTAGTCCCTTTTCTGTAGTTGCTTTCTTTCTTTCTTTCTTTCTTTCTTTCTTTCTTTCTTTCTTTCTTTCTTTCTTCTTTCATTTTTAAAAATCTGAGCTCCAGTTCTTTGGCCATCTTCTCAAACAGAGCTTTCTTGAATGAGTTATCTAATGTTGTTTCTGTCTGATCTGGGTTGCTTACTTCTGTTTGTCTCAGCACTCATCACTGTCTGCTTTAATCTAACTTGCTTTCTCCAATTCAATTTCTCTCTATGGAGAATACCTGCCATAAGAGGCTTATATGTCTTGTTCACTAACAAATTACTGACTAGAATAGATTTTGGCATGTTGCATATTGTAATAAGTATCAGTCAAATAAATAAATGACTAAAAGAATGCCCAGGGCCCAGTGGGTTATAAATGAATGACTGCATTCTATCCTTAAACATATTTAAGTTGATAGCCTGGTCAATGGAAATTCTGAAAATTGATATGATAAATTTATGATCATGGAAGTTTAAAGCAGGCTCTGGAAGGTATATGATGCATTTTGTGCTTTTTGGAAAATGTGTAGAAAGATTATTGGAATCGTGTTTACTAATATGTAGGTTCTATGCTTTCGGGTAAGGGGAGATTACTTGTGTTTTAGCTTTCTTTTTGGATCTTTTGATGATATAATTTCAAGGAGCCTTACTGTCCCTTGAAGAACTCAATGATAATAAAAATAAAACTCCAAGCTTTGTTGTTTATTCTTAAGTTGCTTCTGTTTCATCCTACTCTTCATCTATTCTTCACATGTTGCATGAGAATCTGGTCACTATAAATGAACCACCTGATCTTCCTCCCCCCTGGACTTCTGTTTGAGTGTTAGTAGTGGGAGGCATCTGTGTAGACATAAGTGGAAAAAAAGGAGAACTGGAGAAACATTACTCTACCTTTCTCTCTGGCATCCTAAGTCTGACAATAGTATGGAAGAGTCCCTTTCTAGATGCCAGCTCTCATCCAATGTCACAGTGGAGGGGGAGGGGCTTTCTCATCATTTCCCAGGCATCACAACAGTGCTTACTGGTTCTTGCTCAGACCCTTGTTAAGAGTCTCTTGACTAAAGTCTCTACATTGAAACCTCTGAGTGTGATTTGGTGAACTCTGAGAGCTGCCACTGAAGCTCATTTGTGGGATTAATAAACATCCTCATGCAGATTTCTTCTTTGGATTTAGTACAAATGCTACCTGCTGCAGTTTTTACTCAATTCCTCTGATTACATCTCACTTGGAAAGAAATACTGTGTCACTTTCATTCCATAGGTAACAGAGCTCATGTACAGGGTAAACCCTGTGCAGAGAGTTCATGACAAGGTCACCCCTTCCCTCTTGCCTTATTTGCTCTTTTTTAAGTTGGGAAACTCTCTTTCCCTTCTTTTTTGGGCATCACAGTAGCATATTCTCCCAACAAATCCAGGATATTCACAGTATCTATTTATCCCCATAGACACAAGTCTCTCATTCCCCTTGTTGTGTCTGGCAAGTATTTGGATTAATTGCACACCCTCCAAAGAGGCTGAGCCATCATTTAGCAGAATGTATTAATGAAAGGATCATTATCTAACAGTTCAGCCTCCATCGGCTCACTTTTATCCTGCTTCTCTGAGCAAAATTAATGAGGATACGGTGGTGTGGCTAACAGATCCTGTGACCCTTTTGACAATTGTTCTGCTGTTCTGTACCTCTCTTTAACTTATATGTCACTTTCAGTCTCTAAGATGATGCGAAGATGGATTGTGACAATAGTTTGTGGGTGGCTGTCAGAACTGATGGTGGTTTGTGTGGGAAAATGCATAGAGAGTTTGAGAGCTGATACAATCAATTTAAAGAAAAGTTCTACTTTACAGAGAAATGTCAAGCTGTGTATTTTAATTATGATGCAGTTATAATATATCTCATGCTTGGGTGACCTGGACTTGAAAAGCTGCAGTGATAGACAATATTTCCAAGTCTTAAAAAAAGGTCATGAAAATAATGTGACCTTTTGGAGGATGACTCAGATGATCCAGTGAGATACAGTGGAAAGGGTAACATACTTACTGAGTGAACTGAGTTTCATTCTGGAGGGATCCATTCACATCTTTGGGTTTAGCATCTTTACTTATAAAGTGTAGTACTAGGGGAATCTGTAAAAATTCTAATGATAGCACCCTACAAGGTACTTACTGGGAAGGTGATCTGCACCCATTGTGAAGGGGAGATGGAGACTCAGAGAAGATTGTGAACATTGCCCAAGGTCACACAGCCCATAATGCTCTACTCCAAATGATAGGTGTCTCACCATGAGAGCATCTACATGCTTTGTAGACAAATGGAAACTATTACAATTTGTAGCACTTTCCAGATAAGAACAATACTTAAGATTCTAGTCTTGAAGGAGCTGCTGAAGATGGTCTATAGTACACCAGGGGTATGAACCACCACTGTCTGACATGGAAGTCAGAACACTTTGCCATGTGCTATTCTATTTATGATTACAGCTCTTATTGCCTCAAAGATTAACAGGGGATGAAATTACACTGGAATCCAGATTTACATCCAGTACTGAACAATTTAGGATTACAAGTAGCAGAAATTTGTGGTCTAACCTTTTGAAATCCATAAGACCAACAAAGAAGCAGGTGAGATTCTCATGGGTTTTTGTTTGTTTTTGTCTTGTTCTTTTGTGTGTGTACGTGTGTGTGTGTGTGTGTGTGTGTTTGGTTGTGAGCCAAGCTTTTAATGGCTGAGTCATCTTTCCAGTCTGGGCTTTTATTTTTATGCTAACACTTAACAGAACATATAAGGAAAATGAAAATTTAAAAATATTTTAAAACTTTCACCAGCATTTTGATATTTGGAGAACATTATACTAAATGAAATAACTCAACTCCAGACAGACAAACATTATATGATGCCACCTGTGTGTAGAAACAATAATAACAACAACATACGCCAAACAAACAAACAAACAAACAAACAAAAAACACCATTGAGCCCATAAAAATAAAGAATGAAAAAATGGTTACCAGAAGGTAGGGAAAGTGGGAGCCAAGGAATGGAGAGTTGTCTGTCAAAGGGTACAAAGATTCAATTAGACAGAAGAATTTTTTGAGATGATCTGTTCCATAGAAGAAGTTCTATAATCCAAATAGTGTGTTGCAAACTTCAAAATGGACACAAAAGTAAGTTTCAAATGTCTCAAAACAAATATGTGAGGCAGTGCATTAATTTGCTTGATTTAATCATTACACATTTAATACATATATCAAAACACCACATTGCACCCCATAAATGTATACAATTATGATTTATCAATTAAAATTATATGAATAAAAACCAGCATTCTGCAGTTGATTAAACATATATGCAAACAGCAAACACCAAATGCGCACCATGTTAGAATTTATTAGAATACAAACTAGTCCAAACACAATATATTATCTAGTTAAGAAAATATGAACATTTCCTATTTTTCAGTGGTAGCCTCCTGTTCTACTTTTGAGCAGTAGTAGTCACTATTAGAGTCCTTAATGCACGTTCAAAGGGCTCCCCATTTTGGACAAGTAGGCACCAGCTGTGCAAAATAACTCTTTCTATTGCAAGGTGTTTGGAACATGGATGTTCATGCCTTCACATGGCTTACCTTTTATGGTTTGCTGTGCCCCTCATTTCCTTCTGCAGGCTTCCATTTGCTAAGAAAAAGACTTGGCATGCACATGTATTGCACTGCCACCATGTACAACGACACCAATCATACAGCAATGGAGGTGATGGTGAACAGTCTTTGAAAGAAGCACCACAAAAACCCAGGCTAAGGTGTTTGCCCTTAGCAGCAGCTGTTTATGTGACAAGCTTCAATATTCAAGGCTTCATATCCAAACCCGGCCCGAATGAAAAGGGTTACAATTTTAAAGTTAAAAACTTCGTCATTGTCCATTATTATTATTGTCAATAATAAATGAATGCTCCTTCTGTAATCTTAAACTTTGGATTAGGCTAATTATATGTATATTTATTTATATCAGCCTAAACCAAAAGGGTATCCATGTGCATTTTAAACAGAAGATGCAGCAACTCTCTGGAGTGCTTTCATGGATTAACTTAAAGGATTTCTTAGAGAATAGAAAATGTAGTCAGATAAGAGAGATGCTGCCATACTACCTGGTAGAACCTCTACTGTTACGAAAAGTAATAAATGGGTGTCAGGGGAAAGCATTCCCAAGCTACACCCAGCTTTTAAATAATTAACTATTTTAGTTACAATTAAAACACAGAGCAGACAGCACTGAGAGTCAGGCTTGCTCTCCATCCTTTGTACATCTTCAAAAAGGAATTGCTTAACCTTTACAGATATTGCACTTTGAATTGCTTATGTATAGCTCAAACTAACATTTTCAGAGATATACATTTTTAAAAATAAATAAACACACACATATATAATATATATTCAGCATAGGTAGCCTTTGGTCAATGTTTACTTGTAGGGGATGCAGTGGAATTGTGTCATACACATAGCTAACAAACATACATTCATTGTACATGCTTTGGGGGAGAAAGAAAGAAATGCAATTCAAGAGGTGTGGGGAATTTTGCTCACATTTCACTCGTTGAGCATATGCTCTGGGGAGCAAGTGAGATGGGAGCAAGGGCTCTGCTTATCCCTCACATGAATAACTTCTGCAAACTTTTCAGTGGTAATGACTTGCAGTACCTGGGTCCTGGTGTTCTCAGACACATCACAATAATACAACACATTCCCTAAACGCCAACTGACTCTACTATCTCCAACCAAAGTATCAGCAGCTTGTCCCAAGACTGGAGGAAAATGTAGCTTCTTGTGTGTTCAAAGGTTCTCTCTCTTGAGGGACTATGCACAGGAACCAAGGCCCCATAGGTCATTCTCCTTTGCATTGACTTCAGAGTCTAACCATTGGGTCCGGTGAGACACTCCCATAAGTCATTTAACAGGGATAAGAACGGATGCCATCAGGAACGATACAATCCCAAAGTACACCAAGTTAGTATTGAAGGGCCTTGGTCTAAGCTTAGCACTTGTGTTGCCCCAGGACCCTTTCCATCCCATTCTTTTGCTGCAGAAACCCCTATGATGACAGAGCACACCTTCCAATTTAGGGAGAAAATACAATAAAGATCAAGCCTATGGAACCAAGTGTTCCAGGTGACTATGTTTAGTTTTATCATCAAAACTATCATGCAGTTTCAAAAATTATTTTGGAAAATTTCTTCCAAATCAGGAATGGGTACAAATACTGAGAATCTGGAATAGAGGCAGAAATAAAATGCAAAATAATAGGTATTCTAGCATGGATATCCTCTTTAAAGCACACCACAGGCCCAGTTCAATATAGTCATGTCTATCTGTGTACCTTCTATGTCTGCACACACACACAGTAATTCTCAGGGAAGCCCCTATCTACTGCATCCTAGATTTGTTCTTATAATGAACAGGCAAGGGGAGAATAATAAATAAATTTTATCACCTTTGAAGCATCTGAGTTAAACATCTTTACTGATAACAGGCACTACCTAATTGAGTCACTTACATGAAAGGACAGACCAGTGGTTAGCACAACTACCCCTCTGATAGTTGTGTCTTACTTAGGGTCTTAATTGGCCATGCCAGCTGGGCTGTGGTGGGACCTAGGCATCTCTTCTTACCAGAATAACTGCAACTTCTATTATTTCCATTTTAGATGTCACTTCATTGGAAGCATTTGGTGAGGGCTTGAGCAAGCAAGGACGCAGGGCTAACAACTTGACACATAGAAGGCATCTCCAGGAAGTGTGTGCAGTGCCACAGCAAGAAGTGATTTTGAATGCAAGGATCGTGTACAGCTCACACAGGGATGAATTGAAACAGTTGCAAGAGTGGGCTTGATTTTTTTGTTTTTCTGGGCTCAAGAACTCCTTCTAGTCCCTACACACCAGGCAGGGGTTTTGTTTTAGAGGAGACATAAAATCTATACATTATGGCAAATAGAAAACTATACCTTAGACTCAGATCTAAGAAACAAAGTCATGTTTGTTTGGAGTCTCTCCATAGACATTCCAGTAACAGTTTGGATGGTATTTGATACTTCCCTTTCCCCATGCTGTCATTCTGTAGCCAGAGTTGCTAGGGCCACTTGGAGACCAAAACCCTGTCTAAGAAAAAGGGTATCTTGGAAAAAAGAACCCCAAACCAGTCAGCCTTGTTAGCTTCTGGAAATGGTACAGGGAAATGATGGATGACCTCAACTATTGGAAGAAGAGTGTGGCTCAGCTGCACACTGTTGTGGCTTGGTGGACACACACTTGAGAGGTTGGTTCCCAGTAGCTGTAGATGGTACCAGCACTAACTACTTCTCTACTGTGGTCTTTATTGGTCACAGTATGATGGCATTTATAACCCAATGGCATCTTTAAGACAGCAGGAACTTTGGCTGTCGGTATGATTTTGTGAAAAGAAGTGCATAAAGGAAAACAAGATTCATTCTTTTCTTTCTTCTCTTTTCTCTCTTCTCATCTGCCAGCCTGAGAGCTGCTCAGTCTGTGGAGAGAGGAAATCAGGTTAGCACTCTTAAAGGAGAGCTGTTCAGCCAGAGCATGGGACACCCTCTCATCTGGAAACAGATTACACAGAGGCACAAGTGCCAGCCCTATGGGGGTCACGGGGATACTTTTATAGGCTTTCCATGTTTGTCGTACTGGTACACCAGCATCTTGATGCAGTGTGAGTTTGCTGGTGAGATCCAGGGACTACTTGTTATGGAAAAGTTATGGTTGGTGTAGAACTGTACAGGCTGCTTCTGGCACTTGAACAAGGCCTTGAGTGTAGCAGCTGCCATGGTTCGGAACCGCTTGCTGATGAAGCAATAGAGGAAGAAGTTGATGGCTGTGTTAAGAAGGGCCAGCATGTTGGCGACATCCAGCATGATGTGAACCAGCCAAGGGTTCTGGATGGGTGATCCATAGAGGTGATAGAGGATCATGATGATGCGGGGGGCCCAGAGCGTGGCAAAGATGGAGGTGATGGTGAACAAGATGGCAGTGGTCTTCCCTGTGGAATAGCCACGGAGGCGGAAACTGCTCTTCCTCCTGAGCTTGTAGACAATGATTGAGTTCAAGATGAAGAAGATGGAGCAGGGCACCAGGTACACGGTGAAGCAGTGGATCCAGACAAGGACATGATGCATGGAGGTGCTGGTATAGTTTTCAGTCCAGATATTAGGCCACCAGTAGTAGGGAATGCTGGTCAGGAAGCAGGTGATGTAAACACTCACAATGACTTTTCGGGTCCTGGCTGGGTAGGAAACTGTGTGGTATTTGAGTGGGTGACAGACAGCTATATACCTGTCAACAGTCAAGGGGACCGTAATCCAAATGGAGGTGTGGATGGAGGAGAACTCCAGAACTTCTATAATCTTGTCAGGGATCGGAGGCATTTGCACACTCAAAATGAAATCTTCTAATAGGAAATCCACAAAAACGATGAAAAAGAGGACCAGGATGTCAGCAGCAGCAAGTGCCAGGAGATAGTTGTAGGAGGACTTCTGCCTCCTGGCCACTAGTTGAGAAAGGATGATGACTGTCAAGATATTTGCTGTGGAGATACAAGAGAATCAAGGTTATATCCAAGGCAAAGATGACTGTTCTCTACTAGTGAGGGCCTGGCTTGAGGTTTCTGGGGTACTTCAATACTTGTCAAAGGATCAAATGGGTGTTTCTGTGGGGCACTTCCACAAATCATACCTCAAATGTACATATATACTCACCTTGTTGTTTATTTGTACCCCGTGCAACCGTGAGAAGTGATGCTGGCATCATCCAACTATAGATGTGAAACTGGACTCCTCAATGCTCAGGAGACCCAGAGTTGTATCCCTGAACCAAGTCCTCCATTCTAAATGTCCATCTGACTGACTGTGGAAATATGGGTGTGATGCTTAATGCTCCAGGCAAGTCTGTGAAAGAGATCTTGATTGAAGTAATTGAGATGGGAAGGCCCACACTAAAAGTGGTGGCACTGTTCCCTGGACTGGAGTCCTGGACCAAATACAAAGGAAAAAGCCAGCTGAGCACAAGCGCTCTTCTCTTTCTACTTCTCAACTGTGGATACAATGAGACCAGCAGCCTCTTGCTCCTGCTGCCATGACTTTTCCTCCATGACAGGTTGTACCCTGAAGATGGGAGCCAAAAACAAACCCTTCCTTCAGTTGCCTTTTATTCCAGGCAATTTATAATAGCAACAAGACAAGTGAGTGATGCCAGGGGGCTGGAATGCCTTTGCCTCCAAGGGGCTTGAACTGTATACCTTCCTTTTTGTGGTGCTGGGCATAGAACCCAGGGTTTTTGTATACTGAAAAATGCCCTACCACCTGGCTACATCTTCAGTAGTATGACTTCTTAAGAACCTTTATGGAACTTATATTCTAGGACTTCCTTTTAAGTTCATTCAAGAGATGAAGTGCACATTAATTTTTTGTTCACACTTAAAAACAATCACAAAGAAATAGAACTTTCTCTTCTACTTCTGTTCTCTAATTATCCCATTTTCCCCCCTTAGGATAATCATAGCCAGTAAGCAATTGATATGTATATATACCCATTTATCATATGTATATGATTTTTGTAAAAGTAATAGCAAAATATTCTTGTTTCCAGGATTAGGTGGGTGTTTAACACACACACGCACACACACACACACACACACAATCTGTGATTACTTTAATACATATGAATCTCTCAGAATAAGATGCATTTAGAAAGGCATTAGGGAATAATTCAAGAGCAATAATCCAGTGGATGATATCAAAGTTATCTAGATAAAACTGCTTCTCATTCATTTTTATAATCAACTCTGGACAATGTCAATCTTGCTTTGCAAATGAGGGTCTCAGAGAATTTATTTCCTTTGTCTGAGGTCTAGGAACAGAGGCAGAATCTGATCTCTCTCCTTCTTCTCCCCTCCCCTCCTCCCTTCCTTCTTATCCTCCCTTCTAATACCTCTCCTACCTGTTCCTTTCCTTCCCCCCACTTCTTATTTCTCAGTGGCCACCTAAAACATTACCTAAGACTGACACGGTGCTGTATGCTTATAATCCTAGCAAGCGGGAGGCTAAAGCAAGAGGACTAACAAGAGGTTAGGACCAGCCAGGACTGCACAGCAAGACTCTGCACCCAAATGCAAGGCAAAGCATGTAGCAGTTCGCATATAGAACCCTCTTACAACAAGAACACACACAGAGCCTCAAACACTTGTCCTAAATTTAAAAGAATTTGAACATTTTCTTATATTTGGTTCATTCCTTTATAAGAGAGGATTGACACTGTAGGTGGAGGCAAAGCTTGTCTTGAAATGGCTCCAATGTCATTTCAGGGAACCAGAGTCTACGCTCAGGATAATGTTGGCTTGCTGTTTCTCTTCCACACTGTCATTATTCTAAGTTCATCCCATTCTATCCTTTTGGTATTCAGCAGTAGGTTTTTTTTGAGAGGTAGCTATGTTAATACTTGGACTTCTAATTTATTCATGTGGTGGTTTGAAAGAAAATGGCCTCCAAAGGAGTGACACTATTAGGAGGTATGGCTTTGTTAGAGTAGGTATGGCCCTGTTGGAGGAAGTGTGTCACTGTGGGGGAAGGTTTTGAGGTCTTTTTTGCTCAAGCTTTGCACAGTGTGACACACAGTCCACTTCCAGTTGCCTTCTGATAAAGATGAAGGTAAAACCATGCTTGCTGTCATGACGACAACGAACTGAACCTGTGAACTGTAAATTGCCACCTCAATTCAAAGTTTTCCTTTGTAACAGTTGCTGAGATCATGGTGTCTCTTCACGGAAATAGAAACCTTGATTAAGACATGCAATTTATGTAGATAATACATATAGTTTGTATGGCTCTTTTGAATTTATTCTAGGATTTTTCCATTATGAGTGTGCTAGTTCATGCCTCAGTATGACCCTCACTGAGAAGTATGCCCACATGAGAGTTTTCTGGGGAGTTTTCACAGAAGTGCATTTATGTTTTAGAATGTGTAGTTGTGGTTATTCTTCTGCTTACAGTGATAAGACACCTGACAAGAAGCAACCTAACTGAAGAATAGTTTATTTTAGCTCACAGTTTTAAGGCACAGCACTGAGAACATGAGCTGGTAGATCACACCGTGTCTAAAGTCAGGAATCAGGGAGATGATAGATGTAAGGCCTGGCTATGAGGAAATGAGGAAATGAGGCCTGACACACGGGTCTCGCTTCCTGGAACAAGGCTTTATCTTATTAGAGATCCCACAACCTTCCATGCTGTGGACTAGCTAGGGATCAAGTGTTGAAACACAGGAACCTGCAGTGTGCATCTTCTATATTAGATATTGAAAAGTAATATTAAAGTGGTTCTACTAATTTACATTCCCAACAGATGAATGGGCAAAGTCCAGCTCAGCTGCTCCACCTCCTCTTAGTGGCTTGTAGGGTCAACTATTATCCTGTTTAAGTCTGTGTAATTCTTGGTCTTATCTGAAGCACTTGGAAATAAGAGTGATGGTGATATTAGCCAGGCTTCAAGCTAGACCAAGATTCATGCTGTAGATTATCATTTAGTAATATTTATCTCGATGGTGTGGGGACCCCCTCATTGTACCTGATAGACTCCATGTCAGAAAATAACAAATTTAAAATAAAATGGATATAGGGTCGATATCCCAAAAGTTTGTATACCTAGTATTGTTTAAGAACCCATGAGTTGTGTGCAGGGAAGAGATGGTAAATGAAACAGATGTTGTCTATTTTGTTTGGAATTTACAGGGAGAGAAAACATTCACCAAAGAACTCTAGAGGAAACTGAATAAATTCAGGTTATGGTGTGTGATAGGAAGAAGTGACTGGGAGCAGAGACCAGAAAACACATTTCTGAAGGGATGATGCCCAACCTGAGACCAAGGGACAAACATGGAAGTAAGTGTAGAATATTATCTTAAGGTATGTTACATTTGTTTATTCTGTGGAACATTTGTTTAATGATGCAAAGATGTGTTGTATTCTTTTATTTTGATTTTGTTTAATTCTGTGAAGCTGTGTTACATGGCATGTCTAAAACATCTGATTGGTCTAATAAAGAGTTGAATGGCCAACAAGGAAGCTGTGGGATAGGTGGGGTTGTCAGGAAGAGAGAATAAATAGGAGAAATCTAGGAGGAAAGATCAAGGAGCAAGAAAAGGAGGAGGACATCAGGGGTCAGCCACCCAGCTACATAACAAGCCACAAAGAAAGAAGTAAATAAAGGTATACAGAAATAGGGAAAGATAAAAGCCAAGAGGCAGAAGGTGGGTGGGATAACTTAAGGAAAGTTGGATAGAAAAAAACCCAAGCTAAGGCCAGGAATTTGTAAGAAAGAATAAAACTCCATATGTGGTTTGTTTGGAAACTTGGTGGTGGGCCACCCAAAAGAGCTAAGAGTAAAAGAATCAAAGAGTGAACACATCCAACAACAGGTAAGCAGGGAAACCATGTGGGAGGAGAAGGCATTTCAATAACAGAAACAACATGTGCAAAGGCCCAGGGGTGGGAATGCTTGAGGCACTGGGTTTATGAAGGCAAAGAACACATATTGATTTGTGCTTGCTCTGTAAGCATTTTTTGCATTTAATGCCTCTCTTTTATTAAACAGCTTTGCTGTGTTCTCTTGAAAGGCATTTCAAAATGTCTTATTTATTCAGAAATCCTTTAACCAAGTATTTATCATCTATATATGCAGGCAATAACCCAGGCATGGGTTGAAGGTTGGCACCAACTGGTATTGTAGATGTTAGGGTCTCCACTAAGATTGTGTAAATAATCTGTAAATGGTTACACTTTGAAGAAATAAATGAGAATGCACACAGTGGGCATAGGGAAACTGTTAAGCATGTGTAGAGTGGAAGGCAAAGGTTGGAAAGGATGTCTGGGTCAAAGGGCTGCCTTCTGGTCCTTGCTTTCCCTGACTTAACCTCATACAGTTAGAGTTTCCTAGACATCAGGATGTTAAGTCCTGATGACATTGGGCACCCAATACCTAAACCTGTGGGGTCTGGAGTGGAACTGCCCTGGGATTTCATCCTTGCTCTATTACTTACGGGCTCATAGATTTGGGGCAAATTTATTCAATCCCTTTGTGCTGTAGTTTCCTTCTTTATAAAATGACATCTACTTCACCAGGTTGCTCTCAGATGGAAGAATGATTAAACAGCAGTTTTCACAAAGAGAACAGTACCCAATACATGGTAAGTGCTTGGTGACAATGAGCTATTTTCATTCATTCACTCATTAGTTCCCTCAAAGCTACACACTGCATGAAGTGCTGAAGACATGGTGATTAGCAAAATGGACAAGTTCCTTTCTGTCATGGGGATGATGGAGTATAGGAAGAAGACCAAATAAATAAATGAACAAATCAACACACAGCAATGCACAAGAGAACTCCAGGTCATGATACCATGCAGAATGAAGACAAGGCCATTCGAGATCTGTCAAGGTGAGAAGAAAGGGTCCACTATGAAGGGAAAAGGATTTTAGGCAGTGAGAATAGCATGTGAAAAGGTTTGGGAATGAAGCAGGCATGTTCAAAGAACAAAATAACGAGAATAGCCTCCCATTTTATAGATGAGGAAGCTGATGCTTGGACATTTGGATTAGTTTCTGTCCAAAGAAACCAAGCAACTGAAGAATCAGGAAGAGATTCTAACTCTTTGTGACTTTACCCCATATTAAACTCATTTCCTCACTCCCTCCTTCCTTCCTGCCTTCTCCCATGTGTATGTAGTTTGATACATGTGATAGATGCAGCATGTAAGTACATGGGTGAATGGCCATGTAAGTCATGGGAAAGCAGGAAATGGTGTGTCTTCTGTTATCATGCTCTTTCTATTGCCTTGAGAAGGTCTCTCACTGAACTAGAAACTTTTCATTTCAGCTAGGCTGGCTGGACAGAAAGTTCTTGGGTCTCCATCTCTACCCCAGAGTGCTATGGTTATAGTTACTGCAGTTACGTCTGGCCTTTTCTTTTTATATGTGTGCTGGGGTTATGAACTCAGGTCCTCATGCCTGCAGAGTAAATGCAGTTACACACTAAGCCATCTACTTGGTCCCTGCCTTGTTTAGTTTTGGCCATAAGAAAGGGTTTTCAGCCAACCATTCAGATTTATAAAAGTCTTGTCATTTCTCAAAATCTCTCTTAACTCATTGTGCAGTGTCCACATTTTTCTCTATTTCTGTAGCCTCCATAACTATCAGGAGACAGGGATGGATAAATTCCTGGGTCTCCCCAGGAAATGTTCTGTAGAATGACTTGGCCCTGTCTCTTCCTCCCCAGCTGAACCTAGTTTCAAGCATGGTGCTAAAAATTCTCCAAATTGAAATGCTGCAAAAATATTCCAGTCCCACCTAATGAATGCTTTAAGTCAAGCAAGCCATCAAAGCCAACAAAATTGCCAGGTATTCATACTTGACATTTCCTGAAGTTTCTAGTAATTGCCTCTCTTGAGAAAGTAATCCTTGACACTGAGTTTCTCATTTCTTTTGTATGAGCAGAGAGATGACCCCAATGCCAGGCTAATATCAGGGACACTTAGGAGACCTGGAGGTGAGCTTGGTGGAACTGGCAGGAGCTGTGTAGTGATTTTCTAGAAAAGCAATGGGAAGGGAGGGATGTCAACTCTTCTGACTTGATCTTGCTTTAGCTTCCCATATGAAAAAAATCCATCATTTCCACTGTCACACATTTTCCACAAAGGGAAAGTGGTGTTGACAGAGTCGGTGCACCTTTGCAAGGGGTGAATGAGCTGAGAAACCCAGATCATCACTGCCTGAAATTGCATTTCACAGCTTTTCTCTAAAACCAACTGGCTTGTGGCTCCATTTGGTCCTGGTGCAGTTGGCCAGCCTCAAGCTCTTGGGGAACAGAAAGTCCATTCTTTGGGATTGTAAATCATCTCTGATATTCCTGGGAGGATTCGTTCCCTGCCTGTGCAGCTTACAGTCCTCAGACTTGGGAAGATTTGGAGAATGGCATGGAGAGCAGAACAGTTCTGGTTATCAGGCCATCCTGCCTACTGGCTTACCAGTTGTGGAGAAAGAACCAAGGTCTTCCAGAGTTGTTTTTGGTGTCTGAGATGGCTATGATGTCCCTGTAGGTTTCTCTAAGGAGACAGCTGGCTAGGGAGACAGAACACTTGGAGTTCTGAGTTAATTACTCTTAGTTCTGCCCTTTTAATCCAATTTTTAATCTTAATTTTTCAATGACTTAATTATCCTAGTATTTAATAATAACTAACATTTATTTAATTGACATTCACTATATCCTGGGCATTTCACAACATCTCTTTTAATCTTAACTACCATGAGAGGGCAGTAATATGATTTGGGGGTTTTGAGACTCAGAGAGATTAAGTCCCTTGTTGAAGACACACTACTGATGGGTATGGAGCCTGGAGATGGTACTAGAACTTTGGTATCCAAGTTTATATATTTAATCAATACATCATAGCCCTACATAGGTAGGGCTGAGGAGATGTCTCAGTGAGTAAGAGAACTAACTGTACAAGCATAGAGACCTGAGTTCAGGTTCCAAGCACCCATGTAATAGGTAAGCTGTGCCTGAATGTGTCTTTAAGTACAGCATGATGAGTGGTGGGGAAGCAGGAGGATTGCTGGGGCTTGCTGGTCACCAACCTAGCTAAAAGAAAGTGAGCTTCAAGTCAGTAGGGAACAGCCTAGAGGGAGGTATAGGACACTGGATATCTTCTCTAATCTCCATGAGTTCCTAGGTATATGTACTTACTTTTACACAGTGCACACACACTGAAAAAGAAATTAGATGTCAACACCTCACCATCCCAATAATGTGGTAGCTAGTCTTCCTGATGGTCCTTGTCCATATAGATGCCTTGCCTTGAGCTTGTCCTGTGATATTGACCTGAGATGGTGTCAGGAAGGCTTTGCATGAGTGTTAATGCTATGTCATAAGGGATCTTTTAAATACCTGTTTGGGAACAATGACACCTACTGGAAGCCCAGTTTTTATTCTATGATCTCCATGTCACTTGGATAAATCATGTGTGGGGACTCCTAACATGAGGGGTCACCTATGGGGTGATTCTCCATCTTTGGTGCTCAGGTCTGATGGGGGAATGTCCTTTTGTATGCTGTGAATATGTTTCTCTTATTAGTTGAATATGTTTCTCTTATTGGTTTTGACCAATGGACAGGCAGGACATAGCCAGTCAGGAACTGTAGGCAGGGCTACCAGACTAGGAGAGTTCTGGGAAAAGGAATGCGGAGAGTTGGTCACCATGTAGCTACCTAGGAGGTAGGCTACCTGGGCATTCTCTGTTAAGCCAAGACCACAGAGATTTAGCCAATAAGAAGCCTGAGCCATCGGCCAAACAATTTATAATTAATATAAGCCTCTGTGTGTTTATTTGGCACTAAACATCCGTGGGAGTGGGTGGGACCTCTGTCCACACAGGTCTATAGAACTCCAGGTGATTGTAGCCACAACTGTTCCATGGAGCTCCATCTGCACATGAACCATGACAGGTAACCATAAATCTTATCTTTTAGCTTCCATGTCATGGAGATTTTTAACTGCTGCAATAGAGAAGTAGAGCATGTGTTTGTTAGCACCTCTAGGATGTTTACAACTATGATAATAATGTAATTAGTAATAATTATTAATGGCACAAGATGGGATTATACAGGCATACCACGGCTCAACTTGAACATTTCCATTAGAGACAGACCCTAGATTTCATTTTTCTCCAGGTCTACAAGACTTCTGTTGTTGGATATTGTTTCCATTATTGCTTGATGAGATCAGAATAGTACTTCCTTAAGCATTTTGAGTATTTAAACAAGGTGATTCCACTAAATAGAAATGTTGGTTTAAAGGATAATACACTTTTCTTCCCTCTTGTCCTACCTCTTGTCTCCTTTTCCTCCCTCCTACAGGCAGCTAGGAAGCAGAAGAGATCAAGCTGTAGCTATAAAAAGACTAGGTTAGATACTGAGAAGAACTTTTTGATAGCTGCAGTGAGTATGTGAAGAGTACTGAGGGCACTGTTATCCCATCCCTATAGTTCTCAAAAATTAGAGAAAACATCTATAGAGAGAATTGTTGTTCTTGGCTAATTAAATTCCTGGTCTAACCTTTCACAACTACTGTTTTTCTGCATCCTAAATTATATCCTTGTGAGTTTCCAGAGAGTCAGCACTCACCTCTTTCTGTTGCCACTTAAATGCACGGCCAATTGTCTATCCCTTGTAGGAGGAGTGTCAGTTCTTATGCCATGCTTGCCTCTGGCATTTGTGGCTATTTTGGTGGTGTGATTGCCTACTCCTCAGGATTCCCAAGATTGTGTTCTTAGGAAGAGCAATTATGCAGCCTCCTGGGGAGAAAGCTGGAAGTGACCTTGCTTGGAGCTGGTGAGGCATGCAGATGGAACTGAGTAATGGGTGTGCTACTCTCCTCCTTACTGGTACTGATGTTCTCTGGCTTTTTGTGGGGGCATATAGGGGGTTGGTGAGGAAAAGGAGATGTAAGATGCTTGCAAGACTTTATTTCTTAATGTCTGTGAGAGGTACTTGGAGGTTTCCAGGGTTCTACTCTGAACTCTGATGGGGGCCTTCACAAGATAAGTAGGACAGCAGCTCTCAAGAATAGTTGTCCTATCCTGTATCTCCAGACCCACATATTGCCAGCTGGACAGTGGCCATCTTTGTTTCCGATGATTACCCTTCCCCCAACCAAGAACTCTGGGAAGTAGACTTTTGTTCCTGTTGTTGGTTATGAGGAACATAAAATTAACTATAGGCCAGTAAAGTAACATTTGGGAATGGAACCTCCCCACAAGAGATGGACAACTTTGGGGAATCGTTTCCCATTGCCCAGGAAAGACTCTGAAGGTTCAAGTGACCTTGTTCTCTCTTTGCAGGCAGAACCTCACCCAAAGTACCAGGGCATCTAAGAACCTTTCCTCGGAGGAACAGGGAGCAGGCTGCCGACAATTAAATCCCAAGAGAAAAGTTTCTGTAATGCTTAGTGAGTGTCCTAACCCTGGAGCTTTAGTATCCGCTGTGAAATGGTATCCTAGCTGTGAGAGCCCTTTTAGTTTATTGCAAGGTTGCATGAAATAATACATGTATGATAGTTAGCGTATTTCCTGGCACAGAGTAAACACTAAAACAACTAGCTATTGTTGCCTGTTAAAACTCATCCAGTTGGTATCAGTTACCAATCACAGAGTATGTGCAAGAGGGCAGTCCTGAGAGAGTTAAAGTGCTCAAGGAGGGAAGGAAGGGAAAAAGAAAAGGAGAAGGAAGGAAGACAGAAAAGAAGAAGCAAAGGAAGGAAGGAAGGAAGGAAGAAGTGAGGGAAGAGAAGGAAGGGAGGAAGGAAAGAAGGGAGGGAGGGAGGCAGGGAGGCAGGTAGGGAGGCAGGCAGGGAGGGAGAGAGGGAAGGGAAGGGAACAATTGGAGCATTCCTTAGGAATCTTCCTTGGGAAGATTCTCATTTGCCTGGCCTGTTGCTACTAATCTCAGCCTCCAATTGTAGTTGATGCAACTTCTGTCCTCTTTTGCTTCTGTCCTTGGTAGAGAACACTGATCATTATCTATAGAATTAAACCCTTAAAAGCCATCATTGGGTAGCAACTCACTTGACTATTGTGTCCTCTGATATAACATTTTTCTTTTAAAAAATTTGTTCCTGGAGAGAAACAATAGCTAAGGAAGCTGTCAGCAATTGATGCTGCCAGGGGAGGAGAGTAAGTTTTTCTCAGAGATGCAGCCCCTGAAAGAACACCCTGACCCATGTACATACAGGCAATACTAAGTGGACTCAGTGGGTTTAAAAAAGGAGAGAATATATGAGGCTGGGAGGGCAAAGTGATTAGGAAGAGAGGGGAGGAATTAGAGGGGAGAGAATTGGAGGTAATGGATTAAATCAAACATATATGCATTGCATATGTGAAATGATCCATAAAAATACAAAATAGTTCTTATCTTGGTAGCTCTTAAGTTTTTGTAGCTTATTTATTTCCTTCTATCTATTATGTTTTTTTCTATGTGGATATATATGACCCACTTATATATTAGTCACTTTTTAACTCTTGAATGGGTTATATTCCAAATCAGTGTTTATACTAACTTTGTTTCTATATTTATACTCAAGAAGTTTCATCTGAAATCTTTTGGTAGTGGCTACATCCCCACCAAGTTGGAAGTATTCTTTCAACTATAGCTGAACTCAGTGGGACAAGGATGAATTGGTGATGTCTGCCAAGGTGGAACAGATGCTATGGATTTGGCCTGTAGATCTTGAGTATGGGATCCATAACGTAGCCACTCTGGCTTGCTTCTGGAAATTAACAAAGCCGTGGTTTCTTGTGTAGATTAGCCTGGAAAGTCTCCCTCTATGGATTAATATGCAGCAAGAGCAAAGATGGCTGCTGTCCCAGGAAGGGTTGACTCAGGGCACTGGAACAGTGAGTCAGCATTCATGCTGCAGGCAGAAGTCAATCCTGCCAATCAATTGACCTTCTCTTGACAGCAGAATTGGTTTTGGCTTTTTGACCAGGGGCAACTTCCTTGGGTAACCATGGAAACTTTATACCTTGATCACAAAGCCACAGTCAAGGCAGCCAACAGACCCAAAAAACTACAAACTATACTTCCCTATGTGCTAACTTCTATTGAGAACCTACTGTGTGTTGATGGCTTTGTAGAGATGAGATGGCTTTATGGAATGTATTGATGACTGTTCTTACTTAGGAAGTTATAATTATAGTTAAATTGTCTGTAAATTTATTAAAACTTTATTATAAAGAAATTGCAAAAAAATTCTACCATGCAGTGGAATTAAACAGTTTAGGGGTCTCATAGGAGCAATGGTAAATGTTTGCTTATGAAGTAAACATAGTTTATTTGAGAAAAGACTTGATACATGGGAACTGCAGGGAGATGACAGTGCAGGTGGATTTCAGGTTCTGGTCTCTGTGAACAAAGGAGAAAATTGATATTCAGAGAGGATATACCACCTGGCCAAGACAGCACAGCTGGCAAAATGAAGAAGCATCTTGCAAGCACTTGATGGTGCCATTCTGGGTCAAGTTCTGAACAGAGTGATGGATGCAGCTGTGCTTTCTCATCTCTGGGAGTCTGTCAGAAAGACAGATGGGGCAGGGCTTTGCACGACCAGTCTTGGGCAGGCAGGTGGCTCTGCAGTAATCACCAAGTGGGAGAGTTACCAGAATGGCTAGGACACTCACAATGAGAAACATAAGGACTTTTGGACTCTCAAGTATCTGGTTGGTTTCCTAGATCCTCAGTTGTTAAAAATCATTTTTTGCCAATTATTTGAGAATTTAGTATAATATATTTAAAACATATTCCTCTCTTCTCCCTCATCTTTTCCTTTAAATACTCTCTCTATCCTCTCATCCAACTTTGAGATTTCTGTTTTTCTTTTTTTAAATTTCTGTTATCAAGTCTAGTTAGCATAGTTTTGTGAGTGGGGCCTGACTTGGCATGCAACCAATCTACCAGGGTTATATTAGCGAAAACTGACTTTTCCTCACCCAGCAGCTATCAAATGCTAATATCTCCTCAGCTACTAGTAGGATCTCTATGCTGGGATTTCATCAGGCTTGAGCTTGCTGAAGTCTGTGAGCTCCTGTGTGTACCTGCACTATTGTGCTCAGAAAACAGTTTCCTTGCTGGTATCCAACACATTTGACTCTTGCAATCTCTCTGCCAAGGTTTCTGATTTCTGAGCCGTGTGTGTGTGTGTGTGTGTGTGTGTGTGTGTGTGTGTGTGTGTTGTATCATTTAGAGCTGAGCACCCTGCAGTCTCTTATCCTCTGAGCATTAGCCCAGTTGAGGATCTGTGTTAGTCGTCTTCTACTTCAAGGGGAAGATTCTCTGATGAGGGTTGAGAGATGCTCTGATCTAAGGGTATAGCAACAAGACACAGGGAACATTTTAACACTATGTCCATTTAGCAGAATAATTGCATTGGGTTCTCCCCTAGGACCTAGCTAGAATTAGGTTCTTGACCCCTTCAGCAGTGCCAGTGTCAGGTGTGGGGTCCATCTCATGGAGCTCAAACCCTCATTTTTCTAGTTGACATTCTTGGTTAAGCTATGTAAACACAAGATTCATATGCCCCATTAGTAACTGAGAGTAATGATGGCTCCCGGCCCAAAGGTCTGCTGTGAAGATTAAAACCATCTATACATACAAAGCTGTTGGCTAGCTACAGGCTCGAGGAAGTAGTCAGTCAGCAGTCATGCTTTTAACAAGTAACTATCATGATCAGGATTCCTACGGAGAGACATCAAATGTTGGGAGAGTTCATGAGGCATTGGCCATCTTGATTTGAGCCTTCTGGTCTACGGGGAAGGATAGGTATCTCTGGAGAAGAACTCTCTGACTCAAGTGTCAAGTTCGGTCAATACAAGTGTTCTTAGACTCCTGGAATGCCACAGGAGGTGCCTCTGTGATAGACTGGGTTCTGATGTAGGTCCCAGGTGTCCAGGGCAAACCCTGTCTATTCTCAGGTCCTCACTTTCCATTCTGTAAACAGAGAAGTTAGTAAGGGGTTTTTAACCATCAATTCGGTGTCACAGCTCACATCTGGCGGGGGGCATGGGTTTCACTGGCCCACAAGGGAAAAGAGTGAATAACTTGGTCCAAAGAGACCAAGAGGCAGGAGATGTGAAGATCCCTCCCATTTTCTCAGATTCCCTAACAGCTGCTGACTGCCAGGTACTGAACTCACTGCTTCACACACAATGACTGTAATATGACACACTGTTTAATACTTTAATATCCTGTTCTATTAGTTAGCTTTCCTAATCATGGTGACCAAACACATACACCAAGGAAGTTAAAGGAAAGATGCTTTGTTTGGCAAGTCAGGAAACAGCAAGACAAGAAACAGGTTGGGATAATGTACTCCTAAGAAGCCACTTTGAATGACCTCCTTAATGTAGCTAGAGACCACCTCCTGAAGCTTCTAGAACCTACCCAAATAGTATCACTGGTTGGGGACAAAGTATTCAGAATATGAACTGATGGTGGATGGTGTGTGTTTAAACTGGAACACCAATATGAAGGCTCTCTATCACAATATGGTTTCACTCATTATATTTCAATCTTATGAAGGGGCAAAGATGATAATGTATTCAGTGGAAGCCATACTTTAAGGTCTGAATTTGGATAATTTTATGGTCTAGTGATTTGAAATACAATCTTGTCTTTAAATGCCAAGTGCTGACAACACCCACAGCTCTCAGTTAAGCCTGGTGTTATGAAGAAACACAGTCAATAAAGAGTCTGTGGTATGCTGTGTTGATAAGAGAATTCTCTGTGGATTGGATGTATTAACCCATTACCAACTTCCCATAGCTTCAACTGACTATGGGCTTCTCGGGTCTATCAGAATGTAACACCACTGCAAGCTGAGGACCATTTTCATTTAGCACTTAATTCATACTAATAAAGTGTGTAATATTTTCATCCATTATAGATGAAAATGCCAAGGTCTGGAAGAGGAGCATGATCATATCTAATGTCCCAGCCAGCTTTCTCATCTTCTGACATGAATTCTGCAAGAGCTGGGCAAAGCTTGTACATTTAAAATAGTGATTCCCAAGGGCTATACATGTAACTCAGGATAGAGAGTTTGCCTAGCATGTGTATACCAGCACCCAGAAAGCCTCTCTTTACTGAGTACTTATTGTATGCATCTCACCTGCTGAAGGTTTACTGTGTATTGAATTTAGCCCTCATAACATGAGATGGATATCATAACTATATCTTTTTTAAAGATGGGAATATGGAAACTCAAAGTAGTTAGGTAACTTTCACAGATCAATCAACAAAAGTGCTGAACCCTGAATTCAAACACAATTTATGAGACTCTATGTAAAGTCCATTTGGTGCACCTACTTGTTCATATTTTTAATCAACTTGGGAGAATAAGCAATTATGTATACTTAGCACACATTGTCTTTATTTCCCTTTTAGGTGAGCAGTATATATCAGCAAATACTTATGTGACATGAGAGAGTTGAGCAAAGAAAAGAATGCCTTTCAGAGGAGCCATACAGCCTTGGGGACCTCTGGGAATAGGAGGAGGAGGCAAGGATAAAGAGGATTCTGGATCTAATGACTTTCATGAACTCCAGGGCATATGACTGAGATGACCCCATTGTCCCTTCCGGTACCTAGTGATGTTCCCCACTGGCTAGTCTCCATGGCACTCATCCCGTGTGTTCGCTTTCTGCTTCCCTGCCCATCTGCTCCAGCTGGTGTCTGTCTTGGGCAGAGGATGGTCATTTATTCTTTTGCTATTTTGCAGACCCAGAGTGATGGTCACTGGGTTCCAGGGGACTAACAGGAAGTCAGAGGCTTCTGGGCTGTTCATCTGGAGTTCACTGGGGTGTCAGAGGCTAATTGTGGCTCTGCTTGTGTTGTCGCTGTTTGATTAAACATCTTGAGCTAAGCACTATCCATCCAACGGTTGCCAGGGGTACGTATTTTTAGCAGTGGGCAAATAGCTTATCAATCGTGCATATAAAATGCAGCCAAGAGAAAGCCATCATTTTCTGTGACCCTGCCTTGTTCTTCTATGAAGGCAAGGACAAAAGAGCGATAAACAATGTTGGTATTCACATATCCATTTAACAGTTCTTTCCTAAGCCACTAACCATGCAACAGGCACTGTACCAGAAGCAAGGATGCAGCGCTTCCACAGAGAGCTCATATCCTATTCTGGTCTATAGGGCTGTGTTCTACTATCCAACAACTCTGTGGTAAGTCACATGTCTCTAGACTTTCTTCTCTTATCGGGGGCATATACCGAACATGTGTTTTGTGCTGTTCATGCACTGAGAGTAGAAAGGACACTGGACATGCAGCGAGTATGGCTCAAAAGATGCAGCCATCTTCTGGTTCATCATCAGGGTCCAGAAAAGGCTTAGACATGAAGGAAGAGGCCATGGAAAACAGAATCAAAAGACCCAGAACATCCTGAGCAAAGGCATGAAGATGTGACTGAGAGAAACACACTCAGTAAATAGGAACATGAAAAATACAGTAAAATTAAAGTTCTTCAGTCATCGACTCAAGCTGTTTTTCTAGCCCTCAGGCTATTGCTCTCAGGGGCCACTTCCTAAAGACAGCTCAGCGCCCAACAGCCAAGACTGTGTGTAAGCTACAGCGATCCATCTGGCTTCAAAACCCCGCTGTTTGCTAGTCTTAAGTGCATATCCAGTATCCTCAACAGCTGGGGCATTAGGGGGAAGATGAGCTAGTCTGTACATGCTGGGATAGTTCTATTGTTTCAGACAGTTCAACCACTGACCTCAAGGGCCATGGACCCCATTTTTATGACAGAGAAAGTCACTCCAGGGCATGTGTGATGAATAGAAATGGGAAGTTGAATATGTCTCTGCTACTTTCTGGCTATGTGATTTGGGGCAACGGCTCCAACTTCTCTGTGAAATAGTTTGTTCAGCTGTGAGAAACAAAATGATGTGGTTCTCACAAGCTTTTGTGATGCTCTCATGTATTACACAATGTGGGGACAGTGGCTATGGCAGTGCCTAGCATCACAATATATATACATTGCTATTAGACAAACAGCCTTGAAGTAGACTCAGCAGGTCCAATTTGCTTATAATTATTAGTGCAACACTAACGTCTTAGTTTTTGGTGTTCAGTCAGTGCTCTCTGCAGACACACAGTAGATCTGGTGTGTTGTGAATGTACTAGAAGATGTTTAAGGGTTCCTGTGGAAAATGAATTGGGTGACACAATCAAATGTGGTGGTTAGTAATTGGAAATTAATTTGGTATTGTATTTGATAGGGAGCTTTTTGAGGCCATGATCTAAGCCAATGTATCCAGTTTAACCTAGCATAAATTTAGGGTGTCCAATAACATACCCAAGTGTGGGTCAGGTTTTCAGAGTGTAAGATCCAAGCTCAAGCTACTTAGAGCCTATGAACTGAACCACTTCAAGGCAATAGGAATACTTGTTTCAAACTCTCTGCTCCCATCATTGGCTCTATGCTAGAGCATTTATAAAGTACTAGGTTGGCTGGGAATGTGACTGTGTTAGGAGGGCATGGGGACTCCCAGGAACAACACAACCCCTGCCTCATTTCAAGAATGCATTTGCAGGTTTCACTTGGTATATCAGTCAAGTGTGGCCATATCTTCCAATGTGTTTCAAAAGGCTTGGAAGCAACACACACACACACACACACACACACACACACACACACTCGAGCATGCAGACACGTGAGGTCTAGTTCATATATTACTATGCGCCACAATTCCCTGTCCTCCTTGGATGGCCATCAGGCCTCTATCCAGGTCAGCTCCTCTCTGTACCTCGTGGGATGCACTTTTCACTCTTCTTTCAGAGCATACACTCGGAGCGCTGAGCTCTTCCTTCCCATTGGAGCACTGTCTGGGATGGCTTCTCCACCTCCAATCCTTTATCTGGCTGGCTTTATTTCTAAGTGCTTCCCTAAGGTCTACATGTAGAGTGAAGCTCCTTGTTGGCTAGATAGCATCCACAATGTTTATTTTGCGGGTTTCAGTTAAGACCGTTGTCACCATTCACTGGAAGCTCCTGGAAAGCAGAGACCATATTTATTTTCTCTGAAAAATGAGGGATGATCAAATGATTGTGAAGAATTATGAACTCCCTTAACATTTGAAGAATAAAAGAGTGTTGTCTTGATGGCTGGCTGGAAGGATGAAGAATGTGTTAATGGATGAAAAATAGGTGTGTGGATGGGTCACAAATAGATGAAGAATGGGCAGATGGATGAATGAGTGGGTGGATGGGCAGAAGGACTCCTTGGGGCTGTCTGTAGCATGTTTATCTACTTGCTGTTAACTTTTCATGGTGTTCCACTATATGCATGATGTCTGCTTTCTTCTCCATAAACCCATGTCTCGTTTTGAAACCTTTCCTCATCTACAGTGACTGATAGAGCGGAGTTCAAATTTCCCATTTCCATACATGAGTGTGATACCTAACTTTCTTCCTCTATGCAAAAAAACAACAACATCTTCCTACTGGATTAGTGAAGAAGATGGGGGGAATTTAACACATGGATAGACATTGTACCATGCCCGGAATGTGAGATACTCAGCAATGTGCTTCATTTCCCTGCTGAGTGTGAGGGCCTCCTTCCTGGTACATTGAACTTGCTGGAAGTGGGGGCATTGAGATCATTGAATCTGAACTCAACAAGTTATACCTTGTTTGCCAAACCTTGCTTTTTGGATCCTGGCTAAGGTTATTCAACAAGCTGCACCTCAATGTTCTTATCTGTAAAGTAGGGATGGTGATACTTGCCTTTCTGTTTATAGTGTAAATTAGATGATTTGACACAGTTTAAGTTCTTAGAAGTGGTTTTGATCATTCAGTTGGGTGAGGGAGATCTTGTGTTTTTCCTGTGACACTCTGGCAAGCCTCCTTGCTTTGCCTTCAACATAGACACTGGCTTTGCTTTGCTTCTAGGCTATCACTATGAGCTACCATGTCTTAGCAAGCCTGAGACTTCTAGTTGGGTGGAAAGCCAGATAGACACTCAGGAAGGTGTGCCACAGTAGCAGAAGACAGTGTGTGGTGAAACCACTTCCAAAGGGAGCAAACCTGACCCAAGGACTGTGCAGAGTGTCCTGGAAGAATACCAATGCATGCATTAGTAAGAAGAAGGGGCCAATTAAATGGACTGCCATCTTTTCAAATTGGCTATTTCATGCCCATGTTAGTTTCTGAGCTTCATTTGAAAATCATATGGGAAGGACCAGGGAGATGGTTCAGCTGGTAAAGTTCTAGCTGTCCCACAGTCTTGATGACCTGAGTTCCACTTACAGAACCCATGTGAAGAGTTGGAGGTGGTGGTTAGCGCCTGTAATCCCAGCACTCCTACAGCAAGATGGGAGGCAAAGACAGGAGAGTTGCCTGGATGCTTGTGAACCATTAGCCTAGAGTAAGTAGTGCAGCAACAGTAACAATGGGAGAGACCTTGCCACAAGGTAGAAGGTAAGAATGCTGAGACACCAGAAAACTGTTCTCTGACTTCCATGTGCGCACACCTGAACTCGTATATGCACACAATTAATACACTCCAAAGAGAAGAAAACCAGGAGAGAAGGTCATGCTAACACCACATTTCCATGTAGGGTTGCCTTACAGCTCAAGCTGTCTTCATCAGGCCATCTTATCTATGTCATGTTTTCTGAGAGAGGGGGAGGCAGGGAGAGAGGGGGGAGGGATAGACAGAGAGACAGTGGCTGACGAAGAAGTGGAAACACTCCTTCACCTCAATGGCCTTGCAGCCATTGCAAGGGCTTTATCTTAAGGCAATCGGGAGTCACCAAAAGGTTTTGAGCATTAAGGGGTTTACTAACTATAAAGCTTATTATATGTACCAAGCCACAGGCATCACTGAAGGGTAATGAAGTGTGTGTGTGTGTGTGTGTGTGTGTGTGTGTGTGTGTGTAGCTGAGGCTCTGCCACACATATCAACAAAGCTAGTAAATATGGCCAGCCCTGGAGCTTCCATGTGATGTGACAAGAAGGGCAGGTGTATTGAGAAGTTGAGAAGTAACCTCTTCCTACACAGTGTATACTTCCTTGCTCCACTTCCTGACTTAGCAGAGGAAGGATCTGAGGGACCTAGATGTTCGAGAATATTAGCAAATTCCCCAGCACGCACAGCCCAGGTGCATGCCCTCCAAGGCTGCCCTCCCCAGGATGTTCTGTTCCACAGTGGGACCTATGTTCACACGCAGGGTTGAAGTGGTGTTGTCTGTGCTGGGAGATGTGGACGGGCAGGGAACAGGCCATACCCAGAGGACAACAGAGGACAATGTCTAATTACCTGGGGGCCTTGGCAAGCAATTTTCTATGGTTGGAGGAATTGGATTTTTTTTAGTGTGTATGTGTGTGTGAGAGAGCTTGTTTCCAGTCCAAGCACACAGCTGAATGACATCTAGGTCAAGGAGGCATAATTATATGGAAATGACTTTAGTTTGGGAGCTTCTGAAAACCCACCTCCACACTCTGGGAGTGGTGGAGTGGAAGGAGCTTTGGGCCTTCCCGGACTGAAACGAACTGGCAGCAAAAGGCTTCCTTGAAATGTAGGAGCAATTTGTTCCTTTCTGGCTTCAGGACACAGCCTGTGTGCCACAAAGAGAAGAAGCTGCACTTTCTGGCTCAGCCATGATGTGCACGACTACTTCAGTCCTAATCTGTACTTGCATTGTGACTGCTATGGCTTAGATAAGGCTGGCTGTCCTGGGTGCTTGGCATCCCCATAGTGCTATTAAAAGCTTATGGAACTTTTAAAAGGAGGGACTTTGTGGTCACTGATTAATTAATGACTGTTCTTTTACGTGTATTTATTCTGTATGTGTGCATGTGTGTTGGAGCGTGCCATGGCATAGATGTGATGATGAGACGCTGGTATGAGATATGAGAGTTGATCCTCCCCAACCATCGGGGGTTGAACTCAGTTATTCATGCTTGGTGGCAAGTGCCTTATCTGCTGAGACATCACACTAGCTATTGCCTGTCCTTCTGGGGAAAGTGATTCTGGTCTCACAGGAGTTAGCTCCTATGAGAGTAGGTTTCACATAACATGCCCAGCCTCCCTGGCCTCATTTCTTCTCACATCATGTGTCTTCTCTTTTCTGAATGCACTTCCTTCTGTGTCAGTACTTGCTGTTATGTTGTGATACAACCAGATGCACTTGCCAGATGCTGGCATGGTGCTATTTGAATTTTGCAGACATCAGGGTCATGAGTTAACTAAAACCTCTTCTCTTTATACATCACCCAGCCTCAGGCATTTTGTTATAGTAACACAAACCAGTTTAAGATAGGGATCTTGGAAAAGTTAGTGAAATTTCTGTTTGTTGGGGAAAATGGGACTGAAAACTGATTCTATGTGAATAAAGTGCTTTGAAAAGTTGGACATAGATGGTAGGCATGGCTGGAATTTTGCCTCTGCTCAAATATCCTTCTGGTTTTACTCAACACTTTTTCCCACTCTATGGAGCAATAAAGCTCTCTAAACAAGTTACCCTGTCTCCATCCTTTGGTCTTTGCTCACAAACTCTTATTTTCCTATAATCCTTCTTTCATTCAACTCATCTGAATGACGCTTGCCTGTCCTTCATGAATCATCTGGTCACCCACCAACAGTGACAGCCTGATGTCCCCACACTTGTTATAACCTTGCCTACAATAAAGCAAACTATCATCTTTAACTCTGAGCAAAAATGTAACATGCAAGACAGAACACCAAGTGACTATGAGAAAAGAAATTGCACCCCCGAAATAATAAACAGTGAAAATCTATGTAGGAGCAGTAAAAATGAGGACAGTGGAAATAAATGGCTGTATATCCTTCCCTGTCACAAAGGAAGTTGGTTATAATCATTCCAATAGCTCTCATTAGCAGTCTCTTATCACAAGCTAGAAATGGTGGAAAGAGCTTCATATTTAATGATCACTGTGTGCCCCTCACTTTGAAGGTGGGATTTATTAGACCATTCCTATAATGCAGAGGATAAGGGCTTAAATTTAGTGACTGCCCCAAAGTCACTACTTACTAAGTATCAGAGTCTGAATTTGAACCCATGCCTTCCTCAATTTTAATGTATCAGTTGTCACGATTCTTTAAGAAGGGACCATTGCTTTCATAGGTATTCATACAGTCTGCAAGCCAGAAATATTGCTATCTGTTCTGCTGGGCTGCTCCCCATCTTGGGCACCACTACCAGCTATTTACAATTTCAGGGGACCCTGCCCTTTCCTTGCTTTCGGATTCCCCAGAATGAATAAGATCCTCTGGTCAGACCAGGAAAGGGTGAGTTTCTTTCCCGGTGGTGGAGTCACAGGTGCAAAGTCACAGAAGTGTGAGCACATGCTGTGTCTGCAGAGCTGTAAGATGACGGCTTGGCTGGTGTGTGGACTGCAGGGGAATGAGGCATGAGGATTCAAGAGCCCCATGTGATAACCTCGATGAAATTGCTTTACAAACTTCCAAGGTTGTTTTGGGGACTGTTGGAGATAACGCCTGTGAAGCAGCTTTGCACACTGGAGGAACATTAGGCAAATGTTAATTATCATGAGATATTTTGGAGGTAGCCTGATTGGTATGGGGAACAAGATAGCAGAAAATTAAAATAGCTGCTAATTTCTCTTGAATCTACATTCTCAAAAGCATTCATACGTGAAAATCCTCTAATTCCATTGCTCTCATCTCTCCCCATTCTCAGATAAATAGATTATAACAGATTTTCAGAACTAATAAAAATTCAGCCTGTTTCCTGGTTATTATTGATTTCACAACCAGGTTTAGCAACCTGGAGTAATATTTTGTTGCTTTCCAGTAAGACCACATTGAGTTAATTCTTTATTGAAATACTTTTACTCATATATGGTTGTGTCTCTTCTCTTGGATGTCATGACACTGGAGCTCTCATGAAGGTAGGTTTGTGCCCTTCTGTCTTGTTTAGGGATGGATGCTTATTGTGTTCTATGATACCTGAGGCACATCAGAACTTGCTGACAAACATTCTTTCAGAATGTAGCATGTGAGTCTAGATATTCACATTCCACATGAGTTGCTTTAGGGGCATCTTTATTATGTTTTGAGTCTGCTGTCTTCAAAGCCATTCTATCTATTTGGTCAAAAACTTAATCTATTTCCCCAGTTCTAATAAAATACTGTAGGTGAAACTAATTTACTTAATACACATTCATGTTTCTAGTAAAGAATCCAAACTTGTATGCCAACTGGAGTCATACGAAGGACAAAAAAAGAAGAGGTGGAAGCTATTATAGTCATAACAATATTATTAATTGTAGAAAAGAGTTACACTGAAAAGTTACAAAAGGAATGGAAAAGAGAGGACCAAGGGGTGAATAGATCAGCTGTGACTGATCAGAAAATGTGATAGGAGGATTCCATGTGCACCCTAACCATTTATCAGAGGGCAACTACATTGTGAGTGGGGGTAGGGACAGAGCTTTCTTCCTATCTTGTTTGTGCTTTGTCTCCTGGGTCATCAAGCAGCTCAGCTGGTAGCCAAAGTCTCACAACATCACCCACATCTCTGCCATTACTTCCTGGCTCCTACTAAAGTGAAGAATGTGCTTACACTCTCACTGTCACCCCTCTCAGGAAAAGATTTCTTCCTGGCTGGTGGAGATACTTCTGCATGTCCACAGATGGGTCTCATCTTCCTATACCCATGCCTGAAGAAAGGGGTTATGACTTTGATGAAATACCCTTTTGGGCGATGTTAGAACCAAGATCTGTGCTTTTGGAAGCAATATGACATGTATCCCCTGGCCTCCTGCTGCAAATAAGAACAAAGGCTATGACACCGGGTGAGTAACTTGGAAGCATGGCTTTGTCACTGTACTACTCTGACCATAAACTATTCACATGCGACTTTGTGCTTCTGTTTTATTAAACATTTCTACATCAGGGCTGGAGAGATGGCTTAATGGTTAGAAGCACTTGTTGCATTTGTAGAGGATCCAGGTTCTGTTTCCAGCACCCACATGATGACTCACAACCATCAGTAACTCCAGTTCCAGGAGATCTGACACCTTATTTGGTCTCCATAGATACCATGCACACACATAGTGCACTTACATACATGTTGGCAAAGTACTCATACACAGAAAAATAAAATAAACAAATCTTTAAAAAGTATCTATTTCATGGATTTGAAAGGATTGAACCAATCAGTTCATGTAAGGCACTTACAATGGTGCCCAGTGTGGAGTAGGCACTCAGTTAACAGTAGTAATTGTGATGATTAATCTTAATGATGTAGAATTACCTAGAAACTGAGGCACACTTCTGCAGAGTGTGATTCCAGAAAGCATAAATGAAGAGGGGACCTTCTCTGAATGTGGGTGGCACTATCCTGTGGTGATATCTTGCTTATACAAAAAAAAGCCTGTCTGAAGTTCAGAGAATGGAGTGTACCACTAGCTGACCATAGAGGTCTGCACCAGACCTCTACTGCTAGTGGCACCTGTATGGCTCAAATGGGCTTTATTTGTACAACCAAGATATCAACACACCATCCCATGGGTTGTGGACCTGGATAAGACAAAAGGGGAAAAGAGAAAGCCAGAGAGCCCTCGCATTTCCCTTCTCTCTACTCCTTGGCCACTGTGATGTGAGCAGTTCTGCTTCTCCATGTCCCACTCTACTGTGATGATGAACCCTCTGAAACGATGAGCCAAAACAAACCCTTCGCTTGCTCGTTTCTGAGAGCTCTTTTGTGGCAGCGATACAGACTCTGGGTAATTGAGCTAATGTGGAGAGTGATGAATGTAGGAGTTACCACTCTTTGGGACTGTGGGATCATCCTGAGGTCTTTCTCTAAAGTGAACCACTCTACTGTATGTTAAGAAGCAATGCCATACACAAAGGGTGTTGTAAAATGTTAAAAAGTGGCTAAATATTGAGTATTTCACACAACATAATAATAGTTTGTCAGTTAACATTTTTGCCTGCTGGACAGGACATGTCTTACAAGTAAGATCACAGATCATTCTTTGTCTTTTAGTCATGAATCTCATGAGAGAGCTGCGAGGCCTGTGTGTGATGACAAATGACTCTGTGGTCAGCATGTACAGAGCACTGTGGGCCTCAGAAAGGAGGAGGGTGGGTTCCAGAGAGCAGGTAGAACACATCTGCCTCTTCTCACCCTCTCCCCAGCACTGCCACCAACCCATGACTGGTGCTGGCAAAGCTCATCTTTGGCCCATGAACTATACCTTCACCAACACCAGGACTCCAGCTCTAACTGTCTCTGTGGCACCAGTATCTAACAGACAATTTTCAAGGGAGTGGACAATAGAAAGCTCCCACAATATTCACAGGGTGGGCTCTACATTGATGCCTTTTAAGGCTTTCACCTATCATGGAAGGTACAGTCCTGGTTTTGAAGTCTGTAATATAGTTGCAGTTTACAACTCTGCCTTCTGGAAGTAGCTTGGGGAAGCCACTTAACTCTGTTGAGCTTCCCTTACATAATGGATGAGTTCTTTGTAAGTTTTAATTCACTGCGTATCGGTCAGCACTATATTAACATTAGTGATTGTTATTGATGACTCTATAAACATTAGGAATAGCATCTTGCATGGACTGGGTGGCCAATAAGCATTCACTACATGAGCTGGGTTTAGAATTCTGAGTACTTGCTGACACTGAACCCCTTTATGGGTGACAAGGGAAAACTACGAAAGAACTGGATGAAGAAAGACTTTTTTGGAGATTTCTTTTATCACAATATGCTAGTTTATGGGCAAAAAGAAGCAACTCAAATTTCCATTTTGTAACTTAGTATGGGGTGGAGAAGGAATTCACCTATCTGTCCTTGGTTAAGAAATGAAATCTGTTTAGAGAGAGGGCAAAGGGGGCATTGGGGGCATTCTTCAGTCAAGAAGGAAGATACATTTCCTTAGAATGTCTGCAAAGTCCAGGATGGGAGGGTGAACCAAGACAGAGGTCAATAGACGCAACATTTGTCTTGTCCCGTGCCCTGAATGCCAACATCTGCAGCAGACCCATGGGCAAGCACAATACATGAGCAGATATGGGCAGACTTAGCTCACCTCAGCTCTGCTGCCTGCTAGCTAGATGACCTTGGGAAGGTCACTTTCTTTTATAATCTGCTTCCTTATCTGCTAAGTAGACATGATGGAGGTGCCAGGCTCCCAGGTATAGCTGTGAATATTAAGTGAGGCAGTGTGAAGCCAAATGCCTAGCAGATATTAAATACCCAGTAAATGGTCGTGGTGATGATGAGGGTAATTATGATGATGATAATGAAAAGATACTTAGAATTGAAATGTCTCAGATTTCTTAGGTTGATACGAAAACTACACTTCTAAAATTTGGAAAGCAATCATCAATCTGTCATCTATCTATCTATCTATCTATCTATCTATCTATCTATCTATCTATATCTATCGATCATCTATTCATTTGCCCACCTGCCCATTGAGATGCCCATCTGTCCATCCACCTATCTCCATCCATCCATCCATCCATCCATCCATCCATCCATCCATCCATCCAGCCATCCAGCCATCCATCCAGCCATCCATCCAGCCATCCAGCCATCTATCCAATACTTTCTAACCCATAATTATGTGCCAAGGACTAAAAGAGAGCAACTGAGCATAAGAGATGCCTACTGTCAAGGCATCTGTTTTTACATTCCCAGGCAAAGAAAACCCTTCCCTTTTGAGATCTCCAGGAATTTGAACATCATATTCTCCCAGCACTTTCAGCCCTGTTATGATTTTTGATTTGCCTTTTGGTCTTACTAGCAAGTGAGGTTTTAAGGGCAGAGAACTCGCACCATACTCATTTTGTCTCTTTTTCCTTTGTTATCCTCTCTGACTCAAAGCTGGATCTCATAAAACTGAACACGGTTCTTCATGATGTAGCCTGAACAGCCCAGCTGGGGAGCTACTGGACAATCCTTACGTGGCGTAAGTAAGGAAGACTTGTATTTGGTATCTGTTGTGTACATTGTCTTAAGTACTGGTCTCAGCCAGATGAGCATTCTCTCTCATTTTACAGATGATGACATGGAAATTTATAGATGTTAATTACACACAGGCAGAAAGTACAGTTGGAACTCAAGCCCAGATATTATAACATCCATTTTTTCCAAGAAGTCCTTTTAGGGTGACTGGGGAAGTGGGATAAGTCCAATTGTGATGGTGTAAATGGGTGAGTGTGTGTATTTATGTGCTTATATGTGATGTAACATAGGCAGAAATAAAAACAGCCAACTTGAATTCCTTTAGAGCAAAATTAAGGAAAAACAAAACATCAGACATATGAAAAAAATCTGTGTGTTTGGAGGCAATGAAGAGAGGTATGGTGAAAGGCATCGCATAAGCTTGGTCTCAAGGAGGCTATTGGCTTTGGCTCCAAGTTATTTTCTTTTCTTTTTGATGACAGTTTGGGAAGACTCATCAGGGGAAATACAGATATTTTTGGAGACCATGTCCTGCTATATGATCTGGCTGACCTGGCCTTAAGCTCATGCTCCTCTCATCTGCCTTCCAAATGCAGCCTTGCTTACATTTAGAACGATGAATTGTTATGCTCAGTCTCCAAGTGTTACTTAAGGGAAAGCGCTGCTATCGAGGGTGCTTAGGCAGACATTTACCATGTTCCAGAATGTATCTTCTGATGGCTGACAGACAGGGGTGGCAGGTAGGGGGTGGTGCTGGTTCAGATCTCTTCAGGAAAGTAAGTGAAGGTGGTTGAGGAGAATGGTAACCAGTGTCCATCAGACTAACATTTGCCATGGTGTATCTAGTGATGGGAACAATAAAAGTCTTATCTCAAGGGATGCTGAGAAGACCCAAGAAGCAACCAATCTCGTCCTTGCATGAGTTACATCTGTTTATACAAGATGTTCTTGGAATGTCTACCTTAGTTTTGTGGTAGAAATTTCTTGCCAGATTTTGTATCATCAGAGCTGAATGCAGTCATGGTGACAATGCCTGGCTGGCCAGAACTTCGTCCCATTCATTTGTCAAATGACAGTGCTGAAGGTGACCTTCTCCATCCTGTTCACCTCTGTCAGTGACAGCTCAGAGCAGGCTCTTGTTTTCTCTCTGCTTATGATTCTGGCCACCCACAGCACTTATCCATAGTCACAGTCAAGATGTCAACTTTCCCTTGTGCCATGGGAACATAGCCATAGCTTCCAAGAGCCAGGCAGAAATGTCCTTGGGATCTGAGGACATCATGGACTTGCCTATCCCTCCTGGTTGTCTCTGTTTTCCCTGGAGTCTGCCGCTGGTGACGAATGGGGCAGAGTTAGGATGCAAGAAGCTGGCCAGGAGATGACCTCTGAGCCTCACTCCTACTGAGTACCAGCGGCAAAACTGTGAGTGCTGCGCACAGTTCCCTCTTTCCTCTGTCTTGAGATCCCTTTTACTGCAATGATCATCACCCTCTTCTCAGTCTTTCTGCTACCACCGCTCAACACTTAATCTCTACAGAGAGCTTTGAATGACAGGCTAGACAAAGCCACCTGCTCTAAAAACTCTGTGTAGCATCCTGTTGTGCAAAGCGCTTTCATAACACAGCATATACTCTCATCGCTGACCACTTTTTCTTGCTTAGTGTGATCCAGCCACACTATTTTTATTTTTTTATTTTTTGGTGTTGCCTCCTTAACATCTCTGGGCTTCCACCCTGCCTGTTCCTTCTGCCTGTCATGCCCTCTCCTGGTGTTCCCACAGCTAGCTTCTTCTCAGGCCTCACTGAAGCATCCCCTGTCTGGGGAGCCCTTTTCTGGTACTATATCATGTAGCTCTCTGCCTCCTTTTCCTGTGTCATGATTGCCAAAGAGGATATCAGTACCTCAAGTATTTTTGTTTAGATATTTGCTTGCTGACTTGCCGTTTGTCTCTCAAGTAGTATGGAGAAGTGCAGGGACTTCCCAGGAATTCTTTGCTATTCCTAACACAGAGAGCATGCCTGGTATATGAAATGTCCTAAGCATGGAGGAAAGACATGATATTGGAACATATTCTGTGAGGGATGGGGCTATGGACCTTTAGGGATTGCCCAGCCTTGTCCTGCTCACAGCCCCATTCTCCCTGGAACTTGCAAATGCTGTGCCAATATATATATTTTAGGGAAGCCGCTATATTTCTTCACAGAAGCAGGGAGTGTCTGTCTGGTAAGCACTCCAAGGAGTTGGACTGTGGAGTTGAAGCCTTGAGTGCTAAAGGTAGGGAGCTGCGGTCAGGGGAGAGTCACGGTCCATTCTATGCCTTTGACAGTGGCATGTGTGTGCATGTGTATATATGTGCACACGTCTCTGTGAGTGTCTGTGTGTCTTTGCCTGGTGTATCCATGTGTGCATGTAGTGCCTGGTGTGTGTCTATATGTGTCTGTGGTCCACATCTGTGTGTTTGTGCATTTGGCTAGAATCCCTCAGTTGAAATGATGGGACTGATAGCTTGCTTTGCACTTAGCTGAAATGATAAGAAATGTCGGTAGCAGAAAAGCAATTCCCCCAGCTCTGCTGACTGCCAAGCGTTCTGGCAAATGAGGGGAAGAGGAGTCACTGGTGGATACATTGGCTTATACACTGGAAAGTGGCTCATCCCAGGTCAGAGCAATTCACCTGGCTTTTGTAAGTGACTGGTTTCCTGTGTCACTTTTTTTGCACTCACTTCCCTGTTATTCCAGATACCATGGCCTTATTTCTGTCCTGATTCTTGTATATCAGTCCCTTCCTGGCCCAGCTTGTTTGCTTTGTCCTCTCTCCCTCCCCTCACCCACCTCCTCTTGCCTTTTCCTCTCTCGTTTCTCCTCTCTTCCACTCCCTTCCCCTCTCCCCTTGTCTTCCTCTCCTTTTCCCCTTCCCTGTCATTATAAATTGAAGTGTTCCTTCTGGAGGGGAGTTTTTGTTGACCTCTTGGTCTGGGTCAAGTTCTCCAGTGGTGAACTCTCACAGTATCATGGCATTTGCACAGCTGAATTTTTGCATTTGAGTGGGTTTCTGATATCTTGTGTGTGCCCTTGCACGTGTGCACACATGTGCTCATGCACTTCTGTATACTAGCTTCGTAGACTTGGCGGTGTGCAAATGTCACAAAGAAAGGAACAGGTCTTTTGGGTCTTTTCATGCAGTTAACACAGTGCCCAGCATCTGGCAGTGCTGGGGACCTGGGCAGATAGAAAAATGACCTAATAAAGCAAGTCAAGTATGACAATGCTTTCTGAGTTGTCTTCTCCCACTTTTATGGGTAAGGAAGGCACACATTTGGGGGAGTAAAGTTCTTAACTTCTCTGTAATGTATTTCAGCTTATTGTAGCCTTCATGCAAAAGAAGCCAGGCCACTCTGCACCCAGACTGTAGAAAGCAAAGGCACTTGATCATCCACATAGAGACGTCCCCTTTCTTTAATCCCATGGAGGATACACCTTGTACTCCATGTACTTCACATTTCTCCAGGGTGGCAAAGGTGTTAGGGGTAGTATGGGTGTTGAGGGTGGGCAGTCATTTCTTGGGCTATAATAATCAAAGCTCATAGGATTTGGAGTTTTAGGGCTCAACTATGTCTGACTGGTGAGCTGGGTTGGTCTTTTAGTGTCCAGTTTTCTATTCAGAGTATTACATTTGGTGAGTGTCCCCAGAGTTCAGCCGTGGTTCTGTTGTTGGGGACTGAATGTCTATAGCCTCCTATATTCATAAGTTGACCTCGTCATCCCAGTGGGATGTATTAGGAGGCAGGTACCTTGAGAGGTGACCATGTCAGGAAGGTGGATCAATGTCTTTAAAAAGGACCACAGTGAGTTCTTTGCCATTTCCTACTGTGGAAGCATCCCACAGGAAGCTGTCCGTCTGCAACATGCACAGAGCCTGCACCAGAGTCAGAGCACACCAGTACAATGACCTTGGGTTTTTAGCCTTCAGAACAGTGAGAAATAAGTTTCTGGTGTCTCAAGCCACAAGGCTATGCTGTTTTTGTTATAGCAACCCAACCTGCTGAAATACTCATGGACTTTATTTACCTATTATATTGTTTACTTTGCATTTTGTTTGAAAATGACTTATCTTTTTCCTTAAACTTAGGAGGGAAGAAGGGAGGGAGGGAGGAGAGAGAGAGAGAGAGAGAGAGAGAGAGAGAGAGAGAGAGAGAGAGAGAGAGAGAGAGAGAGAGAGAGAGAGAATAGAGACTGACTCATTTGGCTGAATTGGAACTTTCTATGTAGGTCAGACTAGTCTCAAACTCATGATAGTCTTCCCACCTTTGGCTTCCTAAGTGCTGAGATGACAGAAGTAAGCCACCATGCCTAGCTCCTAGATTTACACTTTTATATAACAATGCTCCCCAATGTAAATGTAATATGAATCATATATGCAGTTAAATTTTAGTATCTACAATAAAAATAAAGAGAAACAAAAGTTTAACACTGTATTTTATCCACACATATCCAATACATGAAAGCATGTAATTCATGTTAGTTATTGAGATATTTAACTTTTTTTCCTGTGCTGGCTTCAAAATCCAGTGTGTCATTCACAGTTCCAGTACATTTCTTTGTGTGTGCTGAATTTTTTGTGACCTCTATTTAGAGGTCATAAAACAGAGCTGAATGAATAAATTCATATCTGAGTTGTCCCAACCAGACAGTTATTTTCTAATAACCGAATGATCAGATTTTAATTGCAAATTAATTGAAATGAAATGAAAAATTCAGCATCTCACTTGCTCTCTTCCAATGTCAAGTACTCGATAGCCTTACATGGCTGGTGTCACTGTATCAGACAGCATAGAACCATGACTCACAAGCCAGCCTCCTTGCTGTAAAGAACAGAGGTAATTTTAAAGCAGACACAGGGCCTGGGTGCAGTTCAGTGCTACAATGCTTGCCCAACATATGTAAGACCCTGGGCTTCATTCCTAGTACTGGGGAAAATATCTATTAGCAGAACACAAGGGGCATTAAATTCAAGTCAGATGCTACCACCAGGCAAGGTGCTAGGCCAGAAGATTTAGCACACACTGAGAAGGTGTTAAAGATACACTGTACCAAGCTGAGATGTCCCTTTGATGGGATCAGGAAATGTAAGAGAAGGAACTGATGCTGCATACTGATACCACTAAAAACCATCCTAGATGCCAGCCAGACAAAACCCCAATACTGGGCGTTTGCTGAGCACCAGCTTCTATCTATCCACCCTTACTCAGAACACTGGCCTACACCTGGAGATCAACAGCAGTCGATCAAGAAAAGGAAGCCAAGATCAGGAGAGCTGAGTTCTGTGGAAGCCTCTGCCATTCCTGGCCCTGCAACTTCAGGAAGGTCTTGACCCCTCATTTTGTAAATTGGGGGTGTTTGGTCTCAGCAAAGAAGACAAAATAAAACACAAATCAAAATCATCCAGAAGCCACTGACTGACAGATAACATGCCTTGAGCTAGCCTGAACGATCTCACCTCTCCTCATCCATGCCGCAAGCTCTGAGAGAAAGGCATGGTACCCATTCCATGGGCTGAGTATTGTGGCCACTTGCCAGAGTCCCATTAACATGAAGCCATGAGGCTGTGACTTTAGTCCAGGTTGGGGTCTATTGTGCCCACATCCCAATTCCCCGTGCTGGCAGGTTTGAAGTGCTATTCTGTTTCCCCCAAAATGTTCTATCTCTTGTTCAAGACCTTGTCAACATGCAGTTTATAGTATTTCTTGGAGAGTTTCCTTTTAGTTTATGTTAATTCCCTGGATCAGGGAGTTGGCATGTCTTCCTTTGGCCACATATTTCCTTGGGCCTCTTGAATTATTCCCTCCTCCCCCCATCTAGATTCAACATTTTATTTTCTACTGTGATCCACACTGATATTTCTGGATGCTTCTTGTGGCTTCCCCATGCCGAGGTTGTAAGTCAGCAGGCTGGTGGGCTATGGCAAGCCTGCAGAGAGATCTGCATGGTTGGCTCGGGAAGTGCTGGCTCCCAGGATGTTTTTAAATCTTTTAAAATTGGTTGCCAACATGGAAACATTGACTACTCCACATAAATCTGGATCTCTAGGTTTTGGAACAATTTGGCAACACTGAGTTGCAGGCCAGGAAGTCAAGTGGCAGAGGACTCTCTGACATCCAGCCCCTGTCTTCCCTATGCTCCACTTGAGTCCCACTTGTCATCTGTCATCGAAGTGTGGTCACCACCATTTTCTCACGGTAAAGCTGGGTAATGGCACATAGGACTGCTCTGCCAGTTCCTAGCTGTGTGAACTTGGATAGATGACACAAATTTCTCACCTGAAAAATGGATGATGACATGCACACGCCCAAGACTCCTCATATGAATTAAATGAGTTCACACATTAAAAGAGCCTTGAAGAATGCCTAGCACACAGTAGGTGTTATGTGAGAGCCAGTGATTATTAAAAGCAAGCAAAGGTTTGGCAATTTGGTTCATTTATCTGTCACTGAGGGGAACTGAGAGAGAGAGATTAACAGTGATATGTTTTCAGTAACACAGCAAGGAAGCACGGTTCCTTGGAGAAGTGAAGCATTCAAAACTGGACACTCTGTTCACAGACAGTATCTGACTGCCTCCTTGCAGGTGTTTGAATTTACGACACCCATATCCCCCTCCTTATCCAGCGTTATGGTCTCTGATGGGTTGGCATCCTTTCCCAGGCTGTGACTATGTCTTCTAGCTGCTGGTGGGACCCTTTCTTTTCATGACCCTGGATTCTTTCTCCAGGCGACTGGATGTGGTAATTGCTCATGCTTGCTGACTTCAGCTGAAGGTTACTGTGTCTCCTGCACCAGCACTTTTTCTGAAAGGTGCACAGAGACCCAGGTAAGCCATTTAGGAAGGCCCATTCCCTCGGCTCATGGAGGGATTTACTGATGACTAATGGGCTTGCCCTTCTCTAGCTTGCTAGGGCACAGTTTTACCACCATTGTGAGTAGATCCACACATTTATGGTAAAGATCCATGTATGAAGTGTGGTTACTGTGTTCTGTAGAAGACAAGCCTGGCTTGAACACGTGGACATATTAGACCATGAAGCAATGTCAGATGTTATTTATAGAATCCTACACGTATGAGGGACTATGAGAAGCCTTTGTGTGTTTTATTTCTAATTGTCACGGTAACAATGTAAGACCTGGAAGGTTAATAAAATTATCAAACTCTTACTCCATGTGAGAGCAAGCATGCCAAGGATGGAACTAAGCATTTTCACCATTAAATTTATTTTCAAAACAGTCATTTGGAACAAGCACTGTTAATATCCTTCTCATGGCTGAGGAAGCTGAGGATCAGAGAGGGTGAAAATTTTGTTCAAAATAACAGATTATTAAATAAAGGAGGCAGGATTTGAATTCAAGGTGGATGGTATGAGATGCTTGCTTAACGGATAACCTTGATATCCCACTGTAGGAGGGTAAGGTCTGGAAAGCAATTGTCCTGGGTTCTATCTCAAGGCTGGGACAGGCAGCTTCCAGGAGAGCTGTATTACGAGTTTGTGATTCCACAAATCTGTATTGCTGTATTCCACCTAAGGGTCATGTCTCAACAACTTGTGGCTTTGATGTCCTCTCTAAGGTCATACAATGAGTGACTGACAGAGGAATCTGGAATCCAGAGCTCCAAATCTAGTGTTCTTTGTCTGACTCATATATGATCAAATGTGCCTGCTTGTGGCACAGACAAGATGCAGGGTGAGTTAGGCCCAGCATTCAGGGATGTTTAGAATCAGAGTATCTGTGTACTTTGACAGGAAGCAGCTCCCATGAATTTGGATTCGAGGATGTGAAGGAATACTATGCAGCTGTATAAAGGAATGACAAGTTTCATACAGTCTCTGCAAATGAAAATGAAAAGGTAAATCACCAGATAATGTGCTCATTTCAGGCAGAATAGAAGTGGAGAGTTGAACTTCTCCATTTATATTTGCTGACTGCACTAATATACCTTAAAAGAAGGTCAATAGGAAATGAAGGCACAGTATCAGTGGTCACCTGTGGGGTGAGGAATTAAAGATTGGGAAACAGGAGAAAGTGGTGGGTGGGAGGCACTCCAACCTGTGCCATTCCTTAAGCTGAGGGTTTCATGCTGTATGGATGCCATTACCTATTTCAGAGGGACCTGCTATCCTTCACCCCCTGGAAGGTGCTACCTCCAGAGATTGAACGTTCACACTCTTCTGGTTTTATAAGGGAACTCCGAATTCCATTGAAGTTATTTTTCCAGTTTTTAATTTTAATTTCAAATTATTCATTGATGGTAGATAGAAATAACAGTTTTTACATATTTAATCACTTATTTTGCAAACACACTGGAGCCACTTATTAGTTCTTAGGACCTCCTTTGTGTTTTCTGTGAAGGCTATTCTAGCATCTATGAATAGAAATGATTGAATTTATTCGTTTCTTGGTACCTGTGTTTCTCTTTCTTGCTGTATGCCTTATTCTACTAGCTGGAACTTCCAGCACTATGTTGAATAAGAAAGAGCCAGGAGGGCAGCTCTTCTGCCTGGCTCCAGATAGGGGTTGGGGGAGCACTCAGGCTCCAGCCCCTGGATGTGATGGAAATCTGGGTTGTTTGTAGATTCCATTTTCCACATTAAATAATTCTCCTTATCATTTGTTTGATGAGTTTTAACTGCAAGCGGATATTAACTATTGTTGAGTGTTTTTTCCTCATCTACTAAGATGTATCACTTGGATTTTATTTTTCAGTTTGTTAACGTTATTGTAAAATGTAAAATTTGGCATTCCCAGATAAATCCAAGTTCTGATTGAGTTAGCTCTCTTAGATTCTGATTGAATAACTTGGCCATTTCTGGATTTTTTTTTGAGACAGGATTTTTCTGTGGCTTTGGAGGCTGTCCTGGAACTAGCTCTTGTAGACCAGGCTGGTCTTGAACTCATAGAAATCCACCTGCCTCTGTCTCCTGAGTTCTGGGATTAAAGGCATTTCTGGATTTTGTCAAGAGACTTATTGGTTTATAGTTTTATTTTCTGATATCGGTCTTACTTTGATGATAGTATAAAGCTGGTATCATCAAACAAATTGGGAAATCTCCCCACATTTCAAATGATGACAATGTAACTTACAGCGTGCTTACTGTGTTCAAAGTGCTGTGTTTAGTGCTTAATTCAGTCTTCACATCAACCCTACAATGCATGGACTATTATTATTACCGCGGGTCCCCTTGAAACAGGTAATGCCATCCATACAGCTTGAAACCCTCAAGTTTTAAAGGTGGGGAGTTGAAGCATGGGTAGTTAATGCCACTTGCCCATAGTTACACAGGGTATAAGCATCAAAGCTAGGACATAGAACTGCAGAGCTCCAGCCCCCACTCTTAGTCCATTTACTCTACCTTCTCTAATCAAAACTCTTTGTGGGTTAAAGAAAGCACATCTGCAGGCTTCAGCCCAGTCACCGGGCCACTCATATCTTTACCTTTGGTTAATAACCATGGTAACTATAGTATGTCAGGCTCCCTTCATTTCAACCCAGCCATCAGAAGCAGATCTCATTACCCTTGCTAGGCAGCTGTGGAAGTGTTCCTTCCTGCAGGGTGGGGTGCCATTTCAAACTATCATTTCCTTCCTCACTCCGCTTTCCTTCATGTCGGCAGCACCTTTCAGAAAGCAAAATTAAAACAAAATCTCTCAAATCCCCATTTAACTTTGCAAGGTTCCTTCCTTACCAGGGCAGCTCACCTATCACTCCCTTGCTCTCCCCCCAGGCATTCAAGTTCACGGTCTTTACTCTCTTCTGCCATCCCTTTATATCGCTTTGTCCCCACTAAGTGAATCAGCATTAGCTCTTCTGACTTAGCTCCTGTGTCTTGAGAAATAAGAAACCTCTTCCCCACTTAAAAAGGAGGAGGGAGAGAAACAGATGGAGGTTTATGAGGGGTAGGGGTGCCAATATTCTTTGCTTTAGCATTGGGGAATCAAGATTGTTAGAACAGCTTCTGGAAGGAAGAAAGGAAGGAAGGAAGGAAGGAGGAAGGAAGGCAATGTGATGCAACAGAAAGAGCAGGTGTATTTACCTCTGGTTTGACTCTATGGTTTGGGGGCATATGTGGCACTTCTTTACGCCTCAGTTTACTCAACTATGAAATGGGTTCAGATACATGTGTAGGTCATCAGGAGGTAATAGAGATGAAATAGCAACATGTGGGTGAAAAGATCTGCTGTAGAGAAGGCACTGAGTAAAATGTGCTTTTCTTGAACCATACATTATTCTTAATGTTTTACAGGGTGAGGTTTTGCTATACTTCCTAACCTGGCCTCCAACTTCTCATCTCAAGAATCCTCTTTCCTCAGTCTTCTGAGTACCATAGGTATGACTTGAACGATTTTTATATAATGTATCTGAATTAATAGATTCTACCTGGGGAGGTAATTATGCATGATTCTTACCCATTTTACTGATGGGGCAAACTGTGGGACAGACAGGCTATGAATTCCTAAGTGGCTAGCTCTGCCCTACTTCATATTGGAATTTTGGACTCATGCCAGGCCTGTTGCCCTGGTCCACACAGGCAATTACTTAGAGTAAGGTGTTAGACCACATGGCTTTTTTCAAGCTTTTTCTGCCAACTTAGGGTGTATGTGGCCAGAGACACCTGCCACTTCCCTGTAATTACTGGATCTCTTTTGGCAAACACCCAGGCATTCCCCATCCATCTCTCCATTTCCATCCACATCTCTGACAGCACTGGGGGGATTTAGAAAACTTGGAGTGAGTTCACTGCTGGGAACAGTGATTCAATTAAACTCTCAGTTTTCAACAATATTTGTAAGGCCTGTTGCTATGTCACACCCCACATAGCTGTGTCTCTCCCTCAGCAGTGGTGATGAGGGGCATGCTAGTTGATGGTGACTATAAGTTGAAGAGGAGACTACCATGGTGAACTCTCAAGGCTAAAATGTCAGGCTAAATTCTGTCCTCTAGGCACCTCCTGGACCCTCTGCTGGTTCCCTAATCATGCTGAGCAGCCCCCTTCTCCTAACAACCCCATGTGATGACAATTATAATTGCAGCCTCGCAGTGTCAATCATTGCAGGTGACAGCCACTGAACAGCATGCTTAACCACCTCCTCATTTTCACCAGAGCTGTCACTTGTTGCTACCACCCTAGGGAAAGCCACTCTCATAATGTCCATTTTGCAGAGAGAAACTGAGGCACAGAGCCATCATGCCACCTGACTCTGGTGGAGGCTGGATTAATCCTGTCTGTACTCACATTTGTTTGCTTTCCTATATGGCTTCAAAACAGTGCTCCCCCAACCTTCCTAATGCTGAGACCCTTTAACACAGTTCCACATATTATAGTGACTCCAACCATAAAATTATTTTTGTTGCTACTTCATAACTGTAATTTTGCTACTGTTATGAATCATAAAGTAACTACCTGTGTTTTCTGATAGTCTTAGGTGACCCCTGTGAAAGGGTCACTTGACCCTCCAAAGGTTGAGAATCCACAGATTTGAGAACCACTGCTTTTCAAGAATGACAAGGACTCTGCCTATGAACCAGCCTTCTAGGTTGTTAACAAAAGTGTGTTTGCCCATGATTTTGGATAAGACTGATCTCCCCTTCATGCTTGATCCTTCTGTATCCAGCTATTGCCTCTAAAGGCAGATGATTCCTGAATCCAGGGATTGGCCCCTGAAGACCCTTGGGAACCCTTTGGCACATCCTTAGTATTTGCACATAGTAGGTGGTCAAAATTGTTAGCTAAGTCTATGAGTATATACACACCATCTAAGTTCAAATTGAAGCCTTCTCTTTCTTAAATCCCTAAGCTCTGGGCTGAATCAATGCCAAGCACAGTGTCTAGCATACAATGGGTGCCAAAGTTATGTGTGGGAAAGATGGTGGCTGTTCAGGAGATTTAGACTGTGATGGTTCAAGACAGTTTGCCTTGAGGTCATCGACAGTCTTAGCATTCCTCATCCTCCTAACCTCACGTCCTGTTGTGGACTCATGGAGGTCATCTTCCTTGTCTTTGCAGCGGTGCCCCTTAGAATTTGTAGAAAGAAATGCAAGTGTCCAGCACAAGCAGTAGGAGAGATGGCGAGGTCAGGAAGGAGGTTGGTTACACTATGATGGGGTGGAGTGCTGTCAAAGAGAGGGCATCTGGCTCCCCTTCACTTCAGCCAGCATCACACATAACCAACCTCTCAAAAACTCACTTCCCAATAGAGCACCCTCGGAACAGCCTTTGGAGGGCAGGAGAGGGAGGGAGATACAACCTGGATGGAAATAAATTTCAGCTTCAGGTAATTACAGGAGTGTTCTACCTGGTAGGGTACATCAAAGGTCGAGCCCCTCTCCTAGGCAGGGATAAGTTAGGAGGAGAGCTTGCCTTCACAGGGAGTCTCAGGAGCCTATGCTAGGAAATTTGTGTTTGCCTGTGCTTTTCAACTTGGGAGTGGGGGTTGTTGGAAACCATGTTTCCAGGGGCTCTGGATTCCCTAAATGTTTGAGGAAGGGAGGGCTCTCGGATTTGGGAATACTAAAGCCCAGCTTCTCAGGATCCTAGGATGCTCAATTCTCAGAGCAGAGATGCCAAGTGGTGGAGGTTGAGATGCTGTCTTGGACAGGGGTTTTACTCTGTCTCTATGTCTCTAGCTCTTTCTTCTGCCTGCAGGTGACCCCAGGAATGTCCCTGACATTGTGTGGATGACAGGATTAGTCAAAGACCCAAAACTGAAGCCACTGTGTCTGCCCCCTCTTCTTCCTGGTCCCAGTTGCTCTCCCACACAGCCCAGACAGACAGCCCTCCTCCTCAGCAGCTCATCTCTCTTCAGGAATTCACTACAAGTCTCAGCTTCCTTTCAAGAGGACATTACAATGAGGGAGCAGCCAGCCACTCACCTGCCTCACCCTGGGAGGGGAGGCTGGGGTTGACCTGGGGGCAAAGTCAGAGGAGACAGACAAACTCAAGGAGACTCCCATCCCCTGAGCTGGTAGCTCTGGCAGTCACTGCGCTTCTCTGCACAGGTGCCCCATCCAGCCCAGACCAGGGGCACCCCTTGACTCTTGACTCTTCTTAGCCACAAGGAGACACCTCACTCCCTTAGGGCAGGTAGCAAGGGTTCATCCCATTACCCTTAAACTTGAGTGGCCAGTATCAAGGTCTTTATGTAGCATTAGGCAGAGATCCTGTGGCAGAAGTAAGTGTTCTCAGCTGAGGTGACAGTGTGGGGCAAAGGTAGAGAAGCCTTCCCTAACCTTTCTGCCCAGAAGCTGCAGTTAAGTCTCATGCAGCCCTCCTGCGGGATGAGAGGGGGGGAAGGGAGAGGGGAGAGGGGAGAGGGAAGAGGGGAGAAGAGGAGGAGAGAGAGAGAGAGAGAGAGAGAGAGAGAGAGAGAGAGAGAGAGAGAGAGAGAGAGAGAGAGAGAGAGAGAGAGAGAGAGAGAGAGAGAGAGAGAGAGAGAGAGAGAGAGAGAGAGAGAGAGAGAGAGAACACCAGAACACCAGCACGCTTTGGAGTGGATGCACACCCACAAGGCAAAATGCCCCAAGGCCACACAAGCACTGTCCAAGCCATGCGACGTCCTTTCATCCTCATCTGGAAACCTCCACAGTTGCCACCAAGGTTTAAACTTTGTCATTTTTCAAAGCGGGCTCCAGGGCACTTCCCGAGAGGGTGTCTGGGACCCCGGAGGTTGCAACTTGGGGCGATTCCCTCCCTCTCCCCCAGGTCCTCTCACCTGGTAATCCGAGGCACAGCAAAAAGCTGTAGTAGACCACCGGCACGAAGCCCAAGCCGCAAGCCGAGCTGTTGGCGGTGAGGTGGGCGTGCGTGTGCTCCATGAGCGCGCCCCTCGCCGGGCTGAGCTCGGCGCAGCTGCCAAGCGGGTGGGGACTAGGCAGCAGCTGGGGCAGGATCCAGGATCGCCACCCGGCGGGAACCGCTAGCAGCCCTGGCCGGTATCCTCAGCTGGCTCCGCACCTGCCTTCCTGGATCGGCTGCTCCTCTCTCCAGCAGGGCTTGGGGGACGCGGGAGGGGCTCTAGCAGCGGGAGTGTGCACCTCCCTCCTAGGACCGCTCAGCTCCCGCCTCAGAACCCCGGTCCGGACGCCGTTCTCCTCAGCCAATCAGCAGCTGCCTGAATGGTTTTGTGTGTGTGTGTGTGTGTGTGTGTGTGTGTGTGTGTGTGTTTCCACGCGCGCGCGTGCACGCGCTGGGGGTGGGAGCATCGGGTGGGACGTTATAGCGGAGCTGGGTCCCAGCAGCTTTTTCTGGCTCCAGCTCTGGAGGAAAAGACCCGGTTAATTTGGGAACCCCAGAGGAAGACCGGGTTGGAGAACAGGCTATCCTGGGTTTCCAACCCCTGTGGGAGGGGCGTGGTGTGGATACGAGCTGCTTCTCCCTTCAGCGGCTCCTTTATCCCTCCAGCATGTCCTCAGTTTTTCTTTGACTCTCCTACCAGCTACTTATCCCCGCTCCCCGCCAATGCCTCGAGTCCATCTTCATGTAAAGGATTCTACACCACGGGGATGGGGGATGGGGTCGCGAGTGGAGTGCTGGAGCTTCGGCCCAGGAAATGTTGAAGGGTGTTTTTTGTTTGTTTGTTTGTTTTTCTTGCCTGGTTCAGGAAACTGAAGGAAGGCTGTGAACATCTTTGCGTGTGCCACCAGGTCCATGATGCTGTCTCTGAACTCGGCCCTCCACACAGTCTTCAGCCTGGGATAAAAATATTGCGGTCACTGAGACACACACTCACTCACACGCACACAAAGGCACACAATGCCCAGCCATGCGGGTTCACTCACTTACACACTCAAGCACGCGGACGCTGCTCTCATCTCTTCCACACCTAGCTAGACTGGTGAAAACATGCAGAAACCCTCATCAATATGCAGGAGGGCTCAGCAGGCTCAGGCGGAGCCTCGAATAAGTACACACACAAATGCATGTGGGGGGCTGGGTGGTCTGAAGTGTTTGAAGGTTGTGTGAAGGAGAGTATGAGCTGAGCAGGTGGGATCCCTGACGTGGAGGGGCGCCCCCTTCGCAGGAGAGGCAGGCAGAGCGCTCCAAGAGCTTCTTCACTTGTCAAGGGTACCCAAGAATACGCTAGGGAGAGACATCTGCCCCAGGCTTAAGTTATGCCGGTGTGTTAAAGGCACCGCAGGAGCACAGAGGCAAGCCTTTCCAGGAGCAAGCTGAAGCAGATGCAAGCCAGGGACATGTGACTGGCTCTAAGATGCTGGACACCCACTCCTCCCCTAACATCTGTTCCTGAGAGAAGGAACAGGCTGAGGCTTTTCTGGGTCTCCAGCAATGGCCCAGAGTCCTGTCCCCATGGGGAGCTCTCCCTGCAGAGTGGAGGAGGGGAAGACTGGAAATCAAAGTTGTAGAGGGATCTGCTGGACTTAGCCGAGTCTGTGGTGGACATACAGGGTCCCAGATCCCTAAAAGGACAAGGTTGTTACAGAGTCCCGTAGGTACACTTAAGCCTAGTCTGATACTTCAAACCCCATTAGATATATCTTGTCTAACTTTTTGCTTCGTTTTTATTTTCGATTGACACACAGCATCATGCATATTTCTGGAGGTATAACGTGATATTTTGATTTCTGTATTTGATATGTAATGACCAAATCAGTGTAAGTAGCAAGCCTTACACACTTAAACATGTGTCATTTCTTTTGGGGGGTACACTCAAAATCCTCTCTTGGGGCCAGGCAAGTAGCTTAGTTGTCAGAGTGTTTGCCTAGTAAGCATGAAACCCTGGTTTGGACCAACAGTGACACATAAGACCTGTCTCAGTGCTTCAAGTCTGTAGTCTCAGCACTTGGGAAGTGAAGACAGGTAGATCAGAAATACAAAAGCATCCTTGGATACATAAAATACTGTCTTATAATAATTTTGAATGTGACTACCTTTCCCATAAAAATCTGAAGAACAAAACAAAACCCCACTATGGTGCTAAATAAAGTAGCCCCCAACACATAATTGCTGCTGTAAATCTATAGACTGAATTGGCCTGTAGGTGGCGCTGCATTGAGAGGAGATATGAGTCTCTTAAGAGATCTCCCTACATTGTGAATAAAGGCTAAAGCCCCAGAGCTTTTCCATGGGAAGTTTCTACTGTCTGAAATGTTCTTCTGGAAGCTTCACAGCCTGCCCCCTCACCTTTATGTCTCTGTTCATATGTCTGTTTTTCATTGACAATCCTATTAAAGATTTACATCTCAATTATTGTTTACCCCAAATCTTGTACTACCCACCTTTCTCCCTGAAGGCTCAGCACCATCATCCTACCATATGGGATCTGATCTGTCTTGTTTCTTGTCCATTCCTGCCTTGGAAGGGAAAAGCCTTTTGTCTGTGGAGTTCTAGTTGTATTCTCAGCCTTTCACAGCCCATGTACATTGCAGAGTCAAAACAAATGGGTAGAACGAAATCTGCAATAAATACCCACTGGTTGAGGCTGCTGAGCATGAGTTTGTGTTTGTTTGTTTGTTTGTTTTGCAGCACAGATGGGTTGGTGCTAGAGTTGGGGACACAGCCTCAGATTTAGCATGCAATGGTCACATTTGATGATACTTACAAGGTGGTTCAAATTCTGAGGCTCATTGTTGGAAAGCCTTTATAGACCCTGGGTGGGCAGAGGAACAGCATGCATGGGTGATGGTGAAAGACCTAATTGCACCCTAACATTGACTTCTTCATTGTAAAATGGGATGAAGCAAAGCAGGAATGCTGTTGTCCAGGAATGCTGTTGTCTCTCTGTGCAGAGAGAATGGGAGGAGGGTAGACTACAAACCCAGGAGATGGAGGAGTTACCCTTGATCACCTGCTGGCCCACTTGGGATGCTTGGCAGCTGGTCTGTTTTTTTGGGGGGGGGTAAATGCATGTTTTCATGAAAATGTGTTTAAGGTTTTGAGTCTGGCTTTGGGTGCTCTCAGTCTTAGGGTAAGTGTATGGTGAAGTCACACAATCTACATGAGTTGGGTGGAGTATTGTGCCTGTAATTCCTGCACTGAAGAGGCTGAGGCAGAAGAATTGTGAGTTGAAGGTCAGCCTGGATTATGTAGTGAGACCCTGTTCCCAAAAGAATAACCTAATCCCTGAAGGTAGAATTTTGCTCCAAAGCTAATCCTTTTGGCTGGCTCTGAAGGACAAAGGCATGTGTGGGCTGATACAAAAGGCTGGGGACATCCATCCATTCTTGCTTTCAGCAGACTTTGCACAGCTCTTCATGTTTACTGGTCAGAGCCTGGTGCTAAAGAAAATAGGGTATCCAATGTGCAGAAATAATTATTTTGAAATGTCAATAGCAAAGCTTTAAACTGACTGTGGCACCCTTGTTGGTGTGGGACCCTGGGTAACCACACAGGTGATCCACCTGTGTAACTGGTCCTGCTGCACAGATATAAACATTGTGGTCAGACTTTCTATGTGTTGAGAGTTTAATAGGCATCTGTCTGATAAGTTAGCCCATAACCATAGTGGAAGGAGTGGTATGTTGAGCTATTCCACAGATGAGAAAACAAAAGCATAGAGAAGCTCAAAAAATTGGTAGAGACCTCCTGATTGGGAGTTTGCCCAAAATATTCTGACACCTGAGTCTATGCTGAGGTCACAGAAGTACTCAGACTTGTGCAAGGATGGACACTTGAGAGAATTATCTTGCTGGCATGCAGCCCTCATGTGTCTCTGTCTGTCTTGCCTTCACTTGAATTTTCAGCATAGTATCAGACATGTATACAGAAATAAAACCTGAATGAATCCATAAGTGACTGCAACTGAAATATTAGCATAATGTCAGAGTAGGAGCACAGCACCCAAGTGTCGACAAGCTTGGTGGATAGCGATCACCAGTGAGGCAGTGAGGCAGAAATGATGCTCATTCGTTCTCTTTCATGAGAGAGTATGCTGCCCCTCATGTTACAGAGATCTCTGGGCCTTCTCCATCTAAACTCCATTTCTACCCCCATTGATAAATGGAAATAGATCTAAAGGATATCTCTTTAACAGAAACAGCAGTGCAAACACAAGTTGCAACTAACTTAGAGTTGGGAGCACAATAGGGAGATGTGGGCTTGTAACAACTCAGAAGTGTATATTCTGGCCTTTGTAATGTGTTCTGAACATTCAAGTGTTTAAGAAAGCTATAAAGGTCTCTGATTTGCTGGGTCTTAAACTTGAGTACAAGATGAGAACGTGAAGAGAGAGAGAGAGAGAGAGAGAGAGAGAGAGAGAGAGAGAGAGAGAGAGAGAGAGGAGAGGGGAGAGAGGGGGCAGGGGGTAACCTTGGGTAAGTATTATGAAGAAAAAGTTCAATGAGAAAGTATACTGGAAGCTCTGGCTTCACTGGAAAGCTTCTCCGAGAAAGTAACATTTGTGTGGAGTATAAATAAGAGCTGCCATGGTAAAGGGATGTGAAGTTAGGTGTGAGGGGTAGAGGGAAAAAGCAAAGGTTCTAGTGTGAGAGTAAGCAGGACTTGAGGAAGCAGAGGACCAGGCTGTGGGGGAATATGAGGAGTGTATTGCAAGTGATAAGTGGGCAGGCTTTTTTGACGTCATGAATGGTGGATTTTTATCTCTATTTTTAAGGAGAGCAAGGGATTGCATTCTTAGGTTTGCCTTTTAACACTTATTCTGTAGGGAAGTAGAGCAGGGGATGGGTGGGTGGATGGATGGTTGAATGGATGGATGGGATGGTGGTTATGATGACTGGGATCATTCTGGTGGGAGGTTCTCTAAGCCCACCTTGGTGGCCCACCATGCCTTCTCATCTCTTACCATAGTGTAACTTGCCCTCTGGGGTCTCCTTACTTCTGAAGACTTCTATTAAGGTTCACTCTGTCTGGAAGCCTTTCCTGACCCATATATCCCCTTTATCCCTGACCCATGCTCTCTCTCCTCTATGGTATCATTTACCACACTATGCTGACACAAGGAGGTTGTATGTCACCTACCCTTCTAGATTCAGATCACCACCTGGCCAGGGTACACTGCTTTATTTCTGACTCCTTGACACAGGGTCGCTTGCAGTGTGCCCTGTGTCATTATCAGACATACATTTCAAGCCCTGCTTAGTTCCCTCATAACTGCACATGTCTCAGGACCCTCTTGAGGGGATCATTAGATAAGGGCTACCACAGCTCCAGCTAGTCCAATTTTATGAAAGATGCATGGATTCTCATCACTGAAAGTACAGAAATTTGCCTGATTGGTACCTGGTAGATGCTTCTCTTTCTATCAGCAGACTCTGCTTCCCCAGGATTAACCACACTCTTAGCAGGTGATTACAGCATAATGATGGCATAGACACTAGCACCCCTGGGTCTGCCCTGCTGGCTTAACAACTGAACTGAAAGAGGATGTCAGCAGAAGTCCCAGGGAAAACAATCTGTGTTTTAGCCTGTTTGGGAGCTCATTTCATCCCAAATCATCACTTGCAGATGAATTTCTGTTGCTACCAAAAATGGACAGGGAAATCATGGCCCCTGTATCCAGAAATGGAATCAAGACAATGGATCACAAGCATGACTTCCTTGTCCAGCAATGGAATCAAAACAAGGGATCAATTCTCAAACTATGTAAAATCTGAGAGAAGGTAGATCATTCATCCGAAGGAAAATGTGAATTCCACAATGTAGGAATGGCACAGATACTGACTGGGAAAAGCACATGGCTACAAGTTGAACTTGGGCACTGCGATGACAGTTTGCCAGTGCTCTGCTAGGTCTCCTTTGAATGCTCCATGTAAGACTGTCTTAACTAGACTTCATTTTTTTTAGCTAAGGTTAAAGTTCATAGAAAAACTGAGTGAAGGATATAGAGTTCCTATACATCCTCTGCCCACCCAAGTCGTAGCCTCCCTTTTTATCAACATCCTGCTACACAGTGAATAGTACACTTGTGCATTAGCAAGCTTTGTATTCCTATAGCAAAATACAAGGAGTAACTAACTTGTAAACAGGCAAGATTGATTTTGGAGATTTGGATTCAACTTTCTTTAGGCTTCTATGAGAATAGTACTACATGGTGGGATTATGTGGCAGAGAAACCCACTCCTCTTGTGAGCAAGAAAGAGGAAGAGGGCAAGAGAGGAGAAAGATATTTCATAATTTCCTTTAAGGGGATGCCTGCAATGACCTAAGTAACTTTTATGGGTCCTTACTTCCTAAATGTCCACAAGTATCTTCCCACAGCATCACCCTGGGAACTAAGCCTTTAAGGCATGGAGTCATAGTAATTTGTATAGCTGATGTACTTACAGTGACATTAGGGTTCATCCTGGTGTCATGTATTCTTTGGGTCTTAACAAACGTACATAAACCCAACACCAAGGATCATCCAGACTAGTCTTGGACACCCTTCATGCTCCACCTACTCATCCTTTCCTCAGTCCTTCTATGATTTATTAGTTTTTATGAAAAAATAACTTCTGGGGATGTAGAAATATCTCAGTTTAGGTAAAGTGCTTATTGTGCAAGCATGATATATGAATATGACCTACACACCCAGAACCCACATGAAAAATCTAGTTGTTCTGGGAGGAACAGAGACAGCAGGAATTCTGAGGCTTAATGGATAATCAGTTCAGCCATGCCAGGAAGCTCAAGGTTTCAGAAGAAGAAAATTGACAGACCTGTAGAGGAATGACACTAGAGGGTATCCACACACATACATGTGCATGGCCACCTGCATGCACACATGTGTCACCCTTCCCACAAATGCATACATGTATATGCAGGTATTTTCTGTATTAAGAATAGGCAAATACTGATCTCCATCTCTAGTTCATACTGAATTTCTGGGGTGAAGAGTAGACTGGATCAAAACTTGAAAGTATCGGTGTGAAGATGAAACAGTAGATTGAGGGTTGGATGTGACACTAGCAACAGATTCCAGGTCCTGTATGGACATGATTTCAGTGTAGAGATCTTCAGCTTTTATGTGTGCTTAACAATTCTCATCATGAAATACAGGAAGACTATGTTGTGTAATGGGTCTTGGTCAAGGATGTTATTAGAAGCAATTGAAACCAGCATCTCCTCATGGTGTCACAATTCTTTAGAAATTTAACCTTCAGAGTTGTTGCAAAGACAATTCCTTCCCTGCTATTAGGCTGTCAAAATGCTACTGATATTTCCCCAGATGCTTTGGTCCTCCACTGACCTTGGCCAGCCCTGTCAGAGTGTTTTCCAGTTTGTCTTTGTCTGCAGGCTCTTGTTTGCTTCCAGTAAGAACAACAACACTGTGATTCTCCCAGGTGCTTCTTTTACTCCTCAAGCAAAGCTTACTATGGAGGGTGTTTTAGGAGCTGCCAAGGATTTATTTTGGCAAACCTTGTAACAGTCACTCTCCATGGTCTGCCAATTCTCAGAGACTTTAGAGTGAACTGTTTATTGTCTGTCACTGACCTGTCAGAGTGGCCAGGAGAAGCCACTGAGCATGATGGGAATTCTTCCACAGTTGCATGTTTCTTGACCTCTACCATCCCAGGGCAGGGAAAGGCAAAGAGTCTATGCTGCACCTTGGTAAGTTTCACCAGAACATGAAGAACAAGTGCAATGAAGTGAAGAAAGTGAAGTCTTTTCTTGAGAGGAAGGGGAAAGCAAAGCTAATGGTGTGCATGTGTATATGCATGCATGCATGCGCCTATGTGCTTATACACACGGATAGGTGTGTGCATGCATGTATATATAAACATAAATATACATGGGTAGATATGCACGCATATATATGAATGGATAGGTATATGTATCTCGCTATATAAATCCACATGGATAGGTATGCATACTGTATATGCCTTTGTGCATAGGTGTGCATGGATATGTATGTGCACATGTGTGTCTCAATACATATGTACGCATGAATAGGCCTGTGCACGTGCATGTATGAAAGTATAAATATATAGATGAGTATGTGTTCATACATGTATATGTCTAGTGTGTGTGTATATGGTCTTATAAGTGTGTATGAATGCACATGTGTATATTATGAATGTGTATTTACTCATGTGTATATGTGCAAATGTGTATGAAAGCATAATGTAGAATCATATACATGTATATGTCCAAATGTGTATCTATGCATGAAGTGCACATAATGCACACACATATATATTTATGTATTATGTATATATAATACACACTTGTGTATGTATGCATGCGGGTGTATGCCTGTGTGAAGAATAAGAACAGTGAAGAAGAGACAAAAGAAGTATATATGTGCACATGTATTAACATTTGTGTTTGTATGTGTCAATTTATATATGCATGTGCATATAAGCATGAGTGTGTATACGTATGGGCATATGCATTTGTATGCTTGAGTATTATGTATGTATGTGTATCTCTGTTTAAGCACATCTATGTGTTACTATTTTTATGAATTTGTATATGTCTGCACATATGTATATGTGAGAAGTACATACATGAACATGCAAATGTGCAAGTGTGAATCCATGTGTGCATGGGTGGTGGTTTGTGGGAGGGTATGACTATAAGCCGTCTTTCTCCCCAGCTCTAGTGCACCCTCACATCTCCCTTTGCTCTGGAAATTGCCTGACAGAATAGGGTTAAGAGATGGAGAAAAGGGGAACAGAGGGGTATGAGAAAGGAGAATAGAAGAGGAAACGTGGAGATGAGGGAAGGGAAGTAGAAGCAGAAGGGAGATAGGAAAGAAGGAGAACAGGAGACAGAGTAGAACAGCCACAACAGCATGCATTACTAAAGAACTGCACAGGAGGGCTCTGAAGAGCACACAGCCAAGCAAACAAGGGCCCCTGCCCAGAGAGGGATATCCTGGTTATTTAGCAAATCTGTGAACAGTATTGGTTTGCAATTAGAGGATGCCAGTATTTTATTCTCCTTCTTAAGCCCAAAATTTCTTTTGGAGAGTGACATCTTTTCCTCTTGTGGTCTTATGTGGACAGTGAATCCAGGCACCTGCCATGCTTAAGCTACTAACTAGATCCTTAAGTTCAGACCATCACAGGAGACAGGTAATTGTCCTACACCTGGCCAATAGGAGTCTGTCTTCTGTGGCTTAAAATATTAATAAGTGAGACAAATAAAGCAGAATTCACACTGTTTTGTTCATCTAAGTGGGGATCATCCACCAGGACTCATTGTCTGGGTTCTTGCTGTTTTCATGATATGTGACTTCCCTGCCCTTTGTTAATTCCTAATGTCTTCCTTGTGTTTGATGTGGCATTGTTCACGATAGCTAAGATGCAGACATAACCTTAATGTCCACCATTGGATAAATGCATACAGAAAATGTGTCATGGAATATGATTCAATGTGGAATACTATTCAATGTGATAAAAGAAAAGGTCTTGCCATATACAGGAACATTGTAGAATATGGGTAATATGCCAGATGATATAATCCAGGCACAGAAAATAAGATCTGATTTCTATAGGATTCCTGTGGTACGACGTATCTGAATCAAAGTCATAGAAACAGATGGTTAAACAGTAAGTAGCTAGCAAGGCTATAGGTAGGAAAGAGAAAGATACCTCTGTACAAAGGAGGACTAAGTTTTAGTTAAGCAATAGGAATAGCTCTAGAGACATGCCAACAGGGGTGAGCAACACTGTTGTGCCCTAAAAAAGCAGAAGGGTGGATAATGTGCAAAACTATTCCTGCTACAACCCACATATAATACACACACACACACACACACACACACACACACACACACACACACACACACACTGTCCAAAGGAAACTCTGAAGAGATAAAAAGAGTATTTCTCCAAAGTAAATAAATTACAAAATCCTTTTTGTACATGTCACCTGGAGCAGGTTTAGGGGGTCAGCAACCTAAGGATGTGCATTGATGAGGGGGTGACCCTGTGTTTGTTAGTCTCACCTCTTAACTGATAGAGCTTTACTCTGAAGAAAGGATGGCCATGTGGACTCTTATATTTGAATCTTACTATTGCTCATGTGAAGCAACCTGGGCTGACATCTTCAGTTCGCATTATAGATGGGGAAATCTGCAGCCCTGAGAAAGCAAGTTATCTGTTAAGGAACATCTACTGTTTGAAAAGTAAGACTTGTGGAAGTGACAACACCCAATCCTCTCATTCTACAGTAGGTGAGGAACAGGAATTGAGGCCAGAAAAGATCTGCGAGGGAATCTAAAGTGACCAAAATACCAGAGAGTCAGCACAAATTTAGTCATCTGTCTATCACCTGTCTGTCTGTCTGTCTATCATCTAATGATGGGGTATGTTGTTCTTCAGGAGCAATCACCTTGCTTTTTTTGGTTTTTTTTGGGGGGGACAGTGTCCCTCATTGCCTGAACCTTGAAGATTAGATTAGGCTGGGTTGGCTGACCAATGAGCCCCAGGGGACCTTCCCGTTTCTGCTTCTCAAGCAGCACTGAGGTTACAAGTATGTGTCACCATGCCCAGTATTTTTCACATGGGTTCTGGGAATCAAACTTGGGTCCTCACTCTTTGCATAGGAAGCACTTTGTTGACAGAGCCAATCTCCTCAGACTTTGAAATTCTAACTTTTATCATAAGCTAAGTGTAATGCCTGGGCCACTCCATTGTATCCATGAGTGATAAATGAGAATAGCCTCCTAAAGTGCTGATAAGAATAACTTGCTACTGGCATCCTGTTTGAATATGATGTGGATAAAAAGTTTATATCTCATTGCATCATTTCTTCTTGATTAGTATAGCATCGAATGTCAAGGAATCTTACACCCTGTATCTAACTCCTAGAACATTCTAGATACTCAAGTAATCAAGCTAGAGGAAGGACAGTTTGGATATTTGCTCCACTCAGTTAATCACAAGAATATTCCCTAGTCCCTGAGGTTTTTCTTTCTTTTTTCCCACCTCTTCCTCTATCACTGCACCACTCCAACTACCAAAAAGTTCAATTTTCTTTAAGAGCCCCAGAAATAGTCCTAAGAGGGAAGCATGGAGCATTAGGAGCCCAAGAGTGAAGGGGCTTACCAGAATCCACCCCGCAGGGATAAAACATTAGAATGCACAAAAAGTGTGACTCATCAATGTTCAGATAAAGCCAGTCTGCCAAGCAGGAAGAGGATAAAGGCAGCACCCTGGGAGAGGCCAGCAGGTAGGCAATCTAGTCCAGGGTAGGGGCTGGGCGATGAGCTGTCCTGCTAAGCAAAGCATACCACAAATTTCTCTTTAACAACTCTGTCTTCTCCAGGATGCTGTACCAGGGAACTGAGGCTAGCTTATGATGCAAGGTGGGTTATGAGGTCACTGTGTCTCTCCCTGTAGCTGACACTGTTGGGGGTCAGGAGAAACAGCAGGATCATGGGAAAGTGCTTTATGGGCTTCATTCAAGCCTCAGCAGATGAGGAACCGGAGGCCAGCAAGTTGCTAGAATCTGCACCATGGTCTGTCCTTGTGGTGTGGTGTGGTCTCAGGTGCCTATGTCCTATAGACCTGGGTTTAAGAGACCTGTATGACCTTGGCATGACTATTTCTTGTATCTCTCCGACAGTTTTCCATGTGCAAGTTTGAAACAAAAATGGCAGCTAAAAATGGTTGCTATCAGGGTAAAAGTGATACCTCACAATTCCTTGTAACTTAGCTATCACAGCACCATGTGCATGATTTTGCCACTTGCAATATCACTTCCATGACATCCTGTTTAAATGGACTCATGCAAAGTAGCTCTATTAAAAAATAACTGTTAACAATTTATTTAAAAATTAATTTACCATATATATGCAAACCAGTCTCCCTTGGTCTATAAAGAAGGGAACCATTTAAAAAGCATAGGAGCAAAAAAAAGTCATTAAAATTCTAGCAAGTGTCTTAGCCTGCCAAGGCTCTCAGTGTCAGCTGTTCATTCTTTGTTGAAAGCAGGAGTTAGCAAATGTTAGAGGGGCGTTAGAGGCATGTTAGCACCCCCCTGAGACTTCCCCTGGATGCGATATGTGAAGGGGATGAGTTCTCTCACTGTGAGTCAATATTATTTCACAGTGGGTCTGAGAAGCACTAAAGTGATTTCCTCCTCGGCATCTCCTGACAATATTAGGGACAACATTGTGACAGTGTGTGTATCTGGCTTAGTGCTTGATCCTTTCAATGGGGTCATCATGAATTTATTCTCCTTCCCCTATCCCTTTGTTGCTGCATTAAGAGGGAATGTTGGAGGCTCAAACTCTGTAGCCATAACTTGATTGCTAATTAGAGATGTCCTCGTCCCACCTTTTCTAAAGTTCTGATATTTCAATTGTCTCTTAGTTTGTCATCTATGTTCAGTGTATCCAGGCAGTATATTCTACCCACAATGAGAAGCCATCTTGGCTATCAGAATAACTGTTGTACTATCATGGTGATTATGCTTAAGTTACCATTGTTTTATTGAATAGTAATCCCCAAAATCAAGAGTAGGGGTGCTGTGGAGCAGTAGGCTGTAAAAGCTAGAATGTCGATTGATTCTGGTACTGTGGCAATGACGTAGGGCATCTGGAAAAGAGCATAGTGCTGCATATTCCCTTGTGTCTGAAGCTTCAGGCATCCACTGTGGGGGAGCCTTGGAATGTATGCCCAGAGGATAGGGAAACTTATTGTACAGCTCTGTCAAAATCAACTGTCCAGGGTAGTTTAGTTTGTAAGAAACAGATGACAAATTTGTCCTCGGTTTAAAGTGAAGATTAGAGACAATCTGTGTTAGAATCCTTTGGGGTTCCAACACATTGTGGACAGGTATTAGAACAGAAGTGAGAAAGTCACATTTTTAAATTATTTACTTATAATTCATTTTCATGGCTTTCCAAAACGGGACATGTTGCCCTCATCTAACAGGTAACACCAATAGACACTGCCTAATTTGATTTTCGTGCTGTGATGAAGACTGTGACCAAAACAACCTGAGGAGGAAATAATTTATTTATCTTACATGTTCTGATTACAGCCTAACACTGATGGAAGCTAGGGTGGGAATTCAAGCAGAGCAGGAACCTGGAAGCAGGAAACAAAGGCTATGGAGAACTGCTGCATAATGGCTCGTTCTGAACAGCTTGCTCAGCCTGCTTCCTTATACAACCCTACTTCTTTGCAGAATCACCTGCCCAGCATTGGTACCACTCACACTGGGCTAGAACCTCTCACATCCATTATTAACCAAGAAAATTCCCCAAAGACTTGCCTGTGGACCTACCTAATGGAGGCATTTTTCTCTGTTGAGGTTTTTTCTTCCCTAATGACCCTAGCTTGTGTCAAGTTGACAGAAAGCTCACCAGCAGAGGCACCAGGTATGGAAAGCTTGTGTCCTGATAGTCACTCTAACAAGAACAATTCTGTTGTCAAAAACCATTGTATTGTGAAAAGAAGCTTCTCTGATGAGGCTTAAGAGATGCTCTTAGATGTGGTTATAAAGATAAGAACTTAGGAGGCAGTTTATTACTGTGTCAGTTTAGCAGGACACTAGTATTAGATTCTCCCCCAATGCATAGCCATGGAGTTTTGGTCCTGTTAATGGTATTAAGCATGAGTCTCATCTTCAGTAGTGAGCTTTAAATCCAATCAGAATATGGTTTGTTACTCCCGTGATACTCATGCCCTTATTGCACCTGTAGACATATCTTGCCAAGATGGTTGTTATTGTAGCTTGAGGGTTTATAGCTGGATAAGAAAGATGGCAACTTTTCTCCAGTAGTGTGCATAGCACCTTCTAGAACCTTGAAAGCTATCCAGTAGGAATGAAACTTCCAGGTTAGGATCAGCTTGACTTCTCCATGCTCTGTGATTTCTATATGTGGTGTCTTGAGTGGAGGGTAACCAAGAACTGTGGAAATAAGCTGTAATATTTAGGTGTGTGTGTGTGTGTGTGTGTGTGTGTGTGTGTGTGTGTGATAGGGTATACTGGACCTCACTGACCAACAACTCAAAAAGAGGTAGCCCCTTCACCTGGCACTGGGTTTTTTTTTATTTGATAGCATATGGTATCTGAAGGCATTGCCACCCTCTTGCACATGCCACTCTATTAAACCCCGTGTGTGTGTGTGTGTGTGTGTGTGTGTGTGTGTGTGTGTGTGTGTGTGCTGTTGTTGTTGCTGTTTCAAGACAGGGTTTTTCTGTGTAACTTTGGAGGGTGTCCTGGAACTAGCTCTTATAGACCAGGCTGGTCTCAAACTCACAGAGATCCACCTGCCTCTGCCTCCCAAGTGCTGGGATTAAAGGCTTGTATCACTACCCTGCCTGATATTTTATATAGACATATATATATATATATATTAGGAAGGTTCTACAGAAGTAGATTTATTATGACATTTTCAAAAGTTTTAGTGTTAGTTATCCCTCCCCATTCTCACTCCTGTATCCTACATACCCATCTTTACCCCATTTAACCGTTCCCGTTCCCTTATGCCCCCTTCCTCCTGCACATCACCTGTGTTCTGTCCCTACCTTCTATCTGTATGCCCCATTCTTAGCTTCATGCCTTATGTGGGTTCTCTAGTTTGAACTCACAGAGAGGAAGTTTCAAAGACAGCATCAACATATAAGAGAAGTTCCCTGCAGTGGATGGGAATTACTACAGAGACTAACAAATTGTCAATGTAAAGTAAATAAAAGACTTCAACTCTAAATGGGGCATCTATATAACATCCCTACCCCTAAAGTTCAGGGACCATCATCACAGAGGGTTCAAAAAGACTCTAAGTGTTGGAGGGAATGGATGCCTGCAGCAAAACATATTTACGGGATATGATTTCACCATTTATACACATGAACTCACAGAGCCTGTGCCTGCACAAATGAAGCCTGCATAAGACCAAGCAAGCTAAAACCCAAGCATGGACAGGGGAGGAATTCAAGAAGTCCCACCTCTTTTTGAGGAGATCTGGGCAATGTATGGCTGCAGGGGGAGAGTCATTTTTCTTGAGTGATGCTGTCCCTGAGCAGTTACCCATGCTCCAATAGATGATTCAATAGGGGAGAAGTTGGAGAGGAGGGCATGAATGGTGGGTTTGGTCAGGACATATTATGTTCATGTATAAAATTCTCAAACAATAATAAAAAAGGAGATTATAACGGGATATAGGTGATATGAAGGAGAAAATGGGGGAAAACAGGACAGAAGATTTAATTGGGGATGCCAGCGGGCAGACAGTATAAAAAGACAGGGAAAGAAGGGTAAATGATAATACGGATGTTTGAACTAGACATAGGGAATCATTACATTTACTTAAATTTACATATAATACACATAAGTGTATGTATATGCATATATATGTGTTTTAAATGAAGTTATGCTCTTTAGGATAATAATGTTTGTTTCCAAGGCCATAGACTATCTAATAAAAACTCTAGAACCAGGAATAATAAATTTCCTTTGGTGTTGCTGGGGAGTCCAAGAACTCTCATAACAACTTAGGCTACTACTGTTGCCCTTGGTTACTTCCCAGAAGTTAGTGATAAGTCACATTGCAGAAGACAACACACACTTTGGACACATGGCTCGGAGGACTTGGATTGGATCTGATCTGAAAGTCTCCTGCCTGAGGGAGTAACTTCTGTAGTACTATAAGCACTATACAAGTTTCCAAGGTAGGGAAGCAATCAGTGGTCTTACCAAGCTGGGATTCTTATGAACTGTAACAAAGACCAGCATGGCAAGATAGCTCTAAAGGTGCGGTAGTGGTACTGAAATATTGGCAGTAACCAACAGGCATCTAATTAGACTTAAAGTCTGCTAAATGAAAGAGAAAGTCATCCCTGGTACTGTAAATCTAACCAACTATCTATGTCTAGTGAGGGTGTGGTTCTCAGAGGCAAACATACTAGAGCCACTTTCGTAAGCTAGTGTAATTCCAAATTGTATTCTAAATGCTTATCCTTATACCCACAGATAAGTGTAACTCCCACCTCTCATCAAAGAAGCACCTTTTTTCTTCAGCAGACAGATAACATTACAGAAATCTACAACTATTCAAAATGAAGACAATCACTGACTGTGGGGTGCTCAGCACTAACGGATACTTCTTCACAACCTCTATACCTAAGGCTCAGGGGATAGGAAGATAGGGTGGAAAGATTGTAAGACCCAGAGTGTGATGGGGCAAGGCAGTACAGAAGGCCGTCCATCTTGTATTCTTGCTGAGGCCATTTTAGGTTTAACTAGAAATTGATCTTTCTTGGTGAGAAGCCCCATGGAAAATTACCCAACTCTATTCTAGGAACCTGAGGTAAAGATTTCCCCAGCTAACTTAGCTTCTGTTAAACTGCTTGCTTGCACAAAACCTCCCACTGCAGCTGCCAAGTGGCATACAAAGATATGGTTTTTGCTTTTTAAATCCACTTATTCTAAATACTTGGTGCTTCACTTGGGTTCCAACTACCTGAGTGTAGCCCCAGCTGGCTAGAATAAAGACCTTCAATTGGCTATAAATTCTGTCTGAGTGGTCATCTATGTGGTTTCCCTATAGCAAGAAGAGCAGGAAGTCTGCTGAAAGATTGTGTCTTCTAGAAATGATAGGGAAGTTACACATGAACCTTCAACAGTATGACTACTTAAACAAGACCTGAACAATGACAGCAGTTGACATGCCTACATGAATGGAGGATGCTATCCCTGGCCCTGTCCTAGGTAAAGGCAATTAAAGACTACTCAGAGAGGGAGAGGGATGAGCTCCCTAAATGGTTAACATATAAGCAGCACTAAATGGACTCAGCAGTAGGTACTTCTTTATTTAATAGTATATAATTATAAATATATTATTAAAATAAAAGGTTATGAGTTTGAGAGGGAATGGGGAAGGCATGGGAGGGGTTGGAGGAAGAAAAGGTAAGGAACAAATGTTGTGATTGTATTTTAATTAAATAAAAAATGACAAAGCACATGTAGTTAAAACATGTTCAACATGATACAATATATATTTTCAATTAATTTTGTCAAACACAAATGTATTTGATATATGTGTAATTACTATCTGTATATGAGTGTATTATAGTTTCTATATCCTGGAAATAAATTTAATAAACTTTCATAATAGATTGCAAAAAAGAATTATTGTACTTAAATGCGAACACCTTTCATTTTTGAGTAGAAAAACTCTAAATATCAACAAGCATGGGGCCTCCCAGGCTCAGTGCTTCACTGCCTCACTGACTTTCCTTCCTCTAGCCTGTCTGACAGATATCTCCAGGGCGTGCCTTTACTCCATGAACACACCAAACTCTGTGTGACCCCAGGACCTTTGTGCTTGCTACTGCCCCTGCTTAACTGTCCTTCCAGTCACCAATGCAATCCTCCGTTCTGGATTCAAAGCAGCTATACCTATATGACTGCTTGGCACTATGTCACTCTATATCTACTGCTTATCCTTTATCCTTTATCCCTTCCTACTTTATTGTTAGCTCCACAACAACGTGGATCATGTCACCAACAGAATGCCCGGCTACATTGTTCTCATTGATAATGAGTCATCGACTGGCTTTTATCATTTCATTTCTTCCTAACGAGTATGTCTGAGCATTTTCCGTGTTTTATGAGCAAGGAAGTAGACAGCCAGAGTGCTTACAAGTGACTTATCTTAGGTTACACCACTAGCAAGTGGCAGCCATGAGATTTGAGCCTGGTGGTCCACCTCTAGGGCCATCATGCTTAAGTCTCAAGGATAAAGTTGTGTGTTAAGAATGTTCAGATACAAAGCAATCCAGACCATGTGAGAAATGATCACAAAACTCATACTGAAGCTTCTAGATCATGCTGAATCCTGAAGTAGGGGGAACTGGATCTCAGAGTCCTGATTTTGGAGGCTGGAGATTAGTTTGTTTCATGACAGTCAACAGAAAGGTGATTGAACTGAGTCCCCCGTCAGTCACATCTTACAGATTATTTATTGTGTGTGTGACCAGAATGTGTAGGGCAAACCCAATAATTAATGATGCCACCCAGATTGGCAATTATATAGCTAAAATCAGAGCCTGATTGTGGTTCTGCCAACTCAGAGTCTTGTTTCCTTCTGCTGGCTCAGAGACCATGCTGTGTTGTCAGCCCACCAAATGCTAGCTTTATTTCTCCAGTCCTATCACAGATCTATGAAATGGAGCTATTCATGGCATCTGTGTTAAGGGCTTATTACAGGGATGAGATATCTCTTCAGGCTCTGTGTTCCTCTCCTTCAGCAAAGCACAAAGAGCTATTTACAATGCAGGCTTAATCCATCATTCCACATTTCTCTCTGTCCATGACCCAAATAGTCAATTCTTTGCTTTTGCGAAGAAGCTTAGCACAGTATTTGGAATGCTGTAAGTGCACAAGGACCCTGTTAATAGTTACAGCTGTGGAATCACTATGCTCCTCCATGATGCATTTGGCTACAGGTAACAGAAAACCTAGTTCAAGTGGATGACACCAAGATGAGGTTTATCTTCCAACCTGAAAAGAATTTCTAAACAGGGCTCCCAGGGCAGTTAAACCAATGGTGTGAAAGACACTGCTAAGAGCCTTCATGCCCCCATGGCTTCTTCTGGTGTCATTGATGTTTCCTTTTCCATGGCATCAACCATTCTGTACACATCACAAAAAGTGGGACACTTTCTTCTCCTGTGCACTGGGGGACTTTCCTCTCCTGTGCACTGGGGGACTTTCCTCTCCTGTGCACTGGGCACTATCCTCTCCTGTGCACTGGAGGACTATCCTCTCCTGTACATAGGGGTACTATCATCTAGTGCACTTCCACTGAGGAGAAACTTCCTCTAAACTTCCCTCATGTATGACTTGACTGTGTATGACTGTAATAACAGAACTCAGCAAGTTTAGGCAGGTAGATTCATGAGCTCAATGCCAGCCTGAGATATATAGAAAAATCTGATCTCAAGAACAAAAGCTCCCCTCCTCATTGGTGTGTCAGCAAGCTGAATCAACCTATCCCTAGAAATGCAGGAGAATGAGGGACAGGGCTTCATTACACAAAACCAGTGTTTCGTCTCTGTCAGCTCCAGAATTTTTCTTCTGTGAAATGGACCACCATTAACTAATTACCAATGTTGTAGAGAGATGAAATAAAATGTGCGTTATTAGGCACTCTACTTAGGGAATTGATCTTCACCTTCTCATTCAGCCTCAGTCACCGCAGGACATCCTAAAGGTACCACGTCATCAAATGTTGACCTGAAGTACCCACTAAACGGTTCATTGACTAGGAGTCACCGAGGCTAAATTGATTAATTTTATTTATTTATTTGTTTATTTATTTATAAAATTTTAAGATGATGGTAGTAATGACTATGATAAAAATAGTTCTGACTTTTATTTATTTGTCTGGCATGTGTCACAATAGGTATGTCACATACATGCACTGGCCAATTTAATTCTCATTCTGTCCTGTATCACCCAGGCACTGATTGCATTTCACAGCCGGGAGGCTAAGTAACATGATACAATCAAGCAGCCAGTATGTGGTGGAACCAATACTCACAGTCTGATTTGTCTGCTGTAAAGCACCCGCACCGAATTGCCCTCAGCCTGTTTCCTGGTCAGGATTTCCATTTCCTTATCTGTGAGTGGACACAAGAAGACCCCACTTTCCAGAGTTTGGAGGAGAATCAAGTAATACTGAGGGTGGCAACTTCTGAGGAAACGGGAATTATTAGGTATCATTCTTCTTTGTTCAAGCAACAAACAGCCTAGCCGGGTACCTCAAGTTCCCTTGGTTCTCCCTCTCCCTCAAAGAGTCTGAATTCTTAGTTCTGTTTGCCTTCTCCACAGCCCCACTCTGATGAATGCACATTCCTCTTTAATATGCTCTGGGGCTGTAGCCACTTCCACAGTGACAACTAGGTCATCTGATGAACTTCTCAGTGCCAAGGGGGTACTGGGAGATGGCACTGGAGGTGCTGGAGGGACTACCATCCCCACTCCTTATCAGTTTCCCCCATGTCTTTCTCAGTATCCCACCCTTCGAAGTGTCCACTTTGGAAATTGCTGCAGGAAACATCTCCTCTATTCTCTCACCTCACCATCTTCTGCTTCAGTGTTAGTAGATTAGGAATGATTTTGCTCCACATGGGACACTCAGCATTGTCTGGAGGTATTTTTAGTCATAATAACTGGAAGATAGAACAAAAGTTCTGAAATCTGAGGAAAAGATATGTTCAGGCTCTTTAGCGCACAGGGCAGCAACTTGCAGAGCACAGGACAGCACCCCACAGAGTCGGGACAGCACCTCAAAGAGTCAGGACAGCATCCCACAGAGTCAGGACAGCACCTCAAAGAGTCAGGACAGCATCCCACAGAGTCAGGACAGCACCCCACAGACTACAGGACAGCACCCCACAGAGCACAGGACAGCACCCCACAGAGTACATACAGGATAGCACCCCACAGAGTACATACAGGACAGCACTCCACAGAGCACAGGAAGCACCCCACAGAGTCAGAACAGCACCCCACAGAGTACATACAGGACAGCACCCCACAGAGTCAGGACAGCACCCCACAGAGTACAGGACAGCACCCCACAGAGTACATACAGGACAGCACCCCACAGAGTACAGGACAGCACCCCACAGAGTACAGGACAGCACCCCACAGAGTACATACAGGACAGCACCCCACAGAGTCAGGACAGCACCCCACAGAGTACATACAGGATAGCACTCCACAGAGTCAGGACAACACCCCACAGAGTCAGGACAGCATCCCACAGAGTCAGGACAACACCCCACAGAGTCAGGACAGCACCCCACAGAGTCAGGACAGCACCTCAAAGAGTCAGGACAGCACCCCACAGAGCACAGGACAGCACCCCACAGAGTCAGGACAGCACCTCAAAGAGTCAGGACAGCATCCCACAGAGTCAGGACAGCACCCCACAGACTACAGGACAGCACCCCACAGAGTCAGGACAGCACCCCACAGAGTCAGGACAACACCCCACAGAGTCAGGACAGCATCCCACAGAGTCAGGACAGCACCCCACAGACTACAGGACAGCACCCCACAGAGTCAGGACAGCACCCCACAGGGTACATACAGGACAGCACCCCACAGAGTCAGGACAGCACCCCACAGAGTACATACAGGACAGCACCCCACAGAGTCAAGACAGCACCCCACAGAGTACATACAGGACAGCACCCCACAGAGTACATACAGGACAGCACCCCACAGAGCACAGGACAGCACCCCACAGAGTCAGGACAGCACCTCAAAGAGTCAGGACAGCACCCCACAGAGTCAGGACAGCACCCCACAGAGTCAGGACAGCATCCCACAGAGCACATGACAGCACCCCACAGAGTCAGGACAGCATCCCACAGAGTTAGGACAGCACCCCACAGAGTCAGGACAGCACCCCACAGAGTACATACAGGACAGCACCCCACAGAGTCAGGACAGCACCCCACAGAGTCAGGACAGCACCTCAAAGAGTCAGGACAGCACCCCACAGAGTCAGGACAGCACCCCACAGAGTCATGACAGCACCCCACAGAGCACAGGACAGCACCCCACAGAGTCAGGACAGCATCCCACAGAGTTAGGACAGCACCCCACAGAGTATATACAGGACAGCACCCCACAGAGTACATACAGGACAGCGCCCTACAAAGTCAGGACAACACTCCACAGAGTCAGGACAGCATCCCACAGAGTCAGGACAACACCCCACAGAGTCAGGACAGCACCCCACAGAGTCAGGACAGCACCCCACAGAGCACAGGACAGCACCCCACAGAGTCAGTACAGCACCCCACAGAGCACAGGACAGCACACCACAGAGTACATACAGGACAGCACCCCACAGAGCACAGGACAGCACCCCACAGAGTACAGGACAACACCCCACAGAGTACAGGACAGCACCCTACAGTGACACGATGGTTCCTGCTGTGCAAAGAATGGCACCCTCAGTGACAGGACAGTACCTCATAGGGAATGATCCTGCCTACAACAGCAGTAGTACAGAGGTCAAGGAATGTTACCACCAATGTCCTTTAGGATTCTGAACTGTGGAGACTAAATCAGTGGAAGGAGAGTAGAAAGTTGTGTCTTAGTTTCATAGTTTCAAAGCAGCTTCATGGGTCACACTCTTTTGTTTTCTTAGAATCCAAGACTCAGTTTGGCTAGGAGATCTTGTCCTCTAGGCATGGAGCAGATGGAAATGTGCTTTCAGAAGTTAGTCAAGGGTGAATGAAAACCCACATATGACCACTAGTCACCTCCAGAGGGCTGGAGAGACTGCTCAGCACCTCAGAGCACTGCATGCTCTTCCAAAGGACCTGGGTTCAGTTTGCAGCACCCACGTCAGGAGGCCCACAACTGCCTATAACACTAGCTCCAGGATCTGACACACTCTTCTGGCTTCTGCAGGCATCTAAAAATGTATGGGGTTTGTGCATACATGTGCGCACCCACACACTCACACCCACACCCCCCCCACACACCTAGAATAACAGAAGCCTTCCAGGGTTTTATGTTTTTTTTTCATTTTGTTTTGTTTTCAAATGGAAACAGTAGAAAGATCTGTCTCTTCTCTGGATGCAGGGCAGTTAGCATGGAAACTAGGGTTACATGAATTCGTAGGGAGCCAAATATGAGATGGTGAAACTGTGTGCAGAAAGAGGCAGTAGACATGAATTGAGATGTGCACAACTGAAATGTTGGCATTCCAGCCATCTCTTACTGTCGGCCATGTCCCTTCTCACACATATTCCAGCCATCCCTTGCTATCATCTGTGTCCCTCTCACACATATTCTTTCTCTTCCTCTTTTGGCATTCCACTAGCAGGGATGGTAGGTCTTTTATAGTCCCGCAGGTCCCAGAGACTGTGCCTAATACTGTTGTCTTAACTATTGTTTGTTGTTCATGCTGGAAATTTTCTATTGTTTCCCCCCCCCATTCACCTGTTATCAGAGTTTTAAATGGTTAATTGTTGAACTTTTAGGATTTTTTGGCTGTTTTTTATTGGGGGGGTTATGCTATTTATTTGTTGATGCTATTTGTTTGCTAAGGTCTTCTATATATATTATTTCATTAATAGATGCTTAAAATTCATTGTCAGAGCATTCTGACATCTCTGGCATGTCGGTGTTCGAACTGTTTTTTTCACCCAACTGTGATCTTCCTTTTCCTTTGGTTTGGTGAGTGATTTCTTCTTTATTGTAGCCTTGACACTTGTATTATGAGACACACAGGAGATTAGATTTTACACATTATTTCAATTTTATTATTATTAAAAATTAATGCTGAGATGATACCACCTGGTAGTTAGAGGTGGAAGTCTTATGTCTCTTTTACACACCATGTCCAGGAATTTTCATTCTATTTCAGGAAAAATAAATAAAGGTATGTGTACTTCAGTAGCCTGAAAGTTATTTTTTTTCATTTACAAAGCATCAGCGGCAGAGAAACAATGCAAAGTTACACGCACATATTGCTATCACACTCAACCAGTCAGAATCCCCAATATCCTTGCTGAGAACCAACAGCAATGCATGGCACAGCTGTAAAAACCACCCTGTACCATCTCCCATTTAACATTCACCTTAAGTATATGCAGTTGGTTCTCAACAACATATGGCATTTGGTTTTAAATTTTCTATCACATCATAAAGGAGATAGATCTGCAGCAGGGGTATATGGGATGGAAGTTTGGTGGTAGGTAACATGAAAAATTAGAGGATCAAAGAGCATGGTGAGCTGGGAAATACTTGAGGTGGTACCATAAGACCTTGAATCTGGTTCCATCTAAATCACCAAGTTAGTTGTGTGATTTTGGACAAGTTGCCTAACTTTTTGACGTCTTCCTTTCTGGAGAATTAAACACAGGGTTAAATGCCATCCAAAGCACTTTTCATTGGTACAGTATTATAGTGACCCTAAGTCATTAATTTCCAAGGGCATTCTGGGCCTAGAGCAGGAAATTGAAGGTAAAGAGGCATGAACATTGGCATATAGCATGAATGTTGACAAATACTTCAACACAAACTGTGGTCAAAGGGATAACAAGGGATATTGTTCCCTGGTCATTTTTGATGCCCCTAGGTTGTCTAATGATTTGGACTGGCTCCTTTCTTAGGCAAGATTACTTTCTTTCTTTTTTTTTTAATTATGAAGCTGTTGGCCTTGCTTGTTTCCTACTGGCTAGCTCTGACTTAAGTATTTACCCTATAATTGTTAATCTAAGTATTTCTCTTACCAGAGCAAAGTTCCAGACATCTTATCCCTATGGCGGTTACATCTTGACTTCCTGTGTTTCTCCTACCCAGAGTCCTCTTGGACTCCTAGTCCCACCTATTTTGCTTCCCTATTGGCCAACAGTGCTTTATTGACATATACACCGGACTTCTCCCATCATCTCTTCTTTTCTGTCTAAACAAAAAGAAAGGTCTTAACTTTAACATAGTCAAATTATATATAACAGAACAGTTATCAAGTAAGAACACAGTTACAATATTTTGTCTATCAACATTTATCAAGATTTAAAGAAAATATCATCTATTCCATCCTTGTGAGTTCAAAGTTCTATATGCAGCTTATCTTTTATCATAACTAAGGAAAATTATAACTATCTACCTTCAACACTATCAAAGACCACAGAAGGATAATATATAAACACTAGGATTGACAGAGACATCTTGCTACCTGAACAGTCATGTGAAATTCCTCTGTAATGTTGGGGCATCCATCTTCAGCCTATAGGCCACAGTGTGTCTGGAAGACTTCTCAGCAAAGCAGGACATTTCAAACTGTCCATCTGCATTGGCAGTCTGTCAGTCATTTTTCTGTGTTCTGCAGAAAGTCTCGTAGACTCTTCCATGAAGCAGGAACCCTGAAGGACTGTTTGAGTTCAGCAGTCACTTTCCTGTGGGTCCTGCCTGTCCAGTTTATACAGCAACAGTCAAGAAGTCTAGGCAAGAGCTGTTTCTTGCCCAAATGGCTAATCTTGCCATGTTGAAAGCAAACTCCATAACGAGTTTCTTCGATGCCCATCTTCCTCTCACACGTAATTGGTGCTGCCAGGAGAAGACATTTCTCATTGTCAAGAAAAACCCTAAACCATTTTAAATGCCATTTTCTGAAGATCTTTGAAAGGTTTGAAGACTATCTCAAATATATCTCTGTATATCTAGAAAATCTAACTTACCTAACTATAAGTTTTGACTATTATAAGTAACTATCTGTAGCCTATATTTAACTATGTGTTATGTTTTAAAAGATCAGTATAAGCACAATACTTAATCAAGAGGAGAAATACACATATCACAAAATTGACCTTGAATTTATATCAATAAATGAAAAACCATACCAATACAAAGTATTCATTTCCATACCATGAACCCCCTTTTTCCTTTAAAAAGAGTTTGGTTGTGATCATTAACCAATTATAAACAATCCCATTTAAATAAAAACAAAGATTTATAAACAAGATGGGAATTAGGACGTCGCTCATTCCAAACTGCTTTGTGCTGGAAGGGGGCACTGTTCATACCATGGGGATCATGACAAAACTCAGAAACCTGTATAAATCCTTAGTTTCAGGGTCTGTAAGACTGCATCATATTAGCTGTTTTAGATGTTGAATCACTTGGGCCATTGCTTCCGGGGGTCTTGGTTCATCAAACCACAGAAGCCAGAGCAAAGTTCCGGACATCTTATCCCTATGGCAGTTACATCTTGACTTCGTAAGATTACTTTCTATGAGAGAAGGAGCCAAGGTCTCCCTTTTCTGCCTTGGTGCCTCTGGCTGACTTTACATCTTGCTACGTTGTCTCCTGTAAGTCATCTTATTAAGAATTTGTCTGTGGGAGCTGGGGAAATGAGTCCATCTGTAAGGTGTGTGCCATGTAAGTATGAGATCTTGAGTTTAGATCCCCACATCAAAGGAAAACTGTTGGCTGCTCTTGCAGAGGAAACAAGTTAGGGACCCAGGATTTGTTCAAGGATATTCAAGTGCTAGGTGGGAGAAAACAGGTATTATCTTTGTTGTCCATGTGTACTTACCTTCATTTATGACCACTGTATTACTTTATTTTGTCCTGTGTCTTCTTTATCTTTGTAATACTAAAGTCCACTACGATGATGAGAACAAAGTAGATGGTGACTAACTACTTGTTGAATGGGTTTATAAGGAAAGGTTGAAAGAAGAAACATAATAGAAGTGTTTACTGGACAAAGGTGAATAAAAGACGGGATACACAATTGGTAAACTGTGTGGATAGAGACATAAAGAGGCACAAATGAATGAAAGGCTGCATAAGAGATCATCTTGAAACATGCAATAGGGGCATAAGTTGTTAGGTATCAAAGTCACACTGAATAGAGAAAAAGTCTCTGGGAGTTTCCTTTTCCATAGCTACTTATGCAACTAGCAGAGTCTTTGAGCCTGATCTGCCTTACTCAGAAGCACATGCTCTTAGTCCTTCTGGTTTAATTCTGGAAAATGCCTATATATCATAGGGGCAATATAGAGAGGTAGGTTCCATTGCAGAAATCCTTGAACAGTGTGGTTCTTGTAGTTAAACGGGCAGAAATCTAGAACCAAGTCTAGTTCATAGGGGAGGGAGCTGGCAAGCAATAAGGTAAGCAAGATAGAGCAAATTGAGTGTGTGCCATTTACTAGCCAAATGACCATAGGTGGGTTACCAGGCTATGAAGACTCTGTTTCAAAGTCAGGCTATTCTTGTGCCTGTTTTACAAAACTATTTCAAGATTTAAGTGAAATAATATATGTATAGTAAAGTCTTCTGTGAATTCTCAATAAACAATAGTCGACATTACTATTGTTATTGGGAAGTAAGTCTTGAACTGAGAAGAACTGCATTTGCTTCTCAAGTCAGGGAGGGATCTGCTTACCAGCTATGTAGCTGTATGGGGGTCATTACATCCTTTCTATCTCTCTGTTCTTGGTGCTTCATTCATCACACATGTACTAAGTGTCAGGCCATGTGCTAACGGGGGTGTTGTGGATATGCCATAGTCCCTGCTTAAGATAGTGCATGGCAAAGCAGGGGAAATACAAGTAGCAAATACAGCCCTTGGGTGAGAAAACATAAGCAGTGTAGCAAATCTGCTTTTGTAACTCAACCCTTGGCTCCACCTCTTATTAGCACATGGGCCTAAGAGAGTCACTTAATCTTTTTAGACTCAGACTCCCATCCTATTGATAAAATGGGCTGATGAAAACAAAATGTGCCTGTAGTGATATGTCTTTAGCATGGTGTCTGGCACTCATAAAAGTTTGAGAAATATTTACATCTGTATAATGAGGATATTAATGCTTGTCTATACTCTTTTTACAAAACTTTATTTACATATAAGTCAGAGAAGCAGGTAGGCTAACTGCAGATCTTCATCTCTTCCTCCTCTTCTCCAAATCCAGTCCCCAAGTCTCATCCTCAACTCTGTAGCAGACCACTTGCTGTGGCCTCTCCTGCCTCTTGCCTCAAACTCCCAGACCCTGCTTTCCTCCTTCCAATGGATGCCTTTAACCACCAGTCTTCTAATTCATCCCCATTCCTAAGTATTAGCTCCCAATACCTAGAAATACATTGTACCAAGAGGCCGCACCTCACAGGATCCCTGTAGCATTCCCCACCAGCCAACACACAGCCATAACACTCGCCTAAGAGCCAGAGAGGGCAACAGAAACTAAGGAACAAAACAGTCACCCAGCAAAGACAAGACCAGATATCAGCTCCTAGAATTACAATAATCCCAAACTCAGACATCTATATGCCAATGTAAAAACACAGTCAATAGCAACCAGAGCAATATGTCCGTGCTAGAGTCCTGAAAGTCTATTACAATAGGCCCTGAGAATGCGACATAGCTGAAGCACAAGGCAAGGACCTTAACATACATTTTATGAATTCATAAAAGGTCCTTAAAGAGGAAATGGATAGATCCATTAAAGGAATCTATGAAAATGTGAATACTGGGAGGAAAATGAGTAAAACATTTCAGGACCTGAAAGTGAAAATAGAATTAATAAACAAAACTCAAACTGATGGAAATCTGGAAATGAAAAATGTAGGAACTCAAACAGGAACCTCAGTGGCAAACCTCACCAACAGAATAGAAGAGATGGAAGAGAGAACCTCAGGCAGTGAAAACAAGATAGAAGAAATGGATACCTTGGTCAATGAAAATAATAAATCTAAAATGATTCGGGCATAAGACATCCAGGAAACCAGGGACACTATGCAAAAACCAAATCTGAGAAAATAGGAATAGAGGAAGGGGAAGAAACTCAGTTCAAAGGCACAGAAAATATTTTCAACAAAATCGAAAAAGAAAAATTTCCTAACCTTGAGAAGGAGATGCCTATCAAGGTACAAGAAGCATACAGAACACCAAATAGATTGGACCAGAAAAGAAAGTCTCCACAGCACATAATAATCAAATCACTAAAAGTACAGAACAAAGAAATGAATATTAAAAGATGCAAGGGAAAAAGACCAAGTAACATATAAAGGCAGACATATTAGAATTACACCTGACTTCTCAACGGAGACTCAAAATGTAAGAAAGGCCTGCACAGATGTGCTGCAGACTCTAAGAGACTACAGATGTCAGGTCAGACTACTATACTTAGAAAAACTTTCTGCCACAATAGATGGAGAAAGAAAGTCATTCTAAGATAAAATCAATTTTAAAGAGTATCTGTCTACAAATGCAGACCTACAGAAGACTAGGAGAAAAACTTCAATCTAAAAATGTTACCCATACTCAAGAAAACTTTAAGACTAAATAATTCCAGGCCAGAAAATCAAAAGAGGGGAGAGGGGAGAGAACACACACACACACACACACACACACACACACACACACACACACACCCCACACAGGTACAAAATAGCAAAAATCAACAAACACTGCTCATTGATAGTTCTCAGTATCAATGATTCAATGATCTTAATTTCCCAATAAAAAGATACTGGGTAACACAATGGCTATGAAAACAGGATCCACCCTCTGCTGCATCCAAATAAGACACCCTAATATCATGGATAGACATTACCTCAGAGTAGAAGGATGGAAAAAGATATTCCAAGCAAATGGCCCAAAGAAGCAAACTGATATAGTAATTGTAATATCTGACTAATAGACTTCAATCCAAATCTAAGCAGATGAGATTGGGAAGGATACTACATAGTAATCAAAGGAAAATCCACCAAGAGGACATTGCAATTCTTAATGTCTATGCACCAAACACAAGAACACCCAAGTTCATAAAAGAAGCACAGCTACAGCTAAAATCACATATTGACCTTCATACATTGATAGTGGGATACTTCAATACCCCATTCTCTCCAACAGATAGGTCATCTAGACAAAAACTAAACAGAGAAACGGTGGAGCTAACTGACGTCATAAACCAAAAGGACCTTGCAGATATTTACAGACTATTTTACCCAAATACAAAGAATATACCTTCTTGTTAGCATCCTATGAACTTTTTCCAAAATTGAATACACATTTCAAAACAAAGCAAGTCTCATCAGATACAAGAAAACTGCAATAATATTCTATGTCCTATCTGACCACCACAGATTAAATCCAGGCAACAACAAAAACAGAAACAGCAGAAAACTTACAAACTCATGGAAATCGAACAATTTACTACTCAATGAAAAATGAGCCAAATTAGAAATCAAGAAATAGAAGTGTTGGGAATAGAGAGGGAATGTGGTGGTGGCCCCAACCCTGGCCCAAAAGTCAGAGAGAGAGAGAGAGAGAGAGAGAGAGAGAGAGAGAGAGAGAGAGAGAGGTGGCAGCCCCCACCCCAGGAGTCAGAGAAGGAGAAAGGCAGCAGTCTCAGAAGTACTGACAGCAGAAGCTTCCAGAAAATGTATTAAGAAGTCTCCCTGGAAAGTTTACCTGTGTCCCACCCAGTATCAATACTCCACCACAGACCCCCTCACCTACCCCTAGAGGAGCGAACACCAGAGCATGGCCCTGTCTGCACCTGGAAGAGTGATCTCTGGAGCCATGGCCATGCCTGTACTTGAAGGAGTGACCACCTGAGCATTGGGCCTGCTCGCACCTAGAGGAGCAATCACCTGAGGCTCTTCCATGCCTGCTCCTGGAGGAGTGATCAATGGAGCCACAGTCACCAGTTGCACCAATTGGAAGAAGAGGGACCTCCTGAAGTACTGGCTTCACCTGTACAATTGGAGGAAGAGATGGGGAGACAACAGTACAAAAATACACTCAACAACATAAAGAACAACATGGTACCACCAGAAACTAGTGGTTCTACAACAGCAAGACCTGAACATCCCAGTGCAGATGAAGCAGAAGAAAATGACCTTAAAAATAATTTTATGAAGATGATTGAGGCCTTTAAAGAGGGAATGAAAAATTCCCTTAAAGAAATTGAGAAAAAGACAAACAAAAGAAATTGGAAGAAATAAACAAATATCTTAAAGAAAACCAAGAAAAAGCAATCAAACAGGTGAAGGAAACAGTTCAAGATTTAAAAACTGAAATAGAGGCAATAAAGAAAACACAAGCCAAATGAATTCTGGAAATGGAAAATCTGGGTAAATGAACAGTAACTACAGATGCAAGCATAAACAACAGAATACAAGAGATGGAAGAGAGAATCTCAGGCATTGAAGATATGAAAACATTGAAGATAAGAAAAAATGTTAAATCCAACAAATTCATAACATAAAATATCCAGGAAATCTGGGGCACCATGAAAAGACCAAATCTAAGAATAATAGGGATAGAAGGAGAAGTTCAGCTCAAAGGCACAGAAAATATATTCAACAAAATCATAGAAGAAAACTTTCCCAACCTAAAGAGGGACATGCCTATGAAAGTACAGGAAGTTTATAGAACACCAAATAAACTGGACCAAAATAAAGCTCTCCTCATCAAATAATAATCAAAATACTAGAAATACAGAATAAAGTATTGAGAGAACATTACCCTTTATAATAGCCATAAATACAGAATATCTTAGAGTAACTCTAAGCAAACAAGTGAAAAGCCTGTATGACAAGAACTTTAAGTCTCTAAAGAAAGAAATTGAAGAAGACATAAAAAAAATGGAAAACTCTCCCATGCTCTTGGATAGGTAGAATCCACATAATAAAAATGGTAATCTTACCAAAACAATCAACTGATTCAATGCAATCCCCATCAAAATCCCAGCACAATTCTTCAGAGACCTTGAAAGAACAATACTCAAGTTCATATGGAAAAACAAAAAATCCAGAATAGCTAAAACAATACTGTACAATAAAGGAGCTTCCAGAGGCATCACTATCCCTGACCTCAAGCTCTGCTATAGAGCTATAGTAATGAAAAAAAATCTTGGTATTGTAATAAAAGTAGACACATGCATCAATTGAATCAAATTGAAGACCATGGCATTAATTCACACATATATGAACACCTGAATTTTGACAAAGAAGACAAAAATGTACAATGGAAAAAGGAAAACATCTTTAACAAATGGTGCTGGTATAACTGGACATCAGCATGTAGAAGATTACAAATAGATCCATTTCTACTTTCTTGCACAAAACTCAAGTCCAAGTGGATCAAGGAATTCAAATAAAACCCATTACATTGAATCTGATAGAAAAGAAAGTGGAAAGCAGTCTGGAACACATTGGCATAGAAGACTACTTCCTAAATAGAACACCAGTAGCACAGACACTGAGAGTGACAATTAATAAATGAAACCTTCTTAAGCTGAAAAGCTTCTATAAGGCAAATGACATGATAAACAAGATAAAACAACAGCCAACAGAATGGGAAAAGATCCTCACCAACCACAAATCTGACAGAGGACTGATCTCCAAAATATATAAAAACTCAAGAAACTAGACATCAAAATACTAAATAACCCAAATAAAAAATGGGATGAAGAGCTAAACAGAGAATTTTCAACAGAAGAATTTCAAATGACTGAAAGACACTTAAGGAATTACTCAACATCCATAATCATCAGGGAAATGAAAATCAAAACAACTCTGAGATATCATTTTACACCTGTCAGAATGACTAAAATCAAAACTACTGAGGACAGCTTATGCTGGAGAAGATGTGGAGTCAGGAGAACACTCCTCCACTGCTGGTGGGAGTGCAAACTTGTACAGCCACTTTGGAAATGAGTATGGCAGTTTCTAAGAAAACTGGATGTCAAGCTACGTCAAGACCCAGCAATACCATTCTTAGGCAAATACCCAAAGGATGTTCACTCATACCACAAGGACACTTGCTCAACTGTGTTCATAGCAGCATTATTTGTAATAGCTAGATCATGGAAGTAACCTAGATGCCCCTCAACTAAAGAATGAATAAAAAAACGTGATACCTTTACACAATGGAGCATATTACTCAGCTGTAAAAAACAATGACATCATGAAATTTGTAGGCGAATGGATGGAAATAGGGAAAAGCATCCTTAGTGAGGTAACCCAGACTCAGAAAGACAAGCACAGTATATACTCACTCGTAAGTGGATATTAAATATAAAGCAAAGGATAACCAGACTATAATCCACAGCTCCAGAGAAGCTAGAGCCTTCTTCCATTAACTGATGGGACCAGATACAGAGATCTATAACCAAGCACCAGGCAGAACTCTGGAGATCTTGTGAAAGAGAGGGAGGAGGGATACATGAACAAGGGAGATCAAGCTCATGTTGGAGAAATTTACAGAGACAGCTGAACTAAGCTCATGGAAACTCATGAACTCTGGATGGACAGCTGTGGAGCCTCCATGAGACTGAATTAGGCCCTCTGTATGTGGGAGACAGTTGTGAAACTTGGAAAGATTGTGAAGTTTGAAGAAGTAGGACCAGGATCTACTCCTGGTGCATGAGCTAGCTTGTTGGAGCCCATTCCCTATGAGATGATGCCATGCTCAGACTTAATACAGTGGGGAGGGTCTTGGTCCTGTCACAACTTAATGTCCCAGACTGTGTAGACTCCCCATAGGAGCCCTTACCTGTTGGAAGGAGTGGACAGGGAATGGGTTAGGAAGGAGGTGAAGAAGGGGGCTGCAGGAGGGGTGGGAGGAAGAACTTTGGTTGGAAGGTAAAATGAAATTAAAAATAAGTAAATAAATCATAAAAGACATCAAGAAATAAATTTAAAGCTTTCTAAAACAGAATGAAAATGAATATAAATGTACCCAAACTCATGGAACACAATGAAGACAGTTTAGGAGGCAAATTCATCGCACTAACAGCTTACATTTAAAAATGGGAGAAATTTCATGCTAGCAACTTAAAAGCATATTGAAAATTCTAGAAATTACACCCAAAAGAAGAACTTGACAAAAAGCATTAACTTTGACAAACACTTAGCCAAATTAATTAAAACATGGAGAGAAGGTCTAAATTAACAAAATTAGAATTTAAAGGGACATAACAACAGATACTGAGTAAATCCAGAGAATCATGAGGATACATTTTAAAAACCTGTACTCCACCAAATTGGAAAAACTAAAAGTAATGTGATGTGGAAGTCCTGTGTATATGTTAATAAAGCACTGTTGGCAAATAGGGAAGCAAGATAGGTGGGACTAGGAGTCCAGGAGGACTCTGGGAAGGAGAAACACAGGGAGTCACGATGTAGCTGTCATAGGGATAAGAAGTCCTGGACCTATTCTCCGGTAAGAGAAATACTTAGATTAACGATTATGGGGTAAATACTTAAGTCAGAGATAGCCAGTAAGAAACAAGCAAAAGGCCAACAGCTTCATTTTTGGTTGTGAGCCTAGCCTTTAACGGCTGAGCTATCCCTCCAGCCCGCCAACAGCTTCATAATTAATACAGCGTCTTGTGTGTTATTTGGGGACTACAATGTGGCAGAGCCCAGGCGACTGGTGGGGAAAAAAACCAAAGTGGCTGGCAAGGAAAAGGATTCTCTCAACAGTAATGGATATGTTTTTTTCTGGATACATGACACCTACCAAAGCTAAATCAAGATCATATAAGCAATTTAAACAAACCTATGACTCCTGGTGTAATAGAGGCAATGATTAAAAGTTTCCCAACAATAAAAAAGCCCAAGACTTTTAGTGCAAAATCCTACCAGATTTTCAAAGAAAAGTTAATGCCATTACTCCTTAAATTAATCCACAAAGCAGAAAGGAACATTGTCCAATTTGTTTTATGAGGTCACAGTTATCCTGATACCCAAACCACATAACAACTCAAAGAAGAAATTTACAGACTAACTTCCCTTATGAACATAGATGTAAAAATTTCCCATGAAATAACTGAAAATCAAATCCAGGAATACACCAAAAAGTCATCCACTGTGGTTAAGTAGGCTTCATCCCAGAGATGCAGGGATGGTTTAACATAGATAAATTTATCAATGTAGTCTACCATATAAATGCACTGAAAGATAGAACCACATTATCATCTCATTAGATGCAGAAAAAGCCTTTGATGAAATACAATTCCCCTTCATAATAAAAATTGTGGGGAGATTAGGGATACAAGAGACATTCGTCAGCAAAATAAAGGCAGTTTATGGCAATTCCACAGCCACCATAAACTTAAATGAGAGAAACTCAAAACTAAATTCAGGAGCACAACAAGGTTATCCACTCATTTCACACCTAATAATATAGTATTGAAGTCTAGAGCAATAAGACAACTGAAGGAGATCAAGAGGCTACAAATTGGAAGAGGGGAAGTTAAAGTATCTCTATTTGAAGATGATATGATAGTATACATAAGTGGTCCCTAAAATTCCACCAGGGAACTCCTACAGTTGATAAACACTTTTAGCAAAGTAGCAGGATATAAAATTAGTAGACAAAAATCAGTGGTCCTCCTGTTACAAATGACAAACAACAGAGAAAAAAATCAGAGAAACAATAGCCTTCATAATAGCCTTGAAAAATATAAAATATCTAGGGCTAACTCTAACATTGCAAGTGAAATACTTGTATGATAACAATTTCAAGTCACTAAAGAAAGAAATTAAAGAAGATACCAGAGGATGGGACAATCTCCCATATTCATGGATTGGTAGGATTAATATAATAAAAATGGTCATCCTACCAAAAGCAATCTACAAATTCAATGCAATGGGGATTGCATTGAATTCTAACACAGTTCTTCACAGAACTTGAAAGGATAATTTTTGGCTTTATAATGAAATATAAAAATCCCAGGATAGCTAAAACAATCCCAAGTCATCAGGACTGCTGGAGATATTATTTATCATTGCTGATCTCAAGTTATACTAAAAACGACAGTAATAAAAACAGCATAGGACTGGCACAACAGACACAGTGATTAATGAAATTGAGTTGAAAGCCAAAACATACGTCCACATATCTATGGACACCTGCTTCTTGATAAAGAAGTCAAAAATACATACTGGAAAAAAAGACAGCACTTCGAGAAATGGTGATGATCAAACTAGATCACTGCTTGTAAAAGTATCCGGAATAAATCCATGTTTATCACCCTGCACAAAACTCAAATAGATAAATAACCTCAACATAATACCAGCTGTACTGAACCTGGAGAGTGAGGGATAGCCTTGAATTCTTCTGCACAGGAAAAGAGCAACAATTAAATGGAACCTCATGAAACAGAGAAGCTTCGGTACAGCAAAGGGCACATCATTCAGACAAGGCAGCAGCCTATACAATGGGAAAAGATTTTTAACAACTGCACATCCAATAGAGGGCTAATGTTCAAAATACATAAATAACTGAAAAACCTGGAATATCAAGAAGACAAATAACCTAATTTTAAAAAGGGGTAGGGAACTAAACAGAGGATTCTCAAAAGGGGAAACTAAACAACTGAGAAGCACTTAATGTTCAACATCCCTAGACTTCGAGGAAATGCAAATTAAAACTTCTAAGAGATTTCATCCTAAGTCATAATGACTAAGATCAATAAAACAAATGATAGCTCACCCTAGCAAGGATGTAGAGTAAGGGGAACATTCATTCATTGCTGGTGGGAATGGGAACTTGTACAGTCACTGTGGAAATCAGTATGGAAGTTCATGAAGAGGCCAGGAATAGATCTACCTCAAGATCCAGCTCTAACACTCTTGGATCTATACCCAAAGGACAATAAGTCCTACTATAGCAACACTTGTTCAACTTTGTTCATTGCTGCTATATTCATAATAGCCAGAAATTGAAAACAATCTAAATGTCTGTTAATGGATGAATGGATATAGAAAATGTGGGATATGTATGCAGTGAAATATTACCCCACCACTAAAAAGATGAAATCTGCATGTAAATGGATAGAACTACAAAAAAAGTCATCTTGAGTGTGGTAATCCAATCCAGAAGGATAAATATGATATATATATATGTATATATATACAGTCATTTATATGTAGATACTAGCTGTTAAGTCATTGATGTGCAAGTTGCAATCTGTAGAACCACAGAGGTTTGTTATAGAGTAAGGAATTATTAGGAAGGGACAGACATCCCTAGAAAGTTGAAACAAAATAGTTATGGCTGAACAAGAGAGATTGAAATGGGAGGATCAAATGGGAAGAAGGAGGGAATACAAGGAGGGAAAGCTAAAATTAAGGGTCATTTGAGGGGTTGTATGGAAAACTAATATAGTAGAAGCTTCTTTATACATACACATACACATTCTCTCTCTCTCTGTCTCTCTCTCTCTGTCTCTCTCTCTCTCTCTCTCACACACACACACACATACACACACACACACACAAATGAATGAAGGCAATTTAAATGAAACCCCCAAATGAGCATTTCTATTCACCGAATGAAGCTTTAGTACCAGGAATGGGTTATATTTAATCAAGTTGTTAGTCAAGGGGTCCCATGGGAACCTTCAAACAACCCAGGCTGTTGTAAAGGCTATAAGTTACTCCCCCAAAACTGACTATAGACTCTGTTGCTGGAAATAACACTGACACAACTCATTAAACATGGGGAGGTTGAGTTTGTACCTACCTAGAGCCTTCATTTCTTACTGGCTTGTGTTATTGGTACCGGAAAGTACTTTGCACACTACCAAAGGAGAAACATGAACACCAGTAACTGATTGAAGCAGAAACAGGCACCCACAGCTGAGCACTGAGTCATACTCCTGAAATTCAGTTGTGGAGAGGAAAAATGACCAAATGAACCCAGATGGAACTGGAGATACCCACAGAAACAGTTGACCTGACCTATTGAGAGCACCTAGACACTAGGGGGACCAAACTTTGAACCAAACCAACCCCTCTGAATGTGGGTACCAGATAGGAGGCCAAGACAGTCTATGGAACCTCTAACAGTGGAGCCAGAGTTTATTTCCAGGCCGCAAACGGATTTGGGGAGCCCATTGCCAATGGAGGGATGGTATTGCAAATCAGATATGGAAAGGAGGGCCTGGGCCCTCCCCCAAATGATGTGATGGACTTTGATGATTCCCCACGGAGGATCTCACTATCCCTGGGTAGTGGGTGGTGGGTGGGTTGGGGGGGTTGGTAGGAAGCATGGGAGGATAGGAGGGCTAGGGAATGGGGGAAGGATATGTAATTTTCTATAAAATAAAATTAAAAAAGAAAAAAAAAGAAACATGAACTCCAAACCACCTACAAACACTTTGATCTATAATAGTGTCCTACCTGCAAACTATGTCAGAGCAATGGTGGCACAAAGCTTTTAGGAGTAATAAACCAATATATGATTTGATTTAAGGCCCATTCCATGAGATAGAACCTATACCTAACACTTCTTGGGTGACCAAGACCTGAGACTAGATAACCCAGCTACCCAGTAGTATTGATAAAACCAAGTGCTACCATTCTACAAAAGAAATATAGTAATAAAAGGACTCATAATGACACTCTGTTATACTCACAGACCACTGCCTTATTCAGCCATCATCAGAGAAGCTACCCTTACAGCATATGAGAACAAATGCAGAGCCCCACAGTCAGATAATATGCAGAGTGAGAGATGTTGGTACATACAGTTGTAAACAGGATAATTCCATCAAATCCTTTCTCCCAGGGCTCAGGGAACCCTATGGAAAGATTGTAAGAGTCATAGGGGATGAAGGACACCAAGGAAACAAGGCCTTCTAAACAAAGCAAGATTGGTGTACATATTAACTCATAGAGACTGTGGCAGCATGCACAGGGCCTTCACAGGTTGGGACCAGATGGGGTCCTAGAGCTGAAAGGAGAAGTAGGAATAAGATGGCACCATCCCTAAACTATAAGCAATCTCCAATGGATAACCACTTGAAAATGAAAAATTAGTCATCCTCAAGGGAGTTTTACTAGGGAAACAAACTACTCTTGAGGGTAGACTGCATGTCCAGTGGGAGATGAGAAAACAAACTCAACAGCATCTTTAGGGAGTCCTTGCTTCATAATATCATACCAGGGCTTTTAATTTAATTTTAGGTTTTACATTTATTTATTTTAGTTTATTTATTTAATTTTTACCCTGGGTGTATGTACTATAGCTTTCCAGTTTTGTGCTTCTTTGAGATTCTGGAGTTTGCAAAGGAAATGGGCTCTGTGACTCTGTTTCTTATTCGTTTTCTTGGGCTCTGTTCCTTCTATGTGTTTCTTTTTGTTTTATCTTGTTATATTATATTATTATCCCATAGATGCTTGCTTGTTTTCTAATGAGATAGAAAAAGGATAGATGAGAATGACAGGGGAGGTGAGAAGGAATGGGTGAGGGAGTAGATGGAAGAGAAATTGTAATAAGGATATACTGTATAAAATATATTTTCAATAAAATAGTTTTTAGTTAATTATTACTGTGTGTATGATGTGGGTCTATGTATAGACATGCTTATGCCTCAGCATTGAGCATGAAGGTCAGAAGGCAACTTTGCAGAATTGGTGTTTTTCCACCTTTACATGGATTCTTGGGATTGAACTCATCATCAGACCTGCATGGCATTGAGTAATATCACCGTCCTCCCATTCTCTCTTTTTATGTCACATGCTTGGTTACTAAAGGGGGGGATGCTGAAAATGAGTGGGTTTTAAAGCTGTAAAATAAAATGTTCCTTCTAAACTCTCGGGGAAGACAGCAGGGCATACAAGTTGCCTATCAATAAGATAATGATGGAGTAAGCATTTGATAAAATACCATTGTGAAAAGAGGAGGCTGTCCTCTCCTTGTCTGAGAAATCTCTGCCTCTAGGATGCTCTGCCTCCAGGAGGGAAGGGAGAAGAAGCAGGGATTGAGAGGGTGAAGCATAAAGCATGGTGGCTGCATGAAGATTTATTTTCTAGGGTGCTGTTTGTAACGCCATACCTATCTCCTTATGCCAGCCATGGATCACCTCTTGACAGAGGAATGCATGAAGGAGACAGAAATACAGAGCTGACAAGGAAAGGCCTTAAGAGCAGAAACCGCTGCAGCAGTCTTTCTTTGGGCCACCAACCAGTTCCCAAATCCTGGCATGGAGACCTAATATTAGTTATGAATGCTCAGCCTTAGCTTAGGCTTGTCCCACTAGTGCTGATAACTTATTTTAATCTGTTTCTCTTCATCTGCATTTTGCCTCAGGACTTTTTCCTTTCTTTCATTCTGTATGTCCTATTTTCTTGCTTCTTCCATGTGGCTGGTGGCTGCCTGTCCCTGGGCATTTCCCTCTCTTTCTCCCTCCTTCTCTTCTCCCTTTTCTCTCCTGAGTCTAGATTCCTCCTCCTACTTATTCTCTCTGCCCACCAGCCCTGCCCATCCCTTTCCTGCCTAGCTATTGGCCATTCAGCTTTCTATTAGACCAATTAGGTGCTTCAAGCAGGCAATGTCTTTACATAATTAAACAAATGCAGCACAGTTAAAGTAATAATTCACAACAAAACTCTACTATGAAGTGGAGTTGTGGTGATGGTTACGGGTGGTAGGGTTGTGGGCTTAGTCTACCATGGTTCTGTTTGCAGCTCCCAAGGCTTCCATTCTTCATTCATTCATTCATTCATTCATTCATGCAACCATGTCCAGCATCCATTAGTGTTCCAGCACTGTGCCAGGCACTGTGGATGAGGAAGACATGTCCTCTGTCTTCCAAGAGCTTATTTAAGGGTTTTGAGTTCAAATACTCATACTAGGATAGCATTATCCACTGTACTAAATAATGCCTAGCATTTCTGCAACTTTCACATAGAAAGAAGATTCACTCTTTTTCACTCATTGGTGGACTGTCCAGTGTGATGTTCTGGACTGTACTTCACTCAGTCACTCAGAATCCCTGGCTGATGATGGCTTTCCCTTGTTGCTCAGTTGCCTGGGACATCAAAATTCAGACAACAGAGAAGAGAAAAGAAAGATGACCAGAATGAAAGTTTTTCATGGGCCAGGACTGGAAGTGACTCTTTTCATTCTTATTGGCTAAAGCATAGTTATGTGGTCACACGAAACTACAAGGCAGGTTGGGGATGGTGTAATTGAGCTTCGAGCTCAGGAAAAACCAAAAGGTTTGGTTCTGGGGTGTTTATCTATGCTTTAGGAATTTGATGGACATGAGTGAAATGGGGGAGCTATGCTCTTCTTAGTGCTGCTGTAGCAGAGCTCATTGTGTTGATCAGCCTTCTATAAGTATAACAAAATATCTGAGGTAATCAATTTATGAAGAGAAGAAGATTAATTTTTTTCACATCTTTGGAGATTTCAGTTCATTTTCTTTTGTTCCTGTTACTACTGGACCCTTTTCAGGAAAGAATATCATGGTAGGAGTGTGTGTGTGTGTGTGTGTGTGTGTGTGTGTGTGTGTACAAAATGTATCTCATGATCAGGAAGCAAAAGAGTGTGAGGATGGATCTGGAGTCTCAAGATTGCCTTTAATGACCTGAATACTTTCTACTAGCTCACACATCCTAAAGGTTCATCACTTTCTAGTACCCTGGAGACAAGACTTCAACACATGAGCTCACTCAAGAACCAAACAATAGCAACTGCAGGCTTAGTAGTTTGCAGAGTAAGTAAGTTTATTTCTCCTGGAACTGGAGGTTGGGAAGTTCAATATCAAAGTGCTGGTCTCTGGTGAAGGCTTTGTTACTACATAATTCAATGGCAGAAAGTAGAATGGAAAGAGAAAGTGTGTGTGTGTGTGTGTGTGTGTGTGTGTGTGTGTGTGTGTGAGAGAGAGAGAGAGAGAGAGAGAGAGAGATTCCATGGTAATTAGCCATCTCCCTCCATAACAGCAGTAGTCCATCCAAGACAGCAGAGTTCTCTTGACCTTAGGCCCCTAGAAGGTCTCACCTCCCATTCCTGTTTCACTGGGGATTAAGTTTTCAATACCTGAACTTCTTAGGGACAGTGAAGCCTCATCATTGGGCTCAGTAAGGATTATGAGGGTTGGGATATTTGTGGCTCAACTCAGGGCACCATTGTCACAAGGGAGGTGTTGCCCTGCTGTTTGTGGGTTTTTTTTTCAGGAGAAACTGAAACTGAATTTTTTAAGTGCAGTTTCCCAGTTCTTCAATGCTGACAGTTAATTACAAAATTGAAGTGTAGACAATTTTCTGCCTGCCAAACCAAGCACCCTGCAGGCCAAATGTGGCTCACTGGTGCCAACTTTTGACCTGCGGATCAGGGTTCAGCCAGAAAGGTGCAAACAAGTAGTTACAGCCCAGTGTGATTACTGGCACACGGTGCTCTGTCATTCATTAGCTCCTGATAGTCACTGGGGATCTAGTACAAACCTAGTAAGAGACAAAGGTCTGAGAAAGACACATTCTCCTTCAAGACGGTCACAGTCAATGAGAAGGCAGTTGTTGAATCAATAATACAATAAAGGAGAACAGGTGCCGTGGGTGTATGTTAAAGAAGTAAACCTGGACAGGGGACATAGGGAAAGCTTCCTATATGACAAGAACTTTAAGGTAATCTGTAAGATAGGAGGAGGAGATACCCAGTGGAGTGCTGAGGTTCCGTGTGTGAGCATGTCTTGGGTAAAAAAGAAGTCTCTGCATTTGGGATCTCAAGACATTCCACTAGGGTTGGACATGGAGAACACCCAAAAGGGTGTTTGTTGGTCTGTGGGAACAAAGGGAAAGCCATGACCTCAAATATTTTGAATTTTAAAATTAAATTTAAAGGGCAAAATGCACTAATGACATTACAACCCAAACTATATTATTTTAAATAAAACTGAAACACATTTCAGTGTTGAGAATTTTCATTCAAACACATTAAATAATTTTAGCATTCTCAGTTCAGCCAGTTGTCAATATAAAAAATAGAAACCATATTTCATACTTGTCATTAATGGAATCTAGACCTACACGTGTACAAACTTCAGGTAATATAAATCATTTCATTTTGCAAAATGTTTCTCGGCTGTCATGTCCAACCATTGTGAGCACTGTGCTAATTCACCAGTTGCTTTGGATACATGAATTGAAACATGAAAGGAAGCAAGGAAATGGTTGCTTGGCATCAGCAGAAAAACAATGCTTCATTTTGCAAAACTGTACTGCACTCTTGTTATCTGAGAGGGAGTATGTGACAAGTTAATTAATTTGCGATTTTCCTTACCTAAGTGTTTTCAGTCCTGAAATTTTCTCCGTCTTCCAGAGCAGTGTTGTTCCTGAGATCAACAAAGGCACTGTAGACCATTCTCCCTAGTATCTGATTTTAGTTGCTTTTTAACTCTAAAGATAGAGAACAAAGGATGAAGAGAAACACTTGCAGGGACTGGTGACAACGGTGTTTAGGGGATAGAACAGAATGCTACATCTCGACACTTGCCTTCCTAGTCTTCAAATTCATTTTTGTCTGTGTTTTCCATTAATGGTTTTATCTAAGCTGTAGAGTCCAGTGTGCTTACATCTTGCCCTGTGTATGAGCAGAAAGTCACATGGAGTAGGGAGGAAAGAGGCACAGGGGAATTTGCAAGGAGTTGGATCTGTTGTAAGGCAGATGGCTCAGCTGGTAAAGTACTTGGTATTCAAGCATGGTGATTGAGGTTTGGGTCCCCAGCACACATTTAAAAAGCTGGGTAGTGTGTGACTTTAATGCCAACACAAAGGGAACTGAGACAGGAGAACCCCTGGGGCTTGTTGGTCAGCCAATACAACTGAATCAGTGAGCACCAGGTTCAATGAGAGATCGTGTCTCAAAAGTAGGTGGAGAGCTGAATCAGGGAAGATATCTAATGTTAATCTCAGACATGCCTACATATATTATCCACAAGCATACACACCCAGACCTACAGAGGCACACACATCAACACAGACACACAGACATAGACATAGATGTAGACACATAGACACACAGCACACAACATGCAAGAATGGGTGCATGCATCTACTCACATACATGCACACAGACACACAGACACACAGACACACAGAGACACACAAACACACAGAGACACACAAACACACAGACACACAGAGACACACACACACACAGACACACACACAGATACACACACACACACACACACACACACACACACACACACACACACCAGAACCCAATTGTGTAAAGCCTCATAGGCCATGTAAATGGGAATGGGAAATATATGAAATTTTTTGGAAGAATTTTTTAAAGCGTTAGTTTGAAGCTACATAAGAGGTATTTCAACAAGGTAACACTGGGCGTGAAGGAATCTGTTTTTCTTTTTTCTATTATCATTATTTAAACTAAAATGCTTTGTATTGAACCCAAGATCTTGCACACAGGCAAACCTTCTACCACAATTATACCACAGATCTATACTCCCAGCCCATAAGTTCTTCTCCAGGTTTCTTTGCTTCTGGGGTTGCTTCAACCTTGACTGTGGTCCCTGTATCAAGAAGAGTTGCTGGTGCTCACTAGAGGTCAGTTTTACTGAGTCCCCCATCTGCTTACAGGAAAGGTGTTCTGTAAGCACTGTTCCAGGGTGCCCTCTGTTTTCTGGGCAACTTACAGCAACAAAAATGTGTTTCTGGAGGCTGCAAGTGCCAGTATGGTCTGTCTCCGCTGAAGTCACTCTTCTTGACTATAAAAGGCTCACTTCTTATAACCAACCACACTTGGCACAAACAGTGTGGGGGAGACCTCTGGGTCTCTAGAGGGCTCTACTTTATGACCTAACTGCCCACAAAGTCCCATTTCCCAATACCATTCTTTAGGGAGAGGACTTTGCAAGGATGAAAACATTCAGTTTGTAACAGAGTTCTTCGAATTGTCTATGGGCTGGCTGACTATATAGAATGGCGATGTGGCCATTAGCAGAGAATTAGAAATGTTTGGTGGTATTTGCACTTAAGACCTCTACTTTGGATAAGGTAAGGCATTAAGCTCCATCGAGGGGAGCTAGAAGTAGATAGGATGGCATAAGAAAAGGAATATAGGGACAGATGCCAGGAGTGTATTTGTGACATCTGGAGGCGCCCCAGGTCTCTCTAGTTGGTGGAGATGGTGTAGGTATCTGTTGTCACTACTTCCCAATAGATGAAAAGTGCTTTATTTGTGTATTGTTCCCTTGTTTCATCTCTTTCATTTCTGAAAACTGCTTCCGTCTTTGTGGAGCAGGGAGCGTAGAAAAAGGTTGTGATGTGACTGAACTGGTCAACATTTTTTCTCAAACACTTAGGAATTAACCCCAAACACATCATTATTCAGGTGAAGACAGTGAATGTCCTGCCCATGATTCCTGTGGTCAGTTTTGTAGGTGGTCAATGTGGTTAACACTTTGTCTCTTGAATTAGTTATTTTTTTCCATTGTCATATTAAAATACTGGACCAAAGCAACTTAAGGAAGGAAGGGTACATTTTGGCTCACACTTTAAGAGTATAGTCTATCATGGTGGGGAAGGAATATGAGGCAGCTAGTTACATCATGCCCACAGGTGGGAAACAGCTAGTGTTTAGCTCATTCAATTGGGGACTCTAGCCTAAGGAATGGTGCTACTCAAAGTTAGGGTGAGTATTCCCATTTCAATAACCCCAATTTAGATAATCCTTCATACATGTGAACAGAGTTTTGTCTCCCAGGTGATGCAAAGTCCTGTAAAGTTGACAGTTGCGGTGGTTTTAATGGGAATGATCCCCCATTGGTGGAGATTCGTACTATTCCCAGTAAAAGGGGTTCTCTCTCTCTCTCTCTCTCTCTCTCTCTCTCTCTCTCTCTCTCTCTCTCTCTCTCTCTCTCTCTCTCTCTCTCTCTCTCTCTCTGCCTCCTACTTGTGGATTGAGATGTAAGCTGTTACATGCTCCAGCCACCATGCCTTTGCTCCACCATCATGGATCCTTACCCTCTAAAACTGTAAGTCCAGTGAAATGCTTTTACAAACCTGCCAGATGGAAAATATGACCCAGCCCACTTGAAAAAGAATCATGTGGCTTAAGTACCTCATATGTTCAGTTCCCTTCTTCTCTGTGACACTTCAAGAACTAATGACAGATGGGAACTGCCATGTATGTTTCCCAGGACTAGCAGAGAAACACTTCTTTGATTTGGATCATTCCTTTCCTTAAGCAATGACCTCTTTCAGGAGATATTCTTGAGCCCTAGGACTCTGGAAGAGTTCTCCTCCAATCAAGTCATAGCTGCCACTACTGGAATCAGTCAGTTCTGAGTTACTATTATAAAATCCCTGAGGCAGATAACTCATAAAGAGCTTTGGGAAGCTCAGGAACCTGCATTGTGTCAGCTCTGCTGACACCACATACAACACGATGTGGGTGCAGGCATGTAAGAACTTCCGGAACCAGAAGAGATAAGAGAGAGCGGTGCACACCATTCCACATGAAAGTGTGCCTCCAGTGACCTAAGGAATTCTCACTAGGTCCCACTTCCTCAAAATTCCATCACCTTCCAAGAGTGTCACCCTGAGGACCAAGCCTCTAGTCACAAAGGACCTTCTGGGACAGACAAATCACATTCAAACTAAAACACTGCTGATATTCAGCCAAGAGTCACCCCTCCCCCACTTCTTGGATAATAAAGACTATGTTCATGTGCTCTGGAAATGGGAGCCATTCTTCCTGTTTGGGGGAATACATCACAACTGCCTCAACTGTCACTGGCTGAATGGCCACATGTAAGATACTTCATTTGAAGCTTAGTGCTGACATCTGTAAAATGGGGCGATGAACAGATGAGAAGCCATATGGAATCTTTAGCATTTCATGGGCCTTTAGGAAATGGTAGCTGTCCTGATTTGTCTATGGATATTTGGCTAGTATACTTTTCATCGGATTTAAGATGATTAGTTCTAGCTCCATGGGTCCAGAAGCCTCAACTCCCTTCAAATAATGATTTTCATACTTTAATGTGAGCAGGATCCCCTAGAAATCTGAAGAAGAAGTTTATGATTTACTAAGGCTGGTATATAGCCTAAGATTCTGCATTGTTAATGCACCCCCAGGTTGTTTTAATGATGCTGGACTTTAGACAGAATCCCTGATGATTTTGATGCTACTGATATACAGAGACAGTATCTAGTGATGCTGATATTTTTGGTCCATGTAACAAGTCCCTGGTGACACTGTGGCACTATGCTAGTCTATGGAGCAAGTTCTTAATGGTGCTGATGTTGTTGGTCTAAGGAATGAGTCCCTGGTGATGCTGTGATGCTGGTCTCTAGGGCAAGTACCTGGTAATAAAGGTTTTGCTTAGAATAGCAGGATCTATAAAGAATACAACAAAATGACACAATGACAAAGTGTCATTGACAGGAGATAGAGAGGAAAAGAGGAATGGGGAAAGAGGTCTATCCAGAGAGGAAGAAAATGTGTGTTTGCCTGTTGTCCCTCTTAGATTTTTGCATTTTATTCAGCATTCTGTGGCTTCTAGCCCTAATGGATATGTCTTTGTTGAGTAGCAGAAATTGTCCCTAGGGTTCATCTCAAGGTCACATAAATATAGACCCCCCCAATGGAGCCATTGGGTGATAGCCTTATTCTTAGAGGCCAGACAGTACTTTTCTGAGTGTCAACTCCATCCAAGTAGCAAACTGTCCACTGAGTCTGAGTTTCTGCTCAGCTGCTCCAGGCAAGCCTAATGTCTTAAACATGATCAGTGTCTGTCTGGGTGTGCATGCAGGGTACAGAGAGGAGTGTCTGGGTGTGCAGATGCATGTAGGGAATAGAAGGAGGTCATTCTGATGAGAATTACATTTTGGATGTAGGTTCCAATTGGCCCCTGAAAACAACATTTAGGTTAAGAAGAACATGTCTGGAGGATATGGCTGAAAACTCAATCTCATGGGATATGAGGAAGATGCAAGACTTCTGATGTGCTGGAGTGAAGTCACATTGGTCATAAGCTCGGGCTTGCTGGAGCACAGCTCCCAGGGCTCTGGCTCCTGTTGTCAAGTGTCCCTCTTATTGCTGCCTGGATGAGAATCTTTTCTCATTTCTCAGCGTGTGATAAGGAGAAAGTAGGGTTCAAGGCTTTTTGTACCCTTTGATGTATTGTTTGTTCCCCTGACCCCCTACACAGTCTAGGGCAGAGCTTTTCAACATGTGGGTCACAACCCCTTGCTGGTGGACCCACCCTTTCATAGGGGTCACATATTAGACAGCCTGCATATCAAGTATCTATATTGGGATTTATAACAATAGCAAATTATAGTTATGAAATAGCAGCAAGATAATTTTTTGTTTTGGGTTTTTTGAGACAAGGTTTCTCTGAGTAGCTTTGGAGCCTATCTGGGCACTCACTCTACAGACCAGGCTGGCCTTGAACTCACATAGATCCAGCTGCCTCTTCCTCCCAAGTGCTGGGATTAAAGGCATGTGCCATAACTGCCTGACTAACAGCAAATAAATCTATGGCTGGGGGGCCACCACAACATGAGGAACTGCATTAAAAGGTCTCAGTGTGAAGAATGTTGAGAACCACTTTTCTAGGTGATATTCTAAGCGCTGTAATAGCGCTCTTCCATGACTTCAGAGTCCATCACAGATTTCATCTCTTCATGGAAGCAGTTACTGTCTCTTTCTTACCTTTCTCTTCTTGTTCCTCTTACTGCTTTCCTTTAGCCCTACACAATATGAGTTTTATGGTTGCCATCTTTGTTAGTGCTACTGTTACCAAGTATTGCAGCATTATAGAAGCTATATACCTATGACTTCATTTCATCCTTTCTACACTTTATCACCAGTCCCATCTTGCTGGGGCTCAGAAATGCTAATCTGCTTGTCTGGGGTCATATAGTTGTAGGGTATTGGAGCTAGTATTGAAGGTTAAGCTTATCTCACCCCAGAGCCCACAGTCTTAATCCTCGTGCTATCAGAGAAGTAAGGAGATGCTATGCCATGTCCAAGGACTTCACCTCACTTTAATCCTCTCTGTGTACCACATAATTTCTTGAGAACCTGGCCTGTAGAGCCAGACACCCGAGTTTAACCCTTGGTTCTGTTGATATATATATATATATATATATATACATATATATATATGTTGGTGTGTATGTGTGTGTTTGTGCGCATGCAAGTGTGTGCATGCGAGAGTGTGTCTGGGGAAAAAATGTATGAAACTTTCTCTCCTTGGGTTTTTCATCAGTAAGAGTGCAGCAAAATATTTTTCTTAGGGTTTCCACGGGAAGTTCTAGAGAAGTCTTGGCACATGCCAGCCAATACATTACTCAGTTTCTATTCCAATTGTCCTTTACTAATGATTATTTATTCTGTGCACTTAATTATCAGACCAGCAACTATACATTGGACAACAAATGCATATCTGCTCCTTTCTAGTTTCAGGTGCTTCTTGACTTGAGATGAGATGGAAAAATTGAAAATATCCTAAGTGGAAAGTGTATTTAAAGTACTTCACCTATTAAATGTCACATTTTAGCAATACTGGGCAGTGTAGGTTGGTTATGCCCCCACAGCTCTCACTCCCATGCTCATGTGACTGGTTGATGACTTTGTGGCTGCTGCCCAGCATAACCAGAGAGCATTACATTGCATATTTCTAGCCAAGGACAAGATCCAAATTTGCAGTATGGTTTCTACTGCAGGTGTGTCACGTTTGTATAGTCATGAAGTTGAAAGACTGTATGCTGAGGACCATCTGTGCTGTTATTATCTTCAGTATTTAGGTTATGCACTTGAGGTTCAGAAGAGTTAAGAGATGTTTCTATGACTACTAACTATAAAGTAACAGTCATGAGCTGGAAATTCAGGCCCCTCTGACCCCAAAGGCTGAACTCTTAACTGTTGTGTTATGCTAAAGCTTGAGGCTGGACCACAGTGACTATCATGATCCCTTTGAGCTTAAAATATCTATCTCATCTTGAATGTTTGGTTTAAGCAGCATAACCTAGCACTCCTCCACTTATTGGAGTTCAAAGCAAGGAACTTTGAACTTAGAGACTCCTTCTTAGAAAGCCTATTATAAAATGTATATTACATAAGACCTCAAATAAGCAGAGTGTGTTGGACACTTGAACTGTAAGATAAATTAATTTAATAGGTCCACAGGGTTCCAGGACATTTTGGTTAGATGTTAATTGGGCATCTGTGAGGGGTTTGGGGGATGGTAGACTGAATCAGGGAGATCAATTTTCATCATGTGGATGAGTCTCAGTCATTCTTTGGAGATGTAGACAGAATGAACAGCTGAGTTAGAGAGGTAGCTTTCTATTTAACTGTCTTTGCACTGGGACGTTGGTCTTTTCTTCTCTTTGGACTTAGAAATGAACTTGCATTTTGAACACCCTGGACCTTAGGCCTGCAGACTTAGACTTGAACCATGCTATCAGCTCTCTTGGATGGGCAGCTTGCCAACTGCAGATCTTAAACTCTTCAGCCTCCATAATTGTGTGAGCCAATTCTTTATATGTTTATAGTTTCTGTTGGTTCTTTTTCTCAGAGATCCCAGACAAGCATGGCTACCTCCTTATTTGCTGTATGTACCAGACTTCTGGGCATCCCTATCTGCTAGGGCATCTCCATCTGCAAATACACTTAAGGAAACATCATGGTTTATTACAAGTCATTTAGAGGAACTTGGCTACAGGGTCTGTTCTCAGTTAACATTGGGCAAGATAGAAAATAGCTTGGTTCTGAGTGGTTTCTAATCAGTGGCAGCAGATGTTCACAGAAGACAGAATTTTCCTTGAATTGGCTTTGTTAATAGCATAAACAAGAAATTGAAGATAGAAAAAGAAACTATTGTTTGTGCTACATGTACTTTTGTGGGAGATTTTGAGAAAGTGGTAGAGAGAGCTTCCTATCAAGGTTCAAGGACCACAGATGGCCACACTGAGGTCATTGGTTCCCCTGCCCCTTTGATTTCTCTCTAGCTCTAGGGAAAAGGAAAGGAACACTTTTTGCCCTGAAATTTTAAGGCATTAAGCATTCCAAATATTCCTAAACTTTGAAATGGCTGAGCCAGTAAGGGTGACCTTGACTTTATCACAGTGTGGTGGTTTCAATGAGAAGGGCTCCCACAAGCTCATACATTTGAACTCTTGGTCTCTAGTTGGCGGAGCTGTTTGGGAAGGATCAGGAGATGTGGCCTTATTGGAGAAGGTGTATGGCTGGTGATGGGCTTGGGTGTTTCAAAACACACACCATTCCTGGATACTGTTTGTCTTGTGCTTGTGTATAAGATATAATTTCTCAGCTGCTGCTCCAGCACCATGATCGCTTGCCTGATGTCACACACCTCACCATGATGGTCATGGACTCACCCTTGGAAATTGTAATCAAGCTCCCTACATGCTTTCTTTCATTAGTTACCTTGGTCATGGTGTCTCTTCACGGCAATGGATATGTGACCAAGACAGTTTGGGGGAAAATCTTATTCTTGTTAGGTTCTCTGTCTCTTGGAAATTGTAAGCTCTTCAGTGGTCCTTGCAGTTTGTACACTGGATCAAATTCCAAATGAACAAAGAGGAGCTTCTGTCTCAATTCTTACCCAGAGTAATGAAACCTGCTCTGGTTTTCAGTGCCCCTCTCATGGCCTAACTTGGCTAGCACTTACTCTATGTAGGCTCAGCTGACTTTGAACTTTCTCTGTGTAGACCCTGACCTGGAACCTGGAACTTCCTCTGTGTAGACCCTGACATGAAACTTCCTGTGTGCAGACTCAGCTGACCTGAAACTTCCTCTGTGTAGACCCTGACCTGGAACTTCTTTTGTGTAGACCCAGTTGATTCCTGCTTCTCTGCCTCCTGGTGTCTGGGGTTACAGGTATATACTACCATGCCTGGCTGAAGACCATGACTTCCTCATGCTCTGACAGCAATGGAAGTAGAACTCCAAGGCTGTGCTAGGACAGTATGAATATGTATTGAGTGGGAAGGCTTTAGGAAGCCTCTTTGGCTCACACCTTCATGTTCTCCCTTATATCCCCAGGACCTGTTGAACAGCAAGGTTCTGGAAGTGCTTGTCAAATCAACCCTGGCCCTGCTTTTTCCATAGGGAAGCAAACTAAAGGAGATTTAATTCTGAGCTCTGGTGCCTTTAACTTATAGTGTATGAAGAGATAACCAATGAACTTTGTCTTGAAAGCCTGTCACTGGAATTTCTCCTGCAGAAGGAGTCACCATAATTGAGCTTAACAGTATAGACAAATGGCATGTAACAGTAATACAATGTGAGTCTCATAGAAAATAAAAACCATTGTAGTAGCCACATAAAATAGCACAAAACAAGAAGAACCATTTTGACATTTATTGATCTCAATATATATGTAATATGTCTTAAGTTATTTATGGACAATTTACCTTCTTTTTCATATAACAGTTTTGAAATTTGAGGTGCATTTTGAATTTAATGTGGGTCTCCATTGGGATCAGTCACATTGCACATGCTCAGTAGCCATACGTGGCCAGTGACTACCATATTGGTCTAAGAAGTGAGAGACCAAGGTAAGTGCTTTAGAGGGAGATAGAATGGAATTGGCACTGATGCTGATATGGCAACACCACTAGCAAAATGTGAGAATGATGCGTGCTTCCTGACTCTTTGGAAAAATCTAGACAATGTAGGAGAGTCAAACAATTCCTTTCTCTTGTTGGTAAGAATGTTCTTTTGAATGGAAAAGCTGACAAAGTGTTGGAATTTTTCACTGAACGCTGTTCAGAGACAGGTGCCAGTGAAGACTTCCTCAGCTTTCTTGGGCTTTGGAGTTGTTGAGAGGACTTTGGATGGGAAAGGATGTCACTGGTAGTGATGTTCCATGCAATCTTCTTTATATTTCATGGCTGGCAATGGGATCACTGGAACTACAAAGCATACAATTCCCTCTGTATGGACCTACAGAGGGAATGAAGACAGGGAAACAAACCAGGCTTGTTGGAGGGTGTGAATGCTAATACCAAGCCTTGGAGAACAGGTCTCCTGGGCACATAATGTATGTAAAGGCTCAGAGAGTAGACAGACCAGATATAGCAGGTTCTCCCCTTCATGCTAGTCTTGTCCAGTCTGGTCTAGGTATGAGACAGTGGTGAACAAAGAGGAAATTAGAAAGAACAGGGACTCTCACGGGTCATAGTGAAGAGTTTAGAATCTGCCTTCAAGCTATAGACTATAATTGCTATGGTTAGAAGATAAATGGTTGGCATACCATGAGAGGACCAGGACCCAAAGGCAGGGTGGCCTAGAGACCTAGAGTAGATTAGGATAGAAATGAACACAACTGGCAAAAAAGTCAATGAAATGATTTCTAATGAAATTCTGCTATACTTGTAGATTGGTGCCTACCCCGACTGTCATCAGAGAGGCTTCACCGAGAAACTGATAGAAATAGATTGCAGACCCACAGCCAAACATCAGGAGGAGCTCCAGGAATCTTGCAAAAGAGGAGCAAGAAGTATTATAGGAGTCAGTGGGGTCAAGAAAACCACAAGAAAACCCACAGAAATAATTAACCTGGGCTCATAGGGGCTCACAGATACTGAACTGACAATCAGGGAGCCTGCATGGCACTGACTAGGCTCTCTGCATGTATGTGACAGTTGTACAACTTGGTCTTCTTGAGGGATTCCTAACAATGGGAACAGGGGGTATCTTTGACTCTTTTGCTGACTCTTTTTGAACTCTGTTACTCATATTGGGTTGCCTTGCCCAGCCTTAATATGAGGGGAGGTGCTTAGTCTTAATGCAATTGATGTGTCACATTCTGTTGAAATCCATGGGAAGCTTGTTCTTTTCTGAATAGAAATGGAGGAGGAGAGGATGGGGAGTGGGCAGAGGGGAGGTTGGGAGAAGAGGGGGAGGAGGAACTGCTTTCAGGATGTAAAAACAAACAAACAAACAAAAGATGAGTGGTTGGAAGATTCAGGGAGAAACAGAGTGGTCAGTTCAAGTGTGATGTCATCCAGTTGAAGGGTAACTGTGGCTGTGACTGGGTGGCTGGCAGCAGTGGGAGTAGATGAGAAGGCATTAGAGAGACTTTAGAGGGAATGGTCAGAATGTAGATGCTTGCTTATGTGTGGGTAGGTAAGGATTTGGGGTGGGGAGGGGGATGAGAGAGGGGGCACACCTAGGGGAATTCCCAAGTCTTTATACTGGACAAAGGCATAGAAGAAGAATGAAGGGAGGAGGGTTTGAGCTGCTAAAGCAAGGCATCAAGATTTCTGAGGAGGGCTGAAAAGATGGCTTGGCAAGTAATACCTCTTGCTGTGCAAGCATGAGGACCTGAGTTCAGAGTTCTGGAACACACGTGCATACTGTTAGGATTTTGTTTCCCTTCTCTACCTCAGTTTTGTTTCCCATTTGTAAAAGTGGAAATAATAATTCTTGTTTTTATAAGGGTGCTGACAGAATAATATGCAATGATAGATGCAGTGGCATTTTAGAAGTAAAACATTCAATTACTTATTGTTGCATTTATCAGAAAGGAGTTGGAAAATCCTCATCACTGCTATGAAAATCAAGCCCAAGGCCCTTGGCTAGTAAGTTATAGAGATAATTGTTTCAAAAGAAATTTGCTTCAAAGACAAAAGACCTAAGTTCTGGAAGTTTATGACAGCTCCAGGCATTTAGGTCATCCATGCATGCATTTGTTCAGTCAGGCTCCCATCATTTATTGAGCACCTACTATGTGCTAGGTGTTGTATTATGCTGCTAAGAAAATAGTCTACTTAGCTACTAAGAAGTAGAAATGACATGCCAACAATAAGTGTATTACAAGGGCCCGTAGCTACATTCAGAATATTTTAGGCACAGGAAGACAAACTTCCATGGCCAAGGAAGCCTCATCAGGGGTCAAGGGATCAAACTAGAGATGTCTAGATTTTATCTCACTGTTGATGACCCCAGTAACTAATAATAGCAGCAGCGAAGATTGTTGAGGGGGATAGGTGACTCCACAGTCAAGGGCAGTCACTGCTGTGTCAGAGTTTGAATCCCAGCACCCACATTTGGCAGCTCAGAAACTCTTGTACCTCCAGCTCTGAGGAATCTGACCCCTCTCACCTCTGACCTCCTTGGGCACCTGCATGCACATACACTCACTCATGAAAACAAAATAGAGCAAATCTTTGGGGCTGGAGAGATGTCTCAGGGGCTGGGAGCCCCTGTAGTTCTTGCAGAGCACCCAGGTTCAGGTGCCAGCACCCACATTAGGTGGCTCACAACCACTTGTACCTCAATATCCAGGGGCATAGTACCTTCTGGCATCCTAGGTACCGCAGACACACAAACAAATACATATAGATAAAAGTTAAATCTTAAGAACAGATTATTGAATATTCCTTAGATGTAGGATGCTATGCTGATTGGAAATTTGCTTTTTAAGTCAAGTGTTCTGACACCAAAAAGTTGGATTCCTGTAGGTGTCTGTACATCCAGTAGATTGGGCGCTTACTAAATGCCACCTAATCATCCCAAGCTTGTTACCTGTGTTTTTACAACCAAAAGAGTTGATATTGATATTCATTATATCCCATGGATGATAGACCTGATGTTCAGAGGTACTAAGTAGATTTCCAAAATTTATGCAAAGAAGGATACAAATAAAGTATCTTGAGAGTCCAGAGAAAAACCACTTAGTGACTGACCTACAGGGTAGGGGGAAATGTTCAAACCCACAGAACAGGATATGTCTCTGGTGGATGCCACTAATACACAAATGAAATACCTGCATCCAGTGTGTAAAGCTGAACAGGACCAGCCTGGGGTCAACATTTACAAGCACAGTCATCGGTTATTCTTCACCACCTGTGGTTGGCAGTATTGCCCTGTCCATTCATGGGAACCCATTTGGTTCCCTTTGGCTTCTAGGGGACTCCAAAGAAGACTGACTCCTTTCACCACAACAGAAAAATTGGGGTCTGATTCCATTGAGCTGGATTGTGTTGTAAAGAGAGAACATGCTTCTTGATGCCATTGGCCCTACAGTCTCCCAATGGTAAAATGGGATTAATACTATTATTGCACGTAATTATCGTGGGGAAGAGCTGAGGCAAAGCACAAACAGTTCTTATTACAGTGTGACATCCAGTGATCACACAGCCGTGTTAGACGTCACGATGGTAGCACTTCATAGGTTAATTCCCCATGAGATCTCCCTGGTGGCGGTTTTGACGTAAAAGTGCTCACATTTGCAGGTGGAAAAGCTGACTCACAAATCCCGAGAGGAGTCTGGTCCACTTGGTGCATGTGACGACGGGTTTTGCAGTGGGTTCTCCAGATGTTGGCTGTGGCACTAGCTCCTGGAATAAAACAAGCCTTCAAATTCCAGCAGCTTAGCATTACACAGGGTTGAACATTATTTATTCAGTGGTACTCCAGAGTGGGTCCTCCCTGGGGGAGGGGTTATGGGATGGCTCAAAGACTCAGGTCCTTCCTGTGACTTTGCCCCCTCCTCTAGAGCCATGCCATCTTCTGTATGTACCCAGAGGATGAAGGAGGGAACACGGAGGCTCTGTGAGGGAAGAGGGTCCTCTGTGCAGGGAATAACAGGTGCAGCACTTCATCCATGGCCACTGCCCGGCTTGTCACATGGCAGCATCTAACTGCAAGGAAGGCTGAGAAGTGGGAACAGTTTCATAAGGAATTAACCAGTGCCTTTTTTTATCATGTCAAGAACTCTCTGAATTTGCTCAAGATGACCTAGTCCAGTGGTTCTCAATCTTACTAATATTGTGATCCTTCAACACAGTTCCTCATGCTGTGGTGACCCCAACCATAAAATTATTTTTGTTGCTGCCTTATAGCTGTAATTTTGCTACTGTTATAAATTACAGTGCAAATATCTGTGTTTTCAGATGGTCTTAGGCAACCCTAGAGAAAGGGCCATTTGTCCCCCAAAGGGGTCACTGCTCACAGACTGAGAGCCACTACCCTAGACCCTTTCTGATTAGTCTGAGTACATTCTGCAGGAAGAAACATCTGCAGACTCCTAAAAGGAGTGGCATCCATCTTGCTGTGAACCACAAAGAGTGTGTCCAGTGTTCTGGGGCTTGAATGTGAACTGCCCTCACAGCCTCATGAGCTGTTTGCTTGCACCTGCAGTTGGCATTGCTATCTTGACAGATGCTCGAAACCTCAGGAGAATTTTGGAAGAAACCAAGCTGGGCTCGTTTAGGCACAGGAATGATATCATGGCAGATTCCCCACATCCTGTTGGCTCATTCCAGAAGTGGGGATTGCTCTGTGGCAACCAGGAATTCCCAGGCCAGGGAGAGATGGGAAGGGGGACTTTCCCTGCAAAGTTCTGCTTCTCCATTCCACCCCCCTAAAATTCAGCCTTACCTACTGGCCAGGTAGTGGCCGAGTCATTGACTCAGTTCTTGTAAGGCTCAAGGAGTTATCTCTGATAAAATGCAGCCCACAGAAGTCAGCCACCTGCTGCCTCTGGGCTTAGTGCTGGAGAGCATCTTTGAATGTTAGAGGTGGGACCCTGAGAAGCTTTGTGTGGAATGGTTTTCCAGCCTCATGCAATCATTCTTGTCCATCTCTTCTTGGGCACAAGGACACAGCCTTATCCCAGGTCTCTTTTTGGCGTGTAAACACATTATACCTTCAGGTGACAGAGTATTAACTTTGTTTTGTTTTGTTTTTGAAGTGCTGTTTACTCTTAGCTCTACTGGTTCTTACTGGGGGCACTTGCTGCTTATTCTGTACTATGAGGTGTGCATACTTCCTGCTAGTCATTACCTGTTTACTTTTGTAACTCCCTGAAACATGCCGCTGCCCCCAATTTGAAGAAGAAAGGCTTGGGATCAGAGAATGTAGGCAGCATCTCCAATGTCATGCAATTGGAGTTGGCCCACAGACTCTGATGGGCTGGCTATACCCTTAACCTCACCACCTAGCCTGAAAGGTACTTGGAGTTTTAATGCTAAACTCTCTCCCCATCCGCTTATGAACATAGATCATGAAGAAAGAGGCATGAGTGATAAAGGTACAAGGTAGTGAGCCCACATTTAGTGATGGCTTTTACTCTGACAGAGTCTGGAGGTATTACAGGACATCAAGACAAGAGACAAGAAGCGCACACGCGCGTGTATGTGTGTGTGTGTGTGTGTGTGTGTGTGTGTGTGTGTGTATCTGTCTAATCTAACCTAATTATGTTATCATGGCAAATTAGGAAAACCCATGATCATATACACATTGAATCACATTTCAAAGGCTCTACTCCTATGGTCAGATTATGTTTCTATCATATATATATGTATATATACATACATATATATGTATATGTATATTTGAGATAGAGCCTCATGTATCTTAGGCTAGTGTCTATGTAGCTGAGGATAGCCTTGAAGTCCCAATACTCCTGCTTATGACTCCCAGGCATGAGCTACCACACTTGGTTTTATATATTGCAGGAGATGGAAGCCCAGGCACTCTACTGACTAAGCCACATCTCTACCCTCTTAATACCTTACAATGGGGAATTAAATTTTAGCACAAGAAACTTGGAGGGCATTTGCAGCCTATCCAAATCCTAGCAGAAGGCATTCTGGAGTCTCCTTGGCCCAGAGGATGTTGACAGGGTCTTTTATCTCTACTCTTGGTGCTGCTGGGCAACAACTGTACCTCCAATGAGAAATGAGGTCATCGGTGGAGGGAAACACTCCCTGCTCCTTTATTGAATCCAATCATTTACATCTCATTGAACCCAATCAAATTAGCCACTTATCCCATTAAAGTGGCCAGAGAGGGATTGTGTGGAACAGTGCTAATTCAATAGGAAAGGAGGGCCGACTGTGTGTACTGTGTCACAGGATCCTGACATCTGTTCTCAAGATATGGACGTCTGATATCTCCTCTGTCCTCTGTGGTCTGAATCACACTCTGTTGGATGCCTGTTGTGGTAAAGGAGGAGCAAGCGAGGCTGGGATTGGATGGTCCGGAGAAGGGGAAGCGGTGATGTGGAACCTTGGTGGAGGAGCCTAATTTAAAGATAGCACTGCTGGAAAGCCTGTGGTTTGGAATCAGACTGTGTGACTTTAGGCAAATTGTTTGACTTTCCTTGATTTGTTGATCCCCATCCTTACTGGTTAGGGGACACTATTATTTACCAAAGAGGCTTGTCACAGCAGTGTCACCCATGGGTGGTGTTGTAGACACAATCTTTCCTTTAACAATGTTTTTATTCTTCCTGCTGTATTGAGGAGAAAACCCCCATTTGGTACCAGACTATAAACTCTGATCCTTGGTGGATATTTGTCGTTAGGACAGCACTGAGTGACAGAATTGACCAGGTTTGCATCTGAATCCACCGTGCAATCCTTTCTAACTGTGGAATTGTCTTAGGGTTTCTGTTGCTGTGATAAGACACTAGGAGAGAAAAAAACCTTTATTTTAATTTACACTTCCACATCACAGTCTGTCACTGAAGGAAGCCAGGGCAGGAACTCAAACAGGGCAGGAACCTGGAGGCAGGAGCTGATGCACAGCTTGCCCCCCATGCTTGCTCGACCTGCTTTCTTATGGCTCCCAGGGCCATCTGCTCAGGAGGTGGCACTGCCCACAGTGATCTGGGCCCTCCCTCATAAATTGCCAATCAATAAAATGACCCTCAGGCCTGCCCACAGGCCAGCCTATTGGGGGCATTTTATCAATTGAGATTCCTTACTCCAAAGTGACTCTGGCTATTGACAAGTTGACAAAATACTAGCCAGGACAACTGACCCCATGTCATCTGGGAAGAGGGGATCTTAATTGAGAAAATGCCTCCATAGGCAAATGTGTATGGCCTTTTCTTGGTTGATAATTTATATGGGAGGGGTCAGCTCACTGTGGGCAGTGTTATCCTTGGGCAGGTGATCCTGGGGTATGTAAGAAAGCAGACTGAGCAAGCCAAGAGGAGCAAGACAGTAAGCAGTGTTTCTCCATGGTCTCTACATCAGTTCCTGCCTCCAGGTTCCTGCCTTGAGTTCCTGCTCTGACTTCCCTGGATGATGAGCTACAAGCTGTAAGAGGAAATAAAACCTTTCCTCCTCAAATTGCTTTTGGTCATGGTGTCTTATCACAGTAATAGAAACCCTAAATAAGACAGTGGTCTTTATGTAACCCTAGCTGTCCCTGAATTCACTACGTAGACCAAGCTAGCCTCCAACTCACAAAGATCCACTTGCTTCTGCCTCTTGGGTTCTGAGATTAAAAGCATGTGTCACCACACCCAGCTCCTGTGATAAAGTTAAACATAAATGCCCATCTGAAAAGCAAAACCATAATAAAGGAAATGGTTGTTTCCATCTACTCAAGCATCCTCTGTGTGCTTCTGTAATCTTCCAATTCCCTTACCACCTTGACACCACCATCTCTAAGAATGCAGATATATTTCCATTTAAAATTTTTTTGTGTGTAAATTGAATCATAAAACGTGCTCTTTTTGTCTGGATGATTTCACACACATAATCTTTGCTAAGTCTATCCACTGTGTTGAGTATACCTGTGTTCATTCTTTTTCGCTTCTGGGACCTATTTCATTGGATAGATATGGCCAGTTCATTTATCTGTTATGTGTTGATTCATTGGTTGCTTTTAGTTTGGGGTTATTCCAAAGGAAGTTACAGCAGTTGCTTAAAGTAAATGACAAAGCCCATGTGTGTTCATGTATGATACAATTAGTTACTTTTGCACTGAGTGAAAATTCCAACATCAGCAAAAGCAGGGGATTTGCATAGTGTGCTCTCACCCAGCTGCCACTCATTCGCAGCAGCTCTGAGCCTGCCCCGACCTCTAGTCTTTTCATTCTTCGTCCTTCATTTTCAAACGTATTGCTGGAGTATTTTAAAGCAAAACCTTATCATCATGTCATTTCACTGACAAATGTTCACCTTTGGACAAATGTTCACCTTTCGCTTATGTGGACATTAAGATCCTAGGCAAAATGGAGTGGGAGTGTGACAAGTCCCCTCTCCTATGCCATGTGATCTGAATGCAAGAACTCCCTTCCCCAGTCTCCTCCTCTCCCCTGCCAGGTGTTTTGAAGCAAATCCCAGCCATGTTTATTGTTTATCTCTAAGTGCTGCATGTTTTTCAGAGGAAAAAGGAAGCTTTAAGGCAAAGGCAGAGGCGGGAAGCTATCATTACACCTGGGCACTAGCTCTCTGGTCATCCACTCACCCAGTACTCAGCTGACATTCTCCATTTCCCAGTTGTCTCTTGTCACTTTACTGTCTCTTCTCTCCCCCTCTTCCTATCCCTCTCCCCCCTTCCTCTGCCCTCCCCTCTCCCTTTTCTCTTTTACAATCTGTTTGAATCAGAATGCAAACAAGGACCATATGTCACCATTGATTAGATATCTCTGCAGTCTGTTTTAACTCATATATTTCCCTCTTCTGCTTTTTCCTCCTGCAATTCGTTTTTTTTTTCAGAAAGTTGCCAATGAAGCTATATTTTACATAACCTTCTTCCTGTGGCCATTCATACAAAATTCAGGACAATTCTCAGTGCCTTCAGGGCCCGTATGCCTTCTTCCTCTGCCCCCACCCACGCTGGAAACACCCTTAGATTTATTTCCAGTGAGATCAGTGCGAGGTCCAACAGCATTGGGTGGGGGTTCTGAAGCCTTCTCCCCCTGTCCTGCAGTGCACTCCACACCCTAAAGGCCATGCTGAAAACCACTGCCCACTGCTTACTGGATCCAGTCTCCTTTCCCGCAGCCACACTGGGAATGGGTGTTGAATGAGACTGCAGTGAACAGCACGAAGTGAGTGAGTGGGTAACAAGGAAGAAGCAGGCAGGTAAGGAGGGGCATAACACGGTGAACCTGTGCAGCCTTTTGTGGAGACTAGTTGAATTCTTTCTCTGCATGTGCATGTGCGCTCGCATGTGTGCGTGTGTGCGTGCGTGTGTGTGTGTGTGTGTGTGTGTGTGTGTGTGCAGAATGGACTCTCAGGCAAAAACCCACACAAAATGGTGACAGTTTGTGATCTGGAGCTCTGACAGTGCTCTGTGGTCTTGCTTCAGAGTGTGGTAGCACTGGGTATGTCCCATCCTCTGGTGTGCTGGATTTACAGTGGGCCTTTCCCTTTGGGGCCACTAATGTGTTGGTTTATGAAAAGTTGATTGGACCCATGCTCAGTATGTTATGAGTCTTCCATACATGCTGATTCTTATCATGATAGTTAGTTATTAAGATGAAGGTGGGGCTGGAGAGAGAGCACAGCCAGTAAAGCACTTGTTTTGCAAGCATAATGATCTGCGTTTGATCCCAAGAGCTCCCACAAAATGCCTGGTGTGATGGTGTGTGCTTGTAATCGGAGCACTGGTGAGGTAGAGACTGGAGAATCCCTGGGCTTCGATGCCTAGCCAGTTTTGCTTGGGTGTCGAGAGACCCTGTCTCAAAAACCAAGATGGATGTCTCCTGAAGAATACCACCCAAGGTTAAATTCTGTCCTCCACACACACATGCACACACATCAACGTGGCACACGTTCAGGCACACATACTTGCATATGAGTACACACACGTGCATGTGAATACACAAATGTGCACATATACATGTGAATACACACACATATGCCCATGAATATGCACATGAATACATGAACACACACATAACAGGAATACACACAGGTACACATAACACATATGTGTACACGAATACACATATGTGAACATGGGTATGCACATACCTGTGCATGAATACGCATACACAGACGGAGGGCGAATGAAGCATGGCTCAGTTTGTGGACCCCATTCTGGAGTGCTGCAGAGCAGGCAGCCACCTCTGGCTTCAATGATTCATCCCACGTTCTCCTAGCACACTCACTTCGCTCAGGGTCATTCAGCTTCCAGCCCCCTCTACATGCTGTGTAGTGTGTCTGGGCATGAGCTATCACTATGTGGAGGGAGGGACAGCACAAGATCTTATTTTCCTGCTTCGTCCAGATCAAGTCAGCAAATACTCATTCAGCTCTTGCCCTGCTTTCCCGCCCTTGGCTCTGTCTTGCCAGTGAGAGACAGCTCAGTGCCTGTCGTGTTTGGAAGCTCATCTCCCAGGTCCTCTCCTATGACTCAATAGGCAAAGCCAATACATCTACCAGAAGCAACGAACAAATTGCCACTTAACTGAGGCAACAGGCTGTTGGAACCAGCTTCTGTGTGCCACTCAATATTCCCATCCCATTGATAGTGTTGTAGCACACTGTGTGTGCCCAACCAGCATCAGGACTCAAGTGGCCTTTCTGTGAAGAACAAAATGGTCCTGATCAGCATCTTCTGTGGCCTCCCTCGCTCTGCTAAATGTCATGTGTTTCATGATTTGTCCTCCATAGTTGATCTGGGAGGATGACTAAATTGCTCCCATTTTACAGATTAGGAGAATGAGGCTTGGCAAGGCTAAGTTATAGGTGTGAGGTTCTCACAGGGCAGAGGTGGGATTGGGACTGCTGGGGTTCCTAGCTGTTTGCCTCTTGTTTGTCAGGAGAAACCTGGTAGGATGCTGCATAGCACACTTGCTATTGCTCAGCTGCAGTTAGAAACTATCATTTGCTTCCTGTGCTAGGGCTTACCCTCAACATGCTTTTATTTTAGAGATAAACCCAGTGCAAAACAACATGGTTGATCTGTAAAGCTGGAAGTCTACGACAGTGCAGTGTTAATGTCTAATGGTGTCTCCATAGGGACAAGTTTTATATGTGTGTGTGCATGTATTTGCCTTTTAAATTATTTTTTTATTATTGACTTTTAAGGATGTTCTCCTCCCTCCTTTCCTATGTCCCACACATTTCTACCTCCCCTCCTCTCCCCTTCCCTCCCTCCCTTATCCTCCCTCCTTCCCCCTTCCCTCCTTTCTTCTTTCTTCCTTCCTTCCTTCCTTTCTTTCTTTCTTTCTTTCTTTCTTTCTTTCTTTCTTGTGATTGTGGTGAGTGTGTGTGTGTTTGTGCTCGCACGCACGCGCACGTGTGCATGCGCATGCATGAGCGCACACATGCATGTGCACACTTGATCATGCATATATGGAGACTAGAAGTCAATGTTGTGCATCTTTTATTGAGCTCCCTCTTATTTTTTGAACCAGCAACTCACCAGCTGACCAAGTTAGCTAGCTACTGAGGCTTGGAGAGTCTCTCTTTTTTTTGCCTTCCAGCACAGGGATGACAGATGGGTGTGTCATCATAGTCCGTTTTTTTTTTTGTTTTGTTTTGTTTTTTTTTTACGAGACAGGGTTCTCTGTATTGTTTTGGAGGTTGTCAGTCCAGCCTGGCCTCGAACTACAGAGATCCGCCTGCCTCTGCCTCCTGAGTGCTGGGATTAAAGGCATGCGCCACCACTGACCGGCTCATAGTCCGATTCTTACTTTTTTTTTATGCATGTGGGGATTAGAAGACGGTCTTTAAGCATATGCAGCAAGATCTTTAGCACCTTAAGTAGCTCCTGCCCTCTTCTTTTCTTTCTTACCCAGTTGTTTTCTCTTGGTGCCAGCCTACTTTGAAGCATTTTTAGTGTATGTAAGTGTGCATGGGCGCGTGCGCGCGCGCACACACACACACACACACACACACACACACACCACCTCCAAAGTCTCAACAGTTCTAACCACTTGTCCTGCACTCTGGCAGAGGGAAGAGGGTATTTTGGAGGTGTCAGCTCAAACAGGTCTTTCTTTCTTTGTCCAGTAGGGAACTCCCATGGATAAGCCTACTCTGTAGAACACTGGCCTTAGACTAAATCCAATTACACTTGATCAATGCTGGGACAATCAGACCATATCTCCTGGGGCTTTAGAGGTGGGACCTCTACTTCTCTTAGCTTTGAACTGGGGTGTGTGTCAGTTTGGTGACTGTGGGGCCACCGTGTTTGGCCAAGTGTGTTTTATAAGGTGAGAGACCAGGGTTGTTGTCATGTTAGGGGACAAACGCCATCTGACTATACTCTATGCTTTGGGAGTTCCTCTGCTGTCATCTTGATGGGAATAAGGCTACTTCTGGTCACAGGATTTCCAGTGATACGTGCAGTTACTTCTGGGCTCAGTGGTGCAGTGTCAGTCACCTGTGCTCATCGAACTGGGGAGCAAGTTGCAGAGAAGCTGAAACATACTAGAAGGAACTAGGAGTCCTTAGAGCACAGACTGATACCTGGTCTCAGGCAGAAACTATCCATAATGAACCCGGACTGTCTTTTCATATCAGGAAACCAGGAAGTTTTATAGGACCCTGGAGTCTGTTCAAGAGGACTCAGGAGCCGACTTTCAGGGGATCTCAGTGGCCATGAATGGAATAATGTGAGCATCAACAGGAATGCTGAAGTGAGCTGTATGCACTTCTGATGTGTTTAAATTCAGGAGTTTAATGCTAACCACTGTCTCCAAGCTCACAGGTCCCCTTTAGAAGAAGCAGACTAGTGTTGCATTTTGGAAGCTGGTAAACAAGGCACACAGTCAAGCACACGCAGTCTCCTCTGTGCAAACCGTTTGTCAAGGTAAACAAGCAGTGTAAAGACAAGCTTATCTTTGCTGGTATTCTAGCTAATAAATGAAAATGGTTTGATAGAATGCTAGAGGAAGGTACTAGAGATTGAGCCAGGCACCTGCGCATACTAGGCTGGCTCTACTACATGCCCACCTTGAATTTGACTATACCTCATAAAATAAAGGTTTTAAGAAGTGTTTGCTAATGGTTGACTGCCCATGTTTGGTGACCAGGGTACCAAGGCCTTCTGATGGTAGTGCACCCCATACTTCAGACCACATAATGAATTAATACCACACAAGCTTCGAGATCCAGCTTCCAAATTCCTGGAGAAAGAGGAGAATGCTAAATCCAACTGTGCTTCAAAATCAAGCATTTAGACTGGTGGGAGTGCTAAAAGACCTGCTTTCTTGTTTTTCTTTTAAGTTACTGTGTGTGTGCTAGGGAGATGGTACAGTGGGCAAAGTCCTGCTGTGCTTGTGTGAGAGTCTCCAGAACCCTTATGACAAGTGTCTGTAATTCTACGGCTGGCAAGGTAATAACAGGAGGTTTCTGGGGACTTGATGTCCAGTCAGTATAGCCTAAATGTCAAGCTATAGTTTCAGTGAGATACAGGTCTCAAAAAATAATGTGGGTTGGTGAGAGATGACTCAGCAGCTAAGAGCCCCAGCTGCTCTCCTAGAGGACCTGGGTTTGGTTTCCAGAACCCACATGGAGAATCACAATTGTCTGTAGGTCCAGTTCCAGGGTATCTGATGCCTTATTCTAGCATCCTCGGGCACTGCATGTAATGTTGCACAAGCATATGTGCAGGCAAAATACCCACACACCACATAAATAATAAATAAATAGACAAACAAACAGGAAAAGGTGCAGAGTGAATTAAGAAGATGCCAGTGGTGACTTCTGGTCTCATCAAATGCACACATAGGTGTGCACACACACTTATGTGTGCCACAAACACATACACACACATACATTTTTTTAAAAATGCATGTAGTTTTGATCTACAATAAAGGTTTTGAGATATATGTTTATTGCAAAATATTACTGTAGACAAGAAAACAGTATATCCACTTGCAGTGCTTTGAGAAATGACCTTTACAGCCTCATATGTTGGAGCACTTGACTCCAGTTGTTGGCACTGTTTAGAGGTAGACCTTATGGGAACAAGTAGGTCACTGGAGGTGGGCTTTGAGGGTTTATAGTCTCACCCTACTTCTTGCTCCCCCCTCTGTTTCTTGTGTGTAGATGAAAATGTGACCAGCCAGCTTCCTGCTCCTGTTTTCATGCCTAGCTTTGCTTTCATGCTGAACTCCATCCCTATGGAACCATGAGCCAAAATAATTACCTTTCCACTCATGGTGCTTATCATAGAAACAGAAAACTAACTGGAGTACCTCTGTCTGTCTTTCTCTCTCCCTCCCTCCCTCCCTCCCTCCCTCCCTCCCTCCCTCCCTCCCTCCCTCCCTCCCTCCTTCCCTTCCTCCCCAAGGAGCTAAGCTGGTGACCAGAAAACCCTAGCCATCTTCCTGTCTCTGCCCCTGACAGTGTTGGTGTTACAGTAGTGTGCATGTGACCATGCCTGGCTTTTGATGTGAGTGATGGAGATTTAAAATATGATCTTCATGCTTTCATTACACAGTAAGTGCTCTTACTCACCAAGCAGTCTCTATAGTCTTGATGGGTTTCTTTTTGTTTTGTTCTTTGGACTTCCTGGAGAGTCTGTGAGTTTTTGATATCCTTTCCACAAACACTTTTTGTTAAAATTATCCAGAATCAAATTCTGTGGCAACAAAAATTCTGACTATTAGGAGGAAAGAATGAAGTAGGTGTACAGGGGAAAGATGGTGTGACATGGCCGGGAAGGAGGAAGGCAGGAGAGACAGAGAGATAGATGCCATCCTACAGGTCTTGTCCTCCTTATTCTGAGTTCCCCTGCCTCTTGAAATCAAAAGGGATAATGGCTATACATCTCTATCACTCTCCATTTTATTCCTTGGATTCTGGGAGAACCTCTGTATGCTTATTTCAATTTGTCAAAAGCTGTTTCCAGCCAAACAAGCATGTGTTCACTTGATACTGCTTATAACCCAAATAATCCCAGCGTAGACACCAGTGCCATGGTCACTGGCCACCTATTATGTCTCCTATTCACCTGAGTGAAGATTTCTGCAACTATTGGTTTAATGAATATCTGAGTTTAATTTGGCTTCAGACCAGAGAATGTGCTGTCTGTGCCAGTAGAGATGTTCTGGTCTTCTTGGCATGTGCCATCGTCACTATAAACGAACACATTTACTACATATTCATTCTGGTCTGTATGTCAGTCTCCTGTGAATTTAGCTAGAACATGTCATTCAGTCTGAATGTCATTGAGTATAGGAGCCTAAATCCCTGTGTCTGTTTACCTGAAAAAAGACAAATCCACTGAAGTAAGTCCTCCCAGAGATGCAGCTCATCTCTTGTCTTGGTGATAACCCTGTCTTAGTGGGCCCAGTCCATTCTGATTCTCTTAGTGGGGTGGCAGATACAAGAAGTTAAGCAATGAGAAAAGTGAGGGTTTTGAAGAACTTTTTTCTTTTTTTTTTTTTTTTTTTGGTTTTTTGAGACAGGGTTTCTCTGTATTGTTTTGGAGCCTGTCCTGGAACTCACTCTGTGGACCAGCCCGGACACGAAATCACAGAGATCCACCTGCCTCTGCCTCCCAAGTGCTGGGATTAAAGGCATGTGCCACCACCGCTGGGCTAGCATATTTTGATCAGTCTTGGACTGTAACATCAGTTCTGCCATTTGCGGCTGTGCTATCTCAGGAGAAGTGTTTAGCTACTCTGTGCCCCAATGTTCTCATCTGTAAAACAGACATTTTAAGATTAAGTCTCTCTCTCTCATGAATACACACACACACACACACACACACACGCACACACATGCACACACACACACATATACACACACTGCTCTCCACTTATCTGTGGTTACACTTTCTGAGGTTTTAGTATGACAGTCAACCAGATCCAAAAATATTAGGTAGAAAAATTTTAGAAATAAAAACATTGTAAATTTAAATAACTGTTACATTACTGAGTTATTCTATTTCATTGGTTATTGTTGTTAATCTCTTACAAGTTAAGCTTCATCACAGTTATGTTCATTAGTTTTCTGTTGTGGCAAAACTTGTAGATTTAGAGGTCTCAGACCATGCTTGGCCCATTCTCTTTGCAGTCTATGGTGTCCAAGAAGTAAGCCGAGACACACAGAGTCAGGGACAAAATCTCTTCATGGCATACCCTTAGTGCCTCAGTTCTAGGCTCCACCTGCTAAAATTTCTCCTTTCAAATATCCTGTGAAACTATGCATCCATCAATGAATCAGTAAATTGATGAGGTCAGAGCCCCATGTAGATTTCACAGCAATCCCCAGAGGTAGACAAGATTTCCCACGCTGCAGGTGAAGAAATAGGCCCACAATTTTAATTCTATCACTAGGAGACTTGGTTGCCAGCAATGCTGGCATCTTCACAGGTTCAACCAACCAGGACCACATGAGTTCACATTCTGCCTTCCCCTGAAAGGACCCAGCTTCCCAGAGCACATTGTCTGTGCAGTGAATCAGACATCAAACAGATGATCCCTGACGCCTCAGTGTAAAGTCAAAGGAAAAAGAGCGAGCGATTCCCTTTGGAGAAGAAACAGCCGGAAAATGAAAGAACAGACTTGAAAGATTATGTGTTTAGTGTTTATGTCTCTTTGCCTTGTCCCGCAAGTTCAGTTAAGCATCTGATCATTGAGGCTGACGATTTATGAGGATCTTGGGCAAGTGACGGCGTGAAACTTCCCTGTGGCTCTAGCTTGGCAGGCGATTCATTTCACAGGCTGTGAGGCTTTTAGGGTAAAATGCTTCACTAATATTTTCCCCAAGGGCAACAAATGGCCCACAGCGGTTTGCCAAGAAAGTGATGGGATGGTCTTGAATAAGACTCTCCTGATTTATCAAGCCTCTTCCTTCAAAGAAGCAAAGTGACCATCCCCAGCTCCTAAAATGGAGATGGAATGTTTGATACTCAGGGTCCCTTCAGAAGCCCAACTTCCTCAGCCAGTCCATCCTTCTTCCCCTTACACCTTTTCTTTATCTCCTGTTGATCATGCTGTGAATGATCTTTTGGGAGAGAATAAGCCCTGTGTTAGGGGTCAGGACAGGGTGAAAACCACGTTGACAAAGAATAAATTAGACCAAAGTGATTTTGGCAAAGGGGAGTCAGGGCAAAGACTGAACTCACCTCACCACTTCCAGGCAAGGTTAGTGATGGCTGCCAGACCTCATTTACATATGCATCCCATTTGCCTTAATTCTCCTATGACCTGTGAGGGGGTATTTTATCAGTCTCACTGTAGTGATGGTGCAGTTGTATCTCAGAGGAGCTGGGTGACTCTGGAGACCATGCTGCTGTGATAGTGAATTGGGGAAAGAATGTCCCAAGCCTAAGAAAGTGTTAGATCAAAGGTGTGGCAGCTAGTAGCAGCTCATGATGCTTTGGATACATGGGCATGGCTGAAGAGCCAAGTGTGGGATAGGAAGAGGTGGTAGGCTCACTAAAGGACTTTAGAAGATTCTTGGGCCCTGAAGGTGCTATGAACCTGCCAGCAATTTCAAAGCGTGGGAGTGCCATCACTTTATTTGCATTTGTAGGGTGTCACTCCAGAAGATAGCTAAGGGAGGACTCACCTAAGGACAAGATGGCCAGAGAACAGGGTCTTTTCTCAGCATTTGTGGCAGGCAATACAGAGGCTTGGAGAAGAGCACAGTAAGACTATGTCCCTATGAGAAACACAGTTAGTAGGGAAGAGGAGGGCTGCCTATGGAGGAAGGCACTGCGTTTACTAGACAGTGCCAGCCTTGTGCATATGGAGTGTTCAGACTGGGACCCATGGCTACCAAAAGGCCCATTACAGAGCCCCATTAGCATGGAGCTGAGCATATAAATTGTGTCAATAGATTCTTCCAGTTCTGCTCTGGTCAAAAGAACTCATGAACTCCTTCCTACATGCCCAATTGAATTGTGTGTGTGTGTGTGTGTGTGTGTGTGTGTGTGTGTGTGTGTGTGTGTGTGTGTACACACGAGGAGACCCCATCATTACTGAATCATGGGGAAACTGTTTTTAACTGTGGTTCTCTACCATCTGCATATCCCAGCCCAAGTCCACCAGTCTTTCAAAGCCACCTTATCACATTGTGACATTAGCCAGACCTGAATTTGAGTACAAGTCCTACATGCTGTGCCATTTTTGTATATCTCAGTTTCCTTACCTGAAAATATCAACCTTGTGTTTATTTATTTACAAAAGTTTCACTTTATTTATTATATGCATACACGCATGTGTGCCATAGCACTTAAATGAAGGTCAGAGGACAATGCATGGGAATTGGTTCTCTTCCTCAACTCTGTGGGTTCCAGGAATGAACTCAGGCCCTCAGCCTTGGAGATTATTCAGTGAACCATCTAGCTGAGCATGCTTTGTATGTTTTGAAGTATGATTTCACTCTATCGATCTGGAACTTGGAGCAATGCTCCTGTCTTGGACACTCAAATGCTGGGATTACATGCACAAGTCACCATGCCAAACAAAAATGAATGTTTTTCAATTGTCTTCTTCCTAGGGTTATTGCAGGGATGAGGCAAATTCTATTCCTGTACACCCGTGGTATTTTGATCAAGAAGGATCACACAGTGGCAATTGAGATGGTTCATCAGTTAAGAACACTGGCTGCTTTTCCAGAGGACCTGGTTTTAGTTCCCAGCACCCACATCAAGCATCTCACAGGGTATCTCACACCCTCTTCTGAACCCTACCAGCACCTGTACATGACAGTAACAGACACATACCATAAATTAAAAAAATATTAATAGACTACATAGATAACAGCAGTGTCCTAAATTGTTATCACCATAGCTTTCTTAGGTTGTGTAAGTACTTTATAATGTCCTCACAGCGATGAAGTCACTTAATAACACATTTCTCAGAATATCTCTATCATCCATGGTCACATAACTATTAATTTCAGAGACTAGCACAGAGTGAGTGTGAAATGAACACTAATGATTGCCTTCTTCCCAGGTATGGAGGCTTTGGTTAACTAACTTGCTAACACAATCTTAAAGTTTGATGGTCATTTCAAATTGTCCACAAGTCTCAGTAAATACAAGAAAGACACTTATAAAGGATCCAACAATTGTTTCCAATGGCCCAGAGCACCTAGTTCCCAAGAGTGGCCCGAGAAACTCCAAGGGATAACAGCTCAACGGAACTGAATCAGGAACATTCTAGGAGATGGTGTCTCATGACTCTGCAGCTGTCAGAAGTCCACAGCTGAATTTCCCAGCAGGGATTGTGAATCACGCCTGCCACTGATACCACAAACACCGGGGAAGCATCATTCTCTCTTATTATCTTTGGTTTCAGCTTCCTGGGGGAGAAGGCAAAGCCAACTCTCACTGTTCTGTGGTAATGAGGTCATTGTTGGAGGTGACCCGCTGTTAGCTTCCAACCTCACTTAACTCAAAAGCTCAGTCCTTGCTTCTTCGCACCCTGATCTTCCACTGAACAGCAGCAAATGATGACATCCAGGACATATGTGATGGGGCTGAGTGGGACAAATGGGAAAAGGAGCTAGTACATACTCAGCTTACTCTCACATACTCATCATTTACTTCTTACAGCCACCCCAGGAGGCAGGTACCACCATTCCCTCCCCCATTTTAATTTTAGGAAAATAAAACCCAGAGCAGAAAATATGAGTGACAAAGATGTACAGCAAGCAACAGTCTCAATGAATAGGACATTGAACTCCTTCCTATTGATGCTAACAAATTATTTTTACACTTGTATTTTAGTAGATGGAGACAATGAAGCTGGAGAATATTTGATAATTAGTGAAATAATTAAAAGCAAAAAGATGCCAGAGATGTGTTTTGAATTAAGTCCTTGTGGTTCTAAATCAAAGAGTATTTCCACTAAACAGTCTACTTTGTTGCTACTCAAAGTATGGTCTGTGGATTACCAGTGTCAGTGTCAAATTTTAAGACTATAACTTCTCCAGACCTAGTTGAATCTACCAAAACAATGTTCATTACAACCTGTGGCCATAGAAATGATGTGTAGACTGAAATTTGGCCATCCAAGATTATTTCTTCACCTGGATTACCAAGGGAGGTTCCACCTAGGTGTCCAGCTACTCCACCTAGAGACCAAGGAGGAAGCCAGCCAGGATAGTCCATGCTATCTTAGCTTCCTGATGGTACTGACCAATTGGTCTCACACAGAGAAGAACTGTGTAGCAGAAAACCTTCCAGTCCAAATAATCAAGAAAGAGAATTACATGGTAGCTGCTTAAAGTACCAAGTCATTGGAGGCTTATGCTGTAGCAACAGAGAAGAGACTATAAGACTCAAATGTGGCAGTGACCTTAGAACTGAGCAGAAGCTTAGATGCCACCAGGAAATCATTAAAGAAGGCTGATGAGGACTGATGAAGATGGTACTGTTAGAGACAGGAGAAGTGACACTTGAATAATCATCTTTAGTGAACAACTAGCAAAACTACCCCCTGCAGTGAATGTGGACATGGAGATAGAGATGGTGTATAGTGAGTCCACCAGTTGGTTAAGGAGAATTTTAGGCAGAATGTAGAAAATGCCATCTGACTTGGGTTAGCTCAAACCAATTATTTTGAAGTGGGGGCAGCAGGACTCACATGAGAAAAATAGAAGGGAGGAAAAAAGAGTTGGAGAATAAGAAGAAGGAAGACATTGAGAGGAGTGTTAGCTAAAACTAAAGATGCGATAAGAAGATATGTGGAAATATACTACTCTAATAAACATAGCTTTTAAAGAGAGCCTGAATAGAGTTATCCTACACGGATAGATGGTGCCAATCCTAGAAGCCATGAGATGTGGGGTATTTCCCTATGGATTGTTGTCAGAAAGGCCCCAATCCCTGCCCCTCAACAATACAGAGTGTTGCAGTTGCTCTTGGTTGCCCACTACTAGGGGTGACCACTATTGCTGAAGACATCATATACCTTAGTTGCAGGATACAAAGGAATCAACATGAAACTCAAGAGGAAGCTCCATCCTTTCTGGCCAGTGTGTATATGGCTAGAAGGTGATGTGCAGACTCCAGGAGGAGAAAACTCACTAATACTTTTACCCAGATTTGGAACTTGAGTTCTAGATACCAACTTGCCAGGCAAGACATGCCTACTGGTGCAATAGTGACATGACTGTTATGGGGGTAACTAACTGCTCTCTGTTTGGATTAGATGCCTACTCCACAGGAGGGGGTCCATGCCTAGTCCTGTAAATCTGAATAAACAATAACCAGACCCATGAGTATGGAGGTCATAGGACCTAATGGGGAGCTTACTACTGTTTGCTAACTTGATATATCATGAAATCATCTTCTAAGTGTTTACGTTTATACTCATAGACAGTGCCACCCTCAGCTTTGATCAAAGTAGTCTCTCTTTATATAAAGTGAGTGGTAGTGAATGCAGAGACTCATTGTTGCTTAAGATGCCAAGGAGAACTGACTACTGAGTGTTCAGTCCTACATGGAACATTTATACTATCCCTGTAAGGCTCAGAGAACCTCATAGACAAGGGCATGGAAAGAATGTAAGGACTGGGTGACAGGAAGAAGGGCTGTGCAATGCTGTCTTCTGGATATAAGATAAACATTGCAATCATGAACTCATAGCAGGTGAATTGCCTTCACTAGGCTTGCACAAAACCTTGCATGTCAGCAGTCAGACACGGATCAGGCAGAGGCTCGTGGAGGCCCGCCCCCCACTGGAGAATATTGGAATTAGTAGTGAAAGCTGGGGGAGGCAGAATCACTATCTTCAGTTGTGTACCCCCTGAGTGCCCACCGGGTTCTAATGGACAGTTACAGCACCATGGCCACATGGATGGTCCTGTTTAAGCCAAGTCAGTCACAAGACAAAACTAAAGGACATGCATGTGAGAAAGGGACCTGCAAGGAGAGAGAGTGTTCATAGGAGTGGAAAGACAGTAAGAGAAGGTAGGGGCTGAGGTAATTCCGAACATATGGTATGTACGTGTGGAATTTTCAAAGAAAGATTTTATTAAAAATATTTTCAGAGTACAAACAAAAAAATCAATAAAAATGAGTCAATGGCATAGTCCCCATTTCCAGCTGTGGCTACTACATGAGAAGATGTATTGTCACTATTACAGGAGCTTCTGTTGAGCTACCTTCATCAGAGATTGAGACTAGATAACACACTCAGCAGTTCCAGAAAAAAAAGAAAGAAAAAAGAAAACACAGCTATTCTTGAGTGTGGTCTCTGGGCCAGAGACATAGCTTCACCAGGAAGCTTGCTGGACCTCCTGAGTCAGAATCTCTGCTGCCACAAATTTAAGGATGGAATTTCTGTAGATAAAAATCTATATTTAATGTAAATTGTATTTTTAATTGGCATTTAATAATTGTACATATTTGGTAAGCACAATTCGATGATTCGATACATGTACACAGACCTGTACACAGACCTGGAGTTATAGCGTGGTGGTATAGAGCATGCTTATAGCCTTGGACTAACTTCCCATTATTACCCCCAGATGATCAACACAAGCATAGCCATATAATCAACTCAGAACACTTAACATACCCACTGCTGTGAGCAACCATCACTCTATTGTGAGGAGAGCATCTATATCTTCTGTTGCTTTGTAATAGGAAAAGATGGCATGTATATGTACCATGCGATAATATCTAGGCACAGAAAGAATGAAATCTTGTTATTTGTGACTGCATGGGTGGAAGTGGAGGGCAGTCCTGCTAGTAAAATAGACCAGACACAGAGAGGCAAATACTGCACGACCTCACTCATCTGTAGGTTCTAAAGCAGTTAGTTGTTCTTAGAATACAGCAGAGGTTATCAGAGGCAAAAAAACAAGAATGAGGAGGAAGTGGAATCAGCAGGAACCTGCCAAGAGATACTAAGTTGAATTAGGAGGACATCAATGTGCTGTCCCATGCCTGTAGTCCCAGAACTTGGGGTGTGGAGACCTCTGGAGGAGCAAGGATTTAAGACCACCTGGAGTTTCTGTTTGTGTTACACAGCAGGGTGATTATGCTCAGCAAGGTTGTGTATGACTCTAGGGTTTAGCAAGCCTCGCACAGGTGATTATAACTGCAAATTAACTAAAGCAGTTGTTCTCAACTTTCCTAATGCTGTGACCCTTTAATACAGTTCCTCATGTTGTGATGATCCCCAACCATAAAATTATTTCCATTGCTACTCCATAACTGCAATTTTGCTACTGTTATGAGTTGTAATGTAAATATCTGATACGTAGGCTGTCTGATATGAGACCCCATGTGGAAGGGTTATTAGATCCCCATAGGGGTTACAACCTACAGATTGAGAACTACTGTGTTAAAACGTCAAAGATGGGGCAAAGAGAAGAAGAAGGGACAGGCAGCAGGGACTAGCAATGACTTTGGGACAGACAAATTAAAAGGGCTTGAGAACAATTGCAGCCCTGGGATCCAGGCTTCAGGAAGTGAAGGCAGCAGAGCCATTCCAGAGTCGAGGCAAAGCAGGACAGCAGGACGGGCGAAGCAGGAGGGCCACATGCACCCTTATTGCCTTCTGATTTTTTTTAAAGCTGAAATCCATATTGATCCAAAGTAACATAGAACTAGAGAGTCAAGATGATTCTTGTGCTCAGAGCAGGGCAGAGGCTGTGGAGGGAGGATTGAGAAGGCCAGAGGAATTTTCCACAGTATATGTCAGCCAGTTTTAAAAAAACTCATTTAAATGTGCAGCTATTAACAACAAAGAAATTTGAGTACCATTGGAAATCATCTCATTTCTATGACCCAGCTGCCCTGTTCTTGGGTATATAACAAATGCCTTTAAGTCAACACATCACAGAGATAGCTGGGCATCCATGTTTTCATTGATGCCCTCTTCATAACAGCCAGGGAATGGAACCAGGTGAGATACCCATCAACAAAGGAAGGAATAAAGAAAACACAGAGCTGTACCCAGTGGGATTGTAGTCAGCCACAAAGCAAAATGAAATCATGCTATACATAGGAAAATGGATGGAACCTGATCGTTAGTTTATGTGAGATAAACCAGACTCAGAAAGACAAATACTGGATTTCTTTCAAACGCAGAATCTACATTCAAAATTATATGTATATATGTGAGTTTTTATTTTAAAAAGAAAAAACCCTTTTCATACTATTTTGGGGAAATCCTTGTGCAAGCGATGGGGACTAACATTCAATGTTAAGAAGGGAAATAATCATGGATGTCTGTCTCTTTCCTCCTTACTCCTTCCTCTTCCTCTTTGTTTCTCTTTCCTCCCACTTCTCTCTCCCCCTCTCTCTTTACTGCTTCCCCTCGCCCCATCCATTTCTGTATTATATAACAATATTATAGTAAATAAAGTATTGTATCCTGCCTTTTTCATTTAAAGTTATGTTCTGAGCATTTCCTTGTGCCATTACAGATTCTCTGAAAACATGTTTTGTTAGTGGCTGTGCAGATGGTTTATAGATGCCTGTTATTGTAATCTGTCTCAAATCCTTTTGGGAAGTAGGTGGTGTATAATGCATGAATTATAAATGAAAAGCAAATTGTTCTTAATTTTACTCTCAACCTCTCAGTGTGCAGCAGCTCTCTGTGGATCTGTTTCTTCAAAGCCACCAAGACTGAAGGGAGAGTGACAAGGGCCTCTGAGGAGGCACCAGGAGGAAGGTTGTGAACTGTGGGCACAGTTCTATTCCCAGCTCTGCCTAGTCTCTCACAGGTGACTTTGGGAGAACTCTCACTAGCTAGATGAGAGTTCTTATACCATCTGGCAGTCAAGGTCCACAGTGGTTCCAATTATGATTTCTGATGCAAATCTAGGGCTCTTGTGGAGAAAAGAAAAAGCTCCATTGAAGGGATGTCTATCCCCTCTACCATTCTGGTCCCAGATACCCTCAAAGCCTGCCCAAATCAGAGCAATATCCTCCTCTGTCTCATTCTTCCACCTTCTCCCCTATGTTGATCTCTACAAGGAACCTAGCAAACTGTTAAAAGCCACATCAGATGCTGGTCTTTTTATTATCCCTCACCATGGCTGGCATGGCCCCATATGATCAAGTACCTACTACGTTATGACTCACCCTATTCCTCATTCTGCTTCATTCCTTAAATATACCATGCATGCTCCCACCCAAGGGCTTTGACACCTGGTCTCTCAGATTTCTTCATAGCTTATACCTTCTTTACCTCTATTTAAATGGGTCTCCTGCAGAGAGCCCCTGTGAGCCCTTCCATAAAGCAGCTTCTTCTATCACCCTCCTCATCCTTCTGTATAGCACCCTTATCCTGGATGAGGTTATCTGTAGGAGCAGATTGACTTGCTAGAATTCCCCAACTGTGGCGGCTTAGTCTCCTCTAACCATTTCTAGCTCCCACCCCTATTTTTGAAGTGTATTTAGTAAGTGTGTAATGAAATGTTCAGCCAGTTAGAAATTAATACAAATCAAATGAGTGAATAGGCAGAACTATGAATGGAAACGTCTTGTAGAAAGCCAGTCCTCAGAAGGAGAAGTTGCTCCAACATCTCCACTCCATGCAGAGGTAGCCGATATTCAGCTTATGAGCAGGGACCATGCTGTTCCCTCTGTACCATGCTCAACTGCCCTTCCCTGTTACTCCCCACAGGTCTTTGCCTGTTTCCTAGTTCTCTTTCTCAAGCAGGCCACGGCTCCTCTTCTTCCTGACACATTCAGAGGTCTGAGAGACCCTCTGCACCTCTTAGACTATGAGGTGATGGTGTGTCACCCTTCTTGTTTTCATAGCATTTAATGGCTTATAATGTGCTTGGCTGCATGTGTTTTCCTTAGTCCCCCATTGTTCCTGGAAGTGCCAGTTCCCACCTTTATTTCAGTCATTTGCCTAAGCTATATAGTTTATTGAGTCCCGGATCTGCTGGGGAATGGGATGAAACAGGTAGAGCTAATGATCTGTGTTTCACTGAGCTGTAAACATGAAACAAATGATACAATGCATGCTTTCCTGAAATCTAAGCTGTCTGGGGAAAACAGGCCCCCTGTATTGTCTATGCATTTCATCGTTTATCCTCACATCAGTGCCCTGATGTGCACCAAATATTGCTTTGTAGACCAGAAGACAAAGATACCAAACAACGCTTTCCCAAGAGCCCATGAGCCCATGACTATCGAGGTTCAGGTCAGTCAACCCCAGAGCCTATACTCTAACCACTTGGCTATGTGTCAAGGTGGCTTGGCTGAATCTTAGAGTAGGGCAGTTAGTGGTCCACATAAGTTCTTGGAAGAGGTGATGTTTCAGGTGAGTCATAAAGATAAGTAGCATTAACCAGAGAAGAGGAGAGGGAAATATTTCAGGTAGAGGAGAGAGACTGTGAAAAGATAACAAACAGCATCAGATCTGTCCTTAAAGGAAATTCAGGAAGGAAAGGGTGGGTGGCAACAAGAAGCAAGTGGAGGGTGTCAGAAGTAGACAGCAGAAGGTGAGCAATTACTGCAATGTGTAGATTATGAGTTGGGGCTCCACTGTAAAGTTGGTCCTTCAGGTCCTAAAGTTCTGGAGTTAAACATTTAACCAAATCCTGATAGAAATATTTGAAAAGATTGTTTTGGTCCTGAATATGCATAGACAGTGTTCTCAGTATTCACTAAACAATGCATTCTAACAGTGATTTGCATAGAATTTACATTGTGTTAGGTATTAAAAGTCACCTATCGTGATTTAAATACATGGGAAAATGTGAGCATGTTATGCACATTATGCCATTTTATATAAGGGATTTCAGCATCTGAGGAGTTGTATACATGCAAGAGTTACTGGAAACTATGCCCTGTGAATAACAGGTCCAATGTGTACAATTTATATACAGGTGAGTGTGGGGAAGCTATAGTCCAGAGATAATTTACTCCCAGGCCTATAGCTTGCATTAAACACAGTTGGGATTAGATTCCAGGTTTTACCACCAAAGTTGGTGTTCTTTTCCTTCATTGTAGCTGTCTCTGTCTGTTCCCTCCCGCAGCCTCTGCCACCCCATAGAGAAGATAAGAGAATCCTTTGCAGAATTAATGGGGGCAGAACTCTGCCCTGCTTGCTCAGTCACCCCAATGCACATAGCATCCTTGTGATGCAAGCATTAATTCATTAATTGAGAAAAATCTGACCCCAGAGTACCAGGTAGACCAGTTGGCCATTATTGCACCCATTATTCAACATCACATTTAGTGCCTGCTTCCTCCTAGGTCCCTGCCCAAAAGCCAGGAGGGAGGAGCAAGTTGCAGCTTCTCTGCCTGTGTAGACCACCACTATTATCTATCTGTGTCTGGCCAGGTCCATGTTCAATGGTCTCATCTTTTGGACACACTCTGGGTATTTTAGGCTTTCGTGTCATATCTTACTGATCCAAGCTGCTGGCAGTCTATAACTCTGTGATGTGAACTTCTGTCCAAAGGCAGTGTGCTGTACTAGATGTGGAAATTGGTTCTTATGAGAACATAGCTCAGAATTTGACTGCCAGACTGAGGAACAAGGGAAGAGGCAGAGCTGGCGTCTTGGGAGTGTCTATTGTAAATTAGAGAGCAGAGAAACAACTCTGAGCCTAGTAAATCTACACAGAAGGTGGCACCATTTGAACTGCCCATATTTTTTGAGTATGTACATATTGGATGGGAGATTCTGTGATTTTTATTGTATATTATGTATGTTATAGTTCTTTTCAGTCATATATTTTATTTAGCTACACATACATGTAAACATATGAAAAATATATAGGGGCTGGAAAGATGGCTCAGTGGTTATGAGGACCCAAGTTTGGTTCCCAGCACCAACATCAGGTTGCTTTCCAGCTGCAGGGGAATCCAGTGCTCCCTTCTGAATTCTGCAGGCACTTGCACTCATGTGTGCACATGAAACTCTCTCTACCCACACAATTAAAACTAAAATAATTCTTCAAAACTATGTAGATAGATAGATAGATATATTAGTGGATATATAGACACTTGTTGGTTGGTTAAATTATCAAAGTAAACAGTAATGACTGTGGGTTAATCAGTGAATCGAATAGTAAAGGAATTTAAATTGTGAACACTAGACACAGACTCCTAATAAGCCACCCAATCAGTGGTTTCAGCTTTATGTATCAGGGTACCTATTTTCCCATTTATAAAGTGGATGGAATTGTCTGTTGTTTGGAGGATGTATGTAATTAGGTAGAAGGAGAGTGAGGATCTAGACCAACACCTCCTTTTCCAGTGTAGCTCTGCACCGAGGTTACCATGTAGAATGAGGAATGGCCCCCAAGATACTGACAAGGAGGTGGGAAGGTAGAGAGGAGAAGAAGAAGTCACCCAACTGTGCCTAAACAGAGAGGTGGGCAGGTAACATATGGATCCAGGCAAACCAGAGACAGGCTTAGAGGTGGCCATCACTTCTTCTATGAAGCTGGTCACATAGGAGCAAAAGGAAATGGTAGAAGTCTTCATCTATCTCCTGGAGTGACCAGAGGAAAATGGGAGAAGATATTGTTGGGGCCAGTCCTAATCGTTCAACCACACAAAGCAAAAGGAAGCAAGTTTGCCTTGCAGTGGAGTGACTTCTAGAAAAGTGGAGCTAGCAAATACAAGTTGAGTAACTTCTCCACCTTGGGATTGAATGACATGTGGTAGGGAAAGACAGAAATTCTCTTCTCCCTTGAGGAAAAAAAATCTAGAAATATGTGCAGAGAGGAAGACACAGACTCCCCCTTGAAACACAGTGTAGCTCTGATCCCCTGTCTCCTTTACAGGGACCAAGGCTAATCCAATGGGCAACTGATCTAGGGCTCTCCTACTCTGGGGGTGGAGCAGTGTCAGGACTAGGCAGCTCTGCTTCCCTTTCAGGAGAACTGCCCCCTAAGGCATCCACAGGTGTTTTCCTGAAATTAGTACTGCAGTGGTTGAGTTCCTGCCCTCTAGGATTCTCTGAAATGGATCATGACAACTCATTATTAACTACAGGCTCCTGTACTACTGAAAGTCCATTCCCATTTCCTCTCAAATACTCAGTCACAGTGTCTAGCCTAGAAATCAGTGATCAATCCCCCAAAACTCAATGCCCCCTCCAGTTAACTTCCCTCCTTATCAATCAGTGCTGAAAGAAATCAGTCTCAAAGACTCGTCCTAATGGTTCATTCTTCCCTGTTGCAGTCTGGGTGGTTTCATTAAGCTATGTGACGGGGGCTGTGAGACAACCAAAACTTATTACATAAATATAAACGGGAAAACAATAAAAAAGAAAAATGCATTCATAATCTTAGCTGCAAAGCCAGCAGAAGCAATGCTGTCATGTGTTGGTCACTTACTGTGAAACAAGGATTCTGAGCCCTGTGCAGCACTAAACTGTCTCATCGTCGCAAACTGACCCATGAGGCTAGTGCTCTTATTACCTTCACTGCCAACCAGCAGATGAGGAAACTGAAGCACAGAGAGGTAAAGAGATTTGCATAAGGTCTCAAAGGTATATTGTCTAGAGTCCACTGTCTTAATCAGCTGCACACCATGCGTCTGCATGATCAATTAGCAGACCTGGTGTTATGTGAGGGAGGTTGAGACACAGAAGACAGAAGGACAGCAAAGACAATCCCTGTGACTTGTGACTCACCAGGAGTCTTTTCCTGCTGGTCCTATGGATTTACAGAGCCGTGGACTTAAACCATATGTGAAGATCCGCCCCTAGGCTTTTACCATCTGTAGCCTTGCCTTGTATGTTGTTACTACCTCTTGGTATACTCTGAAACTAGAATGTCTCCCACGAGTTCATGCTTTGAGTACTTGGTGCCCAGCTTGTGGTGCTATTTTGGAGGCTATAGAAGGTTTCAGAAGTGGGAGAAGAATAGGTACCTTGGTTCTGGCCTAACTCTGATACCATGAGAGATGCCTCTATTACAAGCTCCCACTACCACAGATAGAACCACCTTTTTTTTCCTATGCCTTCCCTGCCATGGTGAACCGAGACCTCCTGAAACTATAAGTGGCCCAAGTCCTTCCAATGAGGAAGCTGGTTAATATTCTCCCCTCTCACAATGTGGGTTTTGTGCTAAGTGACTCCTGCTGGACTTCATTCTGCATTTGGATATTTTCCAAGATGATGACCAGCTTCCCTTTCCTTTGTGTGTGTGTGTGTGTGTGTGTGTGTGTACATGTATGTGTGTGAATCTGGATGCTAGAAGTCAACATTGCATATCTTCCTCAGTCAGTTTCTACCTAATTTTTTGAGGCAGGGCCTTTCACAAAACCTAGAGTTCACTGATTCTTCTAGGCTGGCTGACCAATAAACTCGAAGGAGCCACCTCTCTGATCCCTAGCATGGGAGTTACAGACAAACTATTATGGCTGACTTTTTCATATTAGGTTCATCTAAAGGACTTCACTTGCTGAGTGACAAATTTGGCAGACTGGCTTTCAAGGGATTAGTGATTGAGTTTACTTTTAGTCCACTGGTGTCAGTATATTACCCTGGTTCTTAAAGCTCAGTAGCCATTGTTTTCCCCCTTAGGGAGAAGGCAGGAAGGAAAGAAGGATAAAAGAAAGAAGGGAGAAAGAGTAGGAGGGAGGGAGGAAGGAAGAGAAGGAAGACAGAAGGAATGAGTCTATGGGAGGGTGGAAAAAGTCTTGAATGAAGCGAACACATCAACTTCTTAGACAATGCCTAGCTCCAATTTTAAAAGAAAATGGCCTATTTTAGACATATCCAATTACCTAAAACTTCTGAAATCTCACTCATGTCCTTAGGAATACCACCCTCCCCAGTCCATTTATCCCCTCGCCTTAGTTTTACTACTCTAGCAATGTAACTTGAAGATCAAAGTCTGCTTCTAAAAGTGGCCCTTGAGTTTCTGCCCAAACTGGTGACTGATGTATACCCTCATATTCAGGTTTTTACTATACCACAACCCAAGAAACTCAAGTGTTTGTCAGCCTTGTCACAAAGACCTGAATGCTCAGTGATTATGGTGATGGTGGTGGTGATGATGATGAGTGTATCAAATTATACAAAGCAAGTATTTATTGATGTCCCTATGAACTAAGATGCATATCTATCTCTGTTGTTGAAGAATAGAATAATACTAAGCACAGTTAGTTTTTATTGAGTATTTATTATATACCAATCACTAGATGGCTTTCCTAAGTATCATTCTTGACTGTCCTTCCTAAGCTCTTCCAGAGGCCATGGTCTCACCTAGAACAGCAATTTGGGTGGCTGGATGGAATAGCAAAGTTGTGGTGAGCTGTGGGGTTGTCTAAATTCTTTTCTCAGAACCACTGAGCCTAAGCAAGTTCTTGAGACATCACTAAACTGAGTTGTTGTTCCCCAGGCTCCACTTGCTCAGCTCCATCAATAATTTTACAACCCAAACAGCTGAGCCATGAAGGGGGCAGCCTGATGTGGTTGCTACACCATCTGTTTTCCCCCATCAGGCATAATGTTCTCTGCCTGGGAGACTCAGATTGAAGATGCCTCTCTGCCCATCAGCTTTGGGTAAGGCTGAAAATGAGTTCCTGGAAGCCTCATCTGCCTATGGTCACTGGGGACACAAAAGTCCACAAGAAGGACATGCCTTTCTCTGCCCCATGTCTCCTAGCTTGCTGGCCCATCTCTGCATCTCCGACTTGCTCATCTTCTGGTGTGGCATTCAAGGCTGACAGGCTGTGAAGTCCCACAGGGCATGGGTGCGAACACTGCCCCTCACTCTTGCTCATTGGACAGTCCTAATTCCCTGCCATTCTCCTCATTTCCTGCCTTGACCTTAGACTTCATTCAGATGTGCACCTGCTGAGTGATGTGCCCCATTCATCCTGTCTTCCATATTTTGCTAGGTCTTTCATCAGGAAGCTCAAGGTAGAGCCCTGCAGCCTTCCCCCGACTCAGTTAAAGGCCTCTTCTGTACAGATGAGTGTGTATGCCAGGGCTCTCTGTCTTTTACATCAACAGTTTGCCAGAGTCCTACTAGTCTTCTTTTAGATAGCAGTCAGCGGGACCACCCGCCATCCTCTGCCAGGATCATCTCTGGGTCCAAGCCACTATGGTAGTAGCTAAATTGTTAGAAGATCTTGCCAGGAATTGTCCCTGATTCCTCTCTTGCTCCCCAAAGCAGAATGCACTTTTGAAAAGAATGCCATAACACGACTCTCTTTTGTTCATAACCCTAGGGGTTTCTCATGCACTCAAGGTATAACTCACAGCTTCTACCCTTAGCTGCAGTGCTGAACACCATCTGACTGCTGTAACCATCTGAGCTCAGGCCCCTCATTTCATCCCTCTAGCTTCAGAGTCTTCTTGCAGTGACCTTTGACTATTGAAAACTTTACCACCTCAAGGTTGAATGCTGTGACCTTTCTGGGATATTCTTCTCCCACACACCCCTCAACATTGCATCCTGGTTTCTTCTTGGATCCTCCTTTATCTGAGAGCCCTTGGTCACTTCCTATCTCCTTCACTGGTTTTCACCTTTCATAACCTTTTGATGTATCTTTAAGTGTTTGTCTCTCACCCAAGAACACCGGTGAAAAGCAGGACCTTTGCTTTGCTCTGTGCTTTATTCTGGGATCAAGAGCAGAGTTCAGCAATCAGTAGGCCTTCTCTGAACATCAGTTCTTTGCTTTGAGTGACAGGGCAGTGGAGAGGTTGGAAGGTGAAGTTGTATGATTCCAGGTTGGGAGGTGAAGTTGTATGATCTCATGGGTTCAGCAGTGAATATCAGGCTGCCCTCCCCATGGCTTTGTTTATTCACTAAGAAGGCAGTTGATGGCGTCCTACAGATTGTTGGGAGGACTAAATGAGCTGTGACTGAAGCACGATGTAAAACAATGCTTATCACACTCCTACTTTGTTCTGTGAATGTCCACAGGTACCATGCAGTAACCAGGTACTTTACTGTGAATGTTCACCTGGCTGGACAGTACAGCCCATGAGAGCACTGAGTTGTTTATATCCCTTATGTCGGGTGCAGAGGAGACCCCAAATAACTGTGTGGTGAGAGAATGTAAAGCTATGTAAGGCTTAGAGTTGATTATTTAAAATTTCCCCTATATCATAAAGTCACATTATTTGGGAACATCTGGGAAGAAATGTAAGTAGCCTCCTGCCCTAGACAGTGGCAGGCTGTTTTAGAGTGAGCTCTGTTCTGCATTCTTCTTGAAGGGCAGGTACTGTGATTCACCATAAACTGCTAGCCACACTTGGAGCCACTCACTGTCACCTCATGCTACAGTCTTGCCCTAACACTAGTTTTTCCAAACTTAGGGAGCAGTTAATTTAAGGTAGCAAGTGAATGGAGTCAAATTGCTCTTTTAATACCATACAACACTTAATGGAATGGCTTTCTGCTGACCAACAGAATTAATCCCAAAAGCTAGAAAAATGCTCTGAGAACAGGTCTATGTGTTACTTCTGTGTAAGCCTTTTCTATTTTGATAATAAATGAAGAGGCTACACCTTTAAATTTCCACACAAAAACTTCTCAGCAATGTAATATTAGAGAAAAGCATTGAGAAAACTTTTATGCCCCAATACCTGGCCTCCCCAAACCATAAACATGTTGCCAAGCCTGTTTTATCAAAATTTCTTGCTTTTAAGGAAAAAAACCACACTTCCTGGCTGAAGTTTACTCAAGTGAGTTCCAGACATTATTGCAAACATCAAAGACAAAGATATTTCTTTCTCTACAGTGCTTTGATGCCATGATCACACCCAGAAGACCGCCAATAATTCTTCAGTACCCTTCTATGCTTGCTCCACACTAAGTACTTTGCAAAGGGAAATGATGAAGGTTGTATCCTTGGTTTTATTGAAATAAAACCTCACATCTGCTGACTTTGAGCCAGTTTTCTCAGAGTGACTGGAGGTTTGTGTGGCACTCTCTTCAGCAAAGGCCAGTTCCTCCAAGTGTCCTTGAGGGATGGACAGGATTTTAGAATGGTGCACATGGCTCAACTACTAGCCACAAACGTAAAGACAAGGGACATTCATTGTTTGAGCAGGTGCTGCCGCAAGGCTCCTAGAAATGCCATTCATGTCAGTCTTGCTAGGTGAGTCTGTTTGTCTGTGCAGTTCTCCCCCTGGTCCATATGTTGCTCTGCTAGTCTACCCATTCTATCATTCTGGTGTGCCCATCTAGCTGGCAATGATCATTATTTAATCACGCCAAGCTGCTCATTGTTCTTAGAAGTGTTATCCTATCACCAATGACTGCTCAAAGTCCTCTGGTTTGCTGATTATGCATTTACTCACAACCCCTGTCTTCCAAAACCTCATTTGTAAAACACAGCCTATAACTTATGCACTTAATTTACCATTTCTTCTCTCTCAAATTCAGCTCCAGGAGGGCAAGTCTTTGGGTTGATTTTGTTGACCATTGTAGTTCCAGAGCTGATGTTAACATGAGTGAATGTATGCCTAATTGGCCACCACCCCCACTCCATAGATGAACAACTGAAGCCAGGAGAGGTTAAAGAGCCTATGTGCCCATCAAGTGTCCAGAAGGAGAAAAGCTGAGCTCGGAACACAGGCCTGTAACATACACAAGTGCCGTGCTCCTAAGAGATCTCCATATTGCCCCAACAAATTAAATACCCACAGCAGAAGTTATAATCAGCTTTGTTTAGGGGAAGTTCTGGTTACTATCAGACTGCAGGTCCTCTCCCCTCTATATTTTTTTCTAAAAAAGTTTATTTATTTAATTACTTATTTATGTATGTTTGTAAGACTATGTGCACATATATGCGTGGGTGTGTTTGCCACTGAACACACTCTGGAAGACCAGGAGAGGGTGCAAGGTGTCCTCTATCATACGCTCTCTATTCCTTTGAGGCATGGTCACATTTATGACCTGGAACTCAAATTTTCTTGGCTATTATGGAAGACCGCATGTTGTTGAAATCCTCCTGCTCTGCCCTTGTTGGAGCTGGCTTATAGCCACATGTAGGATCCATGGCTTTATATGCAGTGCTGGAGTCTGCATCATACTGTGCAGTAAGCTGCCTCTCCAGCATCTGTGTGGGTTTCTAGTGGAGTCACACAGAGGATACAATTTGAAAAACGTTAGAATCACTGCTACCAATATCTCTTCTCCTTTGAAGTGGACATCTGTAATCACTTGGTCAGAAATAGGAAGATTGATTTGGGTGTGATGTAGCCACAGGAAAAATAGTAACAAAAATAATTCTGCGCTTCATTTTTTTCCAGGAAAATGACACTGGGGACAAACGTTTGTGGGACTTGATGGTTCATTTGCCAGTAAGCCCTTCCTGTGGCTCACTTCAACACACATTTCCTGAGCACTTATCGTCACATACTCTACTGGGTATGAAGAAGAAAGCCAAGCATAAGACATTGGGTCTTGCAAGCTGACCATTAGCAAAACGCTGTGTCAACATGAGCAACAGTACATATGACCAACAGTTGCTAAAATCTTCTACATTCTATTGTTTCAGCAAGTTGCCTAATTAGTTGTTATTTAACTAACTTATCTAGCTACTCCTATTATTTAACTCAGTCTTAAATGGCTTAATGACATGGTCTTGCTGGTTAATTTTTGCAGTTTTTAATATTCTTTAGAATGACTGTCAAAGAAAGTTTGAAATTATTCAGTTTTCAAATCTTACTTTTAATCCATGTATAATTGCCATGTGTTCCAAGTTAATCATTCTATCTGACTAAAATTAAACTATTAGTGTCCAAATACTAGAAATTATACCAGAATCTGGTATTTGGACTATAGTAAAGAAAACCCTTCAAACATGGTCATTATGGGAAGGAGGATTTGAAGGGATTATATAAGGAAGTTGCACAACCTTGTAAGAGTCAAGAAGGTGACATGACAAATCAACATAAAAGGACTGGATAGGTATCAGACCTGTGGAATGATAATGGAACCTGATTGACTGTATTGACAGTGCTGAGGAAAGAAAGTGCCCATCAGCAAGAGATAGCCAGGAGATGATGTAGCCATGGAGACAGAAAGTGGAAAAGTAAGGAGATATTGGGAGCTTAAGCTAGGCACTGTCCAGTTAGAGAGAAATTGTGACTAGTAGAATTTTCTTTGTCTTTCAGATGTCATTATACATTATAAAATTCATGTCCAAATAATGAATTTGGATAATTTTATATGCCAGTAGAAAGAACTAATATATTTCTTTCATCCTGTAAAGTGCAATTACTACCAAGCACTCTTAGTCTCCCACCTTTACAGGCAACCGCCACTTCTGATACTTTTCAGTTTGAAATAATTTGTCTTGCCAGAGAGCTTCATAGCTGAAACCAGCCAGTGTGTGTAGCATGTGATGTGCTTACATAAATATTTTTATCCATAAAAACTCGGGAGTCAGATATTGGGATAAGAACGTGATTGATCAGAGAAATAGTAGAGAAGCAATCAATGACCTCCTCTCCCTCCTTCCTTGATCTAAAAGGCCCTCCCTACTACTTCCTGTGTCTCTCTATATGTCCTTGGTCCTCCAAAACCTCCGTAACTAATTTTGGTCAGCTTGTAGCTACCTCTGCCCTCTGATTCAAAGTAACTTTATTGTCAGGCTCAGGAATGTCAGAGTGTGATCAAAATATCCCACAACAAGTATGTGTATACAGTGTATACACACCAACAGAGAGACACAGTTTGCTTGCGCTCTGTCTGTAGATGAGTGTGTAAACAATATTATCATTTCTAAGCATTTGCAATTCAGTGGCTTTTAAAAAAAGAAAAGAAAGAAAAGCTGAGTTCAAGCTTGTAAAAAAAAGTATTCATTACAATTTTACTTATGTGTATATATGTGTCTCTTAGTTAGGGTGTCTATTGCTACAACAAAACACCATCACCAAAAAGCTAGTTGGGGAGGAAAGTGTTTACTTGGCTTACACTTCCACGTGGCTATTCATCACCGATGGAAATCAGGACAGGAACTCAAACAGGGAAAGGACTTAGAGGCAGGAGCTGATACAGAGGCCATGGAGGGGTGCTGTTTCCTGGCTTCCTCCACATGACTGATAAGCCTGCTTTATTATAGAACCCAGGGCTACCAGCCCAGAGATGGTACCACTCACAATGGTCTGGGCCCTCCCCCACAGATCAGGAATTGAGAAAATGCCTTAAAGCTGGGTCTCATGGAGGCAGTTCTTCAACTGAGGCTCCTTCCTCTCTGATGACTCTAGCTTGTGTCAAATTGACACACAAAACCAGCCAGTACAATGTACACATATATGCACATGGATGCTCACAGAGGCTAGGGGATCTAGAGCTCCAGGGGATTGTGAGTTGCCTCATGTGCTACTGAGGAACTATTTGATGGTCAAGAGGACCACCTCTTCCTGTGAAGACATAGTCCTCAGCAGCTCCATGCTCCTTTAAAGGGCTGGCTCAGAAGCCCTCTCCCTTGACCACAGCTATCTATACGCAGGCACAGCAGAAAGCCGTGAAGACACACCTGCATGGCTGAAATGTAAGTGATATAAAGCAGACTATCTGCTCCTCTGAGTTAAATACATCAGCTCATCTTACCTCAGTGGTGCTGGATATTTGATTGCTGCAACTCCCCTCATGCTGAGTATCCAACCATCACGTAGTTGCTGGCAGATAGAGAGAACACTTGTTACGTGAAGTCAGAGAAATCCTATCTGACTCAATTCACATAATGGTTTTGCACGACAATCTGGAGGGTGTGGATCCTGGGAACCTCTGGATGAGAACAGAAGTACGGTTGATATTGCTTGAAGAACTGAGTGTCAGACCTGTTAAACAGAGGTGTGTGCGTGTGGCACTGGCCACAGAGTGAACACTGGAAGAATTGCTGGCTGGTCCCTGGACTGTCTGGACAGGAACCGAAATGTGTTTAGGAAGGTGTTGGCAAGATGGCCTGGATCCTGTTCCACTGTAAGGAGCCATCTTGGACCATGTGACTCAGTTTTCAAGTGAATACATCTGTGTCTATCATCTCTCCCTCAAAATGACAAATGATGAACTCACAGTAAGGGATTTTGAAATGTTTTGCAGTTTAGAGCAGTTACATTATTTTGGTAAAGTAGCAGAGCGACCAGTTCTGCTTGGATAGTTATTAAACTTCCTGCAATTACAGATGGTTTGGTATGCATGTTACAGTCAAATAAGCTTGAGGAATCCCCTCTTCTTGCCTTTTCCCTCCTGCCCTTGCTTCCTCCCTTATCCTTCTCTCTGTTCCCTTTCTGTTGTGTGACATTTCTTGAGGAGATGAGAGCAAACAGCTCTTCACTCCAGATACAGCACCAACAACGGAGCAAAGAAATTATCCCACCCTGGTCTAGCCGAGCGTGTTGGAGGGATTCATTGGAGTTACTTGCAGGAACATAGGTGACTCTCTTGTAGCTGCATCGCTAAAAAGTCCACCCCATAGTGGGTGACCACCCAGAAATCTGTGTCCCTTGAGTTTCTGCCTACTTGCAGGCAGATTAGGGAAAGTTCCCTCTCCTCTATCAAATGATGGCTGTTTCTGTAGCTTCAGGGATGGCCCTTTTAAGTTCATAGTTTCTAGATCTTCCAAGTCTCCCTGCAGGAGGAAGTGTTTCAGTTCATAGGCATGCCCCTCCCTCTTTCTTCTCTTTCTCCTTGTCCTTCCTTTTAGTGCTCTTCTGTCTTTGATTTGTCTCATGTCCTGTACTGGGGTGAAGGATCAACAATGCTGACAGCCACTAGTCTTCTGGCTCTTACAACCCAGTGGGGACAGGGGAAGGACACACAAACCATTGCCAGTGCTCGTTGGGGGATTTCTGTGGACTGGGTCCTATTCTGAGAGTTTCACATCTTGACTCATTTATCTCTGGCAGAAAAACTATGAGAAAGACATTAGTATCCATTGTTACAAATGAGAAAACTAGAGTTCAGAAAGGTTAAGTAACTCCCCTGGGGGTCACACAGCCAGGAACACTTGCAGACTGGTTCTTGAGTCCATTCTGTGACACACTAGTCATGTGCAGCATGGGGAGAGCCATAAGAGACAAATGCAAAGTGTCATGAGGCTCTTTGTGGTACCCGAAGGTGATAGTATTGCATGGGATGGAAGGATGTGAAGCTTACAGTCAGAGACAAATAATACAGATTTTAAGAACCAAATAACCTCATGGTCTTCCAAGTCCTCAGGAAGGTTCCCAGCCACCCACAATCCTGCTCAAAGGTGACAGAGAGGATTTTGTTTGGTCCTCAGAGAAGCATCCTTTATGACTGCTTTGGTGTGCCAGCCTTCTGGACAGTGGGAGGTTGCTGACCCTTTCCAAAGCTGCCGACCACATGCACTGTGTCTACACCCGTGCATTCTCACATGCTGGCTTAGACAAGGTGAACAGAGGGTCAGTTGCCTTGCAAGGTCAGTCTCTCCAACCATAAACCCAAGCCTCGGGCTGAATGGGACCTTGCTGTAGCCTTAAATCCAGCCTTCCTTCCTGGCAGGGAGACAGGAGAAGATTCTCAGGGGAAGCAACCTCCAAGGAGTAAATAGGAGTTTGCATGTGAAGAGAGAACAGAAAGCATTTGGGGTCCCACAAGGGCAATAGTCCTTCCATATCTGAAGGTTCTGTATCTGTGGATTCAACCATGATCGATAGAAAAAGGATTTGGAACAATCTGTCTGCATTGAACTTGCAAGAATTTTCCCCTTGTCATCATTCCCAAAAGAACATAACATAACAATTATGGCTGCAGCATTTGCAGTGTATAAGATGTAAATGTATTAGCTTTTCATTACCATGACAAAATAACTGAGGTAAGCAACATACTAAGAAAAAACACTGATTTTGGCTCATGGTTTCAGTGTTTTGGTTCATGGTCATTTGGCTCCATTGTTTTTTATTAATTCTGTGGACACACATCGTGGCAGAAGCTTGTGTAGAAGCCAGCTGCTTACTTCATGGTACCCAGCAAATATACAGAGAGAAATCGGGGGTTTGTCTCAATATTATTGCCTTTGGGGCAAAAATATCTCATTTCCTTCAGTTAGGTGCCACCTCCTAAAGCTTCCCCCACTTCCTAATGGTTGCACCACCTCCCCACAGCACCACAGGCTGGGAGCAGAGCCCTTAGCACATGGCCTTTCGGGAGCATTTTAGATCCAAACTATAACAAAATGTCATCTAGAGATGATTTGATGTCAAAAGAGGATGTGCATAGCTTAGATGCAAATACCACATCACTTTACACACAGCATCTTTGGATGCTGGTATCTTTGGGGTTTCTGGAACCAGGCCTCCAATATGCTGAGGAGACCAGTTGATCAAGGATAGGTGGGATAGAGCCAGAAGCAAGAGACAAGATCCAGGGGTGGTCAGGCTTGGAGTGTGCAAAATATTACAAGCATGATCCTGGGTTCTGGAACACATTTGGGAAAGCCCTGTGAATAATTATGACTTACATTATTTAGCATTCCCCACACAACAGCAGCCATGCTATCTATGAGCCATTATTTATTTATTCTCCACAACAACCAGCCACAGGTATGCTAGCCTTTTGCTCTAATTTACAGTTGAGGAACCTGAGGAATGGAGAACATTGCTTCAGGCCACTCACTTAACAGGGGGTGGGGCTGTGTGCCCCCTGAGGTTTCCCATGATGAGTCCAAGTTAGGATTCACCGGGCTGTGGACTCTGCCCTCCGATGGACTGCTTACTGCCTGTTTGTCTGGGTCTCCCTCATCTTTATGGTGAACCCAGAGAGGCTGAAAATTCAGTCCCTGGCAATTCAGTTTCTGAACGCGTCTGGCTGGGCCGAGATGAATTTGAGTTTAATCTTGCATGCCTAACGAACTCGCAGAGGTGTCTCAGAAATCCCCCTGCTTCTTTCTATTAGCGAGATAGTGTGTGCAGCTTATTTCCACCTACAGGCAGTTTTATCATTATTTTTAAAGCAGGGACTTGTCTCAAATAGTACAGGTGGTGTCAAAAGGAGAGATAAGAAACGTAGAATAAAATGTCAGTGCAGGCAAGGAGCTAAATATCTGTTAGTTCAGTCCCCTCAGAATGCAGAAAGGGCAGGACTGTCCTGATAACCTCCCCTCTCCACCCCAGTTGTCTTGTGGCAGGAGTACCATGACTGTCTGGTGGGGGTGGTAAAGAAAGAGGAGGCGGAAATGATTTTGAGGGCACTGGAGTTTGAATTTTGGCCCATGTTGCATCTGTGGAAGTTATGGGACCTGGGTCAAGTGGCTTTGTGATTTTTGGAACTTCAAATTCCTTTTGTAAGATGGGGTGGGAATTTGTCCTTGCTAGGGGTGGGATGTGGGGACAGACTGCACATCACCAAATCAGGTGCACAGCAGTGCCCAAATGCATTCCCTTCATCAAAGACAAGTGAGATCTGGGAGAACAGGGCCATCCCCAGGAGCCTGCCATCTTGAGGGGAAGACAGGCCTGCAGGCTAATGGTCTGTGACTGCAAGAGCAGCGTGCACAAGTGATGGGTCCAGAGAAAAGGCGAGTGAGAAACGACTGTGGACAGGTGTTATGGATTGGATGCAAGTGTCCCCCAAAGCTTCAGACTGGGGCAAGCTTGTTCCTCAGTGTGTTGAGCTGTGAGGAAATGGAGCAATTAAGGAAAAGAACATAGAGGGAGGTCCTTAGGTCCCTGGGGTATTGTTGTCAGGGGGGTTGTGAGACTACTAAGTTTCCATTTGGCTCCTGCCATGAAGCCCATATACCCTCCTTAGAGGTCTAACCAATGGGATGCTCAATACAAGGCTTCCAGCCTCCTTAACTGTGAGCTAAGAGATCTTCTCTTCCTTATAAAGCCAACTTTCCTCTGATATTTTGCTATAGTAGCTGTGTTAGTCAAACTTCTGTTGCTGTGATAAAGTACCTACGATATCATTTAAAAGGAAGGAAGGAAGCTTTTGACTGGTGATGCCAGATGCTGCCATCTGTGGTAGGCTGGCTCTACCTCCCAGGCCTGACGTAGGACAGAACATCATGGCAGAGAGCATATGGGCAAACATGCTCATGTTGTAGTGGCCAGGAAGTGTAGCGACAGAAAGAGGAGTGGGAGGGAGGCAGCAGGACCAGGTGAGTCCTTCAGAGTCTTATCAGGAAGGACTTGCTTCCTCTAGCTGGGCCCATGATGCCTGCTGACTATAGTTTCCTCTATTTCCCAAAATTGTGCCACCAGCTGGGGCCAACCCTTTGATACTTTAATCCGTAGGGGGCGTTTCATGTTCAAAATGGGATAATAAGTGACATTTATCTAAGGCTTTGAAGGATGGGTAGGAGTTCACCATGTAGTATTATAAAAAGGATTTCCAAAGAGAGGAGGGGGCATGATGATGGTGATAATGATGATGATGATGATGATAATGATGAAGAGGAGGAGGAGGCCATGATAATACAGGAAAGAAGAAGTCATTGCAAGCTCTTTACGAGGTGGCTGGGTAGGTGACTTCTGCCACCCCTGTTCCTAATCATATTTTATTGAATACACACATGAGATTCTCCAATAATAAAAGGTTTGAATTCCAATGCATGGTCTTCCTAGTCCCTACATCTGCAATCACCCTCTGAGCCCTTGGCCTGGCTTGGGTCACATCTCTTCCTACCTGTCCAGTGTGCAATCTATTTGAATTTCACTCAATAAGACTGACTTTGGGTAGAGGAGACTGGGCCGTAGGCTTGAGCTCCACTTCCCTCATGCATGTATGTGCAACACTTGGGATGAAGGGCTTATGCCTTTTCTGTGTGCTGCTGTAGGAGAGAAACCAAAGTACCCGGTGATAGATGTTGTACCAAATAGTCTTGTGCTTTGGGGGAGCTTTTCTAAACCCCACATCATGTCTCGCTCAAATTCTTGTGTTGAAATCTGAATCCCCAGGTGATGGTATTACCAAGTAGCCAGGTTAGGAGGAGATAAGGCCATTAGATGGAGCTTCCTGCATGGGGGATGTGCCCTCCTAGAAGGGATACCAGAGAGGGGTCTTACGATCTTACACCTTTTCTATCATATGAGGGAACCATCCTCACCAAAGTCCCACTGCTCTGGCAACCTCGTCTCACACTTCCAGCCACCAGAGCTGTGTGACATAACTACTGCAGTGTCAAATGCCCAGTCTGTTTCTTCTTTTGATTGTTTGTTTTTACAGCAACCCAAGCAGGCTAAGGCAAAATATGAGAGATTTGATGGAAATGTCTATGAAGGATAAATGAGAATGGATTGTAGTCAATGAAGAGAGATTTCAAGCATGAAGTGGGTCTGACATCTGTGCAAAGACAGAGGGAGTGATGGGTTGAACAGGTAGAACTTCAGCTTACAGTGTGGCTGGGGTGGGGTATCTACCAAGCTGATGGGAAACCCAGAGCAGTCGCTGTCCAGGAGAGGAATTTGAGGTAGCTTGAGTGCTGTGATCCTGAGCCCTTTCTTCCTTCCCTCATCCCTCTCTTCGCAGTTCGTTGGCTAGAGTTTCCCAGCCAAAGGCAGCTACATGGACACTGCCACAAATACCAGTGTGTGCTGGCAGGATGCTGTGAATCAGCCCCACTCCCTACAGCAGGATCTGAGCAGGACATGTCTGTGGTCCATGCAGCAGGCTCCATAAATCCTTGTTTGATGTAATTGAACTGTCTTTGCAAGCTATAGACTCTATGCGCCAATGCTTCTGTACAATAAGCATTTATCAACACTGAAGTGTGTCTTCTCAAAGATCACATTCACGTCTTCAGTCTCAGTGCTTCTCTATCTGCATTGGAAAGGGTACCTGGAAAGCAATTAAGTTAAAATGAGGCCATTACTACAGTGTAATAGGTGACCTCATAAGAAGAGAGACCTGGCATAGATAGGTATGCAAGAGGAAGAAATATTGAGAGAGAGGATGTCAATTCCAAGCCAAGGAGAGAAACCACAGAAGAAACCACCCTGCCCCCACCTTGGACATGAACCTCCAGCCACCAGCCTTGCAAGGGAATTCATCTGTGCTTATTAAATGGTCTGGCCATGAGTGTTAATTCCTATTGGGTCTGCTTAAACAGCTATCCACTGAAAACTTCATGGTCTCTTCAGAAATGTGGGGCAGGGTCAATGCTCTTTAGGAATAAGGATAAATAGTTACCAGCAAAACAATCCATTCTCTAGGCAGACTGTGTGGATCAGCGTCCTAGTGTGGTCATGGCATGCAGCAACCTGGGTACCCTTGGTTGCTGAATGTGTCTCTTCCAAGTGGCCACTTCACTCTGTTTAGTCCAGAACATCATTCTCAGTCTCTTACAAAATATTCTCATTTGATTTAGGTCAAATTTAACCCATTTATCTTATCTCAATCCTTAGCTACACCTGCAAAGATCCTATTCCCCAATGATAAGATATTCTGAGGTTCTGGGCTGATAGGAATTCTTGAGAAGGCAGGAGGAATGGGATGACACCATTAAATGCAGCACCGTCAGCTTTGTAAATTCTCCAAAAATCTTGTACAGAAAGTGCAGTTATCTCAGGTAAAGGTTGAAGCCAGTGGAGGTTCATAATGTGTCTGGAGTCCACATTTGATAGACTGTCAAGCCAGGGTCTGAGTTGGCATCTGTGGTCCACCAAGCAAAGTTCTGAGTTATCATGGAGTAGTCTGACAAGCCATGGTCTCTGTGTCTTGCACCAGAGCATCAAGGTTAGTTACTTATCTTTTTACTTTTATAATGCCTTTTAATAAGTACTGTGATTTGGATAACCTAAGAGCCTAGTCAAAGCTTTGCTCCTCAGCCTGTGGCACTGAGGAGGTGTAGAGTCTCTAATCGTGGACATGCTCTTGAAAGGATGCTGGGACCTGGGTGCCCCTTCTACCTTGCTGTCTTGACCCACTTCCTCCTACCACACCATGCCTCCTCACCACAGGCCCACAATCAATGGGACCAACTAAGGTCTTTAAAACGAGGGGGGGGAATGAAATGTACACTTTCCTGTTTCAGTTGTCTTTGCTATAGCAACAGAAAACTAACACAGAGGCTGGAAGTTAATTTTAGTAAAGCTAATTATATTTTTTAGTTTTGTGATATACTTTTAGCTTTTTAAAGGTCCTTCGAGTTTTTTGTTTGTTTGTTTCAATAGTATTTTCCTTGTAGAAATTTATTTTTGTAGCTTTATATGTAGATCTGTGATCTGGAATTAATGTTGGTGTCAGTGAGAAGTGAAGTTTGAGTGAGCGAATAGCCTCTTAGTTCACAGTAAATAATCTAGCCATGTTCCCTGACATGATAGTATTAATAGTGAAGAGAAAACAACAGCATACAAAGCTGGTGTACTGTAGGTACAAACGACAAAGTTCACTGTGTCATTTAATACATAGAGAGGATGTATTGGCTTATGTAATTGGAGATTAGAAGACTAACCAGTGCATAGTTGATCTTGAAATTGTTGAGACTAGGATATAAAAGAGCTGAATTGCCATCTGTTGACATGATTTAGAGAAGAGTTGAACCTGCAGGTGTGGGTGCCTGAAGATGTGGTGGGCACTGGGCCTCTCTCTCCCATCTCAGATCTTTCTTCTCCACATTTCTGATGAGGTTTCCCCTCATAGAGGGAGGACAGCGAATCTTTCAAGTTTGCAATCTCATCCCTGTAATGACCTCAGTTCCTCAATGTTTTGATGAATTGCATTATATCTTTAAAATTTTTTTTTCTAAAATGCCTTGTGGTAGACACTGATGGCTTTCGACTTGCAGGCAATGCTGTAGCCATCCTGGGGAACCTTGGCCTTTAGGCTGTTCACTTTCTAACTCAGTCTCTTTCATCTTCCCAGTTCTGCCCCTTTCCTCTCATTTAACGGAAGGTCCTGGCTACTCACAGACCTCACTCACTTACCTTTGTTTCCATATTTTTGTAGTGATCCAACTTAGAGAGAGCTGTTTGTGCTCTTGGAGAGTCAGTTTCCTTATCTAAAAAGGGAACAATAGTAGCGTTCTGCCTATTAGGACTGTTGAGAGTGAAGGAGACTCCTGCACAGAGGGGGCTTCCTCCAGGACCCCAGGTTAGGCACAAACCACACCCAAACACTTCTTTTCACAAAGACCCTTCATTATGTAGGGAAGGAAAGGTAACATGGCTGCCTTCTGACTCAGGCAGAAAAACAGCAGCAAATAACCTTGCAGGTGTGTTTTTTAAGAAGAAAAAGAAGAAGAGAGAGGACTTCTGTGTTAGACAAGGGCTTGGTGTGGTGGGACATTTTGATGCTAATTAGGTGAACCAAGGGGGGCTATTGATTACTGAACTTCGGTACTCATCCTCAGGAATGAGTCTGGCCTAACAAAGTGTCCGAATAAGGGAACAGGCTTTGATGGCTAGCTTTAGGGATGCAATCTAACTTTTTTTCTTTTTAGAAAGGCAGAGGGAAAAGGGGAGAAGGACATGGTCTGCCAGAGTGTACTTGCCATGCTCGAGCTGGCCAGAGTCCCTTCTGAGAGAAAGAGACAATGTGCATTAAAATAGCTGATGTGCAAATAAATGTCGGTTATTATTGTTGAGAGGTTAGAATATGGTATTCCACCTGAGGAATAAATGTTTAGCCTTGAGCTGAAATGCTGCAGTGAAATTACAATGTAGCTTCCGTAGACAAGTTTAAAACAGAGGTGGCTGCAGAGATGCAGGCACTGTCTTCCTGCTGTGTCCCCCAGTTCTGCCAGGTGGATACTAGACACACAACTCTGGTATTATTAGGTTATAGGAGAAAGATGCTGGAAAGGCATAGAAAGCAGCTTGCCGCACCCTAACCTGGGCCTCTGTGGTAAAAATTAGAATGAGAAGACAGTTCAAAGTCAAGGTCAGATAGGGGCTTTGTTCAGCCTTCTTTCCTCACTTGCAGGCACATAACTTGTCAGTTAAAACAATCGACCAGACTTACCATTCAGGTACACACGAGAGAGCGTAAACAGAAATGTTGGTGAACATGGAGGGATGTAAACAGCTGTGTTGCAGATATTGAAAGAAGAGGACGAGAGAAGAGGATGTGGTTACATTGGCAGGGTCAGCGGGATTGATTGTTGGGGTATCAGTCACAGTTCTACTGCTGTGACAAAGCTCCCAGAGACTTTAGAGGAGGAAAAGATTTGCCTTGGTTTATGGTTTCAGTCTCTCTTTCTTTGACTGTGCCACTCTGGGTGAGAGGGAGGTGGCACATTATAGCAAGAGACACATGGCAGAACATGACTGCTAGCTTTCAGCAGTCCAAGCAGAGAGGGGCTATGTAGCTGGGGTTTCCACAGTGTCCCTGGAAAGTGTGCTCTGGGTGTATACTCTTAGTAGCTGGACAACAAAGATAAAGAGGGTCAGTAGTTCAAAGTCATCATAGCTACATGTGCATTTGAGGCCTGTGTGGGACCTGGGACTTTGTCTCAAACAATCAAACCAAACAAGAACCAAAAGCAAAACAAAACAAAAGGGCCTCACTTCCTCTCACTAGGCCCTGCCTCCTAAATGTTTCATTACTCAGAGTCAGCATGAGCTTTCTGGGAAACATCAAACCCAAACCTGTCTAAGAGTGGAGCAGGAAGGAAGAGCTCTGGAACCCAGAGTGTATAAGAAACCAGACCCAGGGTCTCCTTGCAAGAGGTGAAGAAAGGATGGGGAAAGGGATCTTACTGGAAACCTTCCAATTCAAAGTAGCTTTATGACCTTCGGAAGCCAAACTCAAATTACCACAGTGTTCCTAAGTAGAGACTCTCCTGCTGGTCTCCTGTAATGAATAAATACCTTTCATTTGTAATTAGCAGCACCCAGCTGCAGAGGGGCAATTAGCAAGCTAAGGGAATGAAAACAGGAGGTCCTTTTAAGAAGGCAAAAACATGAAGGCTTCTTTGACTTAGTGGGATTTGCCTTATGTGCTCCTGAAATAGCAGGAGGTTTTTCTTTGGCTCTTTTGTGATCTTGCATAAGCCAGAATATGGGATATCAAGGTTTCTGTGATGCAGGGACATTGTCAGGAAGGGCAAGGCCATAGGGAACATGGGCCAATAGTTATGCCTTTCTTTTCTACACCACAGTTTCCACTCTATCTGGAAGCTTCCTAGGCCCGTGGATTAGAGATGCAGGTAAAGATGCATCTCACTGCAATGTTTGCTTTTGCTTCAGTAACCATTTGTGTGTGCTTGCATGGTTTTTGCAGAAAGGGGTGTGAATAGACCATGTGGGAAAGCTCTGGTGTCCAGAAGTCTTTGACAACTTGCATTTGGACCACTTTGAGGAGCAGGCTTCCCTCAGGGTGGCAGAGATGGAGGCTAGTTGAGACTTAGTTGGCCTCTCTTCCAAGCAGGGGGAGTAGGGAACTGTGATATTGGCAGCATCTCTTATCTGTGGGGAAGACAGGACCAGACTCAGCAGCTCCTGGTATCACCAGCTGACAAGCAATTAATCAGCCTCCAAAGCTGGTCCCCTCAAGTCCTTCTCAGTCATTATGGAAGATAGCTCCTGCAAATAGTGTACTTTGTAGAAGCACACAATTTTTAAAGAACATGTGTCTAGTATAGGTGAAAAAGATCCCATGATTTCATTTTTGCCCCTCATTTTCTAGTACCTTCCTTCTTCATAGCATGGAGAGAAGCATCCAGGTTTGGTCAGAGTGTCATCAATGCCAAGTTACTGCCAAAGCATCTGGACCAATCAGCTGCTGTGGTGGAGCTATGATGTGGCCAGTGAGATGAGAGAGATTTTGTTATTAAGCAAGAAGGACTTTAGGCTCTGTAGTTTGATCCACAGAATAAACACTGTGTGGATGGCAGACAGGAGCTCTGAGCTTCTCTGATTCTTTTAAACCTTGTGGATGTGGGCAGCCAGTTCAGCTCAGAAGCCTTGGTTCCTTTTTTTCCCTGAGACATGGCAAACAGGTAGCCAGGTCTGGTATATTTTGGAGTCAAAATACCCTCATTAGCAAGGGGACCTTATCAATTTCTCTTACTTTGCTGCGAGTCAGTTTCTTCTTGGACTAGTTGGGGCTATTCTGTCCTTCACAGTGCTGTTGGAGGATAAGGGAAACTGAGCACTGGTAGGCACACCACAAACTTTCCTTCTCCTGTACACCAATTTTACTTCCTTCTTCTAGTAAAGTAGTAGCTTAGACAGAAAGACATGGATCTGAATCTTAGTAACATCCTTGACAAATTCTTTGACAAGGTCAGTGCCTTAGTTTGGGTTATTATTGTTATGAAGAAATACCAGGACCAAAAGAAAGCAAGTTGGGGAGGAAAGGGTTTATTTGACTTGAACTCCCACATTGCTGTTCATCATTGAAGGAAGTTAGGACAGGAACTCAAACAGGGCAGGAACTGATGCAGAGGCCACAGAAGGGTGCTACTTACATAGTCAGGGGAATGGCAGAGATACCAGGTGCTGCATTTTGAGTGTTTGCCATAGGATGCCTGTGTTGGAAATGTTACCTCCAAACTAACATTCACCTTTTAGCAGTGTTTGGAGGTAGGACATATGGGAGGCACTTGGGTCACAAGGACTTTGACTTCACAAATGAATTAATCCATCAATAGATTAATGATTTGTGAAAGACATGGCTTTGTTATAAAAATTGCTTTTCTCTGGCATGCTGCTGTGTCCTGATCTGCCTTGGGATGCTCCAGAGAATCCCCCACCAACAAGGAAGATGCTATCAGACGCAGCCCTTGACTGAAGACTTCTCAACCCCTAGAACCTTGAGGAACAAATTTGTCTGTAAGTTACTCAGTCTGGAGTATTGTGTCATAGCAACGTAAATGTACTCTAACACAGGGTCTGGGAAATAAATCCTATGGTTCAGTAAGGGCAAGGATTTAGAGTTATCTTGTTCCAGACTTTCAAAGGCAGGTTTCAGAGACCTTCAAAGTCTTCAAGGAGCAGGAATGAATGGACAGATGATCTTTGTTACAGAACTTCTCACAGATAATTCACAATCAATAGCTTTGAGTCTTTCTCCATCCGGAGACACGGTTCATTTTGTCTAGCTAGGGCCAAATGGGAGGGACAGCTGCTTTGATGGATAGTCGCGTGGTAACAATCAGGAAAGGCTCAGTGAGAGACGCTAACATCAGTCACACCTCCAGAATTACACACCCATGAAGACGTTGCACACACACATGCATGCCTATAACTGATGAAGGTTTATTTTTTTACTCATGTCACAGTCTAGATAAAGGAGAGGCAGTTAAGGTGACTGGCTTTCAAACTGTCACTCCTCTGCCCGTGGCTTTGGTGTTCCACTTCCTTATATTTCTTCTACAGCTTCTCTGAGCATCTGAGATTGCATTCTGTGTTTTTCAGACTAAAATGTCTCAGGAAATGGCATCCTTAGGAACTGACTTCCCTGGAGTGAAGATGTAGTTCTGGGTTGAAGAGAAAACAAATGGTTCATGGAGGCCCCTGTGAGCCTGGATTGATGCTGGCTGAATGTCAAGTCATTAGAAGCAAATTGGCTCTATTGTGGAAAGATCCATCATGACCCCCACCTTGTCAACCTGCCTCATACTTCAGAGACAACTCCTACATTGAGTCTCTGGAAGCACTTGGCGCTGCTGTGGGACTTAATTAGAAGAACACCACACGCTGGCTTGCTCCGCTGGGGATGGATGGACTGGGTTGAGTTGAGGAGAGGATAGGGGATTCCCCTGGCTCTTCATTGAGGATGTTGAATTGCAATGTCACCAGAGCTCAATAGGTGCTTGGAAAACAAATGTGTCTTAGGATGGAAAGATCTGCAAACATTGTGTGCCTTCATATGCAGTGACTTGATGCAGTCTTTACTAAGGCAGAAGACCTTGAAACACTGTGGTCTTAGAATGAATACTGAGTTAGGGCATGAAAACACACACGAATATAGACAAGAATAATCTGAACTTCAAATGAGGATGGAATACCCTGTTCTCAGTAATGCTATGAAGTGGACGGGTGGTGCCTTTATCTCCAGAGTATTAATATTCAAGTGCTGACTGAAGCAATCAGACGGTATATTTGTAAGAATGAATCTACTGACTCTCAGTTGTAGCTGCTATGTAGAAGCACCCAGGGAGCTCTAGAAACATCCTGAAACCATGGTCTATCTCATTATGTCATACTCATCACATCAAAATTTCTTTGTGCTATGCCTAGACATAAATGTTTTTAAATGCTTGGGGGAGTGTAAACATAGCTGTATGTGAAAAATCAATATTTTGGCCATCTTGGTAACAATTTTGTGCTATTTGCTCTATCTGGTTCCAAACAAGATGGATAGATGCTAGCTAGATACTTAGCATGGCCTTCAGAAGACCATGTGAATGCTAGTGCTCTGAAAGGAAGAGCAGCAAGCCCTGAAGGGTATCAAAGGCTGGTTAGATCCAAACTGTGGTTCTCTATAATCAGACATGAGAAAGACTTACAGGCTGCCCGAGAAGACCAAGCAGATGCCATAACAAGCTGCTCTGTCTTCTATCAGAGATCAGGCCTCATTTTAAGTTTCCTGAGGCTGAGCAAGCAGTTTCTGAGGAAGAGCCATGAACAGAGGACACTCAGTCTTGAACACCCCCAACAGCAGGGATGAGGAGGCCAGGTGCTTAAGCCATAAACAGCTCAAGATGATAACCAAAATAAGGACAAAGCCAGCTCCTAACTAGCCCTAGTCATTTAGAATGTACTAATATGATTGCTATTTGCTTAAGCCAACCATAGATAAAATGACCTCCCCTTGACTGTGCTTAAAAAGAGCCTTTGTATGCAATGGACGACCCCAGCATGCTAGAATAGTAAACACTCTTGCTGATTACACATGTGGATGGTAGTCTTTTGTGGGACTTCTCCAGAACCCTAACACCACCCTTCCTCCTGTAGGATGAAGGCTGATGGTTTTCAAGGTTAGGCGTCCTTCTGTGTCATCCATAATGTATACCTGTCACCAGATGTGTGAACCCCAAACACAGGTATACACCTAGAGAAAGGTCTGTTTGTTATTCCCTGGAGTGTTCTTCCTCTCCTCACTACCACTCCCATTTCCTTCCCCCCTTTCTCTTCTTTTCTTTACCATATCTTTCTTCTTCTCCATGCCTGCTTTTTCCCCTTATTTTCCTTCTCCCTTCCTTTTGTCTCTCCATTTCTCCACCTTCCTCCCTTGTCTTTCAAACAAAATTTTTCCTAAATATTTACATCTTTCTCCTCACTTCTCATCTTGGGGCCCAGCCCCTCAGTGGTTGTCTGAAAGAAAATAGACCCCAAAGTGAGTGGCATTATTAGGCAGTATGGCTTTCTTGGAGGAAGCTCATCACTGTGGAGATGGGCTTTGAGGTTTCTTTCTTTCAAGTTTCCCTCAGTGTGACTTTCAGTCGACTTCCTGTTGCCTACAAGATGTAGCACTATAGCACATGTCTGCCTGCACACTGTCATGATCAGAATAAACTGAACCTCTGAAACTGTAAGCAAGCCACCTCAGTTAAATGTTTTCCTTTATAAGAGTTGTCATGGTCATCAATGAAAACTCAACTACGACATCCTCCTTGGCTCATATCACCCACCTCCACCTCAAAGTATAGAAATAATGATCCCCAAACCTGCTTATGGCTCAGGGTCTAAGGCTCTTGGCTTGGTTCTTGAGTCTTCTTTTACCAAATTTCTCTTCTGGATCTCTCCTCACCGGTCAACAAAACCAGGCTGCACACTGTCTTCTTTCTGAGCCCACACAGTACCTGTTCTCCATCTGTTCATGCTGCATCATCTGCCTGAATGCTCCCTATCTCTCTTCTCCATCTGTCTAGAAACCCTCTCATCCCTCCAGTTTTCCCAAGCAGTATTAGATCTGTGAAACCTTTCCTGGGCCCCTTTGTAGGCCCTTGACACTCTATCTGGATAGGTCCATGACCTACCACATCTTGATCTGGGTGATAAAGGTGGGCTGGCTGGAGACAGGCTGGTGGCTGTGCTGTCTGGTTGTGATATCTGTCCTTGCCATTGCTGACTCTCATCTTGGGTAAATCACAGAATGTTTGTATCTCACTAAGCTCCTTTGTGAAATGGGGGTGTAGCTGTACCTGCTGCAAAAGTGCTAGCTAAAAAGAAGTGAGTCACCATATGGTGCCCAGCACAGTGGCTGCAATGGTGTGATGGCTGGACACATGTCTAGTCTTGACTGCTCTTCCTCTGCAAAATCTTCATCTGATCATCTCCACATTGTAGGTGTACCCAGCTCAGCACCATACACTGGGTATCCAAAGCATGCTTGCTGCTTTGCTCAATCAGGCATCTGGGCTCCATGGATGACTCCTGGGTACCATTTAGACACACTCACTGAAAGCATGATTTCTGGGTAGAACACCCCTGGTTCAAGTTCAGGTCCTACCTCTCCCATTCTGTGTAAAGCCAGAACCTTTGAAATTATGTGTCCACAGTCTTCACAAACTAGAAACAAGCAGGAGACTACCCACATCACAAGAGCTGTTGGGAGAATTAGGTGAGTCAATTCTTGCAAAAGATAGTTGAAGAACAGTTGGACCTTGAGTGAGCAGTCAGAAAATATTGTAACAGGGATGGTTTTCTCTCCTGCATGAAATAACTGTTGAGCTTAGAGCCTCACACCATGCGTCATCTCCAACCGCATACATGCATATACTGCAGAGTATGCAAGCCAAGGAGAGAGATGGTCTCTCTGGCCTTCTGCAATGGCAGAGGCAGACATGGCAGGTAATTACCTCCAGGCAGCAGCCTCCCTTGCACAGAGCTCCTTTTCCTGTGATGATGGAGGTGTCCTGAGGACAACTGGGCATTGTTATTTAGATGCTACTGTGTAAGTAAATTGTCTCCCTTGTCCCAGAAGCCTCCTCTTACCTGTCATTTTCCAGGAATCCCAGCAACTCATCCATTTCTCCATGAAGCCAGATGATGATGAAGCTTCAGTGTCCTATTCTTCCCCTGGGCCAAGGGTATGGGGGAGGAATTTGCAGTTCATTCATACAGAGCTTCAGATCTTTCTTTGTCAGGGCTGGCTGTGGGAACAATTTATATTTCTCAACATTGTCCGCCTAAGGCAAGAGCCTGCCCACTCTTTCCTCTGGGTTTGGAGATAAATAAAAAGGAGGGAGTTATCACACAGCAGACTGACTGAAGTCAGTGTCTTTGATGAGATGGTGGATGAGAAGTAACTGGAAATCTGCATCTAAAGGAAATACATCTTTAAGTTGCTTGTGGGATAATCTGTTCCCTCCTGGTATCCCTAAGCCCAAACACAACCAGAGAGAAGGTGAATTCTTTGGCACTCCCTCCTCAGAACTGTATCTTCTCCTCATTTGATCCTCATCTCAAAAGGTAGGAAACACATTCCACTTTTGAGTGAGGAAAAATTGAAGCACACAGAGATTAAGTGACTTAGCCAGAGTCATAGGGCTAATAAAGAGTTGATTAGGCATTTTAATCTAAATCCAGTCCTCTTTCATTTTATTTTCTTTCTTCTTTATTTACTTTTAACCAGTTCATGCTACTGAAAGTGACCAAGAATATAAGTTTGCTACTACTGGCTCCAGAAAACTAGACTATTTTGAGGAAGCCCCTCCTTCCATTACTGTCCCCAATCTGCTCTTGGGGACCATTTGTTATCGGGACTCTGCACTCATGATTCTATCCTATTGTCACTCCTGCGAAGTTGGCAGTATCAAACCCACTTAACTGAGAGGAAACGGAAGCATTGAATGATGGCCGAATGGTGCCCAGGCCTGTCTGGATTCTGATGTCAAGCTCATAGTGTTTTATGCTTGTTAGCGGGGAGATTTCATGAGATGGAATTTTGTCTCTGGCCATGATGGGCTAAAGGCTATTATGTTTTTGAATCTGAAGTGTCCCCCATAGACTCATTTGTTTGAACACTTGATCCCTTATTATTCCTGAAGTTTGTGGAAGCTTTGAGATATGGGCCCGGACGTAAGTGGGTCACTAGGGGTGAACTTTTGAAAGTTACTCCTACTTCTGGTTTTGTCTGGAGCTCTCTCCCGCCTGGGTCACTGCCATGTGTGTTGTTTCCTCAGCATCCCACCCTCATGGACTCCACTATGCCATTCTCTCCACCCTCTGAGACTATGAGATGAATGGACCTTTATTCTTTCTACTTCCATAAGGCATTTTGAAACTAATACAGAGGCCTCAACACAGGTTTAGGAAGAGAACTGGACTATCACACTGATAGAAGGATTTTTTTCCTTTGTTGTCATTTTGTGTCATGCTTTATGGATCTGTAGGGGGTCCAAAGAGGTGCCTTTAAGGATAAAGTGAAGATGGCAGGGTGCATAGACCTCTGGGATCCTGAGTCAAAACAGCCAGAGGTAAATTAGGATCCTCCATGTGCCCCTATAGTTGGAGGAAGCATTCCACAGTGTGTTATGATTGCAGGCAGGAGCCAGACTACCCTCTTCTAACCTTTCTTCTCTGTGTGTTCTCTTAAGAACACAGCCTTGGCCAAGGCAAGTCAGTTTTTAATGCCTCTATTTTACTAGCTATATGTTGTTGGGGTGTCCTTCTGAATATATGTTTCTCTTATTTGTTGATGAATAAAACACCGTTTGGTCAATAGAGGCAGGAAGATAGGTGGGACTAGGAGATGAGGAGAATTCTAGAAAAGGTAAATGGAGAGAGACCGCCAAAGGAGTAACAGGTCCAGGCATTCTCTGCTAAGTCAAGGCCAAGTGGAAATACATAGATTTATAGAAATGAGTTAATAATTAAGACAGAGCTAGCCAATAAGAAGCCCTAGCTTTCAGCCAAAAGTTTTATAATTAATATAGCGTCTGTGTGTTTATTTGGGGCTGAAGGATGTTGGGACCTGATGGGACAAGGAAACTCCAGATAAAATATATTAAGTAGAGTTCTCCTGTAGAAACAGGAGCCATAGAACACAGAGATAGAAAGACAGACAGACAGACAGACATGTATGCATGCACTCATACACACACACACACACACACACACACACACACACACAGAGACAGAGATAGAGGGAGACAGAAAAACAGACAGAAACAGAGATAGAGGCAGAGATTAATGCTAGTCCAAGACAAAGCCTGAGAACGAGAGAGGCCAGTGCTGTGGGTCCCAAGCCTTAAGATCCAAGAACCAGGATCTCTGCTGTCAGTGAGAAGAAGATCAATGTCTCAACTGAAAAGGAGCAGGGCTGCATTTGTCTTCCCTCTGCCTTTTTGCTGTGTTCAGGCCTCAATGGAGGACCTAACTGAAGAAGAAGTCCTGGTCTAGGCTGACTACCACTTTAAATGTTATTCTGCTTTGTGTTTACTTCCCCCATGCCCTGCCATAAAGAAGTAATTCTTTATTCAATCTCTGGGCATCCCTTAACCTAGGCATGTTAATACAACACAGTAACAATACTGTCTTAGTTAATTTGTCTTACTGTGATGAGACACTATGACCATAGCAACTTATAGACAGAAGTTTATTTGGGGCTTACAGCATCAGAGCACTGGAATCTATGGCATTGTGGTGGGGATCATGGTAGCAGGCAGGAAGGAATGGTGCTGGAGCAGTAGCTGAGAGCATGCATCTGATCCACAAACACGAGCCAACGAGAGTTAACTGTATGTGGTGCAAGTCTTTTGAAGCCTCAAAGCCTGCCTCAGTGACATGGTTCCTCTAACAAGGAAAGCCACACCTCCTGATCATTCCCAATCACTTCTACCAACTGGGTTCCAAGTGTTCAAATCCATGAGCCTGTGGGGGCCATTCTCATACAAACCATCACAGTCCCACACTGCTAAATGGGGCAGATGATAATAGAATCTGCCCTGTGAACTTCTTGGAGAATCACATGTGACAGCCATGCAACTGTTCAGCCTGGAGCATAGGAAATGCCAGTAATTGTTAGTTCCTCTCCTCTCTTGGGCCTTTCTGAACACAAAAAAGAAATGTAAACTTAGCAAGAGGCTTCTTCACTGAACTGGGAATGAGCTGACTGGGGTGTGGTAGTCAGGGCACTGCAGAGTAGAGTAATAGACTTGGTAGCATCCCCCTCTTGGTATTTATTCTTGTGTTAGTGGCAAAACTAATATGTGTGCTTGATGCATTTACCCATAAACCAATGTGTGAATGGATATGCAAACACTCAGAACCAGAGTGTATGTGCATTTGCATGTGTTGGAGTGATGTACATCCCTGTGGACACTATGCTTGTGGATTGAAAGTGTGTGTTTACATTCAAGCTCATTGTTTGTGCGCATCAAGGTCTGTTCCCACAGGAACACGAAAAGCACTACTGGCTGTCTCCCACACGCACTGTTCTGCTTTTCTATGGTAACAAAAGCTTGGTGCATGACTTCTCAGGATAAAGACTGTTTTTCTCATGTCCTTTGTGATAAGGGGTGGCCATGTGCCTGAGTTCTGGCCAGTGTGTGGGAGCAGAAGTGATGAGAGTAACTGCAAGGTCGACTGTCCATGTTTCTCACTGATTTCCACCCTCATTGGCTGGGTTGCAGCATGGAGACAAGCCCTCTTGGGCCACACAGGGAAGAATAATCTCTTATGTGTGGAAGAGCTACAAGACACAATGACCTAGAACACAGGTACACTGGGACCTCTTTACTGGTCCCTAACTGCTTATTATAGATTGTTTCATGAGAGAATAATGAAGGCCTATCTCAGTCAATTTCTTCTCAGTCTGGGTTATAGTGACTGCAGCATCTATGCTAGGTTGAATTTTAATTGCATACAGGCTATGCATATGCACAGTGTTGGTAAAGTTTTACAGAAAAAGTAAATGTTTTAAATTAGATACCTATGTGTCACCTGGATAGAAAGGCTGTACTGATCATGTTGGATTCTTTGGGGATAGAAAGACCTGGGGTTGGCATGTTTAAGATTCGCCTGTGGAATTGGTTGAGACCCTTAAGTGAGTTAAAAGGGGCTGTCATCTCATTAGAGGTCTGACACCATTGTAGTGGAAGAGCAGATCTACAGAGAGATTCATATCCACAGCCTCTAGGTAGCCTCTGCCTCATTTTCTCTATTGGCTTTCTGCCAAATGCATGTTTGGGGCTTCCGTGTGTGCCAGAAGAACATACTGAGTACTAGAATAAAGATTAAGAAAACCTAAGCCAAGTGTTGTGGTCCATATCTGTAATCCCAGAGCGTGGGAAGTGAAGGATGAGGCATTCAAAGTCATATTCCAGTACAGTGGTGTGAACCTTGAGAAAATCCTAATTGCCCTCTTGTCTAGCTTTCAGTGTCTTATCAGTATAAAGGAGGTATTGGACTATAGTGTCCCTAAGATCTTTCTAGACTCAGGAGTCCCATTACAGTAGCTTCTATGTTGGTGGAAATTTTATTGACTCCTAATGGTTGGCTATCTGCATAGATTTCCAGGAATAAATGCATCTAAATAGCATGCATCCTGCTGCTCTAATGAAAGCTGTGTGGGACAAGACCTGCAGTCACCAGATGCACAGAGGCCCAGGGCCCTTTGACTTCAGATTCTCTGCACATATTTTTGAAGACTTGCAGGCACATGGATTCTTAGCCAAAGACTATCTGTAATAGCCACGAATTTGTTCCACACTGGTAAGGTGAAGAAAACTTTACATTTAGTTTTCTAAATGAAATTAAGCCTGGCTGTGAGTTCCTGAATATGACCAATGAAGTGTGTCATTTCTATCATACCTGCTGCCTCCTCTATCCCATGGGTTGTGTCAAATTCCAGAGCTTATTTTTGGTGCCAGGAAGTCAGGTAGTCTTCAGCTGTTTATTTTGGGAGATGTTCCCTTCAGTGATTGAACCAAGCTATGACTTAGATTCATTGATCTCTCCCCAGCCTCCAACATCATGGTATGTGATGAGCACCCCTAGCGTTCAGGCATCACTACATGATGCCTTGACTGCATTGCAGGAGAGAAAATCACAGGCTTCCGGCACTAAAGACTCTACCACTCCATCCTGTCAGCTGAAAAACTAGTCCATCCCTGTGGTAAGAATAAAGGAGAAAAGGATGGGAGATACCAGAAAAAGAGGGAACCAGTATAAGAGAGGTCTGGCACTAGTGAGATCTTCACAGATCTATAAGAATGACACCAACTGGCATTAAGGCTACCTTAAATGCCCTCCCATGATAATGAGATTGATGACTACCTTATATGCCATCCTAGAACCTTCATCCAGTGGCTGAGGAAGCAAAGGCAGATACCCACAGCTAAAAACCAAACTGAACTCTTGGAACCCAGTTGCAAAGAGCAGTGATGAGCAAAGGAATCAAGATCAGGCTGGCGAAACCCACAGAGGCAGCTGACCTAAACAAGGGGGAACACATGGACCCCAGACTGATGGCTGAGAGGCCAACATGGGACTGATCCAGACACCCCCCTAACCTGGGTGTCAGAGAAGAGACCTCAGCAATCTACAGGACTTTGGAGAGTAGAGCAGTATTTATTCCTGGCATGCAAATAGACTCTGGGAGCCCATTGCCACATGGAGGGATGCTCTCTCAGTCTGGACACACCAGGAAGGACCTACCCCTGCCCGGGATGATATAACGTACTCTGAAAAGCCCTCATGGAAGCCCTTACCCTCCCTGTGGAGCTGATGGGGATAGAGTTGGGTGGGAGCTGGGAAGATGGAGGGGCGGGGGAGGAGGGGAGGGAGAGGGAACTGAGAGTCACGTGTATAAAAAGTTAAATTTTAAAAAAGGAAAAAAACAGAAGCACAAACCAAATAAACCCTTTCCTCTTCATCTTGCTTTTTTGTCATGGTGTTTCATTGTAGCAATAGAAACCCTAAGACGCCACTTTAACACGCAACCAATACAACATTAGTAGAGAGATGCTTCATATCCAACACTGGTACTGATTAATGTGTAGTAGATGTTCTACACAGTTGAACCATGCATCAAGAACATAATAGCCACACAGGTCTGGTAGTTACCATATTGGACAGTGATATGTAACTATAATTAAAGAATGTCACCAAAATGTGGCTGGGTAGGTAGATCTATTGGTAAAGTGCTATGCTTGTAAGCACAAAAACTTGAGTTCAACGCCCAGAACCTACTTAAGAATGCTAGGCATTGAACTGGCCTACTCCTGTAATCAGATTGATGAATACCCAAACTGTCATCACAGAGCCCTAATCCAGTGATTGATGGAACCAGATGCAGAGATCCACAACCAAGAACCAGGTCAGGATCTGGGAATCCAGGTGAAGAGAGGGAGGAGGGAATATGTGAGCAAGAGAGGTCAAGATCATGATGGAGAAATCTACAGAGACAGCTGAACTAAGCTCGTGGAAACTCATGAGCTCTAGACCTACAACTGTGGAGACTCCAGGGGACCAAACTAGGTCCTCCATATGTGGGAGACAGTTGTGAAGTTTGGACTATCACAGTAGTCCTGGCAGTAGGACCGCAATACAAACCTATTACATGAGCTAGCTGGTTGGAACCCATTCCTTAAGATGAGGTGCCATGCTCAGTGGCAATAGGACCACAATATGATTCAAGTACATGAGCTAACTTGTTGGAGCCCATTCCCTATGGTGGGATGCCATGCTCAGTCTTAATGCATGGGAGAGGGCTGGGACCTGCCCTAACTTATTGTGCCAGACTATGTTGACTCCTCATGGGAGCTCTTACCTGTGAGAAGTGGACTAGGGGAAGGCAGTCATCAGTCATGGTAGTCATGTGCTTGTAATCCAAGTGTTGAGTGGTAGACAGGAAAGGATGCCTGGGGCTCTCTAGCTGGATAGTCTAGACTGGTTGGTGAGTTTCAGGCCAGTGAGAGACCCTGTCTCAAAAAGGTGGATGGCATTTCTGAGGATAACACCTGAGGTTGTCACAAACACACGCTTGCATGCATCCCCCAAGAATAGCTACACATACATGCCATGTGGCTGTTGTTCTAGGAATTGGAAAGAAAAGAGAAAATTATCTTTTCATGTTTCTTTCCTTTGGCTGAGAAACAAGACAGAAGTGAATGTCTCAACAGATTATCTTCACACCGAGGGTTACATAGAGGAGCCAGAACTCAAAATAGTTTAAGCATATCAGGAAACTCCTTGCAAAGATACACAGGCATCCCTTGGGATCCACGGTGTGGGAAATGGGCCCCAGCTGGGCAGCAAAGCCAAGCTGAGAAATGGTAGTTTAGTGTTTGTGCCTCGTTTAGGAGTGTGGTTGTTTCTCTGCTTTGCTTGATCTCCTAGCTTTCTTTCTGTGTAAGGCTTACTTTTCTTCCTCAGGTTGTGTTTTGCCACTTTCTGTCCTCAGAGGAGAGGCACTGGTCTAAGCATGTCCCCACTGCTCCTGACTTTAAAGTCCAGGGCTCAACACAATCAACCCACCCTCCCAGCAAAGTGCAGATTCAAAACTTGTAAGGGGAGGGATTTAATTGGCTCATTCCAGCTAATACCTTGGAGTTCCCAGGCCAGGATTGGTTCCCATCCAATTAAATGTGTCCAGATATTGGTGTAGTCACTTCTATTGGAGGGAGATGTAGTCAGATATGATGGGAGGAAGTTCTTGGAGAAATAGCGAGTGCCCACAAACATCTACTTCATGAGAAGTAGATCATTTGAACTGTTTAAATGATCGTGGGTGCTATTTTTCTATCCAATAAAAGTTTGGAAAGAATGGAATGAGCTTCAGACTTTTCTGTTGGAGAAAAAAGTGACTTAAGTCGCCCATGTTCATTGTAGCATTGTTTTCAGTGATCAAAATGTAGCAGCAAACCCAGGTGCATCCACTGAAGAATGAGTAAAGAAAACGTGGCACATTCAACATAATTCAGCCTTTGGCGGGGGACAAATCTGACATCTACCTCAATCCGGAAGAATCTCTAGGACATTATGCTATGTGAAATATGTATGCCACCCTAGAAGAGCAGCTATAGATGTGTGATTCCCGCTCTGCAACTCACAGCGACAGAATGGAGGATTCTAGGGCTTGGGGAGAGGGAAACGGTGAGTGTTTAATGAGGGCAGAGCTCCCATATGAGGTGACAGGAAAGTTCTGGAGACAGATGATGGGGAGAGCTGTGAGTCACTGAATGTAGGAAATTCACTTAACTGTACTATTAAAAAGGGCTAAAATGACACATTTTGTGGTATGTGTATTTTACTATAAATGTTTTAAAATGTCAGCTTGGTTCCTAGGCTAATTCTGAAGAACTGGCCATTGGTTCTGAGAATGAGGGAAGATCAAGTCTATTACTCCTGGGATGTCCTCCATTCTTAGAGAAGGAGGCGTTCACACATTGCCTGAAAGGTTATTAAATATTTGTTGCTTGTGTTAAAATTATATGCAGTTGCTTTCTTTTCCTTTCTTTTTTCTATTTTTTTTGGTTTAATTCAAAGATGAATTTCTAAAGCAACAGGAAATGCTGGTGGTAACAGTACTTGATAGTCTAGGTGTGTGTGCCGGAAGGAGGAAAAAGACGCTGTCATAAGTCCTTGTAGGGTCTCCCTACCCCAGACCCACCTTGCTTGCTCCCTGTTTTACTATGGCATCAGGGTAACCATAGGAAAGGTGAAGAAAGGTGGAAGAGCAGGGAGAGCAGAGACTCGGGAAGCTCATGAAGGCTTGGTTTATGAACAAGTTACAAGGAGTGTGGAGTGAGAAGACGGGTGGGGGCAGGAGGATTTGGGGACTTTGCTGTGCAGTATGCAGGCCTTTTCCACTTGTCGGTTTTTGCAGAGAGTACGGCAAAGATGCAAATTGCCTTTCTCATGACTGTTTATTCAAGTGTCGGAAGGAGGTGTGGTAAAGCAAAGTGACAAGGCTGTATTTGGGTCACATTTGTATCCCCAGGGTCTAGAGAACCATTTGGCCTGTGGATGTGTCTGAGTCAGTCATATATAGTGACAGGCATAGTCCAAGGCACTGTCCAGATGGTGGCATCACCCCCAGCTTTCTTCTTTCCCAACACCCCTACCTAGCACTGTGCAAAAGGCCCTGCCAGGAGTGATCAGCTGGAAGACTAGATGCATTTTCCTCCACAAGAAATTCCTAGCAGCAATTACCACTTCATGTCATTCTGGAGTTCGGCAAGGAGCTGAAGTGACAACAGATAGTGGAGTGACAGAAATTATATCGAGAACTGCAGCATATCACGTCATTTAGTACAGGGGGATGTTAAAATGTTCATAAATGTCCATTTAGCTTGAAAGCAAATAACTTAAGTCATTCAAAGTCAGTCTTGTTAGTCCGTAAAGCCACTGGCAATATTTCACATAAAGGACTCTATAGAAAAATAAATTATATTTATTGAATTGAACTTCAAACAATAATCCTTCTACCTACTCTTTTTTTCTTGACTTTCTACAACCTATGAATTTTGATGAATTATGAAAAATTCTATGGTAACATAATCACTTAAACACAAAGCTATCCAGGTAATAAGACAAGCACTTTTATGCAGAAGAAGAACTCATTTGCTGTATAACTGATCGCTATTTATTCTCTTCCTGCTCTGATTGCTAGTCTTAAAACTAATGTTTAGAGAGGCAGCTCTCCCTCCTCCTGTACCCCACCCCTTCTCTTTGACTCCATGCTTCTATTCTGGTGCCACTTGTGTGCACCTCTTGGGACAAAATGGGTCAGATTCTATCATCCTCCAAGCTCCGAATCTTCTGGAAAGTCTACAAAGGCCTGGTGTGGAGATATGTATCCATTACTTGAGAAGCTGGGACAGGAAGATTTCAGATCTAAGATCAACCTAAGAGGCTGGGAAATGGTTCAGTCTTTGCCACACAAACATGAAAACCTGACCCCCAGCACACCTGTCAAAAGAAGTAGAGTACAATACTGTACATCTGCTATCCTAGGGCTGGGGAGGTGGAGACAGGAGGACACCTTGGGTTTGCAGCTTAGCCTCACTGGTTAGCTCAAGGTTTAGTGAGAAACTCTGTCTCAAAAAAAATTAGGTGGAAAGCAACTGAAGAAGACACCTAGTGTTAACTTCTGGACTTCACATGCAGGTACACACCTACACACCACCCAAGCATACACACACACACACACACACACACACACACACACACACACACACACACGATTAGTCAAGGCCACATAGTGAAACTTTGTCTCAGAAAATGTGAATCTTTGGCATGTTATGTTGACACATCTTTCTGGGGAAAGCATATTTTGGTGCATATATATATATAATACATATAATGATCAAATCATATTAGCTTATCTATCATCTCAGATGCTTATTGATTCTTTATGTTGGTGACATTTAAAATTCTCTCTCCCAGCTTCTTTGAAATAGACAATGAATGATTGTTAGGTAGATCCACGTTACTGTTCCATAGAGCACTAGCATCACTCTATCCAGTGGTATTTATGAACCCATTAACCAGCATTTCTCTGACAACCACTACTATGTTCTCTGCCTCTATGACGTCTGATTTTGAGTGCCTCATATGAGTCAGAACATGTGTTAAATATTTGTCTGTCCCTAGAAATTTTCTATAACATCATATTCTTCTGACTAGTGTGTGTTGTGTTGCCACTGGTGTTGGCTAATTTTTTTCCTGCTGACATGATACAATGTCTGACAGAAGAAACTGAGTGGAGAAGAGTTTCTCTTGTCTCATGGTTTCAGAGTGTCACAGTCCATCACGGTGAGCAGCCTTGGGGGAGGAGCACACAGTGGCAGCTGTCACATGCCCTGGGTCAGGAAGCAGAGAGCTCAGAACAGTAACAAAGCAGTGATACCAGCTTTAGAAGGCCATCTCTGGTGACTTATTTCTACCAGACAGGCCAAACTCCCTAAAGCCTTCACAGACTTCAAAATGCACCACAAACTGAGCAAACATTTGGAGGTTAGAGATGGCTCAGTGGATATGATCTCTGGTGGCTCTTCCAGAGGACTGGGGTTTGGCTCCCACTTGGTAGCTCATAAATACTGTAACCTTTTCCAGGGGATCTGATACCCACTCTGGCTTCTACAGGCACTGGGCATACACATAGTACCGCCCCCCCCACACACACACGTAGGAAAACACCTATACATATTAAATAAAACATGAGCCTATTGGAGGACATTTCAGATTCAATCCGCAGAACTACAAATGACAGGATTTCTGAATCTTGACCTTTGGTGGTGTATCTAGAAGCTGCACTGGTCCACACCTGGGCCTCCATCATACAGAAAAGACAAAGAAGCATAATTTGATGAACTGTAAGAATGAACCATAAAATAGTGCATTCTTGGAATCCCACATATTGCTTAAGTCTTGTTCTCCTAATCCTCATTTGTCTTATTTGAGTGTTTTGCTCATTCAACTTTTAGCATTGCTTCCCCTGGGTGTCTGCAAGCTGTTTGGTTCTGTTTTTCTCAGGCTCTTGTGAATTCTTGTTGAAATGTTAGATGCCCAACATCTTTTGATCTCCTTGTGTTTGGAAATTCCCTTCATTGGTTCATTTGTCCAATAATATGTATTGAGATCCTGCTTTCTTTTGGACATAACAGTGAACAAACCCCATGCCATTTTGTTCTCTCTGTAGTTTGTATTTGAAAGGAGACAGTGGAACATATCAATAAACAGACATATGTAATACAAGAACCTTGGGGAAGTGGCTCATGGAGAATAAAAGATGTTAACAGAATTTTATTAATTTGTTCTTATCTATCCTTTGGCAATTTCATACACGCATACTCTAGATCTTGATCTACCTATTTCCAGTCCCACCTCCCATTTCCCTTTTTCCCTAACATGTGTCCTTACTCTCGTGTTCTCGGCCCCCTCCTTTTATTGCAATTTCTGAGTCCAAATAGTGCTGCCTGCTACAATATTAACTGATCCTGATGGCTTGATCTTGCACAGGTAATCATAGCTGAGGAGAGTTCATGAGAGAAATGGCCAAGGCATGTCTGGAAGACACCATTTCAGAATCTCCAACCCCATTCTCCAGCCCTTACATTCTTTCTGCCCACTTCACCCCCATGTTCCCTAAGCCTTGGGAACACTGATGTCCCATGTAGGGCTGAACACTCAGAAATCACTTATTCTCAGCATCTTGATCAGGTGTGAGTCTCAACACTGACTGCTGCCCACTCAAGGGGAAGCGTCTCTCTGCAAGATTAGGAGCAGTGCCAATCAATGGGTGGAAATGTAAGCATTCAGAAGACAGCCTGACAGCGTGTCAGTTTAGCAAAGCAGCTGTAAGAGATCCATCCCACCCTCCACTACCCCCACCCCACCACCAGTGTCTATGACCCCCTGAACTCCAGACCAGTTTTACAGTGGCAGGCATGAATCTTCTCTTGGTGACTCAAACCTAATCAACTGCCTGTGTAATGTTCATGTCTGCAGTGGGCACATCTTTCTTGGCAGGTCAGTATTGTAGCATTGAAGGTTTTGGTGCTGGGTAAAACAATAACCCAAGGAGTACCTGCCAGCACTGTGAAAGCTAGCCAGCAGGGAGGAAGTTTTCGGGTCAATTGCAGCTTGATTTCTCTGTCCCACAATCAGTATGTATTGTGTCTTCAGCTCTTCAGCACCATCTAGTTATGATGGGCAACCAAGAGCAATGGTGAAAGCCTGTTGGTTTAGCGGTCTCTGGGAACTTTTTGACCTATAACTCATAGGGAGGTATTCCATGCCTGGCACTGAGATTTTCATCTAATGTCTTTGGCGAGAAACATTGTCTACTCATGAGGGAATCTTTGTCAAAACATCCTTTTATTAAGTTATATATTTATAATTAACTTACAAAGTACTCATTTCCATAAGAATTTTCCATATATCTTTAGCTTTGGCTACCCCATCCCCACCCCCTCCTCTTCTCTGTCCCTCTGCCCACATCCCCACTCAAATCATTAACCTGTAATATTCCCCTTCTCTACTTTCATAGCTATATATCCTCTCACCTCTTAAGGTCTCTTTCCTGTTCCTCTATCAATGGCCCTTTCTAGCTTACTGACCTCTATACAAGTGCCAAAGCAACTACACAAATCTCAAGATTAAATACTACCTTCTACATATGAAGGAGGACCAGAGATATTTGTCTTTCTGGGACTGGGTCACCTCATTTAGTGCACTATTTTCCAGCTAGACCCATTTCCTGCAGATTTCACAATTTCATTTTTTCCTTTATAGCTCAATAGAATCCCATTGTGTATATGTGCCACATTTTCATTATCCATTTATCAGCTGATGGACATCTAGGCTGACTCCATTTCCTATTGTTAATAGAGCAGCAATGAGCATTTGGAGTCCTTTGGGAATACCCTGAAGTGAGATAGCTGGATCATATAGAGTTCTATTTCTCCCTTTCTGAGAAACCTCCACACTGATTTCCATATTGGCTGTACCAATTTATTATCCCACCAACAATGGAGTAGCAGCACCCCTCATATTCTTACCTGCTTTTATACTATTCCTTTTCGTTATGATAACCATTCAGACTGGGATGGGATGGGATCTCAAGGTAGGGTTAATACACATTTCCCCAATGGCTAATGATGCTGAATACTTTAAATATATTTATTACTCATTTGCATTTCTTCTTTTGAGAAATCTCTGTTCAATTCTATGGTGCATTTTTATATGGTTGTTTCTTTTCTTTAGACAGAAGTAGACTTTAATCCTCCAGGAACACTGAAAGGACAAATAAACTGACTGGAATTTGATACTAAGAAGTGGGAACATCATTTCGTGAATCATGAGTGAAAAATTTTGGATTTTTCTATTACTTTGATTTTTTTCTAAGATCCTCCTTTACCTCCCTTCCAATCTGTGTCCTTACCTTTTTTGTTTCTCCGTAGAAAACAAAAGAGTATCTAAAGAATAATGAAAATAAAATAAGACAAAACAAAAACAAACAAGTTATAATAGGGAAAATAGATGAAAAAGAGACAAAGAAAAAAACATGATAAACACATACAGACACAGAGACACATGCATTTACATATAAAGGGATTCCATAAAACCACAAAATTCAAAGGCATAATATGTACACAAAGGACCTGCACAGTTTTTTAATGTCTGATAAAACATTATGAGAAAAAGAACCCCAAAAGATGCCATTGAGTTTGTTGTGTTAGTAGCTTGGGTGTGGGGCCTACCCTTGAGAGTGGTTGGTATCCCAAGTGAGACTCCATTGAACAAAACTAATTTTCCATTTGTGAGTGGTTATCAGTTGCAGATAGCTTCTGGGTTAGGGATAGGGGTATATGTCTACTTCCCCTCTCAGTGCTGGGACTCCATCTGGTACAGACCTATGTAGGTTTTGTGCATACTGCCTTATTCTATGATTTCATATGTGCATTACATGTAAGCCATTCCTGGTGATGAGAGATGTCCAGTCCTCCCATTGTTTGGGGATTTCATTTTTGTTACCATTTAGGAAGCTTCTACTGTGTTAGGTTTCTATGTAATCCTTCAAATGACCCTTAATTTTTTCTATCCTTCCCCATATTCCCTTCCCCATCCCCCCTTTCCCTGTTTCTCCCCATTTGATCTTCCCCATCCATCCATAGCTATCTATTCTATTTCTTTTTCCTAGGGAGATCCATCCATGCCCACTAGTCACATATTCTATACCTAACCTCTGTGGCTCTAGGACTGTATATGCCTTATCAAAGACTTAATGGTTAACATTCACAAATAAGTGAATAAATGCCATAATTATATTTCTAGGTCTTCGTTTCCTCACTCAGGATGAGGTTTTTCTAGCCCCATCCATTTACTTGTGAATTTCATGGTTTCATTTTTTTAGCAGCTGAATGATAATACCACATTTTCTCCATTCATCCATTGATGAACATCTAAGCTGTTTCCAATCTCTGGATATTATAAATAGAACAGTAATGGGCATGATTGAATGAGTGTCTACATAGTAATTGCAGTACCCTTTGGGTATATTCCTAAGTATATGGTTGGATTTTGATGTGAATTGATTCTTATTTCCTGAGGAAGTGCAACACTGATTTCCAAAATGACTGTACACATTCATACTCCCACTAGAAATGAATGAGTGTTCCCCTTAGCTAGCAACTCTGCCAGCATGAGCTGTCATTTGTTTTATTTATCTTATACATTATGACAGGTAGAAGATGAAATCTCAAAGTAGTTTTGATTTGCATTTCCCTAATGATTAAAGATGTCAAACATTTCTTTAGGTATCTGAGTTTCCTCTCTTGAGAATAACCTGCTATGGTCTGTACCCCAACCCCATTTTAAAACTGGGGTCATTTGTTTTCTTGGTGCCTAGTTTTTTGAGTTCTTTATATATTTTGGATACTGCTTCTATATCAGTTGTGTAGTTGATAAAAGATGTTTCCTAGTCTGTAAGCTGCCACTACATCCAAATGATAGTATCTTTTGTTGTGCATAAAATTTGCAGTTTCATGGGATTCCATTTATTAATTGTTGATCCCAGTGACTACGTCAATAATATTTTGTTCAGAAAGTCTTTTTCTTGTGCTAATGGGTTCAAGGCTATTTCCACTTTCTCTTCTGTCGGGATGAGATCTTTCATCCATGTGGAGTTGAGCTGTTCACAAGATCATAGTATGAATCTCTTTTGATTCTTTTATAGGCAGACACCCAGTTTGATCTGCACCATTTGTTGAAGATGCTGTCTTTTTTGCCAGTGTGTATGTATGGCTTATTAATTTAAAAAAATCAGGTATTCATAGGTGTGTAGATTTATGTCTGGGTAGTCAATTCAATTTCATTGGTCAATAGTCCATAAGTCTATCTTTGTGCCAATACCACACTACTTTTATTTCTATAGTTTTGTAGGACAATTTGAAATTGAGGATGGTGATACTTCTAGCAGTTCTATTATTCATGATTGTTTTAGCTATCCTGCTTTGTGTGTGTGTGTGTGTGTGTGTGTGTGTGTGTGTGTTTGCTTCTATATGAAGCTGAAAATTGCCTTTTCAAGTCCAGGGAAGAATTATGTTGGAATTTTGATGAGGATTGTACTGAATAGATAGATTGCTTTTAAAAGAATGGCAGTTTTTACTGTATTAATCCTTCTGATATATTAACATGGGCGATATTACCATCTTCTGATATTCAATTTCTTTTTTCAACAACTGTCTTAGTTAGGGTTTTATTACTGTGAAGAGACACCATGACCATGGCAACTACTGTAAAGGAAAACATTTAATTGGGTGGCCTACAATTTCAGAGTTTAAACCATTATCATAATGGTTGGATATGGTGACCTGCAGATAGACATCGTGCTGGGGAAGGAGTTAAAAGTGGAGAAGAAACGACATCTTGATAAGCAGGCAACAGTAAGTGAACTGTCTCATTGGGTGTAACTTGAGCATAGAAGAACTCAAAGCCCTCATCCTCAGTGACAAATTTCCTCCAACAAAGTTACAACTCCTAATAGTAGCACTCCCTATGAGTGTATGGAGGCCAATTATATTCAAATTACCACAGTGACTTAAGATTTTTATCACACAAGTCTTTCACTTGGATGATTAGTGTTACCCTCAAGATTTTCTTTGGGGCTATTGTGAAAGGTATTATTTCCCTGATTTCTTTTCTCAGTTCATTTGAAGGCTACTGATTTTTGTCTATTAATTTTGTATCCTGCTGCTTTGCTGAATGTGTTTATCAACTGTAGGAGTTTCTGCATGGAGTTTTTTGGGGGCAATTTATATATACACTCATATCATCTGCAAATAAGGATTCTTTTATTTTTTTTTCTATTTATATCCCTTTGATCTCCATCAGCTTGTTCTAGCTGGGACTTTAGATGCTACATTGAATAGGTATGGAGAGAGTGGACAATCTTGATTTTTCCTGATTCTTACAGAAATGCTTTAAGTTTCTCTACATTTAGATTGAAATTGACTGTGGGTTTGATGTAAATTGCCTCTATTATTTTGAAAAACGCCCCTCATATCCCTAATCTCTCCAGGACTTTTATCATGAAGGGGTGTTGAATTTTGTCAAAGGCCTTTTATGTATTTAATGAGATGATCATATAGTTTTTGTTTTTCAGTCTTTTTATATTAGTGAATTTATATGTGTTGAACCATTCATTCATTTATGGGGTGAAGCCTACTTGATCATGGTAGATGACTTTTTGATGTGTTCATAGATTTGACTCCAGAATGTCTCTTGTTACCAATGTGCCCTTAAATGGTTGCCACTGCCAATTTTCTCTGTCATCTGGCATGGTGTAAATGGGTATGGTGAGATCCCCACTGCCTTTAATGTAGTGTGATTATCTTGCGGAAATATCCTGTTTTACTGGGCTCTTTTCCCTATGGATTATTATGAAGATGATTTCCTCTTAATTTGTACTGTTTAACTGAAGCAATGATTTTATACAATAATAGTATTAGTTTAAATAGAATTTTAATGATTAGGGTTTTTGGTAAATATAGTAAGGGATTATAATAGATGTAGCATGATAAATAAAACACCCAGATACTGATATCAGAGTTCAAACTTCAAGCTGAATATCAGAAAAGCAAATCAGCCAAAACACTAGCTCTTACCTCTATCTCAGCTCAGACCAAAGAGATCCTCAAACTGCTCCTGACTTCACTGCTCCTCAAATTCATTCAGACTGCTATGCTCTCCACAACATGGCTAGAGACTGATTCTCAGAATGAATGTCTCCACCTTTTATACTTCTCTAATCCTGGGATTAAAGGCATGAACTCTAATTCACTTTCTGGTAGCCCAGGGTGATCTTGGACTCAGAGATCCATCTGCCTTTCTCCTGAGTCCTGGGATTAAAAGTGTGTACCACCACCGCCTGTCTTCTTTAGCTAACTAGTGTGGCTGGCTTTGCTTTCTATACCTTCAGGCAAGCTTTAATAAATCATTAATAATATATCATTACTATTCCCCTTTTGGTCTAATATGAAAAAAGGCTACAACTAGCATAAGAAAAACTACATACAATATGCAAAGGAAATAATTATATAAACAATGATTAGTTCATTTGCATTTGACAATTTCAGAGAAAATATCTAGTCCATTTGCATTTGACAAATTCAGAGAAAATACTTCATTATCTATTCTATCTTGGTGAGTCCCAAGTCTTGTACCTAATTTGTTTTCTATTCTAATTTGCATTATCAAATTATCTTTTTATGTCTCTCAGACTTTTACACTTTATACTTTTTTTTTAATTTTATTTTCCAGTTTAAATTTAGATAAGAATCAAGGTTGCTTCACAAGTCAGTTCCAGGTCCCTCTCCCATTCCCTCCCTTCCTCCCGTGCCCCCCCCGTTATCCCCTCATTTCTCCAGGGAGGGTGAGGCCCTCCATGGGGGTGTCCATAGTGTGTCATTTCATATAGGGCAGGGCCTAGACCCTTTCCCAAGAGTTCAGGGTGAGAGTGCACCTCACATTGTTCTATTGGAGTCCAAAGTCCGTGTGTATACTTGGGATGGGTACTGATCTGCTGCCCAAGGCTCAATAGAATCCCTAGGCCTCTTCACTGACACCCAGATTCAGGGGGTCTTGATCAGTCCCATGCTGGCTTCCCAGGCTAATGCCTGGGATTCAAGAGTTAACCTTTGTCTGGTCAGCTGTTTCTGGGGTTAGACCAGCCCAGTCTTAATCCCTTTGATCATCAGTCCTCCCTCTCTGTTACTGGCTTTCTTGAGTTCAGCTCAGTACTTAACCAAGGGAGTCTGCCTCTTCTTCGATCAGCCACTAAATAAAGTTTCTGTTTCCCAGACTCTCTGGCCATAGGATTGTAGGCTGGCACTCCCCAGATCTATGTCTAAAATCCATATATGAGAGAGTACATGCCATGTTTCTCTTTTTGTGACTGGGTTACCTCACTCAGTATGGTTTCTTCTAGTGTCATCCATTTGCCTGCGAATCTCATGATTCCATTATTTTTTTCTGCTGAATAGTACTCCATTGTGTAGATGTACCACATTTTCTCTATCCACTCTTCAGGTGAGGGACATCTAGGTTGCTTCCACGTTCTGGCAATTACAAATAAAGCTGCTATGAACATAGTGGAACAGACATCTTTGTTGTATGAATGGGCATCTTTTGGATAAATGCCTAAGAGTGGAGTTGCTGGGTCTTGTGGTAGGTTTATTCCCATTTTTCTGAGGAATCTCCACACTGATTTCCAAAGTGGCTGAACCAGTTGGCACTCCCACCAGCAATGGAGGAGTGTCCCCCTTTCACCACATCCTCTCCAGCATAAATTGTCATTGGTGTTTTTGATTTTAGCCATTCTGACAGGGGTGAGATGGTATCTGAGAGTTGTTTTGATTTGCATTTCCCGGATGGCTAAGGATGTTGAGCACTTTCTCAAGTGCCTCTCAGCCATTTTAGACTCCTCTATTGAAAACTCTCTATTTAGTTCTGCAGCCCACTTTTTAATAGGGTCCTTTGGTGTTTTGGAGACTTGCTTCTTGAGTTCTTTGTAAATTTTGGAGATCAACCCTCTGTCAGATGTGGGATTAGTGAATATTTTTTCCCATTCTGTGGGCTGCCTTTTTGTCTTGCTGACTGTGTCCTTTGCCTTACAGAAGCTTCTCAGTTTCAGTAGGTCCCATTTATTAATTGTTGATCTTACTGCCTGTGCTACTGGTGTTATGTTCAGGAAGCTGTCTCCTATACCAATTCGTTCAAGGGTACCACCCACTTTCTCGTCTAAGAGGTTCAGTGTGGCTGGATTTATGTTGAGGTCTTTTATCCATTTGGACTTAAGTTTTGTGCATGGCGATAGACATGGATCGATCTGCATTCTTCTACATGCCAGTCTCCAATTATGCCAGCACCATTTGTTGAAGATGCTTTCTTTATTCCATTGTATATTTTTAGCTTCTTTGTCAAAGATCAGATGTTCGTACGTGTGTGGGTTAATACCCGGGTTTTCAATTCGATTCCATTGGTCTACCTGTCTATTTTTGTGCCAATACCAAGCTGTTTTCAGGGCTATAGCTCTATAATAGAGCTTGAGGTCAGGGATGGTGATGCCTCCGGACGTTGCCTTGTTGAACAGGGTTGTTTTGGCTATCCTGGGTCTTTTGTTTTTCCATACAAAATTGATTATTGTTCTTTCAAGGTCTGTGAAGAACTGTGCTGGGATTGTAATGGGGATTGCATTGAATCTGTAGATTGCTTTTGGCAGGATTGCCATTTTTACTACATTGATCCTACCTATCCAAGAGCATGGGAGATCTTTCCATTTTCTGAGGGCTTCTTTAATTTCTTTCTTTAAAGATTCAAAGTTCTTACGATACAGGTCTTTCACTTGTTTGGTTAGCGTTACCCCAAGGTATTTCATGTTGTTTGTGGCAATTGTAAAGGGTGATGTTTCTCTGATTTCTCTTTCAGCCCTTTTATCATCTGTATATAGTAGGGCTACTGATTTTCGTGAGTTGATCTTGTAGCCTGCCACTTTGCTGAAGGTGTTGATCAGCTGTAAGAGTTCCCTGGTAGAGTTCTTTGGGTCATTGATGTAAACTATCATATCGTCTGCAAACAGTGAAAGTTTGACCTCTTCCTTCCCAATTTGTATCCCCTTGATCCCCCTTTGTTGTCGTATGGCAATAGCTAGAACTTCAAGTACCATGTTGAAAAGGTATGGAGAGAGTGGACAGCCTTGTTTTGTTCCTGATTTTAGAGGAATTGCGTTGAGTTTCTGTCCATTTAGTTTGATGTTGGCTGTTGGTTTACTGTATATAGCTTTTATTATGTTTAAGTATGTCCCTGTTATCCCAGATCTCTCCAAGACCTTTATCATGAAGGGGTGTTGGATTTTGTCAAAGGCTTTTTCAGCATCTAGTGAGATGATCATGTGATTTTTGTTTTTCAGCTTGTTTATATGGTGGATTACGTTGATGGATTTTCGTATGTTGAACCATCCCTGCATTCCTGGGATGAAACCTACTTGATCGTGGTGAATGATTGTTTTGATGTGTTCTTGGATCCGATTTGCCAGTATTTTATTGAGTATTTTTGCATCAATGTTCATGAGGGATATTGGTCTGAAGTTCTCTTTCTTAGTTGTATCTTTGTGTGGCTTGGGGATCAAGGTTATTGAAGCCTCATAGAAAGAGTTTGGCAAAGACCCTTCTGCTTCTATTGTGTGGAACACTTTGAGAAGAATTGGTATAAGCTGTTCTTTGAATTTCTGGTAGAATTCTGCACTGAGGCCATCTGGACCTGGGCTTTTTTTGGTTGGGAGACTTTTGATGACAGCTTCTATTTCCATAGGGGTTATAGGTCTATTTAAATTGCTTATCTGTTCTTGATTTAGTTTTGGCAATTGATAGCTGTCCAGGAAGTCATCCATTTCCTTTAAATTTTCGAATTTTGTGGAGTACAGGTTTTCAAAGTATGTCCTAATGATTCTCTGGATTTCCTCAGAGTCTGTTGTTATGTCCCCCTTTTCATTTCTAATTTTGTTAATTTGCGTGTTCACTCTCTGCTGTTTGGTAAGTTTGGACAAAGGTTTGTCTATCTTGTTGATTTTCTCAAAGAACCAACTCTTCGTTGCGTTGATTCTTTGTATTGTTTTCCTGGTTTCTACTTTATTAATTTCAACCCTCAATTTGATTATTTCCTGGGGTCTACTCCTCCTGGGGGAGTGTGCTTCTTTGTGTTCTAGAGCTTTCAGCTGTGATGTTAATTCTCTGGTATAACTGTTCTCCTGTTTCTTCATGTGAGCACTTAGTGCTATGAACTTCCCCCGTAGCACTGCTTTCAAAGTGTCCCATAGGTTTGGGTATGTTGTGTCTTCATTCTCATTGAATTTGAGGAAGTCTTTAATTTATTTTTTTATTTCCTCTTTGACCCAGGGATGGTGCAGTTGAGCATTATTCAATTTCCATGAGTTTGTAGGTTTTCTGCAATTTGTGTTGTTGTTGAATTCTAATTTTAAGGCATGGTGGTCTGATAAGATGCATGGAGTTATTCCAATTTTTTTGTAGCTGCTGAGGTTTGATATGTTGCCAAGTATGTGGTCGATTTCTGAGAAGGTTCCATGTGGTGGTGAGAAGAAGGTATATTCTTTTTTATGTGGATGAAATGTTCTATAGATATCTGTTAATCCCAGTTGGGTCATTACTTCTATTAGCCCTTTTGCTTCTTTGTTGAGTTTCTGTTTGGTATTCCTGTCTAGTGGTGAGAGTGGTGTGTTGAAATCTCCCACTATAACTGTGTGGGGCTTTAGATGAGATTTAAGTTCTAATAATGTTTCTTTAACAAATGTGGAAGCCTTTGTATTTGGGGCATAGATGTTCAGAATAGACACTTCGTCTTGGTGGGTTTCACCTGTGATGAGTATGTAATGACCTCCTTCATCTCTTTTGATTGATTTTATTTTAAAGTCTAGTTTGTTAGATATTAGGATTGCTACCCCGGCTTGTTTCTTGGGTCCATTTGATTGAAAAATTTTTTCCCAACCTTTAATTCTCAGGTAATGTCTGTCTTTAAGGGTGAGGTGTGTTTCTTGTATGCAGCAGAAGGAAGGGTTCTGTCTTCGAATCCAATCTGCTAGTCTGTGTCTTTTTATGGGTGAGTTAAGGCCATTAATATTGAGGGATATTAATGACCAATGATTGCTCATCCTTCTTCGATTTGCGATGGTTGTTGTTGGTGGAATTATGTGTGGAATTTCACCCCTTTGTTCTTTTGGCTGTTGGTAGAGAGAGATTCTCTAATGCTTATGTTTTTCTGGTTGTAGTTAGCTTCCTTGGGTTGGAGTTTTCCTTCCAAAATTTTCTGTAGGGCTGGGTTAGTGGACACATATTGGTTGAATCTAGTTTTGTCATGGAATATCTTGTTTTCTCCGTCTATAGTGATTGAGAGCTTTGCCGGGTACAGTAGTCTGGGCTGGCATCCGTGGTCTCTTAGTGTAGGTAGAATATCTATCCAGGACCTTCTGGCTTTCAGCGTTTCCATGGAGAAATCAGGTGTAATTCTGATAGGTCTGCCTTTATATGTTACTTGACCTTTTTCCTTAGCTGCTCTTAATATTCTTTCTTTATTCTGTATGTTTGGGGTCTTGATTATTATGTGGCGAGGGGATTATTTTTGTGGTCCACTCTATTTGGTGTTCTGTAGGCTTCTTGTACCTTCATTGGCATGTCTTTCTTAAGGTTGGGAAAGTTTTCTTCTATGATTTTGTTGAATATGCCTTCTGCCCCTTTGAGCTGGATTTCTTCTCCTTCTTCTATACCTATTATTCTTAGGTTTGGTCTTTTCATGGTGTCCCATATTTCCTGGATGTTTTGTGTTAAGGATTTGTTGGATTTAAGGTTTTCTTTGGTTGATAAATCCATTTCTCCTAGCGTATCTTCAACACTTGAAATTCTCTCTTCCATCTCTTCTATTCTGTTGGTAATGCTTGTATTGGTAGTGCCTGTCTGTTTGTCCAGCTTTTCTATTTTCTGCCTTTCTTCAGATTGTGTTTTTTTAATGACTCTATTTCAGTTTTCAACCCTTGCAGTGTTTGCATTGCTTCTTGCAATTTTCTGTTTATCTGTTCATCCGTTTGTTGCCTTTTATGAATTTTTTGGTTTGTTCTTTCTTCCATTTCTTGCATTTTTTGGTTTGTTTTTTGTTCCATTTCTCGCATTTTGTGCTTTGTTTCTTCTTCCATTTCCTGCCTTTTTTGGTTTGTTTCTTCTTCCATTTTTTTCATTTTTTGCTTTGTTTTTTCTACCATTTCTTGCATTTTTTGCTTTGTTTCTTCTTCCATTTCCTGCCTTTTTTGGTATGATTCTTCTTCCAATTCTTGCATTTTTTGCTTTGTTTTTTCTTCCATTTCTTGCATTTTTTGCTTCATTTCTTCTTCCATTTTCTGCCTTTTTTGGTTTGTTTTTTCTTCCAATTCTTGCATTTTTTGGTTTGTTTTTTCTTCCATTTCTTTGAGGGATTTTCCAATATCCTCTTTTAGGGCCTCTATCATTTTCATGAAAGTGCTTTTAAGGTCGTTCTCTTCTGCTTCGTCCGCATTGGAATGTTGGGGTCTTGCTGGTGTGGAGTCTCTAGAATCTGGCGGTGTCATATTTGTTTTTCTGTTGCTGACTGTGTTTTTGTATTGTCTCTTTCCCATCTCTTCTTCTAGTGAGTGCAGAAAGAGCCCCTTACTGGTCTGGGGACCAGAGTTCCCTTTTGGTGGGTGCTAGCAAGTCCAATAATCTGGTGGTTCTATTCCTTTTCCGAATGCTGGTCCCGTGGGTGGAGAAGAAGAACAGGAATCTGGGGCGCTTATCCTCTTACCTGGTCCCCTGGACCCTATGCTGGGTCCTGTTGTACTTGATCCAGAACAGCTACTCCCCTGGTCTCCCTGGGTCCTCTGATTTCCTGGTCTCGTTGGTGGGAGAGACGACCTGGGGTCTGGGTGCTTGGCTCCCGCCGGGATTGGGAGCTCTGTGCAGGTCCCAGGCGATCTGCAGGCACTGGAGCACAGGCCGGGAAGCTGGCCTGTTTACCTGATGCTGCTGGAAGAACCGCTGCTTCCCTGGACTCCCAGCCTCCTCTCCTTTCCTGGTCTCGTTGGTGTGAGCAAAGATCCGGAGTCTGGGGTGCTTGGCTCCTGCTGGGATTGGGAGCTCTGTGCAGGTCCCAGGCGATCTGCAGGTACTGGAGCACAGGCCGGGAAGCCGGCCTGTTTACCTGATGCTGCTGGAAGAACTGCTGCTTCCCTGGACTCCCAGCCTCCTCTCCCTTCCTGGTCTCGTTGGAGTGAGCGAAGATCCGGAGTCTGGGGTGCTTGGCTCCCGCCGGGATTGGGAGCTCTGTGCAGGTCCCAGGCGATCTGCAGGCACTGGGGCACAGGCTGGGAAGCCGGCCTGTTTCCACTTTATACTTTTTAGTGAGTTTCTTTTCTGAGTCTGGTATACAATGAACTATAACTGGTCCTCAACTCCTGCAGAGACCCAAGAAGGAAATATTATTAACTGAGTGAACAGGAAGTGCAAGCGAATGACTTCCAAAAGAATGTGAGAAATGACAAAAACAGCTGACTGTCTGGACAGTCACCCAAGAGTCCTCTGCAACAATGGGGAAGCCATGTAGGCTTATACACCTACCATCTCTGACAGACTTTTCTGTGAAGCAGGATTTTTTAATGACTCTCCTGCCTTTCCTTGGCAAGGTTTTTCAGTTTCTCTTTTTGGTGTCCTATTTGTCCAACTTGAACAGCATACTGTCAGCAGTTGAAGCAAGGGCATTTTCTTGCCCAGTAATTACTTTTGCCACTAAGAAAGTAAACTCCAGGTGGAGTTTCTTCAGTGCCCATCACCTTCTCTGTAGTAGATTGGCACTGCCAGAAGCAGACATGTCTCATTGTCATAAAAAAATAGACCTATGTTCTTAAAACATTTTAGTTGCCATATTCTGTAGATCTCCGGAGTATTTGAAGATGACCTATCTATCTAAAATATATCTCTGTTTGACCTTGATAACATGCCAAATATGACTATAAGTTCAATTGTAATAGTTGACTAATTAACATAATCTCCTTATTATCTTATATAGTTGGTAATAACAACTTTCAAGAAATAGAAATTGGCATTACATTGGCAAATGAGATGTATAGTTACAATACCTTGAACAAGATTAGAAATATATGAGCAGTACGTTTCAACAAATTAATCTCAAATTTGTATCATATACAATAGTTGTATACAATATACAAAAGTCCAATCCAATGTAAAATATTTAAAACTGATAGTTGCTTTTTAAAAGTAGATTCAGTAATCTACCTTTTCATTTTATCATATCTATATCCCCCCTTTCTTCTTTTCAGAGGAGATTTAATAGCCTACCCCTTTATCCTATCATATCCTTATCTCCTCTTTTCTTCTTTTTTTTTCAAAACAAAAACCTTGAATCTAATCCCCTTTGATTTGTGGGATAATGCTCTTGTAAGCAACAAAGATTTGTCACTCATTTGGTTTAATAAGACACTGATTGGCCAGTAGCTAGGCAGGAAGTATAGGCATGGTGACTAAAGTAGGAAAAATCTTGGAAGAGGAAAGGCAGAGATGCAGTCATCAATCAGACTCAGAGGAAGCAGATGAGACTGCCTTACTGAGAAAATGTACCAGGTCACATGTCTAAACATAGATAAGAACTGAGGGTTAATTTAGTTGTAAGAGCTAGATAGTAATAAGCTTGAGCAATAGGCTAAACAGTTTATAACTAATATAAGCCTCTGTATGTTTATTTGGAACTAAATGGCTACAGGACCAGGCTGGAAAGAAACTTTCATCTACAGATAGAAGTTAACTTAATGGAAAATTAATATAGATAAATCAAAATATAGTATTGCCCCTGCCCCTGATAAAGCAGGAGCTTCATAAGATAGGACATAAGAACTAAGAAGTGCAGCTAGTACTTATGAATTTCTTTTGAGGAGCCATAAAGACTGAGGCTTAGGTTAATGATTAAGAAAACAATTGAGTACCAGAAGGTAAAATAGGTCAACTTTTACAAAGCTTTACATTATGACTTAAGGTTAGGTTAAGATTTTTTTTGTTAATGACTTTGAGGTAGAAATTTTGGGGGAACAATTTAAAATTTAGAAAGTCACATTTTTTAATAGTTGAACAAGGAACTCATTGAGGTCAGGGAACAGGAAAAATGGCAGCCTTGCTACTGCTAATGTACCTTTCTTGCTAGGATGGGGTGGTGATCAAAAGTGCTGATTAATTCCTTGTACCCATTTCTGTCCTCAGCTTTCTGATATTAAAAAAAACTGTTGATGAGTGGGTATGCACCCTGAGAAATTAGAGCTGATTGTTTTTCATATAAAAATTTTGATTTGTGATTCTTTTAAGATTTCTTATAAGATTAGCTTTTGAAATAAATAATAAAGTGATTGGTCCTTTCTTTTAACCATAAAATGCAGCCTTCCTGTAAAAGAACTGGCTGAGAAAAAATACAAAGGGTGCTCTGCTCTCTCTGCAATCTAGTTAACAGTGACAGTTAACCCCATTCAGTGCCAATGGATGCTTTCCTGCCTCCAGTATGACTGCTACAAGGGCATCATGATCTGTTATGGACATATCTAGATGGAGAGTCCTGTAAAATGAGAATTGTGTATCACCTCATGAAAGCTGCCAAACACTTGGTCTTTTAATCTTCCTGTAGGACCACCCTTGCATTACCCTCTCATCTCAGGAAGGTCACATTTGCTGTTAGTTTTTGATCCCAATGGAGGCTTTTCTGTTCTGCTCACTGCTGATCATAGGTGGTTCCCAAGATGGCCTATGCTGGGTTGATCTTATATTGTTCTTGCTGATGTTTCTTTTTTAGGAATATGGGCTTCTGTTCACAGGTATGGAATCTCCACTTTCTGAATTAATAATTTTGTTTTGTGCTCCCCTCATGCCAAGCACCATCTAGTAATACAGATTTGCAAATTTCTTTGGGAACCTAGGCTTGGCACCTATAGATCCCCGATGTGAAACACTCACTTCTCTTTCCTCTCTTCTCCTGGCTTGCTCATCATCCAGGTCTCAGCTAAGTCATCATCTCCCTTGGGTTGAATACAGGTGCATCTTGATGCTCCCAAGTACCTATGACCATCATCATCCAGGCATTTGCTTGTCACTCCAAATGGCCTAAATTATGATGTGATATGTTTGCTTTTAGTTCCCAAGATGCAATTTTGAAACAGTCTTATTAGTTATCATAAGTATTGTCATCCTTGTTTAAATATAGAGGTAAAATTTTAAAAATATCAAAAGACAATTTGACTTTACTTCCGAACAATAGGGGCTTACCTGGTCTGGTTTATTGAAACTAGAAATCTATTGTTTTCTAACTACAACAGCTCTCCTAGCAGGAAACTACCCACTCTTCTGAGCTATCAGAAACTGGCTTCTGTTGATATAGGAAAGTTTCTGGGAGGTTGACCAGACATTCGATTGTACCTGAGTATCCAAACAGACACATTTCTTACATTTCTTCTTAGCTCCCATTCACAGAAATTCTGGTAGAGTTGAAGTCTAGACTGAACAGATCATTAGCATACTGAATACTCTGTAGCCTTTTAAAAGGAAAGCTTAATGTTAATCATACTGAACAAGAGTAAAGAGTATTGACCCAAGAATTTGATTAAATTAAGAAAGCTTTATTTTCTGTCAGACAGGACTGTCTATCTCCCTAAAGCAGGGCTTGAGAAAATAGCATAGAACATAGAAAAACGAGGAGCTTACATAGTTCCCCCAAACTGTAAGGCTAGGGAATTTCCAAGGGTTTTTGGATACATAGGATCTTGGATGAGCATTTCAAAATTATTTGGCAGAACATCTTATCTTGTCAGGGCTTAGGTTAGCCCATAAGGTGTGGAACTTGTCAAATTTCAGAAAGTGGGTCAAGACATAGTCTAATCCAAGTTTTACATGAAATGGGAGAGCTTATTTTGATCTTGTAACAAGTGGCTTTTAATCTTTAGATGGAGTCAGGCTGGTCCATCATTCCCTCCTTGTCTTATGAGTCCCTTTCAAAGCCGTGAGAGGGAGCAGTCAAGTACATCTATTATATGGACTCATAATGGCAGTGGGGTTGGGTGGGATGGGGCATAGGTATCTTAGTATTTTTTATTTGCCAAAAGAAAATTTGTGTCTAGGGTCAAAAGTTAACATTAAGGACCTTAAAAGGAAAGTCTTACCTTTGGAACTTCCCCCTCAGGAACAGGCAATAGGCAGAAAAGCTTAGGCTGTTGATTGACATCACAGAAGTATCTACAGTCCATTTGACCTGTGACAGGTGGACTCAAGTTGGGATACCCTGTAGTTTATATGAATCTTTAAATTTACAAAAAGATACAAGTTTTAGACACATTACCATTACCGTTGGTGTTATCTGTATTTAAAACATATTGTAAAACAAAAAAGTAGCTAACAGGTGTAATAACAGCTGGAATAGACATGTCTTTGAGTCATAAGAAATCTATGGCTTTGGGTTAAAAAGCATGAATATTCTTTTCTCTATCCAGGGGGCTGGATATATAGAAGGATAAAGATGCTTTTAGCCTAATGAGAAGTATCTTTAGGTCTATCCTTAGAAGACAATCAAAGGAAGTTTAAAATCATAAGCTTGTGATTGATACAGTTATCAGAATTCCACTGATCAATGTACAAACTCTGAACTTAAGAGATATTAGTTCTTATATATCTTAAATAATTTTAGACCTTTATAATTTATTTAAGTTCTTATATTCTCAGACCTTTAGAAGTTGTACTTATTTTAGAATATTTTTCCTAAATTCAAAGAACTTACATAAATTTAAACCTTCTTTTCTCAGTGATTTGCCACAAGATACATGTGGTTGGTTACTGACAGCAGTCACTGCAAAGCAAGTTCCTTTAAATAGTAAGTGTTACATCTGAAACCTGCTTATCTTTCAGTAGGAAGCCTGTTAGTGAGGCAAAACTGTTTGTGAGTGTACCTTTCTCATCAGGAGACCTAATAGCTCTAAAAAGCCAAGGCCTGATTTTCAACTATATTAACCAGGCAGCTCTTATTAAACTGACAAAGTCATAGTTAGCCATCAATACCACCAGAAATCTAGGAAGAATAAATTATAGCAGGACATATAATCCAAATGGACTCTATCTTGATTATAAGAGATTTACTAGTCTCCAGAGGTAGTTTTGTTGGGGGCAGAGGTCAGTCTTGAACTATCACACAGGATAACATTGCATCTTTAGCTGTTACATAGGACAGTATAGGCCTTCAACTGCCAGAGCTGGAAGGTCCGAGAGATTTTCCTTTGGATGAGGAACTTGGGAGAATTGATCCAACTTAGGCAGACAAGGGTAGTCAAGCCAACAGTGTTCACAGTTTGTGCAGGGCCTTGGCATCAGATGAGACATGGGTCAGTTTTCCCCAGTGGTCAGTGTCATCACAATCCAGGTCTGTTCCCCATTTGTCATCTTTGGAGAGAGCTTAGGATCACTACTAGAAGCTGTTGTCTCTGTCTATCATAGGGAGCTTTTTTCATTAAATATTTAAAATGCCATATTCAGAAGATCTCTGAAAAGTTTTGAGGGCCATATGCTAAGTATAACTGATTTTAAATAAACTTTATTTGGTTTTAGTTATTTGCTTTAGACTTAGCCCTGAAAACATTCTTAGGAAGCTATAAATAAATTACATTTATACACAGTATGACTACAGGCATAGTTCTGAATATATTAAAGAATTTAAGAATTTGATCATTTGTAAAGTGACTATTAACTTGCATGCCATTATTAGTATTTGCTGTTCTGCTTTGCTCTCTTTTTTTCTGTCATAAAGATAGGTGGCCCATCTATCATAAGACAGACAGGAAACTTTTAAGTAAGCATGCCTGACTCTAGAGAAAGGGGCGTTGGGTTATAACAACTCCAGAGCAAGCTTTTCAATAAAACAGAAAAGCATACAGCAATATTTCAATACTTTCTATATCTAAAAGACATCTGAATCTCTGCTAAATTGAATTCACTGACCAATAGGAGGGATCATAGCAACCCGAGAACAGAGAAATCAGCCATGGAAAGTAGACAAAACATTCAAAGTGGCCATAGGATTAGTTGGCTTCCCTTCTGCACCTTTGGTAGCTTTTTTCCTTGGTGCTGCCCATGAGTGCTTGCCTGCAGCTCTGCAGTTGTCCACCTACCAACTGTGGGTTTTCGATGACCCACTTCATCCCAGCTAGCACCTAGTGCAGAATAAGGGAAATCAAACAGTGTGAAAGTTTTTGGGCCCCTGCAGCAGGTGGTGGTGGCAGATTTAAAGAAACAGATCCAGCAAAATTGAAACCAGTAAATAGAACACAAAATGTTCAATGGATGGAGTCAGCAAAAAAGGAAACCAGTAAACATAGAATGCAGAACATTTGTATAGTCAAAAATGTCCAGTCAAGCTCTGCCACTGAGACTTCCATCCTGGCGGCAGTAGCAGGAGCCAAGGTACCTTAGTTTCCTGCTCCACCTATGGAACTAGGACTAGACCGGCTGCCTGTGCTTGGGGTAAACCGCTGCATCTTCCATCCCAGCAGCAGGAGCCTAGTCTCCTGCTCCACCCACGGGTCCAGGTAAACCAGGGCCCATTTCCAGGCCGCCTGCCAGTGCCATGGCAGCTTCAATCCCAGAGGCAGGAGGCAAGGCACCCCAGCAGCCTAATCTCCAGTTCTACCCACAGGACTAGGCTAGGTGCCTGTGCTTGGGTCTACCACGGTGTCTTCCATCTCAGCAGCAGGAACCAAGGCAACATAGGCTCCTGCTCCATCCACGAGACCAGGTAAAACAGGTCCCATTTCCGGACCTCCTGCCTGGGTCTGGGCTCTGCCACTGAGGCTTCCATCCCGGAGGCAGCATCAGGAACCAAGGAACCTTAGTTTCCTGCTCCATCCACGGAACTAGGACTAGACAGGCTTCCGGTGCTTGGGGACAACCAAGGCAGCTTCCATCCCAGAGTCAGGAGCAAACTCACCCCAGCATCCTAGTCTCCTGCTCCACCCACGTGACTAAGACTATCAGGGCCTGTCTTCAAGCCACACTCCTGTGCCTGGGGTGTACCACTGGGGCTCCCATCCATCCCAGTGGGATCCAAAGCACCCCAGCATCCTAGTCCATTTCTCCACCCATGAGACCAGGAAGTGGAAAGCTACCATAACATTGGATTTGCCTACACCCACCAGAAGGGAACCCTGGTCCCACACCCATCAGGAGAGGAAGAGGCACCCTCTGGAATCCACTGCAAGAACGGATGCGAAGGAGACAATATAAAAACACAAGGAACAACAGAAAACCAATATGACACCGCCAGAATCCAGAGACCCTACACCAACAAGAATGAAACACCCCAACACAAATGAACCAGAAGAGACTAACATAAAAAACAACTTCATGAAAATGATAGAGGCCTTCAAAGAGGATATGAGAAAATCCCTTAAAGAGATGGAAGAAAAAACCAATCAAAAATGCAAGAAATGGAGCAAAAGACAAAGCAAATTGCAAGAAACAATTCAAACAGTGAAAGGGATGAAATCTGAAATAGAAACAATAAAAAAAACACAGTCTGAAGGAGTGCTGGAAATAGAAAAGCTGGGAAAATGGTCAGGTACTACAGATGCAAGCATAACCAACAGAATCCAAGTGATGGAAGAGGGAATCTCAGGTGTTGAAGATACACTAGGAGAACTAGATTCATCGACCAAAGGAAATTTTAAGTCCAACAAATCCCTAATACAAAATATCCAGGAAATGTGGGACACCTTGAAAAGACTAAATTTAAGGATAATAAGTATAGAAGAAGGTGAAGAAGCCCACCTCAAAGGTCCAGAAAACATATTCAACAAAATAATAGAAGAAAACTTTCCCAACCTAAAGAAAGACATGCCAATGAAAGTACAATAAGCTTACAGAATACCAAATAGAGTGGACCCCCAAAAAATCCCCTCGACACATAATAATCAAGACCCCAAACATGCAGAATAAAGAAAGAATATTAAGAGCAGCTAGGGAAAAAGGCCAAGTTACATATAGGTAAACCTATCAGAATTACATCTGACTTCTCCATGGAAACTACGAAAGCCAGAAGGTCCTGATATATACTCTACCAACAGTAAGAGACCACGGATGCCAGCCAAGACTGCTGTACCCAGCAAAGCTTTCAATCAATATAGATGGAGAAAACAAGATATTTAATGACAAAACCAGATTTAAACAATACATATCCACTAACCCAGCCCTACAGAAAATTCTGGAAGGAAAACTCCAACACAAGCAAGTTAACTACAACCAGAAAAACATAGGCAATAGATAATCCCACTTTACCAACAGCCAAAAGAAAAAGTGGTGGAAATTCACATACAATTCCACCAACAACAACCATTCCAAAACAAACAAGAATGAGCTATCAATGGTCATTAATTTCCTTCAATATTAGTGGTCTTAACTTGCCCATAAAAAGACACAGGTTAACAGAATGGATTCGAAGACAGAATTTATGCTTCTGCTGCATACAAGAAACACACCTCAGCTTCAAAGACAGACATTATTTCAGAATTAAGGGTTGGGAAAAGATTTTCCAATCAAATGGACCCAAGAAAAAGTGGGGGTAGCAATCCTAATATCTAACAAATTAGACTTTAAACTAAAATCAATCAAAAGAGACGAAGGAGCTCATTACATACTCATCACAGGAGAAATCAACCAAGATGAAGTCTCAATTCTGAACATCTATGCCCCAAATACAAAGTCATCCACATTCATAAAAGAAACATTACTAAAACTCAAAGCACATATAAAACCTCACACACTTGTAGTGAGAGACTTCAACACCCTACTCTCACCACTAGACAGGACCACAAGACAGAAATTTAACAAGGATACGAAGGACCTAATAGAAGTTATGACCCAATTGAGTTTAACAGACATCTATAGAACACTCCATCCAAACCCAAAAGAATATACCTTCTTCTCAGCTCCACACGGAACCTTCTCAAAAATCAACCACATACTTGGCAACATAGCAAGCCTCAACAGGTACAGAAAAATTGGAATAACTCCATGTATTTCATCAGACCATCATGCCTTAAAGTTAGAATTCAACAATAACACAAATCACAGAAACCCTACAAACTCATGGAAATTGAATAATACACAATTGCACCACACCTGGGTCAAAGAAGAAATAAAAAAAGAAATTAAAGACTTCCTAGAATTCAATAAGAATGAAGACACAACATACCCAAACTTATGGGACACTTTGAAAGCAGTGCTAAGAGGAAATTTCATAGCATTAAGTGCCCACATGAAGAAACTGGAGAATAGTCACACTAGAGAATTAACAGCACAGCTGAAAGCTCTAGAACAAAAGAAAGCAAACTCACCCCAGAGGAGCAGACGCCAAGAAATAATTAAATTGAGGGCTGAAATCAATAAAGTAGAAACTAGGAAAATGATACAAAGAATCAACATAACAAAGAGTTGGTTCTTTAAGAAAATTAACAAGATAGACAAAACTTTATCCAAACTTACCAAACCGCAGAGTATGAACATGCAAATTAACAAAATCAGAAATGAAAAGGGAGACATAACAACAGTGAGGAAATCCAGAGAATCATCAGGTCATATTTTGAAAAGCTGTACTCCACAAAATTTGAAAATTTAAAGGAAATGGACAATTTTCTGGATAAATGTCACTTACCAAAATTAAATCAAGAACAGATAAGCAATTTAAATAGTCATATAACACCTAAGGAAATAGAAGCAGTCATCAAAAGTCTCCCAACCAAAAAAAGCCCAGGGCCAGATGGCTTCAGTGCAGAATTTTACCAGAAATTCAAATCCAAATGACGCTGTAACAATAAACGGCACACTTACTGAAAGAAAACTAAGTATTTATTGTAGAAATTACTCACAAGATACCAAACAAGTAACCCAGATGAGCCCAGTAGTTTTCCGCTGCTGAACCGGAAGCTGAAATCCATGAAAAGAGACCAAGACTTCCTTTGTGCAGTCTTTTATGCCTTCCCCCGTAACGCCCCCTAGACATGCCCAAAAGTGGGCCTGGCTAGTGATGTAGTTCACCACCTACGTACGTATATGTCTTTACGTCCTTCCGTATACTGGCAAATCAGATCCAAGAACACATCAGAAAACTCATCCACCATGATCAAATAGGTTTCATTCCAGAGATGCAGGGATGCTTCAACATACTAAAATCCATCAATGTAATCCACAATATAAACAAACTGAGAAACAAAAATCACATGATCATCTCACTAGATGCTGGAAAAGCCTTTGATGAAATCAACATCCCTTCATGATAAAGGTCTTGGAGACATCTGGGATAACAGGAACATAACTAAACATCATAAAAGCTATATATAGCAAACCAACAGCCAACATCAAACTGAATGGAGAGAAACTCAAGGCAATTCCTCTAATATCAGGAACAAGGCAAGGCTGCCCCCTCTCCCCATACTTCTTCAATATTGTACTGGAAGTTCTAGCTAGAGCAATATGACAACAAAAGGAGATCAGGGGGATACAAATTAGAAAGGAAAAGGTAAAACTTTCACTATTTGCAGATGATATGATAGTTTATGTAAGTGACCCAAAAAACTACCAGGGAACTCTTACAGCTGATAAACACCTGCAGCAAAGTGTCAGGATACAAGATCAACTCAAGAAAATCAGTAGCCCTACTATATACAGAGAATAAAAGGGCTGAGAAAGAAATCAGAGAAACATCACCTTTTACAATTGCCACAAACAACATAAAATACCTAGGGGTAATGCTAACCAAACAAGTGAAAGACCTGTATCGAAAGAACTTTGAGTCTTTAAAGAAAGAAATTAAATAAGACACCAGGAAATGGAAAGATCTCCCATGCTCTTGGATGGGTAGGATCAATGTAGTAAAAATGGCAATTCTGCCAAAAGCAATCTACAGACTCAATGCAATCCCCATCAAAATCTCAGCACAATTCATCACAGACCGTGAAAGAAAAATTCTCAACTTTATATGGAAAAACAAAAAACCCAGGATAGCCAAGACAAGCCTGCTCAACAAAGCAACGTCTGGAGGCAACACCACCCCTGACTTCAAGCACTATTATAGAGCTATAGTCCTGAAAACAGCTTGGTATTGGCACAAAAGTAGACAGGTAAACCAATGGAATCTAATTGAAAACCCTGATATTAACCCACACACCTACCAACACCTGATTTTCGACAAAGAAGCTAAAATTATACAATGGAAAAAAGATAGCATCTTCAACAAATGGTGTTGGCATAGCTGGATATTGGCATGTAGAAGACTGTAGATAGATCCATGTGTATCACCATGCACAGAACTTAAGTACAAATGGATCAAAGACCTCAACATATATCCAGCCACACTGAACTTCTTAGAAGAGAAAGTGGGAGGTACCCTTGAACGAATTGGTACAGGAGATAGCTTCCTGAACATAACACCACTAGCACAGACAGTGAGATCAACAATTAATAAATGGGACCTTCTGAAACTGAGAAGCTTCTGTAAGACAAAGGACATAGTCAGCAAGACAAAAAGGCACCCCACAGATTGGGAAAAGATATTCACTAATCCCACATCTGACAGAGGGTTGATCTCCAAAATTTACAAAGAACTCAAGAAGCAAGTCTCCAAAACACCAAAGGATCCAATTAAAAAGTGGGGGACTGAACTAAATAGAAAATTCTCAATAGAGGAGTATAAAATTGCTGAGAGACACTTGAGAAAGTGCTCCACATTATTAGCCCTTAGGGAAACACAAATCACAGCAACTCTGAGATATCATTTTACTCCTGTCAGAATGGCTAAAATCAAAAACACCAATGATAGTTTGTGCTGGAGAGGATGTGGGGCAAGGAGAACACTCCTCCACTGCTGGTGGGAGTGCAAACTCATGCACTCACTTTGGAGATGAGTATGGAGATTCCTCAGGAAAATGGAATCAGTCTACCACAAGACCCAGCAATTCCACTCTTAGGAATATACCCAGAAGATGCCCATTCACACAACAAGGATGTCTGTTCCACTATATTCATAGCAGCATTATATGTAATAGCCAGATCCTGGAAGCAACCTAGATGCCCCTCAACTGAAGAGTGGATAGAGAAAATGTGCTACATTTACACAATGGAGTACTACTCAGCAGAAGAAAATGGAATCTTGAAATTTGCAGGCAAATGGATGGCACTAGAGAAAACCATCCTGAGTGAGGTAACCCAGACACAAAAAGACAAACATGGTATGTACTCACTCATATATGGATTTTAGATCTGGATCAGGGGAGTTTCAGCCTACATTCCCAGTGCCAGTGAGTCTGGGAAACAGGGAGGTTCCCAAGAGAGATGCATGATAGCCCAGAGAACTGGAATGAGGCAAGATCTCCTAAGCAGATTGGCAACATTGGGGAAGGGGAAAGGGAACCAGGAAAAAAGAGAGGAGGATAAGGGCAGGGGAGAAGAAGGCATGGCGGAGCAGGAAAGTTGAGTGTTGGTAAGAATAGAGGAGAGCAGGATGAGAGATACCATAATAGATCGAGTCATTATAGGCTTGAGAAGAGACCTGACACTAGTGAGATCTCCAGAGATCTACAAGGATAACACCAACTGGCAAATTAAGCAATAATGGAGAGACTACATTAATAGCCCCTCCTTGATGATAAGTTGATGACTACCTTATATGCCATCCTAGAACCTTCATCCAGTGATTGATGGAAGCAGAGACAGATACCCACAGCTAAACACTGAAGTGAAATATTGGAACCCAGTGACAGAGATGGAGGAGTGATGATCAAAGGGGTCAAGACCATAATGGTGAAACCCACAAAGACAGCTGACGGGATAAGGGGGAGCTCTTGAATCCCATACTGATGGCTGAGAGGCCAACAGGGGACTGATCCAGACTCCATGAATGTAGTGTAAGTGAGGAGGCCACAGAAATCACTGGGGCCTTGGGTAGTAGATCAGTGTTTACCATGATGTATGAATGATCTTTGGGATCCTATTCCAAATAGAGGGATGCTCTCTCAGCCTGGATACATGGGGAAGAGCCTAGGTCCTGCCCTGAATGAAATGACAGACTTTGGAGATTCCCCCAAGGAGGGCCTCACCCTCCCTGGGGAATGATGTGGGTATTCGGTGGGGGGCTGGGAGGGTTGGTGCAGGGACAAGGGAGGAGGGGTGGGAGAGGGAGCTGGGATTTACATGTGAAACATTCATGTTTCTAATTTAAATAAAAACATATATTGAGGGAAAAAAGTGACCAGTCAAAAACAAAACATGCAGTGGCCAGCTTCATTTTTGCATTTAACTGGTCTGGACTGATTTCTTTCTTGGTCCTCAGCATCCAAGAACCAAGTGGGCAGAATGACTTTTTGCTAGTGCCCTGAGCAAAACAAAACATAGAATAAAACATAAGGGACTGAGAAGCAGGCACAGAAAAGACAGATGGGCACTGCAACATCTTGCTAGTGCCCTGCAGAGGAGTTTGTGTACCACATCAGGTACCTCTCTGTGCCTCAGACAGGATCCCACCAGAAATAGTACCCAATGTCATGGAAGGAGATGCATTACATGAACTACCAGTAGAGGTCTATGCAGACAGTTGCTTGCTGGTTTCTTTTTAGTGAAGCAGTTCACTCCAACAATACTCCAAACTGCAAGCATGCCTCAGAGCCTTAGAACATCTTCAAAGTATGTGACTTCTGATGAAGCATTCTCATCATGGTCCCAGAGTGCTGAAATGAATTTCCAGTTTCAGAATTTGGGTTGGGTTCTTGATCTCACTGGAGCCTCCAATCGTTAATCCCACCAGATGAGTGTAAAGACCATTACCCAAATTCTTTGGTTAAATTAAGCAAGCTTTATTTTATATCAAATTGGTATATCTCCCTAAAGTGTGGTTTGAAAAATATCCTATGAAAAAGTGGGGCTCACATAGCCCCCAAAACTTTGAGGCTAGAGGATTTCCAAAGGCTTTTGGTTACATAGGAATGTGCCTGAACATTTCAAAATCATTTGGCAGAGCATCTTATCAAGGGGAAGGTTAAGGTATAGGGTGTGGAACATGTCAAATTCTAGAAAAATATGGTAAGTCTGGTTCTAATCCAAGTTTTGCAGAAAAATAGGAATGAATTTATTTTTACCTTGTAATCAGATACCTTTTAATCTTAAGATAGAGTCAGGATGATTCATCACTTACCCCACCATATTTTCTAATTGCAGTTTACAGAATGAAGGCTTCGGCATGGGTTTATATTTATATTGGTTTTTCCTGAGGAAAACTCTGAATTGACTCAATTCATTTTATTTTCTGCTTCCTTCTAGAATGCTGTTTTTGTTTTCCCTTCTGCAACTTCCAGAGATGTTTTTAGTTATATGCACTTGAAGCTAAAACTCAAGCATGGAGGATGTCATCACACCGATGCGGGTGCATCTTGTCCAAGTAACACCTGTGTCTTGTGGCTTCACAGCTTAGTGGGTACCTTGTCTTGGTGGGAGCAGAGATTTCTTTGGGCCTCAGGTCTACTGCATTTCTCATTCTTGGCATCTCAGTCTAGAACTTCAGAAGCTAATTCTTTTGTCCTTACAATTATTCCTGAATCTATCTATCTGTCCATCAACCAATGCAGAAAACACAAGAGATTGGGAACTAACTAGCAAATGTGGATTATGTCTTCTTCAACCAAACCCTATCAATTACCAATCACTCTAATTCAAACCATTCACTCAATAAAGGTTGTTCATCAGTTGTCAGTCTTGGGAAATGAGGTTCTTCCCTTGAATCTTTTTTCCATAAGGTTCTGAGCATAAATCATGCCTCATGATTCCATACAATGCAAAATATTTGTTTCCCTTGTGTGGTCACCATCACAGACAAGACTGATTTTTGACCCATTTCTTCCCTTCCCTTGTACCTTTTACCAGGAGTCAACACAGTGTCTGGGGCAGCATGTGTTCTGGAAACAATTACTGAATGAATGAACCAATCCGGGAAATAATAATGAGCAGAAGAGGAAATGATACATATCAAATATCTGGTGCAAGACTCTACTCTTCCTTTGTGACTACATTCAAAGGGACCTCTTTCCCAGAGGCCTTATGAAATCTCCTGGACTGAGTGACAACTACCTTTCTATTTCTTTCACTTTTGGTTTTATTGGTCTCAGAAAATGAAACTGAATTGTGACCCTTGAGATACTGAGCGTTTGAACTGCTGCAGCTTCTGTCTTCTGGCCTTCTTCACCAACAGCGCTCATTAGCTTTCTTCTTCTCTGGGGATTTTCTTTCTATGAAGTGTTCTCATCTGTCTCAGAAGCCCTTGTAGAAGGAGTATGTATATTCTGAGCCCATTTCCAATATTTTACCCAAAGAGAAAATAGATCCATGGGGCATAAAACTAGGGATGTGAAGCCTGCCCAGAGATACCTGGGCATAGTGAAAACCCATTCATCTGAGGGCTGAGACCTATGAACTGTGTTTGCCTACCAAATCTTGTGCTCCTACCTGTTGATAAATCTACGTGCCTTTTCTCCTGCTCATCTATCTATGGTCATTTTGTTTTATAGATGCAAATTAGCAAACTTTTAGGGAATGGGCTAAGTTTCTCACCCATAGAATATATGTGTTTATTTACATAATCATTGATTTTATCTGTGATTTTTCTGGGCCACTATCACTCAGAAGTTCCCAAGTACAAATACCTGTGTTTTACTCATAAACTGTATACCCCATGATGGCTGTCTCTAATATTCACTTACACATTCACGGCGGTTATAAGTATTTGTTGTATACCATGCTTTGTGTTAGAATTTGGAGTAAATACAGAAAATGCCTTTCTGGAACCAACAGTTTATTTCAATAAAAAGACAATCAAACAGAAATGATCGCTATGCTGTAAGTAGTAAATACAAAGCAAAAGTTAATAACGAAGGATGAAGGATGCTCGGTTCTGCAAGGAGTTGGGAATATTTCCCAAAGACAGTAAGGTTTTGGAATATGAATACAAGAACTCATCAGGTGAGCAGAAGACAAGAGAAGTAGAGAGGAAAAGCTGTCCAGACAGAAAGGAGGCCTGTATGAAGTTTGGAGGAAGGAAACAGTAAGGCAAGTCTGTTTGGCGTGGATGAAATCTAGACACCACTCAGGGATGGTAGAGAATGAGTCTCAGAGGTAGTGGGGGGCAAAACATGTAGGCTTCTATATGTTCTAAAGTTTCATTTGGTCTGAGAGGTGACATGGATGGAATCTTGACAGCCATGCTTACTTGACATGAACCTGCATCACCTAGATATAGCAGGATATACCTTTCCCAAGACTTGGGAGCAACCCCAATTTTTTTCCCTTAAGATCTGTAGGTGGAGCTGAATGTCAAGTATTTCTCCTTATCATGGGTGTTATAGGCTGAACTGTGTCCTTCCAAAATTAATATGCTGAGGCTTCACCACCAGTTCTGGCCTCCCCCGAGAATGCTTTTGGAGTTTAGGTCTTTAACATGGTAATTAAGATGGGACACCAAGGTAGGTACCCGTCTAAGATACCTAGCAACTTTGTAAGAACAGATGTTTAGGATGCATGCATACACAGAGGCAAGGCCACTGAAGATACAGCCATGAAATTACTGTCAGAAAATTGATTACCAAAGAGAGGCCAGGAAAAACAAACAACAGCATTTTGACCAGCATTTAGGTGTTGGGGTTGCTAACCTCCAGATTTACAAGAAGATGCATTTCTGTTGCTTAAGCCAGTCAGTTTGTGGTACTTTGTATGTCCTAGTAAACCAAAGCAGGGTGCTCTAGCCAAAGTCTTAACCATCTGGGCATCTGGTTTGTGTTCTACAGGCAACTTTTATCTACTTGGTTGTCTCCAACATGTGGTCCCTGTCTTGACTTCACAGGCCACAATGACAACATTTACTTGCCTGCTGGTGGAAGAAAAGGCTATTCTTTTCTTATTCTGGAAACATTTTGATTGGTGTGGAGTGGACACATAGACACTGTACTCTAAGGGGACTAGTTCCTTACATAAAGAATCAGGGCATAGGTGTTAAGTACCAAGTCACACAGTACTGGGGGCTGGTAGATTTAGTTTTATCACCTTGACATTGGCTGCCATGCAGACACTGTTTTTCATGTACTTGCTCTCTAGCTAACACACTCCTTTCTCTTCTTCCTTCCTTAACCATCTCCATTTACCTCTTCTTTCAGCGTACTCTTTTTCTCCCATATACATTCCCAATCTGACCCTTCTTTATAATAGTAGTCTCCATATTCACTAGCATCTTAGGTGTCTGAAAGTTTTCCCAGCTTCAGGTTCTGTAACCAGAGACTCTCCTCTTTCCATGAACTAAGTGGTATCTATAGCTGGCTGTTCTAAGGCAGAGCCAGCAGCCTGGGCTGTGAGCATGGCTTTCCCTGTATAGTTAGTTTGGAACATCTACTCCCCAACATTCTTGCAACTGATCATTTCCTAGAGTATCTGAAATGACACTGATCTCCTCACATCATCCCAAGAGTTAATTTATTTCCCTGCCATGAACGAATCCTTCTGCTCTGCATAGGAATTTAATGCTCCTTCTATTAAGATGCATTTACAATTGTTTCTTGTAAGTTAATACCTGGCCCTTTATGTTTTCATTGTTCTCTTTCTTGCCCATAGTTAAGTCACAAATCCATTTAACTCAGTGTGCAGTGCTCATTTCAATTCCAATTTGTGCTGGGAAGCTAACTGGCATCTTTTGTTTTGTTATATATCAGCCTAGAAATTATAAGATGGGCATCTTCTACCTACCCTGAGAACAAAGAGGCTAAGAAATTTTGGAAGACAGAAAGACATGAAGCTGGCCATAAAAAAGATCAGAGTGACAGAGATGGAATATGTTCTGGGTCCCAAGCATTACTCTTGTTTCTGCTTCCTGGGCTAATTTGTACTTGAGTGGCTGTGGCAGAGAGACCAGTAACCACAAATGAACAATAGCCTTTTTTGTCATAGTACTAAGACCCATGACTTTTAGTGTGGCAAATGGGTGTTCAGATAAAAATTGTGATTCCCAGCATTCCTTGTAGCTAGCTCTGTGTAGCCCTGGAACTATTTTCTAGCCTATAGGATGAAGGTTGAATTGCAATGTGCGATTTCAGAGTTGCGCCCTTAATGTATAGGAATGCGTCTTTCAGTCATAGATTAGGTTCTTTTTTGCTACCTTGGGGGCATCTTAGAGGAGAATTTGGCTCATGGTTTCAAAGGTTGTTCCCATGTGTGAAGGCAAATCATCAAGGGACAGGAAGATATGGCAGTCAAGAGCAGATTATCTCATGGCAGACAGAGAAGGGCTAAAGCAAGATGTGGTATCCAAGGAGACCAGGGACCATCTCCTTCCAACTAGCTCAAATCTCCTGCTTTCTCCACCTCCCAATAATGCCATCTATTATGAATCCATCAATACATTAACCTATTCAATTAGGTCATAGTCCTCATGGAGGAATTGCTCTGGAGATCTTCACAAACACAGTCAGAGGTGTACTCCACTAATCTCCTGGGCACACACCAATTCAATGTCCACTGTTCTAGTTAACAAGATTAACCATCATAGTTCACCATTTTCCTCCTACTGCTGGCAGACGTTAGTGAGTATTCTTAGGCTATCTATGAAGGTCATATAGCACCCTGACATGTCAGAGAAAAGACATGCAAGGAACCTGGTTCAAAAAAAAAGTGGAACTCACTAGTCCTGACCTGTTTGTTCCTGGGCTACGACATAAGAGAATAACTAACTTACATAAGTCACTAGTTAACTGGAACTGTTATGTTACCTTAATATTGGAACTCTGTTCTGTCAATGGGACCTTTGCCTACCCTGATTTCTATTGGTGGCTGGCTATCATCATTTTGCCTCTTTGTGCTAATTCTTCAACTCAATCCAAGGAAAGCTCACTTTTCCTCCCTTGGTCATTCATTCCATCTGCTATAGCTATGCTGCCCTGGGTAAAGGCCCATGTGAATGGTGAATGTGGTGATAAACCCCATAGATAACAGAAATGAAAGCTGGCGACTCCCGCCTGCAGTTGAGCTCCTGGTTCCTGCTTCCTGTAATTTCCTTATGTTGTCCACTAAACTGCTGTGTTGGGATTTGGCTCATTTAGTTCAATGTCTTCCTCCAGTCTGTGTTACCAGTTCTTACTAACTCCCATCACTATCACAAACCCCTTGTGCTTTCACCACCATCACCCCCAAATATTTGCTGTGTTTCATTTTTATTACTGGCCACCAGTGAGTTGTAGAGTAGAATAAATACAGTGGCTTTTAGTTTGTTTGCTTCTCAGTGCTGGAGTTTGAACACTGGCTGTGCACTGAAAACTGATGGCAAAGTTGCATCCTCTGCCCTTTAAACAGTTATTTTCAGAAAGGGTCTCTAGAGTTATGCTGGCAGGGCTTTCAACTTGTCAAACTTTTTAACTTTTCAAGTAACAGAGGTTATAGACCTCTACCACAGTCCTAGCCCCAGTGGTGTTTTTAAGCAGATGGGAAGTGGGGTTGGAGTCTCCTCTTGGGGTGTTCAGTCAGGGTGGCTAGGGAACAAAGCTGAATCTCCAGAAGCTAGTGTGGGCAGGGCTGCTGAGGTAAGATCCTGCACAGTCTAAACTTCCTTTCCACAAGGAAACAGGAGCTCCCACTCCCCAGGGTTCCTAAATACTTAGAACACATTGGTCCTCCTTGCCCAGAGGGTGGTACTAGAAAGACCCTGATGCTGGGAGAGAAGCTTGGGGGAAAGAATGGTAGGGCATTTCAGAGGAAGATTCTGCATGTGACTCAGTTGAGCCAAGACTATTAATATAGGAAGAACAATGAAGTGACCCATTCACCATCACATGGCTTTTAAATTTATTTTTGTTTTTTTTTAATTTTATGTGCATGGGTGTTTTGTCTGCCTGTATGTTTGTGTACCACATGGATACCTGGTGTCCACAGAGGCCAAAACAGGGTATCCGATCCTGAGAAACTGGCATTAAAGACAGCTGTGAACTGCCATGTGGGTGTGCTGGGAACTGAACCCAAGTTATCTGGAAAAGCAGCCATGATCTTAACCATTGAGCTATCTCTCCACCCCCATTTAAAATTTTTATTTTTATTAATCATATGACTTTTAAAGGAGAACTTTCCGAATACTTGAGAGAAGATGAGTTCAGTCTTAGTTTCACCATGTGTCAGTAATTTTAAAAATGACATCTATGAAGAATTGCAGTATTGTCTCAAAAATGGTAGTATACTTATCTCCCCCTCCCAAATGTCATTATTACCAGCCAATGCAGTGGGCTCATGTTCCTAGTCACAGGTCCAGAAGGCAGGAAGCAGGGCCATCCCAACTCCAGGTCATGAGCATGAACCCTCGTTGCAGTCCTCAGCCTTGAGAGGAGATGAATAGAGGATCAAGGGTAATTGCACTTTACAGGTGTGAGTGAAGAAACTACTGAAATGACCACTCCACAGTTGGGGAGAAGATTTTTATTGGAGGAGAGAGAGAGAGAGAGAGAGAGAGAGAGAGAGAGAGAGAGAGAGAGAGAGAGAGAGAGAGAGAGAGAGAACAGCCAGAGGCATCTGGAAGAGTGCAGAGAGAGGAATGATAACTACTAGGGCTGTCTCTCAGGAGCAGAGGAAATAGCTGAGGAGAATATCAGCAGGAAGCAAGGGAGGCATGAGGGGAACTTAGTCTTTATAAGAGGTAGAGTCACTGTGGAGGAGACTGGGCTGTAATTTGGAACAGCCTGAGAATAAGCATAGTCAGGGAAGAGCTGGGGAGGTAAGAAGGACTAGGAGGCTGGCATGAGGGTTTTGATATCTGTTACATGTCACTAGGGATGGGGGGGGGGAGCCTGGAGGTCAGCTTTGGGCTTTGATATGTAACCACAGGTATATGCCAAGAGAACTGGCTCTTTACAGCCAACAGAAACCCATTCACAGGTTCCTGAGGAATACTGACTGTAGGCTTTGTTCTGTCTGCCAGTAATTCTCCTATAGTTCAGATTGAACAGAGCATAGACTATCATTTTGGACTCAGAGAGTAGGTTTGTCCTTTCTGAGGAATTGAGGCTTCTCTTTGAACCTGACAGTAGAGTTTTCACTAGGTTATGACCATTTACCAAAATTTTGTGTAAGCCAAAATTCTGGTTGTAGTATTAAGACAACCTTTCCTCAGGAGGCCCCAGCTCTACTTCCGTCATGAAGACACCTGCACCCTGGAGGGTTTGAGATGCTTAGGGATGTCTGTAGATTCTCTGAAGCTTCTCCTGCTTCCTGAGTTCACCCTGCAGCTAAGCCTGGGGTGCAGCTCTCATTAATGCTAGGAGGACTCACAGCTGTGTTTGAATTCTCTCTGGCAGCTGAAGCAACATCTCAGATGAGGTAGAGAATCTGCCCAGTTGTCACACTTCTGCTGAAACTGTTCCCTGTGGCCTTTGGGACAAAGAGCAAGATTCTTATCCAGGTAATGGTAACTCTTGCCATGTGGAAACAGTGGTCCTCTGGTGAATTCAAGCCCTTCACAAGAGGCACACTAGATTTGACCTGCATTTGTATGGCAACATAAGACAACCCCTTCCCAGGTCATGTCTGAGACATGAAAGATGAGAGACGAGCTGTTTAGGTAAGAAAGGATTGTAAGAGGGAGAAAAGAGAAATGACTGGCAGAGACTGAGATGTGCAGAAGGCAGAGGTCTGAGGGAAGTTGCAGCATTTCAAACTGCAAGCCATAACGTTTATTCCCTCTTCCTTTTTCCTCCCAATCCCTAGGAAACCTTTCCATATCCATTGAGCAGGAGATGGAGTGGATTTATTTTGGGATGTGTTGAAGTGTTTGCTTTCCTCCTGGGTGAGGGCCTGTTTGAGAAGTTGCCTATGAGAGGTTCCCCACACCTGGCTATGATTACAATGTTTCACCACAACCTAGAAAATAGGGCTTTTCCGAGAGGATTCCTACTCTGTGGGTACCTGCAACACATGAAGGGAGCAGCGCTGGGTGGGAGCTCTGCCAAGCAGCTTTTGTCTGTTTAATTCAGTGCTATATTTCGACTGCCTGGAACAGAAGCTGGTGTATAGTAGAAGCCTTGTCATGGCTAACCTATGATCATCTCTTTCAGCTCTCATGTCTCTTTCCACACACTGCTGTGTACATTGACTGCTTTCATTTCTTAGAATTGTATGTCAGAGTTTCGGCACCAGATGTATATGAGGGAGTGCAGTAAAGAAACTGCTAACATGTATGGTTAAGAAGAACGTTTTTATTCTACGTGGGGAGAAAGACCAGCCAGAGGCATCTTGAAGAGTCAAGAGCAGAAAAGAGAGAGAAGTAGACTGAACACGGCCGGCAAGCTGGACAATGGCCAGTGCTATCTGGAAATAGGGAGAGAATAACAGGGGATAGACAATAGAGAGTGCATAGTGAGGAAAGCACCAGCCCAGAATACTGAGAATGGCTGGGTGATAAGAGGAATGAGTAGCTGATGGGAGCAAAGGACCAGGAGCCTTTGAAATATATAACAAGTACTCATGAGTAGAGACTGAGGGAGCCTGGGGACTAGCATAGACCTTGACATGCTGATAGGCATCACAAGTATATGTTGATGGAGAGCCATGTGTTCCTTTTGCCAAAGATAAGAGAAATAACTCCTTTTGGCATCCCAGAACATGTTTCACAAGTTCCTGAGGAATGTTGTTTTTATCTATCCTGAAATCTTCCTATAGTCCAGCTTGAACTTAATTTCTAGATACTTGGATCTGCCTTTTGGGTTTGGAGAACTGGAATTTCCTTCGGACCTGACAACCCAGCCTTTTGTTGATGATAAAGGATGACAATAATCTCTGACTGCTTCAGCATTGGGAGGTGGGTAGGTGATAGAGCTTAGGAAGGCTGGAATGAAGGTCAAATGCTCAGAAGGGGAGGGTATTTGGGCAATTGCAGGAGACACGAAGTAGTAGCATCTGGCTCACTCACCCAGCCTCAAGTGATTGAGAGCAATCACATTGACTGGCCTGGTTTACATCTGCTTCCATCAAGTTCAGAGCTCACTAGTTCTACAGGAACTCTTAGGATTTTTAGATAGACTTTTCTTTCCCACCTGCCAGTTTACAAATGACTAACATAGAGACAATATTAAATAAAAATGCTCGGTCAACAGTTCAGGCTTGTTACTTACTTGCTGACTCTTACTTTTGAGTTAACCCATATTTCTTAACAGTTCTTTGTCATGTGACTTGGTGCCTTTTCTCCGTATTGGTCATTTGGAATCTGAAGGCTGGAAAAGAAAAGTCCGTCTACAAATGGCTTGAGAGAGAAAAGAGAAGGCATAGACAGTCATAAAAAAGTAATAAAGTTTTAAAAAATGGAGTAAAGTAATATAAAAGAAATAAGCCATGGAAAATACATTGTGTTGTCTTTAAATTTTTTGGCTGCTAAAAGACACTGGATTATAGATTAAACCAACCTATATATTTTAAAAATATTGTGACTTCAATTTTTAAGTCAAAAGATATGTTATGTTGTGGAAGAGGTTATGCTTTTTTTCCACAAAAATGAATGGCTGTGGATTCAGTTAAAGATGATCAAGTTTGATGAAGAAAGACCCCCTGAAATCCTGAACACAGACATAAAGAAATAAACCTGGAACTATGAAACATGTAACATATATTAAATCTGCTCAAATATAAAACAAAAAATCATCTTTGACTGAACACTGCACAGTCTATACATGTATTAATACAGAAATATATGTTACCTTTAAAATGTGTGTATTTTCAGGATAAGGGAATCACACACTAATAAAAACAGATGGCCCAGGTGATCAGTATCCATAACAGCTTTAAGGCTGCTGACTGAGATGATCCAGCATCACAGAGTACTCCATCCAAGACCTAACAATTATTCTGATTTTTCTTAAGTTTCTTCCAAAGATTACCAGGGGCCAAACAATAGGAAGTAGTCTATAAACTGATGCCCACATTCTCAAGAAAATGGGTTATGTATATTTGTTATATACATAACATAGGATGTTAGTTACAAGTTTTTATGTAGAACAACTTTTCCTGGTTATTGGTAATGACCAGGAAAAAACCTTAAAAAGGAGATTAGATTCATTGATCCTTTTCTCAAAAACATGAGGGAGTATTAAATGATTGGATAAAAGGATAGATTATTGAATATACTTTTAAATTACAAAAAAGCTACTAGTCTTAAGTACTTTACATTGGTATAGATTTTGGTGTATTGATACAAATTTAAGGATATAAATTAACCCATATTTCCTATCTATGCTTTGCCATGTGACTTGGTACCTTTTCTCAGCATGGCATCCCATCTTACTTTTCTCTATATCTCCTTGAGACTCCTCTGGCTCTGCCCTTCTTCCCAGCATTCTCAGTTTGGCTCTCCTGCCTAACTTTATCCAGGTCAGTAAGCTTCTTTACTAAACCAACCAAGTGATATATATTCACACAGTGTAAATGGATATTCCGCAGGGACTGATGTAGTGCCGGACATTTTGGAACAGTTTGTAGGCCATAGTTGATTCCTGTATAGTGTTTGCCAACTGAGTGGAAATCTGATGGGGCTGATTTACATTAGAGACAAGATAAAGTTAAGGTGCTTAGGGGAAAATCCTTATCATGGGGGTATACTTAAAATTCTTAGGCATGTTGCATGATCCTGGTGGTTGGGAGATGGAAAGGGGGCCCAAGACCACGTGGAGGAAAAAGCCCACCTCAGGGATAGACAGTATGCAGAAAGCTTAAACTATTGACTGACAGGAGGGCTTATCATACAAGAGATCCCAGAGTTTGTTTGACCTGTGACAGATGAGTTCAAGTCATGACTTCCTGAAGTTCAAAGTTCACTTTGTTTTACGTTACCAATGATAGACAAGTTTTAGATATATGAGCATGATCACTGCCTGTAATCTGCCCTGAAATCCTTGTTGTAGAAAAAGTAGTTAGCAAGTGTTTGTAAACAGTTATCAATATGATAAAAGTATGTCTGGATAGATATAGATTGGATAGAGGTATTTTCTGCACAACCAGAAGTACTTTTAAGCCAGTATTTAGAAAGCAACCGAAGGGAATTTAAATTTTGAGCCTGTGACTTCCATAATACTAGATAGTGATTTACCAAAGCTAGATTAATAGCTTGTCAGAATTCCCATTGATTAATATGTTAAAACTCTGAGCTTTGAAATCTTAATATCAGGTATCATCTTTTAGTCTAATTTTTCATATATCTTAAGTCACATCCTTAAACCTTTACAACTTGCATAAAATTTCAACTTTTTAATCCTCTTTCATCTGGAGACATCTAAACATTTGCCATGAGACATAGGTGCTTGAGTATTGAGAGCAATCATTGAAAAGCTCTTTTAACTGGAGGAATAGTAAAAGCAAATTTTAGTTAGTAATAGCAGCATGATAGGTAGAATTTGTCTTTCATTGCAACCTGTTTTGTGAGTTTATCTTTCTCAGCATGAAGCCCATCAGCAAGGTAAACCTGTCTGTGAGTATGCCTTTCTCAGCAGGAGACCTAATAGCACCAGAAAAAGCAAAGACTAGTTTTAGGACCAGACAGCTGCAGCCTTGGTGGGAAAAAGGGTAGGGAGAACTGGCTAAGTACTGCTTGCTGCTGCTTGTTGTAGAATATTATTTTAAGATGGTGTGTTACACCCCAGAGAAGCTAGGTAACAAAGAGCACTGTAAGAGAGACATACATGGATCCCCTGGGAAGGGGAAATAGACAAGATCTCCTGAATAAATCTGGAGTGTGGGGGAGGAGAGAAGGGGGAAGAGAAAGAACGGATGGGGAGAAGAACGTGAGGGAACAGGATAGTTAAATGGGGGAAGGACAGAGGGAGAGCAAGGAAAGAGATATATTAATAAATGGAGCCATTATGGGGTTAGCCAGAAACCTGGCACTAGGGAAATTCCCAGGAACCTACAAGGATGACTCCAGCTAAGATTCCTAGCAATAGTGAAGAGGGTGCCTGAACTGGCCTTCCTCTGTAATCAGATTGATGACTACCTTAATTGTTACCATAGACCCTTCATCCAGTAACTGCTGGAAGCAGATGCAAAGATTCACAGTGAAACACTGGGCCAAGTTCCCAGAATACAGTCGAAGAGAGGGAGATAGTATGAGCAAAGAGGAAACTCATAGAAAGAATTGACCCAAGCTAGTGGGAACTCACTGACAGCTGGGGAACATTCAAAGGACCAAATTAGGCTTTCTGAATGTGGGTGACAGTTGTGTGGCTTGGGCAACTTATGGGGTCACTGGCAGTCAAATCAGGATTTATCCCTAGTTCACGATCTGGCTTTTTTGGAGCCTATTCCCTAGGGAGGGATACCTTGTTCACACTAGATACAATGGGGAGGCCTTGGACTTGCCTCAAAATGATGTGACAGATGTGTTGACTCCCCATGGGAGGCCTCACCCTCTCTGAGGAGTGGGTGGGGGTTAGGGTGGCAGGATGGTGGGCAGAGTAGGAGGGAGGGGGGATGGGGAATTGGGATCAGTATGTAAAACAAAAAAAGATTGTTTTTAAAAAGATGATTGTTACATTTGTTTACGCTGTGGAACATTTGTTTAATGATGCAAAGATATGTTGCATTCTTTTATGTTGTATTTGTTTAACTCTGTGAAACTGTTACTTTGCCTGTCTAAAACACCTGATTGCTCTACTAAATGGCCAACAGGGAGGCAGGAGAAAGGATAGGCAGGACTGGCAGGCAGAGAGAATAAAAAGGAGGAGAAATCTGGGAAGAGAGATAGAGGAGATAGAAAAGGAGTAGAACATCAGGGGCCAGCCACCCAACTACACAGCAAGACATGGAATAAGAAGGAAAGAAAGGTATACAGAAATAGAGAATTACAAAGGGCCAGAGGCAAAAGTTAGGTGGGATAAGTTAAGAAAAGCTGGCTAGCAACAAGGCAAGCTAAGGCCAAGCATTCATAAGAAATAATAAGCCTCAGTGTGACTTATTTGGGAGCTAGGTGGCAGACCCCCTTAAAGAGCCAAAATAATAATAATAATAACAATAATAATAATAATAATAAACCAACCACAGCTACTGAATTGATAAAAGCAAGGGCTACTTGTCAACACCATCATAGAGATCTGAGAAGTTTTTTGAGCAGAAAATATAAACCAAATGACCGCTGCATCAATTAAAATGACAGAGATTTATCCACTACCTGGAACGCTAGCCTGCGATCCTCCATGGAGATGCCATTGGCACAGAGCGGCATTAGCTTTTGGCCACCAGGCCCTAAAGGTCTGAGAGATTTTCCTATGAAGGAGAAATTTGGAAAACTGACCTACCTTGGTGAGGCAGAGTGGAGCAGTCAACCCAACAGGGTCTATGTTTTAGGCAAGGGTCTTGGTTTTGGTCAAGGCATTGTGGCAGTTATTTTACTAGTAGTCAGTGTCACTGCACTGGAAGCAAGCATTTGGAGATGGCCTCAGCTGTTGCTACCGGAAGCAGGAATTTTTGTCTATCGGGGAAGTCCTTTTCATTAAACATCATTAATGTCATAATCAGCAGATCTCTCTGAGGAAGGGAGGGCCATTACCTGATCTATGAAGTGTACCTGATTTAAACACACTTTTAGTTACTTTCTTCAGGGTTAACCTTGATATTATATGCAGAAGGCTAAAGCCTGTTCTTCTAAATGTTTTTGTGTTTAGCATAACTACAAGTACAGTTCTGAGCACATTAAAGAATTTGATAATTTATAAGGTAATTGATCATTAGCTTGAATGTCTTAATTATCTTTAATAATTTACATGGTTAGTAGCATTTTTAGGATTAGGATTTTACACTTTTATCCCTGTTAAATTTGAGTCTTAAATTTTTGCATTGAAGATTTAATTAAAGATCTGTTAGTATCAAAATACAACTTTAAACCATAAATATAGTCTACAGAGGGACTGGGAACCTTATTTTCCTGATTCTTTAACAGTGTGTCTCTTAGAATACCACAGTTTCTTGTATGACTCAGTTTATTCAAAGAATAAAGCTGAACAAAGTTAACAAAGACAAAGAGGCTAGACATACATCCTCAAGTCACTTTTGCTAGCCTGAACAGATCTTTGCAACCTTAGGAATTTGTGAACTTTAACCATCAAACATTCGTTGTTAGTAAATCCTATTTTTCATAAACAACAATTAACATATGTGACATGCTGTAGCAGATTTATTTATTTATTTATTTATTTATTTATTTATTTATTTATTTTATGAGGCAAGATTTCTCTGTGCAGCCCTGGCTATCCTGGGACTCTCTAGACTAGGCTGACCTTGAACTCAGAGATCTGCTGGCCTCTGCCTCCCAAGTGCTCAGATCTATTTTTTTTAAAAACAAGAGTTGAATCCAACCTGCGTACAAGCATGCTGTAGTAGCAAATTAAAATTACCTATGTGTAGTTTTTTTTAAACTGGCAACCTTTTTGTTACAGGTTTTCAGTTTTTGTTATAGATTTTTAAACCATACCAAAAACACTTACAAATCCCTATATACAGAAAGTTTACACAATAGTCTTAAATTCTTTTGAGAGTAAAGAAGGCTTAGAGATGAGCATTTTTGAGAGTGGAGAGTAGAGAAAGCTTAGAGATAAAAGGTTTGGAGATCACTTGTTTATGCAGTGACAAATCATTACAATCTGTGAGACTTTGAAAACCCAGTGTATAATCTTTGGCCACTGAGCTGCACTGAGACCAAGCTGTTTGTAGTAAGACAATGAACCTTTAAAGGATTCTTTGAGTCTGGGGAGGGGAACATATTATGAGCCCATGGGCCTCAGGCTCCAGCAGGCAAGCAAGAGGGACAGAACAAGTTCTAGGAGTGAGCTGAAAGGTGGGAGGGAGTCAGGAACAGAGCGGTGAGGAGATGGGAGAGAGATGGGAAAAGGGTTACAAACAGGAACCTTCCCAAGGGAAGATTCCCAAAGAGGGAGGGGGTAAGTGTCTTAGCCAAGAGATGTACTGAATCACCATAGAGAAGTATATAGCAGGCAGACTCCAGTGAGTCAACAAGAGACATAACCTTTCCATACAATGGGCACACAGGGGGTCTCAGCAGGCTCCAGGAGCCAGAGAGACAAAGTGGATACTTGCTGAGAGGGTGAGAGGAAGATGAGTGGTTAGAACAAGTGGAGGAGAAAAGTGAGCTTTGAAATTTAAAGTTGAATATTGTGCTGTGTGTAGCAGAAGCCAGAAGCAACAAAGGATCCCTACTTTAGAGTCAAATCACCAGCTCAGTTTGATGAGGAGAAGCCAAGCCCCATGAAAGAGGTTCCATTTGTGCCTCTCCCAGATATATTGGAAGGTTTTGGCACCAGATGTATAAATTGGCATGACCGATGCATGGTGTGGGGAGGTTTAATTGTATGTAGGAGGGAGAGAAGAGCCAGAGGCATCTGCAAGAGTTCAGAGCAGAGAGAGAAAGCAGTAGACTGACCATGGAGAGCAGACTGGCCAGAGCTATATGTGAGTGAGGGGAGAATAACGGGATGGAAACTAGAGAACACACAAAAAACGTAACAAGGAGGGTGAGAAGCCGGAGGAAAGGCCGGGAGACTGTGTGAAGCCTTCGCAATGCATGACAGGTGCTTGGGAGTAGGACTCAAGGACCCTGGAGGCTGGAAACGCCAATAGACACCACAGGCACGTGTCCATGGTGAGCCTTTTGTCTCTTTTGCCAGGTGGAAGGGGAAAACTTTTGGCAGCCTAGAACCTGTTTCCCCAGTGTCTGAGGAATGCTGGCTTTTATCTAACCATAGACATCCTCCTGTAGTCCAGCTTGAGCTCATTTCTGGATACGTGGAGTTTGGAAAATTGAAGTTTCCTTTAGACCTAACAGGAATATTCCCTACTTTCTATTTCACTTATTCATGTATTTCAGCAAATATCTACTGTTTCCCATTCTGTGCCAAGTACTGTGCTAAGAACACCAGAAACCTGATGTTATTTAACAGTAAGGAAATATGTCTGTCAGTCTGTCTGTCTGTCTACACATCTACCTGTAGGAGGAAGTCTGATGCCGCCATTAAACATGTGACTTATTAGAGGCGCATACAGATGAGGTAATAAAAGGGCGGTTTACCACACCACTAACCACACCCACTTTAGGCAGGACTAAAGACGTATACAGCTGGACATAAAGACGTATACGTACGTAGGCGGAACTACGTCACTAGCCATGGCACTGGGCATGGCTAGGGGGCGTTACGGGGGAAGGCATAAAAGACAGCACACAGGAAGTCTCGGTCTCTTTTTCCTGGAGTTCGGCTTCCGGTTCGGCCGCTAAAAACTGCTTGGCTCCTCTGGGTTTGGTATCTTGTGAGTAATTTCTACATTAAATACTTAGCTTTACTTTCAGTAATTGTGTGTCACGTATCGTTACAGCGTCCATTGAAGCCTACATCTACCTACCTACCTTAATGTCTATCATCCATATATTTACCTGTCAAACAATCAATCAGTCATTAATCTAGTTCTATAGAATGCAGACTGTGACAAATACAACAAAGGATAATCCCAAAGCTTTGTAAGCCCAGACTTGGAAAGAGTTATTCCACATGGAGGAAGTGATACTTGCTCTGAGCTCCAGAAACCAAGTTACAACTAAAAGATGAAAGAGACCTTCCGGGAGTAGGTGAGAGTGGGGGAGGGGTGGTGGGTGCCTAAAGAGGTCATCAGAAGCCAGACTCTGCAGGATCTCACAAGCCACATTAAATGTTTTGGTCTTTATCCTAGAAGCCACGGGGAGCCACTAGAGAGGACTGATGAGGTGGAGATATTTGACATGATCAAATTTGCTTGACAAAAAGCTCATTCTGGCTACAGAACTCCTCGGAGCTCCCTGCCACTTGTCTCTGCCTCAGCAGCTTCCTGGACCCAGTCAGGGGCCTAGCAATTACTTTGTCCTGGTGAGGACAGCCACAGTAGGTGACTGAAATCTCAGCCATGTATTTATTGAGTTTTGGCTGCTGTTCATAATGAACTCTCAGCTTTCCTAGGGGGCTGAGTAGTTTTGCCAAGAAAGTGACAGAGGGGCAGTCCCTGGCTGCCAGGGGTGGATAGGAGGGAGGCTTAGTCTCCACACTCTGGTTTCACATCTGTCTCCTTCAGTTGACTCCTGCTGCACAGGTGATGCATATTAGAATTCAATAAGCCTCACTTGTCCTTTCCTACAGAGGGAAGGCTGGTATGCAGAGAAATAAGCCCAGAAGTCAACCTGTGAACTTCCGGTGGTAGCAAGACCTGTAAACTCCAGACAAACAGGTTGAGCTGGGCATTGCAGTCTCTGTTTCCAGGAGTCTCTAGGGAAAGCCTTTTGTTCCCTCTGTCTGAGATGTTGGTTCCAAGGACAGGAACAAAGTCTAGGCAAAATAAAAGATGAACATCCAAAGGAATCTAAGTTAACATTCCTTCAAGACCCAAACATCTATGTTCACAACAGTGCTGTTGACAACATTCAAGACACAAGTCAACCTAGGTGCTCATCAACAGGTGAATGGGGACAGAAATTGTACATATACTCAATGGAGTTTTATTCATCCCTAAAGAGGAATGATATTATGTCATTTGCAGGAAAATGGATGGAACTGGAGGGAATTGTGTTAAACAAAGTAAGCGGGGCTGTGACTACAAATATGCCACGTTTCTCTCATATGTGGAATACAGGTGTGTGTGTGACAGAAAAGTAGAAGGAGAGCTATGTGAGTGAAGGAAGGGGTCTAAAGGGCAGAGAGAAAACAGAACAAGAGGGCGTGTTTTCTATCAGATACATGCCACATATGAATGACATGAAATATAAATGAGGACTATTGACAGGGAGTAGAAAGGGCCCAGGAAGGGGTGGGTAACAGGTAGAGGGTGCTAATGGGGGGAAAATATGAGAGAATTCACTGATATACGCTTCTGAAAATGCCCTAACCAAATTGTTTTAAAGTATGCTAACCAGAATATCTAACCAAGACCCTGATGAATTTGAACTGTCAGTACAGCACTCTATCTTATATGTTCTCCTGATCAGCAACATCCTCGGTGACAACGGCCTCTGACGAAGAGATTACCTTGCATGGAACTTCTGAAAGAGTCAGAGTATATTTGGTTCAACCAGAAGTGCTGCTCCAAAGAAGAAGCTACCTTTGTTAGGACAATACTGATTGCTGTTCAGAAATGAAGGTTGTCTTTTGAATTTCAAGGAGGATTTCCAAGATGGCTCTGGATGGCTGATGGGCAAGAGGGAAAGAGAACAAATTACAAATGAAATTACAATGTGGTGGTAGCCACTTGTTTTATGATTTGGCGCTATCCAATGGTCCTCCAGCAAATTTCTGGAGATCTTCAAAATGTACAAAGAGTCAGTGGGACTTGAAGTCACGCAGATGATGGTGAAGAGGCAATCATAGGAATTTCTGGGTGATACCCACACAGCATGAGCAAGTTGTATCTCCTGAACCAAGTGTGGTAGCTGGGAGAATATGGTGCTGTGGTTGCCTGGGGCCCACGTTTTAGTCACTCTGGCTGGAAAAGAGAATAAAATCCCTCAGGGCAGACAGATTGGATTTTGGAAGGGGCCTTCTGCCTGGAGCCAAGCTTTGTGATTTATGTTCTGCCTTCTCTCTTATTTCTTCTATTTTTTCTGTTAATAGTAAACAGACATCTATAAGTGTTTGTCAGACCTTCTGCTCTGTAGATTACAGCATGTATCTCATGAAATTTCCTTGAAATGACACAAACATTGGACTTAATGTCTCCATTTACATATAGGGAAACTGAGTACAATAGGATGCCACCTGCAGGACAGATGGGCTAGAAATCTGCTAGGACTGATACCCCTCTCTGTACAGACTCTAATGACCACAGAAAAGCTCATGTAACTCAAGGCCCAGTGGCTTCAGTGACAGGGACTACTGGGGGTCATTTTCTTAGGATCATTGACACAGGCCAAAGAATTTTTCAGCTTGACCAAATAAATCCAAGAATAAATCCATTTGATGCTTTCAGCTCACAGAATCTTGAAGTATGTGGTGGTCCCAGTTCGAAGATGGAAAAACTGAGATCCAATGAAGGGGATGTACTAGCCCAGGCCACACAGGACAGTTGTGGTAAAAGGGCTCTGGACACTGGCTCTATGGCTCTTTGGGTGATAAAGACTGGCACTTGCCCACATGTGAGAAAGGGAAGTAGACTTGTTGTTCTCAAATGCTTGGTTAAAAGAGTTTAGTTAGCTTCTTAACTTTTTTCTTTTCTTACTCTGCCCACCTTCCTAGAGCTTTAGAGAAAAAGCTCTTGGAAAAAAAAAGTCTTATTCTGATGTTTTATTAATTGAGACTGCTGGCGTTTCAACCATTTTAATTAGGGCTGAGTTTTACTGTATTCAGACCCCAGAGAGCGTCAAGGGAAGGGAGCCACTGAGCAAACCTTAGGATCAAATGAAAAGATTAATTAAATATCAACACACAGGCAGCTTGAGGCTGGGGACCTGCAGCGCCCCACCACCACCACGCATACACACATGGATACGAATCCAGGAGGCTCAAGGCAGCATATGGAGGCAAATGGCTTGATATGTAGGGGAAGTTTCAATTTGACACCAGCCTCTAGCTCTTTCTTCATCCAAAGATTTAGGGGTGGAACCCTTGCTTGGGACACTGCTTCCCTACTTCTCCGTCAAGATACATCAAGTTCTGGCAATGTTCTCCAGTTGGTACATTGATTTTATGTCCTGGCTGATATGTGCTGGGTACTGGTTTTGCACTGAGTACTTTCCAGAAGACAATTAGTTTAATCATCACAGCAAAGCTATAAAAAAGTATCATTACACCCCCATTTTATAGACACAGAAGCTGAGGACAAAGGAGGAAGTCATCTGAGAAGAAGGAACCACAATTAAGAAAATGCCTCCATAAGATCAGGTTGTAGGCAGACCTGTAGGGCATTTTCTTAATTGGTGATTGATGGAGGAGGGTGCAGCCCATTGTGAGTGGTGCCATCCCTGGCTTCTATAAGAAAGCAGAGAGTAGAATTGGCCCTCTTTACCTTGGTGCTAGCTCCTGACTTGTGATCACAGAGCCCCAGTGTCCAGCTTCATATCCTCAAATTTTCTAAAGTTAAGGATTAAAGAAAAAAGTATGTGTGTGTGTGTGTGTGTGTGTGTGTGTGTGTGTGTGTGTGTGTGGAGGGGCGTTCTCTTAACAAACGATTTACCATTTTAGCTACTTAAAACTGGTTTGGAACTGTGTATATTAAGCATATTTTTAACAGTCATCATTACCAGCTAGTTTTAAATTTTTAAAGAAAAATTTAAACTTTGTGTTCATTTATCTATCTACTTATTTATTATTGTTTTGGTTTTTCAAGACAGGGTTCTCCATGTAACCCTGGCTGTCCCGGAACTTGGTGTGTAGACTAGGCTAGCCTCAAACTCAGAACTCAGAAATCCACTTGCTTCTGCCTTTTATTTTATTTTGAGATAAGGTCTCATTGTGTGTCCTAGGCTGTTTTCAAACTTACAACCCTTTTGTCCCACCATGCTTGGCATGTAGCATGTGTATTTTTAAGTCAGCACATAGTGAATGATTGTTCATGGATGTGGATATATGTGATTTTTCAGCATACCTTTACTATGTGTTATAATTACCTCAGGGTTATTGGCATGTCTGTCACCTCGTATACATGTCATTTCTCTGTGATGGGGATGTGTAAAGTCTCCGCCTTACTACTTTGGGATTTTCAGTTCATTCAGTTATCATCACCCCATACATTATCCCTCCTGTCCTTCTTCTTACCTTGTACCCATTCCCACCCCACCTCTCCACCTTTTTAGAACTAGTTCAACAATGTTAGCACGATGCCAAATGGAAACTACATACACAGGGCCACCATGGCCAACTGCTTTTGTGATGGGGTGTTCAGCCTTTTATTTTGACAGATATTTTCACCTGCAAAGTTCATACTCAAGGGTCAGACAATTTAATCACACCACAAAAATTTGTGGACTGGAGAGGAGCTGAGTTTAGTTCCCCAGAAACCATGAAAAGACATGAGTGTTCCAACAGTGAGATGGAAGGAAGAGAGAAGAGAGTCCCCAGAATACTGTAGGCCAGTTTCCGTGTTGTACACTATAACAGACAGCAAGACACTCTTCTCACATGGAACCAAAGCAGGACTAATGAATACTCAGGGTTGCCCTATGACCTCCACACATGTGCCAATAGGCCTGCACACACACACACACACACACACACACACACACACACATACACACACACGGGAAAAGAGATAGAGGGGGGAGGGAGAAAGAGAGAAATGCTCAATGCTCTCAGTTACAGGTTGGACACTCCCGCTGCTCTGACATCCACTCATTCTTTGCCTGTCTCTGTGGAGTTAAAACCATTTAAATCATAGACATGAACAGAAGCTTGCTAACACACAGGGAAGCATGTATGGAATGAGGCAGCGGAGGTTGAGGGTCTGCTTGGTTCCAGCTCTTAAGTTGACAGAGAGCCATACAGCCTCATGCCTATGACCTACTTCTTTGGGCCTCAAACTACACACACATAGATATACAATGAGGGTTACAGAAGTCTCTTCCATGTAGACAACTTGTGAGTATTAAATGTGATGTTATATGTAAGGAACCAAGACTACTATGTGGCTGTATTTATGTGTAGCCATTTGCAGTTAGCTTTGGAACCAGATGGTTAGTCCTGTGGCTTACAGTATAATCTGTTTGAGTATATGAACCATTGTTGTCTTGACTCCTGGAGAATCCCAGAATCTAGTAAAAAGCCAAGCATTCAGTAGGTGCCTGATAAATGCACAACAACCAACATAATGAGAGTTTATGAATAAGGGGAGCTGAGTCAGCCTCCCATTACTGTATCTGGGAAAGTCACAGTAAAGGAAGAAGCTGTGTTGTGACTCACAAGATCAGAGGTCTCAGTCTACAGTCACTTGGCTCTGTTTTCTGGGCCTGTGATGAGGAAGAATGACATGGTGGGACCTCACAGCATTCTGGATGGAAATAAAAAGGAGGGTCTAGAGACAAGGTATTTTCAAGAATACATTTCTGGTCATCTACCTTTCCTCAACAGGCTCTACTTCCTAATTTTCAACACTTCCCAATAATATCACCCAATGATAAATTCATCAATGGATTCATCCCACAATCCATTCATCAGATCAGAGCTCTCATGATTCAATCACTTCCCAAATCCCAGCTCTGAACAGTGCACTGAGGACCAGGTCTCTCTACTGGGAGACAATTCAGATATAACCCATAGCAGATCACAAACCCAGTGTAACAAATACTCACGAGTACTTGGCAAACTTTATTATTACCAGAGAAATGCAAATAAAATCACATCAAGATTTTATCTCACCCCAATCATCAAGAGAACAAACACCAGCAAGGATGGGGAAAAGGGTCCCTTAGACACTGTATGTGTTGCTATAAGCTATTCCAGCCATATACAAATAAGTATAGAGTAAATAGATCTGACCTGGCTATCCCACTCCAGAGAATTTTCCCAAAGGACTCTTGTGCTGGGTAGTTTTCTGGCAACTTGACATAAGTTAAGTCATCTGAGAAGAGGGAACCACAATTTAAAAAATGCCTCCATAAGATCAGGTTGTAGGCAGACCTGTAGGGCATTTTCTTAATTGGTGATTGATGGAGGAGGGTCCAGCCCATTGTGAGTAGTGCCATCCCTGGCTTCTATAAGAAAGCAGGCTGAGCAAACCAGTAAGCAGCACTCCTCATTGGCCTGTAAAGAAATCAGGCTGAACAAACCTGTAAGCAGCACTCCTCTTTGGCCTCTGTATCAGCTCCTGCCTCCAGCTTTCTGTCCTGTGTAAGTTCTTGCTCTAACTGCTTTTGATGATGAACTGTTATATGGAACTTTGAGTGAAATAAACCCTTTCCTCCCTAAGTTGCTTCTGGTCATGGTGTTTTAACACAGCAATAGTATCTCTGACTAAGATAACTCCCATGTCTATGTAAACTCGTGTTTACTGTAACACAATTCACAATAGCTAAGTGATGGAACCAGCAGAGGGATGGATAAAGAAAATAATGTATATACTCAATAGGATTACTTTTTTGGCTACAAAGAACAAAGTTATGTCATTTTCGGGGAAATGGATGGAACTGAAGATAATCACATTAGTGAATTAAGCCATTCTCAGCAAGGAAATTTGTGCATCTTCTCTTATTTGTGTGTCCTGGATTTTATATAAACACATAAAGTCATTGATGTGTAGAGGCCATGAAAGTAAAAGTGAAGTCATCCAGAAGTCCAAAGGGGACTAATGGAGGGGAAGAGGGAGGAAGGACAAAGAGCCGTGGTGGCCAGGGCGTTCGGTATTGCATACATGCATGAACATGCTCTTATGTAACTCAGTATAATTAAATTAAAAGAAAAAGAACTGCTGAATGCTGAGTATTGTGACTTATTATAGTTAGAGCAAAAGCCCAGATCCATCTCTAATAAAAATGTGATAAACTGAATGTAACCGTGGTTAATCCAACACTCATTATTTGTACAGCATTTAGCCCATGCCTGGCACCTCTGAAAACTTTAGGTGAATCAAGTCCTTTCATTTTATCTAGGACTAAACCTATAAGACAACATCCACCAGGTCCAACAAAAAACCAGCACAGAAAGTGTGCTATTTTCTTTTAACGGAGTGAAATGTCAGCAAGTGCAAATGAACCGGGTGATAATTGAGTCCATCTGGGGGATCCTGGGCAGGGTCGGATGAGGACAGCTGTGGAATGATGATGAAACATCTGTATCCCTTGTCTCCACCTGCTTGTTAATCACCAGGATGTTTGCTGCCTGCACTGCTGTGGTCTTGTGCTTCCCACCTTTGTCTCCCAGCCCTTCACAACTCACCCTTGGCTTTCTTAATGGGACAGCTCTTACCTTCCCAGAGGGTGAGCAAGGGGGAAGAATGCACACACTCCCATGAGCACAGCACTCCAGAGCAGATGCTCCCCTCTTCATCTCAGAGGCTGTGTCCAAAGATGGTTTAATTGGATGCAAGGCAAGGTGGTAGGGGCAGGTGTCAAGGAACTATAGCCTGAATCAAATTCCAGATTAATTAAAAAGTGTCCATGTGGACTGAATATTTCATGTTCTGAGAGCTACAGTCAAGATCTTTTTTGGAACAGCAATCAAATATGAAAGTGCAGTGGGGGTGGGTTGGAAAGGAAGGAGGGGGGAAAGGAAGGAGGACATGGAAAGAAAAGTGGGAGGAATGGAGAGGAGGAGGGATGGAAGGAAAAAGGAAGAGGAAAGGGGAGGAAGGGGAAAGGAGGAAGGAAAAGAAGAGGGGAAGGTAGGAGGGAAATGGAGGGGGAGGAAGAAGGGAGAGAGGAAGACTGAAGGACACAGGGAGTGATGGAGGGATAGAGGGGAAAGGAAAAATGGAGGGAAGGAGAGAGAGGAGGAGGAGGCAGGGAAAGGAGGAAGGGGAAGAAAGATAAAAAGGGAGGGAAGCAGGTGGCAGGGTGGGGGAGTAGAGGAGGAAGGAAAGGGGAGAGAAGAATAAGAATGAATGCATGAGTTCCTTGAGATCCCTCTAGTCTGCCACCTTCATTATCAGACTTTCCCAGAGGACCATGTATTTCTCATAACCTCATTTCAGCTGATTCTTTCTTTTATCCCATGAGGCTAACTCTCTTTCCTATACCCTGGAACCTGGAGCTTGGAGAAAGCTATAGTTTCTCTTTCCTCTCAACTTCCTGAGTCCTGGAAGCAAGCTTCAAGTGTCCAAACATCACTGCACTATGGGCAGGGAACTCTGAATTAAAGGCCTCATACCCTTCCCAGCTTCAGGCTCACTGAAGCCTGGCATGTGAAAAACATGTTTCCTATTACATTTCTTTGTAGTAATTAGCTTGACAAAAGCAAAACAACTGTATGTTAGCCAGGTCTCCTGCTGTAGACCTGCAATCTCAGCTTCTTGGGAAGTCAGAGCCTGCCTGGACTGCAGAGTGAGTTCAAGGTTAACCTGGGAAGCCTGAGTAAGATCTGTCTCAAAATATAAAAGTAAAAAAAACCCAGAGGCCTGGACTGGGGCTCAGTAATAGAACACTGGTGTGTGTAATGTTGCAGGTTTGCTCTCAATCAAAAACAGGCAAGTAAACAAGAACTTGAGTAGACAGGAAATGTAGATGACCTTGGGAGGCTGGGAAAACCATTTCTGGGGCCTTGGCAACACTGCTTTAACCTTTGTGTCCAGTTCAGGGTGCAGGGCTCTCACTTCTTCCGTAACTATCTGTCTTGTATTTGTCCTATCTGGCCTCATTCTTTGTCTTGCCCTCTGCCCTCTGCCCACGCTTTTCTTTTTCTTCTTTCTCCATCCTCCTCTCTCTCTACCCTCCTACTCAGCTCACTTATATTTCTCTCCTCTCTGCTCAGTTGTCTCTTCTTTCCTTCTTTTCTTGCTGTTCCTCCTCTGGTCGTGTCTGCTCTGTGTGAATTTCAAATGTCTTTCCTACTTTCTCTGCCTCTGTGGTGACCAGACTCTGAAATCCCCAAAATCCCCAAGAGACCCAGTCTGATGCAAAAGCAGAGTCTTTAATTTTATGAGTTAACTCGGGTTCCCCCATCAGTCTGATACAGTGGGTGGAGCAGGCAGGACCCACAGCAACAGTGGGGCAGGGAATATATTGGGGTAGAGCAAGGGGAGTGTCGAGGTCCTCTAGTTGCATAGCAGCAGTCTCAGGACTGGTGCACCTACAGGCTTGAGCAACCTGTCCTGACTTGGTTGGTCAGCTGCAGCTGCAGAAAGGTTGTCATGCCTAGAGACCCTCCCAGGACAGTTGCTACACTCTGCATGCCACTATTATCAGTAAAGCACACCGAGAGCTCACCAGATAACTTCTGATAGAGGGTATCTGGCTTCCTAGTGATTAGGGCAAGGATGGGTAAGGTCAGGAGCTCAGCACATGTTGCTGAGTCAGGGTCCTATCATGGCTGCCTAAGCAGGAGACTGGGTGAGAATCTGGGCCCTTCACCTTCTCCCCATCCTGGTTCTTCTTTCTCTTGTTCTTAACCATTTTGCATGTTTTGTGGATACTGTCACTCATAGCAAACAAATGTCCATCTCCAGATCCTGCATCAAAGATGTGCTTTGAGTTGATGTATCCCTGAGAGCCAGGTCCAAGTGGTTCATGCCTTCAACTTAATAAAATGTGTGTTTTCCAATCAGCCTCAGTCTTCAGGTAGCCTTGAGTGGGGTCATCTCCAGGAGCAATTGTCAGTGTAACTAAAACATAAAATAAGAGACAGTCAGGATGACAGAGTGTCAAGGATGGATGGCTAAACAGGGTAGTACAAGGGGTGGCATGGGTTGTTGTCTACCCTGGTGAGTGACCTTTAGCTGATCCATGGGGCTATCTGTGCTCAGAGGCACCCTCAGGGAGATTGTCTCCTCACCCCTCCCTCCTCTCCAGCTTCATCATTACATCATCAGTGTGGTCCAGGTATGCTCAGGACCTCCCTATTCCACTTTGGTAACTTCTCAAATAAAATGCAACACAGAGGGAACCTCCTGACTCTAATTATTTTGCTAACTCCTTGTTCTGCATACCAATTTCCCTCCTCTGCACCATTCATATTCTGTAGGTCTGGCTGACAGGGAGGCTGCCTGGGGAAATCACATGGCCTTGCACTAGAGATTCGTTCTGACTTGGGTAGAGAGACTAGCTTATTTTGCTTGATAATCTCTTATTCATGGGTTTGTTCTCTTCTCAATATTAATGAGACTTCCTATCTCTACCTCACTGTGACAGCTTTATCAGCATCTCCATAGCTGCCTTTCCATCTCATAAGAGAGCTCTGATCCAATAGAATTGGCATAAGTAATAGGGAAAATCCACTGGCTGGGAATGTCTGTAAATGTGTTGCTGTTGAGGCTGAAGCCACTTTTTGCAGTGAGCAGTCTTGCTGGATGCTCTGAGGCCTCCACCAAACCATGGCTGTTATGATAAAGCACTTGGAGCATCTTGTCAGATTCCATGGCGGGCAATGGGGACCTAGGCAGGAGACAAACATGCCAGGCAGATAGGACTTACGTGAGAAGTTTTATTAGAATGGGAGAGATGGGGGAAGGAAAGAGACAAGAGGTAAAGAGATACAGAGACAGAGACGGAGAGAGAGAGAGAGAATAGAAGAGGGAGACAGTAAAAGTCCTGTCTGCCCCAGGGGAACAGCAGGAAATAGCATAAGTGGGTGGTGGTCTTTCTTTTAAAGGGGTCCTTTGCACCTCTGTTTAGACTACATAGCCATGGAATCCTGGGCTGACCAGGTTATTTTCTGAGTGCATTCTTCCAGGTGGCAGGAGATAGTTATATCTGGTCTTGTATTTCTAGTAGAGTTGTTAAAAAAAACAGAAAAGAAAGAAAGAAAATAAGAAAAGAAAGGCAGACAGAAAAAAAGAACTCCTTTGTCCTTGTCCCGTCAGAACTAACCTCTCTGTTTAGAAGTCCACTTTCCTTTGTGACAAGGTGATTGATATAATGTGAAAATGCACTGTTGAAGGTGAAAATTTTGAGTATGTACAGTATGTGGCATAAAACTGAGTCAATGGAATTGAGGACCACAAGTGTTTGATTGTTGTGTGAGGACTTAGGAAAAACTTGCCAACCTGGAGGCTGAGACATCACTGGAATAAGCTCAAAGATAAACAACACGAGGCTCTTTATTTGGGTGTGTGAACATGTGTGACTCTTCAGAGTCTGGGCAAACAAACACAATGTATGACTCTTCGGCATTTGGGTACATGTGTTAAGAATTGAAATATCTGGGACACCCCCATGGAAGAACTCACCCTCCCTGGGGAAAGGAGGGGGTATTGGGTGGGTGGTGGGAGGGGGTGGGAGGAGGGGAGGGAAAGAGAGAGGGATGCGATATTGACATGTGAAGAAACCTTGTAAAAATAATTAAAAAAAGAAATATCTGTACTCTGTTTCTCAATCAATAAAATCTCAGTTGTGGAAGAGAAAAAAAGAAAGAAAGCAAAGAAAAATAAGGCTGGTTTAGCTAATCCTGGTAGGAGCAGTCTTTGAGCCACATTGGACATTTTGGTACATACTATCAACATTTGCACTAAGGCCATAATGGAAGGCTTTTCCATTTCTCTGAGGTTAGCCTGGGGAAGGCTTTACCAATTTTCATGGATCTAAGCATTGGGTTCCTTGTCATGACCAGCCCATGTCAACAACACACACCGACTCAGGTTTTCACTTTCACTCATGGCTTCCTCTACTCCCCACAATGTGTGGATGCACATTCTGGAGTTATAGAGAACTCCATGCTAGCAAGCACTTTCTTGGTGGCATTCCACTATCCTTTGATATTCAGTGACACAGACTTGTTTTCTTTACTCTCAGAAATGTGTTGCAGATGGTTCTTCTTGCCAGCCTGGTTTCACAGCCATGTCAGCCCCAAATGAACACCCAGAGACTTATATTAATTATAATACTGTTGGCTGGTGACTTAGGCTTCTTATTGGCTATCTCTATCTTAATTATTAACTCATTTCTACATGGTCTTGACTTACCGGAGAATACCTCTTGTGTCCTCTCTTCCCTTACATTGAGCTCCTCCCTGCACACACTTCCCAGAGTTCTACTCCTCTGGTATCGCTGCCTATCCTTCCTGCCTAGCCAAACAATGCTTTATTCATCAACAAATAAGACAAGCATATGGCTGCCTTCCAGTGCCCTGTTGGAAGTTTCCTGAGACCTGGGGACTGCAGATGGGATATCTAGACTCTGCCAAAGTTGCTAGTCCCACCTTCACCCACAGAAAGAGGAGAGCCATCAAGTATTGGACATGCTTGCACTCACCAGAAGAGAAACTTGGACCTGTGCCCACCAGAAGAGGGGGAGATCCAACCGGCACCAACTGGAAGAAGGAATGGGAAGACAATAGCATAAGAACACATTCAACAACAGAAAGATCAATATGACTCCACAAGAGTCTAGGCACTCTACACCAGCAAGATCTGAATCACCCAACACAGATGAAGCAGAAGAGAGTGACCCTAAAAACAACTTTATGAAGATGATAGAGAACCTCAAAGAGGAAATGAGAAAATCCCTTGAAGAAATGTAGGAAAAAAACAAACAGAAAATTCAAGAAATGGAGAAAAAGACAAACAAAAAATTGCAAGAAATAAACAAATTTCTTAAAGAATACAAGAAAAGTCAAGAAAAAACAACCAAAAAAGTGAAGGAAACAATTTAAACAACACAATGTTTGAAAGCTGAAATAGAGACAATTTAAAAAAAACACAGAATGAGGTAATGCTGGAAATAGAAAAGTGGGATAAATGATCAGAACTACAGATATAAGCATAATGAACAGAATACAAGAGATGGAAGAGAGAAAACCAGGAGAAATAGATTCATCAACCAAAGAAAATCTTAAGTTCAACAAATCCCTAACACAAAATACACAGGAAATACGGGACACAGTGTAAAGGCCAAACCTAAGAATAATAGGTATAGAAGAAGATAAAGAAACTGAACTTAAAGGTGAAGAAAACATATTAAACAAGATCATAGAAGAAAACTTTCCCAACCTAAAAACATGCCAATAAAAGTACAAGAAGCTACAGAACACCAAATAGAGTAGACCACAAAAAGTTACCTCTCTAAATAATAATCAAAACAGCAAACATACAGAGTATAGAAAGAATCTTAAGAGCAGCAAAGAAAAAGGCCAAGAAACATATAAAAGAAAACCTGTTGGAATTACACCTGACTTCTCCATGGTAACTCTTGAAGCCAAAAGGTCCTGGATAGATATTATACCAACACTAAGAGACCATGGATGCCAGCTCTGACTACTATACCCAGCAAAGCTTTCAATCACTTTAGAAGGAGAAAACAAAATATTCCATAACAAAAACAGATTTAAACAATACATATCCACTAATCCAGCCCAACAGAAAGTTCTGGAAGAAAAACTCCAACCTAAGGAAGTTAACTACACTCACAAAAACATAGGCAATAGATAATCCCATTTTACCAACAGCTAAAAGAAAAAAAAAGGTGTGGGGGGAGGGAGAATCCACATACAATAGCTCCACCACCAAGAAATCAAAACGAACAAGAATTAACAATTAATGGTCATTAGTATCCCTCAATATTATTGGTCTTAACTCACCTATGAAAAGACACAGGCTAACAGAATGGATACAAAGACAGACTCTATCCTTTTGCTGCATACAAGAAACACACTTCAACTTCAAAGACAGACATCTCCTCAGAGTTAAGGGTTGGGAAAAGATTTTACAATAAAATAGACCCAAGACACAAGCTGGTGTAGCAATGCTAATATCTAACAAATTAGACTTTAAACTAAAATCAATCAAAAGAGATGAAGAAGGTCATTTCATATTCATCACAGGAAAAATCCATCAGGATGAAGTCTCAATTCTGAACATCTATGCTCCAAATCAAAGGCATCCACATTCATAAAAGAAATACTGCTAAAACTCAAACCACACATAAAACCTCATACACTTATAGTGGGAGACTTCAACACCCAATTTTCACAACTATACAGGACCATCAGACAAAAATTTAACAAAGAAACAAAATAATTAACAGAAGTTATGACTCAATTGGTTTTAACAGACATCTATAGAACATTCCATTCAAGCACAAAAGAATATACCTTCTTCTCAGTGCCACATGGAAACTTCTCCAAAATCGACCAGATATTTGGCAGTATCCTCAACAGATACAAAAAGGTTGGAATAACCCCCTGTATCTTATCAGATCAGTAAGCTTTAAAGTTAGAATTCAACAACAACACAAGTTGCAGAAACCCTACAAATACACAGAAATTGAACAATGCGTACTTGCACCATTCTTGGTTCAAGGAAGAAATAAAACAAGAAATTAAAGCCTTCTTAGAAGTCAATGAGAATGAAGTCACAACATATCCAATTTATGGGGCACTTTGAAAGCAGTGTTCAGAGGAAAGTTCATATCACTAAGTGCCCACATGAAGAAACTGGAGAAAAGTCACACTAGAGAATTTCAGGCACAACTCTAGAACAAAAGAAAACTCACTCAGGAGGAGTAGACACCAGGAAATACTCAAATTGAGGGCTGAAATAAATAAAGTAGAAGCAAAGAAAACAATACAAATAATCAATGTATCCAAGAGTTGGTTCTTTGAGAAAATCAACAAGATAGACAAACATTTATCCAAACTAACCAAAAGGCAGAGAAAGAACATGCAAATTAACAAAATCAGAAATGAAAAGGGAGACATAACAATGGATACTGAGGAAATCCAGAGAATCTTCAGGTCATACTTTGAAAACCTGTACTCCACAAAATTAAAAAATATACAGTAAATGGACAATTTTCTGGATAAATATCACTTACCAAAATTAAATCAAGAACAGATAATTAATCTAAATAGACTTGTAGCCCTTTATGAAATAGAAGCAGTCATCAGAAGTCTCCCAATGAAAAAAAGTCCAGGGCCAGATGGTTTCAGTGAAGAATACTACCAGAAACTTAAAGAACAACTAATATCAACACTCCTCAATGTGTTCCACACAATAGAAGCAGAAGGATCATTGTCAAACTCCTTTTACCAGGCTATAATTACTTTGATACCTAAGCCACACAAAGACACAACTAAGAAACAGACCACTATCCCTCATGAACGTTGATTCAAAAATACTCAATGAAATAATGGCAAATTGAATCCAAGAACACATCAGAAAAATCATCCACCATGATCAAGTAGGCTTCATCCCAGGGATGCAGGGATGGTTCAACATATGAAAATCCATCAATGTAATCAACCATATAAACAAACTGAAAAAGAAAAAACCACATGATCATCTCAATAGATGCTGAAAAAACCTTTGACAAAATCCAACACCCCTTCATGATAGAGGTCTTGGAGAGATCAGGGATAACAGGAACATACCTAAACCTAATAAAAGCAATATGTAGAAAATCAACAGCCAACATCAAACTAAATGTAGAGAAACTCAAGGCAATTCCTCTAAAATCAGGAACAAGACAAGGCTGTCAACTCCATATTTCTTCAATATTGTACTTGATTTTTGACAAAGAAGCTAAAACTACATAATGGAAAAAAGAGAGCATCTTCAACAAATGGTACTGGCATAACTGGATATTGGCATGCAGAAGATTGCAGATAGATCTATATCTAACACCATGCACAAAATTTAAGTCCAACTGCATCAAAGACCTCAACATAAATCCAGTCACACTGAACCTCTTAGAAGAGAAAATGGAAAGTACCCTTGAATGAGTTGGTACAGGAGACTGCTTCATGAACATAACACCAGTAGCAGAGACATTGAGACTGACAATTTTTTATATATATGCATTTGTATATGTATATATGTATATTTCATGACATTTTGTCTACATCTCTCTGCCTATTCTACTACAAGGCATTCTCTGTTTTTCATGTACATCTTATATACATCCCTCTTATTCCCAAATCGTTTCATTTTCTCTCATCTTTGTCCCCTTTACATATAACCTTCCATAGCTCTCACAGTCTCTAAAAACTGTGGACTCTGACAACATCCCTCCCTGCTACCTTACCCACCTCAATGTCTTTCTTTTCTAAGTTTACATCTGTGGTGTCTATTCTCAATTGTCAACTTGCCTATGTCTGGAATTGACTAGAAATCTAAGTAGCTGGGCGCACCTGTGAGAGATTTTTCTTTTTTTTTATTAATATTTTTTTTATTTTCCATTTTAAATTTAGATAAGAAACAAGGTTGCTTCACAAGTCAGTACGAGGTCCCTCTCCCTTTCCCTCCCCTCCTCCCGTGCCCTCCCTCCCATCCCCCCCCCCCGTTATCCCCTCATTCCTCCAGGGAGGGTGAGGCCCTCCATGGGGGTGTCCATAGTCTGTCATTTCATATAGGGCAGGGCCTAGACCCTTCCCCAAGAGTTCAGGGTGAGAGTGCACCTCACATTGTTCTATGGGAGTCCAGAGACCGTGTGTATACTTGGGATGGGTACTGATCTGCTGTCCAAGGCTCAATAGATTACCTAGGCCTCCTCACTGACACCCAGATTCAGGGGGTCTTGATCAGTCCCATGCTGGATTCCCAGGCTGATGCCTGGGATTCAAGAGTTAACCTTTGTCTGGTCAGCTGTTTCTGGGGGTTCAACCAGCCCAGTCTTAATCCCTTTGATCATCAGTCCTCCCTCTCTGATACTGGCTTTCTTGAGTTCAGCTCAGTACTTAACCAGCCAGTAAATGAAGTTTCTGTTTCCCAGACTCTCTGGCAATAGGATTGTAGGCTGGCACTCCCCAGATCTATGTCTAAAATCCATATATGAGAGAGTACATGCCATGTTTCTCTTTTTGTGACTGGGTTACCTCACTCAGGATGGTTTCTTCTAGTGTCATCCATTTGCCTGCGAATCTCATGATTCCATTATTTTTTCTGCTGAATAGTACTCCATTGTGTAGATGTACCACATTTTCTCTATCCATTCTTCGGGTGAGGGACATCTAGGTTGCTTCCAAGTTCTGGCTATTACAAATAAAGCTGCTATGAACATAGTGGAACAGACATCTTTGTTATATGAATGGGCATCTTTTGGATATATGCCTAAGAGTGCAGTTGCAGGGTCTTGTGGTAGGTTTATTCCCATTTTTCTGAGGAATCTCCATACTGCTTTCCAAAGTGGCTGAACCAGTTGGCACTCCCACCAGCAATGGAGGAGTGTCCCCCTTTCACCACATCCTCTCCAGCATAAATTGTCATTGGTGTTTTTGATTTTAGCCATTCTGACAGGAGTGAGATGGTATCTCAGAGTTGCTTTGATTTGCATTTCCCGGATGGCTAAGGATGTTGAGCACTTTCTCAAGTGCCTCTCAGCCATTTTAGACTCCTCTATTGAAAACTCTCTATTTAGTTCTGCAGCCCACTTCTTAATTGGGTCCTTTGCTGTTTTGGAGACTTGCTTCTTGAGTTCTTTGTAAATTTTGGAGATCAACCCTCTGTCAGATGTGGGATTAGTGAATATTTTTTCCCATTCTGTGGGCTGCCTTTTTGTCTTGCTGACTGTGTCCTTTGCCTTACAGAAGCTTCTCAGTTTCAGTAGGTCCCATTTATTAATTGTTGATCTCACTGTCTGTGCTACTGGTGTTATGTTCAGGAAGCTGTCTCCTGTACCAATTCTTTCAAGGGTACCACTCACTTTCTCTTCTAAGAGGTTCAGTGTGGCTGGATTTATGTTGAGGTCTTTGATCCATTTGGACTTAAGTTTTGTGCATGGCGATAAACATGGATCGATCCGCATTTTTCTACATGCCAGTCTCCAATTATGCCAGCACCATTTGTGGAAGATGCTTTCTTTATTCCATTGTATATTTTTAGCTTCTTTGTCAAAGATCAGATGTTCGTACGTGTGTGGGTTAATACCCGGATTTTCAATTCGATTCCATTGGTCTGCCTGTCTATTTTTGTGCCAATACCAAGCTGTTTTTAGGACTATAGCTCTATAATAGAGCTTGAGGTCAGGGATAGTGATGCCTCCGGATGTTGCCTTGTTGAACAGGGTTGTTTTGGCTATCCTGGGTCTTTTGCTTTTCCATACAAAATTGATTATTGTTCTTTCAAGGTCTGTGAAGAATTGTGCTGGGATTTTAATGGGGATAGCATTGAATCTGTAGATTGCTTTTGGCAGGATTGCCATTTTTACTACATTGATCCTACCTATCCAAGAGCATGGGAGATCTTTCCATTTTCTGAGGGCTTCTTTAATTTCTTTCTTTAAAGATTCAAAGTTCTTACGATACAGGTCTTTCACTTGTTTGGTTAGCGTTACCCCAAGGTATTTTATGTTGTTTGTGGCAATTGTAAAGGGTGATGTTTCTCTGATTTCTCTTTCAGCCCTTTTATCATCTGTATATAGTAGGGCTACTGACTTTCTTGAGTTGATCTTGTAACCTGCCACTTTGCTGAAGGTGTTAATCAGCTGTAAGAGTTCCCTGGTAGAGTTCTTTGGGTCATTGATGTAAACTATCATATCGTCTGCAAACAGTGAAAGTTTGACTTCTTCCTTCCCAATTTGCATCCCCTTGATCCACCTTTGTTGTCGTATGGCTATAGCTAGAACTTCAAGTACCATGTTGAAAAGGTATGGAGAGAGTGGACAGCCTTGTTTTGTTCCTGATTTTAGAGGAATTGCGTTGAGTTTCTGTCCATTTAGTTTGATGTTGGCTGTTGGTTTACTGTATATGGCTTTTATTATGTTTAAGTATGTCCCTGTTATCCCAGATCTCTCCAAGATCTTTATCATGAAGGGGTGTTGGATTTTGTCAAAGGCTTTTTCAGCATCTAGTGAGATGATCATGTGATTTTTGTTTTTCAGCTTGTTTATATGGTGGATTACGTTGATGGATTTTCGTATGTTGAACCATCCCTGCATCCCTGGGATGAAACCTACTTGATCGTGGTGAATGATTGTTTTGATGTGTTCTTGGATCCGATTTGCCAGTATTTTATTGAGTATTTTTGCATCAATGTTCATGAGGGATATTGGTCTGAAGTTCTCTTTCTTGGTTGTATCTTTGTGTGGCTTGGGGATCAAGGTTATTGAAGCCTCATAGAAAGAGTTTGGCAAAGACCCTTCTGCTTCTATTGTGTGGAACACTTTGAGAAGAATTGGTATAAGCTGTTCTTTGAATTTGTGGTAGAATTCTGCACTGAGGCCATCTGGACCTGGACTTTTTTTGGTTGGGAGACTTTTGATGACAGCTTCTATTTCCATAGGGGTTATAGGTCTATTTAAATTGCTTATCTGTTCTTGATTTAGTTTTGGCAAATGATAGCTGTCCAGGAAGTCATCCATTTCCTTTAAATTTTCGAATTTTGTGGAGTACAGGTTTTCAAAGTATGACCTAATGATTCTCTGGATTTCCTCAGAGTCTGTTGTTATGTCCCCCTTTTCATTTCTGATTTTGTTAATTTGCATGTTCACTCTCTGCTGTTTGGTAAGTTTGGACAAAGGTTTGTCTATCTTGTTGATTTTCTCAAAGAACCAACTCTTCGTTGCATTGATTCTTTGTATTGTTTTCCTGGTTTCTACTTTGTTGATTTCAGCCCTCAATTTGATTATTTCCTGGCGTCTACTCCTCCTGGGGGAGTTTGCTTCTTTGTGTTCTAGAGCTTTTAGTTGTGATGTTAATTCTCTGGTATAACTGTTTTCCTGTTTCTTCATGTGAGCACTTAGTGCTATGAACTTCCCCCGTAGCACTGCTTTCAAAGTGTCCCATAGGTTTGGGTATGTTGTGTCTTCATTCTCATTGAATTTGAGGAAGTCTTTAATTTATTTTTTTATTTCCTCTTTGACCCAGGGATGGTGCAGTTGAGCATTATTCAATTTCCATGAGTTTGTAGGTTTTCTGCAATTTGTGTTGTTGTTGAATTCTAATTTTAAGGCATGGTGGTCTGATAAGATGCATGGAGTTATTCCAATTTTTTTGTAGCTGCTGAGGTTTGATATGTTGCCAAGTATGTGGTCGATTTTTGAGAAGGTTCCATGTGGTGGTGAGAAGAAGGTATATTCTTTTTTATGTGGATGAAATGTTCTATAGATATCTGTTAATCCCAGTTGGGTCATTACTTCTATTAGCCCTTTTGCTTCTTTGTTGAGTTTCTGTTTGGTATTCCTGTCTAGTGGTGAGAGTGGTGTGTTGAAATCTCCCACTATAACTGTGTGGGGCTTTAGATGAGATTTAAGTTCTAATAATGTTTCTTTAACGAATGTGGATGCCTTTGTATTGGGGGCATAGATGTTCAGGATAGACACTTCCTCTTGGTGGGTTTCACCTGTGATGAGTATGTAATGACCTCCTTCATCTCTTTTGATTGATTTTATTTTAAAGTCTAGTTTGTTAGATATTAGGATTGCTACCCCTGCTTGTTTCTTGGGTCCATTTGATTGAAAAATTTTTTCCCAACCTTTAACTCTCAAGTAATGTCTGTCTTTGAGGGTGAGGTGTGTTTCTTGTATGCAGCAGAAGGAAGGGTTCTGTCTTCGAATCCATTCTGCTAGTCTCTGTCTTTTTATGGGTGAGTTAAGGCCGTTAATATTGAGGGATATTAATGACCATTGATTGCTCAGCCTTCTTCGATTTGCGATGGTTGTTGTTGGTGGAATTATGGGTGGAATTTCGCCCCTTTGTTCTTTTGGCTGTTGGTAGAGAGGGATTCTCTAATGCTTATGTTTTTCTGGTTGTAGTTAGCTTCCTTGGGTTGGAGTTTTCCTTCCAAAATTTTCTGTAGGGCTGGGTTAGTGGACACATATTGGTTGAATCTAGTTTTGTCATGGAATATCTTGTTTTCTCCGTCTATAGTGATTGAGAGCTTTGCCGGGTATAGTAGTCTGGGCTGGCATCCATGGTCTCTTAGTGTAGGTAGAATATCTATCCAGGACCTTCTGGCTTTCAGAGTTTCCATGGAGAAATCAGGTGTAATTCTGATAGGTCTGCCTTTATATGTTACTTGACCTTTTTCCTTAGCTGCTCTTAATATTCTTTCTTTATTCTGTATGTTTGGGGTCTTGATTATTATGTGGTTAGGGGATTTTTTTTTGTGGTCCACTCTATTTGGTGTTCTGTAGGCTTCTTGTACCTTCATTGGCATGTCTTTCTTAAGGTTGGGAAAGTTTTCTTCTATGATTTTGTTGAATATGCCTTCTGCCCCTTTGAGGTGGATTTCTTCTCCTTCTTCTATACCTATTATTCTTAGCTTTGGTCTTTTCATGGTGTCCCATAATTCCTGGATGTTTTGTGTTAAGGATTTGTTGTATTTAAGGTTTTCTTTGGTTGATAAATCCATTTCTCCTAATGTATCTTCAACACTTGAGATTCTCTCTTCCATCTCTTCTATTCTGTTGGTAATGCTTGTATTGGTAGTGCCTGACTGTTTGTCCAGCTTTTCTATTTTCTGCCTTTCTTCAGATTGTGTTTTTTTTAGTGTCTCTATTTCAGTTTTCAACCCTTGCAGCGTTTGCATTGCTTCTTGCAATTTTCTGTTTATCTGTTCGTCCGTTTGTTGCCTTTTATGAATTTTTTGGTTTGTTCTTTCTTCCATTTCTTGCATTTTTTGGTTTGCTTTTTGTTCCATTTCTTGGATTTTGTGCTTTGTTTCTTCTTCCATTTCCTGCCTTTTTTGGTTTGTTTCTTCCTCCATTTTTTTCATTTTTTGCTTTGTTTTTTCTACCATTTCTTGCATTTTTTGCTTTGTTTCTTCTTCCATTTCCTGCCTTATTTGGTATGTTTCTTCTTCTAATTCTTGCATTTTTTGCTTTGCTTTTTCTTCCATTTCTTGCATTTTTTGCTTCATTTCTTCTTCCATTTCGTGCCTTTTTTGGTTTGTTTTTTCTTCCAATTCTTGCATTTTTTGGTTTGTTTTTTCTTCCATTTCTTGCATTTTTTGGTTTGTTTTTTCTTCCATTTCTTTGAGGGATTTTCCAATATCCTCTTTTAGGGCCTCTATCATTTTCATGAAAGTGCTTTTAAGGTCGTTCTCTTCTGCTTCCTTCGCGTTGGAATATTGGGGTCTTGCTGGTGTGGAGTCTCTAGAATCTGGCGGTGTCATATTTGTTTTTCTGTTGCTGACTGTGTTTTTCTATTGTCTCTTTCCCATCTCTTCTTTTAGTGGGTGAAGAAAGAGCCCCTTCCTGGTCTGGGGACCAGAGTTCCCTTTTGGTGGGTGCTAGTAAGTCCAGTAATCTGGTGGTTCTTCTATGCCTTGTCCAAATGCTGGTCCGTGGGTAGAGAAGAAGAACAGGAATCTGGGGCGCTTAGCTTCCTACCTGGTCCCCTGGACCCTATGCTGGGTCCTGTTGTACCTGATCCGGAACAGCTACTTCCCTGGTCTCCCTGGCTCCTGTAGTTTCCTGGTCTCTTTGGTGGGAGAGAAGATCTGGAGTCTGGGGTGCTTGGCTCCCGCCGGGATTGGGAGCTCTGTGCAGTTCCCAGGCGATCTGCAGGCTCTGGAACACAGGCCGGGAAGCTGGCCTGTTTATCTGATGCTCCCGCCGGGATTGGGAGCTCTGTGCAGTTCCCAGGCGATCTGCAGGCTCTGGAACACAGGCCGGGAAGCTGGCCTGTTTACCTGATGATGCCAGAGGGACAGCTACTTCCCTGTACTCCCAGCCTCCTCTCGAGACTGACAATTAATAAATGGGACCTCCTGAAATTGAGAAGCTTCTGTAAGGCAAAGGATGCAGACAACAAGACAATACAGCAGCCCACAGAATGGGAAAAGATATTCACCAACCCCACATCCAATAGAGGGCTGATATCCAAAATTTACAAAGAACTCAAAAAGCTGGTCAGCAAAACACCAAAGGATCCAATTAAAAACTGGGGGTACAGAACTAAATAGATAATTCACAATGGAGCAGTCTAAAATGACTGATAGACACTTAAGAAAGTTCTCAATATCCTTAGCCATCAGGGAAATGCAAATCAAAACAACTCTGAGAAACCATCTTACTCCTGTCAGAATGGCTAAAATCAAAAACACCAATGACAGTTTATGCTGGAGAGGATGTGGAGAGAGGGGAACATTCCTCCACTACTGGCGGGAGTGCCAGCTCATACAGCCATTTTGGAAATCAGTATGGAGATTCCTCAGGAAATGGGAATCAGTCTACCACAAGATCCAGCAATTCCACTCTTAGGAATATACCCAGAAGATGCATATTCATACAACAAGGACATCTCTTCAACTATGTTCATAGCAGCATTTTGGAATAGCCAGAACCTGAAAGCAGCCCAGACGCCCCTCAACTGAAGAATGGATAAAGAAAATGTGGTACATTTACACAGTGGAGTACTACTCAGCAGAAAAAAACAAGGGCATCTTGAAATTGGCAGGCAAACGGATGGAATTAGAAGAAACAATCCTGAGTGAGGTAACCCAGTCACAAAAAGGCAAACATGGTGTGTGCTCATTCATATATGGATATTAGACAGAGAGCAAAGGATTACCAGCTTACAATCCACACTGCCAGAGAAGCTAGGAAGCAAGGAGGACCCTAAGAGAGACATACATGCTCCTCTGGAGAAAGAGAAAGGGACAAGATTTCCTGAGAAAATTGGGAGCATGGCGGGGGAGGGGAGAGGGAGTTAGCAAAAGGTAAGAGGAGATAAGGGCAGGAGAGGAGGACATGAGGGAACAGGAAGATTGAGTCATGGGAAGAAGAATAGAGGAGAGTAAGCAAACAGATACCAAAATAAAGGGAGTCATTATAGGTTTAAAAGAAATCTGGCACTAGGGAAATGTCCAGAGATCTACAAGAATGACCCCAACTAACAATCTAAGCAATAGTCACGATACTACCTTAAATATCCTTCTCCTATAATGAGATTGATGACTACCTTCATCTACTAGCTGATGGAAGCAGAGGCAGACACCCACAGCTAAACACTGAGCCGAACTCCTGGAATCCAGTTGCAGTGAGGAAGGAGTGATGAGCAAAGGGGTCAAGACCACATTGGAGAAATCCATAGAAACAGCTGACCTGAACAAGGGGGAGCTCATGGACCCCAGATTGGTAGCTGGGAAACCAGCATAGGACTGACCCAGACCCCCCTGAATGTCACTGTCAGCTAGGAGGCCTGGGCAGTCTATTTGGGGCCTCTCATAGTGAATCAGTATTTATCTCTAGTGTATGAATGGACTTTGGGAGCCCATTCCACATGAAAGAATACTCTCTCAGCCTAGACACATGGGGGAGGGCTTAGGCCCTGCTCCAAATGATGTGACAGACTTTGAAGATCCCCCATGGAAGGCCTCACCCTCCTTGTGGAGCAGAAAAGGGATGGGATAGGGGGTCGGTGGGGGCAGGGGCAGGGGGAGGGAGAGGGAACTGGTATTGACATGTACAACAAGACTGTTTCTACTTTAAATTTAAAAAAAGAGAGAGGAGAAAAAGAGAAAAAAAAGAAACATATATCCAGAAAGACAACCCCTATCCAAAAGAGATAGAACTCAGTGGTTCACTTTTATTCAGTAACACTTCTAAATGTTTCTCTGATAATTCACTGTGTTTCCAAGTTTAAGGTTAGAAGTTAAAACTTGGAAAGGTTATGAACTTTACACTAGTCAGTTCCCTAGGTGGGAAGCAAGTCTGAGCTTCACATACCATTTCTACACAAGAATGCAGATTATTCCCTTGGGCCAACAAACTGTAGCTCATGAACTGCATCTAGCCCATGAACTGCCCTTGTTCTTGGATTTTTTTTTGAATTTTTGATACAGGGTTTCTCTGTATTGTTTTGGAGCCTGTCCTGGAACTTGCTCGGTAGACCAGGCATGGTCTCGAGCTCACAGAGATCCACCTGCCTCTGCCTCCCGAGTGCTGGGATTAAAGGCTGCACCACCACTGCCTGGCTATTCTTGGAATTTTGTTGGGACAAAACATTGGAAATGGAGAAATGGATCCGCCAAAAGATCACTGGACATGTGTGAGGTGGAGTTCAGATGCCCAGAACCCAAGTTAAAGCTGGGTAGGCATGATACCTAGCAAAGACAGAAACAGGGGGTCGCTAGGGCAAGCTGGGTATCTAGACCAGTCAGAATTATCAAGCTTTGGACCCAATAAACAAGATGGAGAGTGATCACGAAAGATACTCCACGACGACTTCGGGCCTCTCTGCAGGTACACCCCACATATATTATTCAAGCATTCATACGCATAGGTGAACATATCACACCTCTTACATATACAAACACACATAGGAAAAAAGACACTTAATCACACACAAAACTAAAAATTTATCTATTTACAGGATGTCGATATGTGACCTCCAATGTAGAGGAGAGTTTAAACTCCCTTTAGGCACTCAGTATGGAGGCAGAATTTGAATATGCATCAGGCACTCTTTTTCCCCACACCACAATGGTAGCTTTGAGCACTTACAAGTAGGAATAGTTCCTCCACAAATACATATGCATGGTACCCAAGGTTAGGATAGTGATGACTGGTCCAGTATTGCTTCTTCCAGGAATACTTAGCAATAGTGTAAAAATTCATCTTCAAGGAACATAGCTACCTAAAGGTGGGTGCACTCGTGCAAAGACCCATTACAAAGACATGGAAATGAATGAGAAAGCCCTATGTGAAAAATCTGTCTTAACAAGCCACACAACGCTCCATCCCTGACTGTGGATGCTCTAGCTCCCCTGTATTTTCTTAGTCTAAAAATTTGCTTGCTGTATGATTCACTGCTATTTTATGTGCCAGTAAGAAAAGCAGCAATCATAGCACAATGTCTTTGGTTGCTAGATTCAGGCTTATTTCACAGTATAATTTGAAAACAATAAAACGTGGATCCTAGAATTGAGCTTGGGGAGACAGCTCAAAGGGTGTGTGTGGGGGGCAGTGGTCCTTGCCACCAGGCCTGGGGATTGAAGTTGATCCCTAGAGTATGCATGGTGGAGGCAAAGTATCAGTATGGTCTCCTGCAAACTGTCCTCTGGCCTCCACATGCTTACTATGGCACACACACACATATGTGCGTGTACACCCATAGATAACATAAACAAACAAATAAATAAATGCAAGAAAATTTCAAATGGCTAAAAACAAAATGAACCCTAGAATAACTCATAATCTGCATATATGCAAATATGTATGCACACATATACCATAGTTTGTATATCATCTAAGATTTTATCTATTTGAGGAAATGAACAAAAGTCTGAATGAATGCAGAGATTTGGGGCAGAAGATAAGTGGAGTTGGGTTTGGCAAGACAGAAGTTTCACTTCTTAAGTCTTATGTTCCTGCATTGTTTAAACACTTTATAATGAGTATGTATAACCTACAGAACTCTAGGAAGTTTTTAATGAAACAAAATAATAAAATCACATGTTTGGATGATTACTTAGAAAGACCCACAAAGCGATTGTCTCCCAGTCACAAAGCTAGAGGCTGTCCCACTTCTCCCCACTCACCCCCTTATCACTATGGAATCATTTAATGAAAAACCAAAATATTTGGCACATTTATTACATTAAAGACATACTGTAAATGGAAATGTTACTGCTACTCACAAAAGATTTCTATTCAGAGGTCAGTGTTTTATCAGTTTTTAATCTTCCTCATGGATAATTTCTCCATCAGTCAGAGGCAAGTGAGTTCTACCACTGCTGTGGTTTGGATCCTGAATGTCCCACCAAAGACTCCTCTGCTGGAGTGACACTTTGGGGGAGGTACTGGAGACATTGAGTAGGGGTGTGTATGAAACTAAACTGTACACAAGTGGTTTTTGCTTTGCCATGTGTTCCTTAGCTCAGGCCCCAGTCAGCGAGGCCAGCTCATTATGGGCTGGAAGTTCTAAAACTGTGAGCCAAAGTAAAACTTTTTACTTTATAAACTGGTTATCTCCAGTATTTTCTTATATAATAAAAGCTGCTTAATTCAACTACATTATGTAAAGAGGTTTTGAATTCTAAGGTTTCCTGAAAAGCAATCTTTTTTCCATGCACCTTTTCTGTACCCAGAAAATGGCAACTGATCTGCTAGCTACAAGCACAGGAAATATTTCATTATTATCATTATAGTGTGAAAGGAATCTTTATACAGGACATTTTTTCTTCGAACGTTCAGTACTATTGAAGAGAATGAGGGCAGAATGGCTTAGAATGAATAAAAACTCATCAGCAAAGGAGCTAGCAATACCCCCCAACACACACAGCACACACAGAATAGACATTTGGACAAGTTGCATTGCTGTGTTGCCAGGATGTTATGTATAGCAGAAGAAATAAGTCTTCATGGCTTGTTATGTGTGACAGAGAAAATGGTCACTCTGAGCTCAGACACACACCTATCCAAATCTGTCATAGCAAACAACACCAGGGAATTCAAAATGCCAGCAGTTAGAAAACCTTTTTTATATATGGAAAAAGAATATATTTATATTTTTTAAAAATTAGGTTATAGATTTCAAAATTATGAGAGACGTACGGGATGACTCAGTCCAGCCAGCTGTCATGAACAACACTCTTACCCTATAATCCCCACAGATTGTGTCTCAGCCTTTGCTAGATACTTCATGCACTTCATAAAAATCTCTTGAATCAAAGAATGAACGTGAGGTGTAGTCATTACCATGGTGTCAATAAGTCTTGGACCACCGAGGAAAAGGATATGTAATACAATCTGCACTTACAGGAAACAGTAAGCATCTTTGATTGCGTTATCAGTAAGGAAGATTAAAAATGTTATGCAGTGTACTCACAATATAAACATGTTTATGTATGTATACATGAATGTGTGCTGCTATGTGCACAGAGGCCAGAGGTTGACATCGATAGCTTCCCCAGTTGCTCTCCACTTTATATATGATTTCTGATACTGTGTCTCCCAGTGTCAACTTAATGAACCCAAGGCTCATTAATTTGCTAGTCTGGCTGACCAGTGAGCTTCAGCTATCCTCTTGTATCTGTCTTCCCACCACTGGGAAGGCAGGTATGTACCACTATGTGTGACTTGTAAGTGGGTGCTGGGGATACAAGCTCAAAACCTCACACTTGTGGTACAAGCAGTTTACCTAGGATTCCTCTCACCGGTTCTCATTTCTTTTTTGATAATGAACATTGTTTCCTTAAAGAATGCCATTCATGAGAGGATGGAGCATCTTCTATCCTAAGGATAAATCAGGTTTAGATCAAGAAGTTTTCTTCCTCTTGTAAGTGAGAGAATGGGGTGCAGTTCTGGTTAACAGTATGAGAAAATATTTCTCAGACATCTGAGGAACTTCTAGGAGATGTGTTTTTCACTGTCTGTGTTGTGCCTAGGACAGTGGTTCTCAACCTTCCTAATGCTGCAACCCTTTAATACATGTTCTGGTGACCCCATCCAACCATAAAATTAGTTTTGTTGCTACTTTGTAACTGTAATTTTGCTACTGTTACGAATCCTGTTGTAAATATCTGTGCTTTCTGATGGTCTTAGGCGACCACTGTGAAAGGGTCATTTGACCCTCAAGGGGTCACAACCCTCAGGTTAAGAACTGCTGTTCTAGGGGATATATTCTTCCCCAGTTAGTTTCCCACTCTTGGAAATCTCTAGGGGATAGGTTCTTCACACCATTGGGAAGCATGAAGGGAATGAATTCTTTGCCCTAGAAAGACTATACTTTCTTCCTCTTGTTTAGAATATGAATATTTTATTTAAAGTTCTAATGCTTAGAGTTACTATAGCTCTGAAAGGATAAATGTGAATCCTGAAGGGATAAGTGTGAAGGAAAAAAAACTTAGCATGAATGATAGAAGCTGAAAAGTTTAGAAAGCAAAGTTTATGTCCATCTAAACCTGACCTTCCTGCCTTTGTGCCTCTGGTCATGCTGCTACCATTGGTTTGGTTTGAAGAGGCAGATCTGCCTGGGAAGCAAAAAGATGTTACAAGACCAGAGGGAAGGAAAGGAAGAGATTGAGAAGAGACAGAAGAAGAGGGAGAGGGGGGAGGGGAGAGAGAAAGGGAGCAGGAGGGAATAAGAAAGAAAGGGGAGGGAGAGGAGAGGGACACAGCAGGAGCAGAGGGAGAAAGGGAGAGAGGAAGTGATAGAGAGGGAGGAGGAGGGAAGGAAGGAGCCAGGGGAGAGAGGGAGGGAGGGAGAGAGAGAGAGAGAGAGAGAGAGAGAGAGAGAGAGGATGATTAGAAAGTATTATCAAGTTGGCTACTGCTAACTGTGGCTGTCCTCAAACTGCATTTTGAGTCCTGTGCTGGATTTTTCACATAGGGGTAATAGTTTAGCCTCTGTAGCTTGGCATGAAAAAGAACATTTGTAGAGATGAGAAATAATGTGTAGTGCAGGTATAGGGAGGAACTGGCACATGGCTAGACCATACTGAATTCTGATGGCATCCAAACAATACAGAGTCAGGAGATAAGTCCCTTCATGGCTTCCAATGTTTTTACATGATTGTGTGTGTGTGTGTGTGTGTGTGTGTGTGTGTGTGTGTGTGTGTGTGTGTGTGTGAGTGTATGTGTATCAGTGTAGATAGAGGTCAGAGGACAACCTTGGGTGTCATTCCTCAGGTGCCATCCACCTTATTTTATTTTTGGGACAGTGTCTTGCACTGGCCAGGAACTGGCTAAGTATCCTAGTCTGGCCTGCAAATCTCAAGGATTTGCTTCCTTCCATTTCTCCAGAGGTAGAGTCACAAGCACACACAAGCTTTTACTTTATTGAATTTTTTTACTGTTGGGGAATATTATTTTAAGGTGTGTTACTTTTGTTTATGTTGTATTTGTCTAATTCTGTGAAGCTGTGTGACTGTGCTTTCCTAAAACACATGATAGTCTAATAAAGAACTGAATGGTAAATAGTGAAGAGGAGGACCCGAAATAGGCAGAGCTGGCAGGCAGAGAGGATAAATATAAGGAGAAATTTGGGAGAAAAAATATCTGGGAACAACTAAGAACAAGGGGAGGAGAACCTTAGGGGTCAGTCACCTAGTCAGCCACAGAGCAAGAGTGAAAGTAAGATATACAGAAGCAAGAAAAGAAAAAAGCCCATAGGTAAAAAGGTAGCTGGATTAATTTGAGTTAAGAAAAGCTGGCAAGAAACAAGTCAAGCTAAAGCCAGGCATTAATAAATAAGAATAAATCTCTGTATGGGATTTATTAGGGAGCTGGGTGGTGGGCCCTCAAAAAAGTCCAAAAAAGACTAAAGAGCCAAAAGAGTAAAACATATCACTCCATTTTACAGTGGATTATATGGTTGAACTCATATCCCTAAGCTTCAAAGAAAAGCACTTTACCAACTATGTTATCTTTTCAGCCTCTGGCACCACTTCTGAAAACTTAACAACCCTCATGTGTTCCTTGTGGGAATGCTGCTAATCCCGGAATGTTACAGAGTCCCCCTTCAAGGTAGCAGGAGCTGATGAACTGATATGACTATACTACTTTAGCTGCTTGTGAGTTTTTGATTCATACCCATCACTTTCATTCTTTGCTCTCACGATAATTTACCTCATCCCAGCCCATTCTACATCAACCTTGGCTTTCATCACGAAGAAGTTTGAGCCTTTGCTGCCTTGTCTTCATTGGGCTGTGTTTTCTGAAACTGACAGACTTTCTGTGATCACTGAACATGGATGCACCCCAAAATTCTCCCATTTTTTCTTTCCCTAGTTTCTCACACACTCAGAAGTGAGCACCATCAGCATTGCTCCCCCCTATTTTGGCTGTTGGCCAAATGGCACAAAAAATTCAAGGTCAGAGGTGAAGCACATGATGTGTAATATGCAGTAAATGTCCCATCATTAAAGTCATTATGCATTGAATTTCTCTTTACTGGCAATTTAAAGCATCCTTAATAACATATGAGAGGAAGTGACAACTAATGTTCAGATCTAAATCTGAACCAGCAGAAGACATTAAAATAGACAAAGATGGTAGGGAAGTGTGATTCAAGCAACAAGGACAACATAGGAAAGCAAGAGAATAAAAGGGGTGGTTGTAGTGTTTGGAGACCTCAGACTCTTTCAGTATGGCCAGAATAAAGACTTTAAAGCATGCTTTGTGGGAGACTCTGTGGAACATTGGTCATCTGCATAAGGGAGGTTAGTGCCTTTGAGAAACCATCATTAAAAGAGACTTTGTGTAATTAGATAATGGCCGGAGTTGTCTCGTCTTTGAAGAATTAAATAGCATGGCTCATATCTCCAACTGCAGCTCCTGCTATTGGATTAGACGTTCCTAAATCCTATGGCTTACGTTTGCATCTCCAACTAGAATTTCCATTAGTGTGAGGAGCATTTATCTTCTGCTTTCTGGTCTGTGCCTTTCTCGCCTCTTGCATTTGTCCAACACTGCAACAAAGCTGATTTCCCTTGCTTCTCTAAAATGCCCATCATCTGAGGATGCTGCATGAAAGCCAGGTTTCTTTCAGTATTTTTGGTTGTATACAGTGATACAAGGAGTTCAATTATAGCACAGCCAATGGTCTAAGATAGACAGCTAGATAGTCTTATTATAAGATTCAGTTCTTTTATTTGAATTGCTGGGGTGTAGAGAGAACATCTCATTGGCCAGCGTTGTCCTCAAGGTTCCACTAGCCTTGCAAGTACCTCCTGTCTCTGAGGTTGCCTACACATCTTTGTTCCTTCTCTAACAAGCTGTTTGCAAATTCCTTCTATGTTGTTACACAGAGACAGTTTTCCATGGGCTCCCTAAAATGACTAAAGTCTGGAAGCCGTCCCTCCACAACCCAAATTGTTCTTCAGGACAGCTTTGCTGGGAAGTGTAGGCCCCTCCACGATGGTCACTCTTAGCTAGAGATTTTATCTGGGGGTGGAAAGGAATAGAATGGGATGTTCTCAGAGGGGATAATGGGCCTGAGCCAAGTATGGAAAGTGAAATTACAGATAACCAGAGAGTTGGGGAGATAAAATTCCTCTTAAGCAAAGACATGAGGCATGGAGCACCTGTCCCTGTCTTTTGCCTCTCCTGGAGTGTATTTCAGCCTTCTTTAAACTTTGTGAGCCAGAGGTGACAAGGAACCCCAAGGAACTAATCAGAAAGGCCACCAGCTCAGAGGTCACTAGCCATGAACCAAATACTAGCTCATTCCATCCTTGGCCAGTTCCTGAACCTGTCTGCTTCTATTCATTCATCTGTAAAGTTGGGGTAATGATAACTCCTAGGGTAGTTGTGAACACTCCTTAAGGCATGTCTATGTCATGCCTGGCACAAACCAAATCCTCATTAAACATTAACCCTTAATATAAACCCTTAGCCCAGCTGATTGCCAATACTGTGAACCATAGAAGTTAGCTGTGGCCCAAGCAGGTTTTCATGGCGGGAAACGATCTGGTGCTGTCAGTGAAGTCAATGGCCATGGTTTGTCTTATTTATAACTCTGTTATATCCCTATGAGTAGATGATACACACACTGTAAAGGGCAGTAGTGTGCCTGCTGGGGAATGATCCCACACCTTCCTGTGGTTGTTGATGACTGATTACTCACAAGGTCTGTGTTCACCTCCATGAACTATTATGCCCCTTGTCTGAGTTGTATCCTGAAACTTAAATCTGTGTGTGTATGTGTGTGTGTGCAGGTACACATGCACATATGTGTGCAAACGTGAGGAGCTGGACTTTGACATCATGTGTCTTTCCTTTATCACTCTTCACCTTTATATTTTGAGACAGGATCTCTCTCTCTCTCTCTCTCTCTCTCTCTCTCTCTCTCTCTCTCTCTCTCTCTCTCTCTCTCTCTCTCTCTCTCCCAGAAGCTCATCAGTTCAGCAAGGTTAACTGGTTGTTCAAGGAACTTCAGGGATTTACCAGTCTCCTCTATCCAACCCCACCCCTGCATACTGGTGTTAGAGGCAGGGATCTACCTGCCTCCACTACCTGCTCCCCAGGCTGAGGTTAAAGGGAGGGATCCACCTACCTTCACTACCCCCCTTCCCCAGGCTGGAGTTTCAGGTGCCTGTTTCTATGCCCAGTTTTTCACGTGGCTTGGTATACAACTTAGTGGTAAAGTATCCTTAAAATGCACAAGGCCGTGGGCTATATCTCTCCAGCACTGCAAAACAAATGAACAAACAAACAAAAATAAAACAGCAAAACCCTTATCCAGGGCACACCACTACAAATTAAGCCAGAACCACTGGGGCCTGGGTACAGGCATCAGCAGATTTAAAAGCTCTTGTGGAGATGCAAGCTGCAGTTGGGCACTCAAACTCATGGTGCTTGGAACTCACTGATTTGAGTCTGGTCACAGGGCTATTTAGGATTTTCCCAGTGGAGCCATGTTTCATTCTTGTCAGTTTTATAGCTTATAGGAAAAATGCAAACATGCCTACTAGTAAAGACAAGACCTTCCTACCTGGGGAGATGACTCAGTAGATGAAATGCCTGCGGTGCAAGTTGAAAACCCGAGTTTGTTGCCTGTAATCCCCAGCAATAACACACACACACACACACACACACACACACACACACACACACACACACACGCAAGCAACTTTGGCATTGCAAGTCTGACAACCTTCAGTGTCTAAAAACCACAGGATTATAATGTGACTTGATTATGTGGGAGTTCTGAAGATCACAGGCCTTGTCTTGGTAAGTATTTGCATTTGTTTCCTGGTATTTGCCACTCTTCTGAGTGGGTAAGAGCAGCCCTGCAGTTACAGTTGGAGAACCACTTTAACTCTTAGCTTGCATTCTTCCCTTTGACCAGGCCAGAGAAGTGTGTTTGTGTGTGTGTGTGTGTGTGTGTGTGTGTCTGTGTCTGTGTCTCTGTGTGTGTGTGTGTGCTCTTTCAAAGTCTTTTCTTGCCTACTTCCTTTGGCCTTTGTTGCAATGATGAGGAGTCACTGCTGAAGAACTGTAGACTGCAAAAGGACTGGACGTGAGAGTGTGCTAGTGTGTTGCTCCCTGGGTCCCAACCCAGTACCCATACATGACACACACAGTAAACAAACACTGGGAAGATGTAGTAATGCAGAGTTCTAGCAGTATGGTCCTGTCTTTTCTCAGGACTCCCCTTTGACTTAGGTGATTCTTGAATCTGCCTATTATCCGGGGGCTTTTTTTCTGACATATTTCTCCCATGTGGAAGACTGTCTCTATGTCTTCTGCCTTCCAGGTTCAAACCAATCTTTCAAGACACAGAACAAAGGCAACTTCTTTATGAACTTTGGCTTAGTTTCCACTAACAAAGATTTATTAGTCAGTCTTTCATGACAAATATCTTCTATCATCAACTTTTATGAAAAGTGAAAGTGTCACTTGGTCATAGTGTTGGAGGTCTACGGTCTTGTCGCTTTGGGAACATGCGTTGAGACCTCACACCACAGCGGAAAGTGTGTGGCAGAACAACTCTCAGTGTATAATTGGAGAGGGAGGAAGAGGAAGAGGAAGAGGAAGAGGAAGGTGCTGGGTTCTTCAGTGGCACATTCCCAGTCACCTGGAGGCTACCCACTGGGTTCCATCTCTTAAAGACTCCACAAAACTTGAGGTTAGGCCTTTGATGCATGGACCTTTGGGGCACATTTTAGGTCTAAAAGATAGATTATGGCAATGACTTTCTCCTTCCAAATTCCTATGAGGAAAATAATACTGACCTAGACAGTCTTGGTGGGATCCTCAAGTTTCCCTTCCTCTCTGTGTAGCACTGAGAAAGTCGTTAAACCTCTGTAAGGTCTTCCCCAGGAAGACACTAGGATATGGGAAGCAAGATTATGCTGGGCTGAGGCACTTGCCATCAAGACTGATGGTCTGAGTTTGATTCCCCAACACTCAAATGATGGAAGGAGCCACCAATTCCTGTGAACTGTCCTCTGATCTCTAAATAAATAAATGCAATAAAAATTTCAATTAAAACACTGGGATAAAAATACTACCAACTTACATGGCTGTTATGGAGAACAGTTAAAACATAGTTTTCTCTTGACTTTCCAAGCCCCATGGCAGATATTAAAACTCATTATATTCAAGCCCTTTATGCGGAATATCATGTGATTATATCCTTCCCTGTGAGCATTTGAATTGTCTCTAGATTGATGTAATACCAAATGCAAGTGTAAATGGTTATCTGTATTGTTGAAGAAATGACAGGAAAAGGTCTGTATGTATTTACTGCAAATGTGATTTAACCCATGAGGTGTTACATTCTTAGTTGTGGACACGGAGCACTTTCATTGCACACTAGTTTGGGGGGAAAAACACCAGAAAATCTAATAGTCATTTCCATGAATGTAGTTCACAGGTGAAGCACTATGCTATGAAACAGTTCGCAGCCAAGGTCAAAGGGCTATTTTCTCACTTGTTCCTACATAGCATTTTTTACTGTATGTCAAGAACTATGCTGCTAAGGATGGGCTACACAAACAAAACCCCACTTCCAAGATTGTGACAGAAGGTGGCTCCAGTAGATGCTGCCATGTGCTGTGAATGTGACAGAGGGGAGTTGAGGGTGTAACAGGTCAGGAACTGCTGATTTGACTTCCCTGAGTTAGGACATTTACACTCACGTGGGAAGAGTATGAAACTTCAACACTCTGCTAAGCAGAAGCAATGGTGCAGCCTCTTTCTGGCCCTGCTAATGCAGGGCTCTCACTTTGGTGGCCCAACACTTTTTCTCTTTGGATCCCTATCTTTGTCTGACCCAAGGACAGATCATCTCATCAGCGGCTTAAATATGAAATGTCCCACATAGGCTCATGAATTTGAACACTTGGTCCCCCGACGGTGCTGCTGTTCGAGAAGGCTAAGCACCCTTTAGGAGTACACCTCTGCTACTCCTGCCTCATGCTGCTGTACAACACTTTCCCTGCCATGGTGGACTCAATCCCTCTGGAATCATGAGCCCAAACAAACCCATAGGCTGTTTTCTTCAGGCCATTTTATCCTAGCAACATTAAAAGAAGCTAATACACTGCTCCTTCCTTCAAATCAAAGGCTGGGGGAGAACACACTTTCCTTGTGACTTTTCCTGTTCCTGGTTCCTTTTCACTGAGCTGCTAGCACATCTATCAGCTGCTGTCTTCTCCAGTGGGACCTCTTATAATCATCTACACTCCCTCAAATCACCTCTACAGGATACTAAATAACAGTGCTCTTAAAGCAGCCACAGGGGCCCTGTGCAATTTCCCTTCCTTTCTCTCTTGTCACAAACAACAAAATCAATGAGTTCCCGTTCAAAGACAAGTCTTCCTGGGGCATTGATGCTGGGATGCAATGGGATGAAAAGTTGCACATAGTTGTCGGGAGATTTTAGATTTTAGTTTTAAAATGTGGGAAGTTTATATTAAAATCCCTGTTTTTGACTTCAGGGAAAAAGACAAGACCTGGAAGCAGCAGTCTTGCATCTCTACCTGGCAATCTTAGCTTTTAGTTGAGCAGTAAGTGGTTCTTACAGGTGGACCATGTAATCTACAGTTTACCACAGACCCCACTCCTCTCTGCTGTCTTCCGAGCACAGCCTGCTTCAGTCACTCATCTTGCTTCCTTGGTCTCTGAAGGCACTCAAGATAGTACTGAGTTTGAATTCAGATTTAAAGTGACTCTGGCACATGGTACAAGCTAAGTTAAGAGTACCTATTATTAATAGCAATAATGGCAGTCATTATTCAATGATTGGAGTCCCAAGACTGTATAAAAAGGTACTTTCCCGGATAGCACTGGATAGAAGTAGTTATAACACAAAATATTCAAAGCATTTTGTTTCCTTCTTCCTAATTGGCACTCCTGCATGAGAATGTTTCCCAGAAAATTGTACAAAATCTTTCCCCATCACAGAAACAGTGCATGTTGTTGTAGTTAAAAGATTATTATTTACCACTACTGCATAATTAGGCATAATTTCAATAATTGCATGAACACAGACTACTGAATAAATATTCCCTAGGAAAACATGAATTCATGAAATGAGAATCTGAGTTGATGCAGAGTCCTAAAGGGCATTTGCCACTCTGGCCAGGCTAGGGAGACCATTAGGGCCAAAGTATCTGGGTTTTTTCTGGTCAAACTGGTGGGTTTTCTTTGTCTCTGTAGTTCACAATGTGACTCCCTACCAGTGATGGGAAATAACCGTTTAGCTGAATGGAGATGATGTTCTATTAAGCTGGTGGGTGTCCTTCCTATTTAAGGACAGTCCTCTCCTCCCTCTTCCCTGTTCCCTAAAATGGTGGCTCACTTCAGTAATCTCACTGCTTGGGAGATAGAGACAAAAGGATTAAGGCCATTCCCAACTACATATGTGCAGTGCCAGGACAGCTTGGGCTATGGGAGACCGTGAATTCCAAAAACAAAAAAGCAAAGCAAAATACAGTCAGGAGCAGCAGTCCCGGGTTGTGGGAGCTGTCCTTGGTGCTGACAACGAGCCAAGGACATGCGCCTTTACAAGTTCCTCCCTTGGTCAGCCGTTCTTTCCAAGGGCTCTTGCTGACTGCTGTCTTCCCGCCAATCAGGAGCCCCTGTACTGCATAATCTGCAGTAGTCAAACCAGACATGTCCTTCCTCTCTTAGAGGGAGAAAAGTTGGGTTAATAATCAAAACAAGAACACAGAGAGAAGTGACAACAGAGTACAGGGGAGACACCTGAGAGAAGTCACCCACCACCTGTGGGCGTTCCATACGGGCTCTGCTCCAGTCTCTTCTTTATTCATGCTCTGACAAAAATCTACATGCTCTTTCCCTACACATCAAGTTCCATTTTTCCAACTTTCTTTTTGAGAAAAGATCTTGCTTTTTAGCCCATAATGAACTCCATCTCATGATCCTCCTGCCCCAGCCACCAAGTAGTGATATTATAGGCATGTGTTACCATGACCAAGTCATGTCCAGTTTGAATTGGATTCTGAGGCTATAAACCTGAATTTGACTCCAATTCTGCCATTGTAATGTGTCTTTGAGCAGTTTGTGTAACATGTCTGAGCCTTTATGTTCCTGTCTGTAAAGTGGGGACAGAATCAATCCCCCTTAGGAAATGGTAGGAAAATGAAACATGGCGTCCAAAGTAGTCAGATAATATCTTCCATATGCAAGTCACTCATTGTGTGATTATTTGTAACTGGATAAATGATCTTGACTTTACTTAAGCTTTCCCTTTCTGGGAAGCATTCTCCTCACCCCTACCCAACACTAATAGATGCAATGCCTTTGTTTTTAAAGCCTAATCTGGGTGTTGTTAATTTATTTTACCTGCTAATGATCTGCTTCACCAAACCTACCTGAGATCTTTTATATCTTTGGCAAGTATTCCCATCCACCTAACACCCTGCTGATTCTTTGCTGGGCACTGGATTGATTTGTGTTTATTGATTGACAGCATGTGCATGAATTGCCTACCTTTGTCCCGATGCCAAGTCGTCTCCTGCAGACATGGAGCTGGGGGGACTTGTGTCTTATGGTGTTAGAATTGCATTGGAACATGTCCTCCCACTCCCACACAATCATAGTGGCATTGCTATTCATGAGTGGAGGGCTACAATGATCGTAGTCTTCACATTTACATAGACCAAATGCAGTTGGTCACCTCCTCCTTTCTTGTATGAAGGATAAATAAAGGATAATTGCCGGGCTTTCTTCAAGTCCGTTTGTGTGTGTGAGGAGCCTTACACTGGTAGTAATTACAGAAAGGAAGGAAACTGAATAAGCAGCAAAAGAAGAATTAGTTGTACTGACCTAATTAAGCTCTGCAGAAAGGATTTCTCTCTTACTTGGAAGGTGGTCTCAGATAACCTTGACACCATTGTATGAGACACTGCACTTCAGTTTCAAGGGGAGTGGGTAGCAGAAAGATCATTCTGAAAAGGCAACCTTTCCAATGCCTTCCAGAAATTAAATGACCTTGGTTTCTGGGTCAGTTCCTCCCAATGAAATTAAATTGCATTGAACCTTATTAATTAACAAGGAGAAGCCAATCAGACTGGAGGAAAGTGCTCCCCCAAATGTCCTCTGGCAACAAAACTTTGGGATACCTTCAGGAGCAGAGAGGTGAAAGGTCTGAGTCTCCAGTCAAAGATGGCTGAAATTTTTTTCATATTGTTTTACACATACACCACTAAAGAAAGGCATCCTTTCTTGCTAGGTGGTATCTATGCTTCATCTCATAATGTAAATGTTTCCCATCAGCCTATGAGTGCCACCACCATAATAGCTATCAATTGTGTGTTTCTAAGGGCGCTAAGTCCTTTGTACAAATGACTAGATCCTATTATTCTCTCAGTTTTGCATATAAGAAAATCAAGGCTCTGAAGTGTGAAGCATTTGGTACAAGTCATACATCACTAGTAGATGAAAGGGCTGGAATCAGAACCTTTGTATACCCAGACTCAGGATGCTCCAGGGTGTGTTGTCAGCCAAGCTAAATGCTGTGGTTATCCTCACCTTCATTCACTCATAATTCCATGGGGTTTTCAGTAAAAGACTATGCCACATACATTTCTCAGGCAAAGTGTCCCTCCTACCCATGTGGAGGTCTTTTTGTGACCTTTATTACTATTTCTTGATAACAGTGACATCTTTTGTAACCTGCACTCATGACTATTGTACAAATGAACAGATATGTTAGAAATGCCTTTGTAAGGTCAGAAAGAACAACATGATCATGGTTGCCATGGATATTAGTTGATCTATCCAAATATTGGAAGTGGAGATAACAGCAAGACAGTTATGAAGATAACAGCACAGGAGAGAGCAGATATAGTTGCTCATGCCTGTAATCCCAGAACAGAAGATGCTGAAGCTGGAGAGCTTCACCTCACTTGGGATGCACAGTGAATTCTGGAGCAATCCTGAGCTACAGTGGAAGTCCTGCCTCCAAAATGAAAATCCAAAAAACAAAACCCAAAACATATATTCATTATGAGTGAGACCTGTGATCTGACTGTCCGAGATGAATCTGGGATCCATCATTTTGCAGATGTAAAACTCAAGGAACATTACATAAACCTTTCCATAAAAATGTCATTTCTCTTTATTTACTAGAAGCTGTTCCTGACAAAGACTTGTTTAGGGATGAGCTGTACGTAAAATGGGAGAAGGGAAGTAGGAAGGAGGGACCCAGGGCTCACAGCATTGTTGATACATATCTCAGCTAGACAGCCGTAGACAGAGCCCTTGCCAGGAGAGGAAAGGTCAAAGAATTATTACATCTTTTTATTACCCAGTTTATTCATCTTTCCATTTGTACTCCATCATTTTACCCTTCCATTCATTCATCTAGCCATCAGTTCTCTCTCCTTACAATTGGTCACGTGTTTAGGCATTCTTTTAACCTTCCACATTTCTGAGCTTTTTGGAATTGTATCTGTCCATACTTTCTAACTATTTATCCCTTCACCATCAGAAAAGCTTGGTGTCATTAAATTAAATTAGTTACTTTTCCATCACCATGATCAAAATCTCTGGCAGAAATCACTTAAGGGAGGAAAGGGTTACTTGTTGATGATTTCAGAGAGATTTTAGTTTGTTGTGGTGGAATAGGTATGGTGGTGAGAGCCTAGAGTGGTGGATCTTCACATTGAAGCAGACAAAGGAACACAGACTGGAAAGAAGGGTGGCTGTAACTTTCGAGGCCCATGTCTAGTGACCTATTTCCATCATATAGATCCTATGCCCTCCAAAATAAAACAAAGCATTATCGGGGTGGTACACTCCAGACTCAAGCACTAACAAGGTTTGATAAGTCTAGTAGAGGGTCATATTGGTGACTTTACAAGTTTTCTCTGTGTGAAAGATAGAATGAAGAAGGTAAAAATAACAAGAGGAAGGCAAGTAAGAAGGTGTTGTAAATAATAAGGCAGAGAGGATTTGAGATAAGCCAAGTTACTCACTACTGGCTTAGAAAGTGACAGGTAATTCTCTACATATTTTGACTGTGTCATTTTGTTGGCTTCTAAAAGTCATGAGACACAGATAGTGTTCTGTTGTTTCCACTCTACAGTTGTAGGTACTGACCACTAGACTATTTGAAAAACTTGATAGACACAGGAGCCCATGCCTGTCATCTCAATGCTAAGACAGTGGAATCAGTAGGATTTCTGGGGCTCTCTAGTGAACCAGTACAGCTGAGTTGATGAGTTCCAGGTCCAGACCTTTTCTCAAAGCATAAGTTGGAGAGCAATAGAGGAATATACCCATCATTGACCTTGGGCCACACACACACACACACACACACACACACACACACACACACACACACACACACACACACAGTATAAGAAACTTGCTAGAATTATGTGACTGTAAGAGGTAAAAACTTAAATATAGACTTTGTGGCTTTGATTTGTATCGTGTAGCCCTGATCCACTGATACAAAGACAACAAACTGTTCATGTCAGGTTCTAGAAGAGGGGCCACTTAAAAGAGTGGCAACCAATGGCACAACACAAGATGACCTGACTAATTGGAAGGGACTTAGGATGCTAGTAAACTGGATCCTTCAGGGACTAACAAAATCCTGGCTACACGTGTTTGAGTAGTTATTCCTATCATAGCCAAATCTGAGTTACAAGTGGGAAGCTATCCAATAGGAGTCAGAATGTGATAGTGTGGAGTGAGAGAGAAGAGCCATGACCTTTAGAAGTTTGAACTCTCTTGCTTTGGATATTAAATATATCCCTAAAGTGGGACTGTGGAGATTCTCAGTGGATAAAGTGCTTGATGCACAAGTGTGAGGCTATGTGGATCCTTGGCACCTATGTGAAGCTGAGTTGGTGGTACATTCTTGTAACCCCAGCGCTGTGGGTCAGGGGCAGAGACAAGCGGATCCAGGGGGCTCACTAGCCAGCCTTTGTAGGCAAAATGGCAAGTTCAAGATTTAGTGGAGATAATTTCAAAATAAAAAGTAGGAAACAATAGAGAAGAAACCTGAAGTTAATCTCTGACCTGCACACACTCACACATGCACACACGTGCAGGCATGCATGCACGTGTGCACATGCACATTTGTGCACATTTCCAGAGCTCATACACTAAAGGTTTGGTGCCAAGTGCCACAGTGTTTGGAAGTAAGGCCTCTGGTAGGTGGTTGGGTCCTGAAAGATTTGACCTTGACAATGGGACCTCATGGATGAGTTAAGTGATTACTAAAGGACTTGGTCATAAATGCAAGTTCACTCTCATTGCGTCCTGCCTGCAATGAAGTGAGTATCTCTATCCCACCCCTACCCCGCACTGTGATGTTATTTCTCACAGGCTCAGAAACAATGGAACCATGTGACCATTGTCTCTGTAAATTTTCTCACGTATTTTGTCACAGCAGCAGAAAGACCACTATCAGAGCACACTGCTACAAGAAGTTTCTCATTTTCCTTGGATATTACCCAATTTTAAGAAAACTTTAAAAATTACCTTCAAAAAATGAATTTTGTTATACAATTTCAAGAGGTGATTCCAAGGTTTTAGATCCAAAGGCTTAAAGTCCTCATGCTATATGAGAAATAAAGGCTCAGTAGACATCTAACAGAGAAGGCATTGTTAAGCATGGGTTCATCTCTTGTGCCTGTGCTTCTGCCAGGGTCAGCTGACCTAGGCTGGACTTGGCAAAACAGTTTACATCTTTCTCATTCCTTCCAGAGACCAGCAGGCTAACCCAGCCATGATGCAGAAACACAGCTCATAAAGGGAGACATTTATGGTACTATGTGTGTGCTCATGTGTATGTTCATGCTTGTGAATGTGAGTGTGTACTTGGACATGTATGTCTGCATGGAGGATGCAGAAGTTGACACTGGGTGTCTTCATCAATCCTTCTCCAGTTTAGTTCTTGGAGATAATATCTCTTGCCAAAACTGTACCTCACTGATCGACTAGCTGGCTGGCCAGTAAGCCCTAGACATCTTCCTAACTCCCACTCCCCCTTTGCTCCCCCACCCCTGCAATGGGGTTACAGGTGACTGCTACCATGCCAACTGCTTATGTGGGTGTTGGGAATCCCACCTTGAGTCCTCATGAAAAGACCCCATTCAAAGCTTTTTAATCCCCAGGTTCCTAAAGCTGGTACCCTGTTATCTCTACCTCTTTCTGTTTAGTGAAGCAAGTCACATGTTCAAATTCAAAGTCAAGCGTGGGAATGAATATTCCACCCTTTTACTGAAGAAAAGCCTCCTGCTGTTGGGAAGGCTAATTTCCTCTACAGTTCAGAGAAAGAACTTTGTATCTTCCTTCCTTGGCCCATTCTGACAAGTTGAGTGACTTTCTGCTCACTCGGTGTTTCCAGGGAGCAACCAAGCCCCTTGTAAAGGTGCTGCACAGGCAACTTAGCCTAATACATCTTAAAATTAGTGCTTGTTTTCCCCCAAATAGGCCTTATTTATACCATGCATAACGACAACAAAAAAATGGGAGATAATTAGGCATACACACAGCAATCAAGCCTAGTGGCTTCGTTGGAGTCATTAAACTTAATTACTTTCACTTGTTATTCCTGGGGCTATAATATCACTATTAAATGCCAATGGGATCCACAGTAGGTTTGATTTAGCTGAAACACGGATTTGGCAATTTACAGCTTTTGAGAGACCTTCATCAAAGTGAGGAATTTGCTGAGTGCCTCTTCTTGCTTTTCCTGGGACCTGCTGGAACACACCTTTGTGGACAGGCAGAGCTGTCATTTAGGTAACCTACCTGTCTCAGCGAGCAGCAGGATACTATGTACCCCTTTGCATTAACAATCATCTTACAGAGGAGGAAACTGAGGGTACAGCAGGGTGCATAGCTTGCTTGAGGTCACACAGGTCACATGCCCACAGAGCAAACGCAGGAGTGCTGCTCCTTGGGGTTTTCCAAGTCCAGGTAGATGCTTTGCTGTTTTAGAAGTTCCCTAAATCTGGGAGTTCGTTTCCCCTCCCTGTTTTTCTTTGAATTTTTTTCTTAAAAAGCCTTATAAACGTCTTAATCTGTTTCCTCTTGAGTACCTATGTGTTCATGTGTTTCTGTGGGGAGGTGCACAGGTGTGGAGGCTAGAGGTGGTCATGCTCTGGGGTTGTCCTCAGATGCCAGCTATTGATTGATTGATTGATTTACTTATTTACTTACTAACTTATCTTTTTTGTGCCAGGGTCTCACTAGTCTAAACCTTACCACGTAGCCTAGACTGGCTGTCCGGTGAGTCTCAAAGACCCTCCTCTCTCCCTTCTCAGGTCTAAGTTTGGAAGCATACACCAACACATGGTTGTTTTGAAATGGTTTCTGAGGGTCAAATTCAGGCGCTAATACTTGCAAGGTAGGCATTTTACTAACTAAGCTGTCGTTCCTGCCCAAACCTCAATTTCTAATATAAGCCAAGATTTATGTATGCTAGCTGTGTGCCTGCCACTGCAACACGAGTTTTAAATACTTTATAGAGTACAATCTTCCCACTAATCCTAGAAGTTATAGTTTGCATAGTGTCCAGTGGCCCACCTGCCAAAGGTTTGGTACTAAGCTTGGTCCTGTTGAGATGTGGCAGAACCTTTAAGCGGTGGGGCTCAGTAGAAGGCTTTAGGTAATTGGGGTTGAGCCCTTGAAGAGGATTGTGGGATGCTGGTCTTGTTCTTTTTCTTACAATTTCTAGATACTATGAAATTAATGAGTATCCTCTCTCTCCAGACCCCTCCTTACCATGGGGCATCCCTATAGGCCCAAAGCGATGATGTCAACCAGTCATGCCTTGAAATCCCCAAAATGTGAACCCAAATAAACCTTATCTTTTTATAAGTCACATTCAGTATTCTGTCATAGCCAAGAATAGCTGACTAGTTGACACACTATTCAAGGCACATGTTCATTACATGTTGTCCTGATCATTACTATTGTGAAGTATGTGCCCTTGCTTCAGATTGATCTCTCTCTCTCTCTCTCTCTCTCTCTCTCTCTCTCTCTCTCTCTCTCTCTCTCTCTCTCTCTCTGTGTGTGTGTGTGTGTGTGTGTGTGTAGAAAGAGAGAATGTTTTCAACTGTGAGCTGAAGTGGACCACAATGGTTTCATGAATATTCACAAGAAATGACTGGAGATCAAATATGCCATTGGCCTTAGTTTTTACACATCTCCCTGGATCTGTGGTTTTCATCCCATAAAAAGAGAGATGGCTTAGGCTGCTGTGGCTTCTGCAGCATCACTAGGAATCCAGGCTCCTTCCATTTTCATCGTGATCACCCTAGAGCATTTTTTTAGCTGCTTCGGTTAGGTTCACTTTTGTTTTCCTCCATGGTCACTAGATCATTGCTCTACCTCCAGGTGCTGTGTCTGTCTTCAAGATGAGAAAAACAGAGGGCAGAGGGCAGGACACTGCCTGAGGACTCTGCCCCTTTTGTGCTAGGCACACTACTAAAGTGTCTCTGCACAAAATGGTCCTGTGGCTGCTTTCAACTCAGGGGAACCTGCAGAAGAACTTGTTTAATTTGCACATAGGTATGCCATGAACAAAAGCCAGGTTCTCTTGAGTGGGGCAGGAAAACCCAGCCAAGTGTGCTCCAGCATCCTCAGAGGATGGTGAGCATGCTGTACGGACAATGCAGCATGCGGCTTTTCTCCTTGACAAGCTTTGCTCTGCTCTGTTCTGTCCCTAATCCTCACACAACCTAGATTTCATTAGTTTTTAAAGTTAGCATGCAAAGCAATGGGTTTCCTTACAGCATTTCCATACACACTTTGTTCTCACTTCTCTCCTTCCCTTGTCCTTCCACATCCTTTTGGCCCCTTCAGGCGGCCCCTCTCCCTAGTCCCTCCGTTTTGGCTCTCATGTCACACAGCCTTTGAAGGAAGTTTATCCTCTCTTTTTCTGAGATCCTTTGAAACTCCATTTTCCCAACCAGAGTTTTCAGCTCCAGAAGTGAGGTGCAGACTCTCCCCCATCCTCTCCCCAAACCAAAATAAAACCAATTTAAAATTGTGGAGCATTCAGTGGAGAGGGACTGTCTGTGTCTTGGACAGACCCAGCAAGACTCAGTGCTCCCTCAACAAACAAGGATGCTGTTGCTCTGCTGGCTTGAGGGCTGGCTGGAGAGAGCCCTGTGGATGGAGAGTTGAGCTGGGGGTGGGTATGATTTAATTATGCAATTAACTAGGCTCAGAGTCAAACTGCTCAACATGCTCCTAATTAATTGATCAGATGCACCACCTGCTGACCTTCTCTCTTCCATGGGCTTCCCACAATGCACTGGGTGAGGAGGGAGCCGGCAGCCTGCTCAGGCTTGGGGAATTGGGGAGTTTCCCATTAAGTGGGTTTGCAGTCAATTAACATGTAAGCCCAGAGACCCTCTGAGCATGCCTAGTAATGGTCAATTAGAGCTAGTAGATGATGGCTGTGAGGAAGAGGGAGCCTTCTCTCTTTATTGATTCTGCACGGGGGTGTGGGGGTACATAGCCAGTGGCAATTTCCAACAGCCATTTCCAGCTCAGATAAATACTGTATTCCAAGGAGACATGGAATGGAAAAAGCAAGCATAGTTACAGAATCTGGTACTTCCAGCTCAATAATGACTGACAAGCAGTAAGAGGTGTTTTTCTAAAAAATAATTTTAAAAATTTTAACTATAAAAATAATGAACAACAATAATGTGTGAAAGCATTTCCTGAGTGGGTACTATGATGAGAGGTGACTCAACCTTCTACCTGCATTAGTCCCAATGCTCAAAATAACGTGAGAAAGTTACCACCCAGACTACATTTCAGCTGAGAAAATGAAACCCAGAGGGACTCAGGGTATAGGACAAGTCATATAGCCAAGAAGGAAAGAAGACAGACTTGAGCACATTTGTGTCTGACTGCAGAACCTGTGCCTTTAAAGCACTAATCATTTCATTCCCAACTCCTGTTACCTTAGGAAAACTTGATAATGCTAAAAGAAGTGGAAAAAATATCATTATCCTTAATCCCAACACGGAAGGACAGTCTGTGCAAGATATTGTAATCTTTCCTTCTGCTGTCTTCTTAGTTTCTGGCCCCAGGTTTGCTTTCCTTTTATCCATCCCTTTCCTTTTTTCCACCGACAAAGCAGTTTAAGCCCAGGGTAACTTGCTGACTCACAATGGGCTAGCTGCATCTGTAGTTTCCCAGTTTTGGAGAGTGATAGAGAGGGAATCAAATGTAGGAAAGTAGATTTGCTGGTTTGTGTAGGTGTGTGCACCAATTGTCAAGGGTTCCAGCATGGCTATGGCCAAGCTTTCCCCAGGTGGAGTTGGGGGAATGTGCATGTGGGTGCTGGACCCCAGGGGGATGGGCAGGGAAGTGGGCAGAAAGAGAGGCAGCTCTGACATGGTGTGCTATTCTGATATAAAGGGAGGTGAAAATATGCCCCTAACGCCCAAGTCAGAGATCCTTTGGGTCTAGCCTACATTCCTTATGAGTACATTCATAAAATGAGTCTTCTTTTAATTTAGGCTTTCTTTTTTTGTTTTTTTGTTTTTTTTTAGAGACAGGATTTCTCTGTATTGTTTTGGGAGCTGTCCTGGAACTGGCTCTGTAGACCAGGTTGGTCTTGAACTCACAAAGATCTGCCTGCCTCTTCCTCCCTAGTGCTGGGATTAAAGGCGTGTGCCACCAATGCCCGGCTAATTTAGGCTTTCTTGAGTTTCCTTTCCTGGCCAATAAATGAGCCAGATCCCAAACAACTACTGGTGACATTTTGGGGAACTTCCTTCCATTTGAGCATGCAAGCTTGGATGCAGAAAGCTGAGAGCTCCCATGTCCTGGATCACAGTATAACCTTAGCCATTGGCTTATGCAAAGCTTCTCTCATTTTATTTGTTCTCTCTACTCCCATTCCTAATCTGGACTGCCACCCCACAGCATCCACTATAATAGTTTGCATCTACATCCATAATGTGTGTTTGCTTATTTTCTTTCTTTTTATGTATTTTTATTTAACTTTTTACACATGCCACTTTCAGTTCCCTCTCCCTCCCCTCCTCCCTCAACCCCCAATCCTCCCAACCCATCACCCCACTCCACCCCCCCTCCGATCCCCAGGGAGGGCAACCATGAGGGATTTTCAGGGTCTATCACATCATCCGGGGAAGGGCCAAAGTTCTTCCTCATGTGTCCAGGCTGAGAGAGCATCCCTCCACGTGGTATGGGTTCCCAGAGTCCTTCCGTATGCCAGGAATAAATACTGCTCCATTCTCCCAGGTCCCACAGATTGTCAAGGCCTCCTCTCTGTTACCCAGGTTCAGTGGGAGGGTGTCTGCATCAGTCCCATGCTGGCGCCTCAGTCATCAGTCTGGGGTCCATGTGTTCCCCCTTGTTTAGGTCAGTTGCCTCTGTGTGTTTGCCAGCCAGATCTTGATTCCTTTGATCATCACTCTTCTTTGCAACTGGGTTCCAGGAGTTCAATTGGGTTCATAGCTGTGGGTGTCTGCCTTTACCTCCATCAGCCATTGGATGAGAGTTCTATGATGGCATATAAGGTAGTCATCATTCTCATTATCATGGGAGGGCATTTAAGGTAGCCTTAATGCCAGTTGATGTCATTCTTGTAGATCTGTGAAGAACTCACTAGTGCCAGACCTCTTTTATACTGGCTCCCTCTTTTTCTGGTATCTCCCATCCTTTTCTCCTTTATTCTTACCCTGGCTCAACTTTCCTGCTCGCCCATGTCCTCCTCTCCCCTCCTCTTTTCTCTCTCTCTTTCTACCATCTCCTACCCTCCCCCTCTCCCCCCCAATCCAATTAGGAGATCACATCCCCTATCCCCTCTCTGGGTTACCATGCATATTTCTCTCAGGGTCCTCCCTGCACCCCAGACACTCTGTCAGTGGGGCTGTGGGCTGGCAATGCCCTGCTCCATGTCTAAAATCCATATATAAGTGAGTGCATACAATGCTTGTCTTTTTGTGACTGGGTTATCTCACTCAGGATGGTTTCTTCCAGTGCCATCCATTTGCCTGTAAATTTCAAGATTTTTTTCTGCTGAGTAGTACTCCATTGTATAAATGTACCACATTTTCTCTATCCACTCTTCAGTTGAGGCTCATCTAGGTTCTTTCCAGGTTCTGGCAATTACAAATAATGCTGCTATGAACATAGTTGAGCAGATGTCCTTATTGTATGAGGGTACATATTTTGGGTATATGCCTAAGAGTGGAATTGCTGGATCTTGTGGTAGACTGATTTCCATTTTTCAGAGGAATCTCCATAGTTATCTCCAAAGTGGCTGCCCTAGTTGGCATTCCCACCATCAGTGGAGAAGTGTACCCCTTTCTCCACATCCTCTCCAGCATAAACTGTCATTAGTGTTTTTGATTTTAGCCATTCTGACGGGAGTGAGATGGCATCTCAGAGCTTATTTTCTATGTACATGAGATTTTAATATACTTGCATGGCAGCATGCCACTAATCTTATTCAGCTGTTTTGCCTTTTTTGTAGCTATCAACACATTATAAAGTTTTATCCCATACCCCTGCTTTGCTATCTTCTTATGGTTCAGATCATTCTTCTAGTTATTTTCATAGACACTTCCTTAGTACCACAGTGAGAGGGAGTTTAGCTCATTTCAAGACAAGATCCCTAGCTTCTCACCATAGTTCTTTCTTCTAGGAGTGCATGTGAGAGAATGGTTTCCAAATTCTTTAATGTTATGAGACTCTTCTTGTCAATATGAATGAAGAGGCGTTTCTCAGTTTCATCAAAGATGAGGATGGATTGAATGGTACAGACAACTCTGGATCTTTGATTTTCTGCTGCACCCCTTGCCTGTTCTCCCTGATGGAAAGACAGAGAGCTTGTGGGGATGTTGGAGTTGAACAACATGGTGGGCTTTATCTTTGTTTTAGCTTCAGCTCCTGGGAAGTCAAATAAAAAGAACTGATGAATGAGGTATACGGCTTTTATTATTATTTTTCTGTGTCATTTTCCTGTCTTGTGTACCTTGATAATAAAGGACAGGGACCTCTACAAGTGTCTGTATTCAATTCTGAGAACAACAGAAGGAAAGGACCAGATGCTCATCTATTTCTACATTTTGGCTCTGTCTTCTCTGTGTTGGCTTCATTCTGTAGTAAGTTCTCAACAGAGATAGGCAAGGATGACCATGGGATGTTTTAGGCTTACTCCATCTCCTTAGCAACCTCAAGGAGACTGACAGCTTTCCCAGTCATTCCAATTAAAGTCTTGAAACCCACTTTCTTAAACTGGACGGTCCTTCCCTGAATTAGTCACTATGGCTGGGTTTGCTTCAGCCAGAGCCGTATGAAGGCAAATGGCTCCATCTCCAGTTAAGGAGAGAGGAGGGTTCTATGGTCCCATCGGAAGAAAAGGGAACAGATGGTGGACAGGCAATAGCCAATAGATAAATACCAGTATGAATCAAAGACACTCCTTAGAGTGTTTACACAGGTGGCAGAAAGTAGCAAGAAGTTGAAGTGGACAAGCAAGGAGGACCTTGGGTATTTTAGCTGCTACCGGTGCTAAACCTGAATGCATAAAAGGAGCCAGAGAATGAAGCACTCTCTTTAGAACTCAGAAGACCTGGGCTCAAACCACAGTGCTGATGCTTTGTCATTGTTTCAAGCAAGTTCTTTTTACATTGTGAGCTTCATTTTCCTTGATTTAACACAGAGGATCCTGTACAAATGTGAAGTATTGGCATAATACAGTGGTGTGTCTGACCCAGTATAGACTCTCCATCACCATAGTCATTTGCCTTCCCAGCCACTGGCACTGCTTAGCACTGGGTGTCAGTATGATTTATTTATGCATCTGTGTCCCTCATTCTACCATGTATACTTCAGAGGCAGTCATGGATAATTCATCAGTTTTGCTCAATAGTTAGAACTAAACTAGACAATAAATACTGATTAGATAAATGAATATTGCATATTAGAGGTCTAGTTGAAAGTTAATTATGTGGGTAATTGGTGATGAGCTTGACCCAGGAAGCATCCTTCCTTGAGAAACTCTGCCTGGAAGATCTGGGGAGATGACTCAGTTGTTCCGTGAAGGCCTGGATTAGAATGCAAACCGAGCTTGGTGGCAGGCATCTAATCCCAGCACTAAAACTCAGGTTGATCCCTGGAGCTTACTGACCAGCCAGTTTCATCAGTTAGTGAGCTCTGGGTCCAGTGAGAGAACTATCTCCAATAAATGAGGTAAAAAGTAACTAAAGAAGATAGCTGACATTGACCGCTACATGTGTGTGTGTGTATATGCACACCCAGCCACACACACACACACACACACACACACACACACACACACAAATAAATTCCATCTAATCTTTCAACCTAGCCTTTATAGGAGCATTATATCTTCATTCTAGTCCAAGTGTGAGTTCCATCCTGTGCACACCTAAACACCGAGTCCTATTGGGCCTGTCCTTGAGGTTGACATAGAGGAAAGTCAGCTAACAGTAAAATTGGGGAGGGTTCAGCTATGAGCAATAGTGTAAGCAGTATTTTATGAGAACACAGATAGAGACAAATATGCTCTGTGAATTTAGCATGGCAAGATTTTAATAAATGAGGCCATTGGGATGTGTGGAGCTTTATATATCATGCTCTGTATTTATATTCCTGTCAGCCTTCTTCGCTTAAGCAGTATATTTATTAGTCTATTTCTCACAAGACAGATACTGTATCATGCCAGGCAAAGGTAAGTGAGATGGGCTGGGCCTGAAACAATGTTAAGACCAGCAGAAAACTTGGAGCAGAGGCAGGGAGGGCAGTTTTTGCTTTGGAAAGTTGTTCTGTTCTTGACTCAAGTTTGTGGAAGCAGTGCAGGCCTTGGAGCCTTCTTTCTTACATAATCTTAGGATAGTCAGTCACCGCCATCAAGCCCAAGTTTGTCTCACAAAAAATGAGTAACAATTCCATATGTTGTCATCTTGACTAAATCAAAGGATACCCAGATGACATGTCTGTGAAGTTGTTTCCTAAAGAGACTGACTTAGTAGAGACGATCCACCTCTCCCTCAGTGGGGAGGGCATCATCTGATCACTAAAGAACTCAGGAAGGCAAATGTTCTCTCAGTTCTGGAGCTGGAACATAAATTTCCTGTCCTTGGACTGTAGAACTCTGGCTTCTCATGGTTTTGGACTCTTAACTGAATTTTACCACTGACTTCCTTGGTTTTCCAGTTTACAGATGGCGTATCATGGGATGTCATAGCTTCCATAATTGCACTAGCCAATCTCATAATAAATTCCTTCTTGGGACACACGCACACACACACACACACACACACACACACACATTAAAAGCAATTTTTATGTGTATGGTGTGTGTTTGTGCATTTGTACATGTAAGTGCAGGTACACACATGTGGGGTTCTGAGGACAATTTTGGGTATCCAGCCCTCAATTTCCACCTTATTTAATACAGTCTCTTGATCACTGCTGAGTATGCCAGGCTAGCTGGCTTCCAAACTTTTGGAGGTATCTCCATATCCCATCTTGCAGAAGTGCTTTGTTGTGTTCAACTTTACATGGGTGCTGACTCAAATTCAGGCTGTCACATTTAATGGCAAGCAGCTTGCCCACTGAGCCATATCCCAAGCCCCACATCTGCATATCTTAATTTTTTCTCAAGTTTTCTCAAGGACTTTAGTAATATGTTCTGATAAGCTGAGAAAGTCAAGGAATCTCCCAATTCCCTGAATTGTGTAGACTATATTGCATGCATATTCAAAAACATTCTGGCAACCTGATTTGTCCTATTTGAATACTGTGCTCAACTTCTAACCAATCAGGTACAGCTCACAGGCAAATTGTGTACTGGCTTCCCTGATAAGCAGGGGGTGGGGCAGATTGGCCTGAGAAGCAGAAGTTTCCAGGACAAAAGGAAGCTTTTTCAGGGAAAATCCTCTGGATGTAAACTAGAAAATGGTTTGGTCAGTGTCTTCCTTCACACCTTACTACGCACCCACAGTGCTGGAGATACAACTCAGGGCCATTTGTGTACACAGCCAGCTTTCTACCAGTGAACTCCAACCCCTTTCTCCTCCCTCTTCACGGACCACGGTTTCCCAGGCATGTTGTGATCTGGCTGCCTCCCGCCAGTACAGACATGCCTGCCCCACTTCCTAACTTTCTCTCTGAAGTTCCAGACATTCTGAACTCCCTGCAGTTCCCTGGACTCAGCCTTGTGTCTCATGACCTTTCTCTTTGTGCATGCCGCTTTGCAGCCAGACATGCCTTTATCCTCCATCACCTACTTGATCTTCAAAGTAGCTTACATGATGCCCTAATGCAAAAGATTTCCCTGACCCTCCTGCCCCATCTCAAGTCCCTCTATCAAAATAAGAAATTGTTAGGTTTTTCCTTCATTTTTTCATTGTTCTGTTCTCTTATTAAAGGGTACATGGTATTGGGTGATGTAAGGAAATTTTTATACAATTGTACAATGTACTCTGAGAATATTCTCCTTCATATCCCAATGCTCCTCTCTCACCCTTCCCCTGTCCCTTCAATCTCCTTTGTTCCCCTAGAGTCACTTCTGCTTTATGTCATGAGTATGTATGTGATTCCATATGCTTACATAAAAGCTGGGACCCACAAATGAGAGAAAACCTGGGATTTTTGTCTTTCTGAGAATTGCTTGATACAATATGCTTAATATGTCTCCAGTTGTGTCCATTTTCTTGTGAATGATACAACTTTGCTTTTATTATTTTGGGTCCCCCCCCAAAGATAGAAGACAGGGTTTCACTGGGTAGCCCTGGCTGTCCTATAACTCACTCTGTAGACCAGGCTGGCCTCAAACTCACAGAAATCCATCTGTCCTAGTGCCGTAATTAAAGATGTGGGCCACCACTGCCTGGCCCAATTTTGCTTTTATTTATGGCTGAAAATACCACTGTGCATGCAACACACACACACACACACACACACACACACACACACACACACACACACACACACACACACAGAGCTACTGGGCATATCTTGCTTGGATAATTTACATTGCTGTGTGTGGTTTCCAGCACTGGGCTAGGTCACTGATGTGTTTTCTCCCCTAGCACCTTGCAACACATCTTCTGGTATTCTGAAAGCCAGATAACAGGGAAATGTTTCTGGTCAGTTTGAAATTTGTTTCTCTGTGTCCTGCAGCTAAAGTGTTGTGTTTAGTAACAGAGCCTTACCTTGTATTTACGGTGGGTAACCATGGACAATGTTAATAGCCTGTGGTTTGTGAAGGCTTCTGGGTCCTCCCTGACTTGTAGGGAGATATCCTATGTCTTCTACTTTAATTTTCACTTAATAATCCATGTGGCCTGGGAGTTATACATTCCACCAACTCAGGGTAATTGCATTGAAAATCTTTTTTAGGTCGTATTTTGAAATTAGCTTACTAACTGGTGATTTTCCCATAAGACTTTTCCATACACACTTAGTTTGGGTTAGCTTACCCACTACCCCTTCCTCTCTCCCATCCTCACATTCATCCCTCCTTAATTCTTTAACCACCATTATTCCCCCTTCTATTATATCACATGTACTCTACCGCCCCATCCAATTCCTTTTTAAAATTAGACCCCATCAGGCTTTTCATACATCCTTCTTTAGGTTAGCACACCACTCCATTCCTGGTTCCCCCTACTCCTGAATCCCTCCCCATGAAATCCTATCTGTTCCCAGTATTCTGCCTCTCTACTCCCATCTCACCTTTAATCTATTATCCTCCCTCCCTTAACATGGCCCCCACAAAGGCCAAAGAGGCCCTCTTATCCCATTTCTATGGAGGATGGCATTGGAATTGTAATGGGGATACTTTTGAATTTGTAGATTTGCTTTTCACAGTACAGCGGTTTTCACAACAGAAATTCTTTAAATCTATGAATGTGGGGAGGTGTTTCCACCTTCCAGTGTCTTCTTCAATTTCTTTTATAGCATTTAAAGGTTTCCATTTAGAAGTCTTTTGCTTCCTGGGTTAGGGCTTATAACGATATTCTTGAGGCAATTGTGAATGGGATCGCCTTTCTGATTTCTTTCTGAGAATGCTTGTTTTTGGTGCATATGGAAGCTGCTGATTTTAATGTTAATTTTGAATTATTCCACACTGCTAAAATGTACATCAGAATTAAGGGTTTTCTGCTGGACTCTTGAAGGTCTCATGTTTAGAATCCCATCATCTGCAAATAAGGACACTCTGACTTCACTTTCTGTTGTTTGCTTGCCTTTTGTCCCCTTTTCTGCTCTAGCTCGGACTCCCAGTCTACACTGAATAAAAATAAAGGGCGCATCCTTGTCTTGTCCTGACTTTAACGGAGATGCTTTGAGGTCTTCCCCATTTCACATAATGTTGGTTACAGCATTATCCCATAGCCTTTATTATGCTGAGCCACATTCCTCCAGTTCCTAGTTTCTTTGGGATTTTTTTAATCACTATAAGATGTTGGATTTTGTCAGAAGTCCTTTCTGTATCTACTGAGGTCATCACATGATTTCTGTCCAGGAGTCCATTTATGAGATGTAGTGTATGTATTGATTTGTATAAGTTGAGTCATTCCTACATCTTGGTCTGAAGTCAATTTGATTGTGGTGAATGATCATTTTAATATTTTCTTGAATTTGTTTTGCAAGTGTTTTTATTAAGAATTTTTGCATCTATATTCTTCAGGGACATGAGACCAGACTACATTTTTTCTTCTTTTGTTGTGCCTTTATCTAGCTTAGGTATCATAGTAATACTGCTTTTATGAAAAACAATTTTGCAGCATTCCCTTGGTTTCTCTTTTATGGAAGAGTTTGAGAAACTTGCATGTTGTCACTTTAAAGGTGTGGTAGTGGTAGGTTTCTTTGTTTTTGTTTGTTGAACTAATTGATTTGTTAATCTTGTTTATCTTTGCAAAAAAAAAAAAAAACCAAACTCTGTTCAGTAGATTCTTGGTTTCATTTTGCTTTTCACTTCCATTTGATTCATTTCTACCCCACCTTGACTATTCCTTTCAAAGTACCAGATTGGAATTTGGCTTGTTCCTGTTTTTGTAAGGTTCTAAGGTTCACTGCTGTCATTTGTTTGAAGTCTCTCTGGTATTATACTATCATTTGTAACTACAGAGTTCCATCTTAAGGCTGTTTTCCTTGTATCCCATGGGTTTTGACACACCATGCTTTCATTTTTATCTGGCTCTAGGAGTTTTGAAATTTCCTTCTTAGTTTCTTTGATAACATATCCGTAGTACAGTAGTCTAATCCATTCGTCATTCAGCAATGTATGTGCACTCTCCACCAGCTTCTGCACGTTCCTCAGTTGCTCTGGCTGTTGACTTCCAGCTTTAGTCCCCATGGGTCAGATAGAATACAAGAAATTATTTACAATTTCCTGGGTTTTTAAAGACTTTGTGTTCCACTAAGGAAAGTTCCACCAGCTGCTGAGAAGAATGTACATTCAGTAGTGTTTTGTGGAATGTTCTGAAGATGGATGTTAAGTTCATTTCATCTGCAATCTAATTTAAGTCACATATTTCTCTATTTTTTTCTAAATTGGATGTCAAGAGTGGGTTATTATTTGTAATTTTTGATCCATATAAGAGTTTTATTCGATCTTTGATTTCTTTATACATTCTTACATTGATTTGAATTCTTTGTTTGAAAATCTTCTCATTTATCCTCATCAGAACCTGTTACTTTAGAACTGGTGTTTTCATGAAGTGAGAGAACTGCCTTAGTTTTTAATGATTCAAACAGCAAGATTTTTTCACAGATTGAATTTTATTGACTGTGTTTTTTCAGCTGAAGTATTCCGTGTGTTGAAGTGGGACTGAGTTGTAGAGTTGAGGTGCATCATTCAATATCTAATTCCTCAGTCTATGTGCTTAGCAACTAGATATAGTCCCTGTGTCACTCTGAGAGTAGATTATTAACTGTAAAAGCAACCACAATGCAGGACAGACCCACTCTGCAAGTGTCACAACAGCCAGTTAAAAACAGTTATAATTTTAACTTTAATAAAGATGGGAGAGACCAGGACAGTTTCATATGTGATAGGACATTAATTACTAAGGTTAGGAATGGAAGGGGTTAGGGACAGGAAATACTATTAGACAGAAAAGCCAGAGGTGCAGACAGTAGCTGAAAAGAGAAAACTGGGATGCTGTTATGATGGATGATGTCCTTCTGTATGGTATGAACGAATGTTTCTCTTATTGGTTGAGGAATAAACCTGTTTTGGCCAATGGACAGGCAGAATCTAGGTAGGAAGGAATTCTGAACAAAGAGACAGAGAAAGAAAAACAAAGGAGATGCCATGTAGCTGTCAAGGAAGCAAAAGACCTGGCCATCACTGGTAAGCCAAGACAACATGGAGATACACAGGTTAATAGAAATGGGTTAATAATTAAAAGGGCTAGCCAATAAATAGCCTGAGCCATAGACCAAACAGTTTATAATTATATAAGCCTCTGTGTATTTATTTGGAACTAAACAGCTGCAGGACTGAGCTGGACAGAGGCTTACATCTACACTGTTGCGGTCCAGAATTGAAAGATTATTTAAGCTATGGGAGGGTATAGTCAAGAAATAAAAGATAGGAAAGTGAGGAGGAAAAAAGAGGGGAAGGCAAGGTAGGATTGGAAGGGAACATGTGTGAATTGTGTGTGAGATGACTGATAGAGACTACACAGTGGGTAAGAGACACATACGAACAGCCATAAAACCCAAAGCCTAATGGAGATCCATACAGACTGAAACAAGACCACGAAGAGACAGTTATGTAAGAGTGGAGATTAAGGAAAGGTAGCAAATAACAACAGCAAAAAGATAAAATCTAGTGAAAATACACTAGGTGGTGGTGCGCCCTTTTAATCCAAGCACTCAGGAGGCAGAGGCAGGTGGATCTCTGAGTTCAAAGCCAGCCTGGTCTACAAAGCTACACAGAGTAACCATGTCTGGAGAAAACAAAAAAAACAAACAATATTATCACATCAGGCAGTGTTTCTTCCTGGTGAGATGTTTTTTTCCTTAGATGGTTCATGTAGAAAATTGTGCTTATGGGGCACATACAATTTGCAATTCTAGTTCAAACGTATTAAATAAGATTTAGAGTTTGCATTGACCCAATGAGGTTTAAACAAACTACCTTTTTAAATTGAATTCTCCTATACTCGTGTTTGTAAGGCAATAACTGTACTCTTCAGTTTGTTGCACCTGCACAGGTCCTCTCTCTCTGACTTGGTGCCAGTTTGTGTGGAGGGTGGAGTGGGGGATGGGAGCTCTTGCTGGGGCCTTAGTAGGAAGCCTCACAGTATTACTCTTCAACTCCGGCCTCCATAGACTGCACGTGTCCTTGGGCTCTCTGCCTACAGAGGTGTATCCAGTCCTCCATCCCACCAGGCTCTACAAAGCACTTCTCTCCTGCTCTTTGTGGTACCACTGTGTGGGGCTTAGGGTAGGACATAAGCTGTTTTCTGGCAGTTCTCAAGTTCTCATTGACCTTGGCCGAAGTCCCCCACACTGGATCTGAGTCTCTGCTTCTGGTTTGTCATTTTGGGAATCTCAGCATCAATAGTATGCCTGGTTGGTATAGCTATTTGCTTCTGCAACACTAGGGGTGTGTGTGTGTGTGTGTGTGTGTGTGTGTGTGTGTGTGTGTGTGTGTGTGTCTGTGTCTGTGTCTGTGTCTGTGTCTGTGTCTGTATTGGAATAGGGAGCACTTTGCCAGAGGTTTCAGGTAACCTCAGCTAAGCTCGGATTCACTGCCCCTGCTGTAGACTTCTAGGCATCCCCGTGGAGATCTCAACTGACTTAATAAATTCATCTGCAGGTATGTTTCTTGTATGAATAGAAATTTTTGTGTGTCATCCCATTTTTTTCACATTTTTCTAAAGCATTTTTTCCTCTTGCTCATTTTCTTTCACATACACAGAGACAGACAGGCAGGCAGACAGACAGACAGAGAACATACATCCTTTCCAATTGAATACCTACCCATCAATCTCTCTTGTTAAACTGTGAGCTTTTTTTAAGCTCAAGGACTACATTATATCGCTATATCTTCAACTCCTAATCCGATACTCAACACAGGAATTCAGTAAGTGTTCAATAAGTCAAAGAAAGGCCTCTAAAACTGAGCCCTTCATAGTTCACGGGGCTAGGTTTAGAACTAGAATGCAGAGCTAGGCACTCAAAGATGCAGGAATTATGGCCCTGTAATATTTAGTGGAAAATTTTCACCGGGAGCTTCTTTGGTTTCTAATTAGAGGAATTATGTTAATGAGCCACCTTGCAAAATCCCTGATAATCATCCTCCAAACATACCCCACTGGGTCTCATTTAGATGTAAGGGATCACAGAAACAGTGTGGTAATGAAGATATTTTCTGGCCTCAATTGGCACATACTGCCCTCATCACACCCTGAGGATCTCCTGTCTGCTGGACACAAAGAGCCAGCTCAGCAAACCACAGTGCTGGGGCTTTTCCAGGTCCTCAGTTACCTTCCCCACAGTCCTTTCGCTGCAGTGCCCACTCTCATGCTTACCATGTATTTAGTTCACCGATCATTTTTATGATACTGAGGCTAACAGTAAGTATTGATTCTTGGACTCTGTCACAACAAATATTCATCAAATCATCCCAGTGTCTAGGAAGGTAGAAGTAAAATTACACGGAGGCATCAGATTTGAGCTTTGGCCTTCAAGGAGCTGACATACAAAATGCCAGCCAGAAATATATGAGGATGGGTACAAGTGTCCAAATGCATTTGTTCATTCACTCAATCTGTCTTTCTGTATGCTTAGTTCCAGTACGATGTTCTTACGGGGGTCTGTCTTCCTGTCCAGAGATGCATGTTCTAAAGTGAGCTTTGGATTCTCCCAGGAATTGGAAGAGGGAGTTAGACTCTCTCCAAGTATTGGCCCTTGTTGACATGTATAATTCAGCAGCTTCCACACCATGACAAATAGCGGGGAGCTGAGATGAAGAAGGGGTGGTAATCTTGTTAATTCCCTTGTTCCTAAGGCAGCAATGTATCTCCCTTCTTGAGGTCTGATTACCAGCTGTGCTTTAGGGGTGATGCAGGCAATAAGTGACCCAATTTTTTTCAATGTAGTAATGATTTTCTCCTAATACACAATCTTCTGTTGCATATCTGATTTTGAGCTACCCACGTAATTATTCAAAGTTAAGGACGTATTTTCCTACTTTCAACTACATAACAATGTTACCAAGTTCTGGCCAATGGGCTCTAAGCATACAGTTGTGTTGCATTTCTGAACTGGACCCTTAAATAAAGCAAAGTGGCTCTTCTCTACATTTTTTGTGTACTCTCTCATATTAGCAACTATATTACTAATTAATAACTATGTTACTAATATGAGATACTTTTGCAAGGAATGGTAGAGGAACATCCTCAGAAAACTGCCAACCTAAGAATGTTTTCATCATGGCCATTGTAGGGGAAAATAACCTCCTATTTTGTTAAGCTTTTGCTTCTCTGGGTCTCTGGTACAGCAGCTGAATTGAAGTTTAAATAAGGCAGTGAGTTACATCCTAACTTACTATCATTAGATAATACTATAATGAATTGTACTCTAAGTGATATAGTAAGTCACTCGAAACCCCCAAAATCCTGAGTAACTGCTATTTATTGAGCTCCTGTCATATGTCAGGTTCTGGGAGACACAATAAGGAAGAAAGCTAGCCTAGTCCCTGTGGATGACACCATCCCTGAAGGGAACATTGCTAAGTGGCTGCCATAGAGCATTGTCCTCTGAGCAAAACAGCCACTGTCTTCATAGGTCAGCTGTGCCTGGAGTATCCCCAGCAGTCCTGTGGATGACTGGCAATCCCTTACAGGAGGGAAGGGGAGAGTCAGCAGACTGAGTGTTCAGCTACTTCTCCCAGTCATTTGTATGCAATGGTGTCTCGGGGAGGTGCTGGAGTATATGGGATGGGAAGACTAAGTGAAAGGAGCTCCCTCTACGTGACAGGCAAAACCATCATCCATGCTGGGTGAAAACTTTCCAGGGCAACTGCTTTGGGGTCACCCACACTTCTGCCATTCACATCTCACCCTTGCATGCTTTGTACACAAGTCTAATTAACTTGTTCACCTGGAGCCTGATTCTCTGGGATGAAGTTTGATGTAACTGAACTTTGGTTTGTGGTTGGGACCTTATAAAGACAGGATAAGTATGGTTAGCATCTCCCTTTGGAGGAATTTTAACAACAGTTTCAAAGCTGTGACAAAATACCTGGCAGAAGCAACTTAAGGAACAAAGGCTTCATTTCGGGGATACAGCCCAGGATGGTGAAGGAGACATGGCAGATGAGGCAGCTGTGGTCACAGGGGCAGGAGCTCGGCAGGTCAACAAACAGAGAGATTGGGCTAGAGGAGAAGCACATATCATCTTCAAGGCCCTCTCCAGAAACCCACTTGTGCTAGATAAGCCACCGTGCCCAAAGATCTACAATCTCCTTAAACAGTACCACCAAGTATAGGTGACGTGTTCAAATACAGGAGTCCATAGGGACCATTTCACATGCCAACCACAACATTGGACATAGTCATGGAAAGTACAATTACGTAGCATTATTGTTTCGAAACATGTTATGAAGCATTATCTTGTTTCCTAACTCACAGCAGGCATCACTAATTAATTGTCCTTTGTTTTCCTTGAGCTGAAAAACACTTTCAGCTCCACCCTTGTAGACATCAACAATTGATCTGACTTGACTGAGCAGGATGGTGGCTGTATGGCTCTCTTGACCATGGACTGCATGCTGAGACTGGTACACAGAACTTGCCTTAGCTTTTATTTAGTTTCCTGTGACTGCTTTAACAAACCGGGTGATTGCAAACAGTGGAAATACAGTTTTTCACAGTGCTGAAGGCTAGAAGTCTGAAATCAAGGTGTCAATGGGTTTCTATCCCTCTGGGGGCTGTCAAAAGAGACTCATTATTTGATTCTTTCTGCTGCTCACATTTCCTGAACTTGAACTCCTCACACAGTTATCTTCCTGCTGGACCTCCCTCCTCTGAGTCTCCCTCCTAATCCATGTGTGGCTGAATTTATGGCCCAACTCCATCATCCAAGATAAACTCCTCTCCACACCATACTTTAGTCACATTTTGTTTACATCTAAGGTAGTGTTGTCAGATTCTGAGGATTAGGACATGTATATATGTTTGAGAAAATCACACCTTAATCCGTCATAGCACTAAGGTACCCAAGTAAATAAGAAATAACCTGGTTTACAGATTGTTGGGAAATGTAAGCCTATTAACTGGCAACTATAACATAATGCAATAAATACTAGCAAATATAGTGGGAGGAGGTCCAAGGATAGATAACTAGTCTTAGTGGACAGAAGGTTCTAGAAGGTTTTCTAAAAGAGGTGGTGTCTTTGTTACTAGCATCTCATCACTTAGTGTATTCACCCTCTTTTAAAGTGTAATCTCCTCTAAGCAGCCAGTAAGTATTTGACCTCTACTCTTTCAGCTGTTAGTCTTTTGAGATTGCTGCCACAGAAAAACAGAGGCAGGGTGCATGCTCTGAAAGTTCTATCTAGGAAGCAGGGGGAATTATAAGAGCAAGATGACTCAACCTGGAAAAGGAGCACAGATGATGGAGTGATGAGGAGGAAGGAAGGAAAGACAATTGAGGGTTGATGGAAGGTTGGGACAAGAAGCCTTGTGTTCTGGTTTTGTGTCCTGACTTTGTGTCATTAATGATGCCCACTAGAGAGGATGCAGCTATCAAGACTTATAAAAATAAAACCATCTCTGCTTCAACTGACTTCGGCAGAAAAGGAGAACCTGTTGAGAGCACATCATGGAGAGATTCAGATCTGTCTGAATTCCAGGCTATACATGGCATGGCCAGTTAGAAAACTAATTGCTCTCTTTCTGGGATATGATTTCCTTTGTCTTGCCTCATTCCAGTGAGCCACAGAAGCTTCAAGTTGAAATGCCAATGGGAGAAAAGTGTTTCTTTCCCAGTATTTTAATCAATAACTCCATGTTCTGAAACTCCTGGGCCTAGTGTAATTATGTGCCTGAGTCAGAACCAATTATGATATCTCTGAGGTGTCTAGCCTGTCTGGTGTGAGTAGATGACAGATATAGTCAACTTCTGCTTGTAACTACTTCTGCCTCTAAACCATCAGGGAGGTGGCAAGCTGTGGCTCTTTAAAGCACAAAAAAAGTGTACTTAATACCAGGAGGAAGAGGTATTGATCATGCAAAAACTGAGTATCTGCACAAGAAATCCATAATAATGGCTATTGTTACTCCAGTCCCTGCCAGTGTATGAGACTTAACACAGTCCATTTAGTTCTCAGAGTAACACAATAGACATTGGAGGGGGTGTCCATTTTAATGCTGAAATCAAGACTAAATGAAATGAGATTGTTCCTTAACTCACATGGACTCAAATCTGAGCCCATCTGGCTCCACAACCTGTTTCTTTTGCTGAATAACACTTCCTCTCTGGCCAGTGACTTTTGTCTCCTTAGCTTTCTGTGTTTCAATATCTTCCTTTATAAAATGGAAACTGTTATGCCTTGAATCTGACCTGTTCCCCTATAGACTCGAATGCTGTTGGGGGAGGCTGTAGGACCTTTAGGTCAGAAAGTATGTCTGGTAGGGGTAGGACCGTGGGTATGTGTCTTTTAGGTTATAGCCCAGTTACTTCCTTTCTTACCTTATGCTTCCAGATCTTCCAAGGCATGAGAAACAGCAGCCACAAGCTCCCACTGTCATATACCAGGCTGCTCCAATACTCCTCCCTGGCAGTGATAGATGAGGTCTCCCTAAATGGTGAGCCACAATAAAGGCCTCCGCCTTTAAGTTGCTTCAGCTATGCATTTGGTTGCAGAGAGAAAAGTAACTAATGCAGACATCTTGCTCACTGGACTACTTTGAGTGTGGGATGGTGTGTAGTCACAAATGACATCTGCCACTTTTGGCTGTGTCTGGGCTCTCGAGCATGCCCACCAAAAGCATGTCCCTCAACCCAGAAATCCACAGAGGGGCCAGAGATGGCTCCTGCTGGCAGATCCCAGGCTTTCTTGTCCTCTACAGACCTTCCACAATTAAAGGATTCTATACAAGCCATCAGCTTGCAGGGTTTTGAGAATTCTACTCCTACATCCAGAATGTTGCCTTGTCTAATTTATAGGAGGGGCCTCTTGAATACTAAGGAGAGCTGACCGGCTTCCAGGCTCCAGCTGCCCAGGGAAGTACTGATCTCTAGCTCCACTCTGGTTCCTCCTCCACCTATCCTCTAGGGAGGTGGCTGGCTGTGCTGGAGATTGGCATATTCTGTCTGCATCCGCTGAACTGAAACAGCATATTGATGATGGCCTGCAAATGTGAATTAGACGGGAGCTACTTTGCACTTCAATAGAATAACAGGTGTTAGTTCTCCGTGGATGGTGGAGTGGAACTGAGGCTTTTCTTCCCTTGGGATGCAGGGGAGGTGAAGGGCGTGGCCTCCTCACCTGTGCCACTGATGATTTCCGAGCACCTGTTGTGTTTCTACTGTCTGTGTGACATTTTACTCATGGTGCCTTATGATTCTTTTCCATAGACACACCCTCTGGGAAAGATTTTGTTCTCTTAAGTGCGCTAATTAACTTTTGTTACCACCATAAAATATCTGGCCCCAATTTGACCCTCTTACAACAGTTTCTTGGAGCAATTCAAAGGGGGAGCCGATGGTGGTGGTGGATGGCTATAATCCTAGCTCTTCAGGTAGCTAGAGCAGGGGATCAGGAGTGTGGGTCCAGCATGGGCTACCAAGTGAGATTCTATCTTAAATCTCAAGTAATTTTTTTTAAAAAGGACAGAGCTGTGACTTAGTGGCAAAATGTTCCCTGGAATTTGCAAGTAGAAGAAACAAACAACCTTAAGAAATTTTGTAAGTTTTTTTCCCGCTGAGTAGTACTCCATTGTGTAAATGTACCACATTTTCTCTATCCATTCTTCAGTTGAGGGGCATCTAGGTTGCTTCCAGGTTCAGGCTATTACAAATAATGGTTTTATGAACATAGTTGAAGAGATGTCCTTGTTGTATGAATGTGCATCTTTTGGGTATATTCCTAAGAGTGGAATTGCTGGATCTTGAGGTAGACTGATTCCCATTTTCCTGAGGAATCTCCATACTGATTTCCAAAGTGGCTGCATGAGCTGGCACTCCTACCAGCAGTGGAGGAGTGTTCCCCTCTCTCCACATCCTCTCCAGCATAAACTGTCATTGGTGTTTTTGATTTTAGCCATTCTGACAGGAGTAAAATGACATCTCAGAGTTGTATTGATTTGCATTTCCCTGATGGCTAAGGATGTTGAGTACTTTCTTAAGTGTCTATCAGCCATTTTAGACTCCTCAATTGAGAATTCTCTACTTAGTACTGTACCCCACTTTTTAATTGGATTATTTAGTGTTTTGGAGACTAACTTCTTGATTTCTTTGTAAATTTTGAAAATCAGTCCTCTGTCAGATGTAGGGTTGGTGAATATCTTTTCCTGTTCTGTGGGCTGCTGTTTTGTTTTGTTAATTGTGTCCTTTTCGTTACAGAAGCTTCTCAGTTTCAGGAGGTCCCATTTATTAATTGTCAATCTCAGTGTCTCTGCTACTGGTGTTATATGTTCAGGAAGTGTCTCTGTACCAATTCGTTCAAGGGCGCTTCCAAACCTTCTCTTCTAAGAAGTTCAGTGTGTCTGGATTTATGTTGAGGTTTTTGATCCATTTGAACTTAAGTTTTGTGCATGGTGATAGATACAGATGTATTGGTGGTCTTCTACATGCCAGCATCCAGTTATGCCAGCTCCATTTGTTGAAGATGCCTTCTTTTTCCCATTGTATAATTTTAGCTTCTTTGTCAAAAATTAGGTGTTGGTAGGTGTGTGGGTTAATATCAGGGTTTTCAATTTCATTCTATTGGTCTACCTGTCTATTTTTTGCCAATACCAAGCTGTTTTCAGGACTATAGCTCTCTAACAGAGCTTGAACTCAGGGGTGGTGATGCCTCTGGAAGTTCCTTTATTGTACATGGTTGTTTTGGCTATCCTGGGTCTTTTGTTTTTCCATATTAAGTTGATTATTTTTCTTTCAAGGTCTCTGCAGGCAAATGGATAGAACTAGAAGAAATCATCTTGAGAGAGGTAACCCAGTCACAAAAAGACAAACATGGTATGTACTCACTCATATATGGATATTAGACAGAGGGCAAAGGATTACCAGCCTGTAATTCACACCATCAGAGAAGCTAGGAAACAAGGAGGATCCTAAGAGAAGACATACATGGTCCACTGGAGAAGGGGAAAAAGATAAGATCTCCTGAGCAAATTGGGAGCATAGTGGGAGTGGTGAGGGAGGTAGGAGAAAGAGAAAGGGGGAAAAGGAGGGGAGAGGAGGACATGAGGAAGCAGGAAGGTTGTGTCTGGGGAAGAATAGAGGAGAGCAAGTTAAGAGATACCATAATAGAGGGAGCCATTATAGGTTTAAAGAGAAATCTGGCGCTAGGGAAATTTCCGGAGATCTACAAGGATGACCCCAACTAACAATCTAAGAAATAGTCATGAGGCTACCTTAAATGCCCTTCCCTGATAATGAGGTTGATGACTACCTTATATGCCATGCTAGAGCCTTCATCCAGCAGCTGATGGAAGCAGAAGCAGAAATCCACAGCTAAACACTGAGCCGAACTCCTGGAATCCAGTTGCAGACAAGGAGGAGTGATGAGCAAAGGAGTCAAGACCGGGCTGGTGAAACCCACAGAAACAGCTGACCTGAACAAGGAGGATCTCAAGGACCCCAGACTGATAGCTGGGAAACCAGCATAGGACTGATCCAGACTCCTGAACGTGGGTGTCAGTGAAGAGGCCTCAGTAATCTATGGGGCCTCTGGTAGTGGATCAGTATTTATCCCTAGTATTCTAATGGACTTTGGGAGCCCATTCCAAATAGAGGGATACTCTCAGTCTAGACTCATGGGGGAGGGCCTATGCCCTGCTCCAAAGGATATGACAGACTTTGGAGATCTCCCCATGGAAGGCCTCACCCTTCCTGGGGAGCAGAAAGGGGTTAGGGAGTTAGTGGGTGACTGGGGAGGAGGGGAGGGAAAAGGAACTGGGACTGACATGTAAAACAATCTTGTTTTTAATTTAAATAAAAAATAGGGAAAAAAAGAAATTTTGTGAGAACAAGCTTCCAAAGGTATATGTCTAAAGATTCCCTACTGGGTCCTAACCCCAAGGGATCTACCAATTTCCAACAGTATCACATCAAGGATCAAACCTCCGATCACAGTGGGAAATGGGGACAGAAGCCATACCCAACCCCAGCATACAGATATAGATAAAGACTGCTGTGTTGCACACTACGACAGCTTCTCAGACCAAGGACATTTGATGCAGGAACTGCACTAGGTGCTTGATATGGCTCCATCTGGGCTTCAGGAGATTTTTGAAAGGGAAAACACTGGCCTTTTTTATATGCTGGTTCTGGGGCTACAGCAGGGTTTGGCCAGTACTTCCTGTGAAAGAGCAGGTCGTGAGTAGTTAGGATTGGGGTGTCACACCTCCATTTTCTTCCACTCTCATCCTATTGGAGCAGTAAAGAACCCACAGACCAGCAAACAGACAGCCTGACAGGGTTACAGAATGGCTTCAGAAACATATGCAGGCACCACCGCCTTTTCCAATGAGCGGATTTGAAGCTTTAATTTTCCTGGGCCTCCATTTCCTCATCTTCAAAGGGAGCTATGGTACCCCTCAATGCCAGTTCTAAGTGTGGTACTTGACACACTGCAAAGACTGGCAGAGTTTACGCATGAAGAGCTCTTGTAACAGTGTCTGCCATAGAAAGAGGGTTGGTGCCAGTTGGCTCCATCTCAGTCATCGTCAGTGTCTTCAGTCTTCAGTATCACCCACCTTAAGCTGCTGGATGTGATCACGGTTAAAACCTGCTCCACAAGGGTGTTACTACAGTTAAAAAATAGGTGCACACAAAGTATTCAGTGACCTATGAGGCAACCCCTCCCACTTTTATTGGTATTAAAAAGGGGGAATGACACAGTCGCATGCATGTCTTCAGTATACCCGAGACTTGGTGGGAAATACAGGGCAGTAGAAAAGGCCAGTCTCAGAGTAGAAAGCCAACCCTGCATAGAAGAGAAACCACAAGACTTAAGTGCAAAGGACATTTTCTAGATGGGTTCCCTACAGAAGCTAGGTTTAGGGGGCGGGGGAAAAGGACAATGACCGTTTCCTATAGAGACAATTACATGCAACGCCACTTTGACCCTGCAAAGAGAAGCTCCACAAGGAGGAATTGCAGTGACCTACACACTTCTTTTTGTTTTTCTTTTCTTTTCCTCAATATATGTTTTGATTTAAATTAGAAACACGAATGCTTCACATGTCAATCCCAGCTCCCTCTCCCACCCCTCCTCCCTTGTCCCTCCACCAGCTCCCCTCCAACCGCCCACCCATTCCCTGTATCATTCCCCAGGGAGAGTGAGGCCCTTCTTGGGGCATCTCCAGAGTCTGTCATTTCATCCAGGGCCCTTCCCCATGTGTCAAGACTGAGAGAGCATCCCTCCATGTGGAATGGGCTCCCAAAGTCCAGGCATATGCCACGGTAAACAGTGATCTACTACCCAAGTCCCCAGGGATTTCTGAGGCCTCCTCACTTACACTATATGCATGGAATTGGCCTCTCAGCCATCAGTCTGGGGTTCAAGAGCTCCTCCTTGTCCGGTCAGCTGTCTTTGTGGGTTTCACCAGCACGGTTTGACCCCTTTGCTCATCATTCCTCCATCTCTGTCACTGGGTTCCAGGAGTTCAGTTCAGTGTTTAGCTGTGTGTATCTGTCTCTGCTTCCATCAGTCACTGGATTGTTCATCCAAAAGCCCCAAACCAACCAAGTCATATGATGTAACTCAGCCCTCCTGACCCTTTGCCTGGGAGGTGCCCTGCTCTGGCCTCTAGGGTCCTCAACCTTTTACCAGGAGGAAATGACTTCAGCTATAGGTGCTAAGCCACACAAATGAGACTGGCACCTTAGCACAGGAAGTCCTTCTTGGCCTCTTAATCTGCTCCACCATATGCTCTGCAGGCTCTGGACCTGGCGTCCTTAGCAGAGGGCAATGTCCTTTCTAATGTGATTTTGTGGCTATGTCTCCGATGACTAAGAGCTCCTTGAGGTCAAACACAAACCAAAGGCTTTGGGGTCCTTGACTTCCGGGCCAGATGTTTCCTTCACATTAATGCATAGCATTTCAGCAGAGGGATTTTCTGTCCTGCTCACAGTTTAGTGTTGTCGCTGCAGCCTCCCAGGGAGGTTCGTGCTCCAGATTGCACGGGCAGCAGTGAGCCTCACAACCACTCCTAGGGTTAGCACTTGGGACTATTTGGACTCATAATGACTTTGTGAACCTCAGATCCTTGACACAATGAATTCGAGTGGACTGATGGAACACCTGCTTACAGATTGTGTAGCCAACGTACATCTAGCAGCACAAGTGTGTTTTCCTCCACCAGCAAAGATGAACTATTCTTTTAAACTATGTTAGGGTGTGTGTGTATGTAGCGGGTGCTTAATATATAGAATTCATTATGTTGGGCATTATTTGATATTTTCCTAAATACAGCATTAATTCTTATGTATTGAGGTGGGCTGCTTTGGGGCCATGGTAGAGTATCCAGACCAAGTACAACATGGAACACATCAGCAGGTATCTTGAACAAGCAGGAAAGGGGCCGATAGTGTTGGCTAATAAGAAAGTGCGTACATTATGCCATCCATGGTGTTATGAATATTTATTAATAACTTGTTGGAGTAAGAAGACTTCCAACAAACAGCCAGTCAGAGAACAAGTCAATGCCAGGATGTAAATGGACACTAACTATATCAAAAGTGGGGGAGGGGTAGAGCAGCCAAAAGTCAAGCAGATACTGGGCTGGATATGTAGCTTAGTGATAGAGCACTGGATGGCTTCTATGAGGTAGTGGGTTCAATCTCTAATAGCAAGAAAAAGTGCACATTCGTTGGGCATGTTGGTGCATGTCTGCAATCCTAGAAGTGAGGAGGCAGAGGCAGGAGGGTCAAAAATCCAAGGTCATGGCTAAAGAAAATGACTGAGCAGTGAGATCACCAGCTGCTCCTCCAGAGGACCAGGGCTCCATTTCAGGCACCCACATGATGGCTCACAACCACAACTATCTGTAACTCCAGTCCCAGAGCATCCAACAACCTCTTCTGGAATTGGTAATACCAGGCACTCATGTGTTGTGTAGACACACATGGAGGCAAAACACCCATGTACATAAAATAAAGTTGTTGTTTTTTTCCAAAAAGGAATCCAAGGTCACAAAGCATTGTGAGGCCAAAAGACAACACCAACAACAAACAAAAACAAATAAAACTCCAAAAGTACCACTGAGTTCATTTCATATTGGCTAGCTACAGTTGGGTATGCCGTCTGCCCCTTAGGCACGGTTTATATACACAGTGAGACTCCATTGAATAAAACTATGTTTTCTTTTGTAATTTGTTTCAATTTTAGATAGTTTTGGGGATATGGATAGGAGTTCGAGTATATTTCACCTCCCAGAACACATAGAAAACCCATAAAAATAAAATTGGAAACCATAGTATTTAAGCAAAAGCTCTGTAAAGCAAATAATAGTGACAACAACAATAATAATAACAACCCAAAGTGGTTCTCAGTGATAGTGAGTTGGAGCTAGCCTTCAGTACATGAGATCCTGTCTCAGCAACTGCCTCTCACAAAAAGGCAGGTAGACATGGCTTCAAATAACCATGCTACTTTTCAGATGAGTGGTCTTGAGTGAGACTTGGTTTTCTGAGTCTCCGTTTTCTGAATTGTGACTGCTGTTGCTCATTCACAGGCTTGCTTTGGGACTTACATGAGGTTGTGATTGTGAATTCATTTTTTAAAATTTCATTTCTTGATTAGGATTTTTATGAAAACACATATTAGCTCTATCTGAGGCAAGCAGAAAGCAAACTCCAGGTAAATGGCAGGTGCATATAGAGTCACTAGATGGGTTCTCTCTTTCCTTTCACCACACAAGAGCAGAGAGGGAGATGAAGGTTCTTGGATCTGTTCAAGCACTACAGACCCAGTGTCTCCAAGCCATGGCACCAGAGACAGTACTAGGATGAAATCCAGGCCTTGCAAGAACTCAACTATTGTGCACCCCTGGGCTTATGAGGTAGTTTTGGAGGAGGAGGGTGGGAGATGCACTTGCCTTGCATGTTGAACTAGACCACACCCCTAGTGACTGTGCTCCCATAACTCACCTGATTGTTTGGGATTGCTTTCTGGTGTGTTACATGATGTGCTGGGTAGGTAGAGCATGCCTTGACTTTGCACTAAGTCTACTCAGTTCATAGGGCTCTGACTCCTGAGGACACTGGATGGGAAACGTCATTTGTGTTGGGAATTCCCTGTGATCTTATTCCCCTCTACATCTCAGACTCTAAAGATGGACCTGGATGATGCTTCCAGGGACTCTGCATGATAGCTAAGCCTCTAAAGGACTTTCAGAGGTGACAAGATAAAGGACGATGTCACGACCACCTCGACCAGCAAGGAAGACGCGACTCAGGAATCCTTCTCACAAGCAGTTTATTCAGGAACCTTGAACAAATCTTCTGACCCCAGGGAGTGCCTGCCCACAGCTTAAAAAGGCCCTTGGGCAGCCAACCCCGGTAAGCCATGTGACGACAGCAGATAGGTCCACATACAAGGAAGCAAGCCAGATATCCAGCCTTGAGGAGTTGTTTATCACAGAGAGCACTTGCTATCAGGCTAGCAGAGGCGGAAGCCAGCATCATCTTAAGGGTGCAGCACTTCGCAGCTCTCTACAGTTCCCCCTTTTTTGTTTAAAATGCAACAGGCAAGAGTAGAGGTCTGATCTCTGGCAATGACAGGGACATTGTACTGATTTTTGTTTGGCGTCATCCACCCAACAAACATCAGACCCGTCCGATACCCTTTTTTCCAGAGGCGGGACTCTTGGGTACCAACCCGCATGCAATCAGACATGCTCTTCTCTGGGTCATTATTAGCTGACTCAGAGTGCAGTGCTCTCCCTCGCATCCTGAGTGTATTTAGTTTTTAAGGTGGCTAACCATGCCTGTGGGGGACTGTCCTGCTTCAATAGCGGTAAAGGCCTGAATGATCATGGCTGCATTGTGTCTTTTTGTGTGACTCTAATCTTACATAGAAACCACAAGCAAACCAGGGAGACCAACACCAAGAGACCTGTTAATGCTCCTACACCCGCCCACTCCTTAAGATGGTTCATTGTAGAAGTCAGCCAGGACGATAATCCCGATGCAAAGGAAAGGTCCACTCTGGTGGAATTCACATGGACCACTGTCAGCCTCAACTCCTTCAAAGTATCTTCAAATTTAAGTGACCAATTCTGTAAAAGAAAACTGGACAAATACTTGGACAAATTTGTAGCTTTTGTAAAATTGGCATAATCCTTGAATTTTTCACTCAGAGCCTCCAGGTGCCAAGATTGCCACTCACTTCTCCTTAATTTGGCAGTGATTTCTAAGCCTTAATGGCTATGTGATCCACCTGTTCAAACACCTGTCCTGGATATCCTGTCTGCATGTTTGCAAATATACCTTTTCATTGCTGGAAGGGGGCACTGTTCATACCATGGGGATCATGACAATAGCTTGGAGTTCCTCCTCATCCTCCTCATCCTCCTCGGAGTCCATAGACTCTGAGTCTTCTAGAGCTGAGTACATCTTTCTTTTCTGTTTTCCTCCCTTTTCACCGTTTGCCTGCTCTGATCTCTCCTCTTGTAATTGTTCTAAAGCATTTCTCCCCTTTTTTTAACTGCCTCACTACACTTCTGATCCTCAAGGGAACTTTTTACTAGTCTCCAGACAGGCCGAACACCACCTCTGAGCGTTTGAAATAATTCAGCAGCATTTATCATCAAGTGTACTTTAGCAGTTGTTCCTTCCTGAGCAATCAAAAAACTGAAAAACACAATAGTATACAGTATCCAGACATTTTGTGTATTTTTCATATTGTTCCTCGGTCCCATGCAAAATCAGGATCTCTCCCTAATTTCCAAAAATCTTAAATTCTTAGAATGAAGCAGCTCATTCAGAGCCAAAAAATTGGGTGCAACTGAGAAGCGCCCATAGCCAAACTAACAATGTTTTTACTTTCGGTTTGCTGCTAGCCAAACTAACAATGTTTCTTTTAAGCTTCTAATGTTTCTTTTTAGCTTTTACTTTGGGTTCCCTGCTAGCCAAGCTAACAATGTTTTTACTTTCAGTTCGCTGCTCCACGAACCATTTGTCCTGCTCTCTCTTTACCTACGGAGAGGAGCAAAGCAACTGCTCTTATCCCAGTCCTTTTTTTTGCCCCGCTCTTGTCGTGGTCCCTTTTTTAGTCTAAGATTCTTTGATCGCAGCAACTCGTTGAGTGCCAGAAAAATTGGGCGGGATGTGGAATTACCCATGTTGTAATAACAAACATTGAAAAGAAAACCCAAAAAATTCTTTGTTTCACTTTTACTCCATCTGCTTTGACGCGGCTCTACTACTTTCCTTTTTGTCCCGTCCGCTTTGACGCGGCTCTACTACTTTGCTTTCCCGTCTGCTTTGATGCGGCTCTGCTGACCGTTCTCCCCTTCTCTACGGGTGAGAAAAATAATCCCGCTCTTTTCACGGATCCCTGCCTTACCTGGGGACTTACCGGTGCACCCCAGACCGCCGTGAGTTCTGAATTCCTTTCTTCGTACGAGCGTCCCCGTACGGGCCACCAACTGTCACGACCACCTCGACCAGCAAGGAAGACGCGACTCAGGAATCCTTCTCACAAGCAGTTTATTCAGGAACCTTGAACAAATCTTCTGACCCCAGGGAGTGCCTGCCCACAGCTTAAAAAAGGCCCTTGGGCGGCCAACCCCGGTAAGCCATGTGGCGACAGCAGATAGGTCCACATACGAGGAAGCAAGCCAGATATCCAGCCTTGACCAAATAAGGAGTTGTTTATCACAGAGAGCACTTGCTATCGGGCTAGCAGAGGCAGAAGCCAGCACCATCTTAAGGGTGCAGCACTTCACAGCTCTCTACAGGACGAGATAAGGGAAAATGTGGTGAAGGCTTTGTACTTGAATTCATGCAGGTTTGAATCCCAGTTGTTCAATTACCCACCAGCTTAGTCAGTCCTCCCATTCAGAGACCCCACCTCAGAGATATAAAATATCTGAGGAGTTAGGACACAGGTATAAACGTCACAGCCAGCAAGTCAAGAAAATTAACTGAAACTCAGATAGACACCAACGCCTAGGACTGGCTGACTCCTCTAACAGTGTATTCTGGATGTTTATGGAGCTAATGTTTTTAAATGCAGACTATGTTGTTAGAGAGGTTCAGAACACTTATACTCACAGTTTCCAAGAGGAGTGGCAGTTCCATGCATTTGGGGGTTATAGGAGGAAGCATATACTGCACAAACATACTGTGCTGGCTAAAAGATAGGCAGGACAGAAGGAAACCCTGGAAAAGAGCATATTGAGGCTTCCATTGGGAGAAATAGTAAGGCAGGATGATTATCCATGCTTAGGACTGACTGGTTGAGTAACTATATAGCAGAGTGTGGTGTGGGGCCCCTGGTTTGCCTGGTACATGGTCTGATGGTGACAGGATCAAGGAAAGTTGAAGCCTGTGAAGGAAGGCATATGAATGTAGTGGGTTGTTTTGCACATGAAAAGTTGCTGATAGAATTTGTGGGTCTCAGGTAACTAGGTAGCTCCAGGAAGTGTATTTCTTACTTGGTTAGCAAGGTCTCAAGGTGTCAAAGCATTATAAAATACAAAAACATCAAACCAAGAACCAACAGCAAAGCCCTAAATGAATTAATCTCATCTGATACCTCATATGATTCTTATATCTGTCTAGATGAGTCCCCATGGCCAATGACCTTTCTTCTGAGCTGAGATCAAGCCCAGGCCTTGTAAGAGTACTTTTACTGTGCAGCCCCGGATTTATAAAGTAGTTTTGGAGGGAGTGGGCTGCAGATGGAACAAAATGGTAGAGTGCTTATCCAGCACGCAGGAACTCTCAGATTTGATCTCAGAATAAACTGGACATGGTGGCACATGCCCATAATCTCAGCACCAGGAAGCAGGGCCATGGGATCTGAAGATTGCATACTAAATACTTGATAAATACATAATAAACATAAGACAAGCTTGGGATACATAAGCTCTTATAGGGTATTTGTTTTGCTTTATTTTGATTGTTCTCTGTAGCACTAGGGATTCAACTCTGGGCCTCACACGTGCTAGAAAGTGCTGTACCACTGCCCAAACCCCATCCACAAATTTTCTTCCCATTTGTGGTACAACCAAATGACTACCACATACTTTGATCTCCATCTTAGCAAAAGGCTGGGAAGTGATGCAATGGCATTGGCTATAGCTGCCAAATAACCTTAAAACACAATGCCAAGCATACACAGAACACACAAGACTGGCCACTCTACTGTGATATAAAAGACGAATAGGTATCCACTAATTTGTCCAAAGTTAAGTAATGTTATAAACTTCTCAGTAAAGTATCTTCAGTTTTCTTTGCTGCCTAGTGAAATACTAAATTCCATCCTTAAGAATTTATATTTGAAAAGTCAGAGATTTTTCTGAGACGGAGATGAACAAAAACCGAAGAATAAATCCATATAATGTGGTACAAAATCTTGGCGTGGCTGAACGTGGCTGTATATGCTTACAATTCTAAGGTGTGACAGCAGAGGCAGGAAGAACAAAATACAAAGCTAACCTTGGATACGGAGAACATCTGAGCCAAACTACTATCAGAGACCCTGACTAAAAAAAAGCAACAAAAAAAGCAAAACAAAACAATAACAAAAAACCACCCTAGACTTTCTGAGTGTGGCATTTCAAATCAGCAAGGAAATTGAATTAACATTTAACATTGTTTGGTAGAGAAACTAGCTTTATGTGACAAATCAAAGTGAAATCCCTACCTCATGGTTTAGAACAAATTTCACGTTGTTTGAATGTATATATAAATAGTAAACAAATGGAAATCTTTGTAAAACTATATACATTAAATTTCTTTTCTCTTTGGAAAACGGAAACAGAAGAAATCACCCGTGGAAATACACTGATGGATTTTATTACATAAAATTTTAAATCCCCACAGCAGAAGAACACAACAATAAAGGATGAAAGACACAGTGAGCAGTGTTTGCAGCATCACTTTTACCACTTACAATGTCAGCATCCCTAAGTGTGCCAGTTGAGATGATGGGCAAGACATCTGAATATCTGAATATGCACATTGGCAAAATATAAAAAGAAGGTTTAATAAACATTCAAGCTTAATATTAATGGAATATATTGTTGAAATGAGACAGCAAGGTAATAACTATTTTTTTTCTCCCTCTGCTATCCAGTGGTTGAAAATTTAGAGTCCCAATGCTCAGAACTAGTGATCTTATACAGACATTGACTTTGGCATTGCTCATGTGAACAGGCCAGTTCTGTCCTTCTTTTTGGTAAAATGAGTCAAAAAAAATTTTTAAACCCATATCTATGTGTCCTTAGTTGATCTGCGTCAAGAATTTTAAACAAAAGAAATTAGACAAGGAAATCTGTCTCCAGAAGAGGTTCCAAGCCTTTAAGATTTTAAAACATTTTATTATGTCGATTATTATGGTATGAGGGAGGCATGTGTTCAATAGTGTAATTGACAACCTGTATGAATCTTTGCATCGTGCAGGTCCTAGGGACTGAGCTCAAATCACCAGACTTGGAAACAAGTGTCTTTACCTGCTGGGCCACCTCATCATCCCTTTTAAGTTATTTTTAAAGAGAACAACAAACTAGTGGAAATATCTTAGATGCCTAGCGATAGTGCATTGATTAACTATCTTTTGTACTTAAATACAACAGGATTTGACACGGCCAATAAAAATTATGGTACAAGAAAAATACACATATACACTCTTGAAGACAAGGAACATCGCACAATCCAATTATTTAACAATAAATAGCTTGATGGATGTCAGCAGGGTTAGAGGACATTGAGGATGGACCCTGACCTCCTAATCAGCAGCTTGTAAAATAAAAGTCGGAACAACAAGACTGTAAATACTGGGTAGAGGAAACAGACTTGGGTCTGTTCTCTAACCCTGGTGGGAGACTTTATATCCTGCCCTGCCCAGAAGGTCATAAATGGATAACTCTATAAACCTAGTTCCCAGATCACAGCTCTGAGATGATTGTATAGCAGGACTTCTGGTAAAGCGCGAGGGTGTCTCATAACCCATGCCCATAAGAGTTCATCCAACGAGCCTGTCAACAATCCAGACAGGAAAATGCCACCAGGAAATCTGTCAGTTCCAGAAACTTATAATTTATAAGTCTATAAAGCCCACATGTATTGTAGATAAAGGAAATGGTTTTTGTGGCCAGTGTCCACTCTCCCCGCTTGAGGATATGCCCTCCTCTCCTCTACATTGCACTCTGTGTCTCACCCACAAGGACAGTGCAGCTGAGGGGAGCCCAGAGCAAGGGCCTAGTGACATTATAATTAGAAAAAGAAGTTTTCAGAGGGGTATGTGAAATATAATCCTGATATAGCATATGCGTTATATATATTATCTTTTTTGTAAGAAAGTCCTAAAACTTTCTTACAACATGCAAAACGTGATTATCTGGATGGTGAGTTAAGTATGGCTTCTGTTTCTTCTGAATGCATTTACATATATATTCTGATGTTGTTGCTTACTTGTATTTTTATATCCATTAAAGCAATCCAATGTAATGTTCCATATACTATCCTCTATTTGGGAGTGGTTTCTGATCTGTTTACCCTGTAAGAAGGAGCATGTGGAGGATTGTGCGGGAGGGACTCAGAAGCTGAAGTTGGGTTAAAGGATCCCATCCTTGATGCTGCTGAAAATGAGGAGAGAATTGTCCCTGCAGAGAGTGTTTGCTGTTTTGACCTTCAGGGCAAAATGAAATTAGAAGTCCACTTGAAAAGAGAATGTTTTCTCTCCAAGTTTGCTATAAATATTTAAAGTGGAAAATATGGATTATGGCAAATGTGGTTGAGGAACACAACACAGAAGGCTGGGTTTATGCTTGGACATAAGTGTGGGAGGGAACGCAGCTGAGCAGGGAGTCGGCCATCAGAAAGCTCAGCTGACTTGGGGTGACTTGGGCAGATCAATGATGCTGATGTAGTTGGAGGAATGACAAAGATTGCTGGACAGCCCACATCTTGTTATGTTCCAAGCTCTGAGATAATGAAGGCATGTACAATTTATTATGTTTGAAATGCAACCAGAAGGAGGACATTCCCACTGGCTGCAACCATATTCTAAGGCCCGTAAGAAGGCAAGCTCATTAAGTGACACTTGCTCCCTTCAATAAAATAGTCTTCATGGCCCCTTTCCTTCAGACATATCAGAATATCCATGGTGTCTCCTTCTCTTGGTCCAGATAAACACAGAGATTTTAAATAGCTCCCCTTCTATCCCAGCCCACCCAGGGAAGTCTATATACACTAAACACTTACTGAAACACGCAGTCAGACAGGACCCTAGAACTCTGGATCTGATCATTTAACTGAATCATATCCTTTGACTCAACCACTATGCACTATGGGAAAGAAATGAAAAGAGAAGAACTTTTGTCTGCAGAGGAAGTCTCCAAGTATTTAAACTGTTTGTTAAAATAGCAAACATACAGAAACATCCTAAATGACCGGTCATGGGGAAATGCTGAATTATTTATGTTTATATACAGCAGCAGTTTTTTTAGCTATGAAAAATTATGAAATGAAATAAGCATGGTGGCTCATGCCTATATTCCCAGCTCTCAGGAAGCTGAGGCCAGCCTGGGCTATATAAAAAGTGTTATGTCAGCCTGGGCTACAAAGTATGACCCTACCCCCCAAAATGTAACAACAGTAAATGGTGGGGTAATATAAACACATAGAATACCATAAGGATGTGCAAAATACAATTGTAATTTAAAAATAAGGTTGCAATGGTTATGCATGGCATTCCAATTTTAGGAAGAAATTGCATAATCTCTCTTAAAAGAAAGATCTAGGACAGACATGGAGTTATTTTAAATGGTTTAATAATTTTTGGAGAGCTAAGGTTCTGGGATGTTGGATGCAAAATAGGGAATAATAACAAGAGTGAACAAGCATCACTTCCTCCCTCATTCAGCATGCATGCTCTGGACATGGACTGTGAAATGGACACTTAAGCTTCGGACACACTGGGGGACTGAGGAATGACATCCACCTCAGAAGAGGCACAGTTCAGGGAAGGAGGGGAATGTGTGAACAATACCAACTGCTCCATAGTCAGAGAAATTCAGCCTATCATAACCACAGAGAAAAGGGGGGCTAAATGTGTCTTGGTGAAAAGGGGTGTCAGAAGGGTGTTTTTATAGAAAGGATTTTGATTGGCTCTCACAACATGTTCACTATGTTAAAAGTAAAATTGAGGACTGAAGGCAAGGCAATGGGAAGAAATACAGGTCACAGTTTGACACTTCCGTGTCTCCAGGAAACTTTGAAGACACCAAGAACCCAGAAGACATTTGCTGAATGAGTGAATGTGCAAATGAGGAATCTGAGCAGAGGAAAAAGATGAGTGTTATCAAAGCATGGGGGAAATGTGCAGATTGGAGTCTGAAAGGAAGCTTGAGAATATGTTTGAAATGATTTGTTTTCCTAATAAATTAGGCGTAACCCATTTTTATAGCTTTGTTAACTCTTGTTCTAAACAAGAGTAAATGGAAAGTCTGATGTTAAAAGAACTACAGTTTCCATTTCCCTCCTTGCCCCCATGTTCCAAGTTATCCAGACAAGATCTCAAGACTTCCATGTCGTCTTTGGAGGTTCTGGACTAGAGTCTATCCGTTAGGATGAGCTAGGCTATGCTGTGGAAACAAAGAGCTCAGAATCTTTTGTCATGATGGTGGCATTGTGGTTTTGTTTTGCACTTCTTTGTTTTACACAGGGTCTCCCTCTGCGGCCTAGGCTGGCCTTGAACTTGCAATTTACTTGCCTCAGCCTCACAAGTGCTGCTATTATAAGTGTGCACTGCCAGCCTGGGCTGTCTCTGAAGCTCAGTGCCGAAAATGATAGATTTACTTCCCACTCATGTTCCATGACCTTTCTGAAGCACTGTCTTCATTTATAGTTACAGGTGGAAGGATCCTCCACCCTTGGAGGGTGGGAAGGACATAATTAATCTGTCAATCAGGAGTTTGTAAAGGCTTCTACCTGGAAATGCTTTGGTGCACTCCCACTTGGCCACAGAAAATCATGTGACTCTATGGAGAAAGAGAAGAGCAATTCTACTTTGTACCCAGGAGGGTGAATATCATCAATGACTGCCCCAGAGGCAGGAGAGAGTCACCCACTTACTGGCTGTGTTAATTTAGGGAAGTCACTAAAGCTTTCTGAGCTATTTCTTTTCTGTCTTTTTCAGTAAGGCACAAAGAACATAAACAATTCTAGAATGTTCTGTCTCTCTCTTGTTGTCTACTTGCCCCTCCCTCATTCCTTCTCTTTATCCATCTTTACCTCCCTCTCTAAAATATCAGTGTGGGATAGGATATGCCTAGGTACAAAAAGGTCATGTACTTTCTTAAAGTCCAAGCCAACATCCTGATGAATGTGGAAACAGGGGACAGAATTTAACCTCAGAGTCCATAAAAAATTTACAGAACTGCAAAGTGCCAAGCAAAAAATACAAAAGAGTTCTCTGCACTACGGGAAATTATTGAAGCCATAAAGATCCCAGCTCTTGCAGATGAGGCTGTTGGTGAGTGGAGCAGAGCAAATCAATAATGTCATACTCCTTGCCTGGATCAAAATGCTCAAGGAAATCACTGCAATAAGAAGGGGACAAGGTTCGTTTCAGTCAATCACTGCACCAGCTGATGCCATGGCAGGGCATAGCCTAATTGGCTGGCCCAGAATGTTAAGAGCCAGGAAAGCATTTAATCAAAACTTGGAGCCATTGTAGATTCTAGAAGATAATTACTCAGCACTGTGGTAGAAGAGCAGCCTGAAGGAAGGGTCTGGCATAATGAAATAAATGCTAGTTTCATAATTCTAAAGAATTCTCAGGTGAGACAAAGCCCAGGAGAATTATTCTGTGGGGGAATAAGAAGAAAAGGTACCACAAAGCAATGATGCAAAAGATGTTAGTCTCACTGTGTCATTCTCTGCTGTGGGTAGCATGGTGCAGGGCATATCCATCCACTTCTTCATTCACATAGTTATTTATTCATTTACTTTTATTTACGTGCTGGGGTGGCCCAGAGATTTGCATATGCTAGGAAAGAGTTCTATTACTGAGCTACAATCCCAACCCCTACTATTTTGATTCAGGGTCTCACTGTGTAGCCCAGGTTAGCCTTAGACTTGTGTTCTTCCTGTCTCAGCCTCCTGGGTGCTGGGATTATAAGTGTGCACCACATCGCCTGGCTCTTACAAGAATTTATTAAATGTCCACTCTGTGATGGGCAGAGTTTTAAAAGGTGAAGTGCTGTCAGGGGCTAGAAAAACTGGGTCTCTGTTCTTGTGGAGGTGACACTGACTTGGGAAAACAGTGGTAAACAGGAAGAAGAATTTAATTATGTCAGCTCATGGTCATGAGTAAGTTAGTGGACAGACATACAGAAGGTTCAGGAAGTCTTAGGGACTTCCAGAAGGCTAGTGTCAGGATGAGGAAGGAGCAGAGGTGGGAAGTGGACACAGTGGAGCCTTACAAGCCACAGAAAGAACTCAGACTGAAGGACTAACCAGATGGTCCAAGTGGCTGAACATAGTGATTCATTGCAGCCTAGCATGTACCAATCTCCAGTAGCTGGATTTACCCAGGATAGGTGCAGACTTGTGATCCTGTGGGGCATCCTGGTACCCTGAAGTAGCAGCAATGAGATTCTGATGCGATGAACATGGGCATATCAAGCACTCATATGCTGACTTCAGCCTCTTGTTTGACCTGGCCACATCTCTGTTCATTGCTATTATTACCCTCTTGTGTTTATATATATCCTGTATGTATGTGTAGAAAACTGAGAGATATTATGTAATAAATATGAACAGTGAGTTTTTAAAAATCACATTTCTTTTAAATTTGAAATATTCTATATAGGGAGAGTAAAACAGCTCAGTGGGTAAAGGGTAAAAGGACGTGCAGACAAGGCTAACGACCTGAGTTCAATCTCCAGAACCCACAAGGTAGAAGGAGAGAGCAAACTCTTGCAGTTGTCTTCTGAAATACACACACACACACACACACACACACACACACACACACACACTGAATGAATGAATGAATAAATAAGTGTAGTAAAATTATATATGCTTGTGGCATATACCACACTGTTTTGATATATGTACACACAGGAGAATGACTAAACAACTGTTTTATGTATACATCACTGATTTTATTGATTCTTTTTTTGAGTGAAAAATATATTTGAAGTGTCCTGCATGCCTAACAATCTTCAAGAATAAATATATTGTTAATAACTGAAGCTGTTTTTAATAGATGAATAAACTGAGGCCTGGGGAGTTTGAAGCATTGGCTTCAGTGACCAACAGCTGTTACGGTTTTGGTGGAAAGTATCTCCAAAGTCCCATGGGCTAATGACTGGATCTTTGGGCAGGTCCCGTCAAGAGGTGGTACATCCTAGAGGGATGTGGGGCTGAAGTAGCAGGCCTGAAGGTCACTGGGGTCACATACCTAAAGAGGACCTCCTGCCTCTCCTTTCCCTCCTCTTTCCTAGCTTTAAGGAGTGCAGCTGGCTCTGCCTTGCACTCTCTGATATTACCACCAGCAGCTTCCCCACCCCCCCAAACAGAGACTGAAACAGTGATCTGCCAAATACCAGTCAGAAAGCTACAAAACAGTGGATCCAAGTAAACCTAGCCTCCTTATAATGTGATTATCTTGGGTATTTCATTACAGAGACAGAAAGCTAACTACCATTCCAAGACAGAGTGGTCCATGGGCTGGTGGTAATAACCTAATAAACTGTGTTTGTTTTGTTCATTACTTGGTCCTCAGCTTTGAGCATGACACTTGACAAATAGCAGTCACTCAGTCAATTCCAACCACTGTTGAAAACTAACACCAATGCACATTGTCAACAGAATAAATGAATCTTTATTTTAACAGAAGCAAAATTGCAATACACAATTTGTTCCTGAATTTAGTTTTTCTCACTATGGAGAGTTTCATTATTGGTGAAAGTCTAAAATTGTTCTTTCTTTTGGTGTGCATGTGGGTGTGCATATGCATGCATGTATACATATTAAGGCCAGAGGACAACCTCTGGTGCCATTCCTCCAGAATTGTCCATTTTAGGTAGTTTGGTTTGATTTGGTTTGGTTTGGTCTCTCACTTGGTCTGAAACCCACTTTTAATAGATTGACTGGCTGAGAAACTCCAGGGATCTGCCAGTCTCCACCTTCCTAGTGTTGAGATCACAAAATCACTCAGGCATGGAGAAAGTTGGTTTTCCATTTTATTTGCAACTACATTGCCCCTGTCCTTGTGGTGCTCACAGATACAGATCAAACAATTAAACAGAGTATGTGTAATTGCAAAGCATAAATGCAATGAGCAGGGAGTTCCTCTTTTGGACACAGTTTGTCCCCAAAGCATCAGGCTTTGAAAGCTTTGGCTTCCTCAGAGGTGGAGCCTGGTGGGAAAACCTTATGCCTTCCAAAGAGACCAAAGGAGCCCACACTCTTTGGCTTCTTACTTCATAATGTCATCTTTCCTCCAAGATATTCCCCACTGTGAAGAAATAAAAATAAAGAGAATCCATTTCAGAGTCTCTTTGGGCACTCAACATTCAAAACTGTAAGCTAAATAAACTTCTGTTCTTTATAAAATTACCTGGCCTGGAGGATTTGTTACAACAGTGAAAAGCACTAATAAAGGGGCTTTAGAAGTTTGCCAGGAGCAACTTACTAGAGTGAGCATTAGAGAAACTTGCAGAGTTACTGTAGATCTAGAGGATTTCTAAAGACGAGCTGAAGAGTACAGGCAAAGGTAGTAGAGGGGGGTGCTACAGGAAAAAAGAAGGTGTAGCAGAGGATGTAACATATTTCAAGACTGAGGGGAGTCCAGAGCAGCAGCGGCATGTCCACTGCATCCTAAGAATGGCATATGGACTCTGTCTTAATCTCCAACATGAAGATAGCAACTAGAATTTAGGTTTCAAATTCTTAGGCTAGGCTCACACCCAAAAATATAAGAGTTCGGTTCCCAAATTCTTGCTAGTGACTTGAGGCTGGTTTACATAGGTACAAAGCAGAATGTTTCACTGTGACTAGACATGACCAGTACATCCTTTGATTGTCTACCTGCTTAGCTTCAGGTCTCTCTCAGCTTGCTTCCCCATAGCCAGGCCTGAGGTTCATCCTTCCCTGATCAAGAATAGTTTTGGCCTTTCTGCACTGTGGAGTCCAGGCCAAACCACTTACTAACAGTGTGCAGACAGCTTCTTCCATCTCATTTGAGGCTCAGTTTTGTAACCTTCATCTTCTGCCCAGGACTGACCACCCTCCAGGGTGTTTTGTTATGAGAATTTCCCTTCACTTCAGAGAAGCCACATCTGTACCCATGGGGCGCCATCTTCCCTGCCACACAGATAGGACATTTCAAGTATTTGAGGATGTTTCAGATTAAGTTATGACCAAGGCAGAGACCCTTGGTTTAGATGAAGCTATGTCTCACTCTGACAATTTGATTTTCATCTTATTCCTTGTTTTTTTTATTGTAGTTATAAAAGCCTTGGAATCTGGTCTCATTTAGGATCACTTTGATGTGTTGTGGTGGCATGTGTTGCCTTTCCTCTCCTTGTAGTGATAAAACATCTGATTTCTGAGTTCATGTCTCTTGGACCAAAGATACATTTCCCAGCTTCCCTTGTAGATAGATAAGCACACTCCTATAAGTTCTGACTCTTGGAGTGGAAGTAGGTGGTATACAGCTGTGCTGCCACCCATTACTTCCTTAAAGGAAAGCAGCATTCCTTATCTTCATTCCTTTCACAGCTGGCTGCAATGTCATGACACAGCATTTTGCATATGAGTGAAGACTCAAGATGGCAGAACAATGAGACAGGAGGAACCTGGGATTTATGGCATTGTGAGCCTCCATGGCATCTCTGTTACTGCCACACTGTTAAATCAGAGATTAAAATGCACTTAACTACTGTTAACTATTTCAGCAACCAATTTGCCTTCTAAATCATGTAATTTGCCATCACATAAGTTACAGTGTACATAGTAGGCACTCATGAAGTAGTCACTATTCTAAATTTTTGGAGTTTCCCAATTGAAAGTGGGGATGAAACTGAAGCCACTTAGAGAGTGTTCTACAGAGACAAGTCTTTAAAGGAGGTGCCTTAATGGAGGTGGGGCAATATTGGATTAAGATAGATCTTTACAGAAAAGACACACACAAAATCCAGTAATACATTTGGTAATTGGTGTGGATGCAAGAGACGTATTTAATGATGCAATGGGGATTTAAATGTGATGTCCAGTTCCAGCAAGAAAGGAAACATTGATTCTTTTGAAAGGGAATGGGGCTGGGAGATAGGCATGGTAGACTTTCTGGAATTTTAAAACTTGAAGAAATCCAGGCTTCTTTGTGCCATATCTGTTGTCACAGCCCATTGTTTGCCCTATTTGCTGCAAATGATTGTAGCTATGAAGTGATGTTTTGTTTGCCCCAGACTCTGTTCCTCAGTATAGGAGAAGAATATGGTGAGACCTTGGTTTTCCTTACAGGCCTTTGCCTTCAAGAGAAGGAAAGAGGAAGGTAGGTAGGGAAGGGATTGAGGTTCTCACATTTCTCTAAACAGTTAAATACACCAAAGCATTCTGGGTAAAGAGAAGGCAGGTGCAAAGGCCCCATGATATCAGGAATGTAAGGTGTCAGAAGAACTGAAGGAAGGCGGGGTCGCATGCCTACCTTAACCTAAGGATGAGGCAGGTATTGTGCCTTAATCCCAGAGGAGATTTCTTCGGAAGCAAAGGAGTATTCTCTCCCCAGAACCTCTTGGACAGTGGTCAGTTCTGGGATAACGATTCTAAAACTAAACCTTAAACATGACCATGGGAAGTTGTGCTCACAGTCCTAGCTAGTAACTGGTTTGACCCAAACTCCACAGTATAGCAAGGTCAGAACTACTCCTGGTGAGGGAAGGCTGGGACTCGGGCCTGGCCATGGAGAATCAGGCTGAGAGAGGCCTGAAGCTAAACACTTAGACAAGCAGAGGATACAGGAGTCCTGACTGGTCAGTCATCTTAAGCCAGTCCAAGTCATCAGTAAAAATGTGAAAGTTACATTCTAGTGTCTACTCTCATAGCAACTTGGTAGAGAGCCTTGAAAACTACTGAGTTGTCCTTCACCCCAAACTAAATCTTTCACTATAAGAGGCCATCTTATGAGGCAGAATACAAGACTTCCAATTGGCCACTGCTTCCTAAGAAAAGCCTTATAAACACCCAGAATCCCTTTTTTTGGTGGGTAAGTGTATGAGTTTGGGATTTGGGGAGACTGCTGCGCTCCATGCTTTTCTTGCCAGGTCTGTGAACACAAGTAAGTTTAGCTGTTGGAGGATCAGTTTCCTAACTTATATATAAGATTTTCCTCTAGTGTCTACTCTCATAGCAACTTGGTAGAGACCCTTGAAAACGTTGTGTGAAGGATTCATATCATCTCTAAGCTACCCTTGGAGTGCTGTTTATCAGCCCCTGCTTTGTTTTGGAAGAATCATGTCTTGAAATGAATTGATCAGCTCCTTGAAGATGAATATGCACGCTTGATGGAGGATGTGCAGTCAGCCACACAGCAAAATTCTTCATTGATCTGCCCTCTGAGAAACCTAGTGGAAAGGGGGTACTGGATTTAGCAGGGAAAATGGTTTCCAGCTTGATTCTATTGCTAACTTAATATTTGATGTTGATAGTGTCTTTTCACTTCTTCTGCTGGCCCAGCAGATGCTGGGCATTGATGGCACCACCTGGCTAGGGTCCCAGAGAGATCAGCAGAAGCCCAAGAGGACCAGAGTCTTGATCTGGAAGAGTTTCCACCTTTTCCAACATTCTGTAAACACCAGCTGAGTGCTCTTCCAGCAGGGCGTGGTAGAATGTGCTGTGAGTACAGAGGTGAAAAAACTAGGTCCCCACTCTCAGAGTGTACAAGTGACTGACTCGGTGAGGCAACAGAGACCAGGTCATTTACAGATGCTCCACATGTCCCTCTTGCTCATCATTATGCCATCTGTGAATGGACCCTCAGTCACTCAGAAGCTCTGTGGTTCTCAGCACTACAGCCTGACACCATGACTCCCTGCTGGTTCCTGGATCTGTGTCCTTTTCCCCCTGCCCCTGAGCCTCTGCATATTCTGCTCCTTCATACAGGACCCTCTGCCTCCTAATCTGACATATTGGTTCATTCCTGGTCTATTTGGGGACTTAGTCCTCATATCTCAATCATCATGAAGAGTTCTTGGGTGCCCTAGAGCCAGGTTATGGTCTGCTCTTGGTGTTCACAAGTCTCTGCATACCCTTAGTTCACCCCTTACTGCAAACAATGGCAGCTGCTTGACTCCTGTCTTTAATTCCTTACTGAAGATCTGTAAAAGCTGTGCTTGCTTACTGCATGAAGAGCTGGGCTTTGAGAAGTGAGTAGGAATAAATGAGAAGGTCAGAAATAGTGAGGGTCCTCTGTCTGAAGAGGTGCACATATGCTTACTCGTATGTATAGGTGTGTTTCAGCAAATGTACAAGAGTTGCAGGGGCAGGTGGCAGGGAATGAGCAAGATGCAGGATGAAGATTTCATTCATTGCAGAGACCCACCAAGCCAATGTCCATTTGATCATAGTCATTAAGAGGTTAAGATTGCCCACAAGAAGGCTGAGTCACAGTATGAGAAAGGTCCCACACCAGCAAGCTCCTACACTCATTTCCTGAGAAGTCTTCTGTGCACCCACCTTCTGAAAGTTATGTGTCCAGGCTTCTTTGGGGCTTCATCCTTTAGAAGAGGGGTAGGCACACTCTTCTGCAAAGGCCCAGAGGGCTTTCCCACCATGCCCCCCCATTTGAAGCCATTATATTTTGGTAGTGACTACATAATGCTGTCATTATAACTGGAATGCTGCTAGAGACGAGGTATAGACAAATGGGGTGTGGCTGTGTTCCAATAATGCTTTATTGGCAGCACAAACAGCAGAACCTTTTCTATTATGCCCAATCTTATAGTAATGAGCTCATTCAGATGGGGGACTCTCAACAGTTGCAGGACTGAGTTTGGGCACCAGAAAACCCAATGTAGGTGTAGTAAGGGACTCCCTCCTTCGCAGCCCACTTATCCTTTTTATTCATCTTGGGACCTCAACCCATGGAATGACTCTGCCTGTATTTAAGGTGGGAATTTCCTGCTCCATTAACCTTTCTGGAGACAGACTCACAGCCATGGCTACAGGTATGTTTCCAGGTGCCCCTAACCCTCATCAAGTTGGCAATCAAGATGACCTGTCACTTGAGGCATCTGATGAGTAGCTTTTAACCTCTTTCTCTTACACATTAGCCAGCATCAGGTTCATTCCTGGTCTATTTGGCATGCAGTGTGGAGACAGCCCTTGAGGCCTCAGAGCAGTATTGCCAAGACCCCTTCCCCTTGGCAGTCCCTTCCCCAGGACTCAACCCCACAGCCATGAGGCCCCTCTCCCCAATGCTCCCAACTCCCATCAGTCAATTCTCACAATGAGTCACCAAGAAGTTGGAAGCCTCCCAACCCATCACCCCTGCAAGGCAGCCTCAATTATCATTTTCCCAGCTAGAACCTCTATTACACCAAGCACATTCTGAAATGTCTGTCCACTGGGCCAATCATTTTCTCGGTGTCCCTTTTCTTTGTAGAGAGATGGGAGCCCACAACAAGGACTGTTCATTTACTCCAATTGCTGAGAAGCTCGGCCTGCAATCTGAGTTTTTACTTGTTTGGGCTTTTTTGTTTGCTCGCTTGCTTGCTTTATGTTTTGTTTTTTCTTCAAATTCATCATTGTTCAGTCAGGAACATCAGGGATTGACTGTTGAAGCCAAAATTATACCCTAGGACTGATACCGATTTCATGCTGCAAAAGGTTTCTAAGGACAGGACCATAGTTCGTACCTTATTTTCTCTTGTGGATGAGGAAGTGTGGCTGAGAGAGCCCACTTCTGGAGATCGACCCTCAGTAAGTGAAGGTTTTTACAGGCAGAGCAAAGTGGAATGCTAGGAACAAGCAGGATGTTTTCCCTAAACGACGCTCAAGGTCACGGGGTTGATCTTCATTATCATAAACAAGATTTGAAATCCGGAGTCAGGACTTCCCAGGATGAACTTGGCAGGATCTGAGTGGTTAGGTGCAGGGGTCCTCAGGACCTCTACTGTTGGAGATGGTGATAGAGAAAGAGGAACCTGCCCAGGAAGCTCTCTCCCACTCCTCGAATGAGTTCGCTGGCTGTTAGTCCCTCATCTTTGATTGTCAATTTCAATCAGTAGAGAACATGTTTCTCCTCACATAATCCACTTCATCCACCACTTCTCACTCAAACCATTGTTCAAGAAGAAACTTCTTCAGAGTCACTGGGTGAAGAGTTAGGCTCAGGTGGTGTTTTGAAGGCTGGAAGATTTCACTGCCTCCCCACAGACAACATTTCATGAAGCCATCAAACAGAGCCATAGTGAACTGATGATGCTCTTAGGACTTGGAGACAATCTTTCTGCTCAGGGTTTTACCTACATTTCCCTATACCCATTTGGAGCATTTTCTTACCTCTCTTGGGAAACTCCAAAAATACTATAAGGTTATAAAATGTTTCATATACTTATCACATGACTTAACAATTTCTCTCCTAGATATCTACTCCAAAGATCTGAGAACCTATGTTCTCAGCAAGCCATATATATGAAAACATGCTTAATAGCCCCAAATTGGAGACAATACAAATACCTATCAACTTGAGCATAAACAAATGAGATGCAGTATATCCATAAAATGGAATGCTGTCCAACAACAAAAATGAACAATGGCTGCTAAAGCATGTGATGGCAGACATTGTGTTGGTGACAGACAGGAAGGAAAATGTGAAGTTATGGTCAGGAAGTTGAATAGAGGTCACTGGGGCCTGGTGCTTTGAACAGAGATGCACACCAGCTTAGAGAGAATGCCAGCAGGGAGACATGTTGGATCATGGTTAGTGGTTGTTAATTTACAAATGTGTATGTTTACATATTCTATGCCATGTTAATTATACTTCAGCAAGGAAACATGAGACCTAAAATTGATCCTCTTGCCTTCCTCTTCCCTTCCCTTTCCTTCCCTTCCCTTCTCTTGCCTCCCTCTTTCAAATGCTTCCCAAAAGTGTTGAACCACCTAGGTCTCCCTAAACCTACATTGGGTTTTTAGCTCTTTCTTTACCACCCAGGAAATGTTTCTGCTTGTCTGTTTGTGTTTGATCATCTGTTTGTTTGTCCTGGAAGAGGTATGAATCCCACCAAGCAGGTTCCAGGGATCAACTGGAGTGAGCAGGCTTGGCAATAAATGCCCCTACCTGCAGAGCCATCTTGCTGGCCATGCACCCAGAAAATACTTATTATATACCAGACCAAGTTCTGGAACCAGGGGTACACCATAAATAATGTTTCTGTCCTCATGAGACACAGGTTAGCAGAGGAGTTAGACAAAAATTAACATTGATCTCTTTGGGATCTTCTGGCCTTGGGGACTGTAGGCAGGTTGACCCAGTGGATCAAGCAACCCAGAGTCTGCTGACATCCCTATGCTAGTCCTGCCCCCAGACAGGGGAGAGGTGAGTGAGGGCCCTGTCTCAGGCCTTACTTCTACTTGCCTTCATTGGGATCTCCTGGCCTGGGGACAGAGGGCAGGTCCACTCGTTCCAGGCAGATCTAGCAATCCAGAGTCTGCTGACATCATGGTGTTAGTCCTACCTCCACCCACCTGGAGAGGGAGTATCTGAGACCCACCTGCACCCATTGTGAGACACATCAGAGTATTGGACCTGCTTGCACCCACCAGAAGAGAATTTTGGACCCGTACCTACCAGGAGAGGAAGAGACCGAACCTGCACCGACTGGAAGAAGAGATGGGAATATGACAATATAAGAACACATTCAACAACAGAAAAACCAATATGAGGCCATAAGAGTCTAGGGGCTCTATACTAGCAAGACCTGAACATCCCAACACAGATGAAGCAGAAGAGAACAACCTTAAAAACAACTTCATGAAGGTTATAGAATCCCTGAAATAGGAAATGAGAAAATCCTTTAAAGAAATGGAAGAAAAAACAAACAAAAATTCAAGAAATGGAGGAAAAGACAAACCAAAAATTGCAATAAACAATTCAAACTGTGCAAAGTTTGAAAGCTGAAATAGAGACAATTAAAAAAAACACAAAATGAGGGAATGTTGGAATTAGAAAAGCTGGGTAAGCAATCAGGAACTACAGATGCAAGCATAACCAACAGAATACAAGAGATGGCAAAGGACAAATAGATTCATCGACCAAAGAAGTTCTTAAGTTCAACAAATCTCTAACATAAAATATCCAGGAAATATGGGACACTGTAAAAAGACCAAACCTAAAAATAACAGGTATAGAAGAAGGTTAAGAAACCAAACTCAAAGTTGCAGAAAACATATTCAACAAAATCATAGAAGAAAACTTTACCAACCTAAAGAAAAACATGCCAATGAAAGTACAAGAAGCTTACCGAACACCAAATAGAGTGGACCACAAAAAAGTCCGCTAGCCACATAATAATCAACACACCAAACATTCAGAATAAAGAAAGAATATTAAGAGCAGCAAAGGGAAAACGTTAAGAAACTTATAAAGCCAAACCTATCAGAATTACACCTGACTTCTCCATGGAAACTCTGAAAGCCAGAAGGTCCTGGATAGATATTCTACAAACACTAAGAGACCACAGATGCCAGTCCAGACTACTATAACCAGCAAAGCTTTCAATTACTATAGATGGAGAAAGCAAGATATTCCACAGCAAAACCAGATTTTTTAAAATTTAAATTAGAAACAAGCTTGCTTCACATGTCAATCTCATCTTCCTCTCCCTCTCCTAATCCCCTGCCCACCACCAACTCCCCCCCCACCCAATCTCCACTCCACTCTCCAGGGAGAGTGAGGCCCTTTATGGGGGATCTCCAAAAGTCTGTCATATCATTAAACAATACATGTCCACTAATCCAGCCCTACAGAAAGTACTGGAAGGAAAACTCCAACCAAAGGAAGTTAACTACATTCACAAAAATATAGGCAATAGATAATCCCACTTTACCAGGAGCCAAAAGAAGAAGCAGGGTAAATTTACACATGATACCACCACCAACAACAACAGATCCAAAACAAACAAGAATTAATACTCAATGGTCCTTAATTTACCTCAATATTATTAGTCTTAACTCTCCTATAAAAAGACACAGGCTAAGAAAATGATACGGAGACAGAATCCATCCTTGTGCTACATACAAGAAACATACCTCAGCTTCAAAGACAGACTTTACCCCAGAGTAAAGGGTTGGGATAAGATTTTGCAATTAAAGGGACACAAGAAACAAGCTGGTGTAGTTATCCTAATATCTAAACTAAAATCAATCAAAAGTGATGAAGAATGTCGTTTCATATTCATACAGGAAATATCCATCAGGATGAAGTCTCAATTCTGAACATCTATGTGACAAATACAAAGGCACCCATGTCCATAAAAGAAACATTACTAAAATTCAAATCACACATAAAACCTCACACAGTTATAGTGGGAGACTTCAACACCCCACTCTCAACACTAGACAGGACCACCACACAGAGACTTAGCAAAGAAATAAAAGAATTAACAGAAGTTATGACCCAATTGGGTTTAACAAACATTATAGAACATTCCTTCCAAACACAGAAGAAATATCCTCTTCTCAGTGCCACATGGAACCTTCTCTAAAATCAGCCACATACTCTGAAACAAACCTCAACACATATAAAAAATTGGAATAACCCCCTGTATCTTATCAGATCACTATGCTTTAAAGTTAGAATTCAACATCAACACAAATTGCAGGGACCATACAAGGTCATGGAGATTGAATGATGTGCAATTGCACCACTCCTAGGTTAAGGAAGAAATAAAGAAAGAGAATAAAGACTTCCTAGAATTCAATGAAAATGAAGACACAACGTACCAAAACTTATGGGACACTTTGAAGGCAGTACTAAGAGGAAGGCTCATAGCACTAAGTGCCCTCATGAAGAAACTGGAGAATAATCGCACTAGAGAATTAGCAGCACAACTGAAATCTCTAGAACCAAAAGAAGCAAACTCACTCTGGAGGAGTAGACACCAGGAAATAATCGAATTGAGGGCTGAAATCAATAAAGTGGAAACAAAGAAAATACAGAGAATCAGTGTAACATGCTAGCATCCAGTTATGCCAGCACCATTTGTTGAAGATGCTTTCTTTTTCCCATTGTGTAATTTTAGCTTCTTTGTCAAAGATCAGGTGTTCATAGGTGTGTGGGTTAATTCAGGGTTTTCAATTCGATTCCATTGGTCTATCTGTCTATTTTTGTGTCAATACCAAACTGTTTTCAGGACTATAGCTCTATAACAGAGCTTCAAGTCAGGGATGGTGATGCCTCCGGAAGCTCCTTTATTGTACAGGGTTGTTTTGGCTATCCTGGGTCTTTTCTTTTTCCATATTAAGTTGATTATTGTTTTTTTCAAGTTTTCTGCAGACAAATGGATGGAACCCAGTCACAGAAAGACATACATGGTATGTACTCACTCATATGTGGATTTTAGACATAGAGCAAAGGATTACCAGTCTACAGTTGGCACTTCCACAGAAGGTAGCAAATAAAGAGGACCCTAAAAGAGACATATATTGTCCCCCAGAGAAGGAGAATGGGACAAGATCTCCTGAGTAAATTGGGAGCATGGGGGGAGGGAAGAGGGAACTAGGAGAAAGTAGGTGAGAAGAGGAGGGGAGTGGAGGGCATGAGAAAGCAGGAAGAAGAGGTGGGAAAAGAATAGAGAAGAGCAAGAAAAGAGATACCATAATAGAGGTAACCATCATAGGTTTAAAGAGAAATATGGCACTAGGGAAATTTCCAGAGATCTATAAGGATGACCCCCAACTAACAATCTAAGCAATAGTGGAAGAGCTACATTAACCACCCTTCCCCTATAATGAGATTGATGACTGCCTTATATACTATCCTAGAGCCTTCATCTAATAGCGGATGGAAGCAAAAGCAGATACCCACAGCTGAACACTGAGCTGAACTCCTGGAATCCAGTTGCAGAGAGGGAGGAGTAATGAGCAAAGGGGCCAAGAACAGACTGAAGAAACCCATAGAAACTGCTGATTTGAGCAAGGGGGAGCTCATGGACCCCAGAATGATAGCTGGGAAACTAACATAGGACCCACCCAGACCCCATGATCATGGGTGTCAGTTAGGAGATCTGGGCAACCTATGGGGCTTCTGGCAGTGGATCAGTATTTATCCTTAGTATACAAATGGACTCTGGGAGCCTATTCCACACAGAGGGATACTCTCTCAGCCTAGACACACTGGGAAAGCCCTATGTTTGCTTCAAATGATATGACAGATTTTGGAGATCCCCCATAGACGGCCTCATACTCCCTGGGAAAGAGGATGGGATAGGGGGTTGGTGGGTGTCAGGAGAGTAGGGGAGGGAGAGGGAACTGGGATTGACATGTAAAACAAGCTTATTTCTAGTTTAAATTAAAAAGGGGGAGGAGGAAAAAAACAACATTGAGTTTGAATGGCACATGTTCTTTGAATGGAGAGGGATATTAAAACATTGGTCATATAGGATGGAGTCAGAGAAAACCATAAGGTATGGCAAGTGAGTAGTACTTAACTGGGAAATGATTGATGATCTGGTAGAGGAGGGGACAAAGGGTCTAGCTAGTACAGAGTTCTATGTTTTATGTTCCAAGAGAGCGGCAAGAAGGACAGTGTGGCTGGAGAAGCAGTAACAAAAGGAAAGCTAGAGTGGGGGGGTATCTCTAGGGCTTCCTTCACCAAACAAGCATTTGTGGTTCAGGTTAGAAATGGAGAAAGGACTGCAAAGATTGTTGAGGATGCAAGTGCTAGCTTTGCAAGCATGAGGATTTGAGTTCAAACCTCCGCACCCATGTTACAAGCTGAGCACAGTCACATATACAACAACTGTGTATCCATGGAGACAGGAGGATTGAAGGATTTCTGGGACTTTCTGGATGCCAGTCTAACTTTAGGTTCAGAGAGACTGCCTGTCCTAAGGGAACAGGGTGGAGAGTGACTGTAGGACCTGACATCCTCTGGCTTCCATGTACCACACACACACACACACACACACACACACATATCATAATATTTACACACACACATAAAATTTATTAGTTGATCTTTTTCATAAAAAGAAGGGATGAGCCGGGCGGTGGTGGCGCACGCCTTTAATCCCAGCACTCGGGAGGCAGAGGCAGGCAGATCTCTGTGCGTTCGAGGCCAGGCTGGACCAATAGCCTCCGAAACAATACAGAGAAACCCTGTCTCATAAAAACCAAAAAAAAAAGGGATGAATCTTGGCAGACTAGCAGGCAGAGAGATGTAGGGACATTGGCTCAATGACAGGCAATTATAGTTGGATACCTGACAACAAGACCTATATGTAGATCAACATAGAGACAGGGTTCAGATAAGTGATTATATGGGGCCTGTGGGTGGAGAGGACATATTGAAGAGAAATTGGGACTGGAGTTTACACCATGGGTGGTGTATATGCATCCATATGCTTGCTTCTCTATGTGGACAGTCAAGTCACTGACAATGGTGGTTTTCCCAGGAATGAGACCTGATTGATATGGTAGGTAGAAGAGATCTGGCTCTACAGATACTTCTCTAAATCTACTACAGTTTGAAATTTTTAGGTTGAAGTGTATCTAACACACTTAACCTATGGAGAGTTTTGCAAGGCAACATAGTACACAGTAGAACATTAACAATCAGGTAGTTCACTGGGGGCTACAGTTGTGACCACTGCCTAGCATCTCTGGGGAGTGCTAGGTATAGAACACCTGCCTGGGGGAAAGATGAAAAAAATTGATGCATAAGGACCTGATTAGGGATGTCCTTCTGTATGTGTGTTTCTCTTATTGGTTGATGAATAAAACATTTATTGTCCAGTAGCCAGGCAGCAAGTATGAGTTAAGAATTAAGAGATAGCTAGTCACTAAGAAGCCCTAGCCATCAACCAACAGTTTAATAGTTAATATAGTGTCTGTGTGTCTATTTGGGGCTATTCATCTGTGGGACCAGGCAGGACAGAAACATCCATCTTCAGGAACCAGCAAAATATCTCAGTGGGTAAAGGTGCTTTCCATTGTGTTTGACAACCTGGATTTGATCCCCAGAACCCACATAGTGAAAGTAAAGAACTGACTTCTTCAAGTTGTCCTCTGCACAAGTACCTGTGGCAATTCAGGTACACACACACACACACACACACACACACACACACACACACACACACCGGTACATTTACACACACACACGCCAAAGAAAGAAAGAAAGAAAGAAAGAAAGAAAGAAAGAAAGAAAGAAAGAAAGAAAGAAAGAAAGGAAGGAAGGAAGGAAGGAAGGAAGGAAGGAAGGAAGGATAGAAGGGAAGATGTTTGTAAATGAAGTGTGCTCTCTGATGAGTGCAAACTGGTTTGACATCATTACAAGAACTTGTGAGTTGTACTGTACTGTCACTTTCCTCCTTCATAGTTCTTGCATTTTCTTATGTGCACATAAATTCAAAATAAAGTCTAAATAATTCTTTGATATTAATCACCATATGAGTAACATTCAGCAAAGCTTATCATGGCAACATGTGAAAAGTGAGTGTTTGGTCCCACACTGCCAGCAATGAGTGTCACTAGAGTGGAAGGAGTGAGAAGTATTGTGTGATAAAACTTCACTAAGTTAACTGCTAGTCCATGGCACTTGCCATCATCTCCTTCCTCCATTGGTTTTCACTCTTATGCCCTTATTTTCTTTTTATAAAAATCCTTTAGTGTGGATTCCCTCTGAGGAAGTGAACATCGTCCTTCAGAATAGACATCTGCGACTCAGGTCTGAATAAGGCTTGCAGTGTATAAGGAGTTCTTACTTGGTCTATATAATAAAAACCCAGAGTCAGATGTAGAGGAAAATGCTGAGATCAGAGAGAAGGAGCAAGCCACAGCCACACCTTATCTCCTTAGAGTCTCAGCCAACCAGAAAGGGAGTTCCTATTTCTGTCCTCTTATATCCTCTTTCCACCCAGGCACCTCACTTCCTATCTGTCTCTACAGACCTCCAGACCTCTATGGTTAGCAAGTGGCAAGCCCCATTCTCTGACCTTCAGACAGGCTTTATTTGCACAAGCAAGATATCACCACATTTCAGTGTCTGGATGCTGAGTTGTTTGCAGCGACCATGAGCATTAGAGTATGGACTAAGACCTCAGTGAGGAAGAGCAGTGCCTAGACATGAGTTCAAGGCTCAGACCTGCCTCTTCCTTTCTGTACAAACCTCTTCAAGTTTTTTTGTATGTCTTCACCCTCAGTCTCTTCTGCAGAATCAAAAGCACAAGATTACCTCTGTCCCCCAGAGGTGTCACAGTGAGAATGCAAGGAAGAAAAACATGTAGAGCACTTAGCAGAGAGCAAAGACGAGATTAAGGACTGTACAGATCCCAGCAAAATGAATTTCCTTCTAAGAGCCATGTGAACAGCTGCTGTGAGGGCTACAGGGATAGCAGAGCTTTGCCCCAAGAGACTCTGCAGTTTTGTTAGCCCTGGCACCCTCCTCAAAGCAACAACAACAACAACAAAATGTAGCCTTCACAAGCCACAGTCACACAAAAATGTAGTGTACCCTGGAGGATCGTGACATTATTTAAGATGCTACACAGACAGCAAGAGAAGTCAATGAGACAAAGTATTTTATATTCCCTCATCTCATATGTCTTGGAGTACATCTCAGTTCTGACACACCTTTCATACTCTTCTGCAACTCATTCACTTTTCTCCTTTTATTGAGACAGGCTCTCACCGTGTAGCCATGGCTGTCCTTGAACTGACAGAGATCCACCTTACTCTGCCTCCCAAGTGCTGGGATCAAAGGTGTGCACCTCCAAGACTGGCAGAAGCAGTTGCTCTACTAGCTACCATTTACATAGGCATGCTTATGACATTGTTTGCATATGGATTTCCTATAAAGAGTTGAATAAAGACTCTTTAAAATACAGTTCTTGGCAGATATGGAGGCCCAGACCTACAATCTCAGCATTCAAGAGGCAGAGGCAGGAAGATATGAAATACACAACCAGCCTCGGCTATTATAGTAAGCTGAAAGCCAATCTGGACCACACGAGATGGTCTTAAAATAAAATAAATGTCTATAAATACAATCATAAGAATATGATCAAGCCATGTCTGGTGTCTCCATTCCCTGGGTATAGAAGGCTTGTAGGTGGTACCCAAATGACAGAAATCAGGAGTTGGTCATTATAAGAGGTGCTGAACGAGTACACCATGGAAATTCAGAGGGTAAAGAGGTCATAGGGGTCAGGCGGGGCCGGGTGTGCATCCCTAACATGTGTCTCCAGTCAGAGTTCAGATGGCATTTCCCCCAAAGTCCTATCTAACCGACCATGGGCTTCGTCCCGTCACCCGCTCTTAGACGCCCTTTGCCGTTCACGACACTTGCTAGGGCACTTTCTCTTGATACTACAAATTTATCTGAGTGGTGGTTGGGCTAGTGCCCGGACTGTCCATGGCCCTTGCCCCACCACACACACGTTAATCTGTAAGCTTTGGCATGGCAGAAACTCTTATGCATTTTTTCTCAGGAATTTCTTTGGGCTCAATCATAGGTTTGGCATAGGTATGAGCTCAATCATTTGTCTGATTCATGAAGCAACTGATGAATTAGTCAGTCCATTAATTTACTCATTAAAGGCTTGTTTTCCACTGAGGAGTCCACAGGGTGAGGAGAGAGACTTGGGATCAAGGCTGCAATCCAGAATTCCCGAATTTAAGTATAAAGTTCTTTTGAGGCCTTTCTCCTGTCTCAGCAGTATAAAAGCAGGTGGTGTTCTGTGTCCTAATACATCTGTTGGCTTTAATCTAACTGTCATGTTTCCTACTGCTCATTGGCACAGTAATTTAACTTTTTGCTCCTAAAACACCTTCTGGTAAATTGACTTTCCAAGAAGACACACCATTCTTATTCTGTGCTAGGGGCCCTTCCTGCTGCATTCCTTGATTTGATCTACAGAAGACTTTAAATTGTTTGCATGTATGGGGGGCGGTGGCTACACATGTGTCCACATCAGAGGTCAGTCTCCACTATTGCTTGCTCCCCACTGATCTGGAGCTTTCTCAGTGGGCTGGGGTAGCTGGCCAGGATGCTCCAGGTTCTGCCTGTCTCCACTTGCCTAGTGCAGAGATTACAAGTGTGTACCATACGTCACACCTGGTTTTTTCATGTGGGCTTTGGGGATCAAACTGAGTTCCTTGTGCTTATGCAGAAAGAAGTTTACAGATAGGATTTTCTTCCCAGAACCAAGCCTTTCATTTTTTAAAGCAAGTTTCATAGTGTGCCAAGCCAACACACTTGGAGAGACCATGGTCTTGGCTCATTCTTTGGATCCTCTCCACCTCCCTTGTATTTCAGTTCTGTGCACACCTTCTCCTGTGCTCACACAGTTCCTTCATTTTGCTTCTCCAATGCCTACCACCTAAAAAGCAATTGAACTAAGGGTTGAATTCTGTGGTCCAAGATCTCCCAAATTTGGATTTATACCATATGCACAGGGCTTGTCAGAAAATATTGCTTTTTTCATTTTGTTTTCTTTTCAATTGCTGATTGCCCCAAGATGTGTCATTTCTAGAAAATTCCAAGGTGGTGCTGATACTGCTGGTTAAAGGACCCTTCTCTGACAACCCCTCGTGGCATTTTGACTCTGAATGTATATCCGGTATATCTAATGAGCTGAAAAGAAAACAGATGTGTAGGCCTCTTCCCAGCCAACCAAATGGAAATCTCCAGATAGGAGGCTCATGTGTTTCCCCAATAATTCTGATGCTCTAAAGCCCAGAGAGGCTGTGGCTTAGCCAGGATTAATGTCTTAGTGTTGCTTCCCATTACTGTGATAAAGTATTCTGACAAAAGTAACTTAAGTGGGGAAAGGGTTTACTTTGGCTCACAACTCCAGATTATAGTCCATCATACCAAATAGTCAAAAGAGCAGCAACCGATTACCTGTTCATCATCATCAGAAGGGGCCAGTAAATGCATGCTCAGCTCCCATCCTTATTCAGGTCTACCCGATGCCTAGGGAATGATGCCACCCATAGTGAACAGATTTTCCCATATCAGGTACTATATGGAAGATAATCCCTCACAGATGTTCTCAGAGGCCCTTCTCCCAGGTGCTTCTAGAGTGTGTCAACTTAATAATTAAGACTAATCATAAAAGTCACATAGCAAGCCCTGTCAGAGATAAGATTGGAATTCAAGCTCTCTAAAATGTATGTTGCCAACACCTGACATTGGGAGGGTCTCTCCCATACATTATCACATGTAATCCTCATTTTCCAGGTGAAGAAGCAGACGCAGGGAGATAAAGTCTCTTGCCTGAGGATACAAAGGTAGAGCTAGTCTATAGCAATGCCCATCCTCAGCTGCTGCCCTCTCTGGGGCATTATCTATCGCACTCCCCTCCTCTCAAGGCTCTGAGATCATTTCAGAAGAGCAGGTGGAAGACTGTAAGAGCTGGAGACAGCAGATAACTGCAAGGAAATGTGTTTTCCAGACACAGCAAGGGAGTTACACGTATGAACTCAGTGTTTTTGACAGCATGGTCAAGGTATGAGTAAGCTCAAGCCAGAGAAAATATCAGCATGGAGTGGGCAGGGGTGGGGGTCATCATACAGTCCACTCCTAGCTGAAGATCTACGGTAATTTTTGCTTTCAGCAAGAGGGTGAGATAGTTTTCTTGAAGACTACAGTTCCCCAGTAGGTCTAACATACTCCATAGATGACCACACACCTAAAACTATATTAGGCAGCACTAATGGAACTTTATGGATTAAAAACAAATGGCACTAAGTTGGATGAATATAAGATGGGGGTGGATCTGAGAGAGAATAGAGGAAGAGGATGAAAATGTTCAAAATACAATTTATAAAATTCTCAAAAAGAAGGAATAGAAACATTAAAAAAAACCCGTAGGACTAGAACGTGAAATGCCCACCCTTGCATTCTAGCTACACTACCTGGTGCAACGTACAGAGCAGATGAACTTGGGTGGCTCAGTTTGTTTTCTCCCTCAGTGTCACTCATCTGTAAAATAGGGCTAATATCATCTTACCCATGAAAAGGGAACACTCTGCTCTTGCAGGATGCCGCACCTACTACCATCTCCTTGCTGTCTTTTCTTCCCAGTCTTACTGGTGTGTCTTTGAATGCCTCAGAGCCTATTCTGTGCCTGGGAAACACAGGATCCTAGAAGAAACCTCACAAAGCATTTCAAATGTCAGAGTTGTCATTTGTTGTTTCCTGTTCACACATCATGTTCTTTTCCCTATAGTCATCCAAGGAGGAAGTTCCTACTGTACACTTTTTACTTTATTTTTTTTGAGGATGATGCCATACCTAGGGTTTAAACAGCTAACAATAGAATGGATCTGGACGCAACCACAGGATTGGTTCTGATTCAGTTTCAAAGCAAAAATAAACCTCATACTTAAAAAAAAAACCATATTGGGGGCTGAGGAGATGACTCAGTGGGTAACAGTGTGAGGACATGAGTTCAAATCCCTGGAATCTATGTAAAAAGTTGGCATGGTTGTGTGTGCACTAAGGGGAAAGCAGAGACAGGAAGCTCACTGGCCAGTCAGCCAGCCTAGCCAAATGACAAGCTTTCTTCTGGTTTAATGAGAAATCCTGTACTGGGAAAACAAGGTAAAGTGACAGAGGAAGAAATCAGACATATGCCCCTAGTCTCCAGATGATCACATACCTGCACACTCATGAGCATGCATAAAACACACACGCACATACACACACACACACACACACACACACACACACACACACACACATATCCCATATGTATACATGAGACGCGCACTAAATTAATTAACTAATTAGGACTATATTCATTTTCAAGACAGCAGAACGCTGGATTTCTGGCACTATTAGCAGAACTCACTGTTTTCTTGGTTGCAGCTCTGTCCCTTAAGTTCCCTTCTCCTTCCCCTCAGGGCCAGGGCCTGCCCACAGCTTCCTGTGCATTGTTCCAGGCTGGCAGCTGGAGAGTCTCTACTTGGAAGCTTTGCCCTTCCTGGAATTTCATAGGTCCTCTGGCCCGTGTGTGTTTCATTCTGGTTTGAGATCATGCCCTCTACCCACTCAGAAAAGCCTCAGTCTCTGTCAGCTTCCCTCCTGGCTGGGAAACGCTCTCCTTACCTTACACACCATTAAGACAGACTGTGGGAAGTCAGAAGTGACTGGTGGGAAGTGGGCTGTCCCCGATTGCTCACACGGGACATTTGGAGAAAGCCTGTCGGCCTTGGAGTAGAGAATGGAGAGGCTTGTTGCTCTGGAGCAGGCTGTCTTTGTCATCTACCTTTCTCTTCCTTCCTTAGCTGAAGTCAGTAGCAAACTGCTCATGGGTATTTACCAGAGTTCGTGTGTCCCCTTGGACTTGAGTTCAATGAGAATTTGTCTTAGTGGAGGCCCTACAGGGGAGATGGGTAGAATCATTTTCAGTGCCTTCCCGGCCTGTTCTCTACTGCCTTCCTTGACGAAACTTACATCTTTATGCCAAAATGGTCCCTAAACCTAAGCCTCAATGGGCAGGAACATGTGCTCTGCAACTGTACTTTCAGTGAACAAGCTGGAGCCAGAGCTCTTTCAAATCTCAGGCTCATTCCTAGCCTTCAGTTTAACCTTATCAATAAATACACTTAGTCTCTCCAAGACTCAGTTTTCTGTCCTGAAAATGAGGGAGACATCCTTTCCAGGACTGCTGAGGAACACAAATCAGATGATGCTAGCACAGGGCCTGGTGCCCAATGGCATCCAAGCCTTTCTCCTATCTTTCAGAAAACCTTTCCCAGGCAAGTCCACTTCATTCAGGTTTGACTCATGACAACTTCCATTACTTACAGAATGAGAGCTGTCTTTAAACATATTCTTATCTCTAACTCATGTAATGCTGAAAGTAACCCCTGTATTAATATTCTTCCAAGACCAACTTTGCAGAGGAATACAATTAAAAGCTTCATAATTTAACCTTGGCATGGTGATTCATGCCTGTAATGTCAGCACTCAGGAGACTGAGGCAGGAGAATTATGATGAATTCCAGTCCATAATAAGCTCCTGGGCTACAAAGACCCTATCTCAGAAAGTCAAAACCAAACAAATCAAAACAAGGTGCAAACACAAACCAGAGGACTCAGAACCTCCAGCCTGCCTGCATGTCACCTGGGTACTTGTACTTTTATAAGCTCAAAGACATGACCATTGAATGGAAGTTTGGTTGTTGAGGCAAGGAGGGGCTAACAAGGGATCCTTCCTGTGACTCTGTTTCCTGAGGCTGATGGAAGGCATCCTCACTATGTTCCAAAATGTTCCCCTCCTGCCAGAGAAAGTCTTGCTGTGGTTTTCCAGGTGAAGGAGTCCTATAAAGGATTCAGGACTCACCTTGTAACCCTTAGCAGATCTCTTTGTATGACTAAGAGAAGAAAGGTAATGCTTGACTTCCATGTTCTCCAAATTTAGTGGCAGCAGCCAGGAGGTTCCCCAGGTCTCAGGGTCTGGGGCACTGTTCTCCATCCCATCTCTCTCAAGCCAAAGGGCCAGGAGGCAAAAGGATCACGTCTCAGACTTCCTAACTCTAGAGAGAGGGTGTGTATGCCTGAGCCAGGGTTACAGAGACCCACATTGTGGCTCCGGAGGATGCTGGGAATTGTGGTTTCCCCCTCCCCCATGCTCACTCTCACACTCCCCACTTCAGGGAGAGAAGAGGGAGGGAGTTGGCAGTGACTGAGAGTTCCATCCAAAGCCAAGCATCGATCTGCCTCTTGATGTTGTCATAGCAACAGCTCTTCCACATGGGGAGAAAATCAGCTGGGCACCACTGGGCTCTCTTTACCCCCTAGCTCCCTGAACCCTTCCAATACCAGATGTCTTTCCTTCTGCTCCCAACAGTTGTCTTACGCTGTCACTGCCCCCTTCTCCCTCACCCCTCCTCTTTATTCCTGTCCTTCTGCTTGACAAGTCCCCATTGCTCACTATTTCCTACATTCTGCCAGTCACCGCTTTTCCAGGCCATGAGGTCTCAGGCCCCTGTAGCAGCAGCCTGATGGCTGTCTCCTGGACACATGCAAGAGATTCAGGATTCAGGGGATGGGGAGGATAGGATCTCCTCCTGAGCCTGACTACACAAGTCAGGCCCTTTCCCTACCTCACAACAAGTCCATTTATTCCTCATTCCCCAGGCCCAAGTCTCTTTGGGAGAGGGCACAATGTCACTGAGTCACTTGGCCTGAAAAAAGTTGGAGAGGGAGGAGCTCAGATTCTGGGTCCTACTCTCCCAGTTGCCACTTAAGTAGCTGTGTATCATCCTGCAAGCAAAGATTTCTGGGGATGGATTCTTCTGTTAAAATGGAAACTACAGGTATAGCGAGCACTTTACTAGGTTATGGTGAGAGTAAAGTAAGATGCTAATAGCAGCTCACATGAGCTAGGAACTAGTGTCTTGTGTGCATAATTCAGTCCCATGATGTCATCACATGGTTATCTCCAATTACAGACAGGGAGAGGGCAATGGCTTACTGGAGGTAACTACTTGGTGTTCCCTGGGCATGTTTTGATCACAGCAGGAGAACTACAGGGGTTCTTAGACTTGAGCTCTGTAGTTTCTTGTCTTAGGAGAGAGTAGTATGTCTGGCACATAGTGGGTCTCTCTCTCTCTCTCTAAATATATATATATATATATATATATATAATACCCTACCCTTATGGTCAATTAATTAAATTATTATAATTTTCCATCAAGGACTAGAATCACAATGATAAATTGTATACCATTTTTTGGTCTTAAAAACCATGAAGTTGATAAGCTCACTCTCTCTCCTCCCCTCCTTTCCTCCAAGGTGGAGAGGGAATCAGAAACATCATCAGAGAAAGTAGTGGTGGATGGACAGGTCACAGATGACACTTGACACATAGGTGCTAGGAGACAGATATGAAGGCAGGCAATATTATTTGCTCACTGGCACTTGAACCCAGAGGAAGAAGTGGTCAGTTCTGTTAGAAAAGACTGAAAAAGGACTTCTCCGAAGTTTCAAGCCTTCTGAAGAGGCTTTGAGGGACAAATGTTGGGAGAGACATGTCATTCAAGGCAAAGAATAGATCTGAAAGAGAAATGTTAGACAGGCCAGTGTGTGTGTGTGTGTGTGTGTGTGTGTGTGTGTGTGTGTGTGTGTGTATGTGTGCGTGCCCTCGAGGTCTGTTCTGACTGCACATTACAAAGATCTGCAGAGATTTCTTCACTCTCTTTTGATATGAGTGCTGGGTCGCATCCTGAAAGATTCTTATGTAAGTGGTCTAGGGTGTCCCAGACATTGGTATGTTTTATAAGACCTTGGGGGATGCTGACATGGATCTAGGTGTTTTAGGAGCACTAATTCATTTAATCTCTATGACAACTCTATGAAGTGAGTACCAAGGCTCAGACTTATGGATCATATAGCAAGAAGTTGTAAGGTTGGGGCAAGATAGCTCTCCCCTCCACCTCTTTCTCTCTCTTTCTCTCTCTCTGTGTATACGTATGTTTGTATGTATGATGCATGCATGCATGTATGTATGTTTCTTCTACCAAGGTAGAGAGGAAGTCATTAATGGGGAAAGAAGAAAGAGCAGAGAAGGTTGTGGATGGACAGACTGGTTAAAGGTGACATGTACAATCCCATGAAAGGGGCATTGAGTTGGAACAGACATGGATCAAGTGGGCTGCACGTAATAGAAAATCCAAATGGCATTGGCTTGTTAAAAATAGAATTTGGATGGTGGTGGTTGTATAAAATGCATAAAATGGTAGGTGGTGCAGAGTTTAGTGGTGTAGAGCTGAGTGTTGCAAAGGTGAATGGTGCAGTGCTGGGTGGTACAGAGCTGGGTGGTGAACAGCTTATGGTAGGTTTCAGTGTCAACAATAATCCAGACTCTAAATTTGGCACCCCACTCTATCTAACACCTATCATTGGCTTCGGTCATCACCATTGCTTTAGGGGCACAGAATGGCTACCACAGCTTTGGTCTCCAGGATTTTATTCCAGAAGCATGAATGGAAGGGGTACAAAGGGTCTGCTTCCAAAGTCAGAATATCTTTAAAGGAGATAGTCTGGAAGCTGCCTCTGCCCAGATCTTTGTCGCACAGTTATCCCTCCATGAAAAGGATGAGGAAATGAACATTTGTTAACTTATTTTTCTTTATTTTAACCTTTAAACTATTTCATTTTTATGTTAATGTCTGGGAATGCTCATGGGCATCAGGTCCCTTGAATCTAGAAGTACAGACAGTCGTGAGCTGTTAGACCTAGGTGTTGGGAACCAAACATAGGTACTATTAAAGAACCTTAGGTACTCTTAACCACAGAATCATCTCTCCAGCCCCTCTTGGCTTATGTTTTAAACTTGGACCTATCACTTCCAACAACAAAATATGGCTCCTGCTTTTAAGGATAATGAAGAAAATAGAGATGGATGATGTTACCAGTTGTCTCTTCCTCACAGGCACTTTCTACTTTCATTTTGTTATTTATCCAAAATAAATTGAATTTATTGGTCAGAGAGATCAGTACCAACTTCCAGATTTTCAGACCTCATGATTCTGTACCTGAAGGTATCCATTGGTGATGCTCATTGAGAGGAAAGAGGCCAAGCTATGACCCGTGATGTAATCCAACTGTGTTTCATCACACCTTTGATGACATCAGAGCATACCATGCCTTCATTCATCCAACCATCCATTCATCCAACCACCTGCTAAATATGAAGTATCTCTGAAGTACCAAGGATACACTGATGAGCAAGACAGACATGCTCCTGTTGTCCTGCCGTCTTCATGCTTACAGATCAACCAGAAAGATAGCCATTGACAAATAATGTTACAAACGTTCAAATAAGTTCTGTAATAGTATGGATGAGGTACAGAAGGGCTATAGAGAAGATGGGCAGGGTATGGCTAGGTAAGTGGAAGATATGGGAAGGAGCTCCCCTAGGAATTTATTTCTTTGAAACTAAACTACAAAGAAGGAAGAAGGACACTATTTGAAGTTAAAGGAATTGCACCCTAGAGAGACAACAGGAGATTTAGATAGGTATGGAGATAGGGAGAACTGGACTCATTCTGGAAAATGAAAGATGGCTATGGTGCCTGAAGACCTTTAGTAAGGAGAAAGGTGGCATGCATTAAGGCTGAAATACTCAAAAGATACCACACTTTGCTGGGTCACAGAAGCTTTGGGAAGGAACTTGATTTTATTACAAAACTTATGGGAAGCCATTAATAGAGATGGAACATAGCTGACATGATGAGATATGAATCTTTGAATAGTTACCTGCATAATCACTTACCTATCAATTCATCTTCTCATGAATCCATCCACATGCCTATATATCATCTATCCACCTATTCATCCACCCACATATGCTTTCAGCTATCCACCCACCCGTCCCTTTCCCACTTACCCATCATTCACTTATCATGCATTCACCTACTTGTTGATGTGCCTCTAATCCACCTATCTATACACCCACCCCTCTGTCCATCCATTCCCCCACCCATTTATTCATAGATCTATCCATTTGCCCATCCATCTAAAATACCACCTACCCATCTAGCTACCTATTTGTTCTTTATCCAGCTATCTACGTAGCATCCACTCATCTCATCCATATGCCCATTTAATTATCCACAAATATATCTATCAAATTATACTTGTCGTTTTTTAAGTCAGCTTAACACAAAATAGAGTCACCCGAGAAGACAGAGCCTCAAGTGAAGAATTGCCTCCATTACTGACCTATGGACATATCTCTGGGAAATTGTCTTGACTGATGATTGATGTGGGAGGCTCTGTACTAATCAGGTGGATCTGGGCTGCATAAGAAAGCAAGTGAAGGAACCCAGAGGTAGCAAGCCAGTAAACACCATTCCTTTGTAGTTTCTGCTTTAAGTTCCTGCCTTAGGTTCCTGCCTTGGCTTCCTTCAATGATGGACTGTAAGATGTAAGATGGAACCCTTTCCTACTCAAGTTGACTTGGGTCATGGTGTTTACCATGGCAACAAAAAATAACTAGAATATCACCCATCCCTTACCTGCCTACCCTTGTATGTTCATCTATCTGTTTAAACATCTACCTTCCCACCCAACAGTCTCTCTATCCTTCCAACAAGCATTTATATAGTATCTTTAAATGTCAGATTCCGTAGTAGATGCTTGAGGGGAATCATATGGTTCACTTTCTATAAGAGTTTAAAACTTACAGGGGTAGGAAGACACATAGACATCACCTCAGTTCAGTGCAGAACATAGCAGTGAATTTTAGGAGGTGTGAAGCACTCACCCATGGTGACCTGTTTGCTGGGTGCTGATGGGAAGTGAAAAGCCAATGAGCTATTTATGGCCCTGGTTGCTGAGGCTGAGGCCTTCTGGGCCACAGGGTTATGTTTGTAAGGAAGAGCAAGACAAGGGGAAGTGACAGCCTTGGGATTTAACTTGGGCACAGAAAAACTCCCCAGAAGATACCAGGAAGTAGACCCATCAACACATCCAGAATGAATAAAGCTGTCCTCCAGGGTCCCTTTGCATACTCATGAAGACTCCCTGGCAGCACATTGGTATTTTTTCATCCGGATTCCAGGGACTGTCAGTGAGAGCAGGGTAGGCTGTTCCAGGCATGAAAATAAACCATAGAACAGCTGGGGATTTAGAACCAGGCTTTCTTCAAACTGTGTCCAGTTATGAGAAAACAGTGCAACCTCTTTGAGGCTTGGTTGCTTCAGCTCTAACATGGTGGGTAATGCTGAGCTTGAGGTAATCCTAGTATTACGGTAGCTGAGGTCCAAATTCAATGGCTTGTTTATTACAACTAGATCAGAGAATTTGAGGGAACGTAGGTAATTAAACTTTTTTTTAAAAAAAAGTAATGATCAACAATGTGGATGCTGGAACTCATCTTCTGGAATTGAGTCTTCCCATTTTCCTTGATTCCATTTGTGTCTGGAAAACCATGACGTCACAGTAGGGGTAATGTCAATAAACTCTCCTTGCCCCCTCTCAGTACTTCAGATCATTTGGCAGAGGGGTGCAGGGAATTGAACCAATACCTTACTCCTGTTACGTATAGACTGCATCACAGTGTCCCATCTGAAACTCTCCTCAGAGCATTTGACTCTTCTTCCAACAGATGAAACGTATCCTTCTCTCTTGGGTTTATTACCCAGAGACCAAGGCAATCAAGAGCTAGCTAAGGTTGAGCTCTTTATACTTTACAAACTTTACACACTTTACAAAGGGAGGGAGAATAGCTTCTGGGAATGATCAGAGGCCATATTGCTGCTAAGCACACAGTGAGTTGGAGTTTGAACTCGGGCCTGTCTAATTCAGATCCTTAATCCATAGAATATGGAGCTGACTTGGAAGACAAGCATTGGAGCATGTCACATTAGGCAAATGAGTAAATAAGCAGAGTGATTGTAAAAATAAGTTCAGAGCCATAGGGGCTGTAAAATGGGTGATGTGGTGGACAGGAAATGACAGAAGTCTGTGAATTTTGAGGCCAGAAGATTCTCAGGAAAGAAAAAAAATCAAGTCTCAAAACTTATTCTACCCAGCACAGTACTGGGACCTCAAATGTTCCCCATAATAAAAGTAAGTAAGTAAATAAATAAATAAATAAATAAATCTCTTTTTAAAAAATTATGGAACCAACGAGGCAGTGTCTGCACCGTCCTTCCCCTAGCATCTAGCTCCTTTCCCTGTTGGACTAGGAGAAAGATGAACACTTTGGCATTGGGGACTTTGCAGAGGCTGTGGCTCAAGGCTGCAGCTCCAGGGCAGCAGTCTCACTAAGTGCTTGGCAACTGCTCCTCAGAGTGGGGAATGCCAAGGGGCTAAGAGTCATCACCACTCCCCACACAGTAGCCATATGACCTTGGGCAAATCATGTCTCCTGTCTGGGTATCTGCTTGCTCATCTGTAAAATGAAGGCTTGGAACTAGATAGATTTTGCAAATCCCTTCTGGCAATAGCTGTTGTGGAACTGATACCAAAATTGTGCTCCTCCTGTGGCCATGTTCTCACAGTGCCCTCTATCGAGCATTTAGTAGAGAGCAGGGTGAACAGATCTCAGAAGGTCTCTGCTGGATGCCCCTCTCCTGTGGGGCTGGGGTGGGAGACTAGGGATGGGGGTGGTTAGATTCCCTGGATCAGAGTTGGGGAAAATGACTTCCAGGGATCATAGGAATTTAGGGAAAGAGACTTAGGACCATTGCACCAAAGCAATGTGAGCCAACATTTGCTTACAGATAAAGAACTCCCGGACTAGCTGCTGTCTATAAAGTAGTGTGTATAAAGACCTCAGGACCTGCTTGAGAAAGGTTGTGTCTATATGAGGCTACAGAATGAAGACTTGTTCATGTGATAACACAAATAAACAAAGGACATGGCGTCTGCAGTTACTACTGGGTGCTAATGAATCTTGGAATGTTCAGGTCATCATGTCTAGCAAACATTTGGGGGAATGACTTGGCAACAGACTTAAAGCTAAATATACACACCACAACATAAATGAGTCTGAAGAGTCTCTATAGCTGAAAACTGGAAACAACATACATTCCCATCAACAATAGAATAGATCAATAAGCATCAGTAAAGCGAGCTCTATTCTTCCAATAAAGATGTCAGCAATTAGAAAGATCAAAGTGTAACTAAACACAACAAACAGTACAAAACTTACAAAGATAACTTTGAACATAAAAAGCTGGCTCAAGGATCCCTATCATATGATTCCTTTTGTAGAAATTTCAAAAATAGAAAAAGCTGTAGTAGGAGAAAATGATTAGCTTCGGGAGGTGTAAAGATGAGAGGAGTAAAGGATAGCTCCTAGGGAGCATCTACTGTTCTATCTTACTTTCTGTGAGACAGGGTTTTACTATGTAGCCCCTACTGGCTTCGGATTCAAGAACCTTCTGTTCTACTGGGCTAGGGTTACAAATGTGGATCACTGCATCTGGCTTATATCAGAAAGTGGGTATCAGTGACAGGAGTGTTCACTGTATACAGAGACATGACATGCGCTGTGTATTATTGCCAATGAAACATAGCAAAGGTATTCTGTGACTGTAGGCTAACCTCACTTTGTTCATCACAGCCATGCCTGCTTCCCACCGGCAGGAATAACACAGACATGGCTATTTTGAAGATGAGATCCTAAGTGCTTATCTTCTACCTCATGAGCCTCAGCTGGACAGGAGAACATGGCAGGGCACACCAGTTGCCCTGAGCACCTAAGGAGTGAGCCGCCTCACTGGGTTCCTCACTTAGGGCCAGAAAGAATCAAGGAAGGTCAAGTCCTCTTTCTGTTCCTCTTTGACCTTGATCTTTCTTTCTGCCTGGCCTTTTCAGGATTGCAGAGGTATTCTTTCAGGTTCTGATCTAACTGGAGAAGTCTGAGGCCAAGGTTATCAGAGGGACTTTGTCTTGGGGGTTCCCTGGACCAGGTTAAAGTGAGCTGTTCTGGGGGAGAAGGGTTTGAAATGCACAGCTTGTCAATGGTAGTCAGATTGTCAAGCATCTTCATTTACAGAGACTCCAGGCAAGGCAAGCAGGGTGCTTGAACTTTTACATTAGTGGAAGTCATACCGAGTGTGAGTTTCTGTGTTCCAGCCCCTGTGCACTCAGGATGTCACTCTTCTTGGGGACAGAGAGGAGGTTGAATTAGATCATCAGTGACATTTTTCTGGGTCTCTGAGGTCCAATGTTTCTTTCGAGTTCATGCTTGGAGTGAAGGGATCTTAACTGTCTCAGGAAAAGTGGTTTTAATATTCTTCAGGCTTGCCAGAACTAGTGACTGTCACCACACACATTCACAAGCACATGGGCACACATATACATGCATGCAAACATGTATGTGTATGTATCTGCACATGTGCATGTACACAGACAACTTGGCAAAACTCTGAGGCAGGGTTTTGCTATCATAGACCATCAAGGAACATGCGGGGAGGTAATATGTCAAGGAAGATCAACTGAGTTACATCTTTATAGTTGGTCTCCTATGAACTGTGCTGCCTTGGGCAAGTGAAATCGTGCTCCTGAACCTGTGTCTCAGCTGCAAAGTGTGACCTTTTATGTACTGTCCCACATACAAGCACTACATAAGTGGCAGGCGTGTGATATTTGTATGACATTGGGGATATCCCTTAAGCTTCTCTGTCACCTTATTTCTTCCTATATCAAAAGGAGTAACAGCCCTATGTTAAATGACTATCGTGAGGACTCAGTCAAACAATATGTAATGTTTGACAGGCATGTTTTTACATACTAAGCATTCACTAACTATATAGCATGTGCTAAATAATGACAAATATGATTCTTAAAATTCAAAATATAATAATCAAATGCCATGCTTTTCTAAGAAGCATTCATCCTGGGTAGGGTCCAGGCACTCCCCTAAGAGTCCAGGCTGAGAGAGCATCCCTCTTTGTGCTATGGGCACACGATGACTGTTTGTATTCCAGGGATAAACACTGATCCACTGCTCAAGGCCCCATAGGTTGCCCAGGCCTTCTCACTGACACTACCCAGAGTGAAATGACAGACTCTAGATATCTCCTATGTGGAAGGAATTGGCAATAGGGTGGGAGGCTGGGGAGGGGGGGAGGGGAGTGCGGGAAGAGGGGAGGGAGAGGGAACTGGGATTGACATGTAAAACAAGTTATTTAAAATTAAAATAAAAAATGATAATAATAAAAAAGAAGCATTCATCTACTAATGAAAAGACTGAAAGTCTCTTGGGGGAGGGAGGAAAGAGTCATGACTTATATTAAGAGGAAAATCACTCTGAGCAGTGTGTCAGTGTAGAGTGTGGGCTTTCGCCCCTCACAACCAGAACTTTCTTTGTTGTATAACCCTGTGTCTTATAAAAGGCAAGAGGTAGTCCACCCTGGGAAGAGAAGCACCTCAAGCATCACCTGAAAAGCTTTCCTGAGACAGCAATTAGCTCACCCTTTTCCTCTAGAAATAGGCCCACTGTAGAATCTGTAGCTTTCTGGTTTTAACCCTGTTCAGAGGGAGGGGAGCTTTAATTGGCATTTGTGATGGCTAGTGTTGATTGTCCAAAAAAAAAATGTGGGACCACTTAGGAAGAAAGTTGCAATGAGGGATAGTGTGGATTATGTTGGTCTGTGGTCCTGTCTGCAAGGCTGGGGATTGTCTCCATTATACTAGTTACTGTGGGGAAAGCCCAGCAGACTTTGGGTGCCACTAGTCCCTAGGCAGGGGGTCCTAAGCTGTGTAAGTGTAAAGACTGGTAGAGAGTGAGTTGAGCACCAGCAAGTGAGAATATATTCATTTCTTTCTCTGCTTGACTCCGAATATGATGTTATCAGTAGCTTCAAGTTTCTGCCTTGACTTCCCCATAATGATGGGCTGGGACCAGGAACTGCAATCAAATAAATCCTTTCTTAAAGATGCTTTTGTTGGGTATTTTATCACCACAACAGAAATGAAACTGCAATGTACATAATGTTGGACTCATAAAGGATATTCAATGTACATGATGACTGGTTCATAAAGGATATTCAATGTATGTAATGATGGGCTCATAAAGAATATTTAAAGTACAGCCTTCTTTACTTAAGCTCCCCTCTTGTTAGCCCCACGTCTTTTCCTACAGTTTTACTTCCATTTTTATATCACATTTATAACTGATTTACAGATCTACATGTAAGAGAAAATGTGTGATATTTGTCTTTCTGGTCCTAGCTTATTTTGTTTACACAATGGTCTCCCATGCCACCCACTTTCATGAAAACAGCACAACTTTATCTTTATGGGCTCAATAAAACTCCTTTGTGTATATACATACCGCATAGCCTTCATCTAGTCAACTGCTGATAGCTTGGCTAGTGTGCATAGTGCATAGCGCAACAACAAACACTGGTGTTCAGACAACATTCTGTGGTGTGCTGGCTTTGAGTCCTTTCTGACCTAAAAGCCTGATTTTCTTTTTCTTTTTATTTAGAAGTTCTTTTTTTCATTTTACATACCAATTACAGTTCCCACTCCCTCCCCTTTCCCACCTTTCCCCTACCCAACTCCCCATTCACTCCTCAGTAAGGGTAAGGCCTCCCAAGGGTAGTCAACAAAGCTTGGCATACCCAGTTGAAGTAGGACCAAACCCCTGCCTCCTGTATCTAGGCTGAGTAATGAATGCATCCCTCCATTGGGAATGGGATCCAAAAAGTCAGTTCATGCATTAGGGAAAATCCTGGTCCCACTGCCAGTGGCCCCACAGACTTCCCAAGTCGTAGAACTGTGACCCATATTCATAGGGCCTACTTCTGCTCTATGCAGGTTCCCCAGTTACCAGTCCAGAGTCACTGAGTTCCCACTAACTTGGGTTGGCTGTCTCTGTGAGTTTCTCCATCATGATCTTGATCCCTTTGCTCAAACAATCCCTCTTCCCTCTCTTCAACTGAACACCAGGAACTCTGCCCAGTTCTTAGCTGTGGATCTCTGCATTTGCTTCTGTCAGTTACTGGTTGAAGGTTTTATGATGACAGTTAGGGTGGTCATCAATCTGATTATAGGGGGAGGCAAGTTCAAGCACCCTCTCCACTATTGCTAGGAGTCTTGGCTGGGGTCATCCTTGTGGATTCCTGAGAGTTTCCCTAGAACCAGATTTCTCCCTAATCCCATAATGGCTCCCTCTAAGAGATTTCTCTTTCCTTGTTCTCCCTCTTTGTCCCTCCCCCAACTCAACAATCCCATTCCCTCATATTCTCCTCCCCCTTTCCCTTCCACCTTCCTGCCTTCCCCCATGCCCCCCATGAGCTCCCAATTTACTCAGAAGATCTTATCTATGTCCCCTTCCCAGGTGCATACATATATGTCTCTCTTACAGTCCTCCTTGTTACCTAGCTTCCCAGGGGTTATGGACTGTAGTCTGGTTATCCTTAATCTAATATCCACTTATGAGTGAGTACATACTGTGTTTGTCTTTCTGGGTTTGGGTTACCTCACTCAGGATGGTTTGTTCTAGTTCTGTCCATTTGTCTGCAAATTTCAAGATGTCATTGCTTTTTGCCTATTAAGTAATACTTCATTGTATAATGTACATTTTCTTTATCCATTCTTTGATTGAATGCCATTTGGTTGTTTCCAGGGTCTGGCTTTGCCCGTAATGGTACTATGAACATAGTTGAGCAAATTTCCTTGTGGTGCATCCTTTGGGTATATGCCCAAGAGTGGTATTGCTGTTTTATTTTTGTTTGTTTTTTGTTTTTTTTTTTTTGGTTTTTTTTGGTTTTTACGAGACAGGGTTTCTCTGTATTGTTTTGGAGGCTATTGGTCCAGCCCGGCCTCTAACTCACAGAGATCCGCCTGCCTCTGCCTCCCGAGTGCTGGAATTAAAGGTGTGCACCACCACTGCCCGGCTATTGCTGGGTTTTGAGGTAGATTAATTCCTAATTTTCTGAGAAATCATCACACTGATTTCCAAAGTGGCTATACAAGTTTGCACTAGCACCAGCAGTGGAGGAGTGCTCCCTTACTCCACAACCATGCATGTCCTCAGTATTTTTGATACTGAGCTGTCCTTAATATTCTTGACCTTAGCCATTCTGATAGGTGTAAGATGGTATCTCAGAGTCATTTTGATTTGCATTTCCCTGATGGCTAAGGACGTTGAGCAATTCCTTAAATGTCTTTCGGCCATTTGAATTTCTTCTGTTGAGAATTCTGTTTAGATCTGTACCCCCATTTAAGTAGGATTATTTGGTATTTTGATGCCAAGTTTCTTGAGTTCTTTATATATTTTGGAAATCATCCCTCTGTCAGATGTGGGGTTGGTGAAGCTCTTTTCCCATTCTGTAGGTTGCCATTTTGTCTTACTTAACTTGTCCTTTGCCTTAAAGAAGTTTCTCAGTTTCAGGAGGTTCCATTTATTAATTGTTGCTCTCAGTGTCTGTGCTACTGGTGTTATATTTAGGAAGCGGTCTCCTGTGTCAATGCGTTCAAGAATACTTCCCAATTTCTCTTCTAGGTGTTTCAGTGTGATTTGTTTTATGTTGAGTTCTTTGATCCATTTAGACTTGAGTTTTGTGCATGGCAATAGATATGGATCTATTTGCATTCTTCTACATATCGACATCCAGTTATGCCAGCACCATTTGTTGAACATGCTTTTTTTTCCATTGTATAATTTTGGCTTCTTTGTCAAAAATCAGGTGTTCATAGGCCTGTGAATTAATGTCAGGGTCTTCAATTCGATTCTATTGATTCATGTGTCTGTTTTTATGCCAGTACCAGGTTGTTTTCAGTACTATGACTCTATAGTAGAGCTTGAAGTCAGGGATGGTGATGCTTCCAGAGTTTCCTTTCTTGTATGCGGTTGTTTTGGCTATCGTGGGTTTTTTTGTTTTTCCATATGAAGTTGAGTATTATTCTTTTGAGGTCTGTGAAGAACTATGATGGGATTTTGATGGGGATTGCACTGAATCTGTAGATTGCTTTACGTAAGCTTGCCATTTTTACTATGTTTATCCTATCCATCCAAGAGCATGAGCAATCTTTTCATTTTCTGATATCTTCTTCAAAGACTTAAAGATCTTGTCATACAGGTCTTTCACTTGTTTGGTTAGAGTTACCCCAAGATATTTTATGTTATTTGTGGGTACTGTGAAAACCTGATTTTCAAGGATGGCCTTTTGGTCATATGCAGGGGATAAGAGGGTAAATAACGAGTCTTGAGAAGCTGCTGTCACTTATTCTGATGAGAATTACAATAGCCATGATGATTGATGGTGGTGATGCTGCTAGTTGTCTTCCTCATAATACATTGCAAAATTACATCATAGTTTTTGTCTCTGGCAACCTTCTAGTTGCATTTAGCTCCTTTTTATGTGTAGGAAAGGGAGCATTTGCATGTATAGCCTGGAGACCGGAGAACAAAGGTTCAGTCTCTTCTCAATCAATCTAGAGCCAATTTAGAAATTGGATAAAACATATTCAAACAGGCTTACCTACTCCCTTGCCAGCATGGTCAACTCACAAGATATTTTATGAAAACAAAGCTAGTTTTGCTTCTAGACAGAACCTCCAAGAATATAGTATATCATTTGGTCCCCAACAAATATTTTTATTTTTAATTGAATATATGACTTTGTGCATTCTAGACAAGTGCTCTATTGCTGGGCTGTATCCCGAGCCTCCACATGCCTTTTCTGATACATATGTACCTGAAAGCATCACTGCATACTTCCCAAGATTTGATTGCTACACTCATTAAGTTCTGGATCAAACTTAACTTTTCTAAACTCTTAATAAGTTAACTCCCTCGCCACTTTGCAAATAAGTAATAACTGCCCTTGTGTTTCTCTTGACTGGCTCTCTACCAATAATTACTATCCTGGTCTCAACCTCAAGAACTCCTCAATTTAATTATAGAAAGGAACTCAGCTTTCCTCCTTATTCACTCACTCTTCCCTGATTCAGTTCCTGATGATGAGGCTTGCCCTGACTGGGGTAGCTAATGGTGGATAGTGGATTGAGAGCTACTGGAGGAGAGGAAGTCATTGTCTTTAGTGGAGTAGCTACTAGTGAGTTACTTGCGCATCACACTCATGCCCATGCAAGGGCGTTGGTTAAACCCAGTGAGTCACAAAACAGGAACAAAAGGCATGAGAGTAGATTGGGGACTTGAGAGGAAGGTGGGGATAGTGTGAAAGAGGCTAAAGGAGGATGGAGGTAAGTATGGCCAGAATGTGTTATATACATGCAGGAAATTTTCAAAGAATAAGTAAAATGTTTTTAAGGGCACCCTCAAACTTCCACCCAACCTCTCCCAAAGTCACAGTCAATGGGAGATAAATGGAAAAGAAATCCACCTTCCATAAGGCAGAAGTGGAATGAATATCTTTAGAAAAATTTAGAATTCTGAATTTATTTTTTGCAATAATTATCTAATTGAGTAGGTCTCCATTATTTCCAAAATTAAGCTATATGGCTGTTTGTCCTCCTTACATAAGAGGACAGCACGATTACTTAGGAGGTGCAGGAAGCAGGGAAGAAGGCAGTCTGCCTTTTCATTATTTCAGTCAAATGTGTTTGAATACATAAAGTCCCTATCCTCAAGAAACCAGTAGTCTGGGATGGAGGGGGGAGTCTGTGGGACAGATGATATGTGCAATCATACATAAGTATTTGTAGAAGAGGGGGGTCACAGACTCAGCAAGATGTCAGTTCTAAATTACACAACAGGACAAAGGATCCCAAAGTCACATCATGAAGTTGGCACTTCCAGTGTGGGGAAGGGAGCAAAAACAGCACTATTGAAGTAAGATGGCCTGAGACAGGGTTGCTTTGGAAAATGCCTGAAGCTACAATGTAGTTTATGGAGGGGGTGAGCATAAGAGGTGAATCAGACAATGGCCCAGGAGGTGGCAGGCTTTTATTTCAAGTAGGCAAAATTTTTCCCACTCATGCCATAGAAGGTAGAAAGACTGAAGTAAATACATTTGTTTTAACTGCCTATGAACTGTAGAGACTGCATGGGAAGGGGAGAAAGCAATTATGAAGTGATTCGTGTCCCAGGGAGAAGATGGCAGCAGCTCAGGAAAGAGCAGGGCCACAGTGCTGAACAAAGTGAGTGGATATCACAGAGTCTTAGCAGATGAGTCTAAGATGGTGAGAAATGAAAATAAAAGGCTGATCCCAGACCTTCACAGGAGGAAGAGGCTAGGGGAGGGAAGAATAAGGGGCAGGGACTACAAAATGGGGTAGGCTGAGTGCAACTGATGCTCTGAGGCCCTGACTCCACATCTCCTCCAGCACACTAACTGTATCTCTGATCATGCTTCCTTTATGTACACCTTGTCATGCACATTTCATAAGGGATAAAGAAGGGACAAACCACTTCTCTTCTGAACCTCAGTTCCAACCCACAGAATAAAAGGACTAGGCTCCCTGGGATAGAGAAGTTTCCTCCTCCACATGATGAACAAGTTTGTCATAATTTTGCTTAGCTTTGCCTGCCTGTAATCTGCATGGCCTGTTTTGTTTAGGAGACTCTGAACCCCCAGAAGGTAAGACTGCCCTGTGCCCAGTGCTCTGTGCCCTGTGTTCTGTGTCCTGTGCCCTGTACCTGGAGCCCGGTGCCCCAGTATTTTCTGCCAGCTGTTGAGTTTCCATCAAGACTGTCAATTTTCACGAATATGAGTCAGCTTTCTTCTCATTATCCCATCATCCTTCTACTACAGAGCTCCCAGACGCTGGACACAGAGCACATTAACCCAGAGCACATTATCAAGTGTACCATCCTGGACAGGACATTTTCTTATTCAGTACCTCACTAGGCAGTATTTGGAGTAAAGGAGGAGGAAGAAAGTTAACAGAAAAGGACAAGTGACTGGAGTCCACCTGCCTCCGAATTTGAATCAAGAATTCTGGTCCTGTGTCTTAATAGATGTGGTGTGGTATGGTGTGGTGTGGTGGTGGTGTGGTGGTGGTGGTGGTAGTGGTGGTGGTGGTGGTGGTGGTGTGTGTGTGTGTGTGTGTGTGTGTGTGTGTGTGTTGGTGTGTGTAAATATACATTCATATATGAGGCTCAGCTTTGAGTCTCCCTGTATGGTATATGTCTGTGTATGTGTTTGTACTTAAAGAGCAACACATATGATAATATGCATGCTAGCATTGAATATCAATACCTGCATGCATGCTTCTGTTTATATCTGCTCATGTGTGTCAGTGAACATTGAACACATGCACACATTTTCTATAGGCATATACATCTAAGATGAAACATATATATATATATGAATTCATATAAAGCTGTGCTACTCTGTGTGTACTGTATTAATGGAGGCAGAACATAGACCTTAACTAAGAGTATGTGCTCCAAAGTCTGACTACCTGGGAAAAATCACTGACATCAGCATTTTTAACTTATAATCCCCCACCACAGAGATGGTTTACTCATCTTTAAATTGAGCAGAATAATTGTACCTACTTTTGGTATTTAATGTGAAGGTAGGATAAGCGTTTTGATCATTGTAAAGTTATTCATGCTGGTAATAAATATGTAAGTGGTTTCTCTAGAGAATTTAAGTGTGACTTTCTGTATGTGAAGACATGGTCTTTAGCACATGACCATAACAACCTTAGTGTGCATATCTATTAGACTTTGTATGATAGTATGAATGGAAGCATTGAGATGTACAGGACTGGAAACCAAGAATGGGTATATAGTACTTGAATGTGATATTCTCAAGGATGTTCTTGCGGAACCCATCTGAGAGAAAACTGAAGAAAGAAAGAAAGAAAGAAAGAAAGAAAGAAAGAAAGAAAGAAAGAAAGAAAGAAAGAAAGAAAGAAAGAAAGAAAGGAAGGAAGGAAGGAAGGAAGGAAGGAAGGAAGGAAGGAACAAAGGAAGGAAGGAAGAAAGAAAGTCCTGAGATCTAGCAGATTTGGTACATTTATAGTGATCAAATGAACAAAGTGGATAGACTAATCAGAGACTATAGCTCAAATAGCATGTTCATTTGTAGGAAGAGTAAAAAGCAGGTCCAATTAGTTATATAGCTAGCTGTATGATGTATAGGTTGATAAATAAGTTGATAAGTAGATGAGATGGAGGACTGGATAGATAATAGATATAGACATATACCAACAGATATAGACAGCAGGTATTTGTACATGAAAGTTTGGCTCTAGTTGGGTGGAATTCTGTTGACTCCTTCTGGAGGAGATACTCAAGATCCTATTTCCCCCCCCCCAGAAAGCCCCAGTATTTTGTTCCTGTTAGCTTTATGTGTTATTTTGGACTATGAGGGCCTGATGAAAAGGGAATCACAGATGGAAAAGCTAACTCTCCTACCTAATAACAAGAGCCTGTCTACTTTTGTTTCTATTGGTGTTCATGTAGAAATATACTTATAGAAGAATTGTACCACTTAAAAAATTTAAGATCCTTTCTCTGGCCCCAAACCTTTCATTCTACCAAGAAGAGAAACTGGGCCACAGAGAGGGGAGATGTTTATGATGTTCAGACCTCTATTGTAGGACCATACCACACCACCTTACTTAGAATACAGTAGATATGGATTTTAAAGCTTACAGAAAAACAGAAGGTGCTGTCATAGTGACCTGTAGGATGCTTAAGAAACAGACTCGTTTGTTTGAGCCACACCCATGAAGTTAGTCTCATAGGCTGCTTAGTGTCAATTGGTCCCACATCCTGACTCAAACAGCAAACTGGATCGTCCTAAGACAGTGTGAGTGTGGGACAGCAAGATGCTAGAACATCGCTGCTGATCTCTGAACTAGGAGGTTACATGCAACTGTAGTGCAGGAGACACACATCATTCTCAGTCTGGCTTAGTCCTCCCGAGCAAAAACACCACAACGATAACAGCAAGAGCTGTTTCCCAGGGTGATGGCAGTGCTGCATCAAAATAAAGCAGTTCCTCCAGCATTCAGGCCCAAGTGTAGAGATGTGTGCAGTTCTAGGTACCATTGGTGGAGGTCATAGAGGAGTAATAGTATCACTCTCGCCTTTGAGAGTCCTCACTCCCCTCCCCACAATTACATGTTCCCATGCATCTGTTTAGACCAGAATGAAACACATCAAAGAGAATGAATGCAAGGGTCAATGTGTTTCAATTCATCAGCTGTCAGGACAAGAGACATTTAGGAAGAACCACGGATTTCCCACCCACTAACAGTACACCTCTGTCCAGGAGTTATTATTATGCATTGTACTTCTGCTAATTGCTAGTACTGAAGAGGCACCAAGTAGATTTAGGTTCTCTTCCCAAGCCTCACTAATGAGTGAGTAAGTTGGCAGCGAACAAGCTGGCAGGGCCTCAGCATGAGGAAAGGAGGAACATAACGGAGAGTTCTCTTCCCTTTCTCCAAACCCAGTCTAGTCTTGAACCAGGGCTGTTCACATGATACGCAGAGGGATCCAGCTCTACCAAAGGGTGGATAAGAGCCATTGCCAGAGGGAAGATCACAAGTTTCTAGGCCAGATGTCCAGCTGGCCTCTCAAAAGAGCTGAGCCAGGAAGACAGGCAGGAAAAGCATGGGCCAGGCCATCAGGAACCCTGAAACACAAGAGACACGAGTCAAATGCCTAGCTTTGGAACTTAGGAGCCAATGCCAGCTGGCCTCCTTGTCACTTGCTGTAGAAGAAGAAGGCAACACAGCCCTAGATTTGGTTGGGACAACTGTTTTTTTTTTCTGGGAACATGGGAGACAGTTTTCTCAGCCTTCTTTGCATATAGGTCTTGTCTAGAAATAAGGATCAAAATTATAAATTCCACTAGTAGGACTAGTCATAAAAAGCCTCCCCCATGCTCTCTTGTTTGCCAAGTGTCCAAGGTCTGACCAACAGAACACAGTGGTATTACCAGGAACTACCAAAGGGAAGGATAAGCTTGGTTTTCTAAGAACTACCTAGATCAGAGATGTATCCCCTAGCACAAAGGCATAGAGGATTTAGGGTTATTAGTTATAGTAGCTAGTGTTACTTACAGTGACTAATAGTAGTCAGGAAGGATTGGAATACATTATCTCTAAGGCTTGATTATTTAGCTAGGAATCTCAGCTCTGCAACTACTTAGGTGGACCTCAACAAGACATTACACTTCTCTGTGCCCAAATTTCCCAATGTACGAAATGTAACTATTAATGGCACCCACTGATTTATCAGATTTCATAAGGTTTAAGTGAATCAATTCATATCAAGCATTTAATATAGCGTTTGTGGACTGGGAACTATAGCTCAGTGGCAACATGCTCACAAGGCAAATGTATGGTTTTAGGCTCAATCTCTAATGCTGCAATAAGAAAGACTATATATTTTATAAAATATGTGCCTAGCATGTGGTGTGGTGTGGTGTTATATGAGTGTTAGTTTTGAAAATTAGACTTTGATACCTAGTAGTGTGTGTGTGTGTGTGTGTGTGTGTGTGTGTGTGTGTTCTATACACTATTAAATGTTCAGTATTAAGGAGGGGGAAATACTGGGTGACAGTTGTTTTGCATAAGCAAATCAACCCCTTTGAGACCACTACAAATTACAGCATCATCTCCCCACCCTAACAATTCAAAGTCACTTGATGATGTCTTAGAGAGTGGGGAAGAAAAAGTGTGATTTTCAGAAACACAAATGTATGGCAGAGTTTTTGTAATGAGACTTAAATGCTTGATAAGTTAATCCTGAAGCATCAAAAGTGATTCTGAGTGACTGCAAACTATGAGAACCACAGAACCCTCTTGTGGCAGCTTGCTCCCTCTCAGCAGATCCATTCCTCTCTAGAAGGTGCCCACCCCAGGAGTTCTGGTCAATGTGCCAATCTGAAGGAGTGGTGGAACGAAGGAGACTTGAGGCTCCTGACTTCAAGGCACTCTTACTCTACGCTCTGTGCATCTCACACAGTAAGTCTTATTTTCCTGAATACCATCTGAAGTTACCACTGTACTGTACTCATTTGGGAAATATTTGGAATGCCACAAAGTTGAGGGTTTGAACACAAAAACAACATTTTCCTGTCTATGTTCACTAATATCTATCTTCCAGGAGATAGAAAAAATATATTTCCCACCTTGTCCAAAACACATTCTTCAATGTCTCTGGCTTTAAATTCTAAGTCATTCATCAAAACCCCACTTAGATATCTGTGCTATGTGAAACTCTCTTGACCATCTCTGGTATAGTTAATTAGGACTCTATGCATTCCTGTTTGTCACTTAACAGCTTACGCCCTGTTTCATTTATTTAGTCAGCAATTGTTGTCTCTGCCTGTAGGGTTCCATTCACCTAATCCTTATCTAGAGACATTTTCTCTCTTGGTCAAATATAATTTCTTCTAACAGTTCTGGCCCACTCTATCTTCTTACTTTGATCATTAAGCCATCCAACACTGTGCACATGGCCATTGAAAACAAAGATTTAATTTCTTTTGCACCAGGTGTGGCCATGTAGCTAGATAATAAACAATGAGATATAAATGGAGGTATGAGATTCCAGCTGGCAGAATGTTCTATAATAATCATTGAGTTACTTCATGGTCATCCATCTTGAAGCCTGACTGTTATCTTAGACCATAAAGATGATGGCCACACCTGAAAGAACAAGCTGGAAGAAGCTTGAATCTTTGATTGATGGCTCAATCATAGATTTTCTTACACAAATATTTCCCTTATGTATTTGAGAAATAAACTTCTCTCTGATTTAGGACTTCATTACTTATGCCTGTAGCCTCCTATCATGCCACCCATGTTTTATTTCTAATTGAATATTTTCTTTTTCTTCTTAATGTCTATTTCCTACCCTGGAACATAAGCTCTATGAGGGCAGTCACCTGGCCTGTCTTGACCAGTAACGTATTATCAGTCCCTAGAGAAGTTCCTGGCACAGAGTAGCACCTCTGCTAGATTATAGAACCATTCTTGGGTTAGCATCATTTCACTAGTCATGGTCCCAGACCAGGGGATGCATGGACGCCCAGCGGACTGGAGGATGGAAGGAAAGAGACGAGGCAGTGCTGTGAGAAGCATAAGGAACTGCGTACCTGCAGCGCTGGGAGCCCCACTCGAGGTCTCAAGGGTCTGAGCACCTGTGGGCAAGAGAAGAAGGTGAGGGTCTCCTCATTCATGCTCTGATGAATGCAGTCCTAGAAACATAGCTGCTCCCAGCCCTCCTGGATGTGATCACCACCCCACCATCTATCCTTACTGTGGGGGCCTTTGTTATCTGGCAGGCACATATCTAAGCACATTCCATGCAGCTTTACCTCACTTTCCTAACGGGTTTGTGAAGAAAGTATCTTCATCTCCCGTTTGGCTGGTGGGAAGACGAGCTCAGTGATGTCAAACTTTCTACATTGATTTTTCAGAGACCATCAGAGCTGGGATTCCAACTCCAGTATGGTGGTTACTTTCCATTGTCAACTAGAAAGGGTTAAGAGGTGCCTAGGAGATGGCAAGATACAGTTCTGGGTGTGTCCGTAAAGGATTTCGCAGAGATCAACTGAAGGAGTAAAGGACTTCCCTGAGCGTGTGTACACTATTCTGTAGCCTGGAACTGCAGATGGGTTAACGGGAAAAGGTGAAAGCTCCATGGACTCACTACCTGCCCCCACTCCTCCCTCCCTTCCCTTCCCCTTCCTGGTTGCAATGAATTGAACAGCTTTGTTCTACCTCATGCTTCCTCTGTGACATTCTGCCTGGCGCTGGCTAAAGACCCAGAATGTGGAGGAAAGCCACCACGGACCAAGACCTCTGAAATCATGAGCCCTAATAGATATTTCCTCTCGAAGTCATTTCCTCAGCAATCTAGTCACAGCAACCAATAGCTAACAAAACTCTGGGTTTGTTTCCACTGTGGATACCCACAATCCACCCCTCCTCAAGCTGTCAAGCTGTCCTGTGATACTGCACAAGCCTAAGTTGACCCATGACACCACACAAGGCTTTAAATTGAGAGGTCAGTAAGGGACAGGGCCACTCAAGGCAGATCTTCTTCATGAGAAGCTCAGCTTATTAATCCCAGAAGTAGAAGAGGGAACAGTGCTGACCTCTGGAGGCTGCCACAAGCAGCCAAGATGATGACACATATAAAACTGTTCAGCACAGAGTGAAGGTAAAAATATTATTTAATAAGAATTAACATCATTGCCTCTTAATTCTTCAAGGCAGAAGGTTCTTTCTTTTTTGTTAGGAGGGGCTCTTGACTCCTCATTCAGGTGGAAATAAAACCATGACAGTACTATACACACTTGTGTAGGATGAATGAGGAGTTATAGAATGGTTGCATAGCTTCATCTGCATCCTATCTCCAGAGAATGGTGGCTAAATTTTGGAAAGCACATCTACCCTAATGGGGCTAAATTACAGGACCCCGTGTAAGCTTCAGGGAAAAGCAGTGAAATCAGACTCATCTGGGTTCCTTCTAACTCCTGCCACTCATAAGCAAGCAATCTTAGGTGAATATATTGATCTCTATGAGCCTTGGATTCTAACCAACTAAATGGACAAAGTCATGGGAGGATTAAGTATACTGATAAATTCAAGAGTTATGCATGATTGCTAATTCATAGGCACCACCATAAATGCCAAGACAGTTGCACCTCATAGAAAAACACATTCATCAGTGATGGATGGAGTGAGAGCAGAAATACCCAGGGTGGCTAGCATTGGTGACCCCAAGCATCTATAGTTAATTATCAGCATTTGGACAGCTGTCCTTGCACCAGGACTCATTCTTTTACTTACCTTTCTTAGCGATGGGTCCTAAATCTAGAACCTGGGCTAAGTTGATGCCTGCTCCATTTCTGCGGAGTTGATTTATAGGGCAAGTCTGTGGAGACATAGAACTCCTGTTATATCAAAATGTAAGTACCTGGTCCTTATGTACTGGTTGCCATATGTGTGGACATCTGTAGTTCTGTGGCCTAAGCACTTGGATATCCCACTGTATGGCTTTCTCTTTGATGCTATGGTTCCTTTCAACCATGAGAATTCACAGTTATGATTTAATATACCTGGTTTGACTCTCATCTCTGCCCTCTATTGTACAATTGGGACAAATATCTATCTGTCTATGATCAAATAGTTCATAACTGGTTTTGTTTAGTTATTCATTCACTCATTCATTCATTCATTCATGTATGCAAGCATGTGAGGAGGCCAAGGATTTATGTCAAGTGTCTTTCTATATTGTTGTCACCTTTCTTTTGATACAAGGTCTCTCAGTGGACCTAGAGCTTGTCCTTTTGGTTAGGCTGGTAATCTGCAGGAATCCTCCGGTCTCTACTCTCCCAGGATGACTTAGATTGCAGTTACATGCTAACATCCTAGTTTTCATATGGGTTCTGGGGATCTAAATTCAAGTTCTTGGGCTTATATAGCAAGCATTTTACCATTCAGATCTCCCCGGTTTAGTACATCTGGTTTTAAACATTAAAATTAAGTGTAACAGAAATATATAGACACATTGTAAGCACCTGGGGGATATCTGTCATTCAAACGGTGCCCATTAGGAGTAAAAGTATGGGCATCTGAGTCACAGCTAAGATGTGGAGCATCCAGTTTTGATGCTCTAGCCCTGTGTACAGCTGTGTGTTTGGGACTTCTTTGAGCCTCAGTGTCTTCATCTGCATAGTGAGGCTTGATTAAACAGTCATTGTGAGAGCTCGAGTAGATAGGGATGTGGGAGCTTTGGTGCAGAGTGTGGCATAGAGAAGGGACTAACATATTCAGCAATTGGGAGTTTCTCAGATTTTGGAACATTCACAGGCTTCACATGTCAGTAATTTATAATATGAGAATCTGCCACCCAACATTTTCCAAAGTCTGAAAATTTTTGCTCCATCTTGTTCCTCAAAAACTTTAAGATGTTGGAATATTTTGGATTTGAAATGTTTGAATCAATAATGCTCAACTTGTTATATCATAATTAATCACAATAGGTGTTATGCCAAGCAAAGCTAATCTGCCTTGTGAAGAGACAATAATTGCTCATAAATAGGCTATTGGGGATGCTCAAAGTCTATCTGTCCATCTTTCGTCTTTACTCTCTTCTCTTCCCTATATCCAGCCACTCACCCATCTGTCTTTCCACCTTTTCAAGCATCCATACATCCATACATCCAACCAAACAACTTTCTTCCTTCCTCCCCTCTCTTCTTCCTTCCATTCTTTCTCTCCTCTTCCCCCTTCCTTCTGTTTATGCATTTGCCCTTCTTTCCATCCATACCTCTATCTGTAAACCCAATAAACATATGTAGAGAGCCAACAGGGGACCAGTCCAAAGAGACACTTACTGGTTCACACTCTTCGTTAGGGGAGTCACACAAGTAAACCTCACAATGCAGGAAAACTAGGTCATAATTTCCAGCAAACATGAACATCTGTACTGAGAATCGACTTTCCGAGGACACCCCATTCTCCACCACATTGATAGTGGAATCACGTTGATTTGGGCAGCTAGGAGAATGAAAGGGGCAAAGGTGTAACCTCATACAATTGACACGAGCACTTAGTGAAGCTACCATGTACATTTTCTCATTACAGAGCTTGGCACACAGCTGAGCTCAAGGATGAATATTATTAACAAGTACCATTAATATTTGAACTGTGACGTCCAGGTAGTCATTTCCCCTATTTTATCATTAAATGACATTCAACAATGTCTTGTCTATACTATTTGTAATATCATGCTCACTTTAATCAATCTAAACATCTATATAATGGTCCACTGTTACTCAATTGAGCTATATTTAACTCAATGGAAAAGTTATCAGGAATACTGAAATGGAAAATTATTTGCATTTCTGTACCCCACTCATCCAGTTTGTTTTAATACCTTAGGCTAAAATATCAGAAATCATGTTCTAAAATCAAACAGAATGCTGGCAAATTATTTCCAAATGAAGTGAACCAATTTACACCTCGACTAGCAATGGATGAGATAACATTTTTATCCAAAACTCAGCTGAGGAAAAAAAACCAATCAAACAAAAACAACAAATCCCAGAGTCTCCTGATACCTGTCTCTGATGATGAAGTACTTCACGGGGTCATTTCTGTCCTCTGTGGGGGTGGCATAGCAGTTCCTCAGCAACAGCTTGAACCTGGAGGTGTCTCCTCTCTCCAAGATGGCCCCCACATAGAGCATAGACTCCACTGGAAGCACCACGTTGGCCCCTTCATACGGGTGTGTGTAGCTCTGGTCTTGGAAGAGGGCCATCCTGACAGTGAACTCTCCTGCCCCGTCCACATCAATATTTAGGGAACTGAAACAAGGGAAGCCATGAGAGTGGAAATATTAGGCTTTGGCCAGAAAAAGCAAATAAATCAAGTCCTGCACTAATATAAAGTTATGGGGGAAAAGATGCATCTCTAAATTCTAAATGAACTAGTTGACAATCCATTGAAACAGATCACTTATTGCATCTAAACCCTGCACTTGACAGGTAGGCAAACCGGTGTCCAGAATTTGCACCCACCCCTTCTGTGTGGCAGCCACATCAAGCTTTTACTCAAGGAACACAGGTTAGGACACAGCACCATCTTGTAACCTAGGCAACAGGGCTCCGGATTAGTTCTTAACAGGCTCACAATTTTTAGCTTTATGTCTATCCCCTCCACCCCACAATCTTCAGCTGAACCCGTTTGAACAAGATAAATGACTTTCATCTTTATATTTATGAACATGGGCTCCAACTGATATAACGTAAAACCTCTGAACTTTGACATGTTTAATCCTTCTCATCCTGCAATTCTGTGAGCCCAGGAAGCAATCAGGGGATGGGACAGGCACCCTGGATTTCTGACTGACAGTGCAGAAAGATCCCTTGGCAATTATAGAGCTGTATAAAACCTAGTTCAATAAGCCTCATTCCAGGCACAAAGGAGCAGTGATAAACACAATGCAAACAAAAGTCTTACCTGGATCCAATCACACCCAAACTGTTTCTGTGTTTAACAGCCCTGGCTGTCCTGGAACTCACTCTGTAGACCAGGCTGGACACTAACTCACAGAAATCTGCCTGCTTTTGATTCAGGAGTGCTGGGATTAAAGGTGTGTGCCACCAGTGCCCTGCTCTGTTGTTTCATTTTATTTCACAGGAGTATAGGTGTTGTTTCTTCAAAGGAGATTGGCTTAAATCTCAAGCTTGCAGGAAAATCTCCCTGCAATCTCTATCCCACAAAGATTAGATCTGGGACCCATGTCCACTGACTCAAAGCACTCCATGTTTCTCCTACGTCACATTGTCTGATTTGCAAATGATTATTAATTATGACTATTGATATGATTAGTTGTTTGATGCCTTTCTCCTCAAGATGAATGAACTTGTCTGAAGTTTTGTTTCCTTGATGGCATTTTAAGTACGGATTCATGGTACAGCATCACTTCATAGTAAAAATCTATACTGTTCACAAGTGTGTTGATCATGCTGAATATTCTTAGCTACAATACAGAAATTTGATGAGTGGGGTGGTAGCACTGTGTGGGCATCATAGATTGTGTGTGTGATCATACCTTACAATAGGCTGCAGTGCAGTTTGGAGGCTGGTCTTCATGTCCAGTGGGTAGGTGCACTGGAAGTTGACATTGACGATGAAGTCTCTGATAATGAAATCAGTGGCCAAGGAGAGGGTGTTTCTGTAGATGGCATGGGTCCCATTGTTCTTCGGCATAAAAAAGAAGTCATGTGTGTTTGTGTAGACTTGAATAGGTGTATATCAAACTCAGATCTGTCTGATTTCCACAGTCAATGTTCCCAGCCACATAGCCACCCTGAATTCTGACCCGCAGGGAACAAAGTGTCCTTTCTCCTGCAGCGCTAGCACTTATGGGACGCCTAAGGTAACCACTAAAAAATGAATGCTTAATCCTGAGGAAGAATCAGGGACTGACATGCTTGCTCTTCCCATACAACCCCTGATTAAGATCATCATAATGAAGCTCAAGTGTTAAGCCCAGTCTAAGCTCTTTGACATGAACTGGCATGTGTAAATTCACATAACCTTGGAGGCCCAAAGAGGACAGAGCATTTGCCTACAATCTCACAGCTGTGAAGATGCTCCCACTAGCCCAGATCCCACCCTCTACTAGCAGTGATGTGAATACCACCTACCTCCAGAATGTTCCCGCAGGCACTAGCTACAACAGGGCTGGTGATGGACACCCAGTTGTTGGGCTCATTTTGCATGATTCCGCTGCAGTTCTGGTCATTCAGGTAGGCAACGATCTCCTCCTTGAAACCCAGACCTCCCAGCAAACACTTGTCCAGCTTCACCTTGATCTCATTAGGTCCACAGTCCAGCTCAGGCTGCAAACTCTGAATATCTAGGAGGCCAAGAGTGAGGTCAGTGGAGTGGACAGGGAACTGGAAACAACGCAGAGCATCTACACTCTCTGTGTTTTGGCAAATTCACCTTGCCCATCAAGTTGCAGAATAGACTAGATGGGGTCTGAGACCCCAACAGAAGTCACAGTCAGGCTGGTAGAGGTCTCTGATTGAAGACTTACAAGTGGCTTGGGTATAGGCCTGGCTTAGCTGCTCTTCGGAAACCAAAGTGGTCCTGTATTCCACCCTAGACCAAAGCCAGATTGACTGTGCCAGAGTTGCCTGCTGATACAGTGTTCCAGCAGCTGGCCTGGAAGTTTGGTCTGTCCACCCTCTCTCACCCTTGCAAACCCACTGGCTTCATAACAAGTGGTCCAAATAAATCTCAATATTTCCCAAATGTCAGTTCCATGGTCCCTGACTCTGGCCCCTGCCTTATCCTGACCCTCTTAAGTCTCATTCCTCCTGCCTTATCTACTCAGCCCCAAGAGCTGCTCACCAGAAACATTGAGGCCCTGACTACAAACACAGGTCCAGTTGCCATCTTGGAGCACACACTCCTCCTCAGGTCGGCAAGTGATCTCACAATCCTTTGGTGCAGTGGAGGGATCTAGAGGGAAGAGACAGAGGAAGAGGATCAGAATACCGAGCAGGGTGGGTTCAAGTCCTCCCAAGCCGACTCTCTCATTCCTCCAATCTATAAAATGAGATGCTTGCTGAAAGAGACAACCCTCCAATTCGTATTTCCAATTCCCAAATCCAGAAAAGCGAGTAACACCCTGATGATTTTAGGTCCACAGTCACCAGGATTATAGGTCCTGGGTTTAAATCCAGGCTCTTCTGCATTCCAGCTCTGTGACACAGGGAGAACAGTTGGACTTCTCTGTGCTCTAGATGCTAATTTGAATGACTACACATTGATATGCTTAAAGCAGAATGGTATCAGGTATACTGTGAGCAATGTAAGCTGTTATTTTTGCCCTTTTGTTTCAGGTAAGAAAACAGGTTCTACAGAGGAGTAAACTTTGACAAAAGTAAAGTTTGAATGAGACCGGGTTCTTTATATTATTTGTGCGTGCGTGTGTGCGTGTGTGTGTGTGTGTGTGTGTGTGTGTGTGTGTGTGTGTGTGTGTTCTCACCTATACACAGAGGCTGGAGGAGGACATCAGCTATCCTGCTAAACCACTCTTCCCCTTCTTCCCTTAAGACAGAATCTCTCATTGAACCTGGGTCTAGACTGGCGACTAGCAAGCCCCAGCCTCCTGTCTCTGATCCCCACAGTCTTGGGGTAACAGGCATGCTTGGCTGCCTTCAACTTTTTATGTGGGTGCTGAGAATTGTCCCCACAGTCCCCACACTTTCACAGCAAGAACTTTTTAGCTACTGAGCCTTCTAAATAGCTTGATATTGTGCAATATGCATTTATAATTTGGGCTATCTTGCACTCAAATGTGAGTTTCTAGCGTGTGCCTGGCAGCTCCCAAATTACGTTTCCTTGTGTATTTCTGAAAGAATCCCAGTGGTGGCTCCTTTGCTCAGGGTCCGCCTGACCCCATCTGCTGGTTCCACTGAGTCCTGGGTACAAGAAGATCACTCTGCCCTGCAGCTGCTGCTCACCTGTACAGTATCTCAGACTGCATTCAGGTGTGCCCTGCAACCTGTACACGTAATAGCTTCCGGAATCTTCTGAGCAGGCCTTCACCTGGACCTCCGAGTCCCAGAAACAGCAATTTTCATTCCAGTTGGCACAGGCTGTGCGGCTGACAATGCCATCTCCCAGGAAGGGGTGAGACCCATTTAGCCACATGGGAGCAGAGGTATGGCACCGATATACACCCACACAGGTTTCTGGCATCTTCACTCCTCCTTCACCCACAAAGCGGTACCAGCCTTGCAGGTGATCATCACACTCCGATGAGTGCACCGTGTTCTCTGTGCTTCTGGTGGGGTCATCCAGTGTGGTGTAATTCTGGCAGGGGTCAAAGCAGATGCCAGCCTCTGGAGTACCAGGGACTCCACAGTCCAAGTCCAACCCACCAGAGTCACTGTTTCTGGGCCTTCCATAACCTGGGAAGAACAGGGAGCACATGGGTTTATAGAGCAGATCCACAGCCTTCAGGGTTTTTAATCCCTTCTCTGTTCTACTTTGAACATCTTAATATCCCAATGAGACCAATAGGCGCACATGACAGCAATGAACACCAGACTTTGTCACTCAGGGAGCAGAATGGTCAGTGAGGACCTTTCAAGTTATTTTACTCCACTCAGGGTTTCAAATAGCTTCTCTGTGGGCCCTTAGCAGGACAGTGTGTATCCCACTCAATCAATGTTTGTTTTTATCATAAATGTAATACACTATCCCTGAGAAAATCATCAGATATCAGTAAAGTGAATTAAGCAGAATAAATACTGTCATATTGCTTGATTTGGCAAAACATATCTTAAAATGAAAGTTGTCCTAAGTTGGACCCGTCTCTAGAAATGCAAACACACACACACACACACACACACACAGAGAGAGAGAGAGAGAGAGAGAGAGAGAGAGTCATTTAAAAAATTGGCTGCAATCTTTAACTTATTATAAAAATCAACTTTGTTCCCTATCATGTCGATCATTCCCAAGTTTAGTGTCATTGGTTTATTATTGGCTGCACTATTTATTGTTGTGCAGCTGCCTTCAAAGGCCTCTCCCCACCCAGTGCTAGCTAGTAACTGTTTCTGAAGACTCTGGGCATCCATAATGGTCCTGGAAAGTCGAAATAACCTCCACTGAAAACTACTCATCTAACAGGACCATTTCTGTTGCTGAGTTTCCTTTTAGGAGTTGGGGGTGAGCAGTGAGCTATGATATATGAAGAGGCAAAGAAGTGATGAGGGGGGTTATCAAGGGGTTTAAATACAGCTGGGATTTAAATAGAGCTCTCACCTTCTAGCCTTGAAAAGTGATTAAGCTCTCCCGAGACTCCTATGCAAAACCAACCCAAGAGTTCAAGGTTTCCAAACTCCCTTCCCATGCCTCAGGTCCTGCCATTTGTACACCTGTGTTCTTGTTCCTGTGATTGACTTATAGAGATTGTTCTCAGTGATTCCCTTTAAAAAATTAATTTCATGGGTACTGAAGAGTTAGTTCAGTTAGTACGGCACCTTATAAGCATGAAGATGTGAGTTTGATCACAAAGAGTTCACTTTAAAAAGTTGGGCACAGTGGCATGAGCTTCTAATGCCAATGATGTGAAGTGGTGCCAGGCAGGTTCTTCGGGGCTCACCAACCAGGCAACCTAAGCTCTGGCAGAAGTGAGAAATCCTGTCTTAAAAAGCAAAGTGATGGCATTTTTAGGTGGTTCTCTGGATTACACATGTGTGCACATACACACAATTATAGATATATAGATAAGTAAGTTTCATCCTAGAAGAATACTATCTATGATAATATAGAAATGTAGGGATGGTTGTATTGTTATATTATTTAATATTCATAAAGTAAATATGCAACCATTAAAATTTTTGAGGAGCTTTCCAGACTTCCAGGGTCATTTTGGGTAGGTGTGCTTCATTTGGGAGATAAAGCCTTAAAGATTAAATGAGATGGTTACTGTACGATATCCCACCCAACACCTAGATCCAGCCAGTTACCTTTAGAATGATGAACTAAGCACAACTTTTGGCTCACAATCTTGTACACACCAGTGAGACTTTTCTTTAAAAAGGAAGGATAAAGCCATTCTCTAGTTTTGATCATGTGTATGTTTGCTCTTAGGAGAGGGATTTCGGTCCTTGTTATTCTTGGATCATTTCCCGAGCACCCTGTGCTTTCCCACGGGAGTAAGAGCTCAGGGTAAGCTCAGTTTTCTTCCTAAGTCCCCATCACAGGGCTCACATTTGCACTCTCTTCTGGAAACTTTTTCTGCAAGTGTCTGGGTTTCTCTCATTCATCAATTTTAGGAACTAGGTGTGGTGATATGTGATTTTAATCCCAGCATTCTGGAGGCTAAGGCAGGAGGATGGAGAGACAGCAAACACACACACACACACACACACACACGCACACACACACACGCGCACACACACACGCGCACACACACACACACACAGATCTTTGGAAGACAAAAATATTGTTAAATCTAGCACCTTCACTTTTACAGATGAGCAACTTGATAGAGAAGGAAAAAGGAGGTGACAGGTAATCTCCCTTGTCTTCTAGTCTGTGCTCTCTGATCGTGCTGAGAGATTGATGCTTTCCTGGCTCTCTCTAGCTCTGAGCCTTTGCTCCCAACTCCCTGTTCCTGGAACCAACCTGAGTAACCTTTTCTGCTCGCTCCCTCTGCTCACACTCCCTAAGTGTTGCTGAGCATCTGGGATCCCTGGTGAGCAGTCACTCACCTTCCTGTATTGTAGATGGAGATGCCAGCGTCAGAACACAGGAGGCCACAGCCAGCCACAGCAGGTCACAGCCCACCATCCTTTTCATAAAGTAGGGTTGTAGGTCACACTGCAGCCTGAAGACTTTCAATGCAGCTATGGAAAAGGAAAGGCTCACATCAGACCAGGCCAACAGACCTCTGTGCTTGGGAGTAAGGTTGAAATTCAGTTCAGCACCTATCACATGTCTAAATTTGCTTGAAGTTCCTTGCATAGTTTACCTCACTTAAGCCTCTGAACCACTCCACAGGAAGGTGATGTCATGGTTCCCATTTTGTGATGAAGAAGTTTAGTTTCAAGAGTACTAAACTCCACAGAAAGGTATTGTTCTAGTTCCCATTTTGTGGCTGAGGTTTAGTTTGGAGAGGATGCTAATCTAAATCATGTCTATACAACTGCTTCTCTGTGCAGCTATGGGCAGTGGATGGACCTGGCCACAGGTCCAGATTTTCAGAACACGAGCTGCTGACATGATGTACAGAAATGGAGAGGGCTAGGGTTACAGACTTTCCAAGATGAAGTCTGTAACAAGGTGGATGCATGCTGCAAGATGTCCTAGAACAGAGTTTGGAAATTCCCTGTGCAAGTGGAGGTTAACAAACCAAAGGCAAGGATTTAAATGCCTGTTGGTACCTATGGACAAGAGTGCTGTCTGTCTTGATTACATGCATCAGGTCCTCTGGGATTTGACAAGCATAGTGTTATGTCAGACTAAATTCTAAGCCCCTTTCTCCCAGTACAGAAGATGGTACACAGTGACTCCCAGAAAAAATGCACAATTGAATAACTAATGAATGAAAAATCAAAGCAAAGAAGTGAGTAAATAGATAGACAAAATGTCTATTGACTTCAGGTGACATTTACCCCTCTGTGCCCAGAAAAGGGATCTCCAGGTGATTCCTTGCAGCTTCCAAAAGACGTAGTTGGAGCTAGAAACATGTTTCTGGTAGGGTATCGTGAGTCCATTATGAGAGAGTAGGGACAGAGGTACTAACCTGTGTCTTCTTAGTGGGAAGGAACGGGATGTCATATATAAGCTGGTCAGAGTCAGCGGGTGACTGGGACCATGAGTTGAGTGATCTGGGACGTTTGACAATGGTTAAGGTCCAGAGTCACTTCTGGGTTCAGAAAGCAAGTTCAGTTGGTAAAGAGGATGAAACTCACCTGTAGGTAAGGAGAAATCTCACTGGATCTTGGAGCAGGACTTACCGTAAGGGAAGAACCCAGAGACTCCTTCCTCCTCTCCCAGCGTGGGAACATAACCTGCTGTCTGCTTCATTTATTCTGACACTCCCCACTCATGTGGCTCTTCATGATTGGTGCTGAGGTAGGACTGGCACTAAGTTCCCAGGTACTAGGTCCTGCTGGACGTAGGTAAGATAAGACAGTTACCGTAAAGGGTAGTGAAAGAAGGGTTTTTATGCCACCTGCATGGGAATTTGGTGCAATTCCACACGAATGTTTCTCTGTAAGCAATCGCAATATGTACTTAAGGTTGGCTACACCAGACAATGCCAATACCTCACAATCATTATTTCTCTCATCTAATCTTGCAATAAATTTACAAAGTTAATGCCATGTTCATTCCCACAGAGCAAACACTAATGAGAAGGAAGCAAAAATGCCCAAAGGAAAGTAGACAGAAACCAAATAGGCTTGTTTGCTCAGTAGGTGTCCAGTGTAATGTCTGTTCTTAGCTAATTGCATTAGAGCACTTCCTTTTGATTCACCTGGTGCCAGAGTGAGAGAATGAAGGAAGAGAGTTTGAGAACTTACTGTTCTTAACCCACAAAGTTTACCCGATTTCCAATGACATATTTAGAAATGGTGAATTGTAGATTGCAAAGAAACACCCAAGGCTTTTGGACAAAGTCAGCATTGGTATGGTCTCTTCTCAAAGTTCTTAAAATAAGTGGGCTAGCCTAGGCATTAGACGGCACAGAACTGTGAAAAAGGCTTTAAAAGTTTGGTCATATCCAGTCCCTTCCCCAAGTTTTTCAAGTCTAGCCTCACTGTCCCCTACCCAATGTCTATTTTTTCCTCTGAGGCTAATTTATACTGCCCAAATATTCTTAGATGAGTGGACATTCCCTGAAGTGTAGTTGACTCACCAGGGGCAACACTCTTAAACACGATGAACTCTCCCTCTCTCAGTGAATATTACAGAAGCATTTTCTCAATTGAAGTTCCTCTTCTCTGATATTGCTAGCCTGTATCAAGTTGACAGAAAACCAACTGGCATGGAGGACTTCAGTCCATGATGACAGGGAGCACAGTATAGTTTAGTCCATGGCAGTGGGAGCATGTGGCAGAGGCTATTCACATCATGAAAGTCCAGTAAGTAGAGAGTAAGACAGGAAATGAGCTCAGGCCTGGCCTTGAATGATCTGCCCCCAGTGGTGGACTTCTGCCAACCGCACCCCACTTCTTCAGGGGCATCCACAGCATCCCAGATAGCACCACCAGCTGGGATAGCAAATGCTGGAAAGAAGGGACTGTGAAGACCACCTCAGATTCAAACTATAGAGAAATTTCAAATTCACCCACAGGCTGAGTCCCAGCTTAGATGACTCTCCTTAGCTTCATATCCAGTGCCCAGATCCTTCTGAGCTTCTCCTTCTGAATGCAGACACCTGAGGTCCCTCAAACTCAGCAGCTTCCAATCTGAGCTCCCCTGACTCCCCACTTCTCCATGTCCAGCATCCACCTTGGCCAACGGCAGGGCTGCTCACCAGTCTTCCAAGCTGGAGACTTGACTGTTTCCTTTCCTCCTCGGGACTCAATTCCAGGAAGCACCACAACCTATGTTTCTATGTTTCAAAAGCCTCTTAACACTATCTACTCTTCTTTGTTTTAACTTCACCAATCCAACTTCAGGTTGCCATCTTAGTGATTTTAGTGCTGTTACAGACTGGTCTCTATGCTTTCATTCTTGCCTCCTTTTGTCTCTGCTGTTTTTTTCTGGAGCCTGTGTTACCCATGCCCTGGGGACCTGACCCTGTTGACACCTCCTACTTTTACTTTTACTTCACTGTACCAGTTCTGCTTCAGCCAATGCCAGATTCTCCAAACTCTTTTTCATCCCCAAATGCTTGCATAATCTTTTCCCTACCTAGATTTCTCTATGTTTGACCTTTTCCTATTTAGCACCTCTGCCAGGAAGACTTTCCTAACTCCATATCCTGTGTGGTCCTCTGCTCTGTTGCCCTGTCTCTCCAGGACAACTCTAATCACATTCGCTTGCCTGGTAACTAGTCAGTCTGTGAAATCTGTAGGTGCTTTGAGGACAGGGATTCTGATCTTCACTGAGAACATATTTGCTTAACAAACAAATGGACAAAAGCAAATGTATACTGTTGGCCATCTCTAGTGAGTCATGTGTCCAGTGTCCAGGTATCAGTCAGCCTTGATGGAAAGACACAGTTTCTGTCTCAGGGCCTTTGCACTTACTATTTCAGCGACCTATGACATTCTTCTCCAGCTAGCCCAGCTGTCCCCAACAGGCTGGTTCACTCCTTTGCTCTCCCAGTCTCTGCTTGTCAGAGAGACCATACTCTGTCATTCTTTATGAAACAACACTCCTGTTACACTCTTAGGCTGTCCTTGACTTTTTCCCCCTCTCCAGTGGTTGTCATTACTTGTCACATTTAATGGTTATTATTTCAAGGTATTGTCCTTACCAAAATGACTCTGTTTTGATAATTTGCTATTTCCTCATTACCATAAAAGTGCCTGGCACTGAATTTGGCATCTAATTATTATTAATTCATCAATATGTAGGGGAAACATTAAGCTGTGTAACAAGCAGACAGGAAACAAGAAAGGAAAAGACAAGAAAGGGGAAAAGATGTCATTGTGATGTTTCTTCTCTGCCCCTAACCCCACCTTTAGCTTCTGCTCTTTTTTTCCTTGGCCAGACCTTCCCTTCAAGTTCTGCAGCTCCTGAGTCACAACACAGGAGTCACTTGGCCTAAGCATACCACAGATTAACTGTGGTTGGGATAGCACTGGACTAGCCTGTAGAACCCATGCACCGTTGTTATGTAACAGCAAGAGGCCTGCACATTCTGTGTGTGATAAGAGCTCTTAGCATAATACACACTGTCCTTGCAGCCCTTGCTTCAAACCCACACATGTGGCTTTCCCTGATGTGAAGCCTTGACCTCCTCTGGAAAGTCCCACTGGGAGGCCAGAGAGCCAGGTGAGTCAGAGAATAGAGTTCCCATCAGCATAGGTGACATTTTTTTTTCTAGAGACCTTTTGGATCTCTGGGTGTCTGAGCACAGAGAAGATCTGGTTCCTGTCCATGTATGAGGCCCCAAAGACTCTCTAGCAATGGAAAGAGGGTGGATGTGCTTCCCTCTACTGCTGAGGCCTGAGAAAAGATCTATAACTTTAGGGTTGGCAAGTAGAATCCCAGTGAGCAGGAGACCTAAGAAGGCAAGACACCTGTCATTGCTTCTACTTTCCTTCTCTAAGACCCGAGATTCCTGAAGGTAGGGACTGGCTCTGTCTCATTTCCCAATGTTTCTTAGCTCCCAGTGTAGGCCTAGAGCATTGAAGGTCTCAAAGTCCATTTGTGGAAAACAAAGTGTGCCCTGTGAGGGCATCACGGCTTCCCCATTGCAAATCATCAGCCACCTCCCATTGTCGGCTAAACTCCCTGTTTCTGGAGTCCCTGGCAGCCTTTGGAATTGCATATTAGGGCTCCAAGTCATGGCTTGTGCCTGCTTTGCTCACTGCCCATGTTTGCTGTTATATCCCCGGCATAACTTAGTAACTGGCACAGTAGCAGCTCAGCAAACATTTACTGAATGAAAGGATGGATTTATATATGAATGGATAGACTGGTGACATTCAGACACATTGTGTGCCTTATCTAAGGTAACACAGCAGAACACTTGTCCAGTTTCTTGGAGCAACTGTGAAGTCCATAAAGATAGATAAAGGGCCTGTTTTATTCCAACAGTGTGGTGCTCAGTACAATAGACAGTAGTCACAGTGGTTGTGTGCTCAGTAAATATTTGAATTAATGATTCCAAACACTGATGCTTTAAACTGATTATTATTGTTGTTATTATTATTTGAGGAGCTGGGGCTTTGTGTACAGATCCATCACAAGTCCCAATTGGAGAGAGAGCAGCATTGAAAAATATCAACTTGGTTTTGATAGTGAGGATTAAAGGGGGAGTAAGTGCAAGCTGGAGGCAGTGTGAGCTCCCTCTTCTACGGCTGGAAACCAGCATGCATCTCCTCTCCTGGCCGGCAGGAAGTGAGCTAGGAACCACACCAGGTTTCCTTCTGTCCATCAGTGAAACATCAGGGTCAAAGTGGCTGAGAGAAACAGAGGCAGCCAGATGCTCAGGAGTCCTAAAAGGAAAACAGTTACTGGGATACGGCAGGTGCTGGTGTACTTTTGTGTAAAGTAACACAAGACACTTTCCTACAGACTAGCAAAGAAGGAAGGTACCCTATCTGGATGAGGAAATTCAAAAAATGTGTCTACGCTGAGTGGGGAGATGGATAAAGGATCCATTCCATGCAGACTAGTCTGCAAAAGACAGTTACATCTCCTGCAGCACTTGGTGTGCACTCTCGTGTAATACCTAACACACCCAACCATCCTGGAGACCTGGAGGCTCGTCACAGAGGACATGCCTATGTCATGGGAGAACCATGACTTTACAGCTCTGAGCTCAGTGATCCAGAGCTCATGCCAAACACTAGGTCATCATAGCAGCCCTCTTAGACCCAGGTTCCACAAGCCAAGGAAAGCAATGGCTGTGTGGATTCAGTTTCCATCTGGAGTGTCAAGTAAGGCAGCCAGCATAAGAAGAAGACCACAAAAATGTCACCAGTTCCTGGATATTGTGTTTGATGCTTGAAGAAGGAGAAGGAGAAGGAGAAGAAGAAGAAGAAGAAGAAGAAGAAGAAGAAGAAGAAGAAGAAGAAGAAGAAGAAGAAGAAGAAGAAGAAGAAGAAGAAGAAGAAGAAGAAGAAGAAGAAGAAGAAGTTTCTTGTTTGTCTGGTATGCTCAGTACAGTACTAAGCTTGGTTCTTGGCAAATAATGGCCCTCAGCAAATGTTTGTGACCTGTGGGACAGCTCCTGAATGTGTTATAGATGAGCCTCAGCTTCATGAAGAGCCAAGAAAAGGATAGGTGTACATGTCCTTGGAGAACAAGTTTGTAATAAATATATGTGAATATCTGAGCAGCTAACATGCCTGCAGACAACTGCAGCTCTGTGTATATCTGTGTATAAAGACATGAACACATGTGATCTGTGTGTGCAAACACAAATGTGTGTGTGTGTAATGAGCATGTGTATATATGAACATTTATGATCTGTACGTACATATATGAGTATTGTGATGTGTTGCAGATATGAGTGTGTACAGTCTGTGCACAGATAGGAGTGTGTACGATCTGTGTGTAATGGGAAAGTGGGTGATCTACGTGCAAATGTGAGTATGTATGGTCTGTATGCCCATGAATATATGTGCAGATGTGAATATATGTGATCTGTGTGTATATGAGGGTCTGTGGTTTGTGTACAGACATGTATATGATCCCTGTGCACATGAGTGTGTGGGCAGATAGGAACAAGTATGCATACAGATATAAACGCATGTGGTATCTGTGTACAGATATGAACTTGTGTGCAAACATACCTGGGTACTGCATTCTCTCACGTTATTGGGTCTGTGTTCCCACACACTACTATGAGACAGCACAAATGTGTGTGTGAGTACAGCCAAGGTCCAGGCATTTCCAAGACAAATCACCTCTTGGCAGCTCAGGCTCTGAAGGCTAAGCCCTTCAGCCCACTAAGGCCCCCAGATAGAAGCCACAGAGGAGTATCATGGAGCAGATAACTATACAGAAAAGACCCAAACTTACTCAAGTTGCTGGAAGCAGCCTTGGACACCGAGGCCTGGATAGCTTTGGAAGAAACAGAAAGATCCATGAAAAGTGAGGCACATAACTTGCAAGGAGGCAGAAAAACTCCCTCAATCTTCTCTCTTGCAGCCAGGGTCATCTTTCTGAAGCCCAGATCTGGTCATACCACTCCCCTGCACTAGATCTTTATAGAGCCACACCCACATTGCTTTCAGAAAAAGACTCAAAACTTATCGGGATCTGCAAAGCCCCACAGGGCTAGCCTCGCCTATACCAGTTTATCCACCACCACTGGCCAAGCTTCCCTCAGTTCTCCTAACAGGCTGGCTTCTCCTTAGTCTTCCCCCATCACTAAGACTGGGTCCGGTTCCCTTGTCAGAATAGCTTCAAACTCTGTACACTTTCTTCCTGCACTTAAGGCAACTGCAGCTCTACACATCTAAATGATGCTATTTGGACGGTATTTCCCTACTGTTCTATAAGATCCAAGGCAGCGGGATCTGTTCTGTTTGTCACAAGATACTAAACCACAGTAAAGCATGTCTCAGCATGCATGAATGAATGAGTGAGTGTGTGAGTGAGTGAGTGAATGAATGAATAACTGCACTAGAACTGGTAAAAGAGGATGGCAGCTGATAGCCCACCTTACACCAGAGAATACACTGTTCCTCACTCTTCAGTTCCCAGTAAGACCTAAGAAGCCAGGCTCTGCCACCTTACCTTTCCCCCATTCAGGGACATATTAGAAGAATAGATCTCTCACCTTGCCGTGTGATGGGACCCAAGTTCAGGACACGGGTCTGATCTATGAAGTTCCCACTTCTAACCCTGGTACCAGAGCAGGTCTGTAGGGGAAGGGTGACACAGAGAATCACTCATACATAGAGAGGAAGTTTGCATGTGATCCTGGCGTGAGAAGTGGGCAGCCAGCTCAGAAGAGCATCCTCCTGGCTCATACTGGAGATAGGGGATCACATCCCAGCCCTACCCCTTACAGTGACTGTGGACAAGTCAGTTAGGTTCTCAGAGCTTTTTCAATTGAGAAAATGAGGTACTACCTCCCCTGGGGAATTTCTGTGAAGCTTGAATACGTTAAAACACCCAAGTTACACACAGCACTGAAGGTTTAAGCTCCTGTCATTGGGAAATAAGCTTGCAACTTGCAAATAAGGTCAATTTATCAGCCAAGACCCCTGAGATCGCCACCACTTCCTGACTTTCATGAAACCGAGGTGTCCCAACTGGTCTTGCCCACTCTGTTTTGCAGCTCTGCGCCCTTGTGTTAAAATAGGAAAACACCCCAGATGCATGTCTTCCTTTATGGCTTTGGCTAAATGTTTTGGTGATAGAGATGGGCATTCCCGCAGACTGTTGCAGTGGGGGCATGACTCACAGGTTTGCACTCTTCATTCACAGCGTCACACAGGTACACCTCGCAGTGCAGGTAGACAAGGTCGTAATTCCCTGCAAACCGGAACATCTGAACAGAAAATCGGCCCTGAGGGGACTCTCCATTCTCCATCACCTGAATAGTTGTATCCTCCGTACGTGGACATCTGAATGGGGAACATTAAGACATATGACTGGGGTTGGTGAAGCCAAGACTCTGGAGCTCTTCTTCCTGAGCTTAAATACCATGTTGTTGCCTTTTAGCTCTGTGACTTTGGGCAGCTCATTAGACCTCTCTGTGCCTCAAGTTCTCCATATGCATATGGGAGGAATGTCAAAAGACAATTGTGAGGATTAACTTAGTTTTTCAAAGTGCTTAGAACAGAGTGAGGGACACAGTAGGTGCAGTCTGTGTCTGGGCTAAATAAAAATGATAAAATTATTCAACTACAGAGTTGGAACAATTCAGAAGTCCATTCTCATTGCCAAGGAAATATATTCAAGAACAATTAACTGTTTTATGCTATCTAATATGTGCCTATAACAGCAGAAGCCAGGGAGTCCAGTCAGCCTCTGAACCTACTGAAGTGTGTACACCCATTAGTAATGCACATAGTGGCATCTAAACACAGCTGCTAAAGGAAACAAACCAACATGCAGAAGACGCTCACATGTGCACCGGGAATTCTGGGAAGTTTCTGCACCATGGGCTGCAAAGCCTCTCCCTCCCCCACTTCATTTGTCCAAGAAGCTTTTTCTCACGAATGCTCTGCATATTTCACTTGCATTTAATTGTCTGTCTTGCCTTTGGAATTTAAGTTGTCTGAGTCTAGAAGGTTTCATCTCTTCTCTTCACCATGGTACCCACAAAGTCTGGTACACAGCAAACTTTCAAAGTATCTGTTCAATTTACCTATGGCCCTTTAAGGACGAGACAGCACATCTGCACACTCCCAGTTTCAACTGCTCTTGGCTAGCCATGTCCATCGTCTACTCTTCCTAGTCAGGCCCTGGTTGCCTATTGCTCTAAGTCTGCCTTTCCATTAGATTTCATATGTATTCTAAGTCAGGGATGCCCACTTGGTCCTCCAGTGAACATATGCAACCTCATAAAAATGCACTATCTCAAGGAATACAGGGAAAACCAATTAAGATGAAGCACACCTCTTAAAATGTTAAAACATTTGGTATGTGCTTTATATACTTGCAAACATTCATTTGATAATGCATTATGTAATAAGATATAGGGAGAATTCTAATGAAATGGCACCTGAAAACTACTGGGTAGCATAGGAAGATCCCTGTATTCAGGGTAGGCCAGAATGCTAAATTTAAGCTAAAGGATCAGGAACATAAAAGTGTATTTTCTCTCATTAATTCTAAAGACATATCCCCAAGCCCCACCCATGGCCCCCAAGTAGAATCCACTGTTTTACCTGTCCTGGATAATGAAGTATTTCACAGGGTCTGTGGAGTTGCTACTGGGCGTGGCATAGCAGTTGGTCATTAGCAGGACAAACTGGGACAAGTCACCCCCATCCAGCATGGTGCCCACATACAGAAAAGCCTCCGTGGACAGCATCACGGAGGAGCCTTGGTAGGGCTGTGTGTAGGTAGGGCTCTGGAACAGTGCCATCCGCACGGTGAACATGCCTGTTCCACCCACACTGATGTTCAGGGCACTGCAGAGGGAAAAGATCTGTGAGAGGACCAGGTTGTGAACACTCACAGGGAGCTACCCTTGCAGACAGTTCCTTGCTGGAATCTGGCCATTTCATTCAGTAGCAGGACTACACCCCTCACCACTGTTTGGCAGCCTTCCATGAGCACTTGGAGGCGTGGGGTGTTGGATGGTGTTGGGGAGAAACCCTGTCTAACTGAGCAGGTCTCTGGTGGGACTCAGAATCTGCATCTCTAACAAGCTCCTGATGGCGTTGATGTTACAGATCCATAGACTGTATCTTGAGTCATATGTCAGGTGCCCCCTTCCTACCATCCTTCAAAATAGGATGAATTTTTGAGGGACCTGCCTGGACTTCTTGAGTTTCAACTTCAACAGTTAAAAAGAGATGAGCTGTCAGGAGCCTATGGACTTGAGCTCTGAGGATCTGTCAAGGTGTTCTTTCCAGTACCTACATCAGACTGGGGCTTATGGGTTGTTTCTAATCATGAACGTCACTGTCTTCTGATATCTCACTCTCTCATGGGAGAGAGAGAGAGAGAGAGAGAGAGAGAGAGAGAGAGAGAGAGAGAGAGAGAGAGAGAGAGATTGTATCATACAAAACAACTAACAATGCAGGGTTCCACTTCACAATAGAGAGCAGGCTGAAACTTCTTTGAGCCCCATAGAGGTTTGCCCATATACTTGCTGCTCTCTGGCACCTTGAAGGCAGGCCTAGGACATGGTTACATTTTTACAGGCCACTGCCTAGCCAAGAAATCTCCATCTGATAGCATGAAATGAGTAAGTGACACATACACACACATCAGTCTAGCACACTTCCTGAGTTTGCATCTTCTGAGGCTACTATTATTAGCCTCTTGTGAGATGTTTCCCATAAATAACTTAACATCACGTCTGTCATACAACAAATGCTCAATGAACACTAATGATTGCAACTGTTATCATTCCCCCTCATGAGCATCACTGGCCTGTGACTCATCAACTCAAAGACTTTCAACTTTATTTAGTAATGGGATTATTCTATTTTTTCACCAAAAATGGAAGGAGTTTCTCTGGTTTCCTCTCCAGCTACCTTTCCACCCAAACAAGGCATCTCTAAAGAACATGATCTGTAAATACCTCTTTAATCAGAGATCTTCAACTCAGAGAAGGGTGGAAGCTGAGATCTAAATATAAGATATGATTACCCAGAATCCCCCCAGAAGCAGGGTCACCTAATCCTTTTCAAAAATCCCTTTTGCAGAACATCATTGTCCTAAGAAAGGTCATGCAAGCATTGTTAAAGCCCCTTGGCAAATGAGGACAACAGTTAGACGGTTGTTATGGGTCACCCAGCTATCCAGTTAATATATAGCAGAGCCTGGGTTGGAATCATCTGGGTTCTGGGATTCCTCGCTAGGTGTCCCCACTAAAGAATCCTGCTTCTCAGAATCCAAATCCAGCTCCCACTTGTCTGGAAAGCTGATGATCTCATGTCTGAGGGGCTGAGGGGCTGAGAGACTGAGAGGCTGAGGGGCTGAGGAACAGAGGGTTGAAGCCTGAGTACTGGAGGTCATTGATGGTCACACCTGACCATGGGTTGTAAGGAGGTCTTCAGGCTGACTTTCATGTCCAATGGGTAAGAGCATTCAAAGTTGATTCTGATGTTGACATCACGGATGATGATCTCCTTTGCTAGGTAGAGGGTGTTGCTGTAGGTGGCATGGGTTTCATTCGTCTGCAGTGGGTAAAGAGGAGTAGGATAAAGGGACATGAGACCCTATGCAGGGTTTTATAGCCAATGAGTTTGTCGATGGACTCCGGAAAGCTGTCCTCCCAGTCTCTGTGTTAGAATAGCAGTGACTTTAGGGGCAGATGTCATGTTCCAAGCACTGAGCTTCATTGTCCTCCTGCATCATTCTACCAATGCTTCCAATGGCCTAAAGAGGTAGGATTGCTGAATCCCTGCTTCATGGATGAAGGGGTCCAGAGTTTCTGAGAACTGAGGATGCCCATGCAGAGCATTGGATCTATAAAACCTTAATGGTAGCATGGATTCTCCATAAAAACTGGACTAGCTTCAAAAGTGCAATCCAAACTGAAAATCATATGCAAGCTATCACTAATCATATGCAAGGCATCAGTAATTTCATTTCACATTGTCCTTGACAATGGCAATTTCTTCATTCCTTCCTTTCCCTTTGCTCCTCCCCATTTTTCTTTCCAGGGATGAGGGAGGCAGCATTTAATGGCTGATCTCCACAGAGGCCTCTGGAGGTGAGGCTTTTCTTGGGATTCCTGGACACAGACAGGCTTGTTTCTGGCCCCAGTATTAGCCTTAGTTGTTACAAGCCATCAGTGGTGGCCTAATCCTTCCTTTCCCATCTTTAGAATGGGGAGTCATCCTTATAGATCAAGCTCACACAAGACACATGGATTAATTTAATCCTGGCATCCCTAAAGAGAAGCAGAATTCCCTCCGTGTTCAAGTGTTGAAGTTAGTTAGTCAGGGATCAAACAACTCACTGGTAGATCACACGAGATGTGTACTTGGGACTTAAATAGACACCAACCACTCCAACCCTGATGTCACCACAGGCAAGAACTCACCCTCAACACTGTCCCACAGAGGCCATCCTGGACAGGGGTCACCACAGACACCCAGTCTCTTTCACCCTTCTCATTGAAGCCTGAGCACTGGTTGTCACTCAGGTACATGAAGACCTTCATAAAGCCCAGACTCTGCAGCTGGCATTTGCTGAGGGACATCTTGATGTCATTGGTCCCACACTCTAGCCAGTGCTCCAGTTGGGAGACATCTGAAAAGGCCAGGGACAACAGGATTAGAAGCCTATTCCTCCACTGCCAGGCATGTCCTCAGGGACCCAGCATGGTTGCTGGCCTGACCACCAGACGGTGGCATTTAAGATGCCTTGGGCTAATCACAGTCTCCTCTCAGACAAAATTGAATTATAAACATCACTGCGTGGGTCCAGCCACCAACCATCCAGCTCCATGTTCCCTTAAGAGTGAATTGTATACAAAATTTAAGGTCGTCTGGGGGCCTTTCACTGGCCCAGCATTAAACAACATTGAACCCAGATGAGAGAAAAAAAGCATTGATTGCCATTCTTTAGCATCCTTGCTACACATAGGTGCCAGTCCCCTCCCCCACTGGCAGTGATTCTGATGATATATGCTGGTTAGTTTCCCTCTTAGAAGAAGAGCAGGCTCAGGGTTTGAAGTAGGCAATATTTTTCAAGTATTTGGGGCCTGGTGTGGTGGCTCAGCCGATAAAGGTGTTTGCTGACAAGCTTTACAACCTGAGTTCAGTCCCTAGGACCTATATGATAGAAAAACAGAACCAAGTCCCACAATTGTACTCCAATCTCCACAAATGTGCCATGACTCTTGAGCCCCTCCTCACATATCACACACACACACACACACACACACACACACACACACTCACAATTTTTGAAGTTTTTCTTAGTTTTTCATTTTTAGTGTTAAGTATTTTGCTGAAGCACTACACATCTATAGAAGTGTAATGGCTTCCTTTCCATTGGTTCCTTTTTACTGTTAACTTTGTGAGGTGTTGCTTGCAAATGCAGCATGGCCACCCACACCCTGAATCAAGCTCAAGGAAGTAACCCCACAAATTGGAGAAGAATGTGTTCATTATAGCATTCACTACATATATAGTACTCAGATACAAACAGAATCAGACCATCATCAGGACACGTCTGGAAAAGATTTAGTTGTCCTCAATGGCACCAGGAAGAAACAGGCCAAGAGAAGACCAGTACCATGCCCAGCATCCCAAGCTGGCCCCAGGACTGCTGAAGTTAGTTTCTGATGTTCCAAGTGGCTCTGTAGCTTCTGGTTACCTGGTGAGCCTGCCATGGTGTGGGGTCCTCAAAAAGAAGGAACTAGGGGGCCGGAGAGATGGCTCAGCAGTTAAGAGCACTATCTGCTCTTCCAGTGGACCCAGGTTCAATTCCCACATGGTAGCTCATAACTATCTGTAACCCCTGCTCCAGGGGATTTGACACCCTCACACAGACATGCATGCAAGGTAAAACACCAGTGTAAATAATATACAAATAAATAAATTATAAAAGAAAAATAACCAAGGAAGGAACTAGGAAGGAAGAGGTCCCCAGTCCCTAGTCTCTGGGAGCTTTGGAGCCAATTGAGAAGCCCCAAACAGCCCAGACTATTAGTGACCTTTCCTTCTCACTGATTGAATATTTGTCCTTTAGTCACAGGCCCACACAAACATAAGCCTCACTCCTAAGCACTGATCATTTTCTCCACAAATATCCCTGTGGGTCTCACCTGTGATGTTGATGTCCTGTTTACACTGGCAGCGCCATCTACCGTTATCCGATATACAGTCCTCGTCTACCCCACACTCTTCACAAGTCCCCTCCACGGAGGTAGGATCTGCAATATTACCAAGACATACATAGTCAACAGCTTGTGCCTCAAGACTCCCGCAGACTAAGGATGTAGGGCTTTGCTCATCTCACCTGTGCAGTAAGCCAGATTGCACTCAGGGGGCGCTGTCAGGTTGTAAACATAGTAGCCACCTGTGCAGGCCTTCACCTGGATCTGTGTGGACCACAGACAGCAGTGGCCACTCCAGTGAGCACAGACCGTGCGGCTCACGATGCCTTCTCTGCTCGAAGGATGCGAACCATTGAGCCACATGGGTGCAGCCGTGTTGCATCGCAAGGTCGGCACACAGGTCTCAGTCATCCTCACACCACCCTGGCCTGTGAATCGGTACCAGCCATACAGACCTGAGTCACAGGAATATCCAGCACCGTACTCCGTGCTGCGCCAGTACTCAGCCAGGGTCTCATGCACATTGCAGGGGTCCTCACAGACCGGTGCCCCATCCGGGCCCTGGGGCAAGCAGTCCAGCCCTGGTCCACAGGAGCCCGGGGAGCACGCACAGTGCCTGCCATCCCCTTCATAGCCCTTGGGACACACGCACGAGTAGTTGCCCTCCGTGTTGACACAGGCGGCCAGGGCATGGCAGTCATTGAGCCCCAACTCTGTGCATTCATCCACATCAGTGCAGCCCAGCTCAGGTGTCAGACGGAAGCCAACGAGGCAGGTGCACTCATAGGAACCCAGTGTGTTCACACAGATGCTGTTGTTAGAGCAGTTGTGAGCTTGAGGGACGGCACACTCATCCACGTCCTCACACGCCAGCCCATTACCAGTGAAGCCCGTCTGGCAGGAGCATGTCGTGACCACTCCATCCACCATGCAGGTGGCATTGCTGTGGCATTCAGAACACTTTCCTGCAGACAGAATAGCCCAACTTCAAAACCCTGGGCAGCTGGGCAGATGTCTCAGCACAGACTCTTCCTAGTTTCTCAAAGGACTTGTTACCTTACTGACACCTTTGAAACCCACCCACCCACCCTGCCTCCCCTGAGTAGACTCTTCATCTAGTTAAGCATGACCTTCCCTTTGCCTTCTTTTAACATGTCCACATTGTCACATCCATGAGCATAACACATAATATTCTTGATATTTGTGGAGGACGTGTGGTTAAGCTGCCACCCCTTCCCAGCCATTTGTCCCTTCTGCTCAGGTCCTCTTCTCTTCCTGTGCAGCCTTCACCTCCTGCCCAGTGTCCCTTCTCTCTGAAGACTGTTCTCAGACTATTTGACAGGACACTCACTCCCATTCAACAGTGAAAAGAAAAGAACTGTTGTTTAGTGTTCCTTACTTACTGCGTGTCTGACACAAGGATCTGCAGTTGTCATTCTGAACCTTACTTACCAGTGGCCCCGTTTTAATTTATCTTTATTCACAGGCATGAACGTTGAGATTCAGAAGGAGTAGGTTCCTCACAAGTTGCCAAACATGATGCACATGACCACAGAACATGTTCTTTAACCATAACCCCACAATTATATTTACTGCGGCTCCAGAGTACTCCAGGATAGAAGCCCCATGGAATGATCCCACACTTAAAGGAGAGGTGCCTGTGAGCCGTTGGGGATGTTGAAATCTCCTAATGGATCTGGGCATATTTGTGACTTTACAGTGAATTGCAGGAAAAATTCCGAGATGTTCTAACCCTTTTCCCCAACACCAGCATCACCCAATCTGGTTATTAATTCAAAGTCTTGAGCCCCTTGTCAGACATATTAAAACCAGAATTTTCATCTTAGCAAAACTTCCAAGTTAGTTCTGGGCACATTACAATCCACAAAATGGGCTTAGAATAAAGATCATGTTCAAGTGGGCTAAAAGAGGGATTGAGATTGCTTAATCTTAATTAAGGATTTGCCTATTAAAGCACAGGAAACAGTACTACATACACATGCACACATACACATGCACATATGCATGCACTCTTACTTGCTTCTGATGAGTCACTGGCTCCAGCTACAGTAGACCAAGGGGTTACCACCATTACCACCAGTATCCAGGGCAAAGAGAACAGCCGCCTCATTCTTCCTGTTCGTCCCTCTGTTTCTGGTCCTGGAAACACCTGCCCAAAGGTAATGGTGGGTTATGTGTTTTCCCCTGTGTTTCTGATGCCTGAAATCCTGAGAACAGGCCCGAGTGAGGCACCTGTGTGAGCTAACGCCCCTCCCCGCAGACAGAAGGGATGCTTCTGTTGTGCACCATTTATACGGATCGGGAAGCAACATCTGTATAGATCACGAGACACCATTCATATGGGTCAGGAAAAGTGCCGTGCTGCAGCTCTAGCTTTGGTTGGCTTCTGAAGCCTCTGTGGACACTCCCCTTTTCCTTACCTATGACCCATACCTATCTACCCAAGCTCCATGTACTGCACATTTTGAAGAACTGAATCTTTTGTTTAGAGTAAAAAAAAATCACAAGATGGGGTGGTGCTCTGTACTCACAACCTCATCAGAGGGTTTTCACAGACAGTGCCTGATTATCTGAACACACTAACTTATTCATTCAACAAACATTTATTTTTTGGCTACTCTGTGCCAAACAAGGAGCTAAATACCAAGGAAAATCATGAATACAGTTAACATCTTCACACAGGTCATGTAAAGGAATGATGCAAAATAAGGAACTCTAGAGATGATTAACTTAACAATAGAACACATTACTGTTTTCAAAATGATTGTGATTGCAACAGGTAAAATGATATAGATGGATGCAAGTATTACCCTAAGTTTTATACAACAAACTAGGGTGGCATCAGGGGTAAAAAATTGGGAACCTAGCTGAAACAGTGTCCAGTCCCTGTGTTACCTATCACAGCACTGTGACACCAGGTGATATGCTCTGGTCTTCTCATCTATGCAATGAGGACTACCTCTTCCACCAACTGGTGTATAGGCAATGTCAGGCCTAGTTCTATGCTCAAAGAACTTGTATGCAAGAACAAATGCTCTCAGGGCTGGGGAGATGGCTCAGTAGATAAGAGTGTCCACTGTTCTTGCAGAGGACCTGGGTCACATGCCCAGCACCCACGTTAGGTAGCTCATACCTATCTGAAACCCCAGTTTTAGGAGTTCCAAAACCCTCTAGCTCTTAGGGTAACTGCACATAAATGTTGCAAATAAATTCATGCAGTTACACACACACATAACATAAATAAAAATAATAAATATATTTTAAAAAACAAATACTTTGCAGATTTCTGAGTCTGAGATATGATATAAGAAACACACACAAAAAAAGATAGATAGATGGATAGACAGGTAAAAGTTTTATATGATAACACTTATCCCTACAATGTCTGTGGCTTGATGACATTGTCTGTTTAATGAAGAAAATTCTAATAGAAACCACATGATTTCATGACCCACTGCTGTAGTTTGAAAAGCACTGGGACATTCTTGTGGTTAACGTAAATGAAATATGCAAAAACTCGGCACATAAGATACTTTTGTTTACTGCCATAACACCAGTACCTAGCACATAGCATATGCTTCATGAATACTTCTGATTGAAGGAAAAATAGTTAGCCTCTAAGGGAAGTTGACATGTCACAGATCACAAATTTGATAATCAGTTGAGAAATGAATCTTACTTCTCTGACTGCAGTGTCTAGAAGCTAAATTTCTTCGGCAACCTTCCTGAAGGAGAGTGGGAATAGATAGGGGAAAGTGGACACAGGAGATGATGGCTCCAGATAGCCTTACCTGAACCCAGGAGGACAGGACTGGTCCATTCCTAAGTAAGTGCTTCTGATCAATATATACACTTCTGTCCTTGGCTGGCACGCTCTCCTCCAATTATTCTCTGCTTCTGCTCCTTGAGATTGTTTCTGTGGGGGTAGAATTTTTCTTTCTTTTTGGCATAGTGTTCACCTTTTCCAACCCATGAGACTGTTATTTTTTCCCTAATAGTTAGACACACAAAATGATTGACATTGGGGGTCACACCTGTGCCTGGAAATACAAGGTCTCTGTTTTTCACCTTTTGGCAGCAAGGCATTCCTCAGTTAGACATTAACTGGCAAAGCAGTGCTAAGATACTGGGCTTTTTCTTGGTCCTAGGCAAGGACGAGGTGGGATCCAAGCCCAAGGGGCCAGGCAGAAGACAGTATGTGAAGCCACCTTGTGTTAGGATAAAAGAAATACCTGCTTTGAAGTCTGGGACACATGCCTGCTCTGAAGGACAGCCTCAGGATCAGCTCTCTCATCTAGAGTCCTGATAGGAGCAAGAGAATGACATCAAACCATAAGACCATCTGGTTAACCTCTGTAGACCAGAAGACTTGAAGACAAGAAACTCCAAACAGTGGAGGTTCCTTGGGCTGAGGAACAACCTTGTAATTGAACACGCTGAGTTTGCCTGGGTCCACCATGAGTTGCATCCCAGAGAATTATTTTTCTTATTTACTTTAGAAGCACTCTTATTTGCATACCCATCCCCCATTCCCTCACCCTCCTATCCTCCCATGCTTCCCACCGACCCCCCAACCAAGCCCTCACCCACTCCCTAGGGATAGTGAGGCCCTCCATGGGGGATCATCAAAGTCTATCACACCATTTAGGGGAGGGCCCAGGCCCTCTTTCCTGTATCTGGACTGCAATAGTATCCCTCCATAGGGAATGGGCTCCCATTTGTGATAAAGGATTAAACACTGGCTCCACTGTTAGAGGTCCCATAGACTGCCTTGGCCTCATAGCTGGCACCCACATTCAGAGGGCTTGGTTTGGTCCAATGCTGGTTTCCCAGCTTTATGACTTGGGTCTCCATGCCCTCATTAGGTCAGGTTAACTGTTTCTGCAGGTTTCCAGCACTGTCTTGGCTCCTTTGCTCATCTCTCCTCCTTCTCTGCAACTGGATTCTGGGAGTATGGCTCAGTATTTAGCTGTGGGTACCTGTTTCTGCTTTGATCAGCTACTGAGTGAAGGCTCTGGGATTGGTAACCAAGGTAACCAATCTCATTATAGGGGAAGGACAGCAAAGCCTCTCCATCACTGTCTAGATTCTTAGTTGGGGTCATCCCTGTGGATCCCCTAACATTTCCCCTATGCCAGACCTCTCTCCAAACCTGTACTGGCTCCCTCTATCAAGACATCTCCTTTCTTGCCTTCCTCTATTTCTCCCCAGTGTCAGTCCTCCTGTTCTCCTCATCACCTCCCCAGGGAATTCAACTCTACTCTTCCATGAGACCATTTTCTTCACCTCTAAAATGAGATGCCCCTCCCCATGAACTTCGATGGTGGTTAACAGAGATGATGCAAGTGGAAATGTATGGTGTGTTTGATTCTGTGACAGATGCTTTGTTTATATGGAGTCACAGAGACAGAGTCACTAAAGATCAGGCCACAAGCCACACCTCCTGACCCAGTCCCATATAGGTGATAACTCAAAACTTGGTAGAACAGATGTCAGTATGTTGAGAAAAATTCAATACATGTACACGTTGACTGTAGGAAGCATGACCATGACAACCACATTGACTTTCTTGGAATGGCTCTTATTCTGTCTCCTTCATAATTTCCTACAAGTGGATGTTTCAGATCAAAGAAGTGTGTACTTTTAAGAATATTGATAGCTCTTTTCAATAGCTATCCAGTGATATCATCCCAGTGATATTTTTAAAATAAATTTATAGGGACTGAGGAAGTAGCTCAGTTGTTGGAATGCTTGTCTAGCATGCACAAAACCTTGGGCTCATTCCTCAGCACAGCATAAACTGGGTGTGGTGGTGCACACCTGTAATCAGAGCACTGGAGAGTAAAGACAGGGGGATCAGGATTTCAAATCCATTGTCAGCTACATAGTAAGCTTGAAGTCAGCTGGGGCTGCATGAGACCCTGTGACAACAGTACAATAAAATATAACAACAACAGCAATAGTTTATAAACCCCCCTCTAGTACAAAATAGTTCTGAGTATAACTTGAGTATCATTTTGACCAACTTTCCATCTTCTTTGCCAAAAATCAATGGAGAATATCTTCTTGTTCACTTTTTTAGTTTGTTTGTTCTTTTTATGAACAATAACTTTGCCAATTCATTAATTTATTTACCACATATTTCTTTGTAACTCTAATTATTGGTGCACTGTGCCTTTCCTACAAGGCCCATGTAAGATCTGCTCTAGCACCCCTCCTGAATTTAAAATTTTTCTGTGGCTTGCAGAGTTTTCTGGAAAAGCTTAGGGCAAGATAAAGGAGAATCTGGGCTAGTGTCTATTCTGAAGTGCTAGCATCATGTTTTCTGATTTCTAGATTTTATACTTTCCAATCTCGGTGCCTGGCTGGTCCTGGGAAGACCAACTTTGCTGGGCTGGCTAGTCCCTGGAGATGGAAAATAACTTACTACAAAAAAGCCTTTTATATGTCAAACAACCAATCCAGAGCCTGTCTCCTTGGTGGGGCTCTCATGCAGGGCTACTATCCCCTGCTCTAATCACCCAGAAAGCCAGCTGGGAACTAGAAAACTGAATACAGCTACCATTTCCCAGAACCCACTGAAATTCAAGAAACCAAGCAGAACTTGCTTAGCCTACCCCTCCTTTCCCACCTGACGAAATCGCAGTAGGGTACTAGGAAAGTAGCTCAGTTACTAAAGTGTTTGCCACACATGCATAAGGACCTGTGTTCAACCCCCAACCCTCACATAAAAAGCTGGGTGTGAGGGTGTGCACTTGTAATACAGCACTGGGAGGCAGAGACATGTGTATACCTGAGGTTTGCTGGACAACCAGTATAGCCTGCTTGATGTATTCCAGGCCAGTGAGAGACCCTGTCTCAAAAGCAAGGTAGATAGGCCCTGAAGAATGGCACCCAAGAATGGCATCTGGCCTTCACATACTCATGGGCACATGTATGCACACTGGCACACCACACCACACACACACACACACACACACACACACACACACACACACACACACACAACACAGTCCCTCCTGATCCCTTCCTTCCTGATTCCTCTGGTACTTCTGCAAATACCTTCCTCTTCCATTCCTTCAGCCTCCATAGCATGCCATGTCCCCTTACCTTAGGATCTATGAACATAACAAGCTAGATTGTTGATGGCAGTGTCACCTTGCCATTGGCCTTGCCTTATCCCCATAATGCTAAAACCTACATTTTGAGACAAGAACCATTACTTTTACTCAATATAGGTGTACCATCCTTGGTATGTCTCTTTCAGTCATTTTCTTACTCATTTTGCCTTCCTTAATCCTTGTCTGCTCTCACCAGTTATGCACACTAAATGACTTGCAGGCATCCTTCATGGATGCTGTTGGTCTCTCATTGTCTTGGGCTGCCTACATCTCTTCTTCTTGAGATGAAGGCTACGTCATTCACTTCTTGGGAAGATCCCTCTCTCCTTAGGTGCTCCAATATTTTCCCTTCTCTCCATTTATCCCTTCCTCCTATATAGAATAACCTTCAGACACTCCTTTGATCCCACACACACCAAGATATTTTATACCCTATTTTTCGTGACCATATTTCTCAAAGGATGTATATACTCTCTCCAGTTCACACCAGTATGCTTTCCCAAGTGCCAACTCCACTGAAATTACTCCACACCATCAAAGGCAAATGCAAGATTGCTGTCAAATGCAATCTTATTCCTCACTCAGTACATACTTGGTTTTGAAGGAGACTTGACTCCCTGGAAACACTCTTCTCTCTTAACTCACCAACACAGATATGGCATTTGATTTGAATGACAACTGTTGCGTACCAAGTGCTTCTCTTGGTTACACAGTGCTTTTTCTTTTATTAAAATAGTTTTTTATATTCAATATACTTTGATTATGGTGTCCTCTTCCATACTCCTCCCAATTCTTCCCACCTCTCGTCCCATCAAGGTTCACACTGTTTGTATCTCATTAGTAAACAAAAATACTCCTCCCAATTCTTCCCACCTCTCGTCCCATCAAGGTCCACACTGTTTGTATCTCATTAGTAAACAAATAGGCATCTAAGGAGCAATAATAAAATATATTAAAAATCAGAAAACGATGAAACAAATAAGAAAAAGAACCAAGCCGGGCGTTGGTGGCGCACGCCTTTAATCCCAGTACTCGGGAGGCAGAGGCAGGCGGATCTCTGTGAGTTCGAGGCCAGGCTGGACTGACAGCCTCCAAAACAGAGAAACCCTGTCTCGTAAAACCAAAAAAAAAGAAAAGAAAAAAAAGGAAAAGAACCAAAGAAAGAGCACAGGAAACACATATAGGTTCTCTCTCTCTCTCTCTCTCTCTCTCTCTCTCTCTCTCTCTCTCTCTCTCTCTCTCTCTCTCACACACACACACACACACACACACACACACACACATTCAAAAACTCAGGAATTCCATGAAAACTCCAAACTGGAAACCATAATAAGGACCTGTATGGTAGGAAGAAACAAGGAAGCTCCCTGACTTAATATTATGAGACAAAGAACCTCCAAAGAGGACACTGAGTTCATTTTGTGTTGTCCATCTAGTGTCAGGCATGGATCTACACTTGAGTGGTTTGTTTCCTTAGTGAGACTCCCTTGAAGGAAACTAATTTTCATTTGCAAGTACTTATCAACTGGAGTCTGCTTCTGGATAGGGATGGAGGCATGTGTCCACTTCTCCTTTAAACTCTAGAACCCCATCTGGTGCAGATCTGTGCAGGCCCTGTGTATGCTGCCTCAGGGTCTGTGAGTTCATGTTCTTCCTCCCTGTTGTGTCTTGAAGACCTTGATTCTTTGGTGTTCTCCATCCCTTCTAACTCTTACACTCATTCTGCCTCCTCTTCTGCAGGGTATCCTAAGCCCTAAGAGTAGGGACTTGTTGGAGGCACCCCCTTTAGGGTTGAGTGTTCCAAGGTATCTCATTCTGCATATTGTATAGCAATGGGTCTATTTGTTCCCATTGGCTGCAGGAGGAAGCTTCTCTGATTACAGCTGAGCCAGGCACTGATTTAAATATGGAAGAATGCCATTGGGAGTCATTTTATTAAGTCTTTTTAGTAGAACAATAGTGTTAGGGTTTCCCCTAGGTCCCTAGCCTATCTAGTCTCAGGTTCTTGCCCATATAAGTACCATTGGGTATGGGTTCCATCTCATGGTGTGGGCCTTAACTCAAATTAGATATTGCTTGGTTAGTTTCACAAGCTCTTTGCCACTATTACACCAGTTTATCTTGCAGGCAGGTTACTCTTGTATGTTGAAGGGTTTGTGGCTGGGTTGGTGTTTACCTTTCTCCTTTGGTAGAATCCAGTGTACCTTCTAGGCTCATGAACACTAGTCTATGGAGGTGAAGACTCTTTGTAGGAACCAGATCAATTTCTCCATGTTCAATGAGTTATGTAGATGTTGTCTTCATCAACAAGGCCTTACTGTCAGCTTGTAGAGAGCGATCAAAAGCCTTGGCAGTAATCTGAATTATTTGGAGATACCAATTGGACCCTTTTGGCCAACAACTGAATTAGATGTAACTCATCCCTGGTACTGGAAATTTTATTTGGAGATTAAAGATGTCCAGACTCTGTTTATATGTTGTCTCAGTGAAATAGGAGAGAAGACTGAAGTTCAGAGAAACTAAGTAACTTCCCAAGGTTGCAGAGCTAACTAGTACTAGCTGCAAATTGAAGTCCAAATTACATTGAGATTTACCACTTCAGTCAATCTTATTTACTGAGGGGCAAAGAGTATTCTTTACTTAGCCATAGAAGAGTCTCAGAGTGACAAGTGGTTCCATCTTTTTTGGTAGGCTGGAATTGAAAGGATGGCCAGTTTTGAGAAACTGAGCAGACAAAAGGGGTTCAAGTGACAGGGAGATACATTGGGAAGGAATAGAAAGTGAGCTGAGAAGACTTTCCCAACAGAGGGGTATCTGTGCCCCACCTCTGCTGTTTCTTCTCTCCCAACCTCTGAGGCTCCAAGTACACCTGTGGAACATGCACGTGACAGCCTTGTTCTCTATTTCACTGCTTGTCATGGGTTCTGATCCACGTGATTAGTCTCAGCAACCCCCATGGGCCCCTCCTTTGACAGGTAACCACATGGCTGTGAGGTCAAGGCAGTTGAGTCTTGCACCGTGCCTTGAATACTAAAACCTAACACCATAGGGGCATATGGCTCTACTGAGTTCCAGGGCCCCAGGCTGTTCCCTGTTCCACCTGGATGTGGGTAAATCAGGTATGGGGGGACTGCTTCTAGGGATCTAAAAATATAAATAGACTTTGCTTTGTGTGATGTGTGGAAAGCACAGAGGCCCAGAGGGTTTTTAGCACACACAGTCCCTACAATAATCGTCCTCACTTCTCCTCGGAAGTCCCATTAGCCCCCAATGAAATCACCTAAACAGAATGAATATGAAGGACTAAATAATGACCCACAAATATACCAATATCCTAATCCCTGGGATCCATGAATATTGCTTTGCAGAAAAGTATTGTTTGGAGAACTATGAAATCATGTATACCTCAGAGAGAGGATGCTACCTGATGATTCCATTTTCTCCAAGAACATTTATTGAGCATCTACTATGTACCATGCAGAACACACAGCTGGCACTAAGAAAGTAGTATCTCTGTATTCATGGGACTAGTCATGGTGGGGATGGGAGCAGGCATTGTGCAATCACTTGAAGAAATAACAAAGTGCTTTCAAATATTAGTGTCCTGGAGGACCTCCTAGACATGGCAACATTTGAGTTAAGATTTGAATGTTGAAACCTCAGTTGTGTGAAGATGGGGAGTGCTAAGTATTCTGAAGACACATACTCAGATAGAGGGAACAGCCCCATAGAGAGAATTTGTTGTGAACAAAGAATACACAAGATATGTGGATGACACATAGAAACTTCGAGAAGTGAGGAGTAATAAAGATCTGCAGGCCTAGACCTCTCAAGACTCTCCAGGAATAAAAAGAAGATTGGAAACAATCTAAATGCCATGAAGACGCCAGTTAAGGATGGAGATGGGGCAGATACACTGAGAACTCTGTTGTTTGAAAATATCTCCACAGTTGTAGGAATATGGGTGTGAGGGGGAAGTGGAGAGAGGACACAGAGAATATCAGGAGATAGATCAATTTTGAATCTTCTGCATTCAGGAAATGCTGGGCTACTCTCAGCAATGCAGGGAGGTAGGTGGAGTCACATGGATGGGCAGAATCACATAGAAAGAACAGGGTGGGTCACATGAAAGGAAGTCGCTGGAGTACATAGGAAGTATGTGGGGTCACATGGAAAAAGGAGAGTGGAGTCACATGGAGGGGAACTAGGTAAAATTATGTGGATCATCAAGTTTGTAGTCATAAGAGAAAAGACCACAGGATGATTCTGGCATGACTACTTGATCGTAGGTCACTTACTAGCATGTAGACATCTAGAGACAAGCTTAGAGTTGGATCTCTTATGGTGTCAAATTGCACTATAAGCCTGTCAATGCACTTCATTTGTAAGACTTAGCCAAACTCCTGAGGTGGCCCAACTAGCCCAAGGTGTCATGCATAGTGACAAGCAGATGAGCTCTAGAGTGATGTAAGAGATATAATACTATCAACAGTCCTCAAACTGTGTGGTTCTGACTGATTTCTCATCTCTTTGTGCCTCTAGTTTCCGAGCTGTAAATGAGGCCAGTGAAGCTGGCCTCAAGTGATGGAGGTCAAGGGTGGGAAGTTGTGAACACTTACTAAGTATCGGCATCATGGCTTCTCTTGCAGCCCTGGCTGAATTCCAGTTAGCACCAATCAAGAGGAAATGAGCAAAGAAGATCAAAGACACTCATGAGCTTTATTGTCTACTCCTCACCCACCCACCCACCCTACCACATGATATATGGCATTGTCAGAGTAGATTCGCTCAGAAACTGATGTCAGGAACTGGAATTAGGCTCCTTCTTTTCTGGCTTCTGAGAAGCTAAAGTTCTTCTTTGACTTCCGGTTTCCTCCCTGGTTGAGGTGGTTGCTTCCGCTGAGCCACCTCCTCTTCCTCCTCCTCCTCCTCAACTGTTTCCGTCCTTCTCACTGGCTCTGTGGGCTCGCTTATGCTCCCCAGCACAGATGACTCTTTCGCTTGCCTGTCTTCTATGGCTGCATCCTCCAGCTTGAGCAATGGCTGCTCAGGCAACTTCTCTGTGAGCTGAGTCTCTGGCTCAGCTATCACTTCTTCCTCAATCACTTCGTTTTGCTCAATGGACAATAGCTGTTAAAGAAAATGTGGGAACAAGAGACGGAAGGGGAAGGAGAATAAAGAAATATGCATGATCATGAGGTGGCAATGGGTTCTGCATGAGCCCAGAAAGAATCACATTTGGCTTAAGTATCCTCATAGAGACAGTGGGATGACAAAGTGCCCATTATGGTTTTGACCCCTTTTTTTTCAGGGAGCACACTTCCTCTAGGAAAGGTGTGGCTGCCAAGTCCCTAACTCCAGGACAAAGCAGGTAACTTTGGCTTAGTTAATGTGATCCCTCTCTAGCATACATGTTGCAACTACTGAAAAGTGGATTTCATCTTTCTCACCTGGGAGGAGGTAAGTTTAGAGCCCCGTCTGTGGGGAAGTGACTGCTTGAGAAAACTGCCAAGACAGAAGAAAACATATGGGAAGACAGAAGGCAGATAAGAGTCTCTGGGTCCATCTGTGCAAAATGTCCTACTACGTAAATAAATGTCCATTGTTGCTAAAGCAGGCTAGGAGTGTCTTTGATATTAGCTACAAAAAGCATCCTAACTGAGTCAGGTGGCACCTTCTAGCCCACTGTGGCATGGTTAGGAGAAAAAGGAGACTGGTCACATCCATCAGGGCAGCAATGTCAGGGGGCAGACTTTCACTGAGACATTTGATCTCAGGAAAATGACAAACAGGATGTTTTGAAGCTGTATGTTCCTTCACTCTGTTTTCTAACAGTTGTCATTTCTACTTCCTTCTCACAAGTTCCCCTAAAATAACTAGTGAGCTCACACAAAGTGAGTGGTTGTCCATGCAGCCTCAAAACCATCTCCAGGGAGAATGACATAACTGATAGTACCCAACACATAGTTTTTATATGGGTCATTGGCTTCCTGGTAATTTGTGCATGAGAGAAGACCTAGCCTGTAGCTCTGCCCCTTACCTCATCCTCTTCTTCAACCCTAATCTTGACATGGCGCTCCAGGAAGTCACAAAATCCCTTCATGCTGTGTTCTCCTTTATACAGTACAGCCTAGGAAGACAACAAAGCAGCATTAAGATGGGAGCCTCTTCTTATAAGTTGCTCGTATAGCATTACAAAAAGGAACTCGGGATCAAATTCCTAACAATGTGGACCTACCAAAAAAGTGCCTTAGCCTCTGTGAGCCTCCTTTACCATAACTCTGATAAAAACTAATCAGAGGATATGAGGAATGCGTCATACATGAACTATAAAGCCACACTTTATAGGTCTAACCCTTGGCTGCAATACTTACCAGTGTGGTCTGTTTACTGAACTTGTGACTCAGGTTTCCCCCATATGGCATTAATTTCAGGAGCTTCCCCACAGCTTTGTTGGATTAAGTGAGCTAATATAGGAAATGTGCTTAAATCAGTGTTTGGCTTATGGTAGGTAACACACTCACTTGCTCATATGAATAGCTGGTATTAGTAGCATTTTAACAATAAGAAGAAAAACACCTACTGTGTGGTCAGCATTCATTCATAATAGTTTCCTTTGCTTTGTGGGTCTTTAAGGGGATTAGAAAACTACTTTCAGCCGGGCGGTGGTGGTGCATGCCTTTAATCCCAGCACTCGGGAGGCAGAGGCAGGCGGATCTCTGTGAGTTCGAGGCCAGGCTGGACTGATAGTCTCCAAAACAATACAGAGAAACCCTGTCTCATAAAAACAAAACAAAAAAGCTACTTTCTGTCCACTGGTTTGTTAAGCTTTTTCTGCATAACTTAAGACTGGTGATAGCTTCATCCTGTCAATCTAACCTCATTTCCTACAGCTTCTCTACATATACCTTCTGTACTGGGATGGAATCTCCCAGTGTTCTGGTCATCCTTCCCACCTCCTCATTCATGTTACACACCCTACTTATAGAGTTCATGTCCCCTCCTTTAATTTAAATCTCCACCATTCTTCAGAGTCCCAGGTCTGCATGAAGACTTTAGCCATATCTCTTCTCCAGATTCTGCTCTCGCATTACATACATAGGTGATCCATGTCACTATGGCTTTACCTCCCACTCATCCACTCTTGTCTGAAGGAAGGACTTTGACTCATGCCCCTTTTATTGATACCCTTCCCCATCAATAGAGACTATGTTCCACTAGCCCTGGTGATGGTTGCACAAAGAACAGAATTCCCAGGGGTAGATGTTGATTCTGGCACACATTCTTTAATTTCGTAGCATTCCACCCCAATATTACTATAGGGAAGTCCTTACTTTATTCTCTGCAGCTTGTGATATCCCAGCTTCAATACTAGAGGAAATTTATCACTGTCCAATCAAAACATCCACTTCCATTTGACACAGTGATTGGTCAACAATGAGCAATGTACTCAAGTTGTATGAAACAATAAGAAGTTTTAGAACTTGCATAGAATATGTTGGAAAATACTCTAACTTTGAATATGAGAGAGCATTAGGAACTGGAGTTGATAATGTTCAATAGAGACCTGAGATGGAGAGAAGCTGAGTTCCTGGTAATAATACAGCATTTTCAGTTATGTGGCCCCAAGAGTCCCTCACCTCTTGTGAGTCAGTAGGGAAAAGCCTGAAGAATGGGTACTGATCTGGGTTCTCCAGCTGAATGTCATTTGCTGTTATGTCAATCTTGGCGATAAGGACCGTGGAGTGGTTTTGATACTTCATACCCAACTCTTCCAGAAGTGGCAACAGTGCCTTGCACTTCTCAGACCAAGGTGCATCTGGAAAACAAGGGTCTAGCTCAGCTCTCACTGTGCAGGACTCTGAAAGCTACTGCCGCATAGTCCCATGTGTTCTTACCATACATCTACTTAGTGAGCCACACTTTCACTCACACTATAGGTTATTCGTGCATCTCGATATATTATCACTATTAAGTAAACCAAAATAAAAATTAACCTAGTCCTGTTCCTCCTGGACATTGACATTTTTCATGTGTTAATATGTTTTTTAAAAATAAAACTTCCTTTTGGCATAGTGTTCCACTCCAGTTGAAGAGAAAACCAAGGAAAATATTTTTGCCACTGTTATGTCTGCAAGAGAATGTGTTGTGTTTACAGCACAGAAGTTAAGCTACTTGACCAAGGTCATGCAGAAAATTAAGCAAAGGGAATAAAATTTGAAGACTGGCCACTGGGCTTAATTGTACTACAAATATGGCATAGCATAATGTTATCTAATATATATTAATACATAACAATATACCATGCCTTTCAGTTCCTTGTAAGAGAATATACCCCAAAAAACTGAACAGATATATGCTAAGATTGGGACAACTACTCTTGGCAGGGGACATTGACCTTTTTAATGCAAAGTTCCTTGAACTTTGAGTGGCCAGACAGCTGGCCCTTTGGAAAGAGGCCAGAGTGCAGATCCAAAACAGAGAAAGCCAGATCTCACTGGTTTGCCCTCATTGGAAGCTCAGAACTCAAGAGTTTTACTCTGTGGGAGGAATAGCCTCAGAGGCCCTGACATTATACTTTTACAAGCCTATCTATCCATTTGCCTACCAAGTGTCCCCTGTGACCAAACCTCCTGCCTATAGCACCCAGAGACCCCTGGAGTCTGATGGGCCCTGGGTAGGAACACAGGGAATAATGGTTGAAGTCCTAGGATGCACTCCAACAGCCCTACTTCTAAGAAAATGAAGTTGCTCTTGCCTTTTATCAGAAGCAAATGAGTGCTCTCAAAACTCTGTGTGTAGGGTAGGTACAGAAAGGCTGCCCCAGCTCCAGGATGAAAGGAGCAGATTGATATGACTCAGCTGTACAGCTCTCAGAAGCACTGTCAGTGGACAGGTATCTGCTTCACGGAGGTTGTGAAAGGATGTACAATGAAATCAGCACAGGGATGGCTTCACTTTGGGTCTTACCGTGTGACCTTGACCTGTATCATGGAGAAAGCCACATTGCCTTCCTCACAGCCTTTTGTAACATACCATATGCTACACTTAAACCTAGCTGCTCAGTGTACAAGCTCACTAAATAGTGCCTTTGCCTGTCTGAAGTAGCTTTGGAGTCATCAGCAGTATGTAATGGAAAAAGTCTCTAATTTGGGGTACTGGAATATAAGCTAAAGATGATAGGAAAGGTCCATGGTCCTTAAACAAGCGGTGGGAATAATTTTAATGGAAGCAACAGCAGTCATAACCTAGGGAGTGCTTGCAACATGATACACACTATACAAAGTCCTTGATATAATACATTTGTGTTCCTACCTCACAGGGACCATTGGATGAACCATATAAAGTCAAAGCAGGGAAATTCTGGGTAATATGAATGCACATGCTAGAACCAGACTGAAAAATGTTCAAATCCTATTTCCAGCACTTAGTGACACTGGGAATGCTTCTTCCCTGAGATTCTGTTGAGTGATCCATACATGGAGGACATAATAGTAGCTGCTTTTAAGAGGATATGGTGAGGAATTAAATGGCATAGGTATACAATGACTCACACCAGGGTACTAGCATACTTCTGCATCCAACAAAACCATGTTATCCACCAGTGTCACTGTTACAAATTGTCATAGGACTGGATCATGTGCAAAGCATTCAACATGCTAAGAATTAATTTGGGACACCAAGTAGCCTGTGGCTGCTGGCATCTTGATCTAATCTGTTTTAGAGAGAGGTAATTAATCCTCGGCCTGGTTTTAGAGTTCATGAGTTTGGAGAGTGCACTGCCCAAGAATTCAGAAGCAATACTTGAAAAGTAATAATGGGGCCTTTAACCCCTCATTGTCTCCATGGAGATACTTACAGAACATCACAAACACGTCCTTCTCCTTATCAAAGACAACCACATTGAAGTTCTTCCCCACAAGCTGCTTTACTGGCCCTTGGTCCCAATATTTTGGAATCTCTTCACTGGATTTGTGTTTCTAGGAAACAAATTTAAGAGGTCTAACACTCTCCATTCCAACAAGGAACAAGTAACTAGGATCCCCACACCCCTAATTACAAACAACAAAAGGCTCTGTCTTGGAAAGACAAACTCTCAAAACATTCAAAATGCAGAGGTAGTCACAAACTCAGTGTCAGTTCTGCATTGTCCAGAGCAGACAGGGGTGAGAGTGCTGGGGTGGGTGTGGGGGTCAGCACTGAGAGGGCTCAGAGGCTGAGGGATTCAGAGGCTGGGGGAGTCAGAGCACTGAGGGGGGAGTCAGAACCTAAGGGGAAGCCAGAGTGCTGAGGGGGGTCAGAGACTAAGGGAGAGTCAGAAACTGAGGGGTGTCAGAGGCTAAGGGGGCTCAGAGGCTCAGGGGAGTCAGAGGCTGAGGGGGGTCAGAACACTGAGGGGGGTCAGAGATCTGAACTATAATTTATCCATATCTAGGATTCTCAGGATTCTCAGATGACAGTGGCACTTGTGTCATTAGTGTCTCAACTAGACTTCTTGAAAACAATGGTTGTACCCAATAACTATGAGAGTCAAGACCAAGACATTTCTGTGCCAGCTTCCCCCAAGTTCATTGCCATTTCCCCCCCCCTTAGCTTTTTTTAGCTGTACTGATCATCAGTTGTCCCCCAAAACCTAACCGTCTTCCACCTCAGGTTGGTATGTTCTTCCCACAGCCTGGAAGGCCTTCTCCAAAATTTCCTCTCCTTCCTCTATCCAGTGAACTCAAATTTATTCTTCAAGATGATAAGTTCTTTGAAATGTCCCCTTTACATTACTGTCAGAACATTATCAATTATTTTTCTGCCATGCTACACCGTGCCTTAAAGGACTTTTTTCTTTACTTATCAAGTGTCTGCACATAGAGGGAATTTCAAATGAAGGGCAGAAAGAATGGGTTCATCAGCTATTTGGGCTTAAAGTTTCAGAAATCTTGTAATATATTTTTCTATACAACCACTGACCAATTGGGTATCTCTTGAGTCTATACCCTATTTTCCACTTTCCCTGTGACTACCCAAGTCTAGACAACCCATGATTATCACATGGATTGCCCCTGCATCTCCCCCAAATTCTCTCCATGTCTTTATTTTCTGCAGTTAAGGCTCTATTTTTATCCCAGAGATCTGGTTTCTCCTTGCATATGCCAAATCTTTAATATGCTTATGAGGTCCTTGCTGCCTGGCTTCAGTCAAACTCTTTTGCTTTTTCTTTAGTGGTACTATCCTTCCTCCACCTAATAGCCTCTGGAAATGACTTAAAGGTTCTTTCACCGAAAGCATAAATGTGTGCGGGGGGGCGTAGGCTGGACACAGAAGATGAGCAATGAAGCAAAAAATTGAAGAATTAGGAATAAGCAGATCAGGCGAAGATCATTGGCCATGTGGAAGATGTTTATCTTTATTCTGGGAGCACAAGAGAACTTGTTTGCCTTTGAAGGGTAGAAAATACCTTACATCTAACTGGAAGGAAGAAGAGTCTAGGGAAAGTCTCAGGCACATTGTGGATGTGATAATGGAAAGTGAGGAGGCCTACAGCATGAAGGTGATACACGGGTAGAGTGCTGAGCTGAGCATGAAGCCAAGAATGGGACAGGAAGAGAAACTGACCTAAAGGTAAAGAGATAAGTACTCTGGAGGGATTTACACAGAGATGCTGGAGCATTTCTTGGTAGAGGGAAGTTTGGTTGGTGTGTCCATAATTTCAGTCAGACTCATGGTGGAGTTGTTCTTCTCCAACATTACTATAGAAATCATATATATCTTAAATGTGCTCAGCAGGAGTTGGATGCTTGCCTTCTACACCTTCAGGGTGTAGAAGAAGTGGAGCATGGAGAGGACAGGAAGTTATCAGAATCCAAGTTCATGGAGAAGGCCCAAGAGAGACTGAAATAGGATTCAAAGGTAGAAGCTCATGGCAAGGATGAGGCTCTTAGTAGTGTGGTCAGTGGAGAAGTGAGGAGCAGAAGCTGAAATGAGGCCTTTGGAGGAAACTCCAGGTCTAGGTGATGAGCACATGATCATGAGGCTGAGATGATGTGTGCACACCAATTCATGGAGAACAGAGCATGTTGGATGTTAATGCCTAGGGATGATAGCAAAGTAGCACGGAGGTCATCTGCACTGAGAAACCTTCATCCTGAGAGAGAGCAGGAGGAGATGGTCAGAGGATATCAACAAGGGATGAAAGTAAGTGGTGTGGCACCGAAAGCATGAAAGGCAAAGAATGCTGGGTTTTAGATGCTAGGAGAATTAGTTTGGAAGGACCGGGAAGGACACCAGGTTTTCCATTTGACCTCACAATCATGTGAGTCTGAGAACCACTTCCCCTTGAGAAGACTGTAGAGGAAGCAGGGTCATTCTGGAAATAGAAGGGAATGGAAGCAGCCAGCTGTAAAGTCTCCATAGATGTGGAGTTACCTGAAGACTCTCCATGTACTCCTGTCATTATCCAAAACATGTTTGAAAGATTCTCCATTTACTCTCAAAGATGTTTCCATTTGTAAAGTAAACAATATTACTCAGCAGGAGTGCTCATAGTTAACTTCCTGAACCCACCCTTTCAGCCGCATGGATGTCTCTCCACCCTACACAACCCAAAGACCTATTAAGCTCTAGATGCTAAATCCTGGCTGCTATTTTCTCCGTCTCCTTCTCCTCTAACTCTAGGTCAAGTGGATTTTCTAAGATGAAGCTGTAGGGAGGATTTCTAGAACATCTGAACTTGTATTGGGAATTTTCTTTATGACCAAAGAACTGGTAGTAGGTTTCCAACCTCAGAAGAAGCTACCTGCTTCAGTGAATGAAGGTAGTAAATGGAGAGACTGTGCCATGCTGAACCTGGTAATGGCCTTTGTTCTGTCTCTTACTATAGATTAAATGAAACCAGCAAAATCGTAAGAAGGTTCTGAGGGGGCTGGAGAGATGGCTCAGTGGTTAAGAGCACTGACTGCTCTTCTAGAGGTCCTGTGTTCAATTCCCAGCAACCACATGGTGGCTCACAGCCATCCGCCATCCGTAATGAGATCTGGTGCCCTCTCCTGGTGTGCAGACTTACATGGAGGCAGGATGTTGTATTCGTAATAAATAAATAAAATCTTAAAAAAAAGAGAAGGTTCTGAGGTTCTAAACACGACTTACCTGACTGGAAGCTTACCTTGGCAGTTTTACTGAGGTAGTTCTGGCAGAATTTCTTGAGGTTTTCAAAGGTTATGTCATCTGTGGGCATTTTGTACCTGGCATCAGAGCTCAAGTTCAAGATTTGAACAGACGGGACATTGACTGTTGGGATCTGGAAATACTCAAAGACGCGTTTGTTTTTGGGTTCATCCGCATTCACAAGGATGAAAAGAATCTGCCAAATCAAGTAAAATATCTTGCAGCTCTGGAACCCTCATCAAGGGAAAGGAACCACTAAGAAGCTAGGCGCTAATGAAACTCAAATAGCAAGGCTGCTCTTGTGTCCCCACCAAAGAGCCTCCAACTACAATGAGTTGGTCTACAAACCTTGTTCTGGAATTCCTTTGAAACCTTTCTGTAATGCCGGATTATGATGCTGTATGGCTCTGAGTTTTTGGAGATAAAGAGCAACATATGATTCAAGATGCTCAGTTCATAAATCAGATCCCTATTCTGAAATTGCAAGGAAAACATGTCATTCAAAGTACACACAAGGGTTCCCGAAGTCCTCCCAGCATCCCTTTGCCCACTGACCTCAGGGTTGTATTCAATCACAAAATCTGTAAGCTGTTGTTTTACAATTTGATTGAGAAAATCTTTGTTGGTACTGTCATTAATAAGCTCTTGACGTCTCACAACTTTTCCCTTGAGCCAAAGAAAAAGCATGGTAGAGGACAATAGCTTGCATAATACATACACCTAACAAATGTAAAAACACACCTCACCCCCACCCGGGGTGAAGGTAAAACACTAAGGATGTTGGCAGTTATAGCCCATAATCCAAGTACTTAATAAATAATAACATTAAGCAAATCAGTCTGTATGTTGAATGTGAGTGTGTGGAAAGCAATCTGATTGATGACACCACCAGCTGTTGTTCTCTGAGGTCTATCAAAACACATGTACCAAGGCTGAATGCCATTCCACACCGATACCAAAGGCCAAAGGTATCAGGAATACAAAGGCAAACCCAGATCAGGGAGATCCTGAGAGGCATTTCTGATCAGAGGTGATCTATCAGCCTTCTTAACTCCAACAAGGCCACACCTTCACTGTGGCCTGAAGGTTTTCTAAGTCCCCTACCCCTATGATTTTTTCCTAATGAATAGGTGGCATACCTGTATAAACATGGGGTAATATGATTGTTTACAGTCTGAGTATTACATAGTCTTTTCATCTCCACCAGTCCTAAATTAGTACAAACTTCTCAAGCAGACTCTTGAAGAACTTCCTCCACTGACTTCTACACACACACACACACCACCACCAGCAGCAGCAGCAGCAGCAGCAACCACAGCAGTAATTCTAATGTTGTAAGAACACAAATCTGATTCTTGTCATCATTTTCTTGCTTCAACGTGTTATAGCCCCAAGTTATCCCCTGGATACAAAGTTCCATGTCTTTACTGGTTACATCAGCAGTCTAATAATACTAATTAGAGAGCCTGAGCTGTGCCAACCAGAGTTGCAAACAGTATACACATCAGTTTACTCAGGCCTCACAGTGTCTCCCAAACCATGCACTAATATTACCCTCCTGCTCTTCCCCTTTCTTCATTTTCTTTCTTTCTTGATTGTATTCACATCTAATCTCTCCCACTTTACACATGAAGAAACTATGGTTCAGAGAAGTATAATGGCCTATCCAAGATTACTAAGTAAGAGATAGAAGCAGGCATTCGTTATCTAGTTATTGCTAGGATTGAGGCCGGAACTTCACATGCACTAAGTATGCACTCTGTCTTTCAATCTTACCCAAACCCGAGAGCCAGGATTTTAAAATGGGCAGTTTAATGTTCATATTCTTAGCTGTTTAAGATGAACCTTTCTATAACATTATATGGACTCAGAAGCTTGTATCTGTATATTTAGTTACGTAGAAGGAGGCCATGAATTTGAGAGAACAAGGGTTCATGGGAGGGTTTGTATGGAGGAAAGGAAAGGGGTAAATTGTATAATTGTAATTTCAAAAATAATAACTATTAGAATAAAATTAATAAATAAAATATACCTCTCTGCATGTAGGTATAGTGCAGAATTCAAGTACTTAATAAATGTACTTATCACAATAAATACAAAGATACCCAGAAAATATTTTCCATGATTGCTATTTGGCTTTAGATTTTATGATTGGTTTATTCTACAAACTTTAGATATGTAGATAGCACACATTTAACAGAAATTTAAAATGGTTTCTCCATGCTTTATGAAAGGTCTCCCCATTCCATGTATAGGAAACAAACTTGGTACTGGACAGATGGTTCAATGGTTATGAGCACTGGCTGCTCTTCCAAAGGATCTGGGTTCCTAGCACTCACATGGTGCTTCACAACCTTCTGTAACTCCAGTTCCAGGAGATACAATACAATTTGGCCTCCAAGGTGCCCAGACATACACATAGGCAAAACACCCACTTACATAAAATAAAATTAAAACAACAACAAAAGAAGAAAAAACCTGTCCTATATCATCATATGGGAACATGGTTTCTTCAATTACAGTTTTGAATCAGGTCATACGGAATTTGATGAAACATATTCTGCCTGCCTACAGCTTCAGTATTTTCCCTACGCAGATACCTGGTTATTCTAAACATCCTGCATTTAATAACAGTATTTTCTCCTCTAGTCTCAATTATCTTTGTCATATATTAGAGTTCTGTATGTATTTGGTCCTTTCTGACTCCATGTTGTCCCATTCAAAAAACAGATTATTTTATTCTCATCTTAAAAGCTTTTCAAAGACTTATCAAGTGTGACCTCAGGTAAGTGACTAACCTCAACGGTAAGTAAAACAGCTATTATACACATTTAACTGTATGTGGAGAGAAAGGAAGGCATGTCTGGAAGGCCCACAGGATGAGCTGCAATGGGGATAATCTCTAGTGTCTATGCTGTTCTACACAGCAGCCAACTGACCCCAAGTGACTCTGAGGAACTAGAGCTGTTACTTGCATGGCCGAGGAACTCTGGCAACCTATTTAGCATCAGTTTGATTAGAAGATCAGTAAGGCTTTTCTGGGTGTGTCTGTATGTTTCCAGAGAGGAGTAACTAAGGGGAAGATGTGCCCAAATGTAGGCCACACCATTCCACGGGCAAGGCACCCAGACACAAAAGGGAAAAGAAGAAAAGGCCGTGCAGCACAGACACCCCTCTTTGCTCCCACTGCTGTGATGTGAGCCACTCAGCTCCATCAATCCCCCCAGTAATGGTGGACTGAAACTATGAGGGTGAAATTTTCCTCCATGAGTTCTTTTTCTTAGGCATTTCAGGGACAAAAACCTGACTAGGACAGAAACTAAAATTTTGATGTAATTACTTTCCATCTAAGTAGTCATATCATCTATATAGTTAAAGACTACCAGCTCAAGTCTAGATCCCAGGGTTGGGGGCTGGATCACTAAATGAGCTCAGGCTATGAAAGACCTTGTAGATCTCATTAAGAATTTGAGTCTTTACCCCCCCCCAACAAAAGCTCAGTATGCTTCTAGTTCAGTGAGAGACCCTATCTCAAGGCAATAGAGGAAGACACACAATATCCTGCTCTAGCTTCCACATGTGCACACATGCACATTCACATGCATGTACCATACATGTATACTCCACACACACCCTCTTACACAAAGCATTAAAAGACTTTCTGAGAGGCGGAGGGACATGACCATCAGATTTCAATTTTGGAAAGAATGGTATTCTGCAGACCAGAGCAGACCAGTATAAAACTGTTCTGATGGACTATTGGAGATGATGGTCACTTCATCTAGGATAGTTACAGTAGGGATTTGGGGAAGTGACATATCCCGAGGATTGGCTAAGAGGGAAGAGTGGAGAAATGGGAAATACTAGAATAAGACCTATAGTTTCTGGCTTCCTCCACTAAATGAGGGGATGGTGGCACTCTTTACTATGACTCTCTAAGTCTTTTGTTGTTGTTGTTGTTGCTGCTGCTGCTGGTGCTGCTGGTGCTGCTGCTGTTGTTGTTTTGATAGGGTTCTCTGTTCAACAGTGCTAGCTGTCCTGGAACTCGCTCTATAGACCAGGCTAATCTGAAACTCATGTGAGCCACCATGCCCAGCGACTCTCCAAGTCTTAATCTTAAGAGAACTCAGAGAGGATATTATGACTTTGACACTAATCATGATGGACTGTCTGGTTCTACATACCAAAATCTGGAGTCAAGTGAAGTTTGGATGGAGACAGAGATTTATAGGCAATGAGTCTATGGTAATTGTTGACAGAGATGGATGGGAAAACATGAATCAGAAAATAAGGTTTGTGGGATTGAGTCTTGATGAATAACATATACTGGCAAAGGCAGAGAAGCAGGAAAAGAGGTGGGGGTGGGCCAGGAAAAGAATTTTCTCACAAATCAGAGGGTTCACAGACACTTAGTTCACAGGTAATGGAGCCAGAGCCTGTCCCCAAATGCCATCACTTAGTGTGAAGTGAAAGGCCCTCATGGTCATATAGAATGAAGACATACCTTTTTAAACACCAGGACGCTGTCAAGGATCACATGGAAGCGCCCGAAGTCATTTTTGATTTCTACCATTCCAAATGTTAGCTCTGGGAAGTCCTTGATCATGTTATAAAACAATTCTGCCACTTCTTCCTCTAAATCCTGTGTGGGAAAGCATGTTCTGTAATTCTCTGGAGGGGTAACAGTGCCTGGCTAGAGGGGAAAGTGGCTTTGTTTTTCTAAGTTCTGAGTTTTTGCTGGGTGGTCTAAGTCCCCTTTTATGGATATTTCCCACCTACAATGTTCCCGTAACTATGACTGCACCTCACACAGGCAAATTTACAGAGATCAATGGAGAGAACTAGGTATCTTTTACTTTTTCTTATTATGAAAATAAAAGCTGACATAACCCATGAATTGAGAATATTCCTAAAATTAATTCCTGAATCGCTTTCAGAAGAAGCCATTTGGTTTGACTGAACATAATACCAAATGTGAGCTGGTGTTGAGATGTAGCTGCGTTTTTGGCCTTTGAGATTCAACATTTGGCATGAAAACATATTTTGGCCCAAAGTGCTCTCAACGAACCAGTAAAGAAAGGGCTATAGACTCTCCTCACATGTAAATATGACAGCAAAGACTGACATCTATTGAGATGAAGCCTTGTCAACCTAAAGTAAATCAGTTATTGAGATGAAGCCTTGTCAACCTAAAGTAAATCAGTTGAGACACATGAAAAACTCACTTTCTACAAGGAAACATACTTGGTAAGATTCATTACTATGAAGAATAAAATTAATAGAAAGTATCATAAGACATTTCATAATCACATTTAAATTGTTTATGAACTATTCCAAGCATCTCCCCATATATTATCTGGATGAGGATTGATTGATTAATTGATTGACCCTCCAATGGATACCTAATAAAGTGTTGAGAGTTTAGTTTATATGCAGACTTGGAAAGAGTTTGTGGATAGAAACTGCCTTAGCCTAAGCAAACTAACAAGCACCTATTGGAATCATAGTTAAAATAATTCTCAAACTGGAAAACAGAGACACCCTCTTATTCTCTGATGTTCTAAATAGATCCCCCAAAGATCAGTTACAGCACTAAAACCAACTAAATATGGATGCAAATCTCTTGTTCTCTCCATTTCTTGCCATCTTCTAACTAACCTCTAACATTTCAACTTCCATGTTTTCTTTCTTCATTTGAAACCAGGAGCTCCCCAGGACATCAGCTCAGTGGATAGGAAATTGAGCAAGGGCCCTCTACAAGTCAGAAACCCTCCACACACAGTGCTCACTACATGACAATCACTTCCCACCTATTCACCCCAGTACCTGGAAGAAGCCAATGATGACCAAGGGCCTGGATTTCACGAAATTTGCCACTTCCTCACTGTTGTTGAACAGACGTGTTTTGTGGAGAACCTGTCTTCTCAACCAAACAACCAAAGCTGTAGATTCAACCACGTCTGAAGAGACATTTAAAGGAATCCAATCAGAACTTTTCTGAATTCAATGAACAAAAGTATCTTGTCTTGAATTCCACCCTTTGCAGGCCTAAGGCAGTATCTCCATTTTCTTTTTCTCCCAAACTCCAAGACACGAATGTATTAGCAGCAGCTAAGTGTCACTAACCTTTCGCCACAGCTATGACCCTGTACTGAATATTGTGCTTATATTAAACCTTCACAGCAACTCTAAGGAACAGATGTTCTCAGCCTTCCCATTTTATAGATGAGGAGAGCAATGCTCAGCTTGCCTATGGCAGTTTCACCAGCCCACCTGGGAACCTAACTAAGAGGAAACACTCCCAAACTTCTCTAAGATGATAGGAAAAGAAATGGCTTTCTTCGCCCCATCCCCTTTTTTGCATACTAATCCCGGTTCCCCCTGTCTCCCCTCCTCTAGCTCCCCCCACCTTCCCCTCATCCCAGCCTCCCTTTAGCTCCTCAGAGAGGGTAGGGCCTCCCATGGGGAGTCAATAAAGCCTGCCCCATCACCACATTGAGGCAGGACCACCAAAGCCCTCCTTGCTGTTTCTAGGCTGAGCAAGGTATCTCTCCATAGGAAATGGGTTCCAAAAAACCAGTTCATGCACTAGAGATACATCCTGTCCCACTACCAGTGGTCCCACAAACTGCTCAAGCCACCCACTGTCACCAGCATTGGGGGGGCTAGTTTGGTCCTATGTAGGTTCCCCAGCTGTCGGTCCAGAGTCCGTGAGCTCCAACTACCTCAGGTCAACTGTTTCTGTGGGTTTCCCCATTCTGGTCTTGATGAAAAGAGGAAGGAGTGATATATAAGCAAAGGGGTCAAGAATTGGTTTTCTTAAAATATAAGTCAAAAGCTCACATGTTTCTGTACCTTTGGAGAATATCCCATTTCTGCATCTGTTATGCTAAGGCTGTCACTGAGACCCAAATATCCCCTAAGGTTCCAGAATCCCAGCTTCCATTACCCAGCTACTATGTGGGAGTATCCAAGTGCAGAAATCCTAGCCTGTAAAATGAGGACATACATTCCCAACCTCAAAAGACATGTTGGTGTACCAGAATGGTACAGTGTATGCCAGTGTTCAGCCTTCTTTCTCCATTTCTGACAGCCAAGTTCCCACCGAGGGAAGGATTCTGCCAGGAGCTAACAAGGCTCTTCTCACATCAAAGAGCCCAGTGAACATAATTCCCCACAGATGCTCCCAGAGACCTATCTATGTCATGTGATTCTAGACTTCTCCAGATGACGTCATTAACCACCACAACCCCTAAGACAGTGGCTCTCAACCTTCCTAACGCATAGGTTCTTTAGTACAGTTCCTCGTTCTACAGTGACCCCCCAACCATATAATTATTTTTGTTGCTATCTCATAGCTACAATTTTGCTAATTTAAATGAATGGTAATATAAATATCTGATATGCAGACTATTTATTATGCAACTCCTATAAAAGGGTTATTCAACCCCAAAGAGGTTCCTACCCACAGGTTAAGAACCACTATCCTAAGTACATTAGACCTGTGGGGTAAAAACATACAGAAATAAGTTATAATGTGCATTTGATGAGTTTTCACAAAATAAACGTGCATGAAACTGATACCCAGATGTTGAAATAGTGTGTGGTCCTGGCCAGAATCACACAAATCAATGTGAATGCTAAGTGCTCCGCTGAAGCCTCCCACACCTCACCTAGGGGTAACCGTGTTCTTAACCTCTAACAGCACGCTGTGTTCACCGGTTCTTAACTTCCTACAACCGGGATCCTAGGGTTTGTTTACCTGGAGCACAGTTACTGACTTCCATCCGTTCTATGGGCCATGAGCAGCATTTCTCGACACAGAAGATGTCATGCTAGCTTTGGTAGATAGGATTACGATTGAGGTAAGGGGTGATGCTGTATGCCTACATGCTTAACTCTTGGGACTGAAGCAGAAAGAGCCTGAGTCCCAGGCCAGCCTGGACTACACAGTGACCTCATCCCAAACAAGGCAAGCACAAAAAAAAGAAATAATCAAAAAAGCCTCCAAATGGACTTAAACCTTCAAGTCATCAGACCCAAGGCCACGGCCTCTATTTCCCGCTATGCCAGTCATTTCTCGTCCATCTCCTGCCTACCCCATCCCCTGTCTCACTACCCATTCTATTCCCTGGTCATTATGACATCTGTTTTCTTCCATAGGTTTATCACTTTTCTGAAACTGCTGTTACATGATTTGGAGTAAACTTGTTCACTATGAGATGCCAGGAACATACATACTCAGTGCTCAGGAAATCAAGTTATGATGAAGGAATTGAGGGGGTGAACCATCAGGAAAACCAGATTGAGAGAAGTAACTCCTCTTCTGGGGTACACTGCCTCTGCTTGGCCCTCTTGGATTCTGTGGGGCACAGGTGGTTCTGAGCTTGACCGACATCTTATTCCCAAGTGCTTGCAGCTTGGGCACTGCCCTTGACAGGCACTGTGCCTCCCCTGGCTCTTGACTCTGTGCCAGAGGACACAGTGACAACTCAGGTGTGAATGCTGTGTCAATGATTGACTGGGCCAGAGCTTGGCTGCATATTTCCAAACACAAGCTGTGAATGCATCACTAATAGAGGCCCCAGAGGCCATCTGAGTCTCCTTCCTCCAGGGAGGTAGACACGGTCAAGTCTCCCACCATCAATCTGTGGATATTAGAGGACAGAACTGGGATGTGACCCAGCAAGGACTAAGTCCCGCCTGTGTCCATAATAGTCACATTGCAGGTGTCATACAGAGCAGTGTGTCCTTTTGGGACTCCAAAGAGTCCTGTCAAGCAGGCCTTATTCAGTCTGTCTAGAGCAAGCAAATGTAAGCTGAGGTGTACAGCTTTTCTCAAGTACTCAGAACCAGAGTGCTTCCTAATTCTGGAGACCTGAGTCCCACACTCCATCCTTGCATCCCAGTTCCCATTTCTGTGCTTGGGAAGTAATATTGAAGAAGAGGGAGATGAGTTACCTTAGATATATGTGTTGTCTATGTTCACAGCAACATTATTTGTAATAACCAGATCTTGGAAAAAATCTAGATGCCCCTCAGCTGAAGAATGATAAAGAAAATGTGGAATATTTGCACAATGGAGTACTACTCAGCAGTAAGAAACAATGACATCCTAAAATTTACAGGCAAATAGACAGATCTAGAAAAAAACACCCTGAGTGAGGTAACCCAAAACCAGAAAGACAAATATAGTATGTACTCACTCATAAGTGGATACCAGACATAAAGCAAAAGATACCCAGCCTACAATCCACAACCCCAGAGTAGCTAGAACCCTCTTCCAGAAACAGATGGAAGCAGATGCAGAAATCCACAATTAATCAGTGGACCAAACTCCTGGAGTGCAATCGAAATGAGGGAGGAGCAATAATATGAACAAAGGCATCAAGACCATGATGGGGAAACCCACAGAATCAGCTGATTTGAGCTAGTGAGAGATCATTGACTCAGGTCTGACAAATGGGGAACCTGCATGTGGTATGACTTGGACAACATATGAAGCCACTGGAAGTGGGTCCAAGATCTAACATTAATGCACACCCTGACTTAGTAGAGCCCATTCTATATGGAGAGATACCTTGCTCAGTCTAGACACAGGGGTGCAGGAGTGGAGAGGTGCCTTGGTCTGGCCTCAACTAAATGATGGGACAGACTTAGTACACTTCCTAGGGGAGGCCTTACCCTCTCCGAAGAGTGGATGGGAGGTGTGGGGGGAGTTGGGGAATCAGGAGGAGAGGAGGGAGGGGGAATTGGGATTGGAATGTAAAAATTTTTTAAAGTTCAAAAAAATTTAAAAGGTGGCTCAAGGCCAGTCTGGTATATATACATAGTGAGTCCCAGAATAACCAAGGCTGTGCAGAGAAACCCTGTCTCAACAAATCTCAATAAATAAAAATAATAAAGAGATGAGAAAGAAGTATGTGTTGTCTTCTTGTGTGTGCTTTCTTGCAGTGGGCTCTTGTAATTGCATCTTGTTCAAACTTAACAACTACTAAAAGCATATTTTTCCAAGCACTGGGCTAGGCTTAAACCATTAATAGTTAATAATAAACACCTCTGTTTATTTAATATACAGCACAATGTAGAGTAGAGCTCAGCAAACTATAACCCATAGACCAAATCTGGCCCACAGTTTGATCTTACAAATAAAACTTTATTAAAATATAGCCATGCCTGTTCACATAGTGAATAGCAGAATTGATAAGTGTGGCAGGTTTTTGCCTCATAAGGCTAAAATTCCTATTACAAAGCCCTTTCCAGAAAAATCTTCCCTGACTTTACTACTTACTAGCTGGAGTATTGCTTTTTTTTAAAGCTCAATATTTCAACTTATTTAACTATGTGTGTGGGTGTACAGGTACCATGAAGCATGTTTGAAGGTCAGAGGACAGCCTGTTGGAGTCCAATATGTGAATTCCAGGGATAAAACCCAGGTTACCAGGCTTGGCAGCAAGCACCTTTACCTGCTGAGCCATTTTGCCAGCCCCAGTTAGGGTGCTGTGTAGAAGTTGTTTCACTTCCCTGTGCTCCATCAGTGAAAGTAACAGCTGTGCTGAGCTGTTGTGAAACACCTGGAAGTCAGTGCTGGCTGCAGGGATCTGCCAGGTCCCGTGCCTTGCAAACACTGCTATATTTTCTTGGCAGCCTGAGGTGGTAGAGTTTCCACATTCCCTCATTTTCAGATGGACTGGCTACTCCTGAGGCAGGCGGTGAGGGTTTGGATGCAAAGACTGGAACCCCAAGGATGGAGATTAGACCAGATGGAGGTTAGACTAGCCCCTGCCCTTGTGGTGCTCTTAGAAGACACTAACAAGCAGATAGCATTCTGTGAGGCAATGTCTTCATCGTGATACCTAGATACCATGGGAACACAGCTGAGGAGCAGGGCAGACCCCTTGGGAGAGGAGATGAGAAGCCTCCTGTATGGCAGAGGAGGTCTCAGCCACTCGTTGCCACCACCAAGACTTAGAAATCCTTGAGTATCATGTGGCTCTGTCGTGCAATGGATAGCGCATTGGACTTCTAGTGAAGAAATCCTTGAGTATCTTTTCTGCCAAGCTCACGTAGGGTGTAGAAGCTGCCACACACTCATCTTGTCATCTCTTGATAGAACCAGATCTCAGTTGTCCTTCAACAGGGAAGGGCGAGCCAGCACCTGAGCCATGCCATAAGTAGATGTGAACTTTCACAAAGTAACCCAGGCCTGCTTCTTCACAGTCCTTCCCAAAGCCAACACATAGCCAGGGGCCGCTTGTTTGCGTTAGATGGGTCCCTATAGTTGAGGATCATTCCTATGAATTCCTAGCAATCAGATCCCCATTTCCCTCTCCACATCCCCTCACTGCCTTGCACAGGTTAACCCCTATTTGAACTATTGGGCATCAAAGTCCTTGCCTGCTCTGTGATGTAAGGTTCTCCCTCTGAAGCTCTTTTCCAGCCAGTCTGCCCAGTATCTCTCTGACACCCTCTAGTGAGCATCCTGTTAACTGCAATGTACTTTTATTTCTTGCTCAGGGAGTCTCTTTCTAACCCTTTGGCTCCTGCAACAATCAATATTCCATCAGGCTTGTTGGAAGCAAAAACCCCTACCTGCTCTGCATCTCCTGGGGTGGACTGTATTCTTTATTTGGATCATTTAGTTCCTAGGCTTTTCTTGTACTAACTGCTTAGAAGAAAGTTTCAGAAATTCCAAAGCCTGTAAAAGGCAGTGTCTGTTTTCTGATTCTGCTATTCAACACATATACCACGGCACCATTCTGCTGACATGGTAGAGGATGGGTTAGGTTCTTTTGTGTACTTATGAATTAGCTATCAAGGGTATGCCATAGCATGCCTGTGGAGGCCAGAGAACAACTCTCAGGCATAGGTTGTCACCTTCCATCATGTAATCATAGGGATTGAACTCAGGTTCAGTCTTGGAAACAAATGCCTTCACCCACGGAGTCATCTATCTCAGTCACCTCCTGCTGAGTTCCTTTGGGCTTCACCAGCTTTGTAACATCCAGCAGTGAGTCCACCCATCCTCCGGCTAGTCCATAGCTATCTGTTCCTACCCGTTTACATTGAAAAATTAGGATCAGCCATGTCACACACTATGAAATGTGATTCTCCAGACAGCTTCAATATCATGGTAATCTGTCAGTAAGTGGGCATGTGAATAGATGTGTCGGCAATGATCAACGAATGACGGCGTGAGGAAAAGTACTGGCTGGACACCCACTGCAACCTTTTGTTCTGTCATGCCCAGACCCTCTGCTTGTTTCTGTGTATGTACATGCTTGTGTGTGTGTGCCCATAGAGAGCCCCAGAGATCAACCATAGGGTGTTCTGAAGGCACCATCTTTTCTTCTAATGGGGCCCCTCACTGGCCTAGAACTTATCAAATAGGTTAGTGTGGCTGGCTTGCTAGCCCCAGTCTCCTACTCATTCCTACTTCCTCGGCTCTGGGATTGCAAGAAGGCACCACCCAGCCTATCATTTTCACAGGAGTTCGGGGAAATCCCACCAGGTCCTTTGCAAGTGCTTTACTCTCCAAGCTGTCCCCAGCCCCTTGCAACCTCCCCTTTGGCCCAGCAGTGCTTCCATGACGAAATCTTCCATAGTGGAGTTAGAAAGAACCTCTGGTAGGTAGCCATGTCCCTCCTTAGCTAAGAATTCTGATAAAAGCAGCTGAATGTTTGCAAGTCTCGTTTTTCATTTAGACACAGAGCTGAGCTGGATTTCTCAGCTGTCTTGCATTGCTGTGTATCGGAACTCCAGCCAGCAGATGGCAAACAGGAGTGAGTTTGACACTCTAGCCAACATGCTACCTGGGGTGAGCCCCTCCATCTGGAGACTGAGGGAACAGCAGGTGGCTTCAGGGTTCTAAGCAAGATGGAGCCACAAAGGAAAAGAGCCTGGATCACCTCACCGGGAGGTCATGTGGGTCAGAGCCTCCCACATCCCGCCTTGAGCTGCCATGCAGGCTTACCCAAAGTATGAAATCAACCGAAACCCCAATCACCATTACCTTTGCAATTGATGGGATCGGACCTGTTCCCCTCGAAAAACAGCTTCAACTCCGGGGCCTGCTTGATGTTAAACTCCTGCTTAAGCTCCGTCTCCACGGTGATGTCCACTTTGCCAAAGCCCAAACCATTCTTGCCCTTGCCGATGATCTCCGCGGCTCTGCCCAGCTCTTCAGCCAGCTTCCGGGACTGCTTCGAGGATGGGTTGTCTGAAAGAACAAGTCTGAAGATAGACTACAGAGTCCCTCTCCCTCACGCTGGTCTGGTCTTGGTTTTGCCTGGAAGGCCCTGGCTTTTCCTGTGTTCACAGCTAAAGAGTAGGTTTCAGAAATGGGGCAGGAAATGAGACAAATGGATGATAAAAATGGAACAATTTGGGAGATTATCAGAATCAAATGAAATTAATTTAGCAGTCAGTTACATGGTGCTTAGTGTTATCTGTGGGCATTACAAGTACTAAGTCTATTGTTCCTCTCAATAACCTTAGGAGGTAGATGTTGTTCTTATCTCAGTTGTGTAGATGAGGAAACCGAGGCACAACAAAATCACACACTTTGCCCAAGGTCCTAACAACAGGATATACTCAAGCTGGTTGAAGAAGTCCTGGTTTGTTTATTTGTTTGTTTGTTTTTAAACTTTCACTAGGCATGTAAAAACACTCAGATTAATGCCTGACACATAATAAGGACATAATGCATTTTAATAGCTATTGTTATTAATGCTGAATTTTCCCCCCTTTGGTTAGAAAGTAAGGGCAAGTGATGTGGCTCATTTGCGCCATCTGGTGGAATATTTTGGAACTAAATAGTCATTGAGCCCCTCCTGCCATGGCTGGGCTGAGAACTCTCTCAGGCAAAGGTAGGTAAGGTGTGAGAAACAGGTGGGTAGGGTGCACTGGATACTCACTCCCCTCTCTGACCACCTTGGGAACGGATAGCCAAAGAGACCCCGGTACTCTGTCACAGTGTCTGGTACTCTGGAATCCCTGGTGGTTCCCACAGCTGGGCAGTGAGGTAAGGTAGGGGCTCATTACTGAAAACAGCCCCCAGAGAACTGACCTTGGCCATCGGGATGGGCTGTCCTAGCTGAAATGTGAGGGAGGACATGGAATGGTAAACCTTCTGATGACATTGCCAGAATGCAGGTCCTCGCTACCACATGAGACTGGTAGGCTGTCAGGGCTAGGGGAAACTGGTTCTCTTTCAAGCCAGAATGTTCTATCCTTTCCAAACCTCTTGTCCATCTGGAGCACTTGGAGAGAGTGCAGCTCACCTCCTGGCTGTGGGCAAGGCCACATCTAACAGATACATGCTTTGTAAAGCACAGCCGGGGAAGCTGAGCCCCAGGATAGCTGGCACAGGCTCTGTTGCCAGTCACTGGCTCAGCAATGGAACCTGAGTGTGAATGATCATTCTCATCAAAGTCCCCACACGTAGATGGGAAGCAAAGACTTTCTCCCTCCCTCACAGACTGATGCTTCTCCCATCACCATCTTCGATACACCCCTCCATTATCAGCAGTAAGCTCTGGCCTCTTTGCTGGCCACTCTGCTGTGTGGCCTCTCCCAGTTTCCTGGTGGACCTGGCCATGCTGGAATCATGATTGCTGAGTTCATGAGTGTATATGCTCAGAAAAGAGAAGCACTGGAATAATTGCCAAATGGTGGAGCATTTAGAGAATCCATACACATCCCAGAGCCCTGGGGTGTTTGAAACAGAGGTAAGGGAGACCGTGCTGGCACAGCCATAGACCTCACACACTTCTGTCACATCCCAACCCCTTTTCTACATATCATTGTTAACCACAAGACACACCACATACTTCACTCCTGCATCTGCTTTGTGTCTCCTCTCCTGCCTGTGAGTTCCAGGAAAGCAATGTAGTTTACCACTCCTTTCTCAGTGCTGAGAATACATACGGGGCATACCCAGCACTCAGTAAATACTTACGATAAAAGTACATCTTCTGGAGGTCAATGTGGTGGTGTAAGATGGACTGAGCAGTGGTTTGGCTGGAAGACTATGTTTTAAATTCCTACCACTTGTGTGACTCTGGGCAAATTATCTAACCTTTCTGAATTTTGTTTCATGAGTAAGTTGGGAACCATGGTACTGAGTACAATAATTGTAATGCAGATGTTGATAAATGTCCATTAAAATCATCACTGCCATAGTTAAAACCATGACAGCTGTCATCATCAACACCTCATCACCATAGTCATCATCCCTCTCAGCATCTCTATTTCAACCACCACCATAATTTACATCATTATCAATATTTCCATCATCACCATCATAATATCTATCATCATTACCATCATCTCTATGACCACCACCATTGACATTACTATCTCTATAATTATTCTATTCTGCATTAGCTACTCTTCTTCTGCTATGCTAAAATACTTGGACCAAAAGCAATTTGGGAGAAAAAACAATGTATTTGCCTTATACTTCTGGGTCATAATTCATCACTGAGCAAAGTCGGAGTAGGAACTCAAAGAGGAACTAAATCATAAACCATGGAGAAATGCTGCTTACAAGTTTGCCAAGGACCACCTGCCCAAGAAATGGAAATACATTCCACAGTAGTTTGAGCCCTCAATTCACAGTTAATACAATACCTCACAATGTACCCACAGACTAACATGACCTAAGTAATTTCTCAACTGAGGCTTCATCTTTCAGATGACTCCAGGCTAAGTCAAGCTGGCAATCAAGGCTAACTTGAGCAATTATCACCATTGCCATTATTATGTCTATCATTATCACCATCTCTATTATTACCTCCATCATCAGCAATTGTCACTATTATTCCAATCCTGATGACTATCTTTATCATGATTACCGTCAATATCTACTGTAACTTCAAGACATATTCTTGCCATCTTTGCTTTAGGGACAACTGGCAAATGGCCCTAATGACAGCTGCCAATCCTTTCTTGGTCACTTTCCACCAAAAGTAGCCTTGCCTTCTCTCTTTGACTCATTCAAGTTAATTGTCACAGAGAAAAGGAAGACCCAAAGAAAATAGCATTAGTTCAATCATTCATTCATTCACTTGGCATGTGTGGAGACCTACCATGTTCCAACAGTGTCAGTTCCAGGGATCAAGACATGGGTCAGGTTTGTGACATGACTCCATGGAGCATGCAAGTCTAGAAGTGCTTTTGATGTGATGTGACAAATGTGCCTAGAAGGAAGGAGAAGCAGACTGGGGAAGATTACTACCCAGTCTAAACGGGAATGAGCAAAGCTTCCTCACGAGAAACTTAAACTCACAGTCCAAGTGCAGAAGTGGAAGACAGGTGCTACAGAGCAAAGTGTGTGATGAAAGACCTAGAGACTTGAGCCAGAATATTCCATTTTGACAAGTAGAGCTGCAGTTCTGAAACCAGTCTCTCTGGGTGCTTTACGGAGAACACATTGGAAGGAGAATGGAGTCCGTGGAGTGGCCTACCTTGGGTTTCCGGTGGAGAGCAGTGAGAGTGAAGCAGAGGCAGTGATGGGGGTGTGAAAATAGCTGGGGACCACAAAGTCTGTGATGAAGAACCCACAGGATATGGAGATACCTTCTTATGAGGCCACAGCAAAAAAACTTGGGCATGACCTTGACGTTTCTGACTTTGGCGAGAAGTGCTTGATGGTGTCATCAGTGCACACAGAATGTTAAAAGTGACAGGTGGTCAGAACCAAACCCCAAACATGGAAGTTTGTTTTAGACACAGGCAGCATTTGAGACCTTAGAAAGAAAGTCCCCACTGAGCATCGCCCTTGAGAGACTGGCCAAGGATTTGAGAGTCACTGAGATGTCCCCGAAAACTCTCTTGTATAAAAAGCCCATTTACCTTTGAGGGAAACGTTTATAATCCTCCCCCAAAATTATTTTCCCAAAGGTCACCTTAAAAGGTCTACCAGATTTCAAAAACTTATTTTGAATTCAGTTGTGTATTGACAGAATCAACAATGGAAACGCAATGAGTTTAATTTAGTGTCTCTTAGATGATAGAATACTTTGAATTGTTCATATTGCTATCAGAGTAATTAAAAATGTAAAAGTAGGAGCTAAAGGTGCAGCTCAGTGGTGGAGGGTTAAAAAGGAGAGAGAGAGAGAGAGAGAGAGAGAGAAAGAGAGAGAGAGAGAGAGAGAGAGAGGGAGGGAGGGAGGGAGGGAGGGAGGGAGGGAGGGAGGGAGGGAGGAAGAGAGATGAACTTGGTCTTCCACTGTAATAAAAACAGCTGAGTGAGCAGAGCTTGAATTCTTGTGGGGACAGGCCTTTCCCCAGCTGTGAGTGCCTACAGTATTTTTTGTGCCTTTCTGTGCATGTGACAGTATAGAGAACTCCTGTGGTCTCCAAAATCAATGACCCTTCATTAGCAGAGCCAAATATACTCACGGAAAATCACCATTAGGAAGCGGGTCTCATTCAGTGTCTGCGCCAGGCCTGCAGGAGTCAACACCATTAAGTTATGATCTTCCAGGATGTGCACAGGCCGGGAAATGTTGAGGCCTGTATCTATCCCTGGTGAGCAAAGGACCTGAGCAAGGCAAGCAGCCACCACCAGCAGGGGCATCCAGAGCAGTTCCATGGCTGGCCTGCAGGGGGTAGCAGAGGAAACAGAACTCTTCTCAAACCTGAACACCCTTTCCTTATGCTTGTAGGGGAATGTAGAAGGAGCAGAGCTCATAACACTCTGAATTGCACAGTTTGGCAGCAGCCCTACAGCAAAACACAAGGTTGCCTGGCCAACCTCAACTGCATAAGGGAAGCTAGAACAGCTCCCATTCCTCAAGACCTGGAATCAAAGGGGCAATTGGAACCCACTGTTTTCCCAGTCACTTGGTGAGACTTCACAAAGATGAGTCCCACTCCAGAATCCCAAAGTAAGTCTCTAAGTGGCCCCTTTCCACACTCCCCTTGACTGATACTGGTGCTGCTTCCTGCTTCTCCAAATCTGCCCAATCCATTGCCTGGTCTTTAAAATGTTCTCAAGACTACAGACTGGACTACATAGTGAGTTACAGACCAGCCTGAGCTACATGGTACAATACTGTCTCAAATAGGCAAACAGAAACAGCAACACAAATTGTCAAGTAAATAAAGATCTATCCCACGATCCCTCTGTGGAAAAAGCTGCTGATTGGTAATGAATCCCACTAATGTTGAAAATAGTCATATGCATATTTTAAACAAACTCAGATTATACATATTGTTGAGTGCTCAATGCTCTTTTCTTTTTGTTATTTTTTTCATTTATTTTACATATGACTACAGTTTGCCCTCACTCCTCTCCTGCCATTTCCTCCATCCACCTCCCATCTACGACCCCACCTCCATCCACTCCGCCTCTGTCTGTGGTCAGAAAGGGGCATGCCTCCCATGAGAGTCAAGGAATCACGATACATCAAGTTGAAGCAGGACCAAGCTCCTCTCCCTGCATCAAGGCTGGACCAGGCAACCCAGCATGGGAAATAGGTTCCCAAAAGTCAACTCAAGCAAGGACATGTCCTGTTCCCACTGCTAGGAGCCTCACAAACAGACCACGTTACACAACTGTCACATGCATGCAGAGGGCCTAAGTGGGTCCCATGCAGGCTCCCTAGCTGTTCCTTCAAAATCTTGGAGCTCCCATGAGCTCAGGTCAGCTCTCCTGTCACAATCATGACCCTCCTTGCTCAAATAACCCCTCCCTTCCTCTCTTCAACAGAACTCTAGGAGCTCAGTCAAGTGTTTGATTGTGGATCTTTGCATCTGCTTTCATCAGTTACTGGATGAAAGCTCTCTGCTGACAATTAAGGTAGTCACCAATCTTATTATAGGAGAAGGCCAGTTCAGGAACCCTCTCCCTTATTGCTAGGAGTCTTATCTGGGGTCACCTCTGTGGATTCCTGGGAGTTTCCCTAGTAACACGTTTCTCCCTAACCCCAAACTCTCCCCCATCAAGACATCTCTTTCATCACTCTCCCCATCCATCCTACATCCAACCCACCCAATCAGATCCTTCATGTTCTCATCCCCATCTGCCACCCCCAGTTTACACGGGAGATCTCTTTTATTTCTCCTTCCCAGAGAAATCCATACGTCCCTCTTTGGGCCCTTCTTGGTACCTAGCCTCTCTGGGGCTATAGATTGTAGCCTGGTTGTCCTTTACTTTACTAATATCCACTTATAAGTGAGTACATATCATGTTTATCTCTCTGGGTCTGTGCTACTTCATTTGGGATGATTTTTTTTCTATTTCCATCCATTTGTCTGCAAATTTCATGGCATCACAGTTTTTTTGTTTTGTTTTGTTTGGGGGTTTTGGGTTTTTTTTTTTTGTTTGCTTGCTTGTTTTTCCACTGACCATATTTTCTTTACCCATTCTTTGGTTCTGGAGCAGCTAGGCTGTTTCTAGGTTCTGGCTATTATGAATACCTAACACTGCTGTGAACACAGTTGAGTAAGTGTCCTTGTGGTATGACTGAGCATCCCTTAGGTATATGTTCAAGAATGGTATTGCTGGGTCTTCAGGTAGACTGCTTCTCAATTTTCTGAGAAACCATCATATCAATTTCCAAAGTGACTGTACAAGCTTGCACTCCCACCAGCAGTGGAGGAGTATTCTCCTTACTCTACATCCTTTTCAACATAAGTTGTTCTTAGTATTTTTTATCTTAGCCAATTCTGACAGGTATAAGATTGTATCTCAGTTACTGGAATTTGCATTTCCCTGATAGGTAGGGATGTTGAACAATTCTTTAAGTGTATCTTGGCCATTTGAGATTCTCCTGTTGAGAATTCTGTTTAAATCTGTACCTCAGTTTTAGTTGGATTATTGATAATTTGATGTCTAACTTATTGATTTTTTAAATATATTTTGGAGAGCAACCTTCTGTCAGATGTGGGGTTGACGAAGATCTTTTCCCATTCTGTAGGCTGCCATTTTGTCTTATTTACCTTGTCCTTTGCCTTACAGAAGCTTCTCAGCTTCAAGAGGACCCATTTATTAATTGTTGATATCAGTGTCTGTGCTACTGGTGTTGTATTCAGGAAGTTGTCTCCTGTGCTAATACATTCAAGTCTACTTCCCACTTTCTCTTCTATTAGGTTCAGTACAATTGCATTTATGTTGAGGTTTTTGATCCACTTGAACTTGAGTTTTCTGCATGACAATAGATATGAATCTATTTACAGTCTTCTACATGCTGACATCCAGTCATGCCAGCCATTTGTTGAAGATGCTTTCTCTTTTTTTCCATTTTATATTTTTAGCTTCTTTGTAAAAAAAAAATCAGGTGTTCATAGGTGTGTGGATTAATATCAGGATCTTTGATTTGATTATATTGGTCCACCTGTCTGTTTTTATGTCAATACCAGGCTATTTTTTATTACTACAGCTCTATAGTAGAGCTTGAAGTCAGTGATGGTGAAGTTCCTTATTATACAGGATTGTTTTATTTATCCTAGGTTTTTTGTTTTTCCATATGAAGTTGAGTGTTGTTCTTTCTATGTCTGTGAAGAATTGTTTTGGAATTTTAATGGGGATTGCATTGAATCTGTACATTGCTTTTGGTAACGTTTTCTGTGTTTACTATGTTAATCCTATTGATCCATATCAATGTTCTTTTCTTAACCATGGATCCTCTATAGAATTTAAAGAATATGACTGGCACCTCACCTCAGCCAAACTCAGATTAATTCAGAATTATTCAATATGGGGCCTGTCTTAGTTACAGCAATTATTGTTATAATGAAACAAGCTGGAGAAGAAAGGGTTTATTTGACTTACACTTCCATATCACTGTTCATCATCAAAGGAAGTCAGAACAGGAATTCAAACAGGGCATGAACCTGGAGGCAGGGACTGATACAGAGGCCATGGAGGAATGCTGCTTACTTGTTTGCTCTCCATGACTTGCTCAGTCTTTCTTATAGAATCCAGGACTACAAGCCCAGTTGTGGCACCACCCAAGAAGGGCTGGGGTAACCCCTATCAATCACTAATTAAGAAAATGCCCGCCAGGCAGTGGTGGCGCACGCCTTTAATCCCAGCACTCGGGAGGCAGAGGCAGGCAGAAAGCTGTGAGTTCGAGGCTGGACTGGACCGACAGCCTCCAAAACAATACAGAGAAACCCTGTCTCATAAAACCAAAAAAAGAAAAAAAATGCCCTACAAGCCTGACTATAGCCCAATCTTATTGAGGTTTTTTTTTTTTGTCAATTAAGTGTCCCTTCTTTTCAGTGACTCTAGCTTGTATCAAGTTGGCATAAAAACAGCCATTCCAGGACCCAAATATTTATGTTCTTCAAAGGTTCCCAGATGGTTATTCTCTTGTTGTTGTTTTAACTCTTTATTTGGGAAAATTTGAAAACATACAATCTAGGGAAAATGGCACTATGTATCCTCAAGACACTCATTCCTAAGGTTCATAGCACCACAAATTATTCCAGTTATAAACATAAGCTTTCTACTGCAGGGACCACACACACACACACACACACACACACACACACACACACACACACACACACATGCCTGGCTTCAGTGGTGTTCCTTAGTCTCAGAGGAAGGTTACCTAATGCCTTTCTTCTATCCTTGACTCTAAAACCAGAACCACATGGCCAAAGCTGTCAAGATCTGCTACTTGATGGGGCTGGCACTTGGCTCCCTCATTCAAACATTTTCATCACCTTTCTGTTTTCTATTGTTTCCTTCACTAATCTGTAATTCCTTTGAAATGTCAAAGCCCACCCCCCAGTGATAGACTTCTTCCATCAAGGCCACACCTCCTAATCCTTTCAAATAGTGTCATTCCCTGGTGACCAAGTATTTAAATATATGAGCCTATGTTGTTCATTCTTATTCAAAACACCACACAAACCATCATCAGCCTTCACCATGTCAACCTTGTTTCATCCATTCATTAGCTGTCTTACATAGGGCTTCTATAGCTGTTAAGGGACACCATGCCCACTCCAACTCTTATAAAGGAAAACATTTAATTGGCACTTGTTTACAGTTCAGAGAATTATTCCATCATCATGGTGGGCACAGAGGCAGACATGGTGCTCGAGAGGTAGCTGAGAGTTCTACATCTGGATCCACAAACAGTAGGAAGATTAAATGACACTGGGCCTGGCTTGAGCGTCTGAAAGCCCAAAACCCACCCCCAGTGACACACTTCCTCCAACAAGGCCACACCTCATGTTAGTGCCACTCCCTCTGAGCCTATGAGGACCATTTTTACTCAGGCTACCACATTCACTCATTCATTTGTTCACTCACTAAGTATCTTTGAGGCCATGACACTTGCTCATTTCCTTCTAAGCACAGAAGACACAGAAGTGAGCAAAGCAGACAAAGAGTCTGTGTGTTCTTCTGGGAAACAAGCAGACAAGGCAAAAAGGAATATGTTGATAAGGTCTGAGGGACAAGAGCAGGTAGGAAAGATTGAAAACTGATGGAGGAAAGGGTCAGCTTAACATTTAAAGTAGGGTGATGGTAGGAAGCTTTGCTCAGGGAACATGCGACTAAAGCAAGCAAATAAGTGAACTGTTTACACTTTCTAGGAGTCACTTCCTGTCCCTCTTACTCTTTATATTGAGAGTTCCCTAAAACCTAAGTTTGCCTCTACTTCATTGCAGAGAGACCCTCAAACTCTGCACCCTGTGCCCTCAGGCATACTCTGAGACATCCTCTGCCTGTGCTTTGCCCATTTGTTACCTGGGTGTAGACCTCACTTTTCCTGTACCTGCCTGTTTCTGTGGCCGGCATTCTTTGTGGGCCCTTCTGGAGCCCTCTCCCCTGAACACTTCTAACCAACTCAATCCTAAAAATGCTAATCTCAGATTCAACGTCAGTCCCCGATTCAGGGGAAAGTGACTGGAGCGGGAGCCGTCCTTCGTAAGAACAGCTGACACTAAAGGGGTGTCCCCAAGTAGCCCTTTTGTGGGATTTTGCCCACCAGCATTCTGCCAAGACCCCCATATCCCAGCCACCACTGGCTCTAAACCACACCATGTGATGCTTAATGGTCTCCTATTCTTTGTAATCTTTAATCCTTGGCACACACAGCAGTTAGAGAGCTCCATTTTTAATATGAACTAGACCAAGTTGTTTCTCTTTCTGCAAAGGTTCTTGTGTTCTACCAGGATGAATCATCCAAAAGTTGTGTTATTCTGTCAGGCCCAATGCCTCTGGACCTTGTCCTTAATGCCCTGTGACCTTGCCCTCCCCTCCCCTCACTCCACCCTAGGACTTTGCCTCTGCCTACAACTTGTTTATCTCACCTTTTGGGACTCTTATAATGGTTCAGATCCTGATAGAGGAGCCCCTGATGAGAGTACTCACTCAAGGACACCAGGAGCTGCTACCCCAGCTGATACCAGATATCAGGTGGAGAGGGTTCCAATGACACTTGGCCTCATTCACCTCCACCTGAAACACTCTGCCCTCCCAGTCACCAGTGTTTATTTCATATTTCAGTTTGCTTTTGTTTACTTGGGTACTTTATGTTTCATTTTTGAACTTTCTTTTTTAAAGATATGGTCACACTAAGTAGCCAAGGCCGGCCTGGAACTCATTTTGTAGCCCCAGCTGACTAGATGTTCGTGATTTTCCCACCTTCTCAACCTCCCAAGTGCTGAGATTTCAGATAATGCAACACCTCATCTGGATCTTTAAAGCCGTTAAATATAAATGAGTAGAATTGTTTGTAGCTGTTTCCCCACCTCCTAGAACCATGTCTGGACCTGTTTTGATGCTCAGTGACTAGTGAGTGAACAAATGGCCTCATTTAATTCCCACAACAAAGCCAGGACCTATTCGAGTGGGTTTTTAATTACCACTGCACAGTACAGTTTCCTGGAGGAGTTTTTCACAAATACTAATGCTTGAGTCCAAACCTAGCAGGTTCTGATCTCATGGTCTGGAGTAGGGTTATACTGAGCCTATAAAGCCATTGTACTGACCCTAATGTGTAGCCATCCTAAATATAAGATGTCCTTAACAGAAAGAAGGTCACCTCTCAGTCAGAGTGTTCTTATTCAGCAAGCTCATACCTGCAAGGAGCTGGATTCCTCTCAGGCTATCCAACTGTCTGGCTACTTTGAGCTGGGGCAGTTAGCTCTGTGGCACTTCAGAGAGGATGTGGGAGTCTGAAGAGCAGGCCTTAAGTTTCCCTTTGTGATGAGAGCAGGACCTGTCTGCTAATGGGTGTTCCCAAGAAATCGAGGGGCAGAAATGAAGTTCCTCCTTGAGCACGTGGAGGTCAGAGCTGCCTCTGAAACAATGTTCTGAGTTCTGGGGTTCTAGAGGGCCAGGCTGAGGGACTGGAGAAGAATGGGCCATTGTTGAGTAAGAGGGGCCTGGCATAGCAGCCCTGCTGAAAAAATGTGCCCATGGACACCAGGAACCAGAGTTTCTATGGGACCAAAAGCCAAACTAACTATAGGGAGTTGGGTATCTATGGATTGGAGTTTTGAGGCCCAGAACTGTCCTAACCAGTGTGACCAATTTATTCTTTCTGAGACTTGGTTCCTTCTACTGTTCAATGATGTGGAATTCACTGGGTGTGGAAAGGGTTAAGCAAACTTATAGGTGCAAAATGACCAGCTGAGTGCATTGAAGGCAGTAAGCACCCTCTTCCGTCTGACCACTACCCTCTCCTCCCCTTCTTAAGTGCTAGGGAATCAAACCCAGGGTTTGCACATACTTAGCAAGTACTATACCTCTTTTTCCACTGAGCCATACCCCCAGGCCCTCTTACTGCCTTTCCCTGACTACCCTCCAGCCACATCAGCCTCTTCCTTCTTCCTCAAATACGATGCCCGTGTTTCTGTATCAGGGCCTTGACACTTGCATTCTCCTCGGTCAGGAAGCTCTTTACCTAGGAATACTTGACTTATACTCTTGGCTTCCTCATGTCTAGTGTCACTTTCCCAGTTAGCCTTTTCCCAACCACTGTGTATAAAATGATAACAGACTCGCCCCCATCTTGGGCATTAATCACCTCCTAAATTACATGCCATTTGCTTTGCCTAGCTTAGCTAGGCACCCAGCAAATATTTGTTGAATAAATATGTGTTAAATAAAAGCTGTTTGTATTATTAGTATGTCGTTGTTACCACCAGAGTTATCAGCCTTCAGCTCTCTGTTGCCCTAGCTCTTATCAAATACTGACAGAAATAGAGATAATGAGATGGTATCACCTGAAGATAACTCACTTGTCATTTACCTGAGCATGAAGATCCTATCTCTAGAAGTTGCTGCAAATTTAGGCACGAGTTTATTGCCTAGGGCCCAGCAAAGATTCTGTGGCCGAGGTATATAGGGAGAAAGAGAAGCTACCCTTGTGTGACCTGACCAACAGATGAGTCAGGGAGCATGGCATCATGAATGTTAGACACCCTGTGGGAGGTTGAGCATTTTCTCTACGAGAACCCTGCATCTGCTTCTAGTGTTAAGGAAGATGCTCTGAAGTCCCCCTGTGCTGGGGACTTCACCTGATTAGATTTTACTCTATAAACAAAAATAAAACACACCTTTTCATACCTACAATGTCAGAAATCAATTTGTACCTATTTGCTGTGGGATAACACTTCTGTATGCTATGAATATATGTTTCTCTCATTGGCTGATAATAAAAGCTGCTTTGGTCTCCAGCAAGGCAAAATATAGCTAGGTAGGAAAGCCAAACTGAATACAGGAAGGAAAATAAATGGTGGAGTCAAGGGAGATGCCAGAAGACCAGTAAAAGCCATGTCCATGTAGCAATACATTGATTAATAGAAATTGGTTAATTTAAATGGAAGACCTAGTTAGTAACAAGCCTGAACTATATGCTAAAGAGTTTATAGTTAATATTAAGCCTCTGAGTGATTATTTCAAAGCAGCTGTGGGACAGGGAGGGACAAAGAAATAGCTTATACCTGTTACTCATGGAAAACCTCCTGCAAAATATCTAGCAGTGAGAAAAATGTTGAATGAATCTGCTTTTACTACTTGTAGATTCAACAAATAATCACAAACTCCTCCCAAAGCAGCACTGGTCTAAGTGCAGGGATATGGGTGAACAGAGGATCCTAAACCTACATCTACGTGGGGTTCATGTTCTAGTGTGCATGTGTGAGGGGGATAAACACAGTGAATTAACTGAAAACATGGGCAGCAAGGGATGGTGCCCAAAGGAGGTGTGAGGGAGGATGGCCAAAGGAGACAGTTCTAGTCTGAGGGAGAGCCTTGTGCCATTCCAAGTGACACCTTGATAAAGAAGGTAGGAAATCGTGTACAAAAAAATGGTTCTCAACCTGTGGGTCGTGACCCCTGGGGGGGGGGCTTGTAACAGACATCCTGCATATCAGATATTTAGTAGCAACAAAATAATTTTTATGGTAGTGGGAGTGACCACAACATGAGGAACTGTATTACAGGGCTGAAGCATTAGGAAGCTTGAGAACCACAGACAGAAGAGATAGTAAGGCAGGAAGAGACAGGCGTGCAGCACGCCAGGATGGAACCAGCAACAGTGGGGAGGTGGGACAGGAATTAACATGGGAGATTCTCCATCGGGTTCTGGTGATAGCTACACTATCTGCATCTCAATGGCCCCGTTGCTGCTGCTGTTCTCAAGGAATCCACCTGCTGCCGTGCACCAGTGTTACGACTTTGACTTTGACCCTTGCAGAAACAAGAGAACCCTTTCAACAGCTTCGTATTAGATAAGAGCTGATTCTTCTTACTTTCAGTAAATGTATGTAATTGTGCTGCCTTGGCCCCCATCCAAGAGCCATTTCATTAACTCCAAGAACCCTGCTCTCATCATCAGCAAGATTGCCCATTCACTGTCTATCTTTATGCTTGGAGGGCAGGCAAGGGGGCTTTAAGCAAGACACAATGGGGGTCTGGTTTTATGGCCTTTCTGTTAACACAGAGTAAAGTTCTCTTTCCAGTTTTAGGTCGTTGACCTGAATTCCAGGAAGCAAATGTCCCAATCCCGAGGAGGCAGAGTCCAGGCCAGGGTTTAGTCCTGCAGGCCCTGTGAGCCAGGGGGAACTGGCAGAGAGCCACTTTCACTGGTTCACCGTGTCCTGTTGTTGGCTGAAGCTGCGCGTCCCCTGCTGACTTCCAAGGCTTCTCTCTCTAAGCTGTGTTTGTGGCTAAAGCTCCTGGTCAGAATCCTTTCCTCTTCAGCCTCTGGGTGAGTTTCTCGGGAGCCTTCAGGTCTGCCCTGCTACTGAAGAGGAACACTATGCCTCGTGTGTGCCTCAGATTTTAAAACAAGGTAACTGAGCAAGAAATCCTTCACTGGCAAGTGCCACCTACCCAGAGGTCTTGGTGATTAAATCAAGGGTAGGCACAGCATAAACTGGCCTTAGGAAGGTGTAGGGAAAGGCCTGGAGACTGGAGTTCGACCACCAAGGAGGGAAGAGCCAAAAGAAAAGGCAAAATGCAGGGGTGGTGTCAGAGGCCTCTAGGCCCCAAAGCCAGGGCTAGCAGCTATGACAGAGGTCAAACCTGGGCTCTCCTGGAAAGTGAGGCTTGGGAGTCACTTTTTCTGTCTTTGGGAAAGTACCATTCTCAGCAGCATTGTCACAGGGTTTAATGAAAAGCTTTTTTTATAAGTTTATTGTTGATTAAGCATATGCTATTATACATAATGACGGGTTTCACACAAACTTTTCTAGGCAGATACAAAATGTATAAAATGTTTTTCCATCATAATCATTCCCATCACTACGTTTTGTCCCTTCCCACCCCCCACAGATCCCCTTCTTCTTCTCAACTATTCCCTCTAACTTTTAAGTTATTTTTTTCTGGAACCCCATGTGTTTATAAAGGGTTGTTTGCAGGACCATGAATGATTAATTTCAGGAGCTTGGGCAATGTATTGCTGGGTGTGAAATAATGTACACAGTTTTGTTTTTTTTTTCAGTGTGTTCTGTGTACAGTCAATCAGTGGTTGTGGAGGTGGGTTTCTCCTGTTGTTGAAACACATGGTTGTTGTTTTACCGTTGCCCTATTCTGTCATCACTAGAGGAACTTGGCCCAAGGGACTGAAGCTGGAGCATCCCCAGGCCACAGACATATGTGGGGTCCCACGAACATGCAGAGTCACATGCACTCACAGATGGGGCTGACAGCCTACGTGTGTCACAGAGTCTGGAGACCACTTGTGCTCCAAGGCCCATCCTCTGAGCAGCAAGGCACTAAAACAGCCCTGCCCTGTTCATGCCACTGCCCACTGGCAGCACCTGGCACTTGACACACAGCTGGCCTAAACCTAGCTGTGCATGCTAGTGTGAAGTGCACACTGCATTTGCAGTCTTGGTACAAGAATACAAATGTCTTCCAAATGTCTTCTTCTCACAGGGGTGTCATGTTGAAGGGATAATGTTATTCACGTGTCTGGTGAAGTAAGAGATATATAAAGTCTCATGTTTCTTTTTAGTTTTCTGTGAGTTGTAATTTGTCTCTAGTGGGCAGTGTTGGGCTGTTTGAGGTGACAGCTATGTTAATCACACTAACCCACTATCACACATGCACAAATTAGCTGGAATGTCACAGTGTGCTCCCTAAATCTGTGTAATTATATGTCAATTAAAATAGTTAAAATGTGCGTGAAGGGGCTAGGGAGATAATTCAATCAATAAAGTGCTTACACTTCGAGTATGAGGACCTAAGTTAATCCCCAGAATGTACATAAAGGAGCTGGAGATGGGTGGATTCCTAGGGAGTGCTGGTCAGACATCCTAGTCTAACAGCCAAGATTTTCCTCTGGCTTCCACATATACATAAACACATGTACCTAAACACATATGTGCACCTGAACATATGTGTACAATCCATACACACAAACACACGGTTTGCACATTAAAGTTTTTAATACAGTAGCAAAACTATTGTTATTGGGATCCTTTTGAAGACCTGTGTTTGGAGAAGTGGGCTCTGAACAGATGACTTCAGATACATGCAGACTCCCACACAGGGAGAGCTAGGAGAGTACTTCTGGTTCAGAGAAGATACTACCAGTGTCACATCAGAATGAAGTTGATTGTGTGCCCTATAGCCAGTATGAGCTATGCTACTCTTGGAGCTGGTCAGAATCCTTCAGTCTTTCCTCTGGTGACAGGCAGAAGACATGAGGTTCTGGCAGAGAGGCTTGGTCCTCCAGGCGCTGAGGAGTTCCTGGGGCATCCGTAGGATTCACAGGCAGCCACCACCTCCACCTGTCCCCAAGGTTGTGGCCACCTGGGAAGCCATCAGCCTGGGGAAGCAGCCGGTACCTGAGTATTTCAACTTTGCTCACGATGTGCTGGACGAGTGGAGTCGGCTGGAAAAGGTGAGTGAGCCTCACGCTGCCCTGGTGTCCCATGGGGGCATCTGAAGTCCCTCAGACACTGCAGTGAGACTCAAGACTGCAAAACAGTGCATTTCAACATTGTGACCTAAGAACCTGGGAAGTCTTAAAACTCGCACTGTTGGCACTCAAGCCTGAGACAAACAAGTCTGACCCAGACCATGTGTACCAGGTTCACTGGTTCCTGAGCCCAAGCCACACACGACAGCCATGCTTCTTCATCCTCCTACTATGGATTTGATGAGAAGGAGAAGGGGCTCTGCTCTGATACTGTCTCTCACTGTCACACACTTCCCTTCCAAGCAGGAGAAACAGGAGCTCAGGATCAAAGCTTTTCTCCTAGAAGTGAACCAAAACAAACAACCAAACAAATCCTGATTTCACCGTGTGTCTTACCTACACACACTTCTTTATTTTCCCTTCTGTATGTGCCTATTATGGATAGCTCTTTGTGTTATATTTGATACCAATGACTTATTGGTGATGTGAGAATATAAATTTTGATTCCAAAGAAACTTCAGGGTTAATTTTGTTTGCTTGCTCTAAAGAAACAAAAACAAAAACAAACAAACAAAAAACAGGTCAATGTAGCCCTTACTAGCCTGTAACTTGTTATGTTATATAGATGAGAGTGGCCTTGAGCTCACAGAGATTTGCCTGCTTGTCTCCGGGGTGTGTTTCTTTGTTTTTGAGATAGTCTTATTGTGAAATTCTGACTGGCCTGGAACTATAGCCAACTTGTGGTTCAACCTGGCCTTGAACTCATGGCAAGCCTCCAGCCTGAGACTCGAAGGTGCTATGATTACAGGCACGATCTACTATTCCTATCTCATTTCTGTTACTTTTAATCTTGTTGATTCTGCCACCACTGGATATAGGAATACTCCACTGCCACTGAAGATGGTAAACAGGTAAGACAGACTGAGGATGAAGGAGACACAAGCAGCCTTTGCAGTCACCAGGCACGCATCACCCACATACTTAAGTGTGGACTTAACTGAGATCTCTGGGCCTTGGCTTTCTCTTTGCAACTAGGATTCCAGGCATCGGCTGCCCCAAGCTGTAGTGAGCATTAAATGAGAGGTGTATGTGACTCACAGGCAGAATGCTCCATCCTTAGCTATGTGCAAAGAGTAAGGGCTTTTTCTCTTTTTCCCATTTTAGAGGAGTTTCCCTTTTCTCTTCCCCTTCTTCACATTTCTTTTCCCGTGTTAGGGACGAAGTCCAGACCCTTGCACATGTTAGGTCAGTGTTTTGTCTGTTTTTTTTAATTTGGAGTTTTGTGTTTTTGGGGGGCGGCAGAACTTTAGCTACATGGCTTAACTTCCCATTTGCTGAGATTAAAGTTATTAGTCTCAATACCTGACCTCTTAGAGGTCTTCTGATGATAAAGGCAAAAGATGCAAGAGTAAGTTTTAACAATGAAATGGAATTTTCCAGGGTTCTCGGCTTCATGAAAGCCACAGTGCTGAGGGCAACACTGGAAAAGAATCCGTATCTTCAGAAGTAGCAGAGCCCTGGCACCCACTGTTTATTGCAGCCATTGCTGAGCCTCAGGCTGAACAGCGAGTCTGGGGCATTTTAAGCTTCCCTGGTCCTGAGCCAACTTTTTAGTTGCCCAGAAGCCCTGGAAAGCAGCAGTCCTTGTCCCCAGTGGAGCCTGGCAGCCTCCAAAGGCAAAGAATGGTTCCAGAGCTTTTTCAAAGCTTCATTTCCAAAGAATTATCATTATTTGGTGGTACTCCCATCTTTTTCTTTTATTTTTGAGATTATAATATAGTTACATATTGTCTCCCTTCCCTTTCCTCCCTCCAATTCTCCCATATATATATATATATATACATATATATATATATATATCCATCCTTGCTCTCTCCCAAACTCACATCCTCTCTTTTCATCGTTACACGCATCTATGCATATGTGTGTACACACACACTATATATTCCTAAATATAACCTTCTCGGGCTACATAATGTTACATGTATGTATGTATGTATGTATTATGTAGTGAACACCAGTTGACTGGTTGTTACTTTTGTAAGACTGTCTAGAGTTGCCACAGCTTGGAATTTAACCAGTAAAAAAGTCTATTCCCAGGAAGGCAGTTGTCAAAAAAGAAATTGTAGGCAATTAGTTTAACTTTGTGATTGCAAGAAGCAGATGAAGTGTTAGATGCCCACATGGGAAAAGAAAAATAAACCAAAAGCTAGTAGAATAACCAAGAAGCTAAAGAAAAGAAAGACTAGGGATTGAGAAATGCACATGGGCTTTGAAAGCCTCCTGTACATTCCTAAGCATCCCAGAAACTGCGTGTTAGAACCAGGGGCCTCACCTGGGTCATGCGTGTGCCTGAAAAAGATCTGACAAGGCCCTGGGCAGGCTCTCAGGGTTTATGCTGTGTCCACCTCTGTCTCACTTGCTCTGTGCCGTTAGGTGATCTCACAGCTTCCTGCTCCGGCCACCGTGCCTCCCCCACCATCATAGACATCTAGCTCTCTAGAGCTTTAAATCAAAATAAACTCTTAAGTTGCCTTTGGTCGTGGCAACAATAAGTAATACAGCTATACAACCTTGTGGGACTATATTGAAAACCAATGCGTTGTGCACTTTTTTTGTGTTAATTAGTAGGTGATGTGAGTAATGTTTTAATTGAACAGGGAAAGACACAGGACAGCATAAATCATCTTACCTTTTATGTCAAAGATGTTGGTATGGAAAATTTGCTTATATTTGCCTAAACTCAACACTGTGAAAATATGTAAATAGCAAATAAAACTAGCCACTCTCTTAAGTACAAAGAAAGAACCAGCCTTTGAGTTTTGTGCTTGACTGACTGGCTTTTAGTTTTATGAGGGAGAGTCTCATGTAGACACATTGGACTTAAACTCACTGTGCAGTCAAAGATGGTGTTGAATTTCTGATCCTCTTGTTTTTACCTCCTAAGTACTGGGGTTATAGGCATGCCACACAGCACCTGTCTTACTCAGTGATGGGAACCTAACCTAGGTCTTTGTGCATGCTGAGTCTTACTCAACCGAGTCATACCTTGTGCCCATAATTTTGATTTTTTTCAAGATAGGATTTCTCTGTGTAGCTTTGTAGACCAGGCTGGCCTCGAACACACAGAGATCTGCCTGCCTCTGCCTCCCGAGTGCTGGAATTAAAGGTGTGCGCCACCACTGCCTGGCTTCATAATTTTGATTTTTGAACTCTGTGAACACATAACTATTATAAAAATATAGTTTTCTTACAAACAAATGAGCAAAGCCACCCAACAATGGCTTCTATTTTTTCCCCTGGCTACATCTACTGTCCAGGAAGGGCACCGGCCTCCAAATCCTGCATTCTGGTGGGTGAACAGCTTAGGAGCAGAAGTCAAGTGGACCTTTGAGGAGCTGGGGAAGCAGTCCAGGAAGGCAGCCAATATCTTAGAGGGTGTTTGTGGCCTGCAACCTGGAGACAGAATGATGCTGGTGCTTCCACGACTCCCAGATTGGTGGTTGATCAGCGTGGCGTGTATGCGAACAGGTCAGTAAGCAAGGCTAGGGCTCTTTGGTAGGACTGACCCTGCCCACCAGAGCTTGCAGTTCCCACAAGAGAACCGTATTTGGGGTTCACTTTTCCTTTGCCCAGCAGTCTCAAACCTGATTGTTTGCAGAGGCTAGACAATGATATGATAATGAAGAGTCAACTGCTTAGTAAGGGTAGAAGTATAAGGAAGCCTTGCAATTTTTTAAAGCACCTACTATGTGCTAGGCACTGTGTTAAGAGATTTTTTCAATGATCAAAACATTTTTTAAAGTATTATTTATTTTTGTCACCAAATATCTCACTTTTTCCTACCCTACAGCTTTTATCGATACTTAAATAAAATAACTCACAACTACATTTTACATTATGAGGTGAGGTGGAGCCTCCACTCCAACACTGCAGAAGATACCACAGCTGATGTCATTGCATCCCTACATCCATAGATTTTCCTCATATGCACTTGCCAGGTTAAAGTGATTGACTTTCTCTTATTGACAGTTCTGGCTGTCAATCATTTTCTATCTTTGTTAGGGTTAGTATTGCTGTGAAGAGACACCATGACCACAGCAACTCCTATAAAAGAAAAATATTCAATTGGGGTTGCTTTCGTTTTCAGAGGTTCAGTCCATTATCATTATGGTGGGGAGCATGGCAGAGTGCAGGCAGACAAGATTCTGGCTACATCTTGATATTCAGGCAATAGGAAGTAGACTCAGACACTGGGCAGTATCTTGAGCATGTATGAGACCTCAAAGCCCACCTCCACAGTGACGCACTTCCTCCAACAAGGCCACATCTACTCCAACAAAGTCACACCTCCTAATAATGCCTCTCCTGTTGGAGGCCATTTCCTTTCAAACCGCATCTACTTAGGCTCCAAACTTGAATACAGTCCCCAGTCCATAACAAACAAAGGACTTCTAGGGATGTGAAAATGGAGTAGTGGAATGAAGAAGCACATCAGGACTGGGGGTACCTCACAAAGACCTGAGTTTGATCCTCAGAACCCATATTATAAAAAAGCCAAGTATGATGGTACACATTTATAATCTCAGCCTTGAGGAGGCAGAGACAGGCAGATCTCTGGGGCTCCACAGCTAGCCAGCTTGGCACACTTGGCAAGTCCCAAGCCAGTGAGAGAGCCTGTCTCAAAAACAAGGTAGACGGCAATTGAAGAGACACCTGAGGTTGTCTTCTTTACCTCCTCCATACTTACTTGCATACATAGCACCTACAGTCACATGAGCACACACATATTCGTGCATACACATGTATAAAAGAGCAACACTCAATTCAGAGTGCTCAAACTGGGCACAAATTGTGCAAGAGTTTCAGAGACAGGGCAAAGTGTAGTAAGAACATGAGTTTGACTCTGGTGTTGTGCTGAAATGACCTTTCCCTCTGCCTTTTGTTCTCACTAGATACTTTCCTCTGTGAAGTGAGTGTTAAACACCACAGAAAATACTAATAATTTGCATTCTGAGATATCAAGGGCTTTCAAATGTCAAGTCACCCCCACCCAGTTCTTATTCCTTACCTTTAGAGGTAGATGGACTATGTCACCCTTTGCACAGCTTTGATTGAAGTTATGTGGGGATTCTGGAGTCCCTATCTGCTATATTTCCTTTATCAGCAAGTGATCCACACAAAATAAAAGGATTTATTGCAATATTTTGTTTGAAAGTCATGAGAAAAATTGAACTAAGGAGTTGTTGAGGCAATACAATATAAGTCAAGATCATGGACTCCTGTCTGTCTTAGTCAGGGTTTTTATTGCTGTGATGAAACACCATGACCAACTTAGGGAGGCAAGGGCTTATTAGGCTTATACTTCCTCATTGTGGTCCAGCACTGAAGGAAGTCAGGACAGGAACTCAAGCAGGGGCAGAACCTGGAAGCAAGAGCTGGTGCAAAGATCATGGAAGGGTATTATTTACTGGCTTGCTCATCATGACTTGCTCATCCTGCTTTCTTGTAGAACCCAGGATCACCAGCCCAGGGATAGCCCCACCCATCAATCACTAATTAACAACATGCCCTACAGTTGTATCTTATGGAGGCATTTTCTCAATTGATATTCCCTTTCAGATGACTCTAGCTTGTGTCAAGTTGACATAAATCTAGGCAGGACAGAGCAGGTTTACAGCTGCTTTAGCTCTGCAATTCTGGCTTTATTACACATTAGCTATGTACTCTTGGGCAAGTCATTTGATTTAGTTAAGGCACGAAAGTCTAAAGACCCATACTCTTTTAAAGTGCATGGAGTGTTTACCACAATGGCATGTTTTTCTGAGCATTGTGAGAACTAAGTGAAGTAAAGTCGGGAAAATTCCTACCATCGGAAATACCTTTTTCTACTTTGTTGCTACTATTATTGTTCCCTCAGGTGTTCCATCCCTCCTCAAACACTTGTTTATCTGGCCCCTACATTAGAATCTTCCTCCTCTCTAACAACATCCCTTCTCTGTGTGGCCCAAGGTGTGGTCATGATCCCAGGTGTCTCCCAGCTGACAGCGAAGGATCTCAAGTACCGGCTTCAGACAGCCAGGGCCAAGTCCATCATCACCAGTGATGCCCTAGCCCCACAAGTGGACACCATCAGTGCTGACTGCCCTTCCCTCCAAACCAAGCTTCTGGTGTCTGACACCAGTCGTCCAGGCTGGATCAATTTCCGGGAACTCCTTCGGTAAATTGGGACTCTCCAGGAGAGTAGCAATGAGATACGCTTTGGGTATTTTCTTTTAAAGCAACATGATTGAGCATGAGGTGACTGAATCAAAGAGATACTGGCCAGAGACAACATCCTGTGACCACCTCAATGTTCAAAGTCACTCAGTTACTAGATGTGTCGCTTCATCCCAGTGTCCTCTAAAATGATGGCAAAGATGGCTTGAATTCTTAGCCAGGGAATATGAGCTAACCTTTATGATACATTTAGTTTACAGAAAGCTGTCAATAGTGAAACAGCTGCTCTTTTTTGGTGCTTGCTGTCTGCCAGACACTATGCTAAATAAGCTGTCACCTACATTCATTTGTGCAAGAAGGATTTAATGAGGCCTGTTCTGTGGTTCAGAATACTGGTGCTCTGTGCTTTGGAGCTCAGAACACTGTTGTAAGGAAGAAATCACCTTGCTTAATCTTTGAAAGGAGCCACACGAAGTCAGAATTAGGGCAGAGTCAAGACTATTTCTGCCTTGTAAGAAGGGTGTGACAGATGTTTACCTGGGAACTTGAGATCTTTTTTCCTGATCAGAGATCAGAATGCCCATCCTGGTGGCTCACACCTGTCACCCTAGCACTCAGGAAATTGAGATAGGAGTGTGAGCTTAAGGCCAACCTGAACTACACAGCCAGACCCTGTCACAAAACAAAATAAAAAACAAGAAAGGAAGAATACAAAACAGGCCACTGGGTGCTGGACTTTTGAGCCTGAAGCATCCACCTCGATGACCAGATGGACCTGAATGTTTTGCATACCAATTTTGCAATCTCGTATCAGGCCTACTTAGCCAGATGTAGTTGAACCAGGACTCCAGTCTTCATTTCTGAAGATCAGCCCATGAAATTTGGGGGAGTTGCCAGGTTAAACTAGATATATACTTTTAATATCAGTTGTCATTAAAATTGCTCAAGCTTTAAGAAGAATCAAAGTTCTGATTTCATTTTATCCAGGGTGGAGCACAAGTAATGGAATTTCTTTTAAAAATTAACTCAGAGATCTTAAGACATAGCCAGGGCTGAGAACCATGAACTAGCTGAGGCTTCAAATCGCAGAACTTGGGAAATTACCTAATTTCAAACCACTAATTTTTGAAGAAACATTAAGAAAATTATCTTTACATTGAGAATTGAGTTAGGGATAGGACTATTCATAAATGAAAAGAATTACACACATGAGAATGTATGTGTTCTACCACAAACTCCTCAGACCCACTCAAAGAATGTAGGAATGTGTGTGTGTGTGTGTTATATGTATGTGATATGTGAGTATGTGTGTGTGTGTGTGTTTGTTCATGTAGATGTGTGTGTGTATGTATGTATGTATGTATGTATGTATGTATGTATGTATGTGCAGGACAGAGTTAACATCAGGTATTTTCCTCTATCATTCTCCATCACCTTATTTTTTGAGACAGGGTCTCTTATGGAACCTGGAGCTCACCAGCTAGGTAGAATGGCTGCCCAGTGAACTCCATGGATCTTCTGCCTATGCATCTCCAAGCCTGAGATTATAGATTCAAGCTAAGGATCTAAACTCATGTCTGCCCCTTTAAACTGTACTGACTGAACTATTTACTCAACTTTTTAGATCTTTCAAATGAGTCATTTGGACATTTTGAGCGTCAATTTTCTTGGCTAAAAAACTGTTGTAGAGAAATATCTTTCTATTAAGGCATGTGCAGGTAGTAAAATCCTCCACAAAGCACCTCATGCACATATGTTGAAATGGCAGCCCTACGATTGTTATAATTTTGGTACTGCTTGGTGTATTTATATTAGCAGTGTCACCTGGAATTCTTGCATTTTTCAGAAATGCTTCTACAGAGCACAACTGTGTGAGAACCAAGAGTCAAGATTCGTTGGCCATCTACTTCACCAGTGGAACCACGGGGGCCCCCAAGATGGTAGAACATTCCCAGTGCAGCTATGGATTGGGCTTTGTGGCCAGTGGAAGGTATTGGGACAGCTTTCTGGAAAGTCAAATGTAGCATGGATAAAAAATCCAGAGACAGATATTGGAATTAAAGCTGAAGGTCAGAGAAGCAAAGCAGCCAACCACTTGCGAGCTCTCACCTCTACCAATGCTCAGACTGAAGGGACAATCCAAGATCCACCAAACCTCAGACTCCCTTCAGCTCCTGTCTTCCTGCCCATCCCGGCCCCCTGCCTTATGTTCCTCTCTAGTGCTGGGATTAAAGGTGTGAGATTCCAAGTGTGAGCCCTGTTTCTCTTTTAGACTGGATCAATTTCATGTAGCTCAGGGTGGCCTTGAATTAACAAATACTCATCTGCTTCTGCCTCCCAAGTGCTGGCATTAAAGGTGTGTGCCACCACTACCTGACCTCTATGGCTAACTATAGTAGCTGCTAGGATTAAAGGTGTATACTACCACTGTCTGGCCTCTATGGCTAACCAGTGTGGCTAGCTTTGCACTCTAATCTTCAGGTAAGTTATATTTGTTAAATCAAAAACTAAAATACCACCAAAGTCCCAAACCAAGGTGGAGGAATGAGCAAATGGGAGGGAGTGAAGGGGGGGTGGAAATGGAGGGCAGAAGGCAACCAGAGGACAGGTCAGGGAGGCCTTGGAGGTTTTACTCTGAGGAATCTGAAAACTGTTAGGTGTTTTTAAAATTACATCAAAATATACAATGCATGTGTTTTCATCATTTTCTTAAAATGTTTCTAGCAGATATATAAAACTGTTCATAGTTATGGAACAGTGTGTCACTGGTTTGAAAAGTGTGTGTTATACAATCTTTAAGTCATGGTAAAGCTATTCATGTTCTCAAATACTTGTCGTTTGTGATAAAATAAACACTGAAGATCTTCTGGGAAATTTTTACCAGTTTAAGTGTATCATCTAACATCATTATACATGCTCATATTTTTGGGCACCCATCATCACCATCTCTCTACAGAACTAACTTTTAATCATATCAAGCAGAAACTCTAGACCCATTATAAAATAGCCTCCCATCCTCCTCCTCCCCTGTCTTCCTGGAAACCTCTATTCTGCTTTCTGTCTCTATGAATCTGGTAATTTCAGACATCTCATGTGAGCAGTACATGATTTTGAAATTTGGCTCCTTTCACCTAGGACAGTGTCATCAGGGTTCATTCGTTTTCTGTTAAATTCTCCTCACATATACTTTTTTACTTTTAATTAGATACAATGTACTAGGTATCACTGTGGCCTTTTCAAACATAGTGTGTTTAGTATGTTCTCCTCCCCTCCCAGCTCTCCTACCCCTGCTTCCTCTGTGAACACCTTGTCACTTTTCCTCTTTTGTGACTCATGTGTCCTTTTGCCACCTCCTATTTATTCTTCCTCATTACTTGCTCATAGGTCCTCTTGGTATCATTTCTAGTTTTGCAGGTTTTACATATACTTGTGTATATACATGTATATATTGCAGGCTAGGAAACACATATTGGAGAATCATGTGGGTTCTGTCTTTCTGAGATTGAGCCACTTAATGTATTTTTCAAATCCACCCACTTTCTTGCTGTGTGGTGACCTAGTTATACCTCACCTGAGCAAATGCCCCAAAATGCCACATCCTACCACAGGGATACTTGCACATCCATGTTTATTGCTGCCTTATTCATGGTAGCAGGGAAATAGGACAAGACTATACATCTATCAACAGAAGAATGGATAATAAAAAAGTGGCACATATTTAGAGTGGAATTTTATTCGGCTGCACAGAAAAATTTAAATTTCAGGGAAATTTCCCTACTTTTTACGACTCAAAAGTATTCCATTGTAAGTACATGTTACATTTTTAAATCCACTCAACTGTTGGTATAAACATGGGTTACCTGTATATTGTACCTACTGCCCCCACTGTTTCTTCTTTGGGTATCTCTCTGAAGTAGGATTGCTCAGTCATAAGACAATTCTATGTTAAGATTTTTGGTTTATTTAAGAAGTATTGGGTATTTTGAGCAGGGCTATGATATGATGCAATTTAGTTTTTAAAGTGTCCCTCAGGATGTCAGGTTGATAACAAATAAGAATGAAGGAATGAAGCAGAGTTAGAAAAGAGGACACAGCTGGGCAGTGGTGGTGCATACCTTTAATTCCAGCACTCGGGAGACAGAGGCAGGTGGATCTCTATGAGTTCGAGGCCAGCCTGGTCTACAAAGCTACACAGAGAAACCCTGTCTTGAAGAGAGAGAGAGAGAGAGAAAGAGAGAGAGAGACAGAGACAGAGACAGTGAGAGACAGAGAGAGACAGAGACAGAGGAACAGAGACAGAGAGACAGAGCAGAGAGAAGAAAGGAAGGAAGGAAGGAAGGAAGGAAGAAAGAAAGAAAGAAAGAAAGAAAGAAAGAAAGAAAGAAAGAAAGAAAGAAAGAAAGAAAGAAGGAAAGAAGGAAGGAAAGAAGGAAGGAAGGAAGGAAGGAAAAAGAAAGAGAGAAAAGAGTGCACTATATTCAAACAAAGTGTGATGACTTGTCTTGGGGTTTAGAAGTGACAGGAGAAAGTGAAGAGATTATAAACAACTTAAACACAGACCTAATGAAATTTTCTGACAGTTCAATATGGGGTGAGAACTATGTGGTTTATTCTCCTAAGAATAATGTGGAGGAAACAAAATAAGTTGGACAGAGGAAAGAAAACCAAGTGTTATTCCTTGGTATTGCAGCAAACTCAATGGGTCCATTAAACATCTTCATCTTCCTAATTGAAGTAGAACTGTAGAGATCGAGCATAGCTCTACATGTGTAGTGGTAACAAGATTCCTCTCAGGTTACCAGTATACAGATGTTATTTAATATATTGAGGCTGGGTGAGATTTGAAGAGAACAGAGAAACATTTCTGCACTGAAAGGAGGAACAGGAGCTTACTTAGGGGGAGCTACCCATGGGGCAAACCAGAAGAAAGTATGTCCTGAGACCAAAAGGCAAGCATGGCAGCCGTCTATATCCCGTGTTTGCAGACATGTGCATCCCTTTCCTAGGTTATTCCTCCTCTCTTTATCACCATGGTTGCTACACATCAATGATGCTTCTTCAAATGTCATGTCCACTTCAGAAGCATTTCTCAGACCCACCTCCACTCTCACTATGGACCACGTGAGAACATGAGATAAATCTTAAAGGATGCTTAATTAACAGTTGTGGAGATAATAGTCTCTTTGCTCCAAGTTAAGTGTTTATTCTCTGTCATCCTACAAAACTTTGATTTTAACTCTTAAAAATGTGCTCTCCCATTGACACTGGGCCCTCACTGGGACTCTTCCTGGACATACCATTGCTGCCCAGTGTCATGGAGATCCTGCAGCCCTGGGTCCACAGGACTGACCCTCCCCTAGCTCCATCAGATCACATATGGGGTAGATATTGGGGTGGGCCAACAAGTAACCCTGGTTCTAGGTCTGGGTAGTTTCAGGGTTGGTTATCCTGCCAGATCTCCCCTGTCTTTACCACCAGGGTGAGTTTTCCAGCATTGCTCTGGCTGGTTCACTCCTTGCAGTAATGAGCAAGAGGCATCGATAGTATAGCAGAGATCAGAGGCCTCAAACCAAATCAGTGACTCTCTGCAATGAATACCTGCATGTAAAATATAAAAATGTATGACTAAAGGAGACTCACTAATTTCACACTGCAGCTTCCATGATGAGATTTTCTCTTTCTTTCAACCCATTTATATCTCTTAAAAATTTGGAGGGGGCAGGGAGGTGGATAGGATCAGGAGGCATGTGGTAAAAAACACCTCCCTGCCCCCTCCAATGAAAGTTAAAAAATGTGCTCTCCCAGGTCATTTTGGATACTTATGTTTACTAACCTATAAGTCTTTCAAAATACAACTATTTACTTCTGCATCACTAGTGCTAACTCCAGATGAATTTAATGAGTGTGGAATGGAAAAACCTGCTCTTATCATAATGTACTGAGATTAATTTTCCCTTGCAAATTGCTCTTGAAAGTATGGGATCTGTTCTTTTCATTTTTTTCTTCTAGGCCCAGGAACAAACACAGAGAAAGTGTTGAGTATTTGTTGAGACAGTAATTAAGCTGATGGATCTTGTGTATATTTGACAAGTTTAAATGGTACCTCCTGTGGTCTGAGTTCCAAATGATATGTGAATAATATAATCCATTCTGAAGATAGATACATTGGTGAGGATTCTCTGACTTTCTGTCATTTTTTGGCAGGAGGTGGATGGCCTTGACTGAATCTGACATATTCTGGAACACAACTGACACTGGTTGGGTGAAGGCAGCCTGGACTCTCTTCTCTGCCTGGCCCAATGGAGCGTGCATTTTCGTGCATGAACTGCCCCGAGTTGATGCCAAAACTATCCTAAATGTAAGAAAAAACTCCCAGTGCTGGGATCCAAAGCTCTGCACACATTGAGCAAATGCTCTATCACTATGCACTCATTTTGAAACAGTCATATTATATAACACAAAACAACCTTGAACCAGCCGTCTTCTGTATTTGAGTCCCAAGGGTTGATGTTATAATTGTATACCACCATGCCAAGATCTTGAACACCTTTTGTGTTCTGGGTATGAATCAGATGAATGAAATATATGTTTTAAGATGGCATGGGACAATGTGTGAATTTGATGACAAATTCACTGAGAGCCTTACATAATCTTATTCCTGTCCACCTAACAGCCTTCATTCATTGCCCATGCTCAACATAGATCCCTAGGCACAGAAGAGTTTTATGTCTTCAAACCTTAACAAAGCCTTTTAATACATGTCATGCCTCTCTTTCCACAATCTTCTTCCCTATGCTCTGTCAAAGCACAATCTATGTCAAAACTTTAGGAAAAATTAAAAGTCTATTCACCAGAGCATGTGCTTCTGTCCCCGGACCTTATCATGAGCTTCCATCCAACCATAGATCTGGCCCCTCCTGTCTTGTTTCTCTGGAGTCTTATCAAGAGGGAGTGGTATTGACCACCCCAGTGAAGACACTGAGTACCTTTATTCTATCGTTGACTCTAACTGGCAGTTCTTGAGACGCCATGAGCCTATCTCCCCAGGCCTATCTGTTTGGGACAAGCTGGGTTACACATGACTAGAAATATGGGTTTCACCATTCGTTAAACTTGGACCTGTGGATTGAGCTTCTGTTCCACCTGGTCCCATCATGCTTAGTCCCAAATAAATATACAGAGGCTTATATTAATCATAAACTTTTTGGCCAATGGCTTAGGCTTAATACTGGCTAGCTCTCTCTTAATTATTAACCAATAACTACTAATCTATGTATTTCTACATGACCTTATCTTACCAGAGAATGCACGGAGTCCTATCTTCCTGGTAGCTACATGGCATCTCTCTGCTGGCTTCTCTCTCTGCCTTTCTCTTCCCAGCATTCTCCTTATCTGGTAGCCCCATCTAAGACTTTAGGAGATAATATGATAATGCAAATTAGAATAGAAAGTAAATTAGGTAAAGACTTTGGACTCATCAAGAAAGAATAAATAATTGAGTATTTTCTCAGAATTTGTCATATGCTAATGGACTAGACATTGTTAACGTACTTATTGCCATGTATATATTGTATATAGTTATTGTACTTATTGTATATAGTTTTTATTATATTTGTTATAACACTTTTTAATTTTAGGAAAAAGGGGGATATGTGGTGATACCTTAGTTTTACAAATAAAGCCTGTTTTTTTATTATTACTAGTCACAGTAACAGAAAGGCAGGAGCAACCCAAGCATCCATCAGAAACAATGCATAACCCAAATACAACACGTATGAGTGTGCGCACGTGTGCACACACACACACACATACACGTTAGTCAGCCTTTAAAAGAAAGCAAATTCTGCTACTCTGCAATATGAGTGATTTTGGAGGACCACATTCTAAGTGAAAGAAGGCAGTCCTCAAAGGACATATACTTCATGACTTCATTTACATAAGGTACCTAGAATAGCCATGTTCATGAAGACAGAATAGAATGGCAGCTACTATGAGTCTGGGGAGAAGATAATGTGAATGTATTACATAATGGGTACACAGACCCAGTTTGAAAAGATGAAATAACTCTGGATCTAGATGGTGCCAAAATGTAAAAATACCTTAAAAATGAGCAAAGTAGATAAATGTCTGAAATATATATCCAAGGATTATTTATGCTTCTGTGTGTTCACATGAACACAGATAAATGAATGTGTGTAGGAATGTGTGTACAGTAACTGTACATTTATGTGTGAAGGCCAGTGGTCATCTTCAAATGACACTCCTCAGGTGGCACCCACCTTATTTTTTGAGGCAAGATCTCTTTGGGCTGGAGCTTTCTTATTGGACTAGACCAATGGCCAGTGAGTCTTGGAGATCTACATGTCTCTGCCACCCTAGTTCTGAGTCTATGCTCATACACTACCACACTTGACTCTTTCTCATTGCTTGGGTTCTGGGGAGCAAACTCAGGCTCTCATGGTGCACTATAAGCACTTTACTGACTGAACTTTTTCCCATGATCTTCAATACTAATTTTAAACAGAACTACCATCTAGGAAAATAGTCATCTCGGTGTACAGTTAAGCATGGCAATCTGTTTCACTTCTGGATTGTAGTTTTTATCAGTTGTGCACTGAATACCCACCTCACTGTGTGCCTTCATCCCAAGAGCAGCTAGAATACTCAAAGCCTGGTAACTTGTCTCCTCCAGAGTGAGTCACTCAAGAGAGATAAAAGCATCCAAGACAGAAGTTTCCTCTTCCTATCATATAATCCCAAGTGACTTCCACCAGACACTCCATAAGGATACAAATGCCGGCAGGTAGAGATCATGGAGGTCATCTTGACAAATGCCATGCTTACTTTTCTACTTCTCTGCTATGGCAGCGAGATTATAAATATTTAATTCATTCATCCCATCACACTTGAGTATCTCTAAGAAAACTGTCTAAACCCCTTGTTTTGTTTAGACTCTCTGCAGGTTCCCAATAACTGTCATGTGCTGTGTTCCAACCCTCTTTCGCCTGCTTGTACAGGAGGATCTGACAAGGTACAGACTCTGCTCAGCACTTCTGGGGTTCTTGTTTGAGGATCTATGAGTAAATCCACCTTTACAATCCAACTCTTATTCCCTGTGTTCCTCCAGCTTCTCTTAAGTCAGATCTGTCTTCATGTGTCTCTCTTTGTCACTATGTGCTGTCTTTCACACAAAACAGTCCTTTAAAGATGATTCTATGGCTCCTTGGAATTCATACCCAGAGAAAATGGAAATGATTTAAGTCAATCCAAAATTTCAACAGTTGAGGTAAACTTCATCTCCACCGTATACAATGCCCACAGGCTAGTACTTTAACCTTGTGTCTGTGAATTCTGTCACAGAAATTGTTGAATTCCCACCATATACAGAATGGGGTTAGTAGCCAAGGATCTTTCATTTGCTTAGACTGACAAACCCTGTCACAATATACTCTACATTTCCCACTCCCTAATTAACCCAAGTCAGCCATTCCTGGGTATCTGTCTTCAGACACACAAAAGAAGGTGACAATACTCCATGGATGGCTTTTATTCATTAGTTGGGCAAGGCTATTTGCTGGAGTATCAGGTGAACACCCTCATTGATCAGTAACTTACTTATCCCCACCCATGCCTCCCTTTTTTATCCTTTCCCAAGGCATGCTCCTCCCATGCTCTCGTCTTCTATAATCACACTCCCTGGCCATGAAATACCCAAAAGAAGGGAGCACTTACATAATTTTTATTTTATTCCTCTAGATATAGGAATCCTTCCCATTCATTATCTCCACGTTGTAATTCTGGCTAGAAGCAGTTCTTGGGTAATTCTTCAAGACCAATTAGAGGCTGCCTGGCAATGCTAAGTAATTTAATTGACACAGTATATTCCAACCAGGAGGAGAACATGATTGAACTTGTATTTATACTTAGGATAATTTTTTAACTGAGAGGCATATTTGCTATTTATTTAATATCTCTTGAACTTTTAGATCCAGTCTTCAGAATTGGGGAATTCCTAGAAGGCTATTTTTAGTCTACTAGATTTTTTTATTGATTTATTACTTTGAGTTAGATAATTGCCTCAGTTTATTTGTTACCAACCAGTTTATTTATAGGTAAATTAATTTGAACAATACATTGTTATGCTTAAACCTACCATATGAACCTGATTTTATCCCAAATTCAGATAGGATTGACTAGTTTTAATTATTTACTTAATAATTACTAGTTTTAATTATTTACTTCTGGAGCTATAGAGAGAGGTTGGAACAGAAGGGAGTTTATCCTCTAGTGTCTTCGGGGCTGTGAACCTCTAGCAGTGCTAGTGAGTAAGTAGAAATTTTTATGACACTGATGGTCTTGTCTTCCTACTTGAGAAAGGTACAAGTTTCAAAGCCTGAGGCACTGTTTGACGGGTGGAGAGGCCCTCAACCCTGATGTGAGGGACAAGTGGAAGAGCCAGACAGGCCTGGAGCTCCATGAAGGTTACGGACAATCTGAAACAGTGAGTTGGTGTGCCAAGCCACCTCATCTAAGCCCTCATAGAGTATCATGGAGTTACTCACCTCTCCCAGACACCTGCCAGAAACTGCCTTGGTTCTAGGGGAAACTGGCAATGAAACGCCAATAGCCATTCTTCCTTTGGTTTAAAGGCAGTTTCAGGTAATTAATTTCACAGATACCATGGCCAGTAAAGCAACTTTCCTGATACCATAATTACTTTCACGTAGCTGTGACAAATTATCTGAAAGAAACAAAGAAGAGAGCCTGACTTTGGCTCATAACTTTAAAGGGTCCAGCCATGGTCACTTGGTTCCTTGAACTTGGAGAACATTATGGTAGTGGGAGTTCATGATGAAAGAGGTTCTATCATGATACCCATGTTCAGAATGGTCTTCCCTTCTCAGACACACTTCTCTCTAGGTGATCCTAAATTCAATCCAATTGACAATGACGATGAATACCCATAATTGTTCAAGGAAATTGTTTGTCATCCCAGAATAGCCTACAGTGTACTTTCAGTAATATCTTAAGCAGTGACCCCTGCAGCCATCTTGGCAAGATGTGAGGGTGAGTGAGTGCCTGAGCTTCATGATACAATTTAGTTCTCCATCCATGAACAATAATTAGAGTACCACATAAAGTTTTGTTGACTATGGAAAGGAGATAAAGAAAAAGGAAGGACGAGTGGGAGGGAAAGAAAGATGGCAGAAGAAAGAAGAAGAATGAGCTGGCAGTGAGAGCAAGCATGGAACAAGAAGCAAGAGGATGAGTTTCCCCCTCGGGGACACTGTTTTCTCTCCAGGTCGTCATCTGTGGCAATTCAAGAGACTCCCCAATCAAGTCTGGATCTATGGGGAAAGCAAGCCCACCTTACGATGTTCAGGTAGGCAGCCTCTGCCCACTGTGCATGGAACCATCCACGTGCTGGTGAGTACAGGCTGGTGGGTACCCTGGCTGTGTAAAAGATGCTCTGGTGCCATGTGATGATCTCTCTATCAGATTGTAGATGAGGAGGGCAATGTCCTGCCTCCAGGAAAAGAGGGGAATATTGCTGTCCGCATCAAACCCACCAGACCCTTCTGTTTCTTCAACTGCTATCTGGTAAGTGGTAGGGGAACAGCCCTGAGAAAGTACAGCAATTATTTCATGCCAAGCCTTGAGAGCACATTTTGTAAATATCTATAGTTTAACCCTTGCAGCAACTGTATTAAGTTGGTTGCTATTGTTATTGATCAGGAACACTGTGGTTAATAAGGAAGCTACAAAAGTAAAATGGCTCCTCCAGTGTCACATAACTAATATTCAGGGTAAGTCATAAGCTTTAAGAAGAGTGTGTTGAGAGCACAAACCCATGACAACTTCATCCTGATGGTAAAGGATAGGGAAAATTAGGTTCAGGGAAGTAAAGTTTCCTACCAAAGAACCAACTACAAGTTTGTATCAGAGCCAAGTTTTCAGGGTGTTTTTTCTGGTTTGCTGTCTAGATTTGTATCCTGGGATTTCAGTCCAAAATTCCAAGACAAAACAGTAATTATCTGTCCTCTAGACATGCCTTGACCAGAGTCCCTTCTGACTCTTTTCTGTAAAACTCTTAAACCTGGATGTGCATCAGAAACATCCAGGAAGCTTCAGTTATTAGAATGCCTACATACCACTTAAACCAATTCAAATAAATTTTTGAATGATGAGGGTCAGGTCCCTGGATAATTCAAAAGTGCATCCAAGGATTGAGAATCACTTGTCGGAGAGATACTATGCCATTCACACATTAAGCTGACTGAGTATGCATTTTAGAATCAACTTGTCAAGATCCATAAAAAAATAATTGTTAGCAATTTAATTGGATTTTGCATTGTCTGTAAATCAACCCAGAGAGAGCTGACATTCCACCCATTCTTTCTAACTATTTTACACTAATTAATTTAAATGTGTGTGTGTGGTGTGCATGCTTGGGTGCATGCATGCCAGGGCATATGTGTAGAGGTCGAAGGACAGCTTGGGTAAGTTAGTTCTCTCCTTTTGCCATGTGGGCTTGTGGACTGAACTCACACATCTGCCCACCAATCTATTTCACCAGCTTTAACTCATTCTTTCTGTCTCTCCATTTGTTTATCTCTCCTCTAATGCTCTAGAGACTGTTAAGAGTTCTATGGCTCTACATTATAGACTTCTATTAAGATATATTCTTAAATATTCATTATAACTTAGCTTTTCTTCAAAATGTGTTTGAATGAAGATAAAATTTAATTGTGAAAAAAATGCATCCATGGTAAGTATACAGGCCAATGACTTCTGGTCACTATGTATACATATGTGGCCACCAATGCAGTTAAGATGTGAACACTGTCATCACCTCTAAGTGTTCTATGATCTCCTTCCTATTCAACTTTCTTTACTCCAGACCTCAAGCAACTGGTAAATTGTTACTATATAGCATGACATATACTATATATTTACTGTATACTGTGCACAACAACTATATAGTTATTTTGTTTTCTTCCAAAAACTACACTTGGAGACATAAAAGATCCATTTTGTGTATCTTAAGAACAGGATAATTTATTTACCAATCATCCATATTTTTGCATGCATTAGTAATTAATAATTTTTTCTTTCTACTAACAAATAGTAATTTTTAAAAATTATTTTGGAATTGTGCTAGATAATTAGCTTTGTGAACAAAGAATTTGGCATGCAAAAATCTGCCACAAGCTGGACAGGTGATGGGGAATGTACTCTCTATGTGTTTCTCTTATTGGTTAATGAACAGAACACTGATTAGCTGATTGGCAAGATAGGAAGTGATGTAGCTAGGCAGAAACTTGCCACTAGCTAATCATAGAGGTCTGGAGGTCTGTACAGACAGACAGGAAGTGATGTATCTGGGCAGCATCAGGATATAAATAGGGACAAACAGGAAATTGCTCTTTTCTCTGTGGAGATGCTTAGCAGATGTCATGTGAGACCACAAAGGGGTAAGAGGTCCAGAACTTTCTCTGGTAAATAAGACCATGTGGAAATACTTAGATATTTAGATGAATAGAAATGGGTTAATAATTAAGACAGGGCTAGCCAATAAGAAGCCCTAGTCATTGTCCAACAGTATTATAATTAATATAAGTCTCTGAGTGTTCATTTGGGGCTGACACAGCTGTGGGAACCAGTGCTCATAATAGACAGGATAACATGAGTGTCTGAAATCCCAGCTCCTAAGAGGAGATGGAGACAGGAGAATCTCTGGGAGCTCACAGGCCAGCTAGCCTGGTGCATGCAGTGCAAAGAAACAATAAAAGACCCATCTTAAATAAAGTGGAAGGAAAGGACTGATACCCGAAGCTGTCCTCTGACTTCAACACATTTGTCAAGGCACTATTGTGTCCACATTCACACAGTGTAACGCACACACACACACACACACACACACACACACACACAGGTTTTAGACCATGGCTATACGTTTTTCTTTACTCTAGACTCTCCTCCTAGCAATGGGGTTTAAAGCCAATCTTTTACTTCCTATCTTATACTTGCAGTGTATTCAGTTATGCAGAGCCAATTGCCCTGTGTATATCATCCTTGAGTTTGACTATTCAAAGGATGCTGTGGGCATTTGCTCCAGATCCCACCTGGAGGCTCTCATCCAATTAAAAGAGAAGTCACAAATCTGCAGGAATCTAACCTTCTTCCCTATAGGAAATTCTGGACAGCTTGAGCCTTGAGAACCAAGAGACTACCTGTTGAAGGATTGTTGCCCTCCCCTCAGCATGGGATCCCCAGGCAGGGGCTGACCTAAGTGGTTGTACCCAAATGATCCTTCATAGTCTTCCCTTGTCTTCTAGGAAAATCCTGAAAAGACAGCCTCATCAGAGAAAGGAGACTTTTACATCACTGGAGACCGAGCCCGCAAGGACAAGGATGGCTACTTTTGGTTCTTAGGGAGAAATGACGATGTGATCAACTCTTCAAGGTCAAGCAGTTTGCTCTTTCCTCTCCTTGAAGTTCCATAGGGAGAGGAATGACATTCGAAAGATTTCTTTTCTCTTCCAGCTACCGGATTGGACCTGTTGAGGTGGAAAGTGCTCTTGCTGAGCATCCAGCTGTCCTCGAGTGCGCCGTGGTCAGCAGCCCAGACCCCATTCGTGGAGAGGTAAGCAGTCAGACAAGAGCATAACCTCATTGTTTTCTGCTTATTTGCACCCAAAGGAACAAGCAGGAATGCCTGATTCCTCCTTTGATCTCAGCCCCACCTCTGATACCACAAAGCTAAGCTCCACATTCAGTCATTCATTCCTTTTGATTAAACCACCTTTAAATCACAGACACTCTACAAAGACAAGATGGGAAAATACAAAGTGTAGTTTTTTATTGGACATCAGACAATCCAAATGAAGCTGATGATTGGGCAGGAAATCTCAGTGGAAGGGAAGACACTCTCTCCAGAAAAATGTCCTTTTCTGTTTCATATGAGAACCTAGCAAGCTCCCCAAACATGACTAATGATGGCTGCATGGCCAATTTAGGGATAACAGAGTGTTTCTAAGTGTCTTTGATATACCACCCCTTAATAAAAGTGAGTTAATAGAGTTTAATGGTTTTGTAGACCTGCAACTAAGTGGCCTTTAAAACTCTTCCATTGATATAAGAAACTATTTTATTTTACTTTTGAGATTATAATATAATTACAGCATTTTACCCTTTCCTCCCTCCAAACACTTCTTGACTCTTTCAAATTTGTGACCTCTTCTTCATTAATTGTTATTACAGGTATATATGTATCTACATATATATTCCTAAATATAATCTGTTCAAACGGTATAATGTTACTTGTATATATGTTTTCAGGGTTGACCATTTGGGGTTGGACAATACCAATAGTCTTTATTGCTCCCATTCTCAGTGTTTCCTGGTTGCCTGTGCTTCTTCATGTAGAGTTGACACCTGTCCACATTGAAATTTCTATTGGGGTCATTTTTATGCAGCTCATGCTATGCAGCGTAGTCACATTGGTGAGACTTTGTGGGCGTAGTTTCTGACATTATTAGAAGACATGATTTGAACTCATTTAAAAATTTATTTGTGTGTGTGTGTGTGTGTGTGTGTGTGTTTATAAATATGCTCGTGGGCCACAGTACACGTGCGGAGGTCAGAGGACAAACCATGTGGGCTCCACGGAATGAGCTCAGGTTCTTAGGCTCAGTATCAAATGAACTTACCCTCTGATTGTTCCCTCTTTAACAAGAGGCAAATTGCAGGAGAAACCTGAGCACACAAAGCCAAGGAGAAGAACATGCCCTTGAATGACTGAAACAGAAACAGTGTAGTTCCATGTTTGCTGATGGGAAATGTACCTGCGGGCACTCTCCAAAGACACAGTGGCCCCCAAGCAGGGCTGTTTTCTTTAACCCTGCCTGGACAATCTGGTGCTCCTCTGTCCTCCCACATGAAAATCGGGGAGCAAATGACTATTGGTATTGTGAAGCTGCTTCCCCCCAGTAGGTCTGCACCTTAAGGGAATTTATCCTCACTCTTGATGGAGCCATTAAAAGTATGGGGAGTGGCCTGGGAAATGAGGCTCCAAATGATTCCACTGTTTATTCTGAACAGGCAGACAATAGGGAAATAGATGGTGTTCACTTCACTGACTGTGCTCAAGGAACCAGTAGGAACTAGCAAAACTAGCAGGAACTAGCAAAACCCTTGTGATAAGGCTAGCTGGAGGAGAAAAGCATCATTCCTGGAGGCTTGATCCCTTCTGGGGTTCTCTCCCTTCAGGTGGTGAAGGCATTTATAGTCCTTTCTCCAGCGTATGCATCTCATGACCCAGAAGCACTGACCCAGGAACTCCAGGAGCATGTGAAGACGGTGACTGCTCCATACAAGTATCCCAGGAAGGTAAACACCTGTGGCTCTAAGACATAAGCTGAGGAACCAGATGGTGCCTGTTCCCAGGACTGGTCACCTATGTAGGGCAAGGCTCAGCACTGTAGATATGAACACCCAGTTGCTGCTTCAGCCTTGTTTGTCTTTTTTCACTGGATCTTTCCCAAAGTACTGTATGTTCTTACATTACGAATTGATCTGCAACCGAGGGAGTCATCAATCTCATTATTATAGGGAAGGGTATCAAAGGTGGTCTCTCCACTACTGCCTAGATTCTTGGTGCCATCTCTGTGGATCCATGAACATTTCCCTATGCCAGATATCTCTCTAAACCGATACTGGCTCCCTCTATCAAGGTATTTCCTTTCTTACTCTTCTCTATTCCTCCCCGTCTCAGTCTTCCTCACCCCTCTTGTTCTCCTCCCCCCTCCTATTATCCTCTTCTCTTTTTCCTACCTCCCTCCTTCCTCCCCATCCCACCAATTTGCTCAGGGGTTCTTGTCCCTTTCCCCTTCTTCAGGGGACCATGTGTTTTTTTTTCCCTTAGGGTCCTCCTTGTTTCCTAGTTTCTCTGGTGGTGTGAATTGTAGGCTGGTAGTCCTTTGCTCTATGTCTACTATCCACATATGACTGAGTACATACCATGCTTATCTTTCTGTGACTGGGTTCCTCACTCAGAACAGTTTCTTCTAGTTCCATCCATTTGTCTGTGAATATCAAGATTTCAGTGTTTTGTTTTTTGTTTTGTCTACTGAGTAATACTCCATGGTGTAAATGTACCATATTTTCTCCATCCATTCTTCAATTGAGGGGCATATAGGTTGCTTCCAGGTTCTTTCTATTACAAATAATGCTGCTATGAACATAGTGGAATAGACATCCTTGTTGTGTGAATGCGCATCTTTTGGGTATATGCCTAAGAGTGGAATTGCTGCATCTTGAAGTAGACCGATTCTCATTTTCCTGAGGAACTGCCAAACTGATGTCAAAATTGACTGTACAAGTTTGCACTCCCACCAGCAGTGGAAGAATGTTCCCCTTTCCTCACATCCTCTCCAGCATAAACTGTCATTGGTGTTTTTGATTTTAGCCATTCTGACAGGAGTAAGATGGTACCTCAGAGTTGTTTTGATTTGCATTTCCCTGATGGCTAAGGATGTTGAGTACTTTCTTTAGTGTCTCTCAGCCATTTTAGATTCCTATTGAGAATTCTCTGTTTAGTTCTGTACCCTACTTTTAAATTGGATCCTTTGGTGTTTTGGTGACTAGCTTTTTGAGCTCTTTGTATATTTTGGAATTCAGCCCTCTGTTAGATGTGGGGTTGGTGAAGATCTTTTCCCATTCTGTGGGAGGACATTTTGTCTTGTTGATTATGACTTTTGCCTTACAGAAGCTTCTCAGTTTCAGGAGATCCCATTTATTAATTATCAATCTCAGTGTCTCTGCTACTTAAGTTTTGTGCATGTTAATAGATATGGACCTATCTGTGGTCTTCTATATGCCAGCATCCAGTTATGCCACCTCCATTTGTTGAAGATGCTATCTTTTTTTCATTGTATAATTTTAGCTTCTTTGTCAAAAATCAGATGTGTGGGTCCACATCAGGGTTTTCAGTTTGATTCCATTGGTCTACCTGTCTATTTTTGTGCTAATACCAAGCTGTTTTCAGGATTATAGCTCTATAATAGAGCTGAAGGATTGTTTGGTGTTTTGGGGGTTAGCTTCTTGAGTTTATTGTATATTTTGGAAATCAGCCCTCTGTCAGATGTGGGGTTAGTGAAGATCTTTTCACTTTCTGTGGGCTGCCATTTTGTCTTGTTGACTATGTACTTTACCTTACATAAGCTTCTCAGTTTCAGCAGGCAGAATCAGGCACCCACAGCTAAACACAGAGCCATACTCCTGGAATCCAGTTGTAGAGAGGGAGCATGGTCTTGCTGAAAAAACCCACAGAAACAGTTGATCTGACCTAGTGAGAGCACAGAGACCCTAGTCATAAAGCTAGGAAACCAGCATTGAACCAAACCAAGCCCTCTGAATGTGGGTGCCAGTTAGGAGGCCTGGGCAGTCTATGGGATCTCTAACAGTGCAGCCAGTGTTTATCCCTAGTGCACAAATGGACTTTGGGAGCCCATTCCCTATGGAAGAATACTATTGCAGCCCAGATACATGAAAGAGGGCCTAGGCCCTCCCCCAAATAATGTGACAGACTTTGATGATCTCCTGTGGAATGCCTCACTATCCTTGGGGAGTGGGTGGGAGGTATGGGTTGGGGGGGTCAGTGGGGAGCATGGGAGGATGGGAGGGCAAGGGAATGGGGAACTGATATGTAAATAAAGATTGTTTCTAAAATAAAAGAAAAAATTGATCTGCAGATGAGAAGCAATGGATCTGGTGAGAGGTAAAGGCACTCTAGGCTCCAGAAATTTTAACTATCTGATGGGGAAAACCCTGAATTATGGGAGCTTTCCTTTGAAGTAGCAAAAGGAATGACTTAAGAAAAGGGTCATTCTAGGAAATGATGGTTTCTAAGCATAACTGTATCTGTTTGTTTGGTTACTAGGTGGCTTTCATTTCGGAACTGCCAAAGACAGTTTCTGGAAAGATCTTAAGGAGTAAATTGAGAAACCAAGAGTGGGGAAGATGAGGTGCAACCAGCAAAAGATGACATGATGCTCTGAAGGTCCTGAAAGGAGAAGGAGGGGTGCTAGCCAGCACCTCGTTGGAGCACGATCCCTTCAAAGTATAGGCATCAAATGAGCACTGTGGGATGATATTGGCAAATGGGAGAGCATTCCTGGTTCAGAGCTCACAGCTACTGCCACATTCAGCAAATGTTCCATGGTTTAACATCCCTGACTGAGACATCCTCAGCATCAGTCCACTCTGCTGTTCCTGGGACAGACAGATTACCACAGCCTTAGGGTATCCATGATCTCATTATGCCAGTGAGAAGGTAAAACTTGACCCATTGGTTGAAGCCATTTGGTAACAGTATCTGGACCATAATATTGGCAATACTCTTCCATTTAGAAATCATACCTTTGTGACTCACTATAAAAGAAATGATTCAAAATGCAGAAAATATTTGATATACAAAGATATTTCATGAAACATTATTTATAACTGAAAACACACACATATACAAATTCCAAAACAATAGAGAAATAATTAAATCAATGAGCTTGATAATAATTAACACGAGCTTGGCTGATTAATGTAACTATTCTATTACTTAAGCATATCTTGTGTTCTGGGGAAAAACATGTTATAGTTTACAGGGAAAACTGCCATGGGGAAGCCTAACCCCTCCCTTCCCCTAGACAAGTTTTCTTTTCTTTTTTTTATTTAAAAAAGTTTTCATTTTATATACCAACCCCAGGTCCCCCTCTCTCCCCTCTCCTGCCCTGCCACTTCCCCCTGACTCCACCCCCATCCACTCCTCAGAGGATGTAAGACCTCCCTTGGGGAATCAACAAAGTCTGGCAAACCAAGTTGAGGCAGGACCAAACCTCTCCCCGCTGTATCAAGAATGAGCAAAGTATCCCACCATAGGGGATGGGATCCAAAAAGCCAGTTCATGAACCTGGGATGAGTCCTGCTCCCACTTCTGGGGGCTCTCCCAACAGATTAAGCCATTTAACTGTCACCCACATTCAGAGGGCTTAGATCAGTCCTATGCAGGTTATTCTACTGTCAGTCCATAGTCTGTGAGTTCCCACTAGCTTGGGTCAGCTGTCTCTGTAGTTTTCCCAATCATGATCTTGACTCACCCTTGATCATATGATTCCTCCTCCCTCTCTTCAGCTGAACTTCAGGATCTCAGTCCAGTGTTCGGCTGTGGGTCACTGCATCTGCTTCCATCAGGTACTGGATGTAGGTTCTATGATGACAATTAGGGTAGTCACTAATCTGGTAACAGGGGAAGGCCTGTTCAGGCACCCTCTTTGCTGTTGCTAGGTGTCTTATCTGGGGTCATCCTTGTGGATTCCTGGGAATTTCTCTAGCACCAAGTTTCTCCCTAACCCCATAATGGCTCCCTCTATCAAGATATCTCTTTCATTGTTCTCCCCTGCTCTGTTCCTTCCCCAAAGTCAGCCATCTCAATCCTTCATGTTCCAGCCCCACACCCTATCCCTTCTACTCCCCTCCCAGTTTACCAGGAGATCTTAACTATTTCCCCTTCCTTATGTCCTTGATGTGTGTCCCTCTTAGGGTCCTCCTTTTTATCTAGCTTCTCTTCGGTTGTGGATCCTTTGCTTTATGTCTAACATCCACTTATGAGTGAGTACAAAGTTATCTTAAGAAACAGAAACAACTATTCCAATGAACAAGTTCTTTTAGAGAGGCAATCTTCTCTTGTGGGACTGGGAGATGGCACTGACCATAAAACACCTGCTGTGTAAGCATGAACACCTGATTTTCAGATCCCTGATAGCCATGTAAGAGTCAGCTGTTGCTACGCACATCTGTAACCTTACCTTAGGGTAACAGGACCACAAGAGGATCCTCAAAGCTTGTTAGCCAGCCAGTCTAGCCAACCAGTGAGCTATACATTCAATGAGAGGCCCCATCTCAAAAAGGTAAGGTTGAAAACAAGAGTGGAAGACAGTAATATTGACTGTTGTCTTAGTTTGTGTTTTTATTACTGTGAAAAGACACCATGACCACAGCATCTCTTATAAAGAAAACATTTAATTGAGGTGGTGGCTTACAGTTTCAGAGGTTCAGTTCCTTATCATCATGACTTGGAGCACAGGAGTGTGCAGGCAGACATGGTGTTGGCTACATCATGACCATAAGGCAGCAGAAAGTCGACTGACCATCACACTGAGTGAAGCTTGAGAAAAATACCTCAACCTCACCCCCACAGTGACACACTTCCTCCAACAAGACCACCCCTCCTAACAGTGCCACTTCCTTGTGGACCATTTTCTCTCAAACCACCACATTCCACTCCTTGGTCCCAAAAGGCTTATAGACGTGTCATAACACAAAAATGTATTCAGTTCAACTTCAAAAGTTCCCATAGTCTATAACAGTCCCAAGTGTGTTTCAAAATTTGAACTCCTAAATCTCTTCTGAGACTCATGACGATCTCTTAATTGCAATCCCCTGTAAAACTCAAAATAAGCAGATCATATATTTCCCACATATAACAGTACAGGATGTATATTACCATTTTAAAATCCAAGGAAGGGAACATACTGAGGGAATGCTGGACCAAAGCAAGACCGAAAACTAGCTGGGAAAACTCCAAACACAGCATCTCCATGTCTGATGTCAAAACATCCAATCCCATTCAGCTTTGTTGACCACAGCACACTTCTTTCTCTTGAACTTTTTCCACTCTCCTCAGCAGGTATCCACAACTCTGGTATCTCTAACATCTTTGGTTCTCTAAGGCAATCCAGGCTTCACCTTCAGGCTTCACACAATGGCCTCTCTACTAGACTTCCATTCAGAGACACCCCTGACACACACCTGGCCTTGGCGGATGTATTCCATAATTCCTTTCTTTTATCCTTAACTCTAAATCCAGAAGCTCATGGTCAAAGCTGCCGAGTCCTGCTCCTTTTTGTGGCAGGAGCATGGTCCTTCATTCAAATACATCTTCACTACTCTTCTATCTTTCACTACCTAAACTTGCCAGTCCTTGGACTTTAAAGATTGACTCTGAGTAAGGGGTGGAGGTTGTAAGCTCCAGAGGCTGCCTGGGCTACAGAGTAAATTCAAGGCCAGACTAGGTGATTTAATGTTTCAAAGTAGATGAGTAAAAAGAAGAGGTTGGAGATATAGTCAGTGGTTGAGTATTTGCCTGTCATGTATAAGGCTCTGAATACGATCCCAAATAACACAAAGCAAGGAGTAAGGAAGCAAGGAAACAACCAAGACTCTGTTTCCAAACACAGTAGTCACTTTGTAAGGTTCTAGGGACTAGGATTTCAACAAATAAACTCAACCCAAAGCACTGCTTACAAAGTTTAGTCTAGTGAAGAGGCAGATATTATTTACCATGTAGCAATAGCAATAAGGACATGACTATGATAAGTGTCACAGAGCACACAGTAGCTGTCAGGACTGGGAGATTTAGGGTACATAAAGGTTTGCATAGAATGTTTCTGGTAGAGCTCGGGAGATTAGAGCACAAGTTAAAGAACTTGCCATTAAAAACCTTGCCGTACAAATACGAGGACCAGCGTTCAGATCCCAGAAACTCATGTAAATGCTCAGTGGATATGGTAGTCCAGCCCTGGAAGGCAGAGACAGGAGATCCCTAGAGCAAGTTGACTAGAGACACCAGACATCAGCAAGCTCTGGGGTTTGGACTGTGGGATCCTGCCTCAGTGGATAAGGTGGAAGAACAGTGGAGGACAGTTCCTGACATCAAACTCAGCCCTCCACAGTCATATACAACCCCTGCCCCTCAATGTGTGCATGCATAGACTCACACAAATACATGCATGCACTCCCACTCATGCATGTGTACCCATAAATGTACAAAAGCATGCATGTACACGTGCAGAAGATGCACATACCCATGAAAGGGGGGCAGGGAAAGAACACTCTAGAGATCTGGGATTGAGGAAAATATGGACACAGGTAAAGAGACAGAATGAGACCTCTGGGCACAGGATACAGGATGGGGAAAGGCCTCATGTGGAGATAGAATTAATGATTACTTTCTCCTTCAGGAGAGTATATAGCTCCTTCCAGCACTATGAAGCTAGCCAGTAAGGAAGAAGCTTCCAGGTTGGTACTAGCTTAATTTCTCCATGCCAACAACTCCAAAAGAGGAAACCCATTCATGGCATTAAGTTTTTTATTTCCTAGTCAGTGTTTTCTCATAGGACCACTGTCAGTCAACACATCTATGTAACTCACACACACACACACACACAGAGAGAGAGAGAGAGAGAGAGAGAGAGAGAGAGAGAGAGAGAGAGAGAGAGAGAGAGAGAGAGAGACGGGGGAGGAGACAGAGAGACAGAGAGAGAATTATCTATAGTACTAGGTTTCAATTTGGATTTTTCGTAAGATCCTTAGGGTTAGTTATCCCACCTTTTATTCCTTCCTTCCTTCACTTTTTCCTCACATTCCCTACTTAATTTAACCCTTCCTATTCTATTATTCTCCTTTGCCCCTTCTATACCACTGTTCTATCTCCCCTACTTTGTTAGCCCTCCCTCTAATTCCTTAACACTTTCCTAATCTCTATGGATTTTACCAATAAAACACACATATCTGAAAATTCAAAACTTATCCAGAAATGAGAGAAAATATGACGTTTGTCTTCCTGGGTCTGAGTTACCTTGGCCAGAATGAGTGCTTCAAGCTCCATCAATTTACCTGAAAATTTTGTAATTTCATTTTTTAACCTCTGAATGACTTCCATTGTGTGAATGTAACAATTTTCCTTATCCATTCATCATTTTATAGATATCTAGACTGCTTCGTTTTCTTGGCTATTGTTAATAGAACAATAATGAACATGAATAAACAAGCATCTCTGTAGTAGGATATAAAATCTTTTGGATATATGTCTGTGATGGCCATTTTTGTTTGTCAACTTCACCACACCACAACCAAATGTCTGCATGCACCCATCAGGGATTTTTTCTTAATAATTTGAAGTGAAAATACCCACCTCTAATCTGGATCTTTGAGATAGGAATATAAACCTTTATTCCAGATCTTTTAAGGTAGAAAGATTTATCTTTCATCAGAATCACACCTTCCTATGACAGTATGTATAAATGACATGGAAAAAGAAAGTTCTTTTTATTTTCCTGCTTGTTCTACCCTTGTGTGAAGTCCATTCCTTCATTGGTATTCCTGCATACTTCTTTGGGACTCCAACAATATACCGAAGACCAGCTGAGACATTCAGTCTTGTGAGCTGTACAACTACTGGATTCTTGAACTTTCCATTCAAAGGCTGCCACTGTTGGATTGACTGAACCACAACATGCAAGTCATTCTAATAATTTTCTCATATATATATATGAGGGGGGAAGGGAGATAGACAGAGACATACACACAAACACACACACACACATACATACATACATACATATATATATATATATATATATATAGAGAGAGAGAGAGAGAGAGAGAGAGAGAGAGAGAGAGAGAGCTCTTGGCCTGTTATTGGGCCTTTGTGGAAACTGAACATTTGACAATGGGCCACTAAGTTACATGTGATCTGAGCTATCATGAGTTGGGTATTACCTGACCCACAAAGTCACAAAGTAAGACATTCACAGCAGCAATCCATTATCAAATGGAAGTGATATATACATGATCAGGTTAAGCAGGTCCTGAAGGCACAAGCAAGTTACATGAAGAAGTTGCCCAAATGCCTATGTTTTCCTCCTTTTGTTACAATGCCACCTGCTGCCAGGTATGCACCTATGACCTATGATTGGACCTGTTTTACTAATTGTTCTGCACATTATGCAGGCACTACCCAGAAGTAGACAGGAGTAGCATTACAATTCCTTTATGGGTCAACCCTTAAAGATACCAGTGAAGGGAAGTCCTATAGTGGGCAGAACTTTGAGAAGTATATATGGCAATACATTTTCTTTGGAAGAAGAAATTCCAGAATTGCTCACTGATTCACAGGTGCTAGCCAATGGATTGACTGAATGGTAAGGAACTCAGAAAGAATATGATTGGAAAATTGGTGAGAAAGCCATCTAAGAAAGAAGTATGTGGATAGGTCTCTCCAAGTGGGCAAAGGACATGAAGATATTGTGTCTCATGTAAATGCTCATCACAAGAAGAAGGAGTTACGTGTAGGTATAGTTGGATATTTCTTAGGACTGCAGGCTCACAAATAATGACACAGAGATTTATTAATTATGAAAGCTTGCCCTTAGTTTAGGCTTGTTCCTAACTAGTTCTTATAACTTAAATTAACCCATATTTTTTAATCTATGTTTTTCCATGAGCTTTGTTACCTCATTTCAATACTGCCCATCCTGTTTCCTCTGTGTCTGGATGGCAACTCCACTTTTCTTCTTCCCAGAATTTTCTCTCTGCCAGGAAGTCCTGCCTTATTCTCTCCTGCCTAGCAATTGGCTGTTCAGCTTTTTATTATACCAATCACAGCAACACGTCTTCATACAGTGTGCAAATATATCCACAATATTTCCCCCTTTTGTCTAAATAAAAAGGAAAGATTTTAACACTAACACAGTAAAATATATACAACAAAAATTATCAGGTAAAAATTACATTTGCAATGTTCAGTCTATTAGTATTTGAATAATTCAGAGAAAATACTCCATTACCTGTTCTAACTTGATGAGTCAAAAATCCTATACCTAATTCACTTTTTATCCTAACTTGCATTACCAATCCAAAACTGTCTTTTCAGGCCTCAAAACATTTTCTTAGATAAACAGCATAAATTTTTATGTCTCTCAACCTCATAGATTTTACATCTCTTTTGTGAGTTTCCTTTCCAAATTTGGTAACAAAGAAAACTGTAACTATCTAGTTTTCATCCCCATCAAAGAACCAATATCTTGAAGTGATAAAGATCAAGATCAAGGATGTTCATTTCCTGAGTAAACAGGAAGTGAAGGTCAAGCAACTTCCAAAACTACAGAAATGACAAAGACATCTGAATACTTGGACAGTCACCCGAGGTTCCTCTGCAACATTGGAGCATTCATCTTGACAGTCTACAGGCCTAGAATATTTGATGCCAGTAGTTTCTTTAAAGTCTATTTAAGTAGATTCAATAATCTATCGTTTTATCCTATCTTTCCAATATTCCTCCATAAATGATGACCAATATTTATAACCTGCTGAATGACCAAAAACCACCACCCCACCTCTTGGGAATATGGGCATTGTGTTCTCTAAACTGCTTCCTGTTGTCTGGGGTTAATGGCATCTTTAGGAGGACACTGAGAAAATTGGGATAATGTTCAAGTCCTGGGAGAGCTAGCTTTATCATTTGTTGTCTAGTTTCTGTGTAATGGGAAAGTATAGAGCTTATTTGAAGTCCTGGCTGGTGTAGTTCGTGAGGCTTAACCATCTCAGCTAGCAGCTCTGAAGTTGTTCTGGATGTAGAATTTTGAGGAAATTGCAACAAAGGCATTCTGAGAGGCTGAATCATCTGGACTACTTGTCTTTATGTGGATCTGGTCTTTTTTTCCTGAAAACACACGGACTTTTAGAGGTAACATATATTTGCATTAACACAAGTGTGGAATGTGCAGTATGCACAAGTCAGCTAAAGATGATATTTTTGTTTTATGTTTGAACAAGAAAAAGGTATCTGTTAACTTTATAAATCTGTTTGAACTGAATAAACAAATCTCTATCCATGTTATATGAAAGGCTGGTATGTAATAATAATTCATGAGGACTCTGTAACCAACAATGTTTATCATGATTCATCCAGTCTCAGAGCTGTTCCCATGTTGAGGGATCAGTTTATACATCACCTGTCTTATAGGTTTTTCTTGTTTTCTTTTCTTCATGTCTGTAAACCAAGATTTTCAGGAGGTCTTTTGCCCCTAATATAATCTTCATTAATTCTGAAAGAATCCATAGTTCTTTGTTTCCTGTGGAAACAAAATCATGACTTCTCCCCCAATGCAACATATTTTCTGACTTCGATTTTAAAGTTAAGACAGCCTTAAAATATATAGGCTGGTTTAATTTAGAGGCCTCTTTCATAATCCAATATCTCCCAGCAGCTTCCATTCTCTTTTCATTAGCATTAAAAATTCAAAATTAACAAAGCACCTAAGGTCCAAACTCCATGTGTTATAATATTTTTCATCCTTACATGTCTTATTTTTATATTACTGTATTTTCTTTAAAGACTTTATTATTTTTAAAATATTTATATTTCCTATGCCTGTTTTACCCATTATCTTTTCTTCTTTATCTAAACATCTTATTAAGTACATTGTATGTTTTTAGAGATTTTCTGAGTCTGGACCTGGCTTTTTGAGCATCTGCAGACATGTACTTGCAGCATTCTCTGACTTCAGAGACAAGTCTTAAACTGTAGGCTATCACCATGGAGTGTCACTGGTGGCTGGCTCCACCTCAACTTGGTTCCATGAGAGCCTAGTGTCATGCCACAGGTACTACCCCAGGCCCAGACCCACATTTACACATCCCAGCTCTGATAATTTGTTGTGTCTACCCACAGCAGGAGTTTATATCCAGTATCAGCTTCTCAAGTACTCATCTGCACAGCAGGACCTCTGTAAAAAGTCATACCTCAAGAACATGGTCAATAAGACAAAATGGAAGCCAAGAGAATAGGAAAAGATCTTCACCAACCTCACATCTGACAGAGGGACAATCTCATATATATATACATACATATATATATACATACATACATACATACATACATACATACATATATATATATAAAGAACTAAAGAAACTAGATGCCAAAATACCAAATAATCCAATTAAAAATCAGGGTACAGATCTAAACACAGAATTCTCAACAGAAGTAACTCAAATGGCTGAAAGATATTTAAGGTATTACTCAACATCCTTAGCCCTCAGGGAAATGAAAATAAAAATGACTCTGAGATACCATCTTACACCTATCATAATGGCTAACATCAAAAACACAGCTTATGCTGGAGAGGATATGGAGTAAGTGGAACACTCCCTCCTTACTGGTAGGAGTACAAACTTGTACAGCGACATTAGAAATCAGGAGATCCGTATTTATCCCTCACATACAAATGGACTTTGGGTGCCCATCCCACAATGAGAGATGTACTCTCACCCTGGACTCTTAGGGGAGGGTCTAGGCCTTGCCATGGGTGAAACAACACACTATGGACACCCCACAGAGGGCTTCACCCTCCCTGGGAAATGAGAGGGTCCTGGTGAGGGTAGTGGGAGGGCATGGGAGGAGGGAAGGGAAAGGGAGAGGGACCTGGGATTGACATGTGAAGCAACATTGTTTCTAATTTAAATTTAAATTTAAAAATTTTTAAAAAGAAATCAGTATGGTGGTTTCTCAGAAAATGGAAATCAATCTACGTCAAGAGCCAGCAGTGCCACTTTTGGGCATATAGCCAAAAGATGTAAACTCATACCACAAGGACATTTGCTCAGCTATATTTATACCAGCATTATTTGTCATAGCCAGAACCTGGAAACAACCTAGATGCCACTCAACTGAAGAATGGATGAAGAAAATCTGATACATAAAGAAGCTTCTCAGTTTCAGGAGGTCCCATTCATTAATTGTCAATCTTAGTGTCTGTGCTACTGGAGTTATGTTCAGGAAGCAGTCTCCTGTACCAATTCATTCAGAGTACCTCCCACTTTCTCTTCTAACAGGTTCAGTGTGGCTGTATTTATGTTGAGGTCTTTGATCCATTTGGATTTAAGTTTTGTGCATGGCGATAGGCATGGATCTATCTGCAGTCTTCTACATGTCAGCCTCCAATTATGCCAGTACCATTTGTTGAAGATACTTTCTTTTTTTTTCATTGTATAATTTTCATTGTATAATTTTAGTTCCTATGTCAAATATCAGGTGTTCATACATGTGTGGGTTAATGTCGGGGAGTTCAATTCTATTCCATTGGTCTATCTGTCTATTTTTGTGCCAATACCAAGCTGTTTTCAGGACTATAACTCTGTAATACAGCTTGAAGTCAGGGATGGTGATGACTCCGGATTTTGTCTTGTTGAACAGGGTTGTTTTAGCTATCCTGTGTCTTTTGTTTTTCCATATAAAGTTGAGAATTGTTCTTTCAAGGTCTGTGAATAATTGTGCTGGGATTTTAATGGGGATTGCATTAAATCTGTATATTGCTTTTGGTAAGATTGCCATTTTTACTATGGTGATCCTACCTATCCAAGAGCAGGGGAGAGCTTTCCATTTTCTGATATCTTCTATAATTTCTTTCTTTAAAGACTCAAAGATCTTGTGATACAGGTCTTTTACTTATTTGGTTAGCGTTAAGGACACAGTCAGGAAGACAAAAAGGTAACCTACAGATCAGATTGGGAAAAGATATTAACTAACCCCACATCTGACAGAGGTCTGATCTCCAAAATTTACAGAGAACTCAAGAAGCAAGTCTCCAAAAACACCAAAGGATCCAATCAAAAAGTGGGCTACAGGTTCTTCGGGCAGCATCAGGTAAACAGGCCGGCTTCCCGGCCTGTGCTCCAGTGCCTGCAGATCGCCTGGGACCTGCACAGAGCTCCCAATCCCGGCGGGAGCCAAGCACCCCAGACTCCAGATCTTCGCTCCCACCAACGAGACCAGGAAAGGAGAGGAGGCTGGGAGTCCAGGGAAGCAGCTGTTCCTCGGGCAGCATCAGGTAAACAGGCCAGCTTCACGGCCTGTGCTCCAGTGCCTGCAGATCGCTTGGGACCTGCACAGAGCTCCCAATCCCGGTGGGAGCCAAGCACCCCAGACTCCAGATCTTCGCTCCCACCAATGAGACCAGGAAAGGAGAGGAGGCTGGGAGTCCAGGGAAGCAGCTGTTCCTCGGGCAGCATCAGGTAAACAGGCCGGCTTCCCGGCCTGTGCTCCAGTGCCTGCAGATCGCCTGGGACCTGCACAGAGCTCCCAATCCCGGCGGGAGCCAAGCACCCAGACCCCAAGTCTTCTCTCCCACCAATGAGACCAGGAAACCAGAGGACCCAGGGAGACCAGGACCAGCATTTGGACAAGGAATAGAAGAACCACCAGATTATTGGACTTGCTAGCACCCACCAAAAGGGAACTCTGGTCCCCAGACCAGTAAGGGGCTCTTTCTGCACTCACTAGAAGAAGAGATGGGAAAGAGACAATACAAAAACACAGTCAGCAACCGAAAAACAAATATGACACCGCCAGATTCTAGAGACTCCACACCAGCAAGACCCCAACATTCCAATGCGGACGAAGCAGAAGAGAACGACCTTAAAAGCACTTTCATGAAAATGATAGAGGCCCTAAAAGAGGATATTGGAAAATCCCTCAAAGAAATGGAAGAAAAAACAAACCAAAAAATGCAAGAAATGGAAGAAAAAACAAACCAAAAAATGCAAGAATTGGAAGAAAAAACAAACCAAAAAAGGCAGGAAATGGAAGAAGAAATGAAGCAAAAAATGCAAGAAATGGAAGAAAAAACAAAGCAAAAAATGCAAGAATTGGAAGAAGAATCATACCAAAAAAGACAGGAAATGGAAGAAGAAACAAAGCAAAAAATCCAAGAAATGGTAGAAAAAACAAAGCAAAAAATGAAAAAAATGGAAGAAGAAACAAACCAAAAAAGGCAGGAAATGGAAGAAGAAACAAAGCACAAAATGCGAGAAATGGAACAAAAAGCAAACCAAAAAATGCAAGAAATGTGTCCCGCGCTACCGTCTCGCCAGCAAGAACGACTCAGGACACTCGGATCCTTCTGCAGTAAAGGTTTAATGCATCTTGAGAGATAGATGATCAGCTTCTGAGAGGGAGACCCCAAGCTAAGAAACCCAGCCCCTTATATAAGCCTAGGAGCTCCGAGTGAGACGTGTAGAGCCGGGATTGGTGGTTTGCTCATCACCCCAGATGACGCCACGGGAGAGGCACAGCTTAAATGGTGAACTCCAACTGACAGCAGATGTCAGCGCCATCTTCTAATGGTGATAGCGATAGCGAGGGCGGCTCCTCACATCTCCCCCTATTCATTTATTTTTGAAGCCATAGGACACCCACAACTTTGGAGTGGAGATAGAGGTCAAATCCCCATGTGCAAATTTGGAACATGTACAAAGCTCCTCTCCAGGGTCTTATCCCCAGAGGGAGCCCTGACCAGTCCCGATGTCGTTTTTCTGGGGGAAGGAGATCATGACATAGAACCTTCATGCAAGATGACTTATCTCCCAGGAGAAAGTCGTTATACCGCAGACCTCTCCTGTGCAGTGCTTAGCCTTGCAACTCCTTGGGCTGCTGAAGCCTACCCACTCTATCCCGTGCAATGAGACTAGCCTCGTGGGGTGCAAGAGCCGGGAGGCCAGCGACCTATTGCTTTAACATGGTTAACCAAATGTCAGGGGAGGCTCCGTGTTCTAAGGCAGCAAGTGCTTGTGCCACCACCACTTTGTCTCTTTTTGTTTGGGCTCTGAGCTTACACACCATCCAAAGCATCAACACTATTCCACAGCAGAGAACTAGGCTAAATGATCCCACCCCCATCCATTCCTTAAAATAAGAAAATGCAGATGAAATCCAGGAGGCCTTCCATCAGAGAAAGATCCAGACGCGTGGAATTCACTTGCAGGATCGCCACTCTCAACTCACGGAGTGTCTGCTCAAACTCAAAAGTCCAATTCTGTAATAAATGTTGAGACAGAGCTTTTGACAGGTTAGCTGCTCTTGTAAAATTCTCATATTGTACTGAAGTGACACAAAGGCCAGGCAACTTTTGTTCACATCCCAATTGGGCCATCTGCCACAATATATCCAATTGTTCCTGAACCAAATTAATCTGTTGGTTTACCAACATCAGGCCTCCTTGTATCTGAGAATTGGCAGTGGCCTGTTTATCTAGGGCCATAGTCACAGTGGCCGATAGTTCATTAATGGTTTGAGTTGTCTGCACAGTGGCGGAAAGTGCAAGGGCCGAGGCGGTAACCGAAGCAGTAACCGCGGCGGCGGCTATCAGGCCCACAATAATAGCAGAGATCCCAAAAATCTCGCTTTTCCCTAAACAAACTCAAACTACTTGGCGCCTCAACAGGAACTGGAACAAATCGAGGCATGCACATTACCAAAGCAAAAGGGTGCTTAATAGCATCCCAGCATAATGCATAAAAACAATTCTAAGCAGAGCAATTTATTTCTTTCTGATTCTTACCTAAGGTATCATTACTCACAACCCAAATAAAGGGCAGCCAAACACAAATTGGAGCAGCTGAATAATTAGTTCTCTTAAAAGGGGTATACTTAACATTGGAGGAGGACCAATCAGATGATCCAGAGCTCTGTCCCTCACTCAGACTGTTGCCTAATGTCCCTTTCCAATCAAAAGTAATCTGTCCCTTCTCACTATATCCTCCAGCAATCATTGCCATAGGAGAAAGATCAGTACAGCTTCCATTAATTCAAAAGGATTAGCATTAGATCTTTCTGGATCCATATGAATAAAATTATCCTTTAATGAAGAAATCACAGTAAAGCACAAGCTTCCTACCAATGACAAGGTTCTCTCATCCTGAAAACTCTGTATCTGAGGATCTAAAGGCAAAAAGGCAAGCCCCAACTCTCTATTAGTTGTGAAAAATCTAGGGAACTCCTGGGCATTATGCATCACTGGCATCGGTAGGGGAAGGTAGACATGATGGCCCACCGTAACTCTCCCATCATACTAGGAACCATCATCCCGAGTAGGAGAGTCTTCATCACCCACTTGGCCTCCATCCTTCTTATTCTGGAGTTGTGAAGGAGCTCTTCGAGTGAGTCTTTCAGGGATCCACAGGGGGTTTTCTTCCTCCTGTGGAAAAACACACACAGCTCCCCTGGATCTTATAAGAATAGGATCCGGGCCTTTCCAGAGATCAGTCAAGACATCTTTCCATTTTACCATTTCTTTTGGCCTATCAGGCTCTAAACTGTGGCGATCGGCCGCAGTGTGGCCTTGGGCATCAGAGTTCAAGAAATTAAGGGTAAAAAGTGCCATGGACACAGCAACTCTTGGTACCGAGGGTAGAACATCCTCAATACTCCCCTTTTGTTTAATCAGATATGATTTGAGTGTACGATGGGCACGTTCCACAATGCCCTGTCCTTGAGGGTTATAAGGTAGGCCAGTTAGATGGGTAACATCCATTTGCCGACAAAACTGTCGGAATTTTTGAGAGGTATATGCTGGTCCATTGTCTGTTTTTAAAATTCTGGGTTTTCCCCAAGCACTCCAGGCCTCAAGGCAATGTTGAATCACATATGAGGCCTTTTCCCCTGTTAGGGGCGTGGCGAACATTATGCCAGAACAGGTGTCAACAGAAACATGAACATATTGAAGCCTTCCAAAAGAGGGAATATGAGTAACATCCATCTGCCACATCTGCAATGGTCTAATGCCACGTGGGTTTATTCCCACGTGGGGAGCAGGTAAGAATTCGCAGCAATTCTGGCATTGAGTAACAATTTCCCTAGCCTCTTTCCTGGATAGAGCAAAACGACAGCGCAAGGTCTCAGCCGTCACATGAAAGCGCTGATGGAACTCTTTTGCTGCTTGTGCGTGGGTAGACAAGGCAGCGGCCACCAGCTTTGTAGCCTTATCCGCTAAGTCATTCCCTAAGGACATGGGACCTGGGAGTCCAGAATGTGCTCGGACATGGGTAATGAAAACAGGAAATCTCCTGTTTAACAAGGCAGCTTGTATCCTCTGAAAGATGTTAGCAACTCTGCTGGAGGATCTTATTATTCCAGCTATCTCAAGGAGATTAACTGCATTAACCACATAAGAGGAATCTGATACAATATTGAGGGGTCCTGGAAAAGCCTCAAGAACCTCCAGTACTATCAGACATTCTACAACTTGAGGTGAAGTTTCATTATATTGTTTAGATATAACCCTATCCTTGACCACATAAGCTCCCATACCAGTTTTCGATCCATCAGTGTACACCACAGTCCCATCTGGGAGTGGGTCTTTAGCTGTCACTTGTGGAAACACTATAGCCTGGTTTAGGGCAAACTGTAAAATTGGATGCTTTGGAAAATGATTATCAATTTGTCCTGAAAAGGAAGTAACTAAAACTGCCCAATCACTAGATGTGGCTGCCAAGGTCTGAACTTGTGCAGCAGTATAAGGCACAATCAAGGAATCAGGATCCCTGCCAAAATGCGTAACAGCTGCTTTTATTCCGCGAAGCGCGAGCTGTGCAACAGCATCAGGGTACCAGTCAATAATCTTAGCAGGGGAAGCATTTGGATGAATCCAAAGTAATGGTCCATGTTGCCACAGGACTGCAGTTGGCAATTGAGCTGTCTTAAAAACACACAGATTAAAAGGTAGTGACTCCTCAATACGTTGTAATTGTGCTTCCTGTAAGGCCTCTTCCACCATCTGTAAGGCTCGGTGGGCGGCAGGGGTAAATTTTCTGGGTGAGGAGATATGAGGCTCACCCTCCAGGAGATCGAAGAGGGGTTTTAGATCAGCAGATGGAATTTTTAAAAAGGGCCTCAACCAATTTATATCTCCCAGAAGTTTCTGAAAATCATTTAATGTTTGTAAGTGGTCTTTGCGAATTTCTATTTTCTGAGGAACTATATTTTTGGGAGTAATCATTGAGCCCAAAAAGAGGCCTGTATCTGCAATTTGAACCTTTTCTGAGGCAATCTCTAATCCCCACTGTTTTAATTCAGCCACCAGCATGGGAAAAGCCTTTTGTAAAACATCTAACTCTTTGTGACAAATAAGAATATCGTCCATATAATGGATCATGATTAAAGATGTAAATTGCTTCCTAATTGGCTCCAAAGCCTCCTGCACATACAGCTGACATATTGTTGGGCTATTGGCCATGCCTTGCGGCAGTACCTTCCACTGAAATCTCTTGTCTGGTTCCATATGATTAAGAGAAGGGATAGTGAAGGCAAACCTTGGTCTATCCCGTGGGTAAAGTGGAATAGAGAAGAAACAATCCTTAATATCTATAATAATAAGCTTCCAATCTTGAGGAAGTGCAGAAAGCAAAGGAAGTCCTCTTTGAACAGGGCCAAAAAGATGCATCTGATTGTTAATGGCCCGCAGGTCATGGAGTAATCTCCACTTCCCAGATTTCTTCTTAATAACAAAAATTGGTGTATTCCATGGGGAGGTAGAAGGCTCTAGATGCCCCAGCCGTTCCTGTTCTTGCACTAATCTTGTGACAGCCTCTAATTTTTCAGAGGATAGAGGCCATTGAGAGACCCATAATGGCTCCTCTGTTTTCCACGGTATGGGTCGTGAAGCCTCAACGGCCCCTAAATAAAACCCAGTCCTTTTCTACCCCGATTTCCATGTTGCGTAATGGGTTTTATTCTGCCTTGTTCTTGCCTACCCAAGCCTCTACCCTTTGTATACCCCATCTTTGCCATAATGGCTGATGCCTGGGGGGAGTATTCATTAGTTAGGGTCATGCCCATGGCTTGTAACACATCCCGTCCCCATAAATTTACAGGGAGTGGCAACACATAGGGGGTAAAACATCCCTAGGTTAAGGCTGAGGCACTGATGGCAGGAGAGGACTGGTATCCAAGACCTTGTAGAGAATGAGATGAAACAACAGTGGGCCAAGACTTCGGCCACCAATGGAGTGAAATAATGCTTTTGTCTGCTCCCGTATCCATTATCCCTTCAAATTCTTTTCCATTAATTAACAATTTTATTGTAGGTCTCTCATTTAGGGGTATAGCCAGATAGGCTGAATCACTTCCAGAAGATCCCATAGCCCTTTTTTGTAAAGTGTAGGTTTCTCCATCCCCGAGGGAGGGCAGCAACACCAGTTGTGCAATTCTATCTCCCTGCTTTATAGAAAATACACCCCGAGGGCTAGAACAGAGAACTTGAATCTCCTCTTTATGATACAGGTCAACAATCCCAGGATATATAATGAGTCCCTGTAAAGTTAAGGAGCCACGGCCCAGAATAAGCCCAATGGTGGCAGGGGGCAAAGGTCCAGGGGAATGGACTGGGACCGGTTGAACATTCATTTGGGGCATGAGTAAGAAGTTGGAGGCGGCACGCAAGTCCATTCCGGGAGTTCCTCGGAAGCCTCTACTTCCTCTTGATTGCTTTTCTGAAATCGGTTCCCATATTTCTGAGGGCCCTGGGACCATGGGCCCCGTGACCCGTTTTTTGATTGGGGTACCTTGGGTTCTTCAATAGGGGGCAGAAGCCTCCCTTTCATATCCCGGACTGACCTGCATTCACTAGCCCTATGATAACCTTTACCACAATGACGGCAAAGCTCCAGTTCTCTTGTTCTTTCAGGGGCTTGACAATCTTTCTTAAGGTGCCCCATTTTCCCACAATTAAAACAAGCTTTTCGACTAGATAAATCTCTACGCCTGTGCGTCTGTAAAATGGCGGCAGCTAGTCCTGCATTGGTTAGGGGTCGCCCCAGCTCCCTGCACATTCTGAGCCAATCTTGTAAACCTTTGCTTTTGCAAGGGGCGATAGCCGCTCGACATTCCTGGGTTGCTTGTTCATAGACAAGTTGCTCAATCAGGGGCATAGCTTGTTCTGAATCACCAAAGATGCGACCGGCGGCCTCGGTCATTCTGGCCACAAAGTCTGAAAATGGCTCTTGGGGTCCTTGGACAATCTTTGTAAGGTGTCCACTGGATTCTCCCCTTTTTGTGAGGGCCTTCCATGCTTTAATAGCGGCGGCCGACACCTGACCATAGACGCCCCAGATGTAGTTGGTTTGATTAAGGGCATGTTGACCCTGACCTGTCAGCATTTCAAATGTCCACTGCCTCTGATTCTCATCTTCAGCCGTGGCATTAACTCTAGCTTGCGCCTGGGCTGCATCATACCAGAGAGCCTTCCATTCCATGTATTGTCCCATGTTGGGAAGCACTGCTTTCACTGTCGTCTGCCAGTCAGTGGGAGTCGTGGCAAAATTAGCAAGCCTTTCCACCTGTATTGTGGTAAAGTTAGCATTGACCCCATAATTACGAACGGATTCGGCCAATTCTTTGATTTGATTGTAATCTACGGGGGTATGTACTCTTCCGCCTTCCACATTCTCGAATACTGGAAAAGCCATTTGTATTTTTCTCCGTTCCTCTAAAGGTAAAAAGGAGTCAGTACCAGTATTCAGCTGAAGCTCATACTGTGGAGGCGCCGAGGGGCATGAGCCCGCCGGATTTATAGGCGGTGGCCTCACATTCATTTTTGTTTTCAGCGGCCGGTGTCTATCAGGGTGATATCTTTCTTCCTCATACCGTGCCATCTCCTCCTCTAGACCACCTTCTTCGCTAGAATCCAGAGTGTCAGAATCGAAATTATCAAGCTCCAAGGCTTCTAGCTCTACCGTAGGGTATAGGCTAGATTCTGGCTTTTTCTTTTTCTTAGATTTGTTAGGGGGTGAATGATCACTCCCTTCTTTCTCTCCCCCTTTCTTAACTTCTTGGGGAGGGCCTTTTTTCTTAGACATGTCTTTCCTTTTGCGAGCTCCCATTCTCTCACTCCGTTCAGTTTCTGACATGCTATCTTGAACTTCCTCTAAGGTTCCCTGACTTTCTACTATAGCAGGGTGACAGGCCTCATCCTCCAAGCAGTTTTTAACTAGCTTCCAAATGGCTTTGGAGATCTCCTTCTGCATGCTTCCTGTCTAGTTCTTTACCTAGCTTGTTCCATGGGGCCACAGTGAGGGACCCAGAACAAGCAAACCATGGTGCCATTCTATCTACCTCCTTCACAAAATTTTGAAGTGTCCGTGGTGCAATTTTGAGATCTCTTTGTTTTAGCACAGTCTGTAGGGCAGTAACCACTGACTGTGACAACCCCATCGCGCTGGCGGCTTATCTAAAAAACGGCTCTCAACTCCTTTACCAGACTGACAGCACCGTTCTGTCAGCACCAGCCACGATGAAGAAGAAGGACAAACAGGACTAGCACCAAAGCCTCCACTGACCTGTCCCACGGTGATGACAAACTAAGGCCATAGTCGAGAAAAGGGGTGTTCAGGATCAAGCATACCTCTCTGAACTTACGTCCCTGCAGTTCTGAATCCGCCCCGTCTTCTGAGGGGTCTCCCGCGGCGCCGGCGATGTTGAAGAGTTCCCGGGTTTCGGCACCAGATGTCCCGCGCTACCGTCTCGCCAGCAAGAACGACTCAGGACACTCGGATCCTTCTGCAGTAAAGCTTTAATGCATCTTGAGAGATAGATGATCAGCTTCTGAGAGGGAGACCCCAAGCTAAGAAACCCAGCCCCTTATATAAGCCTAGGAGCTCCGAGTGAGACGTGTAGAGCCGGGATTGGTGGTTTGCTCATCACCCCAGATGACGCCACGGGAGAGGCACAGCTTAAATGGTGAACTCCAACTGACAGCGGATGTCAGCGCCATCTTCTAATGGTGATAGCGATAGCGAGGGCGGCTCCTCACAGAAATGGAAGAAAGAACAAACCAAAAAATTCATGAAAGGCAACAAACGGACGAACAGATAAACAGAAAATTGCAAGAAGCAATGCAAACACTGCAAGGGTTGAAAACTGAAATAGAGTCATTAAAAAAACACAATCTGAAGAAAGGCAGAAAATAGAAAAGCTGTACAAACAGTCAGGCACTACCAATACAAGCATTACCAACAGAATAGAAGAGATGGAAGAGAGAATCTCAAGTGTTGAAGATACGCTAGGAGAAATGGATTTATCAACCAAAGAAAACCTTAAATCCAATAAATGCTTAACACAAAACATCCAGGAAATATGGGACACCATGAAAAGACCAAACCTAAGAATAATAGGTATAGAAGAAGGAGAAGAAATCCAACTCAAAGGGGCAGAAGGCATATTCAACAAAATCATAGAAGAAAACTTCCCCAACCTTAAGAAAGACATGCCAATGAAGGTACAAGAAGCCTACAGAACACCAAATAGTATGGACCACAAAAAAATCCCCTCGCCACATAATAATCAAGACCCCAAACATACAGAATAAAGAAAGAATATTAAGAGCAGCTAAGGAAAAAGGTCAAGTAACATATAAAGGCAGACCTATCAGAATTACACCTGATTTCTTCATGGAAACTCTGAAAGCCAGAAGGTCCTGGATAGATATTCTACCTACACTAAGAGACCATGGATGCCAGCCCAGACTACTATACCCAGCAAAGCTCTCAATCACTATAGACGGAGAAAACAAGATATTCCATGACAAAACTAGATTCAAGCAATATGTGTCCACTAACCCAGCCCTACAGAAAATTTTGGAAGGAAAACTCCAACCCAAGGAAGCTAACTACAACCAGAAAAACATAAGCATTAGAGAATCCCTCTCTACCAACAGCCAAAAGAACAAAGGTGGGAAATTCCACACATAATTCCACCACCAACAACCATCGCAAATCGAAGAAGGATGAGCAATCATTGGTCATTAATATCCCTCAATGTTAATGGCCTTAACTCACCCATAAAAAGACACAGACTGGCAGATTGGATTCGAAGACAGAACCCTTCCTTCTGCTGCATACAAGAAACACACCTCACCCTTAAAGACAGACATTACCTGAGAGTTAAAGGTTGGGAAAAAATTTTTCAATCAAATGGACCCAAGAAACAAGCAGGGTTGGCAATCCTAATATCTAACAAACTAGACTTTAAAATAAAATCAATCAAAAGAGATGAAGGAGGTCATTACATACTCATCACAGGTGAAACCCACCAAGATGAAGTGTCTATCCTGAACATCTATGCCCCAAATACAAAGGCATCCACATTCGTTAAAGAAACATTATTAGAACTTAAATCTCATCTAAAGCCCCACACAGTTATAGTGGGAGATTTCAACACACCACTCTCACCACTAGACAGGAATACCAAACAGAAACTCAACAAAGAAGCAAAAGGTCTAATAAAGTAATGACCCAACTGGGATTAACAGATATCTATAGAACATTTCATCCACATAAAAAAGAATATACCTTCTTCTCACCACCACATGGAACCTTCTCAAAAATCGACCACATACTTGGCAACATATCAAACCTCAGCAGCTACAAAAAAATTGGAATAACTCCATGCATCTTATCAGACCACCATGCTTTAAAATTAGAATTCAGCAACAACACAAATTGCAGAAAACCTACAAACTCATGGAAATTGAATAATGCTCAACTGCACCATCCCTGGGTCAAAGAGGAAATAAAAAAAGAAATTAAAGACTTCCTCGAATTCAATGAGAATGAAGACACAACATACCCAAACCTATGGGACACTTTGAAAGCAGTGCTACGGGGAAGTTCATAGCGCTAAGTGCTCACATGAAGAAACAGGAGAACAGTTATACCAGAGAATTAACATCACAGCTGAAAGCTCTAGAACTCAAAGAAGCACACTCCCCCAGGAGGAGTAGACGCCAGGAAATAATCAAATTGAGGGCTGAAATCAATAAAGTAGAAACCAGGAAAACAATACAAAGAATCAATGCAACGAAGAGTTGGTTCTTTGAGAAAATCAACAAGATAGACAAACCTTTGTCCAAACTTACCAAACAGCAGAGAGTGAACACGCAAATTAACAAAATTAGAAATGAAAAGGGGGACATAACAACAGACTCTGAGGAAATCCAGAGAATCATTAGGTCATACTTTGAAAACCTGTACTCCACAAAATTCGAAAATTTAAAGGAAATGGATCACTTCCTGGACAGCTATCAATTGCCAAAATTAAATCAAGAACAGATAAGCAATTTAAATAGACCTATAACCCCTATGGAAATAGAAGCTGTCATCAAAAGTCTCCCAACCAAAAAAAGCCCAGGTCCAGATGGCCTCACTGCAGAATTCTACCAGAAATTCAAAGAACAGCTTATACCAATTCTTCTCAAAGTGTTCCACACAATAGAAGCAGAAGGGTCTTTGCCAAACTCTATGAGGCTTCAATAACCTTGATCCCCAAGCCACACAAAGATACAACTAAGAAAGAGAACTTCAGACCAATATCCCTCATGAACATTGATGCAAAAATACTCAATAAAATACTAGCAAATCGGATCCAAGAACACATCAAAACAATCATTCACCACGATCAAGTAGGTTTCATCCCAGGGATGCAGGGATGGTTCAACATACGAAAATCCATCAACGTAATCCACCATATAAACAAGCTGAAAAACAAAAATCACATGATCATCTCACTAGATGCTGAAAAAGCCTTTGACAAAATCCAACACCCCTTCATGATAAAGGTCTTGGAGAGATCTGGGATAACAGGGACATACTTAAACATAATAAAAGCTATATACAGTAAACCAACAGCCAACATCAAACTAAATGGACAGAAACTCAACGCAATTCCTCTAAAATCAGGAACAAAACAAGGCTGTCCACTCTCTCCATACCTTTTCAACATGGTACTTGAAGTTCTAGCTATTGCCATACGACAACAAAGGGGGATCAAGGGGATACAAATTGGGAAGGAAGAGGTCAAACTTTCACTGTTTGCAGACGATATGATAGTTTACATCAATGACCCAAAGAACTCTACCAGGGAATTCTTACAGCTGATTAACACCTTCAGCAAAGTGGCAGGCTACAAGATCAACTCAAGAAAATCAGTAGCCCTACTATATACAGATGATAAAAGGGCTGAAAGAGAAATCAGAGAAACATCACCCTTTACAATTGCCACGAACAACATAAAATACCTTGGGGTAACGCTAACCAAACAAGTGAAAGACCTGTATCGTAAGAACTTTGAATCTTTAAAGAAAGAAATTAAAGAAGCCCTCAGAAAATGGAAAGATCTCCCATGCTCTTGGATAGGTAGGATCAATGTAGTAAAAATGGCAATCCTGCCAAAAGCAATCTACAGATTCAATGCAATCCCCATTAAAATTCCAGCACAATTCTTCACAGACCTTGAAAGAACAATAATCAATTTTGTATGGAAAAACAAAAGACCCAGGATAGCCAAAACAACCCTGTTCAACAAGGCAACGTCCGGAGGCATCACCATCCCTGACCTCAAGCTCTATTATAGAGCTATAGTCCTGAAAACAGCTTGGTATTGGCACAAAAATAGACAGGTAGACCAATGGAATCGAATTGAAAATCCGGGTATTAACCCACACACGTACGAACATCTGATCTTTGACAAAGAAGCTAAAAATATACAATGGAATAAAGAAAGCATCTTCAACAAATGGTGCTGGCATAATTGGAGACTGGCATGTAGAAGAATGCAGATCGATCCATGTTTATCGCCATGCACAAAACTTAAGTCCAAATGGATCAAAGACCTCAACATAAATCCAGCCACACTGAACCTCTTAGAAGTGAAAGTGGGTGGTACCCTTGAACGAATTGGTACAGGAGACAGCTTCCTGAACATAACACCAGTAGCACAGACAGTGAGATCAACAATTAATAAATGGGACCTACTGAAACTGAGAAGCTTCTGTAAAGCAAAGGACACAGTCAGCAAGACAAAAAGGCAGCCCACAGAATGGGAAAAAATATTCACTAATCCCACATCTGACAGAAGGTTGATCTCCAAAATTTACAAAGAACTCAAGAAGCAAATCTCCAAAACACCAAAGGACCCTATTAAAAAGTGGGCTGCAGAACTAAATAGAGAGTTTTCAATAGAGGAGTCTAAAATGGCTGAGAGGCACTTGAGAAAGTGCTCAACATCCTTAGCCATCCGGGAAATGCAAATCAAAACAACTCTCAGATACCATCTCACTCCTGTCAGAATGGCTAAAATCAAAAACACCAATGACAATTTATGCTGGAGAGGATGTGGGGAAAGGGGGACACTCCTCCATTGCTGGTGGGAGTGCCAACTGGTTCATCCACTTTGGAAATCAGTATGGAGATTCCTCAGAAAAATGGGAATAAACCTACCACAAGACCCAGCAACTCCACTCTTAGGCATATATCCAAAAGATGCCCATTCATACAACAAAGATGTCTGTTCCACTATGTTCATAGCAGCTTTATTTGTAATTGCCAGAACTTGGAAGCAACCTAGATGTCCCTCACCTGAAGAGTGGATAGAGAAAATGTGGTACATCTACACAATGGAGTACTATTCAGCAGAAAAAAATAATGGAATCATGAGATTCGCAGGCAAATGGACGACACTAGAAGAAACCATCCTGAGTGAGGTAACCCATTCACAAAAAGAGAAACATGGCATGTACTCTCTCATATATGGATTTTAGACATAGATCTGGGGAGTGCCAGCCTTCAATCCTATGGCCAGAGAGTCTGGGAAACAGAAACTTTATTTAGTTGCTGATCGAAGAAGAGGCAGACTCCCTTGGTTAAGTACTGAGCTGAACTCAAGAAAGCCAGTAACAGAGAGGGAGGACTGATGATCAAAGGGATTAAGACTGGGCTGGTTTAACCCCCAGAAACAGCTGACCAGACAAAGGTTAACTCTTGAATCCCAGGCATCAGCCTGGGAAGCCAGCATGGGACTGATCAAGACCCCCTGAATCTGGGTGTCAATGAGGAGGCCTAGGGAATCTATTGAGCCTTGGGCAGCAGATCAGTACCCATCCCAAGTATACACACGGACTTGGGACTCCCATAGAACAATGTGAGGTGCACTCTCACCCGAACTCTTGGGGAAGGGTCTAGGCCCTGCCCTATATGAAATGACAGACTATGCACACCCCCATGGAGGGCCTCACCCTCCCTGGGGAATTGAGGGGGTTACGGGGGGGGGCGTGAGGGCTCAGGAGGAAGGGAGGGAATGGAAGAGGGACCTGGAACTGACTTGTGAAGCAACCTTGTTTCTTATCCAAATTTAAACTGGAAAATAAAATAAAAAAATATTTTTAAAAAAGTGGGCTACAGAAGTAAATAGAGAATTCTCAATAGAGGAGTCTAAGAAAGTGCTCAACATCCCTAGCCATCAGGGAAATGCAAATCAAAACAACTCTGAGATACCATCTTACTCCTGTCAGAATGGATAAAATAAAAATTCCAATGATAGTTATGCTGGAGAGGATGTGGAGAAAGGGAAACACTCCTTCACTTCTGGTGGGAGTGCAAACTCATACAGCCACTTTGGAAATCAGTATGGAGATTCCTCAGAAAAATGGGAATCAGCCTACCACAAGACCCAGCAATTCCACTCTTAGGCATATATCCAAAAGATGCACAGTCATACAACAAGGACATCTGTTCCACTATGTTCATAGCAGCATTATTTGTAATGGCCAGAACCTGGAAGCAACCTAGATGCCCCTCAACTGAAGAGTGGATAGAGAAAATGTGGTACATTTACACAGTGAGGTATTACTCAGTGGTAAAAGAAAAAAATGACACCTTGAAATTTACAGGCAAGAACTTCAAGTACAATATTGAAAAGGTATGGAGAGAATGGATAGGAGATCAAGGGGATACAAATTGGAAAGGAAGAGGTCAAACTTTCACTTTTTGCAGATGATATGATAGTTTACATAAGTGATCCAAAAAACTCTACCAGGGAACTTCTACAGCTGATAAATACTTTCAGCAAAGTGGCAACTCAAGAAAATCAGTAGCTCTACTCTATACAGAGATAAAAGGGCTGAGAAAGAAATCAGAAAAACATCACCCTTTACAATTGCCACAAACAACACAAAATACCTTGAGATAATGCTAACCAAACAAATGAAAGACCTGTATCGCAGGAACTTTGAGTCTTTAAAGAAAGAAATTATAGAAGACATCAGAAAATGGACAGATCTCCCATGCTCTTGGATAGAGAGGATCAATGTAGTGAAAATGGCAATCCTGTCAAAAGCAATCTACATATTCAATGCAATCCCCATTAAAATACCAGCACAATTCTTCACAGAACTTGAAAGATCAATAATCAACATTGTATGGAAAAACAAAAGACCCAAGATAGCCAAACAAAAACCTTATTCAACAAAGCAACATCTGGAGTCATCACCATCCCTGACTTCAAGCTCTATTATAGAACTATAGTCCTGAAAACAGCTTGGTATTGGCACAAAAATAGACAGGTTGACCAATGGAGTCGAATTGAACACCCTGATATTAACCCATACATGTATGAACATCTGATTTTCGACAAAGAACCTAAAATTATACAATGGAAAAAACAAAGCATCTTCAACAAATGGAGCTGGCATAACTGGATGCTAGCATGTGGAAGAATACGGATATATCCATGTCTATCGCTATGCACAACTCTTAAGTCCAAATGGACCAAAGACCTCAACATAAATCCAGCCACACTGAACCTCTTAGAAGAGAAAATGGGAGATACCCTTGAACGAATTGGTACAGGAGTCTGCTTCCTGAACATAACTCCAGTAGCACAGACACTGAGGTCAACAATTAATAAATGGGACCTCCTGAAACTGAGAAGCTTCTGTAAGGCAAAGGACACAGTCAGCAAGACAAAAAGGCACTACACAGAATGGGAAATGATATTCACTAGCCCCACATCTGACAGAGGTCTGATCTCCAAAATTTACAGAGAACTCAAGAAGTAAGTCTCCAAAACACCAAAGGATCCAATCAAAAAGTGGGCTATAGAACTAAATAGAGAATTCTCAATAGAGGAGTCTAAAATGGCTGAGAGGTACTTGAGAAAGTGCTCAACATCCCTAGCCATCAGGGAAATGCAAATCAAAACAACTCTGAGATACCATCTTACTCCTGTCAGAATGAATAAATCAAAAAACACCAATGACAGTTTATGCTGGAGAGGATGTGGACAAAGAGGAACACTCCTCCACTGCTGGCTCGTACAGCCACTTTGGAAATCAGTATGGAGATTCCTCAGAAAAATGGGAATCAGCCTACCACAAGACCCAGCAATTCCACTCTTAGGCATATATCCAAAAGGTGCACATTCATACAACAAGGACATCTGTTCCACTATGTTCATAGCAGCATTATTTGTAATGGCCAGAACCTGGAAGCAACCTAGATGCCCCTCAACTGAAGAGTGGATAGAGAAAATGTGGTACATTTATACAATGGAGTACTACTCAGAAGAAAAAAACAATGGAATCTTGAAATTCGCAGGTAAATGAATGGCCGTAGAAGAATCCATCCTGAGTGAGGTAACCCAGTCACAAAAAGACACACATGGCATGTACTCTCTCATATATGGATTTTAGACATGGATCAGGGGAGTGCCAGCCTACAACCCCATGGCCAGAGAGTCTGGGAAACAACCTTCAACAAATGACTAATGGGAAGCAGAGGCAGACACCCACAGCTAAACACTGAACTGAACTCCTGGAACCCAGTGACAGAGAGGGAGGACTGATGAGCAAAGGGGTTAAGACTTAGCTGGTTTAGCCCCCAGAAACAGCTGACCTGAACAAGGGGTAGCTCTTGAATCCCAGACTTATGTCTGGGAATCCAGCGTGGGACTGACTCAGACCCCTTGGATGTGGGTGTCAGTGAGGAGGCCTAGGCAATCTGTGGGGTCTTGGGTAGTAGATCAATATTTATCCCTGGCATACAAATGAACTTTGGGTGCCAATCCCACAATGAGAGATGCACTCTCACCCTGTACTCTTGGGAGAGAGTCTAGGCCCTGCCCTGGGTGAAATGACAGACTATTGACACCCCCATGCAGGGCCTTACCATCCCTGGGAAAAGGAGGGGGTATTGGAGGTGTTGGTGGGAGGGGAGGGAAAGGGAGAGGGACCTGGGATTGACATGTGAAGCAACCTTGTTTCTAATTTAAATTTAAAATTAAAAATTAAAAAAAGAAATTTGCAGGCAAATGGATAGAACTAGAAAAAAATCCTGAATGAGGTAACTCAGACCCAGAAAGACAATGACAGTATGTATTCACTCATAAGTGGATATTAGACATAAAGCAAAGGATAACTAGGCTACAATCTACAATCCCATAGAAGCTAGGTAAAAAGGAGGACCCTAAGAGGGACACTCATCAAGGGCCCCAGGAAGGGGAAATAGTTAAGATCTCCTGGTAAACTGGAAGGGGTAGAAGGAATGGGATGTGAGATTGGAGCATGAGGGATCGAGAAGGCCAAGTTGGGGGAGGGATGAAGAGGGAGAACAGTGAAAGTGATACCTTGATTGAGGGAGACATTATGGGGTTAGGGAGAAACTTGATTCGAGGGAAATTCCCAGGAATCCACAGGATGACCTCAGCTAAGACTCCTCACAAGAGCAGAGAGGGTGCCTGAACTGGCCTTCCCCTGTAATCAGATTAGTGACTGCCCTAATTGTCATCATAGAATCTTCATCCAGTACATGATGGAAGCAGATGCAGTGATTCACAGCCAGACACTGGGTTGCACTCCTGGAGTTCATTTGAAAAGAGGGAGGAGGAATCATATGATCAAGGGTGAGTCAAGATCATGATTGGGAAAACTACAGAGACAGCTGACCCAAACTAGTGGGAACTCACAGACTATGGACTGACAGTTGGATAACCTACATAGGACTGATCTAAGCCCTCTGAATGTGAGTGACAGTTAAATGGCTTAATCTGTTGGGGGAGCCCCTGGAAGTGGGACCAGGACTCATCCCAGATGCACGAACTGGCTTTTTGGATCCCATTCCCTATGGTAGGATACCTTGCTCATGCTTGATACGGGGTGGGAAGGGCTTGGTCCTGCCTCAACTTGGTTTGCCAGACTTTGTTGACTCCCCAAGGGTGTCTTTATTTACTCTGAGGAGTAAATGGCAGTGGGAAAGGGGGAAGGGGGGAGAAGGGGAAAGGGGGGGGGGAACTGGTTGGTATGTAAAATGAAAAAATTTAAATCAAACAAACAAAGTCATGCCTTGTCCATCATGCTGAGCCTGCTGAAACATCACCATGAGCAAAGTCCATCCTCCCAAACTGAAGAAATTTATGAACAAGAAGTTATCATTGAAGTTAAATGATGTCAGACAAGAAATACTACAGGGCTTTGATCCCTTTATGAATCTTGTGATGATGAGTGTGTAAGGTGGCAACTAGTAGGCAGCAGAATAACACCAGCATGGTGGTCATACAATGAAACAGCATCATCATGTAGAAACCTTAGCAGAGGACTTTACGTCATGTAGAATTGAGTTGTGTACATTTTCATAAGAAACTTTTTGCTAAATAAACTTTTGTGATACTCAGAAAAAGAAAAAGTCATGCCTCTATATGCAGAGTCTACTAAGAGTCTGCTTTTTCAGACTCTATGAGGATTTCAGTGTTGGATGTTAGCCACCATTTGTAGTTGGATTTTTCTTTGGGTTGTCAGTTCACAAATGATGACATAGAGACTTATTATTGATTATGAAAGCTTGGCTTTAGCTTAGGCTTGTTCCTAACTAGTTCTTATAATTTAAATTAACCCATAATTTTTAATATACATTCTTCTATGAGGCTTGTTCCCTCATCTCTGTACTGCCTGCCCTGCTTCCTCCACATCTGGCTGAAGACTGCCTTTCTTCCTCCCAGAACTCTCTCTCTGCCTGAAAGTTCCACCTATACTTTCTGGCCTAGCTATTGGCCATTCAGCTTTTTACTACACCTATCACAGAAATACGTCTTCGGATAGGATCATCAACTAGATAGGACCACCCATTTTGTGGAAGTCAGCCTCTTTTCCCCACTATTCCTGTCATTACCCAATGGGCCCATAAGCAAAGTGACTATGATGTCAGAGATGGGGTTATGCATGAGCTCAATAATATGTACTACCACTCACCAAAGCTGATCTGGCTAAAACTGCTACCAATATTGAGTTGCAGATATGGTACCATTCCCCTGGGTAACCAACAAGTGACCTGGTGACAGGTTTACTAAATTGGACCACTTCCTACATGGAAAGGACAACACTTTGTCCTTACTGTCAACTTTCACAGACCTGTGCAGATCTTGTCTGCTGAATTTGCAATCTGAGGACCTGAGAGAATAGGGTAAACTACATTCTAATGCTATAGATGACCTTACATTAGTTTCATGCATTTTTATACAAGAATATAACAAATAAAACAAAGATTCAAGGAAGATTTTTGAGTTCAGACAAACGTGGGATCAGAAAATGTGTAAATAAATGTCAGTAAGCACATACTAAATATTAACAGAGCAGCCCCTTCTTTCCAGAACTTTATCAGGACAGACCAATTTAAACACAATTTCCTGGCATGTTCTATAGACTATATCTGCAAAGGTACAAATGCAAGGCAGAAGGCCATATCCAGGTTCAGGTTACACCAACCAGATTAGGTTCTATAACTCTATTCTGACAATCAACAAGAACAAACATGCCTTACAAATTAAATGTAAGCCAAAATTATGTCCAAGGGCAGTCCAGGGAACAAAATGCAATTGAGGTAAAAGCCCCTCCCTTTGCCTTTTTTGCTGGAGCCTCTCTCACGGTTCCATAAGGCATTGTTCACCATGGGTCAGTTTTTCGGCCATGTTCTGACACTTGCTGGAGTAGATATATATTCTAGTTATGAATTTTCCTCTCCTGCACATAATGCTTCTGCCAAAACCACCGTACATGAACTTATAAAACGCTTTATCAACCATCATGGTATTCTTCACAGTATTGCTTCGGACCAAGGAACTCTTTTGACTGAGAAATATAACAGTTGGTTCATGACTACAGAATCTACTAGTTCCCCACCTGGCCTGACAGAAAGTTTGAATGACCCTCTGAAAACACAGGTACCACCCCAATTAGAAAGATGGAGTCAGAGTTCTTCAGAAGAAGGTATATGCTTTGAATCAATGACTAATATATCGTACCGTTTCTCCCATAACCAAGATCTACAGGTCCAGGAACCAAGGGGTAAGAAAGGGAAACATTGTGCTCTCTATCACTCCTAGTGACCCATTAGGAAATTTTTGCTTATTGTTCTGATGCCCTTCAGTTCTGCTGGTCTAGAAGTTTTGGTTTCAGAGAAAGGAACCTTCCTGCCAGGAGACACAACAAACATTCTATTGAACTAGAAGCTGAGACTTCCTCCTGATCACTTTGGGCTTCTAGTGCCTTTAGCCAGCAAGTTAAGAAAGGACTAAGAGTGTTGGGAGAGGTGATTGATCTGGATTACTAAGAGGAAAATATCTATTGTCATGCACAAAACTTAAGTCTAAATGGATCAAAGACCTCAACATAAATCCAGTCACACTGAACCTGTTAGAAGAGAAAGTGGGAGGCACCCTTGAATAAATTGGTACAAGAGACCGCTTCCTGAACATAACACCAGTAGCACAAACACTGAGATTGACAATTAATAAATGGGACCTCCTGAAACAGAAATCCAGGACCTCAATGAACAGTCCAAGGACTTGGAACAATTTTTAATGCAGGAAATCCAAGACCTAAAGGATGACATGGTTGCAAAATTTCAATCTTTAGAAGATACATCCTCTGAAACATCAGATGTTGAGTCAACAGAAGCTAGGCTACCCGGAAATAAGCGAAATATGGCTACTAGACATCTTAAGGTGGCCTTTCCAGTAACCATGGTAGAAAGGCCAGAATCGAGGAGGAACCAATTTGGTTCCACTACACATAAATGGGAATCTATTCCAATGAAAGCTATAAAGCAAGTGATAATGTCTTTTGGGGTCCACAGCCCTTATGCAAAACAGTTACTAAACACATGGGCTACTACCAATAAGATAACTCCCTCAGATTGGAATGATTTAATATCTGCAGTGCTGGACCAGTCTTCCCAAATACAGTGGAAAGCTTTGTGGAGACAGGAAGCCAAGGCCCTTGAACTTCAAGGTTTGAAGGATGGCTTCGAAGCTTCCGAAAGTAAGATTATTGGGGAGAAGCAATTTTCTGACCCACAGGTCCAAGCTGGTTATGATGAGCATACATTTGATTTATGCAAAACAGCAGCACTAAATGCTTTGGATAAGGTTTGTGAACCAGGGGAAAAAGTTGAATCATATTCAAAAGTGATACAGGGTCCCAGCGAAAGATTCTCTGAATTCTTACAAAGATTATCCAGAGCAGTAGAATTACAAATAACTGATCCAAATATTAGGTGACTTCTTACAGAATCTTTGGCTTATGAGAATGCAAACCCACATTACAAACAGATACTGTGGCCATTAAAGGTAAGATCAACACCACTGGAGGAATGGGTCTTATATACAACTAATGTTGAGTATGACAATCCAGAGGCAGGAACCTGGATAGGAGAAGCCATTTCTAAAGGATTTAGGATGAAAAATGGCCTACCCAAGAGGAGATACCAAATTGGGTTGGGGAAGCAATCTTTAGAAGTTTCAAAAGACATTGAAACTTTAGATGTTTTAATTGTGGTAAAATAGGACATCTGAGTAGGAACTGTAGACAACACATTCCTAGAAATAATGCTTCTACCAGAAATGCATCAAACAGAAGGCTTCAGCCTCCTGGTCTCTGCAGGAGGTGTGGAAAGGGAAAACATTGGACTGATGAATGCTGGTCCACAAGAGCTAGACAAGGCAGATCTTTACAGCTGGGAAACGGGAATCGGGGCCTCAAGCAGGCTCCAGAAAGAAAGATTATTCAGTCATTCCCAGTGACAGTGGAGGGCAGCCTCTCCCAGGACAATTAGAAGATCCACTGCCCATTTTAAATAATACGGCACTGGATAATACATTAGCTCCAGAGGATGAATCAATTATATCAGGAGGAAATACAAAACATATATTTTGGCAAACTTCTATACAATATCATAAACCCAAGTTACCAGTTAAAGTAAATAATATGGTGATTAATTGCATTTTAGACACCGGAAGTGACATCACCATCATTAATCAGAAGTAATGTGTTGGAAGCTTCAGAATTTCATAAGAAACACCATGTTAACAGCAAAGGCTTAAAGAAGGATTTTTCTATTACCTGGCAACAAGCCAAAGAAATAGTAAGAGATTGCCCCAGTTTTGCTCATTCTACAATCAAACTCCATTACCAGCAGGTTGTAATCCTAGAGGTATTCACAGAAATGAACTTTTGCAAATGGATGTATTTCACTTCCCAGAATTTGGCAGTTTGAAATATGTACACCAAACCGTAGACACGTTCTCAGGATTCCAATGGGTTACTGCCCTCAGCTCTGAAAAAGCTGACTCTGTTATTACACACCTCTTAGAGGTGATGGCTGTTATGGGTATACCTAAAACAATAAAAACTGACAATGCTCCGGCATATGTCTCCAGTAAATTGGAACAAATTTTCAAATATTATAATATTAAACATGTAACTGGTATACCTTACAATCCCACAGGACAAGCAGTGATTGAAAGATCTAACCGAACATTAAAAGAGATGCTTCATAAACAGCCAGGGAGAACAAAGGCCCCTAAACACAGGTTACATAATGCTTTACTAACATTGAATTTTCTTAATGCTGATGAAAAAGGACAAACTGCAGCAGAAAGACACTGGACTACAGAAAAGACTTCTGAACTGAACCAACCGGTGTATTTTAAGGATGTTATGACCTCAGTCTGGAAACCAGGATATGTGTTACGTTGGGGAAGGGGTTATGTTTTTGTTTCCACAGGAGAAGAAAAGCTTTGGGTCCCATCTAAATTAATTAAGATTCGATCAGAACAGAAAACATCTCAGGAGGAGGAAAGAGGATGGCTCATCTACAAGGTCTGCTATGTATAAGGAGACCTCATCAAAGGAAATAGAAGTATTCTGTTTGTGTCTTTACAGGAAAAATTAGTTCTCAACAGTGAAAAAATACTAGGTATGTGGATACCTAAAGAAGAAAGGATAGCTACCCAGAGGACCACCAAACATGCAATAATACGATGTGTTACCAATGTCTAAATCTCTCTATTTTATTATTGTAATTTCTATTTCTTCCACTTCTTAATATGCCTGAGTCCCAATTCATCTAATTAATGCTGGCTTTGGAGTTGGATTGGCTCTCCTGTTTTAAACACAAGCATATTGTTAAAATGCAATTCAGACTTTCTGTATTATATCAAAGAGCCATTGATATAAGACAGAAACAACAAAAAACTATAGGGACTGTCATCTGTGTATATTTGATTCTCTTCTAAAACTCTAATCTCCTTCGTGTGTATTATCTTCCTTAGGGTGGCCTTTCCCAGTATTCATACACATAAAAGTTAAAAATTTCTGTGCTAACATTAATATTTCAGTTTTCCAGAGAAAAAGGGATCTCTTGACAGAGATCTTCAACTGCTTCAGAAAGAGAATGTGGATTCACTTCCCTGACTCTGCCTGATTCGACTGGATACATCTAAACTGCCCCACATCATCGACCCCACCTGACAAGCACCATCATGAAACCAGCTTGGAACTACATCACTCGACACATCTTCAGGCCAAGGAACTGATACAGTGCATCTTCTACAATCCAATCAGAACTTCAGACAAGAGCTTCAATCAAAATTAGAACTACAATCCAGAACTTCAGTCAAGCCTCTCCTGAAAAACAGAGACTAATTGACCTACTTAAGACTCTTGTTACTCTAACAATTTCTTCCCACGGGTCCACATGATTGTCATCGTCCCACTTCATCAGGAAGTAAATTTGAGAACTCCACGTCCCTTCTCCCTACTATTGATATTAGAGGATAGTTTACACCTGTTAGTGTTAATTTACAATTGTTTTAGGTTTGGGATTGGAAGAAGGTGTTCAGACTTAGGCATCCTTTTCAAATAAGTTTAGAATTTAGGTGGAATGGATATGTTTAGCTTAGGATAAGTAGATTATAACTGAATTATCACCCTCTATGTATATATGTTGTATATGTTTGAGTTTGTATCAAATTTAAATCTTTTATTTAGACTAAAAGGGGAATTGTAGGAGTGAACCCCACAAAGCTATCTGCCCATGAGGGCAGGGACATGTAAACCGACACAGGTAGATATAAAAGGAAGTGAAAGGAAAAGGAACCTCCCTTTTCTCCTGGAAGTCAGCCACGCTTCTAACTCCTGGTTTGTGCAACTCTCTCTCTCTCTGGTAAATAAATATATTGTTTTCCTATAGCATTGACTATCATTAATACATATTCTTTATTTATGCTCTGCCACATGGCAGTACTTTTTTAGCATGGCACATTCATCTCATGCTCCCTCTGCATCTAGCTTGCAACTCCTGACCCTGCCCTTCTCCTTTCCATCATCCTTAGTTTGGCTGCCCTGCCTACACTTCTTGCCTGGCTACTGACCAATCAGTGTTTTATTAAAACAATTCAAGTGACAAATCTTTATGTTGTACAAGAGGATTATTCCACAGCAACTTCCTGTCCTGCTTTCTTCACTGATGGACTACAATGTGGAAGTGTAAATAAAATAAACCCTTTCCTCCCCAACTTGCATTTGATCATGGTGTTTCATCACAGTAATAATAACCCTAAAACAGATAGAAAATGGTGGTTTGGAACACTGAAGACAGTGAGACAGACGCCAGTCACTGCTAGAAGACAGAACTAATAGATTCACCAGATCTAGGCATAAAGGTTGGAAGCCTGAGATTTCATACATGGAAAATAGGAACAATAGGGTGACCATCTTCTGGTGAAGGCCACAGATGAAGTAGATGGTTTATAGATAGAATATCTGTCACTTTCTGAATCTATTCTTAAAACATGTTAGATATCCAAGTAGAGACATCAAACAGATGAATTCCCAGGAGAGAGATTCAACCAAGAGACACACTTGTGGGGTCACTGGCAAGAGCCATAGATTAAAGCCCGCTATGACACTAAATGATCAAGTGTCACAGAAGAACAAGAAAGGAGAACCTTGATGGAAGCCAAACAAATGAAAAGATTAAAGACAGTGAGACAGTGTACAGAGTCTCTGAAACTCCATTCTCTTCCCTGGTTGGAGAAAAGGCTTGCTGTCAATCATTTTGATCCCTTGCATTAACCACCAGGTCAAGGTGAGCCCTCTTCACCGACTCAAAGACTGCTACACATAAACTTGACTAGGAGGAGTAGCATTGCCCTGGGGTTATACACCATTAATGATTAGCTGATTCTTCAGAGATTATTTGGATTTGATCTGGGAAGCATCTGCTTCAGTGCTGTTTTCTCCTCCAGGGCTGCAGGAGCTCTGTAATTACTTCCCAAGAGGTAAGTAGAGCAAGCTACCTCCAGATAGAGTTCCAGAAGAGGCTTAGCAGGTAAGTGTCCATGCAAGAGACCAAAGTGGGAGGCATGCATGATGATGACACAAGTCATGAGGAGCAACAGCCAGCAAGGAGATGAAAACCCAATGCAAGACATCTTAAAGCTCCTAAGAGCCTAAAAGGGAATGTCAAAGGATATTAGTGGGGGTCTCAGCCAACCAAAAGTGGAGGACTGGAGGTCTGGGCAGCAGTGTAGACAGAAGCTGAGAGATACCTAGGGGTGAAGGAGTACATGCTTATTTGAAGAGGTGAAACCGGAAGATAAGGAGAAGTCAACTAGCCAAAGGGAAACACCAGCAACCATGAAAGCATTAGGTTTGCTGGCCAAGTCTGGGAAGGAAATTCTCACCTCTTATTTGAGAAAGCAGGAGAAAACATGTAAGTGCCAGAGAGGAGAATTCTAATGGCCTCAGCCTAGACCAAGGGGACTGGGAATCCAGCCAAGGGGACAAATTGCTGGCTGGGTTCTCTAAATCAAAGGTCATTAGGCTTAAAATTCTGCAGTCTCATCCAAGATCACATGACAGAATTCAAAGACCAAAGTTGAAAATAATAATCACAGGAGCTATAATTCTGTAAGTTGTTGCTTATGTTAGATACTGCACTGTACATGCATAATTTTTCAAATATGCCAATCTAAACTAACTCCAAAGAATTGGTGTATTAGTCAACAGTTGGTGTGTTAGCTAGCATTCCAAGCATTCATTGCTTTCAAATATACATGTTTCCTTCTAAGCATAGGTCTAGGATGTGCCTACAAAACTTAGTTGAAAAATAACTGAAGGGTGGAAGTGGCCATGTTGGGCTTAGCCGAGTTCTTTATGTTATCATTCTAGGATCTTGGAAGAATATTAGTGCTCATATGAGATATGTAGTTCTGGAAAGCCCCAGAAATACTAGGGAGATGGCACAGTGGGTAAAAACACTTACAGCAATAACATGAGACCCTGAGTTTAGAAACCCAGTATATATGTAAAAAAAACTGTGTGTATCTGTGGGAGACCAGAGCAAGGGGAACAGAAAGGATCACTGGGGCTCTCTGGTCAGCAAGCCTACCTGAGAAATGGCAAGTTCTAGATCCAATTAGATGCCCTGTCACAGGGCAATAAGACATGGGGAAGGTCACTCAGTGTCTTTCTCCGGCCTCTGCACACACTCACAGTCATGTTCATGTGTATACCTGTGTACACACATGCATACAATGCACACACACACACACACACACACACGGGGTGGGGGTAGAAATGAAAATATGACCAACCCATAGTCATCCTATTAACCAGAACATATCTCATTAGCAAGCCAAAGTCAACAAGAGGGGAATACAGACTCTCCCCCTCTACACTACACCAAGAAGTCACATGGCAATGAGAGGGGTGATATAATCCTTCTACAGGAAGAAAACAGATTAATGGGAGCCACAAAATATTTCCCTCATACTTTAAGCTAAAGTATGAGTCATTGGATATCTACAGAACTGCTGCAGGAACTGGAGGGGGCTGCTTTAGGAGAATGGCACATAGAAGGAGACTGAACCAGGCACCCAGTGTCAATTCAATACACTCACAAACACAACCAATCAATCCTGGAGGATGGAAACAATTCTCTCCACTAGCTGACGTTGAGTATCACAATCTAACAGGGAAGAGCTCACCTATATCTCCTCCTTCCTTCACAGCTCTGACCATGCATTGGCTTGGGAAAATTCCAAGACGTTGTACCCTCTGGGGTACTGAGATGTCCATCCGTACATTCCATATTAATATCAAGAAACTATTGTCCATACAGTGGGGCCACCAAGAAATACCTGCCAAATTCAACTTCGCTAATGATGTGGTCGATCACTGGGCCAACATGGAAAAGGTAATGGGAGAGAAAATGGCACCGTTTGATTGACTTCATTCATTTTTCAGTTCCTTCTGTAGTGATTTATGGGATACTTATTATATCTCAGACACCAAAGGGAGCTGTGGGCAGGGTGTCCATCTTCCTTCAATCAACACAAGGTTGACTTGAGAGAAAGAAAGGCAGAGAGCTCTGCTGTTCTGTCAGAGAAACAACACACGTAGTTGGCAGTGACAACTGTGATAAGCTGCAACCAGAGACACACAGCTGATCAGTGTGCTGAGAATTGGAGATTGTTGAATTCTCCACAAATAGGACATTTCATCACCCCCTCAGAGGTTCAGGAAATATTATGGAAGAAGAGACAGAAAGAACATAAAAGGTGGGGGTGTGGAGATGCCCATTGCACTCTCGAACTCACAGCAACTCATAATTACTTGTATTAGATTTCATGGAGTAGGGAGGAGCTCATTGGGCCCCATCTCCCAGAGGATGTATATGCAGTTAAAGGTTAATGAGGGACTGAGAAACATTTTGTTCAGTAGTGTAGCCACTAGTAATGTACCCATGTTTCTATAAACAAACCTCCCATGCTCCTAGGAGTAACCCTAATAAACCTTATTGGAACACACACACACACACACACACACACACACACACACACACCATAAAAGTAGAAGAGGAACCAGCTGGGAGGAAGAAGGATATCAAGAGAAGTGGGAAAGGATGGGAGGGGGACAGACAAAGATGACAGGTTGACAAGAAGGTGAATATGATTGAAATGCACTGTGCACATGTATGAAAATGTAATAAAACCTATGATTGTGTGTATTTAATACATGCCACTATAAATATTTTTAAAAATAAGGTCAGAGGCACATAGGACATGGGGAAGAACCTAGTAACCCCAAACCCACTCTCTATTGGGACTTCCCGGCATGAAATAGAAAGTAGTGAGCTGGGGCATAGATGGGATGGCGAACTTGTTGAGGGACTAAGCATGTACTATCCCAACAGGCTCAGTTTAAATACTTGGTCTCCAGCTGGTGACAATGGTTTGGGAGGTGATGGAGGTTTTAAATGGTGGGACTAGAGGAAATAGATCACTGGGAATGTAACTAGAGGGCTTTGCCTCGTCTGTGGTCTCTGCTTCTCTCTTAGCTTCCTATCTGTCACAAAGTGAGTAGTCTCTGTCACCCACTCCTACTGCCATGATGCTCTGCCTTACCGCATTCTTAGAGTCAATGGTTCCAAGGAATATTGATCAAAGCCTCTGAACCCAGGAGCTAAGAGAAATATTAAGGTGTTTATCATGGCGATGGTCATGATAAATATGATTAACACAGATCATAGGAGGCAATCAAAGCTCAAGATTGAGCCAGTCTTCCCAGAAAGCTAGGCCACATGTCTTTGTCACCAAAGTGTACAGGTAAGATTTCCACTCAGCAGAGTACAAAATGGCTTCCACAATAGAGATGGAGAGGGACAGGAGGCAGAAATTTCCAAGTTTCTTGTTCATCTTTGAGTTTCTTTTGCTACCACTGCCTTCACCTGAAATACATTTCTAGAGGATGAACCAGATCATTGGGGCTAAGGCAGGAGGAAGGCTAGACTTAACCAACAGGGGCATCAAACAGGACTATCCAAATGGTGCTGTGGCAATGATGTTCTGTAACAATACTGAGCTATGACAATGGTGAGTTGTAACAATGCTGTTCCAAGGTCTTGGCACTATTACACAATCTCAGTAAGGAGATTGTGCCATTTTTCATGCTGAAGATGGAACAAGGTGTAAGGTTGTTGTGTGACTCTACCTGGGAAACTATTGCTGTTCATCCCTGACAAAGAGTGTAATGACAGACCAAAGAAGTGATATGATATAAGTCAAGACTGGTGAAACAATGAACCTGTAACCACCAAGCTATTAATCCACCGGTTGTATCAGAGCCCACACTGTCCGGTCATCTCCGGAGACACACACACCTCAGAGATGTGCTTTGCTCATCTCCTAAGCACCCCCGAGCCATTCCAGCTAGCCATCAAAATTACCTATCACAGTAATATAGAATGTGCTTCAACGGTTATATTTTTAGAGCATGCATATCAAAAGTCTCTGTTTTGCTCTAGTGTTCATAGACATAACCCTCACTTAAAACAAATTTTTGAGGGTTTTCAACACTTCTTTAATAGTGTGTGGATAGCCTCGGATCAACAAGCCTACCCTTAGATTTGCAATTTGTTTTATTTGCTGTATCTCCATGGGTCTTCTGATCACCAGGCCATCTCTTTTTTTCAGGCTGGCAAGAGACCTCCACGCCCAGCCCTATGGTGGATGAATGGCAGCGGAGAAGAACTAAAGTGGAACTTCAGAGAACTGAGTGAAATCAGCCAACGGGCAGCTAACGTCCTCTCGGGACCCTGTGGCCTGCAGCGTGGGGACCGTGTGGCAGTGGTACTTAGCCAAGTCCCAGAGTGGTGGCTGGTGACCCTGGGATGCATACGGACTGGTTAGTAATGGTCCACACAGGCTGGACACTCTCTCTTGTAAAGGAAAACAGAAGGCAGACAACAGCAGCTTCCTCTCCTTAAAGAACCCCCTCCCCATAGAATGTGCTGTCCTTACTTCCTATTTACTGGTCCTTACATCCCATCTGCCCTTCCCTGTTAGCCCCTATGACTGTTTACAGTCCTTCTCCGGAGAAGAAGGCAATTCACTGCCTAGCTCTCTTTAAACCATTTGTCTTCTCCAGGCCTTGTTTTCATGCCTGGAACCATCCAGATGAAATCTACAGACATACTCTACAGGCTGCAGTCATCCAAGGCCAGAGCCATTGTGGCTGGGGATGAAGTGGCTCAGGAAGTGGATGCGGTGGCCCCTGACTGCTCTTTTCTGAAAATCAAGTTGCTGGTATCTGATAACAGGCGAGAAGGATGGCTCAACTTCAAGACTTTGCTAAAGTGAGTATCTCCTGCCTTAGCCAGTTTCTCACCAGAAGAGGAAGTCAGGACTAAGGAGAATGAGACAGTGAGGAAAGAAAAGCAAAAGCGAGTGTTTAACAGTGTTTAATTCATTCGAAAGGTGGGTGGGACTGGGTGTGCAGCAGCATTCTGAGAAGCACATAGAATGACCCCAGGGTTTTCTAAGGAAGGACCAACAAATACTTTCATCTTCGTTTGTTGATGGTTGTAAGGGGCATTATCCACCACACACTTCTGGGCTTTTACACTTGTAGACCCAGATTCCCATGCCATGGTAGCATTTAAAAAAAAAAAGCCTGGAGACCGAGGTTCTGAGACTATGGCTCAGTGGGTAAGAGCACTTGCTGTACAAATATGGGGACCCGAGTTCAAATCCCCAGCACCTGTGTAAAATGCCAGCATAGCTGCACATGCCTATAACTCTGGCATTAGGAAGTAAAGACAAGCAGATTCCAAGAGTTCACAGGCCAACCTTGCCCAAAAGCTAAGATTCTTGTTCATTGAGAGAACCTGTCTCCAGAAATTAGCATGGAAATCAGGAGAGGACACACCTAACAACCCTGCTTTGGCCTTTGAATGTTCACATACAGGTGTGTGCTTAGCACATACTCACATGAATACAACACATATACATCACACACACATACTACACAAGCACATATACATAACATATACATACATGCACACATACTACATATACACACACATACAGACAGACAGGCACACTACATAGGTACATATAAGAGCATATATGCACAGGCATGTGTGGTGCGTGCGCGCACGTGCGCACACACACACACACACACACACACACACACACACACCTTGACCTTAAGAATCTCTTGCACACACTGGAACAACAACACGTTATTGATCTTAATGGGGCTGAAAGGCATCCAGAACTATTCACCACAGCCATAGATGAAACGTGAGGCAACATCTAAGAGACACCTAGTACCCTGAGTTCCAGGTTCTTCTTCCCATATTCTATATCCGTGGAATACACTTTCCAGAATAATGGTCTTTCCAGAATTTCATAGAAAGACTGGATGGATAAGTGGGATTCTTGCTACAGGCCTAAAATCCTTCCATTAGAAACATATGCCTTAGGAAACATCTAGGGAGAATATAAGGGTTTTTTTCCTTTCTATTGTCATGATCTTTAAAATGATTTTCATAAAAATAAACAATAAAACACCAGCTTTGAGACATTCAAATTCAAGGTACTAAGAGACTTGTGGGTTATTCCAGAGAACAAAAGTGGGTATCAAGAAACCATGTGGGGTGCTGGAGAGAGTGACTGCTCTTCCAGAGGACCTGGGTTTGATTCCCAGCATCTACATGGCAACTTACAACTGTCAGTAACTCTTGTTCCAGGAGATCCAATGCCCTTGTCTAACCTCCACAGGAAACATATTGTGCATATACATACATGCTGGCAAAATACTCATACACATAAAACAAAAATAAATAATGTTTTGATCACTTGGAAAACTAACTGCTCTCCTTCTGTGCTCCTGCTATCATTCTGGGGTCAACCACAACTAAATTAATATTCAGTCCCAGCTAAGTATGTTCTCTTTATCTTTGTGGTAGAGTTAGCTTTCTCAGTGAATTCTCTGAGATAGGTTATGTTTTCCCCATTTCACAGATATGGAAAGTGAGACTCACAGAAGTTAAGTAACAGTAACATGTACTTACATAGTTAACAAAATGCTAATTCTGACTCACTCAGGAATGCATGAAGTTTACCACTCAATATTTTCCCTTCAGAGACAGGTTATCTGACTTGCCCTTGTCAGTTTGAAGGCTAGTGAGGGAAGATGAATCACAAACCATCATTATATAGGCTAGATCTGAGACATTGACTTTCTGGTTCTTGTAGGGATGTATCCAATACTCATCACTGTGTGGAGACTGGAAGTCATGAACCAGCTGCAATCTACTTCACTAGTGGGACCAGTGGTCTTCCCAAGATGGCAGAACACTCCCATTCCAGCCTGGGCCTCAAGGCCAAGATGGACGCTGAGTAAGCTGAGCCTGTTCCTTCTATAGATTCATGATGACTGATCTGAAGTCAGGTCTAATTTGTCTTGGAGACTTCTAGAAAGAGCTTGAGGAGGGAAGCAAACGGAGCAAGGCTTCACATACTAGGAATTCTTCAATATAATATAGCATCTCTGTTTTAGACAATACAAGGTCTCAAGACACCTTCCTTGTTTCAAGCCACACTAGTAGGATGAAAAATAGCAATGGGGCACAGATGTCCCCTTCCCAGATGCTCTCTACATTGTTTTTTGGGGCCCTGGCAATTTGCTTTGATGACACCCAAATTCTAGGAGGACATCTTTTTGTCAACAACATATTACTTTGCAAATTCATTTATGTGAAAAGTATCATTAGAGTAATAAGGTAACAGTGTTTTCAGAGTTTCCAGAACACAGGCCTCAAGACAGCACTAATTTCATTACTAGGTCAATATGACCTGGGGAATCAGAAGGTATGGTGCCAAGGTCTTCATGAACTAATAACTGAAGATCTCCATGCTCTTTTCCCACAGATCATTCCTGCAATAGTAATTTTATTATTATTGTGGTAAATATTTTAATGTTAGAAATCTTTTTAAAGCATGAATGTCCTACCTCTGAGCCAACAATATCAGAAAACTGAATAAGTCTTAATTAGGAGTAAGGAGTATAGTCTCGTAAAGTCCTTGTCACACAATCAGGGTGACTTGTGCTCTACAGAATTCACATTAAAAATGTAGAGTTTGGTGGCCTGAATCTGATATGCTAAATCCTGGAGGTGGCATCTGACTGACCTCAACACACACGCACGCACACAATTAGAAAGCTTTTCCTGGGTGATTTCACTTGTCAGCCTAGTATTGGGAATAAGGTGAGAGCAAAACTCACTTATCTACTAAATTGTGTCTTCTGGGTCATACTTTCTGCCACCTCTTTACATAGCCCACCTCTCGTCCTTCCCCCACACAGCCCCTCAAGCATCACACCATCAGTGTGCACTCAGCTCTGTGTCCCTATGTTCTGTGTTCTCAGCTCCTGGACAGGCCTGAATGTCTCCGACACAGTATGGACCATCTCAGACACAGGTTGGATAGTGAACATTTTAACCTCATTTCTGGAACCTTGGACATTGGGAGCCTGCGTCTTTGTCTATCTTTTGCCGAAGTTTGATCCACAGACTGTTCTAAAAGTAAGAGAGGACCACCCCCATTGGTTGGTCAGAGTAGGCTCTGCACACTCCAGATCATGGCTATTGGTTTCAATTCATAAAAGTTTTGCTAAATCCCAGCCACATGGTTGAGCAGTGGACAGCAGGAAGCAAGATGGAAGTCTGCACCCATCTAACAAAGCTCATGGTCTAGGGAAAGACATAGACACAGGCATTGATGAATGGCAAACGCGTTCAAGAGAAGGTACTAGGTGGCTGTTCTCTCAACTAAGAGACACATCTTTCTCTGTCAGATCTCAGATAAAGGGATGAAAAGTGATATCATCTCTGTCACACATGTGTGTGTATGCTTGCATGCATGCATGTGTTGTCTGTGTATGTGTGCAGGTGTCTATGCATGAGCGTGTGTATGTGTGTCCTATTTCCTCCTTCATTTGCAGTGAAACCCAAGACGATAGTTAAAATGTGTGAAATGCCACTATTACAGTGTACAGTTGGGGAAGAATTTACTTGCTTGATACATTGCCTCTGTCCGCTTAGGCTGCTCCTCAGGAATACCACAGACAGGGAGGCTCACACAGCAGACGTTGCCCATGCTTCTGAACGATGAACTCAATAAGACCAAGGTGCTGGAGGGTTGTCTTCCTAGTGAGGAACCTCATGCTGGCTTTAGGAGATCATCTTCTTGCCTTAGTGGAGGGAGAAACGGAGAGGTGGAGAGGGAAGGAGGGAGGGGTGAGGCAAGGAGGAGAGATAGAATCTTGTCCTTTTCTTATGACACTAATGAAACATTGACACATCCTTTTCCAGTACACATCCTTTTCCAGTATCATTATCTCCAAATCTAATCACCTGAGGCTTAGAGATCCAGCCTATGGATCCATCCAGCATATGGAATGTGTGGTTCATATCAGACACCCATGTAACCATCACCAGATGGAAGTCTTAAATCTTTCCATAGCTGCAGAAGGTTCCCATATCTCCCCTGGCCATGCCCTCACCTCATAAGTTAATAGCTCTCTTGACTTCTACCAGCTTAAATTTCACATCTTCTCTTATTTTTTTGTGAATTCAGTTGTAGGATGGATCATCTTTTCTGTCTGGCTTATTTCACTCAGCAAATTTGCTCTGTGAGGTTAATCCATATTTTTGCATGTGTCTGAAATTTGTTCTTTTTAAATGTTCTATAGTATTCCATTCTAATAACATGTAACCATTTCTTTCCCATCATATTATAGGTGGGTGTTTGGTTTCTGTCCAGTTCGGTGAATTTACCTGGGAGGAATTCTAAAAAATAATAACATTGGTTTCCTTTAGAGTCTGGGGTAGTCATTAAGCAAAGCTATAAGCTGTAGCTACTTCTTCCTACATAGTAACAAGCAATAAGTGTGTTTTCATCTTGATTACAAAAATATACTACAGAACTACACAGGGCCACTAGTTACACATACAGGAAATTATTACGTGATAGTAATGTTCTTTTTTTTCTAGATGTTTGCTTAGATCACCATTCAGTTCTGCACAAAACAAATGTGGTGAGGAAAACAGCATTGTGGCTAACACTGACTCCTCCAGTTGTTTGAGAGTCTTTTAACCCTGAGGGGCTCAGGTCCATAAACAGGATCACAGTACATGCTACATGAGGTCATTGCGGGAACTGCAGGAGGAAGCACAAGGCAGAGTCAGCATTCAGTTCTAGGCCTTTCTTGGACACTGCTTTGGAAATGATGAGACATGATTTTAGCCACTTTTGACCACTATGGTTTCTCACAAATATTTATGTGGAAATAGCCTTTAACAAACCTAGATCCAGAAGGTCAAGGCACTGAGCCAAGATTGTATAACTCATTTGCTGCAGCATTTGGTGTATGTGTTACAGCTCTGAGGGGAAAGGCTTCCCCAATGCACGTGTTACCTCTCTGAAGGGAAAGTTATCCAACAGTCAGGAGCCAAGCAATACCATAAAGTCATACCACACAACAAAACTCATACAAGACACCGATTGGGAGAGAAAACCTCAGGAGGGTGGCCATCTCTGTTTGGGTGAGAAGCAGCAGAGAACTGAGCAGAAGATAGGGTTTATATAGTTTCTTGGGGGATGAAATTTCCAGAGCAGTTTGAGATTGGAGGGATTATGTGGCCTGATCTTGAAGCTCAAGAATTTGTGGGACTTCTTGCTCAAGGATTGGTGGGATTTCTTGCTGAGGGATTGGTGGGATTCTGTGGCCTGATCTTGGGACAGGCTCAGGTATTGACGTTTTGTTTGGTTTTGGGTTTTTTCTTGACCATTGTCTTAGTTAGGATTTCTATGGCTGTGATGAAACACCATGACTAAAAGGCAAGTTGGGGAGGAAAGGGTTTATTAGGCTTATACTTCAGCATTGCTGTTCACCAGGAAGGAAGTCAGGACAGGTACTCAAACAGAGCAGCAACCTGGAGGCAGGAGCTGATGCAGAGGCCATGAAGAGGTGCTGCTTGTTGGCTTGCTTCCCCTGACTTGATGTACTCAGCCTGGTTTCTTATAGAACCCAGGACCAGCAGCCCAGAGATGGCACCACCTACCATGGGCTGGGCCCTCCCCCATTGATCACTAATTGAGGAAATGCCTTATAGCTGGACTCATGGCAGCATTTCCTCAGATGAGGCTCCTTCCACTGACGACTCTAGCTTTTGTCAAGTTGACACACAAAACCACCCAGTACACCCCTGGTCTCCAACTTGGAGTCAAGTTAGGGTCAGGGTGTTCTTTCTTGGCCCTGGTCTTTGGCTTGTAGTCAAGTCAGTGTCATGGTGTTCTTTCCCTGGTCCTGGTCTTGGGGTCAAGTGAGAGTCAGGGAGTTCTTTTCCTGACCCTTTGCCCTACATTAATCTATTCCCCTTGATAGCGGAGGCTCTATACATCCTTTGGTGAGGTAGGGGTGGGGTTACAAGGGTGAGTCTTAAACTGGGAAGAGCCGGCCAGCCATCAACAAAAGTATTACAAATGAATCTTGAAGTTCTTGCTGTTTGTATTCATTCCTCTGTTGTGTCTTGAGCATATGTAAGAATCATGAGACTTGCTAAGTCTAAAACAAATACAACAGACAAACTAGGATTTCAGTCTGTATCACTACAAATTGAGAAGTCATGACTCATGGTGATGTGTGCCTTGGTGAGTTTGGCATCTGGTCTAATGAGCACTGTCTCAGAAGGCTCTCTCCTCACAGGTGTTATCCAGCTATCCCATCAACAGCCTGGTGGGTGCCCCCCTCATTTACCGGATGTTGCTACAACAGGATCTTTCCAGGTGATGGACATTTGGGGGATTGGTAGGAGCCTCTAAACCCATCCTTATACCTATTTATCTGGACACACTTAGCCTATATAAACACAGGGCCACCATCATAGTACCCATACTCAGTCCCAAGTCTAGGTAGATTTCAGTTCCAATGAAGCTAAGAGAAAATAAACTCTCTTCTTAGGTACAAGTTCCCACATCTGCATAGCTGCTACACTGGAGGGGAGAGCCTTCTCCCAGAGACTCTGGAGAACTGGAAAGCCAAGACAGGACTGTACATCCGAGAATTCTACGGCCAGACAGAAACGGTATCTACTCCCTAGGGGACCATGGACTGAGTGCTCCAGCCAGACTTCAAATTCTGTTTGCTAATTGGGTTATTGTAAAGTAGTGTATCACTCTTTAAGTTGAAAAATACTTATTGAGCATCTACTATGGGATCAAAATGACAATGTTCCCAATTTCATGGGAATTGGATTCTAGTGGGGGAGAAGGTAGAAAAATCAAGAAATAGATCCCATGGTAGGCAATGAAAAGAGCTATGAGAAAAAGGTAAAGAGGAGTCAACAGCTAGAGGGGTAATCTGTTCTGTGTTGCTATAACATAGTAACTGAGGCTAAGCGATTCATGAAGAAAAGTAGATACTTTGGCTCATACTTTTGAAGCCTTGGAAATTGAAGATTGGATGTTGGCATCTGCTCATATTTTTGGTATCCCCGTGGTGCTTCAACTCATGATGAAAAGTGGATGGGAAAACAGACATGGGCCAAACAAACTAAAACAAGGGGTAGCCTTGCTTTGTAGAAACCTACTCTTGTGTGACTGACAGAATCTTAAGAAAGCCATTGTGTTATGCCCAAAGTCCGAGTCCCCCAAATACCACCATGAGTCTGATTCTGATGCAAAAGCAAAGAGTCTTTATTGCGACTTAACTCAGGCTTCCCAGTCCATTCACAGCAGCAGCAGCAGAAGCAGGACAGAGAGGATTCCTGAGCAGGGCTGGGAGGGTGTTTTTATAGTGGCCAGGCAAAAAAGAGAGGGATTGGGGCATTCCAAACCTGCATAGTCACAGACGTGGAATTGGCTATTCCTGGTAGGGTGAGGATCTGCCTGCTTCTGATTGACCCTTCCCATTATGGGGAAGAGTCCATGATGTCAGGGGTCAGGGAGAGGTCACCCCTCTACACTAGAGGGAACTTCTTCCCTGAGCTAAGATCAGGAATAGGTCATGCTGCCAGACTAGAGAGAGCTACTTCTCTGTGCAGGGACTGGCTAGGTTTTCCTGTTCAAGAATTGGTTGGTTTTGTGTTTCAGTTGATCAGGGGCAGAGATGGCTCGGATTTCAGGGCCAAACTGTGTTTCTTTCCCTGGTCCTTTTTAGCCTTTTGGCTCTAATTTTAATGTTGAGGCATATTTCTTTAACTGGCTCTGATTCTAGGGGTAAGTATGTTTCTTTGGCTCTGAGTTCAGAGTCAGGGTGCTCAGGGATTGTGTTGTGGCTACAGATCTGCTGGGGCCTGGTTCTCTCAGTTGATTCCTCTTCTGACTTTAGAGGCTCCACCTTCAAATTCCACCACCATAACAACAAAACACAGCAACTGTCCAATCAGACAAAATGATCATGGGATTTCTCTGTGACAGAGTCACACATTAGTAGAAAACTGAAACTCTCAGATTTGTCAGGTATAGAAACAAAGCACAAGGAGAAGCCAGTGAAGTCTCTGCCCCCCCCCCAGGCAATCTTGGAGTTGATTGGCAGCATGTGTATAGCATGTATCAGCACTACTCTGTGCTACTTCTTAGGAAGAGCATTGTGATTCTGTCTCCCAGCTTGGTTGGCCCCTTTTCTGAGTGTCATCCTCTCTGATCCTCTCTGGTGACCCTCCGCATTCCTCTCTGCCCTGTCACCTATCTTCCTTCTCTGGTTAATGGAGCCCCGGTAGTGTTGCACACAGCAGGCTGGAGGCAGTGCTGCAGTGCTAAGCAGTCAAGAAGAGCTTGTGAATACAAGTGAGGACCACGGTACACGGAGTGCACGCCTAGTACGGCTTGTCATCCATCTAGAGGAGAACACCTCTCTGAGGCAGGGTTCATTTCAGTATTCAAGCAAACTGTCCCAAAGATCTTGTAGGCCTCTGGGATTGCAGACGGCTAACTTTGTAGTTTAAAAACTTCCTTGACACGGACACATGAGGGAGGGCCTAGGCCCTGCCCTAGATCATATGACAGACTTTCGAGATCCCCCATGAAGGGCCTTGCCCTCCTTGGAGAGTGGAGTGGGGATTGGGGGAGGGATTGGGGGAGGGTTAAAGGGGGGTGGGAGAGGAGAGGAGGGAGAGGGAGCTAGGATTGACATGTGAAGCAAACTTGTTTCTAATTTAAATTAAAATTTTAAAAATTCCTTGACATATAAGAACTAAATATAAAATTTCTCCTCCTCCCCTCCTCTTCTTGCTCCTCCACTTTTTCCTCCTCCTCCCTTCCTTTTTCCTTCTCAATTTCCTCCTCTCTTCTTCTTCCTCTGCCTCCTCTTTCTTCTCCTTGTGAAGCTCAGAACCAAGTCCAGGACCTTGCACATACTAGACAATTGTCCTACCACCAAGCTACACCACACCCCTACTGGGTGATATTTGTACATCTGTGTGTCCCCTTATTCAAACATTTATCCTTCCTCTACATTGGGAACATTGCTTCTTCTCCATCTTTGAGATGTGTGATTCATTGCTGCTGATTTTAGTCACTCTACTGTGTTAGAAAATGTGGAAACTCATTGCTCTCATCTAACTGAATTTCTGGAGAGTGGTTGTTCATTTCTCTTCCCTGGGAAGTAATCAGATTGTCTCTGAACAAAGAGTTTGGTGGAGTTACTAGGATTGGGGTTCCTGGAAAAGGGAGAAAAACAGAGGATGGGAATGGAGGAGACAGGAATAGCTGAGAGCTGGAGTGGGACCTGCTCCCCAAACCCTTCCCTCGCTGACTGTGCAGCTCTTCCTGAGCCATGGTGTTCTGTCTGTACCTCTCTACAGGGACTCACCTGCAGAATTTCCAGAACAATGACCGTCAAACCAGGCTCCCTGGGAACAGCTGTCCCCCATTATGACGTACAGGTTTGCTAAGGGCAATAAGGAGGGATGGAAAACATTAATTTGTGGTCATGTATTTACTTACTACATTTTCATTGAGTGGAACTAATATTAGGTATGCTATTTCAGTTGGGTGAATAACCCAGATGCCTACCTTCCAACTAAAAAAAAAAAGAAGCCCAAATCTAGATCAATTCACAGCAGAATTACACCAGTCTTTCAAACAGGAATTACAATCTATACTTTTAAAAATTACTTTGAAAAATGTAAACAGAAGAAACATATTCAAACTCCTGTGAAGCCATAATAACTTGAACACCAAAGCTAAGTAAATGCACTACAACAAAACAAATAAAACTCTAATCAATATGCCCCTGGACATAGATGCAAACTTAATCAAAATACTTGTAAACATAATATAGACACACATAGGAAATATCATCCACAATAATCAAGTTGTCTTTATTTAGACATGCAGGCATGGTTCAACTTAGCTAAATCAGTAAACATAACAAGTCATAGAAATTGACTTAAAGATAAAAATTGAATGATTATATCCATAATGTATTTTTTAAAAAGCCTCTGACAAAATCCAAACCCAACTTCACGATAAAAGTTGTATAGAGAACAGGACTGCAGGGGAAAGGGCTCAATTTAATAAGAAACCCAGAGCCAAAATCAGCCTAAATGAAGAAAAGTTTGAAGAAATCATATTAAATTCAGGAATGAGACCTGGCTGTTGACTCTCCCCATTCCCTTTCTATAGTGTCCTGGAAGTATTAGCAGGTGTAATAAGGCAAGAAAAGGAAATTAAATAGGAAAAGAAGAAATTAGATTATCCCTCATTTGCATATGATATGACATTATACATAAGAGATACCAAAAATTCTACCGGAAAACTTCTAAAAATGTTCTACACTCTCAGCAAAGTATCAGGATCCAAATTAACTTGCAAAAATTAGTAATTTTTCTATACAGGACCAGCAAACGTGCTGAGAAAGAGATTGTGGATATACTCTCATTCACAATACCCTCAAGGATACATGTAGGAATCAACCTAACCAAGGAAAGTCTTCCACAGCGAAGACTTTAACTCTTTGAAGAGAGAAATTGAGGAAGACACTAGAAGATGGAAAGACTTCTTATATTTATGGATTGGCAGAATTAATATTGTGAAAATGACCACTTAACTGAAAGCAATTTACTTATTCTGTGCAATCCCAGTCAAAACCCCCCATGACGCTCTTCACAGAAATAGAAAGTAAACTCTAAAACTCATATGGAAGTTAAAAAAGATCCCAAATAGTGAAAGCTATCCCGAACAAAAGGAACAGTGCTGGAGGGACTACCATACAAATTTCAGGTTATACTACAGAACTGCAGTAATAAAGCAAACAGTGTCAGCATAAAAACAGACACGAAGATTAGTGCAACAAAACAGAGCCAGAGATAAGTGGACATAATTGTAGCCATCTTCTCTTTGACAAAGATGTCAAAAAACACACTGGAGGAAAGACAGCCATCATCAACAAATGGTGCTGGGAAAACTGGGATATCCACAAGTAAATTTAAGTTAGACCCCCAAATTCAAATGAATGGAAGAACTAAATGTGAAACATAAAATGCTAAAACAGCTAGAAGAAAACACAGGCAGTGGCCTATGAGGTATCAATGCAGGAAAAAGTCTCTGTGAACAAGACTCCACTTGCTCAGGAATTAGGGTCAACAACTGACAAATAGGACCTCACAAGGCCAAAAAGATCTGCACAGCTAAGAAACAACCAACCAAGTGGAGAGGATGCTCATAAAGTGGGAGAGACTCTGCCAGCTATACACGTGACAGACTAGTAATACTCAGAATACTTGAAGAACTCAAAACACAAAAGGTCAAGAAAACAAATGACCCAATTCAAAAATAGGTTATGGATTTGAATGGAGGTCTCAAAAAAAAAAAAACCTAAAACATAAAAATGGCTTGAAGACAGAGTTTCTGTTCTTCCTGTCTCGCAACTGTTTAGTCCCAAATAAACACACAGAAGCTTATATCAATTATAAATTATTTGGATGATGGCTCAGGCTTCTTATTGGCAAGCTCTCTCAGTTAATTACAGATTTCTAATAACTATGTATTGCCACAAGAATGTGGCTTACCCTTAATGCTCCAGCATGTTACTCCTTCAGTGGCTGCATGGCGTCTCCCTGGCAGCTCCTCTCTGTGTTGCTCTTCCCAGCATTCCTAGTCTGGTAGCCCTGCCTACACTTTCTGCCTGGCTACTGGTAAATCAGCATTTATTTACCAACCAATAAGAGAAACATATATTCACAGCATACAGTTGGATATCCCCCATCAGTGACTAAGAAATGTTTAAAGGTATTCATCATCCTTAGCATTTAGGGAAATACAAAACTAAAACTACTTTGAGATGTCATCTGACCCCAGTCAGAATGGCTAAGACCAAGAAAAGAACTAACAACAAATGCTGTCAAGGACATGAGGAAAGAGAACCCTCATTCATTGTTAGTAGGGTTACAAAATGGTATATCAATTCTGGAAATCAATGTGGAGAAGTCACAGAAAACTGAAGGTAGATCAGCCATATGTCTCAGGTATACTGCATCTTAGCATATGCCCAAAGGACTTGACATCCTACTCCAAAGATAGTATTCAGCCATGTTCGTTACTGCTTCTCACAACAGCTAGGAAATAGAAACAACCTAAATGTCCTTCTACTGATGAATGGAGCAGGTGGTTGTGGCTCACACCCTTAATCCCAGCACTTGGGAGGCAGAGGCAGGTGAATCTTTGTGAATTGGAGACAAGCCTGGTCTACAGAGTGAGTTTCAGGAATGGCTCCATAGCTATTAGAAACCCTGCCTCAAAAAAGCCAAAAAGAAAAAAGAAAAATATATACACATCAGGATACAATTCGGCAGTAAAGAAAAATGAAGTAATGAATTTTGTAACCACAGAAACCAAGACGGTAGAAAGAGTTCATGGGGAGAGTGGGGTAGAAGAACCTCTAGAGAGGGAGATATTAAAACATGGATAATATGAAGGGAAAATGAGAAAAATGAAGAGACTAACTGAGGAGACTGAGGAGGGGAGTGAAGGGGAATAGAGAGGGAGGAGTGGAAAAGGAGACAAATAACACCAAGAATGTTTGAAAAAGCCAAAGGTAAACATATTATATTATGTTTATTTAAAATATATGTGTATGTAGGTGTGTGTGTGTGTATGTAGGTGTGTGTGTGTGTCTGTGTCTGTGTATGCATGTACAGTTTAAATGAAGTTATACCACATGGGTGCTAATGCTTCCCTCAAGAGCCATAGACTAAATGTTCAAACCCCAAGCCCTAATGCCAGACATGGGAATCCTCCCTTGCAGTTGCTGGTTAGGGGTGATGCTTCAAGAGATTCCCAAAACAATATAGGCTATTGCTATCGCCCTTGGTTGCCCTCTAGGACCTGAAGATAAAACCCTATTGGTGAAGACACCCCACACCTTGGGCACAAGACTTGGAGAGATTGAGCAGGAACTGACCTAAAAATCTCCTTCCTGAGGCGTAGTTCTCACAGTATTTAAGGTGCTATGCAAGTTGACCAGGGAGAATAGCAATCAATAGTTCTACTCAGATGTAAAGCCTGGTAACAAGTGCCGGTCCAGCAAGATATCCCCAGTGGTGCAGTAATGGCAGTTATATCTTAGAGGTAACAAATAGATGGCAAATTGGACTTGCAGGCTGCTCAATAGGAGAAAATTCATTCCTGGCCCTATGGCTGGAGAGGACATGGATCCCAGGGGAGAAACCACTACTGCTATTTCCCTAAACTGATAAAATTTCTAGTTGCATTCTAGGTACATATCCTTATACCCACATATAAGCCTATCATCCCCACACTCTCTGCAGTAGACTGGGACCTCTACAGAGAACCACAAGTTATCCAAATGCAGATAACAAATCGCAGTGAGGTAGCCAATACCAATTGCTACATCTTCAATGAAGTCCCACACCTAAAGTTCAGGGAACACTGTGGAAGAAGGATCAAGAAAACTAAAAGCCAGCAGACCAGGGTTTATGCTGTGAGATGGTTATCTTCTAGAGATGATGACAGAAGCTGCATCCATGAAATCTCAACAACACAGTTGCCAAGACAAAACCTGTACAATGACCTTACTCAACACAAAAAAACTGAAGATTTCACAAGGCTACACATTTACATGAAAAAGTGGAAGTCTTCCATGGCCACTGAGAGTGAGAGCCAGTTTTCTCCAGGGACAAGACTCCTAATAGGTTATCCAATCCCAAATAGTCAACCCTATGGTACAAGTATATTTGAGCAACACTAAATGAACTCATCACGGTGTGTGTGTGTGTGTGTACATGTGTGTGTGTGTATACATGTGTGTGTATGCATGTATGTATGTAACAGCAATTAAAGAAGAAAATACCATGAATTTGAGAGGAATGAAGAGGGACAGGAAAGGAGTTGGTGAGGGGATGGAAATGATGTAAATAAAACATTGCTCTATGAACTTCTCAAAAATAACAAGTTAAAACTTTAAAATCGTATTGATATGTTAAAATAATGTTTTAAAAGGAGAAGGGCCAGTGTGATATCTCAGAGTGTAAGTGTGAGTCCCCGAGACTCACATGGTTGAAGGAGAGAACAAACTACAACCTACACAATCACACACAATGAATGAATGAATGAATATTTTTATTTTCAGTTTTTGAAAAGGAAGAGAAGAGAAAGAAAAGGAGTGGGAGAGGGAGAGAAAAGAGAAGGATGGGAAGGAGAAAATAGGAACCACTTTGCTTCTCTGGCAAATTGGCTGGATAGTTGCATCATTAAATGTGATTTTGAAAGAAAAATTGAAATGACTTGGCATAACATTTTATAATTTGTATTTATAGTTTAACAATCATTTACCTTTCCTTTTAGGTCAATAGGCATCCATTGCAGCACAGAACCCAATGATTGACAAGACAGAGAAGCTTCACCACTCTAGTGTTTATCAATGGATGACACTCATTTTTATTAGCAGTACAGTGACTTTATTGTGACTAAAGTGTTTTCTCTTTTTATTGATTTGGGCTGAATTCTGAGAACTGGAATTTTTGTTTATGTGTCTATGGTTATAAGTAGATTTCTATTTGTTGAAAGGATGACAACATGTCTGATTCAGAATCATGTGTGATGATCTGTCATTTAGTTCACTATGGTAACTATACAGACATGCATTTTAGTATTCTGTTTCATTCGCCATGGACCAGGAATCCAAATTTAAACCTCCTTGCTTCTTTTGACTTCTAGGTCCTGCTGAGAGCAAAATGGTCTCCACTTGTCCAACTTTGCCATCACACCACTGTGTAGCTTCTCTTCTGTGGGTCATCTATCCACTCTCCCTCTTTCTCCAGGTCATAGATGAGCAGGGAAATGTCCTGCCCCCTGGCAAGGAAGGAGACATAGCCATCAGGGTGAAGCCCTTCCGGCCTATAGGCATCTTCTCTGGATATGTGGTGAGGACCTATGCTCTCCCTCTGTTCCCTGTAAGAAAAGTTTAACCAAAGAGGATGGTGGATTCCTAATATTACAAAGACGCCCCCAAGAGGTATTGGTAAGATTCACAGATTTATCAAGGTTCAAAAATGGGCACTTATCCTTGATGACCCCTAATTCTGTGTAAGCCAGCACTAATATTAAACTAGAACAAAAAAGAACGGGTACTTTATGAAGAGAGATGCCAGGCCATTCACTCTTGCCATCCTTAGCCAAGTACTAAGAAATCACTAAAAACCTCCCCCTTTCCCCATAAGCCTTTGCAACAACAAAATCTACAATATGCCAGTATTCTTACTGTGCTGAGAATTCTCCTTGCTCTCTAGGCCTTATGGCATTATGGAGCTTCAGAGCCATGCTGGGTACTCCACGGAGAGAATCATAGAAGTATTGACAGCATTCAGGGTTCAGACCTCTGGAAGTCACTCACAGATAATACCTGAATAAGACCAGCTCTCTTTCCAGGTAGCAATGGTGAAGCCAGAGATTATAAACTCAGTCAAATCTACAACTGTTGGGAGGGGATAAGAGACAACCTCAAACACACACCTTCTGGATATGAGGCAAAGACTTGTGTTCAAGATAATAAGTGAGCAGGTCCACTGATGATGCTCTTCCTACCATTTATTGTGGCAGTTCTCAACCTGTGGATCGTGACCCCTTTTGGGGTCAAGTGACCCTTTCACAGGAGTCATCTAACACCATCAGAAAACACAGTTATTTATATTATGATTTATAGCAGTAGAAAAATTACAGTTATGGAATAGCAAAAAAATAATTTTATGATGGGATCACAACAACATGAGGAACTGTACTAAAAGACAAAAAACACTAGGTAGTTTTATTGAGCATATACTACAAAGGCAAGCACTCTTAAAACTCCTGGTATACTTTAAACACATTTAATGCTCTTAGACAACATGTGAAATTTTAAGAGCCAGCTTGCTTAAATTCAAATGCTACTCCAGTATTTGCTGGGTGATCAGGAACAAGTCATCCACCACCCTGTCTCACTTCCTCATTGATGAGTTGGGTATTGTGATGCATACAACATAAGGGGTGTAAATGCAATGGTATTTATGAAGCACTTAGAACTGCACTATGTACAAGTGTAGTAAAGAAACTATGACAACTCCAAATTATCACCTCCCCTCTACAGGGGAAACTGAGGCTCTGCAACCAGAACACAGTTACTTTGTACTCTTCCCCAAACACTGCCTGCACACTTTCTGCATGTATTCTCACATGCTAGCAAGGGGGCTAGGACAGAGGGGCCCAGTCATGTCAGAAGTGTGAACACCAGGTGAGACTTTGGAACCCTGCTGGTCAGTCTCTAGTCTTTCCAAGTGTAATGAAATAGCCAGGATGGAAATGGACTCAATAACTTTCAGTGGTATTGTGCAGTGAACAGAGGTTAAACTGTCTGTGGAAGGAAAGATGGAATATACAGGGGGAACACACTAGAATATAAATAGATTAGTTAATATGTTAGTATTAGCTATAGGTTAGATTCAGGATAGCAGGTTAGAGACTTCCAGTGAAATGACTGAAATAAATGGAGAAGATCTAAGGTCAGTAGATCTATGACAGGTCCACCATACAATGTACAGCTGCTCAAGTGGTGAGGGGAAGTGACTGTTCATGGAGGTCCTGAGGCTGAGGTCTTAGACTTTGCAGACACAGTAGTTCTCTGTTTCTATACTCACTAGGACAATCCCAAGAAGACAGAGGCCAATATTCGAGGAGACTTTTGGCTTCTGGGAGACCGGGGAACCAAGGATCCAGAAGGGTATTTCCATTTCATAGGAAGGACAGATGATATCATTAATTCCAGTGGGTGAGCATTGTTTCTGGACCATGAAGGGTATTCTAGTGTTTTGCTCTGTCTGATTCTTAGTCATAGAGGTTGGGTGTCCAGTCTTTTTAAAGGACATCTTTTTGCAGGTACCGGATCGGTCCATCAGAGGTAGAGAATGCATTGATGGAGCACCCTGCCGTGGCTGAGACAGTTGTGATCAGCAGCCCAGACCCTACCAGAGGAGAGGTGACAGTGCAATTGTGAAACACAGGGACCATGTTGTAAGGTGGTTAAGAACACAGATTAATAGGCTAGATGGCTTGGGTTCAAATTGACCATACTGACAATCAGTTGTGTGACCTTTACCAAACTGCTTAACCATTATTTTCCTCAGTTTCATATTTGTGGGATGAGAGACTGTCATGAGCATTAAATGTAATTATATATATATATGGACCTGTTTACTTGACAATAGTAAAAGAGGGAGGATTTGGTCTAGAAGATGCAACCCTTGAACCATGGCATGAAAGAGGAGGACCCTATAACATCAGGACTACAGGACTGTGTAGAGTTGTGTGTGCTCTGTGTGTGTGTGTGTGTGTGTGTGTGTGTGTGTGTGTGTGTAGAGGGCTAAAGGTGGGTAAGTGGATCAGTGTTCCAGTGCAATTATGCATGGTGATGTCATATGTCTGGCAGATATGGGCCACAAGGCATGTAAAATAATGAAAGCAAAAAGAGGATCTTCCATTGAACTTTGAGTTGTAGATGGTTTTATTTTACTTCCTGTGAATTAAATGTGAAAACATTATCCCATCCTACAGATGAGTAAACTGAAGTTGGAAGAGATTTAAAATCAGAGTCCCCATTTTTTGTTGTCCTGCCTTTCCTCTCTGTATCTATTTTCCTCTCAGCAATCTTGGTGATCACTAAAGCCTGGGATCTCTTATCCTCACCCTCATTCAAAAAATAAGTCACTGAGAACAAGTTGGAACATTGGCTGTTCTTACCCACTTCCCATGTTTTCCCTTCCTTTGGCCCAGACATTTGGATGAATTCTGGCATTCAGTTGTAGTGGTCGTGGTAGGCATCTCGATACTGATTTTTGCTTCCTCCAGAGAGATGAATAAGTATTCTGATTCCTCTTGGGTCCCATCCTTGCTGTAGGTGGTAAAGGCATTTGTGGTTCTTGCCCCTGAGTTCCTGTCCCATGACCCAGACCAGCTCACCAAGTTGCTGCAGCAACATGTGAAGTCAGTGACAGCGCCCTACAAGTACCCCAGGAAGGTAAGGCCTTCACCATTCTGCATCCCCTGTGCCTACAGAAGAACCCCTGATATAGTTTTCTTCTTTGGCATGAGAACAAGACCTCTAATTTAAAAGTCCTCCCTGTGGTGACCAAAAACTGTCCCCAAACAACCCAACAACTATCTTAGTGCATGAAAAATGGCCACAGCCTTTGACTCACTCTGAATTAAAAGCTAAATGCTTGAATGGGAGTTCGCTCTGTATAGTGGGGCTTTGCAAAGCTATTCAGAACTATACAGCTTTCAGCTGCAATGAGGGGCACTCATATGTATGGGTTTTAAGAAAGTGACATGCACCTCTTGGAAAAGGAAGAATGGAAAGGGGAGGAGAAGGGCAGAGTGACAGTACACTGCACTTCAGTCTCAACAGGAACCTGGACAACCCTATGGGACACTTAGAAGATAGTTCAGAAATCCACTGAGTTGGAGTCAGGAGCAGGAAAGGGCCATTATAGCCCTATGTAGAACAGGCACAAATGTATATTGCTGTGGGAAGAGACTGTCAAGACAGCAATCTTAGAGAAGGCACAAGAAAGAGGTTGGTAGGAGTGCTACATCCTCCATTCCTGCAATTATTCTATTTTGGCCTTCAAATGCTAAAGCACTCAGAGTCAGTATCATTGTCCCTTCTAATACAAGAAACCCAGTGGATAAGAAATCACAAATAGTGTTATTGTACACAAGAGAAAGTTACAGACCACCACGACTATAAAGCCAGATAACAGTTCTCTACTTAGTCTGGAGACCAAGCGCAGGCTTTTGCCACAGCTAGGAATTATAAAACCAAAAACCATAATTATGTCATGTCAGAGACAAGCAGGGTTTCCAAAGGTTTGAATGCTCAGTTAATTAAAATAATTTGTTTTAGATTGTAAGACTGTGGAAGTCCAGGTGCAGCTGCAAGGAAATGTTCTGATGGGCAGGGTATGGTCAGCAAGGGCTGGGGAGCAGGTGGGTAGTGCTAGCTGGACTAGAATGAAATGGAACTACTTTGGGCAGTTCAATAGTAGCAAACTGTTTATAAACTTTGGGTTTTTCCCTCTATGTATACAGTATCAATTACTTTCCTCATAACTATGACAAAAATGTCTGAGAGAACACCTCATACAAGGAAGGATTGATGTTGATTTCAGTGATTTCAGTCCTTATTCCTCAACTTGGTTGACTCCAGGTCCACATTGAGGCAGAGCACATTGTGGTATGAGCATGTGGAGGAAGAGACTGTCCCTCAGGAGAAAATAAACAGAGATCAAACACAAGGGGCCAGGTCAATATATAATCCTAAGATCCTTCCTTTCCTGGATCTTCTCCATCCTTCTAACTCCCAGATTCCACTGTTCACCACCTCCCAATAACACCATTGCTGAGGATGCATCAGTGGACTGAAGTGTTCATTAAATTAGAACCTTCATTGCAATCATCTTGGGAAACCCATACCCAGTATTCCCTTGAGATATACCTGACTAATCTCTTAGACTCTTGTCAATCAAATCAGACTGACAAGATTGACCATCATATATGAATACTTCTGACAAGTCCAGTTTAAAATTCAGAGGCATTAAGAAATTAACAGCAATGGTAATAAAACAAACCAATTAGAACAATCTAATATTAAAAATTTACTTAAGCTTACAAAGTATTTATCTCTAGAATTTGCTATCTACTGTTTTAGGTTGGAGTTGACCACAGGTAATTAAATCCCACTGAACCCAAACCATCGATAAAGAGGGACTAACAGAATGAGTGGGACTATGTGTATGTATTTTGCCTACAGGTCATAGATTTTCAGCCTCTGTTCTATCCCTATGTGCTTTGAGAAAATTCCTTTCTCAACAGTTCTTATGTAATACAGTTTTTCTTTGCAAGAAACACAGTTATTATCTTTTATTAAATCTAAAGACAACTTATTCCCAGATTAATGCCATAGCCAGCTGAGTCACTTAAGTGAAAGTCTCAATGAATTATCAACTATATCTTAATACTCAAGAATATTAGAGTGACTCCTTCACTTTGAATTAGAAAATGGTGACATCAGTGAGATTTTGTAGTTTTGTCAAACACATCATAAGAATTGAGACGAAATTCAAAACCGTGTCCCCAACTTTCAGATGTCTGCTTTAGATGTCTCCTCTGGTCCAGATGAATAGCCTGATATTCATGAATGTCTACTTCATGTACAATCTCATATTATCTCCACAACAACCTAAATATATCATTGTTATCCTTTATTACACTTAATAGTTAAACTGAATCTTGGAAAAGTCGAAGGACCTTCTAAAGCTAGATAGACTAGGAACAAAAGCATACAGAGTTTGAAATATAAGTTCAGGTGTCTGCCTCTGGTCTATGCCATGTTCATTTTGCTACTTCTCCTCTCTTCAAGACTGCATATACAAGCCAGTGCTCTGAACCACCCTGCTCTGGACCTTCCTGTTCTGTTGTAGCCATCTTCTTCCTGTCATGGTTTCAAGAGACCTTCTGAGACTTCTTATTGCAAACAGAACTGACTTAGAGCATCTCCATCCTCTATCCTCATGTACCTGGACCCTGTAACCTTAAGAGTTAGTGCTCACAGAAGCCCCTCTAAAAAACTCCAATGCCATTGTGGTCATCAATGACCCATGTTGATGTAATTTTTCACAACAGGTAGAATTTGTTTTGGACCTTCCCAAGACCATCACGGGAAAAATTGAGCGAGCCAAACTCCGAGCCAAGGAATGGAAAACATCAGGACAGTGAAACTTGCAAGGCCCTTGCTGGGGCTTTCTCTTCCCCATTCCTTTCCTGTGATGTCTTAGTCTTCCTGAAGAGATGTAAGATTACTCATGCAGAGGCTATGTGTGATTTCTGCCTTTGCTTAGTTATTAACACAGAACAATGACATGTTAGATGTTAAAAGAAGAAATAGCGAATGAGAGATTTGCAGAAAAAACAAAAATAATGTGAAAAAGGCTAAAACAGCAAAGAAAAGCAATTACAAATAATAGTGGGCAGGAAGGAAGGAAGAAGGGAAAGTAGAATGAAGAGAGGGAGAAAAGAAAAGGGAAGGAACTGAAGAGAAATTAAGAAAGGAGGAGCATATGTGCAGGACATTAAGTCTTCCCCAAGTTGCCTCAATCCTTAGGGACATCATGTCCAAAGGTGGAGGAAATACTGCTTACAGAGCATTTGTCATGCACAAGGAACTGTCCCAGACGTGTCACAGCCCATTCAGCCTCATTCTGGCATCTGCAGGCTCGGCTTCTGCACCTCAAAACATGCCACTTCCTGTGGCTCACGTTTCTTTTTGTATCTACACTTCCCAGAATCAATATTAAATTCATTTCAAAATCAAAACTCTGAGGGCCATCTTTGGAGGGGTTTGTGGCCGCTTATGGACTGGGGAACCCACAGGACTGACAGGTGGTATAAACTGCAGGCTCAGCTACCAGAGTTACCCGACCAGCAGATCTATGGGTTCAAGGGAGATGTTGAGGAGCAGAGCTTCACCTGTAACCTAGAGCAAGGGTTAATGAGCTTTCTTAGGAGAACTGGGCAATTAGGAAATGAAAGCGAAGGTTCTCAAGAGCCCATGACTCTTCTTAAGGACACTCAGTGACCATAACAGTACACTACTGACCAAACATTTGCTAGGGGCTAGTCTCTATCAATTTTTTACAAGTTTTACAGAGGAGGCAAGATTAAATGACAACATCCAGTCACACAATAGAGAAATAATAGAGACAGGTTCTGTGTGTGTAATACCTGAACTTTGAGCTCTTCCCTTGGTCCATCAGTATGTTTACTTTGACTTCTATAGTCTGTATCAGGTTAAAAAAAGGTCTCTGTTTAACACTATCTTTCTCTCTCTCTTTCCCTATTAAAGTAAGTAAACACAATACTATGTTGTTTAATTAAACTGCAGATAAATAAATGTTAAAGAAAAGTTGTTAAGTTTTGTTTTGTTTTGTTTTAATTATTTTTTATTTATGTTGGAAACAATCTTGTTTCACATGTCAATCCCACTCCCTCTCCCTCCCCACCAGGCCCACCAGTCCCCCACCTAATCTCCACTCTGATCCCCAAGGAGGGTGAGGCCCTCCATGGTGGATCTCCAGTAACTGTCATTTCATCCAGGGCAGGGCCTAGGCCCTCCCACAAGAGTCCTGGATGAGAGAGCCTCCCATATTGTGGCATGGGTACTCAAAGTCTATTTGTACAACAGGAATAAATACTACCCAAGGCCCCATAGATTACCTAGGCTTCCTCACTGGCATCCACATTCAGGGGATTCTGAGTCTGTCCCATGCTTTCCACACAGCCATCAATCTGGAGTCCAAGAGCTCCCCCTTGTTCAGGTAAACTGTGTCTGTGGGTTAAACCAGCCCAGTCTTAACTCCTTTGCCCATCAGTTCTCTTTCTGACACTGGATTCCAGGAGTTCAGTCTGTAGGTATCTGCCTCTGCTTTCATCAGTTGCTGGATGAAGGTTCTGTTTCCTAGACTCTCTGGCAGTGGGATTGTATGCTGTCACTCCCCTGATTCATGTCTAAAATCCATAAATGAGTGAGTACATGCCATGTTTCTCCTTTTGTGACTGAGTTACCTCACTCAGTATGGTTTCTTCTAGTGCCATCCATTTGCCTGCAAATTTCAGGATCCCATTGTTTTTCTTTCCACTGAATAGTACTCCATTGTGTAAATGTACCACATTTTCTCTATCCATTCTTCAGTTGAGGGGCATCTAGGTTGCTTACAGGCTCTGGCTATTACAAATAATGCTGCTATGAACATAGTAGAACAGACATCCTTGTTGTATGAATGTGCATCTTTTGGATATATGCCTAACAGTGGAATTGCTGGGTCTTGTGGTAGACTGATTCCCATTTTCCTGAGGAATCTCCATACTGATTTCCAAAGTGGCTGTACAAGTCGGTACTCCCACCAACAGTGTAGGAGTGCTCCCTTTCACCACATCCTCTCTAGCATAAACTATTGTTGGAGTTTTTGATTTTAGCCATTCTGACAGGGGTAAGATGGTATCTCAGAGTTGTTTTGATTTGCATTTCCTGGATGGCTAGGGATGTTGAGCACTTTCTCAAGTGTCTCTCAGCCATTTTAGACTCCTCTACTGAGAATTCTCTATCTAGTTCTGTACCCCATTTTTTGATTGGAACCTTTAGTGTTTTGGAGACTTGCTTCTTGAGTTCTCTGTAAATTTTGGAGACAGCCCTCTTTCAGATGTAGGGTTAGTGACTATCTTTTCCCAATCTGTGGGTTGCCTTTTTGTCTTGCTGACTGTGTCCTTTGTCTTACAGAAGCTTCTCAGTTTCAGGAGGTCCCATGTATTAATTGTTCATCTTAGTGTCTGTGATACTGAAGTTATGTTCAGGAAGCAGTCTCCTGTACCAATTCGTTCAAGGGTGCCTCCCACTTTCTCTTTTAAGAGTGTCTGGATTTATGTTGAGGTCTTTGATCCACTTGGACTTAAGTTTTGTGCATGGCGATAGACATGGATCTATCTTCATTATTCTACATGCCAACATCCAGTTATGCCAGCACCATTTGTTGAAGATTCTTTTTTCCATTGTATAATTTTAGCTTCTTTGTCAAAAATCAGATGTTCATACATGCATGGGTTAATATTAGGGTGTTCAATTAAATTCCATTGGTCTACCTGTCTATTGTTAAGTTTTAAAGAGTTCGTCTCTGAGGTCTGTATATGTCACATTGTGCATGTATTAGACAGTATGGGCTTATGCTTTTTGCTTGTGTTTTACACTGGTTGGCATATCCTAAAAGGTTGTTATAACTATGATGTCAGCAAGAATAAAAATCTATAATTTATTTGGAAATAAATCCTGGTCCAGGTCTTCCACAACTACTCTTTTAATCAAGCCTCATTGGGTTTAATATTATAAGCTTATTAGATTTGAAAGGTTGTTCTGTTTCAAAACCTGAGCCATGTTATGGACAGTCAACTAGGACTCACAAAGGTATAGCCAGCATCAGTAAGGTCAAGGATGCAGGCAACCACCCCACCAAGCTCCATAGGAGCAGAGGATCATATTCCCTGATCCTCATATCCATTCATCCTATTCACTGTGGAAATTTAGGATGATGTCATCACATGAGCTTTCTTCATTCCCTACCATCTGACACTGTTACCTTCCTGCTTCAATGCCACCAACTTAATTCTAAAGAAAAACAAATCTAATTGGCTGATGTGAGTCGTTTGCATGAAATCTGATCATCATTAGTACAAACATGGCTTCAGGTACCCAATGTTACACTAGAAGAAAACTCTGAAAGAAAAATGGGACCTATGAGGTCTACCAGCAGAAGAATGAACCTGCCACCAATTCTGATAACCTGAGTTCAATCTCCAAGATCCACATGGTTGAAAGAGAGAACCAACTCCTGCACATTGTCCTCTGACCTTCATAAGCACCCACACTCAAACACACACACACACACACACACACACAGAGAGAGAGAGAGAGAGAGAGAGAGAGAGAGAGACAAATAAATAAATATGTAGGCAGAAGTTTCTGTCCTACAAGTTGTTCCCAAGTAACTACACAGAAGTTTGATATTAATTATAAATGCTCATCCAATAGTTCAGCCTTGTTACTAGCTAACTCCTACATTCAAATTAACCCATATTTCTTATCTGTGTTTTGCCACATGGCTTGGTACTTCTCAGCATGGCATGCCCATCTTGCCCCTCTCTGTATCTGCTTAAGACTTCTCTAACTCCACCTTTATTCTTCCCAGGATTCTGTTTGGTTCTTCCACCTAACCTTATCCTGACCAGCTATTGACCAGTCACCTTCTTTATTAAACCAGTCACAGTGACATATATTCACACAGTGTAAAAAAATTCCACATAAATAAATACAGCAAGCTACGTGGTGTTGGTGGTGGTGGTGGTGCACACCTTTAATCCAAGCACTCCGACAGGCAGACACCAGTGAATATCTGTGCGTTTGAAGCTAGCCTGGTCTACAGAGCAAGTTCCAGGACAGGCTCCAAAGCTACAGAGAAACTCTGTCTCAAAAAACCTAAATAAATAAATAAATAAATACTGCAAAATAATAAAAAAATAAAGGATGCCATTAGACAACCTCTAAGGTTAGCTTCCTATTTAGCCACAAATTATCCAGCTCTTGAAAAGTTTGATGTACATTTGGACATTCTTTTTGTTTGTTTGTTTGTTTGTTTGTTTGTTTGTTTTTATGAGACACGGTTTCTCTGTATTGTTTTGGAGGCTATCGGTCCAGCCCGGCCTCGAATTTACAGAGATCCGCCTACCTCTGCATTTGGACATTCTTCAATGTCTCTGTTCTCCCTCTTCTCTCTAATGCCTTTTCTTGATGCATTTGCTCTCTGCTCATTTTTCATATTAAATTGTGATTGAAGGCTTAGATCTTAAATGGTCATACTCAAGACCTCATCTAATGAAAACTCTGGCTAGAGAAAGTCTCTGCCCAGCCACAGCTCTCTCATAGTGGAAGGCACTAAGTGGTTTTAGCTGAGTGACACTATCTGATCTAAATAATAGTTATCTGTGTCCCACACTCCTTTTCTGTTGATCCTGACTGATCCTTATTAACCTGCGGCCTACTATCATTATGCCATAGTGAGAATGATTGTGTGTATGGATACATATTCATGTGTGCTCAGGTACATGTGTGTATGAAAGCGTGCATGCACATGAGTGTTCATGTATGTGAACACCAAAGGAAATTTTTGATTGTCACCTGCAGGAACACTAGCCATTTCCTTTGAGAGGGAACTTCTAACTGGCCTAGTGATCACTAGTTCAGCTAGACTAGCTGGCCAGTGAGTCCTGGAATTTTCCTGTTTAGACTAGCTGGCAGTGAGCCCTAGGGACCCTCCTGTCTAGACTAGCTACACAGTGAGCCCTAAGGATCCACCTGTCCCCACTTCCCTAGACTAGGTAGGGCTACAAGTGCATGGTACTTCTTTACTTCCTGTGCTGTCTCTCCTGTCTTGAGTATGATTTTTGCTACATTCCATTGCAGTGTTCAGTCATGAGCCCTGCCTTGGGTATTGTGCATAGTGGAAGCCTTTTGCTTTGCCCTTAAAAGGAATCTATGCTATTCCTCAGTGCAGACTCTGATTCCCTTCACTCCACTCCATCCTTCCCATGAATGGCTTACATGAAATACCCATAGTAGCCTGTGCCTTTAACAGAGGCTGCTGTACAGTGACTGTGAAAAAGTAACTAGTTTTCTTTATCAGCACATAATGGAGCTCCTCACCCGCTGTTCTTTTTTTGTTGTCTACTTGTAATACCCTGACAGCACCTTTTCAAAATCAGGTGCATCAGTCATCACTCCCTAACATGCACAAGCACACAATGTATCATGATTGCACATCAGGGCATAACAAATTAGCCTCAAATAGTGCAGTTTAAAATGACCTCTTCATTATGCTTACAAATCCTGTGGGCCAGAAATTTGAAAGAAGAATGGGAATCATGATTTTTTTCATGTCAGTGCTCTGATATATCTAGGATCTTTGGTTAAAGGACTTGGGAGTTGAAATAACTTGATGTATGGGATCATGTTGCCTGACAGTTTGTGTGCTGACTATATTCTACTGTACGTTCTTATCCTAGATAAGAGAAGATCATAAAGGTGAATCCCTCATGGTGGGATTAGTGACTTTATAAGAGAAGTGGGGAGAGAAAGAGATCATTGTCTCCCAATTCTATGAGGATGCAGGGAGAAAGCAGACCAGTAGCCCCTTCATCTTGTACTTAGTAGACTCCAGAACTGTAAAAAATAGTGTCTGGTATTCAGGTTGTCCAATATTGTGTTCAGTCACCTGTCATCTAGAGGAACTTGGCTCACATGGAACCTGAGTGGGCTGGAATCACAAAAGGTGTTCCCAGAATTTTCTCATAGCATGGTAGTATCAGAAGTCATGCCAGCCAACCTAACTTACTTGACAAGTTCCTGGCCACCGTGATACTTTGTCTCCCTTTAAAATGGTGGTCAGCACCAAAGGAACAACACTAGAGGTCTTCTTCTGGCCTCCACATGCTTTCTCTCTCTCTCTCTCTCTCTCTCTCTCGCTCTCTCTCTCTCTCTCTCTCTCTCACACACACACACACACACACACACACACACACCTACACAAGATTAAATTCCTTTTTAAGATCTACTTTCAAAGGTCACATAAGCAGCCAGAAGGGACAGAAATTCTACCTCTTCATGGGAGTCAAAGAATTTAAAGACACATTATAAAACTGTAATCCTTCCCCCAAAACAGCTGTGTTCTGAGGCAATGATTTCTAATTTTGTGCTTAGGGGAGCCTAACTCCACTCCTCAACAACACAGTCTCAGGGGATGCACATTCATCCCTTCATTGAGGTAGTGACATCATCTAAGGAAATATTCGAGCACTCAGAAAGCTAGAGTAGACAGAGGGAGTGTCAAGGAGAGAGGGGAGAGATGGGAGAAAAGCTGACCTTAATGTCTTAACTCATTATGGTTTATTATGACTTTGAGTTACAGTCTCTTGATTATGATATCCTTACCTAAGTTATATAAGGAACATCCCTTAATTTTGTCCAGTGATTGATTTATCCCAATTTTTCTCAGGTATGCCATCATTCAGTCTACTTTTAGGTTTGTACTGTAATTTGCTTTCCTATTAGTGATGTATTTAGTAAAATGAGAGTGGAGGCCTGCAAACAGACTGTGAGAACTACAGTTGCAAACAACTGCTAAGAGAAGTCACAGAGTCTATGGGAAAGTAGAACAAGGAGCCTGGTCCCCACCGTTGAATTTCTAGGCTTTGGAGCATGTTATTTTAGCAACCATCTACATATTTCTCTCCTGATGTTACTGCAAGGGACAATACAACCAATAAGCAGACAATTAAACCACCCGTACAAGCAGTCCTGACACTCAGGATGATATATTCCACCCACATACAAAGGATGGGGTTTCTATCTCTGAGTAGAAGAGACAATAAGCTCTATTGTGGGGGAGAGCATGCAATATTCTAACAACTCCACAAGATGCTGGAAAAATTCACATCCATAAAACCTTCCTATGGGGGCTGGAGAGATGACTAGGTAGTTGAGAGTGCTGGTTGCCCTTTCAGAGGATCTGGGTTTGGGTCTCAGCACCCACATGGTGGCTCACAACCAGTAATAACTCTGATTCCTTCATTTGATGCCTTCTTCTGACCTCCTCAAGTATCAATTGTGTATATGGTGCACAGACACTCATGCAGGTAAAACATTCATGCACGTTGAATAAATAAATCTTCTTAAAATTATCGTAAACTATCTTTGTTTTCCCCAGGAATGCCTGGGACCATCAAGTAAAGGTTGGCCAGTCCTGCCTTTGGCACTAGAGGAGCCTCGGATGTAAAGCACCTGAGGGTTTGTTGACGGTGTGAAGTTTCCCAGCCCCACAAGTGTGATTAAAGGTGCATTCAGTTTCTTTACTACAGTAAAGAGTCTGAATTAATCAACTTATAAAGAGAAAAGCTTGGTTGGGACATACAGTTTCAGGGTACTGTAGTGAGGCAGCACTCCACCTCATGGCAAGCATATATTGCAGAGCACAATGTCTGACCTCACAAGCCAGAAGTAAGAAAATAAGGAAGGGTCAGGACCTCATACCCCTATTGTGAGTATGCCCCCAATGACCAAAGATGCCTCAGTAGGCCACCTCTAGGTCCCACATACCCTCAAGAGTGCATGCCTCAAGTTTTCAACATGAGGGACTCATAGGACAGCCAGTAGCTAAGCTCAGTATTTTGTCCACAGACTTGCTCCAAGCACAGGGTGAGAGAACTAACACATAGATTCCCCCAGAGAAAAGAAATCACCCAATTAGAGACTATGTGGTCTAAGAACCATGATCAACTTGTACAGGGACAAAGGAGGTAATTTTATCACATGCTAAGGACTTTGAACTTGTTCTAAAGAGTAATTCCATTGCAGTAGTTAATGCAGAGCAAATAGTCAATTACGCATTTTTAAATGATGACCTTGATGACTGAGTGGGAAATGTGCTCAAGGAAAATGTATAAGAAGAAATAGGAAGTGCTTAGAGGAACCTCTTCTTTGTGGGATTTGGTGAATGACTAAGTAAGGAAGATAGGGCTGGAGGGAGGAGGCACTGAAGGATGACTTCTGGGATTTTAACCTGGCAAACCGGGGTCTGTGGTTTCAGCACTTACTGAGAAGGGCAGATACTCATTCAGGTTAAAGTATTAGTTGTTAAATATTAATGTCTAGTATATTTAATATTAACATGTAACACTGAAAAATTAGTCAGAAAACCAAGTCTGAGCTCAGAGAGAAATCAAGACTTAGAATCCAGGAGGTTGCTGAGATGGGTGAAGAGAGCACAGGAATGAGAGGATCAACAGGCTTCTGAGGGCAGGTTCTTGAAGAGCCGTAATAAGCTTAAAGGTTACAAAGAGGAAGGAGATCCTGTGAAAACAAAGGACAAAGAAAGTCAATGCAGTATCAGAAAGAGGGAAGGGAACAATCCTAAAACAGTCTAACGGCACTGCTGAGAACAGTCCCAGCAAGAATTGCAGAGGGCCCATTACATTTGGAGGCAGAATATTTAGGTGCTTGTCTCCCTCGTCGCACCAATATTCAGTTCAACACATGGATCAGAAGACTGATGGCTGTTGGCTGAGCCACGACACATGAAAGGACAGAGGCAGCTAAGGCTGTCTACACTTTCAATAAATATGAACGAGAAAAAGAGTGAGAGAAAAGTTAAAGACTCAGGGCTGTAACCTGTAAAGGAAGGAGGGGCTTGAGCAATGTGGCAAACTCTCATGTGTTCTACGTTATGCAAGCTTGTTTAAAATTGCTGTGAGTGTGTGGCAGTGGTGGCACACGCCTTTAATCACAGCACTCAGGAAGCAAAGGCAGAAGGATCTCTGAGTGCGAGAGCAGCCTGGTTTGCAGAGTGAGTTCCAGGGGGGAAAAAAAGGAATCCCTGTTGAGCCCAGTACTAGGGCAGGAGTTATGGCTGAACCAAAATCATCTTCCTCCAGTCCCTCAGAAAGCTCCACTTTGCTATCCCTAGGTTTCCTGATCATCTATGATAGTCTATTGTTATTCAGCAACTTTCAGTGCCCCCTCCACCCCAAGGGAAGATTGCAGAATTCTGCTCCCCTGAAGTTGAGCATGGTCCCTATTACTTGTCTCATCCACCAAAATGGAAATAGGTATGATGCCAACCTGTTTCTGCTACCTGCCACACTAGTGAAGAAAGCACACACTAGAGAGCCACTGTCATCAGAACCAAAGCCTTGACAAAGCAGAAGCCCAGAGCTGCCCCCTGCCCAGGACCTGCGGACCCAAGGAAGGAAAATATATGTTGGTTTAACTTCCTGAGATCTGAAAGTTGCCTGTTTGAACAGTGTTACCATAACAGCAAATAACTAGTGAAAATATGAGCTCCCTCTTAGCAAAACTAGTCTCAAATACTTGGCAGCATACTATGACCCAACAGGATTTACCAATGCTAACAATTTGTGTTTTCACAGTATTTAGTTTCATTTGTTTGTGGCGCTTAAAACTTGTTTGAAAGCTGGGGTTGAGATAGAAGATTTCGTGTTGAATTGACATTGTTTTCCTTTTTTAAAATGTTAAGGGTTTTCAGAAATAGTGCTGGAGCACCCACCCACCCACACTCCCCACACGCACACCATGTGACAAGCCCTGCTTCCCATCTATAGCACTGGAGAAGAAAATAAAAGCAATGTAAAACAATTGCACCAAGAAGTAAAACAAAGGTAAGCCATCTGAGCCAAAGGTTAAGAAATATAAAAGTCGAAATGCATCAAGGTGATTGATAGTGGAAAGAGGAAGCCAAAAAGTCTCATGTGGGTAGGGCATGCAGTGTCACCTTACCTAAAAGGAAGCAGCCACTCACTTTCAGAGGTGAAGGTAATGTGTCGCGCTTCCATTTCTTTTACCAAGAAGAATACGCCGCCAGCAATCAGAGCCTCGGTTTCCTCATCTATGAAAAGCAGGTAACACAGTCCTTTGTGGGTTCCAGTAGGTAAGTGGGAGAGAGTAATTGTGTGAAAGATGCATTGTGCAGGAGCAAGGCAAGGAAGAGCATGAGATCCCTCCCCCCTCACCCCAGGGGCAGTCAAGCCTGGCATGGCCAATAGGTGGCATGCACCATGGTCAGAATGACTGCCTGTTTCATTTTGGCTTCCTTAGTTCATCCAGCTACAAGAGACTGTCCGCTGCAAAAGGGGAGCTGGAGAGGAAGACAAGGGAGCTGTGGGCAGGAGAAAGCTTTGCAGACACTAAGATCTGGTCTTTTGTTGGAATCGGTCTTTTTGTTCACATCTTACCAACACTTCCCATGTTCCAGCTCCATTCAGGAGCTGAGTACTGACAAATAGGAGTGTCCTAACGTAAGACAAGTGGAGCCCTCTGGGCTGCAAGCTGGGCAAATAAGGGCCCAACCCACTGTTGACTTGACTGGTCCAGGTCTTCCAGCAAGATGAGCAGTGACACTGATGGAAAGAGTGTGACACCTAAAATCTGTACCTTGAAAAAACTCCCAGAGGGTAATGCACATATATACTATACTGAAGATGCTACCATAGTATTTTAAGCCATTACCAGTTGTCAGCTCCACCCACCTAACACCAATATGTCAACGTTTAGTGCCTCTTTCTGACAGTGTCAACAGGGAGGTGAATCTGGAGGGGTCTGGTTGGTGAGAGGCAGAGTTGGTCTTCTTCTTCTTACCCATGAGCTCCCTGATGCAGCTCCCTCTGGCTCCAAGAGAGTTCATTCTTTCTTTATTCACAGGCAGCCTGGGTGGAGCAGGGTCCCAGGAAACCCCATGCACTGACAAGCTAGTCCTGTGCCACTCCAGGGTCAACCTGGGTTTAGTGACAGTAAATAGCATGAAGGCAGAATTTTCTAGAACGTGTATAGTTTACATGAGCCTGATGATTTCCAAGTTCTCCATTTCTTCCTTCATCAGACAAAGATTTCACTTATCCAGGGCAGGAATGTGTCCAGATTGCCAGCCTTACCATGCAGACCACAGAAAGGGAAGCGGGGCTCAAAGGCGTTGGTTAAAGCTAGTCTGACCACCAGGTGGCGCTCAAGTCCTCTCTTTCATTTATTCAGCTGCCAGCATTGTGTGGGTTTGAGTTCTAGATAACGTCCTGTGCTTTGAGGGTGCCATGTAACAAAAAAGGCTGGAGGTATGGCTCAGCCAGTAAGCCCGATGGCAATCCCCAGAATCCACATTAAAGCTGGCTGGGGTGCACATCTGTAATCCCAGCACTCCTGTTACAAAATGGGAAAGAGAGTCAGGAGGATAGACCTGAAGCTCACCAGCCAGCTAGTCTAGAGTACACTTCTTGGCACAAACAAGAAAGACCGTACCTGAACAAGGTGGAAAGCAAGAGCCCAGCCTGGAGAGATGTCCCCTGATGCCCCCACTCAAAAGCCCATAGTGGCATGCACCTGAACATGGAAGGGGTGCACTAATACTAATCCAAATTTTTATATAAAGTTTATTTTCCTCATGAAATTTAAACTATAGTAGTTAGAGGTGCCAGGAAGAATAGACAATAGGAAATTAAGGAAGAATTGACAAATACTGGCATCTTCCTGTGTTTCAAGAAATGAGAAGGGGAATATTTATAACAGTGGCTCCTAGTTTCCAATCTTAAGCTGGTTTCATGTATTTTGGCAGGTTTCTTGTTTCTGATACTCAAAACAAATTCTGACACCATTCCTTCCCTTGGGGGGTCTCTGAGGAAGTCACTGATGCTATGATGTGTCAATGGGAAACACAGAAATGGGTTCCATTCCTTGTTGTGTTTATATTGGCCAACAGAAAAGAGGGCTTTTTTGTCCAGTATTAATGCTGACTTAACCAAGAAGAGAAATCTGAACACAGATATAGGCAGACACAAGGAAGCATCATGTGGGCATGAAGAGGGCCATCCATCAGCTAATGAGAGGGGCCTGGGACTAAGCCCGGCCTTACAGCCTCAGAAGGAACCACCCATGCCAATACTGATGGATGTGGCTAAACTTCAGAGCTGTGAGACAATACATCTAAGGTCTAAGTCTTATAGCCTGTGTCTTTTTGTGATAGGCCAGCTAGCTCAGCTGGTAGAACATGAGACTCTTAATCTCAGGGTTGTAGGTTCATGACCCACGTTGGGTGCCAAATGTGAATGGAGTTCTTAATTGGTCTAGATAATAAAAAGCTGGAGTCAGATATAGAGGGAAATGCTGAGAGATCAGAGAGAAGGAGCAAGCCACAGCACACCTTACCTCCTAAACATCTCAGCATACAAGAGAGCAATTTCCTCTTTCTTCCTGCTTATATCCTGATTCTGCCCAGCTACCTCACTTCCTATCTGTCTGTGCAGACCTCCAGACCTCTGTGGTTAGCTAGTAGCATGCTCCATTCTCTGACCTTGTTTGTACAAGCAAGATATCACCATAGTTTCTTTGATGAAGGGTAAGAACTACTTATGTTTGGGAGTAAAGATAAGTACTTAGAATGCAGTTTGAAGTTATATTGGTTTAGGAAACTGGCAGAAGAAGGTTCTTCTCTAAAGTCTATGACCTTATCACCCACAGGTAGTTAGCTAGGTTTACAGAACTAGGCATGAATTCACTACCACTGAGTAGCCCTTAAATCCAATTAGACAGCTGTTTGTTGCCCCCCAAGTTATAACTGCCACTATTGCACCCTTGGGAGCATCTGCCTATGCCCGTTATTGTTGTGGTTTGCAGGCTGGATAGGACTATTGAATGCTTTCCTCCTTTGGCCATTTGCAGAGATTCAGATCTGTCACTGTGGGTGGTTTCAAATGCCCATTCCAGGCTCAATCTCTCCCCATTGCCTCTCTCTGCCTCTTCTTTGTGGATAAGATAAAAAGCTTTTAGCTACTTATCCAGGACCATGCCTGTCTACCTGCAGCCACACTCACCACATGGTGATCATAGACTCTACTACCCTCTGGAACCATGAGCCCCAAATCAAATGCTTCCTTTTGTAAGTTGACTTGGACATGGTGTCTTAAATAAATAAGACAGTCAATGAAAGAAAAACACATGTCACGACACTTTACTCTGTTTAAATGAGTCTGTGTTTATAATTTCTTTGAGGCAAAAGGATCTTAATAAGTAATAAGGCTGAAGATGGAGCTCAGTTGTGCAGTGCTTGCCCACTGTATGCGATACTTTGGGTTCAGTCTCCAGTAATGAAAGGAAGGAAAGAAGGAAGGAAGGAAGGAAGGAAGGAAGGAAGGAAGGAAGGAGAAGAAGAGAAGGAGAAGGAGGAAGAGGAGGAGGAGAAGAAGAAGAAGAAGAAGAAGAAGAAGAAGAAGAAGAAGGAGAAGGAGAAGGAGAAGGAGAAGGAGAAGGAGAAGGAGAAGGAGAAGGAGAAGGAGAAGGAGAAGGAGAAGGAGAAGGAGAAGGAGAAGGAAGAAGAAGAAGAAGAAGAAGAAGAAGAAGAAGAAGAAGAAGAAGAAGAAGAAGAAGAAGAAGAAGAAGAAGAAGAAGAAGAAGAAATGTTAAGATCATGCAGAGCCATTAAGATGACTCAGTGGGTAAGGTTGCTTGTTATACAAACTTGATTATCTGAGTTTGATTCCTGGAACACTCATTAAAATTCAAGATCTGGTGCCACACACCCATAATTCCAGCATTCTTAAGGCAAGATAGAAGACAAAGACAAGAGAATTATGAGGAAGCAGGCTCACAGGAAAACAAGAGACTGTCTCAACACAATGAGAGAAGTGACTCCTAATGTCTTGTGGCATGCACACACCCTCATTCACACATTTCATACACACACATACACACATGGGGGGAGAGAAAATCAATTTTGGAATTTAAATAATGAAAATCTTAAAGTTTCTAGGTCCCTAATCCCAAAGGTATTGATGTGAATAATGCTTGTTGAATTTTATGTAGACTGGCTGTGTTACATGAATACACCTAAATTTAAAAAGAACTGATCATTTCTTCTCTCTTCCTGTTCCTCTCCCCTAATAATTAACACATATGACAGGCACTCCTCTAAGTAATGTATATATACTTTTTAATTATCACAACAAGCATATGGAATCAATTCTGTTCTCATCTTCAGATGTGGAAGTAGAAACAGTTGATATAGTAAGTGCAAAGGATCCATATGGAGCACTGACCTCATCTGTGTGCATCTCATCTGAAGTGTCTTTGTAAAAAAAGATCTTCCATCTGAAAAGTGCTTGCTGTGTGCTAGGTGTTAGGAAACGTCTCCCAAACCTTATTCCATACCAAATCTGAATTGAATTAGGAAGCCATTGGTGCCTTTTTATGGGCGCAACAAAGACCAAACTACAGGAAGACTTTATATCATTCCAGAGACAATTTTTTCCAGATATGGTTGATACGATTGACCAGGTAATGGAAAAAAATGGAAGTTCTTTCCACACGACCAAGACCCAGTTCCTTGGGAGAACAGCTTCAGGTCTTCATATATATATTCCCTAGGTGAAAATATAAAATCAGAAATGGAGGCACATCAGCATTTTTATCCCAGATTCAACAAAGATTAGGAGGGTAAGAGCACTGGGAAAGCCAGGCCAGGACCCTGGAGGCCCTCTATTCTCCAACAACACTTCCCACACTGGAGCAATGGAAAAGCACTTCAACAGGCACTGTGTGTGATCACCTTCATCAAACAATCAATGCAGTCAATATCCAGCCTGTATCTCAATCCCTGGGTCAGGTTCTCTACAGATTTAGTTAGATAATCCTGTTAATGATCTCACAGAACTAACCTTACAATAACCGCCCAACATCATTTATTGATAAGATGCCCAATTCAAGGATGCAATGGCTTGCCTAAGGTTTCTTCTTGCAAGTGGCAGATCCAGTATTTAAACCCAAACCTTTAGAACTACAAAGACCCTACCTTCTGCCCATACATAAAATTGTATCTTTTCATTAGAGTCCCAAATGAAACAGCTAACAGAGTCTATCTTTGTGTGTTGAGCCTCTCAAGAATTATCTCCTGTAACACTAGCCTGCAAACAAAAGCCTTAGAGCTTATCATTTTCATTTTACAAATAAAGTGAGGGATGGAGCAAGGGGATCATCCAGGAAGAGACAGGTGTTGTAGGCAGAACTGAGACCCACACCGATGAGACAGATCTCTATGGCTCTAGAGCAAGGGTCTTAGCTATGAAACTATGTGGTCCTTCAGCTGTCATATAGATGAAAATGAAGAGTGCAAACTGGGAAAGGGGTAGCAGGTTAGCTGTGGAAAACTTACGGAGACCCCACCTCTCTTCTCCTGTCCCACCTGGAGTAGCCCACAAACACTGGGAAGGTTCTACACAATCCTTTCTCTAGCTGGCTGCCCCTTCTGGAAGCCTGCATTGCTTTCTGCCCTCTCCACTGAACGTCTCCTCCCCCCACAGCATCATCCAACTCCTGGAGTTATCTGCTCAACATTCTCCCCAGCCAGGGGCCAAGTTCAACTGCTGTGTGCCGAGTACTGGGAAGGACTGTCACAGAGAGCAGACTCTACGTGTCTGTTTTCCTATGTAGACCTAGACAACTGTGTCCTTCATAGTACCAGGTAAGACAAGTCCTCTATGTCTCTCTCTGTCTCTGTCTCTCTGTCTCTGTGTGTGTTTGTGTGTGTGTGTCTCTCTGTCTCTGTGTGTGTGTGTGTCTGTCTCTCTGTCTCTGTGTGTGTGTGTCTGTCTCTCTGTCTCTGTGTGTGTGTGTGTGTCCACCTGTCTGTCTTCATGCATTTATATATTCCACAAAAGGCTTAAACTTGAGAGTCCAGTTTTAAGTTCTGGGAATGCCACCTTCAAATTATGTAACCTTGATCAAATCACTTAACTTCTTTAACATTTCCTTTCTTTAATTACAATATCACGATGGGCATGTTGGTGAGAGGAATACCTGGACACATATATGAGCTGTGGTTAGCACAGCGGCTGGCTCAAAGAAGGGGACTGATGTATTAGGGAAGGAGTAGAGAAGACAGAGACAGGAGGAGTCACTGAAGAAAAAAGGCTTCGCTTTCTTTAAAGCGAATGCCTTTAACCTGGTAAGGCTTGTGCTGAGCAAGCATGAGGACCTGAATCTGATCTCTATTACCAATACAAAAGTCCAGGTAAGGTGTCCTATGCCATGTGCCTTGTGTTTGTAGCTTTTTTTGTCAACTGGACACAGGTTAGGTCATCTATAAAGAAGGAAGGAACTTCAACTGAGAAAATGCCTCCATCAGATTGACTAGAAAACAAGTCTGTAGGGCATTTTCGTGATTAATGATTGATTTAAGAGTAGTGTCAACGCTAGGCATCTTGCCTGGTACTAAAAAAAGTTGGGAAAGCCATGAAGAACAAGCCAACAAGCAGCATTCCTCCATGGTTCCTGGTCCTGTTTGTGTTCCTGCTCTGGCTTCCCTCAGTGAGTAAGCATTATCAGGACATGTAAGCTAAATAAACTATCTCCTCTCCAAGCTACTTTTGGTCGTGGTGTCCATCACAGCAACAGAAAGCAAACTGTAATCTCTATAAACCCAGTGCCAGGAATCAGAGACTGAAGGATCTCAGAGGCTTGGGGACTCAGAGACAGAAGGATCCTTGGGGCTTGCCAACCAACTTATCTAACCAAGTCAGTCAGCACTAGTTTCAGTAAGAGACCTTGTCTCAAAAAATAAAGTGGAGAGGTATTGAGGAAAACACTTGACATTACCCTCTGACCTCCATGTGTGTGAGCATGTTAACACCACACACACACACATACACACACACAGACAGAGAGAGAGACAGAGAGCGAGACAGAGAGAGAGAGGGAGATTCAGAACTGTTGGTAGTTAAAAGATACCTCAACCTCAACATTTTTAAATTCTTAGTATGTTCCAGGCTCTGTGCTGGCAAAGTGTTTATATCACTAATAATCATGGAAATCAGTGTGGTAGGTATCACCTTTATTCTGCAAATTACAGGGACCAAAACCACAGATCCAAAAGTCAAATACTGGCTCTGTGACTGGGTTCCCCTATAACACATTAAATGTGCCAGTCTGTTAAGGAACATTTTGTATCCAAAGATTTATTGAATACATTTGATTCCTGAAACTTCTCAAGGTACTACATCCATGAGTCTAGAATCCTGGGTCCAGACCCCCTCAAGTCCACATGGCCAAATTGCTTCCAGAATACACTGTAAAACATTCCAAAGCATTGGACTTTTTCATTCCATAGTGTCTTCAGAGTATATCCTCTAAGAGGGCTGACAGGATCTAAAACCATATGTGGAACCCTGATAATAAGTGTCCCATAATGAAAGAGAAAGTGTTCTATGGTTCAGACATTCTATAGACACATAGATTTTTCTCTTTCCAGTTTCCATTTCCCAGATTTTTTGAAATGTGACAAGGTAAGAATCTACCATTGCATTGGATATTTAGTGTCTGCCAACAAACACTATGGTGAATAGATAGAAATTCATCTATATATAAAATAGCATTAATGTAATTATTGCTATGTAGATATATAGTCATAGATAGTGATATATAGAGATGCAATTTTAGATATTGATACACAGTTACAGAAATTGACCCAGCTATTATAGAGAGAGAGAGAGAGATCTGCACACCTCAGGAGGATAGACAGAAATACATAGACACGGATGTCCCTTAAAGCTATAACGTGCTCTGTGGTGGGTGCTGTATCTACATATTTCAGTGTAAAAGCTGCTCTGCATCATCTAATTCAGGTGTCAATTCCCACTTAGTCCCTCTAACCCTGTTGCAGAGCTGAAGATGCTATTACTTTAGGTCAGACTTCATTACTCCATTTCCCTGGAGAGAGAATTAGCCAGCAATAGCTCCTACTTCCAGAGTACTTACCTGTGCTGGGCCTTGCCGAATGTCAACTGTTACCACAGTTGCTTAGATCAATAGGTGCTGTTGGTCCATCTGTGTTTGAGAGCAAGGTTAAGTAAATTGCTCTGAGATACATAGATGGTAAGTGGAGAGACTGGAATTTGAACCTGTGCTTTTTGATTGCTAAAGGCTCTCCTCTTGGCTGCGCTTAATTGTCCTCATCTAGGCACTCCTGTGTTTGCAAACCCACATGACAAACATGAAATCAGAACCGCAAACTATTTGTAAGAGAATGTCATTATTTCTTCTCTATTTGAACAAGAATATTGCCATGAAAAATTAACACAGACAGTGACTTGACAAAAATCTGTTATCTCAAAGTTCTGAATATTGAAAGTCTAATATCAATACTTGAGGTCTCTTTTCTTGGCTTATAGATGACTGTTTTCGTGTTCACACTTTGTGTCTGAATGCTAATATCCTTCATTTTTTTGACATTGCCTCCCTCTGTATCCCTGGCTGGCCTCAAACTCACAGAAAGATCTATCTACTTGCCAAGTTCTGGTATTAAAAGTGTGGACTACCAATGCCTGCCTCATTTTTTAAAAAGTAGGCCAACAATAATGTATTCCAATGGCCTCATATTTAACTCAATTACATTTTGAAAGTACCTATCTCCAATTACAGTCACATTATGAAATATTGGGGCTAGTACTCCCACATATACTTCAGGGGAGGGCCCAGAATCAGCCCATGATAAAGTGTTAATATATTTCCTCATTCTAGCTCACCCTTTTGCTTAAGTCAGTACTCACTATTTGTTTATTTGATCATTTCTTTTGCAGTGCTAGAGACTGTACCCACAACCACAGATAAGTGTTCTAACAATGAGCTGTGTGCCTAGCCCTTCTGACTCTTTATTAAGTGACTGTTTGCCCTGCCTTTGGGGAAACATTATTCAAGGAAGACCCTGAAGTCATTCACACATCTATGTAGAGACATAGGCATTGTAGAAAAGAATAGTCACTGTGGAAGGGAGTGTGCTGCACCCAGCATCTGCCCCTGCAGCACACTCCCTTTCACAGTGGAAATAAAGGATGCTGCAGTTCTCAAGAAGCCAATAATTTTTTTTTTGTTGTCATCAGTTAAGACTACTCCACGCGGTCTTTGACATCTGATCTCAAACGCCTATGTTGAGATCTTTCAAACACAGGGTTCAGTTTTGTTTTGTTTTGTTTCTTTTTGGTTTGGAAGGGGTAACCTTGCCTATCCTAAGATTGGTTTTATTATCTAGGCTGTTCTTGAAATCATGATCTCACTGAAATGTCAGTGGTGATGCATGCCCAGGACTTTGTCCCAGGGAGGATCTTGGAGCTACACAGTGTCAGCAGGAAGGAGCTAAGACATTAGCAATGTCTGTTCTGAGGATGGGTGTATGGCTGTAGGAATCCCTAGGGAAGCCCACAATACCCAAGAAAAGCTCAGAATGGCAGAAGGACAGAAGGGAAGGAGGAAATGATGGAACTACCCTCATTTCCATGTCTCTGGGTATAAGCTTCATTTATTTCACATGTGGCAATCCTCAGGAATTTCTCCTAACTTTTCACTTCATGGCTATTACAATAGGAGACAGTCTGAGCTACTCTTTGGTACCAAACACAGACAGACAGACAGACAGACAGACAGACAGACAGACACACACACACACACACACACACACACACACACAATTTTGAGAGGGACTGTGATTGCCCTAGCTTGTGTTTAAAAATCACATCGATGACTATTGAGATTTTGACCCATCGTCAGCTTTTGGGGGTGGCATTTAGATGAAGATATGACAGTTTCCATAGTAACTACAAGATTGGCCTTGACAGGAAGAAAGGCCTCCAGAGTAAAGGTAGCTTGTCCCATGGAACAGGATTTGCAAACAGGATGGCCACATGGATGCCACCCTGGAACCAGGTCAGAGGGAGCTGGAAGAGAACTCCAGGAATGTGTCCCAGCCAAGCATAATGCCAGCTACAGCATTCACTGACATTTTGTCACTCGGCTGGGTAGAGAAATCCCCGTCTGAAACAATCGGCAATTCTAGCAACCAACCAGGACCACACATCAACACTATATGGAGAAGGCTCCTGCGGGGTGATTGGTGTGTAACCCATCTCTTCTCAAAGCAGGCAGCGACTTAAAGGTTCTGTGTTTCATACCAGAGGACCAGCTAAGTATGCAGTGGCTGAAGAAGTTCCAGATCCCGTGGGGCATCTACAAATTCTTCCACAGCTTCTCCCCAAGACTTTCCCATCAGCACAGAATATCTACTTCAGGAGTTGGAGCTCAAAGATGGAATGACTATGACTCACCTGTGGAATTTAACTTTGCAAGCGACGTGCTGGACTACTGGGCTCAAATGGAGGAGGTAAGAGGGCATGGTGATGGAGCATAGGATCAGGAGAGGCATCGTGGCTTTATCTTGCTCTAACTAGGTAAAGAGACATGGAGAGATACATGAATTATCCAGAGATGCAGAGGAGCCCATGGCTTCTTCAAGACAGCTGTGTGGTGGAAGAGGCTTACATCTGCTCAGATTCCTAGTCTGGGTATTTTCTCACTTCTCTGAGCTTCAGTGGACTTTTTTGTTTGCTTGTTTGTTTTTCTGTGAAATTGGGGTAATTTATTTAAAGTTCACCTGTACCATGGGTAAAATTATCTGATGAATGTTTATTCTTCCATAGCTACAATCTACTGCAAAGTTCTAATTGGCAGGTTCATGAAGGTCTGAGTTCTCACCTTTAGTCAGTGAGAGAGTAGAACTATTCAGCTCACCACATTCTGGCTGGTCTGGAAGCCATTCCTAGAGAGGGGACAGGCTTTCAGAATGTGCACAGGAGCAGCTACTAAATTTCTCTAAATCATATCACCTGTCACCCCACGAAGGCGGCAAGTCTCCCTGAGACCCCTCATGTCACCTATGTTCTTGAGAATGGCTTTAGGGTTTTCCAGAGAGGCAGGCTCGATGGCCTGCAGCGGCATCACATCTCCCTACAGAAAACCCCCCTTGGCCTGTATTTTCCTAAGGCACAGATGGGTAGGGAAGTAGGAGTGGGACTGGGACCTGCTGTAGACAGGTGGGAAGTTTTGAGCCACTCAGCCCTAGTTGACAAGCCCTGCAGCACCTGATCTTGGTACAGAGACAATTCACCTGAGATGAAGTTGGGGAGTAGCTATAAATGTTAAGTTCCCCATGAGCATGCACTCATAGGTTACTATTCAAGGTCAACATGCTTCCTCTGCCATCTTCTCTCAGATCTTTCATGGCAGTGCCAAGAAAAATACAGCCCTCTGCCCTGGAGAACGTGCTTCTGTTCTGCCAGCCATTCTCCGTGTGATCTTCTGCTATTCCCGTTTTCCAGATGAGGAAACTGGGGACTTGAGATTTTAAGTGACCCGCTGGAACTCCTTCCTATCTAACAAACAGGGGAGTGGGATCTGGATCTAGGCTGACAGATTCCACAATCCAGCTTTAGTCTAGTCTCACTCTCTGAGAGGCCCGAGCACCTCTGCTTCAGAAATAGATGGGCTTCTTCATTGCTAGAACCATAAGTCTAGCTAAGAACATTGAAAGCATGAGATGGGCTGCGAAAGAAGAAGGTAGTGATGAGGAAACAATGGTATTAGTTTATTCCATGTTTTCTCCATAAAGTTCTGGTTAGTGAGTTCATAACCAGCTTATGGGATTTTAAAAAAACAAGTAAATCTTCCTGTAGAAAAGTCCAGGATGACTGGATTTCATAACACTATAGTCAGCCATTGCCATTTCATCTGTATCTCCAACACCTGCAATCCCATTTACAAGCACCCCATCTTGTTAATATTCTTTTCCAATATCTGGCATCAGTCTGCCTCCATGTTTGCAACTGTCTTACTCATGATTAGTAACTCAGATCCATTCACTTTTCGTAGCCTGTAGTGACATGTGGTGCCTCACTCAGTAAACACTTGTGGGTGGGTTAGCTTTGGGTCCTTCCTGGCTGGTACTCCTGTGAAGGTCTCAGCTTTCTGTGCCACCTCTTATGACTCACCAGCAAGCATCTCTAGGAAACGAGCCCCTGGTTCAATCAGCAGCTCTGAATGCCACTGTTTACTTCACTTCCCAGCACATTTAATTTGTAAGCAATAAGATGGAAATATAATGCACTCATGTGAAATCATCTGGTATTTTGGCAAATAATTCATTTTAAAAAAACAAAAAATTAAGCTGTAGGCTATATTGCTTACAGTGGGACACAGTTACTCACTAAAGCTATCAATGTGTAAGCCTGGTTGTTCTTGGAAATTAAAGTTATATTACTATCGAACCCTCAGGTAATATGTAAATGTTCAGGTTGGCCTCGAACTCACAGAGATCTGTCTGCGTCTTCTGGGATTAAAGGTGTGTGCCACAAATGCTCAGACTCAATGTAACTTTAGTAAGGCAAGTCTGGTGGTGATGAATTCTCTCTAGGTTGAATTGTCTGTGAATATCTTAATTTGTCCCTCACATTTGAAAAGAAATGTTAAGTAATTGGCTGTTGTTCCTGTTGTTTTCTCTCAGTGCTTCAAATACATGATCTCATCTCCTCCCACCCTGCAAAACACCCACTGAGAACTTGACTGGCAGTCTCCTTGAGAGTTTCTTGAACACAATGAGTTGCTTTGCTTTTGGGCACTAAGGATCACTTCTGTGACTCTGGCCTTTTATTTGAATTACAACTCACACAGGTTTCTTTGGGCTTCTCCTGGAGTTGTTGAACTGTTTGTACTAGATGACACTCATCTCTACTCAAACCCAGCAGTTTGGGGCCAATGTCTCTTCAGACAAGCTGAATGGCTGTCCTCCCTCGAAACTCCCAGAATATGTATATGTGTCTGGAAACTACAGTTTTCTTAATTTTTGCTCCTCAATTTCAAATGACCTGTATTTATCTTTATTCATTCCTTCTTCTACCTGTTTGCATCTCCTGTTGAACCCCTAGCACATGCCCATTCAATAACTATGTTTTTGGTTTTAGAATTTAATTTCTCTCTTTCTTTTAGAAGGTTACCCCTCTATTGATACTGGCATTTGATTCTTTTGGAGTGTTTCTGTTCTTTTCATCTTTGAGTTTTTCTTCAGCTGTTTGAGCAAATTTAGCACAGATGTTAAAAATATCTTTGTTAAATAGCTAAAGTCCATACAGCCTAGGGTTCTGTTTCTGGGGATCTATTTTGTCCCTTTGAATAGGCAGCATCACTATTCTTTTGTATGCTGTGTAGTTGGCTAAAAGTTTGGCTTGTTGTGAGGAAGCCCCTTTATTCCAGTCATACACACTAGCTCATGTAAGTGAAGACTGTCACTAACATGGTCAGGTTGGGGCTTAATATCACCTCAAGTCTGACATTTGTCTTCACTGGTCCTATTTGTATGGCCCCTACACTATGCCAATTTTTCACTTTTACATGACCAGTGTTCCTAACCCCACTTTCATTTAGGAGTTCACCTGTGCTTCTTCTTGGGACCTTGACAATTCTGTTGAGTTCCTTTCTCCATAATCTTTTGGCCCTTGGTGCCCACAAGTTTTTACATACCACAGACTGTGCTGGTGGTACAGATATTCAACTGAAGAGTCAAACTATGATGCTGTTCCCCTGTGGCCTTCAGATCAGACAGGAGACAAAGCAGATTTGCCATTGGCTCCTGAACAGGTCAGGACACTGCAAACAAGTCCAGTCTTTTCCATAAGCCAGAATGGGATGGTTTCCCCCTTGATTGTGCCACAGCACACCACAGGCTCAGGAGCAAGGGCAAGAGAGAATACCACAAAATGTCCTGATGGGGGAAGTCCTGTGTATATGTCAATAAAGCACTGTTGGCCAATAGGGAAGCAAGATAGGTGGGACTAGGAGTCAAGCAGGATTCTGGGTAGGAGAAACACAGGGAGTCAAGATGTAACTGCCATAGGGATAAGAAGCCCGGAAAGTTCTCTGGTAAGAGAAATACTTAGATTAGCAATTATGGGATAAATACTTAAGTCAGAGCTAGCCAGTAAGAAACAAGCAAGGCCAACAGCTTCATAATTAATATAGCCTCCTGTGTGTTTATTTGGGACTGATGCAGCTCTGGAACCAGGCTGGCGGGAAGGCTTTCCCATTACAATGTCCCAAATCCTGAGTGTTACTTTAACTGTGGGCAGCTGCTAAACTGTTGCAGACTCTTCACTGGGTTCTAGAGTTCTCAGAAAGCTACTTTTATCAATTTGTTATTATATGTTTGATGTTTCTGTGAGGAAACAAGGACATGTACCCTCCCTAATCCCTATAATACCTTAATTTTAAAAGATTACCTAAACATTTAGCAACTATTTTGTCATCTTCTGTTATGATATTATTTTATTGAGAAACTACTTTGTGCCAAACACAGTTAATGTGGTTTATTTACCTAAAGTTGTTTAGGGAATATTGTCCCAATTTCATAGGTGGGAAAACTGTAATGAAGACAGGAACTCACTGTCTGTATCAGTTCTCAACCTGTGGGTAACAACCATCAGGAAGTTCACATTTCCAATGGTCTTATGAACCCCCAAACATAAATTTATTCTTGTTGCTACTTCACAACTGTAATTTTGCTACTGAGTGCTGTCCCAGTTCCTAAGACCATCAGAAATATCTATTTTCCAATGGTCATGACCCACAGGTTGAGAACCACTGGTCTATATGAACCTAGAACAGACATATGAAAAGGGGGATTTGTTTGTCCTCGGTGGGAAGCTTGAAGGGTATTCATGGTCACAAGTGACTTCAGGATAGTCCCCTGTCTAATTTCTTACTTCTCTGGAGTCTGTTAATGTCTTAAGACAGGATCTCACTGTGCTAGGTTCACACTGGGAAATGACTATGGAAGTGGATTGTTCTTTTCCTTGGAAGCAGGAAGTGACACTTAATATGTAATCTTAACTAGGAGGGCAAGAGAGGCCCAGGTCCAGCCCTATGGTGGGTGAATGGCCAAGGAGATGAAATAAAGTGGAGCTTCCGAGAGCTGAGAGACTTAACCCGCCGTGCTGCCAATGTCTTTGAGCAGACTTGTGGCCTGCAGCAGGGAGATCGCCTGGCCTTGATTCTGCCTCGAGTGCCCGAGTGGTGGCTGGTGTCAGTGGGCTGCTTACGAACAGGTCAGTGATTCACGTGGAACTCATAGGACCTGAGTGCTGGGATGGAACCACAGAGGAAACCTCCGTGCCTCCCTGTGAGGATGGACATCTCAATTGGAGACAAAGCATTTCCTCTTCCATCCATCATCCTTATTCTTCAAGTCTGTCTCTTTCTCCTGCTTGCATATACTCACACACTTCCTTTTTCTTTTCTTTTCTTTTTTCTTTTTGGTTTTCAAGACAGGGTTTCTCTGTGTAACAACCCTGACTGTCCTGGAACTCGCTCTGTAGACCAGGCTAGCCCCAAACTCACAGAGATCCACCTGCCTCTGCCTCCTAAGTGCTGGGGTTAAAGGCGTGCGCCACTAACTCCCGGCTACACACTTTCTTTCTCTTTCCCTGACACACTGCCATTAATATGCTCTAAACTTAATATTATGCACCCCTCCCTTCCTCTCTCAGGAACCTGTTGTGGATATTATGAGACCTGCAAGCAACAGGTAAGTACCCATGAGCACAGGAACATAAAAATCTGCTAAAACCCAAGAACTTCCCTTCACAAACTCAAAGTGAAGTTACAACCCAAAGGCTAACATCAGTGTACTACCGTTACCCATACACATTTGTAGCCAACATTCTTCTCTTATCTAACCAATAATATCCTCTAGAGCCAATTTCTTTTTAAATGCAGTAGACAATCTGCATTATATGTAGTTCTCAGAGCTCCTCCACCCCCTTTAATCTACAGTGTTTCAGACTCTTCTGCATGACAACATTTTTGAAGCATCCAAGTCAGTTGTTTGACAGAATACAGCTCACTTTTTGGAGTAAAGATTCTTTCTTTGTAGTTCTCTTCAGCTCAACTGTATTTAACTGCAATCCTACAAAACAAGGTTAGAGTGGGTGTGAAGTGGGCATCCTCCAGCATCAATGATGAATATCTCATCACTCAAGACAGGCACTATTTCCCTGGCTCCTTCTGCATGATGCTGTGAATCTTTCCCAAATAGGTTTTTATATGGTTTGGCTCTGCATCCATAGCTCTTAACTGTATTGAATACTGCTATAGTAGGCTTATGGGCAGGGTTTTCATTTATATCATATCATCTATACATTATTGATTAAAATTTTCATGCAGGGACTTCCCTTCCTTTTATCCATATTTATGTATAACTTGGAATCCATGTGGGCTTTGTATTTTAAACTTTCATTGCTGTTACCAAGTTAAAGGTAGAAATGTCCTTGTCTCATGATTTCACTCATGGCTGCCTGGTTCCATTGCTGCCTGAGGTGAGATAGATCATTATGGGCTCATGTGCTGGAACCAAGTATCCCACCTCATGTAACCAAGAAGCAAAACACAAGAGTCTGGAAGAGACCAGCAAAAAGATAACCTTCAATGACCTATTCCAACAAAGACCCACCCCCCACCTCCCAACAGTTCATTCTATTATGGTCTAACTATAGATTAATCACTGATTATCTCACAGCCCTTGCCATCTAAACACCTTTTAACACTGGTTCTACAAGCTGGGGATGAATCCTTCAACATATGAGCCTTTAGGCACATATGCAAACTGTGGCAGGACTCACAGATGCTCTTCTTGCAATCACCTTTCTCGTCTCCTCATGTATATTCCTGTAAAATGTTTTCCCTCTCTCCCTTTCTCCCTTTTTCCCTTCCTCTATTTTCTATCCCTTTCACTATCTAGCAGAATGGAATGTGGGATCAATAACTAATAACAAAGACAGAGAGAACATAGAAAAGAATAACTATGCACACATAGAACTAAGAAAGGACTAGTGAGAAGCCCAAGACTATAGCTGTGTCCTCTGATGTGAGAATTAAAATGGCTAGAAGCAAAGAAGGTGGTCCAATAATGGGTTCCCCACATACAAAGACTACTTACTAGTCAGGGCTAGTGTGCTTGTGCAAGTGTACACATGCAGGAAAATGTGCGCGCGCACACACACACACACACGGGTACACACATGCAGACCCCTAACCAACCCCCCATATGAACATACACATACATGCACACACATTCATGCACACACACAGCCATTTTGAAATAGACATATAAAGTGGAAGAAGGGAAGATATAGAATGAACCTCAATGTCAGAATAAGGAGTAAGGTGCTCCCTAGAAACAGAGGGCACAAGTGTTCTTGCAGAGAAGAAATGTGGAGGGAAATGGCATGTGCTTTGTGGATTTGAAGTAGTAGGGAGATGCAGAAGAACATCTAGTAAGGATGTGATATCAGTAGAACAACCAGGCCTGAACTCACTGGTGGTGGCTATGTTGGTATTGATAAAGAGAACATAAGAATGTTCATTGGACAATGTGGCTAAATTTGAGGTAAAAGGAACAAAGGACATTCAAGATGACTTCAAGGGAGTAATGGGGAGGAAGAGAAAATGGGGCAGGGAGTGTTGAGATGCAGCCAGTCCTAAGCATCAACAGTGCTGCCCTCACAGGCACTATTACCTGATCTGTCCTAAGTGTGTGCAAACCAGGATCCATCTACCCTCTGTTTGGACTCCTCTAGAAAAGAGCAAGGAAGAGCCTACAATCTTTATGTTAAGAGAAATTGGTTGGAGATCTTATTAAAGTTCAGATTCTGACTGAGCAAATTTGACACAGAATGTGAGATTCTGTATTCCCCATGGTGTGGAGACTGGTGGTCTGTGGATCATACTTTTCATGGTATTGTGGGAATTCTCAGCCAATGAGCCAGGCCTAAGTCTGTGGATGTGAAAGCAAACCATCCTTTCTCACCCCCAGGGATTGTCTTCATGCCTGGGACTACCCAACTGAAAGCCAAGGATATCCTCTATCGACTACAAGCGTCTCAAGCCAAAGCCATTGTGACCACAGGGAGTCTTGTCTCAGAGGTGGACTCTGTGGCTTCTGAGTGTCCTGCCCTGAAAACCAAGCTGGTGGTGTCTGATCACAGCCATGAAGGGTGGCTCAACTTCCAGTCACTGATTAAGTGAGTTTCTGGTCTGATAAACATGGTTTCTGATTATAGACTAGGGGAGAAGACCATCTACGCCCAAGCACTGGGAAACAAGTAACTAGTACAGGAAGCCCACAAGACTGGGTACTAGAAACTCTCTTCCTAGCCATGCCATCCTCCTGCTGTGAAACCCTGGGCTTCTTACTTCTCTTATCTTAGTTTTCTTGGCCCTTGGTGCTTTGTAAAATCAGGAGGTTGAACTTCCATGTTTTGTCATTAATGTACATGCAGCCATGAGGCAAAGCAAAGGAGGATTATAAAGAGACAAGTGTGTTGCATATTCTGGGTAGATAAGGAGCCCTTATACATACATACATACATACATACATACATACATACATACATATATGTGTATAAACACATATATGAAGGAGTTCTATGAAAATAAATTTCTGAGGTAAAATGTGAAACTTCCAGTACTGAGTGACTTCGAGCATTTTGCAGGCTGGATCTCTGTGAGTTCAAAGTCAGACTGATCTACATAGCAAGTTCTAGGACAGCTAGGGTTACACAGTGAAATTATTTCTCAAAAGCAAACAAAAATGAGAATAAGAAACTGAATTTCTAATTGTAGTGGGACAGTGAGATCGCAGCTTTAGGGGCAAAGACTCTCCCTCTCCTGGGTACCACTAGGGACACCTTACCAAACCTTTAGGTAGAACTACAGAAAGATTCCTTTCATCCCAGGAAAAGGTCTGGGAGCATTCAGATGCATCCCACAATTTGCACAGCACAGCAGGAACCATGGGAAGCTTCTTTCCTTGGAGTAATACTTCCATGTTTAAAGCCATTTGTTTCAACAATAAAAGGAAGTGACCTCTCATAAAACCAGAGACATTACTGAAACCAGTTTAAAATCAAGAAAATGTTTGGGAAATAATTCAGATTGTCCAGAGTCAGTGTGGTGCCCTGTCTTACTTAGCAAAAGCCAGTAACGCTGGTATTTCCTTAACGTTAAGGTTATTTTGTGTATTAAAAAAATGAAATAGACAGCTTGCCTCTCCAATCAGAGAAGGCTCGGGAGCATCCATTAGGAAGATACTCCCAGAACAAACAGATTAAAGGAACACAGTTCCCTTGCTCACCACCCAGACCTTCTGGGAGCATTGAATGAGTTCCCATTCCTGGCTCACTTATAGTGAGCTGCAGTATAGACAGTGCTAGCTAAATGTTCTGTAATGTCTTAATCCGTATATTCTTCCCATTTTCAACTAAAGACATAACAGCCCATTTGTCCAAGTCACCCCACAGCTGGGCTGATGCCTGCCAGCAGTAACACCAGTTTCTCCTCCAGCCTTGCAGATTTCCAGGTTCCCCACTCAATGCTTCATGTTGCTCTAGCAGAAGATGAGAAAACAACAGCATGATTTTTCTTCTTTTGCCTTAACTCTCTTTGCAGATCAGTATCCCCAAACCACACCTGTATTAAGTCAAAGATGAAGGATCCCATGGCCATCTTCTTCACCAGTGGGACCACAGGTTTACCCAAGATGGCAAAGCACAACCAGGGACTTGCCTTCCGTTCCTGTATCCCTTCATGGTAGGGAAAGAGCACCTATTTAAAGGCTGGGGTCCAGCTGTAAGGCAAGGGGTGTGTGCACATGGGCATGTTGAGGAGATGGCAATCTGAATGGAAGTGTCCCCATCTTGTTCTTTGGTTCAACTTCAGAGGGTCTGAGAGGTGAAAGTATGGGATTCTGTATGCTAGCTGACATAGACCCAGGGTGACACAAGGAACTTCTTTGGATTCTGTTGAGTGCTCTCATGGGGGGGGGTATGCTGTAAGCCATGCAAGTAACAAGTCACTGTGTCTCTGACAATGGGTGATAGACACCTGTCCTGAGAGTCCACTCCCTTCTCTCATATGGGAAAAGCAGATGTGGCATTTCTCACTAATGGAACCTAGCTCCAACAGGTCACCAGCTCTGACTTTGAACAAAAATACATGGAGGCTTTGGTGAATCATTTCAATAATCTAAATTGATTGTCTCCACCCATATTCAGAACAGACTGAGCCCGAGCACTGTTCTTTGACTTATTAGCTGGAACAGGAGCAAGAAAAGGCAGACAAGCAAGGACTCCTCCGCTTCAGCTCCTGGTCATTGCCCTTTGACTAATTGCCTCCTCACTGCAAAGGATGGAAAGTCTAAATCAAACACTTTAAGCCAAAGAGTAATAGCTAGAGCAGTCCAGGGTTAGGCTTCAAACATTTCTGTTTACATTAGGTTTTCATTGTGCCATACCACCACTGTTTCTGTCACATAGATGCTTCCATAATCACCAAGTGTTGTATCAGTGCCTGATTCAGACCCAGCAAGACAGCTGAAGACTCTGCCCCAGCTTTTCCAATGAAGGTCTGATAGGTCATTAGCAAGGAATTACATTTCGTGACTTGTGTCCTGGAAGTATGACATGATGGGACACTTGTGGTGCTCTGGAGCCCTAACACAAATCACGTGAAGTGAGGGAAAGTGGTGATTCTTCACCTGAAATGCTCCCCAGCCCCCAACATGTCCCCCTGGTAACATAGCTGAGATCACTGTCTTCTGGAGTTAGCAGGAAAGTGTTCAACTTGAAGACATCTGACATCATGTGGTGTATGTCCGACCCAGGATGGATTTTGGCTACCGTGGGGTGCCTGATAGAACCATGGGTATCAGGAGCTACAATATTCATCCACCACCTTCCTCAGTTCGACCCTAAGGTCATTGTAGAGGTAAGAAGACCAGCTCCCTGGAATCAAAACCCTCTCTGAGGATATGCATGTGTTCCCCAAAGCTGGGCCCAGCGGAGAAAGACTCAGATAAACCCAAGAAGGCTGTGTAATTAAAGCAATCCTGGTCTTGAGCATCTCCCTATATGGGACACTGAATCAGAATCACAGTATCAGGATCACAATGTGAGCTGGAATAAAATACATCTTTCTCAGCTATTCCATGGATCTATAATCAAATGTTGTGGGTAGGAAACCCATAATATGCATGTTGAGAAACTAAAGCAAGAAAGATAAGCCCAAATCTCTGGATCCTGCTCTGCTAGGGACAAGTAGCAGGTGTATGGATGGGGTGGAGATGTTAATTATTACAACAAAGTGTCAAAATTAAGCCCTTGTAATATGACAAGACCAGTTTCTTACTCCACCTTTGATATCAATTAGCATGTTAGTCACCAGTCATAGCCTTAGCCTCCTTTTAAGGAAGCTTAGAAATATACTTTTTTATTGTTTTATATTATCATACATGTATATAATACATTTTGGTCAAATACACACACACACACACACACAGAGAGAGAGAGAGAGAGAGAGAGAGAGAGAGAGAGAGAGAGAGAGAGAAAGAGAGAGAGAGAATTGTTTGTTCAGCTCCTGAAACTTTATCCCTATGAATTCTTTGTCTTCATTTCATGAGCAACCCCACCTCTCTGTAGACATGGTGTTCATTTCATAATGCCCTACTAAATGTCATCTCCTCAATGAGTTCCTTGGAGCACCCATCCAATCTATTGCCCTCCACTATGTACATGGCAGAACTCCACATTTCTCTTATGACATCTACCAAAAACCTTACCATGCCTGTCTTTTTCATCTCCTCTGTTAGTATCTACCCTTTCTACTGTCTAGCATATTACTTCACTCTTTTTGCATTTGCTCCCAAAAGTACCTGACACATGCCATGTATGAAATCTGTGCCTAGTGGGCATGTAGTAAAGGAATTCACACAAAAATAAGTAGGCCTTCCTGGAAGAGAGATCATAACCTAATGACTAATAATTGGCTGGTGTTTTTAACCTTAGCTACAAAAATAAAATTCCTTATCTCTTCATTTCCAGGTACTGTTCAAATACCCCATCACTCAATGCCTTGCAGCACCAGCCGTATATCGAATGATTCTTCAGCAGAAAATTGCCAAGTATGTGGCGTTGACTGGTAATAGAAATCTTTGGTTAGAATTTTAAAGAATCTGATGTGTCATGGTTTGTTTTTCCTTTGGTTTTTTTCGATGGTGTGTGTGTGTGTGTGTGTGTGTGTGTGTGTGTGTGTGTGTGTGTTTCAAGACCTGGCCCTGTATAGGTTTGTTCACTTGTGCATAGGTATGTTATTTGTGACAAAACAAAAACAAAAATACAAACTGCCTATGTTGAAAATGTACAGGTTAATGAACTATTAAAATACCTGTGCAATCACACCCTGAGCCAGAAAAATAGAACTTTGTCAATGCCTCAGAGACATCAATGTGCCTCCTGTTTTCCCTAAATAAAGCCACTGTCTGTTTTCTTGGTGCTCAATCCTCTATTTTCCTTGATAGCAACTAAGGAAATATTCCTGAGGAGATGGGTCTGCTTTTCGTGCTTTTTAACTTTTATTTATACAGTTCAATTCTGTGACCTCTAGCTTCCTTTTCCAAGATAATGTATCTGTGGTATATTCTGTGCATTTTTATGGTTAGTTTATCTTCATTGCTATGTAATACCCTGTTTTACAAAAGTGTCACAATTTCTTTGATCATCCTACCCTAATGAAGATGTGGTTAGCCTTTGCCTGGAACTATTGGTGACAAGTGTTGCACTTAACCGTGGAACCACAACCCACGTTAAGATAAATACGCTCTCTGGTTTTTTTCTAGGGCACAGGTACCTAGGTCACAATAGACAGCTTCAATATTTTCCAAAGAATTAAAACCATATTATTCTCTTTGTCAATACTGAAGAGTTCCCATTATTTCACATCATTTTCACCATCTGCTCCTGTCAATGTGTATGTAGTGTTGTCTTATTGGAGTTTTACTTTTCACTTCCTTGTGTTTGGGGGTTGGTCTTTGGCTAACTTAAAATTTTTCCTTTGAAAACTGTGGGCATGTGCATATATTCTAGAAACTCCGATGCCACTACCTTTCCTAACCCCAGCAGAAGGTTAGGCTCCAAACTGAGCCAGCTGAACCAAACCTTAGTCATTTCCCTCCAATTTTCTTCAGAGAATTCAATTATTATTTTGTGGGGTCCCTCTAAGGACATTCTATGAGAGAAATGGGAAAAAGATTTTATCTCATGATACAACCAATGTAAGTGTTCCCTAAAGTTCCGCTCTGAAATCCCTCCTCTCTGGATTTCTGATCCCTCTCAAATTGTTTCCTGTTACCTTTCTGTATTTTCCTATAAATGGCCCAACCTACCTTGATGTCCTACTCAATTCCAATCCTGACTTTCAACCTCCACACAGAAACAGAAAAGTTCCTCAGATAACACAACCCTTCTCTCATAAAAGACTGTATAGTTTTGCTACACCCTAGTGTCCCTTGGGGGTCTCATCCCTCGCCACTTAATGATCTATAAAGTTGTCCCTCTTAGACCCATAGGAAGATTTTCTAGTGTGAGTTCTTGTGAGTATTCTTGTTTCCTTGATACATCAACATCCAAACATAACCAAAGCATCGTGGATAGGATCCAACATCTTCAGCATCACCCACTCACTCCCTGTCAGAAATATTATCAGGGACTTATGGAAAGCGGGTGGCATCCACCTGGCCGTGGCCATCAGCAAAATGACAGAAGGTGGATTTAAGAGCGATCTGAAATGACAAACCCTTAAGCTCTTGATGTATGATACTTCCATCAGAGCATCCAAAGCCTGACATATTTGTCTTCCCCTAAGTCTCAGGTTCCCCACTGTGGAGCATTGCAGTACTGGTGGAGAGAGTTTACTGCCTGAGGAGTATAAACAATGGAAGCAAAGGACTGGCCTTTTCATTCATGAGCTCTATGGACAGTCAGAAACGGTAGGTAAACAGGCCTTTCTGCACCATCTGGATGGGCTCAGCTACAGAGCACAGCCACTGGGTTGCTCTTGACCCAGTGTGTGCTGAGGTCTTCTGAGTATGGCACTGCTCAAAGTCAGTGAAGGGCTTTGAGGTTCAGGGATAATTTATCCCAAATTTGCAGAGAAATGAATGAACTGAAAGCTGTTGGGCAAAACTTAAAGACACTTTCACACTGTGCCTAGGAGTATTAGGCCTGGGGAGCCACATGGGGGGAGGGTGGAGGGTGGAAAGAATCATCTCTCCTGCAATTTGGAGACCATCAACAAATGCTGCCAATTCCACCAACACATCCTAGAGCAGTGACATGAAGAGGTAACTGGGAACTGACTTTCAAAGTTCATGTCTGGATGGTGAGGAGAACAATACAGGTTAAATTATGAGATTGTGGTGGTAGTAGAGGAGGAAGCAAAGTCTTTCTGTATATGCCACATGTACACATACACACACTCCTGCTCGCATACACAGGCACACATTCAATGATATCCCAGAGTATCACTGAGCTAGCAGATGGTCAGGGCATGGACAGTATCATGCACCTCCTTAACCTCAAGGATTCCCTTAGTCTTTCATTCCATCAGTGTCAAATGGCCTGGATGGATCCACTTCACAGTATCCCTTGAACCAATAAATGAATGTCTGCTATTTCATGCCCTATAATACATTGAATATTTTAGATATTTTTCACACACCTGTCTGCTGTTTTTACCAAGACAAGCCAACAAGCCAGTGAGTTGATTTGCTTCCAATCTGAAAAGTTGTTCTGACTCTGGACCTGTAGTTGACTGGCTCCCAGTTTACGCAGAGACAAGGAGAAGGGTGGGTGAGAACAACATGCCTCACTAGTGGCTCCAGGCTCTCTGCACAGACGGTGCTTCCTTCCTCCAAGCACACCACCTTCTTCATTCACGCATGCCTCCCTCACTCATCTGCAGTGAGAGCAATTGCCTCCCTTACCTCCAGTAAGAGTGATGTCCTCACTGACTTATAGTGAGAGCAATGTCCTTCTTCCCTCCCTCACCGACAGTGACAGCGATGGCCTCCCTGACCTACATTGAGAGCAATGGGACACCAGATATGAAGAACTTCCTCACCCAGGGGCTTCGCCCTGTCCATTATAAACACCAAAACTATACGCCTATGAATCGATCTTTCTCAGTGTTAGCATTCTCCTTTCTGAAACAGATGTTATTATAATGCCACTGTTGATAATTCATCATACATTAAGTTCTGGCCACAATACTAAGCCCATAGTTCACACCAAAGTTACTATAGTCATTGTGTATTTTAGGTAGGCATTGTGCCAGATACTAGATGTACATAAGTGAATGAGCAGTCATTCTTTGGGGATTCTTGCTGTCCACAGAGGGAAACAGGCAACCAAACAATAGTCATAATGCTTGTGAACTTGAACTGCACAAAAGTACTGTGTGGAGAAAATACTACAGGAAAAGAATTTCTATGGTCTCTTCTTGGGTTCTGAATAATAATACTCAGTAACAGTTTTTCATTGGATGTTTGGTATGTGCCACACACTGTGTAAAAAGTTCCCCCATAGAGTCATATGCATTGTGTGTGCCCATAGCCTGTCACTTAAGAGGCTAAACAGAAGATCACGAGTTCAAGGCCAGTTGGAACTCATTATAGGCATAATAAAAAAGACCTTATCTCAAAACACCAAGAAAAGGGGAGGTATATTTGTTCCCATACATGTTCAAGAACAATTAGAAATAATGTCAGGCATATTTAATATAGAGCGCTTAAAATGGAATGACAAAGAACTACATAGAAGAATCAAATTCACTGGGAAGACAGATGGGGTCAATGGGTATTGGCAGAGGGAATGTCATAAAAATCTAAACCATCTCAACCTATTCCTAAATTGCTGAATCAGAATTCCCATTACTACCCAATAACCAGGTAGATTATTGGTCAATACAATATGTGTGGTCACAGCCTTCCTGTGGACAAACTGACACATCCCTCATAGGTATTCCACACTCCACCTGATGTGTCACAGCCTCAGGCTTACCTCCTTTGTTTTTTCCTCAGTCACTAGAGTCTATCAACCCTACGTGTAATACAGATCCAAGCCATGCTAGGAATAACAAGTGTCCACTGAATAGAGTTGAGTCAATGCTTTGAGCCTGAATCCTATTCTCAATAAATGGCCTCTATCAGAGGTCATGCATGTGACCCTGCTTTATCCAACCTTGGTTCTTTTGTAAACAGGGATTAAGCTGTGCTGTTCTCCGGGAAATGAAGATCAAGAAAGGCTCCATGGGAAAGGCCATATTACCCTTCAACATCCAGGTCTGGTCTTAGGGTACTGGGGAACACTTTATAGCTCAGGTAGGCTTGGAGCCATATGTGACAGCAGATAATAGAACCATCCACCCTCTAGTCACCCTGCTCACTGCCTCCTGTTCTCCCCTGGTTTACTGTGGGAGTTTCAGTTGGGAAGGGCATTAATGTGGGTACTGGTGCAGCTCACCTGGCAGACAGATGAATCTCACATGGTGTGTGGGAAAGAAGAATAAATAATACCCACAGATAACACTGTCTTCTTGTTTAAAAACACAGCAATAATATATACATTCCCATGAAACAAAGAGTCACAGGTCTTGTGTTCCATATTTACCAATTTCAAATATTTTTGACAGATTTATTCTCTTTCCTGACAATTTCTCCATGATTGATTTCAATTTATTCTATTAGTGTCTTGTGGTGAGCCAATCAGTAGCACATAGGGCTGAGCAAGTCCCTCAATGTCGGATTCAAAGGTTTCTTGTTCCAGATCATCGATGAAAAGGGCAACATCCTCCCACCCAACACTGAAGGATACCTTGGCATCAAGATCAAGCCCACCAGGCCTCTAGGTCTCTTTGTGGAGTATGAGGTAATGGCATTTCACTCCATCCTGCCTCAAGAATGCATAGAGGTTGCTTTGTACCCCAAGACTTCTTCAAGTCACCTTTTCCTCACTTCAACCTGAAGAAGTCTATTTTAACTACATGCTAAGCTCTCAGATGGACCCAAGAATCACCAGACATACGTCCAGTTATTATGTGTCAGTAAAACACAAAACACAAAAACAAAAAACCTAGAGATGAGTTGTGTCAAGGGGTTAGAGCTGGTGAAGGGAGAAGGGTGGAGCAGAGGGAGGTGAGTGTACTTACAGAAGCCTTGTGAAGGGCCTCCTGGCAATGACACTGCTCTATAGGTTGATTGCTATGGTAGGATGAGGAATCCATGCCTGTGAATAAACTACATAACATACACACACACACACACACACACACACACACACACACACACTTAAACCACAGGAAATCTGAGAGAGATCAGAGGTTGCATCAGAGGTCTGTATCCTGATTAGAATACTGAACATTAGCTTTGCAAGCCATTATCATTGGAGGAAACTAAATAAAGTACATATAGGATTTCTTAGTACTGTTTCATAATCTTACCATTCTTCCTACTGTATGTTGTTCTGTGTTATCATAGGAAAGCTTACGTTATGAAGCACCTGCCTCATGGGATCCACATGAGGATCAGATTAGGTAGCACTTGGCAAAGGGAATCCCCTCACTTGTGGTGCTGATCCTCCTAGGCTGCCCCACACTGCACATGCTGAGCTGAATAAAGCCAGTATTCTCACTAGAGCAGGAACTTTATTCTGGGGGAGAGTTCCACACAAAGTAAGAGGCTGTGCTTTAAATATTAGCCAAATGGTGCTCATGGGTGGAGCTTGTGCCCAGTGTGTGAACCTGTCCAGGTGCCAGGTGCAGAATTCAAACCCAGACATGACCCCCAGCTCATCAACTCTGAGTTCACTACCTTCAACAAAGGCACTTCATTCTCTTTGCAGGATAACCCGAAGATGACAGCTGAAGTGGAATGTGGGGACTTTTACAACAGTGGGGATAAAGCAACTATTGATGATGACGGCTACATCTGGTTCTTGGGCAGGAGTGACGAGATCATCAATGCTTCTGGGTAGGCAGGGCCAGCCCTGGGTTAGCTCTCTACACCCTCAAAACCTCATGGCACCTTGCTTGTCTGACATTCCTCATGCCTTGGTGATGGAACCCTCAGACTGACTCTAAACAGAGCCATGTCTAGGATATCCTAATACCAGGGTGCCTAGACACCTCCACCAACCTTGTAGCCAAAAGATTTTATTACAGTGAAGTTCAAGGGGTAGGGTAAAACATTATATATAGTTATGAGGGGGAGTTAAGAGTGTAGTGACACAGGCCTATAATCCCAAATATTCAGAAGGCTGAGGCAAAAGAATCCTAAATCCAAGACCAGTCTGAGCAACTTACTAAAACCCTATCTCAAAAATTTAAAGGGGGCTGGGATAACCTTTAGTGATAAAAGCCTTGGCTTCCATGTGTGAGGGCCTAGGTTCAATTCCTAGAACCATGACAGAAAGAAACAGAGAGAGAGAGAGGGGGGAGAGAGAGAGAGAGAAAGGAAGGAAGAAAGGAAGGAAGGAAGGAAGGAAGGAAGGAAGGAAGGAAGGAAGGAAGGAAGGAAGGAAGGAGAGAAGGAGAGAAGGAGAGAAGGAAGGGGAGTGGGAGGACATAAAAGATAAAATATCACACTAAGATGAGGGAAGATAACATGGCATTTGTTAGGACATGATTTGAGGATCTTGAGGGCTCTGGTGCTGAGGGAAGCTGCTTAGGCCATGTGGCGCCAGTGCCACAAGCAAGTCCAGGGTATCAGGAAAAGAGAGACCAGACGTCCATTTGTTTGTCCTAAGAGAATGCATGTGCTGCCTTTATTGCCAGGAGAGAGTGTGTGTGTGTGTGTGTGTGTGTGTGTGTGTCTTCATTTACAAGTGCTAAGAGGTCTCTCCCTTGTAGAAGGGAGGAGCTTTTTATACAGGTTTACAGCACAGTGGAAAAAACCCCAGGTAGGAGAGATCGTTGTTTTCCTCCTACTAAATGTTCATGTCAGAGGGTTAAGGCCAGGGCAGTAAGCCAGGACTAGAAAACAGAAAGCACTTGGACTGGAAATCAAGTTGCACTTGTAGGCTGACCAGCAACTCACAGAGACCCCATGGGGCTGGGGTCCAACATCTCCCCCCTTCTTTATATATAAATTAGCACCTATCTCAGGTGACTAGGATGTTAATGTCAATCTTAGTATACAAAAACAAACATTTATAAACAATATTTGGGAATGTGGGCATCGTTCTTTCCAAGCTACTTCCTGCTGTTAAGGGGTGCTGAAATACCATGGGGATCATGACAAAAAAAAAAACAAAACAAAACCCAGAAACCTGTTGAAGTTCTTGTTTTTGTGGTCTGTAAGGCTGCATCATCTCAGCTGTTGGATCACCTGGGCCACTGCTTTAGGTGGTCTTGCTTCATCAAACCATACTAGTCTGGAAGGAACCCACAGCTTTTTATGTTCTGTGGAAACAAAAGCAGAAATTCTTTTCCCAAGTAACCTGTCCTTATATTTAAATTTAGAAGTCAAAGCATTTTTAAAACATGTAAGTTGGATTAATTTAGCAACATTAATAATCAATTGTCTTTTAGTAGTTTTTGTTTCTTTCTCAGCAATTAAACAATTTAAAGACACCACAACTGTACACAGTATCCAGACTCTCTGTGTATTTTTCATTTTATATACTTTTATCTTTTCCTTTTCTTTTACTTAATACCAGTACCTCCTTTATTAACTGTTACCAATTTTCAATTCACCCACTTTTATTCCATCCTCCAACTGAGAGTGATCTCTCAGGGTCCCCTTACTTTCCTGACCTTGGTGTCAGGCGAAGGCCTGGAGATTTAATCCAATCCACCCCCCAACTGAGGGCGATCTCTCAGGGTCCCCTTACTTTCCTGACCTTTGTCAGGCTAAGGCCTGGAGATTTAATCCAATCTACCCTCTAACTTAGGGTGATCTCTCAGGGTCCCCTTTCTTTCCTGACCTTGGTGTCAGGCGAAGGCCTGCAGATTTAATCCAAACCACCCCCCAACTGAGCTCTCAAATAAACCCTGGAGATTTGACCATTTAATTTTACTGTTAGAAGTTGAGGTACCTGTTTAATTTTTTTTTTGAGTCTCTCCTCCCCTGAGTCTTTTTTTTTTTTTTGGCCGATCTTTTCCAGTCTTTTCAAGTCTCTCTGGATCTCGGTGGAACCTCCAATTGTGGCGCCAGTGCCACAAGCAAGTCCAGGGTATCAGGAAAAGAGAGACCAGACGTCCATTTGTTTGTCCTAAGAGAATGCATGTGCTGCCTTTATTGCCAGGAGAGAGAGTGTGTGTGTGTGTCTTCATTACAAGTGCTAAGAGGTCTCTCCCTTGTAGGAGGGAGGAGCTTTTTATACAGGTTTACAGCACAGTGGAAAAAACCCCAGGTAGAAGAGATCGTTGTTTTCCTCCTACTAAATGTTCATGTCAGAGGGTCAAGGCCAGGGTAGTAAGCCAGGACTAGAAAACAGAAAGCACTTGGACTGGAAAACAAGTTGCACTTGTAGGCTGACCAGCAACTCACAGAGACCCCATGGGGCTGGGGCCCAACAAGGCCAAATGCTCAGAGCTCTGCAATGAGTCATCACTCTTCTACCTCCCTCACCAGAAGCGCAAAGTGAGCCATCCCCAGGAACACCTGAGCCAGATGGTTTTAACATTAGATACTTCATTTGGGAGATCCAAAGCACTAGTCTTGAGTCTCTGGCTGTCTATGACCTCCACTCTCGGTGTCAAGTGGCCATGTGACTCTTGAAGTACAAGTTGTAAGCCTTGGTTCTCTGCAGCCCTGCTCAGAATAGTTGCTTCTCCAGGTACCGCATCGGGCCTACAGAGGTGGAAAACGCCTTGGCAGAGCACCCGGCTGTGGCGGAGTCAGCAGTGGTGAGCAGCCCGGACCCAAACAGAGGAGAGGTAAGGAGAACACAGAAGCCTGCATCATGTGCTGCTGAAGAGATTGGGGTGGGGCGACTCCCTTAGCATAAGCTGGGTACCCAGGAGGGAAAGATGGCATGCGTATGCACTTATACAGTATGGTCACCAGGGTACACTTTGTCCTTGGCGACTGAAAAAGGTTTGTCGTGTGCAAGCTGCCCTGTGCCAAATCATTTCACCTTCAGGAAACCCAATAATAGTCTGAAGCTTGAGATGTAGAAAAAAAATTAATGAGTAGATTAAAACCCAGTACCCAAGGACTCATCTCACATTCTCGTTACAGGAAAAAAAGGCACAGGGAGTTTAGGTAGCTTGCCCAAATCCTTCAGTGAATAAAGTAGGTCAGAAAGCAGCCCAGGATAGCTCAATGAGTATTTGCTGTGGTAAAATATCTTGACCAAAAACATCCAAGGGAAGAAAGAGTTTGTTTTGGCTTACAGTAAACTTGTAACAGTCCATCACTGCAGAGAAGTTACAATAACACACACACATAGATCTCCACACACAAATGAAGGCAAGCTCCAGAGCATGTGTTCATTGGCTCAGCAATCTATTGGACCCTTCTGTGTACTAGAACTTGTGCAAGTAAGTGGTGATATAACTAATAGTGTAAAATAAATTATCAAACATTGTTAATAACAATCATTGCTGTTTTGATTTATTATTATAATTATTATTGCCCATTGGGTTCCAGACACAGAAGGGTGTACATAGTAAATACATATTTGATATTGATTATGGTGATGGTAGTAATAACAATTTTATACAGGTCATGTGTTTCACACATACACTGTGTCCTCATGGAATATTTTCAAAAACCCTTTGAGGAATGAACTCCTGTTGTACCCGTTCACAGAGAAGGAAGTTAAGGTGAGGCGAGGCCAGGTTTTTTTTTTCCCAAGGCATGCAGTGGAAACGGGGAGGACACAGATTTGAACCTGGCCCTCTCCATTTCCATGTAACCTAGTCTCAAACACCCACTCAAGCCGACCGTGGATTTGTCCATTCAATAAGCATCGTTTAGCAAGCTCTGTGAGTCAGCACGCATCTGAACGCCCACTCCCATTCTGCAGGTGGTAAAGGCTTTTATTGTCCTGACCCCAGAGTTCCTGTCGCACAATCAGGAACAGCTTACCCAAGAGCTACAGCAGCATGTGAAGTCAGTGACAGCACCGTACAAGTACCCCAGGAAGGTGAGCCCAGCTGGGTGGACCCGGCCAGTGACTTCACCAGGCTCCAGCTGGGGATTCACCTCTCAGAGGGCAGCCACGGTGGGGTGGGGGGGGGGGGGTAGTTCAGTCATCCAACAGGCTTTGTTTCTTGGGGAATCTCTACCCTTTGCCAGTAATGAACTCACTGATGCACATTAACCAAAAGAAAAAGACCAGGAAAGTACCTAAAAATGTATTTTTAATGTTGTTTATTATCCTGTAAATTTTAAGAAGAAATCAAACTTGATTCTTTTCAGGATTTTTAATGTGATACATAGTAAGAAATAAACCCTATTTTTCAACCCCAATAACATATATAAATTACTCTAACAAAGGAAACAAAATATTTATTCTCAGAATATATAATATTATTTTGTTACATTTGTTTCACGTGCCATGTGCAGCATGCAAAAAATATCCAATAATACTGAAATGATTTAGTCACAAAATTGAAAATTGTCCTGTATTTAAGCAGGTGGTAAAGATTTTTTTATTTTGTTTCATTTCACGTTCTGCTACATTATGTTTTTGTCTTTTTAAATTGTTTTTGAGACAGTGTCTCTTTGTGTAACCTAGGCTGGTCTAAAACTCATTATGTAGCCAGACTGGCCTCAAACTCACAACCCTCCTGCCTCAGCCCTTCTGAGTGTCAGGATCACAGGCACGGATCATCGGATCCCATTTCAGATGTTTTTCCTTGTGTTTTAAGATGCCTTGTTGGTATATTAAGAGAAAAGGCAAGCTATGAAGGGAAATGCCATCTTCATTAGTCAAGGCTCTCTTACAGGGGTCAGAAGTCCTTACTTCCTATTACAGAGGGTTACCTGTAACTGTGTAGCACACTGCCCCCAAGCAATGGAGGTTGATAGCACTGAAGGTCTCTTGTTCATGTCTGTCATGGCTCTCCTATAACCTCTGCCCCACATCCCTCATCCTGGAATGGTGATGCCACAGAGGCGCCTGTCTTGTCCTGTAAAAGACAAGAGATATTAGTGGCTGGCTCCAAATTCCTCTGCCTGCAGAGGACGAGCTCTACTTCCACTCACAGTTTGTCGGGCAAAGCAAGTTACATGGCTATGCCCTCCTTCAGGGATCAGTGGAGCCCATGAAGGTCACCTCAGGTGTCAGCCTGTGGAGGGAGGTGGGGGGAAGCAGGGTGTGAGAGCTGGAAGGAAACCACAGAAGCCCTACGTCAGGATGACTTTCTTCTCTACCAGGTCGAGTTTGTTACAGAACTGCCCAAAACCATCACGGGCAAAATCAGAAGGAAGGAACTTCGAATGAAAGAGTTCAGTCAGAGATCAGCAACCAACCCAAGATCATCGTCCCTATGACCTGACACAAGTCCTTGGCCATTGGGGGAGGGAGTGGGGTGGACTGCAGCAAGGGTAAGTTTGGAAGAGTAAAGCTTGTGTTTTCAAATTCACTTTCCACTCTTCCTCGAAGTCATTTGTTCTTTAGATGGTCACAGTGAGATTTTAAACTGGTTTTGCTGGCATTAAAATACTAACCTGAAGAGCACCCTGTATGGTCACTCATTCTATGGATAGATGCCTTCCCTCCATCATCTTCCCTACTTGTCAATTGAAACAACCCAGAGTTAGACTCTCCCTTTTGAAGGCAACTTCTAGAGGAGCCTGAACATGAATTCAACATGGAGATACAGAGAGGAGACCCAGGCCAGAAGGAAGTCCACTGAGTTCAGCTTCAGCTTGGTGGCAACACTTACCAGCCTGTCCCTCCTACTTTGGATAAGTCCAGTATCTTTTTTGTTCCACTCCCAAGCAATGCTGCTACTGCTGCTGTTTCCTAACTTAAATTTACTATGAGTGAGTGAGAGGCCCAGCTTCCAGGAACCCAGGAATCATGTAGGTATCCTCTACCCCTACCCGGGGACTTCAGAGCCTTAATCCCAAGCTTTCCTCCATAGTTGGACCATATGTGTCCCTTCCCCAAGAACAAGAATACGATCCCCTAGGACTCTTCAGTCAAGATCCCTCTAGAGAGAGACCCTCTTTTCTCACTGTAACCTCCTCTAGGAACCCAAAGCCCCTTTCTCCACTGGTCTGGAGTTCTGTAAATTCTCTGTCACTTGAGGTCTGAGGTAGAACCATCTGTTATAACTACAGGTTAAGAAGAGCAGAAGCAGAAATGTCCTTTGTAGGGGAGGTTTCAGGAAAGAACATACTTTCTTCTTTTACCTTAGAGGGGAGTAATTATTGAGAGATTCCCTTCAACATCTGCCTGAATCTTGTGTAGATACACACGCTCAGGGGAATGCACAATTCGGCAAGCACAGAACTGAGCAGAACACACAACAGCCTTGCTTGGGCACACCTCCACAGCCCCATGATTTCTTGTGTAACATGCTGCCTTTAGACTCTTACTGAAGGTGGTGTCATCTGGATTCTAAATACAGTGCTAGACATTGGCCCCTTTGCAAGGTATTCTGTAGGGCTACAGCTGGATCCAAGAGAGTGTCAAATTAGGGCAGCCTTGTGGATAGGGTCACATGGTCAGGGTAGGAATACAGTGAGATTTTGGTTCAGATTTATAAGCCAAGATGAAAGTGTGCCCCCAGGACCCTACACATAGGGTCCTGTCAGAACTATTAGATGATATAATTGTCATTATAGTGATGACTAACCACATAAGTGATAAACCAAGGGACTGGACTGCAAACAAGGACACTGGCTTAGCCTCACCTCCAGGTAGGTCAGTGTCTAGTCATTGAATCTGGGCCGTAAGCAGAGTGTCTTTCTTAGTCCTCTTCCTTGCAAGATTCCCCCACGCCTTAGACATAAGCCTCTCTGAGCCATTTTCTGCATAGCTACAACTCCTGTCCCTGAGCCTGCTTCTTCTTCTAGGCATGGGAATGGAGATGATACTAAGCCAGGAAATGGTGCTTGCAAATGAGTTTTTTAAAAAAAGCAATTTCTGCATACATTTTAAATTTACAATTATAATATGCTAAAGTGTGTCCCCAGCAATAATTATTCCCAAGAAAATGAACAGGATAGAAATTTTCAGCAGGGCAGCAATGACAGACTTCTTAGGAACATGAACAAAATCAGATCCAGGTTGAAAAAGTTATAGGAAACATAGATACTAGTGATGAAATTATTCTAAATAATAATAAGCCTTAAGATACTTAGAACACATCAGCTACAAAAAAAAACCCTCTGAGAAGATGTCACCCCTTGGCCAGCTACAATGAAGGTCAGTGCTCCAAGAAAGAGACACCTCCAGCCTCTTGCTTCTCACACGTCTAGGGCATTATTAGCCTTGGGTGTGGAGGTGCCTGAGTGAAGTGCAATTCCAAGCTCACCATGTCCCAACCTGCTCTTGGATCCAACACTTGTGTAACAATTGCTCTGAGTCACATGTTTTCTTCTAGACTTGGTGATTTTAATCATTTTAAATATCAGTAAGCATTCAAAATACACACAGGGGTTTGCCTTGTTCCACAATCATCACATCCTCACATCTTAGCCTTTAAAGAAAGCTAAAAGAGAGATAAAGAGGTGAATAGTGTGTGTTTTCTAAACTTTATGGTGTCAATTCTTTGAGACTCTGAAGTGATAAATGAAGACAATTCTCCTGCGTTAAGTTCCCAGTGACTCTGACAAAGCTCTTCACTGGTTGTTCTTGACTTGTCTGTATGTGGCCCCAAACTCAGCACATTGATTCTAAATGACTTTCAAGATTGCAAACTCAGAAGGGATACACATTCACTGGGCAAGACTTAGAGTCAAAAGTGGAAAAGAGCGATCACTGTTCCGCTGGGAAATGTGACTGCACAACCACAGAGCAGAGCAAAATAAGGTAGACTTGAGGGCACATGCCATGCAGGTCATAATGAGAAACACCAGCCCATGATGACAGGAAGAGGGCATGCCCTCTTGTGCGGTACTGTATTAGGGTAGATGTTGAAGATATTGAGTTACATCTGTAATATGAGTTTCTCATTTACAGGTGTAAATTTTGTTCTGTGTGATTTTTATAGAAAAAAAGAGACCTGTAAAAAATGAATTAAAGATAATGACAGTCATCATTAACTATTTAAGAAGACGTGTACTTGGGATTCAATTTGAGATATTCCTAAAATATGATACTTAATGCATGGAGGGTGGAAGCTCTGGTGGTCCTGACACCAAGCCACTCTTGCCTATGGTTATTGTGTCTTCCTCACCACAATGAACAATAAAGTTATTATCATCAGAATATTTGTCACAGCAATAGGAAAGTAAACAATGTCATTGCATAAAGCCCAAATGAGTCAATGATGTCAGCCACAAATAGAAGATCATGAAAAGTAACCAAAATGTCTCATGCAGTGACCTTTCTCTTTAACAAGAATCCTAATAATAACTATTAATTTCCTAACCTTTGAGTACACATAGCTGCACTTCAATTGGATGTTTTTTCCAAGTCAATTCATATACAGAGATCTGCTGGGATATTTTGCAGGGGTATTGGTGTACCAGTTTTTATTTTGCAAGTAAAGAGTGAAGAGGGAAAACACCCCCCCAATCTCTTTATAAGATGGAGGAGAAAGTGTGTAGTATTCAAACAGGTGGCTCTATCTGCAATAAGAAAGATCTATTGGTACACAAACAATACAGATCAATCTCAAAATTATGATACTGACTTCTGAGGTACAGAATGACACAAGATTTAGAGATGTGTAAGAGGTAGTATATAAACTGGCCACATGACCACTCATAGGATAGTGAAGGGGAAGATTTTTTATTGTACATACAAGAGAGAGAGAACAATCAGAGGCATAGGGAATAGTTCAGAGCATAGAGAGACAGCAGTAGACTGAACATGACCAGCAGACTGGACCTACCCATGAAAGAAGCAGGAGAGAGAGAGATAGAGAGAAGGTTGGAAACTATGGGAGAGCAGAAAGAAACAGAAATAGAGAGAGAGTGAGACAGAAAGAAAGAGAGGGGGGGTCACCACAACAAATGCAATCATCATTTTACAAAATTGATATTTATGACTATTACAAGAGAAAATGAAATAAAATGTAATTCCAACTAACACAAACACCTAGCCTTAATTTTGTGCAAAACAAACCAACAAAACAAAGTACCCTTTCCAAAGAGCAATCTCTGAATTCTGGAATGTTTCCCCTTGACCCTCAACACAGGAGCAAGTACAGTGTGGTTTTTGGAAGCACCATTATCTAAGAGGGAGTGGTAACCCCAACTGTAAGGGTCAAAGACACAGGTCAAATATGCATGGAAACAAAATACGTCTTGACACTGACTGGTAAAATATCCTGAGTCACAGGCACTCCTGTTCCACTTGGTAACTGGTAGGACATCAACAGTGGTTATGTAGTCAGATGAAACCCGATGTGGGATGCCCTTCTGTATGCTGTGAATATGTCTTATTACCATTGGTCAATAAAGAAACTGATTTGACCAATAGCCAGGCAAAATAGAGCCAGACAGGAAATCCAAGCAAAGATACAGGAGAAAAGAAGGCAGAATCTGGGAGATGCCAGCAGCCACAGGGAAAGTAAGATGTGAAGTAACAAGCCATGAGCCTCATGGTAAAATATAGACTAATAGAAACGGGTTAGTTTAGTTATAAGCACTAGTTAATAATAAGCCTGAGCTAACAGACCAAACAGTCTATAATTAATATTAAGCTTTGGAGTGGTTATTTGGTAACTGGTAAGCAGAACAGAAACCTCCAGTTACATATGGCACCAACTCGGGCATATAAAGCCTGAGAAAGTTAAAAAAAAAAAAAAAGGATTCTAGACACACAAAAACAGAGTCAGAAACGACCCCTCGCTTTTTTTTTCTCAGATAGGTTCTATTTGCTGGTGGAGCAGATGCATGGCTCCTTTAAGAGATAGCTTCCTGGTTCGTGCTGGTGGCTGCAAAGATGGCTCTTTAGGGGTGCCCTGCTATAGAACAATTAAATGGGGTTTGTAGGCAGTGAGCTCAAGTTACTTGGTGGCTGTGTGGACCTGCTGCTTCCCAGTGTTGGGGAGGTGAGCACGGCTCCCAGACCTGGCGGTGAAAGTAACCTCAGCCAATATATTGGAAAGCCGGCATGACAGAGTCAGCAGCCAAAGCTGCTGCCTTAGTCCTAGCCATGTCTGCTTGACATTTTAAAAAACCCTCCTGGTCAAAAAAGGATTACAGACAAACAATAAGGACAGACCCAGACCAAAAAAAAGGCCTCTAAATGGGTCACAGTGTGTTTCATAAATATGCACCGGCTTGGGAGAAAAAGGATAGAGGATAGAGAGAGCCATAGATAAAGAGAATAATGAAAGGATAATAAAACTGAGGTACTTAAAGGAGAAATAGAGTCAAAAATTATAATGTGCCATATAAAGATGGAAAATACACAGAGTCTGGCTTATGCATACTATGTTTTTTCTTTGAAATTTTTGACTGTTAATGGACTAACTATAGAGAGATATTTGGTTATGGGAACTGCTAAACTAAGCCAACATATATATTTTAAAGGTATCTTGACTTCAAACTTTGGGTCTAAGAATATGTTGCTTTGGGAAAAAAGGGTTCTTCTTTTGTCTCCTCAGAAGATGAGAAACTGTGGGTTCTTTCCAGGCTAATAAGGTTTGATCAAGTAAGACCCCCTGAGAGGTTTCCAATGAAAGAGATGGACCAGGTGATGCAACGTCCAAAACAGCTTCAAGGGAACTGGCTGAGATGAGGTAGCCTCACAGAATCCCCATAAGATTACCAGCACTCCCAATCAGCAGGAAGTAGTACAGAAAACTATACCAAAATTCCCAAAATATTGTTATAAATGTTTGTTTTCATTTAAAGAGGGTTGGTTATAAATGGTTATTGGTCATAGTCAATCTCTTTCTAAAGGAAAAGGGGGATATGATTTATAAATAATGGAGAAAGGGCAAATTATTATGATTATAAAAAGGGGTAGGTTATTGAATCTACTTTCATCCAAAAAACAACGTTTAATCTTAGAGATTTTTCATTGGCATCGATTTTGGTATAGTGATAGAAATTTAAAGTTAATATTATTACATGTTTATTCTTGTTTAAAGGATTTTTGTATATTGATACAAATTTAAGGTCAATTTTGTTATACTATATAGTTCTACTGTTGTTTAAGGTATTATGTTTATGCAGCTCATTTAAAATGAAATGAATAGTTAAGAAATACATAGTCATCTACAGTAGACAAACTTACAGTCATGTTAGGTTTTCTAGACAGTCAGAGATATATTTCAGATCAATAGGTAATCTTCAAACACTTCAAAGACCTACAGAATATGGCACTTTACTTATACTTTTCTCAACAGTGAGAGACATCTGCTCCTGGCAGCACCAATTACAAAGGATGATAGGCATCAAAGAAGCATCTTATGGGGTTTCCTCTCAAAGTGGCAAGACTAGACATTTGGGCAAGAAACTGCTCTTACCTGGACTGCTTGACTGTCTGTTGTATAAACTGGACATGCAGAACCCACAGGAAAGTGACTGCTGAACTTTCCAAAACAAGATGGGATGGTCCTTCAGGATTCTTGCTTCATAAAAGAGTCTACCAGGTATTCTGAAGGACACAGAGGAAAATGACTGATGAATTTTGCCAAAATACGGGGGGGGGGGGGAGGGTCAGTCCTTCAAAGTCCCTGCTTCACTGAGAAATCTGTCAGATACTCTAGGCCTAGAGGCTGAAGATGGATGCCCCAACAATACAGAAGAGCTTTGGGTGACTGTCCAGGCACCTAGATGTCATTTCTAGAGTTTTGGAAGTTGCTTACAATGCACTTCCTTGGGTATTACTTGGGTAATGCATTTACTTGGGTATTATTATATCCTTATGGGGAACTTTATGGGGAAAATAGTTATAATTATAGTTTTCCTTAGTTATGATAAATTAGATAAAAATCTTTAGACTCACAAAGATAAGATAAATGATAGGGTATTTTCTTTAATTTTGTCAAATATAAATAGACTAAATATTGTAACTAAAATTCTTACTTGAAACCTGTTTTGTTAAATGTAACTTTACAATGTTAAAGTTAAAACTTTCCTTTTTTAATTAGACAGAGGTGATGTTGGATGCCCTTCTGTATGCTGTGAATATGTTTTATTACCATTGATCAACAAAGAAGCTGATTTGTCCAATAGCCAGACAGAATAGAGCCAGACAGGAAATCCAACAAAGACACTGGGAAGAATAAGTCAAACAGGGAGATGCCAGCAGCCACAGGGGAAGCAAGATGTGAGGTAATAAGTCATGAATCTCATGGTAGAATACAGACTAATAGAAATGGGTTAATTTAGTTGTAAGAGCTAGTTAATAATAAGCCTGAGCTAATAGACCAAACAGTTTGTAATTAATATTAAGATGCAGAGTGGTTATTTGGGAACTGGTGGGCAGGAGAGAAACATCTAGCTGCAGAAGCCCAAAAAAAACCTCTCCCTGAAAGCCAAGCTTTGAGAGTGGATGACTAGAACAAACAAGGCAGATAGAACACTTAATTGCTCAGAAGTGAGAAAGTTTGACTGACGTACATAAATTTAGCCAGACAAAGTAGGGAAAAATGTTCCAACAAGGTTCATCATGACATCCCTCCTTGTGGGTGTTAGATAAACAGAAAAGATTTTATTTGATTGAAAGTGTTTAAGGGGGGTGATGTTACCAGACAAAGTAGGGAAAAATGTTCCGACAAGGTTCATCATGACATCCACCTTGTGGGTGTTAGATAAACAGAATAGATTTTATTTGATTGAAAGTGTTTAAGGGGGATGATGTTGCCCTCATGCAAGGGTTCATCCTGACCATGGACCTTTCTGGAGCCCTTGTTCAATAATCTAGTAGAGGTCAGTCAAAATAAACATAACTATCTCCGTGGTCTCCTCTCTCTTCATTCTCTCCTGCCCTCTCTCTTTTTTCTCTTCCCCTCTCTCCCTCTCTTAGCTTCTCTAGAAACAATACCATAATACATATGTACATACATACATACATATGTGCACACATGCATATATTCACACCTGTGTGTCTCTATACTGGAGGATGTGTGTAACGTTTCAGTAGTAAAGTAAAGCTCACAGTAAGAAATAAACTTCTGCTTTTCCCCACATCCCTATAGCCGTTTCTGCTTTGGCTATATCAACACTCTACACAAGACAGATTTTACAAGACAAAGAACAAAAACTCACTTTCTGATCAAGTCACTCCTAGCACAGCCCCTACAGAAACCTGCTATGGAACAATAATTGTACACTGTAAATATGTATTGCTTTCATTGTTAATAAAAATCTGATTGGCTGATAACTGGGTAGGAAGAGATTGGGAAAGACAGCCTGACATAGAAAGAATGCTGGGAGGAGTTGCAAGAAAATGCAGGGAGAAGCAAGATAAACATGCTGTATGGAGAAAAGGTTCCAAGCCATGTGGTAATGCATAGATAAGAAATATGGGTTAATTTAAATGTAAGAGGTAGCTAGTAACAAGCCTGAGCTATCAACTGAGCATTTACAATTAATAACAAGACTCTCTTGTGGTTATATAGGAAGCAGCAGCTGAGATAAGAAAACTCTTCCTACAGAAACCTTCACTTCTTGAATTCGAGGAGCTTCTCCAGGCTCTTGTCAAACCTGCAGGAGCAGAGTCCCTAAGGGTAGCACTCATAGCCGAAGAAATGACTTACAAGCTGCTAAAGTCAGCAAAGTGGAAAGCACAGAATGAAGTGATCATATTCAACTGGCCAGAATTTGCAGCAAGGGTCATTTACACATTACAAACATTTCACCTTTCTAAATGGCACAACAAACAATGGTTCATCGGGTACAACACAAACTTGCAGCAATTGGGAGAGTGTTACGAGGTGCTTCCAACCTGAGTGTATTCCCTGAGATTTCTTTTAAATAAGAACAATGTATGTATTTTTAACTTTACCTGAAATACGACCACTTGCCATACAATCTTCACTGCTGAAGGGTACAAATCTTTGGTATGAGTGTAAATCCACCTCCTTCTGGTGTTCTACAATTATTATTTTCAGGTTTGAATTCTGCCACCTTAGGTATATTGAACAAGGAAATATTAAACAAAATGTAGCCAGAGCCCTAGCAGGCTGCTCAAAATGTGTTTTCTAAGTTGTCATCTGCAGGGAGGACTTAGTACCCATCAAAGATCCCCTGAAAGTCTCCATTGTGTGACACTCCAATGTGACACAGCTGAACTAAAGGGAAGCCATCATTAGTTGTGTTCAGTGTTTATTCATACTGACAGCTAAACAGCCTATAGACCACAGCATCAGGAACCAGAGTCCCAGCCTCCTCCACAGCTCCCTCTCCTGAACTATCTCAAGATACCCTAAAGCATCAGACGGAGGTGAAGCTGGGGCTTGAGTGGGAGATATTTGTGAACTGATACAAGGATGTGACTGGAAATAGGGACAGAGATGAGTTGGGGAAGAACAAGAAGAGGCAATGGTAAGTCAGCTAGACTTCTGGGAAGAGTGGAGAAATCTTGAGTGGTCAGGGACACATCTTGTGTGAGCCAGGAGTGAGATGGCCAATGGATCAGCAAGGACAGGCACTGGGAATCAGCAGAAAGTAAGCATCTCTGTTTTCCTCCTGCTGTTTCTACTTTCTCTTGTTGCCTTAGCAACTTGGATGCCTTGTGTTATCTCTGCACCAGTTCCTGCCCTTGTGAATGATATACAACACTAGGTACCTAGGCACCACAGGAGAAAGTTTGTCTTACTGTGAAAGAAACAAAGAAAATGATGGTTGAACTGCAAGAAGGATCCGATATACAAATGTGGATTCATGATATACAAATGTGGATTCACATGGATCCCAGCAATGGATATTCAAAGCAGATAAAACATCAGTGAAGTGTACACTGTAAAAGAAAACTGTGTAGGCCAGGCGTTGGTGGCGCACGCCTTTAATCCCACCACTCGGGAGGTAGAGGCAGGCGGATAACTGTGAGTTCGAGACCAGTTCCAGGACAGCCTCCAAAGCCACAGGGAAACCCTGTCTCGAAAAAACCAAAAAGAAAAAAAAAGAAAACTGTGTGATATCCATCTTTTATGTCTCTATCTATATAACAACTGTAAAAGACATGGAGTTCTAAACACACGGTACACACTCACGCATGTAGCCCACAGTCACTCTCCATAGCACACTTCTGATCTATATCATCACTTTTGAGTAAAGTTTCCTTGCAATTTTACAGAATGCTTAAAATAGAAAATGAATCCCACATGCTTTGTTTGGACACAAAGCAAATGTCAACACATTTCAGAGGAATGAAGTTACTAAACACGCTTCAAAGAAAGTAATTGTGCTGAAGATCAGTGATAAATAACTAAGTAAAGATTATTCTGTGGTTAGGGATTCAGAAATTACCCTTCTGTGTAAAACAGGAAGGTGAGGAGAAACACAAAAGGAGATTACATCATGAATTGGATGACAGGATCATAAATATGACACAGTAAACCATTTCCCTCTGTCCTACTGCTACAGGAATTAGATGTTCTCAACCATAGCAGGAGTGGGTAGCATGACCTCCAGGAGCCCTGTATGGTTGACTCAGGCAGTTTTCCTCAACAGTTGAGATCTTTGAAGCTCCCAACTTAGTCATAAGCATTCATACACATTCATACACACTCCATATTCTATCACCTAGTTTATCACGACATTTTAAAGCAAAAGAAAAACCAACTTTCTAGTCAAATAGGGAAACTTGGTGCCATAAGACAATGTCACATTAAGAAATATCATTTTCCTTTCAGCAACTCCATAATTACTTGTTTAACAAATGCCATTAACTCACTACCATGTGACCTGGTGAATGTCTTGAGTAGGGTGGCTCACCTTACTAAAGGTGACCTTGCCACATAGATACTGCCGTGCTTTGTCACATAGAATCCCTCCTTGAAGTTGAAAATCAGATGAGTCTACATGCTAATGACGCCGTGGGGCGTGCCTTTCCCCTCTTACAACTATTGCTTTTGTAAATCCAGTTGATTTAGGATGAACTAGGCAATGGGGGCGGGGCTCATGCAAAAGAGAACTCGAAAGCCTGGGCGGGGTCAAGACCTTCAAAGTGACTCCATTCTTTTGATTTAGTCTGTATCCTGCCATCACAGTAAAAACCTCCTAACAGTATAAGCCCATGTTCATGACATGTAACTGGCGTAACTCACGGTATTTTATAGGGTTTGGTGACTCTCGGGATGGAATCTCAGGGTCCCATTACAAGAGCGGCAAGATGCAGCCAGAGCGGCAGCTCCACAGTGAGTCACAAGAGGGCAGTGGGAAGCTTCTGGAACCCAGACATGCTCCTGTGCCTAAAACCCAAGCTAGCAGTGACATACTGAGGGGACAATGTACAGCTGTTTAAGACATTATCAATGTATGATCTGAAAACTACAACTTTTCAACCCAAGGTGGAATCTCCAAGCCAGAAGGAGGTGCATTCTGTTAGCTTTTCATTTAAAAGGGCATCACAACAATTCCTAACTCAGGAAAATTCTGTTTATAACTCCTTCATTGGTTTCTGGCCATAGAGTCTGCTGTTCATTTTCTGAATTGTCCTCAGCAGCAGAGGACTGAAAGAAAGTGTCCTTCCCTAGAAAACTGACAAGGAGTCACTAAGAAAAAAAAACTGTAAGTTGGAAAAGGACAAGTAAAATTTTCTCTGGTTCCAGATATGATGGTGAGTATTCCTAGAAAAAACACACACCAATTTTAGAGCCAATAAGGAAGTTCACCAACGATACAGTAATAATGAAATGCATAAAATCAATTATATTTCTGTACATCATCAATAAAGAATCAACAAAGTAAACTTTAAAATTTTCCATCATGCTAGAATTAATTTTTAAAATATGATTAAAATGCCTCCTCAAGATAACCTACTCAGTTTGTTAGATTTGGTAATGCTTGTCTGTTTTCTTATGAAAAATGTTTATATTTACATTTTCACCACCACTAAATATCATAGGTTTGGCCGTGCCTCTATAGTAGGTACAAAGCAATCACCCAGAACAATAAACTTTAAATGGGTATGCCCCAGGCTTTCAGAAGGTGATACAGTCCTGTAACTTTCTAGAGCTCAGTATATCATTTCATGGTCCTGACTTGATTGTGTAGGAATTATAAAATTTCTCAATGACTCGGTATTTTTAATGATTTAGTTTATATGTATGGGTGTTTTCCTGCATGTGTGCCTGTGCACCATGAATGCCTGGAATACACAGAAGCCAGAAGATGCTGTTGGATGCCCTGGAACTGGGGTTACAGACAGTTGTAGCTGCCATATAGGAAATTGAACTCAGGATCTCTGGAAGAGCAGCCAATGATCTTAACCGCTGAGCCATTTCTGCAGCTCACATTCAATATTTTAACCCACATTTCATTTATTTAGATCTTGCCTCTATTCCTTAACAGAAAAAAATTCCACCTCCCACACTGTTATAAAACCACAGGGTCTCTGCTGTTTTGGACTTTCCTGTTCTAGTTTTCCTAAGCATTAGATGAACAGTTCAGTGTTCTGGCTCCAAAGGCTTTTCCCAGGGGATAGTTTCTCACTGCTTTGTTCTAACTAGGCCCTGGGGCCTTACACATGTTACCTTATTTCATCCTTATGAAAAGCTTTGCAATAGGTATACTTTCAAACAAATGACCGATGAAACAAAGAATTGGTTCTCTAAAAAGATACACAGGGGAGAGTAAGAGACTCTGTGGGTAAAGGCACTTGCCACCAAGCCTGAAACCTGAGTTCAATGCCCAGGACCCACATGGTGGAAAGAGAAACCCAACCCCCACAAGTTGTCCTTTGACCTCCCATTCACACAGTAGCATATATGTGCAGACACACAAATACATATTAAAATGTATATTTGGAAAAATTTAAAGAAAAGATAAACAAACTTGATAAGAAGCCAAATTAGCCAATATAAATAATGATGAGGAAGCTTATATGCAATTTTGGGAAATATTGAAGAAACAGGCATTTCTGTACACACATTACCTACCCAAATTTCTGTGAGTGGTAGAAGAGGCTAGTATAATTTGTGATTTCCCCTCTATCTTTCACAGGGATAAGAAGCAGCTCCTAACTCCAAATAAGTTCTGAACAAGTGTAAGAAGGATTTTGGTTGAAGGGTAAGCAGAGGGACTCGGTATTTCAGCTTCATCCTGGCTGTAGGGAGGGGGAAGGAAGAGAACTGAAAGACAGCAGACAGCACAGTGTCCACAGGACTCATGTCCATCCTCTCGCTCTCCCTCCTCCCTCTCCAATAAAAAGAAGATGAGAGTCAGATACAGTCTTCTTTTAAATTTCTTGTTATTTATTCTTTGTGTCTTGCATCTCATGCCTCCCAATCCTACCCATCTCCCTCCTTCCTCCAGATATGTACTCTTAGTTTAATTTTTCCTTTCTCTTTCTTATAAAAAATGATAGAAGTCCACTATCTCTTCTCCATAGTTTCAAAATCTGAAAGCCGATTGTTTTTCACAATTCTTTTGGCAGAAACCCTAATGTGATAGGATATGAAACTACAGTCTTAGTGAGGACATTCGCATATTTCATTACAAAATCCCTTGTGAGTCTGATTTCAGGACGCTCCCTTGCCAGAGGAGTAACTTAGTTCTGTATTCTGGATGCATCTGACCTCTGAAACATTCTAGCCGTACAGATTCTAGATCTTAAATAGTAATGAGCTTTGAAGCCATGCCAAAGCTGCAAGCAGGAAAAGGCTCACAAAGCATCCTGACACCCGGTGATCTGTCTTCTTTACCCCACGCACGTCTTTTCACCGAGGTGAACAAGGAGACCTCTCTTAGAGAGGTGAGCTGAAGCCAGATATTGTGAATGAAAGACTGGCTAAGAAGCGTTTGCAATTTACACAACAAAGTGAAAGCCAATAGCCTGGTTATGTAATTTCTTAAAGGAGGAATGGATAAACTGGGGGAAAGTGGGCAAAATAAATAGCTGGGGGGAGCCATGCAGAATGTTAAAGAAATACTCTAATCATGAAGAATGACAAAAATGTTGATTGGAAAATACCTGCATGATTCAAAGTCTCAAAAACAGATGTCTTTCCTAGCTCTGAATTCTGTATCCAACCCTTTAACTACAGGTTTAAATACCATTAGAAGCAGCAATGACTTCTAGTGGAAGTGACTCTATCCAGATTATAGAATTTGATTTCTAAGCATCATTCTCTATGAAAAGGTTCTCTGATCAATGTGTTCAAATTATGGCTCACAAAAAATGCCAGGTTAGCCTGAGTTGCTTGTGTCAAACTGAGGACAGGTCAAAGGCTGGCAGAGAACATAGAGATTGACTTGAAAGGGCTCCCAGTGGGTGAACCTGAAGTCAGCTACATATCAAAAGAAAATATGGATTTAAACACTCTGATTTTACAATTCCATGGACATATAGTGGTACTCAGGGTGGAGTCAGGGAAAGAGAAAGAAAAAAGTCGATTTTCAGTGGTGAACTTATAGGAATGATACACTACGGAAATTGACATTATAAAGCATTGTGTGACATTATTGTTGGGGAGACATGAACAAACACCTCCTCATGCCAGACAGAAAACTTATGACAGACAAAAATAATGACAAAAGTCCAACATAGGGAACCAATGAGTTTATGGGGTCACTTACATGAAGCTAGATATCCAAAGACAGCTGTGTCACCTAATGTCACCCCAAGGTGGTTGACACTCATGAGAGCTGGAGCCCTGGAACACTCTGACGTGCAGGCAGCTCCACAGGTCACAGTCTCCCCTTAGCAGCCCCCAGGTAGAAAGGGACCTTGAGAATATTGTTTACTTACTGAGTCCTGATGAGGATGGAATACATTGTTTCAAAGGAAGCTGGTACACAATGGGACGCTACAATTCCTAAAAAAAAAAAATGTAACCAAAAAATATGTCTGGAATCATTGTCACCAAGTAAGAAAATGTAACAATCTCTCTAGCCCTTACAGCAGCCTTCTTAGATGGGTCATATTATTATCCTCATACATAAATAGAGAAAATGAGGATGTAAATGGGGGGAATTATAGAGGCTTGAAAATGTTAGTGAGAATGTAGAGGATGGAATTTACTGTAAAGACGGGTGAATACAGGCAACATAGGACCCCGACAGGTATGTATATGAAAAAATAAAAAGGTGAGCTGGGCGTTGGTGACGCATGCCTTTAATCCCAGCACTAGGGAGACAGAGGCAGGTAGATCTCTGTGAGTTCAAGACCAGCCTGGTCTACAAAGCGAGTTCCAGGACAAGCTCCAAAACAATACAGAGAAACCCTGTCTCTAAAAAAAACAAAAATAAAAAATATAGAAAGGTGATATGAAACCCTGGTTGATGTGAATGAGAACACCCATTCACTAAAGGTTGGTGAGGGAAGCCTGAAAATGTTGTAGACTTTGGAGACACAACAATAAACTATAGCAGCAAGAATCCCTCTCCTGTGGGAAGGGATATATGGGAGAGTTTGTAGGGAGGAAAGGGAAAAGGAAAATGTTGTATTTGAATTATAATATAAAAGTAAAATAATAAAGATTAAAAAAATTCCATCTCTTCTTGAGTGGTCATTCTAAGACTGGAGAATAAAGAATCCAAGAATCATTCAAATGAGCTTTCAACATGCTCATTGGGTTTATATTACAGGCATAATATGGAAGTTAGATAGATTTTCTGTATATAAAAAGAGATTAGATTGCTGAATATGACTAAAGTCATCCATGTACAGCATATTATGTCAAAAGAACAAGATGAAGGTGAAGCCCCAGGAAACAGCAACATTTAAGAGAAGTAGGAAAAGTCAGACAAGTAAGAGAAAACCTACATAGAAATGTTTCAGTTTGAATGTGAAATATCCCCATGGCTCATGACTGAACATTTGACAATGATAGTGTGTAGGAATGCTTTAATAAGCTGTGCCTCACTGAAGTGATTATTTATAGTGTCCTATTATTAAACAAAACTCAGGAGTCAGATATCAGGGTAAAACTCTGATTGATCAAAGAATCAGATAAGCAACCAGTGACCTCTTCTCTCTCTCTTTCCTTGATTCAAAAGGGCCTGCAGATCTTTCTAAGGCCGACTCTACTACTTACTGTGTCTCTCTATATGCCCTGGGTCCTCCAAAACCTCTATGGCTAATTCTGATCCGCTAGTAACTAACTCTTCCCTTTGATTCAAAGTAAACTTTATTGGCAGTCCCAGGGGTGTCAGAGTGAAGTCAAAATATCCCACAACACCTCACTGAAGGAAATAGGTCATGAGTGCCATGCATTTGGGATGATAGGAATTCCAGTCCCTTCGCCTTTCTTTTCTCTGTCTGTTATGAGGTAGAGAGGCTTCTCTACTGTAACACAAAAATAAATGACCCAGAGACTGATATTGGGGTTCAAACTTCAAACTAAATATCAAAAAAGCAAGGCAGCTGGCCACTAGCTTCTTACCTCTACCTCAAGCAGAATGGGCTTATCCTGTCTCAGAGAGCTCTCGCCAAGCCTCAGACTGTAACCTCTCCTCAGTGTGGCTGGAGAATGAATGCCTCATATGGACTGCTTGCTCCTCTCCTGTCTTTTATACCCCTCTGATGCTGGGATTAAATCTTGTGTAGATTCAACTTTGTGTAGATCTGGGTGATCTTGAACTCACAGAGATCTGTCTACCTCTTAATTCTGGGTCCTAGAATTAAAGGTGTGTACCACCACCTCCTAGCTTCTGGCTTCTGGGATTAAAAGCGTTTATCACTCTCTATATCTTGAGGCTGACTTTGATTTTCTGAATCCTCAGTCAAGCTTTTATAAATCATTAATATATCATTACACTCTACTATACACCTGTCAGCATGGTACCAAAAAAACATGGACCAAACCCTCTGAAGCCATAAGTTAAATGTTTTTCCCACAAGTTTTCTCTGTCAGTCATGAGAAATCTAGCAGGAAAGAGGAAAGTTTCAAGAGCATGTCAATAGCATCAAATAGTGCTGTTATGAAGATGGATGAGAAAGTATTGAGTTTGGCACAAAGATGGTCTCTGTGATTACGGCCAATGCAGTCTCCAGAGAGTTCTGGGCCAGAAGGCCAACAGTGGGGGATGGGCATGAAGGAATAACTAGAAGAAAAGATTCAACTCAACTTTTCTGTTTCAAACTTAATGTGAAGAAATAGAAGCAAGAAGATATCCAGAGGATGACATGTCACTTTAAAAATCAGGAACAATTCCATGTGGTTGTGTTCATGGGAAGCGGTCACTGAGGGAGAGGTGGGAGATAAAATAGATTTTTTAATGTAAGAGCCATCTGTGGAGACAGAAAAACAGAAGTCAGAACACCAGCATCTTGCCTCTTCTCCTGAATCTGGGACAGAAAACAGATTTTGTAAAGTCAGTTCAAGGACACTTTTACCATACAACTCCCAAACCTGAGGTCCAAGGGTCACGGTAGAAGAGGAGACAGAAAGATTCGAAGAACCAGCAATTAAGGAAGTTTGTGTAACAGGTCCCCAGACCTTAGCACAACTGACTCCATGACAGAAGTGTCATTCAAGCTGTAAAACTCAGCACCTAGACAACATCACCTGCCAAGGTGAAAATAAACACCTAACCCATCCAAGTCTGTTGCTTTGGGAAAATCTCTAACTGTACTAACTATTCTTTTTGGCTTCTGTAGCCCCACTTCTGGCTAACTGTCCTTGTTAACTGAAATATATCAACCCAGGATAAAGTTTTTGTGTTTAAAAGTTCACTCCGAAAAAGGCTCAGGGCTACACTGGAATCTGGAACACCGAGTGTTGTTGCAGATTGGCTAATACAGACTTTCTATTGACTTAACCCCGTGTCCTAGTAGTTTTCTTGGTTGGATGCCTGGCATTTGCTGTGAGA